>NC_141689.1:996264805-998880033 GCF_964263255.1 Lissotriton vulgaris
CGAATGAATGGGCCGAAATGCATCGACCCTACAACATGGAGAAGTTCATCAGATTTTGATTAATGCTTAAAAAGATTATTATGTACACATTCCTTAAACTAGGTGGAGGGTGGATGTATCACCTCTAATGTGTATGTGACTACCTCTCTCTGTTATGAATTGCCTTTTTTGAATTACGTTCCTGTTGAATCAGTATGTAAACATAACCGGCAGGAAAACTTGGTTATTCATATATGTTGTATTTTTGTATATTTGTTTTTTTGTATAATTGTTTTTATGTGTCTTGTGATATAAACTAGATAAAATATGTTTTCGACAACCATTGTTGGAGTCGGTATTGGATTGATAACAAAAGAAATAAAAATTGTAGAGATTTAGGACTCATGGATAGAGAATAAGATAATTTTTGCCTTTTATACTTATTGGTGTATCTGTTCATCTGCATCACTGTTCGTTTCCATAGTGTATTTCTTGCTCAGATGCAGTAGGATTACCAGGGCAAAGCCCATTTTTCAGAAGATGTCTTGGAGAAAACAAGAAGGACAGTACGAACTTTACATTTGTATGTATTTTCAAGAAGAGCGGTAAAAAAGCCTGTTTCCCGCTGAATACATGGCCTGGAACCTCGGCAAGTGTTCAGAAGAACGTGAGGAACTATTGGAGCGTCCAGGAAGAAGATATTCAACTTTTGGGAAGAGCAACAGGTAAAGATTCCAAACCTACCCAAATGTTTCCAGGTTTGTCCCACTTAAAGTTTGGGTGTGATCTCAGGCAATCATGGGGCTCCAAACATAAGGCATGCTGCCTTGAGAAGATTTGTTTGTCTACAGCATTACGCCCCGTACATTTGAAGGAACTTATGCTTGAAAAAGTGTCTTTGTATGCACATTTGTCAGTGGACTGGTGTACAGATGATATTCCCGTACCTGAAGTCTCCAGGTTTGGAAACACCAGGGGGCATATTAACAAGGAACAGGGAAAATTAACGCTAAGGGCGCTTAGAGTTAATTTTGTTAATGCCCGCTATCGCTGGATAATATCGCCTGGTTATCTCGTTATTAACAATGCTAACCGCCTAGGCGATAAAAAATCCAGCGATAGCAACATGTTGGGAAGTTATCACTGGTAATGCGGCGATAAAACTACAAGGATAGGGATATCCTTGATGATAACCCATAGTGGACTTAGCCATGTAATCCACCTCCCATTGAATTACATGGCTAAGTCTGAAAATTAGCAGACGTAAAAAAGCAGCGTTAACTGTGGTTAGCACTGCTTTTTTTGTCTCTAACTGGTTTAGCGTGAAGCGTGATAATAGGAGAAATGTCGCTTGGCAACATTTCTCCTATTATTTTGCTCTGGAACGCCCACTTTTCATCGCATTAGAGATGCAAAGGGAAGCATAGTGAAAAAGGGTTAGCACCCTGTTGTTAATAGGGCGATATTTTTATCTCCACTTCTTTGGCTTTTGGCTTTGAGAAATAGCTGTATTGCACATGGATGTGCTCCCAGACAAGCGCCCACCCTATACCAAGGCATAATCGAAACATGTAATGCTCCTCACTACATGTCAACTTCTTAGCCTTGACATTGCCACTTTTCTGTATCTCTAACCTCTCCCCGCACAGACATTGTGGCATATATTTACTATTTGCACAGTAAGGTGGTAAATGTGTGCATAGAACCCCTGATGAGCAGACATTCCGAACCCACTAGATCAAGGTTCACGTAGATCTTCCCATGCAGATGGGTTTAACTTGTAAAAGTAGAAACCCTGTGTGGAGATTTAAACCAGCAACAGAAATTGCAGCCACTGGGAACATCCTCACAGAATTCCTCATGACTCGTAATCAGGCCTTAGTCTTTTTTTTTTATCATTACTTTTTTTGTGGAGATTTAGCAGTGAATAAAATAATGTACAATAATAAATTAAAAAGAAGTAAACAACGTAAAAAAATATGCAGAATTTAAACTTGCCAAGCAGCGTTCAAGATACTAAATGAGATAATAGAGCACAAAACACAAATATATAATAATAATAATAATCCACATTTGTAAAGCGCAAACAATCACCCGTAAAGGTCTCCAGGTGCTGGGGGCCGTCGGGAAGATTAAGCAAGCTATTGCCCAGAGTCACATGGTGCTGGGCTAATCTGCCGCCGGCGCCGGGGATCGAACCATGATCCCCACATTCCAGCGTCAGTCGTCCTGGCCGCGGCGCCACACCTCTCCCCTGAGGTATAAAATTAAGGTTCTTAAAACTTTATATCAAAAGAGGAATGAAATAAGCGTGGAAAGAAAGAAACACAAGGGAAAACGGGTAATAAATATGTAAATTAATTACTGTTTGGCTAATGATGTAATCTTCATGACAAAGAGTAGAACATTGGGGCATATTCTCAAGGAGCTATCGCCGAGTTAACAGCACTTTATCACAGCCAAAGTCACGATAAATTTATCGCCCCATTCACAAGCTGGTACTAACAGCCCATAGCACCAGTTTACCCGCGATAGCAACCGCAAAAAACATCACCACAGATGACCCCGGCAACTATCACTAATGAGATGCAGAGTAGGCGTTCCTGTGCAAAAAGCCACCCCAAGATATGCGGTAAGGCGAGTTAGCAGCAGGAAATTAACATCTACTCTGACCTGGTGCAAACCTGGACGGCAGCCTGCACCACAAAAGGGAGCCCAGCCCACAGCCACACCTGAAGAACAACAGATGCCATGGAGCTACTCATCATGCAGCTAAGAGCCCCAACAGAGCCACAACACCCATCGCCACCACCCCCAGGCCCGCCACCACCCCCTGGAGGTCTCCCCCGCTCAAAAGCACGACCATCCTGAGGTTTTGTAAATTACGAATTCGTTCGTGCTCAGCCTCCATTTTGTGATCGCCGCCATTTTATGTTGCCCTCACTCAGGCAGCTCGGCGAACGCGATGTTTTTGTCGTTTCTGCTTTGCGTGTCAGGTGGCTTCCTCGCCTATGTTTACTAACGAGTGTCAGGGTCTGGCCGAGTACACTAATTCTTGTCTGAGCTGATTAATTCCTGTCCGGACTACATGTCATTTCACACCATTGTTTCCTTTAAGTTATCTTATCTGCTGTCCTTCGCTACATGTCTCATGCATTCTCCTGTTTCTTGACTGTCCTTCTACAACACGCAGGTGTGTTTTCTCTGCTTGGAAATCGAATTGTGTGGATTCACTTGTGATTTACTTAAGGGGTCGAATGACAAACAGAACCGGGAACTAGAGTTGCTTTTGGTTTTAAAAACATTGTCTATAACGTTTGCCTATATCTCATGCTTGTGTGTGATTGCAATTTGCATTGTATTGTATCGTATATAAACCTGTGCACCACGGAGTTAAGTGGCAATCTCTTTTGAACCTCGTTGTACTGATGATTTCTAAGACCACCGTACTAGCTGCAGCTAATAAATACCATCTTCTACGCCAGACGAAGAGTCTGTGTCTCTGTTTTGACAAGGCAGGTGAATCCCGGGAATTTCAGGCGTACCCTGCGCCGCCGGGCCATAAGGCTGCGGTTCTCCAATCCTCAGCATCCTGAACATCATTGCCCACAGCCTGACGGTACCAACACAGCGGACAAACAACATCCCTCCGCAGACAAAGCTGCTGGCTGTGCTGCATCTGTTGGCCTCTGGGACCTTCCAACCAACAACCGCCAGAGTCGGAGGAGTCTCACAGCCAGCCCAATCAAAGTTCCTCAGACCTGTCCTGGATGCCATCATCAGCTTGGTACCCCAGTACCCATACTTCCCCAACACCACGCAGGAACACCTGGAGACCAAGCAAGGCTTCTACGCAATAGCTGGATTCTCACATGATTTGGGGGCATTGGATTGCATGCATGTCCTATTTGTGCCCCCTGCCGGCACTGCACAATTACCGCAATAGAAAGCACACGCATTCCATCAATGCGCAGGCAATAGTGGACCACTGGGGACTCTTCACCAATGTTGTCGACAACCACCCAGGCAGTGTGCATGATTCCTTCATCTTCCAACAGTCCATCATCAACCAGCACTTCCAGGATGGCACCTATGGAAAAACACTGCTCATTGGTAAGTACCAAATGAACACACTACACACCTCAACTTCACAAATATGCAATTCACAACTCTGGAAATGCACATGTTACAAACTCACATACAACATGCCTACCCAGCAGACACAACAGCACAACTTACTGTGGGAACCTGGGCTAGCCATGTACACAAGCCATCAACAGCATGGCAACTCAGCCAAACAATAGCAGTTTTTGGGGAGAGGTGGGAACCAGGCATGTGCGAAGGAGGCAAGTGACCCATGAATGAGAATGCACACAATGCCAAGTGTGGTGTGGATGTGATGGCCACACTGCAGTAGGCAGACCACACACATATCTTTGTCGACACACACTACTGGGGTATGGAATGTAGTGGACAGTGGACGAAACCTTGTCACCCCAGCCAGTGGGGAAGATTGCGGAAATGTAGCTTGTTACGTCCCTCTCCGTAAGCGTGAGCGAAGTGGCCAGGCCAGCGTAGGGATGTGAATAAAAGGCACGTAACTCTGGGCATGTTCTTCTTCTGGACTGCCCAATGTCTCTGCCAGGGCGACGCCTCCCACCCCGCCATGAGGCCGACGCCATGAGCGGTGTTGCCTGCGATCCTGTGCCCCTGCACACCCAGGCCTCAAAGCCCAATTGTCGACACTGGATGGTGTCCGAGAGGGCCCGCCAAGTGCCCGTGCAAGGTCCAGGCCCGAGGCCCCCAACCCTGGCAGCCTCCTCGTACCATCACGGCCTCCACGACACAGGCCCTCAGAATTCCATTCTTGTTGACGTACTCCACGGGCATACACAGCGGATAGATAGGACACACATTTGGATCTGAATCTTGGTTACACCATGGCAGAGAACTCTTTTTTGAGGCTGAGCTTATGTCATTATACTCCTTCAATGTGGTGCCACCAAGACTGCGCGCAGACTCGCACCAAACGTGTCTGTGGGCACTTGCTGACTGTGGCCTTCAGCCTACAATGGGGTCCTGCAGTCCTCACACCTGTCCAATGCAGTCCGTCACCAGCAAGACACGGCATCGTTGCTGGCTAAACACCTTTTCAGTTCTGGTGCCACTACCTGTGTCACCCACAAATCGAATTCCAAAGGCGTGTGTTTGAGATCCAGGAGGAGATGTCTGGACAGCGGTTAATCTGCGCTGACCGCTGCCTCCATTCAACACCGTGACCAAACAGGTCACATGTTTGGAACTAAGTCTTGATATCTTCATGGCAGTGTACATGACACAGCACGCAAGGAGAGGAGTAAGAGAAAGACACGCTTCAGTCTGGAGGAGAAAAGAGTCTCATTTACGGAGGTGATGGAACACTACCAACAACTGCACTGGTGCCACTGACTTTGCAGCGCATGGCTACTACACGTGGCTGTGGGCCCCTGATGACCACTGGTTCCGGCACACTGCGGTGGAGAAGGTCACACATTTTGAACTAAGTCTTGCCCTCATTATGGCAAAGTCAATGTCATCGTACAGGCCTCATCGCAGACTGCATCCCCTTCCAGCTCTGGTGCCCCTGAGTGTGTGCCCTGAAAATCATGCTTGATCTCTTTGTGTATGTCCGTGGCACCTGGGCCCATGGGATGGATGTTGCCTTCCTCTACATGTAGCTGATAATGACAAGGTGGAAAAGTGGAGTCTGTAGAATTCAACTCTGCCATTTGCCTGTTACTGCTTGCTTCTGCCCCTGCATCATGCCCTGGACGTCTGCAAGCGGGGCAAGGATGGGTGCTTGCCCACCCTGGAGCACCTCTCCTTGCCCCCTGTGCACACCCATGTACACAAATGCACCCCAGAGGGAGGCCTGGCGCCGGGGCTCGTCCTCAGGCAGGACTTCACAGCGACCCCTTCAGGTGCTGGTGGTTCAGGAAGGGGGGGGGGGGGGCGGTGATTCTCGGCGTTCAGGTAGAAGCAGGGGGCTACCGATGATAAAGGTGACAAGTGCAGGCGCCCTGCAACCCGCTCATCACCACTAAATGAACGAAGAGGCGACTGCTGTCGGCTGGGAACAAAAACCTGATCAGTTCGTCGACCCAACTTCCCAAAAAAAAAACTTCAGACGCCATATAAAAGCAGCAGCATTTGCTGTCTGCGAGTCTGTCAAAGTAAATTTCAGAGGAGGGGGCTGATAAAAATTTATTTCAGGGGGGGTGGCTATTTCATCCAGCTAAAGCCATATGCAGAGTGGAGATGCAGGGGCTCTAAGTAGGGGTGAAAACACAACAAAGCCTAATTACCAAGTAAATGGTCTTTTAAAGACCTGTGTGGAGTGCGGCTGTGAGTGTGTGTTGTGCCCGGGAAGCTGTCTCACCCGGGCACAAACATTCTTATAACATTCACAGCCCTCAGAATGATAAATATCACTTCTAGCTGCCTTGTCATGGGGTGAGAGTGGGAAGATATGCACAAAAGGGGGAAAGGGATGGCCAGTGCAGGTGATGCTTTTCTTTTGTATAGGAATTTTTGCTGGCGTCATAGCCCAGGGTGTGCTGTCTGTGCACTTGTATAGATGTGTATTCCATACACGTGCACAGACAGAAAACCCTGGGCTATGACGCAAGCAGGAATTAATTTACAAAGGAAAAGCATCACCTGCACTGCCATCCCTTTCCCCCTGCTGTCTGTGCACTTGTATGGAATACACATCCACAGCGCTACTCACCAAATGAATGGTGAACAGAGCCTTGGATCTGTCTCTTTTTGCATCAAAGGGCACCGGCGAAGAAGCAAGGGAGGCCCAGGCAAGGAGAAAACTAGGAGACATTTGACCCACATCTATCTACACAGTGAGACCTTCTGGGGGGGCTGGATGCCAGGACCACAGTGCTGCTGATCAGCCCGACTCCACCACATAGTATCAGAAGAGCAGGCAGCAGTTTTTAAGTAAGTTCCAGTAACTTTAAGGCATTCTAAAGCATTAGCATTACCTACTGGCTGCATATCTAGGTTACTCTAAGTGAACAGTGTTCTAGACTTACAAGCATAGAAACGTCAAGGAGGACAGTCCCATCCAAATATGCAAATGTATTGTAAGCTTGTACGGGCAGATTTACAAGCCCCATGGGCTACTTTTGCATCACTTTTCCCATGTAAAAAGTGACGCAAAAATGTTCCAAGGGGCTTGTAGATCTGCCCCATAGCTTTCAGCTTTTGGGGTGTCAGTGGGGTAATTTTAGGGTTCAGGGTGGGTATGAGTTTTGGGGTGGCAGGGATAATTTTAGGGTTCAGGGTGGGTATAGGTTTTGGGGGCCGGGGGTAATTTTATGGTTCAGGGTGGATATGGGTTTTAGGGTGCCAGGGCTAATTTTAGGGTTCAGGGTGGGTATGGGTTTTGGGCCGCCAGGGGTAATTTTAGGGTTCAGGGTTGGTATACGTTTTGGCGTGCCAGGGGGATCATTTTAGGGTTCTTGGTGGGTATGGGTTTGGGGGTACCAGGAGGTAATTTTAGGGTTCAGGGTGGGTATGGGTTTTGGGGTGTAAGGGGAATCATTTTAGGGTTCAGGGCAAGTATGGATTTTGGAGTGCCAGGGAGACAATTTTAGGGGTCACGGCTGGTATGGGGTTTGGAGTGCTGGGGGGCTAACTTTAGGGATCAGGGAATGTATGAGTTTTAAGAAGCCAGGGGGGGTAATTTTAGGATTCATGTGTGCTATAATTGTTGTCCAGTTTCGCATGCAGAATTCACTGCTTTTTTTCTCAGCTTGGCCTGAGCATTACCTGATCCTGATTATCTGCCATTTTAGCCCCACCCCTATTGATTAACATTAGCCATGCCCCTTAATTTGCCAGGTTAGCCCCCCAGGAAAAATTTCTGCAGACGCCCATGCTGGAGGGACACCTTCCACTGTCCTCTGCAACCCTCCGCAACATTCCTCCTTTATATTGATGAGTACATGCTCAGCTCGCGTGGCCCTAACTCAGTGCACCCCAAGCCCCCATCCCTTGACGGTGTGCCTGTGCTGGCCACTGTGCAACAGGGGCCACTAACTCTGTGCTGCAGGGATACATGATATCCATACCTTGTACTGATTATTGTGTGCTCACTGTTGTGGTTGTTGCCAGCACCACCCAACCCCTGAGTGGTGGCTTACACTACCCAACACCCACCCAGCACAGGCGTCACAGGAGACGTGACCCAGGCAATAACAGGGGCCGGGTGCATGTGCACGTAGCCAGTCCCACAAAGTCACTAAGTGTGTCCGTGTGGTCATTATGTATGCATGAAGGACCGGGGCCATTTCACATTACATTGTGCTGTGTGCAGTGTGCACAACCATGTCACCGTAGGCAGTGGTATAGACCTGGGACATGTAACCCTGTTGTATCTTCATGTGTGCGTATGTGGGGTGGACAGGCGTACAACAGTACTGCATTGGGGTGTGGCTTCTACACACGTGGATCTGGGTGTGGTTCAGCGTGGGCTTTGCCAAGGATGTGGCTGATGCGTGTGTCTCTGTTGTAGTGTGTGAGCCACCCATCCCGCAATGGACAATGTTGCTATGTGGCATGCCCCCGGTGTGCATGGTCAGACGAAGGGGTACATAGGGGAGGGCATGCCCACTCGGGGTCAGGGGTCACCCATGTCAACAGTTGTGTGTGTCGACATTTGAGCAGCATGAGCCAAAGATGTACCCTCAACTGCATGTCGAGTGCAGCCAGGCAAATGCTCTCCATCTGTGTCAGCCCTGTCCTTGCAATGGGCCTACATACACGTGGCCGGCCACATTCTGCTAAGCATCTCCACTGTGTCGTATTCAGGCTTGTAGACATGCGCAGACAGGAATGTCAATGGTGTGCCCTTGGGGTGCATGTGATTAATCGTGCTGCGAACACTAGTGAATGTGCTCGGGGGAGGTGCAGCAGTGAGGCTACTTAGTACACAGTGATGCAGCTCATGTGCAGCACGCAGTACATGTCATACAGGAATCACTAGTTCACACATATCACACCAATGAACCAGTGAGCCTGCCGACACACCATGCAGTACGTAGTCATGAATCATGTCTCTCTGCACTGTCACTGGTGACCAAGGATATGCACTCTTCACTTGGATGATGACACCCCTACGAGCCACGAACACACAGACCTAGAGGCAGTACAATGTGGCTCACAAACGCACCAGGGCCATCATGAAGCGTACATTTGGCATGTTGAAGTCACGTTTCAGGTGCCTGGATGTCACAGGTGGCAAGCTCCTGTACAGCCCAGACCTCGTGTGCAAGATGATTGTTGCATGTTGTGTGTTGCACAATATTTGTGTACGCAGCAAGGCCCCATGGATGCGAGTGCCAGATGCACCGGACGATGATGATGATGATGATGATGAGGCAGGTGGACCACACTCCACTTCAGACACAGCAGGATTACTCCATAGCGACTACATCAATGACAATTTCTTCTCTGGTTGACGTCACATTGAGTGGGTCCTTCACAGTCATGGCACATTATGTTGACTGACCACAAGCACTGCATGTGCTAATAAAAGCATTTCGATACACATTCCCTGCAACCATGTCACTCCTCTGTCCAGGCACTTCACTCAGACAAGTGTTTGTGCGACATGTTGTGCTGTCAATTGAGGGATTTGTTGATGGATGGTGGGTGTGTCACCACTTTGTAGTGGGTTGTTTATGGTGTCACGTATTCAAACTGCCAGTTCTGTGTGACACAGTTAGTAAGGTATCATACTCTTCGGCATTTCACATGTGTCCCAAATCATTCCATTTTGGCAGTCATATGTGGTCTACAAGTGACAACAGGGATTCTTTTGTGCTCTGATGTGTGCCACCATGATGCAATGATGCACCCTGTGTCTGAAGTTTTACAACATGGTCAACATGTAAGTAAGGGGGAATCACTGCCCCTACATTAGTCCATGCTTTCATTCTTGTTTGATCATGGACATGGCACGTCAGTGTGCAGTGGGTGTTGTTCGTCCCTCTGCAATGTGAGGTGGAGGTTTCACGGTGTGTCCAATGTTTGTTTCCGCATTGGCGCAGGTTACATACTGAATGCATGTCGATGTACATTGTGGCTGTTTGTGGGGAATTGCCTTTCTGATTTGGACAATGGTCATTTGTTCTGCATCACAGCTGTGGGGTTGTGCTAGCACGTTGTCATTCACTGTTTATTTACTCTGCTTTTATGGTGCATTTTCCCCCAAGATGCATGGGATTTGCAGACCTGTCGCTGGTTTTCCCTGCTTTTTGTACCGCAATTAGCCTCATCGCAGGATTTTTTGTGTTCGAGTTTCGCATTTTTGCGGCATGGCGTTGATTTTAACGCAGACATTTGACGCGTTATCTGTAGACTTTTGCATGGTAACGCCGTGTTCAGAATGCTCCGTTAACACAGCGTAATTTTCCCATGATTGACTGCAATGTTCGAAGTTGTGTTAAGTAACTTTTGCGATAGTTCTTGAGAATATACCCCATTGTGTACTAGGAAATTATTCCCAGGAAGTTACAACCAAATCATACATATTTGTACACAGCCTGTCATTTTTAATTAACTTATATGGCTGTATATCACTCATCGCATAAACAGCTAGAAACAAGAATCAACATTTGGGTAGCTTTTACTTTTCCAAACTCATCACAACTCAACTTATTTTATAAACTTACCTAATTAATTTACTTCGATAGTGTTGGTCCTACAGAATCTCCCTGGAGAACTGCTGCTTAAAAGTTGAAGGATTTACAAAGGAAGAATTATTCTGATGGACACGGTATATCTCTCTTAGTTGAAAAGATATGAATAAATAACGTTCTAGCTTCAGCACTTGAATGCCTGTGAGGCCGTATATTCGAATAATTAGCGTATCATAATCATTGATTAGAATGTAGTGATAACAACATTCCATGGAAGTAATTGACAAAGCATACTCTAGGGAATGCTGAGATTGGATAAGCCAATCAAAAAGATTGAAGTTACTGCTGTTGTTTGCCTGCTGTTGAAGTTCATCTGAAGTGTACAGTACAAATACAAAACAGACAAAGTGTGTGTGCTACTTGGATGTGTTTGAGGATTATGGATACTATGACATTTATTGCGTAGATGTTGCTGGCATCAGCAGCTGTTAAATGTCACCTTTGCTTTTTATGTGTCTTTACCTTCTGCTTTTGCCAAAAATTATGAGACAGGAAATACACAGCAGATAATGACCTGCACAAATGATAATAACACTTAAGTAATACACATCTGAGCATTGCATTTGTAGCAATTTAAACTAGGAATAATCCTCTGAGACTTATTTCAGTCTTTGCAAATGTTATGAATTATACTCGATTGTAGGGCCATTTGAATAACTATGATCCAAATGACAATTCCATTTTGCGTGTCATGTCATTAATTATTTGATTAATTACATTGCAACATTTATAAATTGTATTTTTCCAATTCAGTTCAGATGTAAGCGTATATTTGCCAAATGACTTGGAAATGACTAATATTCTTTAATAACTATGTTATGTTATGTTTATTTGTATAGCACACTAATCACCTAAGAGGGTATCCAGGCACTTGGGCAAGGTGTGAAGGTGTTTGGTCCAAAGGTGCTTATATGAAGATCCAGGTCTTCAGCTTCTTGCATAACTCAAGAAGTGAAGAGGAGGCTCTGATCTGTTGAGGACTGTGTAGATTCCTGCAAGTGAACACAAGAACAGTTGTTTCCAAAGGTAACAGTGTTTCTCAAACAAATATGTGTCTTTAAGGATACAAGGTCTTTTCAATTGACAAACATTTCCATGTGAAGGTTTTTTTTGGTTGGTTTTTAAAAGGCATCCACATAAATTGTTACTACTTTAAGGAATATTGTTACACGTTTATGGCCTTTTTAATGGGGTGTCATCAGTAAGATCATCAAGGGGTTCATTGCTAAAATGTTTTCAGTTACATTTTTGATCATTGCCAGAATTTTATTTGTAATTTCTAGGTATAAAGCATTCCAGTTTAATATGTGTCACAGGCTCTTAAGGCTAATAACAAACACGTGAAAACATGTCTAAGGCATCTATCAGTGGAAACATCTTTGTATGTCATTGTTTATTATGATGCCTTTATTACATGTGCTGTAAAGTATGATGCCCCTGTAATAAGATGAATGGGGTATCCATCATGTTTGTTATATCCACTAAACTCTAAATCAGGCACTATTTCTATATTCGCTTCCATTAATAGACACCAGCAGAAATAGTTGTGAAAGTCTACCACAATCTTAACTTTCCTGGTGTATTCTAAATGGCCAATTATAATAAAATATGTTTGAGTAAGTGAGAAAAAGACAACCAATGGTTATTTGTAACTGTCACTCATGATGTAGGGAGTTTTGCCATTGCACTAATGTATTTGAACTCATGTCAATAATATATTCTGTTGTGGATATGTATCCCAGATTGCTGCTTTTTGCACTAACCCTCTGTGGCTGCAACTTGTTTTGTTATGTGGTGTATATTCTAATCAACAAGCTTTAGGTGGGGAGTGACCTTTAACTTTAAGTCAGAAAATGTTTCAGTTATTATTGATGCAGTTCTTAATTTTTCAAAAAAGTGTATTCAACCGGTAGCATGATCATTTACATCAGCAAAATCACAAACAGTACACAAATTCATTACACCGTAAAAGGTCAAAGTTTACAGTAAAATAGGGTTTCACATGCCTATATCAGTATTGAAAATATATAACATTTTATAATTTCATATGAGATTAAAAGAGGAGATTACCAGGTTTTCATCAAATCTAAAATGTAAAAGTTCAAACATTCTTAGCCCCAGTGACCCAATAGTAACCCTCAGATTGGTTGCTTCCATGATCATTGATGCAGTTTATTTCTACAGAGTTATATTCCCATTGTTTACATCTTTCCTTGAAGGATTAAATCTGAGATTTGTTTTTTTTCTCATCTCACATATTTCATCTTCTGTATGTGGTACAATAATTTCAAATGCATTTCACGCTAGTGAGAGCTTCATCATGGACTTCTGTGAAAATTTAAAACATTCATTAATGAGCAATTTGAGAGAGATCCCTAGCTCTCACCTCATAAGCGTCACCTCATGTATCTCAGAACTAGTGTGGTGTTAGCACTGGATTAAGAATACTGAACTCCATGTTCCAATCAATACTAGCCAAATTGTGAAAAATGCTGCATTGTTGTGTAGTTTTAAAGTCCCCAATCCTGAAGGACTGTTGTCAAGAACTGATTGAGCACAAAATGTTGTACAAATATAAAAGGGCCTTTTTCATGCAATTCTCAAGAATGTGATCGCTGTCTTGTGCAAGACTCTCTTTGAGAGCTCTGAGGTTACTGAGTGGATGCATGTGATGCAGCGTTAATTTAATCTGACAATTTCTCAATGCAAAACCCTCATGCTACCTCTATTGTACCGCTGAAAAGGTTTTGGGCCCTTCACACCATGTATTACCTTCAGGAGACTTTAAATAATCATGAACAGTCAAAAATGCAATTATTATTTAAGCAAATGAAGAGAGTTGTTAAGTTTTTAAAGGGTTTTATTTTCTAGTCAAAAGTTAAGTTTTTTTCTGACCCTTTATTCATTATTAAAATATCAATCAGGTTACAGAATTTGGAAAACAGGAAAAATAGCATTAATACAGAACATATTACAGTGTGCATATAAGCATTACATGTAGGAAAGAAAATTTGGCGCAAAATATCAATCAAAACTCTAAAAGATTTTCTAAGAAAAATTGTCTTGCAAGGCTAATCAATAATTAAATAGCTTGCAAAATCTCCCATTAAAAGAAATAAACGCATAAGACAAATAAATCTTTTCAGACCTAATTAATAAGTCAAAGCATAAACTTAGAATATTAGCATTTAATTCTATCCTAATCAGCTGCACTCACTGCTTGTCTCTGTGTCTAAAGAGAAAAACAGCCTGCCCTTCACAAGACCTTAAAGAAATGTGGCCAGCCATGCCAAAATATGTTGTGTCAGGACTTTGGAAAAAAAATGAGCAGGGAACCCCCCCCACCTGACCCTCCTCAGACGCCCACCCAAGGATGCACCTGTGACGATCTTGTACCTAACCCATAGAATGTCTGGTCTAATCTGTTCCTTCTCTCAAGAGCTCACACGCCCCCCTAAGGCTTAGGAGCCTAAAGCCTAATGAGCCTAGAAGCCAACAACGCCTCCAAAAAGGTCATTATTTATACTCTAATTCTTGGCAAGCTACACAAAAATGTTGCATCTTCAGGAAAATTTGTTTGTGATTGGTCAGCCATGATGGCATTAGGTCTCACTATCCTGACTCATTCTAAAATCCTGACTATACCAGTTTTAGCAAAAGAAGCATAAATGAGTAAATACATTTTATAAGTTTGCAACATTTGCTAGGAAAAATGTTTCTATCCTTTCCTCTTCCTTCCTTCCACAGCGCAGGCTGGACGGATACTTTAACTAACAGTGGTACATTGGCACAATCACAAGAATGTACATTCACAGTGGCCTTGACTCCTTCATGTCTTGAGGCCAGGTGGCACAGTTTACGCATGCTCTCTTCTCTTCAATGCAAGTCACGGCCTTGCTGGATTCACAAGCAGCCATTTAATGGTAGGCCCAAAAACAAAATATACACAAAAGAGAATATCAATTTCATGTAAATCAGCCATTATGTTTCCCTCCCTCATACTAATACCACTTATAAATGTTTACCTAGCCAAGCTATTGATTTCAAGCAGCGTTTCTATTATTTATGACAACATGCAAAATAAATGTGCAATGTGCAACATAGCATTATTATGCTTTAGTGTCAATTTTAAAAGCGCGCACAGTTAACACAGCGCACACAGTTAATACTGCGCACACAGCAACATGCTTTAATGTTTTAGATAGCTTTTCATGCAAAAAGCATTTAGCCCCATGTGTAGTGTTTGGTGCATTTGTTAATTCACACACATTATAAAAGGAGGTGTTATAAACGGAAGTATATATATATTTTTTTTTCAAATATGCAACAAGCCAGACAGAAATAGTGAATTTAGATTACAAGGGATGAACTGGGAAGAGATAACACATTTTTTAAACTTCAAAGCTAAAAAGGACACATTTCTCTACACTGCAAAAACACATGTTAATTCAGCACAAGCATTTCAGACTGACTTGGCGTCACTTTCATATTTTTCATGTGCCATGTTTTTAACTAGCACCAAAATGGAAAGGGGCGACAACTCGGTCCCCCCGAACGTATGGTGGAGTACCCCGATCTCCCTGGGAAACCATTTTGGGCGGGAGGCGTGTCACGGCTGGTATGCCCGAAGCGGCGTAGCCGGGGCGCGCCTTTTCCCGCCCAAGAAGGGGTTGTCCTAGACACCAACACCGCCAGCCACGCCCGGGGGGCGGTTTGGAGGAGGGTCTACGCCCGCCCGACAAAGGATAAAAGGAGCGACAAGCCAAGGAAGCATCCTCTTGTTCCTGTGCTCTGAAGCTGCACCCACGCGTCACAGGTGAGCTCGAGACGGAACAAAGAGCCAATTTTGAAATTTGTAATTTCTCCTTTTTCTCTTCTAGCGCTGCAAGTCTTGTCCAGGACCTTCCATCTACGTGAGGAGAATGCCGGGCAAAAGGGTCGCAAAGAAGGTTAGCACCGACCAAATGCTCCGGATGCTGGTGAAAGACATGGCGGAGATGAAGAAGAAAATGGCGGCCAGGGATGGTACAGGACGGCAAAAAAGAACCATCCCAGTGGAGGTCCCTGCCGGGAGACGGAAGAGGGCCAGGAACGGGGCAAATGACGAGGTCCCAGTCCCGGAGGCTCCCCCGGCGAGCCCTCCCAGTCCAGTGGAGGCTCCGGCGCCGGCTCCCGTCGAGGGGCAACCGATCCCTGTGGTGGTTACCCCGGTGAACGAGGGGGACATGCCCCCGGAGTTGGCCGCCCAGCTGGCGGCATGGTTGGGTAGTAGCAGCGTGGGTTCCACTGCTCCAAGGGACACGGCCGAGGAGGCCAAGCAATTAATGAGGCAGATGCGGCAATCACGGGAGGCCGCAAAACCACCTTGTCCTTTTGTTTCCCCGCAGGCGCCCGTCGGTCACCCAGGATCAGGCGTTGGTACGGCGGGGTCGGCAGTTGCAGCGGTAGCTCCAGGTAAGCCATTACCGATGGTTGGGGAGGGATCGGTACCTTCAAGGAGGGAGAAAATTGTACAACATATCCCGAAGGAGGTGAAGGAGAGGATATGGGCTGATAAATATGTAAACATATTCTCCTTGTTGTCCGATCACTACGAAATTGAACATGTAAAAAACCAGAAAGAGTTCTTGCATCCAAGTGTATGGCGAGCCAAGATGGCCGGTTTTAGAGTTGATGAATCAATAGGCAATTGGGGCAGAGCGTTCGGAATGTTCATTGCAATTATGGGGGAACGTAGGCCCGATTTGTTGGGAGAATTGGCTGTGTATCAGACACGTATCATGGGTTTTTATGAAACGTATGGAGGGAATCAATGGTTTGCCTATGATAATATATTTCGTAAATCTAAGGAACATGATGCGTCCTTGACGTGGGACTGTTTTGACTCCATTTCATGGCAAAATATGGAAGTGGGGAAGTCACCAGTAGTGGGGAGTGAGATGGCCGGGTATTCCCGCCATTCGTCAGGGACGCCCTTTCGAGCAGGTTCCAGCAATGACCGGAACTTGAAGACTAGTGGCAGCACAGGGAAGAAAGGGGTCTGCTGGAGCTTTAACAGGGGCAAATGTACTAGGCCCCAGGGTTCTTGTAAATTCAGGCACGAATGTTCAGGGTGTGGTCAGTCCTCCCATCCGGAGACCACGTGCAGAGCCAAGACTAGTGATACGGGGAATAGGGGTAGCACCAAACAGGTTTGAAATGGTCCAGGGTACACCGCTACCGACCCCGGTTGATATCATGGCAATGATCCCTTGGCTAAACGAGTACCCAGATCATATCTCCGCTGGGGTGTTGCAAGATGGTTTCTCATATGGTTTCCGCATCCCGGCGGGGGATTTTCGGGGTGAGGCACAATGTAAGAATCAGTTATCGGTGCGAGAGAATGCGGCGGTGGTACAAGCAAAGATTGGTAAGGAGGTGGCCCGAGGTCGGGTCGCTGGACCATATGATAACCCGCCAGTTGCTAATTTTGTTTGTTCACCCCTCGGTGTAGTCCCCAAAAAAGAGCCGGGGGAATTCAGGTTGATACATAATTTGTCAGCTCCAAGGGGTCTTTCGGTGAACGATGCGATTGACCCTGATGTCTGTTCAGTACGGTACGCATCATTCGATGAGGCCGTCGCCATTTTGAATCGCCTAGGGCCCGGAGCGCTGATGGCTAAATCAGATATCGAGTCAGCGTTCCGGTTGCTCCCGGTACACCCAGACGATCAGCGTCTCCTTGGTTTCATGTTTCAGGGTCACTATTACATGGATAAATGTATGCCAATGGGTTGCTCCATCTCTTGTGCTTATTTTGAAGGTTGCAGTTGTTTTTTGCAATGGGCCTTCACAAAAATAACAGGGTTTACTCATGTGATGCATTATCTTGATGATTTCCTGTTCCTGGGGGCAGCTGGGGACATAGAGTGTACACGGGCTTTGAATGCATTTTGTGATCTCATGAGGCACTTTGGCGTGCCATTGGCGCCCGGTAAGACAGTGGGGCCATCTACTTCACTCGAGTTTCTTGGAATAGAGCTCGATTCCGAAGAGGGGTGCTTCCGCTTGCCCAAAGAAAAGGTGGCGAAATTCGAGACATCGCTCAAAGCATGTATTAGCGCGACCAAAGTAAGATTACATCAGTTACAGCAGGTCGTGGGTCAACTGAATTTCGCCCTGAGGGTGATCCCAATGGCGCGCCCATTTTCCCGCTCAATTGCACAGGCCATGGTTGGCCTTAAGGAAGGCCACCACCGCACAAGGCTCTCGGCTGAGGTTCGGCAGGACATGCTCATATGGTTGGCATTTCTGGCGGATTTCAACGGTCGGGTCGTGTGGAGCAAACCCGGGGTCTCCTCGGAGGAGTTAGGGTTGTGGACAGACTCGGCAGGGAGTGTAGGATTTGGCGCCATTTTTGGCAATCACTGGTCGGCACAAAGCTGGCCGGCGTGGTGGCACGAGAATGGGCTCACAGGTAACATAGGTTTTCTTGAGCTTTTTCCTATTCTGGTGGCCTTAAAAACATGGCCCGAGGGTTTTCGTGACCGCACTGTGGTGTTCTGGTCTGATAATATGACCGCTGTTGAGTGTATCAATAGTCAGGCTGCCCGCTGCAGATGGATCTTGAGATTGCTGAAGGAAATTGTTGTGCTCTGTATGAGACTGAACGTACACTTTAGGGCAAGACATGTGCCAGGGGTGTTAAATCAGGCTGCTGATGCGCTTTCTCGTTCCCGTATGCAGGCCTTCTGGGGTTTCCTACCCTCAGCGGACCCGGTAGCGGCACCTTTTCCCGAAGCTCTCTGGTCTCTCGGTGCCCCGGACTACAAGACCTCGTGGGAGAGAGTCTAGCTCCCAGAACAAGGTAGGCATACGAAGGGGCGTTCCGGTCCTATTGGTCCTTTTTGGGTTCTGCTGGGGGGGAGCTATGGGGCCAGGAGGAGTATGTCCTGAAGTTTCTGTTATCATTACGTCAGGCAGGCAAATCAGTAGCCACGGCACAAAGGCACCGGGCCGCTATTTCTTTCATGGCTCGAGCTCATGGTCTACAGGACCCCACAGCGTCTTTTGTGGTTCAGAAGGCGCTACGTGGGTGGCAACGCCTTGAGGGTCGCAAAGTAGATGATAGGCACCAGATAGGTCTGGAAAGGTTGGCCCTGTTGATGTCAGTCCTCCCTGCAACATGTTCATCACAATATGAGACAGTGCTGTTTAAAGCCGCTATTTCATTAGCATTTCATGGGGCTATGAGGGTAAGCAAGCTTGTGGCAAGGAATAAGCAGGATACGGGGGGGGGACTGTGCCGAGAGCACATCCGCATTACTGGGGAATCAATGGTAGTCTCCTTTGCCAGGTCCAAGACCGATCAAGGAGCAAACGGCGAGTGTGTAATAGTCCGCCGTATTCCCGGATCGCCCATATGCCCAGTAGCCTGCGTGGGGGAATATTTGGCACTGAGGGTGGCAGCATGGGGGGGAAGCTTACTGAGGCACGCCGATGCCACACCGCTGACGAGGTTTCAGTTTCAACGGGTGCTTGCGATGGCAATTACAGCCGCAGGGTTAAACCCGTGTGAGTTCGGGACCCATTCCTTCAGGATAGGGGCTGCAACAGAGGCCACAGCCAGGGGTCTGAGTGTTGATAAAGTGAAACAGTTGGGGCGTTGGTCCTCGAATTGTTATAAACGGTACGTGCGGTTGCACATGTTATGAAGCTAATATCATGAACTCACGCTTCTTGTTTTTGTTTGGTTTTACAGTTTCGCATGCTTATGAGGCGGGGCAGACTGTGCAGTCGACCCGACACCTGGGAACCAGCGGTCAAAGGACACCGGCTGTGGACAGAGTGGTGTGGGTCGTGGGCCACTCATACGTGAGGCGTGCCGCAGACGTATTCAAAGCAGGTGACATGATTCACATGGCTGGGGAATACGGGTACAGGGTGACCTTCTACGGAAGGGGCGGGCTCTGTATTGACCAGTTTCAGGTGTTTATTGAGGGTTTGTTAGGGCGGACGAGGTCACCGCCGTCTATACTCATAGTGCATCTTGGGGGCAATGATTTGGTGACCATTGGTCGACGAGTGCTTCTCGAAGTAATACTATCCACTGTAAGTTGGTTGGCAAAGAGGGTCCCTGGGTGCACAATTGCATGGTCCCACATGATCCCACGGAAGGTGTGGCGGGGGGCTAATTCTGTGTCTGCTTTAAATCACTCCGTGAAGAAGGTAAATAACAAACTTGGTAGATTGTTTCGTACGAATACATTGCATTCTATTCCACATGGGTGTATCAGGGGGGATCAGATGTATTTGGAGGACGGGGTTCATTTGTCCCGGGTGGGGAATGATTTACTTATAGGAGACTTCATAGCTTGGTTAAAGAATTTGTAGCCATGACCTTTAAGTAGGAGTTTTGTGGGGGGTCCGGATAGCCGGTCAACTATCCGGGCCTGTGGCGGTAAGGTCATGATCGGTGAGCAGTAATTTTCACGAGAAAATGCGCATGCGCGGCCGCCCGCGCATGCGCATTACTGATAAAGACGGAAGACGGAAGATAACGAGCCCCGGGGAACGCGGCGGCCAGCGGCGGCAAGGTAAGTGCTTTTTAATTTATAGCATTCCTTTATTTTAAAGTATTTAGGGAGGGCGGGAGGGAGGCGGGTGGCGGGGCTGGCGGCCAGTGGTTTTGCGGAGTGGGGCTACGCAGAGTGCGGAGGTGGGCGTAGTTTCTCGCCCACTTCGCGTAGCTCCGCGAAGCCCCACTCCGCGAACTCCGCCCAGGGTTATATAGCACTAGCTTGACCCAAAGGTATCCAAGTGCTTTCCAATAGTAAATATTCACATCAAAGATAACAAGTCTATACAGAGCATCTGAGTCTGAGTACTTTACAACAGTAAATGTTCACAACATAGATAACAAGTATTGTAGACATTCATTATAGTACTAGATAGACCCGAAGGCATCAGAGCGCATCACATGCAATGCCACAATGTCCACAAGAGGCACATGATGAACTGTCTTCATTGCCACGGCTTATGCAGTTGAAAACTAAAGTGTATACATGAGCTGCAACAACCCTATTAAAGAGTCAAGGTTAATTTGTAGCCACAATGCAACACAAGAAAACAGAAGTACAATTACCCATTCACTTACTTCAAGGTACAGCGTCAAGTGCCTGTTTAATCAATTTTAGTACTGCTGCTGATATGGGACTGATATGTGGGAACTACAACATGCTCACCAGGAAATGGTAAATTGGTTCACTTTGTTGTTTCATGGTCTAGGAAAACTTGAGACTATAAACGAACAACTGCATATCAATAAGGATGTTTGTCCTTTTGCGGAAAGACACACATGAATTGCATTTCATCTACAAGAAGAAGTTGAAAAGGAGTTTGAAGCATTACTAAAGTACTAAATTATAATATCATTGAGCGCTGTACTGTTCCAATGCCCTGGCATTCTCCCATAGTGGTAATGCCCCATAAGGACAGTGCTGGAGCTGTACGCATCTGTGTTGATATGCATCAAGCCAACAAGGCAATGAGTTCCATTACGCTCTGTGATCCTGATACACAATTATCCTGAATTTACAGGATTGAGTTTGGGTACACTTTTGGGCCTTGTTGATGCTCTTATGACTTTGGAACTGCACTTGCAGAGAGTAGAACAGCATGGATGTAGGTACATAGAGCAACATAGGGAGAATGGGCAGGGCATTTAAATTTTTGTAAATGAGGGAGGGGGCTGCCTGACTCTCCTCCTGGGGCGATTTCTGCCCTGGGGACCCCATCCCCAACCCTTTTTTATTTATTTGTTTTAAAAATCATGGAGGGGCCGTGTGGCCCCCGCTCCGAGGCCGAATTGGACCCTGATGACCACATCCCTTGTGGCCTGCCATTTTAAAGTGGGCGCCTCAAAGGCACCCACTCACCGATAGGACTGCAGGTGATGCTGAAGGTCCCAGCAGTCCCGCTGGCTAACCGCCTCCTGCTGGAGCCGGCATTGCTTTGGGATCCAGGGAGCTGCTGACATGGTGTCATGGTGGTGTCAGAGGCTTCCCTGCATATAACTGACTTACTACCCTGGGGAGGTGGCGGTTCCTGGGGCTGCAGGAACACGCGCCGGCTTAAAAAACAAATATTCACGCAAGTCCCCGTCAAAAATAAAAATGCTTTTTACCCCCAGCGGGTTCCCTCAGGTGATTGGATAAGTGCATTGGTAGTGCCTGGGTGATTTCATGAGTGCATGGTAGTGCCTGAGTAAATGGAAGAGTGCATGGATAGTGCCTGAGTGATTTGATGAGTGCATGTGTAGTGCTTGGGTGACTGGATGAGTGCAAGAGTAGTGCCTGGGTAATTGAATGAATGCATGGGCAGTACCTCATTGAATGGATGAGTGCAGGGATAGTGCCTGAGTGATTGGATGAGTGCATGGGTAGTGCTTGGGTGAACAGATGAACACATGGGTAGTGCCTGAGTGAATGGAGGAGTGCAAGGTTAGTGCCTGAGTGATTGAATGTGTGCATGGGTAGTGATTGGGTGAACAGATGAGTGCATGGGTAGTGCAAGAAGACATGGATGAATGCAAGGGTAGTGCCTGGGTCGTTGGATGTGTGCATAGGTAGTGCTTGAGTAAATGAATGAATGCAAGAGTAGCACCTGGGTGATTGATAGGGTGCATGGGTAGTACATTATTGAATGGATGAGTGCAAGGGTAGTGCCTGGGTAATTGGATGAGTACATGGTTGGTGCCTAGGTGATTGCATGAGTGCCTAGGTAATTGGATGAGTTCATGGGTAGTGCCTGAGTGAATGAATTTACTGAAAAAAACAAAGGTTAGAGGGGTGTTATAGTTAGGTTAAAGTTTCACTTGTACAAAAGCAGAGCAATTCAGCAGTTAAAGTTAGCTGAGCTAAATATAACTTGTGCTCCAAAGTACACTTCTTATGACCTCACACATTACATCACTCTTGACATGGTCAGTGATGTCACTTATGACATCATGCCTGGGTGAATGGATGAGTGCAAAGGCTCTGCCTGGGTGATTGGTTGAGTGCATGGATAGTGTCTGGGTGATTGAATGAATGTATGGGTAGTGCCTAAGTGATTTGATGAGTGCATGGGTACTGCCTGGGTGACGGGATGAGTGCAAGAGTGGTGCCTGTGTGATTGGATGAGTGCATGAACACCGGCTCATTAAATCGATGAGTGCAAGGGTAGTGCCTTGGTGATTGGATGAGTGCTTGAGAAGTGCCTGGGTGATTCCATGAGTGCATGAATGCATGGGTAGTGCCTGAGTCAACGGATAAGTGCATGGATAGTGCCTGGGGGATTGGATGAGTGCATGGGTAGTGCCTGGGTGATTGGATGAGTGCATGGGTACTGCCTGGGTGACGGAATGAGTGCAAGAGTAGTGCCAGTGTGATTGGATGAGTGCATGAACCCCGGCTCATTGAATGGATGAGTGCAAGGGTAGTGCCTTGGTGATTGGATGAGTGCTTAAGAAGTACCTGGGTGATTCCATGAGTGCATGGGTAGTGCCTGGCTGATTGGATGAATGCATGGGTAGTGCCTGAGTGAATGGATAAGTGGATGGATAGTGCCAGGGTGATTGGATGAGCGCATGTATGATGCCTCAGTGATTAGGTGAGCACATGGATAGTGCCTGAGTGTTTGGATGAGTGCATGAGTAGTGCCTGGGTGACTGGATGAGTGCAATAGTAGCACCTGGGTGATTAAATGAGTGCATCGGTAGCATATTGTTGAATGGATGAGGGCAAGGGTAGTTCCTGGGGGATTGAATGATTTCATGTATAGTGCCTGGGTGATTGGGTGAGTGCATGGATAGTGCCTGGGTAGTTGGATGAGAGCATGGGTTGTCCCTGGGTGACGTGATGAGTGCAAGAGTAGTGCCTGGGTGATTGAATTAGTTTATGGGAAGCACCTCATTGAATGGATGAGTGCAAGGGTAGTACCTGGGTAAATAGATGAGTACATGGGTAATGTCTAAGTGAATTGATGAGTGCATGGATAGTGCTTGGGTGATTGGGTGATTGGGTGAGTGGACAGATAGTGCCTGGGTGATTGGATTAGTACATGGGTAGTGCCTGGGTGATTGGATGAATGCATGGATAGTGCCTCAGTGAGTGGGTGAGTGCAAGATTAGTGCCTGGGTGATTGGATAAGTGCATGTATAGTGCCTTGGTGATTAAGTGAGTGCATGGATAGTGCCTGGGTGACTGGATGAGTGCAAGGCATCGCGGACAGTGGTAATCAATCAATTAATCAATCAATTAGTTTGTAAAGCACTGGCTAGTCACCCAGAATGGGTCTCAAGATGCTGAGGGAGAGGGGGGCTGGAGGGTGTTTCCGCCTGTCTGGCAGGTTCACTGCATACCATCGAAGAGCCAGGTCTTGAGGTCCTTTAGGAACTAGGGGAGTGATGTAGTCTGTAAGAGGTGGAGAGGGAGGGAGTTCCATGATATGGCAACAAGGAGGGAGAAGGAGCGCCCCCCAGTTCTGCTTTTCTTGATCGCAGATTTCTCTAGTGGGGAGTGTAATTTTTCTTGAAATTTTTAAAGAACTTTTAAATTTTTTTTAATTGCTACTCACCTGAGGACTGTTGTACATTAATTCACCATTTGCCCCGTTCTGTTGCGGTTGCATTGCCGTTTGCGCTGAGGGCAGGGTGGAGCTTTTTAGATCACTTTTGTTTTAACTCTTTCAGGAAGGTGAGCAGTAAAGTTTACACAGCCTACCACTTATTTAAAGGCATCACAAAGCAGACGTGCAGCGGACAGTGGTAGGGTCTGCTGACGCCATACTGCTTTAAAAAAAAAGTTTCTCTAGTGGGGAGTGTATCGTTTTAAAATTGTTACTCACCTGCGGACTGTTGTACATTATTTCACCATTTGTCCCATTCCACTGCGGCTGCATTGCCGTTTGCATGGAGGGCAGGGATTGAGCTTTTTAGATCACTTCCATTTTCGCTCTTCCAGTAATGTGTGCAGTCTAGTTTACATGGCCTACCGCTTATATAAAGTTATAACAAAGCGGATGCGCTCAGCGGGTGTGCCGCTGGTGTGCCTAAGGCAAGCCCATCTGCACCTCTCAGCATCCCGGAGGCGGCCGGCCATGCTGCCTCTTCCTCCCCAGGTGTATGCCTAACTTTTCACTATGAGCATGAGGAATTGCTTAACTTTAACCTTTCCCAATCATGCCAGTGTTTACTTACTAATGTAGAGACATGCACTAATCTTCAGTGCCCTGCATGTAACTGGTCCCTTCTCCTGCTCATAGATGATCCTTCCAAGATTTCCTCCTCAATCCACAGGGCCAACTGTCTAGACAAAAATGGGAAGCATTCATTTCATTTCATGAAGCTTTATCCGGTACATAAAAACAATGACCATAAAAGCACACAAGCAAAATGTATACAGTATAACAGGCATAGATTAAAAAAGACAAATGTTTTAAAATATCATACTTTTTCTCTAGACTGAATAGATTTAAATATAAAAGAAGCAATATAAAAACATTTGTCCTCAGAGTTCATTTTATAGATCAACTTCATTGCATCGTCCACATTAAAAATACCATACTTTACAAACAATGGTTTTAAATAAACAACACTAAGATTTAGAAATAGCGTGCAAATTAGCATAAAGTGCAGGGTGCTTTGTTTAGAGTGCCCATCACGTGGGCAAGGGCCAACAGGATGCTTCTTTAGGTGAGGGAAGGCCACCAGGACGTGAGCCATTCATAATCTAAGTCTAGTTAAGACAAATCTATGGGCTGGTCTAGTTACCAGGCTCAGGTACTGTTGGAAGCCTTCACTTTCAATGTATTTATTATAGAGATGGACTGTAGTAAGGCATCCGTTAGCTGCCAGATGTTTTTGGGCTCTATACAACATAAAAATATTTTCTCATGTCTGTTTAGAGATATTTCCAGCAGAACATGGGTCTGTCAGTATGTTGAGCTCATAAATAATCCGGAAACTGTCTACAACATACTTAAGCCAAGGTATCTTGGTCCAATTATCCAGGTCTAGACAGTCCTGAAAAGGGCACGGGCAAGAGCGCAAGCACAAGAAGTAGGCACAACAGAGGTAAGTGAAATATCAGTTATTTTAATTTAATATTTTAAGAAATTGGAGTCTGAAGTGTTGCGAGAAACACAGAGGGAGTAAATGGCGCCACGGAAAAATAAAAGTACATTAGGAAATACAAAGAAGGCAGAACTGAATGAGGATAATCAACAGGTTACCCAGGAGAGTCTTACTCACCGGAGGGGAAAGGGAAAAGGAAAAACCCCCAAGGCTCCCAAGGAAGTACAGCACAGAGAAAGTAAGGGGAGCATAGCATCTAGTACAATTAAGGAATTCGTGGGAAAGCATTTTAAACGGGTTTTTTCTCCTGCAAAGACTACAGAAACGGAAGAAGAGGAAGAAACATGGAAAGAGGGATCCTCCCTAATATTTGATGGACATTTGGTAGACTCTATAGATTTGGTTAACCGTTCAGTCCTGTCCTTGACAGGGCAGAAGGGGATAATAATGTCACCTAGACTTTCCTCCTCCCCAAGATTAACCCAACAGGTGTCAGAAGAGAAAGAGGAAGATAGTCTGACCCCTAACCATAGTGACGATTTTGACCATGACCCAGATGGTTGTCCGGTTGAATTTGTAAAGAATGTATTGGGGGAAGTCAATGACCAGGAAGACCTGGATAAAAACAGAGACATAAATGGGGAAAACCGGTCACTGGATATAAACTTGGAAGTATCAGAATCACCAGCAGTTTCAATGCTAGAAATGGTGTTAATGGTGCAAAAATCGTTACAAGGATTGCTAGAAATAACAATGCTAAACCACGATGTCCTGAAAAGTCAAAACATGTATCTCTCTAAAATTGAGAGAGAACTACAGGGCATTAGAGGCCAAATGCCTTCAATGTTGAGACCTGTCTTAGACCAGGTGGCTACGGCTCAAGGGAGGGAGGGGGATGATAGACTAGTCGATATCCCGCTGGTAAGCCAAGTTGATGAAGCTCACGTTGTTGGCCATGAAGTTTATGTGTCAAAATGGCCAATGTTGGTAAAAAGGAGAGGTGAATATATGCATTACGGTCACTCCAAACGAATAAGAGGTGCAGGCTGTGAGGCACAAAGAAAGTTTAATTTAAGAGTGACGAAAAAAGGAAAGGGGAGGAAGGAGTCATTAGAAGAGGTAACACATAAGCTTAAGTCTCAATCAAAGAAAACGATGAGGGATCAGAAAGTTACTGATTTTGAAAAAGGGGCCAGCTTCCCAGCAAAAAAAGAGAAGATTAATAGGAAGCAAAGCCAACAGGTTAAGGAGATTTATGTAGCCCCGAAATTAGCAAAGACACAGGCTCGGTTGCCCCCCAGCAAAAATAAAAGTAATGCAAACCGGGAAAGTAGTCTTAAAGTGATACCTAGATCAAATACACTACATTATCAAGGTGTTACAAGGTCAGAAGAAGTGGTTGACAGAGGGAATAAGTGGCTTTATTTTGAACATGTAAAATTGGGAAGGGGTGGCAAAAAAGCTCAAAAGAGGGGGTATTTAAATAGAGCACACCTACTCAAGGTTTTCACCCATTGCCCCAATTTGAATGGAATAAGCTCTCGAGATTTAAGAAAGGTGGGCTTCCAAACAATTGGGGAGGGCAAAGAGGTCACCAAAGTACAGCTCTATTCAGGCTTGGTGGCGTCCGCAATAGAAAACGCAGAGCAAGAAATCCGTAAAGAGGGAATTCGACTAGTGCCCAAAGAAGAGTTAGCGCCAGTGCTTAAGGTACACCAGCAGAAACCTTTTTTAAGGTATCATGCGGGGCTAAGTAAGAGGCAGGTGAGGCTCCCCGAGGAAGAAATAGAGGAAGGGAGAGAAAATTTTAATATAGTAATAAATAATACAGATATGTTGGAGGCATGGAAGAATTGGAGTAACACCTCCAGCCTAGCAGGACCCTCATATAGTTACAGGGAGGATTCATCAGTGAATGGGCCTTTAAGTGATGTAGAATAGGCAATGGGGCAGCCACAGAGCATACAATTGGTCTCTTGGAACATAAATGGATTGGGAACAGATCTAAAACGTGAAACAGTGAAAGAACTTGCAAAAAAGAATGAAATTATTTGTATACAAGAGACCTGGCTCTGTGGTGTTCCCCAAATAGTTGAAGGGTTTCCACAAGTCCACCGTGCAGCTGTAAAATCGAACTCTGGGCGTCCCGCAGGTGGCTTATTGACAATGATATCAACAACTCTAACAACCAAAACCATTTTGTTATCAGTAAAGTGCAAGTGGCTCTTAGCCTGCAGAATCCAAACCACATTTGTGGATAAGAAATATACATTTATACTGATCCTAAATGTGTGTATGCAATGGAATTCAGCAAAGGAATATGGGGTAGAATTGTTACATTTTAAGAATGACATGGATGCACTTTGTGATATGTATGGAAATGATCTGATGGTGTTAACGGGTGATTTTAACCATAAATTAAATCCAAAATTATCTGATCAATGGTACTCAGAAATTCTAGAGGCATATGATATAAAAAACGCAAAGTTTATGGAAACAAAAACCCCTAAAGATGCGATGGAATTGGGCAATTATTTATCAAATAAAAGTTTCTTTTGTTTGAATGGAAGGATAGCCCAAGACTGCCCGGCTAAAAAAACTTTTAAATACAGGGCACATAATTGCCCTATAGACTATGTGTTTTTGCCAGCATGGAATTTTGAGTTAGTGAAAGATTTTAGCATTAACCCCATGGAATGTAGTGATCACAATCTAATAAAATTGGAATTGAGAATAGCAGAGTATATGGTTTGCGACAGAGTTATCTGGCAAGAGACAGAGTACCCGAAGCGGATGACCACGAGGTTATCTGAAAAATCTATAGAGAAGTTAGTAAGCCTGCAACATAAGATTCAGTTAGGTTGTTTGGAAGGCCAAGACCTACCCTGGTTTGTGGGAAAAATAAAACAAATTGTAGAAAGTATAAGCATAGAATTAAGGCCCCCAGTAAAAGACCAGAATAAGAAAGGAAATACTCAAAATAAGAAAGGAACATGGTTTAATCAAGATTGTTTAATGAAAAAAAGAGAAATTAGGAGAGAAGAGCGTAGCCTACGCAAAAAATTTACACGAGCAAAAGCGGAATACTTAATAAAAATAAAGAGAGAATATAATATGTTAATCCGCGATGTAAAAAGGATCTATAAAGAATCTTGCTGGAGCAAATTATTAGAAACCATTGAAAATAAGAACCTACGGCAATTCTGGAAGTTAATACAGTCAGCCAGGGAACCTTTGAATGCCCCAATGACTTGTGTAGTAGAGGAAGAGGCATGGGCTGAGTATATTCAGAAATTGTATGCCCCGGGGAGGTTGTCTGATAATTTGGTACCAAAGCAGTGGAGAGACCTAGTAGATGATCTCAAATATGATTGCTCAGTAACAAATGTCCTAAGGATAATTAGGTCCTTAAATGTAACTAGAGCAGCTGGCCCGGATGATATGCCGGCCCTGATATTAAATTCAAATCAGACCTGGTGGGCGGAATTCTTTTCAAAAATGTTTACTCTAATACTAGAGCAAGGGGTAATACCTGCAAACTGGAAGGGTGCAATAATAAGGCCTCTGCATAAGAAAGGAGATGTACTTGCCTCTAAAAATTACAGGCTAATTAACTTATTAGACATATGAGAAAAGATTTTTGCTAAGATGATACTCGGTAAATTAAAAGAGTGGACGGAAATTCGGTCAATCGTACCAGTGGAACAGGGTGGGTTTAAAAAAGGCCACTCCACGATTGATCATTGTTTTGCCCTATGGGCTTTAGCTAGGAAATCGATTGAACAAAACGGCAAACTATGTTGCTGTTTCGTCGATTTCCGAGCGGCCTTTGATTCAGTTGATAGAAGCAGCCTTTGGGAAGCGCTAGAAAATTATGCATTGCCGGAGGGAATTTTAAATATTTTAAAAGAACTACGTAGCGACAACTGGGCCCAGGTCATTAGAGATTTAAAGGGCTCATTAACACAGAAAATTCCAGTGAAGAATGGCTTGAGACAAGGGTGCGTCTTGGCACCTTTGCTCTTCTCAATCTTCCTAGCAGATCTTCCTGTGGTTTTGGAAGTTGAAAAGAGTGCGAGCCCGCGCATGAATAATAATAAAGTTGCATGTCTTTTATATGCTGATGATCTAGTGATCGTGGACCAAACTGAAATGGGCCTCCAAAGGAAATTAAATGCCTTTAAAATATATTGTGATAAAAAGTTTCTATCAGTGAATATGGAAAAAACAAAGATCCTATGTTTTGGGAAGAGGGTAAAAATTTTTTAATGGTTTTTAGGTTTAGACAAATTAGAGGTAGTAAATGAATATAAATATTTAGGCCTTTGGTTTGACAGTGCATTAAAGTGGAATACCCACGTGGCGGCACAAACTTCAAAGGCGGCCTCATCGGTCTGTGGATTGAAAAAATTTAACAAGGACTATGGTGAAATGTCGCACAGACCGTTACTAAAGGCATTTGAAGCTATGGTACCCCCACAAGTTCTTTACGGCGCTGAAGTGCTCTATCTGAGTGGTAAAAGGGGTTGGGACCAGGAGGAGTGAAAGATAATTAAAATGATGTTGTCCCTACCTAATGGTTCCATGTTGCAAGCTATTAGATTGGAGACAGGCTTGACGGCATGGGAGGTAAAGGTACAAATGTCATTGTTAAGATTTTGGAACCACCAGATGCCTGGTGATGAACAGAAGGTGTCAATTTGGTGCAGAAAGGAAATACAAGCAAGCAGCTTACATTGGGCCCGAGAAGTGAGGAAAATCCTCCAGCTTGTAACTGCACAATTACAGTTGACCCTCGAACAACCTCTATTGGACATAGTCTTTACTAAGAAAATGCTTAGGGACCGAAATATGAATATTCCAGATCACAAGATCTGGAGTACCTGAAGTCGAAAAAATCAGTGAACTGGGTAAGGAATGAATGGGAAAAGGAGGTCCGGTTTCCATATTTGGATGTGCTACCCAGTAAAGGGTTGAGGTACGAAATCATGAAGGTGCGGGTAGGCTTAAATCCATGGAAGATTGATAGTAAATTAAAAGCAACCCTGATCCAACCTGATGGTATTTGTAAATGTGGCCTAGGTGTGAAGAATGATATTTTACATATACTACTGGATTGTAAATGGATTTTAAAAGAGCGTAAAATGTTTTTACGTCCAATATTTTTAAAGTATAAAGTGAACAAACGATCAGAGGCTGTCGTTCTCCTTACAGAAATGTCGTTTTTAGATATTACAATTGCGTTGGGGAAATTTTTGAAAGCAATAAGAGAAGCTGTAAGGGAGACAAGCAAGGAAAACGGGAAATTTTAAGATATTAAGATTTTAAAATATGAAAAATGTCAATTTAGTGTTTTTAGGGTTTTAAATGTGTAAATTGAACTATGATGTAAAAATTACTATTGTTAAGTGGATCCATGGTCATGTGTATGGTTTATAGACTATTGTCTAAATAAACTTTGATTTTACTACAGTCCTTGATGGCAAGTTGGTTAAAACTGTCTCTTCCTTACACCAAATAGCTTGCCAGAACATCAGGGGCCTTAACAAGATAAGATCACCCATATAAGTAACCCCAACTTCCCTGTGGATGAAGTCGGTTGGGGCTGAGGTAGGTAAACAAAGAAGTTTTTTAAGGAAGATATTTTCTTCCCTTTGCAAGGAACCTACATTGGTGTGGCCCCACAGTCCTGCCCCATATAATGCGATAGAGACACTCCTTGCCTTATAAATCTGCATCATGTTACTGATGCGCCTATCACCGATCTTAGAGGTGAATTTAAATATGCCAAGGGCACTTTTTACCATCTTAGACCTGACACTTACTAAGTCCTGAGACCACCTACCATCATTTGAAAAAATAATACCCAAGTAACAGAATTTTTCCACCTGCTGGACTTTCACCTCTTCTATAAAAAAGGCATGGTTTTTATTGGTTCTAGCCCCACAAATCATAACATGGGTTTTACTTTTGTTGACCAGCAGCTTCCTCTCCACTATAAAATCAGAAAACCCATCCATCAAGCGCTGCAAACCTATAGGGGTCCGTAATAGGAGCACAGCGTGATCTGCATAAATCAGAACTGGCACGCTAGACCCATCAACCTGAGGAGCATCGGTCTTAACTGTTTTCAGAGTGGAGTCTACACCGTTAATAAATAGAGAAAACAACAACGGGGCAAGGACACAACCCTGTCTTATTCCGCGCTTTACATTAAAATTTGGGGTACACTCCCCACTTGCCCCATAACGCACGCAGGCCTGCATCTTATCATATAATCTGGCTAAGAAGAAGATAATTTCCTCTGGCGCTCCAAGCTCTAACAGAACTGCCCATAGAAGGGAGTGGTCGACCAGATCAAGGGAAGGATTTTAGAGCTATATTACTGAACACTCACTTGCTGCAAAAGCATGCAGCTCACATCCATGACTTTTTTGTTATATGACCGTTCGGATCTCCTGTTTCTGACTGAAACATGGTTATCTGAGTCCTCTAATCCCACCATCTCCTCAGCCATTCCGGGGGGGGCACAAAATTCTTAGGAAAAATCGGTCGAGTGGGTAAGGGGGTGGTGTTGCTATTATCTCTAAACAAGAGTTAGACTACAGCTCTTTCTTGCTAGACCCGATTGAGGGTGGAGAAGGTTTAGGCTTCTGTTGTTCTTTGTCTTTCCGATGATGCTTAGCCAGGATTTTGATGTAGAGGCTTCCAGGGGCGCTGGGTAATTTTATTTCCTCACCTAATGAAGTCATTATCCCTCTTGCCCTCAAACATAATCAGTTCCTCAAATGGGAGATTTTAAAATACATATGGACAAGCCACTGGACACATGGGTAATCTCCCTGACAGAAATTATGTCGTCCTACAATCTGATCCCGTTCATCATCGCTCCCAAACGTAACTTGGGCCATATCCTTGATCAGATATTCTGTAACATGGAATTGGTGACCAACCCTCCATCCCCATCACATGGTCCGACCACTTTCTTATTAATTTTAAGATTCATAGTTTGGGCATAGGCCCCCTGCCTAAAGCAACAAGGACAGAACTAAAATTCAGAGCCTTCCATAAAATATCTCCTCCCATTCTGGTGGAGGCTCTAGAACTGTCCGATTGAATCAGATGCCCCTGCACTTGAATCCTGGCTCAGGTCCATTATAGATGCTGCTGCCCCTTTGACCTCACGTACCTCAAGGAGGACTAGCACCCCCGCTCCATGGTTCAATGAATCCCTAAGAATGAGCAAAAGAATGTAAAGATCTGGAAAGGAAATGGCGCAAATATTACTCACCTGAAGATAGGAAGAACTATAAGGCTGTCTTAAAATCTTATTATCTTCTGGTGAAAGATGCCAAAAAGAACTATCTGCATGTTGAGATTGAAAGTGCCCACAGTAAGGTAAAGGAAATTTTCAACATTGTAAAATCTTACCCCTCCCCTTCGGCAGGTAAGAAAGAATCCCCTTACTCAGTTGAGTGGACCAAGCAGGTGGCACTATCCCTACATAATAAGTTTGCTTAATCCAACAATCTTTTTCTAAACATACAGAGGAGGACCAAGTCATAGAGCAACCTTTGATTAGAAAGTCTGGTGCCTTGCTGCCTCCTGCATTAGTAGAAGTCCCTGAAAGTCAACTGTCTGACTCGCTCACTTACCTCAAATTCCTCAAGTCCAGATTTGCAATAGATGCTTGTCCAGCTTAACTACTAACATCTCTAGGTCCCACTATCAAGTCCACAGTCAATAAGATACTTAACCTATCTCTTTCCACTGGCAAAGTGCCACATATCGGGAAGCAGGCAAAAAATCGAGCACTTCTAAAAAAAACGACTGCTGATCAGAATGATCCGGCCAACTACAGCCTATCTCCCTCCTTCCGGCCCTCTCTAAAGTTTTAGGGAAACATGTTCACAACACCATTTCAGATCACACAGAAAGCTACAATCTGCTACATCTGTCCCGATCTGGTTTCAAGGCTAACTATATTTCAGAGACTGCCCTGTTGGAAGTGACTGAGCACATTTGGGAAAAACTGGATCAGGGTGGTAGGGTCGTCCTTATATTGCTTGACCTGTTGGCAGCATTCAATATAGTCCCACATGAGACACTTATTGACAGACTGAAGAACTTGGGTATTTATGGGACAGCACTGGCATGGATGACCTCTTTTTTGCAAGATAGATCTCAGGAAATATGGATACCTCCTTTCTCATCTCCCATGCCTTGCATGAACGTAGGAGTACCCCAGGGATCTATTCTTAGCCCTATCCTTTTCAACTTATATATGTCTGGCACCCTTAGCAGAGGCTAAACGGTGCTAAGATCATATCCTACTCGGATGATACTCAACTGATTTTTTCACCAGCAAAAAGGGAACAGACTTTGACGATGAAAACACCAGGTCATGTTTCACAAAGGTGTTTAATTGGCTCAAGGTGAATCAGTTAAAATGCAATCCTGATACATCAGAGATTGTTTTTTCTACCAACCTGCAGTGAGTAATTGAATTTATTGTGGCCAGAGGAGCTGTCTCCACCACTTGCAGCTCAAACAACTGTTAAATATTTAGGCATCTCTATGGATAGTTCCCTCTCCATGCAGACCAATGTTCAAGCTCTTGTAGGCTCCTGCTTCTGCGTACTTCGTATGTTAAAAAAATCCTTCCACTCTTGACATCTGATATCGGGAAAATAGTGGTCCAAGCCTTGTTGACGTCAAGACTGAACTATGCTAGTATCCTGTACCTGGGCCTACTCGGCTACCTTTTCCAGCGCCTGCAAGTGGTTTAAACCTCTGCAGCCAGAGTGATTCTTAGACCAAAACCTAGGTCTCATATGACCCCTCTTCTTAAGACTCTTCATTGACTGCAACTAAGGGAAAGAATAACATTCAAAGCCCAAGAGGTTTTTTTTAAGGCCGTACATGGAAAAGGAGCAAGCTATCTCAGTAAATGCGTTAACTGTCACATTCCTGTGCGGACCTTAAGATCTTCTTCTTCGGACCTCATCTGCAACCCTAAAGTACGCTTGGTTCATATGGGCGGCAGGCCCTTTGGATTCCTGAGCGCACAGGCATGGAATAAAGTACCTGCCGCACTGAGTTCCATCACAGATCTATCCTTTTTCAAGAAACATCTTAAAACTGGGCTTTTAAAAAAGTGCTGGGACACTCTTACTGAGTAGCTGTGCGCTACATTTAATCCCTCTCATTCATTCATTAATTCAAGAGTAGCACTTGGGTGACTGAATGAGTGCATGGGTAGTGCTTCAGTGAATAGATGAGTGCAAGGGTAGTGCCTGGGTGATTGAATGAGTGCATGGATAGTGCCTGGGTGACTGGATGAGTGCATGGGTTGTGTCTAGGTGTCTGTATAAGTGCAAGAGTAGCGCCCGGGTGATTGAATGAGTGCATGGTTAGCACCTCATTGAAAGGATGTGTATGAGGGTAACGCCTGGGTTATTGGATGAGTGCATGTGTAGTGCCTGGGTGATTGCATGAGTGCATGGGTAGTGCATGAGTGTTAGACTTGGCATCTTTTGGCATGCTACCCCTGTGTTTTGCTTTCTGATCTCCTGGTTTTGACTGTTTTGCTGGTTTAGTGTCTCTGCGCACTTTCTCACTGCTGGTCAGTGTGAAGTACCCCTATGGCAAATCGGATTATGGATTGGTGTTTCCATGATTGGCCTATTTGATCTACTGGTAAGTCCCTAGTAAAGTACACTGAGAGCGCCAGGGCCTCTAAATCAAATGCCTGCATCACTGATTGTGCCACCCACATGGGCACCCTTTCAAAGGGTTCTCAGACTTGCCACTGCATTATCTGTGTGCAGTGTTTAGGCCCATGTCGACTTGGGAAGCACACCCACTTGTCAAACTCTAACCTTCCCATTTGTTTACAAGTGAGTCACCCCTCTGGTAGGCCCAGGGTACCCCAATGGGCAGAGTGCAGTGAATTTAAAAGGTAGGTGTGGTGTATGTCTCCCATTTCCATTGTAGTTTCCCTTATTTAGTTTTGTAGTTCTTCTCCCTTGTTAGACTCTTAGCTATGTAATATGGAATTCTGTTATTGTGTTCTGGTGATCCAGATTCTACTTCAGTGAAGCGGTTGGAGCTGAACTGAAGAGATGCCTGGACTCTAGCACCAGTGGGTCTATTTGCTACATTTAGAATAAATAAGTTTAAAACCTATTTCTGCCTCCTCCCGCTCTTTACAATGGCGACGAGGTTAATTAATTAATTACTGACCCACTGTGTAGCCATCCTAAAGAAAAGAAGACTTCTACTTTCCAGAAGCCCTTTGATTCGGACCTCTGCGTGGTTGTACCGGCTACCACTGTTCTCCTATTGAAGATCCAGGCATCCGATGTGAAATTCTCGTAATTTTACTACGTTTTAATGTACTGTTACGAATTAATTAATTTTGAGGATTTAAAACGGCCCTTACTTTTCTTTTGCCGTTAGCTGCCGCTCGCGCTGACTCCTTGCGCTCAAGACTCTTCTACGTCTTTGAGTTCTGAGCTCTGTGATGCTGCTTGCAGTCACGTCTTCACGTATTTTAACGTGTGAGCTCACTGAAACGCATCGCTTTGCACGCAACGGGCGGCCATTTTAACAACACTTTCCAAAGTTGTCATGGAAACTGTCCACACGCTCGTATTTTAAGCGCGTACTTGTTTCCATTCCTCAACGAGCCTTGATTCGCCCTTCATTCATCTCAAATTTAAAGCGGTTTTCAAACTAATTTTTCAGCGAACACAGTGATTCGCTCACTTTCTATTTTTTTTTTTAAAAAAAACACATGCATTTATTTTAAGTTACTGTATTCAGACATTATTTATTTTAAGCATTACGCTTTTCTTTTATTTTGCATCAGTGATTTGCACACTGTCATTTTAAGTGCAAGTTATCTTTCAGTGATTTGCACACTGTTATTTTAAGTGCAAGTTACCCTTCAGTGATTTGCACACTGTCATTTTAAGTGCAAGTTACCTTTCAGTGATTTGCACACTCTCATTTTAAGTGCAAGTTACCTATTCAGTGATTTGCACACTTATTCTACGAGTGCTAGTTTCAGTATTTCAGTGATTTGCACACTTTTCAGTTTTATTCTTCTCCAGTGATTGCACATTTATTCTACGTGCAAATCATCTACTCAGTGATTTGCACACTTACTCTACTAGTGCAAGTTCCTGCTAATTTCAGTGATTTGCACACTTTCTTGTTTGACATGGCTTCTTCTCAAATTTGCAACCAACCTTCCATTTTCCTGCAAATTCCTGGAAAACCTAAGTTGTCTTGGAAAAAATGGTTTGAGTCCTTCGAAAACTATATTGTCGCAATTGATGGTTCTAAGTTCTCGCCAGAAAGGAAAAAAGCTATCCTTTTCAGTTACTTAGGAACAGCGGCAATTGAAATTTTTAAAAATCTTGAACCTATTACAGCACCGGCAGGTGAAGGAGATGTTGTTTGGGATGTATTCATGGAAGCTGTTGCCAGACTAGGAAAGCAATTTGAGGATGAACCCAATGTTTTGATTGAGAGACATGCTTTTCACAAAAGAAAACAGTTGTCTGATGAGTCAGTAGAAGATTACGTGGCGGCCTTGAGGGTATTAGCTGCCAATTGTCAATTTGGAGCACTTGTTGATTTTTCTATCAGAGACCAATTTGTTTTTAATTGCTTCTCAAAGAAGGTTCAAGAAAGACTTTTGGCGTGCCGCAACCCTACGCTAGGAGAGGTTATTGATCTAGCCAAAGGCATTGAAAGATCCATAGAATCTTCTAAAATCATTGAAGCGGAATCTGTTAAAAATGCAAGTGTCTCTTCCATTTGCGCAGTTCAAACTCGAAGCAAAAATCTTTTCAAGACTAACAGGGAGTCTGGTTTAAGCTGTTTTAGGTGTGGTTCTAAATCACATTTAGCGAACTTTTCTGATTGCCCTGCACTAAAAAAGAAATGTACCAAGTGTGGCAAAAATGGTCATTTTTCTGCATTCTGTAAAACTGTTAAGAGAAATGTAAATACTACAGTCAGTTATGTTTCTGATGTTGAAAATGATATGCACAATATGATTATCACCATTTATGATGATTCTTTTGAGAATTATATTAACAGTGTTATTCTCCCTTTCAAAGCTCCTTTGGGTATTGTTTCTGTTGGAAAGGTTGAGTTTGAAGCCATGGCTGATTCTGGTTCGCCAGTAACCATTTTATCTGACGTATTTTTCAAAGAAAATTGGAATGGTGTCAAGCTTAACATTTCCGACATAAATCCTAAGGCGTTTAGTAATTTTAAGATTAAAATGTTGGGTTTCTTTCAAGATTTTCTAAAATTTGAGACTCGCCAAATCTTTACTAAAATTTACGTGGCTATTGACGGAAAGAATATTGTGGGTTGGTTTGACCTTGGCAAGCTCGGCATTAACTTGTGCCCAGGTTCTGATCAACCAATCCAATTAAGAGATATGCCTGTCAGTAGTATTATTTTAGAGGATGATTCCCTGTCTTCTATTCTTCATAAGCATGGAAAAGTTTTTGAGGATGTTGTTGGACAGGTAAAAGGATTTTCTCATAAAATCAAACTCAAGAAGGATGCTTTACCTGTCCAACATAAAGTCCGCATGGTACCTCTGGGAGTGAGAGATAAACTTAAAGCACATTTAGACGACTTGTGTTCTCAGGGTATCATAGAACCTACGGACAGTTCTGAGTGGGTTTCTGCTATAGTTATCGCTCTTAAAAAAAATAACGATATTAGGCTGTGTGTTGACCTTCGCTCTTTAAATAAAAACATTGTCATTGAGACCTATCCTTTACCTAGGATACAGGAAATGTTGGCGGCGGTTAATGGGGCAAAGTTTTTCTCCATTATTGATCTTAAATCTGCCTATCATCAGGTGACTTTTGTAGAGGAGTCAAAGGACTTGACAGCCTTTATCACCCCTTTTGGCCTATATAGATTTCTTAGAATGCCTTTTGGTCTAGCGTCAGCGGCCAGCGTTTTCCAAAAATTGATTGAGAATTTGTTTCGTGGTCTCAAAGGTGTACAATCATTTCAGGATGATATACTAATTTTTGCTAAGACCATTTCTGATCATAATGTTATCTTGGAAAAGGTTTTAAGCACCTTAAACAACAAGGGAATGACAGTGAGTAAAGATAAATGTAAGTTTCTGGTCAGTGAAATTAATTATTTAGGCCACAAAATAACTCCTGAAGGCATCTTTCCTAAAAAAGACATTATTTCCAGTTTAGAAAATTGCAGTAAACCCAAAGACAAGGATACCTTGCGCTCATTTCTTGGTTTGAGCGAGTATTATGCCAAGTTTGTGAAGGGGTATGCCTTGGTTGTAGAGCCACTTAGATTATTACTTAAGAAAGGTGCTAAATTTTTGTGGACAGATATTCATGATTCTGCTTTTGTGAAGGTTGTTAATCTCATTGCTAAGGCACCCGGTTTAAACACTTTTGACCCTGAAGGCGATTCTTTTGTGACTGTTGATGCCAGCACTGTTGGTTTGGGTGCGGTGTTCACTCAGATTGTTGAGGGCAAAGAACGTGTCATTTCTTTCATCTCCAGGGGTATTAGGGGTGCAGAAGCTCACTACAGCACTATTGAGAAAGAGGCCCTTGCCTGTGTGTGGGCTGTTGAAAAGTTTAAGAATTTTTTGTGGGGGAGGCCTTTTACTTTGGTAACTGATCACAAGCCGCTTGTCTACATGATGGACGGCGTGAGAAGTGGCAATGCTTCCTCGAGGTTAGTTAGATTAATTGCGAGGTTACAAGAGTTTAACTTCACCATTCAGCACATCTCTGGTGGGAAGAACGTTACCGCAGATTGCTTGTCCAGATTACCTCCTGTTGATGACTCTGGTGATGAGCTTCTTGATCTGCACGAATGTGTCGTGGCTTCTGTTGACGCTTTAGAATTCTGTTGTTTTGGTGTTGAGGAAAAGGATTGGAGACATCATTTTTCTAATGATAGTGTCTTGCAGAAGGTTAAATCTTATGTTGCTAATGGGTGGCCTTCTGTAAAGAATTTGGAGTTACCTCTAAGAAGTTTTGCTCAAGTCTCCGAGGAATTGTCTATTCAAAACGATTTTTTGGTAAGACAAGATTTGTTCATCCCTCCTGCTGGCCTCAGGGATAGAATTATTCAGTTAGCGCATTCTGGGCATCCTGGTGTGTCTGCTACCAAGAAGTTGTTAAAATGTCATTACTGGTGGCCTGGTTTAGATGCTTCAGTGGAAAGATTCATTGATAACTGTTCCGTTTGTATCAATTCTGATAAGCACTGGAAGGTCGCTTCTGAACCGTTGTCCTTAGGTAATGGTCCCACAGGCCCTTGGCAAAGGCTTTCCATTGATTTTTCGGGACCTTTTGAGTGTCTGGGTAGAGAGATGAGATTTCTCATCGTATTAATTGATGATTTCTCCAAATGGATTTATTTTTCTTTTGTAGAACACCCCACCACTGATGAGGTTGTATGTTTTTTGGACAACATTTTTAGGGTTGAGGGAGCACCTGTTTCTTTGATGTCGGACAATGGTGTCCAATTTGTTTCCAGTAAGATGCAAGTTTTTTTGAATAAGTTTGGGGTTACTGCTATTAGAGCTCCTCTTTACAGTCCTCGCTCAAATGGTCAGGTGGAGAGGGCTAACAGATTTTTTAAGGAAGGCGTTCAGGCCGCCTTAGAAAGCAATCTTGATGTTTTGCAGTTTCTTAAGGAGAAAATTTGGAGTTAGCATTTGACCCCCAATTCTTGCACTGGCATATCTCCTTACTTTTTAATGAGAGGCAGAGAACCTAGATGCTTGTTCATGCCTTTAATTGGCAGTGCCAAACCTAATAAAATCAGTTTGGAGGATTCTATCATTAAGGCTAGGAACAATATGTATTCTGCTCGTGTGTCTGGTAAGGCCTATCATGATTTATCTCATCATTCTAAAAGCAAAAATGTTTCTATTGGTGATTGGGTTAGAATTATTAAACCATCCTTCACCCCCAAGGGTTCGTCTAAGTTCTCTGAACCTTTTCAAGTTGAGGATGTCACCAATTCCACTGTTTTGCTTAAGGATAAGGGTTGGTGGAGCAAGAGTTCTGTGATAATTCTTAAACCTGGTCAAGAGCGTTTCTTTTCTAAAATGGGAGATGGTGCCTTGTTTGATGATATTGCTCTTTCCAATGACAATAACAATGCTTGTTCTGTTCCTGGATCTGCTCATTCCACCGACAATGCTGAGAAATCTCCAGATCCTGGATCTGTCCTTTCCAGTGATAATCTTGAGAACTCTCCTATTCCTGTTCCTGACACTGCTTGCTTACCTCCCTCTGATTCGGTGGGCACTAATCTAGGAAATGACATTTCTTTGAATTCCTCTGTTCTGGATGCTCCTATTCTATCTAAAAGAAGTGTGAATTTGCCTAAGAAATTCTGTGATTATGTGTTAGATTGATTTTGTTTTCTTTATCTTGTTTGTTTCATTTTGTTTAGAAAGGAACATGTGGTGTATGTCTCCCATTTCCATTGTAGTTTCCCTTATTTAGTTTTGTAGTTCTTCTCCCTTGTTAGACTCTTAGCTATGTAATATGGAATTCTGTTATTGTGTTCTGGTGATCCAGATTCTACTTCAGTGAAGCGGTTGGAGCTGAACTGAAGAGATGCCTGGACTCTAGCACCAGTGGGTCTATTTGCTACATTTAGAATAAATAAGTTTAAAACCTATTTCTGCCTCCTCCCGCTCTTTACAGTAGGACATATACTTGTGTGTGTGACATGTCCTGATAGTGAAATACAGTATATTATGTTTTTCATTGTTGAAAGGCTATCTGTCCCATAGGATAGAATGAGGAATACTTGGTAACATTTTACAAGTATATCTTCGCATTGGGACAAGATAGAAATACGTTCAGTATGCCTCAACTCAGAATGTAGAAATGCATCTTTTAGTAAAGGAGATTTTTATGTTCTGTGTTTGAAAATACCACTTTTAGAAAGTAGGTAATTTCTTGCTTAGCCATCCTGTGTGCCTCTGCTGGGTTGTGGATTGACTATTCGGCGTTGGAGTGACAGGGGATGGGGATGGGGATGTGCAATCTCTTTAGACAGTCTTTCCTGGATGAGCCAGGGTTAGGCTGAATAGACCTGGCCTGCATGTAGAGTAGTTGGAGGAGATTTCCTTGCACCTGAATGGGTCTGGTCTGCCGTGGACAATGCTGTCTTTACCTCCTGCCGGGAATCTGGGCCAGAGAGGACAAAACTGGTTTGAAATGAGCACAGACAATCTCTGCCCAACAAAAAATAGAGAAACTAAGTATAAATATTGGTGCCCAGACCCCGAAACTTTAGAACTCGCTTGGATCAAGGAACCTGCCAAGAAGAAAGGATGGACGAACTGGCAGGAGGAGTACTGCCCCTTTGCTGTGTTGGCATTCAGTGTCTGCTTCAGCCTTGGGCAGTGAAAGGACTGGACTGAACTTTCTTCACCTGTTGCTGAGTATTTCAAAGGGCTTGGAATAAAATTTGACTCATATTCATGAAGACTTCACTTCCTCTGAGTACCGCCTCTGGAACTGTAGGTTTCAGGTGCCACAGAGGGGGAAGGCAGCTGACACTGTCACCGACAGCACAGCGGGTTCCGTATCCTGAAGGCACCTCAGAGGGCACCGCTGCACTTCGCACACCGAATCCTGGTCTCACCAATGACAACAACTTCCGCTGCCACTGAGCTGCTGTTTGCACTGTGAGCTGTGGGCACGGAACTCAGAAGTAGTGTGGCTCACTGGTTAGAGGCGGCAGACCCAAGAGCAGAGGACGGCCCGGGACCAGGGTTCGATTCCCGGCGCGGCAGGTTTCTGGACCAGGGTCAGCGGACTCGATAATTCTCTCGCCTCGGTGCCCACTCGGATCAGCGATCACACTCGGCAACTCTGGGCATTAGCTTGCCTCATCTTCACTAACGGCCCCACCAGACCGCCGGGGATGCCTGGTCTCACCCTGGAGATACCCATTAAGAGACCATCTCTCAGGGAAACCAGGAAGGGTTTCGCAGCGGTCAAAGCGCCTTGGGACCCTACGGGTAAGTAGTGCGCTATATAAATGCCTATACATTTACCACCTCGCTTCACTCCACCGTCCTGGTCTCATTGACGACTTTGCTGCACGATGACCTTGGTGACCGTGACCGCACTGTGGTTTGGGGTTACTGCTCATTAGTCACAGGACACACCGCCCATCCCACACCGCAGTCTGGGCCGACCGACACCAGCTCCATTCAACCAACACAGCAGTTGCACCGTGACCTGTCAGCACTGCCTCACTTTGCACCACAGCCCTGGTCTCACCGACGCCACAGGATGACCTTCACAGAGTCGATGCCTGCACCATTAACTGAGGGCACCGCATGCTGCACTGCTAAATTTCATATGGCAAACGCGATGGTTGCGGTGACCGGCGTGCATCAACACGTTCGGCTGCAACTTAAGGAACCGTTTACAAATCTGCTGACACTAAGGCCAGCCTGAACCAGCGCAGAGTGCCACAGCTGTTGGATTCTGTTGATTTCAGCACTGCTGTATCCTCGGACGGAGCTACTGGCTTCACGAAACTGCATTTTAGAGTTATTTTGGCAAAGTGCATATTTTTGATTACTGTATGTTGATCTTTTATCTTTTTGGTCATGTTTTCACAGATAAAAATTGGTTATGTTTCTAAAACTGGTGTGATGTTGTCAGCCCCGGCACGTGCAGGTAAGAGTGGTGGGATGGTGGGGCCGGGGGGACGACGTCGACGAGGTGACATTCATTATTTATTTAATTTTCCCTTGTGGTTGTCTTTCGAATCCCTCCCCAACCCAGACGCACTGCATCACCGCACTTACCTGCACGGGCTGCGAAAGGGTGTTCTTTTGTAGTGTTTTCACTGTAGTACTGTTGGTTATGTGCAAATGCTTTGCAAACTGTCTCTGAGATAAGCCTGACTGCTCGTGCCAAACTATCAAGGGGGTGAACAGGGGTTATTTGAGTAGTGTATCCCTGTTATCCTAACTAGAAAGAAGATTGCCGATTAGACAAAGGTGCAAACCATTGCCAACTAAAGACCCCCATTTCTAACATTGGTTGTCAGTGGTGAGGATAGTACTTGTATTTGCACTTGACCTATAGTGATTGGTGTACGCTACTGCTATATTGCTGACCACTGCGTTCCACATACTGTTTCTTTTTGGTCTTGTTTTGTGATCCCTTGTTTTTAAACTTGAACTTTCCATTGCATCATATCTGAATCTAGAGCATCATCGGTTGTATCCTTGGAAGTTACCTTTGAGGAGGAGAGGTTAGAAACCTACAACGTGAAGGAGTTGAAGGCTATCTGCTAGAACCTCAAAGTCCAAATCAGGGGCTGCACAAGGAAAAAGGAGCTACAAAAGGCGCTGAGGGCCTGGGGGGGGTGAAATAAAACACTGTGAAACACAAATGTAGAAACAACAACTCCATCCTCCCAGTAACGGGGCACAAGAGTCCATAAAAGCAGGACCGCCGCCCCCAACTTACCTTACCAAACAGGAACATGAACAGCACTCGGAGCAGTGCAGAAACACAAAAACAGGTTGTGATGTGGATCTTGCATCCTTTTATGTGATTGGTGGTTGCCACTGGGGGCCATGTTTGAGGGATAGGGAGACTAGTATGTTAACTTTTGCTTGGAGTTTCTGTGGGAGAAGGATGCTCATTAGTTATTACTGTGGCAAGGAAAACAGACGAGGAGGTAATGGGGAATACTTGGTAATATTTTACGAGTATACCTTCCCTTTGGAACAAGATAGATGAATGGGGTTTAGTATGCCTGAACTCAGAATATAGACATGCATCTTTTAAAATAGGTGTTTCTTTATGTTCTGTGTTTGAAAAAAACACTTTTAGAAAGTAGGTATTTTCATGCTTAGCCATCCTGTGTGCCTCAACTGGGTTATGGATAGACTGTCTAGTTTTGTAGTGATGGCGGAGGGGGGTGTGCATTCTCTTCAGACAGCCACTGGGGGGATCTAGGTATGTCCTGCCTTTCCTGGATTAGTCAGGGCTGGGCTGAATAGACCTGGGCCGCATTTAGAGTAGTGGGAGGAGATTTCCTTGCACCTAAATTGGCCTGCTCTACCTTGGACAATTCTGTCTCCATCTCCTGCCAGGAAGTTGGGCCAGAGAGGGCCAAACTGGTATGGACTGAGCACAGAAACTCCCTGCACAAAAGAACAAAGAGAAACTGAGTATAAATATTCAGGCAAAGACCCCAGAACTTTAAAACTTGCTTGGATCAAGGAACCTGCCAAGAAGAAGGGCTGGAAGAACTGCCAGGAGGAGTACTGCCCCTTTGCTGTGTTGTTGCTTTGCTGGGTTTGCCTGCAGTTGCTGCTTCTCTCTTTGCCATTGAGAGGACTGGACTGAACTTTCTTCACTTGTTGCTGAGTATCCCCAAGGGCTTGGAATAGAACTTGCCCCCGTTCACAAAGTCTTACGGACAGCAAAGACTTAATTTCCTCTGTGTATTGCCTCTGGAACCCGAGGTTTCAGTTGCCACAGAGGGAGAAAACAGCCGACACCAACACCACCAGGGATACTGTGTCCTGAAGGCACTGCAGAGGGCACAGCCACACTTTGCACTGCAACCCTGGTCACACCAACGATGACCGCTGCTGCCAGCGAGCTAATGTTTGTGCTGCGACCTGTGGGCACCGCACTCCACACTACCTTGCTTCACTCCGCCGCTCTGGTCTCACTGACAATGTCGCTGCTTGCTGACTTCAAAACCCTTGACAGCACCGTGGCGTACCGCCCCATCCCACATCGCAGTTTGGGCCAACCGATGCCAGCTCCCATCAACCGACATGGCCTTTGCACTGTGAGCTGTCAGCACCACCATGAGCGCTGCCTCACTTCGCACCGCAGCCCTGATCTCACTGACACTGCTGGATGTCTGTCACCAAGCTGCTGCCTGCACCGAGACCTGAGTGCACCGCATGCCACACCACTACATTTCAGATCGTAACCAGGCCGGTTGCAGCAACTGGCCCACACCAACACAATCAACCGCAACCTTAAGTACTGTTTATGAGTCTGCTGACACTAACGCAGGCCTGCACTGATACAGTCAGCTGGAACTGTTGGATTCTGTTGTTTTCAGTACTGCGGTAGCCCCAGACAGAGCTACCGGCTTCAAGGAACTACACTTTAGAGTTATTTTGACAACATTCATATTTTTGATTACTGTATATTGGTCTTTTATTTTGTTGGTCTTGTTTGCTTTTTCTAAAACTGATGTGGTATCCTTTTGTAGTGTTTTCACTGTATTACCATTGGTTATGTGTAAATGCTTTCCACGCTGCCCCTGAGATAAGCCTGACTGCTAGTGCAAAGCTACCAAGGGGGTGAGCAGGAGTTATTTCAGTAGTTGATTCCCCTTATCCTGACTAGACAGAAGGGTCTCTCTTTGGACAAAGGTGCATACCATTGCCAACTAGAGACCCCATTATTAACACTGGGTGTTTGGATGACTGCATGGGTAGTGCCTCAGTGAATTGTTGAGTGCATGGGTACTGCCTGAGGGAATGCATGAGTGCAAAGGTAGTGATTGGGTAATTTGAGGTGTGCATGGGTAGTGCCTGGGTGAATGGAGGAGTGCCTGAGTGAATGGAGTTTTGCAAGGTTAGTGCATGGGGGATTGGATGTGTGCATGGGTAGTGTCTGGGTGAATGGATGAGTGCATGGGTAGTGCATGGGAGAATGGATGAGTGCAAGGGTAGTGCCTCGGTCATTGGATGAGTTCATAGGTAGTGCCTGAGTGAATGGATGAGGGTAAGAGTAGCCCCTGGCTGATTGGATAAGTGATTAAGTGGTACTTGGGTGATTGCATGAGGGCATGGGCAGTGCCTGAGTGAATGTATGAGTGCATGGGTACTGTGTCAGTGAATGGATGAGTGCAACGGTAGTTCATGGATCATTGGATGAGTGCATTGTTAGGGCCTGAGTGAATGGATGAGTGCATGGGTACTGCCTCAGTGAATGGATGAGTGTAAGGGTAGTGACTGGGTGATTGGATGTGTGCATGAGTAGTGCCTGTGGGAATGGGTGAGTGCATGGGCTGTACCTCCGTTTTTTTGGTTGTTTGTTTTTTAGTTTTATATAATGCGAACTAGACCCGAGACATCGGGTATCTGAGTGCTTTACATGAGCACCAGTTTCATTACAGTTGGACACATTCATTTTTGTTAGGCACAGGGAGATTAAGTGATTTGCCCAAAATCACAGGATGTTGAGCATGGTTGCCGAGACTCGAACCTGGGTCCCCAGCTTCGAGGTTGACTTCTCTACCATAAGACTACATGGATGGGTAGTGCCTGGGTGAATGGATGAGTGTAAGGGTAGTGCCTAAGGGCCAGATGTAGGTAATTTTTATTTTCCGACCTCTTAAATACCGAGTCATACCGACTCGGTATTTCAGAGGTCGGAAAATAAAAATACCGAGATGTAGGTAATTGCAGATGTGCAATTACCGAATCGGAAACAGTCGGTAATTTCCGATGCGGTAAATACCGACCAGTTGATGCCCATGCATTCCTATGGGCTTTGAAGCCCATAGGAATGAACGGGCATTTACCGGTCGGTATTTACCACATCGGTAAATACCGATAGCCACAAGGGTGCAGGGGGTGTCACTTTGACACCCTCTGGCACCCCCAAAAGAGGCTCGGGTGCCATGTGGCAGGCATACCTGCCCTAAGGGCAGGTCTGCCTGTCATATGGCATAGGTGTGCATGCACACATGTGCATGCACACCTGAAACGGTATTTTACCATCAAGTATTATTTGATGGTAAAATACCGATTTTGTACTGCTTGTGGGACTCAGAAGAGTCCCACCTACATACCAATTTACCGGTAGCCATAATGTTACCGACTCGGTATTTTACATACTCGGTAAATTTACCTATCGGTAAATTTACCGAGTCTGTAAATTACAGGGACCTACATGTCAAATTGCTTTTACCGGGTGGTAACGGCCGAATTCGGCCGTTACCACCCGGTAAAAGCCTACCTACATCTGGCCCTAAGTGCCTAGATGAGTGCATGGATAATGGCTGGGTGAATGAAGGAGTGCATGGTTAGTGCCTGGGTGATTGGATGGGTGCATGTGGGGTGCCAGGGTGAATGGATGAGTGAATGGGTAGTGCCTGAATAAATGGATTAGTGCATGGGTAGTGAGTGAGTGAATGGACGGGTGCAAAGGTAGTGCCTAGGTCATTGGATGAGTGCATGGGTAGTGCCTGAGTATGAGCACATGCATAGTGCCTGGGTGAATGTTTGGGTGCAAGGGAAGTGCCTGGGTGATTGGATGTGTTCATGAGTAGTGCCTGTGTGAACAGATAAGTGCATGGATAGTGCCTGAGTGAATGGATGAGTGCAAGGGCAGTGCCTGAGTGAATTGAGGAATGCAAGGGTATGGCCTGAGTGATTGCAAGGATAGTGCCTGGGTGCCTGGATGAGTTCAAGAGTATCGCCTGGGTGATTGGATGAGTGCATAGGTACCGCCTCATTGAAAGGATGAGCGCAAGGGTAGTGGCTGTATGATTGGATGAGTGCATGGGTAGTGCCTGGGTGATTGTATGAGTGCAATGTAGTCCCTGCGTTATTGAATGAGCGCAAGGGTAGTGCCGATGCTCTTGGCTGAGTGCATGAATAGTACCAAGTTTATTGGGTTAATGCATGGATAGTTCCTGGGTAACTGGATGAGAGCATGGGTAGTGCATGAGTGATTGGATGAATGCATGGTAAGTGCCTGAGTGACTGGAAGAGCGCATGAGTAGTACCTTAGTGAATGGACAAGTGCAAGGGTAGTGCCTGGAGCCTGATCCACAGAACTAACTTAAGACAAAATCCTGAACTTACTGCCATTATGGTATTCACAGAAGGCACTTACTCATTTTGTTATTCACAGAAGGAACCTACTCATTTTGGTATTCACAGAATTTAGGAGTCCTAACTTTAGGACTCCTAAATGCCTTCTGTGAATACCGAAAGTCTTAAAGTTAGGAATTTTCTCAGTTTAGGAGTAGTAAAGTTAGGACTCCTACCTTTAGGACTCCTAAACTGAGAAAATTCCTAACTTTAAAACTTTCAGTATTCACAGAAGGCATTTAGGAGTCCTAAAGTTAGGACTCCTAACTTTAGGATCCTAAACTGAGAACAATTATAACTTTAGGACTTTCAGTATTCACAAAAGGCATTTAGGAGTCCTAAAGTTAGAAGTCCTAACTTTACTGCTCCTAAACTGAGAAAAATCCTAACTTTAAGACTTTCAGTATTCACAGAAGGCATTTAGGAGTCCTAAAGTTAGGAGTCCTAACTTTACTGCTCCTAAACTGAGAAAAATCCTAACTTTAAGACTTTCAGTATTCACAGAAGGCATTTAGGAGTCCTAAAGTTAGGAGTCCTAACTTTACTGCTCCTAAACTGAGAAAAATTCTAACTTTAAGACTTTCGGCATTCACAGAAGGCATTTAGGAGTCCTAAAGTTTGGCCTCCTAACTTCTGTGAATACCAAAATGAGTAAGTGCCTTCTGTGAATACCAAAATGAGTAAGTGCCTTCTGTGAATACCAAAATGGTAGTAAGTTTAGGATTTTGTCTTAAGTTAGTTATGTGAATCGGACCCTGGGCGATTGGCTGAGAACATGGGTAGTTCCTGAGTGAATGAATGAGTGCATGAGTACTGCCAGGATGATTGTATGAGTACCTGGGTAGTGCCTGAGTGAATGGATGAGTGCAAGTATAGTGCGTGGGTGATTGGATGAGTGTATGGGTAGTCTCTGGGTAATTGGTTGAGTGCATGGGTACTGCCTGGATGACTGGATGAGTGCAAGAATATCCACTGGGTGATTGGATTAGCACGTGGATACCGCCTCATTGAATGGGTGAGCACAAGGGTAGTGGCTGGATGATTGTATGAGTGCATGCATAGTGCCTGGGTGATTGTATGAGTGCAAGGTAGCGTTTGAGTAATTGGAGGAATACAAGGGTAGTGACTATGTGGCTGAGTGCATATATAGTGCCTGGGTGATTGGGTGAATGCATGAATAAGTACTGGTTGACTGGATGAGTGCATGGGTAGTGCCTGGGTGATTGGATGAGTGCATGTGTAGTGCCTGGGTGACTGGATGAGTGCATGAGTAATGCCTTAGTGAATGGACAAGTGCAAGGGTAGTGCGTGGGTGGCTGGATGAATGCATGTGTAGTGCCTGAGTGAATGGATGAGTGCATGAGTACTTCCTGGGTGATTGGATGAGGGCATGGGGGGTGCCTGGGTGATTGTATGAGTGCCTTGGTAGTGCCTGAGTGAATGGATGAATGCAAGTGTAGTGCATGGGTGATTGGATGTGTGTATGGTAGTGCCTTGTTGAATGGATAAGTACATGTAGTGCCTGGGTGATTGCATGACGGCAAGTGCAGTGCCTGTGTGAGTGGATTTCTTCAAGTAGTGTGCCTGGGTGAATGAAAGAGTGGAAGTGCAGTGCCTTGGTGATTCCATAACGAATATATGACATTACAACACATGCTTTTACATCGCCGTTTTTGCAACACAACTACCATTACATCACATTCCATTACAATGCATACCATTACAACACATACCATTACAAAGCATCGTACTTTTAGTGCAACAGTAGGGTAAGTGTTGGATAGCGTAGGGGTAAAATGTACTATCCCCTCACCAGTGATTGCAACAGAAGGGATTGTATTGGATAGTGTAGGAGTATAAATTACTATTTCCACTCCAGGGAGTGCAACAGTATGGAAAGTGTTGGCTAGATAAGGGGTAGAAATTACTATTCCTGACTACCCCAAAACCTATACCCACCCTAAAACTAAAAAATCTCCATTACTAACCTTATAATGTATTGTGATGGCATGCGTTGTAATGGCGTGCGTTGTAATGACATGCTTTGTAATGGCATGCGTTGTAATGGCATGCAATGTAAAGGCACTTGCATTGTAAAAGTCGTATTGTCAAGGTATTGCGATGTAATGCCTGCCTTGTAATGGACATTTCCCTTCGATAATTGCATTAGTAGTGACTAAGTGAAGGCATGACTCCTTGGGTACTGCCTTGGTGATTGGATGAATGCCTGTGTAGTATCTGGGAGTTTGGATGAATTAAAGTACAGTACCTGAGTAATTGGATGGCTGCCTATCTAGTGGCTGGGTGATTGCATGAATGCATGGATAGTGCCTGGGTGAGTGAATGAGTGCATGGATAGTGCTTGAGTGATTGGATGAGTGCATGGGTAGTGACTGGGTGATTGAATGAGCGCATGGGTATTGACTGGGTGATTGGATGAGTGCATGGTTACTGCCTGGGTGACTGGTGAGTGCAAGAGTATTGCCTGGGTGATGGGATAAGTGCATGGGTAGTGCCCGAGTGAATGGATGAGTGCATGCATAGGGCCTGGGTGAGTGCATGAGTGCAAGGGTAGTACAAGTGAGGAAAACAAGGACCCCCTGAAAAGTAAATAGTTCAATTACTAGGACAGGGTAAAAATATATGACAAAAATAACTCCTAGGCAATCAAATATAACAAGCAGTATATACAACAAATAATATAGGGAGAACCAAAGGAAAAGCAAAAACAATAACAAAATATACTTTTTAATAGTGCATTGTTAAAAATTCATATAAAGAACTTATATTCAAGTTATAATGACAACATATATTTACACACTCAAATAAAAGAATTAAAAAGTGGCAATGTCTTTGGATTTTTCGACGCGCGTTTCGGCGTTCACAACTCCTTCTTCAGGATATAGCCACACATATATCTGGAAATTAAAAAATACATACTCAGTGTCCAAACTAAAATATTGATTATGAATCAATAAACAATCATCAAACACAATTTTTCATGTCATACAACATAGTCTTTACATTCCGCAACAATCATAAATCATGTACCAATGGTCTCCCTATGTGCTAAAAATACATTTCATATTCAAGAATGCTGTTGACTCTAAGTGCTTATATCTAACCTACATCTATAAAATAGAACCATAATTGGTTCAAAAGAACAGAGTAAAAAGATAAGGGAAACATATAGAAGAACAGATTTTTTATTTTTTTTATTTTGGTTAGTTCCCAATGACTTACTTAAAGCGTCTCGGGTGACGGTAATACTTATTGATGACGGACTGCATCTCTATTATAGTCGATTTAATTAAAAATTAATTTAAGAAAAACTCTCCCTATCGACGACTAATATGGTAAGATGTTATTGTGGCATACTATTAACTATATTTAACATATTATCTATTCTTATTAAGGAAATAAGCTTACTTTCAGTAACAAATGAAGTTGTAAATTCTTCAACAATTAATCCTTATCTAGGATTGAGTAGAATAATTAATATGAAAACAAAAACTATGCTACATATTACGCATGTATGTCTAGCAATCCAATGAATGTGTGTAAAGGACAAAAGAAAGTTAATAACTGCCGTAAGTGAACTAATTACTGTACCTTCCTTTCTTATGTATATTTAATACAATGATGTACAAAACAACAATAAATGCGGAAGTTACTAGTGCTTTCCTGGATCACCTTCCTAGATAAAGTAAAATGAACGTCTGTGTTCAAAAAATCTATCGACAGATGAAAGATTCAAATGTAATCATTCTAACTTGTTATGGTCAAGATAAAAGTGCAGAAATGGTAACTCTTGTATTTAATGTTACCTGATATGTATGCAATTCTCCGAGCACATGATACCCAGAATGATGCAAAAACAGTAACTTTGGAATTGGGAGCTTCTTGATATTTACTCAGTATCCACATACGTGGTACCACACTGAATATAGAATGATAGCGAACTTACAAAAGGAAGGCTATTTTAGAAGAAAAGAATAAAAAATGTCGATGCCACTCGAACAGTATAGCGAAGAATAGCCAATCAAATGCACAGTGTAATGATATATTTTAGCTGTTACATTTACCTGATTTAGCTCCTGTCTTCTGTCGGAGTGATAGCACTCTAGTGTGTATGGTTAAAACGTGCTAGCAGGAGGGCGGCTTTTCTAGAAACAACTTTTTTTCTGGATCAATGGTGAAGACTCGCTTTCTGAATTCTTAGAATGGCTCAATGCTACAGATCAAAATGTAAGATTTACAGCCCATAAAAGCATTGAAAAGGTGGAATTCCTTGATATTTTAATAAGACATGAGCAAGATAAATTAGAAGTAGATCTTTTTATCATGCCTACAGCGAGGAACACTTTGTTACATTTTAATAGTTTTCATCCTCGGAAGCAGAAGCAGAGTATTCCGTTCTCTCATTCTGGGTATCGGGTGTTCGGAGAATCGCATACATATCAGGTTAAATCTAAATACAAGAGTTTCTATTTCTGCACTTTTATCTTGACCACAACAAGTTATTCTTGCAAAGTTTTATATAGCGCAAACTAGACCCGAATCGGGTATCAGAGCGCTTTTATCTGTTGATAGATTTTTTGAACACGGCTGTTCATTTTACTTTATCTAGGAAGGTGATCCAGGAAAGCACCAGTAACTTCCGGATTTATCGTTTTTCTGTACATCATTCTATTAAATATACAAGGTGATCCAGGAAAGCACCAGTAACTTCCGGATTTATCGTTTTTCTGTACATCATTCTATTAAATATACATAAGAAAGGAAGGTACAGTAATTAGATCACTTACAGCAGTTATTAACTTTCTTTTGTCCTTTATAAGCATTCATTGGATTGCTAAATATTTAATATAACCATTGCATCAGGCTGTCTTTTTAAACATATTACATGCTTAATATGTAGCATGGTTTTTGTTTTCATATTAATTATTCTACACAATCCTAGATAAGGATTAATGGTTGAAGAATTTACAACTTCATTTGTTACTGAAAGTAAGTCTATTTCCTTAATAAGAATAGATAATATGTTAACTATAGTTATTAGAGTGCCACAATTACATCTTACCATATTAGTCGTCGATAGGGAGAATTTTGATTAAATCAATTTTTAATTCATTAAATCGACTATAATTGAGATGTAGTCCATCATCAATACGTATTGCCCTCACCCGAGATGCTTTAAGTAAGTCATTGGGAACTAACCAAAATACAGTTTTTATAAAAAACAGTTCTTCTATATCTTTCCCTTATCTTTTTACTCTTTTCCATTGAACCAATTATGTTCTATTTCATAGATGTAGGTTGGATATGAGCACTTAGAGTCAACAGCATTCTTGAATATGAAATGTACTTTTTGCATATAGGGAGACCATTGGTACATGAATTATCATTTTGGAATGTAAAGACTATGTTGTATGACATGAAAAATTGTGTTTGATGATTGTTTATTGATTCATAATCAATATTTTAGTTTGAGGAGCACGGCTGCAGCAGGTACGTGCCCGCCTCAGGAGTGTATTCAGCAGAAGTCTGTAAAACGTGTGGAGGGAGGCTCATAAACACCACAAGACTCTCTTGTACCCTTCTTTGTTACACGGGTAACAGATGGTGGTGTGCTTTACTCCCTCACTGCCCTTCCCAGTTCTCCTTAGGTCCACCCGGGCTGCTATCCTAATGAAGGTCTTTTTTAAAAAAAAACTTTGATTTTAATTGGTTTGCTGCATTGGTCCCTCCTTTACTTCCCTGTGATATTGAGTGGAACGCCGAGACGAAGAACAGACTGAATCGACTACTGATGGAAGTGGAATCACAATCTGGATCTTCATAAGGCTGTACCCAAATAAAGAACTACCTGCGAGAAACAGAGTTATATTAAAATAAAACAACGACTTACTGCTTAACCCTTATTACCAGCATTAATCAATAAATACCATTTTTACCATAATCATCGTACTCCTGCTTCTTATTGGCTCACACATGGTGGAAAATGTGGGCAAACTAACTCCATAGACAGTATGGAAAACCTTATGCAACTGATATTAGGACAGCAGAAGCTATAATGGGCCGTCGAGAAGCAGATGACATCGCCCCAGGCCGACAGCGAAATGTTCAAGGAAACCATGTCTCATCAAGTAGAAGGCATACAGAAGGTTGCTGTCGACGAACTACAGCTCACGACCCAGATGCCGAATGCACTGGAGGGCAAAAAAACAGTCCCCATTTCGCCCTGCAGAAATACCTCCCAGGAGAGGATCTGGGTGTGTTCCTTACTAACTTAGAACATGCGGCATGTGCTTGTGGATGGCCCGCCGCCAAGTGGCCCTTCTTTCTGTCTCCTTTGTTGACCGGTGAGGCCCAAGCCGCTTATCAAATGGGCAATCCTACAGGGAACACCCCATAAGCTGAAGTGAAAGAGATAATCCTGGAACATCTTGGTATCGATCCGGATGCATACCGGGTCAGATTTAGGAGAGAAAAAGGGGCACCTGGGGACAACCCCAAAACGTTATACTTTAAACTGAAAACCGCTGCTGTTAAGTGTCTCAAACCCCAAGAGCGGTCCAAGGAGGAAATCATGGAATCAGAATATCTGGAACAATTCTTAGAGTCCCTGCCATACCCCACACAGCGCTGGTTGAAACAGCATTCCCACCTGATGGCCACCCAAGCGGTAGACATGGCTACCACTTTTGCTCGGGCTCATTCCAGGCCTTTAACGGACACTGTTAAACAGCGCACAATTATGTCTTCCCAGAAAAACGAGAAAAAGCCCCAGAGATCTGCCTCTGAAGCACCTCGACCACGCTCTCGACCTGAAACAGCAATATTCATGGGACAACAATGTTATGATTGTGGGGAAAGGGACCATATTGCTTGGTTTTGCCCCTCAAAAAGCCAACCAAAGAACCAATGGACGTGAGCTGTATTCCGCGCACAGTCCTGTATACGGAAGAAATGGGCCCCTGTTTTTATGCGAGAGTACAAATATATGGAAAATCCGTAAGAGCCCTACTAGACTCAAGGTGTCGACAATCCATTATCCAGAAATCCCTGGTACCCTCCTCTGCTCTACCTGCTCAAGAACACGTACCCCTAAGGTGAGTTCATGGAGACGTCCACACCTATCCAGTTGTTTACCTCCCTGTTCTCCTACAAGGTGGGAAAAAACTCCAGGACAGGTGAGGCGTATTATCAAAGCTCCCGGAAGATCTGATCCTGGGTCTAGATAATCCCCTGTTCTTACAACTGCTAAAAAAAATCTACAGAACCCAGTTCCCCTTTTCCTAACCAAACCACTCTCCTCACTCAAGGTCCTTGGTTAAGTGACGGAAGCTTTCGATATAGTCAAGAAAGCGATCCCACTCTACAACATGCATGGACACAGGTTAAACAAACAAAAGCAACAAAAACCCCTGCTCTAGGAAAATTGCAGTGAAGTCACAGTAGTTTCTGGTTGTGGAAAACAGTAGTAAAATGAACACATCAACATATTTCAAAGTCAATAGATAGCATTATGCCAAGAAAAAAGTTTGAAATGGAGTAGAATCCTTGTTGTGGAAAGCAGTTTATTGTTTCTCTTGTTATGGCCTAATCTGGAATACCTGAAACCCTCCCAGTAGATCAACAGGTTAAACAAACCTCTGCAATACAAACACCTGTCTATCCTTGCTTTCATATTTCAAATGGCCTTCTATATAGATCGGAGAGTGAAAAAGCTTCCCCCAGTTATTAGTACCCCAACCCGTTGGGGAACAGATATTGTTCTTTGCGCACACACACTTATTAGCCAGACACAGGGGTACACAGAAGTCGATGCAGATGGTTCTACAGAACTTTTACTGGCCAGGGATATATTCACAAGTCACCAAATATTGTCAGGAGTGTGAGGTATGTCAGCGTAAGAACCCATACAAACCACCTGCTGTTCCCTTACAGCTCCTCCTGATCGTAGGGAATCCCTTCAAGTGTGTTGAGATGGACCTGATAGGCCCCCCTCCTCACACAAAAAAGGCAATCTATATGGATTAGTCATTGTAGACTATGCAACCCGTTACCCCAAAGCTTTTCCCCTACGAACACCTACAACTTCCAACATAAGCGACAAAGTCGTTGAGCTGTTCTCACAAGTTGGGGTTCTTAAAGAGATACTTACCAACCAGGGAACCCCCCTTTGTTTCACGTTTAATGTCCCAAGTCCGTAAAACTCTTGATATCTCGCACATAAAGACCTCAGTATACCATCAGCAGACAGATGGTCTTTGTGAAAGGTATAATGCCACCCCGAATCTCTCTCTAAAAAAGATGATTACTACCTAGGGTTGAGAATGGGATATGCTTCTCCCCCTAGCCCTCTTTGTTATCCGTAGCCAACTACAAAGCAGTCTGGGTTGTTCACCGTTTGAGCTACTTTTTGGGAGACATCCGCAAGATCTCCTCCAGCTCACTAAAGAGGCATAGGAACAAGAAAAGCAAGAGGAAACACGCTCCTTTCTTGAGTATACCTCGGCCTTACGCACTCAAATTCACAATCTTAGAGATTTTGCTGACGCCAACCTTGAAAAAGCTCAAACAAAGCAACAGTTCTTCTATGATAAGGGGAAGAAGTGGAGACAACTAAAAGTAGATGACTGGGTTTTGATTCTGCTACCCTCCAATTTAACTTAGGTCCGCTCAGAGTGGAAGGGACCCTTTCACATTATAAGGAAGATGGGACTGACTACCTACCTTGTGCAGTTATCACCTAAGAAGTCCCAAATGTATCATATTAATCTTCTAAAGAAGTGAATTGGACCAATACCCCAAAATGTACAGCTCACACACACCCCAAAAGGGCATGAAATCACCCTGGGACAGTTAGATATAAACTAAAAAGACTCTCAGAAAAATGCCTTGCATACGATTCTTCTACCATTTTCTTCCATCTTTTCCAACTATCCCAGAAAAACCAGTCTCGCTGAACATGCCATATCCACTCCACCGGGTAAAACCATCAAGCAAAGACCCTACTGCATACCAGCAGCAAGACGACATGCTATTAACATAGAGGTAGACAATATGTTAAAAATGGGAGTGATACAACCCTCCCAAAGTTAGAGGTCGTCCCCTATTGTCCTCGTACCAAAGCCTGATGGTTCTGTGCACTTTTGCATAGATTTCAGAGCTGTCAATGCTGTATCTATGCTTGATGCCTATACTTTACCGAGAGTGGACAAGCTTATCGAACGGCTTGGAGATGCAGTATATATTACCACCTTGGACCTCACAATGGGGTATTGGCAGGTGCCCCCAAAGAAAGAAGACCGGGAAAAGACTGCATTTTCAACCCCCGCAGGTCATTACTAGTTTACAGTCCTCCCTTTTGATCTCCATGGGGCACCGGCCACCTTCGAGAGGCTCATGAATATAGTCCTCTCGGAACACCAAGAATACTCAGCAGCTTACCTTGACAACATAGTTATATACAGCCCCAATTAGGAGAAACACCTACAAGACTGTCGGGAGGTTTTATTGGCCCTTACACAAGCGACCCTCCTTGTTAATGAAAACAAATCCCATGTTGGTTATTAACTAGTCAGATATCTTGGATACCTTCTGGGAAATGAGGTTATCAAACCGCAGAGTGAAAAAATCAAGGCAATAATCAATACTCCCTTCCCCTCCACAAAGAAAGAGGTCTGGGCCTTTCTCTGCCTTTTGGGTTATTATATGAGATTTATACCCCGCTTTTCAGACATAGCCAGTCCCCTAACCGATCTCCTTAAACAACAGGTGAAAAACAAAGATCTCTTACACCCTTCCCCAGTAGCCCTACATGCATTTCAGGATTTGAAGAAAGCCATCAACACCGCACCCTAGAAGGTGTTGATAACCCCGTGCTGTTCATCAGCTGCAAACTATTCCCCGAGAGCAGAGGGACTCTATTATATAAAAAGAGTGTTTAGCCATCAAGTTGGCGGTGGATAAACTCCGATATTACCTGGACCATGCGTGGGCGAGCGGTGCCATGTAGATGTTGAACAGCGTTGGGCTGAGGGATGAGCCCTGTGGTACGCTGCAGTTGATCTCAGTGGATTTGGAGTGGAAGGGGGGAAGCCGGATGCTCTGTGTTCTGCTGGAGAGGAAGGAGGTGGTACAGCCCAGTGCCTTCTCTTGGATTCTGGCATCCTAGAGGCATGTTCGTAGTGTGCTGTGGCAGACTGTGTCGAAGGCAGCTGACAGGTCCAGGAGGACGAGGGCCGCGTTTTCTCCTTTGTCTAGCAGGGTCCTGATGTCATCGATAGTGGGGATAAGGGCGGTTTCGGTGCTGTGGTTGCTGTGGAACCCGGACTGGGAAGGGTCTAGGATACTGTTCTCCTCAAAGAAGCTGGTCAGTTGCTTATTGACGGCCTTCTCAATGACCTTCGCCGGGAACAGGAGCAGGAAGACGGGTCGGATGTTCTTGAGGTCCTTGGGGTCCGCCTTGGGTTTCTTCAATAAGGCGTTGATCTTTATGCACTTCCAGCTCTCCGGGAAGGTCGCAGTCTCAAAGGAGAGGTTGATGGCTTTCTGGAGGTGGGGTACAATGGTGGTGCTGGCTTTGTTGAAGATGTGGTGTGGGCAAGGGTCTGACGGGGATCCAGAGAGAACGGATTTCATGATGTTGATGGTGTCGTCGTCGTTGATGTTGGTCCAGGAGAGCAGGCGGTTGGTGCAGATGGTGCTCGTGGATGCGGGGGTCTCAGTGGTTGCCGGGGCAGTCATGGCGTTGAAGCTGTCGTGGATGTCTGCAATCTTGTGGTGGAAGAAGGTGGCAAGCGAGTTGCATAGGTCTTGCGAAGGTGGGATGTCGTTGGTGTTGGAGTTGGGGTTGGAGAGTTCCTTCACGATGTTGAAAAGCTCTTTGCTGTTTTGTGCGTTGTTGTCTAGGAGGTCTTTGAAGGAAGCCCTTTTAGCCGATCTGATGATGTGGTGATGTCTGCGCGTGGCGTTCTTGTGGGTTGCGTAGCTTTCCGGTGTTTGTTCACGAATTCAGTTCTTTTCCAGCTTTCGGCGGGTTTGCTTGGTGGCCTGGAGGTCTCGGTGAACCAGGTTGCTTTCTTGCTGGTATGGCTGTTGGAGGGCTTCTTGAGTGGGGCAAGGGTGTAGGCGCAGTCGTTGATCCACTGTCTGAGGTTGCGAGTGGCAGCGGCAGGGTCGGTCGGGTCTGCGGGTGGGCTCTGGGCGAGTGTGGTGGATAGCTGGTCTTTGGTGACTTTGCTCCAGCAGCGCTGTGGCATCTGTTGGGTGCGGTGGTGCATGGTGGGTTTCCAGAAGGTGAAATGGATGCAACAGTGGTCGGTCCAGTGGAGCTCGGTGGTGTGGTTAAAGGAGACGTGGGAGCTTGCGGAGAAGATGGGCTCAGGCGTTTGGCTGGCAGAGTGGGTGGGTGTTGTGACGAGTTGTCTGAGTCTGAGGTTGGTGAGATTGTCGATCAGGGTGGTGGAGTTGGTGTCGTTGTTGTTCTCGAGGCGGAAGTTCAGGTCCCTGAAGAAGATGTAGTCTGTTGAAGCGAGTGCGTCAGTGCTGATGAAGTCAGGGATGGAGTCTCTGAACTGTGGTCAGGGTCCGGGGGTCTGTAGACGAGGGTTCCTCTGAGGGTGGTGTTGGTGTCGGTGTTGATCTGGAAGTGCAGCTGTTCGGCGGTGCTGAGGCAGTTCCTCCTTCTACTCCATTGGTGGGGTCCTTGCAGGTGATCTTATAACCTTCCAGGATGGCTAGGGGTTCAGCCAGGTCTCCGTCAGGAAGGCAATGTCTGGGGTGTTGGAGTCATGTAGGTCCCAGTGTTCAACAGGGACCAACAGGTGTTGAGGAGGATGCATCTGAGGTTGTTGGGTTATTTGGTGGGTGGGTTGGTGGGCCAAGTGCTGGTGAAGTTGCAGTTCCGGCAGGAGAAGGGTCCTTGGGTGTGCTTCGGGGCGGCCATGCAGCAGGTGCGTGATCGTCCGGTATTGAGTGCGTGGAGGGTGCTGGAGTCGTAGCAGTGACAGGTTTTGTGGCATTTGTGGGGCCAGGGGTTCTGCCGCTGGGCCCGTTCCAGGCACGGACGGGCGCAGGCAGGCTTGCCTTAGGCTCGCCTTCGGCGCACCAGCGGCACAGCCGTGCAGCGGCCGCCATATGATGGGAGGTGGGAGGGAGGAGCAGCTGGGAGGCGGGAGTGGGGCAGCGAATGGGAGACCAGGGGGCAGGGCCGCAGGGGACGCATCGGGGGTAAGGAAATGGGATAAGCAAGGGATAACAGAAGGCAAAAGGGTCACGGGGAAGCGAGGGAAAACAACACCGGTATACAGGAAACAGTGAACAAAGTAAAGGCAATGAGAAATAAAGCAACACAGGGATACAATGAACAGTGAGCAAAGTAAAGGCAGTGAAAAATAAAGCAAAAGCAAAATGCAACGAGAGTCAGCGGGACCTGCCTACCTAGGCAGAGAGGAGCCTTGAATCTGCGGCCGCGATGGTGTGTGCAGCAGGGACACACCATCCCACTGGTGGAGCTGAGCGGTGAGGGGGAGCGACCTTCCTGAAGACAGGGTCAAGAGTCGCTCTCTTCACCGCTCAGCTGCCGCCCTATGAAGGAAGGTGGGAGGGAGGAGCAGCTAGGAGGCGGGAGCGGGCTGCGGATGGGAGAGCAGGGGGCGGGGCCACAGGGGACGCAGTGGCGGGAAGGAAACGGGAAAGGCGAGGGGTAACAGAAGGCAAAAAGGGTCACGGGAAATGAGGGAAAACAACAAAGGGATACAATAAACAGTGAACAAAGTAAAGGCAGTGAGAAATAAAGCAACACAGGGATACAATAAACAGTGAGCAAAGTAAAGGCAGTGAAAAATAAAGCAAAAGCAAAATGCAAAGAGAGTCAGCAGGTCCTGCCTACCTAGGCAGACAGGAGCCTCAAACCTGTGGCAGCGGTGGTGAGCACAGCAGGGACACACTGTCCCGCTGGTGGAGCTGAGCAGGGAGGGGGAGCAGTGAGGGAGAGCGACCTGCCTGAAGACAGGGTCAATGTGCAAGGAAAAGGCTGTTAACACACTTAAATAACCCAATATTTTTACAGGAACATTTAGAGGCCCATAGATATCACAAAGACAGACAATCAATTATGATCAAACATATATAGTCATAGAATATCAGGTCCTGCTAGGGACTCCCACAGTTATTCACATATAAGTGAAAAAAACACACATTCAAGTCTAACATGTAATGCCGTTGTCAGGTTTTAAGCTACTCTTCTACAACATATGACTGCCCCGATGTACGTTGTAGTTAGTGTAGGGAGTATGCTCCTTTAAGTTATTGTCTGTGTAAGTAGGTATACAGGTGAGTGAGAGGGTGTGTGAGTAACTCTATGGGTGAGTAAGGGTGTCTGTGAGTAGCTGTATAAGCAACCTCTCACTCATCCATACATATAACTGAGTAATAAAGTATATTGTCTGTAGTTATTAGGATGGGTGCTACCTATTTATAAGTGAACACATGTAGTTTGAAGATTGCATAAGTCATACATCCTCATGTGAACTGAATGTTTAAATTGTTAAAATGTGTAATGTGACATTATATAATTTAGTGATGAATATACTTGTTATATTTTTGTTTTCAGACATCAATATCTAGTTATGTACATACAATTACTATGCCAACAAAATGTCAGGGAAGAAAGAATCAGCATCACATAGAGAATTTCCTTAGAACTAAGAAACAAAAGGGAGTAAATGCAGAAAAGATGGCGGAAGAGGAAAGGCTTGCTGGTAAGAGAACCAATAATTTTTTTTAAAATTGTTTGTACACAACTGGAAAAAATATAAAAAGAAGTAAAGAAAATGAAAACTATAACACCGAGTCTTAAAGCACCAATGTCTTTGATGTAAGAAGTGATTGAAAAAAGGAAAAACTTTAAGCAGTAGGCAGAGGCAGTTTAAGGAAATCAGCAGTAGGACGTTCTGCGCTTGAGTAATTTGGAAATTGTTAGCATCAATGAAGAAGACTAAAAGAAGAACACAGGCAATCAGACATCAAAATATAGTGAAGGGTTAGTTGATAAGGTGTTTGCTCTGAAGAACAAACTATTTATCTTAGTTTTAAACCGAATGAAGACACTAGATAAAATAGTGTAATCTATGAGGAGATAGAACCATAAGAAAAGCGTTACTAATAGAATTAACTTTTGCAAAATGTTTAGTGGTGAATGGATACATATTTCAAGTACTGAGCCTTTCTTTAATGAACAAGGCTATTTTCAAGACAACACATTAGTGCATGCAGTTGAGGAATCTGGACAATGATGAAAAATTGTATTCCTGTTTCAAAGAAGATAATGGTACCTGGAAATGTCTAGAGGGCAGAATCAGGACACAGTATTGTGCTGTGTGGTGTGTTCGGTCACCGCATATTTTAAAATTTGTAACTACCTGCATTATTGTAATTTTCTTTGTACTTATTTGTTGCGCGGAACGCGCCTTTTAAAAAACGGTATTTGTGCCTTCTAACGTGTTCTCAGTAGTAGTGGGCTTTCGACTTCCTCAGCGCTAACGCGGTGTCTGTAAACAGACCCGCCTGAAGAGTACCGCTGGAGTTGGAGACGCTCTAGTTTTTCTCGCAGCGCCAGGGTCGAGGTCCCCTCCCTCCCTCCCTCACTTCCTACATTAGGACGGAAGTGACGCTGGCCCCGACACTAGAAGGCTAAATCAGGACACAGTATTGTGCTGTGTGGTGGGTTCGGTCACCGCATATTTCAAAATTTGTAACTACCTGCATAATTGTAATTTTCTTTGTACTTATTTGTTGCGCGGAACGCGCCTTTTAAAAAACGGTATTTGTGCCTTTTAACGTGTTCTCGGTAGTAGTGGGCTTTCAACTTCCTCAGCGCTAACGCTTGAAGAGTAGCGCTGGGGTTGGAGATGCTCTAGTTTTTCCCGCAGCGCCAGCGTCGAGGTTCCCTCCCTCCCTCACTTCCTATATTAGGCAGCATGGCTAGTCAACGCAGCGGACATGCGCAGCGGGCGTGCCAAAGGCAAGCCCGTCTGCGCCCATCCGCGACCAGCCGGGACCAGGGGCAACCCCCCTTGCTCCCGGTATAGATATTCCGCTATGGCTTTAAGGTCCTTGGCATCGGGAGACTATGATTTGAATGAGCGGATCCTCGAGAACCTTCTGGAACATCGGTTATTGAGAGATGAGGTCGTGGTTAAGCAGGAAACTGCCGCGGCGGTTCCCCCCCCAGATAAACTATGTGGACTTAATATTAGAGTCCTGAATACCCGCTCCCTGGAAAAACACCATTTATAGGTGTTTACCCTGCTCCATATGAGTGATATTGACATCTTAGCTGTCACAGAGACCTGGTTAGGGGACTCCTCTACCTCGGACATCATTGCGGCCCTTCCAGAAGGCTATGAGGCCTTTGGGCACAACAGAGAGGGAAATGCAAGAGGAGGTGGTGTGGGTATTATCTTCAAGAAACAGCACATGTTCACCAAGGTCTTGGCTGAACATCTTGAGGGGACAGACCTACTGGGCGGTAAAATTCTGTTTAAAAACTCGTGTCTACTGCTTATGGTTGTGTACCGTCCCCCACAGTCCTCCCCTACTTTCATTGACCTCTTCATTGAGGTGGTTATGGATGTATGCACCTGTTATAAAAGGGTACTAATAGAAGGTGATTTTAATTTTCATTTGGACTCTGCTATGAAAGCACTTGACCTTTGTCAGCTGGTAGATTGCCCCACACACACTAAAGGTCACATTTTGGACCTAATTTGGTCATCACAGCCATTAGCCACACAGATAACAGTTGACCCCTGTTTCTGGTCTGACCATTTCTTAGTCAGTTGCTGGGTCCCGAGCAACAGTCAGCCATTGCAGTTACCACCAGCTTGGAGATTAACGCATGATTGGAAGAAGGTTGAAGCCAGTCACCTGGCCTCCGCCTTGGGCGCAGCCACTGGCACTAACCTCCATCCTAGCAATCTGGCACTGGAGTATGATCAATTTACGGCGAGCCTTCGCTCTGCCTTTGATCAAATAGCGCCAGTGAGAAAGGTAAAAATTAGAGACCATGGTCATGGTGCTCCCTGGTTTAATGACAATCTCCGGGACCTGAGGAAAAAGCTCTGGCAAGCCGAGAGGAGGTGGCGGTTAAATTATAAACCAGAGGACCACAATTTATATAAAAACCTATTCTCCTCCTATAAATTTGCCATCATGGAAAGGAAGGCAGAATTTTATGAGGGCAGAATTCAGCAGGCCACAAATAGGCAAAAAGAGACTTTTGAAATCTTGAAAGAGCTCAGCCACAATACGGGGGCAAAATCATCAGCCCCCCCCCGATTGATTGTGACACCTTTCAGGCGTGCTTTCTTGATAAGGTTGATAAAAATCCTTATGGAGATAGAAAACTCCTCAATTAGCCGTGGCTTTACTCCGCAATCTGTAGCCCCTTCTTCCCTGGAAGGCCACCTTGTGAAATTCCCCCACTGGATACTCAATCTCTCCTTCCTCTTGTGTGTCCCCCAAGAATTTTCCAACTAGCTATTCTCAGTTTAGAAGGCCCAATCCTCACGCTATTGAATTCCTCTCTGGAAACGGGATCCCTCCTGCCCGCGCTGAAAGAGGCAAGAGTCATCCCCCTACTTAAAAAAGCCGGTGCAGATGCCTCCGCCCTTAAAAACTACAGGCCAATTTCCCAGCTCCCGTACTTAGCTAAAGTGCTGGCACAACATGTCCTCAAAACACTTTCCATCTTTCTTGAGGAACATAGTCTATTACATCCTAGACAAGCTGGCTTTAGAGCCCGTCATAGCACGGAGCAGGTGGTGCTATCCGTTCTGGATGAGATGAGGGTCATGGCGGACAAGAAAGTATTGAGTGCCCTGATTTTATTAGATCTGTCAGCGGTATTCGATATGGTCAACCTCAAAATCCTCTTGTCCCGTCTTGCTAATGTGGGTATAGTGGGATCTGCATACCAATGGCTTGAATCCTTCTTGACCAACCAGACTCAGAGGGTACAGTTAGGGGACCTGGTCTCGATCGCCGCCCCCCCTGGTTTGTGGTGTCCTGCAGGGCTTGGTGCTGGTACCCTTGCTTTTTAATCTTTACCTTCAACCATTGGTGGAGATCTTGGCCAAATTGGACTGCCAGGTCTTCAATTATGCAGACGATACCCAGCTACTTGTACGGATCAACAACTCCAGTGCCTCTCAAGCACACGTACAAGAGGTGCTGCGTTTTACAGCAAGCTGGATGACTGATAACTCTCTCAAAATAAATCCTGATAAGACGGAGATCTTGGCCGTTCCTTACATCAATAGTCCCTGGTGTGACCTGTTTTGGCCGCCGGAACTGGGAGTCATCCCTAATCCAGTTCCAGTGGTTGGAAGCCTGAGCATTAAAATCGACGCCGACTTCTCTTTGAACAATCAGATGTCGGCCATGGTTGGCACCTGTACAGGGATATTGAGGTGTTTGCGAAAACTTGTTTCTCTCCTCACTACCAATTCCCTTAAGGTCATTGTTTCTGCCACCATTTTATCCTGGTTGGATTATGGGAATGCCCTTTACATTGGCCTCCCTTGGAAATTAACAAGGAGATTGCAGGTGGTGCAAAACAATGCGGCACGTCTATTTTTTGACCAACCCAGACGGACTCATGCTTCCCCCCTGCTGGCTAAATTACACTGGCTTCCCATTAGGCAACGAGCCTCGTTTAAGGGCCTCTGCATAGCCCACAAGGCCATCTACGGTCAAGCCCCAGCTTATATTAAGGATCGGGTGAGGAGCTATATTCCTGCTCGGTCCCTACGTTCTTCCGCAGCTTGTCGTTTGGTCAATCCCCGGTTTCACTTGACCCGCAAAGGCGGTATTGCCTTCTCCACCTTGATTCCATTGCTTTGGAATGACTTACCTGACAGTCTGCCTAAGGAACCTGCCCTCGTTCCTTTTAGGAAAAAACTTAAGACTATCTTGTTCCTGGAGGCACTGACCACGAAATAACCCATTCAATTCAGCCCCGCACATTGTCTGTTGTAATTCTTCCCTCTAGAAGCGCGAAGAGACCGGATGGTGAACCTGCGCTATACAAAAACTAACTAACAAATGTTGAGGAAGACATTGCTGAAGAGATGCAAGGAAGGCGTAAACAGGCCCCTGTGTACAAAGGCAACTGTAGTAGTGTTTGTAGTATTTGTCAACAATCAATTGATATATTGAGAAATTTCCTTCTATGTTTGCTTCCAGAAGTTTAAAACTGAAAATACGTACTTTGCAAGGATTATATCCATGCGAAGTAGGAAAGAATACTAATTTACAAGTACACTCACTAGCTTGCCCATAAAAAAAGTGTGTCAAAGCAGCTTTCATCTTTTTAGAATGTTAGGTGTACACCATCCAATAAATACATTGGTGAACAACCGTTACAACGCAACTATTACAACAAGCTACTTTTACAACGCAACTACTACAACGCAGGATCCATTACAACGTATGTCTTTACAGCGCATGACATTACATCACAGATGCTATTACAACCCATGCCATTACAACGTAAGTATAGGTAAGTTTATCTTTTTTTTAAACATTTATTTAATTTAAAAAAAAATATTTAATTAATTTAATAAATATTAAAAATAAATTAAATTAATTAATTTAAGTATTTTTATAAAGTAAGTATGAGCATAGGTGTATATGTTTTGGGGTACGGAGGTATATGTTTTGGGGTGTTTGGGTATTTTAAGGGTTCAGATATAGTTTTGGGTTTTGGGGTACAGGGGTAGTTTTAGGGTTTAGGGATAGGTATGGGCTTTTGGGTACAGCGGTATTTTTAGGGTTCAGGGCCAGGTTTGGGTTATGGGGTACAGGGGTATTTTTAGGGTTCAGGGCTAGGTTTGGGTTTTGGGGTACAGGGGTATTTTTAAGGTTCAGGGCTAGGTTTGGGTTTTGGGGTACAGGGGTATTTTTAGGGTTCAGGGCTAGGTTTGGGTTATGGGGTACAGGGGTATTTTTAGGGTTCAGGGCTTGGTTTGGGTTTTGGGGTACAGGGGTATTTTTAGGGTTCAGGGCTAGGTTTGGGTTAAGGGGTACAGGGGTATTTTTAGGATTCAGGGCTAGGTTTGGGTTATGGGGTACAGGGGTAGTTTTAGGGTTCAGGGCTAGGTTTGGGTTTGGGGGTATAGGGGTATTTTTAGGGTTCAGGGCTAGGTTTGGGTTTTGGGGTACAGTGGTATTTTTAGGGTTCAGGGCTAGGTTTGGGTTTTGGGGTACAGGGGTATTTTTAGGGTTCAGGGCTAAGTTTGGGTTATGGGGTATAGGAGTATTTTTAGGGTTCAGGGCTAGGTTTGGGTTATGGGGTACAGGGGTAGCTTTAGGGTTTAGGGATAGATTTGGGTTTTAGGGTACAGGGGTATTTTAAGGGTTCAGTTTTAAAAATAGTACTTTAAATAAATTAAATTAGTAGTTATAGTTAGGACCTAGTTTCCATAGGAAATCCTCAACATTCTATTTGGAATAACTTTGGCCCTGGTTGAAGAATCTTAGCGAATTTCTCAAAGAAGATGGCTCGGTCCGCTGCGCTCCTTCCCTAAAAGTTTGGGGGGGATTGGTCAAGTGGGGGCTGAGATAAAAGGGGGGTCCCAAAACGTGTTTTCTCCATGTTATTTTCCATAGGACCTTTAGACTCGGCTACAGGTCGAACGGGTGAATGGATTTATAAGAAATTTGGCAAAACTGTACAGTCCGGCTCGCAGATTACGATTTTTTTGGAATGGTGTAAATCCGTTCAGTAGTTGCTGAGGAAATTAAAGTTAAAGTCAATTATATATCTATACGCGCGCACACGTGCGCGCACCCAAACGGCTGCGCGCGCGAGCGGAATTTTGCTGCGTGACGTCTGTTAACGTTCGATTCGAAGGAAATCAGGAAGTGTTGACCGCCATTTTGTCATTGCGAGTAAATATATTGTTGATTTCAAAGCGTTGGAATATGGAAAGGGGAGAAGGTAGAGATTGTTTTGCTGCGTAGGTTTTCTCAGGGTGTGCAGTAAGGCCCTTAAAGGTGAAAATATATATATATATTTTTTTTTAAAGTTGCGTGGTGCGCGCACTCGGTCGCGCACACCTTTTTACAAGAGTGTGAAAATGGAGATAAATCAGAAGTTTGAGTGCTTAGATATAAGGTGGCTCTGAAAAGAGCCCTTGTGTTAATTGAGTGTTTTCTGCATTTATAAGTAAGTACCGATGCAGAGCCTGATGTTGCAGAGGAAGATTCTGTTTCCCTCATTCGTGAAATGAACACCGTCTCCCCTATAGACGTCTTGCATGTGGTATCGCAAGTTGTTGTGGTAAATAGAACCCATGCTATAATCTCTGAGGAAGGCAGAAACAGATTTATTTACATGTCTCCTTGCTTTCTCAAATTGTGCACAATGTTGATTGGACCAATTCCATTTCTGTCTTTGGCATATATTGGAATATACCAAGGCAGATCGAGGAAAAAGTGTCATCAATTGTCGAAAGGTGTCTTTTAGAAGCATTTCCAGACCTACCCCAGTGATTGTGCCTAGATCGTTCCCACCACAGTGCACAATTATAAGGTCTGGTTCTGGGAGATGCATAAAAGTTTTCACCAATGGAATCAATTGGTGACATTTCAATCCTCTTTTGGAAATCCATGTTATGTGTACATTTGGTAAGCTGAGTTTGCAAATTCGTCTGCTTACTGCATATTTTTCACTCCAGTGAATATAACTGTGTCCTATTAGCCAGACCTTCATTTTCAAGGGATTTGTAGTCGTCCTCCGATCGGTTCTGGAAGTAGAATGGTAGTTAGAAGTTGAAATTCTAAATAAAGAAAAAGGAAGAGGCTGGGTGTGGTTTAAAAAATAAAAATGATTGGTTGATTGTAAGAAGTGGAGATTGAACAGTACGTTGCATGTTAATGTTTATGTTAAACGAAAAGTACTATTGGGTGTAAAAAAAAAGACATGTAACAGAGCTGTGGATTGGCAGGTGTTTCTGGAGGGAAAACAGTGTTGTTACTTTGCTGTAGAACGTTGAGATATGAACTTTTGACCTGTGCCTTCAGCCAGGTGCAGAATGAGGTGTTACCATGGAAACAGCCAGAGATGGCAGTGGGTGATGGGTGACTTTTATGTGACATTGAAAATATTGTGAGGGAGAACCAACTGAAATGTAAATGCTTACGTTACGCGCTCCACATTGCTTCCGGGAAGCTGCGCTTCGCGCCTCGCGCACCGGTGCACTTCCGGGTGCGTTAACGCGGCGCGTCATATGACGGATTACGCAACAACGCGATACGTCGTTGGGGCTCCACCGGAACTGATCGAATTGGTAGTCTACAGTGTTTCTGGATGTTTCAGACTGAAGCTGGCGTCAGCATGAGAGCACCCCGTGGCTACGTCGTGGCCATTCCGCGAGCAATCATGGCAGTCGCTCCCCACCGGAAGTCTGCAGGAGTCGGGGGCCTCGGTGACTCTTGTAGAATCTTCAAGGCTGAGGGGATGCTTTTGGGAATGGGGCTCATGCCCTAGCAGTCAAGCGTCCGAGTTCCAGGGTTGCCCAGAGCCATCCTTGCAGGCCAGGCCCAAGTCTGTGGAGCCGACCGCCATTTCCTGAGCTCCGTGGCAGCCGCCTGTCGCTGTATCGGAAGAGTGGGTGCAATTCAGCCAGATGGCGGGTGAGACGGTGTAATAGCAAGAGCAGGCGTAATTCAGCTGGCCGAGCGAGGCACTGTGCCGCAGGAGCAGGCGGAACTCAGCTGGCCGAGTGAAGCGTTGGGGTGTAGCTAAGAAACCTCCACCTGGTGAGGTGGGAGAGGCTCGTTCGCGCCGCCTCTCCCTTCCAGTGCACCCCACGCCGTCTCCTGGCGCAGGTATATGTGATGGTCGGACCAGGGCACCGCAGGACGTGTCTTCAGGTCAAACGGATTGTGGGACAAGGTCCAGAATGGAAGAGGCATCAAAAGGCAAGAAGTTCCGCCTGACCCCGGGAGCCGGCCGCCTATGTCGGGGGCGATCTCAGGCCATACCAGGGGAACAAGACTTGGGGAGGGGGCAGGAGCCAAGCGCCCCCTCCGTGTCCGCGTTTCTTGGACCCTGAAGTATGGCACTCAACATTCAGAACTTATGACATTTGTGCAAGGCAGGGACATCGAAGCCTCTCAGGGACCAAGTATATCCAGAGTCCTTCCTACAGAAGGTGGTGGGGGTGGCGGCATTAGCAAGGCATCCCCCCACACAACTTGTCGGACCCTGAAGTATGGCTCTCAACATCCAGAACTTATGACATTTGTGCAAGGCAGGGACATCGAAGCCTCTCAGGGACCAAGCATATCCAGAGTCCTTCCTACAGAAGGTGGTGGGGTGGCGGCATTAGCAAGGCATCCCCCCACACAACTTGTCGGACATGACCTCTGGATGTACTGGGTGTTCAATTTCAGAATTGAAACTACTAAGAAGCAATTAGAAGTGTTGTTTTCATGTTGCAGTAGGCTGCCATGTAAATAGTTATTTAATAAAACGTTTTATCCTGTTACTTTGCTGGTGTGTTGTATATATTTATAATATTTGCATAGTGTTTGTCGTTATTTTGGGCGGGGTGGGCGGCGGAGCCGAGCTGTCTTGCAGCTATCATGGCGTCGAGCTCGGTTCCTCTCTCTAGTTTCATGTTTTTTCTAACGATTTATATGTTATAGTTTGCTAGCACGATACAGCGGATAGTCCGCATTTTATATATATGTCCTTTTTATTAGGGGGGTCCTCCGGTGGAGTCGGACGATCTACCTCTAATAAACGGTCCGGGTTGAACCAACTACCAACAAACGGGGCAGAGATAGGCATGACGGGTTACAAAGGGGACAAAAGTGTGCACTACCTATCCTTCACTATCTGCAAAAACTAAACAGAGTATTGCGACTTTATGCTTATTTGTGAACAGAGAATGACCCAAAGAGAACCAATTTCGAACAATCATAGGCTATTGGTAGTGGGCAGAGAGGCCATGACACAGAAAATGGCTGTTACTTACGTGCATGATGGGGCCTAAAAGGGACTAGATGGCGTGGCCACTGTTTCGCGACTTTCACTTTACTTTTAACAATGGCTGTGGTGAACATAAATGAACGCCGCTTATGTATACCTAATTTTAGTCATTTTCCACAAAAAAGCTTTTGATATTTGCTATTAAAAAACCAAAGAAAATCACTGAAAAAACCATAGGTTATAGACCATATATAGTTAAATATCTGAAGTCCATCTCTGCACTCAATGGAGATGCAGGTCGTCGATCAGAAGATGTGCTGGCCACCTCTAATGGTAATAGCGTGGCCAGGGCTCTTGTCGTTGCCTCTGGAAATTGCAGAGGGTGCACTTGTTTGACATGCCGCACCATGGTATGTATGGAAAAGGAATATTTTTTTGCTGGATTTCTTCTTGAGAGAACCAAGTCACATATCGTGCAGGTTACTTTTGGTGCATTCACTTTCTTTTGATCTTCAGGATAAGTGAAAAATTGCCAGATGAAAGATTTATTTTTTCTTATTAAAGGTAGTCGATCATTTTGGTCAGATTCGGAAGATGAATGAGATACGGTAGCCATTTCACCAAAGTCTTCCGAAAGATGTAAGACGTTGTTCTCTCTTGAGAGTAGAAAAGATAGTGAGGGAAGTGGGTGGAGTGCTGCGTGTAAATTCCAGAATTGAAACTATTAAGAACCAATTGAAAGTGTTGTTTTCATGTTGCAGTAGGCTGCCATGTAAATAGTTATTTAATAAAACGTTTTACCCTGTTACTTTGCTGGTGTGTTGTGTATCTTTATAATATTTGTCGTTATTTTGGGTGGGGTGGGCGGCGGAGCCGAGCTGTCTTGCAGCCATCATGGCGTCGAGCTCGGTTCCTCTCACTAGTTTCATATTTCTCATGAGGGGTTGTTCCTAATTTTTCTATTTTAGCGAGGTCAAAAAAAGATCTCATCAGTGGCCTACTGATTTTGCTCGATTCCTTTTGTTTTTTCTAACGATTTATATGTTATAGTTTGCTAGCACGATACAGCGGCTAGTCCGCATTTTATATATATGTCCTTTTTATTAGGGGTGTCCTCCGGTGGAGTCGGACGATCTACCTCTAATAAACGGTCCGGGTTGAACCAACTACCATCCTGATTTTGTATATCTTCTGAGCTGGATTTAAGCACACAATTGTTAAAGTATGAAACGTTTTATATTTCTAAAAAAAATACTAAGGTGTGTACATCCGGTAACGCACGAAAGTTTAAAAAGACATTTGGCTCCATTTACTGAAAAGTTTCATAAGAATAAAAAAGAAGTCTAGGTACAGTCTCTTTGACGTACTATAAGTTCTTTGAGGGGTGTATGAAGAAATTCAATAAGTTCAAATCGCAAGGTTTTTACGAAATATATAGGCCAGTGTGCGCACTCGGTCGCGCACGAAAGCCTGGAAATGCGATATCCATTTTATTGACAACTGTTGCCGAGAGTGCGCACACCGGGTCGCGCACGAAAGTTTAGTAAGGCCATTTTTATTTACAGACAAATTTTAATGTGTTTAAAAAAAGGCAAGGTACAGACTTTCGAATTCTGTATTGCTTTACAAGGAGTCTCTATGCAACTTGAACAGTGAAGAAAACGGCTTGTTTTTGAAAAAAAATATTGCCAGAACTTTATTGCCGAAAGTATAGGTTGCATACACGACATTTTTCTGAATTAGCATTTTAAAAACCAATGAAATTCACAGAAAAAACCATAGGTTTTACACACGTTATAGTTAGGAAGTAGCATTTAAAAAACCTATGAAATTCACTGAAAAAACCATAGGTTTGACACATGTTATAGTTAGCTGGAAATTTTACTGACATAAAACCAATGAAATTCCACGTTATAGTTAGTTGGACTCACTATAACTTGCGCGTGCAATGCACTGCTGATGACGTCACATATTACATCACTCATGACATGGTCAGTGACATCACTCATGACATCACTGATGTGTGACTAGGTGTGTGAGTAACTCCATGGAAGAGTGGCAATGTGTGAGTGTCTGCATAGGTGTATGAGTGCATTGGATAGTGTTGTAATGATGAGTGACTGTATGTACGAGTGATTGTATGGGTGAATGAGTGAATGTGTGTGTAGACGTAGGAATCAGTGAGTGCGTATGTAGTAAAGGTTATTCGTGTGGCAATGATTTAAAAAATGATACTCTGTATTTTACAGTAGGTGTAACAGAAGTTATATTAGAGTGTAAGGAGGTGCATTGTATTATCACATGAAGTATATCAACAGTGGTGTGATCATTGATGTTAAATGAGATGTCATCAGTGATGTCATTTGAGATGTTATTAGTGATGTCATCAGTGATGTCACTGACCATGTCATGAATGATGTAATATGTGACATCATCAGCATTGGATTGCGGATGCGCGAAATATATAGTTAGTGCAACTAACTATATATGGTCTCTAAACTATGGTTTTTTCAGTGAATTTTCAAGGTTTTGTAAATGCAAATTCCTAACTATATATGGTCTATAACCTATGGTTTTTTCAGTGAATTTCATTGTGTTTTTAAAAGCTAATATCTATAGCTGTAAAATATATTCTTTATTACGTGACGTATCACGTAGCCACGTAAGACGCCTCATGACGCGTCGCATAACCGTGACGTATCGGATCTGCAGCGCAAACAAAACCTGTAACGTAAGCGCGCCGGAGCACGCTTACAGATATATATATTTTTTTTAACCTTAATTAGACAAAATCCAAATGTGCACATATCTTGAGGCCTTGCAAAGGCACATCAAACAAACAATCCCTACAATTTTGCCAAGTTTGGTGGAAATCTATTACCTTAAATTTTATTTTACTGTTTCTCTTGGTTTTCCCCTTGTTACCCTTAACGGAACGCTACCCGGTACACAAACCGGACGCTCCAAAAACACAAGATGGCAGACTCACGTTACGCTGCCGGTTAGCTGCCCGGTTCGCCTACCGGGAAGCGCCTCTATGGCGAAAAATCGGGCACTTTAATATCCCCCTCATCAATCCTAGGGGGTCAGGAGGGGTCTACCTTGCCCCCTTTCCTTTATTTCCCCCTTCGTTTTTCACCACCTCTTGTCTCTCGATCCTACTGAGAGACAAGATGGCAGCCGCTCCGGACTGTTTACAATGTTGACAGCCAATCAGCTTCTCCTCAGACTCCTGTTACGCTGCCGGTTAGCTGCCCGGTTAGCTGCCCGGTTCGCGTACCAGGACGCGCCTCTACGGCGAAAAATCGCAAAAAAATTTTTTTTTATTTTTTGCCCCGCGGGGCACTTTAATATCCCCCTCATCAATCCTAGGGGGTCAGGTGGGGTCTACCTTGCCCCCTTTCCTTCATTTCCCCCTTTGTTTTTCACCACCTCTTGTCTCTCGATCCTACTGAGAGACAAGATGGCGGCCGCTCCGGACTGTTTAGAATGTTGACAGACACCGGAGAGCCAATCAGGTACGCGAACCGGGGCGCTAACCGGAGCGCTGTCACAGATATATCTGTTTTTTAAAACGTTAATTTCTCAAAATCCACTGGAGCACATATATTGAGACATAGCAAAGGCATGTCGGGCAAATCATATCTACAATTTTGCCAAGTTTCGTGAAAATCCATTCAGCCGTTCGAGCTAAAAGTGAGTCCAACCGCCCTATGGAAAACTCAATGTTAAAAACACGTTTTGGGACCCCCCTTTTTTCTCGGCCCCCGCTTGACAAAACCCCCCCAAATTTTCAGGGGCTGCTCTGAAACAAAATGTGCCCTTTTCCTGAAAATTTCAGCCAATTCCGTCCACAAACGCCAAAGTTATTCGACTTGCAATTAGATTTAAGGGACCTTTGGAGCTATAGGGGTACAAAGAAATTTGAAGAGGGGCTTGAAATTCTAGAAAATGGTGTCCCGACGAAGAGCAAGAAAACATGGCAAGAGTTAGTATATGTTAGCAAAGTAAGAAAAGCAACTTCACATCTGTTACAAAATAACGCTTATTATAAAAATGCTGAAATGTTTTAAGATATCACAAATTTGGAGGACAACACATCATCATCAACAGGTCAGATATAAAAAGTGGATCAAAGCAGAGTAGAAGAAATATATGAACATTACAGCATCCATTCCTTACATTCAAAAGAGATTGTTTGGGATGCTATTGATTTATAGCAACTAAAAGAAGCAACGAATTCCTTTTGTATATTGGAAAAAAGTTTAGAAGCTTCCTGTTTTCCTACTCTCTTTCCTACTGGAGTAGGTGGTAGGTATGATGATCGGTCTGTAGAAATACCTGCGACCGAGTACAGATATACTAGACTTTATTCAGAGGATCCTGAGTTTTGTCAATGTATCCCTTATATGTTTAATCTATTATTTGAAAGTGATTTGTCTTCATTATCTTAAGCTATAAAACACATTTTGAAAACAGGTGTAAATCTACAAAAATTTATCTGCAAGAGAATTTGTTGGGAAAATCCATGGAAAAGATGAACAGCATGCATACAACTTGATTAATCTCATGGCATGTCAATGTTAGACCAATAAATATTGATATTGTTGTCACAGTGAAGTCAAATGCATGTTGAGAAATTTAGAAGCACCTACATGGTTTCTGACACTCAGTTGTGCCGAGCATGCATGGGATGACCTGCTTCAATTCTTGTGAGAAGCAAATTCAAATATAGAAGACACTGATCTAAAGACTACAGGAGAAATCTGCTCATTGGACCCTGCAAATGTTTGCAGGTATTTTAACCACAGATTTCAAGCCATGGTGGCTTTTATCTGGAATAAGGGCAATCCACCTCTGGGTGAAGTGACTGATTTCTTTTAACATAAAGAATACCAAGCCAGAGGTGCTCCGCATATTCACATGCTTCTATGGGTAAAAGATGCTCCAAAGTTTGGAACGGACACTGATGAGTCTGTGTTGTTTTTCACAGAAAGTATGTCACTTGCATCATCCCAAATGAGAGTGTTGATAAAATATTAAGACAACAAGTTCTACGATTACAAAACCATAGGTGAGGAAAATACATTTGTAGAAAATATAGATCTAAAGGAAAATTTAATACAAGATGTCGTTTTAGATTTCCATGACCCGTGATCTCAGAAGGAAGAGCTGTTAGCTTTTTGTCTGCAATCAGACACACTCTCACATGGAAATCACCAAAGAACACATATAACCACAGAAGAACAGAAGCCAAAAAATACATCAATAACTACAATTCTATGATTTTGAAGAAGTGAAATGCAAATATGGATCAACAGTTCGTTGCTGATAACTCAATGGATGTTGCTCGGTACATAACCTCTTATATAACAAAGTCAGAGAAAACTGAGTTGAAGAAGATGTGGGAGGAGATTTCAGCTGGAAAGAGTCTTACAAAGAGATTGTAAACTTTAGCTCTTATGAATGTGCAGACTTGTTAAGCTCAGATAGCTTATTTTCTAAATCTTCTATAGGTGAGTTTAGGGCTTGCTAATACTTGTAACAGAGTACTGAAGTCATTTCCTGAAATCCAATATCTTGTGGAATTTGAGTTACACAGTACAGAAATTCTGAAGACAAAAATGCTGGATGAAGGAGTCCTCATCTACAAACGATGTGTCTGTATGAAATACTTCAACATTATACATACAGAAATAATGTAAGTGAAAACATAGAAGAAGGAACATTTGCTGTCAATGGATCGGAAGGATGTTTGGTCAGACATAACAAAGGACGTTTAATCACTACCCTTGCACTCATCCATTTGCTCAGACACTGCCCATGTACTCATCCATTCACCCAGGCATTACCCATGCACTCATCCAATCACTCAGGCACTCAACAAGCAGTTACCTAACTACTCACAGACTCATTTAATCATTCATGCAAAACATAAGCACTAATTCCATCCTCCTGCACTATTACATACTCATTCAATTATACAAGCACCACTCATTCAATCATCTAATCATGTATGCACCACTTATGCTCTCATTCAGTCATCCATGCACCACTCATACACTCATTCAATCATCAATGCACTGCTCATGCACGCATTCAATCATCATATACACGTTCATACACTGATTCTTTCAGCTTATCTTTTTTAACTGAATAGATGGTGTTTGGCAGTTTTTTAGGTGAATTTTAAAGTTTTACATTTTTTGTTCTTTTTTTTCTTGCTGGAAACAGAAATGGCAACTGGGAGTGAATAAATTTGAACACAAACTCACAAATGTAGGAAACCTATGAAGGGCCAAAAATAAAAACAAAAATAAACATCTGTGATTATTTGCAGCATTGCGAAGGGCTGTTATGGACTGCTCCCCAGCATTCTCTACAACTCCACAATCAATGCAGTTTGAAGCAATGTGGGAAAACTGGAGCCAAATCCTGAACTTGTGATTGGACCTCTGAATGGACTCTCTGCCCCAGTGTTGTTTCAGCTGCTACTGAAGTTGAGGGTCCTTCAGTCTTGCGTTGTCTTCTTGCTGCTTTCAGACAATTGCCGTAGTATGTTTTTAAATGGTAAAGCATGGACGTTGTCCCACAAGAATATTTCTTATTTGTATCCCTTGACAATGTTTTTCACAAATTATGCATTGCACAACTTTCGCAACTGTATTTGATTTTCCTGATGGAATCCTGAATTAATCCCAGGCAATGCTTGATTTCTTCTGGGGAGGCCCCTCATCTCTGGAGTCACCAGAATCTACCTCTTGGACATTCTGGTCATCCTGCTGTTGCACCTGATCTCCCTCTTCTGGCTGAGTTGCCATTTTTACAAACATATGCAAAAAACACTCCAACAAATATAAGTGAGCTACTCACAATCAACTCCTCTCAAAGAATGTTTAAGATAGATAAATGGGTGTTTTCTTCCTATTCTTTTGGTTGAAAATGGAACATCCTTTCTTTCTTTCCTTTCTTTCCCGGTCACATGATATTCGCAACAATCAGCTCCCTTCTGAAGACAAGAAATTGAACAGGATACTAGTTTATTTGAAAATAAGTCCTCAAACATACATTCAATAGATTAATATTAAGCCCCAGATGTGTATCATACAATGTATTATGTATAGATATGTGTTATACGCTTTACCAAAAACACACGTTCATCGTAGTTACCAACATCATCGTAACTATCGGCATCACCGTGATAAAAAAACATCAAATAAAAGGCTTTCAATTGTAAAGATTCTTCCAAATATTAGATTAAAGAGTATATCGATAACGACTTGTGTCAAAAATTAATCAAAATATGTCTACGCATGTATCCTTGAGTTTTACAAAAACACGCACACTTTGCGACTACCAACGATGCCACGGTTTACAGCGTCAACGCAAATATATAAAATATCATATTGAAGAGTTTTTTCACAAAACCATCACACAAACTCAAATATAAACTTTTCATTATTAAACAACTAGTGTATGCTATTACGAAAAATCTGCTCTATTACCTACTGGCGGTCGCCAGTAGGTAGTTATAGTTAGGACCTAGTTTCCATAGGAAATCCGATACATACTATTTGGAATAACTTTGGCACCAGTCGACGAATACACGCAAAATTCTCCAAGAAAATCGCCTGCTCTGCTCCGCTCCGTCACTGAAAGTTTCGGGGTGATTTGTGAAGCAGGGGCCGAGAAAAAAGGGGGGTCCCAAAACTTGTTTTATCCATGCAATTTTCCATTGGGACCTTTAAGACAGTCTACAGCCCGAACTGCTGAACGGAATTATACCAAATTTGGCAAAAAGGTAGAGTTTGGTTTGCAGATTATGCTTTTTGTTAAATGGTGTGAATCCATTCAGTAGTTCCTGAGAAAATCTAATGTAAAATCATAGATATATCTATAGACGAAGTACCGTACGAATACTGTCCGAGGATAGTGTGCATACCATTACGAGCACGAGCTGCATGCCAACTGTCTGTCGACTGTCTGTCAACACTCCAAACCAGGAAGTGTTGGCAGCCATCTTGGGCCTCCGTAGAACCGAGGCACAAGAAAGCAGCGAAAGAAACACAAAAAACACGCAAAGGGGGCAGGGTAGAAACACCCTGACCCCGTAGACCTGCTCAGGGGGCTAGACAAAAAACATTTAAAAAAAAAAAAGTCGATATATGCGTAAGGTACACGTATGCTGTGAAAAAGAAGATAAAAACTCGTAACCCACTTTATTGTTAATAAGCCCCCGGGGGGGCAAATCCCGGGAGGAATGTTTTTATTTATAATGGGTGGCCCAGAGGGGGGCCCACTCCTCTGACCATGCCTTGGATGAAATCCTCTGTAATGTGATAACCAGACAAGAGGCCCACCCTTCTCGTACATCATGGCCAAGACCTGGAAAGAACTCCCCCTCAGCATCAGATGAACCCCCACACTGAAAGCATTCAGGAAGAGCCATAACACCTGCCTTTTCGAATGACAAAAGCTGCAAAAAATTCCCCCCACATACTCCTCCAGTGCCTGGAAATCCTCACAGGTGATTAGTCTTCTTACAATGCTTCACATCAATCAAAAAGAGGTGTTGCAAATCAGATATGTTTGCATGTACACGCAGCGAGAGGCAAATATTAAAGATGACTTGCTTTCACAAGACCCCGAAAGGCTTCTTCCAGAATAAGAACGCACTTCACTGCAAGAACCCATTTAATGATTACCCAGGCTCTGAAGCTCTGAAGCTCTGAAGCCTAAACACGTCAGAAATCATCTCTCATCACTTTCTCTTCTTTTTAATGTATTGTGTGTGGCAGACTGCGTGACTCTATTGTCCAGAGCCCTTGAGGCCCTGGAGACTGCCACTCCCCAAGACCAGCTTCTGCAGTGTCCCGGAGCCGCGCGGCCAACTTCCCAAAATTTAAAAGCCCTGGGGGGAGGTGAAAATTGATCGAGACTGAATACGTTGGTACAGCCCACTGTGCTTACGCTACCAGGAAAACACAAAAACAGTATATGACCCAAATTTCCATTGTAGTGATTTCTTAGTTCCAGGTCTAGTTGTCAGATCGGCACACACAGTCCCTCATGGCTGTTATACACCCACACCACACCCATCCAGCGCATCCGTCACTACACACGTGGCCCTTTCAATAAAAAAGACGGAGCGTACAATGCCCCCATGGTCCCGCCGATTCCTTGTGTCCTTCTGGAGCTGGCATTGCTTTTACACATGGGGAGATGCTAAGTTGCATGTGAAAATGCAATCTTCTTTGGATTTTGAACGTGAGAACAGATTTCACTGCTGTGCCTTTCAAAGTTCAAACTAAGTTTGCTATGGGAGGGCGGGAGCAGCAAGACTTCGCCCTCTCATAGCAAACAGCAGTATCCCGGGGATAGGCACCCCGGGACACTGCAGGAACCGACTCTGGGCGTGGTGGTCTCCAGGGCTCTTGAGGGCACCAGGCGCAGGGCCACCGAGCTCCTGTCACACAATACAGAAATCTCTAGGGGTGGTTGTTCCCGGGGTTTGAGGTCCATGTACTTTTAATTTTGTAGGGGAGGGGCGTGGATGTGCAAGTGGCGCTAGGGGGTTTGTGAATGTGGTACACAGTGTTTAGTTTTAGTTTGCTTTCCTTTCTGTCTTGTAGAGGATCCAGGGTAAATATAATGGTTTTTGAATAGCCAGTACCTTTCAACACTATCCTCAAACGGCTTTCTGCCTGTTACCATAGTAACAGATCATGGAACACTTGCGTGAGCACAAAGGTTAGAAGTTCACCACAATATGTTGCTAATTGACATAGTTACTGTGCTGGAGATTTATATTTTTTTTTCATAGGAACCGTTAGTCGTAGAAGAAGTCAGTGGAAAAGTTTTGTAAGCGATTCCTTCCTGTTCGGGGAGTATTAGGGTAACGTGCTCCAAGCAGGACTTTACGAAGCTTAATGTTCATTGGCTGTGAAGTATTAAAAGTATTTGTTTGGCAGTCATTCCTTCCTCCTGTGCGGAACAACATGGACATTTTATTGACTAAATTGTTCCGAGCACAAGTTTGCTCCTTATTGGGTGGGAACGGTTCACTGTTGTCAGTGATATTGTGACGCATTTCCAAAGGAGTATGGGAAAAGAAAGTAGTAGAGGGCAGGTTAGGAACACTATTAACTCTGTACATTGCTCATAGGTGGTGGAGAGGGATTATGAGGGAAAACATTGTTTTTGTATGTTTCAAGGGCCATTTATATAATTTCCATGTGGTGTATAAATCACTGCAGAAAAATTACAGTGTCTTGCGCTGTTTTTTTTATCAAGTTTGTGGGTGACATACTTCTTAGGAGTACTATTTACTTATAGTGTGGTGTTTACTTTCCTGATGGGGAGGTGTGGTTGTGCAGCAAAAAATCCAGTCAAGGTTTGAAACAGTTTTTATGAAGCAAATACAAATAAACTTTCTTCAGAAACTGTCGCTGTATATATGAAAGGGGTGACAATTAAACATGGAATTTCATAAAATATCAGTTAAGCGTGGCTATATCCTTCTTTTTTCTGCTACAGTTTGTAAAAGTGTTGCCCCACATTCTTGATGATGTAAGAGGGCATCAGTTACTTTTAGATAAAGTAGAAGTGCTACAACAAACACTCCCGCACTACATTATCTGAGATCAAGAGAACAAGTAAAAAACAGTTAAATACAAGTGACTTCATATTACATAGAAATGTATGCATTATTATTTTGGGAATTTGTATTCTGTATAATTCAGGAACGTGCTGTCATAGTGCTTAGAGGTTGCAGACTGTTCCGCTAACAAATCACATATTTACTAAAGAATATGTAGGATGGTACTCTTACAATATATAGAACAGGTCCTATTTATTCTTTATGGAGAAGGTGAAAAGGAACCACAAATAAGAATAGATATTAGAAAATAACATTCAGAAATGTAGGGTTTATTAAATATTCAAAGTAACAAAGTATGCATGTTAGCTATATTTTTTTGTTCTGCAGTTTCGTAAAATATGTTTCTTTAAAAAAAATATCTGATCAAGTACTTTTTAGTATTTGAAAGTTATATTACAAATGGCGCTGAAAAATCTCCTATTCCTATTTTGTAGCAATAGGACAATCTAGTATAATATAACGATTGATACCATTGTTACAATAAAAAGAAAAGGATAATAAAGTTATGTATTTAACAGAACATCCATAATGAAATACTTTCGAGCAGTAATTATTTACTGAACTTCTTTTCTCCGGGAGGTGAAAAAGTTTGATCTTCGTGGCGACGGGTCATAAACTCCTATGAGATCATGACGGTGAGAATAATAATATGTATATATTTTCACAACACATGATCAAAAGAGGAAAATAGACTGACAACTGCATGGCGGTAACATTGCTTACTTATCATTACTCTTTGTGATGACGGATCGTGTACTCCACTAAGAACACCATCACTGTTTATATTATAATATACATATTAACAGTATGTGATCTCTCGGGGAAAACACAATAACAAGTGGAAGATGGTGACGTTGATTGTAAATGTTTAGGGTTTGCGTTAACGGGTCACCACATCTCTCAAGCGAAGAACAGTGTCAATATTATGATATAAAAAGTCCCTATATATAAGCTGAAAGGAACCAGAAAAGGAGCAATGTTTGTTATAATCTATCTGTTTCTAAAAACAAGCTGCTGACATTACAGAGAAGAAGCGAAAAACATGCAATACCATTTTTTTCTAGATATAAATGTTTCAATATTGACAAATAGCCAAAAATTATAAGTAAGTACTATGCCATATTGAAAAAATGTACAACTCCGGAATATGTTTGTTGACCCAAAAAGAGAATCTGATGCTAGAAAATGGAACTTGCAACACAGATTAGCAACTCAGAAATAACTCGCGAAAATTGAACTAATTGCACAGTAGGTGTGGTTTATATAGTTTTTTGTTGTTTAGTAGTCTACGGAAGGAAGATGTGGCTCCGCCTATTTAGATGGCATGTTTTGCAGTTTCCACATGCTCACGTTTTAACAGTTTTACTTCTGCACGTGCTGGGAAAAGTTAAAAACTGTGAAGCTGTAAAGGTTTAGATTTCAATAGTAACACGTATAAGGTATTATTATCTACGTACGTTGGAGAGTTTAAAAAGTGTTACTCGGTAAACTGTGTTTTTTGCATTTTCATGATTAAAAACATCTAAATAGACGACATAAAAAAATATCGTTAACATTAGAAGGAAAAAAAAGGATTACTATTTGTTATTATTATGCTTTTTAATTTAAAAAATGCTAGCATTTGTAAATCGTAAATGTACCCTCGGAAAGGTGTGCTGGCGCTTGGGGCATTGGGAAGATTAGGCAAGTTATTACTTACAGTGGGATAGTGGTGGGCTAAGATGCTGATGGACTATTGAATCAAACTGTGAACGGTGTTGTTGAAATTCAAGTATTATAGGTGCTGTGTCATACTTTTACCACACTTATATGTTGATTACTGCTAATTAAGTTGAAAATATTCTTAAATTATAAGTAGGGCTGGTTGATTTATGTTTTTACTGATGTTTACAGATAAATACAAACAGCAAAGTATTTATTTTCCTCTTTGTATTTACTTTAAATTGTGCATAAATACGGAAATTGGGTTATTTTTTAAGCATTTGTAAATGTTGTCAATGATGAGTAGTAGGACAATAGGTCTGTTGTTCTAAAAGTAAAAGGGTCAAAACAATAAAAGACTTTTACAAAAGAATCTTAACACCTTGGCTGCTAGGTGTTTTCCCCCCCTGTGCTGGGCACTGCACTTAGGCTGCACTCATGACGAGCTCAGCTCGTCATCAGCACAGCTCAACTGTGCATCATGACGAGCTGAGCTCGTCATCAGCATCGAAAGGGTTAAAGAGCAATATATATCCTCGTGTAATAAAAGTTGCAAATTTTAATATGAAGATTGTGTATAGTTTATCATGTTAGAGTGTTTACATGAGTGAAAACGTTTTGTCTTTCAGCCATGAGTGCATATTTATCTGTAAAATAAATGTGGAAATATACTAATTTCAGATTCATTCTTTTACAAAATCCGAAATATATATGTGTAAATAGATATACAATTATTTTTTAAAAACTATGGATAAATATAGATGGAAATGTCCAAAAAATAAATACCATAAAACCTGGAGGTATAATTAAAAGTGAAAAAACACTACTGTTAAGTTTTTTTTACTATAAAAAGTATACACGTGTTTTTAAATTTTACTTAAGAAACACTATAGATTATAGTGATATTGTAGTTAGATATTGACATTTAACAAACCTTTGACATTCACTGAAAAAATCATAGGTTTCAGTTACATTAAAGTTAGAAATTATCATTTAAAAACCTTAGAAATTCACTGAAAAAAACATAGGTTTCACACATGTTATACTTAGCTGGACATTTCACTCATACAAAACCATTGAAATTCCCCCGTTATAGTTAGTTCAGCTAACTATAACTCGCGCGCCCGCAATCCACTGTGAAGTCGTCACATATTACATCACTCATGACATGGTCAGGGACATCACTCATGATATCACTGATGACATTTCAAATGACATCACTGATGACATCACTGATGACATCATCCTTGTGAAAGAGTGGCAGACCTCCTTTCACCCTGATATAACCTTTGATAAACACATTGAAAAATAGAAACAAAAATGTTCAAAACAATGGAGATACCAATACCAGTTAGAAGAACCTATTCAGTAATTACAAAATCTACATATACATCCATTCAATCACCAACAGTTCTAAATAGTCATTCATGCATGTACTCACTCATCATGTGTACTCATACACCTATACATCCTGTTACACACTAATACTCAGCCATATAGTTACTCGCACACATATTCACACATAGAAATAAACTATCAAACATCCATTTACTTGTATATACAGCTTTACACACACCACTACACTTACTTTTACAGAAAAGTACACATGCTTACTCTCTTAAACAATCACTTATAGAAACTGATACTTATTCATACAGGAACTCTTCCAATCTCTCACTCACACATATACTCACTTATATACATCAATACTCACATATACTACTTTAAAACATATGTAGTTACTCATAAAGACACTTTTGAGACAGTCATTCACTCACTAACACACCCATACACACACTCATCTACCCATACAGTCCTGCACACATGCTGTCTTCAAAACACATACAAACAGTGAGTCAGTCATTCATGCATCTTTGCGCTAAGTAATATCCCCTACCGAACTATACAGACACTTATACTGATACTCAAAATTCAACTAGTAACCCATATACACACTCATGTAGCTACTCACCAACCCATGCAGCCACTTATACACAAAGTGAGACACTGATACAGATATTTAAATATTCAAACATTATTCGCTAATACAAGTATTCACTAAGATACACTTAATAAGTCAGTTATACAATCAATTTTTCAAAAAGAAACATCCATTTAGATACTACTTATTCATCCATTTATTCTTTATCGACCTTTAGATATACATATATAAAAATATTTATTTTTCAAACAGACACACATTCATCAGTTCTGTCATTTGAGATGTCATCAGTGATGTCATGAGTGATGTCACTGACCATGTCATGAGTGATGTAATATGTGACGGCATCAGCAGTGGATTGCGGGTAGCGAGTTATAGTTAGCTGAATTACCTATAACGGGGGAATTTCAATGGTTTTGTATGATTGAAATGTCCAGCTGACTATAACATGTGTGAAACCTATGTTTTTATCAGTGAATATATATTTAAGATGTGTAGTAAATATAAAAAAAATGCACAGGGAAATAATGCTTATTAATCCACTGAAGAAAATACAAGCTTATAAAAATACACCTTATAGAGCCATTTTGGATAGAAAATACAATTTAAAAACCCTAAAAATATAATAAAAAATCTTAAGTTACATTAATATTATAGCTGGAAATTAGAATTTAAAAATACTTAAACAATTACTGAAAAAAATAAAGGTTACAGGGATGGTATAGTTAGGAAATAGACTTTAAAAAAACATAGAAATTCACAGAAAAAAATAAAGATTACATTGACAACATAGTTAGAAATTACCATTTTAAAAACCTTAGAACCTGAATGAAAAAAACAAAGGTTACAGGGACGTTATAGTTAGTAAGTGTAATTTCTAAAAAATTAGAAATTCACCGAAAAAAAAACAAAGGTTACAGAGACGTTATGGTTAGGCTCAAGGTTCACTAGTACAAAACCAGAGAAATTCAGCAATTAAAGTTAGCTGAGCTAACTATAACTCTCGCCCCGCAATGCACTGCTTATGACCTCACATATTACTTCACTCATGACATGGTCAGTGACATCACTAATGTATTGCCAAATGACATCACTGATGACATAATCCACAGAATCTCTGATGCACCCTTTCATACCCCAAAATAACCTTTCATACACCCACTCCAACTTCCAGACTACCAATCTCAAAACGATTGACACACCCACTACCAGTAGTTACACACTCACTCACTAATTCATAGGTGTATACACATATCTACTCATACACGCATACAGCTACTAATACACCAACTCACTAATACTGCTACTGATGTATCCACTCATATATCCATACAGCCACTCACACACTGTCAGTGACCCATAGAGCTACTTTCACACTTACTCACTCACCCATAGAGTCAATCACACAGCCACTCACTCACCTATACAGTTATACACACACCCACTCACTTAGTCATGCAGATACTAATGAATATTCATTCACACATACTGTCAGTGACACAAGCACACCCTCATCAATACAGTCAGTCTCACTATCACTTACTTACACATACAGTCACTCATATACTCCAAAACTCAGCTATAATGCCTTTCACATACGCAGTTACTCACCCATATCCCACTGGCATATCCATTCACTCACCAACAGTCACACATAGACTCAGTCACCCATACAGCTCCTCACAGTTGTACTCACTAACCCATACAGCCACTGACTCACCCACTCTCACATTCATGCAGGCAGTCACACACCCTTACACACCCACTCAGATATTCATACACCCATACAGGTACTCAGACAACCAATGAATCATCCATACAGAGATTCACCCACCCACTCACAAACCCATACAGCCCCTTAGACACCGACTTACAGACTGATACAGACATTCAGACAACCTAGTCACTCACCCATACATTCACTGAGACACCTAATCGTTCACTTATACAATCAGTCATGCACCCACTAAATCATCCATACAGGCACTCATCCATCCACTGATTCACCAATACACCTTGGTATATATATTTACCATTCAAAACCAATTTTAAAAACACAGTCACCGGAGGATGTCGTCAGTGGTGTAATTTGAGATGGCATCAGTGGGGGGCATAGTCTGGCCATGAATGAAGATGGCAAACAAAACAGGTGATGGACAGAATGTGGATCAATGTCACACATTCACCCCAGTCCGAAGATCTGGGCCCAAATCCCTCGTTTTTTTGCACTCCACACCGCCCTGGGTTAGACAATGGCGATATGCAAATCAGCTCTGACCCTGTGCCCCATGGGAACAGTCCAGTCCGAACTACAAAAGCCATGTCCTTCCCAGAACGGAATCAAGCATCCGAGGACCGGACCGGTTCCGAGGTAACACCTCTCATCAGCCCGGCTAGCTTGACTCCAGTGGTGTGGAGTGCCTGGGACCCACGTCTGAGCATCCCCAGCGCACTTAGGGCGGAATTTGCAAACAAAACAGGTGATGGACAGAATGTGGATCAATGTCACACATTCACCCCAGTCCGAAGATCTGGGCCCAAATCCATCGTTTTTTGGCACTCCACACCACCCTGGGTTAGACAATGCGATATGCAAATCAGCTCTGACCCTGTGCCCCATGGGAACAGTCCAGTCCGAACTATAAAAGCCATGTCCTTCCCAGAACGGAATCAAGCATCCGAGGACCGGACCGGTTTCGAGGTAACACCTCTCATCAGCCCGGCTAGCTTGACTCCAGTGGTGTGGAGTGCCTGGGACCCACGTCTGAGCATCCCCAGCGCACTTAGGGCGGAATTTGCAAACAAAACAGGTGATGGACAGAATGTGGATCAATGTCACACATTCACCCCAGTCCGAAGATCTGGGCCCAAATCCATCGTTTTTTGGCACTCCACACCACCCTGGGTTAGACAATGCGATATGCAAATCAGCTCTGACCCTGTGCCCCATGGGAACAGTCCAGTCCGAACTACAAAAGCCATGTCCTTCCCAGAACGGAATCAAGCATCCGAGGACCGGACCGGTTCTGAGGTAACACCTCTCATCAGCCCGGCTAGCTTGACTCCAGAGGTGTGGAGTGCCTGGGACCCACGTCTGAGCATCCCCAGCGCACTTAGGGCGGAATTTGCAAACAAAACAAGTGATGGACAGAATGTGGATCAATGTCACACATTCACCCCAGTCCGAAGATCTGGGCCCAAATCCATCGTTTTTTTGCACTCCACACCACCCGGGGTTAGACAATGGCGATATGCAAATCAGCTCTGACCCTGTGCCCCATGGGAACAGTCCAGTCCGAACTACAAAGGCCATGTCCTTCCCAGAACGGAATCAAGCATCCGAGGACCGGACCGGAATGAAGATGGCAGTCTGAACTCGGAGCTCCAGTCGGGGACGGGTTTCGATCAGAGGCAGAGGCACTTCATGAAGCAACTGGCAGATCATACATCGCTCCAGTGCAGGCAGGACCCCTAGGTGATGCCCGGTTAGAGTCCTTGCGGACAGACGGCACACCGGAGCAAATCCACTGGATGACCGTGAGAAAGAGCAGGGCCAAGAGGCGTCCCTGCAGCCTGGTTCTTGCGTAGGTATCCAGCCACACCCTCCGTTCATTGCACCACTTGTTTCGGGCCGGACTCCCACGTCACGTATAGTACACGCCAGAGGCTTGCGGCTAGACTGTGGGCACAATGGGGACGATACTCTCTACACCCCGTGCAGGAATCCTGGTGCATCTTTCAGCCCGCACCCGCCACGGTATGCAGCGCTGGACTGCTGCCTCTTGGCTCCCTACATCTGGCAGGCAGGCCCTAACTTGAATGTAAGCTGCATTGGAGACCATTTGCTGCAGCCACCAGAGGAGGAAGGCACAGCAACGTTGGGGCGACGCATCTTGGTCAATGCGGCGCTTCCGCTTCCACCTCCTAGTAGTGGAAAAGGACCCCAGTGTTTTCTTGTGCCGTGCTTCTGGCAGCTATAGGGCCTCAGGCAAGCTGAGCAGACCCCAGGGACCACAAGTCAAAACACCGCACGATCAGGAGACACAGGCTGCAGCTAAAGGTGAGGAGGTTACAGAGATTTAGCACAACACATGGTGGGCCTCCTACTTACCCCCCTTTTGGTGCTCAAGCACGAGGGAATGAGATCAGACAGTGGACTTCAGTGTGGTTGGAGAACACGCAAGGGCTTCTCCCCATGCCACCACCCCATCTCCTGCACCACACCTGGGAGGACACTGATGGACTGGCCACATCCCACTGGCGTATCTCCATGCAAGTGGCTGCCGCTTAGGATGCAGGGGACCCCCTCATTAATCTTGGATGGCGCAGCTGCTCTATCCCTGGAAAATGTATGACCGGTTGACTCCTACACGCAGCCAGTCTAAAGAGGGGAATACAGAGATTCATGCTTCTGGCTCCTCACTCTTAGCCCGCTCGCCATGCTGGAGACAGTGTGGAAAACACAGCATGCTGGCAAACCCGACCAGGAGACCCCCACACCATCATCTCCAGAGGCTTTATAAAATGTCTACTGATGAAGCTACCACAGCTCTTGCTGTTCAGGCTTGTAACTGACATCATTGTTTGAGCTTAGCCTGACATATGTCTATGCCCCCTCTTTCCTAACCCGGCTCAGGCTAAGATGCTGTTCCACTATACCCGCGTCAAAAGGTTGTGTTGGGTTGTCCTTTAAGCCCCAGCCCATTCTTGCACTTGCTACTACTGCCTCCCATACCACCTCGCACTGCTATCTTCGTGACTTGCCCTGGGCCATGCCCTGTTCTCCCAGTAGGGCCCACCCTGGAGTGGTGCGCCAGCGCACTTAGACCTGTGGTAGAAAGTCTTGCGTTCACTGTGCTACTTAGTAATTTGTAGCCACCCTCTTTTTGTTCCTCCCCCTTCTACCCCCACCCTCTCTGGTCTGGTTATGTCGTTATTCTCAGTATCTTAATAGGATCCCCTCCTCTTCTTCTCACTCTTTTCTGATTTGGCTTTCATTCTCACTGCTTATCTCACCAATAGGGTGGCAACTCCTTTGTCTCAGACTCTGATAGTAAAGCTGGACAACATTACATCTGCTGCATGCCAGATGGTACCTAGATACCCGTATCACCATCCCCTCCCTCTCCCCTCCTTAGTGTCCTCTCACTTCTACTTATTCGTCCTGGCTCACCTACCCTCTCTCTTTCCTTCTCAACCTTTCTTTCATGGCCTAACTCTCTATATCAAAATGAAAAAAATACTCTCTTACCTCCAATCCTCAATGCCCTAGAATGTGAGAAGTTACGCAGAGACTGGGTGGGGAAAGTGATTTACAGCAATGTGCATGGTGGAGATACCCCAGGCATGGGACCCCCGTGCAAATGTGGTGTGGCAATGTGCATGGTGGAGATACCCCAGGCATGGGACCCCCGTGCAAATGTGGTGTGGCAATGCTCCTATGCAAATTCCTCCTGGTCATAGTGATTAAGACATGGTCAGACACAGAAGGACGATACGCGCTTGCCAAGCTGAGACTAGTGGATCACCATATCTGTGTAGAATTGGTATACGCTCCAATGGGAGCAAAAAAGTTGTTCTTCCTTCAGTTGAACTGCCTCCTGGTGGAGATAGGCGCTTCACAATATCTTATTGACGGAGACTGGACTCTTGTAAGGGACTCGGTTCTGGATAGAACGGGAACCCTCAACAAGGACAGTGCTGCGGATAGCGCCTTAATGGATAATGTGCTGGAGGATAACGGTTTGATGGACGTCTGGTGGCTCAGCCACCCTGCGGGCATGGAATTCACTTACACCACCCGATCCATGGCACGCTCTCTTGATTGGACTATTTTCTGAACTCCACGGGGTGGTGCAACTAACCTGAGAATCCCACATACTAGAGGTGGCACTCTCCGATCACTCCCCGGTTCTCCTAACACTGGAAGTAGGGCTGGCCAGACTGGGATGCAAGCCCTGGTGAATGAGTATCCAGCACCACTGGACCCCTAAAGGTAAATCCCAACTACAGACACACCTCAAAGAATATCTTTCTGACAGTCATGGTTCGGTAGATTCTGGCAGGACTCTCTGGGCCACTGCAAAAGTCACTATCAGGAGTCAACTTATAAGGGACACAGCACAGGCCAATAGACAAGCTGCTACTTGACAGAAGGAGCTGGAAAAGGACATTAAGTCCTATACCAACCTCTACTCTGCACATCCCACCCTACAACATTGAGAATCTTTGGAACAGGTCCGGATCTCCCAAAAAGCCTCTTCACCTCCAAAGCTGAATATGCTCTACAGAGGATGAAAGGGAGTCATTATGAACAGGGGGAAAAAGTGGGGACCAGTAAAAAATTACTGGTGGCGCAGCACCGTCAGCGAGAGGCTGCCACTTGCAAACCAGCCATAAGATCAGTGGGAGGGGAAACCCTTACTAGCCCCCAGGATATTGTGAATGAATTTGCTTAATTCTATGAGTCTCTCTACACCCTGGGGGAACCAATTGAAGGAGATAATCTGACCAACTTTCTTAAGGCGGCGAACCTCCCTCGACTCTCTGCCATGTGCAGGGAACTATTTGATAGGGATTTAAGCAAGGAATAGCAAGTTACCCTACCATAAGGCCCCTGGAGAAGATGGTTTTCCAGCAGTTTTACAGTTGGGCATTAGAGGAGGTAGTCAACACACTCCAGACCTCACCCCATGAGGCAGAGCAGGTGTCCTCTTTGGGTTCTCTCTCCAACAGAGTAGTGTTTGCCATCTTGCCCAAACCTGGGAAGGACCCTTTTTTATGTGGTAGCTACCGACCCATCTGCTTGCTGAACTGTGATATTGATATCTTGTCCAGCATCTTGGTCTCCCGCCTCCGAAAAGTCTTCCCCTAACTGGTGCATCATACGCAAGTAGGATTTGTCCCAGACTGCTCCTCTAGAAACCACTTACGCACCCTAGTCCATATGCTGCGGTCGGCCAAAGACTTCAGGACCGCCAAGCTGGCACTTTTACTTGATGAAAAGTGTTTGATCATATCGAATGGGATTATCTTTTTCAAGTAATGGAACATTAGGGTTTAGGAGATCCATTCATCGCCAAGGTGCAACTGCTATATGACAATCCCACTGAGAAAGGAAAAATGCAGGGCGCCATATTGGCTCTGTTTCCAATTTTCAGAGAGACACATCAGGGATGCCCCCACTCCCCGCTTTTCTTCCTCCTGGTCAGGGAACCCCGGGCAGCCACCATACGTAATTCAGCTAATGCCACTAGCATACTCTCTCAATTAGGGAATCCAAACTTTACCTTCTTGTAGATGACATCCTGCTCACCCTCACGGACTTGTACCGATCTTTACATTCTCTGTTCCAAATTATGGACGATTTCTCCTCCTTTTCTGGTTACAAAATAAACTGGGACAAGAGTGAAGCACTACCCATCTTGACGGTACCACAAAAGCGGCCATACATGGGTACCCCTTCCACTGACAACCTTCAAATCTTAAATACCTTGATATCTTGGTGAATAAAGGTATGGTAGGGATGGCATCGGATAACCTAAACCCACTGCTCACTCAGATGCAATGTGACTTTGAGAAATAAAAAGTGCTAGGGCTGTCCACGTGGGGCACAGTGCAAACTGATGGAATGGTCTCACTTCCATGCTTTATCTATACCGTCGGAATGCTCTCCATCCAGGTGCCTCTCACCACGCTGCACCTAATAGGTTCCAAAATCAAATCTTTCGTGTGGGGCTCCTCGAAGTCCCATCTAGCTGTGCCAAAACTGAAAGCTCGTTGTTCCAGCGGAGGACTGGGATCCCCTCAGTAAAAGGCTATGCTCTTGCCCTCCATCTTTCTCAACTGGCCTATATGCTGCCTGCAACCTTGACTACGCCCACTGAGTACACATCGAACAGCACCTACTATCTGCTGAGGTCGGTCTCTCTGCTGTATATGGGGCAGGGATATGCCAACAGGGCCCTGCCCATCCGGTATTATCTGCCATGCACAGGGCCTGGCAACAAGCACCCCGCCCGATGGGCTTGAATCCACGACTCAATGAGAAAGCCCCTCTATGGGGGAATGGTGGCATATGCATCGCTGTACAGAGGCTGTCCTGGCCCTTGTGGAAGACGGCAGGTATTCGCACCATTGATCATCTCCTCCTTGATGATGACTTTAAAATGTTCACACAGTTAAGGGATGAGTTTGGCCTCACCGCACCACAATCTTGGAGATTCATCCAATTACAGCACTGCTTAAGGAAATGTCTAGGCCTGCGTCCTTGGTCCCTTTCTGCCTCACCGGTGGTATCATACCTCCATACATGGGGCAACACAAAGGGGTAATGTCAGGTCTATATGGAGTTCTCTCTTCCCATCTCTTTTTGCAACCGCTGTTGCGAGCTCTTTATAACAGATGGCAAGCGCGGCTGTCAGTCTCCTATGAAGAAGATGAATGGGCATATACTCTAGAAGCCCTGAACAGGGGCACCAGGGAGGCGCGATTGAAATTCTGTCTTTTTAAGACCCTGCATAACTGCCACTTGACACTGATGAAACTTCATAAAGCAGGCTTACTCCTGCATCCCAATTGCTGTAATTGCGCGAACACACGCTGTGACACAACACATATTATATGCAAATGTCCATCGGTGCAACCCTTCTGGTCTTATGTGGCCCAGGTCCTGAGTACCTCTATGACCCTACATCTGACCACTCATCCCTGCCATTCTTTTCCATGACCTGCGGGACTCGCCAGAGTTATCAAAGATACAACACCACCTCTTCCACATGGCACTTGCTACAGCTAAAATATGTATTGTATGACAATGGAGGTCGCTGATACCACCATCACAGGAGGCTTGGCCAGTGGCCATGATCAGCATCGCCTCACATGAATGAGTCGTCTACAACCTACAGGGCCAATCTGAACTGTTTTTATAGATATGTTTATATCACTACAAAATGTCTCATACAATTGCACAAAACATCATGGACAGTTTACTTGCGTGTGCACAGCTATTAATTAAGAACGGATTCCATTTTGTCCAACAAACACATCAAGGCCAATTTTCATTGCACCACAAGTAGCAGACTATAGATACATTCAAAAATCTCTAGTCGGCATATTGTTGCTTTCTCTGCCATCTGTTCATTCTGTGTAATTTTAGGGGTTAGAATGAGCACATTTCTCCAGGTCATTAGGAACACTGTTTCCAATTCCGGACTTTTACAGCCTAAGACATTTGATGGGTCTGTTAGCTTTGCTTTTCTTCTATTGAACTAATTGGATTAACACACTTGAAAATAATGATTTGAAGGTGAAATGGCCAGTACAGGAGACAGACTTCTCACTGACCTGTACTGAGTTGGTCAACCTCTTCGGGAACCCTCAGTATCTAAACCCTGATATCAGCACTGTCTATACACACATGAATGGCTTTTCATGTGCCTTGCTTGAAATTTTAGTTGACCAGTTCCAAATGGTATCTTCTGGATATGGTTGCCGTCATAAGAGTTCAAATACCTGAGACTCTGCTATGCGGTATTCTGTGCCGTAACCCATGACCCAAGACCCAAGACTTCTGTCTGAAATTCCACATAGTTGGTGAGTAGAGAGCACACAAAAGTACCAGCCATAATCGAGAATAATATCAACCTCCAATGAACCAGAGGCAACAGGCTCAGGTATGTTAATGAATCCTTGAGACCTGGGTGAAAAAATATTTGACAGTGCTGCAAGGTCATACTAATGGCAAAACAGTGCTATACAGATGTATTATTATTATTATTATTATTATTATTATTATTATTATTATTATTATTATTATTATTATTATTATTATTATTATTATTATTATTATTGTTATTGTTATTATTATTATTATATTAGGTATCTTATTCCACAATCCTTCAGGAGAGGCTGACGTAGAGTGACAACATCAACAGGAGCATGTTCATTCCACTATCATGCACGCATTCGATTACCTGTAGACTTGTATTTGGAGAGTGACTCAGCTAGTTTGAGTCAAACACTGCTAGTAAATTACATATTTCATTGAGAATTTGAGGCAATCTAATGGAGAGTAACTCTGCCATCTGCCTCAGGCTCAATAGGCTAGCCTTTGACCTGTATTGAAACAGAATCCACTAACATGTTGCTTTCAGTTTCGAAGGGATCTGATATGGCAGCCAGACAAATGTATGCTGCAGATTGAGAAAGTGTAAATACTAAGGCTAAGTCAAAAACATCTAACAATGTGCACAAATGTATAAATCACAATATTTGAAGCCAACTTATTTCTTTTTAATAATATGTAGATCGTTATGTGTCTGGTGAAGCTAAACACCACATCTAGGACATTTTGTCTTATATTGTTGTCTTGAAGACCTGGTCATTGATTCTACAGTGATAGAGGTCTAAGGTTGTACCCTGCTTTATAGATTGGTGGGAGAAAATGAACAAGGTTAGGGAAAGAGAGAAGATATTTGCAGTTACGTCTAGCAATGTAAAGAGATTGAGGGGCCTATTACGATGGCAGGCAGACTTTGTCCACCCGCCACGGCAACGGAGCACAGGACCGACCGCCGAAGTTGCAGAGGTCCCGCCAGGCAAATTAGGATGTGCCTGCCACACTGGCGGGCGCATCCTCGACTTTAACATTGCAGCAGGCGGTGCTTTAAGCAGCACCCGCCGCAATGTTAAAGCCCATCTTGTGCATTGCCATGTACAACGTGACAGGCACGGCACAGTGCCTGCCACCTAGTGCATGGCAATAATGGGGGTACCATGGGTACCCCCCAGTGCAGCCACCCGCCCCCCACCCCCTGGGGCCCGCAATGGGCTCCCACAGAGTCTATGGAATGTAAAGGCATGCATCCTAATATGGATGACGGTGCCTGCAAGGCACAACCACCATTACCTGTGCCTTTTCCGCTTGGCTGGCAATAAGACCAGCGGAAAAACGGAAGAAAGTCTTTCCGTCCACCGCTTGCCCCTCGCCATTCTAATATGGCGGGGTGAAAATGGGTCATTTGGCTTTCCGCCCGGTATCATATTGGCCCCTTAGAATGATCTAGGTCTTTTGGTTGGTATAATAAGGACCTGAAAGGGTTAACACTGTGTCTGGGTTGATTTTGTTGAATGTCGATAATTTCTTACAATTCTTATATATTTATGTTGTTTTGTACTCAGGATATATTTAGATGGTCGGTCATTTTATTGTTTTATGATGGCAAAGCACTGTGCCTTCAAAGAAAAAAAAATCATATATTTCAATATTAACATCCAGTATAGTCAATGAAATTGTACACCAACTATAGTAGGTATATGGCTATAAAAGGTGTGGTACCCTCTACTTTAAACCTCTCATAGCCAGATGATTGGATTGCTACATGTGAATATCTTTAAACTTTTTTGGGCAAGGCGGTTGATACCTTACACTGTTTGGTCAACAGAAATGTAGAGGGCAACATTGCTTTGATTATTTTTGAATTAGAAGAATATTGTGCTGTTGACTTTGAGGCTTACCTCAAATATTGTAATGTGTATTGATTGTTAAGATTCGAATTATTCAGAATTGGATTTCATATAAAGTTCCCTCTTTCATGTTATGGAAGAAAAAGGTTCACTGACAGAATATCGACACCTAAAATATCCCCATACCACAATATAGAGGTTTAAATATTGATGTCAAAAATATTGAAATCCTATATTTATAATGGTAAGTACAAACATATTGTGAAAAAATATATTGATGTTAAAAATATAGTTGTACAAAATATTGTTTTTCACATATATATCTATACTACTATTATAAAGGAAAAACTTTGAGGCTTTGAGGCGGGTAAACTCGGGAACCACAGCGCCTATCCACACACCCGATACATCGTTGGAATCCTCAGGGTGTGCAGATGGACATAGGCTATATAAAGTTAAAAAATACGTTATATTTAAAAAATGTACATTATAAAAAAAGTAGTCCCCTCGAAGTAGCGCCGGCCGCGACCTGCGTGCTGACGTCAGGAGCACAGGGAGGAGCGGCGTCCAGGAGCGGCGGACATGCCACGGGGGAGGAGCGGTGACGAGCGTCGAGGAGCGGTGGACTGAGGAGCGGTGGACTGAGGAGCGGCGGCTGAGGTAAGGCAGCGGGGGTCAGGGCAGGCGGGGGGATGGGGTGATGTAAGGCTCCAAACTACCACGATCACGCTCATTAGTTTTACCTAAAACACAGCTCAGGAAGTTGAACTGCAGATCGCCAGCGTTTCACAGTTTCAGCTTTAAGGGTTTAGGTTGACACGCGGGCATTATGTTACCATGCTGGAATCTCGGCACGCCGAGCTCCGTCAAGGGTAAACCCCGCTCAAAGAGACCCCACAGGCGAAAGTGATCCGTCAACCTCGGAGCCGTGTTTAAATGTGCCCTCTTTTCGTGGTACTTTTCATGTGGATGGGGAAAGCAAACAGCCCGAAGCGCACTGCTGTGACCATCATATGTCACCTTATTAAGGCTCCGGGGGACAATGTCGGTGCACGCAGGGGTCAGGGCTGGCGGGGGATGGGGCGGGCGGGGACGGGGAAAGCAAGCAGCCCGAAGGAAAGCCAGGAAATCTGGTTTGGTTTATCCCCACTCTAAACACATGGAAATGGTCATTTCCAGGCGAAGGTTGGAGTAATAGCTGCAATACAGTGAGACGGTTTTACATTATAGTGCACTGCTGTGACTATCATATGTCGCCTTTTTAAGGCTCCGGGGGCCAATGTCGGGGCAGGCGGGGGTCGGGGAAGCCTGATTGCTCCTGGACAAGGTCGGGATGGGCTGCTAGTATATATATATATATATATATATATATATATACATATATATATATATATATATATATATATATATATATATATATATATATATATATTTCCAAAACACCTTTCTTTGCTCAAAAAAAGGAAACTCCTCGCACATGCAGCAATCAAGATTTACGCTTTTAGTCCAAGTTGCATTTAAAGTCCAAGATTTATTCTGGAATTTTTCAATCGCAAACAACCAAGGGTGCTGGTTGTTTGCGATTGAAAAAAGCCAGAATAAACCTTGGAGTTTAAATGCAACTTGGACTAAAAGCATAAATCTTTATTGCTGCATGTGCGAGGAGTTTCCTTTTCTTTTAACAAAGAAAGGTGTTTTGGAAATATTTCGGCTTGGTTCTGCCGATCTGTCGCACCACCACAAGAGCGCCCAATGACCATAAATACGGGGCCACCTTTGGATGCATATATATATATATATATATTCACTGAAAAAACCATAGGTTTGACACCAGTTATAGTTAGCTGGAAATTTTACTGACATAAAACCAATGAAATTCCACGTTATAGTTAGTTGGACTCACTATAACTTGCGCGTGTAATGCACTGCTGATGACATTACATATTACATCACTCATGACATCACTGATGACACCATCTTTGTGACAGAGTGACAGACCTCCTTTCAGTGTAAGGTAACCCTTAAAACACATATTGGAAAATAGAAATTATCATTTTCAAAAAAATTGAGATACCCATACCAGTTACAACAACCAATTCAGTAATTCCACCATCTATATACACATTCTCTCATTTACCAACAGTTCTATATAGTCACTCATACATATACTCACTCATCATATGTAGTGATACACCTATACATCCTGTAACACACCGACAATCATCCAAAAGTTACTCACACACATACTCACACATGCAAATAAACTATTGAACATCCATTTATTTGCATATAAAACTATACACACTCAACCACCCATACAGTCCTGCACATATGGTGTCTTCTAAACACATACAAAAAGAGAGTTAGTCATTCAAGCATCTATGTGATTAGTAATACCCCCATAAAACCATAGAAACACTCATACTGATACTAAAAAAAATCTAAGAACCCAAATACCTACACATGTAGGTACTCATCAATCCATGCAACCAGTTATTCACAAAGTGAAACACTGATACATATAATCAAATATTTAAACATTACTCGCTAATATATGTATTCACTAAGGTACACTTAATAAGCCAGTTATCCAATCATTTCTTTTTGAAAAAAACATTCATTAAGACAATAATTTAAACATTTATTCTTCCCTCGACCTTTACATATACATATATAAAACATATTTATTTTTTAGAAAGACACACATTCACTGGATGGTGTCATAAGTGATGTCACTGACCATGTCATGAGTGATGTAATATGTAATGTCATCAGCAGTGCATTACACGCGCAAGTTATAGTGAGTCCAACTAACTATAACGTGGAATTTCATTGGTTTTATGTCAGTAAAATTTCCAGCTAAATATAACTGGTGTCAAACCTATGTTTTTTTCAGTGAATTTCATAGGTTTTTCAAATGCTACTTCCTAACTATAACGTGTGTAAAACCTATGGTTTTTTCAGTGAATTTCATAGTTTTTTTGAATGCTAGTTCCTAAGTATGTAATCACGTTCGTAACTAGATAGTGTCACCGCCTACACGTCCTGAGAAGCGCATGTAAAGTCATGTGACTTGAAAACAAAACTTCCAATTGGTTATTAGTAGTTTCTGTTCTGGAATATACACGCAGCACTCCACCCACTTTCCTCACAATCTTTTCTACTCTCAAGAGACAACAACGTCGAGCATCTTCCGGAAGACTTTGCTGAAATGGCTGCCCTACCAGATTCATCTTCCGAATCTGAAGGAAATGAGCGACCACCGTTAAGAAGAAAAAAGGAATCTTTCATTTGGCAATTTTTCACTTATCCTGAAGATCAAAAGAAAGTGAATGCGCCAAAAGTAACCTGCACGATTGGCAAGAGGCGACCAATCGGTCCCCCCGAACGTATGGCAGAGTACCACGATCCCCCCGGGAAGCCATCTTGGGCGGGAGGCGAGTCTCGGCTGGTATGCCCGAAGCGGCGTAGCCGGGGCGCGCCTTTTCCCGCCCTAGAGTGGGTTGGCCTAGACACTGACGCGGCTGGCCACGCCCTTGGGGCAGGCAGGGGCGGGTTTACGCCCGCCCTGAAGACGGATAAAAGGAGGGACAAGACCAGAAAGCATCCTCTTGTTCCTGTGCTCTGAAGCTGCACCTCCTCGCTGCACGTGAGCTCGAGACGGAACGAAGAGCCATTTTTGAGCGTTGTAATCTTTCTCGTTTGTTTTACAGATACTCTGTCGGAGAATGCCGAAGAAGGCGGGAAAGCGAATGACTACCGAACAGATGCTGCGTGTTCTCATGAAGGAGATGACCGACCTAAAGAGGCGGATGGATAAAAATGAGGAAGGGGGCCCGAAACGTCCTTTGGAGGGAACGGCCCCGGGAGGAAAAGGCAAGAGGCCCAGGAGAGGAGCAGCTGGGGGAGATACCCCGGGTCCCAGTGCCCCGCTCGAAGCACCCACTCCTGTGCCGGAGGAAGGGAATCCGATTCCCGTAGTGGTCACCCCCTTGTCCGGGGAAGACATGCCGCCCGAGCTGGCAGCACAAGTAGCAGCGTGGTTGGGTAAAAGTAGCAAGGGCGCCACGGCTGTCGACGCGCAGGTGTTAATGAAGCAACTGCGGGAAACTCGTGAAGCAGCGAAGGTATCCACGCCGGCTGCGGCCGTAGAGAAGCCACAGGGGACGGTTTTAGTCGCAGAGACAGCGTCCAGTTCAGGTAAGCGGCCATTGCCGATTGCGAGGGAAGAGTCGGCTCCCTCTCGAAGGGAGAGGTTGGGTCAGCATGTTCCTTTAGCTATTAAAGAAAAGATATGGGCAGGGGAATATGTAAACATCTTCTCGTTGCTTACTGATCATTATGAGATGGAGCATGTTAAAGGTCAGAAGGATCTCATGCATCCGAGTGTTTGGCGCGCAAAGATGGCCGCCTTTAAGGTTAATGAAAACGTTGGCAATTGGGGCAAGGCATGGGGAATTTTCACATCGATCTTGGGAGAACGGAGGCCCGAATTGCTACCCGAGTTGCCGAGTTATCAGTCACGGATCATGGGGTACTCGGTATCACACGAGGGTAATCATTGGTTTTGCTATGATAATATTTTCAGAAAAGCAAAAGAACATGATAAAAACTTAACTTGGGATTGTTATGATTCTGTGTCCTGGTCCAAAATGAAGGAGACTGGTATGTTGAAAGTGCCATTAGTAGGGAGTAATGTGGGCGAATCCTCCCGTCAGTATGCGGGGACGCCTTTTCGATCAGGTACGGGTACCGACAATCACTCGAGGCCTACCGGTAATACAGGTAAAAAGGGGGTTTGTTGGAATTTTAACAGGAGTAAATGTACTAGGCCCCAGGGATCGTGCAAATTTAGACACGAATGTAGTGGGTGTGGGCAATCATCCCATCCTGAGTCCACGTGCAGAGCCAAAACGGGTGATAACGGGGGTAGAGGAGGTGCCAAACAGGTCTAACATAGTCCGAGGGGCGCCTTTACCTACCCCGATTGATACCTTGGCAATGATTCCCTGGCTCAGTGAATACCCGGATCGTGCTTCCGCTGGGGTGTTGCGGAACGGGTTTTCATATGGTTTCCGCATCCCAGTGGGGGACTTTCAGGGTGTGGAAAAATGCAAAAATCAGATATCGGTCTTGCAGCATACGACCGTGGTACAGGAAAAGATCCGGAAGGAGGTTACTCGAGGTCGAGTCGCCGGTCCGTTTAGTGTACCCCCGGTGGCTAACTTTGTCTGTTCGCCTTTAGGAGTGGTCCTCAAGAAGGACCCGGGTGAGTTTCGGCTGATACATAATTTGTCAGCCCCACGTGGTCTTTCCGTAAACGAAGCGATAGACCCGGAAATGTGTTCGGTACGGTACGCATCTTTCGATGAGGCCGTGGCCATTTTGAATCGCCTGGGGCCCGGGGCGCTGATGGCAAAATCTGATATCGAGTCAGCGTTCCGGTTGCTCCCGGTACATCCAGACGATCAGCGTCTACTGGGTTTCATGTTTCAGGGTCAGTATTATATGGATAGATGTATGCCGATGGGATGCTCAATTTCTTGTGCCTATTTCGAGAAATTCAGTAGTTTTCTACAATGGGTCTTCACAAAGAAGACGGGTTTTCAACATGTGATGCATTATCTCGATGATTTTTTGTTCCTGGGGGCAGCCGGGGATCCGGAATGTGGGCAAGCTTTGGCTGCATTTTGTGTTTTAATGAATCAGTTTGGCGTGCCATTGGCACCAGGTAAGACGGTGGGTCCTTCGACTTGCCTCGAGTTTCTGGGGATCGAGTTAGACTCCGGAGAAGGTTGTTTCCGTTTACCAAGTGATAAAGTGTTTAAGTTCAGGGCATCCCTGCAAATGTGTTTGAGTGAAGCTAAGGTTAAGCTGCATCAGTTACAGCAGTTAGTGGGCCAGTTGAATTTTGCCCTGAGAGTTATACCTATGGCCCGCCCCTTTTCCCGTTCGATCGCTCAAGCCATGGTCGGATTGAAGGAGGGCCATCATCGCACGAGGCTCTCGGCCGAGGTCCGCCGGGACATGCGCATTTGGTTGGCATTTCTGGCAGATTTCAATGGTCGAGTCGTCTGGAATAAACCAGCCGTGTCCTCTGATGAGCTGGGGCTGTGGACGGACTCGGCAGGGAGTGTAGGTTTTGGTGCCATTTTCGGTGCTCGATGGTCTGCACAAAAATGGCCGGCATGGTGGCATAACAGTGGACTGACAAGTAACATTGCTTTCCTGGAACTTTTCCCCATTTTCGTGGCCCTGAGAACGTGGCCCGAAGGGTTCAGAGATCACTCTGTGGTATTTTGGTCTGACAATATGACCGTGGTTGAGTGTATCAATAGTCAGGCAGCACGATGCAAATGGGTTTTGAGGCTGCTCAAGGAAATCGTATTACTGTGTATGCAACTGAATGTGTTATTCAAAGCAAGACATGTCCCTGGGGTAATGAACCAGGCGGCTGATGCCCTTTCTCGTTTTCGTATGCAGGCCTTCTGGGGTTTTCTGCCCACAGCGGACCCGGAGCCGGCACCCTTTCCCGAAGCTCTTTGGTCTCTCGGTGCCCCGAACTTCGTAACCTCGTGGGAGAGAGTTTAGCACCCAGGACGAGGAAGGCATATGAAGGGGCGTTCCGGTCCTATTTAGCCTTTTTGGGGACTGCTAGAGAGGAGCTTTGGGGCCAGGAGGAAGGGGTCGTGAACTTTCTGATGTCATTACATCTGGCAGGGAAAACGGTGGCCACGGCCCAGAGGCATCGGGCTGCCATTTCCTTTGTCGCTAGGGCTCATGGGATCCAGGACCCGACAGCGTCTTTCGTTGTGCAAAAAGCGCTACGTGGGTGGCAACGCCTTGAGGGTCGCAGAGTAGATGAGAGGCGCCCGATAGGTTTGGATAGGTTGGCCCAGTTATTATCCAGACTCCCTACAACATGTTCGTCTCAGTTTGAGACAGTGTTATTCCGAGCCGCTTTTACGCTGGCATTTCATGGGGCTATGCGGGTAAGCGAATTAGTGGCAAGGAACAAGCAGGATGTGACGGGAGGACTGTGCGCAGAGCACGTTCAGATCAGAGGGGAGACGATGACTGTCTCGTTTGTGAGGTCCAAAACCGACCAGAGTGGGATGGGTGAATGCATAATTATACGCAGGATTCCCGGGTCGTCCATGTGCCCAGTGAAGTGTTTAGAGGATTATTTAACATGAAGGGTGGCATCATGGGGGGGGACCTTGTTGAGACACGCGGACGCCACCCCACTGACAAGGTTTCAGTTTCAGCGGGTGCTTGCGATGTCGATTACAGCTGCGGGCTTGAACCCGGGCGAATTTGGGACCCATTCCTTTCGGATAGGGGCTGCTACAGAGGCTACAGCCAGGGGTCTGAATGTGGAACAAGTTAAACGTGTGGGGCGTTGGTCCTCCAATTGTTATAAAAGGTATGTGCGTTTGCACATGTTGTGAAGCCGTAATGATGTACTCACGCTTCTTGTTTTGTTTGGTTTTCAGTGACGCAAGCCTACGAGGCGGGGCGGACTATGCAGTTGACCCAACACCGGGCCAGCGGTCAGACATCACCGGCTGTTAAAAAGGAGGTGTGGGTCGTGTGTCACTCATACGTGAGGCGTGCCGCGGACGTATTCAAGGCAGGTGACATGGTGCACGTGGCTGGGGAATACGGGTACAGTGTGTCCTTCTACGGAAAGGGCGGTCTCTGTATTGACCAGTTCCAATCATTTTTCGAGGGTTTGCTAGGGCGGACGAGGTCACCGCCGTCTGTAGTCATAGTACATCTTGGGGGCAATGATTTGGTCACCACTGGTAGACGACTTCTCCTGGAAGCGATGCTTTCCACTGTAAGTTGGTTAGCGAGGAGAGTTCCAGGGTGCACGATTGCGTGGTCCCATATGATCCCACGAAAAGTGTGGCGGGGGGCTTTTTCGGTTTCTGCTTTAAATCACTCTGTGAGAAAAATTAATAACAAAGTAAGTAGGTTGTTCCGTTCCAATGCACTGCATTCTATCGCGCATGGATGTATTAATGATGACAGTATGTACTTGGGGGATGGTGTTCATTTGTCTCGGATGGGGAATGAGTTACTCATAGGAGACTTCATAGCTTGGCTGAAGACGTTAAACATGACCTTTAGGTAGGAGTGTGGTGGGGGGTCCGGATAGCCGGTCAACTATCCGGACCTGTGGCGGTAAGGTCATGATCGGTGAGCACTAATTGGAAGATCCCTATGAGTGGGCGTCACCCATTACGGATGGGGGCGCTCGGGGGAGGTGGCCATTGGCCCCTCAACGGGGAGGCGGTCCCTTCTAAGGATGGGTCGCCGAAAGGAAAGGGAAGGCGGTCAAGGCCCCTTCATGGGTAGGAGGGGTTACAGCCCCCTCCTGGGGAATTTCCCGGGCCAGTACGTCTGCGACGGCAGATGTGGTAAGTTGTGTGGGGTTTGGGGGGGGTCTACGCTACCTTCTAGATACCTCACACGAGTCCTCGTACGACCTTTAAGTGGCGTCGAGTTTTATTGGGGCCCCCGTCAAGTCAAGGGAAATTGGTAGTTGCACTTGAGGTATGCCTCCGTGCCGCCCCTCTCAAGTGAGGGGGATATGTCTGGGTTAGGGATCTTGACACCGGTTACGACCTTGCCGTTGGCCCTTAAACGTTAGGATGTACAATTTCAAAAGTTAAGTAAATGTTTGGTAGGATGTTAGTTCGGCTAGGAGAACCTTTGTACTAGAGGATATGTTAAGGTTAGCCAAACATCGCAATGTGGTAATGAAATTGTACATAATATGAAACTGTTTATTTTAATGTTTTAATTTTGTTTCATATTTTAATAAATACGGCCCGGGAGGGTCACTCCCTCCCGTCTCCAAAAAACTTCAGAACTGTTTCCGGTTTCCCATCCTTGGGGATTGTGTTGAGAGGGGGTGGCGGGTATCTCAGCCATAATGCAATTTGGAGCTCTCAAGGGGAAATCCAAATAGAAAATATTCCTTTTCTATACACACCATGCTGCGGCACGTTAAACAAAGGCACCCTGAGCATTATGCAAAAGCATCGACAAGAGCCCTGGCCACGCTATTACCATCAGAGGTGCCCAGCACATCTTCTGGTGGACGACCTGTATCTCCATCGAGTGCTGAGATGGACTTGAGACCATATCTTGCGAAGGTGCACATGAAATGCAACGAGTGTGGAGAAATTCTTTTGTACGGAGAGCAGAGCCTCGTTCTTATTCAACTCAAAATTGAAAGTCATAAATGCCCCAAGAAAAGATAAATTTCTTTACTTCATTTTCATAGTATTACAGACTGAAAAATGTAGTAGCAACTTTAAGAAATCGAAAGCATTATAACACTTCTTTCCCCCCCCCAAAAAAAAAAAAAGTTCTTTTCAGAACTAACTCTTTCTACCAAAACGTACTCCAAGAGCATATTATGAGATATTTTTTCGCCGCTTTATTTTAGTGCGCGACCGGGTGCGCGCACCCTCCTATCGCGTACAGGACCTGACACTCCCATGTGAAGTCATGTGACTTCCAAACAACACTTCTAATTGGTTCTTAGTAGTTTCTATTCTGGAATTTACACGCAGCACTCCACCCACTTCCATCACTTTCTTTTCTACTCTCAAGAGACAACAACGTCGAACATCTTCCCGAAGACTTCGGTACAATGGCTACCGTTCCGCATTCATCTTCTGAATATGATGAAAATGAGCGACCACCTTTGACAAGAAAAACGGAGGCCACGCTATTACCATCAGAAGTAATCAGCACATCTTCCGGTGGACGACCTGTATCTCCATCGAGTGCTAAAATGGACTTGAAACCATGTCTGGCGAAGGTGCACATAAAATGCAACAACTGTGGAGAACTTCTTGTATATGGAGAGCAAAGCTTTACTCTAATTAAACACAAAATTGAGAGTCATAAATGCTCCAAGAAAAGTTAAATTTCTTCACTTTATTTGGATAGTATGACATACTGAAAAATATCATAGCAACTTTAAGAAATCAAATGCATCAAAACACTTGTTTCCAAAAAAAAAAAAAAAAAAAATTCCTTTCAGAACTAACTCTTTCCACCAAAACATGCTCGAAGAGCATATTATAAGATGTTTTTTCGCCGCTTTATTTTAGTGCGAGACCGGGTGCGCGCACCCTCCTATCGCGTACAGGACCTGACACTCCCATGTGAAGTCATGTGACTTCTAAACAACACTTCTAATTGGTTCTTGGTAGTTTCTATTCTGCAATTTACACGCAGCACTCCACCCACTACCATCACTTTCTTTTCTACTCTCAAGAGACAACAACGTCGAACATCTTCCCGAAGACTTCGGTACAATGGCTACCGTTCCGCATTCATCTTCCGAATCAGATGATAATGAGCGACCACCTTTGACAAGAAAAACGGAGGCCACGCTATTACCATCAGAAGTAATCAACACATCTTCCGGTGGACGACCTGTATCTCCATCGAGTGATGAGATGGACTTGAGACCATATCTGGCGAACGTGCACATGAAATGCACGAACTGTGGAGAACTTCTTGTATACGGAGAGCAAAGCTTTACTCTAATTAAACAAATAATTGAGAGTCATAAATGCTCCAAGAAAAGTAAAATTTCTTCACTTTATTTGGATAGTATGACATACTGAAAAATGTCGTCGCAACTTTAAGAAATCAAAAGCATCATAACACTTGTTTCCAAAAAAACAAAAAAAAAAAAAAAAAAGTTCTTTTCAGAACTAACTCTTTGTACCAAAACAAGCTTGAAGAGCATAGTAGCTGATATTTTCTCGCCGCTTTCTTATAGTGCGCGACCGGGTGCGCGCACCCACCTATCGCGTTGAGACACGCATGTGCAGTCATGTGACTTTAAAACAACACTTCCAATTGGTTCTTACTAGTTTCTATTCTGCAATTTACACGGAACACTCCACCCACTTCCCTAGAAAACCAGTTTATCGTAAAACTTTTAAAGCCTCCTCTTATGAAATATTCGACATCAATCACATAGCAGAGTACTAAATAGCACTATATACACTCCGTAGAAAATACACCGTAGACCACCGTAGAACACCGTAGAAAATACCACCAATAGCGGTGATATTTTTTACACCGAGAACGGGCGATTTCTATCGCTTACAGCCCTTACAATTATAAAGTTTTATTTCCTAAGTCTCTGATCTCCAACTGTGCAACGTAGGTCCCCTGTGTGTCGCAATAAGGTCCATAAACAAAAAGTACAGAGCCAGCATTATAAACATACACAGAACCACAAAACGACAAGAGCCACCATGCTAATATATATGCTTAATATAATAAACCTCTGAGAATAAATACATATTTCCGTGGCAGCCCATAACACAAATGTGGCGTCCTCTGACTCTGCTCCATTACCAAACACCGTAACTCCCCGCCCCCCTCACTTTTCACTAAACTCCGCACTCCACCCCAGCCGAACCCCCTATTACAAACCCCCAACCTACCCTCCCTTCCCAAACCCACCATGAACCTCAAACCGCCCCTAGAAAACTTATAAGACACAGGATTACTAAAACTCAAAGAATACGCAACAGGCACATAATGTAAATAGTACATAAAGGCACATATTTTTTCCAAAATACTATTTAAAAACATGTTCTATTTTTAATAAATCTATCATGCATCTGACCCTCTAGAACTGCTTTCAAAACGTGAACTATAAACCTCTACTTTTCATTTTCAAACCATACACTTTCTTCTGACCCTCTAGAACTGCTTTCAAAACATGAACTATAAACCTCTACTTTTCATTTTCAAACCATACACTTTCAATTACATTATTTTTTTTACACAATTCATGTAATGTTACAAACCTTTTCTAAAATACACCAGTCTGTATCATTTATAAGGATTTATTTTCAGTCTTCATCAGTGACACTTTCTTCACATATAATAGAAATCACTGTAACTTTTTAAACGACAATGCTAACGCAGTAAAAATAACCCTTCATTTGCTTTCCTTTAAGAATGCACACTATGTACCCCACGCATGCGTTTCTTAATCTTTGTATTTGGCAGCGAATACCGACCTTGAATCGGAAGACATGAACAAGACCGCCATTGTCACATTTAAAACTGAACGTTGCATCTGCTCACACACATATCTTTCACTAAGCTAACATTCACAGAAAACAGCATTGATGTAAAAAAAATTGACCTTGCTTTACAACTCCCTCAAATCACTCCCTTATTTTTTAACGCATCCTCCAGTTCAAAAAAAGCGACTTTTTTAATAACCACTAAGCAATATATAAGTGACTAAACTCTTAGAAAATGTATCAAGTCATTCTGCTTCTCTCCACTGCATAGCCGGCGACCTAATTCTGTGGAGTTGCTATACAACCAGCGGTGCTGCGCCGTTTCCTTTACCATCTTGGGAAATTCAAAATGGATGTCCCTCCTGCCTTCGCAAACGAGCCGGGCCACTTAGAACTATTTCGCCAGAGGATGCTTGACTACTCGGCATCTTACCACTCTCGACTTTGAATGCATCATATCGATTATCATTTCGATATTCGTATTTCACCTGTGTGCAGCCTGTATTTCATTGCCTGAGCTGTGATTTCACGTGGGCCCTGGATTTATGTCTCTGCAATTTGGTACCTCCTGAACCGAATTACAATCACCTCATGAATCCGTTACTTGATCATGAACAGCTTTGTTACAACGGAGGGTTTATGGCCTTTGCAGCGATACAAGGAGTTCTGGGTCATTGGAATATATTCGCAGCGGCGCAAGATTTCCTAACAGAGAGCTACATCGAAAACCCACCGAGCTGCCCAATGATGGTAAAAGACGCTCCAATAATGACAGATCATGAATGCTCCTTTGATCTTCTCAATTGGATGGCTGACATGTTTTCAGATGATAACAGTGATTTCATGTTAGAGGCACTTGCTGCATACTTTGCCTACACAGTGGACAATTAACTCTTTCCTAACAGCGAGCTACATCGAAAACCCACTGACCTGCACTCTGATGGTAAAAGAGGCTCCGATTATAAGAGATTATCAGTACTGCTTTACTCTTTTCCATTGGATAGCTGACATAATTTCAAATGATAAAACTGATTTCCTGTTACAAGCAGAAACTACCTATTTTGCCTAAACAATGCTTCAATAACTCTCAAACAACCCATTGACGTGCTCATTTCCTTTTGGTTTTCTATATTCTTCACGTTATTTTCCATATTTTCTAACAGACCTATTTGCTTTACTAACAATGGACATTATGATTTCGTGTTGTTTGACAGCTGATTCATAAAGTAATGATGTATAACCACTTGCATTTTCATATATCGTTCCTAAACTGAAAGGCCACAAACCTTCCATTTATTAAAATATAATATACTTCCTTATAAGACTGTACAATGTTTTTTTCCAACTATATTCATTTTTCTTCAACTATAGCGTTTGTATTCCATGTACTACTGACAATACCAATTACTGTGTTTTTTGCAATTTCTGTACTCATATTACATAATGATTTGCCTTTAAAATAGTACATTTCTAAATAAACATTTCAAATATTCACGGTTTCTCTTTTAATCCATAATCTCAACTGAAATGATTTCATATTGAAAAACTATTCATGGGTTCCACATAACCTTAACTGTAGACACTGAGGGCCTTATTTATGAAGACCTTCCGCTGCCGGGGCCTCATTTTTTAAAATGGGAAAAAGTAACGCACCGGTGGCGCAAGGCCTTCATAAATAAAGTCCTGAATGTTTTCTTTTCTTGAACTCACTTACTGATACTAGAACCTCCAAGCCAATTACGGCCCGTGAACTCTTTCTTAGTAGGTCGCGCACCGTAAACACAGTTATACCACTGTTAACATTTTTTTTTTTACTGTTACTAAGCACCGACACAGTTCCGCTTTACTCAGAGTTAATCACTGCTCCCACGCTTCTACAGGCCAGACGCTATGTCGTATTTCTCTCCTTATCACCCTTTCATCTCCACAATAACAAACAGTTGTCCTCCAGCCACCAGAGAACAGACTCAGATGCAGAGGCACCAAAGAGTGAACCCATCACCAACTGCCATCTCCGGCTGTTTCCATGGTAACACCTCATTCTGCACCTTGCTGAAGGCAGAGGTCAAAAGTTCATGTCTCAACGTTCTACAGCTAACTAATAACACTATTTTCCCTCCAGAAACACCTGCCAATCCACAACTCTGTTACATGTCTTGTTTTTTCACACCCAATAGTACTTTTCGTTTAACATAAACATTAACATGCAACGTACTGTTCAATCTCCACTTCTTACAATCAACCAATCATTTTTATTTTTTAAACCACACCCAGCCTCTTCCTTTTTCTTTATTTAGAATTTCAACTTCTAACTACCATTCCACTTCCAGAACCTATCGGAGGACGACTACAAATCCCTTGAAAATGAAGGTCTGGCTAATAGGACACAGTTATATTCACTGGAGTGAAAAATATGCAGTAAGCAGACGAATTTGCAACCTCAGCTTACCAAATGTACACATAACATGGATTTCCAAAAGAGGATTGAAATGTCACCAATTGATTCCATTGGTGAAAACTTTTATGCATCTCCCAGAACCAGACCTTATAATTGTGCACTGTGGTGGGAACGATCTAGGCACAATCACTGGGGTAGGTCTGGAAATGCTTCTAAAAGACACCTTTCGACAATTGATGACACTTTTTCCTCGATCTGCCTTGGTATATTCCAATATATGCCAAAGACAGAAATGGAATTGGTCCAATCACCATTGTGCACAATTTGAGAAAGCAAGGAGACATGTAAATAAATCTGTTTCTGCGTTCCTCAGAGATTATAGCATGGATTCTATTTACCACAACAACTTGCGCTACCACATGCAAGACGTCTATAGGAGAGACGGTGTTCATTTCACGAATGAGGGAAACAGAATCTTCCTCTGCAACATCAGGCTCTGCATCGGTACTTACTTATAAATGCAGAAAACACTCAATTAACACAAGGGCTCTTTTCAGAGCCACCTTATATCTAAGCACTCAAACTTCTGATTTACCTCCATTTTCACACTCTTGTAAATAGGTGTGCGCGACCGAGTGAGCGCACCCCGTATTTTTTTTTCAGGGAAAAATTATATCTTTTCGCGTTTAAGGGCCTTACTGCACACCCTGAGAAAACCTACGCAGGAAGACAATCTCTACCTTCTCCCCTTTCCATGTTTCAACGCTTTGAAATGAACAATATATTTACTCGCAGTGACAAAATGGCGGACAAAACTTCCTGATTTCCTTCGAATCGAACGTTAACAGACGTCACGCAGCCAAAAAAAATACCGCTCACGTGCAGCCGCTTGGGTGCGCGCACGTGTGCGCGCCTATAGATATATAATTGACTTTAACTTTAATTTTCTCAACAACTACTGAACGGATTTACACCATTCCAAAAAAAGCGTAATCTGCGAGCCGGACTGTACAGTTTTGCCAAATTTCTTATAAATCCATTCACCCGTTCGACCTGTAGCCGAGTCTAAAGGTCCTATGGAAAATAACATGGAGAAAACACGTTTTGGGACCCCCCTTTTATCTCAGCCCCCACTTGACCAATCCCCCCCCAAACTTTTAGGGAAGGAGCGCAGCGGACTGAGCCATCTTCTTTGAGAAATCCGCTAAGATTCTTCAACCAGGGCCAAAGTTATTCCAAATAGAATGTTGAGGATTTCCTATGGAAACTAGGTCCTAACTATAACTACCTACTGGCGACCGCCAGTAGGTAATATATATATATATATATATATATATATATATATATATATATATAAAAGTAAGTCGCCACCAAAGACAAGGTTCCTCCCTTAAAAGAAATGACGAAAAGCAGACCCGAATTCTGTGCTTCACTCAGAGTGCTTTATTTCTCAGCCAGCCAGCCGCCATAACGTGTTTCGCTTCCAACGAAGCTTGATCACATGGCAAGTAGCGTTAGGCAGTGACCAGTATTTAAAGTGCTAGTGCAAGGATTAGGCAGAGCCCAGAAATGAACAACATAGAAGACATACTTCTTGGTAGCTATGCAGACTTTCAAGTTAGTACAATATCTGATCCAGCTAATATAAAATGAATATATATGATAAAATCATTTGTAATCCATAATATTAGTACAATTTTTAAAAATCACATTTTCAATTTTTTTTAAAAACACGTACATTTGCAGTCATGTAAATTGCAGGTGCAAAATTTAAATTTCTACTGCAGCCCAATATTTTCTTTCAAAGAATAGCTACTTCAAATGAAAAATTCAAGACCATGTTGTACAAAATGTTAATATTGCCCATGTGGGCTGTAAACCAATTAATCTGCTGTCTGGCTCTGACCACAAGTCACATTGATATCCTACTGGTCACTAGGAGGCGTTTATTTGCAAATAAATTTGTAAAGTGCATGTGCAAGTGCAAAAAAGATATAATCCAAAGATTAATCTTGGCATAACCCCCCACCTATTAAAATAACAGCCATTAGATGCAAGGCACATCATAATCGTCTAATCTAAAAAAATCCGCAATTCATTAAAATACAGTACAAAAACTATGAAAAATAGGACCGGAAGCCCAGTTGTATAAAGAAACCCTGCATTGAAAAAAAGCCTCATTTTATAGGTATGCCTCCCAATAAAAGAGGCCCCATTATTATAAACAAGTATGCAGATCCTCAGTGACATTTAATCCATTCAGACTATTGCTGTCTAATTCCAGAATGTATCTTGTTTCGAGAAGTCGAAGCCTCGCTTCCCTGTCACCACCCCGTTTAAGGGGCCACACTGAGTCGATGACATAATACTGGAGAACATGCATTTCCTCAAAGTGTCTGGCCACCAGGTAGGCTTGATCTTTGCCCGATATAGCCCTTATATGCTGGAGTATTCGTTTATGGGCCGGAAGTTTGGTACTCCCCACGTACCTCAGCCCACATGAACACTCCAGCACATAAACCTTAAAGTCTGTTTTGAATGTAAGTCTCTTAGTGATTTCCAGCAGATACTGTTTAAATCGGCTGGTGTAGCTACTCTTGTTATAACCATACCGGCAGGCCTTACATTGAGTGCATTTTTTGAATCCTTTACTAAGGGCCAACCACGTACCGGAAATCTGTGGTTCTAGAGTATTCTTAACTAGTGATTTGGCCATAAATGTACATCTCCTGAAAGTATGCATAGGTTTTTCCGAAACCCTCTGACCTATAACTGGATCCCCTTTAACCAGGTTCCAATTACGATACATAATCTTTCTAATGTCAGAGTGCTTCCTACTGAATGACAGAATCATGCATGATTGTATCCTTCCATCTTGAGTGGCAATCGACGTTTCCTGAGGCTTAGGAGTTAAGGCCTCATTCCGGGACATCTGTTAAGTCCTTGTGATAGCCGACTCAACCATGTTTTAAGAATATCCCCTTGCCAAAAATCTCACTTTACTGGCTTCTTGTGCAGCGGCACATTCAGTTTCTACACTACAAATCCGTCTGATCCGCAGCATCTCCCCATAAGGGATGCTATGGATCAGATGGTGCGGGTATTGACTAGCCGCATGTAGAATATTATTGCCAGCTGTAGGCTCCCTGTAAAGTTTAGTGGCTAGATTGGTATTGTCCACATAAACTTGCATATCCAGGAAACAGATGGAGGTGGCATGTATGTGTGATGTAAACTTTAAGTTCAAAGTGTTGACATTCAATTCAATTTCAATTGAAATTCATTCAATTAACAAATTCACTAGCTGCCCTCTCTGTACCCCGCCAAACAAAAAATACATCATCAATGTAGTGGAGGTACAAAACAATGTTTTGCTCCATAATGCCACGGAGCTGCAGCGATAGGACCTGTTCCTCCCAACGTCACATGTGTAAACATGCGTAAGTGGGGGAGAAACAGGCCCCCATCGCGACACCCCTGGTCTGCTGGTAAATGTGATTGTTGAACACAAAATAATTTTGCTCCAAACACATTTTTATCATGGACAGTAACATCTTGTTGTGGACTACACAATGCATGCATTTGTTAAGAAAATGCTCTATGGCCTTCAACCCATCCAAATGTCCGATAGAGGTGTAAAGGGATGACACATCCAATGTCATTAAAAGCATATCTGGACACCATTGAACAATGTAAATTTTACGGACAAAATCAGAGGAGTCCTGGACATATGATTTCAATCCTTTGACCCAGTCCTGCAAAAAGAAATCAATGTATTTAGATATATTTTCAAGGGAACTGTTTATTGCCGAAATAATCGGTCACCCTGGGGGATTTCCAGAGTCTTTGTGTATCTTGGGGATCAAATAAAAACTGGGGATCACCGGGTGTTCTTTCTTTAGGAAACGGAATTCGTCTTCCGTGAATAATCCACCACTTCTCAATGCCTGGAGTTTCATAGACTGATCCACCCATGAAGCTTTAACCAGGGGCATGTTGCTCTTTTTGTAACATGAAATGTCCCCCAACTGCATTTCAGCTTCCACCAAATATGAACTGAGAGGCCACAAAGTAACATTACAGCCTTTATCGGCTTGCCGCACTATGATGGTATTGTCTGAATCCAATTTTTTTATCAATTGGGCATATCACCGATTTTGATTGCCAATGGCATGCCGTTTTCTGTTGGTGGTGATGTACAGCTTTTTGAGATCCTGAATTACCAAGTCGTGATACACATCAATATTGTCATGAATCATAGTGGGTTGAAACATCAACTTGGGTTAAAATGGGGTTAAACATCTGTTCATGACATCTGACCTTGTGTTTGCCACCAAATTATCAACTCCATCTGTTTCTTTTTGAAGAGTCCAGATCTCTTCAAATGCATCACAATCTCCCACGGTTAGTAATGAAGGACTTTTCATGGCCTCTGTTGATTTATTTTTCTTCTGTGCAAAACTATGAAACTTGCTGAGTTTTAGTTTTTGAATGAATCTAAAAGTGTCCATACGTGTGTCCGCATAATTGAAATTGCAGGGTGGGCAATATGATAGCCCCAACTTGAGAACAGATTCATCGTTTTTGGATAATGGTAATGTAGACAAATTGATTACTGCGTTGGAGTTGTTACTTTGGCTGTCGTGCGGTTTTGGTAGCGGTTCCATCTTCCCCTTGCGGGTGCTTTTGCCTTGTTGCCCCCGTCTTTGACTGCTTTTGCGTGTTTGGCCTCGTTTGTAGTTGAGCCTTTGGTTTGGTTGCCAGCCGGCACTCTGGGGCACAGGGTATCTCTTCGATCCTGGCAGAGGCAATTTACTTCTATATATAGATCCCAGAGGGGATATTAGGTCATTTTAAGAAATTTAATGTAAACATTGGGGTTTATTTAGATAAAATCTATGTAAAAAATATTTTTTTATTATTTATAAGCACTTAAGCACATGCACTTTTTAACAGGATAAGGTGGATCCGAGTTAACCGTGGCCCTCAGATGTTGTAAGATTCGAGCATGAACCTGGAGCTTTGTGCTACCCACATGCTGTAGTCCGCAGATGCATTTAAGGACATAAACAGCGTGGTCTGTCCGGCAAGTAAAATGCCCACCAATTTTAATAGGGACATCAGAAAAACATTGAAATAGGAGTTGGTATTCACCCCAAACTTACTGGCCGGCATGTACTGCACTTGAAAAAGCCTTTCTTGGGGGAAAGCCAATTGCTTTTATTGAAAAGTTCAGGGCTTCTTTCACTAGATCACTTCGCATAGAATGCGCTTTACGATACGTAAAATTTGGTTTACTAGGTAAAACACCTTGAAGAACAACATCCGTTAAGACTATCGGCCACTGGTTATTAATGATCTTTCTAATGGTCTGTGACTGTCCACTGTATGTGGATCTAAATCTGCAAGAATCCACAGTTGGTCTCTCGTGGTTGTTTATAGTGACAGTAGTTAAGGAGGTGTTAGCAGTGACCTCGGTCGCGTTTTTTCCAGTTCTGACCTCTCTTTCTTATTTGCTTTTTTTATTGCCAGATCTAATTTGCGTAAATCATAGCCTCACGCTAAAAGTCTAAGTTTGGCTGTTTCTTGTGCCTCCTTCAGTGCCGTCTCTGAGCTGCAAGCTCTGCGAATTCTCAGAAACTCTCTGTAAGGTAAACTGGCAATAGTGTGATGTGGGTGGAAACTAGAGGCATGCAGAAGTGTGTTTCCTGCCGTTGGCTTCCTATATAGACAGGTTTCAACTCCCTCATTATGAACTGTGACCTTGATATCGAGGAAGTTGGTGGTTAGTGGTTCAATATGTGATGTACATTTTAAATTAAGTTAATTCCCATTGATCAGATCTACAAATCTCTTTGCTTCATCTTGAATACCCTTCCAAATAATAAAAACATCATCTATATATCTCCACATCTCCATCACGTGTTGTTCATAAAGTGTCTTGTGCTCGATCTTCAGGACATGCTCCTCCCACCAGCCTACATGTAAACATGCATAGCTGGGGGAGAAGCATGCCCCCATTGCTACGCCTTGCTTTTGTTTAAATATCTTGCCATGAAACATAAAAACATTGTTAAAAAGGCTACAGTGTATCATCCTTAATAACATTTGGTTGTGTTGGTACATATCAATACTTCTGCTCTTTAGATAATAACCTATGGCACCGAGACTGTCTTCATGCTTGATGCTAGTATATAGCAAGGCAATGTCAGAATTTAAAAACAAGTAGTCTTTGTCCCACTGCACAGTACTTAACATAAATAAAAAGTCCTTAGAATATTGCAGAAAAGTAGGCAAAGTGGTCACAAATTCTTGAAGATAGTAATACACATATCTGGAGGTACATTCAAATGCACTGTTAATCGCTGATATAATTGGTCTACCTTGTATGTAAATGTATTTTGAGCTTATATAGCGCACAGCTACCCGCAGTGGGATTCCCGGCGCTTGCTTAGGTAACCCGTCCTGGTATTCCCCTGTGAGATAACCCCGGCAGGGTATCCACAAGGTGAAAGCCAGGCATCCCGCCGCGAGGGGCCGTTGTGGAGATTTAGCAAGCTATTGCCCAGAGTCGCAGAGTGTGAACCCGTGAGTCGAGAAGACACCGGAGAGAGAATTATCGAGTCTGTGGAATTTATTGAGCCCAAGACCCGCCGAGGTGGGGAATTGAACCCTGGTCCAGGGCCGATCTCAGCTTCCGGGTCTGCCGCCTCTAACCCCTGAGCCACACTTCTCCACAATGGTTTGGGCAGTCATTAACATCAAAGTGCAAGTGTGGTTAAGTTAAAAACCCAACTTCTATTTGTGACACTACTAGCAGCATCAAAAACAGATTTCGGTTGCGAGCAGTGTTAATCGGCACTTAATAAATTGAATGGTAATTAAACCATTTAGCTATGCAGTTTTACCAGGTTTTAAGCATGTTAAAATTCAGTCGTTGAAGCACGAGAGCGTACCGCTGCTTGTTAGAACGTACTTACGCGATCGATAGGTCAAATCGTCGCTTCCAAGCTGTAAAATTTCAGAATATGCTAATTTAAAATCCAAAATGGCCTTCGCCTTAAAATATGGAATTAGATATTATTTTGTGTATCTTGCATAGAATTCCCAAAAGAGTAAAGAATGTAGTGCTGTCTGTTTACTGCCGCTACCACAAGGGCAATGCAACTGCTCAAGTTTACTGTTAAATCCTATCTGGAAACCAAGAAGAAATGTTATGCTGCCATCCCTGAGACGGAAAAGTAAACTCCTTTTCCATATCCCTATGTTTTTCCTAAGGTAGTTGTGAGGCATATGATGTTGAATACCAGGGACCTCCAGAAGTGGCAAATACCGAACGACTGTAGGTTTAAGGCACTCAATGTTCTGTCTTTCTTTGTGATACAGGTCATACAGTGCCCCCCTAAGTGATTTTATGCTTCTGCCCTCTACTTCAAGGGGACTTGAAAAAATATGTTCCAACTTTACACTGGCTAAGCTATTTTTAACTGCGGTAAGCCAGGGTATGCTGCCGCCCTTATCGCATTTGAGACAATCAGTGATTATTTCTCTCGTTAAAATTGCAGCAGGGTTCTGCCATATTTTTAATCAAAATATGGCTGGGCGAGACCTAATAAAATCCTCCACATAGTGCAGGTTCAATTCCTTATGACATATATAAGTTGGAGAAGAAAATTGAGCCCCGGGGACTTTTCTGCAAAATCTGTTCTCTTCTGTTTGAATTCCCCTGCAGTTTGTGTGTCCCCATACTTCCACGCCATAAGTGGCTGTTGGAACGCATTCTGATTTATATATCTGGGTTAGAGATAACACAACCTCTGCTTGTTTTGGCTGCCGGAGACTAATAATAGAGTTAACTGCTTTGCAGAATTTGCTTCTACCATGAGCCACATGGGCCTGCCAGGAACCTGATTCTGAAAAAACTAGGCCCAGGTAAGGGAAAGTGCTAGTGCAGAATAAAGATTCACTGCCTGAAGTTATAAAAATGAATGCAGTGTTTTTTCGGGCCACAGGTCATTATATAGGATTTTTTTAAATTAGTGCAGAGCCCCAGATCAGCCATAAAAGAAACAAACCCCTTAATTAAAGTGCGGAGTGCAGTGTGGCCTGTGAGGACTGCATTGTCGGTGTTTAAAATTTGCCGGAAGTTATTTGCCATTAATTTTGGGGACATCGCTGGTTAAATTAGTCAGAGAGTTATGTAATTCATTTATATAGAGAATAAAAAGTAGAGGGGCTAGAACGCAACCCTGTCTAACCACTCTACCAATGACGATATCCCCAGATACCTCTCCATCATTGCTGGTATTCACCCGTGCCTTCAGATCCCTGTGCAAATGTGCCACAAAATAAACCAGAGTCTCATCCAGCCCATAATTTAAAAGAATCTCCCACAAGCACGATCTATTAACAAAATCAAAGGCTGAGGTCAAGTTCATAAAACCCAAATAAATAGGAGCTTTTTGGGCGATCGTATATTTGCCCAAAATGAGGTTTAAATTCAAACACTGTTCGACAGTTCCGACTTTGCTTCTAAAACCCAGCTGGCAGCAGTTGATTTGTCCTTCGCCCAAGTCCTAATTTTATTAAAGACAATCCTGCCCAGGATCTTCAGAGTATTGTCTATCAAGGATATAGGACGGTAAGAGCTAGGGTTGGATCTGTCTCCTTTTTAAAAAATGGGCACAATGATACTGGTCGACCATGTGCTCGGAATGACTGTGTTAGACAAGTTATTAAAAACATTACATAAAAGGGGAGCCCAAACGTCCGGTTCGTGTTTTATAAGATTGATTGGTTACCCATCTGAATCTGGGTCTTTATTCCCTATACTTTGGTGCATGGCATCCTCGACTTCAGTTACTGTTACAGCGACCTTTAAGGCTGGTGAACAGGTATTAAAGTTAAAGGTCGGTGACTGGGCTGTGTAGATTCTGGCAAAGTGCTCCTCCCATAGTTCATTTGTTATATTACAGTTTATGGGTGTCAAGTTCAGGCTCATAGACCTCATGGCTTTGACTTCTTTCCAGAATCCAGTTACATCCTTCAATGAAGCCGGGCACGCAAGATTATCCCAACGTTCTTTCAGTATCTCATCAGAACGTAGTTTAGTTGCTTTCTTATAGAGGGCTCTTAATGATCTGACTAGAGTTATATTTCTGGGTGTAGCCGCTAATGCTACACGCAGTTCTCTGTTAGCCCGCAAGGATATACCATCAAACCATTTGGGATGATTGCTAGTGTTGGAAACTGGTCTTTAGATTATGTGTTTAATAGCTGCACATAGACTGCTGAAAGCTTCAATGATCTCTACTCCAAGAATGCTGTTTGATAAGCATGTCTCGATAAGTGAGGGATACAATTTTATCATGCTTACGAATACAGCTTTGTTGTCTATGCCCTTCCAGATCACTCTGAGTTTATCAGTGGATGCCACTAAATGTTTAGCCCCTATTTCCCTTTGGGTAGCAGGTTTGGGAAAAAACCTCATAGTTATTAAAATTGGGTTATGGTCACCTTGACTAGTGCATAAGACCCCGGCCTTTACTAAAACATTTACCAGTGAGGATGATATAAAAACATAGTCTATGGTAGATGAACAACCGCGTCCTCTATAAGTAGCAGTGGACCATTTTTTGGGTGAACCCCAGCCCTTTTCATTGCGTTAATTAAGTTACGCGAGGTTAAGTGGTTATCTAGTTCCACCCCTCTTTTGCATAATAGCGCCTTACCCGGGGTACTGGTGATATTATCAGTGCCGTCAGAGAGTTGTGTGTTAAAATCCCCTCCCAAACAGATTCCATCAAGTTTCTCATACATGTGTTCATCTTCTAATTTATCAATAAACTCGAACAAATTAATAAAATTCCTATTTGGTAGTGATGTAAAATCGTTATTATAAAATTAATTAAACTTATCGAGGCCCCTTGTGAGTACATTATGGCTTGGAAGTTCTCATTGTTTGTCACAAGGGGTTTTGTGCTAACCCAAACTGAGATCTTTATCCATATTGATAACCCCCCACAGGGACGGCCTATTTTGGGTCTAGGTACGATACTATTATAACACACAAACCCTTCCATAAATAAATCCTTTGTGCACCATGTCTCCTGAAACATTAAAATATCATATTTGCTGACCAAATCGACCCACTTCATGGAATTTAACTTAGATGCTAATCCTGCAATATTCCAGCTGAGCACACTTAGATTGAAATCTTTGGGGTCTGGATTCAGTGACGGGGGGGAGGCTAGGGATTCCATGGGCTCAGGTGCAACAGTCGATGGCTGATCCAATAGTCAGTCCAAGCTCTCCAAGCTAGACAAGACAGTGAACTGATTCTGTGTGGTGTATATGGGAGTGGTAATGTTACTTGCGACCAGAGGAGGTTTATAGAAAAAAAACAAGGGTAGTGAGTGTATGAGAGTTGGAGAGTTATTATGAAACGTTTGAGCTTTCAGTAACCATTTCACCAAAGAAGGACGTCTAAAGTTCACAACTATGCAGTCTCCTATGATGTACTTAGCACATGGGCCCACCCATCCCACTCAGCGAACCATTAAAATTTCGCTGGCATTTGCCATCCCTAGTCCCTTGTGCTTAGATAACCAATCTATGCTCGTATTCCTAAATTGGTCCCAGGACTCAGATTGGTCTTTCTTCAAGGAAGGAACACCTGCTAAAATTACAACATAGGGACAGGCTTCAGGGGGTAGACGAAGGACGTCAACAGATGGACTGTTATCGGATTTATTAGAAATAGGAGGCATGTTTGGGGCAATGGCTGTGCTTATTGGAACGGGAGCCGGCAGCACAGAGGTAGCCAAAGCAAAATTGGAGGGCAGGCTATTACTGCTGGAATGGTTGCCAAATGCTACATTTATCAAAGGCGTCACACTAGAAGTGGATTTAGAGGGCAAGTTATTCTTAAAATTACCACACATATCATAGGTGGTGTTAACAGTATTAACAATAGGAAGCATACAATCACCAGTCTGCTGTGGTGTGCCTTGATCAATTATTTCCCTTGATTTTAAGTGCTTTTCCCCCCTGATTTTATCAACAATAGTAGCTGCATTTTTGTGATTCTCCGATTTCTTAACCTAGTTTTCCAATCTGTCTAAACGTTTAACAAGCACATTAAATTGTTTGTCCACTAAGTTTTTTAAGCGATCAAAGACAGAGTCCACTATGGTATTGATTGAGATGTCACCCAACCTTACACGGGTACTGGGGGAAATTGTATGCTCAGTTTGAGTGTAGATCGAGTTAACTGCGGCTTCAGATGTAGTCAAGTCCACAGTGATATTTTTTCCACAGTGGGGCTTGCAGTCACAACAGTGGGGCTTGCAGTCACAATGGTGGGGCTTGCAGTCGCAACAGTAGACCCTTGTGCCCACATGCTCAGAATTGTGGGTTGGGTTTTCTGATGAGGTGGCTGTTTCCTCTTAATGCTAGTGGGTTTTAGCGTGCCTCTCTTCCTTTTCGCCCCCATTGCTGTAGTTGTTATGAGAAGGCTTCCATTACTGACGTTAAGTTCATGCCGCGGTTGAAGATCAAATGGCTCCTCAACGGCCACATCGGTCACGGGACCCACTGGCAGCATATCTGGGTGGCTAACATTGGAAACTAAAACATTAGGTGATAAAGGATAGGGGGCTATTGAGTTGTTCCACTCAGCTACCCCAGATAAGTATGACTATGATGCTGGTACGCCCAGGGAAAGTCTCCTCTCGGTTAATTCAATCTCCGATGAGACTATACTGACAGCTTTTTCCAGCATACTATCAATAGTAAAAGCAGTCTTTGGGCCGGTTAATGCTGTGCGCCACCCCATAGTACTTAGTGCCACTCACCTCAATGCAACAGTAAGAGGGATGGCCCAGCCCGGCCTCCTTCGGCCCTGGACAGCCACAGATGGCCCGCCCTTTGCCAGGGCTTCACCCGGCGCGCGCCCCCACACGTTCCGCGAAGCGGGAGGAGTTCACACTGATATAGGTGTCGGCGAGGGGAGGAGCACAGGTGTTGCTTCTTGTTGCGGGGCTCCTTGGTCCCGGGAGTCCCGCTTCTCTCTTCTCAGGTAGCAACAGGCGTGGGGTGGCGACTGCTGCGAGCGGCTCCCACGAAGAGGGGGCCGGAGGCAGTAATGAAGGCAGGTAGGTCCGGAGGGGAGGAGCACAGGTTTTGCTTCTTGTTGCAGGGCTCCTTGGTCCCGGGAGTCCCGCTTCTCCCTTCTCAGGCGGCAACAGGCGTGGGGTCGTGACTGCTGCGAGCGGTTTTAGAATAGTGTAAAAGTGGGTAGAGGAAGATGTTCTTTATTTAAAAACTTAAATTCATCTTTGGAAATTAAACCATCTAATTGCCACTTCAACAGCTCATTCTTGAAGTCCACATTTATTTTCTTAACAGTGACTCCTTTGCTGAGTTCATAGCATTGCGTGTCATTTAAAGGTTTGAAAGCCTATGTTCTGTATGATACCTTGTCCCAAAGAACAATATTGCCTCCTTTGTCTGCATTGTTAATAACCACTGAGTCGTTATTCTTGAGTTTATTCATCAGTTGGAAATACTCCTTATCGCTGCCTTTCAATTTAGTTTTGGATTTGCACGTATTTTTGTGTAGGGATTTCAATTCATCGGTTATGCGTTCATGGAAAATGTCCACTGCACCCCTAGGCATGATGGGAACAAACATGGAGAAAGCTTTAAACGGGCTGCAACCTGGTGATGAAATATTGATATCCACCTCTTGTGCTGTCATTTGTGTATTCAGCACTTTGTGTTTTTTAAAGAAATCACATTTACGAGCAAAGGTATAAACTTGCCCTTGCTCATAATCGTTTTTGTCCCTTGCAAATTTCCATACTTTTCTACTTTTAATGGTCTCTTCGTGTTTGTTCATCCTTTCATGCATTTTCTTCAGATTATATATATATTCACTGAAAAAACCATAGGTTTTAGGGATGTTATAGTTAGCTGGACATTTCGCTCGTACAAAACCATCGAAATTCCTCAGTTATAGTTAGTTGTACTAACTATAACTTGCACGCCCGTAATCCGCTGATGATGATGTCACATATTACATCATTCATGACATGGTCAGTGACATCACTGATGACAACTCAAATGTCATCACTGATGACAGCACTGATGCCATCATCCAGTGAATGTGGTTTGGTTCGATGTTATACATATATAGCAATCTGCATTGTAGACTGAGTGGATGGAGGATTTAGTAGCACTGTGATTGACTGTCTAAGTGATTAATTTAAAGTGTCTCACTAAATATATGGGATAGTGATTAAACTGTGTGAATATCTGTATCACTCTATCTCTTGTGTAAACTACTACATAAGTTGGTAACTAGCTATGTGAAAGTCTATATTAGTTATTAATTAGTTAAGTGAGTATTTGTATGTGATATTGAATGTGTGTGTGGTTGGGTGGGAGGTGTGTGACTGTCCAAAGATGTGTAAATGGTTGATTTAGTAGGTATATGAGGTTAAGACTGTATGTGAAAACAGTTGTTTGGGTGAGTGAATCTCTTTATGAGTGTGGTGATGAGTAAATATATTTCTCAATGATAGATGTCCAGCAAACTAGAAATATGAAAGGCAGTGTATGTGACAGTTGTTGTATATAAATAAGTATATATAAGACTCAGTGATTGTATGAGTGACGGTATTGAAAACTGTATACTTGTCTTAGTGATTTTATAAAACACTAAGGGCCCCATTAGGATGTTGGGCGGATTGCCTCTGCCAGGGTGGCGGTGGCCACCGCCACCCTGGCGGAGGCAATCCGCCCGACAAGCACTCTCGTTTTCCCCTCCGCCAGATTAGGATGGCGAAGGGGACAGCGGCGGACGGAAAGACCGTCCGCCGCTTTACTGCCGCGGTCGCCTTGCGACCGCGGCGCTAATAGATTAATATGGTGGCGGTGTCCAATGGACACCGCCAGCCATATTACGATGGCACAAAGTAGAGGCCTTTCCGCGGCCGGCAGCAATGCCACCACGGAAAGGCAGGCGGAGATTGCTGCGGGGGCCCCCTGCAGGGCCCCCAGGTTGCCACCACTGATGGGGGCACATGGGGGGTACCTATGGTACCCCCCCCCACATTTGCATATGCAAAGCGGCAGGCACCGCGCGGTGCCTTCCGCTTTGCATATGCAAATTCAAAAAAGCATTTTTAGCATTGTGGCGGGCGGTGCAGGGTGCACCGCCCGCCACAATGCTAAAACTACAGGATGTGCCCGCCACTGTGGCGGGCACATCCTAATTCCCCCCATGGGACCCCCGCCCTTATGGCGGGCGGTTCCATTCTCCGATAGGGTGGCGGGCGGACAATGTCCGCCAGTCATCCTAATGGGGCCCTAAGTATGAGTTACTATCTATATGAATAAATAAACTGGGTTTGTATAAGTGTGTAGCTGAATAAATGTAAATATGATCAATTGTTTGCATATGTGAGTAGAATGACTGCATAAGTGAATAGGATGTGTGCTAGTGTGTAATGTTGATGTAGGTGTATATGTATATTTAATAGTGTTCTATTGTTTTCTGTGTTAGCATGTATTAGTGAATCTATAAGTAAGAATTTAAATGTGTGTGTAGATGTAGGAATCATTGAGTGGGTTTTTAGAAACTTGTATTGGTGTGTCAATGGTTTCAAATATGGTACTCCATATTTTATAATGAGTGTTAAAAGGTTATACTAGTGTATGATGAGATGTATCAGATTGTCACGTGGATAATGTCATCAGTGATGTCATCAGTGATGTCAGTGACCATTTCATGAATGATGTAATATGTGACCTCATCAGCAGTGGATTGCGGGCGCTCAAGTTTGGAAAGGGGCGACCACTCGGTCCCCCCGAACGTATGGTCGGGTGCCTCGATCCCCCCGGGAAGCCATTTTGGGCGGGAGGCGTGTCACGGCTGGTATGCCCGAAGCGGCGTAGCCGGGGCGCGCCTTTTCCCGCCCAAGAGGGGCTGTCCTAGACACCTACACCATTGGCCATGCCCTGTAGGCGGTCGGAGGAGGGTCCACGCCCTCCCGGAGAAGAATAAATGGAGCAGCAATCCAAGGAAGCATCCTCTTTTTCCTGTGCTTGGAAGCTGCACCTCCTCGTTGCACGTGAGCCCTTGACGGAACAAGAGCCAATTTTGTTCCTGTGCTTGGAAGCTGCACCTCCTCGTTGCACGTGAGCCCTTGACGGAACAAGAGCCAATTTTGAAGAATTTAATTTTTGTGTTTCTTCTTTCAGCGAGTTCGAAGCTTTCGGACCTAGACGATGCCGGGCAAGAAGGTCGGAAAGAGGGTTGGAACCGATCAGATGCTTCGTATGCTGATGAAGGACATGGCGGACATGAAGAAGCAGATGGCGGCAATGAATGGTGCGGGTGGACCAAAGAGAGTCATCGGACCAGCATTGCCGGGAGTAGTCCCTAACGGGAGAGGTAGAAGAGCCAAGAAGGGGGCATCGGGTGGGGAGGCCCCGGTTCTCGAACCACCTCCAGCGAACCTGGTCACCCCGACCGAGGCCCCAGTTCCGGTCCCGAACGTGGGACAACCGATCCCTGTGGTGGTCACTCCTGTGAATGGGGATGATATGCCTCCTGAGCTGGCTGCCCAGTTGGCGGCATGGTTGGGCAGAGAAAATGAGGGGGCCACGGCGGATGAAGCCAGGTCGATAATGAAGCAGTTGCGGCAATCGAAGGATGCTGCGAAAGCACTGTGTCCTCTTGTTCCCCCACAGGTTCCCGTGGAACAACCAGTATCGGGCGTGGGTTCGGCAGCAACAACGGTCACAGCTACCGGTTCAGGTAAGCAACCACTGCCGATGGCGGGGGAGGGATTGGTCCCCTCGAGGAGGGAAAAAGTCGTTCAACATATCCCGATTGAGGTGAAAGAAAGGATTTGGGCGGATAAATATGTGAACATGTTTTCCTTGTTGACCGATCACTATGAGATTGAGCATGTAAAAAACCAGAAAGAGTTTTTGCATCCTAGTGTATGGCGCGCCAAGATGGCGGGTTTCAGAGTAGATGAAACGATCGCCAATTGGGCCAGAGCGTTTGGGATGTTCACTGCAATTATGGGGGAACGTAGGCCTGAATTATTGGTGGAATTACCTGTTTATCAGACACGTATCATGGAATTTTATGAAACGTACGGGGGTAATCAATGGTGTTGTTATGATAGCATATTTCGTAAGTCCAAGGAGCACGACTCATCTCTGACGTGGGATTGTTTCGACTCCATTTCCTGGCAAAAAATTGAGAGGTCGAGCACGGCGAAGTCGCCATCTTTAGGCGGGAACGGGGTTGAGCCTTCCCGCCCTTTGTTGGGGGCGCCCTTTCGGGCGGGTACAAACAGTGATCAGAACACAAAGAATAATGGCAACCCGGGTAAGAAAGGGGTCTGCTGGAGCTTTAACAGAGGCAAGTGTTCTAGGCCACAGGGAGCCTGCAAGTTCAGGCATGAGTGTGCAGGGTGTGGACAGCACCTCCTCGTTCACACCCCGAGAGTACGTGCAGAGCCAAGACTGGTGATACGGGAGGTAGGGGAGGCGCCAAACAGGTCTGAAATAGACCGAGGGGCGCCATTACCTACCCCTGTTGATATCATGGCACTGATCCCTTGGCTGAACGAATACCCTGATCATATCTCCACCGGGGTGTTGCGAGACGGTTTCTCATATGGTTTTCCGCATCCCGGCGGGGGATTTTCGGGGGGAAGCTCACTGTAAGAACCAACTATCGGTTCAGCAGAATACGGCAGTGGTGCAGGCAAAGATTGGGAAAGAAGTGGCCCGAGGTCGGGTTGCTGGACCATATGACACACCACCAGTTGGCGATTTTGTTTGTTCACCTTTGGGAGTGGTCCCCAAAAAGGACCCGGGGGAGTTCAGATTAATACACAATTTGTCGGCTCCTAGGGGTCTTTCGGTGAACGATGCGATTGACCCGGGAGTTTGTTCGGTGCGGTACGCATCCTTTGATGGGGCCGTCGCCATTTTGAATCGCCTGGGGCCCGGAGCGCTGATGGCGAAATCAGATATCGAGTCAGCGTTCCGGTTGCTCCCGGTACACCCAGACGATCAGCGTCTCCTAGGTTTTAGCTTTCAAGGACGTTATTACATGGATAAATGTATGCCAATGGGTTGCTCCATCTCTTGTGCGTATTTTGAGAAATTCAGTAGCTTTTTGCAATGGGCTTTCACAAGAGCCACGGGTTTTACACATGTTATGCATTATCTTGATGATTTTCTGTTTCTGGGGACAGCTGGGGATATGGAATGTGCACAGGCCTTGGGGGAATTCTGTAATCTTATGAAGGTATTTGGTGTGCCACTGGCACCAGGTAAGACGGTAGGGCCATCTACTACACTCGAGTTTCTCGGAATTGAGCTCGATTCTGTAGAGGGATGCTTCCGCTTGCCTAAGGAGAAGGTGATGAAATTCAGGGCCTCGCTCAAAATATGTCTCGGCGAGAGAAAAGTAACTCTCCATCAGTTACAACAGGCTGTGGGTCAGCTTAACTTTGCCCTGAGAGTAATACCGATGGCTCGCCCCTTTTCCCGTTCTATCGCACAAGCCATGGTGGGCCTCAAGGAAGGGCACCATCGCACAAGACTGTCAGCAGAGGTTCGCCAGGATATGCGCATATGGCTGGCATTTCTGGCGGATTTCAATGGTCGTGTCGTGTTGACCGATTCCCCAGTTTCTTCGGAAGAACTGGGGTTGTGGACCGACTCGGCTGGGAGTGTAGGTTTTGGCGCCATATTCGGCAATCAATGGTCGGCACGAACCTGGCCTGAGTGGTGTCACGATAATGGACTCACTGCTAACATTGGGTTTCTGGAGCTGTTCCCTATTCTGGTAGCCTTAGAAACTTGGCCAGAGGGGTTTCGGGATCGCTCTGTGGTGTTCTGGTCTGATAATATGACCGTTGTTGAGTGTATCAATAGTCAGGCAGCACGCTGCAAATGGATCTTGAGATTGCTGAAGGAAATTGTCCTGCTATGTATGAGACTAAACGTCCACTTTAGGGCAAGACACGTGCCAGGGGTACTAAACCAGGCAGCTGATGCGCTCTCTCGTTCCCATATGCAGGCCTTCCGGGGTTTTCTGCCCACAGCGGACTCGGTGGCGGCACCATTTCCCGAAGCTCTCTGGTCTCTCGGTGCCCCGGATTACAAAACCTCGTGGGAGAGAGTCTAGCACCCAGGACAAGGAAGGCATATGAAGGGGCGTTCCGTTCTTATTGGTCCTTTTTAGGGTCAGCTAGGGGGGAGCAATGGGGGCAGGAGGAGTATGTCCTGAAATTTCTGGTATCTTTACATCAGGCAGGCAAATCAGTGGCTACGGCCAATAGGCACCGGGCCGCCATTTCTTTCATGGCACGGGCTCATGGCATCCAGGACCCCACATCGTCCTTTCTGGTGCAAAAGGCCCTGCGTGGGTGGCAACGCATTGAGGGTCGTAGAGTGGATGAGAGGCACCCAATAGGTTTAGAAAGGTTGTCCTTGTTACTGTCCGTACTCCCTGCGACATGTTCATCTCATTCTGAGACGGTGCTATTCCAGGCCGCTTTTGCATTAGCATTCCATGGGGCTATGCGGGTAAGCGAACTGGTAGCGAGGAACAAGCAGGATATGGGGGGAGGTCTGTGTCGAGAACACATTCGAATAAAGGGGGAGACAATGGTAGTCTCTATAGCCAGGTCAAAGACCGATCAGGGAGCGATCGGGGACAGTGTGGTAGTCCAGCGGATTCCGGGATCTCCCATGTGCCCGGTAAAATGCGTAGAGGAGTATTTAGCGCAGAGGGCGGCATCATGGGGGGGAAGCTTGCTGAGGCACACCGACGCCACCCCACTGACTAGGTTTCAATTTCAGCGGGTGTTAACAATGGCAATCGCGGCAGCGGGCTTGAACCCGAGCGATTTTGGGACCCATTCCTTCCGGATAGGGGCTGCAACAGAGGCTACAGCCAGGGGTCTGAGTGTTGAAAAGGTGAAACAGTTGGGGCGTTGGTCCTCGAACTGTTATAAAAGGTATGTGCGGTTGCACATGTTGTGAAGCCTATGTCATGTACTCACGCTTCTTGTTTTCTGTTTGGTTTACAGTTTCGCGAGCAGGCTTTGCGGGGCGGACTGTGCAGTTGACCCGACACCTGGGGACCAGCGGTCAAAGATCACCGGCTGTGGAAAGAGTGGTGTGGGTCGTTGGCCACTCATACGTGAGGCGTGCCGCGGACGTATTCAAAGCAGGTGACATGATTCACGTGGCTGGGGAATATGGGTACAGGGTGACCTTCCACGGAAGGGGCGGGCTCTGTATTGACCAGTTTCAAAGTTTTATTGAGGGACTGTTAGGGCGGACGAGGTCACCGCCATGTGTAATCATAGTGCATCTTGGGGGCAATGATTTGGTGACCATTGGTCGATGAGTACTTCTCGAGTCAATTCTGTCCGCAGTGAGTTGGTTGGCGAGAAGGGTTCCGGGGTCCACAATTGCATGGTCACACATGATTCCTCGGAAGGTGTGGCGGGGGGCCCTCTCAGTGTCAGCTTTGAACCAGTCGGTAAAGAAGGTTAATAACAAAATGAGTAGGTTGTTTCGTACAGGTAAATTGCATTGTATTCCACACGGATGTATCCGGGGGGACCATATGTATTTGGAGGATGGGGTCCATTTGTCCCGGGAGGGTAATGTCTTACTCATAGGAGACTTCATAGCTTGGTTAAAGAGTTTACGTAGCCATGACCTTTCGTAGGAGCTTTTGTGGGGGTCCGGATAGCCGGTCAACTATCCGGCCTGTGGCGGTAAGGTCATGATCGGTGAGCAGTAATTGGAAGATCCCTAGAGGTGGGCCACCACCCATTATAGATGGGAGCGCCCGGGGGGAGGCGGCCATTGGCCCCTCACACGGGGAGGCGGTACCCTTCTAAGGATGGGACCGCCGAAAGGGAAGGCGGTCAAGACCCCTCCCTGGGGAGGAGGGGCTACGGGTCCCCTCCTTGGAATTTCCCGGGGCCAGGACATCCGCGACAGCGGATGTGGTAAGCAGTGTGGGGTGGGAGGGGGGTCTACGCTACCTTCTAGACACCTCACACGAGTCCTCGGACGACCACCAAGATGGCGTCGAGTAAGTATGGGCCCCCGTTAAGACAAGGGAAATTGGAATTTGGCACAGAGGTACAGTCCTCTGTGCGCCCGCCCCTCACAAGTAAGGGGGGGAGTCTGGTATTAGGGATCTGACACCGGTTACGACCTTGCCGTTGGCCCGTAATGTTAGGATGTACAATTTGAATTTTGAGAAATGCATTTACAGGATGTTTTAGAATCGGCTAGGAGAACCTTTGTATTAGAGATATGTTAAGGTTAGCCAATAAACATCGTAATGTATAAATGAAATTGTACATGATATGAAACTGTGATTTTAATGTTTTTCATTTTGTTTCATATTTTAATAAATACGGCCGGGAGGGTAACTCCCTCCCGCCTTCCAAAAGTTCAAGAACCGTTTCCGTCTTCCCATTCTTGGGGATTGTGTTGGGAGGGGGTGACGGGTATCCAGGCCATATGGAAAGGGGCGACCACTCGGTCCCCCCGAACGTATGGTCAGGTGCCTCGATCCCCCCGGGAAGCCATTTTGGGCGGGAGGCGTGTCACGGCTGGTATGCCCGAAGCGGCGTAGCCGGGGCGCGCCTTTTCCCGCCCAAGAGGGGCTGTCCTAGACACCTACACCGTTGGCCACGCCCTGAAGGCAGTCGGAGGAGGGTCCACGCCCTCCCGGAGAAGAATAAATGGAGCAGCAATCCAAGGAAGCATCCTCTTGTTCCTGTGCTTGGAAGCTGCACCTCCTCGTTGCACGTGAGCCCTTGACGGAACAAGAGCCAATTTTGACCCACCCACCAGCCCCTGATGACAGCGTTTTGTATTGCAATAAAGTCGATTGATGATGATATGATCTCTTTTTCAGGTTGTTTCTAATAAAGTGCGATGTCTCTTTTTCAGGTTGTTTCTAATAAAGTTTGATGTTTTGATATACAATAAATGGTTGTTCTTTTAGCACGAACTCAGGCGAGTATCGCAGCTGTGATGAAAGAAGTGTATTGTAGAGATAAAGTTTATACTTGAAAAGCTAGTATAACTGTATATGTCGTTCTTAGTAGATTAAACAATGTCGTATTTATTTTTTGGTCGGGCGGTAAGGTCATGATCGGTGAGCAGTAATTGGAAGATCCCTAGAGGTGGGGCGCCACCCATTATGGATGGGAGCGCCCGGGGGGAGGCGGCCATTGGCCCCTCACACGGGGAGGCGGTACCCTTCTAAGGATGGGACCGTCGAAAGGGAAGGCGGTCAAGACCCCTCCCTGGGGAGGAGGGGCTACGGGTCCCCTCCTTGGAATTTCCCGGGGCCAGGACATCCGCGACGGCGGATGTGGTAAGCAGTGTGGGGTGGGAGGGGGGTCTACGCTACCTTCTAGACACCTCACACGAGTCCTCGGACGACCACCAAGATGGCGTCGAGTAAGTATGGGCCCCCGTTAAGACAAGGGAAATTGGAATTTGGCACAGAGGTACAGTCCTCTGTGCGCCCGCCCCTCACAAGTAAGGGGGGGAGTCTGGTATTAGGGATCTGACACCGGTTACGACCTTGCCGTTGGCCCGTAATGTTAGGATGTACAATTTGAATTTTGAGAAATGCATTTACAGGATGTTTTAGAATCGGCTAGGAGAACCTTTGTATTAGAGATATGTTAAGGTTAGCCAATAAACATCGTAATGTATAAATAAAATTGTACATGATATGAAACTGTTATTTTAATGTTTTAATTTTGTTTCATATTTTAATAAATACGGCCGGGAGGGTAACTCCCTCCCGCCTTCCAAAAGCTCAAGAACTGTATCCGTCTTCCCATTCTTGGGGATTGTGTTGGGAGGGGGTGACGGGTATCCAGGCCATAATAATTAGTACAACTAACTATAACGGAGGAACTTCAATGGTTTTGTACGAGTGAAATGTCCCGCTAACTATAACACCTCTAAAACCTATGTTTCTTCCAGTGAATTTCAAAGGTTTTTTTAAATGCTAATTCCTAACTATAATATGCCTGAAACCTATGATTTTTTTCAGTGAATTTCAAAGGTTGTTTAAATGATAATTTTTAAATGTAAAAATAGTTATATGTATTTTTTTGATACTGATTTTCTACAGTTTTTAACGGTTTATTTTTACATATTTTATTTTGTAAATTACATTATATATTTATATTATACATGGAGAAAATGTTTTTTAAAATATTGAAAATTAATTATTTTTGTTTTATATTTTTATTTTAATATATTTATATTATTTTCTTAATCTTTTTTTCAGTTGGAATTACCAATGTTGTCCTAAGGAAGGAAATTTAATTTACAGGTTAAGTATGTTCACGTTACTTTTGTAATCCAGTGCTGGACTCCTACGTTCAGCACTGGGACCTCTCTCTAAAACAGGCGAGTAATTACGTCTTTATCGTTTGCACGATTTTTAGAGAATATTTGTACGTTTCAAAAATCCACACTTAGAAACTTTTACATCAAAAAGCAGGCAATGATATCCTATGGAAGGAAATTCAAGTTACTGGTAAGTACGGTTAGAATTACTTTTCAGGATCAGTACTGGGCTCAAAGATGCAGCACTGAGGTCTCTTCTGATAACAGGTGAGTAAATCGCAATTCGTAGTTCGGCTGATTTTAGAGGAATAATTTTAATTTCCAAAACTCCACACTCATAAGTATTTCCAAGTGAAACCAGTCAATGTTAGCCTATATAAGGAAATTCAATTTACTGGTAAGTACGGTCAGAATTACTTTTCAGGATCAGTATTGGGCTGAAAAATGGAGCACTGAGGTCTCTCCTGATAGCAGGTGAGTAAATTGGAATTCGTAGTTCGACTGATTTCACTTTGGTCCAGTATATATAGAGCCACTTTCCTACACCATCCCCTCCCTTCACCACTGTGCAAACACGCGCTGTGGCACGTTTTAAGTTGGGGAAATAATACCCCTTCAACCCTGAGGGTCCATAGGGTCCAACTAGCCCACTAGGTACATCCAGTAAGCGCCACAGGAGCCAACTTAAAACGTGCCACAGGGCATGTTTGCACATGTCACCTCAGGCTATGTCCCCTCCCTTCACCACTGTGTAAATGCGGCCTGTGGCCGTTATAAGTTGGGAGATTATGTCTCCTTGAATCCTGAGGGTCTCTAGGGTCAAACTAGCCCACTAGGTACCTCCAATAAGCGCCACTGAGCTGGTATACAGAGATGTGTATAAAGAGACGTGGCCTCTGAACACCTGTCTACATCGCAGCTCCCTGGCGTATACTGGAGATACCTGTTGGGCCATTTGGCCCTCAGGGATCCTCAGTATTGAAAGAGAATTAATTACCCAACTTAAAACGCGCCACAGGGCGTGTTTGCACAGTGGTGAAGGAAGGGGGCGTGGCTTGAGGTGACATGTCTGCAAACACGCCCTGTGGCTCGTTTTAAGTTAGAGAATTTATTCCTCCTCAATGCTGTGGATCCCTTGGGGCCAACTAGCCCATCAGGGACCTCCAGTATGCGCTAGGGGGCTGCGTTGCAGAGAGGTGTTCAGAGGCCATGCCCTTTTTTACAACACTGCAACACAGCTCCGTGGTGCTTACTGGAGGTATCAGGTGGGCTAGTTGTCCCCCAGGGACCCTCAGGATTGACAAGGAATTAATTCCCCAACTTAAACCGCACCACAGGGTGTGTTTGCACACCCCGCTCCCTCCCTTCACCACTGTGCAAATGCGCCCCGTGGCGTGTTTTAAGTTGGGGGATTAACTCCCCTTGAATACTGAGGGTCCCTGGGGTGCAACTAGCCCACCAGCTACCTCCAGTAAGCGCCACAGAACTGCATTGCAGAGAGTTGTAAAAAGGGCCGTGGCCTCAGAACACTTCTCTGCAACGCAGCCCCCTGGTGCATACTGGAGGTCCTGGTAGGCTAGTTGGCCCCCAGGGACCCCCAGTATTCAAGGGGAATTTGTTGCCCCTCTGCAAACGCACCAGGGGGCGCGTTTGCAGAGTGCTGAAAGGAGGGGGCGTGGCCTCGCCGCGATGCCGGTATTTCTTTTTTTTTTAAGAAGGGGGCTCTGAATTAAGCAGAATACTCTCACCCAGTCAAGAGATCAGGGCTAGATCCAACACCGTTTTTTAGCTCACTGCACCATCCCAGCTCAGAACCTGGCTATATGCAAATTAGTCTGTTCCTGTCCCAGTGCATGATGGGAACAGGACAAACCAAACTACCAAGCCAATTCTTACACTGGGAAGGAAACAAGCTTCCGGGGACCGGTTTCTGGCATTTCAGCCGTCGTTGGCCCGGCTTGCTTGAATCCTGATGGTGCAATGAGCAAGGGACTCACATCTGAGTATACCCTTCCACGCTTAGGGTGGACAAAATATTTAACAACAAGGGGTGGTGATGGACAGAGTTTCTGAATTAAGCAGAATACTCTCACCCAGTCAAGAGATCAGGGCTAGATCCAACACCGTTTTTTAGCTCACTGCACCATCCCAGCTCAGAACCTGGCTATATGCAAATTAGTCTGTTCCTGTCCCAGTGCATGATGGGAACAGGACAAACCAAACTACCAAGCCAATTCTTACACTGGGAAGGAAACAAGCTTCCGGGGACCGGTTTCTGGCATTTCAGCCATCGTCGGCCCGGCTTGCTTGAATCCTGATGGTGCAATGAGCAAGGGACTCACATCTGAGTATACCCTTCCACGCTTAGGGCGGAGACAGGGAGTCTAAGTTGCGAAAACTAGAAACTCAATACATCCTTCAGCTTGACTGCAAAAGCCCAGGATACCTCAACATCACTGAGGATTTGCATACATATCTATCCTAACCCCAGTATATTGCATCAAGTCATAGTCTCTAGTCACATTATAGGCAATGCTACCCATGCAGTGGTGTTTGTTGATGTAAAGATGCAGCAGTTCGCATGTTTTTGTCAAGTGAAAGGAGCAATGCGGATGCATTACTCTTCACTTCTGTTTCCTGAACAATGTGATCCGTTCTCATATTTTTACACTGTATATACGTATGTTACATTTTGGGGTAATAGATATTCACAGCCTACATTCACAGTAGGATATAGTTATAACATTATAAAGTAGTCCAGCGACATGAGACCTAGTTATGGAATCAGTTATGATGCTTATCTAATGGATGATGGATTAGTCCCAGTTTTTACACCAGTTTATTTGTCACTTAGCACTTTATGAGCAATTTTGCACAGTACAGATTAGACTGTAGTAGGCCCCAGTTGTTTACAACAACACACACATCAGCCTTCTCGAACGGGTGTCTGTCCTTCGCAGGTGACTTGACCTTTCATAGCACTGTGACGATCCCCAAAATCAAGACAGGGATTTATCCCGCTTTGATTCATACACATATATCATGTCCGGCAATTATACAAGTCATAGGCTTTAGTACTTGACACCAACATGGGAATTGACAGCACCCAGTTTGAGATTATAGGCACAGGAAAGTAGACGAATCCGGATGGAAACGCTACTTATGAAGCAGGGTATTTTCCTAACAATTATGGGGGGTGGACTCCATTAGAATCATCAAAGTCTCCTTTACCTTTATGCAAGACATAGAGCCTGAAAAGTTAAACATATAGCCCTATAGAATGCAATAATAGGTACTACATCCATAATAGGTACTACATCCAGTAAAGTTCCACTGAGAGGACAGGGGGAGGCTCATAGGTGCCGACAAACATATAGAATTACCCGCCTTTCAGTGGACATGATCAATTTGCACAATTGCATTTTTTGCACCAATGATCAATCAGTTTTTAAAATGTGTTCTATTTACATGTTTTTTTAAATAACTGTTTTTATGATCAAGTATTTTACTGCTACTATCATATTTATATATTTAAATATGTATTCTTATATGATCATGCATTAGGCTATTACAATGGTAATTAATATACACTCTGGCTATCGAACAGATAATGACATAACAATCAATGGAGGCCATAGATACGAAACGGAGTATGTTCAACAAAAGTATTATGTTCATGTCTATGATCAGTACTGTCACATGATGCATTTTCAATTCGAGCACTGTCACTTTAAAAACTGCAGCTTACCTGAAGCACATTGTCATGTGAGCAAGCCTCTGAGGAGGTGAAACATTATGGCGGCAGTTTGCAACAAATAAAATATTCGGAACGTATTTCTAGTCCTCATCTATGTTGCTGCGGTGGGGACAGGATTGCCTTCGCCAACACTGTGGATTTTGTGATATATATGTATATATATATATATATATATATATATATATATGTATATATATATATATATATATATATATATATATATATATATATATCCTCTCCAATCCCAAATTCACAGTCGAAAAAGGGGCACGCACACAAAGATTCACACATTGGCTGAAGCGTGATGTCCCTAGACCTGGTAAAAGTTCACTGAGACGCGTTTCGGCTGCACTCAGCCTTTCTCAATCATATATATATATATATATGATTCTGAACTCGGACAAGACGGAAGTCCTCATCCTGGGATCCTCACCCTCTGCCTGGGACGACTCCTGGTGGCCCCCCGCCCTAGGCAGCGCACCCAAACCAACAGACCACGCACGCAACCTGGGCTTCATCCTGGACTCCACCCTCTCCATGACCAGACAAGTCAACGCCGTCTCTTCTTCGTGCTTCAACATCCTGCGTATGCTACGAAAGATCTTCCGGTGGATTCCCACCGAGACCAGGAAGACAGTCACCCAGGCCCTCGTCACCAGCCGTCTGGACTACGGCAACTCCCTCTACGCCGGAACCACCGCCAAACTCCAGAAAAGACTTCAGCGGATCCAGAACGCCTCAGCACGACTCATCCTGGACATCCCCCGCCGCTGCCACATCTCCGGACACCTGAGAGACCTGCACTGCTCCCGGTCACCAAGAGAATCACCTTCCGACTCCTCACCCACGCACACAAAGCCCTACACAACCAAGGACCAGGATACCTCAACAGCCGCCTCAACTTCTACGCTCCCAAACGCCAGCTTCGATCGACCGGCCATGCCCTCGCCACCGTCCCCCGCATCCGAAGAGCCACCACAGAGGGACGGTCCTTCTCCTACCTCGCGGCCAAAACATGGAACTCCCTCCCGACCCACCTCTGCCTGACCCAGGACCACCTCACCTTCAGGAAGCAACTCAAGACCTGGCTGTCCGAGCAGTAGCGGACCCCCCTCCCCTAGCGCCTTGAGACCCTCTGGGTGAGTAGCGCGCTATATAAATGCTTTGATTGATTGATTGATATATATACATATATATATATATTTATATGTATATATAAATATATATATATGTTAAACAAAAGCTCTGCAATTGAAGAAGCACTCCACAGTATGCGCATGATGGTGAACATACATCCGTAATTCAATCCCATTTGCCAACGCGTTTCAAAGCTGTACGCTTCTTCCTCTTGGGCAAAATGATTCCGGCGGTGTTCTGAGGTTTGTCTCACGTGTATTTAATTAGTTTTGGCTTCCGGTATGCCTGCTTAGTAGCAATGTGGGACTTGTAGTTTTTATTAGTTTTAATTACCCATGGTGGGTACCGTATTTGTCATTGATAATAAAAATGGTTCACAGTGCTTTTGTGCTGAGTTCACTGTGTTTTTCAAAGCCCTCCAGTGGGCTCCAGTTAGTAAAGTCACCTTCATTAGCAGGCGCACCGGAAGCCAAAACTAATTAAATATACGTGGGACAAACCTTAGAACACCGCTGGAATCATTGTGCCCAAGAGGAAGAAGCGTACAGCTTTGAAACGCGTTGAAAATGGGATTGAATTACAGATGTATGTTCACCATCATGTGCATAAAAATGTTTTTTACTGATCTACTGTGGAGTGTTTCTTCAATTGTAGAGCTTTTGTTTAGTATATATATATATATATATATATATATATATATATATATATATATATATATATATATATATATATATATATATATATATATATATATAAACCAAACATGAAATCTATTGAAAAGCATTCTTTTGAATTTCCCACTCCAGTGAGTGAAACAGTAGGGAAAGTGTTAGATAAATTACTATTCCCACTCAAGTTAGTGCATCATTGAGGGAAAGTGTTGGATAGTGGAGGGATCAAATGTACTATTCCCACTCTAGTGAGTGCAACAGTAGAGAAAGTGTTCAATAGTTGAGGGATAAAATGTACTATTCCCACTCCAGTCAATGCAACAGTAGAGAAAGTGTCGGATTGCGGAGGGGTAAAAATGTGTATTTACACTACAGTCAGTTCAAAATTAAAAACAAACATAATAACAACAACAAAAATGTAAAAAACTAAATAATTAGGAAAATATATAAATATATTAAAAATTAAAATAACAATATATTTAATGTAAAAATAAAAAGAATAAAAATATATTATAATGTTAAATACATATGACAAATTCCTACAAATATTTAAATAATTAAAATTAAAAATAATGTTCAATGATTTAGAAAAAAAAGCATTAATCATTACATGCATTTGTTTATTTACTTTGTACCCTATAACACCACACAATTCACAACCCACATATTAATTTTTAAAAAATGTACTTCCGTAATTGACAAAATTAATCACAAATCAAATAAATATTATTAATTAAAAAACAAACGAAAACACATAAAACTAATGCACTTCCCACCCTTTACCCTATGATTCCCACAACCCACAGCTAAAATTTAACTGTAAAAATATTATTACACAGTTAAAATGTATTTTCAATTAAAAACTCATAGTATTTAACATCTTTTTATAAAGTAAATACAATTCCCTTTACCCCCTATAAAACCAAAACCAACAAACAAAAAATACATTAACCAATTTCCCAAATTAATTTTCAATGAATGAATTAATTAATATTAGTGATCAACTAATTATTAATTAATTAAATATAGATTACTTCCCAACCTTTACCCCTATAAACCCCACAACCACATCTAAAATTGATTACACAATGTCCATATTTAATTGTCAATTAATTAATATTAATTAAAAACGAATTATTAAATATTTAAACATACACTTCTTCCCACTCTTTACTCCTATAAACCCCACAACATGCACCAAAAATTAATTACACAATTTTCCTAATTAATTTTCAATTAATTCATTAATATTAACAACTAATTTGTAATTAAATAAAACATAATTACTTCCCACTCTTCACCCTGTAAACCCCACTACCCACACATAAAAATTAATTACACAATTTCCATATTTAATTTTCAGTTAATTAACAACTAATTCTCAATTAATTAAAAATAAATTATATCCCTCATGTTACCCATAAAACCCCCACAAACCACACCTAAACAAATACACAATTACCATAATTAATGACCAATTAATTAATATTAACGCAATTAACTCTATAAAATATCAATTAAATAAATTATAATAAATACAAAATAATCATTAATTTATTATAATTAAATTTCTTCCCACCCTATTCCCCTAAAATCCTACAACCAGCTACGAAACTAAAAAATGCAAAAAACATACTTGCACAATACTTATATAAACAAATTAATCACATACATTTAAAATATATATTAAAATACATGATACTAATTAAATAATCGATATTTTAAACAACTATATTTTTGCAAACAATATAATGACTCACATATTTTTAGAAACTAAGGGGCTCATTAGTATGGCGGGCGGATAACCGCCCACAATGCATGCGGGGATCCCGCACATTCCATTAGGATGCGCTCACCATACTGGCGGACACATCCCGCATTTTGAACATTGCGACGGGTGGTGCTGAAAGCACTGCCCTCCGACATGCCAAAAATGCAAGTTATGAATTTTAATGCACGATGTGACAGGCACGGTGCCTGCCACGTAGTACATTGAAATGCAGGGGGGCACCATAGGTACCCCCATGTGCACCCTCCATCCCCCAGAATCCCTGGGGGCACGCTACAGACCCCCAGTGTTGAAGTTTGCATGCCTTTCCGTGGCGGTGTTGCCACCAATGAAAGGCATGTCCCTGCATGCATGTTAATATGGATGGCGGTGTCTACCAGACACTGCCACCATATTAACAGCTTTTCCACCCGGTCGACTCATTGACCGAACGGAAGACCGGCGAACAGTCTTTCCATCCGCTGAGGTCCCTCCCGCCATAGCAATGTGGTGGGGAAATTTGCATGCGGGCAGGGGATCATGTCGGGTCGATCGCCACCGCCATGCCGGCGGTGGTGATCCGCCTTACATACTAATATTTCTTACCTTAAAATCTACATTCTTGACCACGACATTGTTGCTGTCAATATTTCTGTGTCATTATATTTACAACTTGATATTTGTGTAAATCGACCTTTCTAACCTGATATTTTGCTGATATACCGGTTGCAATATTAGGATCTCATTATGAGGAAACATTTGTAGTTTAATACTATAATCTGAATTATAATTCTAAAATATTTAGGATTACAAAGGATATTTTTTATGTTTGAAGATCCTCGATGATAGGAACATCCTCAAATAAGATATAAAACAATTCAGCCAAAGATTTCGGCTAAGATTGGTAAGGCCTCTGGCTTTGATGCAAAATGCAAGTCCTGGAATGCTACTATAAGGGGAAAATAAAATAAAAAAGATGTCCAAAAGTGGACAAGCAGGACGTCTGAATGATGTTTTTATGCAAGGTTGGTTAAAGATTGTGTTATTGTCCGGATTGAGTTCATTGTAGGAGGCTAAAGTGTTAGTCCTTTCACTATTCTGTGATGAAGAGAATATCCAAATTATTATGGGCAATCAGGTCAGCAGTGTCAAATGCATGACAGTGTTGACTGATTTTTTGTGAGCATCAGTGTGAAAGGGGTGAGTAGGGTTGTTATTGTTGTAAATACTGATAGGAATTAACAGGTAGATTCATCAAGCTAAATTGCGCTCGCAAAGGGCCAGATTCTGATAATCTGGCCCTTTGCGAGTGCAATTTTTGCATTTGGGATTCATCATCCCAAATGCAAAAATCGCTATTTGCGAAATCGCATATTTGCGAGGAATTGGATTTAAGGAATCTCTAATAGAGATTCCTTAAGTGCAATTCATCAACCAATTTGAAATTGCGAATTCACAATATTTGTTCGCTATTTACCACAAAGTCTGACTTCGTGGTAAATTGTGAAAAAATAGAAAAAAGCACTTTAGTGCATTTTTCTCTGTTGCATGTTACACACACACATGTCCTTTGGATATGTGTGTGCGCAATACCTGTGTAAATTTGCATTTCAGGGGTGCTACAGGGTGTCCTTTGGACACCCCTGGCACACTTGAAATCGCTATCTTATTTGCGATTAGCTAATTGCTAATCGCAAATAAGGAATGTGTAGGAATCGCAATTTATTTTTCGATTCCTACATGAATCCCGTTTTGCGAGTCTGTAATAGCGATTCCTTATGAATCGCTATTAAAGACTCGCAAAACAGGTCTTTGATGAATCTACCTGTTAATTCCTGCGAGACAGTAAATGGCTGTAGGGTGTTTGATTTGAAACTTTGTGCGTGGAGCAAAAGTGACAATGAAAGGCAGGCACGTGATAGCTTACTTACTTTGTAGAGTAATGGGAAGAGCAGAATGGGCCACAGCTCACCCATGCCCCAACTTGGGAGATGTTATAGGAATAGTGCTCTGCAGCTCATCTCCAGGTTATAGAGATGCTCTTGGAGTTGCAATTTTCAGGTCATTCTTTGGTAATGTTGGAGTTGTTTAGACAATTTCTTACTGCCAAAGTTTAAAATCTGTATTCACCAGGGAGAAAAATGGCAAAGGCACATGTAGTTAACCAAAGTCAATTCAATTATCTATTATATCCCCTCCCTGAATGATACTGTGAAATTGTGTTCTGTGCAAGTGTCCAGTTTCCTACCATATAACTCTTTTCACACAAAACCACTACACAGCCTTTATATTTTATAAACGGGTCATTGCATCTATTTATATAACATACAGAATGGTCCCATAGAAGGCTCCGCAATCTCTAAGGGTGAGCCAAAATGGTTAGCGTCCTAACAAGCATCTTCAAATGTGCAACATTATGCTGTCCTTAACCCCTTCGCTGCGGCGGCAATTCCGCCGCAGCGCTGGGGGGGGGCGAGCGGCGCTCGCATGCTCGTGACGGAGCCGCTCCGTCACGAGCCGCGGTTGCGCTGTGCTCATGACGGAGCGGTTCCGTCATGGCCCCGCCCGCGCAATAGAACGCGCCACGCAGGCGCGAAATCAGCGCCGTGCAGGCGCGGCGGCAGGGCCATGACGGAACCGCTCCGTCATGAGCACAGCTCAGCCGATGCTCATGACGGAGCGGCTCCGTCATGAGCATGGGAGGGGTTAAATTCTACCTAAACGCAATGTTATTATTGTAATTTCACTTGACTGCTGTTTTCCCACGCACAGCAGTGCTGCCATTTCTCTTCGGTGCTCTCAGTGATTTTAACTACTGCCTTACATGTGGGCTCTCTGTTTACCTGCTTGGCAGTTTCCCATCCCAAGCTCCTGCCAGCCTGAAGCTGGTTTAAAACGCTCTGACTTATTTAGCCTAACCCTGCAGACACTTTACTGGCTCCCTGTGAATGTAGTTATGACTCACCCCAAGAGCTGTTGATTCGGAAACAAATGTATCCGGGAAATAAATACATCAGCAACAACATAACGTTCTTTGGGAAATCATACATAATTTACTTACAGTGCAGTTTTGTTCCAATAGCAATCCAAATGGGATTTTGCTGGTCCAAAGGGAATTTGTTTGTTGTGTGATATAAAGTTCAATCCCCACATGTAGGCCAGATCACTGTTATTTCTCACTTACCTCAGCAGCAGCTTGTATGTCTGAGACAGCAGCCATGTCAATATCCGCCCGGACTTGTATAGGTATCTGTGAGCCCCAAGGTTTGTGTGCAAATAAAAAAACACAGTTAAGATGCAAACCAAGACAACATCTCCCTCTCCTGGGGCTCTCTGACTGGCCCCTGAAGGCTTGTCGCTTCGCAGCATTGCATTGATTAGAACAGCAGACTTTGGAGCTTTGTCCTTCCCTACCTGCATGTCGCTGTGGGATGGGTGATGGGAGGTGTTCACCAGAGGCTTGTGCAGTACAGTGCAACTCTTGACTACCACAGACAGCGATGAAAGGCCCTTGCCAATTACCTCCTCCCTTAGGTAAAGAGCACCTTTAGACAGAATGACATATTATCCAATAAGTACACTCATAATGTGGCAGCTTTTACTGGTGGCGTTGAATAACAATCGGAATCGTGCTGCACGGCTGGATAGAGCACGAATGATGGGTCTCTCCCCCCCCCCCTTGCAAATAAGCGAATTCCTGTACACTTAATTGTCAAAATTTGGGTATCACAGTACGGATCATGTGGAAATGTTATGGTATATCAAAATGTACGTACAAAATAAACAGCAACACGTGCTTGCACCTGGCATTTGCCGCATATACTTCCTTTAATCCATCCATGGGGCATATTTACAAGGTGTTATCGTCACCAGAGCATCACTTTTTGGATGTTGTGGTGTCTGTAACCCCTTTAACTTATTTACAAGCTTAGTGCCACCATGTAAATAATGCCCCTATTCATGTAGCACTTAGCTTTCAAGCAGCAGGCACTGTGTGATTCAGTGAACGTTCAGCTGCAACATCCATTGCTTTTTTGGCTCTGACCCCTATTTACATGGCAGGCCAAAGAAACAACAAGGAGGAATCATAGAAAGAGCAAATCGCCAGTAGTGATTGTTCATGTGCAGGAAGGGACACCTTCCGGCAGATGTACAATCAGTCTGTCAAGGCAGGAACCCTTGCACTATCTTGCAAGTGGGCCTGCGTTGGCACTAGGCAGGTACATTTAGCACTAGGGGAAACACTGGGGTATGCCATATTATTGTAAATACAGCACATCCCTTCCATTTTCAGAATGTTGGCGTTACCAACTGCCACATAACACTGCGCTCCGCCATTCTGTTGTAAATATGCCCCTGCAATGTCAAACTAAGGCAATGTTTCACCATTCAGAGACTCCAAATAGAATGTGTGACAGGTCAATTTCAACATAGGGACATTCCACCAAACTGTCAGCAAAATACTGAAAAATAACCAGATCAACGACTACTTTTCTTCTGCCAAGATATGCACATAATATTGACCTAATGTTATTACTTCAATATCGAACGGTTTTTCGGGTGAGGGCAAGCTTATGCACATCTATTAAGCACAGTGACGTCACTGGTTTGTAATAGGACGACCGAACATGACAAACTATGATAGGGGGTGGTTCTGAAATGTACATTGCTGCTTTTATGAACATTTTCATGCGGTGTCTATTTAGCTCATGCGACAGCACCCCTGTTGTGTACCTGAAGTCTGATGGCTGGCCTCTGGATAGTACCCCCGCACCCTGGGAATCTGCGTGTGCCCATATTTTACTCCAATACAGAGTTAAAGCGGAAGAGAGAGCTGATCTCTGAAAGACACGGGCCACAAGTCAGCGCATTCTGGATTGTGTCACTGGATACGGGAAAATACATCTTTGTGTTGCTTTCAACTGCTTAAAAGATTTACGCCGCAGATCTAATAAAGAGACTGAATATATTATGTGCGCTTTTATTGGCAAGGAAAGTCTATTTGCCGGCTCGCGCTATAATATTAAAGGATTTTTCTTCTATTCTGCTGACAGAAGCAAGTTGATTGCCTTTTTGGTTCAAAAGCGCTCTATTTATAGCTCATTTGCAAAATGATCTCTATTCATTAGAGGGTTTCGTTTGCTGGTTATCTTTCTCCTCCTTGGCGGCAGTCAGTCAGCAGATGTTTTTAACACACTCGGCTCATGACGGCTGGGTTTAGATTTCTGCCATCACTCACTGCATCAGTAAATGAGCGGAGCATCACTACTTCACCAGGCGGTGGTGAACTTTGAAAGTGCTGGGCCACAAGTAATTGCCTTGATTTGCATCTAGCACAAAAGCCTATCGAGGTCACCGAAACCCGCCAAGAAGCATCAGGGAACTTCTCCACCTGAGAACATGTTGAAATGAAGGTGACACAATGCGCATTTTACAGCCTCGTTTTTAAAGTTATATAAAAACGTGGACCATCTTTTCTAAGATTTTGCGATTTGGTTCAATCAATCATACAAGCAGGGTTTTGTGAAGCGCTTGTGGGTGGGGAGGTGTGGGTTGAGAAGCTCCGTTGGTCTATTTCTGTCACTTTTTGGCGAAGGTCTGACACAAAATCTATTATAAAAATGTACAAAGCCATGCAATGCCCGATTTTTGCGGGTTTTTAAAAGAAAGTTACACCTTGCATTTCATTGCAGGAGGTTGGCGTTACATGAATGGAGCTTGATCCTTCCTGTGCATCCACCCATATAGTTTGAGCCAAACCTATATTTACAAAAACATAGATTTGAGCCAAAATGGTGCTCCTACCCGAGGCTGGCATTCTGCAGCAAGTACCATGAAAGGATAGTTTTTATGCAGAAAGTTATGCCTTGGTTCATGCTTTGGCACTAGGCTGCAACAAGAGTGGCAGCACTAGGAGAGAACAGAACTGTGCCATATATTTGTAAACATGGCATAGTTGTGATCTCTCCCTTTCACACAACGCAACACAGCAACTTCCCTTACGGCACTTCGTGAATCTTACTAAATCTGGGCCATAGCTTTTTACAGGCAATTCTGAAACAAAACGTATAGAATAATTCAAGAATAGTGTGGCACCCACACACGTGTTTTGAGCAACTCCACCTACCCAGCTACATGGAGATCTGTGGAAAAAAAGTGAAACAAATATTGTTTTTAAATATTTTCCCTAAAATAATGTCTTAAAAGCTATATATTGTACGTGAGGTTAAAAAATCTTGGGTATGCAATTTGACATGGCCACTTACCATTTAATAAAATATATATAAAGCACAATTTATCATTTTCCTTATCAGTCCCTTTCAAGTAGAATAGCAGTCAAAGTACATGACAGAGAAGTGCATTGAAAAGTGCAGATTAAATATTGTATAAATCCTGCAATCTTCGGAGCCTATGTATAAAAAAGTAACGTGGCGTGGATTAACTCCAAAATTACTAATGCCGCGCCTAGTCACTTTAGAAATGCATGGATGTGCCGTATTTACAATAATATGTTGCACTCAACGTTTCTCCCTTCACTGGCACTAAATTCAACTGCCTAGTGCCAATGCAGGCACACCTGTGTTGAGGAAGGTGTACCTTCCTGAACAAAAACAATCCAGAATGGCGAGATGTAACTTCTATGCATGCTGCATTGTGCAGCACACATAGAAATTGCAAATCAGCATTTTTTAAATGATTGTTATGTGTACGAAGGTGATAATTTGCTGTTTCTATGTGTACTGCACAATGCAGCACACATAGAAACAGCAAAAACGAGGAGAAAGACAGCATTTATCCTCGTTTTGCCATGTTAAGACCAGGTTTTCCCTGGTCTTAATTTTGAGTCTCTCTCCTATTTTTGCCACCCTTGTAAAGAGGGGCAGCATCAAAATCAATGGGTGTTGCAGTGGAACACCCACCACAACACTCATTGCACGCCCTTAGACGCTAAGGGGTTTAATACATTGTTGGTCGGAGTTGCCTCTGACCGACACCGTCTCCGTCTCGGGACCGACCGACCTCCGGTCAGTGGCTCCAACCTCCTTATTATGATAGGACCGAAAACTGTTCGGTCAAATACTTATATTTCTCTACGGGAGCTTGTATTACCGCCGTAAACCGGCCATAATACAGGCTCCCACAAAAAAATGGGGATGTGTGTAAAACCCTGCACCTTGTGGCAGGCACCTCATGGTGCCTGCAACACACTACATGGATTTACAGGGGGCACCCTATGTACCCCCTCGCCCACCAACCATAGGCCGCAGGGTGAAGGGTGCCCTGCTAGGGGCCCCCAAAGTCACTCTCCAACAGTCTTTTCATGTCAGAAAGGCCAGAACGGAAAGGCTGTGGGAATCCGACATCGTGATCCTGATGGCGAAAACGCCATCCACAGGGGATTATGGTGTGGTTCCAACTGGACGGAAGACTCCAAGAGCCAGTCAGAACCACATAAAATGACAGAGTGGTTCACGCTTCGACTGGTGACACTGTAATTCGGCAGTCGGACCGCACACCAACTGCGTCGGTCGGAAAACCTCCAAATGCGGTCGGATAGCTTCCGACTAGGGGTCGGAGGCTTTCCAACCATCATCGTCACATCGCCACTAAGTGTAGCATGAAAAGGGCCTTTTGTACAAGGCGGCATTAAGCCATGTTAAGTGGCTTAATGCCGTCTTGTAAATGAGGCCAAGGGTTTATCACCACAGGAACATCACAAAAAATTATCAGCTAGATTCATGAAGCATTTTTGCGGGATCAAACGGTGCGAATGGCAGAATTCGGCCGTTTGCACCCGCAAAAATGGCATTTGAAATTCATCATTGGGTCATGTACTCGCAATTTGAGAAATTGCAAATAATTGCGATTTCTCAAATTGCGATCGCATTTAAGGAATCTCAATTTGAGATTCCTTAAATGCTATTCATGACCCAAGAAAAAATTGTGAATTCGCTAGTTTTTCCCGCTATTTACAGCAAAGTCAGACTTCGTGTTAAATAGCAAAAACTGAGAAAAATGCACTTTAGTGCATTTTTCTCAGTTGTATGTTACACACACACATGTCCTTTGGACATGTGTGTGCGCAACATGAGTCTAATTTACATTTCAGGGGTGCTACAGGGTGTCCTGTGGACACCCCTAGCACCCTTGAAATCGCATCCTCATTTGCGATTAGAAAATTGCTAATCGCAAATAAGGAATAACTCCCCATTCAATCCTATGGGCCTTAGGCCCATAGGATTGAATGGGGAGTTATTCCTTATTTGCGATTAGCAATTTGCTAATCGCAAATAAAGATTGTGTAGGAATCGCAATTTATTTTGCGATTCCTACATGAATCCCATTTTGCGAGTCTGTATTAGCGATTCGCAAAACATGCCGATGATGAATTGGCCTGTCTGTTCCTGTGGTGATAAGGACTTTTCAATATGCCCCTTAGTTATTATATATGAGCACTATCCCCTAAAATAGAGAGATTTTACTTGCTCAGACAGAATAGGAACCACTCAGGTCTCAGAAATCATGCACACAAAGGTCTCAGATAGCATTGATGTAAAATCAAAAGCTTTCAATATAGATTTCGATGCACAGTCATAAAATAAAACACAATGCAGCAAGAAAGTTCTCTCCTTGAAGCAAATGAGTTAATAAAATCAGCAACACGTGTTTCGAAATGATGATACAATATTACTCAAAAATCATTCCTCATAACATCAGCATTAGTTCTCTTCAAATGTGCGTGACTGATAATTCAAATGCCAACATGACATATTTTGAAAATGCTCATATTCTGCCTGAAAAGCAGATGTTCATTTTCTGAAAGCATAATTGCAGTCGTTCGTCAACCCAAAGAACAAGTACAGCACTGGAGCAGCAATGCAACTGAATATCACACTCACAATTGAATAAACAAATGCAACACTAGTGGTAGGTTGTCTGACAGGTACATGCTTTCCATTTACAACAGTCAAGCTACAGCGAATGAAAAGAACAGGTGCAGAGTGCAGGTGCCATGACTGCAAGCTTCAATGATGCACTATTGTTCAGCACCTATAACAGCAGTGCCATCTTCTTATTATAACAAGCACAGGAATAGCCAGCGACTAAAAGAATCAAAGAGTCATCCAAACACACAAATTTCAAGAGAGGCAAATGCCAATACATCCTTGCTCATCACACACAGGAGGGCAGAGTGAAGGCAGCGTGAGTTTTAATGGTACACAATTAATAAGCACTTACAACATCAGTGCAAGCTTTCTTGTACAACAAGCAAAGAAATAGCAGTTACAGAAAAGGATCAGTGACAAAATATTGACAACAAGAATATTGTGATACAAAAATATTGTGTCAAAAATATCCATCACAAAAATATGGTTTTCCGATACTTAAAATGTAAATAAATAAAATAGCAAAAGAAATATCCCTGTCAATTATAGTGAATTAAAAAAAATTGCATTCTTATATATATAAAATAATGAACATTAAATATAATAAAAGGAACAGTAATATAATACAAATTCAAAACATTTAAATAATTAAAAAATATATTTACCTGTTATACTTATTTACCAAAAAACACAGGTATATATGTATGTGTGTATGTTTATTTAGAGATATGTATTTTAAAACTAATATTAAAATAATAATTTTAATTTATATTATAATTTACTATTTTTAAAGGTCAATAATATAACAAATATACATATATACATATACACACACAAGCACACACACACATAAATATAAATGCCTATACATACATACATATACATACATAATGAAAAAACAATAGGTTTGACAGACGTTATAGTTAGTTGAACATTAGATTCATAAAAAAACAGAGAAATTCGCCTGTTATAGTTAATAGAGCTAACTATATCTTTTGCGCCCGCAATGCACTGTTGATGACATCACATATTACATCACTCATGACATGGTCACTGACATCACTGATGACATCTCAAATGGCTTTTAGGGCACTGTAGTGAGCTCATTACTAAGTGTACATGCACACAGGCTTCCGCCACTGCATTACTCGCGCACATTTAATGACCTGCTGGACCGTACTGTAGGCCTGAACCAGCGGGCAGTGCTACCCTACAAACACGTGTAGAGCGCAGTGCTGCGGGAGGGGTAGGGTGCATCAGCCTGGGTGCGCAGGTCCGAATAAGCGATGTTGCTGTGCGTAATGATGTGATCTATGACCTGATTCAGTCTCATCTCTGTCTCATTTTAAGGACCTGCTGGACCGTACTGTAGGCCTGAGCCAGCGGGCAGCGCTGCCCTACAGACACGAGGCGTTGGCTTTTATGGCACTGTAGTGACCTCATTACTAAGTGTACATGCACACAGGCTTCCGCCACTGCATTATACATGCACAATATGCTTCTAGCATGCGCTCTCTTCCTTTATATGTAACCATTAGCATAACATATTATTATTTAACTTTGTGTATTCTCAGGCACTCCAACTCCTATTTTAACCACGATTACCACTAACAGGTGGTAGATCGTACTTCAAAAACAAAGGATGCACTCAACTGGTGTTTTCTATTAAGCTTGAAATAAACCTTCATTCACCTCCAGACTTTTCCACATTAAGGGCCTTATTAGGATGGAGGATTTTCCGCATCCTCCGGGCCTGCGGAAGCTACCGCCGGCCCTGAGGATGCGGAAAATCCACTGCAGACTCACCAAAGACCCACCGCCACATTAGGATGGCTGGTGGGTCCTGGTTTCCGTCCACAGCTTTTCCGCTGTGGTTGGCTTACAACCGCGGCGGAAAAGCTCTAATATGGTGACGGTGTCTCTTAGACACGGTCAGCCAGATTAAGATGGGCACTGAAACATGCTTTCCGCGGCGTCCGCGGCGGCTTTTCCGCCGAGGAAAAGCATGTGTAACTTCACTGCGGGAGCCCTTTGCGGGCCCCCTAGGTGAAGGGGGGTGGGGGGTGCACATGGGGGGTACCTATGGTACCACCCTGCATTTGTATGCAGAAAGCGGCAGGCACCGCGCGGTGCCTGCCACTTTCTACATACAAATGCAATGCGTGCATTTTTAACATTGCTGCGGGTGCAGCTTGAAGCCGCACCCGCCGCATTGTTAAAAATAGAGGATGTGACCGCCAGGGTGGCGGTCACATCCTAATTGCACAGGAGGGAACTCCGCAGCCCATGCGGAGGTCCCCTCCTACTCTATGGTGGCGGACGGACTCAGGTCCGTCCGCCATCATAATGTGCCCCTAAATTATTTCTCCCTTTTCAGACACTGAAATGGGCAGAGCGGGCGCTCACTCCGTCATGATGCCCTCGGCATTCTGAAGCCTTCCATCATGATATCAAGACACTGTCCCCGACGGGAGACCTGTTCTCCCATCCTACAAAGGTACCCCGGACTCGGAGCTTGCACCAACACGTTGTTGGACACACCAATGGTGACAGGTGAACAGTGAAGCCTCGGTGCGCAGGACCTACAATTGAGAACAGTGCGGGGGAAGGTGCTGGGGGGCAGCACCCTGGGTGCACAGGTGCAGGCAAGCGATGTTCCCGTAGCTAATAATGTAATCTCTGGCCTCATTCATATGTTTCATTTTAAGGACTTGCTCGACCACACTCTTTCTCGCGGACCCCACGTCCTAGACAAAGGGGTGATGGGACGTAAACTCAGAGGGTTGGGTCCAATACACCGACGCTCTGTCTCCTCCTCCCTCCTTTCTTTTGACTCTCCCTCCCCCTCCCCCTCTCCCTTCCACTCACTCCCTCTCCCTTCATTCGGACTACCTTTCTTTTCATCTTCCACTTGGCACACAATCTTATGTTTCATTTTTGTCTTTCAGGTTTTGTATGCTGCTTCCGGAGGAGGCCCACCCAAGTATTTCATGTTATACTGTTGTTTGTTCTAATAAACTTGTGTTTCCATTTATTTGTTGTTTTAATAAAGATTTTTTTTCCAATTAATAAGTGAGTGTATAGGTGTTCTTTTTCTGACAACACTTGTCTGTAGTTTATTGTGAAAATCGTCTGTTTATAGGAGGTTTAGAGAGAAAACATTTTTAATTTTGCAGTGCACCTACCAAATATAAACCAATAGACTATTACATAAATGAAGCCTGCGTAATTCTACAACTGCAAGGGTTCTATGCATGTATCACTTTATAACACTATGAGTACTGTCCGTGTAATTACAGAACCAATAAGGCACTGCCTAACAACAAAGCGACTTCAGGGACTGCCGAGGCTACCCTGCATATTTAAGTAAAGCCCTGGAGGGTGGCAATCACCAGACTTCATTTGGCCTCGAAGCCCCCCGAACAATACCCAAGAAGGTGGCGATTCCCTATGCTACGAAACGTCTCTGTGCCCTTCCACGCCCAATTTACATGTGACATTACGATCCCCAGTCCTACAGAGACCCCTCAATATAATATTCAACAAGTGAGACCCCACTTTTTTTTCTCTCCATTTTTACCATTCGGATCCGCTCTATTAAAGCGATACAAGATTTTCCTCCTTTCGCTTCAACTAGTCAAACAAGGATTTGCTATCACAGGGTGGAAGCCATGCACTCGCCCTCTAATAGCAAACATAAATGTGCTTTGGTTTCACACCCTGGGATATTGTATGATTTGCGCCCGGGAGGTCTTCTCCCTAGGACCATGATGCATTGGTTAGTATAAACGCATACTAACACTACTTACACAGGTGTAGTATAGTGACCAGAGTGTAGTGAAGAGGCATAGGAAATGCAAAATATAAAAACATAAATTCTACCAGAGGTCAGATAACATAGTTCAATGAGCCAACGACCCTGGGATGAGTAGAAACTGCTACACGAAGAAAACGGGTCTTCAGCACAACACAAGCAATTTTGAAGTATTGGTGAGTGCTGCCTTCTTTTTACCTTCTCTCACTCATCAATGTATGTAGTGAAGAGGCAGACCGCAGTGGATCCGATTTATTGCAGGAAAACAAGACACCTTAAACAGCCACCAACAGGAGCTGACAGCAAGGCAACCGTCTTCTCCAGCACAGTGTACAAACTCCCCAAGGTTCCCCTCATGACTGCCCTACATTCTAACATTACATAATTACATTCTAATAGAATTACATACTAACATTCTGCTATGTCTTACATTGGAATACTACACAGAGCACATGACGTTACAGCAATGAGCTCATGGTTTCATCCAGGAGTCTTCAGACCGGTAGGGGTGAGTAGTTCGCTTCCCACTCCCTATATTATATCAACGCAAACTAACACTTCTTCCACAGGTATACTACAGCGCCCAGAGCACATCACTTTACAGCAATGAGATCCCAATTTAGGCTCATGCTTTAATCCCTGAGTCTTCAGACCAGTAGGAGAAAGTAGTTCGCTACCCACTCCCTATATACTATAAACACATACTAACACTACTTATACAGTTATACTACAGCGGCTAGTATCCTACAGTGCCCAGAGAGCGTCACTTTACAGCAATCAGCTCGGTTTCATCCCTGAGTCTTCACTTCACACTGGTAGGTGGGAGTACTTCGCTTCTGGTATAGTATAAACGCACTGTAGGGGTCAGTAGTTCGCTTCCCACTCTCTGTATAGTATAAAAGCATACTAACACTACTTACCCAGTTATATTACAGCGGCTAGTATCCTACAGTTCCCAGAGCCCATCATTTTACAGCAATCAGCTCGGTTTGATCCCAAGTCTTCACATCGGTAGGCGTGAGTACTTTGCTTCTGGTATAGTGTAAACGCACAGTAGCGGTCAGTAGTTCACTTCCTACTCCCTGTATAGTATAAACGCCTACTAACACAACTTGCACACGTATACTACAGTGCCCAGAGCCCATACTTTTACAGCAATCACCTTGGCTTGATACCCAAGTCTTCACACCGGTAGACGTGAGTACTTTGCTTCCTGCTTCCGGTATAGTATAAACCCATGATAACGGTCAGTAGTTCACTTCCCAGTCCCTGTATGGTATAAACACGTACTAACACTACTTGCACACCTATGCTACAAAGACCAGAGCACATCACTTTACAACAATGAGCTCACAGTTTAGGGTCTCGGTTTCATAGTATCATACCCGAGAGTAGCAGCATATCATCTCAGCACCATGTCACTCTGAGCACCCCAGACTTTCAGACTGGTAGGAGTGACTACTTCGCTTCACACTCCCCCACAGAGCTTACAGTGCTCCTACCTTCCTTTCCTACTTTTTTTGCCCTTTTTTCCCTTACTCACTTCAACGAAATCACAAAATGGCAGCCAACACTTCCTAGTTGCAACAGCTCACAGCGCTCTCAACCAATAAATTGCAACCTCGTGCTCGTAACGCCTCAGCCAATCAGATTGCAGAATTCCCATATATTGATATCTGTAAATTTTGATATTTTGCAAAAACGACTGAACGGATTTACACCAAATAAACAAAAGCGTGCTTTCTAGACAAAGACCCTTCTCTCTGCCAAATTTGGGGAAATTCCGTTCACACTTTTGAGCTGTAGCATTGTCTAAAGTTTCCTACGGAAATTAACATGGAGAAAACATGTTTTGGGACCCCCCTCTTTTCTCAGCCCCCCCTTGATGAATCACACCCAAACATTCAACATATGAGCTGATATGAACAGAGAATTAGTTTCGAGAATTTCATGAAGATTCATCAAACGACGCCAAAGTTATAAGCAAAACAAAAAATGTTCTTCCTATGGAAACTAGTTCCTAACTATAACTACCTACTGGCGACCGCCAGTATGTAATATATACACATTTTCACCCAATAAATTAAAACTGTAACAAATACACTTGATTTTTTTTAAAACATACAAATTAAAACTACAGATAAAAAAGTAAACAATCTAATAAATTACATCTTACTAAAAATATATTACATATTACAAACATTACTCATTTAAGATAATATAATTTTAAATACACAGAAATATTATAATAAAAAAATGTAAACTATAAAATTCTACAAATAATACATATACTATTCCTACTCCAATCTATACTCCAGTTGGAAAAGCGTTGGAATCAGGAAGGGTAAAGTATACTATTTCCACTCCAGTCTGTGCAACAGTGGCAAATGTGTTGGACACTGAGGGATACAATATACTATTCCCACTCCAGTCAGTGCAACAGTAGGGATAGCGTTGGACACAGGAGAAGTACAAATTATTATACCCACTCCAGTCAGGTCAACAGTAAGGAAGGTGTTGGATTGCAGAGGGGTAAAATGCACTATTACCACCCTAGTCTGTGTTACAGTAGGGAAAGTGATGGACACAGATGGGGGAAAATTACTATTTTATATACCTGGTTTGGTTTAGTAGCTCGGGCTGGTCTGTACCCATGAGGCACAGGGTTACGACTGGTTTGCATATAGCTGGGTTTGAACTGAGGTGCCGAAGTGAGCTAAAGAGTGATGATGGATTCAACCTAGATCTGTGATTGAGGATGAGTGTCTGAAAAGTTTCAACGCTCCATCCATCATCTCCTTTTGTTTGCTTTGTTCACCCTGAGTTGGCAGGGTATGCCCAGACGTGGGTCCCTTGCTCACTTTGCCACTAGATTCAAGTTGCCTGGCTGATGAAGGGTGTTACTCAGAAACCGGTCCCAAGATGCTTGTTTCCGGTTCAGGGAAGACCTGGCTTGGCAGTTCGGGTTGGACTGTTCCCATGAGGCACAGGGTCAAAACTGCTTTGCATATAGCTGGGTCTGAACTGAGGTGGCTAAGTGAGCTAAAGAATGATGATGGATCCAACCCAGATCTGTGACTGGGGGTGAGTGTCTGAAAAGTTTCAGCGCTCCGTCCATCGTCTCCTTGTATTTGCACTGGAAAATTACTATTTCCACTCCAGTCTGTGCAATAGTAGGGAAAGTGTTGAACTCAGGAGAGGTAAAATGTACTGTTCCAATCCATTGGAAATTATGGGTATGCTTGCATTGCAGAGGGGTAAAATATACTAATCCAACTCCATTCTGTGCAACAGTTGGGAAGGGTTTGGTCTCAAGAGGGGTAAACATTCACCAATCCCACTCCAGTCTGTGCATTAGTGGAGAGAAAGCAATTCACTTCAAATTAAAACAACATTTTAAAACTATATTAAATAACAATAAATATATTTGAATATAAAAATTATATGTATATATACATTTTTTTTAAACAAACTACATATTTATTATAATGTTTAATAAATGTGATAACCTAAAATAAATATTATTAATATAATTATACCACACTTTATTCTCACAACAATATTAACCAACAAGTAGAATGTTATTTACTAATAAACAGCATACCACAATTAACTCATAACATAATAAATAACACAAGACTTAATGAATGAATAACAATTTTTACGTTTGTTATTACTTAAATAACTTTGTTCCCTATACTTCTTTAAACTAAACAACACACACCTATGTTAAAAATTATAATAACTACACATTTTATATAATTAATTATCAATTAACGAATTAATGGTAACTAACTAATAATAAAATAATTCTAATTAATTTACTTCCCACCCTTTATCCATATAAACCCAACAACCACACATAATATATAAATAAGAAAATCCCAATTATATAATTTACATAATTAGTTAGAAATTAAACAATTAATAATAATGACTCAATATTAAAGATATTATATTTAATTTACTTCTACACTTTATTCCTACAAACCGAACTACCCACACCTAATATATACCTTAAACAATATTTTAATTACACACTTTACATAATTATTTATCAGTACAATATGTATTATTAATTAACACAAATAATTAATTATTATAATTAATTTCATTCACACCTTTACCAGTACAAAAAACACAACATACACAAAAAATATAAATTATAATTACAACATTTAAATAAGTATTTATCAATTAAATCAATAATAACAATAAAAAAATACTTGTACATTTATTATAATTTATTTATTTCCCAGATATACTCCTTCACACCCTACAACCCACACATAAAACTTAACATAATATAAACAATAATTATACAATTAACATAAGTAATTATCATTTAAATAATTAAAATCAATTGAAAATTTATAATTAATGATAATTAATTTACTTCCCACCGTGTACCACTATAAACCCAACAACTCGTTACGGCACTAAAAATTACAATAGACTCATAAATCAAATTAAAAAAAATGTGTAAACTATATTAAGTAAGAATAATTAACATAAGTATACAAACAATTTATAACATATACTATTAAAATATATACTAAAATACATAAAATCAATTAAAAATTGATATTATTAAAAACAATATTTTTGTTTAAGATATTAAACAACTTAGATTTGTTTAAAATAAATATTATTTACCTTAAAATCGATATTCTTGCCAATAATCATTTTTTACACAGTATTTGTGCATCCCAACATTTTTTTGCAATGTTTTGTCTGAATGCCAAATATAACATCATGTGTCACTCAAAAACAAATACGCTTTAGCAAGGACACACGCATATGCAAATTTACTCATCACACACAGAAACAGGTAAGACGTAACAAAAACTCTGATCACATCACCTCTAATCTACTGTTCCTTCAGTTGGCAGCAGAATTGACATCACATACGCTTTGACTTTAATGACATCACAGGAAGTGACATCATATGATCCTTGACCCAGTATTTTCCCAGTACGACCTGTCACATGACTCTAACATCACACTCACAGTCTTTTATATCCCCTTACACTCATTATTATATATTCTCACTCACTCTATTGCATTCGCCCATAATCTCACATACTCATACATAATTACTGACACTCAGGCCCAGGTTTACTAATAGGATACACCATGTTTGCATTACTTTTGTAATGAAAACCCAGCGCTGAGTGTTACGGTAGGATTTACTATCCATGGCAAATTCAGATTTGTATTGCATAGGATTTCAAAGTAACGCAAAATTTGACTATGCCCAGCTCCATGTTATTTTGCGTCCAGTGGGCATTCCATGGGTGGTGCATGGGTGTTCCAGTGTAACCACTCATTGGTTTTGAAGTGAGTCCCTATCTACATAATTTGTTAGCGAGGAATTTGTACCAAAAACTCCTCAAGCCAGGCATAAACAAGAGAATCTATAAATGTTCCTCTTTTTTCCAACTTTACATGTGTGCTACAGAGTACAGAAAACATACAAATGGGAGAAGCCCTAAAACATAGTTTTTGCACTGGAATCTACCCTTTGCAGTGCAAAACCTATGCTTTATAGAACACACTCACCTTTGCACAATGGTGCAAGTGTGTGTGTGCATGTGTGTGTGTGTGTGTGTGTGTGTGTGTGTTTGTGTTGGTGTTTGATTGCCAAATGTGCACAAGTGCACAGGGAGAGAAACAATGAACCTTATTTTAAGATATATGGGGCCCCTTGCGCCATTGGAACTTCACTTAATATGAAGTTCCGTGGCGCAGAAGCCTGCGTGATATTTATCAGGCAGCAGTACGCCAGTTTTTGTGGCGTACTGCTGCCTGATAAATATCCGTCCCTTTAACACAGTGTTCTGCGTTAAAGGGGCGTGCAATGGGTGTTGCAGGGGGCGTTCCCAGCAACATCCATGGCCTTTTGACACTGCCCCAGATTTACGAGAAATCGGAACTTTGAAGCAGTGCCAAAAGCTTACGCCTCCCCAGGGGAGGCGTAAGGGAGGCGCAACAGGGAGAAATGTCTTTATTTCTCCTCGTATTTCCTTTTTCTATGTGTGCTGCATTCTGCAGCACACATAGAAAGAGGAAAAGCCTCTTGTGATTATTTTTGTACAGAAAGGTTTCCCTTCCTGTACAAAAATAATCTTCCCCGCAACGCAGGCACCCTTGCAGCATTGTGCAAGGGTGCCTGCGCTGGCGCAGGCAGCCCATTGTGCGCCGGCGTAGGGGATAAGGACAGGAATGCGCCGTATCTCATAGATACGGCGCATTTCCGCCCTTTTCTTTTGCCGTAGGGAAGCGCAGCAGGAAGGCCTGCTGCGCTTCCCTACGGCAAAAAGTCATAAATGAGGCCCATGGTGCATTTGTGTGCTTTCCCTCTTTGACACAAATCAGCACAGCATCTTTGGTGCAGTGTTGCCTTGAGTCAAAGGACAGTATATTTTTGTCTCAGTCTCACACAATATCAATACCTGGCCATGGCTCTCACTCACTTTCATTCACACACACATTTACACATACAGACACATGCTCACACATACACATGCTCTTATCTCACATAAATCCACTCTCACCTGCAAGCAAGTATACAACATACGTTTAAAAACATGTTCACTTACCATAGCTGCCACCGAAGCTTTCAATCCAAGTAAGTGTGCTCAATTTTTTATTACACTAATAGTGACTAATAGAATATTATTCACTATTAGCATAAAGAAAAACATGCTGCAAATAAGGAATGTGGATCTGCCCCAGTATTCTTGGCACTGATTTTGCCACCTCTGAAGCCAGGGATTGCGAATGCAGTGCCAGGGGTCACAAGGAGCAAGCCAGGGGTTTCAGCCGCGACCCCTGTTGACCCCTAAATGACGTCCATGCTTCACCCTTGTACGTAACCAAGAAACTACAAGTTTCAGACACTAATTGAGAAATGATCAATTACCTGAACACCCCACCTTCAACAGGGAGTGCTGCATGCCTCAATCATTCCCTGCAAGTGTCAAAATGCTTATAAAAAAGACCAGAAAGCACTCCTAATCGAATGACACTGGGGTTAACCATCCATGCTGCAGGCCACCTTTGGATGCGCCCTAGCCATTCCCAGAACGGTCTATCGACAAACCTTTCATGGTACATCATCTGCCTCATTGGCTGATATCACCTTTTATTTATTCATTGTTTTTGTCATGAGTATGTGTATTTCCCCTTGTGAGGGATACTTGTTACTCACTTTTCCTAGTGTAATTCTTTGTATTGCACACTTGCTACCAATCTGTTATGATTCTATTGTAAGGCACACTGATGCCTCCAGCTAAAGTCCTCACTTTATAAAATATAAAAAATAAATTAATAAATAATATAAACAGAAGTGCTGAATGAAGGCAGCATGAGTGCAAGCTTCGATCACAGAGAACAGTGTCACTCTCAATCATTTTAGGTCTGGCCTAAAGGCAGTTCTAGTCGTCAGCTGGACTCGTGTTTATTTTTTAGAAATCATAACAAAAATATGTATGCAATTATATAGAGGGTTGTTGGGCAGAAACCTTCTTCCAGTGGTCTGTTAAGCTGTCATTCACATTATAGGTCAACCCACCATAGCCAACAATATAGAGCAGTGGTCCAAACCACTTCAGCCATTGGGTTCCCTGATTGTGTGTGATAGCATTTTGCCTCTGCACATGTCCTCATCTGTCCCAAAAATAGGGCACTTCAATGCCAGGGCTACTTTCATTTACATTTCTTTTGTAAACCAGTTCTTTTTGCAGCTACCATGCTGCAGAAGTGTCTGTTTATAGGTTAAAGCAGAGGGGCCCTACTCTGAATCTCTGTGATGCTGCTGCAGAAGGTTTCATTACTAAAAACGAATCTGCTTGACTCCATTAGCTGTCAGCATACATGAAGATGGATGCATGCTATCATTGTTATGGGGATTTTGCGGGCCAGGAGGCAATGGTAATGTAGGGTAGGCATGCGTTTGTTTTTAGTTCAGTTCACTTCAAATCTGAGGAGCCTCCTAATGCAGTTTATCCCCTGCCATGTCCCACCAGGTCAGGAGCAGGCATAATAAACACGCCACATATGGAGCTCGTAACCAACGTCTTTATTCATCAGGTTGAGAATTGAACTGAACTTTTCAATATATCATAACTGTTGATAACCACACCTTAACACTTCCCACTTAGTTGCGTAATTCTTTCATTAAGTCTAACTAGAACCATAGGGTTCTAGCACTCATAGTCTTAAGACACTACATCCCCCCTCTTGTTACATAAAAGGTGTAAATAACAACAGCATTATAATTCTTCAATAAGTCATCTAGTTGCTTGCACTGTTCATCCAGATTGCGTGGTATCAGGTAGTTGAGCTGCACCAGGAGTGGACATTAAGGGTACAGTAGCTGATGTTTACTGTCAGGGGGGGCAGTCCCATCGGTGATTACAAGGTCTGATGAATGTCAATTGAGATGTCAGAAATGTGATGAGTCCCTTGTGATGGATTTTCTTAGACTCTGCACCGTTATCATGCATCCCTTGCATGTTACAGCTCTCAGAGGCTCAGCAGCAAATGGAAGATCTGTTTTCCACTTCCATTTTTGTTTGACAAGAACTCAGCCACATTTGTGGAAGACGATCTTCTGAGTTCACCAACGTTCATCAGAATATGCCTTCATTTGATGTTTTCAAGTAGTTTCAGTGGCACAAACCTAGTCAGCATTCCAAGTCAGTGATCCACTGAGGTAGTTTGATTCTTATAGCTCTCCCAAACAGCAAGATGGCCGGACTCTCACTGGTGGTAGAGTGAGGATTCAAACAATAAGCACGGAGGGCTTGACATACGGCTGGACTCCCTCCATCAATTCACATTGGCACACTCTCTTTTGGGTGCCCATAAATTGTTCCATGACACTGTTAGCTTGGGGCCACAAGGGTGTACATTTCTGATGCTTGACATTGATCTTAGTTTGAAACTTCTTAAACTCATTACTATTAAACTGTGGAAGATTGTCAGATTTAAAAATGTCTGGGATGCCCCATCTTGCAAAGATGTCTTCTAGCCACTCAATGACCTTGTCATGCATTGTTGATGACATCTTCTCCACCAGAGGAAAACAGGAATACTCAACAAGGACTACCAGGAGATGATGTTCATTTGCTATGGGCCCAAAGAAAACAACATCCAATCTTTCCCACACACATGCAAAAATATCATACATGAGTAGTGGGTGCTGTGTCACTTTAGAGGAAATACAATTACATAAGTAAAGTGTCACTCCTTTTATTCCCTCTCAACTCTCTCTTCCAGGCACGGACACCATACTTGATCCCTCAAAGCTCTTTTCGATGTGACAATAGCACAATGTCCGTTGTGAGCGAGTTCAATGACTTACTGTCTGAGACTCTTGGATATGATGCTACTTGAGCCTCTTAACACAATTTCAGACAGACAGTTCATCCTGCACATTGTTTTACTTTTGAAACTCAAAATCGTCACTCAGAGGTCGAACATTTTGTCACCACAGCTACACTTCAGGGAAAGCATGTTATTTGCATTTGTCACAGCAACAATCTATTCAGTGGATAAGGTCACTGGCATGCTGGACCTTACAATGAAGTTGATGTACTCTTCAGCTGTCTTCAGTGTCGAGCCGTGATGATGTAATGGCACTCTTTAGAAGTAATCTGCAGGCTTTTGGTTCTTTCCTGGCTTATGCACAATCATATAGTCGTACTCTTGAAAATGCAACCCCTACGTCTCTGTGCATCGGGGAATCTTGGCCTTGGGTTTCCGAACATGGTGAGCAGTGCTTGGTTTCTATAGCAAATGTGAAATGCTTTCTGTAAAGAAACACATGGATGTGTTTTCAGGTCCACACCACATCCAGACTCTCCTTCTCTGTCTGACAGAGTTCAGCTTGGAATACACCACAATGTGTCTCTGAGAATTTGGATGTCCATTATGCTGACCAAGAATTGCTCCTAGCCCCACTGGGCTGGCATCAAGAGTAATCTTAGTATGCAATTTTGGTTCGAAGTAAGCCCTTCCATTTGTGTTTTCAGTTGCATGCTTTATCCTTTTGGAGCTTTAGCTGCATTCGGAGAACTATCAGAACTGGGCATTTCATTTAGTCAGGTCTCTCAATGTGGCACGCACTGTAGCAAAGCCACAAATGTACCTTGAACGATAGCTAGCCATGCCCAAGAAGGATCACAGCATGGTGATATCTTGTGGGGATTTTGTTGTGTAGTTCCTAGGAATACCCAGGACCTGCGCGTTTTGGATGACCAAAACTGAGGGATTGGTCTTCCAACCGCTTACGGACACCCCCACAGGAAATGTCAACCGTGAGACCAGCTAGCTCTACAGTGCCACTACCATTGTTTCTTAGAGAGGTGTAGGTAGTTTCTGGCAACCACTGAACATGACAAACCTGATTCCTCAGCTATAGTGGAAACAGTACAGTATGTTTCGCTTGGACACTCATGCTTGCTTACACTCAGAAAATATACAGGGTGGCAATTAGGATGTTTCAATAAGTATGTATTGGTCCAGCGACAATCTGGCGTAAAACATATGTGCTGCGAAAATCAGGAGACAAGAGATTGCTAGTACCAATTTAGTAAATAGTAGATACATTTCTACCATAATGAAAATAAGATGGACATAAGCAGTTCAGATTAAAAACAGTAGCACTTACAAATTCCGAAACATCTGCACCCTAAGTAATTTGCCTAATAAACATAGCTAACCTAGATATGGTATATGTATGTCAGCCAAGAATCCACTAGGGAAAAACCAGCCCCCTCACCTGATGGTTTAGAATGAAGTACCCCATCTCTGCTTCAAGGATGACACCCCACAAGAGATGTCAGTCTCTGTGTGTCAGAGATTCAGCATTTAGCACCTCATGTCAGCTTGGAAGGAATTCTTCTCTAATTTCTAAGGGGGAATATGGGTCTTTTATACTGGTGAGGTCACGCCAGGATTTTTTCCCAAAAAATGCAATCATACCCAGCTGGCTGTTGGTCAAGGAGGAAAAAGTAGTGATCTTTAAACAGAAAAACTATACCGTGCCTGAGGACATGTTTATGTACGTCAGGTACAGGAATTATGATGGAGTACTGGGAACTTGGCATCAAAGAGACAGGAGCAAGCTACTAGGTAAAAGGTTACCTGTTTAGAATCATTATTGTCTTGTGGATAGGACAACATATGTAAAATAGGGTATACATGACAGAACTATCCTAAAGGACATGACACCCACTTCTCATCAATAGGTCAACAGGGTCAGCTAGGTAATGATAAAGCTAACGCTATTAAAATCATTTACAATAAAACATACTAATAGCACTTTAAAAGCTTGAAAAATTTCCATAAACACCATCATCAACATGGGAATATGCTGTGAACAACTGTACACTTGGGCCTGCAAGGGCTCCAGTAGCACTTCTATGTCCGGTGGCGCAGCCAATGGAAGTGTCAGACACAAGTCCAACATACAGCCAAATCCGCAGAAGAGGCAACTGAACACAGGCAGGACACAGTCTAGCCAGAAGAGTCTGAAAGACAGGAACCAATGCTCACTCAGCTCCCGAAGCCATGGCGAGGTCTGGTAGAACACCATATGCTCACAACAGCATCGTTCCAGTACTGTTCTCTCCATGTTTTGAGGAATTGATACGTCCATTGTGAAGCAATAGGATTAAAATCAGGATGCTCGCTACCTGTAGCAGGACCAAAGGAAGCCCTATAAAAACGCTTTCAAGTACTGATTGTATGAAAGCTAGAATTACTCCGAAAAGGGTCTGAAAGGTGGTTAAGAGAGGTGATCCAAGGCGCTTAAATAAGTATACTTTTCCACTCAAATCGGACATGGTAAAGATATAATTAACCATTTATCTGAAATGGATCGGGAAGTTCGTACGGACCAGGGCCTGCATCTCTGTCAAAGACCTTGCAACCTGGAGACCAAAAGTCTCTCAGGCTGAAGTTAAGGCCACATTTTGTTGAAAGAACATGGCTTTCAGTCTGTTTAGTGAATCAAACCTTCTATTGGAAACATTCAATGAAGGCCACAGTGGTGCCTCCCTAACTGTGCGAGCTGGGTTAAACAATACTTGCTTACAACAAACAACCCTGAAGTTTACTGTGACTAGATATGCTATGCCTGAAGCCAACCTGCAACAGCCTTGATCATTCAGCATTAAATAACTCCCATTGGAGAGTAACTCAAAAACCGGATGAACCACGGCAGCTGGAGAACCTTTTCTCGTAGCAGGATAAGTTTGCTTTTGACGCATTAAATGCTCCATGAAGGGACACCTCTTTGCACACTAGTGACCCACTTAAAGCCTTCTCACAGTTTGTTCCACTTAAGAAAAATTCAGTTTCCTTATTTCTGCACCTACATCTATACAGTAACTTCCAGGTTTCATGTATGTACCCTTCACCCAATGCTTCTGCTACTGTAAAAGGTACCTTCTTGAATTTTTCAATGAGCAGCATGGTGTACTTTGCATTTCTGCGTGGCATGGTCAATTGTCTGTCGGTCAGATTGTTATCCGAAAACAAAGTTGAGCCGTTAATGTACCGACATGGCACATGACCAGAACGCAATGGTTTTAGAGTCCAGCTCAAAAGCAAAATAGAGCTGTTAGACCTGACATCATTGGCTTGAGTCTCTCCTCCATTTTTTTCTGTTTGCCTCCTCTGTTTGTGATGTTTTTTGCTGGTATACTGCTTTGGGCACTGTGCCACTGCTGATCAGTGCAAGTGCTCCCTATGTAAAATTGCTGTGTTGATTGAATTCCATGTTTGGCATATTTGGTTTACTGTCAGTCCCTAGTCTAGTGCACCAGGAGTGCCAGGGCTTGTAAATACAAATGCTGCTCGTGGGCTTGCAGCACATGTTGTGCCACCCACAAGAGCAGCCTAGTAAAAGTGTGTCTGAAGGTCATTGCTAGACCTACGTGCAGTCTGGTACTGTCACGCTGACTGCGCAAGTACCCCTACTTGCGAGTCCCTAAAACCTTCCCTTAACTTCATGTTAGTCACCCCTATGGTAGGCCTGAGGGCAGGGTGCATTGTAAGTATAAGGTAGGACAAGCCTGACCAAGTTGGCGTGTCCTAATAGTGAATTACAGCCATATTCGTTTTTCACTATTGTGAGGTAACCTGCTCTCCATTAGTTAGAATGGGCTGCCAGGATTATTAATGCTATAATCCTAGCTAGCTCGGGGAGCATTGTGCAATGTCGAGTTTGGTATCCCTGAACTCGGGGTCTGATCACGCATCCGTTGGTGTGGATGGTTTTTGGACTCTGGGTTCGAAAATAGCACTTTTAGAAAGTGGCTATTTTCTTGTCTAACTATTTCTGGTTTCTGCTGGTTTGGTGTGTGTGTGACAGGAGCTGGGTGGCTCCAGAGGTGTGAGTGAGTCAGTGTGGGATGAGTGGGACATTTGCATTGAGAGTAGGGGGAGAGTAGTTCCTGATAGCCTGCCCTGCCTGATAGAATGCTGGCTCCACCTTCTGCCAGGCGACTGATGTCTCTGTGCCTGCCATGGACGATCCTGGCCCCACCTCCTACCAGGAGGCCGATAGCTCTGCTCTTGCCAGTGACAATGCTGGCTCCACCTCCTGCTGGGCGTCTGAGGACCCAGCCCTGCTCAGTGAATAGGCCAGGTGCCTCTGCCTGGCTACAACCACAACAGACCCAGGATGTGGGGAAATTCCCCTGCATGGACAAAGGGATCAAAGCCAAAAAGGGGTATAAGAGAAAGACCCCTGAACCAAGAATTTAGATCACTTCTGACAAGGAAACCTGAACCAAGGACAAGAAGCCTGCTGATCCAAGGACTTGCCTACCCCTTCTGCCAGTGTGCTGTTTGTTGGGGGAATCCTGCAGTGCTTCTTTATTTTTGCCAAGGAACCAGGAGAGAGGAACTGAGTGTGTACTCTCAAGCTTTGCTAAAGAAAATCTCCAAGGGCTGGTAGAGCGCCAGCCTTCTGTTGAAGTCACAGGGCTAAAGGACTTCATCTGCTAAAAGTGCTTGTTGCTGGAACTTGAGAATCCAGCACCTCTGAAAGAAACCAGCAATCTCGACGCCAACGGACGTCGCCGAATCCAGCTCGACATCGTGAGTAACGGCTCCAGTGTCCCGCTTCCTCGACGCCGGCCCCGATCGACGCCAGCAGCAACGCCAGTGAGTAGTGAGTTCGGCTCCAGCTCCAAGTGACCTCGTGTCTGCACCGCTGCTGATCGCATCGACTTCGTGCCCTCTCGACGCCGTGAGCGCTGCTCACTCTTGCAACATCATCATTGACATCGACGACGACGCCGTATCCTGCTTCGCCTCATGAGCGCTGCTCCTGCCCGACATCTGTCGACGCCGCTGCAGGTCGCCCAGACTCCGAGGCCGGATCGACGCCGAAGATGCGACGCCGGACATCTCGACGCCGCTGATCATCGTGTGCTTCGCTTTTCCAAGGTACTGTGTTGTGGGGGTCTGTGCGACTCCGGGCTCGACGTAGCGCTCCTCGCGGTCGACGCCGAACCCTTTGGATTAACTTTTCCTCTACGTCGTGTGACTCCTGTGTGGGTTACATTGTTGCCAAGAACGGTGTTTTAAAGAAGAAGAGTTGCTTTTGATACTAAAGACTGTGTCGTGTCCATTTGTAGTGTATTCACTTTATTACTGTATGTGGTCATAAATGCTTAACGCACTGCCTCTGAGATAAATCTGTCTGCTTTGCCAAGCTACCAAGGGGGTGAGCAGGGGTTATCTAAGTGTGTGATCCCCTTGCCCTGACTAGAAAAGGTGTGTCCCTATTTGTCAGAAGTGCACACCTCTGCCAACTAGAGACAGCCGGTTCTAACAAGAGCGTATTTAAGATTGCCCATGTTGTAGAATAGATTTTTCCATTATGTCGATTGCTAAGGACATTATGTTGGCCAGTGAACAAAAAGTGCAAAAAAAGTGTTGTCATACCATTGTCTACCACAGACAAGGCCTTTTCTAGATTAAGTCTATCAATCTCACGTAATCTCTCAGCAGCATCCTGTTAGGAGACTTTGCACAGTTCATTGTAGATGATATATAAGAAGCGGTTTTATGCGTTTTTTTGGGACCTAGCAAGAAATCCCTATGATCCATGTTGTCAGCTAGAAGGGACAAGTGTTGTGTCACCTGTTGTAGTGTTGAGGTTCTTACCCATGCTAGGCACAACTTCCCAACACTATAAGAAGTCACTACCCGTGGATCATCTGTGTGTACATTGCATTGGTCAGGGCTATAGATACTAAATCCTATGGTGGCATCCTTGAATCTTGACTGACACCTATTTATGTTGATAGGCCAAACCAACCATCCCTTCCAGTTGGGAGCTGATGAATTGTATGTAGCATTCTGTATTATTGCACCCAGGATCTCCTCACGTATCAGTGTGTCATTTAATACACCTTCAATAGGTGTGGGTAAGCGGATGCATGGTGTTTTGAGGTCTTTTATTTTTGCAAACCCATAGCAGGTTATGTTATGGTATGTTAAAATAATGTGTATAGTGCACTTCCACCACATGGTTTCATGACACTTATAGAGAAAGTGAACTGCCGCTCCTAAGAACAATCATTCATATGCCTGAGAGAACAGCCAGGTTTTCAATTGTTTCCTAAAGTAAGAGTAACATGGAGATGATCTAATGTTGAAATGAAGTGTGCTCCAGTAAGAAGGTGCTAATACTACAAAGCAGGATCCACCAGTTCTTTTCTGCTTGAAGGTGGGGATGGCTAACCTGGACAGGTGGGAGGACCGAAGGGCTCAAGCAGGAAAATACTTCTGGATAAGATTTGAGATAAATTCCGGGCATGTGCCATGGAGTGATTTAAATATCAGGCATCCGACCTTAAATGTGCAGTGTTGGGTTAACAGGAATCAATGTAGTTTTTCTCAGCAAGTAATCTGTTGCACTGTTCTGTTCAGGAATATTATCTGTAATAGTATGAGGCAAGCTCTAAATAAAGCCTCTGTTCCCTGAACCTGCCAATCTTTCTCCCCCAGAGGGATTTTGTGTCTATCCTCCAATAATCGAAATCTAGACAGTCCGGAGACAAAAGACCTTGGTGTTTGTCAGTACCGTTTTCTTCGCAGTTGCATTTGTCTGTACTAACATTTTGGGTCTGATGTATTGAACCCTGAAAAGTATGCAACTTTCTGTGTGAATAAGTCAGAACAACCTTTCGGTGGTGTCAGGCAATGTCCCCAGTGATGGTAATTGTAAACAGTGCGTGGAACACTAGTTCTGTGCAAACAGTGATGACCATAATGCTGGTAACAATACATACTGTCGAAGTCTTACAAATACCTGTAAGAAAATGCAGGAGGTTGTTTCAAATCTGACAGCATAATATTTACAGTCTGAATGTCCCAATCATCAGAGAGTATACTCGTAGTAATGAAATCATTAAATTGAAATTTTTAAATACGTGTGGAATTTTCAAATGTTCAGTAGGACCAAATACATCATATGAAGCTCTATCCCAAACTATACCATCCGGTACTGGAACTGCTGTAATGTTCACTAGGGACAGGTCTCTATGTTCACGTTTTGATGATGTATGACATTTCAGGACCAAGTTCACAGGTTGTACTGCAGAGCATTGTGGGAAGTAATGTCCATTAAGTAGCAGGAAAAAGACGGTTACTATACCAATCCAAATTAACAGGAACAGGATCCCTAAAGCAAACCAAAGATGCAACCAAGGGTATACAAAGTAAGTCTTTTTCAGCCAGAGATAGAATTGTTAAAATTTCCTTTTTTTGGAAATGGGCGGCGTTTGCTCAGGTTCACTTGGATCTGAAGAAAAGTCATCAAAGTTGTTGAAGTGCCCAGACACAGTTCGATCTATATTTGAGAGTTCTGCAGTCTTTGTAGGCCTGGCAGTTGCTTCTTGTGAAGGCACATTGATGAAGATGTCATTATTGGGCCGAATTGCAGTATGTGTTTCATTTTTATTTGGATGTTGTTCAGTTTCAACAGGTGTAATTCATACTCTGTTTTTTGCTACTCCTGCATCCTGCACAGAGGAGTCTTGAAATGTTATTAGTCTTTCCATCTGAACTTCCTGTATAGTTGCGAGAGGACATCTGCGGCTACTCTGGATTCCACATGGCTTGCTGTTGAGAATCGGCCACATAGTGTGGTTTGATCAGTTCAATGGAGACAAATCTTTTTTCTTTTTTGCCGGCAAGAGGCGGAAGAAGTACTGTTCATTTTCCTTGAACTGCCAGGACAGGTACAGGTGTTCTGGAGGGTGGACCAAACTCCTTGTCCACGATCTTTTCTCTGACCAGGTCCCTAACCTTCAGGACCCAGGCAGGTCTTGCCAGAACTGTTTTTACTTCCCCAGTTGTGGTGCGTTTTACTTAGACGTTGATTTGTAATGTCCGGAATTCATTGAGTTCCTGTAAAACAGCCAAACGATCATTCAATTCAAATGATATTACATTCGCCACTGAGCTGGCACAATCGAGGTCAGGTACTCACATTCTTGACACAAACAGGATCTCATAGGGGGTATGTCCTCCCAAGGAACTGCTTGGCATATTGTTTAGTGTTGTCTGGACCCCATTGAGGTAATTGACCCAACTACCGCCTGCACCTAATACCCTTGCTGTTAAGAATTGCTTTAGGCCCTGGTTTTTTTTCTCTCTGCCATCGAATTTACCTTGGGATGGTAGGGGGAGGAGTACCGCAAGGCCACGCCCATACTTTTCATGGCTTCCTTGTTAGCCTGGGAGCTAAACGCAGGGCCACGGTCATAATGTAACGTGCTGAATGCGTATGTCCCAATGAAGACTCGCAAATCCTTTATAACAGTCCGAGCATCAGCCGGGCGCTGAGGCCAAACCCATAGAAATCTAGAGCATGAATCCACTGCAACTAAGATGTACTTGTAAGCCCCACCTGGATTTAAGGGGCTGCAGTAATCCAAATAGACATATGCAAGAGGTTTGTCTGAAATGAAATGAGTAATGGTGTTTTTATGCCTGTGCTACGGTGGAACCTTTCATCTGCTGGCAGATGTCACACTTTAAGACATAAGACTTTGTTTGCTTAGACAAACATGGCCACCAGAATCGCAGCTTTAGTAATGAAACTGTAGCAGTAACTCCTGTGTGTGCAGAGCCCAGACCCTCGTGTGTAGCTAGTATTAAACCTAATCTGCTATCCATGTTTGATATAACTCTATCCCGCACTCCTGGAATTTGAGCATACAGTGTGATTTGCGCATCTAATATATAGGAATATTTTAGTGGAAATCCTTTTAGGATGGCAGAACAGTTCTTTAAGGTATTAACAGCTATCAATATGCTCGGTCTATCCTCTTGCTAGAAAGAGTGATGGCAGCAACTGCAGCAGTTTGCACTGTTGCTTTGGCGGCTTCATCAGCCAGTGAATTCCCTTCAACGTTTATGCCAACATGCTAGTGACTCAAGGTGTCAATAACTTGAGCCTTTGGCAGGCATGCTTTCAGCTTTGCCACTTGTTACCATACCAATTTATGTTTAATTGTGCAACCCTTGGAATCTCTAAAACCATTCTGGCCCCAGTAATGAAAATATTCATTATAAGACTGCACACAGTAAAATGAATCGCACACTATCAGTGTGGGGAATTCCCGATCGCATTCTGTAGTGCTAGTATCAGGGCTTTAAGTTCTGCTAACCTTGCACTACAATCTCTTAGAGATTGCGTAGTCGTATTACTTGGATGGAATTTACACTCCTGCATACGTCCTTTAACTATAGCACATGCTGTGCTATACTGTTGCTTACTTTCTATGGCAGGCTGAGCAGAAGTGTAAATAATGTATTCATATTAGTCTAGAGGTAAGATTTTATTCAGGAGAGGGTATTCCTGTTCGCACTGCAGGAACGCTTGTTTTTTAAATGGAGAATCTTATTTGTAATCTACATCTGTTGCAGTGAGAGAATTAGCCCATTGTATCCATCATGGATGAGTGCTATCATATTTGGAATGCTTTCTTTGGTAACAGCTTCTAAAGTTGGTACCAGGGTTACAATGATTATGCTTTCCCCCTGTGCTAGTGCTCTTAATCTCACTACAGCAGTCTGTTCTGCGGTCAATATTTTTTCAGTTGCCGCAAATCGCATTTCAGCATTTGTGTATAAATGTGATTTGTATGCAATTTTCACCCCGAGTGTGCTGGGTATACTCAGACGTGAGTCCCAGGCTCTCCACACCACTGGAGTCAAGCTATTCAGGCTGATGAAGGCTGATACCCAGAAACCGGTCCTTGGATGCTTGATTCTGGTCTGGGAAAGACATGGCTTGGTAGTTCGGACTGGACTGTTCCCATGAGGCACAGGGTCAGAGCTGATTTGCATATAGCCAGTGTCTAACCCAGGGTGGTGTGGAGTGCAAAAAAACGATGGATTTAGGCCCAGATCCTTGTACTGGGGTGAATGTATGACGTTGTTCTACATTCTGCCAATCAATGTGTTTTTTGCAATTTTCACCCCGAGTGTGCTGGGTATACTCAGACGTGAGTCCCAGGGTCTCCACACCACTGGAGTCAAGCTATTCAGGCTGATGAAGGCTGATACCCAGAAACCGGTCCTTGGATGCTTGATTCCGGTCTGGGAAAGACATGGCTTGGTAGTTCGGACTGGACTATTCCCATGAGGCACAGGGTCAGAGATGATTTGCATATAGCCAGTGTCTAACCCAGGGTGGTGTGGAGTGCAAAAAAACGATGGATTTAGGCCCAGATCCTTGTACTGGGGTGAATGTATGACATTGTTCTACATTCTGTCCATCAACTGCGTTTTTTGCAATTTTCACCCAGAGTGTGCTGGGTATACTCAGACGTGAGTCCCAGGCTCTCCACACAACTGGAGTCAAGCTATTCAGGCTGATGAAGGCTGATAGCCAGAAACCGGTCCTTGGATGCTTGATTCCGGTCTGGGAAAGACATGGCTTGGTAGTTCGGACTGGACTGTTCCCATGAGGCACAGGGTCAGAGCTGATTTGCATATAGCCAGTGTCTAACCCAGGGTGGAGTGGAGTGCAAAAAAACGATGGATTTAGGCCCAGATCCTTGTACTGGGGTGAATGTATGACATCGTTCTACATTCTGTCCATCAACTGTGTTTTTTGCTACTTTCTATGGCAGGCTGAGCAGAAGTGTAAATAATGTATTCATATTAGTCTAGAGGTAAGATTTTATTCGTCGGGAGAGGGTATTCCTGTTCGTACTGCAGGAACGCTTGTTTTTTAAATGGAGAATCTTATTTGTAATCTACATCTGTTGCAGTGAGAGAATTAGCCCATTGTATCCATCATGGATGAGTGCTATCGTATTTGGAATGCTTTCTTTGGTAACAGCTTCTAAAGTTGATACCAGGGTTACAATGATTATGCTTTTCCCCTGTGCTAGTGCTCTTTCTCCCACTACAGCAGTCTGTTCAGCGGTCAATATTTTTTCAGTTGCCGCAAATCGCATTTCAGCATTTGTGTATGAATGTGATTTGTATGCAATTGGTCTCATCTTCATTGAAAGTAATGTAAGTATATCCTGATAAACCCTGGACCACGTGCCTTGGAGTTTGTTTGAATATTCCAGTAGCAAAAAGTGTATGGATAAAACAAATTGAACTAACAGTTTAAAAGGATAAAGAATCAAACAGATAAAAGTAAAAAATGACTAAAGGGAACATGAACATGGTTGAAATTCATTCATTGGATTCATACTGAGGTCATGGCTGTGCAACTTGGCGGAACCTGTGAAAAAGGTGCCCCTGTTTTTGTGCAAATCGCATTTCAGCATGTGTGTAGAAATGTGATTTGTATGCAATTTGTCTCATTTTCATTGAAAGTAATGTAAGTATATCCTGATGAAACCCTGGACCAATTGAATTGTCAAGTTTGTAGAATTTATGTGTGTGCAAATGTTTAGATGCTATCATGTCAGCCTGAACTGAATGTAATATATCTGTATGTTCCTGTGTCCACTGTGTGCTGTGAAATCAAGTCTGATTAAGTTATAGAAAGTAGTTACTTTTTCTGTGTTATCTAGAATGTTTGTTCTGCCAGAATTTAGAAATCCTAAAATGGATTGTAAACCTTTGATAGTCTTTGGAGGTTGGAGCGGCACACACTTTTCTAAAAAGTTGGCTGCCAAGCTCTTGCCTTCACTTTATAGCTCATATCCCAATAATAGGACTTTGAGATGAGCAATTTTTGATTTTTTGAAATTTAATTTGTAGGCCAAATAGGCAAATCCCACAGTGATGTTGTTCACCCTGCTTAAGCGTTCAAGTAATCTATCGTCCGTCAGATATACATCATCTACATAGGAAACTGCCTCCTCATTGCATGTTTGTAATATTTCTGACACTCTTGCCAAATATATCCCCGGGCTGTTCTTAAAACCATGGGGTAAATGACGAAAGTGACCCTGAGTAACGAGGGAAGAAAATGCTTTCAAATATCTGCTATCTGGAGTCATATTTTGGCACAAGAATCCATTCGAGATATCTATTGTTGTTTTGTATTTCTTCCGCACAATGTTATTCATTAATGCAGCACTATGTGCATTTTGAACTGCAAATGCTCATGTGCATGTGTTTAAATGTCTGTAATCTAAAACTAGACGATATGCGTTGTCAGGTTTCATTATGGGAAACAAAGGATTATTAATCGGGGAGGTGCAAGTCTCAATTACACCTTGGTATTCAAGTTGGTGTAATATTTCTTTGACCTGTCTATTGGCATCATTTTTAATAGGGTACTGCCTCTGTGGATTTGGAGTAGATTTTAATGGGATTTCATAGTGGGTAGACTCCATGTCCAACCCTACATGGTTGCAGTATAATGCCAGAGCTAGCGCTAGTGCCCACTCCTGAGCATATGAATGTTTTAAAGATTCTGGAACAAGATCGGAGAAGGCAGGAAAATGTACGCTTTCCTTTTTGGGCAATCCATCACAAACTCAGATGGCCAATCTTTTTCTGCTAACATGATGTCATATCCATATGTTAAGTTCTCCCAAAAGAGACCTTTAACTTTTCTTGTGATGTCCTCCTCTATTTGAAATGTAGTTTCATACAGTCTATGCGGGACACTTACTCTGGTATCAGGTGTTTCCACCGTGATTTGTTCATTCAATACTCTTTCACCATAAAATCCTTCTGGTTCTGTCCTCAGTAACCTGTCTCATTTCTAAGCCAGCAACTTTCTTCTTTTTGAACTGAGGTTCTGTTTTAGGTTGTTCTTCCTGTTTGATAATGTAAACTGAAATACAGTGTGTTTCCCTTTTTGTCTTTGGTCGATCTTCAGTCTTTTGTTCTGATCACCCGTCCCTCTCCCAGTTTTTTTATGAACCCTGAAAGGAACATGTATCAGTGTCCTGATACCTATCAGGTTTCCTAATGTTTTCACGATTCCTAAGGTTATGCATGTTTTCAGAGGACTCCCTTTGCGGAGACCCACCCCTTGATCGTGAATTCTTTCTGTGTTGATATTTCTGGATTTTTTGTTATCCCACTTCTTTTTAGAAGAAGAGGCTGCTTGCTTTGAGTTGTCCTTGTCGGGACTATGCGCCATTTGTGGCTTCCCAGCTTTTATTTCCAAATTATCTCTACCTAAGGCAGCATAGGTTTCTTCGATAATTTTTGTTAATTCTCGCTCCCTGTTTATAGGAGCGGTTTCCCTTAGGCGGCTGTGTATGGCCACTGCTGCTGCCTCCCACTTTATGTTGCTCAGCATGATTGCAGAGACTTGGGCAAAATTACCCATCAGTTTCATACCCAATTCCAGGTCCGGACCCATACTCGTTCTGTATCTGTTTCAATACATCCGGAACAACTTCTATGCAGACGGCAGCAAAGATTGTTCCCCAAGGGATACAATTCTCGATCAAGGGAACCATCCCCATTTGCAAGCAAATGGTTGGCATTCTATGTTTTTCCTGCTGACCCATATGGGCAAATACTGCTTCCAGCTGGGCTATTTTTTGTGCAATCCAGAACGGAATTTTCTCCTGTTTGGAAGGAGTTGTCCCTATTACTGATTTCAATGTCTATTGCTTAGTTCTAGGTGTGATCCTATGTGGACCAGCTGGAGCATTTCTCGCAGGTTGGACTGTCAATGTTTGCATGACAAAAGACAATGTGTTTGTATAGCCTGACTGTGTTTTTGCATATTGTATGAACTTCATCTACTGGTAGTGTATCTATCTCTGGATGTGGAGTGTATGTAGCTAGGCCCAGCCAGATTGCTCCTTCTATGCTGGGCGGACATATGTTGTGTGTGGGAGGGTGCCTTCAAACCAGTTTTTTTGTTGCTTGTAAGTTAACAGGACTTCAATGTCTTTGTGTGGAATGTGTTTATCTGGTGGCTCAACTACAATGAATGTGTGGAACAATTTAGTCACCGGATCTGCAGGTGGGAACTCAACCCAAGAATAGAATGCCTCTGATCTGAACACCTTATGTGCCTTAATCATGAAGGTAACGCACCCACCTGTAGCTGGTAGATCGTGTACAGACAGCTTTATAGTTACTGCATGTCTGCAATCCTTTGTGATGTTAAAAGCGTTTGCAAATTCTTCTTCCCCCAAGCTACTCGCGGGCTCAGTAATTTTTTTTAAAAGAAGAGAAAAGTTAAGAGTTAGAGTTTTGCACAATGTGTGGAACAATTTCCACCATAGTGCTAATAAGTTGAACATAAGCAGTTCAGATAAAACAGTAGCACTTGCATATTCCTAAAAATGTGTGCCCTAAGTAATTTGACTGAATGTAGCTAGCCTAGATATGGGTGTGAAGCTTGTATATGTATATATGTATGTATGGAAAGCCAAGAATCCCTAAGGGAAGAACCAGGCCCCTCACCTCATGTCTTAGAATGAAGGACCCCATCATGCTTCGTGGATGACACTCTGCAAGAGATGTCAGACTGCTGCTTGTCGAAGTTTCAGTATGCAGGACCTCGTGTCAGCTTTGAAGGAATTCTCCTCTGATTTGCAGTGGGAAATAAGGGTCTTTTGTACGAGAGTGGTCACCCCAGGGTTTTTTCTAGAATTGATATGTTTTTAAAATGTTTTGAAAACAATCATGAAAGGTTTTCCAAACAAATGCGATCATGCACAGCTTGCTGTTGGCCAAGGATGAAAAAGTGGTGAACTTAATACAGTATTATTTTACCGGGCCTGAGGACATGTTTATATACGTCAGGTACAGGAATTATGATCGAGTTTTGAGAGCCTGGTGTCAAAGAGACTGGCGCAAGCTACAAGGTAAAAGTTCACCTGTTTAGAATCGTTATTGTCGTGGGAATAGGACTCTGTATGTAAAATGGGTTATACATGACAGGACTATCCTAAAGGACATGACAGTTTGGTAGGTGACAGTGCTCGTCCCTTATCTGGGTCAAGAGTCATTTCCTTATCAGAGAATGTGTTGGTTTTTCACAGTTTCTGCATTTAGAGTGAGACTTGCATTTTTTAGTAACTGGCACACTTGTTTTGAGAGCTCTATCTTGATACTTCCGAGCAGTCCGAAATACCAGTATGTCATCACTGTAATTGAAAGAATGCATCACATGTTGAATTATTATTTGTATAACATCTTGAAATATTTCTGCTGTCGACAACACTGTGGTAATGTACCTAAAGTATTCTTCCTATTCGAGTTCATGGCATCCCTTATTCAGGTCAAGACTAGAGAGGACTTTGGCTTTGTTCAACTGCATGATCATTTCTGCAATGTACAGACCAGGATGTCTTTCTCTCTAAATTGCTTTGTTATCCTGGTGCATATTCATGCAAGTGCACGATGCACCTCCACTGTCCTTTTTTGGCACCACCATTATGGTGTAGGACCAGTACACCGCTCAATGCTGTTGTGCTTCAACAGCATTTTTAGTTCTTTTTCAACCGCTTCTTGCAGATGAAATAATATTCTGCAGCAGTGCTGTGCAACAGGACGGATGTCTTAGGTAGTGAATCATGTGTTCTGTATCGGAGGACCTGGATAATTTAGGACCACTTGCACAAAACTCACCTTCTTGCTCCACCTCTAGTGGGTTTGGTATGCAAGGCTGGACTCGGGACACCACAAATATGGGTGAGATGCTGCATATGTCTGGAGGTGGGGACGTAATGGTCTAGTGGTTTTGATGGACGTGATTACAATGTAGGTAGGAACCTACTTAAGGTGTATCACGCGTGCACACCGTATGTTTTGAGAAGAACATTTTGTGTCTGAGTAAAGCACAAAGGAAAACAAAAAAACAATGACCTCACGTCTGGTAGGTGACAGTCTAGTTTTTTATATATGCAGGGCTTATCTGTTAGACATTTGAGAAACATGCTCTATGTTTAAGTAATGCAAAAAGAACAATTGATGGACAGAATGCAGAACAATGTCATACATTCACCCCAGTACAATGAACTGGGCCTAAATCCATTGTTTGTTTGCTCACCATGTCATTCCAGTGAAAAGTGCTAGTCAAACAAATGATGGACGGAATGCTGAAAAATCATACATTCACCCCCAGTCAAGAGATCTGGGTTTAAGCCATCATTCTTTTGCTCACCATGCCACCCCAGTTTAGACCTAGCCATATGCAAATCAGTCTTGACCCTGTGCCTCATGAAAACAGTCCAGACCGAACTGCCAAGCCAGGTCCTCCCTGGACCGAAAACAAGCATCCTGGGATAGAACTAGGTCGGAACAACTAATATGTATTTCTCATTCTTTCTTACTTTTCTTTGCTCCCTTTTCGATGTCTTCTGGTGCTTTTGATATTTATGTAGATAATGTATGTCTAATTTGTGTACATATTTTACCCCTTTCATATTCCAAGAGAAATTAGCGGTACCAAAGTGGTATACAAAAACTTTGTTTTCCAACTGTATCAACTAAGCAGATGTCTTAATTAAATATTGTTCAACTGTCTTGTAGCATGAAATACCATTGTCTCTTAATTTGTTAGTTTAAAGACTGTATTTGTTGTGATGTTTTTAAGTTTATAAACTATTGTTTGTTTCAGGTCAAAGAGTCTATATATGTGTTGGATGATTTGCCATGAACAGTGGCTAGAAAGTATAATTTTATGAGCGCTGTACATTGACGATCTTTTTATTGTTTGGAGAGGGAGTCGCTCCTCGGCTGAGGAGTTTATAACCTCTCTCAATAATAATGAGTTCAATTTGAAATTCACAGGCCATATAAGTGAAAAATCTGTCAATTATTTGGGCCTGGAAGTCTTCGTCGATAATGATGCTCTGTTTACACTCTTCTATAGGAAACCTACGCTGGAAATACTGTATTACACGCAGCTAACTATCACCCAAAAAGTCTCATTAGAAATATTCCATATGGGGAACTAGTGTGCCTTAAACGCAACTGTTCAAACCAAAGAGACTTTGTATCAGCAAAAGCTAAAGCAATTGAAAGATTTAAAAAAAGAGGGTATAACAACACCACTCTCCAACAAGCTGAACAAAGGGTTGGGAAGGTAAACAGGAAGACATTGCTAGTAACTAAGACTAAGGAGGCCACAACAGGAACAAATCTAATGAAGCTGTGAAAATCTTTAAGAAAAACTGGCATTTATTACAAACTGACAACATCCTAAAGAAACATCTTCCGAGCTGCCCATTACTTACGTACAAATGTTGCCAGTCTCTAAATGACCACTTGATACATAGTCACTATGAAGATCCAACAGTGATTAAAAATAAAATCGAGATTGTGGGCTTTTATCCTTGCCTTCGCTGTAAAGCCTGTGAAAACAGTAAAAAAGTCACTACTTTTAAGGGGAGACCGGAGAACCCTAGGCCTCTTAGACAAATAAGAAAACTTTTGAACTCTAACTCAGATTTTGTCGTATACTGCTTTGAATGTCCATGCTCCAAGCGGTATATAGGGAGTACGATACACCTGGCAAAAAAGCGCGTTCTTGAACATCTGCGTGCTATAACATATAAAGATACTAATTATCCGGTAGCACAACATTTTGAGCAATACCATCAATGTAACCAAGATTTCTAGAAATACTACTGTAGAGACCAGGTAGGAAAAGATGAGAGAGGAGGGGATAGAATAAAAAAATTACGGGTTCTCGAATCTAAATACATTATCGATCTCCAGACAAAGACTCCGATAGGATTAAATAACAACGAAGAGTTATGGGTCCATCTGAAATAAATGAGTATGTACTATTCATTATTATGAGAAACTAGGAAGATGAAACACTAGGGTAGGAATACAATATGTTAAACTTGCTGCAAAATCCCCCAAAAATATCGCTGACATATGCCCAATCAGGGCTCAATTATGATAAAAGGGCATCAGAGAACTTCACTATATCAGGAAATGTTCTTGTATAAGGATAATCATGTAATGCTGCTAAATGACTAAATAATATGAAATGAAGTCAACATTGATTAGCATGTATTGTTGTCCCTTTTGTAATACCAATGTTATTAATATTTTTGCACTATGCACTTCATAACTCAATTCTCAACAGTGTTACACCAGTGTATTAGAAAAAACATAATTTAAGATGGCCACCATGGTTTTCGGGCTGTAATGAAACATTAGTCCATCATTAATGTCCTTGAATAATCATTTGACACACTGTGTTTAAATACTGATGGTTTTGCACAGGGCAACTGACATCGATATAGCCGCAAGGCGAAATGCGTATGTCAGTGCCGGGGGTCTGCACAATAAAGCATTTCTGCTTAAATCACACCAGTGAGTGCTTTCCATTTGGGAGCGGGAACGAGAAATGATTGCTTCTGTTGACATATGACTAGCAGTTCACCACCGCAGTAGGGAGCTCCCAGGATGCAGTAAAGCTGCGATGGTGATGACCAATTTTTGAATATATATATATATATATATATATATATATATATATATATATATATATATATATATATATATATATATATATATATATATATATATATTACCTACTGGCAGTCGCCAGTAGGTATATATAGTTAGGATTTTTTCTCTATGGGATTTTTGAAAATTCTATGTCTAATAACTTTGGCGTTTGTGGACGGAATTGGCTGAAATTTTCAGGAAAATGGAACATTTTGTTTCTGAGCAGCCCCTGACAATTTGGGGGGGTTTCATCAAGGGGGGGCCGAGAAAAAAGGGGGGTCCCAAAACGCGTTTTTCCCATGTTAATTTCCATAGGGCGGTTGGCCTCACTTTTAGCTCGAACGGCTGAATGGATTTGCACGAAACTTGGCAAAATTGTAGGGACTGTTAGCCCGATGTGCCTTTGCTAGGTCTCAATATATGTGCTCCAGTGGATTTTGAGTAATTTAGGTTCAAAAAAAGATATATATCTGGGCGGAGCCTAACCACACATCTGATCTGATTGGCTGTCAGCACTTCATCCAAGAAGTGTTGGCAGCCATCTTGGGACCAATATACATGATAGCACCTCATTAAAAAGTATTGTAGTTAATAGAGGGTTTTAGGACTTTAGTTACATTATAAATCATTTGTTGATGGTACCATACTCGTTTTAGGAATTGTGGTGCGTTCTAAGGTGATTTTACCATGTGAAAAAACCTTCTGCTGTGATATCATGAATATTGTTTGAAAGAAAACTAATATCTCATGATTTTCCCACAGTGGTTTGGAAGGGGATCTATAAGCTAAACTGAAAGCATATTTTCTGTAAATTCACATTATCTTTCTCAGTCATGTGAAAATGAAGTCTGACATTCTCAGTAAAACATGTACATCCAACAAGGACAGAGACTGTCGGTTGATTCCTTTGTGTTCTACTGCAGCCTCCTAGAGTGTTCTAAAGAACAACTAGAGCGCTAACAGTCCTACTTATTACAAAGGTATGGCACACCTGAAGCCATCTTGATTGGAATAAAGTGGTGACTCTTAAAACATTTAATTTAAAAAGAAACAACATGAGGGGGTATATTTTGCCATAGAAAGTATGATTAGTGCTGCAGAATGAAAAATTAGGGCACATTTTGAGTGATTTCTCAAATCCTTTTCTATTTCATTAAAACATTCTGACATGCAGTCTGCCAAAATGGCCACCAGAGACAAAAGAGCCCAAATGTAGCCCAAATATCACCCAGATGTAGCCCAAGTATAGCCCAATGACAGAATGTCCCAGAGTGTTCTAAAGAACAACTAGAGCGCTAACAGTCCTACTTATTACAAAGGTATGGCACACCTGAAGCCATCTTGATTGGAATAAAGTGGTCACTCTTAAAACATTTAATTTAAAAAGAAACAACATGAGGGGGTATATTTTGCCATAGAAAGTGTGATTAGTGCTGCAGAATGAAAAATTAGGGCATATTTTGAGTGACTTCTCAAATCCTTTTCTATTTCATTAAAACATTCTGACATGCAGTCTCCCAAAATGGCCACCAGAGACAAAAGAGCCCAAATTTAGCCCAAATATCACCCAGATGTAGCCCAAGTATAGCCCAATGACAGAATGTCCCAGAGTGTTCTAAAGAACAACTAGAGCGCTAACAGTCCTACTTATTACAAAGGTATGGCACACATGAAGCCATCTTGATTGGAATAAAGTGGTAACTCTTAAAACATTTAATTTAAAAAGGAACAAAATGAGGGGGTATATTTTTGCCATATGAATTATGATTAGTGCTGCAGAAAGAAAAATTAGGGCACATTTTGAGTGACTTCTCAAACCCTCTTCAATTTCATTAAAAAATTCTGACATACAGTCTCCCAAGATGGCCACCAGAGACAAAAGAGCCTAAATGTAGCCCAAATATCACCCAGATGTACCCCAAGTATAGCCCAATGACAGAATGTCCCAGAGTGTTCTAAATGACAACTAGAGCGCTAACAGTCTTACTTATGACAAAAGTATGGCACACCAGAAGCCATCTTGATTGGAATGAAGTGGTAAGTCTGAAAACACTCAATTTAAAAAGGAACAACATGAGGGGGTTAATTTTGCCATAGAAAGTATGATTAGTGCTTCAGAAAGAAAAATTAGGGATCATTTTGAGTGACTTCTCAAATCCTCTTCTATTTCATTAAAAAAATTCTGACATGCAGACTGAAACATGCACTTTGAATACCAGCAGCAGACGTCCCTGGTGAGCAGTAGCTTTACTACAGTGATCTAATGTGCAACTAGAGTGCTAACATTCAGAATTTATGGCAAATGTGTGACACATCTGAATGCCTTCTTGATGGAACCAAAGTAAACAAGAATTGAAAATGCAATAGATCTCGCCCTCGTTTAAGTTAAAGCCATTCTGTTTGTAATGAGGTGGCTTTTTAGCTTTGCTTTTATTAGTGTTTTTTCAACTTTCATGTAAATAGCATGCATCTGTATGCATATAAGTATATGTATGCATGCATTTATGTTTGTATTTATATAGATATACAGATGATATATGTTTATATATGTTTGTATATATACATTCACTGAAAAAACCATAGGCTATAGACCATATATAGTTAGGAATTAGCATTTACAAAACCTTGAAAATTCACTGAAAAAACCATAGGTTATAGACCATATATAGTTAGGAATTAGCATTTACAAAACCTTGAAAATTCACTGAAAAAACCATAGGTTATGGACCATATATAGTTAGGAATTCGCATTTACAAAACCTTATTTTACTCACACAAAACCATTGAAATTCCATATATAGTTAGTTGCACTAACTATATATCGCGCACCCGCAATCCACTGCTGATGATGTCACATATTACATCATTCATGACATGGTCAGTGACATCACTGATGACATCACTGATGACATCTCAAATGACATCACTGATGACATCACTGATGACAACATCCAGTGACTGTATGTTTCTGTAAAGTTAAAATATGTCTTACATATTGAAGAATGAGTGGATGTATAAGTGTCTGGATGAAGGATTTAGTAGGTGCATGACTGACTGTATGAGTGAGTGATTAAATGTGTCTCACTGAGTGCATGGGTTAGTGACTAAACTGTCTTAATTTGTGCATCATTATGTCTGTTGTTCTGTAAACTGTTGCATGTGTTGATAAGTAGCTATATGAGTAACTATATGGGTTATTGATTGGTTGCCCAAGTATTTGTATGGGAGACTGAGTGTGTGTGTGGGTGGCTGGGAGGTGTATGACTCTGTGCATAGATGTGTGAGCAGTTGATTCACTAGATGTATGGTTTCAAAAGTGCATGTGGAAACAGCTGTATGGGCGGTTGACTGTACGCATGAGTGTATTGGTGAGTGAATGGATATCTCAGTGCTACATGTCAAAGTAAGTACATATGTAAAACACAGTACATGTGAGAGTTGACATATATAAATAACTGTGCATAAGAGCCAGTGAATGTGTGAGTGGCTGTATGGATCATTGTGAACTTGTATCAGGGATTGTATAAGAGAGTGTTAGTATATGTTTGAATAAGTAAAGTTTGTATAACTGTATAGTTGAGGAAATGGAGGTGTGATTGATTCTTTGCATGACTGACTAGGTGTGTGAGTAACTCCATGGATGAGTGACCATCTGTGAGTGTCTATTTACACTGATTGTATCTAAGGTTATATTAGAGTCTGAAGAGGTTCATCGTATTATCACATGAATGATATCATCAGTGATGTGATCAGTAATGTCAAATGAGATATCATCAGTGATGTCATCAGTGATGTCATTTGAGATGTCATCAGTGATGTCATCAGTGATGTCACTGACCATGTCATGAATGATGTAATATGTGACATCATCTGCAGTGGATTGCGGGTGCGCGATATATAGTTAGTGCAACTAACTATATATGGAATTTCAATGGTTTTGTGTGAGTAAAATAAGGTTTTGTAAATGCGAATTCCTAACTATATATGGTCCATAACCTATGGTTTTTTCAGTGAATATATATATATATATATATATATATATATATATATATATTCACTGAAAAAAATACAGGTTTCAGGGATGTTGTAGTTAGTTGGACATTTCACTCTTACCAAACCATAGAAATTCCACCGTTATAGTTAGTTCAGCTAACTATAACTCGGGCCCCTGCAATGCACTGCTGATGACTTCATATATTACATCATTCATGACATGGTCAGGGACATCACTGATGACATCTCAAATGACATCACTGATGACATCATCCAGTGACTGCGTGTTCCTATAAAGTTAAAATATTTATTATATATATATGCAAGGTGTATTGAAGAATAAGTGGGTGTATAGTGTCTGGATGGAAGATTTAGTAGGTGCGTGACTGACTGTTTAAGTGAGTGCTTATATGTGTCTTACTGAATGCATGGGTTAGTGACTAAACTGTGTGAATGCCTTTATCAGTCTGTCTGTTGTTGTATAAGCTGCTGCATGGGTTGGTCAGTAGCTACATGAGTGTCTGTATGGGTTATCGATTGGTTGCCTGAGTATTTGTATGGGTGCATGAGTGTGTGGGTGGGTGGGTGTGAGGTGTGTGACTCTGTGGATAGATGTTTGAGTGGTTGATTTATTGGGTGTATGGGTTCAAGATCGCATCTGTGAAGGACTGTATGTGTAAGTGAGTATGTGTATAGGTGTGTTAGTGAGTGAATGGACGTCTCAGTGGTACATGTCCAAGTAATTACATATGAAAAAAACAGTGTATGTGAGATTTGGTGTATATAAATAACTGTATGTGAAAGTGAGTCATTGTGAGAGTGGTTGTAGGGATGAGTGTGTACTTGTATCAGTGATTGTATAAGAGAGTAAGTATGCATTTGTTTCTGTTTGAATAAGTAATGTGGTGTGTGTATAACTGTATAGTTCTGTAAATGGTTCTGTGATTGATTATTTGCATGACTGACTAGGTGTGTGAGTAACTCTGGATGAGTGGTGGTGTGTGAGTGTCTGTATTGGTGTATGAGTGCATATGATAGTGTTGTATTGATGAGTGACTGCATGTATGAGTGATTGTATGGGTGAATGAGTGGATGTGTATGTAGACCCAGGAATCAGTGAGTACGTATGTAGTAACTGGGATTGGTGTGTCGATGGTTTCGAAAATGGTAGATTGTATTTTACAGTGGGTGTATCAAAGGTTATATAAGAGAGTGAGGAGGTGCATCAGAATATCACGTGGATTATGTTATCAGTGATGTCATTTGAGATGCCTATTAAGACCCCTTGAATCCTGAAGGTCCCTGGAGGCCAAGTATCCCATCAGGTACCTCCAGTAAGCACCACAGAGCTGTGTTGCAGAGACGTGTTCCTAGGCCACGCACCTTTTTACACCTCTCTGCAACGCAACTCTGTGGCACTTACTGGATGTACCTGGTGGGCTAGTAGGCCCCCAGGGACCCTCAGGATTCAAGGGGACTTAATCCCCCATCTTGAAATGCGCCACAGGGTGTGTTTGCACACTTGTCACATCAGGCCTCCCCCCTCCCTGCACCACTGTGCAAACGCATCCCCTGACACGTTGCAAATTAGGGGATTAAGTCCCCTTGAGTCCTGAGGGCCCCTGGGAGCCAACTAGCCCACCAGTTACCCCTAGTAAGCGCCACAGAGATGCGTGGTGTAAAAAGGGGGCATGGCCTTGGACCACCTCTCTGCAACGCCGCTCCATGGCGTATACTGGAGGTACCTGGTGGGCTAGTTGGCCCCCAGGGACCCTTAGTATTCAAGGGGAATTAATTCCCCAACTTACAACGCGCCAGTGGGCGCTTTTGCTGAGTGCTGCAGGTAGGTGGCATGGCCTCCGGCGTGATGCTGGGTTTTTGTTTTATTTTTATTTTTTAGAGGCTGTGTGGCCCCCTTCTTTTACAATATTTTAGGCCTTGGGGACCCCATCACCCAGAGCTTGACCTGTTTTTTACAATGAAAAAAACGGGACCTTCCCTTTCCCGAGGGCAATTTCGGCCCCAGGGACCCCATCCCCCGGAACATAGCCACATATTTACAAAAAACATAAATTATTTTTTAAGAAGGGGGGCTGCGTGGCCCCCTTCTGAGGCCTCTATTTGCCCTGGGGACCCCATCCCCCGGGGCTATGCCTCTAATTATAAAAAAAAAAAAAATGTTGATGAAGGGGGCCGCGTGCCCCCTCCCGGGCCACTTCTGGCCCCGGGTACCACATCCCCCAGGCCGGCCCTTTCTGTTGAGGACCACGGGGGACCCCCAATGCCCCTATGCTCCCACCAGCTACCCGCCTCCCGCGGGACCCAGCATTGCTTTTCCATTAGGGGAGCTAGTGACATGCAGCTCCCTTTGTGGAAAAGCAATTCTGCTTTGCTTCATTGAAGCAAGAGCAGGTTTTCCTGCTCTTGCTTCAATGAAGCAAAGCAGAGTTTGCTATTGCAGGGCGGGAGCCGTGCTCCCACCCTGCCATAGCATACAGCAGTATCCTCAGGTGGGCACCCAGGGACACCGCAAGAGCCGACCCTGGCGGGGTGGCGGACCCCATGGCCATGGAGGGCTCCTGGAGGGGGCTGCATGGCCACCCTCCCAACTATTTAAAGCCCTGGGGAGGTGGTGGTCCCTGGGGCTCGGGGGCCCATGAGGCCCCCAACATTTTTTAATGAGGCCCCGGGGAGGTGGCGGTCCCCGGGGAAGCCCGGGGGAGTTAAGGAGTTGCTCCAAGTAAGAGGTACCTTCACCGAGGGTAACCTTTCTTTGTGGTATTTTTCAGAGGCAGATCCAGTCGCGAAGGTGCCATGCTGCGAAGTGCAGATCCAGCACATTGAAATCAACATGCTAAATGGAATCAGTTTTCCGTGTTGAATGAATTTCAAACTAACAGAGTAGCAGTGTTTGTCATTCACGATCAACCCACTTGGGCAAGAGTTTTTAACTTTTTGGTTTGGGCACGTCACCACCCCCAAGGGATAAGAAGAATGAGACTGCAAGTACCATCATGCATTCAGTGCATACGCCCACTGGGGCGGGACTTGGAAAAAATATCAGGTGTTGCATCCTGTGTGCCGTTGCTCTTAAGCCTGTGATCAAGGACATTTCTGTTTGAAATGCGTTGGGCTGTGAATAAAGATCAGATCAACAAGAATACAACTCTGCAGTCTTCAATTTAAGGAGTTGCTCCGAGCAAGAGCACCTTCACCGAGGGCAATCTTTCTTTGTGGTATTTTTCAGAGGCAGGTCCAGTCGCGAAGGTGCCATGCTGCGAAGTGCAGATCCAGCCCATTGAAATCAACCCGCCAGATGGAACTCGGAGTTCCGTGTTTCATGACTTTCAAACTAGCAGAGTGACAGTGTTTGTTGTTCAGGATCAACCCACTTGGGCAAGACTTTTTAACTTATTTGTTTGGGCACGTCACCACCCACAAGGGATAAGAAGGATGAGACTGCAAGTACCATCATGCATTCAGTGCATACGCCCACTGGGGCGGGACTTGGAAAAAATATCAGGTGTTGCATCCTGTGTGCCGTTGCTCTTAAGCCTGTGATCAAGGACATTTCTGTTTGAAATGCGTTGGGCTGTGAATAAAGATCAGATCAACAAGAATACAACTCTGCAGTCTTCAATTTAAGGAGTTGCTCCGAGCAAGAGCACCTTCACCGAGGGCAATCTTTCTTTGTGGTATTTTTCAGAGGCAGGTCCAGTCGCGAAGGTGCCATGCTGCGAAGTGCAGATCCAGCCCATTGAAATCAACCCGCCAGATGGAACTCGGAGTTCCGTGTTTCATGACTTTCAAACTAGCAGAGTGACAGTGTTTGTTGTTCAGGATCAACCCACTTGGGCAAGACTTTTTAACTTATTTGTTTGGGCACGTCACCACCCACAAGGGATAAGAAGGATGAGACTGCAAGTACCATCATGCATTCAGTGCATACGCCCACTGGGGCCGGATTTGGAAAAATGATCGAGTGTTGCATCCTGTGTACCATTGTTTCTTTGTGATATATTACCTACTGATGGTCACCAGTAGGTAGTTATAGTTAGAACATAGATTCCATAGGAATTTTTTGAATGGGTAATAACTTTGGTGTTGTTTAATGAATCTTCCTGAAAAAGTCTATCCAGGTCAGCTCCTATCCTGAAAGTTTGGGGATAATTCGTCAAGTGGGGCCTGAGAAAAAAGGGGGTTCCCAAAAAAAACTAATTTTCTCCATGTTAAATTCTATAGGAATTTTTGTGATGAACTACAGCCCGAACTGCTGAACGGAATTACCCTAAATTTGGTAGAACAGTAGGGCTTTGTGCAGAAAACAATCTTTTTTTAAATGGTGTAAATCCGTTAAGTAGTTTTTGAGAAATTCAAAAAATAAGAGTGAAAAAATCTTTTTCCCATAGGACACTTTGTGCAAGGCTACAGACGAAACTACTGAACGGAATGACTCCAAATCTGGCAAAAAGGTAGTGCTTGGGTCAGAAAGTGACATTTTTTTTAAAATGGTGTAATTCCGTTCAGTAGTTGCTGAGAAATTAGAAAAATACAGTTTTGATATCTGGGCGGAGCCTAAGTTGCATGCACGAGCTTCACTGTGATTGGCTGCTAGTACTTGAAACCAGGAAGTGTTGGCAGCCATCTTGTGGCTCGGTAGAAAGGAGTCACCCGAAAATGGAGAAACAAAGGTATAAAAGAGGAGAAGGGGTTGGGGTAGAAAACCGTGACCCCCTAGGTTTGCTCAGGGGGTCCCAGAAAGACCCCCAAGTAATTTGGCAGTGATCGGGGTTAGCATTTAGCTGAAGCCATCTTGTTTTTGGTAGCCATCTTGTCTGCCATGTGCACACCATGTGCTCTGTCCTTCCTTGCTGTTGTTTTCTCTTGTATACTGCTTATGGACAGACTATATTTAGGTTCTGCTACTCTACACTTGTGCAGAAGTCACTGCAACTGTTCACATATGTCTTAGTCTGTAACTGTCAGGGTATTTTTACCGTAATTAGCAAACTGCTAAGCTCCGCCCTACTGTTGACTGTGCATTTCTGTAAGACCTTGTATGTATGTAAACCTTCTCTTTTGTACTTGTACCGCCTTCTTCTGAGCCCCTGTGTGGGTATAAAAGGACTATGTTCCTTCTGTTCAGTGTGCTACTTCATTCACTACCAAAGGGTGTTGTGTGAATGTAGTTCCACCTCTTGAGTTTAATAAAAGTACTTTGTTTTATATTTCAGTTTCTGTGCCAACTTCTATTCTATTGGTCAACCAGTGGGGCTCATCAGCAACTCAGATGCCCGAAGGAGTGGTCAAACGAAGGATTGGAATCTCGCTGTGGACGATCGCTGCCCGAGGAGACCCGCGTCTTGGCAACCACTGCGTTTTTCCTCTCTTTCTGATCAGACCCTCCAGGTGGTGCCGGTCCTCGACTGAGATCTCTTCTATTGATTTGCTGTGCAGTGACCATTTGGTCAATTCAAGAACTTGGCAGTTGGAATCTGGACATTTGGGATTGGTAAGATCGTTTGAAGCAACGCTTGCTGTTTGGTTTGGAATTTGTATTGGCCAATTTTGGGATTTTGAGATATGGGAATATATAAATTGCAATTTATATAGGCAGGTAATGAGGAGAATTTTCTCTATCTTCCCGCAGCTATATTAGTTAGGCTAAAAACGATTATTCCACCTAAAAGGATAGACTGGACCGTATTAGCATCCTTTAAGCAAAAGACAGATGAATCGGTTTCTGACTTCTTTACGCGTTTTGAGGAGGCATTCCACGATTTTGGTGGCCAGTTATGGACAGATGACACAGGCAGGCATCTGTTTGTCGATAAATATGTCGCCAACCTGTTGCCAGGAATAGCTAGTCGCCTAAAGGCCAGTGAGAGTTCATGGACTACCCATTCTCCGGTTTCTCTTTTGACTATGGTTCAGTATTATGAACAGCAGGAATTAGAAGTGAAGGGTAATGAGGATAAGAAGACTAAGGAGTTAAAAATGAAGGTTATGTTAGCTCAGGCTTATGGTCCGCCTTCTAGAGGTGGTGACAGGGGTGGGCGTGTGTCTTATGGACCGTCTTTTCCTCCTTATGCTCGTCCAAATTCGTCCTCTGACCAGTGTGCGTACAGTAAGAAATTTGGACATTGGGCTGCTGATTGTCCGGTACTGCGTGGTCAGCAGTATCCACGTGGATGGGGACAAATGAGAAATCGTTCAGGATATTCAGGACTGAGAGGAAGCATGGATGATCGTGCTAGGTTTGATACTAATATTCGTGGATAGATGTTTTTAATACTTTGGATAGACGGAATCAGTATCAAATGTCTGACTATTTGCCATCTGATTTGAAAGATTCTGCTTACGCATTGGACTGCCTAGGATGGGGTAAGGAATCAGTTGAAGTTCCAGTAGATCAGAAGGGTCCCTATGTTACAGCACATGTTTTGGGTTCTACTGATTGGTTTCTGGTTGATACAGGAACTACTTGTAGCGCCTTATCTAAACAATTGGTTCCAAGGGCTCCCCTGTCTGACTTAACCATTACATCGATAGGTTTATATGGAACACCTTGCCTTAGCCCACTGTCACAACCAATTGCATTTCATGTTGACAAATGTACTGCTCCATGCCCATTTTTGCTTTCTCCAAACACTCCGGACAATATTGTGGGTCTTGATATCCTCAAATATTTCAGGGCTATGATACGATGTTCTCCAGAAGGTGTGCGTGTTATTTTGAATGACAATTACCACGTGATTGAGAGATCTTGTCTTGTTAAAGAGGACATTGCAATAGCTTCACTTCCTATTACTTTGTGGACTACTTCAGACACCGATGTAGGGAAAATGGTTATTCCACCAGTACATATTAGTATTAAGGTGTCAGGTGACTCAAGTCACTCTTACCTGCAAGGCTGTGCAATCTTACCTGTAAGGTGCTTGACGGGTTTTGCAGAGACGCTATGAGCCAAACTCCCTGAAAACCTATCCTACCTCTGGTGGTTAGTAGATTTACACGCCAAGATGCTGGATAGCTAAAAGGGAGAGTGGCCGGATCTGACGCTAATGTGAGTTCTTGTAGTCGACCTGCAAAGCAACAAGCTCTCTTTAGTACTTTAATCTAGTAAGACTGACTCTCTCTCTTTTACTTCTTCCTATCCTGTAAACCTGTGAACCTTTTTAGTTTAAAAATCCTACCTGCGATCTACCAAGAATGGCTTCGCGTCCTGGAAGTGGTGTGGTGTGTTGATACGGGTTAGCAGAGGTGTGATGATGAAGAACGTTCAGTCCTTGAAGCTTTAGGCTGGGAGAAGTAGTTTCACTACAAAGATACAAATGCACAATTACACCAATTCTAAACGAAATATTCTAAACCAACTTCTTTTTCATTCACACTTACTTTTCTTGCTAACTGTAAAAACTTTCACCACTTCCACTTTTCTCAGATGACTTGATTCCCTGCTTAAAAAGAACTAAAAGATATATACATACAGCAAACAAGAAATGTACCATAAGCCTAATCAGAATTCACTGTCCACAGTAAACATATCTCAATTTGTATTCACATTGAACACTGTAAACAAATGTCTTGCTGTTGCAATAATTCTCCTCTTGAGTTTCAGAGAGAATATTCCCAAAAAATTGTCTTTCAAAAAAAAGGTTGCTAGCGATGGGCGCCAAAGAAGAAAGGGATTTGCACTTAGCTTTCGAAATGTCTTTGCAGCATTGTCCAGAGTCTATCCTTCAGAAGATGCTCAGCAATCCGGGTGCTCAGGAGGAATCCAGAAGGTTTTTCGCCGAGACGCGATGCTTCCTCTAGCAAGGCTGGAAGGCTAAGCGTCTTCCAGAAGCTTGGGTGTGGTTTTTATAGAGGGACCACACCCAAGCGTTGAGACGCACGCGTGCCTCCTGACGCTGTGTTTCTCTCCGAGCGCGGAGAGAGAAATGTAAACAAACGCGTCTTTCTGACAGAAGCGGAGCGCACGCGTTTTACTGAAAAGCAAATAAACGCGTATTTCCGCTTGTCTGTCAGAACGTGGCAGAAACCAAATACTTTAAGCTTAAGTTTAAACATTGTATACCTCTTCGAGTAAATACTTACAAAACGGATTAACCCCAGCTTAAACCACCGCCAAGAGTCACAAAAGCAGTTCAGTGTTTTAACATAGAATAATGCATGCACAATCATGTTACACCAACACTTACACACGGAGTGCAGGATGCACGGGATAGGGGTGGGTTTCTCAAATGAAATACAAGTCCTATGTGTAAACACGCAGGCTACAGGCTTTTTACTCCTATGGAGAATTACGTGCAGGCTTGATATCATGACAGTACCCCCCTCGTAGAATGCCTCCTAATACAGTAGGAACTGGTTTGGGCTTGTTAGGGTACTTAGCATGAAAGATTTTCAGAATTTTGGGAGCATTTTTTAGATTTACCAATGGTTCCCAAGTTCTTTCCTCGGGACCGTATCCTTTCCAGTCTACTAGGTAATGTAATTTTCCTTTCACTCTCTTGGAATCTAGAACAGCTTTGACCTCAAATTCTGGAGTACCATCAATTTCCACAGCTGGGGGATTTTTAAGACTTCTGGTTCCAGGATTACAGGGTTTAATCAAGGAGATGTGGAACACAGGGTGAATGCGAAACCTAGCTGGTAATGTTAACTTCACACAAACTGGGTTAATCACTTTTTCAATAGGGAAAGGACCTATGAATCTGGGGCGGAAAGTCTTGTGACATTTCAATTTGAGATTTTTAGTTGCCAACCAGACCTTGTCTCCTACGGAATACAATGGTGATTCAGAACGATGTTTGTCTGCGTACCTTTTTTGGGTTTCCTTGGCTTGTGCTAGATGTTGTTGGGCCTCTTGCTGAATACCTACTAAATCCTTTACATAGTCAGAAACTGCTGGAACTAAAGTTGAACACAAATCTGATCCTAGTATCTCCTTAGGATGATAACCAAAAGTGCAGAAGAAAGGGGACATACCAATAGAGGAATGGTCAGCATTATTATATGCGAATTCTGCAGCCCAAAGAACATCAGACCAGTCCTGATCATGAGTGACTAACAGGCATCGTAACAGTTGTTCTACAGTTTGATTTGTGCGCTCGGTTAAACCATCAGTTTGAGGGTGGTAACTCGTAGAGGTACGAATTTCCATGTTCAAAGCTTTCCCCAAATTTCGCCAAAAATGGGAAATAAACTGTGGACCTCTGTCTGATATTAAGACTGATGGTATACCATGTAATTTCACTACTTCTTTCATGAAAATTTGGGTTAGTTCTGAAGCTGTGGGAAGCTTAGAAAGAGGTATGAAATGAGCATAGCGAGTGAAATGATCCACTACAGTAAGTATCGTAGTGCATCCAGTCTTGGAGCGGGGTAATTCAACAATAAAATCTAGTGATACTGTATGCCAAGGCTGAGGTGGTAAATTCAATGGCAATAGGAGACCACTAGGAGCATGATGTACAGGTTTGTTCTGACTACAAACAGTGCAAGTATCTACGTAAAGTTGTATGTCTTTATACAATGAAGGCCACCAAAATTTTCTCTTGATCAACTGATACATCTTTGTAACTCCAGGATGTATCGACAGAGGAGTATCATGATACAATTGTAGAACCTTTTTCTGAAGAGATTCAACAGGTACAAAAACTTGATTATTCATGTACAAAACATTTTCTTTCCATTGTAACAAAGGATAAGCTTTACACCAAGCCTCCTCTGATTGTGATTGGAAGGCTTCCTTGAGATCTAATACAACATCTGAATCTACAAGACCAACAAGAAAACGTTCAGCGGGAATAATCGGAAGTACAGGTTCTTGTCTTATGTTCATATCATCACTACCTCCAATTCTTGATAAAGCATCCGCTTTATTGTTTTCTTTTCCGGGACGATAGGTGATGATAAAGTCAAAATCATTAAAAAACAAAGTCCACCTTAGCTGTCGAGCTGACAAAGCCTTTACAGATCTAAGTGACTGAAGGTTTCTGTGGTCTGTGTAGATGGTCACTGGATGTCTGGCCCCTAGCAAGTAGTGTCGCCATTCTTTGAAGACAGCTTTAATGGCTAGCAATTCTCTATCTGCAATGGCGTAATTCTGTTCTGTAGGATTAAGTTTTCTAGAGAAAAAGGCAACCGGATGCATTTGACCAGTGTTCGTACTTCTTTGGGAGAGTATGCCTCCAATAGCGAATTGAGATGCATCAGCCTCAACGATAAATGGTTGGGAAGGATCAGGGTGTTTTAAAATCGGAGCGGAAGTAAATTGTATTTTCAATTTCTGAAAAGCTTTGTTAGCTTCGGGGTCCCAATCAAATTTCACATTTTTTCTCAGTAATTTAGTGATAGGGGTGATTATTTGTGAAAAATCCTTAATGAATCGCCTATAAAAAGTTGCGAATCCCAAAAAGCTCTGAATTTGTTTAACGCTGTTTGGAATGGGCCAATCAATTATTGCTTGCACTTTCTTTTGATCCATCTCTATGCCAGAAGGGCTGAGGATATACCCCAAGAAATCCACGGTGGTAACATGGAACAAACTTTTCTCTAATTTCACAAATAAAGAATTCTGCAAAAGCTGTTTCAAAATGGCTCGTACTTGCTTCACATGCTCAGACATATTTTTGGAGTAGATGAGGATATCATCAATATAGACGATACAACAAACATCAAGAAATTCCCTTAAGACCTCGTTAATGAAGAACTGAAATGCTGCTGGAGCGTTGCAAAGTCCGAAAGGCATGACTTGATATTCATAAAGTCCAAACTTTGTGCGGAAAGCTGTCTTCCACTCATCACCCTCTCGGACTCTTACTAGGTGATATGCTCCTCGTAAATCAAGTTTTGTATAGATTGCTGCGTCTTTAATCTGATCAAGTAAAGTCGGGATTAAGGGCAACGGGTATCTATTCTTGACTGTCACGTTGTTAATTGCACGATAGTCGATGCAAGTACGCAATTCTCCTCCCTTCTTTGGTATGAAAAATAAAGGAGAGGAGACTGGGGACTTAGAATGTCTGATAAACCCGTTAGCAAGATATTCATCCAAATATGACCTAAGATGCTCGTTTTCCTTCTCCGTAAGTGCATAGATTCTACTGCATGGTAGTGTAGCTCCTGGTACTAGATCGATTTGACAATCATAATCCCTGTGTGGTGGCAAGGTATTGGCTCTCGTCTTGTCAAATACATCCAGTAGATCATGGTAGTCCTCAGGAACCCCTGTAATAGTTAGGACACTCGGAATTTGTTTTGGAAAATTATAGCCCTGAACTATGAGATCGGTACCTGGATAATGCCTAAAGCACTTTGCATGGCAGTAGTCAGATTTGAAGAGAATGGTTCTGTTAGCCCAATCTATGTAAGGGTTGTGAAGAACTAACCAAGGGATACCCAAAATTAAGCCAAACTGAGGGGCATCTATAATATCAAAGATTATATCTTCACTGTGTTTAGTTGCACAAATCATAGTCAAGATCTCAGTGTGATGTTGTATTGGCCCTGAGGTTAGTTCTTTTCCATCCACGGCCCTGACAATTTCTGGGGATTTTTTCTCGGTTCTTTGCAAACCTAGCTTCTCAAACAGTTTTGTGTCGATGAAATTGCCTGTGGCTCCTGAGTCTATCAAGGCATCCACAGACCATGAACGAGTGCTGTCTAATTGGGATTGAAGAAGAACTCTCATACAAAGATGACTATGAGAGATAGTTGGGGCATTTGAGGCCAAGCTAAGCTGTTTACCCGATAAACTGACCTCCTGGTCTACCGAGCTCACACGTTTTCCGCCTGCGATGTCGCATTGACTTCGACCGCCTTGGTTTTAGGTTTTGTGGGTCGAGTTGGGCACTCCTTAACAAAGTGCCCAGATTTCCCACAGTACATACACTGATTCAACTTTCTCCTCTTCTCTCTTTCGTCTTTAGATAGAGGACCTCTAATCGTACCAATTTGCATTGGTTCGGTTGGATCTTGTCTAGGCGTGGCTTCATGCTTAGGGTTTGTTTTGTCTTTAGATAAAAAGAATTTAAAATCTGTCTTTCCTTTCTCTCCCTTTCTTTCCAAAATACGATGGTTTAATTTAACTACCAGATCTATAAATTCTTCGCAATCAGTGGGGGGATCAAGAATCTGAGTGACCATGTCTTTCAAGTCATCTTTCAAACCCCTGTAGAACAAGGACACTCTTTTGTTCTCTGGCCATTCCGCTTCTATTACCAACCTGTTGAATGAGGAGATGTAATGTAAAAGATCCGAGGACCCTTGTTTTAAACTTAAAAGCTCGTAATCCGCCGACTGCACAAAGACATGCTTGGCAAATAGTTTTTTCATGGTATTTTTAAATCGCCTTAGATCATATAAAATCGCATCATTCCTTTCTACATAAGGTACAGACCAGAGAGCTGCCTCACCACCTAAATAAGAGAGGATAAAAGCCACCTTTGCCGAATCATCAGGGAACGCAGTGGGTTTGGCTACAAAATGCAAATGGCATTGATTTAAAAATATGGCAAACTTGTTGCAGTCCCCATAGAATCTCTCGGGCGGTGCCAAGGGTACAGATATAGGGGTAACCACCTGAATTTGGGTGGATGCAGATGGGGAACCAGATGTGTTACCACTATACAGGGTTTGCTGTGGAGGTTGGAAGGTAGCTGGCCTAATAGGAGAAGCCCATGAAGGTTTAGGAGTTTGCATATTGCTTTGTAATTCTGAGACGTCCCGACGTAACTCTGCATTCTCATGTCTAATTTGAGCTAACATCGCTGCTATGTCCTGAAGGGACACTTCACCTGTTTGGTCCATAGCGTCTGGGCAAAACTGTTTCCGTGGGCTTAGCCTTCTGTCAGGTGACTCAAGTCACTCTTACCTGCAAGGCTGTGCAATCTTACCTGTAAGGTGCTTGACGGGTTTTGCAGAGACGCTATGAGCCAAACTCCCTGAAAACCTATCCTACCTCTGGTGGTTAGTAGATTTACACGCCAAGATGCTGGATAGCTAAAAGGGAGAGTGGCCGGATCTGACGCTAATGTGAGTTCTTGTAGTCGACCTGCAAAGCAACAAGCTCTCTTTAGTACTTTAATCTAGTAAGACTGACTCTCTCTCTTTTACTTCTTCCTATCCTGTAAACCTGTGAACCTTTTTAGTTTAAAAATCCTACCTGCGATCTACCAAGAATGGCTTCGCGTCCTGGAAGTGGTGTGGTGTGTTGATACGGGTTAGCAGAGGTGTGATGATGAAGAACGTTCAGTCCTTGAAGCTTTAGGCTGGGAGAAGTAGTTTCACTACAAAGATACAAATGCACAATTACACCAATTCTAAACGAAATATTCTAAACCAACTTCTTTTTCATTCACACTTACTTTTCTTGCTAACTGTAAAAACTTTCACCACTTCCACTTTTCTCAGATGACTTGATTCCCTGCTTAAAAAGAACTAAAAGATATATACATACAGCAAACAAGAAATGTACCATAAGCCTAATCAGAATTCACTGTCCACAGTAAACATATCTCAATTTGTATTCACATTGAACACTGTAAACAAATGTCTTGCTGTTGCAATAATTCTCCTCTTGAGTTTCAGAGAGAATATTCCCAAAAAATTGTCTTTCAAAAAAAAGGTTGCTAGCGATGGGCGCCAAAGAAGAAAGGGATTTGCACTTAGCTTTCGAAATGTCTTTGCAGCATTGTCCAGAGTCTATCCTTCAGAAGATGCTCAGCAATCCGGGTGCTCAGGAGGAATCCAGAAGGTTTTTCGCCGAGACGCGATGCTTCCTCTAGCAAGGCTGGAAGGCTAAGCGTCTTCCAGAAGCTTGGGTGTGGTTTTTATAGAGGGACCACACCCAAGCGTTGAGACGCACGCGTGCCTCCTGACGCTGTGTTTCTCTCCGAGCGCGGAGAGAGAAATGTAAACAAACGCGTCTTTCTGACAGAAGCGGAGCGCACGCGTTTTACTGAAAAGCAAATAAACGCGTATTTCCGCTTGTCTGTCAGAACGTGGCAGAAACCAAATACTTTAAGCTTAAGTTTAAACATTGTATACCTCTTCGAGTAAATACTTACAAAACGGATTAACCCCAGCTTAAACCACCGCCAAGAGTCACAAAAGCAGTTCAGTGTTTTAACATAGAATAATGCATGCACAATCATGTTACACCAACACTTACACACGGAGTGCAGGATGCACGGGATAGGGGTGGGTTTCTCAAATGAAATACAAGTCCTATGTGTAAACACGCAGGCTACAGGCTTTTTACTCCTATGGAGAATTACGTGCAGGCTTGATATCATGACATAAGGAGGATGCTTCATTGCCACGCTTGCCTCAATACAAATTTTCTCAGGAAGGTGAAGAAGCACTTGTACGCATTGTCCATGATTTAATTGAAGTAAGTGTTGTGGAAGAAGTTCCTTATGACATTTGCAACAGTCCTATTCTTCCCATTTTGAGAAAAGACACTGATACTAGGATTTACAGATTCATTATTGATTTGCGAGAAGTTAATAAGATTGTAGTACCACAATACCCCGTGGTTTCTGCCATACTTCTTACCTAAGTTCCTACGACTTCAACTGCATTCACTGTGATCAATCTGAAGAATGCTTTCTTTATGATTCCTATTCATCCTGATAGCCGATATTTGTTCAGCTTCACTTTGAATATTCGATTGTACAGATTTTGTTGAATTCCTCAAGGGGATACTGAGAGTCCTAGAATTTACAGTCAAGCATTGAAAAGACAACTTGATTCTTTCACTTTGCCTGAAGGAGTGGTTCTCATACAATATGTCGATGACATCTTGTTGGCAGCCGATACGCCTGAACGGTGTGAAAAATGTACTTTGTCTTTGCTTTCCTTTCTTGCTTCACACCACCACAAAGTGTCACGGAAGAAGTTGCAATATTGTAGACCGAAGGTTACCTACTTAGGTTACCTTCTGTTTAAGGAGGGGCGTGCACTTACACCAGATCGCATTCAAGCAATTTTAGACACACCAGTTGTCTTACTTCTTTCTGTAGTCAATGGATATTAGGTTTTTCACACATTGTTAAACCCTTGTTGGCACTCCTTACCAAAAAGACACTCCCATGCCCCTTCCATAGATGACTGAATGCCAGAATGTTTTTCGTCAGTTACGTCAAGCTCTTTGCTCTGCACCAGTGTTAGGCACTCCAGATTACACGAAGGCTTTCACACTTTATGTACACAAGAAAGATGGGTGTGCATTGTCAGTTTTAGTACAGACACACGGTGACAAGTAGCATCCCTGTGCATATTTTTCAGCTGTTCTGGATCCCGTTGCGCGTGCATTGCCTGGGTGCTTCCGTTCGGTTGCTGCAGCAGCGGTGTCCATACGTCCGAGTGAAGGGACAGTTTTGTCACATGTGTTGATGCCCTTTTGAACCAGACTAAGATGCAACCCTTGACTAGTGCTCGTTTGACAGGATACAAATTGACATTGTTGGCCCCTCACATTTCCCTGAAAAGATGTGTAACTTTGAACCCAGCTACTTTGTTGCCATATCCAGTGACTCAGATTCAGTCACAGGAGTCTCATGATTGTATATTCCTTACTGAAGAACAGACAAACGGGTCACGTCGATTTGCAGGATACCCCTCTTTCTGATGTAGATGGGGAACTATGGGTTGATGGGTCTTGTTTGAAGTTACTAGATGGCACAACTTCAGATGCATATGTAATTACGACACATCAGACAGTAGTGGAAACAGCTTGTATACCACAGAAGTTAGCTGAAGCAGCTGAGTTAATAGCTTTGACACGAGCGTGTGAACTTAGCACTGACTTGTGTGTGAACATTTATATAGATAGCCGCTATGCTTTTGGAGTGGCCCATGATTTTGGCCTACTTTGGAAGGAAAGAGGCTTTCTTACATCCCACGGGATGCAGATAATTCAGGGAGAACTAGGCATTAATCTTTTGACTGCACTGACATATCAGAAGGAAATATCAATTGTTAAGTGGAGTGCACACAAGAAAGTGACTGATAAGACAGGACAAGGCAATGCCTTTGCAGATCGCGCAGCTCGTGAGACTGCGATGCTACGAAGCACTACATCGTTGTATGTAGTGAAGTCACAAGCTAAACGTTGGCATGATGCTAGATAAGAAGTGCTAGACATACAGAGATCTGCTTCTGTGGAAGAACTTGAGCAATGATCTAAAGAGGGAATGTTGGATGATGAGGGCTGTTGGTGCAATAAAGAGATGGATAAGTGGAAACTGCCTATAGCCTATTTACAGCCTATGGTTCAGATGGCACATGGGCCGGCACATGTTGGAGCTTCAGCAATACCAAAATTGCTTACGCAAGTTTGGGAGCATCCCATTTTATTGGGCAAGTTGTTGAGTATGTCCTAAAAGGATTAGGGATCAAACAGAAGTTCCATGCAGTGTGCCACCCACAATCAGCAGGATTTGTGAAGAGAAAATGTGCTACTTTGAAATTGAAATTAGTAAAAATACTGGCTTCCACGTCTTTGAAATGGCCTGATGCGTTGCCCTTGGCATTGCTGTCTATTAGATCAGTGCCACATTCACGATCTGGGCTTACACCATATGAGGGTGTATTTGGGAGACTGATGAACATCTGGGGAGTTCCCAAGCCACGCCCCATACAGGATGTACCATGTGTTCGAATGAGTGACTATTTAGCACAGTTGACTGACAGTTTGATTTCTATTCATCAACAGGTTCGAGAAGCTCTTCCTGACAGGTCCACAGGTGAGGCCCATGAACTCCGGCCCGATAACCACGTGATGGTCAAGGTCTTTGAGAGGTCGAACAGCTTGGAGCCTAGGTGGAGAGGACCAGAACAGGTGCTCCTCGCTACGGGGAAAGCGGTTCGAGTGACGAACAGGAAGAATTGGGTCCACAGCACTCACTGCAAGAGACTATCGAGTGATTCTGGATACGGAGAAAGGTCACGCCATATCACCTGACGAATCTGAGGAAGTCTTCCCAGACCACACGATCCCTATAGTATCCCAGTACCAACTGAGACCACGGAAAGAGTCTGCATTGTTGAAAAAGACTGGTTGAGTTACCGTCCTGGGTTTGTGAAACGGCACTGATGTGGCAAGGGGGGGATCAGTCCTACATAGTGACACCCGTCTTGACCCTTGGTGAAGAAACCAATGGCTGCCCAGGACTTTAGAGCTCCAACGATTGATTCAACTACAAAGTGATCATGTCTGAAGGGAGATCAACTGTTGCTAAGATCTGTAATAAAAAGGCCATATGTGCTGTAGGATTTGTTGTTGCTACAGTAGTTGTAGCAGTGACAACCTGGTTTGTTGAGAAAGTGGCTCCTGCTCGACAGCTTCTGATCGCCACTACTCCAGTACCAGCTGAGCATCATTGCTTTACGCTTCCATACCATGAGCAAAAGCATCAACAATCCTACTTGAACAGCACGTTTATTCAGATGTTACATCACACTCACAATGCCACAAATACAACTGACTGTTGGGTGTGTGGGATGATACCTGCTCACCAGAAGAAGGGAGGAACACCTTTTATTCCTCTTCCTTTTTGTCGCATAATGGTTCTTGCCAAGCCTAGTTTGCGCTCTTGTTTGCCTCTGAAAAGTCTAACATTTTAAGGATGACAGTAGGACGGGTTAATTATCATCTCAATAAAGTGTGTTATCCAGATGAAGAACGTTATCCTCGAGCTGAAGGGACTACATGGGAATGGAAGGAATATTGACCTGAAAATATTTCCATGCCGTATGTTTTCCCAAATATGAGAACTATTAAGAACAATGGACCATTTGTGATTTCTGTTACTAGAGCTAAAGCAGACTTGTTTATAGGCAGTATTGGGAGAATTCCAGTGGGAAGAAGTGAGCGTACTGGGTCTGACTATTGAAGGTGTCAATAACAGTAGTTTTATGTCCTCGCATAATATCTACTTTGTCTGTGATAATAAGGGATATTACCAACTACCTGTTGGATGGTCTGGAGTATGCTATATGTCCTTTCGGTTGCCCCCTGTGTTTCTGGATTTCAAACTGTACAATTATATTTCTAAAAAACGATATAAGAGGACAACAAACACTGATGAAGTGGACCAGACTGACACCACCTTGCAACAATACGTTGATTTCAATTTGGGTTTGTTTTTCTTTGTGGGTGCCGCCTTAAACAGCAGAAAGATAAGACGATTGACTCGTGTTGTGGAAGCTGTTACCAATCAGACAGCTTTGGCACTTGGGAACATTACAGAAGAGCTGCAAGTTGCGAGGATTGTAGCACTCCAAAATCGTATGGTTTTAGATGTGGTTTGGGCTGATCGAGGTGGTGCATGTCGCATCATCGGTAGTAGTTGCTGCGTCTACATCCCTGATCACTCTTCTTCAGCCCTTGATCCAATCTCTAAAATGCATATGATTGCTGATTAAATTCACCCATGAATTTTGCTACCTGGTTTTGGACATTGATTGTTACATGGGGCTGGAAGTTGTTGACCATCCTATGTGTAATACTAGTGATACTATTTACATGCTGTGTATGTATACAATGTGGTCCAATGCTTTGCTCTGTCTGCATTACTGCCTGTACACCTGCCAGCGAAATGTTGCAGAAATAAAAACCCAACACATGCTGAATAAAGAGATTTCTGAAATAATGAACATAAATGTACAAGATGCAAATCCAGATGACCCCAAATGAACAAATGTCTTCAGCTAATGTTAAAAGGGTTGTCTGTTGTAATTTGGCAGTGATCTGGGTTAGCATTTAGCTGAAGCTATCTTGTTTTTGGCAATTTATTACTCGCAACAATGGTCCTTAGAAAAACAATTGCAAAACACAAAAGGAAATATAGGCCACAATGGGTGCTATATTATACAGTATCCAGCCGGACAAAAAGATTTAATCTGTTAGATATATTTAGAATTTTACACATTTAGCGAAAACAACAATGGAGTGGGATGCAATCCTGTATCCAATAAATGAAACAAAGGACATGTACAAACAAACATTTGAGAATTTCAGGCAAAATTAAATTATGGAAGCTTAAATAAAACTTGCAATTTAGACAAGCTATCCATAATAGTAGTCACACTAATTTCACACAATGGTTAAGCGTGGAACTATTAACTAGGTCGACAATGTTTCGATCCCTTGAAAAAATATTGGGATCATCATCAGGACTAATGGAATGATTGCCTGTGTGAAAGGCACTGCCTGTAACAAGAAAAAAGAGGAGAAAAAGCAGGAGAACCTGTCATAAGAGGTAAGAGAAGAGCTTGTTTAAAACAGACACAGTCATGCAAAAAGTGGATTGTGTTGATCCTAGAGCATAAAGTGGTGCTACATGTGTGACTCAAGGCAGATATTGTTCACAGTACAATGACATGCTCGCTAAGAAAAGTGAAGAGTTCAGGTGCAAGGTAGGCGACAGTTAGAGTGGACGAATAACGCCTGTGCAAGGCCACGGGTCGGTGTAACACTAAACGGTAGGTCGTGTGGAGTATGTGATGGTCGTACCTAGACTCTATTAAAAAAAAACATACTGTTCGTCGATGGCGAACAAGGGACTAGGAGGAAATCAGAAAAGGTATTAAAAGTAACGTGCCTAGTTCAACAAACGTTTCTGTAGTGAGGGAATCAAGACGACTACATTCAACCATACTGTCAGGCAGATAGCGAAAGAGTGACTAGGAGGCAATCAAGAATTGTTGCTAACAATGTTTTGCCTAGTCCAACGCAGAACTCAGTAATCAGGAATCAGGCGAACAAGTGACTAGGATGAGAATTCAAAAAGTGGTACTGCCAGTGTCGTGGCTAGTCCGACTCAAACCTATGAAATAAGGGAATCTATTGAACAAGTGACTAGGAGGCAATCCAAAAGTTATACTAACAAGGTCTAGTATGAGACAATTAGGAATTCGTGAACAAACCTTCAGTGGCTTGTTGCTTGCGTATTCCAGAAGGATAATGGAGGGGACAGGGCGTCTGTGAAGGAGAGACAGACAGACTGAGGTGGCAAAAACATGTGAATCGGGGCAAATACGGCTGTGTGCAGTGCGGTAGAAAATGTCCTTCCTTGGCGGATTACCGGGAATCAATTACCTGCAACAGCGTGGGGTTGCTGCCTTCATGCAAAGCATAACTGACAAATGTCCGGGTGGTACGATGACCGGGGATGAGCCAATGCAGCTGCCTGATTTCTGGGTGGGAAAAGAGTAAAACCGATGTGGGATGGCTAACATCGATATAATTAACAGAGGAGGGGTTGCCTATGAAACTAAACTTACCGGTGGGGCAGGGAACGCGGACAAGCCGGAGTTTCCACTGCGTGATGGCTGGAATCTGGAGAGGCTGAGAGAAAGGGCTCAATATATCCCGTGTGGTATGAGCGTGCGGCGGTGGCCATGTTGGTGAGGGGTTTGATAGATAGTGGAGAAAGGCTGCGCGCGTGAAGAGTGTGATTGAGGAATAGCGAGTAAGAAGGATAAAAGGTGAATTTCCAATAGAAGAGAAGAAAAGGATGCTTACATAAAACTTTGCTTTAACTGTGGCATAATATACTTATCTGCAATAAAGTAATAGAACCACAAAGCAATAAATGTGAGATTCCGAACATGGAAATATTGCACATTTAGTCTAGAATGACGATAACAATCTGTGAGGAGTTGGATCTATCACCACAGAAAGGTAACAGTGGAGGAACAATATGGTTAGAAAGTGTTTTCAAAACATTTTTTCAAAAAAACATAGAGAAACAGATGGTCAGAAGAAATTCAAGGGTACAGCTATATGGCAAGCCAACAAGACAAATAGCAACAGTAATCATGAAGAATTCTACAGTAAGGAAGTCCAGTCTTCTGTCCTGTTTAGACCATTTCTGATGGTGTCCATAAGGATTATCATCTTAAATTCCTATCTGTTTATTAGTCGGAGCTACATATGAGTGCGAATGCACAGCTTCAGGTTATTCAGAAAAACTCGATTTCCCTGATCTGTCAAGTGTACTCCATCACTTCTGTCGATATCAGTTATATCAAAACGTATGTTGTTGTTGTAGATCGACCCCATTCTATGGTCTCTGAGGTATGCAGACACAGCTTTGTTTACATTCTTCCTAGATTTTTCAATCTGAGAACAACATTGGTTTGACCATTTCCACTTATGTCTTTGGCATATATTGGAATATACAAAGACAGTTTGAGGCAAAAGCAACATCAATTGTCTAAAAGGTGTCCTTCATTAGCATTTCCAAACCTACCCCAGTCAATGTGCCTAGGTCGTTTACACCACAGTGCACAATCATGAGCTCAGGGTGTTGGAGATGCAAACAGGTTTTAACCAAAGGCAACAATTGGTGCCACTTCAATCCTCTCTGTCCAAACCATATAATGTCCACATTTTGTAAACCTAGGTCTAAGTCGATACATCTCTGTTCTGCATACCTCTTGCACCAGAAAACATAGCTATGTCCTACAATCCACACTAGCATTTTTAAGGTATGGCTGGGAGGAATGGATAGATTTCTGTAGCTCATGCAGTCCATTGGTAGAATAAGAGATATGTTTAAAGATGGGGAACTACTTTTTTTGCCATACAAAACGATACCTGATTGGGAGATGAAAAGCATTGTTTTTTAAAAGTAGGGTGCACATTCGTTTTGTGGAAAAGCACCTTTGTGATTGGTTAAAAAAAAGCAGTTTCAACGTGGAGTACATATCATAGGATAAAATTTGGAGAAGGTTGACTAAAAACTCTCATGAAGGGACATCTCACACACAATGTAGCACAAACACATATGAAGCAAAGTACATTAACATCAAACACAATGTTGTCCAAACACAGTCGCACAATCGTACACAAGACAGAAATGCACTCGCCTGTGATAAGTGTCCAAAAGCCTCAGTACAAAAGAGGCACATGAGAACGCATAGGTACAAACCCACAGTCCGGATGGGGTAGCAATTCACATATGGCAGGCAGCCAGAGAGTGCGTGACACACACATTGGCATACAAATCAAGACACAACACATTTGGAGACAAGTTAAAATATGGAAACATTATAAAAAGAAGTGTGTGTGTGTGTATGGCGAAGAGTAGTGCCACTATATGCAGACAAATGCAGCAGCATGCCTGAATAAGGAACATAGGAAAACGTCCGTGTTCACCTCAGGTAGTCCATCACCAACACACTTCAGTGTCTAGCAGCGTTGGTTTCCACGCCTCGGACATAATTCGACACCAATGCAGCCATGTCCACTGTTGTTTTGGGGCATGTGACCAGATGTACAATGTGCAATGATGTGGCGGGACACGTGCAATGTGGCACATCGAGTCATGGTTGCAGGTACCTTGTCACTCGTCCATGAACGTGAGTGCAGCTGCGTAAGCCACTATCTCTAATGAGTGAAGGTCATCCACAATATTTGACATGTCGTCAATGTAATCCATCAGGTGACCTGGACAGATGTGCTGACTCCAACTTCTGTACCCAATGTGCACCAAAGCAGGATTGGGAAGTGGGTCAATCTGGTCACTGCATACTACGACACGTGCAGTCTCCCAGGCTCAGTTCCCAACATGCATGCCAAACATCCATGCATGCCATAAAGGGGCATCACCATGACACTCCTGGTCGTGGGCCAATAATGGGCGCACACACCCATCGTAATCCATGTCAGCTACCCACTCATTGGAGAGGCACACGTCCATGCACCACTTGGATAGGCAGGTGTGACATTGCAATACAGGTTGTACGCAGGTGACGTCAGCGATGCAGAAGCTCAGTCAGTAAGTGATCCACAGTACTGCCAAAGGCAGTGCACCTAGGACATTCAGCAGACATACAATGTATAGTAGGACGTGAATGGAGTTGACCATGTGTTCGGGATACCCTGCCATTGCGTCAGTGGCTCCGCTTGTAGCTGCACTAGCTTGCTGTGTGCCAGTGTTGCGGATGAAATGGCACAGCTTGGTGCAATGAGCTGGGTGTTTGTGCAATGGGTGCAGGGCAGGGGTGTGGTGGGAGTACGTGTGAAGGCCATTTCACACACACAAACTACGACAAAGGACCTTTGAGTGTCGGATGTGTATTCATTGTTCTCAAATCGGGCAGTGTGTAGTGTGGGAGACGGTTGCATATATTATATTATCTGTCAGGGGGTGCTGGCCACTTGCAAGTTCCTTCTCGGTGCATCATATATGTGCTAGCACAAGATAGCTCTGACAAAGAACCTTTCATAACTACAGTAACTTCTCCAGCTGCATTCATACAAGATGTGTACAAAACCGGTCATGGGTGTTGTGGGATGTCTGCGACCCTGGTCATCATGGATGAGATGCCCAGCACGTGGCACATGGGCGGGTTCCCTGTGTGTTATGTTGCCAAACAGCTGCTCCTCCCTCCCACAAACCCCCACACTTTTGTATGTTGCGCTGTTGTATCCTGTGCACTCCTACGGCACACCAGTGTAATGCCTATTCGTGCATGTCCTGTGGCATTCCAACCACACCATGACAGTGCCGTTTGGAGGTGGTGCATGCCACTTTACAACATTGACTGCTGCGGCCCTTGTGGCAGGCCACACTAGAACACAGAGACACACTTACCACACTTCTTGTACACGGGCATGTCCGAGACACCCTGTTCCCCTTGTCAGATAGGCATAACCCTGCGCTGACCTGTGCACACCGGACCAGCACATGCCCCTTGTGCAAGCAGGAGGATGCATGAGTAACTACATGTCTAGGGTCACTGCCAATGCTGAGGTGACATGGTAACGTCCGATGAAGACAGCACACTGTGATGTTACAGGGCCCTTGCCTATCATGCTAACATAATGACCACTGGGACACACTTGCTCAGATGCAGGTTTGGGGGGGTGGCGGTCCTGGAGTTGTTGCGATGAGTCTTGTTGCCCTCATGGGTGTCCCTGTATCATGCTCATTGACTGTATGGCACCTGTGTGTGTTCTGGTGTGGCTCTTGGCTGTTTTCCCTTTCATGCTGCAGGTAGTCGTCCTGCTTAACACCAGCAGAAAGCAGGTGTAAAATCCCTGGTGCTAACTCAGCTTATTGCCGGAATTTGTTTCGCATTGCAGTTGTTCGGGTTAGTGGCACCAGAAGTATTGAGATTGTATGAGCCTGTGATGATGCTTGCTGTGGACGAGTCGCACTGGGAGCAATGTGTCTTGCCTGCTGGAGTGCGTCATGTGTAATCGGGACTCTATCTGAATTTTGAGGCCTGCTGACTGCAGTGTAGGCCAGAGATAGTGGTGACGAAGGGCCCACAGCCACGTACATACTTTGGTGGCCCCACTGGCATGTGTAGTGCAGGTTCAGTGGCACCAAGTGTCGCCGGCCTTCCATATGCAAATACCCCTCACTGATCGAAGGGAGTCTGGTGCTGTGGTCACTGTCATGAAGGTCGGGTCACTGCCATTCAGGACACAGGACACAGTTACACATGTGGGATCTGCTTGTGTTAAAGAGGGTTAGTGGGATTACGTGTCGCCGGCCTTGCATATGGAAATATGCCTCACTGATGTACGGGAGTCGGGTGATGTGGTAGCTGCCATGGACTTGGGGGGACTGCCATTCAGGACTCCGGGCACAGTTACAAATGTAGGATCGGCTTGTGTTAAAGAGGGTTAGTGGGACTACGTGTCGCCGGCCTTGCATATGGAAATATGCCTCACTATTCAGAGGGAGTCTGGTGCTGTCGTCGCTGCAATGGACTTGGGGTGACTGCCATTCAGGACTCAGGACACAGTTAAACATGTGGGATTGGCTTGTGTTGAAGTGGGTTATTTGGCACCAAGTGTCCAAAATTCAAATTGCGAGCTCTGCTGCCTGCAATGTAGACTGCTAATGAGTGAACGTTTGCACTTGAAAATGAATTTGGTGATTGTACTAAAGCTATAACTGATATAAAAATGTTCTAGAAGAAAGGATATTAAATGGATATTAAGTATATTTGAGGCCTGTGATAGTTACCTACCTAGTGGACTCTGTAGTTAATGAATGAAAAAATAATTTTAATTGTGAGCCCTACTGAGTGCAGTGTAGGTGTATCATGAAAAGATGAAATAAGTATAGAATACACTGACGAAGTGTTGTATTTTCTGAGTACAATCTTGTTGTTAGAAATTAGCATTTAAAGTTGGAATTGCGAGCTGTACTGCCCGCAGTGTAGACTACTATTGAGTGTTGGTTTGCACTTGAAGATGAACTTGGTCATTATAGTAAAGCTATAATTGATATAAAAAAAGGTCTTGAAGCAAGGATACTAAAAGAATATTACCTAGGGTGTAGGACTGTGATAGTTACTTGCCTACTGGACTCTGTAATTGCATATGGAAATATGCTTCACTGACTGAAGGGAGTCAGGTGCTGTGGTCGCTGCCACGAAGTTGGGGTCACTGCCATTTAGGACTCAGGACACAGTTAAACATGTGGGATCACCTTGTGTTAACGAGGGTTAGTGGGACTACATGTTACCGGCCTTGCATATGAAAATATGCCTCACTGATCGAAGGGAGTGTGGTGTTGTGGTCACTGCCACAGACTTGGGGTCACTGCCATTCAGGACTTAGGACACAGTTACACATGTGGGATCGGCTTGAGTTAAAGGGGTTTAGTGGGACTATGAGTCGACGGCCTTGCATACAGAAATATGCCTCACTGATCGAAGGGAGTGTGGTGCTGTGGTCGCTGCCACGGACTTGGAGTCACTGCCATCAGGACTCAGGACACAGTTACACATGTGGGATCGGCTTGTGTTGACCAAAGTTAGTGGCACTACGTGTCGCCGGCTTTGCATATGGAAATATGCCTCACTGATCGAAGGGAGTCTGGTGCTGTGGTCACTGCCACAGACTTGGGTCACTGCCATTCAGGACTCAGGACACAGTTACATATGTGGGATCCGCTTGTGTTAAACAGAGTTAGTGGCAGCACGTGTCGCCGGCATTCCATATGGAAATATGCCTCACTGATCAGAGGGAGTGCGGTGCTGTGGTTGTCTCACGGAGTTGGGGTCTCTGCCATTCAGGACACAGTTCCACATGTGGATCAGCTTTTGTTGAAGATGGTTAGTAACACCATGTGTCGCCGGTCTTCCACAGTGTAGGCCAGAGGTAGCTGTGAGCAAAGACCCACATCCGCGTGCATACGTTGGTGGCCTCACTCGCCTGCGTAGTGCAGGTTCAGTGGCACCACTTGTTGCCAGCCTTCCTAATGCAAATATCCCTCACTGATTGAAGGGAGCCTGGTGCTGTGGTCGCTGCCATGAAGTTGTGGTCACTGCCATTCAGGACTCAGGACACAGTTACACATGTGGGATCAGCTTGGGTTGAACAGGGTTAGTTGGCACCACGTGTCGCTGGTCTTCCACAGTGTAGGCTGGAGGCAGCGGTCAGCAAAGGCCCACAGCCACGTGACGTTGACTTGAGCTGCACAGATTGGGAGCATTTGGTCTTTTTAACCCATTATAGTCTCTTACACAATTTGTGTCGCTACTAATCTTCATTTGTGAACCATGCTAACCCCAGTGTAGGGCAGAGGCAGCGGTCAGGATGGGGGCACAGCCACATGGCGTTGAGTTGAGCTGCATAGTTAGTGGCACCTGGAGCACTTAGCCTGTGCGCACCCTGGGTGAGGGCTACCTCTCTGGCAGACTCGTTGACCCTCTCCCCAGGCCTGACCTATTTATTCATACTCCTTTGCCGGAGTGGCATACGTTGGACCAGCCCACTCAGCTTCCGCTCCAGGGGACAACACAGCTACATGACCGAGATCTGCCCCGCTGCTTGAGGTAACATGGTGGCATCCACTGGGCACTACACTACAAGTATCAATAGTATATCTCCACATGGAGAGGTTTGTGCTTTGCATAGTGAGGTCTGTGCAGCACATCAGCGGTACACTTGGCATTGTGTGCATTATTATTGATGATTGATGATTCATACATAGTTGGTTGCCATATCTCCCAGCATTCAGCTATTGTGCAGCTGAGGGGCCATGACATTTTTTGCGCTGCCTCTGTGGTAGTAGGGGGTTGGTCCGGGGGCGAGGTTCTAGTAGTGGTGGCGCTTGGTGTTGTGGCCTTGTTGAGTGCCGGAGCTGCATGATCAGTAGATCTACCATGTGTTGGTCTTTAGATGTGGCTGTGAGTTGGGTCTAATTCATGCAGTAGATAGTCAACCTCCTTACACCAGTTAAAGTTTTATGTAAATTTGTTACTGCTAACTCAGCTTATCGCCTGCTTTTTGGAACGCATTGCAGATTTGGCTAGTCGTTGAAAATATGGGGAAGTGGTATTTTCATGTTTTTTTTGCACTTGAACGCCTACTTTGCATATCATTAGCATTAGTAGTGGCTCTTGTTTGTGGCGATTTTATTGGCAGAAGGTATCAATGGAAAAGTGGTGAGATTTGCAGTTTTCACCAGGTGGAGAATGGGATGATAATTTAAAAACACAGAAAAAAGATAGGTTTAATGAACATTATAATTAGAAATTACCATTTAAAAAAACCTTTGAAATTCACTGGAAAAAACATAGGTTTCAGGCACGTTATAGTTAGAAATTAACAATTAAAAAACCTTAGAAATTCACTGAAAAAAACATAGGTTTCAGGGACGTTATAGTTAGTTGAACATTCCACTTATACAAAACCATAGAAATTCCCCTGGTATAGTTAGTTGATCTAAGCATAACTCTCGCCCCCGTAATGTTACATATTACATCATTCATGACATGGCCAGTGACATCACTGATGAAATCACTGATGACATCATCCACGTGAAAATCTGATGCACCTCATCAGACCCTAATATAACACTTGATACACCCACGCTAAAATACGGACTATCGTTTTCGAAACCATGAACACACCAACACCAGTTAGTACATATCCACTCACTAATTCCTAGGTCTACACACACATCTATTAATTCACCCATACAGTCAGCCATCACTACAAAATTATCATATCCACTCACATACCTATACAGACACTCACTCACCGCCTCTCACTCGCAGTTATTCACACACCTAGTCAGTCATGGAAATAATCAATCACACTTTCATTTACTCACCTGTACAGTTATACACATACCACCTCATTTATTTTAACATATACTAACACATACTTACACTCTAATACAATAACTAATACAAGCACACACTGATCCATACAGGCACTCTCACAATCACTCACTCTCACATATAGTCATTTATACAGTCCAACACTCAAATATACTGTCTTTCACATATGCAGTTACTCACACGTGTATCACTGAGGCATCCATTCACTCACCAACAAACCTGTACACACACTCACCCAACCATACAGCTCTTCACAGATACAGACTTGAACACATATACCCAGCGAATTATCCATTCACACATCTATGCACAGTCACACCCCCAACCCACCCACACAGACACTAAGGCACCCATACAGATACTCCAACAACCAATCAATAGCACACATAGATCCTCATTTAGGTGCTAACCAACCCATGCAACCACTTACACACCAACTGACAACCTAAACTTTGTGAATGTCTGTATCAGTCGCTAACACATGCATTAAGTAAGACACAATTAATCATTCACTTATACAGTCAGTTGCACACCTACTAAATCATCCATCCTGACTCTTACACACCCATCCATTCTTCAATACACCTTGGCATAAATATAAAAAACATAATTGCATTTTATAGAAACACATAGTCACTGGATGATGTAATCAGTGATGTCATCAGTGATGTCATTTGAGATGTCATCAGTGATGTTATCAGTGATGTCACTGACCATGTCATGAATGATGTAATATGTGAAATCATCAGCAGTGCATTGCGGGGGCACGAGTTATAGATAGCTCATTTAACTATAACAGGGGAATTTCTATGGTTTTGTATGAGTGAAATGTCGAACTAACTATAACGTCCCTGAAACCTATGGTATTTTCAGTGAATTTCTAAGGTTTTTTTAAAGGCTAATTTTTAACTATAACGTGCCTGAAATCTGTTTTTTTCAGTGAAAAAAAAAAAATATATATACATATATTGAGTTTCACAAGTTGCCCTTTTGGATAGCACTCCCAACAAGATTTTCAAAAGCACTGGGACAACCTTCGTGCAGCACAAGTAATTTAATCAACACACGCCTTGCCTGACGCGTTTCAGAGTTAACACTCTTTCTTCAGAGGCAGCATGATAAACAAAGTTCGGTCCGTGAGCACTCCAACTGACAAACCCCTTCTAACTAATATCCTGCCCAGCTGGGCCTGGAAACAAAGAATCATGGGAGTTGGAGTAATATTTAAATCCCAAGTGGGTCCGGACACAGAACCTGTTGAAATATAAAGTACATATTTTCCTTTTGTTAGCATTGCTTGCACAAACACCAAAAGATTGTTCCAAACATAAAGCGCCGCTTGTTGCTCCAAAGCGTCACTCACGCAGAATGTCACTGGATTTGCATTTCATATCCGCAAAGGTGCATATCCATGACCTGGCAGGCCGTAATACATTGAGTTTCACAAGCTGCCCTTTTGGATAGCACTCCCAACAAGATTTTCAAAAGCACTGGGACAACCTTCGTGCAGCACAAGTAATTAAATCAACACAAATCCCTTCTAATTAATATCCTGCCCAGCTGGGCCTGGAAACAAAGAATCACAGGAGTTGGAGTCATATTTAAATCCCAAGTGGGTCCGGACACAGAACCTGTTGAAATATAAAGTACATATTTTCCTTTTGTTAGCATTGCTTGCACAAACAGCAAAAGATTGTTCCAAACATAAAGCGCTGCTTGTTGCTCCAAAGCGTCACTCATGCAGAATGTCACTGGATTTGCATTTCATATCCGCAAAGGTGCATATCTACGTCCTGGCAGGCCGTAATACATTGAGTTTCAAAAGCTGGGCAGGATATTAATTAGAAGGGATTTGTCAGTTGGAGTGCTCATGGAACGAACTTTGTTTATCATGCTGCCTCTGAAGAAAGAGTGTTAACTCTGAAACGCGTCAGTGTGTTGATTAAATTACTTGTGCTGCACGAAGGTTGTCCCAGTGCTTTTGAAAATCTTGTTGGGAGTGCTATCCAAAAGGGCAACTTGTGAAACTCAATATATACAGATATATACATATATATATACATACATTCCTTCCAACAGTCGTTTAAATAAACAGATGACTTGGACACCTTCGTATGCAGAAATTTAATGAATTTAAAGGCAAGTCAAAGCAACGCGTTTCAGCAATTAAGCCTTAGTTACGCGTTAATGGCTGAAACGCGTTGCTTTGACTTGCCATTTAATTAATTAATTTTCTGCATACGAAGGTGTCTTAGTCGTCTGTTGATTTAAACGACTGGTGGAAGGAATATTAGGGACTTCCGGTGTCCCTGCTCGGACCGCCCGGGACAGCTTGCGGATAGTTACCGGAGGTTGTGCAGAGGATATATATAATTCTTTTTTATGTTTGCAGACCTGATGAAGCCTTTGTGAGGTGTAACACATTGACTGTGCTGTTTTGAAACATACAATATAGAAAAGTACTACACCATCAACCAAGACCCACAAGCGTTTACCTAATATTGACCGTGGTCATCCAGAAATGTTCTAATGCCTCTGTATTTTGCTTGGGAAAATGTGTCTAATTTGCGGCCAATGTGCAGGTTTTGTTTCATATTGTGACCACTTCAGGCTGTGGGACATTGAGCTCTTTAGCTGCCTTCCTTTGTTGTTTAGCAAAATAAGAAGAAATGCACTGGATGAAGTATTGGGCCTTGCACATATGCCTTTTATTGTCTTAAGATCACTTTGAATTATCCTTGAATCTGCAGTGGTTTGGAAGCAGCTCATGTGTCCAACTTTGTGTTGCTGCGTCCCGGTGCAGTTGACATACTGGTAAACTGTTCAACTGGCATCATGTTGATCGATGCACTGCTGTCAATTATAAAGTTTATGGGGCAACCATTGACCTTTACTGTGATCATGGAGCATTGTCCACTAGAATTCTTGTTTTTAATTGATTCACTTGTTTTTGTTGTTTGTTCATCTTCTTTGCAAGCAGCAAGACCCACATGTGCATTTCGCTTTTTGGCAAATATGATCATCGCACATTCACCCTCTTCACCGTCGCTCGATTGTGACATCAAATAACTTTTGTAGGATGAACTTAATGATGACCGTTTCCATTTTCCACAATTGAGGTTACTTTTGGTCTTTTTAGGCATGACAAGAATGCTTCTGGAACTTTTTGGTGTCCACTTTCTCGTCTTGCTGTGACGCACTTAGTTACTCTTTTGCCTTGCAAACCGTTATAAAGTGGTCTTCCTTTCGGTAACCTTTGCACATCTTCCTGATGGCTGGAAATGTAATTTCATGTGGAACTGAAAATCTACATCAAACACACAATGTTCCTTTCTCTGAGGATGTTGGCTTATGTGCATCTACTTGTACTTGTGTTTGCTCTTCATAATTAGCACTGATTCACTCATTGCTGTTCTAGATTCCATGTCTGCAGTTTACTGATCTACTTTTTCCTCGGCTGTTGCAGCCATTAGTACTGTTATAAAACGAGCATCTTTCTCAACATGGGTCTTCTGAAGGAGTCCGAAAGACAGCCATCAATGACTCCGAGGCTCATGGCTTCTTCATAATTAAATTAATTAAATGTACAATATTTGAAAAGCATGTCCAGTCTCTCAACAAACTCATCCATCGTTTCACAAACTTGTTGTCTCGCTTGAAAATGTACCTTTCATAGTCAATATTTGCGTCAGATTGAACTTGGCTCCTAATGCTTATTTGATTTGATGGTATGACAATGTCCCAATCTGTGACATTATCTTTAAAGCTTCTTTTACTCAATCACTAGCAATTCAATGATTTTCTAGTCATTTACTACCTTCAGAGCATCTATGAAGCCATTGAAGGTCTCGATCCTTGGGGTCCGTCTGGTGCCAATATTCTGTTTTTTGGTGGTTTCAAATGATGGTTGAGGTTTAAAAAATGCAGCAGCACCATACTCCATTTCTCTTGCAGCAGTAGCTTGGAGCCTTTGCTATCGAGAAGACTTTTTGAGTTGGATTTAAGGCAACCGGCTGCCGAATTTACCTTTCTTTATTGGCTTCTCCTTGGACCAACAACCCTGCAAGCACAACCCCGGTGTTCACTCTCGAGTCACTTTGCCCACTTTTGAAGTCATCAGGCAGGTGAGTAAATCTCACTGCTCGTACGTGGTTGTCACTGCCTTTTGTCATTATTTCTGGTAGGCACTGCCTTTTATGTTGTACCCGGTTGTTACTGCCTTTAGTGTTCGCTTTGTGTGAACTTTTGGAATGGTCACCAGTTTAGCTGTGATAGATCTTAGGGTTCTCTGAGGGGAGAACCAAGTAAATAGATTTTGAAAGTGTAAAAGGCCCATGCAATTTAAGGCTTTATGGGCCAGGTAGATTGCCTTGAACTTCATTCTGTCCACCACCAACAGCCAGTGCAGATCCTGAATCTTTTTAGATAAAGAGCTGAATTTAGGCAACTTCAAATTTATCCATTCTGGTGTACTCTGTGAGGTTGAAGTTACAGCTGAAGTGCTTTATTTATCCCTAAATAAAGGGCATTACAATAGTCTATCCTTGAGAGGACCAGTGCTACCGCCACAGTTTTTTGCAGTTCCCTAGGGATCATGGACAGAGGAGAAACAACCACCCTCATCCTGCCCGACCTCTCAGAGGTGGTCGACACCATCACCATGACATGCTCATCGCCAGACTCCAGGACTCAGGCAGCGGTGTAGATTGGTCAGTAAGATTGGGGGGGTGAGCTTCAAATTTCCCAACAATCATGCTGGCATATCATGTGAAAATACAATATTTGAGAACCAGAGCCTGAGGGGGCTAAGGGGCAGTGGGAAGGGATAGCAGTGCGGATAGTTAGAGTTATTTAAAAGACAAAATGTTGAAAAATAACCAACAGTTTTAAGAACTTCAAGACAGAGAGGAGAGGGAGTCTGTGTGTGTATGTTTTTGTACGTGCGTGCATATAAAAATCCTAGGTGAAATCTGACCGCCACCTTACCACAACCGCTTTAAAGCACCTGTACCCAACTATTTACAAGAAAATACATTTATTTGGGGGGTTAAAGAACCCAAAGACTCCCCTGAAGCTATGTCCTTGGACTCAGATAACCAAGGAGCCGCACAGAGCTAGATCACCTTCTTTCTCACTATCAGCACACAATGTGTCTGACTCCATTTTCACCTCTGAACACAAGAAGGTCCTCTGCGGGATCCCCAGGGTTCTTTCATCAGCCCAACCTGTTCAATGTATACATGGCACCCCTACCTGTATCATAAGATCCCATGACATCAACATTGTCTCCTACGCCTATGACACTCAGCTCATCCTCTCTCTCACCGACACAAAGAACACCACTAGAACCAGTTTCACAGCCTGCATGTCAAACGTGGCCAACTGAATGCAAGAGAACTGCTTCATACCCAACACAGGCAAAACTGAGATGCTAAACTTCGGAATTAAGAGTACCCCCTAGGACTCCTCCTGTTGGCCACTAAACCTGGGTCCCACACCCACCCCCACCGACCTCACTAGAATCCTTGGCATCATCCTTGATGACAAACTCATGATGACCAAACAGTTCAATCCTGTGATCGCTTCCTGCTGTTATATCCTTAGAATGTGCCACAATATTTTCAAATGGCTGTCCAAGCACACAATACGCATGGTCACCCAGGCCCTCATCACCAGCAGAATCAACTATGCCAAAGCACTTTATGACTGCATCTTTAATGAACTCATGTAAAGACTTCAGACCATCCAAAACACCATCACCAGTATCATCCTAGTCATCCCCAGAAGTGCCTACATCACTCCCTACCTCATTGAGTTACACTGAACACGCATCCAAAAAAATTGCAAATTCAAGCTGCTTATTCATGCCTACAAGGCCCTCCACAACACAAGGCTAGCTCACCTCAATGACTGACTCCAACTCTACCAACCCTCCCAACAACTATACTCCACCTCTCTTACCCTCATACAAATCCCGCACATACACAGAAGCAAGACAGGAGTATGCCAAAGACTGGAACAAACCTCCTCAACACATCAGAACTGCTATTCCACTTCTCAACTTCAGCAAAAAATTGGAGACCTGGCTGTTCAACAAGGAGCGCTGCTGGGCCAACTGCTCCAGCACCTGGATACTCTCACAAGTGACAAGCTGTGCATTACAAATCCACATAACATAACATAACAACATACCATAACATAACTAACATAACATTCTAGGCTCATCGATGCATACAATCTTGTGGCAAGCTGGCTAAATGCAGTCACTGCAGAGCTTACAGCAGACAACACACTCCTAAAATAGGGCAGACCTATTGGCTTCGCCAATGCTTGTTAGGGCAAGCAATAACATTGAAGGTTTCTTCTTAAATAAACAATATATATCATTGCCTGGCTGATGATAGCTTTTCAGCACCTGAGTATCTTAGTTGTGCAAAAATATTTTTAAATCGCACACAGGTTACCTTTCAAAGTTTACACATATTGGGGGAGATTTCCTAAGATTTTGCGCCATGTTTGTGTCACAAATGTAACACAAATTGCCACAAAATCTTTTTTTTTCAATTTACTTTCCAGCACTAAACTTATTTAGCGCAGGAAATAACAGAAAAGTAACGTGAAGTAGCATATCGTTCTGCTTTGCATTACTTTGCGCCATGGGGGCTTATCAAGGGTGGAGCATGGGCATTCCCATGCAACCACCCAATGTGTCTCACGCTAAACCCAATTTACTAAATAAAGTACATTGGGGCAGATTTACAATAACTGACGCATCCCCAGGGATGCGCCAGTTATTGTCCGCGCGCCGCCACCCATGTTGCGCCGCATTTACAATGCGGCGCACCATGGGGCAAAAACGGCACAGATGCGTGACACATCTGTGCCGTAAAGGTGGCGCATTGCTGGAGTTGCGTCGCAAGCGCGATGCAGCTTCAGCAAGGCTCGGGGTGCCCTATCTGTCCAATGCTGCGTCAAGCCTTATCCCTGCTTCAAGCAGGCGCAGGGTTTTGATGCAGCATTGGCCAAAAAATTACTCAGTGAAATCTTGTAGATTTCACTCAGCCACTTTTGCGAGGCGCACCTGCCCCGGAACGACCACCCTGCGCCGGAACGCCCACATGTGGCGCAGGGCTTTACAACGTGACGCATCTGCCTAGATGCGTCACGTTGTAAATGGGTTGCAGGGATGCGCCACGTTTACGCCACCGTTGCGTGACGCAAACATGGCACAAGTCCAACATAAATCTGCCCCATTGGGTTTACCATGTGAAAACTGTGCCCTTTTGAAGTAGGTGCAAGGAAATCAAAAATGCTTTAATTTCGCCGTCCTTTTCTGACTTTGCATGTGCGCTGCACTTTACAGCATGCATACAAAGTGGGAAAATTGCAAAAGTGAGTCTCTGCATAGATAGTATTTTGTACTGGAAGAGTACCCTTCCAGTACAAAACCTATCCAACACTCACGTAGACACCCTTGCCCCCAGGGCTCGAGTCGGAGTACTACGCAGGTGGAGGGCGTCCCCCCACTTATTTTACTGGGCGCTCGATAACTGGAGCAAATGGAGCAACACATTCACTCTTTGGCCTCTCTGGGGCGAGATCGGAGCTCATTCAGAACGCAGCTCACGCGCTGGCTTCTCTGATGCATTCGCATCTAAGGGGTGAGCGAGGGGAGGCAATGAGTCTGACGTCGTGACGTCAGCATCCCCCCACTTCTTTTTTAGGACTTGTGCCGTGCTTGCACCATGGCGCAAAGATGTCTCCGTGACGCGCAGCAGCTGATTTCAGCACTGTGAGAAGGGAGGTGAATGTCTTATTTTAGTCAAATGGGAGCTCTCCTCCTTTCTCCTTTTCACTCTGCTGCAGTGCGCTACGTGAAAAAATTGTATATCTGCCCCATTGTCTTCATTCTAGATTGCAAAGGTCCACCTGCAGCTGCGACGACATTTTGACATTAAAAATAAAAACCATATCCAGTGAATGGCATTCAGAAGGCTGCTACTGTTGTTCGTCACCAACGATATTTTTTAAAGGAAACGTGAAATAACGTCAACGGCAGTACTGTTTCTAAAACTTCATTGAGTCGATCAGACTTTGGGAAGTAAATCGAAAGGCACACATTTCCACAGTCCAGCCATAGCATGAACCTTTGTTTGACCTTGGGATGTAAACATGAATCTTGCTGTCATTGGCCCGCTCAGTACTTATTCCAAATGCATCCTCTCACCACTTGGCTTACCCATTATCCATTAATCCCGAACTGTTAAAAATGTGCAGCTGAAAAAAGAAAGCAGGCGCTCTGTCACGGAGAGAAACTGGGCATCAGATCATAAACTCGGTGCCAACGATCCCCTCCAATCAGAGTCATGTAATTGGAAGAAAAACAGAAGAGTCAGAAGACTTGATATTGATGGAGCAGATAATCACAGGCAGACAGGTTTAATTGTAGTTCGAATGTTGCCCTAGGCTTCCAGCTCCCGATGGAAATTAAGAAAAGCGCCATGAACGCGGCCTTGAGTTTTTATGCTTATAGATACAATAGAAAATTGAGCAAAGACGGATGGTTTGTGGAAAAAGTCCTGAAGCTTTAAAAAAAAAATGAATTGAAGATGAAGAAAATGGTAAATGTATTTAAAAAAATACAACTGATTAAAAAGGCTTGCTAAAATGAACAAGCTACTTCATAGGAAATGTCGAGTAATTCCACTCTTTGTTATATTTATTACTTCAAGCTGACGTGATTTGCAGGCCACATTGCACGGAAAAACTGAGGACCATATGTATCAAGCCTTTTTCCCATTTGCAAATGGGCAGATTGTCAGAGTCGACCTGGCCCAATTGCGAATTGGAAAAAGCCTTTTGCAAGGCCATCGCAAAATAGAGAATTGCAACATTTCTGATTTTCTATTTTGTGAATGCAATTAAGGAATTGCAAATTGCGATTCCTTAAATGCAATTCTGGAAGCACCAGAAATGAGCTATTTGGCCTAAAGGAATTGCAAATTGCCACCAACTTCAAGTTGGTGGTAATTTGCGATTTTCTTTCAAAAAGCACTTTTATGATTTTTTAAAAGTGCCATATGTTTCACATACATGCCCTTAGGGCATGTATGTGCGCAAAAGGTGCATACATGCATATTTCAGGGGTGCAACAGGGTGTCCTTTTGGCACCCTTGCAACCTTGAAATTGCCTTCTCAATTTGCAATTCTCTAATTGGTAATCGCAAATTGAGAATGTCTTCTTATCCATTCCTATGACCTGCGACCTAGCCCATAGGAATGAATGGGAAAGTATTCCTTAATTGCGAATCTCAATTTGCGATTCGCAAATAAGGAACATGTAGGATTCGCAACATTTTTAGCAAATCCTACCTATATTGCATTTTGCAATTCTCGAATTGTGATTTGCTAAAAATTGCAATTTGAGAATGGCAAAACTCTTTTTTGATATATATGGCCCTGAGTCATGCAGGTAACACTGAACTTGGCATGGGGAGCAAAAAACTGTGGATTTAGACCCAGATCTCTGTACTGGGGTGAATGTTTGACATTGTTCAATATTCTGTCCCTCAATTGTACTTTTTCCATTCGTCAACCTGAGTGCCCAGACATAAGTTCTGTGCTCTCCATGCCACTAGAGTTAAGCTAGACTTATTGATCAGGAGCGAAACCATGAAACCGGTCCTAGGATGCTTGATTACAGTCCAGGGAGGACCTGACCTGGTGGTTAAATGATCCCACAGACCCCTTCAAGCACTGATTTGCATATGGCTGGGTTTAAACTGGAAAGGCATGTGGAGCAAAAAAACTATGGATTTAGGCCCAGATCTCTGCCCTGGGGTGAATGTTTGACATTGTTCAACATTCTGTCCATCAATTGTTCTTTTTGCATTTGTCATCCGAGTGGGACATATAGGCCCAAAAGTGGGTCCCGTGCTCTCCATGCCACTGGAGTCAAGCTAGCTTGGCTGATGAGGGGTGAAACGCTAAAACCGGTCCAAGGATTCTTGATTCCAGTACAGGGGGAACTGACCAGGCAGTTAAGGCTGGACTGTTCCCATGTTGAAAAAGGTCAAGATTGATTTGCATATGACTGGGTTTAAACTAGAATGGCATAGGGAGGAAAAAAACAATGACTTTAGGCCCAGATCTCTGTGCTGGGGTAATGTTGACATTGTTCAACATTCTGTCGATCAATTATTTTTTTTGCATTTGAACTTTGTGTCATGCACCGGTGAACTTTGTCTACCATTCAGAAATGTATATCATTCCAGGGGCCACAATAATAAAGCACCCTGGCACTTGAGCTCGCTTTTAGGACCCCAGGAAACTTTAGTATTAGAGAATTTGTCGCAGACCCCCTTATGAGGCTACTTTTTTATTATGGATTTTGCTGGTGCAGACATAAGGACAGTGCAATGAATAATAGGCATTTTCTCATTTGCATGGGGAGCTGAATCCATGCAAATGAGGGAAACCTATGTGCTTAAACATAATTGTACTTGTGGAAAAAGGCACATGATGGACCCAGTATCTGCGCTCCTCCCAACAAGTGGAGCGCAGATATTGTGCCTCTAGGATGCCCTCTAGGTGTGCTCATGAATGATCCTACAGACTCCTCCAAGCACCTACCACAGGGGATGGATCAGATGAATGACAGGCTACTTTCCCCCGTTGTCCCTGGATCCCTAAAAAATGGGCTAACCTCTATCTTCAAGGCTACCTGGTTCCCCCAAAACTGAAGTGAACACTTTAAGGCCTCCTAAGTTTGGAGCAGCACTTGTCTACACCGACCGTCTTGAGGTCAAGAGACCCACTTAAGTTTTGGAATAACCACCTACGTGGAAATAGGTAAATCAGTGCTCGGCATATCTATTCCGTTCTGTCTACAGGACATATATTTTAGACAGTACAGACATGATTTGTGAATGGATACACACAGTGAGTGTGCATACGGACACCAACAGGGGCCTTGTACCTCATCACTAATGCAGCCCAAGGGTTCCCAAGTACTACCAAGTTAACATCGAAGTTAATATGAAAAGGAATAATTTTGGTTAAACATCATAAGACTGGCTCTTTTATTACTGCCACAACTTGGGCAAGAGCAGATAAAAGCATGTTGAAAATGTAAAGATGGGGTTTATAGGCACGGGTGACTTTCTGTTATGAGTGAATGCCTGTGCTGGAAGTTGTACTGATCAGGTTGTATACATTTTTTGCAAATATTTGTGGAGTGCGATAGATCAAAATTGACAGTGGCGGCTCCACCACAATGGTGGTAGGAACATCGCACCACTGCCTGGCTCAGAACCAGCAAGTGAAATATAAAATTATGTTCTAGCATTCTATTTTTCATTTGCTTGCTCTGAGCCAGCTTGTGCAGGAAGGGGCGGGGCAAGGGAGAAGGAGTGCTATGTGCACTCCCTAAATGCGCAATGTGTTCGGCTGGCCGTTTTAGGCCGACCAAAACATACATGCGCACTAAAGTTTCTCCATCTCGGCTGCATTGAACAGCTCCCTGGCCTAAGCGGAGCAGCTTTTCAGCCCACTTAGGCCAATCACAGTTCTACTCTCCTAGCAGGGACTGGATAAGAGTCTGTCCCAGTGGCAGCCAGGACCAGGAAGAGACAGGGAAGCACAACATTGGAGGTGGGAGGCAGGTGGCAGATTCAGGTAAGTTCTTTTATTTTCATTTTATTTTTATATATTACACGCCACCCCCATGATCCCCCTTCCACATTCCCTCCACCCGCCTCACCACCTTTTGTTTGTGGCAGCCCCCACTGAAAATGAAGGAGTTTTAAGAAGCAAAATATACAATGCTGTGGTAGTAGTTAAGGCTACTGAGAGTCTGATGTAGTGTTTATAAGGTTGCAACACCCTCACCACAAAGGTGGCACTCTTTCTCTTAGGATCTGCTCCTCACACAGGAAATATGAACATTCTTGCTAGGTTGGCATAAGAACACTTAGAGAAGAGATTTTAAAAGTTATTGAAGAAGCTAGAGTTATTCCTAATGTCCTGCTTTGCCAATGAGGGAACTCCCATGAAAATGAAATAAAATTACAAAATGGTACACTAAAAATAATTTGTTGGTGTCTCTCTATGGTATGATTTAGAAATATTTGCCATATTGTGGAGACATTCCTACTATCCTAATCATCGACATGTTTTAATCAATTCATAGCCCCATCCATGGTTTGGACTTTTCTTCTGGGCTGAGGTCCCTAATTTTTTTGACCAAAAGCTAACAATTTCAGAAGAGTGCATAGCTGTGTATCCTAAAGGGTGCAGAACTTACAACAAGGAAAAGTGAATTTTGGACCTGAGATCGTTGGCATTTTCACCCAACCTTTTGCCTTCCAGCCTCCTGTTTTTGCTGACTTCATTTTTACTGGCTTTAGGACTCTGCACACTTCATCACTCCTAACCAATGCTAAAATGTCTGTGCTCTCTTCTTTAAACATGGCAACATTGGCTTACACCCAATTGACATCTTTAATTTACTTGTAAGTCACTAGTAAAGTCATACTACATAAATACAGGGCCTGTAAATTACATGTTGCTAGTGGGCCTGCAACACTCATTGTGCTACCCACTTGTGTAGTTATTTAAACATATCTCAGGCCTGCCATTACAGCCTGTATGTGCAGCTTTAAACTGCCATTTTGACCTGGCAAAATAAATCTTTTGCCAGGCTTAAGCCTTTCTGCTTCATACATATATGTCGCCCCTAGGTAGGCCCTAAACAGTCTCAAGGCAGGGTGCAGTGTATTAAAACAATTGGATGTGTACTTTTGAGTTTTACATGTCCTGTTAGTGAAAAACTCGTTTTTCACTAGTGCAAGGCCTGCCTTTTCCATAGGATAATAATGGGTAAACTTTATTTAAAAAGTGATAACGTTAATTTGGGAGAAGGTACGAAGGTCAAGTTTGGTGTCTAAAGAATTTTAATTTAAAAACTTTCATGGTAAGGTCTGATTTTACAATTCAGAAAATGTCACTTTTGGAAAGTTTAAGTGTTCAAAACAGGTTCGCTTCATGGTGCACCTATCCGTTGCACTGCAGAATGCAGGAATTTTTCCTCGCAATAAGTCATTCTTTGTATGTAATCGAACTTTTTCAAGAGTAAACCAATAGTATTCCCATACTTCATACCAAAGTTAATCATTGCTTTTTAATCATTTGCAGAGACAGTGTGGTTCCACGTTGATGCTTTATTTAACATTTTCAAATGCCTCCTGCTGTCCATCCAGTCTTTTCACAGCGGCACGTGTATGCAAAACATTCAAAAAGAAGTGGCTCATGTTGTTCACTCAATGCATTTCGAGCCTGTTGGCTCTTGGTCAGGGGTTGCTAAAACAGATTGAAAAATAATTAAACCAACTAAACCATGCAAGTTTCACTAGATGTTTTAAAAACTGAATCATGTAAACCACATCAACCCCACCTCCCCCTCTATCCCAAATTTGCTCATAAACCATTCATGAAAACAAAACAAGACTAAAATGACAAACCCTCCCAACAGTGCAATGACGCGCCCTGATTCCGAAACCAAACATCATCCACTACATATTGGCAAATATAACCAAACTCATGCTATTAACTCATGAGCGAACGGCCGTGCAACACCCGTCCCCGAGTGCCTTGAAATAACGACCCATTTAGTTGTTCAACTTAACATTCCCAAATTGCGTCATGTGCAACCCTTTGCAAATTACCTTAGGTGCCACATTTTCAGCACCAAACTAACTCAAGCGTTTTATTGTATCTGTATCACAGGCCATTCTAATTATAGACTCTCCCACGTGTGCTCGATCAGTTCAAGGTAGCCTCTGACCCCGTAACCTCCCCTTTCAGAGCAAGATTTAAAGTGACAACGTTAATGACAACGTTAATCAAATCCCGAAACACAGTGTTGCGCTAGAAAATATATGCACAAATGAATATACTAAACAAAATCACGTAAACCCTCCCACTCACTAATGAACCCCCACCCATAGCGTGATCAAAACATACTGAATGAATTATACGAAGTGTCGACAATAATAAGTTCCTGTGGATGTCCCCATTAAATCCATACAACTAATGCTCATTTGTGGTTCACAGCAGCTCGTCCTGCTACAATATTAAAGTTAATCATTTTCAACAGAACCGTTAGTGAAAATGAAATCGCCCTCAATAGGAAGCAGAATATCTCTCTCAGATGAAACTGGAAATGTCTTGTAGTCAGATAGGTGCGCCATTAAGCGTACCTGTTTTGCACACGTATGTTTTCCACTGTGATTTGGGACAGTTCACAGTATCCGTTAACGCACGCAACAAGGAGGCATAGTCAATATAATTATGAACACTTTAAAGGGAAGGAGTGCATTCTTACATCTTTTCTCTTACTTTTGGAAAGTTGGCATTTTTTTGTCCTAACCAATTGATGCCTACAACTTGTTTCTTGGGTCACCTGACGAGGTGTAGCTGGCTGTTGATCTTTGTGTATTGCTCACAGACAGTGAGACACAGGAGCATAGGTGTTGGCAGATTGAGCATTCTCTGCTTGATGAGAGAAAGGAGCTGTCACTAGCCACAATTGCACATCACAAAGGCATTGCCTGAGCACACTCAAAAAGGGTTTGGCACTAATCTATTGTGGCCTCAAACAAGATGGAGCCAGGACAGGAACGAAGGAAATGTCAAGAACCATCTTCTAGTTTCAAGTGGGCATCAGATATAAATATTGGATCCTTAGACATAACTTTTCAGTATACCTCTGGACCTGTGGAATACTCAGAAGAACTGCTCTGCTGCTCTGCAAGAAGGACTGCTACTCTGTTGCCCTTCTGCCCTGTAGCCTTAGTGAAAGGATTGGACCTGCATTTTGAACACCAGAGTGACTCCAAGGACTAGTTGGCTGGCCTCCAGATCAGAGCCTCAGGGACAGAAAAGGCCCCCACCACTTTGACCAAAACACCTGGACTCTGTCTGCTGTGAGTCCTACTTCCCAAATGGTGCCACCCCAGTCCTGAACCCTTGGAATTATGCCTGAAGATGATCTATCAGCCCACTTGTGGGCCTGCTCAGACAGAACCACCACAGTGTGACGCAATGCATCCAGATGCTGGATCTCGCAGCGCCACCCTCAATCTCCTCGGAACCGCCACTGACTGGCACATCCTCAACATGGGTATTCACATTGCAAGCCCCTCGTCACCGTCATCCTCCGAAATGATGCAGGACTCTGCAACCCCGCCCCTCATCTTCCTCGGGACTGCCGCTGTGCTAAGCATCCTCCATGAGGGATGTTGCAATGCTCCACAAAACAGTACTCAGTCAGTGAGCCTAACTTGGTCCCTGTATCTGGCCCACAGTCGACCTGCACTTGTGACTTTGACCGGATCGGGCGGGACTAGATGACCAGAGTTGGCTTTTTGTGTTTCTAGGCAGTATTTTTACTTAAAACCTTGAAATTGCATATCTCCAAATCTACTGATTGGATTTTTGTTGCTTTGGGGTCAAATAATGTATTATAGTTGACTATTTTACTCTATTTTTCAAAACTGGAGTGGGATTTTTGTTCTTGAGTTGTGTTTTCACTATATGACTGTATGATGTGCTGCATAAATACTTTACACATTGCCTCTAGGTTAAGCCTGACTGCTCTGTGCCAAGCTACCAAAGGGTTAAGCACAGGTTAATTTATTTATTTATTTATTTATTTACGCAACTTTTATAGCGCAACAAATACCCGAAGGTGTCTCGGCGCTGTGGAGCAACAAGAGTTCATCATCCTACCGTCTTCTTCACTGGTTAAACAACCATGTTTTCAGAAGCTTACGGAAGCTAATCAGATTCGGAGCAGCTTTTATGGCAGTTGGCAGAAGGTTCCAAAGTTTTGGAGTGGCCACAAGAAAGCGCCTATCACCCCAGGTAACTGACCTTGTACGTGGCACCGGCAGAAGACTGGAATTGGCCGATCTAAGGTGCCTTCTGGGGGTATAGAGCTGAAAGGCTTCGATCAAGAATCTGGGTCCTGTGCCATGTATGGCCTTATAGGCAATACAGAGGGCCTTAAATTTGACACGGCTCTCAACTCTCAGCCAGTGCAGCTGGCGAATAGCAGAGGTGGTAGATTTGCGGCGAGGGATATTAAGAAGAATCCTGGCAGCCGCGTTCTGAATGGATTGCAGCTTCAAGATGACACGCTTCTGAGTGTGGAGGAAGAGAGCGTTCCCGTAGTCTATTTTTGAGAAGACTAAGGTAGAAACCAAAGTCTTCCCAGCTGACGGAGGGAGATAAGGTAGCAGCTTCTTAATCTTTTTCAAGATGTAAAATGAAGATGACACAACCTTATTAACATGGTGGTCAAAGACCAGCTTGTTGTCGAAAGTCACTCCCAGGTTTCTGGCTTTTTCCACTGGGACAGGTGGATGGCCGAGCTTATCTGGCCACCAACCGAGAGACCATTCAGGGGAGAGTTTTCCGAAGGTCATGATCTCGGTCTTGTCCGAGTTAAGCCTGAGGCAGTTCAAGGCCATCCAGGTACTGACCTCGAGCATAGCTTTCTGGAAGTTGGCTGCTACAGTAAGGCCATCCTTATGGATACCCAGCACCAGCTGGGTATCATCTGCATACGATGTTAACTGTATCCCATAGGCCTTTATTATCCTCGCTAAGTCCGCTACATAGATGTTAAAGAGCATGGGGCTTAGCGAGGAGCCTTGTGGGACTCCACAAGGGAGTGCAGAGATGGGAGAGTAATAGTCTCCAAGCCTTACTGTCTGGGTACGGTTTGCCAGGAAGGATGAAATAAGATCCTTAGCCCGACCATTTATACCCAGGGTTGTGACACGGTCGACAAGAGTGACATGGTCGACCATGTCAAAGGCTGCTGACAAATCCAGAAGGATAAGGACAGCCGCCCCTCCCTGATCCATAATCGTCCTGATCTCATCAGAGGCCTTTATTAAGGCAGTCTCTGTTCCATGCCCTCTCCTGAATCCAAACTGTGTTTCGTCGAGGAGTTGGTGAGTCTCGACGAACTCTGAGAGTTGCTTGTGACTTCACCCTGATAGGAATTGTGGTTTCTGGTTGAGTAGGGGTTCACCCCCTCAATCAGTACACCAATTTCCTACAGTGAAAATAAAAGATATACTAAACCAGTTGTGCATGTTTCAATCTGGTCCAAATCTATATGGGGAAATTATAAATACAAGTGGGATGCAGCACTGGCATTGAAGCAGAGTATCGGACTGCCAGGTCTTGAAGATCAGGAGGCTATCTTTAAGACGGGATATTTGAGAGCTCACATGCTGGGTGGGAAGTGTCCATTGACATTTTTAGGTTCTCTACACATTGCTAGGACTGAAGGAGATGTGGAGGGTGCCACATGGAATGCAGAAGAATTACTTATTTTTCTCCCCAGGCATCAACTCCAATCCAGTACAGAATACTTAGGGTCCGATTAAAATATGGCTTGGAAGGCTCCGATCGCCGCATCGGAACGGGCTCCTCGGTTTACTTTCCTGCCACCTAATTAAGATATAGGCGAGTGGAAAGTAAACCGGCCGGTCATTCCGGCTGGCTCATGATGGGCTCGGAGAGCCCGTTGGCCAATCGGAATCTGAGCAGTAATCTCAAGGGCTGGCCATTCTGCCCTTGAGATTACAATGCATGGTTTATGACATGGTTTCCATGTCAGAAAGCATGTTTGTTGTCCCCCTTTAGTGTACGGCCTTCAATTAGAGGCTGAGGTGGTGCCACCCTGCTGATCCCTGCACCTTGTAGCAGGCACCTTGAGGTGCCTGCCACAGGGGGCAAGGATGAACAACACCTCCCATTTCACTATGGGAGCATGCATTACTGCCAATTTATTCTGGTGGGGTATCTTGAAATGTATGATGTAATTATTGGGCACTGTGAGCGGGGTCATGTGGGTGGTAGCGATACTGTTGTTGGAGGAGAAATGGGGTCAACTGTGTGGCTCACTGTGTCGGTCGGTCCTTGGAACTTGTTCGGCTTACTGCATGGACTCAAACCCATATTGGGTTTGTTTGACTCCGACACCCGTCAGTTGGTCATTCAAACTACTGTTTTGGCTAGGCTGGATTATTGCAATAGTCTTCAGATGGGATCTAATAAGTCCATCATCAAAAGTTTACAACGCACCATGAATTCAGCAGCCCGTATTTTGTTCAGCCTGCCTTTGGTGTGGCCTTCGATTGGAGGCTGAGGTGGTGCCACCCTGCTGATCCCTGCACCTTGTAGCAGGCACCTTGAGGTGCCTGTCACAGGGTGCAAGGATGAACCACACCTCCCATTTCACTATGGGAGCATGCATTACTGCCAATTTATGGCCGTAATACATGCTCACATAGTAAAATATAGCAATGCGACTGAACAGTGTTCGGGTGCATCCTATTGAGGCTGTCGGGAATATCGACCGGGTGTCGTCCAGTCCAAGGAAGGAATTCCGCCCAACATCCAAATCAGGCCCTAAATGAATATTGATGGCTAAATTTGTTATGGAAATCAAAATCAGTACCATTACCATATACAGCCATGCAACCTTTAGTGCTGTGCTAGACATCAGGGTAAATGCGCCTCCAGAGCGAAGATGGTAGCTGAGCGCTATCTCTTAAAGGATACAATTACTAGAGCAGATATAATGAAAAGTATTGAGGAATTCCTCTGTGTTAATACTGGAACAGCAAAGCTCATGGTGCGGAATACTAGAAATCAGTCATCAGTGGAAAATAGCAGCTATATTGGTCCTTAATAAACTGGAAAATGAGCTAAGACTCATAGAGATGTGCATAAGGCAATGGGAATTTGAGGAATATAAGGTGGTCTGAAAGTTGGGTATTCATGGCTGTTGATGGCATTCTTCATGACGTTAGCTGGAAAAGGCAGGAGCAAGACTGGTCTGCAGCTGCTAAAGGTGTTGGGGTCCACTGTTCTTCAATAGGGTGCTGACTTCTGAATTTTTCCAGCAAAATGGGAAGGTGGCTTTGGTTATGGCGGTGATGATGATACCAGTGAGCACGGGGCAGATTATGGTTCTCCCACGGTTGTATATGAAGTAGGGGCATAGGTCTGAAGGGGCTCCTGAGTTGATGGCATTCAACAGGGCAGTGGTTTCTTCATTCAAAAGTTGTTTTCAGTTGCTTAGCTGCGGTTTCATGATGAATGTGGTGTTGGGCTGGTAGGGGGAATTCATATCAGTATGATCTGGGTCGTATGTGTTGTAAATCTTGTCAATCTGCTGTTTGAAGAAGTTTAAGAGGTTGTTGCAGAGGGTTAATGTCATTGTTGGCTGTTGCAGGACTGGAGAACTCCTTGACAATGGTGTAGAGTACTTTGTCGTTGTTGGAGCTCGCTTCGAGTCTGAGCTTCAGGGCTTTTTCTATTTACATCTCTTTATATATGGATTGTATGGTGGTGTTTTTGGCCGGTCTCCATTTTCTCTCAAGTTGTTTGTAGTGGTACTGGGACACCCTGAGGCAGTTTGTATAGCAGCTGGGCCATTTGTTGTTTTTGTTTGTCTTATTTCTAGTTAGAGCGGTGTGATTGGTGCAGTCGGTGAGCCATTTATTGAAGAAGTTGGTGTGGAAATTTAATTTTTGGGTGTGGTTAGGTGGGCATTCCTATTGGGTCCTGGTCCAGTTTTCTTTGGATATTTTGCTCCAATGTCTTGATGGGGCTTTGGGTTTATTCTGGTCGGATATCTTAAAATGTATGATGTAATTATTGGGCAAAATGAGCGGGGTAATGTGGGTGGTAGCAATACTGTTGTTGGAGGAGAAAATGGGGTCAAGGGTACGACCTGCTGTGTCGGTTGGTCCTTCAGACTTGCTATGGCCTACTTTGTCGGTTTGTTTGACTCCCACACCCGTCATTTGGTTGTTTAAGCTATGTCCCTGGCTAGGGTGGATCATTGCAATAGTTTTCTGCTGGGATCCAATAAGTCCATCATTAACAGGTTACAACGCACCGTGAATGCTGCAGCCCGTATTCTGTTTGCTCTGCCTAGATATAGTTCTGTGTCAGGCTTACTGCTTCGCCTTCACTGGTTGCTCATGGAGCAAAGAATCCAGTTTAAAATGCTTTGCATCAAACACAGAACTCTTACAGGCACTGGTCTGGCTATTCTGAATAATCTTTGTCATCCCAACACCCCTACCAGCGCCCTTAGCTCCGCTGATCTACATCTCGCTCGTGTGTCACGATTCCTTAGGGCTAGAGCAGGGAGGCGCTCGTTTAAGGTGGTTGCACCCGCCCTTTAGAATTCTCTGCCTCTTCTTATCAGAAATATCAGCAATCATCTGTCATTTAGAAAGGCCTCAAAGACCTGTCTTTTCTGCTGCTCTAGTATCCCTTCATGTATCCATCCTCTCATCCTGCAATTAGCGCTGGGATGTCCTTTTGCCAGGACAGCCATGCGCTTTATGAATCTTTTAACGTTAACATTTAATATTGGATGAGCTGGGTAAGTTCAAGGTTGCTAAGGCTCTTGAGGAGGGCCTTGAAGTTAGGGTATGTGGTGTCTTTCAGATAGAAATTGAGGTCCCCGAGGAGGATGTGGATGGTTAATCTGATGTAGAGGGGAGCGATGACGTCTGCACTGCGTTTGTGTTTCATATTTTGAAGTGGAGGTGTTCCATGAGGTTGTGTCCAAGTCCGAGGAAGTAGTGCAGTCAATCGTGTTTTTGTAGATGATCATGAGTAATCTGCCTGTTTGTGGGTCGGTCCTGGTGTATGATTTTTTAGGCAGGCAGGATGGCTGCATCGATGTCTGGATTGGAGGCTCGGTTGAGCCATGTTTCAGTCAATCAATCAAATTTCCTTTATTCGGTTTTTAAGATACAAAAACCATAAAAGTTCATTATTTAAAACAATCATTATAAAAATACAGAACCAGTTGCATGTTTGTTATAATAAATACATTTTAAAAACGTAATTAATGTTTAACAGCTGCTAACCGTACCATTCCCAAAGTGCAATAGTGCAAGAAGTCCAAGTTCAAAAATTAGGTCAAACATGGCAATTGGATAAGCGGTACAAGGGAAATATCCTAACATATGTAACAATAATTCCTTCAGTGCATCTATTCTAAATTTGGTCTATGTTTTATACAGAGTTTCCAAAATCTAGGCACATTCTTTGCAAAGCACTCCGTTTCCAAATATAGAATTGCCAGGAAGGCTGGGCGAGATTGTCCCAACCCCATGATCTTTAGGATTGGTACAACCCACTGTATCCTTGCTTCCTGGTAAAAGATTCAGAACATAACCACATGAAATGTAGACTGTGGGGATACACCGTTGCTAGGACAAAAACACATTGAGTTTGACCAGTCATTGACCTTGGGGAATGTGACCAAACGAGGGAATGTGTTCATTCTAAAGCGGATGAGCACAAACCTGTTAAATCCATTCAGTTCAAGGCTGGATAGTCAGAGTAGTTTGTACCAATAAACTATGTTGGGCTGAGCCCAACTCCGTGGCCAGTCGCAATTCTTCCATATGTGCCAAACATATTTTCTTAAATTTTTTCCTGGGGATCTCATTTATCAGCGGAGGGTCATGGTAATACTTTATTAAACCTAGGTCTGACAGAAAGTTTCTAACATACGAGAGCCAAGCTATTTTATGTGAGTTATCAAGGGCAAGGCTTCGCTCATGAGTTCCCTGATGAAAACTAGTTTTGACGATGACCAGATTCGATGCCATAAAAGGTGCAGTTGGAGTTTGGCTAAATCTGTTATATACGACAAACCCAACTCTGTGTGGCAACTGAAGGTCGAAGCGCCACGTGGAACCGCTAAGAGGAATATCAAAAAACTATTTTCTACCTTTTGTAGAGCCTCCACTCTTCCATGGCCCCAGACCCCAGCACCATAGGTTTAGAGACGGGATGGTGGCTGTGGCTCGTTGGATGGCTTCCAACTGTTTGCAACTTAACGCCAACAAAACAGAGGTTCTGTTGGTGGGGAAGAACCCTAATCTTTGGAACCAGCAGTGGTGGCCATCTGTTCTGGGTACGGTCCCTACGCCTAACACCTTGGTCAAAAATCTTGGCGTTAATATGGATGGATGCCTCCCTTAGTTTCCGGGACCACACTACAAAAGTTGCCGGCACCTGTTTCGGCCTGTTGCGGGGTTTTAAGCCCATTTTGAAATTATTTGATCCCACTAAACATCAGCTGATTGTACAGGCTACCATTCTTTCTCGCCTTGACTATGCCAGCTCGCTTTTACTTGGGGCTAACAAGGCCAAAATATGCCGGTTACAACGCATCCAAAATGCTGCAGCTAGAGCGCTTGTAGGTCTTCCACGTTTCTGCTCCGCTGCTGATACTATCCGGAAACTGCATTGGCTTCCTATGGAGAGCAGGATCCAATTTAAAGCACTGTGCCTTTCATTTAAAATTGTGAAATCCGCCTACCCCAGCCTGTTGAGCAATTTGCTCACTCTGTATGTTCCAACACGCAGGTTACGGTCAGCGGACCGGCAGTTGGTCGCTGTCCCTCGGGTAAAGCGCAGCCGGGCGGGTGGGCGTTCCTTCCGCTATCTAGCAGCTAGGCTGTGGAACTCCCTGCCGGAGCAGATCCGCGGTATGGACTGCTTGCTCGCCTTTAGAAAAGCTGTCAAGACTTTCCTCTTCCCGTTAACCTAACTTCTGGTTTCTTTGGTGTCCTCTATGTTTCTGGCTTTTGTGCGTCCTTTACCTTTTAGCTGAAAGCGCCGGGACGCCCCTTCGCTGGGGCAGCTGTGCGTTATATAAGCTTCATTAACATTAACATTAACATTAACATAAAGTGCCACACTAACACATTTGGCTTGATAGATTTGTAACATTTCTACTGGTGATCTTTTACCAAGCCTATGTGCAAAATTAACTAATGCACTAGTGGCCCTAATAAACTACAGTTTCCTAGCCTCTATTCCCTGCCTCCAGGAACACTTATTGTCAGTTAAAATTCCAAGATAGGGGTACGCGATAGTAGTTTCCAATTTAGTATGTTTGATATAAACACTACGCGTTTTCTTATTTCGAACCCCAGCAGTCATGACAAAGGTTTTTTGTAATATTGACCCTTAGATCTAGTTTGGCCCTGTAAGTGTAGTATCTGTCGATGGCATGTTGGAGTTCTAATGGGGTTTGTGCTACAATCACGGCGTCGTCCGCATAAAGTAGAGCGGGGATTGGTCTTTTTCTCACACAGGGTAGGTCCTGGCACCCCTCCAACATCGCCTGTTCTAGCCCATTTGTATAAAGCGAGAATAGGAAGGGGGCCAGGACACATCCCTGCCTTACCCCTCGCTCCACTTTGAAAGACGCCGTAAGATCACCCCCCTTTTCCGTACCTAACTCTGGCCGTTGCGTTCGAGTACAGTTCTCTCAAAAAGTTTAATAAGGCCGGGTCTATTCCCAAATTGCTCAGAACCTTCCACAATTAAGAATGGCTTACGCAGTCAAAGGCTGCTGACAAGTCTACATAAGCCATGTGGAAACCACGCCCCTTTTTCGTTAGTATATTTGGCCATCAATAAGGCCAGGTTAAGGGCTTGTTCTGTAGTACCCATGACGTCCCTTAACCCAAACTGAAGGTCAGAGAGGATCTTATTATCCTCAGACTATTGGTTTAGACGATCGAGAATAATACGTCCCCCTACCTTTCCCAAAGAGTCTAAGAGAGATATCGGTCGATAGCAGGACGGACTCTGTCGATGGCCCTTTTTGAATATTGGAACTAGTATGGATGAAGGCCAGGACTCAATGAGGCCAACTTCACAAGAAGCTAGCAAGACCTTTGTAAGTATTGGGGTCCAAAGATCCATATTATACTTATACAGGTCCACAGGGACCCCGTCGGGCCCTGGCTCCTTTCCACCTTTACTTGCCTTTAAGGCAGTCTCTACTTCTTGTATTGTGATATCGAGGGCAATAGGGAAGGATGTGGGACTAAGGGTTGGAGTTATCCCACCTCTTTCACCTGATGGATTTCCTTCCTCCGTCATTGTTCCAAATATTTGGGAGAAATGGTCTATCCATAATGATTCATCTATGGCTACTTCCATTTTGGGTATCTCCATATCTTCATTTAAAAAAAGGGGTTTTAACGATTTTCCAAAATGCTGCACTATTCTTTTCAGAGCAGCTTTTGAGTAGTTGATCCCATGCTTCATTTTTTATTTCAAGTTTCCTTGTTTTTAAGACCTTATTGTACTCTTTTCTCAAAAGCGCTATTTCTTTTTTGTCCTTTCTTGGTTCATGTGGGGAGAGTTTCAAGTCAGAATATGCCTTTTTACAGGTTCTGTTAAACCATCCCTTAGAAATTCCCATATATTTCTGTTGTGTGGGCAAGGCTTCTTTTATTGTTCTTGTTATGACCTGAAAGTTTGTCAAAATCTCCCGGTGGGAAGAAGAGTCGTCCGAACAGACCTCTATTGAATCACTACCACTACCATTGTTATATGTAGTGGATTCATTTTTTCCAATTTGAGCGAGTAACCATTTAGCCTATCTAGGATCAGATTATCTTGTCTAAGTATTCTAGAGTTATCCTTCCTTTTATGTGTGTTAGGATTGGTTAACTGTATGCTGTTTGGGAAATGGTCGCTAATAGCATTAGTGTGAGTTTTAAAATTGAGAGAATGCGGGACGCTGCATTTCTAGATACAAATATAAAATCAATTATAGTGCTTGCCCCCCTACCATTAAAAGTCTGGGTCAGCGGCACCAGCGGTACTACTAGTTAATTTGCTAAAATAAGTTCTAAAATAAACAAAGTTTCATTTAAGCAGTTTCCAGTGGTTGTGTGGGGGAAATGAGTTAAATTGTTCCCATCCTCATCGATCAGACCACAAGATAGATCATTATTATGCCCACACTGGGATAAATTGAAGTCACCTCCCCAAATTATTAGCACATTTTTAGTGTTCTTATATTTAAGCTCTATCAAAGTGGACCGAATCTCTTTTAAAACAGGGATCAACTGTGCGTTATAAATGTTATTGTAGAAGTTGACCAGGAGATAGCTATTTTGTTTGCTAGTTCCAAGGGAAATTATTTGATAGTTTGCCTCCAATTTGAGAGGAACTACATCTTTAAAATCTAGGAGGTTAGATATAAACGTTATCAAACCACCTTTTGTTCTAACAGATGTAGTAGGGGTGGCAGTAGAGAAGTAGGCCTTATAACCCTCCAGATGCATAGCAGTAGTAAGCCAGGTCTCCTGTAAGCAAAGTACCTTAAATGTGTTGGAAAATTTGAGCCATACATCGTTATTAATTTTGTTTCGCAGACCTGCTTCGTTGCGATATCGATATCGAGCCCTGACTCATCTTGGTGTCCCCTCTCAAACAACAGTAAGTTGTCATTACCCTCGGAAAGTACAGTATTGGCCATATGTGTCACCTCCCCTATACCCATCTGGTCTTGTACAACATTCCTAGATGGAATGGGGGCTGTGGTGTTATCCAGGTGACGAGGATAATGATCCTGGGATTTAGGGCTCTTTCCGACCGTAGGAGATTGCACGGTATGAGAAGAGGGTAACACAGGAGAAAAACCAGATTCACCCCGTACCTTATATTTCCCTTGTTGGGCATTCTTTGTTTTGTTCAGTCAATCAGTTTCCTCCAAGCCCGATAAGGCACTGAACCTATTGGTTCTTGAACATTATACCGATTTCCATGATGGTGGCTGTTCATATTAGTATTTGTATTAATATTGGTATTATTGGCGTTGTCGGCCCAAGTACAGGGGGGATAAAAGAAACCAAGTGGCAGGACGTTAATCTCACCCATAGCTACTGAGTTCCTGCTTCCTGCCCAAAGTATGTTCTTCACTAGTTTTGGTGTTTTGAATGTAAGAACTATACAGTCAACAGGAAAAATCTTACTGCGGGACCCAAGCCACTGGACCCTTCTTGCCAACTTAATTTCATTGAAGAGTTGGTGCGTTAATCCAGTCCATTCACCCAGCCAATATAGTTATTTATTCCTTAATGAAACCCAGTTCTCTTTGTGTAGTGGGCCTATTTTTGGGACATTTGTTAAAACAACCACATACGGAGTCGCCTCCAGTGGCAAATGTAGGTGCTGATCTGTCAGATGTTTATCCAGGTGATCTCCTAGAGGAATAGGTCCAGGAATTAAATTACACTGTGGTTGGTGGGCAGGAAAATTAGATCTATCAGTGGTCCCTATAGTTCTAGTAGTCCTGAACTCATTTTTAGACTCTGCAATGGGTAAAGGATTTGATATACTCTCTTGTGAGTATGAATCTTTACCCGTCGTATTTGTGCTATTTGGAGGATTAGACTGCTTCACCAAGTTTGTTGTCCTAGGGTATAAGTCTATGGTATATGATTGCCTACTAGGTATATTATTGACTGTATTCCCAGGGCCCAATCAGGGGTTATCAGATCTCTACTATTAGGATGATCGGGGTTTGTTGAGATACATTTTTCAATCAAGGTTAGTCTAACTCCCAATTGATCTAATCTGACTCGTATGTAAAGATCCAGTCTTTCTACCAGGGTCGTTAAATTCCATATTTCAAATGAATTATGTTCACTTTTTCTATTGGAATCTTCCTTCCCCTTGTGAGAGCCTTTTCTAATCCCCACTCTCTTTTTCTCTTGCTGATCCTGTTGTTTATCCAAAGGCGGGGTAGACTTCAGTTGATTTTTTGTGCCCTCACCCTGGCCCTGTTCACCCACTTTTTTCACATCTGGGACTGGGTTATTTTGCTTCTTCTGCGGTGGCTGCATTGAGGAATTCAGATCACTCAATACAATCTCCTCTGGAGGATACTGAACACACACATTTGAAACTGATTTTGTTTTTGGGGTGACGCCCAGGGTTTCTAGTGCCTTAAGCTGCTCTGGAACTAAAGAAGAACCAGCCTCTAATGATTACACCACGGATGATATTTGCTTATCTAATGCGCCCATGGCCCCAGTAAGATAACTTAATAAAGTTTGTTGTGTATAACCCGAAGGTCGTAACACTCCTCCTATCTTGGGGCTAGACGTCTTCCTTTTACCCATAACTGTAATGAAAAGATCAGCTCAGTGAGAGGGATCAATGATCTACAATTTAAAGCTATAGTTCCTGTAGCCTTCAGTTGTTGCCCACAGTATTTTTCAAGACAATTAAGGGGTTCACGATTAGGAAGCTAAAGTAAGTTACCCACTCTACTTTTGCTCTACTGTGTTAGATAGACATTCACAGATTACAACATGACTAATCACCTTCAGGAAAGAAATAGTCATTCCTTACTATCAAATCTTCTTGGATACAGTCCCACCAGAGGGCTCAGAAAGTAGGCCCAGCCCAGCCTCATCCGGGCACGGACGGGCAAGGACGGGCCCGGGCTTTGCTCTGGCGAGCCAGCACACGTCACGCGCCGCGGGGGCTCACCAGATCTTTTATGGGTGGCGCTGTTCTCTCGCGGTAGTTCCCGCGTGGCCGCACTGCCTTATGGGGGTTGTAGTACCCCCGGCAGTCCGCGGTCCGCACGAATAGTGGTGGCAGGGTGTTCAGGCACGAGAAAGGCTTTGTCCCAGGGTCATTTGGTAGCACAACAGTAAGGCAGCAAAATTACAGGAAACCAAATAGTCACTCGGCACGTCCCGCGCCGCGGGGGCTTACCAGGTCTTTTATGGGTGGTGCTGTTCTCTCGCGGTAGTTCCCGCGTGGCCGCACTGCCTTCTGGGGGTTGTAGTACCCCGGCAGTCCGCGGTCCGCACGAATAGCGGTGGCAGGGTGTTCAGGCACGAGAAAGGCTTCGTCCCAGGGTCATTTGGTAGCACAACAGTAAGGCAGCAAAATTACAGGAAACCAAATAGTCACTCAGCGCGTCCCCGTTCTGTTTCAGTCAGAAAGAGAAGATTGGTGTGTTGCTGTTGAAGAGGTCCCAGATTTTGGGGGGGTGTTTGCCGAAGGATCGAACATTGAGGAGCATGGCAGATAGTTGGAGTTAGGTGGTGGTGGCATGCCTCGGTATTTGGGGAACATTAAAGGTGCTTTTATGGTTAGGCAATGGACACAGCCAGAGGTGTGAGGATTTCCTATTTGGAACAACTTGATTAAATTATTAATGGAACTGAGCAACAACTTTGGGTCTTTACTCAACCAGTAAGAAAAAAAGCTGGCCCTTAAGAGACTAAAACAATTAGGGTCTCTTTTACAAAAAACTGACACAGTGTGGCGGCACAAGCCATTTTGCTGCACCGAACAGCATAATTTGAAAAGCACAGGGATACATCACATTAACAACAATACAACACATCCGTGTGCTTTCCCCTGTGCTGGCCTACCTGCGAAGACACCCTTACAATATGCCTGCATTGTTTTTGTTGAGGAAGGTACACCTTCCTGCACAAAAAAAATGTTTTATTCCATTTTCCTCTTTCTATGCATGCTGCAGAATTAAGCACGCATAGAAAGACCAGAAAACGAGGAGAAATAAAAGTATTTCTTCTAGTTGCGCTTTTTTACACATGGGTTAACTCTCTGGATCCCTACCTCCGGTTCACCAGAACTGTTTCTACTTCCGAGATCCATTTCCTAGATCTTACCATCACCCTATGGGACGGCCGACTGTCTACGCATACCTACATAAAACCCACGGACTGTAACAATCTGCTTCTCTATGGGAGCCACCACCCTAAAGCCCTTAGGGACAACCTGTCATTCGGCCAATTCTTGCGCCTTTGTAGGAACTGCAATACAACTACAGACTATAAAAAGGAAGCAGCAACATTGGGTACTAACCTAACAGCCCGCAACTATCCAGCGCATATTATTCGGAAATCCAGTAACAGAGCACTCAATAATAACAGGGAGGCCTTGCTGGAATCCAAACACAAAACATCAGAAGAAGCTATGACGTGTGTCACCTCATACACACCAGATTCCAATAGGATCCAAAGGATCATCTGGAAACACTGGATGATCCTCTCCACGGGGAATCTCTCCATTCCAATGCCCAGATTTGCAATCAAGTGCACCAGCAATCTACGTGATCTACTGGTTCACACCCGCTTAAAAATCCATCAAAAGAACAAACAGAGGACCCTGTCGAACACACCACCAGTCCAGGGACACCACCCATTTGGCCATTGTGGGGTATGCGACCTGACAAAAGTGACCAAATACCTGACCTTGGAAGAAAGCAAATGTTTGGACACAACAAACCCACACTAACTGCAAAACAAAGAACTGTGTTTACTTAATTGAATGTCCATGCCATCTGAAGTATATCGGCATGACCACCCGCCCCATCAAGGCAAGAATCATGGAGCATCGCAGCAACATAAGTTGTGGTAAAACCACAACAAAAAGTTGTGCACATTATCTCTCTTACCCGCACAGATCAGATGAAATTAATTAAACAGTGATTGAAAGCAACAAGACGTGGCCCACACCAAAACTGTTTGAAACTGGGCAACAATGGATCTTTCACTTGTCCAATCAGACTAGGGGTCTCAACGACGACATTCCTTGGACTAAACTGTAGATATGCGACCACTCGCAATGAGAAACCTGACCTCCCCACGTGAGAATCTCACCGGGAGTTTTTTTTTCCACGCTTGCGATTGGTAACTTGATGTTGCTAATACGTAGCATAGCATAGTGGGCATTTTTTGCCTATTCACAGTCCTCAGCCTCAAGTTGGCAACCAACAGCGACTTTTTCCTCATTCGCCATCAGCAACATCAAGTTGCCGATCGCAAGCGTGGAAAAAAAACCTCCCAGTGAGATTCTCAACGTGGGGAGTTCAGGTTTCTCATTGCGAGTGGTCACGTATGCTCGCAACCACTCGCGATGAGAAACTACCAGTCCGCGTTGAGAAAGCTGCCGCTCGCGTACAAATCTACTCAAGCAGCAGAAAACGACCAGTTACACTGTGCTAGATTACGTTTGCACTGACTGCACAGTGTGGACAAGCATCCGGTACTATGCAATCAGTGCGAACAGCATTTTTCACAGTGCACTACGCAGTTCATGTATCTACGTGTAGCTTGCGTAGTGCGAAATGCACCTTGCGTAGATACGCGTAGTGCTACTACGCGAACTACGCCCAGGGTTAGTCCTCAGATCAAAAGAACTCTGCCAGAGAAGCCAACAGGCCCGTTAGACATTGCAGAGCCGGTCTGACGAGGAGCAATCTATGATGAAGCATGACCCCTAACAGGTGTTTGAGGGCATTAAGATCTGAAATTTAGATCTCCCCGCGACCTAAACACTAGGCAGATAGCAACTTGCATTGTGTCCGCCCTATAGAGGAATGGACTCCTTTCTGTGATTTAGATGTGTACTTGAAGGAGCAAAGGAGCAGGGCCTCTCTAAATAATTAGCTCTTTTGTCCTCCTCTTTGATTTAATCAATTTTTACAAGGCCATGAAAAGTCACGCAGGGTGGCTTTGAATGGCATTGTAAATATAGGCAGGTACACTGTGCCACCGGTGTGTCAAAAAAAGTGATGCAACAGTGGCCCAGTAGTCTTGTAAATGAGGCCCGTAGAGTCCTTGGTTCATATGGCTATACAAGGGAATATCTAGGAAAAGTTATGATTTTCCTAGTTTTCCTTGCACGTTTTGCACTTAGGAGTTTGTTTGTTATCTCAAATTTCTCTTTGACCATTCATATGCTAAAATGGGCACGTGATTTACTCCTGCCAATGACAATATTAAATCCCATTTTGAGGCAACAAAGGAAAGGGAATATCCTTAAAATTTTGGGGTGTTGAGGAAGGAATTTCTCCATGGAGAAAAAACTTTTCACTTTGGAGTAATAAAAAAGAATAACATTAAGCAATTGCACAAAAGTGGTGACATTTAAGCAGATTTAATAATACACCACATAGATTAAATGAGTCAAAATATCAATGCACCAGTGTCAATGCACAGGCTCAACCATGAATTCACCAAAAAAATTCTGAAGAACAACGGGAAACCTGCAACTGTTGTGACTAGCCAGGTGTACTTGGAAAGCTTTGGGATTTCTCAAAAGTCACAAATATGTCCAACAGAATATTAAAATCCCTATCTAAAATAATTAGGGCATTAAATTCCACCAGGATAGAAAACACCTTAGCCAATGGGGAGACGTCATCTGTGTTTGGGTCCTAATAGCAAACTACTGTATATAGGTTTTGCTGTACCTTTACTTTAATGATTATCCATAGTCCACCCTCATCTGCACTAAAAATTACTATTTCCACGCTTAAGTTCATCTTAAACAAAATAGCTATGCATTTGATACAATGTGGTTGACCAGTGGCAACCATATTCTCCAACCATCTTTGTTTTAAAAACAGATCTTTACACTTCCGTATCAATAGGTGGGTTTCCTGCAGGCCTATGATTTGTGATGTGTTCTCTTTTAAATATTGCATAATGAGGTTTTGTCCTTTCTTCACTCGCAAACCATTTATGTTTCAAGATAGAGCTGTAAGGGTCTGTCCGCTTTTCAGGTTATTTATTGCCCCTATTTTAATACACATACTCAGTCTCAATTGGATTAAGCAAAGTTTCTCTTGTGATTCTATCATTGTGACGTGAGGAGATATCATTTTTTATAATTGTTCTACATGCTCCCCACCTTGTGTGCACCACCCCTATTAAAACCCTCCATATCTATCTCTTGGCATCCTCTTACGCCTATCTGAGCTCATCCCCCTGGAGTAGTATTTTTATAAATTTTTTCACTTAGCCCCGTTATTTGCCTTGATCTTGTCTTCCCCCGTCTTAGGCTGCACAATAAATGTATCCGCCTCCTCCTAGTCTAATACTTTCGCATTCTATTCTCCCACATGACTTTCAGAATTGCAGGAAATCTCAGTTGAACACTTGCACCCATCACTCTCATCTCCATGCGCGTCCCCAATTCCCATTGCCTGTCTTCTGTTGCTCTGGAGATATCTGATCTTATCTTGAATATGACCCCCCATAGCCTGCAGTAATTTCTCTTTCAGGGTCAAACCCAGGATTTTTTCCTTTACTGAATAGGACAGGAAATTCACCAGTATTTCCCGAGGTTTCTTCCACCCTGTGTGCATTCCTATATACCCTCTGGTTTTCTGCCCCAAGGTCAACTGAGGGAATTTCTTGAGGAAATTCTATTGTTTACCAGCTTATTATAAAGGGTTTGATCGATGTCTGCTCCTCCCGTGCCTTCATTCACCCCAAGACTCTTCTACCAATGTTATCTATCCTCTCTAGCGTATATCTATCATTCTTGAGAAACCTTTCAAATCAGCAGCAACTGGTAAGGTTGAGACAAGGTGCCGCAGCCCAGAAAACTTGATTGAAGTTGAGCCCTATACTGAGCATTATGGCTTTTCAAAGGTTGAATTCTGCTCATCAGATGTAATATCAGGACATCATATTATTTTTTTAAAGTCATAAATATGAGGATTTAGTTTTCTTTCTTAAAATGTGAACCCACAGTGTCCTTGGAAAAGGACAGTGAAACACAAGGACACTGGAGACTGGGCTTGCCACAGTGAAAATGACTGCCTTCTGAACTGTCTGTGCAGGCAGCTCCCATAAAACAGTATATGTGTCATTTCTAGTCCCTAGTCAGTTTCAGAACTGTAGCAATTTCAACATAATCGTGTCAGGGATAGAGGCAGAGGGGCATTCGAAGTGACTCTGCTGTGCCAAAATTCATTCAACATCTATACATTTTAGAAGAGGTGACACAATCACATTAATTCCGACACATTTATTTGAAGGTTTTATATAGGTCGAACCAGACTCTTGGCAGTATCAGAGCGCTTTACAGGACAAGTAAAGTATATATACGATATATTACGATATATTATAACACAAAATACGTATACATCAAGAGAAGACCGTGCTAAGCTTGCGCAAAACATCAAAGAAAAAGTGAAGGGCGAATATGAACTAAGAAAAGCAGGTAATACAGTGCAGTGAGTAGACATAGAGTTCACGTGAATTGAGCCATGAGGATAGCTTTCACTTCTCTTTTGAAGGAGGCAGAGGAAGGGTTCATTCTAGTTTCACTGGGCAAAGCCTTCCATATCCTCGGAGCCATACCAGAGAAGGATCGGTTATACGTTTTGTTCTTCGCAAACCGTTGAGGTTGTAGGAGAAGAGTCTTGGCACTCCTGGAAGCTTTGCTGACCGCCGAGAGCACCAATTTCTGAGCTAGGTATTGTGGGGCGTTGTGGTAGAGGGCCTTGTGTGTTATACAAGCGATTTTTAAATGAATTCTGGCTTCAAACGGTAGCCAGTTGAGGGCTCTCGGGCCTGGGGATATATGGGCGTTTCTCTTAGAACCTGTGATGAGTCTCGCAGCTGAGTTGATTGTGGCTCTTAGCTGGGCTGTCGATAACCTAGGGAGTCCGCCTAAGGTTACTGCTCCATATTCCAAGGGTGGGATGGATAACTAGGGCTTGAACTGCTTCAGATCAAAGGCGGGCAGATAGGGTTTCAGTTTTCGGAGGGTCTTTAGGTGGAAGTTGGCTCCCTTTGTTGAGGTGCTGATGTTTTTCTGCATCTTAAGATTACCGTCCAGCGTTACCCCTAAAGATTTGACTGAGTCGACTATGAGCGGTTGTCCATTGAGAGCTGTTAGGTGCTCCATCCAGTTTATGATAGTGTGACTTTTGTTAGGGGAGCAATTACAAGGAATTCTGTTTTCAGGGAGTTAAGTTTCAAGTGGTTTTCGGCCAGCCAAATTTGGGTTTTTTGTAGTGTGGTGTTGAGTGATTTGATGTCTTCCAGAGGTAGATTTTGATGTATATTTGGCTGTCATCAGCATACATGTGGAAGTGTATCTTGGAGACGCTGAGAAGATCAGTGAGCGGTTCCATGAAGGGATGGACAGGGAGTTGTTGACCTTGAATCTTTGGGATCTATTTTGGAGGAAAGAGGCGATCCAGTTAAATACACTTCCAGACAAACCCATTCTTTGTTTCAGGAGATTCAGCAGGTTGTTAAGTTTGAAGGTGTCAAAAGCTGATGACAGGTTGAGTAGGATTAGAAGACAGGCTTCATTTTGGTCAGGGATTTTTAGAGCGTCATCTAATACATGTGTCATGGCTGATTCTGTGCTGTGACCTTCTCTGAAGCCAGATTGAAATTGGTTCAGTAGGTTGAAACGAACAATGTAACTGTTCAGTTGTATGTTAGCACATTTTTCCAGGAGTTTGGCTAACATAGGGATGTTAGAAATCAACAATAGTTTTTAGGGTCCAAGGGGTCCGCTGTGGGTTTCTTTAGTATAGGCGAGACCTGCCCCGTTTTCAGGGTGTCCGGAATGGATCCTTGAAGAAGGGAAGTGTTAATGATCTTGGTCCAGAGGGGTAGTAGGAGAGGAATTAAGTCTTTAATGTAGTTTGCTGGTAGCGGGTTTGTGAAGTGATGGGAGGATTTCAGTGCGTTTAACTCTTTTAGTATGGTATCTTCACTGTAAGTGTTGAAGTGGGACCACGATGCACTGTTTTTTAGTTTAAATAATGGGAGGTCATTCTCTAGGGCACCGTCTAGCGACTGAGATGGGCTCTCTTTCAAGTCTGAGATGGAAATTAGGTCCTTGAGTAGATCAGATTTAATGGATTCTATCTTAGAGGTGAAGGGGGCAAATTCATCACAGGAGGGAATATCGAGAGGGTTGGTGTTGACATTAGAAAGGCTCTTGGTTTGGGCTTTGAAAAGTTTTTGGGGGCGGTTCTTGGTCAGGTCTAGTTGAGAACTGAAGAAGTCAGTTTTAGATTTTCAGATTTTTGTAAAATAGGCGTTTCTGGAAGTTCTGAGAAGTTTGAGGAGGTCAGTTGAGGGTGTAGCTCTTCAGCGTCGTTCAATTACTCTAAGAGAGAGTCTTTCATCATTTAGCCTCCCATCGTACCATGGTTTGGAATCTTTTGAGGAGGTTCTCTTCAGTTCCAATGGTGCAATTTTGTCTAGGAGGTTGTTCATGGAGTGAAAGTAGTGATTTGTCAGCCCCTGAACATCAGCCAGGTCTTCCGGGGGACTAAGAGGGTTTGAGTTATCTAAGGCTGTGAGGTAAGATCCAACATTTTTAAGGTTTCTCTTTCAAATCTTGGTTCTAAGAGGTTGTGTAGGGAGTTGTGTAATGGTTTCCGAGTTTTGGAATGAAATGACATGATGGTCAGACCAGTCGCAAGGGAGTATCGAGTTGAGCAGGGTGGAGTCTGCTTTGGAGATAATTAGGTCGAGAGTTGCACCCTTGTCGTGTGTTGGGCTGTTACAAATGTGGTTCAGATTGAGGTCCATGAGGAAGGCTTTGAGGCTGTTTACCCGTGGGTAAATACATTGCTTTGCAGTAATAATCACTAAATATCTGAAAAAGATATCATGCAACTATTTTCAATAATTATTTTCAGAAAACAGTACTGTTATGACAAATTTGAAACAGGGTGTACAAGTGCAAAGGTAACAAATAAAGTGCTCCTGAAGTGCAAGACAGTGCTAGGGTTACAAAGAGTCATCATTAAGAATTGACAGGGTTTTTTAAAAGCGTGACTATGTTCTACTGGACAACACCTAATTCAAGTCGGGCCTCGTACATTCACTCCATTCCAACTGGGTGTAAGTACTACAAGCTGTAGTATCTAAAGCGTCAATATGTGGAACCCTTAATCAATATGTGTTACTGGAAACATCAACAGGAGTCATGCTCAGGACAAAGCCAAAATACAGGCCCATCCTGTAAGACATAAATGGCCAGAATGACACACAATACCTACTGAAGGAGTAACTTATAACTCTATTTCTGATATTTGGATGCAATAAAAATACCAGCTCCACATCATTCAATGCAGTGAATAGTAAAATGTAAACTATTTATAAAGTACAAAATAATTGTTGAAACAGGATTACTTCTCAGTTCAATGGCAAAAAGTTAAAATGTATTTCATACATAATGCATTAAAATCATGAAGAAAGGGTCAAACAAATCGCACTGTCTAGCTGCAAGATAAGGGTCCCCAAAATATTGTTGTGCCCTCAATAGTGACACACCAGGGACCACGCAATCCTCCTTGTATTTTAATTAGGTATTCCTTAAGGAGAAGCTTGAAAGTACTTATAGTTACCAATTGTGGTGGTCAAATTTGTAGACGTTTTAGTTTCCAGTAAACTAATAAGTATACAAGATCAATATCAGGACAAAGTATTAAGATTAGTTTATATGTGGAAGAACCTTTGAATACAAATGAAACCTAAAAATAAAAATACAAATCCATGTATTAAAAAACAAGCCAAATAAACAGATAAGAAGCAGTACGCCACTGGGGAATCCAAGATGTGAACCAAGCATACCTACAAAACAAGCAAAACACTTTTTGTAACTAATTATTTTGTACTTTATAAATAGTTGATTTGCATTTTACTATTCACTGCATTGAATGGAGTGGGGCAGATTTTTTTACTGCATCCCGATAACAGAAAAATTAGTCTAAAATTCTCCTTCAGGAGGCATTGTGCGTTACATATGTTCATATCGGGGAAACAGCCATTAGAACGCAACTTTCACAACGCACTACCATTACAACGAAACTTTTAAAAGGCAGGATCCATTACAACGCATGCCATTACAACGCGTGCCATTACAACGCAGATGTTATTACAATGCATGCCATTACAAGGTAAGTATGGGTGCCCTACTATTACACCCCCTGGAGTTAGAATAGTAATTATTACCCCTACACTATCCAACTCTTACCCTACTATTACACCCCCCTGGAGTTAGAATAGTAATTTTAACCCCTACACTATCCAACATTTACACTACTATTACATTCCCATTAATTAAAATTAAAAAGAAATACTTACCCATACTTACGTTGTAATGGCATGTGTTGTAATAGCATCTGCGTTGTAATGGCATGCGTTGTAATGGCATGCGTTATAATGGATCCTGTGTTGTAAAACTTTTGTTGTAATGGTATGCGTTGTGAATGTATGCGTTGTAACAGCATACATCCTTCATACCCAGCCCCTTGTGGGATTATGAGCTGTAAATGATCAGAAAGCTGACGTGAGCCATTAAGTGTGGCAAAGTGATCTTAAGTAAAACGTTTTATCAACGTTTTATCAGGAAAGGCGGTCACTCACAGAGATTTCTTAATGCTAAATGCCCCAATCGGTGGTATCATACAAATTCCCTTCTCAATCAGCTGAAAAATAATGACATGAGTTTTACTCAATCTGTTGAGGCAACATAAACAAGTACAATGAAAGTATCACCACTTACTCAGTAATCTAAGCATTCCTATCAAAGCATGGGTGATTAGGCAACGGGTCCTTAGGGGATCGGCCCGAGTAAAAATATATAAGTGTATGGAAAATTAGGAATGGCACTCATACAAAGAGGGAGAAGAGTCCTTTCTACTTTAGTGCTCTTACCATTACTCACCCATAAGGATTTGAACTGAGCAGTCAATGAACAGACAGATGATATCTATGAATTTGTCTGTGAATTAATATTGCAATATGTACTCATAGTCACACTCACAGCTGAGCATCCAATTAAAAAACCCAGGCTCACATGCAGGTACGCAAAGGCTACTGTATCTCGCTGGCTCGATTTACAACAGCCGCACACCAAAACCATTCTTGTTCAGCGACGGCTCGTGGAGGGAGTTACGGTGGGGCAGGAGGGTGGGGAGGGGGAGGGGCAGGGTGGAGGTTGCTAAAAACCGGCATATGGATAATTGCAGGTAAGTAAACAATTTAATTAATAAAACGAATTTCGTAGCTCGCACTGCATTTCATTTTGCGATGCAAGGCGCACTACGAAATTCGTTTTATTAATTAAATTGTTTACTTACCTGCAATTATCCATATGCCGGTTTTTAGCAACCTCCATCTTGCCCCTCCCCCTCCCCACCCTCCTGCCCCACCGTAACTCCCTCCACGAGCCGTCGCTGTTCTTGTTACATAAATAGAATTGTGGCTTGACATCATCATACACCCTCGCATACTTAGCAGATGAATATAACAAACAAGACAACCAAGGCAGACATGTAAATAGATGAAGGTTTTTTCAAAACACTCAGAAGAGATATGTTACCTTCTCTGGACCATCAATATCAAGTGGTTCAGAAACTGATAACAAGAAGTCCGAAACCAGCTCCACAGCAAAAATATTAACTTCTGAATATGTAGATCTGTATCATGTTTTTTTTTATAGGGGTGGGTGGAGGGACATTGCAGAGGGCCATAGAGCAGGGTAAAGGATGGAGCATGGGCAGAGGCAGGGGGTGGAAGCCAGGGAGGTGCTGCAATCAGGAGATTCACGGGGAGCAGCAGACCAGGTGGTAATATTACAAGTGGTGGACACACATTCTATAATCAATGTTTCCAAATATATATTGACAACAGCAGAATCTGAGATCCTGTCCAAAGGCCTTTTCTTTGTCCTCAACCATGTTCCCAACCCCTACAACATAAAAATGTAACTTCACAATATATTTAGGAAGGTAAGATTGCAACAGTACTACAATAAATACCCTTACCAAGGTAAAGGAGATGTAACATGATTAAGATCCCCATCCACATTCACTCGCTCAAGCACATCTAATGCCACACAAAATATTTGCTTTTGAACAAGTGGTTCTCAGAGATTTTCCTCAGTTATTGGAGGAAAGGAAGTACATGAGATCCAACACAATAAGAGCAGAAATGCTGGCACTAGAAACACTAAAGGGGAAAACTAGTATAATGGTCTAACAAATGAGACTTTAACAACGAGGATGTGCAACAGCTAAATGCCCAGGGTCATTATATGAAACTAAGGTCCAATACCACGTAGGAAGTCAGTCAACTGATCAGAACAGTCGAGGATGGGGGACTTAATGAAGACTATCTGAGTGAACTTGAATAAGAATATCTTAACAAGAAATAAATATATATATATTGCCTACAATGCACAATCGTATTGACAAACCCCCGAATGACCTATTGTGTCCAGCTATGGCTCTATTCTTAAGTCACTTTCTAACTATGTAGACGTCTTCATAAAACATTTGTGCCATAGACCAGAGTTTAGGTAAGGGACATGATGGATGTGGTTAAACAAATTGAGGATCGCCTTTCAATACAGGATCCCAACTACTTGTTATGATGGATTTTGCTTCACTGTATTCTAGCTTTCAACAACCCCCAGCGCTGGAAGTAATGAAAGACAAACTTGACAGTAGACCAAAACCAACAAAGATACTTACATACGTCATTATAACATAGCCCTGACACATTGCCATGAATAAAAACGCCTCTGTTTTTTCAGGGAAAACCTTTCTACAAGACGAAGGACATGACAATGGGGGCTGTATTTGCTGCAGACCTGGAAAGGTTTTTGATGGACAACTAATGAGCATATGTGTATATCCCTTGCGGACAGACTGCGGTATATCCTTGTGGACAGACTGAGGAGGATGGACTATGCAGCATACACCGATATGGAACATGCAGAAGGTGATAATGTGGGGTTTGTCCTGGTGTGGCTGATTTGCTCTGTGAGCAAGAGGCCCCAGTTGATGGACATTGCATCACAGTTGCCGATTAAAGTTTTGATTGTTTCAGATCTCTTTATCAGGAGGATGCTGGGGTTGGGTAGCCTAGCATACTTGCATGGTCTACAAATTGCCTGCCTGGATTCCCTCCATAGCCGATCTGCTAATGCTCACTGGGGTCCATCTTGCACTAGCCCAGATGGCAAGCAAGATCCAGGGGATAGTAGAGTGTTAAGTGTACTGGGCCATGCTTGCTCCGAAGCTTCTGCAGGACTTTCAATCAACTAGGTCCGTGGGCATCCTCCTGCCCTTCATGTGGGAAGCACCTATTGTGGTACTACCTAAGCCCGAGAGGGACCTGTTGGAGGTGCATTTTTATCAGCTGCTCTCTCTGGTCAACCCAGCCTGCAAAGTCCTAGGGAAGATTATCACAAATCAGCTGTTGCCGCGCACTGTCAGTCTGGTCTACTCGGACCAGAATAGCCTTATAAACCATGAGAAATATATTCTTCAATCTCCGGTGTTTGTTTGACTTCGTGGATAAGCAACGTCTTCAGGAGTGGCCCTTTCGTTGGAGATTGAAAGGGCCTATGGCTACGTGGGTTGGCCCTATTTGCATGGGGGTGCTGAAGTGCATTGGGCTGGGTCTGGAGATATTGCAGTGGATTGACCTCTTATACATGGAACCAGTCACTAGAGTGCTCATTGGCAGGGAAATATCTGCTCCATTTAGGGTATGCAGGGGTTCCAGACAGGGATGTCCGCTCTCTCCACTGATCTTTACTCTGGCTTTGGAGCCGCTGGCGGGTCTGGTTCAATTGTGAGGCCTGAAATAAGGCATTCAAATTGGTGTCTCCCAGGAGGTGATTTTGCTTATGGGGGATGAAACATTGCTATTTCTACAGGATTTTATGGGTGACTTGCCCAGGATGATGGAGGCACTAGATGATTTTGGTGGTCCTCTGGCTTGTGGTTGAATTGGTCTGAGTCATGTCTTTTCCCCCTACACAGAATTTCTGAGCCAAAACAGGAGGCCTTGCACCAATCTTGTCTGTGTTTACAGAATGTTACCTACCATTATCTCAGGGTTACCGTTTACCATGAGGAGCGGGGCCTGGTGGACGGTAATCTGTGCTGGGCCCTGGTGAAGGACATGCTGCTCACTTCCTTTTAAAATTACTTTACCTCTCTCCCCAATGGGTAGGGAGTCCATTCCCAGCTGCTGGTTTTGCCTCCGTTGCTGTATCACTCCTTGGCCCTGCCTATTTCCTTGCCCCAGAGCTTCTTTACGGAACTGAACTCATTTCTTTCCAACTTGACCTAGGGCTCTAGGAGGAAAAGAGTAGACTTACATAAGTTGCTTGCCTCACCGGAAGAAGGGGACAAAGTGCGCCACAATTTTAACTATACCATGCTGCTGCGCAATTGCAGTGGACCATACTGTGGCTTGGGACAGGTCCCAATCCTGAACAGGTTTCCGTTGTCCAGGGCTTGGTGGGACAAGACATTCCGGACTGATTGATGGGTCCTTAACATGGTGTGCAGTGGGTGGGGCACTTTTCCAGGGTGGCTAAAACTGCTGGGAGAGATATGTGACCCGCAGTCATGGCCCTGTGATGTATGCCCCTGCTCTACTGCTGTGGGTGCTCCCTGAGATTCATAGGATTGCTGACCATCATTGCATGGGAGCATGGTTGGTGGACAGTATTCTCATGTTGGGGGGGCTGTATGAACCTTTCAGGACCTGAGGGATAGGTGTGAGATGCATGAGGGCCAGTTCTTGACCTACAACACCTTGGTAGTGGCTATCAGGACTCTGTGAGGCCAGAGTGCACTGAACTAGTCATGTCCTTGGTGCTACACGTGGTTTTAGGACACTGTTTTTGTAGGCACTCAATCACGCTGCTCTACTGTGGATTGCTGGAACTTAGTATGCCGCCCCTCCCGGAACTATTGTAGGCACTCAATCACGCTGCTCTACTGTGGATTGCTGGAACTTAGTATGCCGCCCCTCCCGGAACTAAGGGAAAAATTTTCTTAGTCTTTCATCCAGGAGCTGGCAGACAAACAATGAACCTGTGCGTTGGACCACAGGGTCTGCGGGAGCTCCTGTCTGAAATACACTCAATTCAACTATCTCCACCAGACATCTCTGACCCTATGCAACTCCATTGTATCTTTCCGGGTGTTTCATGCAGAGAATACTGAACCTCAGTAAGGACCTATATTTCTTTTTTACATTGAATCAATCTCAACATTTTTAAAAGATGCCAGAGAGAGAACTATAAAGTATTATTCAAAAAGGATTTATTAATTTTCTTCACATTTTTATAAAAAGATTTTTAGACACATTTTATCAACTAAATCAGTCATTGTGTTTTCAACCAGAATTTGCTCTAATTTACAAACATACTTTTCATGACATAGAAAACATTAAGTTAAAGATGCCCTCTAATAACAACTACACTATCATACGCACAGACATACTTATATACCAGTCATACTGTCATCTATTCTAAAACTGACTCATACAAAAGACTAATTTATACACAACAATAGACTAATACATTTGACATTTCTGAGGTGTGCTATGCAGAATACACTAAAGACACAAGATGGTATAGTTCTGCTAGTTATGGTGGATTTAACTAGTTTGTATCCGTGACAGCTGATGTTAGGCCGACGTACGTTTCGGTGAGAGCCACCTTCCTCAGGGCCAGAGAACATAGACAATAATGTATTACACAGAGATTAAAAAGGGTATTCGAGGGCGTCATACAATTCTTCTGCAAAAAAATAAGTGCATAGGAAAAAACATATAAAAATCAATTTATCTATTACATGTTTAGCAGTCTCAAGCAGTGGCATCATTAATTACACATATTTACATTTTTACAGATTACTAATGAGAGCTCATAGCTAGCACATACTCCTTAAGTGGAAGTAAGAGTTCAACAGATCAAGGATTCAACAGTGGGAGAGGAGAGAAAACACAGGTCCTGGTTATTCCCTTTCAGTATTTAAGCTCCCAAAGAGTGATATAGTTAGGTGCATGCAGTGCTTATGGAGTGTCTATTGAAAAAGTGCTCAGTATTAGCAGCAAGGCAGATTGACATTACCAGTGGTGCGGTTTTGATAGTCACTGAGAATGTATATTGATACAGATCCTGGACAGTCTATGGTTTTAGACAAGAACTACAAAACAGAAAGGACATGATGTAACCATCTGTTATGATGCAGTAGCATAAAAGTAGAGGACTATGAGGTTGCGCTGTATTACCTATATTTATGTCGAAGGATTTACTGTGTTAGATAGACCAGTTTTTTCCAATGGGCGAAGGGCTTCCACATAGATAGCGTGTGTTCTGTGTGGACAATAAGCATCTCTTATTTAATGATTGGCCAGGCATGTACCAGCAAGAAAATCTGTGCAGGATGTTTGCAATGATTACCTGGTTTTTATATAATTTCGTTTGATGGTATGTCTTCAACTTCCGCTTTTGAGTTATGTACTGGAAAAGATAATAAGATAGGCTTGTTTCGCTCCATTTCAATACATTTGGACATACCCTGAGTTAATTGAATTCTTTAAAACGGGGCTTTCTGATAGTAGTTCTGGAGGGCAGCTTCAGACCCTATGTTTAAATATAGCGCTACAGAGTTAAACAACGCATTGCAGACGCAATGGTAGTAACTTATATTAATAGGGTTATGTTGCTGTGTGGCCCAAAAGCGGTTTTGATCTTTCCCTATTTAAAAAGAAATAAGCATGGTGCTTGGCCAAACGGTATCTAAATAACAGGTTCACATTTTAACAGGGTTTGTTTTTACAGTGGCTGCGTCCCCGAAGGGGTGACAAAACAAAGTACGTCTCGTAAAACTCCCGTTAAGGTCTTACCTTATATATTTGCTATTAGCTTGCCGCTGCGGTGGATTTTAGAATTCATAGACCAAACTGTGCCAAGCCCTAAGAGATAATGATAAATTGCCGTGAGACGCTTGGCGCGATGAAAATGCTGCAAGCGTTTCCATTAGTGGCACGATGCTGAAAGTAGCACGATGTGAAATTGAGTATCGCGCCATGAAACCGGGCGGTTTTGCAAAGATATCCGACTGCAGTGGTATTTAAGATTTTTTACAAGGGACTAACTGACAAGTTATATTAAAACCGGGCTGGGCAGGTATCAAACTTAGGCATTAAGTGCTACGGCATTTTGTAGGTATTTTATCCACAAAGTGAGGCGTATCTGCAGAGCAGATTCTTACCTGGTCTAGACTTGGTAGTTTGCGCGATCGGGGGTTCTTGTGACTGCTCCCAGGGAGAGAGGTGTTTGTGAATGTAAGGAATATTTATACTAAGGCACTTCACTGATTACACTCAGGTGGGGAAGCATAGACAGGGAAACAGGACTCCTGTTTTGCATTTTTTTGCAAGTGAGAAGGGCGGGCATAAAGATAGTAGAAGGACTGCTTCAGGGTTGTCTACACTGGGGCGGCCATATTGAAACTATTTTTCTTCATTTGCGTCCAAATTGATAAAAAGGACTGTAATCCATGTAGAAAATTCGTCGTGTGCTGGTATTACACGGTTGGTTACGAAAATGTTCTGATTTATGAGGGATTGCAGCGTGGAATCACCTGTAATTAGTCTATTTATCCAAAAATGGGGATATTAAAAATCAAATTACAGAGACACTGGATTTATCAAAGAGTAACTATCCAAGAGATTTCCTCATTGTGCCCAAAGCGAACAGTGTTACATAGGTGGATCCAAAAAGTTTCACGTTTTTTACGAAAAACTATGGGGTCTTTGCCAGGCGGTGTGTGAACATGTTCTAAAATCTGCCATCGCAGATCTGTTTCTTTGTGGCCATATTGGACAAAGTGGGAAACCATTGGGGCATTTGTTTTTTGCGTTCTGATTGCAGATTTATGCTCCGAGAGTCTAATACGGAATTCTCTAGATGTTTCACCTATATACCCAATGTCACAGGGACATTTGATAAGGTATATGACATTTTTAGTTCTGCAATTTGTCATTTCTTTTAGTTTTCCATGTTTTTGTCCATAGGTCCATGTTTCACCAGGTATTATCTGGTCACAAGCGTGGCAATTACCACATCTATGGTTACCAGTGGGTAATGGATTACCGTCAATGGTTTTCTGTTTGTTTGTCTCCTTGTTTTTACACCTACTATGTACCAGTTTGTCTCGCAAATTCTGATTTCTTCTAAAAGCCAGGATGGGTTTGCTCAGTTTCTCTTCCTGATCGTTGGTATTCAATATCTTCCAGTTGTTATGGATCACCTTCCTTATTTTGTTGTTAATAGTGGAGTGGTTCAGGACACACACAAGTTTTTGTTCGTTGGATTTCAAGATTGGATTTAGGAGGACATCTCTATTATAGTATTTTGCTCTTTTCATAGCATTACGAATAAGACGTTTGGGATATCCTCTCACCAGCAAGCGTTCTGCTAATTGGTTGGCATGTGTCGTGAAGTCCTTCATGGACGTGCAATTCCTCTTTATTCGTAGGAATTCACCAAACGGTATGGAGTCCTTTTGACAGTTAGGATGGTAGCTGCCATGTTCCAAGATGGTATTTTTGGCTGTGGGTTTCCGATATAATTCGACTGCCAGTTCTCCGTTTGCATGTCTTATCCATATGTCTAGGAATTCCACTTTATCTGATGAGTAGTTTTGAGTAAATCTCAGATTTGTGTCCGCCAGGTTGAGCCATTCTATGAATTCCTTTAACAGTTCTTCCGTTCCTGACCAAATAAAAAACACGTCGTCAATGAATCTGTGCCATCTAGATATGTTCTCATAAAAGGGCGCAATTTCATTATAGATATTCTTGCGTTCAAATTCTCCCATATATATATTGGCTATGCTGGGGGCACAAGAGGCCCCCATACTGACTCCCTTTATTTGATGGTATACTTCATTGCCAAATTCAAAGTAGTTATTTTGTAGAACTATTCTCAAACAGTCTAGAATAAAAGTGTCAGGTCTGGAACCTGGTGTTCTTGCCAGTAATGCTGCCACTGATTCTATTGCTTTGTCTTGTGGGATATTAGTATATAGCGATTCTATATCGCATGTCACAAGTAGTTGGGAAGCACTGTTAAATGGAGAATGTTCAAGGACTTTGATCATGTGCCCCGTGTCCTTGATATAGGAGGCATAAGTAGTGGTAAGAGGGCACAGGAAGGAGTCTAAATATTTTGAGATGGGTTCCGTGCTGGAATTTATAGACGCCACTATCGGTCTTAGGGGTGGATTTGCTGTGTTCTTGTGTGTTTTGGGAACTCCGTAGATGGCAGGTACCACTGGATGTAAATTAATGAGGTAGTCCATTTCTTTCTGGCAGATATGTCCATCCACAAAGGCTTTGGACACCATAGTCTTTATCTCTTCTGACAGGTTGGTAAGTGATCGTCTATTTGCTCTTCTGTAATGTTCTTCCACTCCTAACATCTGGTTGATTTTGTCAGCATATTGGTTAGTGTTCATGACTACTATCCCTCCTGCTTTATCACAAGGTTTTATTGTGATGTCATGATTTTCTTGTAAATTCTTCAAGGCTAGTCTCTCCTCTTTTGCTAAATTGGTAGGAGGCATGGGGATATATTTCAAAATTCTCTCTATTTCATTCAGAACACTCTTTTCAAAAATTGCGACTTCTGGTCCAAGCATGTCCAGCGTTGGAGTGAAAGTAGACGGAGGGTGGCAGCCTGATAAGTTCTCCTCTTCTTCACCTGCATCTCTGTTAGCAAAAATTTTTTTTAATCTGATCTTTCTAAAAAAGGAGAAGATGTCTTGATGGATTTGGAATCTGTTCGCCCCAGTACTTGGTACATATGACAATCCTTTGCTCGGAACTTTTACTTCTTCTGATGATAAGATGTGAGAAGAGAGATTAAATATTGGTATAGATGTTTTATCATGTTTTTTTATTGTTTCCAATATTGTTGTCGTCTTGTTTGGACATATGGCTGTGGATGTGGAGGGTTCGGTTGTTGGTATGGCATCGGTTGTTGGTATTGATTCTGATTCGTTGTTGGGTAGCGAGGTCTGCCTCGCCCCCTGCCCCTCGATAAAAAAGGATGTCTAGGGCCACGATTCGGTCTTCCTGAAAATTGGCCCCTTTGGTTATGATTAGCAAAGCCATAGTCATAATCCTCTTCTGTTGCTATTCCTTCCTGTTCTGAGTCTGAGGAGTTGGTGTTAGAGAAGGTTTGAAATCTGACCTTTTTGTTAAATCTGGGGTTGTGGTAGGTCTGATCATAAGATCTGCTTCCTTCAGCTAGATCTTCTTGTTGTTGTGTATAGAAATCTTGTTTTAGATAAGGGTAAATTTTCTCTTGAGCGAACCAGCGGACATCTTTCCTTAACTTATCCATTTTCTTTTTTATTAAATAGGTGTCAAATTCTTCTATCTCTTCATTTATTTCCTGAAGAGTTTTTTTTGCATCTTCTAAGGATGGATTTGCTTTTAATTTCTCTTCTAGCTCATGGATTTCCTTCTGTAGTGCTTCTAGCATGTCTTTTACAGTGTTTATGATGAGGAGCATCCAGTCGCGTGAGCAACTATTCGCTATGAGGGACCAACGCTCTAAGAAGCTGCGAACCTCTACAAATAGGGCTGGCATGTTCCTAACTCTGAGCCCTATGGGGATTGCTCCTGCCTTTAGATATTCTCCCATGAAAAAGGCATGTGACTCCATTCTTTTTGCTTTCTTTTTTAAGTTTAACAGTTTTAGCCAATCTGTGTTGGTTGTAGGTGTACTGATGTTATTGGTCTTATTACCACCTGTAATTTGGTCCATCATAGTTAAAAAATCCTCATCGGAGAAACCAAATGTTTTTAGGTTATCCATGTTACTTAAATGAAGAGTGGAGGGAGTGCTAGAGTGCTAGAGATGGAAATCCATGAGCTAGAAGAGAAATTAAAAGCAAATCCATCCTTAGAAGATGCAAAAAAAACTCTTCAGGAAATAAATGAAGAGATAGAAGAATTGAGTCATCTCACATCTTATCATCAGAAGAAGTAAAAGTTCCGAGCAAAGGATTGTCATATGTACCAAGTACTGGGGCGAACAGATTCCAAATCCATCAAGACATCTTCTCCTTTTTTAGAAAGATCAGATTAAAAAAAATTTTTGCTAACAGAGATGCAGGTGAAGAAGAGGAGAACTTATCAGGCTGCCACCCTCCGTCTACTTTCACTCCAACGCTGGACATGCTTGGACCAGAAGTCGCAATTTTTGAAAAGAGTGTTCTGAATGAAATAGAGAGAATTTTGAAATATATCCCCATGCCTCCTACCAATTTAGCAAAAGAGGAGAGACTAGCCTTGAAGAATTTACAAGAAAATCATGACATCACAATAAAACCTTGTGATAAAGCAGGAGGGATAGTAGTCATGAACACTAACCAATATGCTGACAAAATCAACCAGATGTTAGGAGTGGAAGAACATTACAGAAGAGCAAATAGACGATCACTTACCAACCTGTCAGAAGAGATAAAGACTATGGTGTCCAAAGCCTTTGTGGATGGACATATCTGCCAGAAAGAAATGGACTACCTCATTAATTTACATCCAGTGGTACCTGCCATCTACGGAGTTCCCAAAACACACAAGAACACAGCAAATCCACCCCTAAGACCGATAGTGGCGTCTATAAATTCCAGCACGGAACCCATCTCAAAATATTTAGACTCCTTCCTGTGCCCTCTTACCACTACTTATGCCTCCTATATCAAGGACACGGGGCACATGATCAAAGTCCTTGAACATTCTCCATTTAACAGTGCTTCCCAACTACTTGTGACATGCGATATAGAATCGCTATATACTAATATCCCACAAGACAAAGCAATAGAATCAGTGGCAGCATTACTGGCAAGAACACCAGGTTCCAGACCTGACACTTTTATTCTAGACTGTTTGAGAATAGTTCTACAAAATAACTACTTTGAATTTGGCAATGAAGTATACCATCAAATAAAGGGAGTCAGTATGGGGGCCTCTTGTGCCCCCAGCATAGCCAATATATATATGGGAGAATTTGAACGCAAGAATATCTATAATGAAATTGCGCCCTTTTATGAGAACATATCTAGATGGCACAGATTCATTGACGACGTGTTTTTTATTTGGTCAGGAACGGAAGAACTGTTAAAGGAATTCATAGAATGGCTCAACCTGGCGGACACAAATCTGAGATTACTCAAAACTACTCATCAGATAAAGTGGAATTCCTAGACATATGGATAAGACATGCAAACGGAGAACTGGCAGTCGAATTATATCGGAAACCCACAGCCAAAAATACCATCTTGGAACATGGCAGCTACCATCCTAACTGTCAAAAGGACTCCATACCGTTTGGTGAATTCCTACGAATAAAGAGGAATTGCACGTCCATGAAGGACTTCACGACACATGCCAACCAATTAGCAGAACGCTTGCTGGTGAGAGGATATCCCAAACGTCTTATTCGTAATGCTATGAAAAGAGCAAAATACTATAATAGAGATGTCCTCCTAAATCAAATCTTGAAATCCAACGAACAAAAACTTGTGTGTGTCCTGAACCACTCCACTATTAACAACAAAATAAGGAAGGTGATCCATAACAACTGGAAGATATTGAATACCAACGATCAGGAAGAGAAACTGAGCAAACCCATCCTGGCTTTTAGAAGAAATCAGAATTTGCGAGACAAACTGGTACATAGTAGGTGTAAAAACAAGGAGACAAACAAACAGAAAACCATTGACGGTAATCCATTACCCACTGGTAACCATAGATGTGGTAATTGCCATGCTTGTGACCAGATAATACCTGGTGAAACATGGACCTATGGACAAAAACATGGAAATGACAAATTGCAGAACTAAAAATGTCATATACCTTATCAAATGTCCCTGTGACATTGGGTATATAGGTGAAACATCTAGAGAATTCCGTATTAGACTCTCGGAGCATAAATCTGCAATCAGAACGCAAAAAACAAATGCCCCAATGGTTTCCCACTTTGTCCAATATGGCCACAAAGAAACAGATCTGCGATGGCAGATTTTAGAACATGTTCACACACCGCCTGGCAAAGACCCCATAGTTTTTCGTAAAAAACGTGAAACTTTTTGGATCCACCTATGTAACACTGTTCGCTTTGGGCACAATGAGGAAATCTCTTGGATAGTTACTCTTTGATAAATCCAGTGTCTCTGTAATTTGATTTTTAATATCCCCATTTTTGGATAAATAGACTAATTACAGGTGATTCCACGCTGCAATCCCTCATAAATCAGAACATTTTCGTAACCAACCGTGTAATACCAGCACACGACGAATTTTCTACATGGATTACAGTCCTTTTTATCAATTTGGACGCAAATGAAGAAAAATAGTTTCAATATGGCCGCCCCAGTGTAGACAACCCTGAAGCAGTCCTTCTACTATCTTTATGCCCGCCCTTCTCACTTGCAAAAAAATGCAAAACAGGAGTCCTGTTTCCCTGTCTATGCTTCCCCACCTGAGTGTAATCAGTGAAGTGCCTTAGTATAAATATTCCTTACATTCACAAACACCTCTCTCCCTGGGAGCAGTCACAAGAACCCCCGATCGCGCAAACTACCAAGTCTAGACCAGGTAAGAATCTGCTCTGCAGATACGCCCCACTTTGTGGATAAAATACCTACAAAATGCCGTAGCACTTAATGCCTAAGTTTGATACCTGCCCAGCCCGGTTTTAATATAACTTGTCAGTTAGTCCCTTGTAAAAAATCTTAAATACCACTGCAGTCGGATATCTTTGCAAAACCGCCCGGTTTCCTGGCGCGATACTCAATCTCACATCGTGCTACTTTCAGCATCGTGCCACTAATGGAAACGCTTGCAGCATTTTCATCGCGCCAAGCGTCTCACGGCAATTTATCATTATCTCTTAGGGCTTGGCACAGTTTGGTCTATGAATTCTAAAATCCACCGCAGCGGCAAGCTAATAGCAAATATATAAGGTAAGACCTTAACGGGAGTTTTACGAGACGTACTTTGTTTTGTCACCCCTTCGGGGACGCAGCCACTGTAAAAACAAACCCTGTTAAAATGTGAACCTGTTATTTAGATACCGTTTGGCCAAGCACCATGCTTATTTCTTTTTAAATAGGGAAAGATCAAAACCGCTTTTGGGCCACACAGCAACATAACCCTATTAATATAAGTTACTACCATTGCGTCTGCAATGCGTTGTTTAACTCTGTAGCGCTATATTTAGACATAGGGTCTGAAGCTGCCCTCCAGAACTACTATCAGAAAGCCCCGTTTTAAAGAATTCAATTAACTCAGGGTATGTCCAAATGTATTGAAATGGAGCGAAACAAGCCTATCTTATTATCTTTTCCAGTACATAACTCAAAAGCGGAAGTTGAAGACATACCATCAAACGAAATTATATAAAAACCAGGTAATCATTGCAAACATCCTGCACAGATTTTCTTGCTGGTACATGCCTGGCCAATCATTAAATAAGAGATGCTTATTGTCCACACAGAACACACGCTATCTATGTGGAAGCCCTTCGCCCATTGGAAAAAACTGGTCTATCTAACACAGTAAATCCTTCGACATAAATATAGGTAATACAGCGCAACCTCATAGTCCTCTACTTTTATTCTACTGCATCATAACAGATGGTTACATCATGTCCTTTCTGTTTTGTAGTTCTTGTCTAAAACCATAGACTGTCCAGGATCTGTATCAATATACATTCTCAGTGACTATCAAAACCGCACCACTGGTAATGTCAATCTGCCTTGCTGCTAATACTGAGCACTTTTTCAATAGACACTCCATAAGCACTGCATGCACCTAACTATATCACTCTTTGGGAGCTTAAATACTGAAAGGGAATAACCAGGACCTGTGTTTTCTCTCCTCTCCCACTGTTGAATCCTTGATCTGTTGAACTCTTACTTCCACTTAAGGAGTATGTGCTAGCTATGAGCTCTCATTAGTAATCTGTAAAAATGTAAATATGTGTAATTAATGATGCCACTGCTTGAGACTGCTAAACATGTAATAGATAAATTGATTTTTATATGTTTTTTCCTATGCACTTATTTTTTTGCAGAAGAATTGTATGACGCCCTCGAATACCCTTTTTAATCTCTGTGTAATACATTATTGTCTATGTTCTCTGGCCCTGAGGAAGGTGGCTCTCACCGAAACGTACGTCGGCCTAACATCAGCTGTCACGGATACAAACTAGTTAAATCCACCATAACTAGCAGAACTATACCATCTTGTGTCTTTAGTGTATTCTGCATAGCACACCTCAGAAATGTCAAATGTATTAGTCTATTGTTGTGTATAAATTAGTCTTTTGTATGAGTCAGTTTTAGAATAGATGACAGTATGACTGGTATATAAGTATGTCTGTGCGTATGATAGTGTAGTTGTTATTAGAGGGCATCTTTAACTTAATGTTTTCTATGTCATGAAAAGTATGTTTGTAAATTAGAGCAAATTCTGGTTGAAAACACAATGACTGATTTAGTTGATAAAATGTGTCTAAAAATCTTTTTATAAAAATGTGAAGAAAATTAATAAATCCTTTTTGAATAATACTTTATAGTTCTCTCGCTGGCATCTTTTAAAAATGTTGAGATTGATTCAATGTAAAAAAGAAATATAGGTCCTTACTGAGGTTCAGTATTCTCTGCATAATTTGTCTCTCCCCCCTCGGGACCTAAACCTACTAGGGAGAACTCTTTCTCACCTTCTTTCCGGGTGTTTCTCCAAGATGCCCTCAAAGCCCCTGTCCAGAGGCTGACTTTTATCATATGGTATGGGACTGCCCGGAGATTGCACACTACTGGAGGGAGGATGCCTTTCACATTCTGTCTGAAATCAAGGCTCACCCTCTGCAGAGCGATTCACTCCAATGCCTTGGGTTGACCACATAGATGTGCAAGACACGATACGTTATTAAGTTCCTTGACCTGCCATTCGTCCTCCTTAAGCACAGCATAGCTATTGCTTGGAAGTCCATTGTAGCTCCATTGTTATCACTTTGGTTGAAATATCTTCTTAAATGGCTGACCTTTAAGACAACGATAAGGAGATCACCCCCCTGCATTGGGGGTTGGCGCCCTCACTGGATGCTTGGGATGCCTATATTGATAAATTGTTGACCAAGACAGAAGAGAGGCCCCCTAAAAGCTGGGTGTTTGAGTGCAGGCCCTAACGGGCCATGTGGGGTGGGATTTGTAGCCACCCATACGTATTTCCACCCTCATTGGACCACGCCCATCTGGAATGGTCCCCTACATCCACTGACATGTCTTCTACACTCCTGTTGATGGTGGTGCTGGGGCTGTTTCCCCTGACTGTGTCTCCCTTGTCCCCTCTTAGGGCCAATAACTGACTACTTGTTTTGCCCTCCCTTAACTCCACTTTGAGCTACCCCCAACACACTCTGGTGCTTATCTTTGCTGCTCTGCTGAGTGCTTCACATACACATACATTGTTTGGGTATTTCTTACGTTTATCTGTGTTTACGTACACAGCTCCTTTTTGCAGGCACAAGATTCCTCACAGGGGCTCTATGTGGTCTTTTTGCTGCAGCTGCCCTTGTTGGAACATATGGATGGGTGAGAGGTTGTTTGGTAACTCAGCTGTCGAATTGTGTACAATCTATGTATGTCCGACGTGTATTGTTGAGCTGCATTGTTCTGATGTGAGCATTTTGAATAGGAGGCCTGACATTATACAGCATGTACACTGCACGCACAATATGAACCTGTCGTCCAAAGTCATTTTTGTACTGACTTTGTTGTTTGTAAAGGCACCGAAAACTTTAATAAATAGCTCCTTGGAAAAAAATGAACGTATGTATATATACCCTGAATCAAATCCCTTTTCAAGCAATTTTGACTTGTGGAAAAGGAATATAGATTATGTTTTTATAATTTGGATGGGCAATGTGACAGAATTAGAAGACTGGTTAAACGGAAGGTCCGGGTACATCCAATTCCCCATGGCCTATTGTGATAATTCTATAGATTTCCTGGACATGCCTGTTCAAGTAGCTGACAACGGGTTATATACAACATATAAGAAACCTACTGAACACAATAGCTATCTCAGGTATTCAAGTCACCACTCCAGGTGGTTCAAGGATAACTTGCCTTTTAGGTGGCTTCTAAGGGGGAGGAGATTTTGTAATTTCTGGTCTGACTACCTTATAGAATCAGATAATCTCATGAACAAACTTCTCCATCGGAATTATCTGAAAAGCCTATTCAAGCGCCTGAGGAAGCAAGCTTAGTAGTATCCATGAGAATGTTTACTAACACCTAACACATAAAAGGAAAAAAAGATGAACAGAGTGGTATGTGTGACCACTTTTTGCAGCTGCAGTAAGGATCCTTATTATTATTATTAGTTTGTTTGTAAAGCGCCTGGTTACTCCAACAGTGTGTCCCCGCACTAGAAAATCAATGAAAAACAGTCCTGACCTACCGACCTTCCTGTTCATAGGACTGACAGAACAATAGAAGGCAAGAATATTGCTTCCGTCCACCAGAAGGGTGTCGGAAGAGCCAGGTTTTAAAAAACATTTCGGAACAGAGACTTTGACACGAAGGTCCTTCCATGCCTTAGCTCCCAGGTAGCCAAAAGATCTCCCTCCAGCTCAAACCTTCCGCACCCTGAGCACACTCATCCTAGCAGAGCCCAGTGATCCCAAATCCCATGTGGGCTGATAAACTGTAAGAAGGGGGAGCAAGAATCGCAGCCCCTTCTGACTAAGGATCCTATGACCAAAGCATAAGGCTTTAAAAGTAACTCTGGCCTGAGTTGGGAGCCAATCAAGTTTCTTCAAAGCTTCTCCCACCGAGACCCACGTAGGCATGTTGAAGATCAGCCAGGCTACCGCATTTTGGACCTTTTGCACGAGGTTCAAATTTCTAGCAGTCTCCCCTAGGTACAATATATTGCAGTAATCAAGGCCAGATGTAACAAGAGCCTGTACAATAGCTCTTTTAGCGTCAAGGGGGAGAAGGTCCAAAATCGTGTGTAGCATTTTAAGAATTCCAAAGCAGGCTCCTGCCACAGCCGTAATTTGCTTAGAGAAGGGCAGATTTTCATCGAACCATACTCCCAGATTCTTCATCTTTGCTTTTGGTGCCGGAGTAGGTCCTAATTCCTCAGGCCACCATTGCTGTGACCAGAGAGAGGGCTGTTTTCCAACCACCATCACCTCTGTCTTCCCTGCATTCAGCTGGAGGCAGCTGTATCTCATTGAGTCCGCAAGTTCCCCCAAGCAGACCTTAAAATCAGATGCCATTCCAGATTCCTTTTGCTCCAGGGTCACAACCAGCTGAGTGTCATCAGCATATGACACCAGCTTTATCTCATGCCTCAGTACAATATCTGCCAGAGGGCGCATATAGATATTAAACAGGGTGGGGCTAAGACTCGAACCCTGGGGCACACCCTGCGACAGAGGACAGACTCTGGAATTAAATGGATGTTTCAGAACCTGGAAGGATCTGTTCTGCAAGACGTTTTTCATCCATTCCCATGTGCCACCGTCAAACCCCAGCTTCCCACAGCCTCTCAATCAGGAGGCCATTAAACACTGTGTCGAAGGATCATAGCAGTAGTCCTTCCTTCATCAGCAGCAATTCTCAGCACTTCTGCTGCAAGGAGAAGGGCCTAATCTGTGCTATGGAGTGGCCTAAAGGCAGGCTGGGTATCGTGAAGAACCTGTCTCTCTTCCAGAAACAAAGACAGTTGTCCATTAACATGTTTCTCTGCAATGTTTGCTATATTGGGGAGCAGAGAGATCAATCTCAGATTTTCAGGGAGAGCGGGATCCAAAGGCGGTTTCTTCAGCAATGGGACCACCATAGAGTGTTTTCATTTATTGGGAACCTGCCCCGTGCTAAAGGATATGTTCAGTAGTGAAGTAAGAATGGGGCAATAGCTTTCTTCCCTTGCCACAAAAATTTGGGGGGAACCGGGTCCAAAGGTGACCCTGATTACACGACCTCTATCAGCCTTGGAACCTCACTTTCCATAGGAGGATGAAGGACAACTTATCCTGAATCCAGGGGGCCCCAACGACAGGAGCGGGGACAAAATTACTGCTACTTTCCGGGAAGGTGGCATATATTTTATCTATCTTGCCCATAAAATAGTCAGCACCTTATTGCAGTGATCCGTAGAAGCAGGAAGTGCAACAGTCACAGTTGTTTCACAACCTGAAAGATGTTCATAGTTGAATTTTTAGCTAACTCAATTTGTTCTGTATAAATTCCCTCCGCACTCTCCTAATCTGCTGGTGGTAAAGCTTCAAAGCCCCTAGATACTTCTGCCTGATTCATCCAGGTAGGTCTTCCTCCCCTGGCATTCAAGGCGCTTACAACCGGATTTCAAATGCGCCAGTTCTTCTGAAAAGCATTTAGCATAAGCTGTCAGACGCATGCTTTTACATCGTTTCAGTGGTATGAGGGAGTCCACAGCCTCCGTGATCCAGCAGGATATTAAGTTATCAGCTATCTGGGTATCGACCCCTAAATCAGGGGTACTACAGGCCAGTCCCTCTTTAAAGGAGTCCTGAGTTAACGCGGCCCATTTCCGAACCATCAAGGGCTAAGAGCACTTTCCCTGCTTGCAGAGGGCCTTTCCAGGGGTCAGAATCCAGACCAGGCTCAAGGGACTGGTAGTGCGGCATCTACCTGCGTACAATTAGTAAAGATATTATCTAACGTATGGCCCCTATTGTGTGAGGGAGTATGGACCACATGATTACGGCCCATTGCCTGGAGTCCTATGGTCAGCTCCGCAGCTTCTTTACTTTTTTATCTTGTAAATGAAGATTATGATCAGCCAAGAGAATGAAATTAGGGTAGCGAATATAATCAATAAAGCTCTCCCCGGGCCCGGGTGTCTATAGATAATAAGCCCTACGATTGATTTTTTACTAGTGATAGTCAAATTTAAAAAGGCTGCTTCGCAGCCAGACATTGGTAATTTATTCAATTTAAGACGAAATTCTTTCCTAAATATCACAGCAAGCTCCCCCCCCCTGACCAGACCTATCCACATTAAGGATAGCGTAGCCTTTGGGTAGGGCATACAGGATATCAGGGGCGGACGTATCATTAAGCCAGGTTTCAACTAAAAATAGCCCAGCCGGTTTTTGGTCCTTAAGAAGATCATACATTTCTAAACTGTGTTTGCTAAGAGATCTGCAATTAAGGGAAAGCCAGAATAAAGGGAACACTACCTGTTCTCAATGCTTCCCTTTTACCCCTTGCTTCCCCACCCGTTGTCAGTAGAAAGCCACAGTTCTTACAGTTCCTTCACCCGCTTTTGGCCACCATAGAGTGCAGACAAGCAGTCTACTTCTAAGGGGAAACAATTCCTCAAATGAGTATACATTCCTGAGTTTGACAGGAGAACCAGGGGTCCTGGGCCCTGGTGCCGTCCAGGCGCGGATGGGCGCAGATGGGCTTGCCTTAGGTGCACCTTCAGCGTGTCAGCGGTGCGTCCACTGAGCGTGTTCACTACGTGCTCGCTTGAGCATGCGCCTAAATAGTGTGTGAGCTGGGAGCACTACACCACTCCTGCAGCGTCACACTCGGCGTCGGAAGTGAGGGTAACAAAAATGATCCAGAGGGTACATCGCAGCGCCCTCCACTCTAAAGGCACAAGCTGTGGTGGACCAGGGCGAGAGTACCCTTGGTGAATCCAGGTGCCAGCAAGTAGTAAGCAGCCCCCCTCTCTTACCGCAGTGTACCAACAACTGTGCAGCAAGAATGTAATTAAAAGGATTAAAAAGGTATTTTTAAAATCAGGGTTACAAACTAGTAATAAGGCAAACGAATAGCAGTATCAAATGACACAGAGCTAGCGAGGACAGCGCAAAGGACTCACAGATGTCCGCTGCGTGCTCTATTGAGCATGCGCCTAAATAGTGTGTGCGCCTGGAGCACTAGACCACTCCAGCAGCGCCACACTCAGTGTCAGAAGTGAGGATAACAAAAATGATGCAGAGGGTATGTCGCAGCGCCCTCTGCTCAAACGGCACAAGCTGCGGAGGACCAGGGCGAGAGTACCCTCGGTGAATCTAGGTGCCAGCAAAAGGGAAGCAGGCCCCCTCTCTTCCCTAACTGTACCAACAACTGTGCAGCAAGAATGTAATTGACAGGATTCAAAAAGTATATTTAAAATCATGGTTACAAACTACTACAAAAGCAATCCTGCACCCAAAGCTGACACCCACGCACCATGGCGCTCTGCAGCAAACTTTCCACCAGCCCAGGCCCTCAGCAGGAATGTGCCTTATATTGTTAAATATGGCACATTCCTGACCTCTTCATTTCATGCACAACAGCATGTTATCTAGGTTCGTTGTGCGAAATATTGATAAATCTGACCCCCAGTTTTGATTTTCCAACATTGCAGTAGGATCCGATGTAAGACCCAAGGTGCCCCATTGGTAGAAAATGTCATGACCTCGGAGCACAGTGATCCGGATATTTCCGTAGGCTGGTCCTTGAGAAAATCAAACCTAACCCCCCGGGGCTGAGGGGAGGCAGGAGACATGAACTCAATTTTAAATGTGAGGAAGTACACCTGGATACATTTCTTGGACATGGACGGTTTGAAATAAATGGACTGAATGAGTTTGAGAGAACAAAGAAACACGTTGCAAAATTAAATAATTGATGATGGAAAACCAATATTTTGTAATTCCATTGTTTTCTTACTCTTGATATCCTAATTACGTGACTTCCCTGGGGACGTGTCAGGTTATTGTTTTGTAACTGTGAGTATATGTTGCAGCATTTTTTCACTCAAATATTCAAAGATATGATCTGTTTGTTCATTGGCTGCTCAGTTAAAATCCTATTTAGGGAGTAATGGTCACAGCACTTCTCCCTCTTTGTATGACCGCTGCTAGGAATTTTCCTTCCACTTATATATTTTCACGCAGGCTGATCCTCTGTGGGCCCATTTTGTAATCAATCACGCTCTGATACGGCATTATCAGAGTACTGAGTACGTGGTGTTGACACTTTTCTTTCTATTTTTTGATGTCACCACAGCAGATTGGGTACATCTAATGTCATTGTTTTTTGTTTGTTTTGAAAATTTTCTTTATTTGCAATATGAGTCACTGCATATTTTACAGACATTCGTGTAGTGTATCTCTGTATCGTGACATATATCATCTAATGTCATTGTTTTAACAGTGAATTAAGTAGCTATTTGCATGATATCACATTTTCATTTGCACAGCCTGTTTCAAATGTGTTGTACCATTACTGTTTTTTCTAATAAAAGCAAATTCGAATTAATTGGACAATATATTTTGCAGATAATCTGAAAAGAACTATTGAGCCTGGTGGTGAATATTAATGTAAAGCAAAATGTGAGAGTCATTGTGTGACTTCTAAAATGTATAGATGTTCAATGAATTCCGACAGAATCACATGCGATTATACTGGTTATTTACCTGGGTTCCGAGTAACACAGGGTTTCTCCCCCCCCCCCCCCCCCCCCCCCATCAGATATTACACTTAGGTCTGCACCTGGCTGGTCGGAAAAACGACTAGAGGACTAGAGACTTTAAAAGTGAAAGTGTAGAATATACAAAAGAAGGTCATTGATCTGGAAGATAGAAATCAAATGTCCACAAGAATGTAGAAAAGAAAGATATGATCGTTCTTTTGTGCTTTTTTTCTGCAACAGCTTCTTAATATTGAGTTCAGATCACAGCTAGAATTTCTGAGTGTGCACCAGCTTCACCTGCAATAGAACAATAAAAGAGGCTCTCCCAAGCCGTACACCATATTGTACCCAGCAGTGATACTGGTAATCGATAAATAGCTGTTCCAGAGAATTTTATGATCTAGAGGAGCTTGAAAATGTCCTTGAAAACTTGAAATAGTCCTGACCCACCCCAACAATCAGCTACAGTTCCTGTTATTCACAATACGGATGGCGGGACACCGACTAAGAACTTCTGCTCAAAGCCGCCATTTAGAGGAACCTCCTTTGAGGGATAGTAATAAATCCAGATTACCCCTAAAATATAATTGTTATTTGGAGCATCATGCACAGTCCAGAGGTGACTGGTAATTTATACTCGGATGTACAATTACAAAGGAGCACCCACATCACCGTAGTAAATGGAAGTCAGACCTAAAAAGTTTGTGTGATACCACAGTTTTGAACTTTTTAGTTGTGCTTACACTATGTGTTACAGAGAACATAGACCTTGACATCTTTGCTTTTTCACTTTGCTTCTGAGCCCTCTCCTGGTCTGCTGTTCTGTAAAACATTGTTCACTCACCCCACTGTTGCTCTCACACAATATCTAGGGACAAAACCCTTTCAATATGGTGCCTGATTGTTTCTGGGGTGGCACATGGAGAAGCAGCCTTGAGAACCAATGCCAATAAGGGCTGTTTGAGGGCTCAATAACCTCTCACTCCAGCATTACTTCTGCTGGATCTCACCTTGTCAGACAGCCTGATTTTTCTCCTCACAGGCATGCTGTTCCCAGCGTCAAATGTCATGGGTGCTTCATGTAGTGAGTCTGGTAGGTGACCTCAGTCTTGCTCTCTTTCACCCCATATGGGCCAAGACTAGCAGTCTTGCATGTCCCTGGGCTCCACAGGCTCCATAATGCACACTTTGTGGCCAGGCTGAAACTCGACCAGAGTGGCCTTCTTGTCATATCCCCACTTTATGATCTCCTGGCTGGCTTCCAGATTCTCTTTGTCTTTCTTCCAGAAGTAACTCATCTAGGTATGGAGTGCCAGCATGTATTTGACCACATCTGGGGGGGCTTCCTGGGAGCTTGCTCACAGCCCTCCTTCACCAGAGAGGTGCTCTCATTGGGTGCCCATACAGAAGTTCGAAGGGACTGAAGCCAACCCCTTCTGTGGTACCTCCCTGTAGATAATCAAAAGGCATGGCAGAAAGGCATTCTATGTCTGCCTCAATGCTCTGATAGGCCCATAATAATGACTTTTAGAGTCTGGTTGAACCTCTGAACAAGCCCATTAGTTTGGGGGTGGTAACTAGTGGACAATTTGTAGGTTATCCCACACACCGACATGAAGTTGGTATATGGTCAAGTACAACCCCTTGGGAAAGCCCACATGGGTAACGATTCCCATCTGTGTCCTAGCCACAACGTATGCAGTCACCATTCTTGGAGGTATAACCTCCAGGTACCAAGGTGCATGGACCACCACGACCAGGATGAACCTGTTGCCATGGCTGTGTTGGGTTCCAGAGGCCCAACAATGATGATGTCTACCCTATTAAAGTGAGTGCCAATGTCATGGAATGGCTGCAGGGGAGCCTTGCACTTCTTTCCTGACTTGCCATTGGTTTGGCAGGTACAGCATGACCTGTAGAATACTTCTGAAGCCATTTTCCTCCGGGGTCAACAAAAGTGAGTGACAAGCTTTTTAAAGGTCCTGTCCTTCCCTAGAGGACCTACCAGGGGTTTATCAAGTTCAAAAGATACTTTATTCGGTTTAAATCACAAAAACCATAAAAGTGTACAAGCACTAAAAAGTCCACAAGCCACCAGTAGTAAAATATAACATTAATACAAAACAGGGGATAACCCCTGAAATATGCAGTACATGATGGCAGGAATTTAAAAACAACAATATAGACAATGGTAACCTAATTGGGGAATTCATACAGTAGTTGATATTTATAAAAAGTCCTCTAGGACCAAGCGATCTTTTTGCCAAGTCTCACTGCTATAGTTAAAAATGTTGCCACATTATAAATGACCCATATTTCTGTCAACAGTTGGAGGTACAACAAAGCTGGCTTCACTTGCCTAAAGCCTTTTCCTTTTAACAATGGTATAATAAATTTTAATCTAATACCCTTGAAATGATCACAAAAGAACAAAAAATGAGCCGTGTCCATAATTGAGCAGCCATCACATTTGCATAGAACTGAGTCCGTGCTCCTGGTCCAAACAGGGCGGCCAGAAATTAAAAGATGAATTTTGTTCAATCGGAACCTAGTTAACAGATACCTATGATTGGCATTATTCACAACTTTAAGGTACAGTTCCGGTTCGGGGTCAGGTGAAACGATCAGCTGATGGGTCCTGACAGAGGGTTTAAGCAGCTCCCTGCCCTCTCTGTCCATTCCTCTGTTCAGCAAAAAAGTATTTTTGACCCATTTCAAATCCCCTTTCACCCAACTTAAGGGTTTGTCGAACAATTCGGGCCGTCCCAGTTTTTCACACATTTGTTGCACGTACTTCAACCAGGGGATCTTTTCCCAGTGGTCCAGCAGTAAACAATCTTTTAAAATTTCATGGTTTACCTCAAGCTCCGGGTTTAACCAGACTGCCAACCATTTTAGTTAAGGGGCCATGGCAATTTTATCCTCCAGATAACCCACGCCACACTCCTGATGAACTATATAGTTTGCGGTGGATTTTGGGAGGGAAAGAAGTGTTTTTAGAAAATTGTCCTCTGTGACCTGAAGCGATGAAACCTGCTTAAAACCCCACAGATGGGCCCCGTACATGGCGATGGCAGTGCATTTGGAAGCATATATTTTTAGTACTGCCTCAATGGGCTTCACCCCTAATTTACGGGAGAAACTTAGCACTGCCGAAATTGAACGTGCCAAGGATGTTTTTTTCTCCACCAGTTGGGGATGCCACGTGGAGCCTTCATCGAAGAACACCCCCAGATAGGGAAATCTAGAAACTCGTGACAACTTGTGTTTATTACAAAATAATGACATCACATTTTTTTTAGACTTTGCTTTGTGACCTACTACCATAACATGAGACTTTCCAAAGTTAACGCTTAGATCAAGATTATCCATAAAAACATAAAAGGAGTTCAGCAGGCATTGGAGTCCTACTGCAGTTCTGGCTAGGAGGGCAGCATCATCCGCATACAGTAGGGCAGGCAGTAGGTATTTCCCAGCCTTCGGGATATCCATACAGACTGCGCCCAAAGCTTTACCTAGGTCATTGATATATAGTGTAAAGAGCAGGGGAGCAAGAATGCACCCCTGTCTCACACCATTAATAATACTAATTTTTTCCGTGCAGTTCCCCTTTCTATCGTAACGGACCGTTGCAGTAAGGTCCCTATGGAGGTCTGCTAGGAAATATACTATGTTGGGGTCTATTCCGATGTTAAGGAGCTGACCCCACAGTTTGGATCTGTTTACCCGGTCGAATGCCGAGGACAGATCCATAAAAACAATAAACAATGACCCTTGCTTGGCCAAGGTGTACTTCCCGATGAGCAGCTGTAAGTTTAGGCTTTGTTCGATAGTACTGCGTCCCTTTCGGAATCCATACTGTAGAGGGGAAAGTGTGTTGGTTTCCTCTAACCAAGTAGTCAGTTTGCCTAAAACCACCCTCCCTAAAACCTTGACTGCAGAATCAATGAGGGATATGGGTCGGTAATTGCCAGGGTCCCCCCGGTCCCCTTTTTTATAAATGGGTACGATTACCGACTGTGTCCATGACTCAGGAATGCCTGTCTTAGAAACTCTATTAAAAACATTGGCTAAAACTTTGGACCAAAATAAAATATCAACTTTAAAAAGATCAGAGGGGACGCCATCTGGCCCGGGAGCTTTATTACTGGTCGTCATACCGATGGCCACTGCCACCTCCTCCTCGTTCACAGTTAAAATATAAGGTGATTGAGGGAAGGCGATCATACCTTCTACCGCCAGGGTCTCTTCTTCGTAAACAGAACTAAAGTGCATGTGCCATCGCTCTTCTTGGATCCCGCAGTCCAGTTCATTATTACTGGAATCCGAGAAGTAAGGTTGGTTTACCACCACCCAGAACTTGGCGCTACTTTTTAGAACATCTATGGAAGTCAGATCAGCCCAAGTGTCCTCTCTAATATCACGCCGCCTTTTTTCAATTGCAGTCTTGTATTCTCTCCTAAGGATAGCTACAAGCCGTCTGTCAACTGGGTCGGACTTAAGGGCAGCCTTGATTTTGCGGTTAGCCGCTGAACAATTTTTGTCGAACCAACCTTCCTTCCCTTGTGATCTGCCTTTTCCATGACTAGTCAGGTTGGAGAGAATATCGAGGCAAACCTTTTTGTACGCCTCCATTACTTCACCATCCCCAGCCCGATCATCCATGCACAACATCAACTCATCCCTGCTACTATGACACAGGTTACAAAAAAACTCTTCTGGGATTACCCTGCACCATTTGATTCTGCGTGCTTGGTCTGTTAACCGCATATCATGTTTATCTGCCAAGTTTTTACAACTATCCTTGATAGCAAAAATATTCTTTACTTTTAAAACCACAGGGTTGTGATCACTAAAATGGGACCTTAAAACTGAATAGCTGCTAATTTGGGCTCCGTTAGTACTGCTGAGGAATATATAGTCAATCACGGAGCCACTACCATGGCCTATGAAAGTAGGGATAACCCCATCACACCCCTTTGGCAAGATAAACCCATGTTCAGCCAACATTATTTCCAAGAAAATACCCTGCTCCGAATGTTCAAAGTGGGTATTTTCTTCATCCGGGGTACCAAATAACACATTGGGGGGGCATTTATCCTGACATCCGTGAATATTAAAATCTCACATCAACAAGATGGTGCAGTCATGCTCTGCAGACTCTTTAAAATCAGCCAGAAAAGCACTTAACATCATCAAATTACTAACTGGACTGTCCCTGTCAAATGAGTTATAAAAATTTATGACCAAGACATTGTGGTAACTCCTATAGGAAATTAAAACAGCGACACAATAAGGGCAGCCAGTAGCTACTTGCGTATATGTCCCGGGGATTTTAGCAGAAATCAGGGTTACCAGACCCACTCTGGCACGCCCCCTCGTTGATCCAACTGCTGGTATAGAAAAGGTAGTAAACCCATCCATGGTCAATAAGTTTTCGGTGTCCCAGGTCTCCTGCATAGCTATTAGGTCCATAGATCCTACTAAATCCCGCCAAATCGGATCATCCACTTTGTTTTTAAGTCCCGCAATGTTCCAAGTTGCCATGATGATGTCCTTGCCCCTCCAAAACCCATCTGTTTTTGATTTTGGTGACACCCCACCTTCCGCACCCTTACCATGAGTAGGAATTGGGTTTAACATCTGCCCGACCAAAATACTCTTATCCACTTGCAAAGAGATGGTGGGGTTGTTTTTAAGCCTTTGTGTACCTGGAGAGACCTGTGTTTGTCAGTCAACCCAGTCCAAGGTTGACAGACAGTCATAACGGTTAGCAGTGGGGAAGTTAAAAGGGTTATCATATCCATGAGCAGGCTGTTGATAATAGGATGGGTGACTGTTATAAGGCCCTGCCGCAAATCCCCCATGAAGCGGTCTTCCTCTTCTTCTCCTAACCTGGTTCCAACCCTCGTCACCACCTTCATCCCAGCCTATAGGGTGTACCTCCCATGGGGGGTTTTGCCTCTGGGTTACTGTTAGCTCATGTGGTCCCCTTAACCAGCTCCATCTGTTGTCTGTTTGGTTCCCAGGTAAGTAGAAGTAAGAGAGGGGCCTGGCAGTAACAGTGCTAGCTCGATATCTAGGGGACCCTCTACATATAAAATCTACCGCCTGTGTATTCTCAAAGGTGACCACCACACAATCCCCTTGTAGATTTTTTCTGTTCCCTCCCACCCATGGGGTTCTTTCCACCATTAAGATGTTACTTGGCATATTAGGCGGTAAGGGATAATTTTTGGAAAGCCAATGGCACACTTTGTTTTTTAAGGCCTGATGGGTTTCAGTTTCAGAAGATGAAAGTTCACTGACCCCAGTAAGGATCACTACGTAGGGACAGGCATCTGGGGGAAGGTGAATATTTCTACGGGTCGTTGCCTTAGCTCTGGGTATCAGGTCAGGGTTTGGGGTCGGTGGGGTAGGGTCATTTGATTTAACCTGGGGAAGTGGCTTGGATTTAGTTGAATTCTCAGGTTGTTTTGACTTGGTGGCCTTAGCTTTAGCATCTCCCAAATTGGGAGTATTACTAATGTTGTTAGAGACTTTGTTATTGACCGCAGTGACACTTTTACCAGCCATTGATGACTTAGTGGCTGTATTGGTGGTGTGGGATATTTTAGAATTCATAGAAAGGCTAGGGGCACTGATATCCTTGTGGATGTTCTTCAGGATAGTCTCTAAGCAACGCAGTCTAACCTCTATGGGTTCAAGTAAAGATTTTAATATGTTCAAAATGTTGTTATTGTTAAACATACTTGACCAACTCCCATCCTGACTGTGTCTAACTGAGTTAGTAACTTCTCCACTTAGTTCCATGATTTCCTCCAGACTTTTATCTATGATGGTATCATCTGGAAGACTTAAGGGCAGGCCGGTATTTGTCGAGTGTACCCCCCCGGTATCAATTACACAGACTGACACATTTGCAATTGGTGGGTCTAGGGTAGAATTGTTACGAATATGGGCAGTTTGTGCTTTCTTCCCTTTAACGGAGGTAGATTTTTTGACCTTTTGTTTGGGAATTGCCCCTTCTTTTAAACCCTTTTGATGTATGTCACTAGCCCGGGAAGGATTAACTGACTCAGTCCTGTCTGGGTCACTTTCTATTATAAAGTTAAGGTTAGGAGTGGCTTCCAGGTCCTGTTGTGAATTTGGAACATCACTTTCACCATTATCCCCAGGGTTATGTACCAATGCAAGAGTATTTGAACGGGTCTCGGGGTTGGGCGTACAGGCCTGAGCAATTAGGCCTAAAGAAGATCTCTTGGCCATGGCCAGATCTTGCGACACCCTCCTGTCCATTAATATTATCCCCTCATCGATCAATGCATGGGTGCGGACAATAAAATCATCTAGAGTCCCAGTTAATTTTTTGGCTCCTGCAACTGCCATGCTTCTGGTTTCACGGCAATTCATAGCACTCCCCTACACTGATTTCTAAATGTCCTCAATACTCAAAACAGTAAAAAGAAAAGCCCATGAATTTAATGACTAACAATTAATTGCAGCTAACAGCCCAGTGTCTTGTAAATGGATATTTAGATGACTTACAGTTTATGTGTCCATTAGTCTCTTGGGCGAGGAAAAATCGGGCAGGGATGGTGGCACAGGCCAGGCTCCTCAGCCCTCTGAGGGCCACAGAGGGCCCGCCCTTTGCCGGGGCTTAGCCCCGGGCGTCCCGCACGCGTCCCGCGTAGCGGAGGTCTGCCCTTCCTTATGAGGTGATGAGGTGGTTGGGGGCGGGGCAAGCAGGGAGAGCGTCCAGGTGCAGGTGATGGCAACACAGGGACTCCTGGGAAATGGAGTCCCTGTCCCTCACCTGGCGCTCGCAGCCCTGAAGGAGTATTCCTCTCCCGCCCTCTGGTGCAGCAATTATCTCCAGCGGCGATCCTTTTCCTTAGTTGGACACCCGGCAACACGGGCGATGCGGAACCCGCGCAGTGGGTACCGCGAGGTGCAGCGTTGACGAGGGTGAATTAAAACAGCAAGCACGTTGCAGGGATTAGAAGGTGAGCTCCCTGGTCAGCAGTTTACAAGTTAGGCGTCTCCCAAACGTCCCGGGCAGGCGGCACCTTTAGCTCGGCGGTCGGGGGCGGGGCAAGCAGGGAGAGCGTCCAGGTGCAGGTGATGGCAACACAGGGACTCCTGGGAAATGGAGTCCCTGTCCCTCACCTGGCGCTCGCAGCCCTGAAGGAGTATTCCTCTCCCGCCCTCTGGTGCAGCAATTATCTCCAGCGGCGATCCTTTTCCTTAGTTGGACACCCGGCAACACGGGCGATGCGGGACCCGTGCAGCGGGTACCGCGAGGTGCAGCGTTGACGAGGGTGAATTAAAACAGCAAGCACGTTGCAGGGATTAGAAGGTGAGCTCCCTGGTCAGCAGTTTACAAGTTAGGCGTCTCCCAAACGTCCTCGGCAGGCGGCACCTTTAGCTCGGCGGTCGGGGGCGGGGCAAGCAGGGAGAGCGTCCAGGTGCAGGTGATGGCAACACAGGGACTCCTGGGAAATGGAGTCCCTGTCCCTCACCTGGCGCTCGCAGCCCTGAAGGAGTATTCCTCTCCCGCCCTCTGGTGCAGCAATTATCTCCAGCGGCGATCCTTTTCCTTAGTTGGACACCCGGCAACACGGGCGATGCGGGACCCGTGCAGCGGGTACCGCGAGGTGCAGCGTTGACGAGGGTGAATTAAAACAGCAAGCACGTTGCAGGGATTAGAAGGTGAGCTCCCTGGTCAGCAGTTTACAAGTTAGGCGTCTCCCAAACGTCCTGGGCAGGCGGCACCTTTAGCTCGGCGGTCGGGGGCGGGGCAAGCAGGGAGAGCATCCAGGTGCAGGTGATGGCAACACAGGGACTCCTGGGAAATGGAATCCCTGTCCCTCACCTGGCGCTCGCAGACCTGAAGGAGTATTCCTCTCCCGCCCTCTGGTGCAGCAATTATCTCCAGCGGCGATCCTTTTCCTTAGTTGGACACCCGGCAACACGGGCGATGCGGGACCCGCGCAGCGGGTACCGCGAGGTGTAGCGTTGACGAGGGTGAATTGAAACAGCAAGCACGTTGCAGGGATTAGAAGGTGAGCTCCCTGGTCAGCAGTTTACAAGTTAGGAGTCTCCCAAATGTCCTGGGCAGGCGGCACCTTTAGCTCGGCGGTCGGGGGCGGGGCAAGCAGGGAGAGCGTCCAGGTGCAGGTGATGGCAACACAGGGACTCCTGGGAAATGGAGTCCCTGTCCCTCACCTGGCGCTCGCAGCCCTGAAGGAGTATTCCTCTCCCGCCCTCTGGTGCAGCAATTAACTCCAGCGGCGATCCTTTTCCTTAGTTGGACACCCGGCAACACGGGCGATGCGGGACCCGCGCAGCGGGTACCGCGAGGTGCAGCGTTGACGAGGGTGAATTAAAACAGCAAGCACGTTGCAGGGATTAGAAGGTGAGCTCCCTGGTCAGCACTTTACAAGTTAGGCGTCTCCCAAATGTCCTGGGCAGGCGGCACCTTTAGCTCGGCGGTCGGGGGCGGGGCAAGCAGGGAGAGCGTCCAGGTGCAGGTGATGGCAACACAGGGACTCCTGGGAAATGGAGTCCCTGTCCCTCACCTGGCGCTCGTAGCCCTGAAGGAGTATTCCTCTCCCGCCCTCTGGTGCAGCAATTATCTCCAGCGGCGATCCTTTTCCTTAGTTAGACACCCCGCAACACGGGAGATGCGGGACCCGCGCAGCGGGTACCACGAGGTGCAGCGTTGACGAGGGTGAATTAAAACAGCAAGCACGTTGCAGGGATTAGAAGGTGAGCTCCCTGGTCAGCAGTTTACAAGTTAGGCATCTCCCAAACGTCCCGGGCAGGCGGCACCTTTAGCTCGGCGGTCGGGGGCAGGGCAAGCAGGGAGAGCGTCCAGGTGCAGGTGATGGCAACACAGGGACTCCTGGGAAATGGAGTCCCTGTCCCTCACCTGGCGCTCGCAGCCCTGAAGGAGTATTCCTCTCCCGCCCTCTGGTGCAGCAATTATCTCCAGCGGCGATCCTTTTCCTTAGTTGGACACCCGGCAACACGGGCGATGCGGGACCCGCGCAGCGGGTACCGTGAGGTGCAGCGTTGACGAGGGTGAATTAAAACAGCAAGCACGTTGCAGGGATTAGAAGGTGAGCTCCCTGGTCAGCAGTTTACAAGTTAGGCGTCTCCCAAACGTCCTGGGCAGGCGGCACCTTTAACTCGGCGGTCGGGGGCGGGGCAAGCAGGGAGAGCGTCCAGGTGCAGGTGATGGCAACACAGGGACTCCTGGGAAATGGAGTCCCTGTCCCTCACCTGGTGCTCGCAGCCCTGAAGGAGTATTCCTCTCCCGCCCTCTGGTGCAGCAATTATCTCCAGCGGCGATCCTTTTCCTTAGTTGGACACCCGGCAACACGGGCGATGCGGGTACCCGCGCAGCGGGTACCGCGAGGTGCAGCGTTGACGAGGGTGAATTAAAACAGCAAGCACGTTGCAGGGATTAGAAGGTGAGCTCCCTGGTCAGCAGTTTACAAGTTAGGCGTCTCCCCAGGGGGTTTATCATGAGCCAGCTCCATTAGGATTAATAATAATCCACATGTGTAAAGCGCATAATCACTCGTAAGGGTCTCTAGGCGCTGGGGGCCGTCGGGAAGATTAAGCAAGCTATTGCCCAGAGTCACATGGTGCTGGGCTAAACTGCCGCTGGAGCTGGGGATCGAACCGTGATCCCCAGATTCCGGAGTCAGTCGCCCTAGCCGCTGCACCACACCTCTTCCACCAGGAAGCCCCTATGGGCCCGATTCACAGAACTAACTTAAGACATAATTCTAAACTTACTACTTTTGGTATTCACAGAATGCACTTACTACTTTTGGTATTCACAGAATGGATTTATGACTACTAACTTTACGCCCACAATTGGGCAGGAGATTCCGTCTCGGAGGCAGGGATTCGGGCCCGGAAGTGGAACTTCCGTCCTGAAGGTGGAGATTTCAGCCATAGCTAAATCTCTGCCACTGGCCAGAATCCCCTCCTCCGGGCCGGAAGTCCCACCTCCGGCCTGGAAGTCCCACCTCCCGGTCATTCTCGGCCTTCTTCTGGACCATGTGAGTTTCAGGAGTAGGGTTCCCATGATCCCAGCCCATCTTCTTCTAGGCTGGCACCTGGGCAATTCTTCCATGCTCCAGGTCCTCCTGACTACCCTGACTGGTGGCCATGGACCGTGTCATCCCCCACACTCACTCAGGCAACCTTTACATCTCCAAGTGTGACCTGATCTCCACCTCTTTCCAGATGGTGTAATTGCCCAGCAAACAATCCATAGGCATGGAAGGACTCACAGCTACCCTCAAGGAACCTGAGAGCCCTCCCACTCAAAGACAACCAGAGCTACCGGGCATGAATCTCATGACTTTAAGCAGCAATAACTGGGTTGAATGCATTAAGGACTACCTGCTCTGAGGTCACAAGATGACAAAATAGTTGTCATGCTGGCTCGAGTGTTTCTTAGAACCTCTGCCCATTGATGGTGACCCAAGGCCTGTATTTACTAGTGTTATTAGGAATCAAATCTCCATCAACCAGGGACACAAGGGTAATCTCTACGCAGTCCCTTCCACTATCGGAGGCAATCTCCTCCCCAAGCACTACGCTAACCAAAACATGTGTCTGCCCACAAGTGGGTGGCTTAGAACACGAGGCAGCCCCCTTGTACTGCCCAACCTTTTGACACTCATAGCACTTAGGGGGTGTCTTTCCCAAGGGCTTACTGTCAGGGAACCATGGGCTAGATGTAGGTAATTCTATTTTACCACTTCTAAAATACCGAATTTTACCGATTCGGTATTTAAGAAGTGGTAAAATAGAAGGGGGCACATGTAGGTATTTCAGAATCGGTAAATACTGAATCTGTAAGATTCGGTATTTACCGATTCGGTAAATACAGAATCAGTATCCCCCATTGATTCCTATGGGCCTTGAAGCCCATAGGAATCAATGGTGAATACCGAATCGGTATTTACTGATTCGGTAAATTCCGATTTTTGCAAGGGTGCAGGGGGTGTCACTTTGACACCCTCTGGCACCCCAATTCCGGACTTGTGTGCCATGTGGCACACAGACATGCCCTAAGGGCATGTCTGTGTGTCACATTGCACAGGTGTGCATGCACATATGTGCATGCACACCTGGATTCGGTATTTTACCACCCAATTGGATTGGATGGTAAAATACCGAATCTGAAAGGCCTGCGGCACTCAAAGATGTGCTACCTACATGTGCTTTTACAGAATCAGTATTTTTACCGAGTCTGTATTTACCGATTCAGTAATTTTACCGAATCTGTAAATACAGATTCGATAAAATACCAATTCTGTAAAGCATGCTCCTACATTAGAAAACCCTAATACCGGTCGGAAACGGCCGAAATCGGCCGTTTCCGACCGGTATTAGGGCTCCTACATCGGGCCCCATATCTTTTTTTGTTCAAGTAAGATTCGGAGTCCTGACCCTTTGAGCTAGTTTAGGCAACTTTAGAGAACACTGTATTTTATGCTTTATCTCTTCCTTCTTTCCACTGGTGGGGATTCTACCCACGCTTCTGGCGATACCCCCAAATACCTTCTTGTGGGCCCAGTGTTGAACCAGTACTCCAATTTCCCTGGATTCAGGTATCCTACTATCAATAAAGTGTTGGCACAGATCTACAAAGCAAAGACTGAACATGCACACTCTCACAATCAAATTGTACAGACCCTGACAATCCTTCACTTTACTGCCCTTCAAATAACCATTCCGTGTCTTGAGCTCATCATGGCTCTCTTATTTTAGGCAAATAGTCCATCTCTCTCCTCACTAAGGATGTGCTTCCAGGGACTAGCCCCCAATACTCCTCAGGGATTCTTTGCATCTTCAGAGTCACAGCATATGCTTAAACCACTTGGCGATGTCACCCCCACACAACAAAGGAGGGTACTAGACCTTTGAGAATATAGGGACATATGTAGGAAGCCAAATAGCAATGGCAAACGCTGAAATTCCCAGAATTTCAGTGTTTGCAATCGCAATTTGGGCAGTGTGCTATGTAGCAGACAAAAGCCTACTCGCAAAATAAGGAATCGCAAAATTTGATATTCCCTATTTTGCAAATGCATTTAAGGAATCCCAAATTGTGATTCCTTAAATGCAATGTAGGAAGCACCCAAGTTGTGCAATTTTGGCTTAAGGAATCGCAAATTACCCCAACTTCAGGTTGGTGGTAATTAGCGATTTCTTTGAAAAATTAACTTTTTTGCATTTTTCTAAGTGCCATGTGGCAGTGGCACACATACATGCCATTAGCGCATGCATGTGGGCCACATGTGCACACATGCTTATATCAGGGGTGCAACAGGGTGCCCTATTGACACCCTTGCAACTTTGAAATTGCATTGTCAATTTGCGATTCTCTGATTGGGAATAGCAAATTGAGACTGTCTTCCCATTCCTTCCTATAGGCCTTCTAGCCCATAGGAAGGAATGGGAAGGTATTCCTTATTTGCAAATCTCAATTTGCGATTTGCAAATAAGGAATATTTAGGATTCGCAAAATATTTTTCAAATCCTACCTAAATTGCATTTTGCGATTCTCTATTTGCGATTCCCTAAAAATCGCAATTTGAGAATCACAGAACCCGTTTTACCTACATATCCCGTTGACACTCTTGTCTCCAGAGGACACCAGGGTATGCTTCTACCAATAACAATGGACACTTCTTGCCTGACTTTGAGGTCCAGCTCCTTGAGAGTCCTTGCATTATCCAATCGCTCTAAGGCGAGTGTCTCGTCCATGGACAGTTTCCTTTCCTCCTCCCTGATTTTGGCCAACTCCAGTCTGAACATCCTTTCTTAATTCCTGTCTTCTAGCTCCTCTGGGGATAGGCCTTAGGAAGATACACTACTCTCTGCTCTAGCAGGGAGCTCCAACTCAGAAGGTACATCAATCCCCTCGCAGATTGCTGCGACTCAGGACCGGTGTCCAAATCCTCTCCTTACCTATACACATTATCATCTCTTAATGTTGCCATAACTAGTGACTTCTGGACTTCCTCCCAAGTCCTCATCACCTTTTGGAGCTCAACCATCCTGGTGTTGTTCTTGGCTGGAAGTTGCCTCTTCTTGCATACTCCTTCATCTGGCCACAGAGTAGGAGTCCATGTTTGCCAGATCAAACTCCATCCTTACAGGTGTGGATTCAGGCACAACTGTCAGACAAATAATTTAGAAAAAGCAAAAGGCCAATCAAGGTCCATATAAACTTGAATTGGTCTCAGATATTGAATGGTAGTATATACATAATCACTGTATGGCACTGCACAAACACAAGTCCTAGAAATTGGGTTGTGGGTTGACAGGGGATAGAGCAAACAACCGCTTCCAATGGCGAAGGTTACAAACTGGCAACTGTTTGATGATACCTCGTTCTTCTCCTGCCTGAGCAGTGTAAGATCTGGTTCACCTCATGATCCTGTACCTGTGAAAATCCTCAAGTTACTGGACCTCGAACCCCGGCGGGTTCTCATGAGACTCCTAAATGCATCTCTAATGAGTCTCATGTGTTACAGGATTGGAAGCATGCAATGGTTGTTCCTCTCCTAAAAAAGGCAGGAGCTGATGTGTCTAACCTCGCCAACTTTAGACCCATATCCTTGTTGCCTGTTCTCTCAAAAGTGCTGGAAAGGCATGTTGACACTCAGTTAAACCATCTTGTGGAAAGCTTGGGATTTTTACAATCTTCCCAGTCCGGTTTTGGTGCGCATCATTCCACCGAGACCGCACTACTCGGGGTGACGGAGAGTTTGCGGCACGGTATCGGCCGCGGGTAAACATCTGCACTCATCCTTTTGGATTTGAGCGCGGCGTTCGATACTGTGTCCCATTCCATACTTTTGAACTCTCTCCGGTCCCTGGGAGTAGATGGTCCTGCGTTAGCCTGGATTGCCTCCTTTTTAAGCGAGCGCACTTTCCAGGTTTTCTCTACGAAAGCCGCTCTGCCACATGTCCATCGTCGTATGGCGTTCCGCAGGGGTCCATACTCAGCCCCTTATTGTTTAACATCTACGTCAGACCCCTGGCTACCATCGTGGAGGACGCTGGGCTGACTATATTTTCATACGCCGATGACACCCAAATTGTTTTCTCCCTTTCCAGCAGTGAGTGCAACAGTGTATCGATCTTGAAGACCCGATTGTCATGTGTAGCTGAGTGGATGCAGAGGCATCTCCTCAAGTTAAACGGTGACAAGACCGAGATTGTTATTTTGGGGAAGCATAAAGATCTTTGGGGCCCGCAACACTGGCCCAGTGACATGGGACCCCTCCCCCAGCCGACCTCTGTGGTTTGCAACCTCGGATTTCTCATAGACGACAAACTCTCTATGAGGCAGCAGGCCACTAAGGTGGCCACCATCTGTTTTGCCACCTTGAGATGGCTCCAGAAAATTCTATGGATGCTGCCCCATGCCACCAGGAGAACCGTTGTCCAGGCGTTAGTAACTTCTCGCCTGGACTATGAAAATGTCCTCTATCTCGGTGCCGACGCTGCTACCATTAACAAACTCCAGGTTGTACAAAATTCGCCGGCCCGACTTCTCTGTAACATCCTGAGGAGATCATCGGCCTCACAGGCTCTTCGCGATCTACACTGGCTCAGGGTCTCTAGCCGTATTAAATTTAAAGCCCTGTGTTATCTTTTTAAAATTAAGCAGTGTTCGGCCCCAAAATACTTGCAGAGTCTTGTCCAACCTTACAAGCCTAGTCGCACACTAAGATCTTCTGCCAACTGCGACTTCGTTGTTCCAAGATTCAAACTTGTAAGGATGGGGGGTCGGGCCTTCTCCCATCTAGGCCCCAAACACTGGAACGCGATACCTATCGCCTTGAAATCAGAGACCGATCTATTTTGTTTTCGGAAAAAATTGAAATGTCTACTCTTTCAATAGATCTATCTGCCGCTCTAATTGGTCTATGGTACTGTTGTTGTGTCCTTCTTTCTACTTGAGTCTATCCCTTGCGCCTGGAAACCCACTGCGGGTAGCGGTTGCGCATTATAAATCCAAATAAATAAAATAAATAAATAAATAGGTAGCAACAAAATCCCTATCAGGATAAGGCACAAGCCAACCCCGAATGAATCTGTGTTCAACTCTCTGAAAGCCTGGCACAGAGCTCTCAGACGTAACTTAGAGGTAATGTTACAGTATTTGTGAAACACTTCAAGCATAATAAAGTGGAAAATCATCACACAAAATTGATATCTCAGCACATTAGAAAACTAGTGGTATATTTCAAAAATAAAACAAGACCAAAATTCAAAAATCAAATCAGTAGAACGGGAGACATGCATGTTATCATTTCTTTGAAAATAGCACCAAAATGCACAAAGTGGCAACTGTGGATATCTGGTCGCACGGGTCTGAGAGAAAGTCAAAAGTTAAAGCCAAAGGCTATGGTGCTAAGACTGCTATGGGGACCCAGTTAGGCCCACTGAACAAAGTACCTTAAATCTGGGTTTATTGAGTGTTGCAAGAGTCCTTGCCGTAGATGTATCGCGCAGTCGAAGCAATGCATAGGTTCCGAAGAGCTGCAATGATGCGATGCGTAATCTGTTGTCGGCGAGGCTGCTGTTGACGAGGGATGTGACGGTCTGGACCGAGGATGTGTCACAAAGTGGCGGTTCCGATGAGGTGGCGGGCTTTGAAGCAATGCAGGTCTTTGTGACAGCGTAGAACCACGCTGCAGTGGTGATGCATCGGTTCTGCTCTGGATTGTGTCACACAGCAGAGGAGACGCAAGCACCTTAGGCCCACTTCCAAGAGTCCAGGTTTGGAGTGGTACCACTTTGTAGGGTGGACTCACAGATGGCAGAGCCTAGGTTTTGGTGTCTAGGTTTCTGTAGCCATCTGTCCCTGAGGCTCAAGTCAGGAGGCCAGACAACTAGCCCTTGGAGTCACTCTGGGGTCCAGGGTTTGAAAGATGCATGTCCAGTCCTCCTCACACAGGCAAGAGGGCAGCATGCAGCAGTTTCATTATACCAGCAGTCCAGCAGAGTGGCAGTTTTTTCAGCAGCACAGCAGCATCATTCCCGGCACAGTATTGACAGGTCCAGAAGTGTACTCAGGAGTTGGTGTCTGAGGTACAGAATGTATACCCAGATGCGCCTCTGAGGTGGGAAGAAGCTTCTAGACATATGCTTTGGAAGTGCACAGGTGTCCTACCTTCCTTGTCCTGGCTGCATACTATCTACAGGGGGTATACAGCCCTGTATGTGGAGGCAGGTTGCAGCTTATTCAAGTGTAAGTGGGGTTATGCCCAGTTCCTCCCTCCCAACCTGCCAGTGATGGCCCATCCAGGTACACCTAAGCTCCCTATTGTTTGTGGCTTTGTAGAAGAAATACACAAAGCACAACTGTCAACTACACTTAGTCATGTGACCCAGAGAAAGGCTGCAGGTACCAAATAGCTAAGGTAGGAAAATGCCAACTTTCTAAAAGAGTGAATGCATGATTTATTCAGCCTTCCGTCCATCATTTGTTTGCGTAGCACTTTTCACCCTAAGTGGGATGGGTATGCCCAGACGTGAGTCACTTGCTCACTTTGCCACTGAATTCAAGCTAGCCCGGCTGATGACGGGTAATACCCAGAAACCGGTCCCATGATGCTTGTTTCCAGTCAAGGGAGGACCTGGCTTGGTAGTTTGGTCTGGACTGTTCCCATGAGGCACAGGGTCAAGACTGATTTGCATATGGCTGGGTCTAAACTGGGGTGGCATGGTGAGAAAAAGACAATGGATATAACCCAGATCTCTTGACTGGGGGTGAATGTATGATTTATTCAGCATTATGTCCATCATTTGTTTGCGTAGCACGCAACTTTCTAAAAGTGGCATTTTCACAATTATAATTTAAACTCCAAATTCACCGTAAGTTGGCCAAGGGAAGGTAAATTGTATTGTTTAGTTAATTAAACCCATAACAATTTTAGTATAAAAGAAATAGGGTACACAAGCTTCACAATAAATTACGATTTTTCATTACAATTTAATAAACATCAAACATGAATGAGTTATCTGTTGCCATTTAACAGTTACAGCTTATTAAATGTAATAAGGTTTTCTCAGTGTTATCCTATAGGAGAGGTAGGCCTTGTAGTAGTGAAAAACGTTTCCCCATTAAAAAGGGGGTACGTCAGGGATGCGTCCTTGCCCCCACTTTATTCTGTCTTTTCATCAATGTGCTCATCGACCACTTCAAAAACATCCAGGATAATGATGTCCCCAAGTTAGTCTTGGGGAAGGTATCCGCACTGATGTTCACGGACGATACCCTTTTATTGTCAAAATAACTAACGGGTATCCAGAGCATCGTTGATGGCTTTGCACATTTTTGTAATATGAGGGGTATGGAGATCAACCTAACAAAGACCAAATACATGGTCTTCAACCCCCTCCCCCCGGACAACCCGTCCAAATCACTTCCAAATGATATACTCCTGGAAAGGGTGCGGATGTTTGATTATTTGGGTGTTACCCTATCAGAGCACTTCGAGTGGGGGCCGCAGTTGGCTAAAGCAAGCCTTAAGTTAACCCAGACTGTGGGTGGGATCATGAAAGTGCACAGAACTTCAGCATTCAAGCCAGCAGCCTCTGTTGTGGAAATCTATAAAGCCCAAGCAAGGGGGGCCACACTATAAGGGGCAGAACTGTGGGGGCATGGCTTCACCTCCAATCTTATGAAGGTTGAGAACAACTTCATGAGGCAACTTTTAGGCCTTCCTCATAGAACTCCCCTAGTACCCATCTGCATGGACCTGGGTATGAGGCCCATTGACGAAGAAATCACCCTTAGACCTTTTACATTCTGGCACCGGGTATGGGTGACCCCGGAGTTATCCTTCTACAAAGCTGAGCTCAAGGAGATTTTGTCGAATTCTGTCCCAAAGAAAATACTGTGGCTGTGCCACATAAGGGATCTCGCCTTAAGGTTAGGCAGGTTGGACCTCTGGAAAACCCCTGAGTCCTCATGCCTAACATTATCGAGGTTGGAACTAGTGCAACTCTACAGGTGCGTGAACATTATGGCCATTCAGGGATGTCCCACTGGTGGTCGGATGACAACAGAGTTCCTACAAGTGAAAGATGTTTACAGCAAGGAACCCTTCCTGGATGTGTTCCATCCCCCATTGGCCAGGAAACTGTATGTGCAGTTTAGACTAGGGAATCTTCCACTATCTATACACACAAGCAAATGGGCCAAAGACAACACAGCTGAGTGTCCCACCTGTAATTAGCTTGAGTCTGAAGCATACATACTGTTTTTTTCCCTGCATACCATTTGCCAACGCTGGTTGATCCAAATTTGTAAAAACGTAGGGTTTGTGCCCCATTTAGAGGAGTACAGAGTTCTAAAATATGACACGCACCCCCATCGTGTTAGCTGTGTCACGCTTTTTTAATCAAGTGTGGCACATACAGCGGTGTTTGATTAAGAACCACACTGGGTAGACTTACATGACGGAACAGCAAAGGTCCAGGTTAGTGCCAACATAATTAGGGTTCCCTGTCTCAGGCTATATTTTTTGTATTCTCACATTTCTGTAAATATTTTAACCAGTGTTTTTATCAAATGTGTGCTTTTATTGGATTTTAATAGTGTATGAGGACACTGGTGTTTTAACTGTCACATCCTGGTAGAAGCTGGAGAACCCTGTTCCAAGATGGCTATTTGGATACATGGAATACATTAATGCAAGTGCTCACCCTTTTATGTATTTTACTGTTGCTGTGATTTCAACTATGCACTTTTATGGCCCTAGTGGCCGAAATAAAGTTGTTATTGAATTGAATTGAAAAACAATTTATAAGGTTTTCACTACCAGGACATAAAAAACTTAAAAGTGGATTTCCGGCTTATTAAATACACTGCACCCTGACCTCTGGAATTTTCAGGGCCTACACTAGGGGTGACTTATTTGTACTAAAAAGTAAGCTGTGGGTCTTGCAAAAGAGGTTTTTTGCCAGGTCGAAATAGAAGTTTAAAACTGCACACATAGGCTGTAATGGCAGCACTGAGGTATAGTTAAAGTGCTACTTAAGCGATTGGCACAATCAGTGCCTCAGGCCCGCTAGTAGCATTTATTTTACAGGCCCTGTCACAGGTAGTACCACCTTACTAGTGACTTACAAGTAAATAAAATATGCAAATTGGGTATAAGCCAATCTTACCGCGTTTTCAGGAGAGAGCACAAGCACTTTAACCCTGGTTAGAAGTGGTAAAGTGTGCAGAGTCCCAGGGCCAAAAAAAACAAAAGTCACTACAACAGGATATTTGAAAGCAAAAAGTTAGTGAGAAAACCACACCAAAGATGCCAGGTACTAACACCCTTCCAATACAAAACCTATGCTTGGCATCAAGTAAAAGCCCTTGTCCCATGGTGCAAAGGTGCGTGTGTGTGTGTGTGTGTGTGTGTGTGTGGGTGTGTGTGTGTGTGTGTGTGTGTGCGTGCATACGTGTGTGTGTGTGTGGCATTAGGCAGTCAATTGTGCGCCAGTACTAGGAAGAGTGATGGCTCAGTTGGGAGTTGTATTGATAATATCTTACTCCAGAGGAACCACAAGGTATCACAAATAATAAAGATAGAAATGAATCATTGGAAGGAGAAAAACACACGGAGAGAGTAAAAGGTATGTTATTCCACAAATTTTATATGAATTCCATAAAATAAATTGCAATTCAGAATGTGGGGAGACACAAATAAAAAAGCAAAAAAGTAGTGAACAGAGGTATATATAACTTCACCACATCAGTTCACAACTAAAACATCAACTCCAATCAATTTATAACAACAACCAAAAGAAATTAATTAATCATGGTTGTGTGCTTGTGCACAAGCAGCGTGGATGGAGATGATGTAGCTGTCGACGTTTCGGTCTTATACTTCTGCCGTCATGACATAGCCTTTTCGTGATGTGCTAAAGTTTCATCTTGCCGCCCGTCTGGTTTTCAAATTCCATTCGCCTGGCTCTTTCTGCTGGTTGGATTGACACCACCGCTTAGATTCCATACGCTACGTAGTAGATTCGTCTTTAAACATACTGTTCCTAATAAGGATTGCTCAACTGGAATCTTTAGGGTTTTTTTTTTTACCTGCAATGAACTTTATGGTCCTGATGATGGTCTTCATGACGGCAGCAGTATAAGACCGAAACGAGGCACACTACAACGGTAAACATACGATCAGAACATGGTGTTCTTGTTTGGTAATACTTTACCTGACCCACCCTGATACCGAAGAGGCTTAATGAAGCCAAGAACGGAGGTACGTTACAAAACTATATGCAGAGAGAATAACATGTTCTCTAGCTTTAACTCTAGAGGGAATGCAGTACAGGATGACCACGCTGCCGTATGACACAAAAAGGTTTGGTGTGGAATGAACGCGTCTGAGATAATTACACGAATGCGAATGAACGCGGGTGAGATAATTACACGAATGCGTTTGAAAACTGGCACTTGTAACCATATGCCATTCTCACCATAACTCCCATCACTTGCCATTTCTGTTAAACTAATTGAATCACCAGAACTCCCATGCCAATTATGAGATAGTCGACCCTATTCTTTGAGTGGGGCAGTCAGTGCAAAGTATTGCCATTTTTTAGTTGCTACGCCACAGTGCGATTTATGTGTTCCTGGTACATTCAACCAGTCGTATAGTCTTATATGTTTCCCTTCACCTTTACCCTGTGTCTTCTATGTCCTCTTCTTTTGCAGGTACAATTTGACCTCCTATGGAGCAACGCAACGTTATGTTCCATTAAATTCCCCTTGTTTTACCACTAATAGAGGCGTGAGAGGTCTCTATTTCACACCACGGTCCTGAAGAAAGCCCACATGACCTACTAGGCATAAGGAAGGGCTGAAACACGTCGACCTTTTTTTCACTTAGTGTGAACGAGTCATAATAACTCATGTTCACCGACCCAATTTTTAAATCCATTGCCTCTAAATACAGAACTAATAAATAATTTTTCTGATCAAGAGAGACATTTTTATTCCATCACTTTTTCACGTCACAATCACTAATCACTACTGTTTTTAACAATGGGTAATGCCTCCTGGATGGAGGTTGCATGAGAAAAACAACCCGATGATTATGCACACACGTGCGAGGGACGGCGGAGAAAAAGATATACCGCTCAAATACCACACCCTTTACCAGCACGTGAATGAGGGTTAACATTGGGACTACTCGGAACAGTTTCGGCATACCCAGAGTTATGCAGGACAAGTGATCCTTCCCCCCCCTGATCAGAATATATAATTCAAGGAAATTGGTAGGATCACAAATTCCTCTTTCCCTCCACATTGATTTTGGAAGTTATATATACCTCTGTTCACTACTTTTTTGCTTTTTTATTTGTGTCTCCCCACATTCTGAATTGCAATTTATTTTATGGAATTCATATAAATTTTTTGGAATAACATACCTTTTACTCTCTCCGTGTGTTTTTCTCCTTCCAATGATTCATTTCTATCTTTATTATTTGTGATACCTTGTGGGTACGCTGGAGTAAGATATTATCAATACAACTCCCAACTGAGCCATCACTTTCCAAAAAACAAATCCCTTGTAGCATCCCTTTGACCTGAACGAAACATTGCCCAAGCCTACAAGGGTTTATTGGGTTTCCCCTGTTACAGTCAAGTACTAGGAAGAGAGCAGGACAATGCCATATTTTAGTAGATGTGGTGCTTCCCTTCTCTCTCCCTCTCTCGTAATGAAGCAGCAACTTTAGTTACTGTTCTGAGTTGCTTGAATTTTTTGTAACTTATACCGCTAAATGAGACCCTTTTCGGGGAGTCAAAATTCATCCATGGGCAATGGTGAAATGCTGTGTCAATACACAATAACAGAAAATAAAAAAATGTATTTTTTGGTTCAACTGAATGAATAAACTTAACTGCAAAAAGCTCTGAAAGCTCTGAAAGCTCTGAGCAGAACAGCTCTAAAATCAATGCCACCAAGATCACGTCTTCCTACACACTTTGGAGCCTTTTATGCTTCTGCTGTTCAACTTGAAATCCTTGAGCAATGCAAAACTGGATCCTGTGGCCCAGGACAGCTCTACGAGACCAGATGTCTTAATTTGACTGTCCACTGAAACCTTCAAAAAACTTTGCATTGGACAAACCAGGGGATTTTGCCCTCCAATATCATATTCTTTATTAGCTACACTTGGTGCCCCAGTATTGTAGCGATGGAAACACTTTCAAGTAGTTTCTTTTTTCAAAGTTCTGTAACAGTCGTCGAGGGGCTAAAAAAATCCCCCTTCATCACCAAGCAAGGGTGAAAAGAGGATCTAAGTTCACCTACCTACTCCTGCTGGTGTTCCTGTAAACAGATTCATCTGTCCTGATGCTAAGATACCAATTGTTTTTCCAAAGGCTCATGTAAAATCTTTTAAATATTAGGCAGTCCTCACTTGGTTAGTTGATGAGTCCTCTTTTCCTTGTGGGGTCAGCAAGTGGCTAATGCCCTTAGACCTAAGAGCACTGGGTCTGTGTGGAGGACTCAAAGTAAAGCAGGAGACACATTTCCTCTCACCTTAACCAAGCAGTTCTGATGTATTCCAGTATATAAAGGAAGCAGTCTTCAGTATTCCACTGTAGTGAGGGCTGAGCCTTGTTATGCACATTGCTATGTTAGCAAAGGCTTATTAGAAGTTTAAACACCATTTTACCTTTTTGCTGCTTTATGCACACAACACCACATATAGCTGTTGTTGTAAGTTAGGGTGCTTGAAATGCTTTACATTGGAATGGCTTGTTTTGGCATCCCTAGACATCAATTACGGCCCTAGTCTACACAGTGAGTGCTAAAGCCTCCAAGGTTATCATAACAAGGTAGCTGTTGTTCTGGCTGATCAGCTCACGTTTTAAACATACATGCAGCTGCAGCCAACGTGATTCTTGTGCCTTTAATATTGCACTGTAAGTATGATTTCAGACACTTGGAAGAATCCTGTTTTTCAAGAGAGACAGAGCGCTTTTGCAGATCCTGATGTGATCCATTCCTGCTGATCTTGGAGGTATGGGGTCCCCCACACAAGCCTAAGAGACCTTCTTTATTTTATTAAAGATAGTTCCTAACTAGGGAGGTTGTTATACTAGGCACTATAAGACCTGTTTTCACCATCATTGTAATATGATTTCTCCTTTTGAGTTTTATGGAATTGTAACAATGCTGATCATATTATTTCTAATCATATGTCTGCTTATGTTAGCAAAGATACTGCATCTGCATGTTGTTAAAATAAATATTTTAACCTTTCCTGTGTCTCTTTTCACTCCTGTTGTGTTGGCTGGTATGAGAGAATAACGAAAGAGTGTTCTTGCTTCCCACCATTCCTGAGTATAACTTAAGTCTCATGTTCTGGGTTGTCTAAACATTGGTTCCTTTGCTATAGGACGAAGAGCTAATGTGAAACTGAAGCTAGCTGGTTAGGGTTTCTAGGTACTGAGGTGAGTTTTTTGGTCCACCACAATTCACTGAGGTCCTGGGTCTCTGTGCACAGTTCTGTGTAGGAACAGAATCCCTGCAACACCACTGCTACGGTCAGATGACTGCTTTGAGAATAGTATTAGTTAGTCTTACAAGATGCACTGGTCTGAAACTGAAGTTCCAGAAAAGTTCCTGAACATCTCCATTTCCAAAATCTGAATTACTACCAAAACACGTTATCAATAATTCTCATAAGGTGTCTTTGGTGATGTGGTCAGCCTTGAGGGAACATAACACATATCATATGGCCCTGCCCTAGCTTGCATACTTTCTGGCAGTCACTTTGGAGAATCATGAGAGAAAAATGCAAACTGAACTTCACTCTGTCTCTGGAATTAGCCTTAGTCCATGTTACTCAAGATGTCACAGGAATGTCTGCCCACGCTAAAAGATATTTATACAAAAACAATGGCTCCTATGGAAAATTACTCAATTAATATGGTAATGCTGCTGCACAATGGCAATATAGGTGATTTGAAATCAGACGAAAGGCAAGTAGGTGGTATATACACTGAAGAATATATTTGAATACCAGCCAAAATAATTACTGATTTTGCACATATACACAATATACACATATTATATACACTTATACAATTAGAAAAGAGTGAATTTGTGTCCCAAGTGAATGATGTTGAACAAAAAACAAATTATTTACAAAGGTTCATACAAGGAGAAATTAACAAGGGGATTCTAATGTGAATTCGTTTTTGAAAAGAAAGAAAGCGACCTCTTAGTTCAATTCAAAATTAATATTTAAGTTGACCAATAATGCCGACTTAAAAAAACGGTCTGCTTCTTTATAGGTTGTCGACGACGTTTCGACCTTGTGTGGATAGAAGGTCTCTTCAGGACTGACTGTATATGGGGCACCTGAAAAACGAAATTAAATAAGAGTTTTGGAAACTGTGGACCAACACTTTTTTTGGGGGGAACTGGGTATGATTTCAGAAAGGAATTTTAAAATACCTGCAATTTGCTGGTAATTAAGTATATACACGAACAGTGACACCGTGATATAAGTGAAAGGATGCAACTTACAGAGATCCCAGCCGGGACCTAATTATAGAAAAAACGACAATTTGGAGGATTAATAACTAATAACTCACGGTGTTGTCAACTGCCAAGTGTGCACATATGCATTAAAATGGCGATCCAAACTCACCCCTGTCGTGACTCAATTCGTGAGGTTCTTGATTTTAGGTTCGTTTTTTTATGCAACTTGTCCACTGTTCAAAAATGCCTAATAATGCAAAAATAGCGTGTCTAGTCATGTCTGCGTTTTACCATACAATTAAAAACTAATAGCTGTTTGCACTAGCGGTACTAACCTCTGAGCACTAACTAGTGCTAAGGGTGGATCAAGGTTGTCGAATTGTGAGGGGCTCAGACGATGCTAGCGCTGTAAATTAACAAAGAGACCAGTTTCAGAATAATAAAGCCTCACTTTGCAGAAAAAAAATGTTTTGTACAAGCAGCTCCCTCCTGAGAGTCCTCACCTTTGATATAAACGGTGAACTCCGGACAATCCGGACAATCCCGGTGAGATCTAGTCATGGCTGCAGCTCACCGCACTGCCGATCGGTAAACACTGCCATTGTGCAGCCGCCAGCACTCTCGGGATTGTCCGGAGTTCACCGTTTATATCAAAGGTGAGGACTCTCAGGAGGGAGCTGCTTGTACAAAACATTTTTTTTCTGCAAAGTGAGGCTTTATTATTCTGAAACTGGTCTCTTTGTTAATTTACAGCGCTAGCATCGTCTGAGCCCCTCACAATTCGACAACCTTGATCCACCCTTAGCACTAGTTAGTGCTCAGAGGTTAGTACCGCTAGTGCAAACAGCTATTAGTTTTTAATTGTATGGTAAAACGCAGACATGACTAGACACGCTATTTTTGCATTATTAGGCATTTTTGAACAGTGGACAAGTTGCATAAAAAAACGAACCTAAAATCAAGAACCTCACGAATTGAGTCACGACAGGGGTGAGTTTGGATCGCCATTTTAATGCATATGTGCACACTTGGCAGTTGACAACACCGTGAGTTATTAGTTATTAATCCTCCAAATTGTCGTTTTTTCTATAATTAGGTCCCGGCTGGGATCTCTGTAAGTTGCATCCTTTCACTTATATCACGGTGTCACTGTTCGTGTATATACTTAATTACCAGCAAATTGCAGGTATTTTAAAATTCCTTTCTGAAATCATACCCAGTTCCCCCCAAAAAAAGTGTTGGTCCACAGTTTCCAAAACTCTTATTTAATTTCGTTTTTCAGGTGCCCCATATACAGTCAGTCCTGAAGAGACCTTCTATCCACACAAGGTCGAAACGTCGTCGACAACCTATAAAGAAGCAGACCGTTTTTTTAAGTCGGCATTATTGGTCAACTTAAATATTAATTTTGAATTGAACTAAGAGGTCGCTTTCTTTCTTTTCAAAAACGAATTCACATTAGAATCCCCTTGTTAATTTCTCCTTGTATGAACCTTTGTAAATAATTTGTTTTTTGTTCAACATCATTCACTTGGGACACAAATTCACTCTTTTCTAATTGTATAAGTGTATATAATATGTGTATATTGTGTATATGTGCAAAATCAGTAATTATTTTGGCTGGTATTCAAATATATTCTTCAGTGTATATACCACCTACTTGCCTTTCGTCTGATTTCAAATCACCTATATTGCCATTGTGCAGCAGCATTACCATATTAATTGAGTAATTTTCCATAGGAGCCATTGTTTTTGTATAAATACTTTACCCAGGCTCCCAGTGAGTAGGGTTCCCCTGTTAAAATTCCCACGCTAAAAGATAGACACCTCACTCACTGGCAGTTTTACAAATGTTTCAGGTCTACAAATAAAATAATCAACTAAATATATTTGAAGAGATCATAGAGACTTATAAAACAGCAATCCATCTTATGAGGCTGGCAGCACAAATAGAAAATGTATTTAGGGAACAATCCAATACTCTTCAAGGTAGTGGGCCAACTCGCAACAGGGTTCAGGGACTGTGTATCCTTCTCATTTTATTTACTTTGTTGTTGCAGAATAACGAGAATCAGACGTTTTTGTTGTTGAAAATCCTGACCCTTAAAAAAAGGGGCGTTAATTTGGCCAGATTGCAGTTTGTAGAATCACAGGGGCATATTACCAAGGGCCTTATCGCCGCTTTAGCGGGAATTTTACCAGCTAAAGCGGCGATAATTTTATCGCCCTATTACCTAGCTGTCGCTAACACCAGTTAGCGACAGCTAGTAGGAGATAGCGATCATCTTGGGTCCACTTTGCATGTCAGCGATAATTATCGCTAATGACATGCAAAGTGGGCGTGCCAAGATGTTAGCGACTGGAAACAGTCGCTAACATCCCTCTCTCCTATTACCTACTTTTGGAAATATTCGCGCTAAGCGCGAATATCTCCAAAAGCTAACGCCTGCCCAGAGCAGTTCTTAGCCATGTTATCCAATGGGAGGTGGATAACATGGCTAAGAGCATTAGCTCGGTAATGCATGAATATCGCTGACTTTTCAGCAATATTCATGCATTTTGGCCGATTAATATCGCTTAGGAGATAAACCTTGATAATAGCAAGGCTCCTAAGCGATAAAAATAGGCGATGCACGGCGATAAAATAATAGCCGCTAACCAAGCATAGCGATAATTATGGCTTATGCTTGGTAATATGCCCCACAGTTTCTTCGCTGAAATGTTTTACCGAAAAAAATGGGAAAATAGTCTCATTTGGTTTACCATTATGATTGTGTTATTCTGGTTCTTATTTTTCACACTGACTTGTCATTTGAGAACTTAAGACTATAGATCAGACAAATGCAAAACATATGTACCGAGAACTGTGTTCTAAATAGTCTTTTTCTTAATCTTCATCAAGACTTGGAAAAGAATTCCATCAAATGATGGCATTGGTTAGTGGAAATCTCACAGCTTCAGTTGCATCTAATAATATTCCGACTCAATGGGGGTGGGGGGTTGTTAATAATCCCTGCACGCATATGATACTCACCAACTGCTTCTTGTAAAGTTATTTCATCAATGTGAACCTTTGCTGCCAATAGTTACATTTTCCTCTTTCACAGTGTAGATTCACTCTGCTTTATGTGTACCGTTGCCAACATTAGTTCCATCCTTGCAACATTGTTAACTTCCTTCACAGCGACTGAAAAACTAGATGCACAGTTAGCTTTTCATTGTCTTTAAAATCTGTTTCACCACTATGGTCACAAGCATGAACCTCTTTAGATACAATGATGGAAGTTCTTTTAACTTCAAGTCAAACCTTTTCTAAGTTTGGGCATATAACAAACATAGGAATATGTCTAATAGTTTTTGCACCACAGCGAGGACGTGGTCTTCATTCTTCATGAATATCTTGCTTATCTTAGAAGAAGTCATATATGACTGGTGGAGCAATAAAAGAAAAGCTACATTCTGGGCCTGATTCACAAAGAAAAACCTAAACTTTTATGAAATTTTACTAACAAGTTTACTTTTACTTTGCTACTCACAAACCAAGAGTGAATAGTAAGTTTACAACTGCGGCTTACAACTGCGGCTTCTACACGCAAATAAAGATAGGACTGTCCATTCTTTTATGTATGGATCTCTCGATCCCGACTTTGGAGTCCTGGCAGCTGTAAACTCACTATTCACTTGTAGTTTTGAATAGGAATAAAATAGTAAACTCACATAAAAGTGTACATTTACCTTTGTGAATTAAGCCCTCTGCACTGCATTTTTAAAAAGGTGTTGTGTGGTTCAGTATTAAAGCGCTTGTCGATGGAATTTGAGTTGAAATATTATTTTCGTTAACACACCCTTAAAGGAGGTCCTCCTCCCAAGGAGTGTCTCGTGTAACTCAAGATTCTTCAAAATTGAGATATAACTTTAACAGAATACTGTGATTCGTATTTTGCAGAAAAAAGGTGATGTTCTTTTAATAATATATCCTCAAATTCCTTTGGGCTATGGCAGCAATAATTTGCCCATTTAGTGGAAATGTAAGAAGAACACTTGCCACATTTCATAAATTTTCAAAAGATTTCATCTTAGACTGCAAATAGAAAATATATTTTAACCATACTGGTTCCTTATAGAGGGAAAAGCCTTCAAGGAGCTTCATTGAAGTAAATTAAGAATTAGACCAAATGGGGTTGCTGCAGGATTGGAGAAAATCCTAAGCACTTCTGAACATCACATCAGACATGAGCAGTGTCACAAATCTTTTTTGACTTGATTGCCGAGGCTATTCAAGGTCTGACTCGAAATAAGGCCCCAGGGCCTGACGGTACGCCACCAGACCTCTACCTAAGCAACATTGATCTCTGGGCTCCCATTATGACTAGGGTATTAAATGCAGCCATAAAATCCTGACTCCCACGATCTTGGTCTACAGCAATAATTGTCCCTATCTTCAAGAAGGGGAGTAGGGACAACCCTCAATGCTATAGACCAATATCGCTCATAGATGTGTCAGCTAAACTATTGGGTAGGGTGGTTTTAAACCGCCTTACAGCATGGACAGAAGAACATCATACCTTAGCAGATACCCAATACGGATTCAGATCGGGTAAATCAACCAGCGATCAATGCCTCAACCTCTATCTATTAGTTGCTAAATATACAAAAGCTAGCAATGGAACAGTTTACCTGGGATTTATGGACTTGGCCGCGGCCTTTGATAATGTGAACAGGAACAAACTCTGGGCCCTGATGAGTAACCTGGGGATTGATCCCGGACTTATAAACATTTTAAAAGAATTACACTGGAACACCACAGCTAAGGTCCGCTATAGCGCTGGGGGGAGTACTGATCCCTTCCCGTGCACTAGCGGAGTGAGGCAGGAGTGTATCCTTGCTCCCTTTTTATTCTCATTGTACATAAATGATCTAGAAAGAACATTGGTTGCCCTGAATACTGATTCCCCCAAAGCAGGAACACGTCATATACCGGTGCTGTTGTACGCGGATGACGCGGTCCTGCTTGCACGAACAGCATTGACTTTGCAACATCTTGTTGATGGATTTGTGAAGTTCATGGACAATTTAGATCTGTCCGTGAACTTGAGCAAATCCTTTGTGATGGTGGCGGGCAAAAAACCCTCTAAGAAATATGTATTTAAAATAGGGGCCCACATTCTAGAAACCGTAACCTCCTTCTCCTATTTGGTTTTCTACTCGATGGGGAGATTAAGTTTGATTCTTTAATTGAGGAAAGGTGTAGAAAACTGGTTTCTGCAAACGGTGCGATATTAAACTTCGCCCGTAGGCTGGATCGCTGATCACCAGAACAAGTAATGAATCTATACAGAGCTGTAAGCACCACAAAGGCTATTTACGGGGCAGAGGTCTGGGGTTTTAGGGAGGTAAAACAATTACAAATGGAGGAAGACAAATTCCTTCGTAGGATCCTGAAGACACCACAGAGTATCCCAGCAGAAATTGCACACACTGAGCTAGGGATCCCATATATTACGAATCAGGTAAAGGTGAGACCCATCCTGACATGGCTCCATATCTGGGTAAACCCGGAAGCGGAACTAAGCAGGATAATAGTCAAAGACTGTTTAAAAAAAGATAAGTGCCTTCAAATCCTATGGTTAAATTATGTCAAGGACACACTAGGGAGCATAGTCCAGCATACACTTTTCAGGGATCCGATTCTGATCACCACTTCTTGTAAACATCAGATCAAAAAACGGTTATTAGAAAAATATGAACGGGGCAGATCAAATCCTGACTCACTAAAAATATCAGTAATAGCACACCGCTTTGTAAGCAATGGGGAAGGTATGGAACCCTATTTATTTCTGATGCACAGTCAGCAAGATAGACTTTTAATGTGCCGTTTTAGGCTCAATTTGTTACCTAATATTTTAGCTTATCCCTCAGGTTGTACCTTAACAATTGAGCAGAAGGGTGCCTGCGGCTGCGACAACAGGTCTCCGCAGGACACCCTTCATTTTGTACTTTTATGTTCATTTTATCGAATCCCTCGACGTAGATTTCTTGTGGATATTTTAAAAGAGTTAAAATTCCGCCACGCTAAAACTGCATTACTTTTTCTGCAAAGAGCAAATGACGTGCGCACCTTATCCTCTATTATAAGCTTTTTAAAAGTTGCAGTAAGATTAAGAAATACGAGAGGTTGAGTAATGATGTATAGAACACCACATGTTTAAATTGTATAAAATTCGCTTTTAATGTATTAACCCCTTCCATGCTCATGACGAGCTCAGCTCGTCATGAGGCACGGTTGAGCTGTGCTGATGACGAGCTGAGCTCGTCATGAACAATAGAGTTCAAAGAATCCCAGCACAGGAGGGGAAAAGCCATAGCAGCCAAGGTGTTAAGGTTCAGAAATGTAATTGATGAATTTTGTATAATGAATTTTTATGATGATTTTTAATCATCGAAATACAGATTTACTGAACTGACTTGATTGTCTTAAAAAAAATTATATTTTGGAAGAAAATCTATCACAGGGTTTGACTGAAGTAGAGCCACACAGAACATATCTTTGAAATCCAGACATCACTCTGCAGCTATCAAACTGTGTACGGTGCAGTTTGGCTTCTAAATAAAGCTGAAAATCTGGTATAGACAAGGCTACTCGGTGCAAACATCAATACACCAAATAGTACCTAGGAGTGAAGCAACAGATGGGTCATTCACCATGGACAACAAACTTAATACCATACAAATAACACAAGTGGGAACACACCATGCAGGTCTTAGTGTGATAGTAGCCGAGTTAAGACTCAAGTGCATAAGGAAAGATTCCCATCAGAAGCCACACTGTACTGCCCTCTTTTGCATCATTTGGGTTCTCCTTGCCCAGGAGACAAAACAAAGCGGCCGGTCAGTTGTTACCGTGACCGTTTGTAAATGAAAAGAGTGTTTTTGGAGGGAAGTGTTATATGGAATTACCGGTGTTTATATGGCAACTGAAAAAAAGCAGTGTAAGGTGAGGAAAGTGAATAGTGAGAGGTATTAAAATTAGATGAACTGGGTAGAAGCGAGTAATTTATTAGTATCTCCCAGTCCCCCAAAGCTCAAAGACAGGTGCAAACACGGATTTGAAATAATATCCGCGGTCAGTAGTGGTCAACATGTTTCTGCATATATAAGAAAAAAGTTTCATGCATTCTTCAGGACCCGTTGTTCATAAACTACTGCTTTTTGTGAAAGAATTGATAAAAGATTTCACCTGAAGTATCCAGGTTGTGTGCTCAACCACGTACCATTTGTGGTGGTTGAGGCGCTTCACCCCACCTGGCTGCGGCTCAGGTATAAGGAGCATCGCTCTGTCCGTCGGTGTCTCCCGGCAGTCGTCCCCAGACAGCTCCTTATACCTGAGCCGCAGCCAGGTGGGGTGAAGTGCCTCAACCACCACAAATGGTACGTGGTTGAGCACACAACCTGGATACTTCAGGTGATATCTTTTAGCAATTCTCTCCCCGCCCGCAGCTCGTCATGAGCATGCAGGCGCTGTGCGCGCCCCCCCAGCACAGAGGGAGAATTACCCCCACAGCGAAGGGGTTAAATAGACCTACCTCTCTAATATTCATAAAGTAGGTCGTAATTTGTGATCCACTGGGAATCGCCAAAATCACAGGGATGGTGACCTGCTGCGGGTCAGCAGACCACCATGTCAGTGATTGCTTTTAAATAAAGCAATGTTTTCTTTAAAATGCAGCCTGTTTCTTCTTGAAGGAAAATGGAATGCATTTCAAAAAGAAAAAATTTAAGTTTCTCTTCATTTTTCAAAAATACGCAGTGCTCCGTGGGATCACTGCCTGCTCTTAAAAAACATTTTTACAACCATTCACAAAGGGAAAGGTGTACCTCGGGGACCCCTTCCTATTTGCGAATGAGTTTCCACCTACTTGAAGTAGGCAGTAAAATGTGAATGTTTTGTGACCACATTTCAGTCGCAAAACATTCACACATACCACTGCAAGTGGGTATTAAGAAGGGACACCCTAAACACCCCCCTTCCTAATACTGAATTGCAAACTCATTTTGGAATTCGGAAATAGGTTACCGAATTGCAAAATAGGGTTCTGTATATATAAAAATGCTATGTTGTGATCGAAAACAGCAAGATTCTGTGAATCGGGCCATTTGTGAACTCAAAAAGGCTAACATACATCTGACCCTAGGTTTTTTTTCCAGTTCCGGTCTATTATGACATTTGCCTACCAGTAGGACATACAGCACTTCTCTTCCTTGAAAATAAGGGAATTTGTAGTCCAGAAGGAGCTTTTTAACACAGGGGTGGGAGGATGCAGATGTGCTTATAAGGGATGGTATTTTCCTTTGATCTTCTGGTGGCTAGAGTGTGTTGGCTTTGGGAGGGTTTTAGGCCTAAAAATTTCTCTTTTTCTCCTTCTTCTTCTGGGAGACATAAGGGGTTATCTTTGGGAGAAATTAGCAGAAAGAGTGGGTCAAGCTCATACAGCCATGTTTGAGAGCTAGAGAATAAAGCATTGAATGCTTGTGTTGGTAGTAAGACAGTTTTGGGATAGGAGGACAATGATTAGGAATTCTCAAGACTCTTACAACATTTCACAAGTAACAGAAGAGTGCTTTATATAAGAACTGCTACATGTCAAGGCAAAGAGCTAAGTAGGACAGATGGAGACTGTAAGAAGGTACATTCCTTTGAGTAGAATGTGTACTTTCATCATTTCCCATCTCGGAAGTACCTGAGAATGATCTGGGCCATTTCTACCAATTTAACTCTGGTCAATAGAGCTTTGTAGTAGTCTGAGAGAAAAAAGGGGTTCATGATAATTTAGATCCTAAGTTACAGTGTGATAATTTAAAACCACACTATAAAAGTTTGAGATGATTACTTGAAGTTAAATGGTTTATTACAAACTCAAAGCCAGACTGATATATATCAATCTCAAGAACATGAAAACTATCAAAGGAATACCAAAGCTTCATACAATATTGGTCATCAGTAGCAAAGAGCATATGAGAATTTCTGTGGCAGCAATACAGAAAATAAGGGAAAGGTTTTGATGATCAGATGAATGGTTTCGATCCATTTCTCCATACATCGAAAAGATTCACAACATCTACAAAACTCTATGCTAAACTAAAGATAAGGAAAACCCTATTGAGTCAAGGAAGCAAGCAAGGTGTCAATATCAAAACCTCTGGAGAAGTTTTTAAGTAAGGAATCATGTATAGCATGAAGCCACACAATCAGAGATGTCAAGAGAGGTCTGTACTTCTCCAAGTGTAAAAGGAATCTGACCAACCTCAAGGAGGATTCACTAATTAAATGCATTATGAACATTCAAGAAATTGACCTCATACACATTACAGTACTTTTCCAGTTTCCAGAAAAAAACTTGGCACATTGAACACTACTTCCATATTCCAGTCTCCATTTCCAAAGCGTCCTTGGGATTCATCTGATAGTACCAACTGGCAACACTCCCTTTGTTCTTCGTTAAAATTATTTGACCTTGCCAATTCTTCCTCGCCTCACTATCTCAGAAATACAATTTACTTTTTACTAACTAATGAATGCCTTTGGTCTGCACCTGCAGAGGAGAAAACATGCAGGAAAATAACGTTCACATTAATATTAAATGTCTCAACTGTAAGCTTGTGGTTCACAATCAGGCTAGCATAACAGCTTGCTTTCTTTTAATGCATATTGGTTCTACAACCTACATATAATCCAATAAATGAAATCTATAATAAAGGAATCAACCTATCTTATATGCAGCACAATATGTATTATTAAACAAAAACTAAAATGGCTCACAATTTATAAAGAAAGCATTGAACACACTTATGATTCAGTCTCACTAATCCCTGATGAATGCACTGCATTTAATGCATTTACAATCTAAACCTATAGAAGATTAATATCAGCATTTCAGATATTTCTTAACCCTTTTGCTGCTAGGCGTTTCCCCCCTGTGCTAAGCTCTTTTTTGGCTATTCGGGGTAGTTCGCGCTTAAGCCCCTGTAACTTTTTGTCCACTTAAGACATCCCCTCCAAATGTGCGTCTTTTTCATTCAACATCATGGGATTTTATGGGAATCCAGGGATTATGGATTTCCCTGGAGGGGACACAGCAATTAGCCAAAATACAGCTGAATATTGTTTTTTAGGGAAAATTGAGAAAAAGGGCTGCGTGAAGAAAGTGTCTGTTTTTTCTCTGCAAATGCTATTAACAAAGGATTTTTGTTGCTAAAATCACCATCTTCCCAGCTTTCAGGGACAGGCAGACGTTTGTCAGACAACCTACATTTTGTATTCAGTTTTGGCATTTTACTGGGACATAGTCGATGTTTGCTACTTTTTGTGCTTTCAACCTCCTTCCAGTTAGTGGTAGAATTGGGTGCAAAAGCAATAATAGATCCCAGAAAGACATGCATTTCTGAAAAGTAGACAACATTCTGAATTCAGCAATGGGTCATTTTTGTAGATTCTTCAAGGTTTGTTTATAGAAACTAATAGTTGAAATTAAGACAAATTGAAAATAAGTTAAAAAAAACAGCCATTTGTGCGTACGTTTTCACCTGTAACTTCTTCTAAGTGCGAGAGATATTTGACAGCAATATACCATTACATCCACAGGACCTTTCTGGTTGTGGGGGTATATAGGATTTGTACGTTCACAAGAACCTGAGGAACCCAAAGCTAATAATTGAGCAGCGTCTTGCAATGGTTTTTCATTGTGTACCCGGTATATAGCAATTCATTTGGTAAAATATAAAACATGAAAACTAGGTATCAAAGGACCCCTATGTATTTCCGAAATGTGAACAAAATATAGGGGCAGATTTATGTTGGTAATTGCGGCGTAAACGTGGCGCATCCCTCGACCCATTTACAACGTGACGCATCTAGGCAGATGCGTCACGTTGTAAAGCCCTGCGCCACTTGTGGGCGTTCCGGCGCAGGGTGGGCGTTCCGAGGCAGGTGCGCCTCGCAAAAGTGGCTGAGTGAAATCTATAAGATTTCACTCAGTCACTTTCAGGCCAATGCTGCGTCAAAACCCTGCGCCTGCTTGAAGCAGGCGTAAGGCTTGATGCAGCATTGGACAGATAGGGCACCCCCGAGCCTTGCTGGAGATACATCGCACTTGCGACGCAACTCCAGCAATGCGCCACCTTTACGGCACAGATGCGTCACGCATCTGTGCCGTTTTTGCCCCATGGTGCATGATCCCTGGGGATGCGCCAGTTATCATAAATCAAACTTGGCTGCACCACCTTTCAGGCTAAAATGGGCACCGGCCCGGAGTTCATTTGCTCCGCCATCAAGCCCTATACTCCGGGCAGAGAGCTTCGATCCACCCACCAGGCACTGCTAACCACCCCCCGTTTCAGAAAGAAAAAGGCGGGCGGAACAAAGTTTGCAGTTCTCGCTCCAATGTTCTGGAACTCCCTTCCGACGGAACTCCGCATGACATCTTCTTACATCGAGTTCCGGAAAGGTCTTAAAACTCTGCTCTTCTCCCGAGCTTACAATGCCTATATTCCCTCCGCTCCTGTTGTCTCCTCGCAATCCAAAAAGCGCCAAGAAACTGCGTGGTAGAAGCGCGCTATACAAATGTTTTTAAATTAAATTCAAAAAATAAATCAGCCCCATAGAGTTTAGAAACAGTACGTATTTGCACATCTCCGAAATTTTGGGTAAAGGTACTAGCATGGGAATTATAGGACATTTTTCAAAGCCATACCTCCCTGGACGTACAAAGCTTTTGGGTGTATGGGTTTTATAGGTGCTCATATAGCCATAAGCACTAATTATCCTATCTAAACCAATTTGTTTGGTGCATCCAAAGTTTTTGGGAAGAGAACACCCTTCTCCCCTGACTTCAATAAAATTGAAGGCTACAAGAAACACTGGTTTTTGGAGCACACAAGTACAGGTAGAAATGTCAATTGTGCAAAAGTCACAGAAAACACGAAGCAGAATATTTTAGCAATACAATGAAGTTCTTGGAATTCTTGTCTTTATTTTCAAATCAGACCTGATCTAACTATATCGAGTGGTCTCAGGGGTAAATCTAGATGTTCGCCAAATTTGATGGGAGGTAACAACATAGAGATATTCCATCGCCTAGTGCTATCAGACTTAGAAAACAATACCAAACATACAATTACCAGGGAACTGATTGCAGATAATCTATCACTGCATGAAAGAAATGCTTTAAAAAGTCTGGTGGACAATACAGAATTAATCATCAAAAATGCGGACAAAGGTGGGAACATTGGGGCATATTACCAAGCAATAGAGATAATTATCTCTATTGCTTGGTTAAAGACAAAAAATTACTGCTGAGCTGCAGCGATTTTTACCGCAAATAAACCTTGGTATTACCAAGGTTTATTGCAAATGCGATAAAAATCGCCGCAATGCATGAATATCGCTGAAAAGGCAGAGATATTCATGCATTACCGAGCTAATGCTCTTAGCCATGTTGTCCACCTCCCATTGGATAACATGGCTAAGAACTGCTCAGGGCAGGTGTTAGCTTTTGGAGATATTTGCGCTTAGCGCGAATATCTCCAAAAGTTGGTAATAGGAGATAGCGATGTTAGCGACTGTTTTCAGTCGCTAACATCTTGGCACGCCCACTTTGCATGTCATTAGTGATAAATATCACTGACATGCAAAGTGGGGCCCAAAATGGGCGCTATCTCCTACTAGCTGTCGCTAACTGGTGTTAGCGACAGCTAGGTAATAGGGAGATAATTTTATCTCCGCTTTCTTGGCTTTTAAAGCCAAAAAAGCGGAGATAAACCCCCTTGATAATATGCTCTATTGTTCTGATGAACAAAACTGATTATGACAATGAAATTTACAGTCAATTGAATAATGTAATGTGCTATGAAAAAGTGGTACACAATCCAATGTTTAACTTGACAGATGTGATTAATGGACATTTAAAATTGTGGTACGAAAAGGGCCTGCTAGTCAATGATGAATTGCTGTTTCTAAAGGTGAATTGCCCGAGACATCCATGTCTTTACACATTACCAAAGATTCACAAAGGCCTACCATTTCCACCAGGAAGGCCGATTGTATTAGGCATTGAGGCACTGAACGTTTGTCCCAATATGTAGATGTATTTCTTCAACCCATAATGAGCAATCTACCCTCGTTTATCAAAGATACACAACATATTTTTAACATCCTGGGTGACATTAGGTGGGAGCCAGGCATGATACTTGTTACCTTAGATGTGGTGTCACTGTACACTAGCATTAGAAATGAAATAGGACTTAAGGCTCTTAGCTTTTTCCTAGCCAAAAATCAGCCACCCAATGGGATCATACCCTGATGATACTTGCATGACAGAACTAATCTTATCAAACAACTTTTTTCTGTTTAAAGGAGAATGGTTTAAACACACACAGGGCGTAGCATTGGGTACGAAATTTTCCCCAGCGTACACTAACATTTTTATGGGCTGGATGGAGGAGGTTTTTATTTGGGGTAAAGAGGCAAGTCGCTGGAATGAACACATCCTTTACAGGGGAAGGTTCATCGACGTCTGCCTGATGACATGGACTGGCCCAGAACCACTATTGCATGAATTTTTTGATTTCCTTAATGAGAATAATATGAACATAAGATTCACCACTAACCACAGTTCAACACACATAGATTTCTTAGATGTTGAGCTGTACACAAAGGGAGACAACATTTTAATTAAAATGTATTGAAAACCTACTGCTTGCAATGCAGTTTTGCATGCGAAGAGTGCGCATCCCAGGCAGCAAATAAAAGTTATCCCTTATGGGGCAAGAAGAAATTGTAGCAAGAACGAATGTTTTTTGGATTGTCTTGATGACATGGAGATGAGATTCCTCAGGAGAGGTTACTGCAAACTAGATGTCAGGGCAGCTAAACAGAGAGCAATCAATACTGATCGTGCTTCCACACTTAAGCCGCTAAAAAGAAATATCACAAACTCACAGCCGATAAGGGTTATTGCCAACTATACTCCAATTAGCACAACCCTACGAGAAAGCATGAATAAACATTGGCACATTTTGAAGTTGGATAAGGCATTAGAAAGCCACATTGGGACACACCCCCAAATCACATACCGCAGGGGAAGAACACTATGCACATTATTAAGCCCTAGCTATTCTGTAGTGTAGTTCCTAGTTTCCCACTAGGCCCTGCGCATTGGAATAACATAAACAGTAGTATCGACGTGGAACTGCGGATATTCCAGGCCTCCACTGACTATGCTAAACTTAATTGGGTTGTGTTACCAACTAGCTCAGAGGTCACTGGAAACTTTCTTCTCTGCATAGGAAGTGATCAGCTTCCTTGGCACAGACAAGAAGGGATTCAGTTTTCCAACAACCGTGCAACATGACAACTTTGCTCCTCAGATCAAGAGTCGATCTCTAGGGTCGTGTGAAACAATAGACATAGATTTCACTCAGTCAGTCTGGTGCAGTTTACTTTCACAATATGTAGAGAATAGAGAGACGGGCGTTTATCAATAAAGGTTGACATTTATTGAACAGTCTTTCTTCTCGTACAAGAGAAATGTATTGCCACAATTGCAATAACTGTTATTATAAAAAGTACGTACAGTAAGATAAGAATTGCGAAATAGAACTGTAAAAGCATTGATATGGTTTCTTAGCCATACAATGGTTTAAAAGTAATAAAACATATATACAGTCATATATACATTAGGCTAACAAACTCAACTGGTGCTTCTAACTAAGCCTACCCCGGTGTGCCTGACCTAAGCCTAACACGTGAGAAGGGGAGTAAGTAAGTAGCTTAAGTTAAGTTGGTTTTGCCAAGGTTTGTTTCAAGAATTCTCTTCTAAGGGTTTAGTCAACACCATACCTCTGAATAGAATGATGGAGGATTGGTATCTCCTTCAGGGGTCTCTCTCGATATCCCAGTCACCCGCGAGGGTAAACCGGAAGCGCCGGGACTGGATTTCTCTGCACGAGAAAGGCAGCGGCTTCTCTCAGCGCGTCGGGAGGAAGGAGGGGTGACAGCGTCCGCGGGCAGCTGGGCTGGATGTCTTCGCAGAGGACGGCTGCACGGCTCCTCAAGCGTACTGAACCACAGTTCGCGCTGTAGCGGCGATAATGGTAATCAGTAGCTTCACCACCACAGGATAGCAGGCTGCAGCGACAGAGTGCTAGTTTTTACCAACACTGGTCATGCAGGCAGCTGGCATCAGCAACAGTAGCTCTCGCTCAACAGCAGCTAGCTTCGCATTGCTTAAGGCAACGTTGGTAATATTTATACCTGACAGGTGCCGGGTTTGACGCAAGTTTGCTGGACATAAGACGTCAATAAAAGATGTCACTAGGAAGTGGCAGCTATCAGTTGCTCATTAGAGTTCTATTACTAATCAAAACATAGCAAGCGGGGATTTCCAGGTTTTGCTAAGTTTTTATCTTGTTGAAGAACTCGGAGTGTTATCTAGGAATATCAGATAGTGACTGCTGCTCTGTCATTGCACTAATTGGTCGCAAAGGAAGTAGCAGAGAGTCATGCTGGAATGTGGCTCTGTGGCTCTGCTCGTGTGAGGCCAGAGATGACTTTTCAGAAAATCGCACTTGAACGGTTATGCCAATATAGGGAATAAAGGGCTTTATAGCCGAATAGGGGCATAAGGTCACAGTATCGATCAGGAACCTAGATAAGCACATGACACCCACTCCACGAATTCATGTCCATCAAAATTACTAAAACTAAGCAATTAGATGCATGTGTAACATTGTGTAACATAGCCCACCCCAAAATACATAAATGCATTCGAAATAGGCGTACTTGTAATACATGGAATTTAGGTACTGTACGTTTTTTAAAGCATAATAATCATTCAAAAGGTATTGCATATGAAATCAATGAACGATTATGCATAAAGAATTACACATGAAGTATCTCTGACAGAAGAAATGCGAGATAAATCATCACATAAAAATGCATTGTAATAACATGTGTGCTAGAGGCTGGTGTAATGTTGTTATGTCTCTAGAAGTGTTTAGAAATAGAAGTGTGAAGCTTCTGTTCTCTAAGAATAGTTTTTACGTTAAGCAAAGAATTGTTCGTGCCAAAAAGAAGAAAAAGGTCAATATTTTAAAAATTGTCCAATTCAAAGAAAAATTAGTTTACCAAAGCTCCTGGCAGTTTTTTGTTGATCAAAACTGAAGGCCGAATTCAGAGTTCATGGGAACGCCGTGTATCGGAAAGCTTTTCAAAAGTTATTGTTTCTCTATGGGTGAGAACATCGTATCAGACAGGCTCGCAAAGAATTGGTCTACAAAATCAGGTGATAGTTCAACCAAATTAGATAGCGCTGAAACTTGGCAGGTGTGAGAATGATTGCTGTCATCGAAGGCAGGATCAGCAATGCTCACAGAACGTTGTACCTGGATGATGTTGCTTTTGTCACTCGCTCCACTGTTACCACTTGGCTGTAGTACAGGAGTCTCCACGAATGCCGTCATCAGGATTGGTAGCCGCTGGGGACAACACAATGCGTGAGCCGTTATTGGACTTAGCAAAGTATCGGCGTCCATTGGTACTGCTGATGGAAGTGAAAGACAGATGTCCAACACGCATTCCTCGCCGCAAAGCATACACCGTAGCACAGGTAAAATGCAATTTTGCCATATCGGTCTGAATGAAAGGAACCAGGTCATGTTTAGATCTCTCAGCCTGGCCAATCCGAGGACGTTAGTTATCCTGTCCCTGTAGCGCATTGCTAGGATTGTCTCTTCCATTCCCATGGGAGCTATGTCTGAGCCGAGGCTTGCCATAACGAAGCAGGAGGGTCAAAAATAGAATCCCTGCGATGAGTCCAAAAAATAGTGGAATACCACCAAAAATGGAGTGCACAAAATTAGGAAATATTCCCAAAATTGCCTGGAAGGGTGTTAGCAGTCCCGTAAAGACTGTCTTAAATATGCCTGGGATGCTCGTGGCACTAGACATGTTAAGGAGTTGCTCGAGCATTTGTACGAAATGCACGGGGCAATTTGTTGATAAAAGGTCATGGACTTCAGTAGCCGTCCTTGCGACTAGAAGATCATACGTCTCTTTAGATGACGTTAAAGGCACTGTTGTCTGTAAAAGCACAGATTTCATTTTGCTTAATGTATCAATTCGTATAGAATAGAGATTCAGACGAGGCCAGATGGGAGTCACTATGTCTGGAGGCCCGCTCGGGAACAATGCTTGCATACAGCATTTGACCATGGACGTTACTTCTACTAGATAACTTAGTCCGGGCGCGAGGCCACAGCACCTGTGATCCGTTCTTAGAATGTAACTCCCGTTTGCGAGTTGCATAAAGAAGGGCTCTATCTGAGTTGCAGGTGTGACTAGCTGGTGGCATGAAAGGTTGTTTGAATTTCCATCACATGCTCCGTGTAAATTAATACCCTGACACAAAAGTATACCGCTTAGTGAGTGTTTACAGTTGTCACCACTAAGAAATACATTTTTGTCACTGTCACTATAGCAAGAATGAGTGTATGGTAATTTCCATTCGGATTTAATATATCCTTTACCCAATTGTTCATACTGGCCAGCAGGTATGTACTCAAGGCACTTATGAAATCGGAAAGTTGTTATCGGAATTGTGATAATTCCGTGTATTATCCATTCAATGACAGGACTCTCTGACATTGTCAATGGTAATCTCTCGAGTTTCTCGATGCTCAAAATTGTATAGTCTGCTCCTTTCTGTGCCAAACTGATCTGTTTATCAGTAAGGTTAAAAATGGAAAACAATGACGTTGTGTTAATTAAACGCCAAGGCACATAGCCTGAACGAAGATTTTGCAGCGTCCAGCCTAGTTCTATAATAGAGCGTAGTTGAGACTGGCCATGTTGTAACATTAGCAAATCTCTGTCTATCACATCAAAGGCAGAGGATACAATATTGTCCAAAGAATATATTCTGGAAGACAGAGTCATTAACCCATTGTCTACCACAGAAAGTGATTTCTCCAAATTAATACGATCAATTTCTCGTATTTTTTCAGCAGTTTCAATTTGCTTTACTTTCCAAGCCTCGTTGTAAGCAGCATAGATACTGGTCGCTATGAAACGCTTTTGACGCTGTTTGCGTGGTCCAAGAATGAAATCGCGCAAATCAGCACCATCTTTTAATAAAGACAAGTGTTGCTTAATTTCAGCCAGTGTGGATGTAGCTAGCCATTCTAGGCAGAGTTTACCTACACTGTATGTTGTTATTATTCCTGGATGTTGTCTCTGGGAATATCTTGAGTCTAATCTGGTCATTTTTAAACCCTGTGTTTTATTCAGGAATCTATCTTGACAGCTATTTGTGTCTGTAGGCCAGATTAACCACTTTTTCCAATCAGGATGTGTTCTGTTGAAATGTAAAATGTGTGACACGTCTAACTCATTATCTGCAGTTGCATTCTCAGCTATTGGCTTTGGTATAGACGGTGTTTTCATTTCTTTGTTCTTAGCTAGGCCAAGACAGGATGTTTGGTGTACAGTGTCATTTAAAAATAACATTTGTTCTGGTATCATGCAGGTTCTAAACAGTGCTTCTAAGCCTTGCACCTGCCAATCTTTTGTACCCCAAATTGTTTTCGTTTCAATATTATTTTTCCAATAATCAAAACCAAATGTCATCATTTTGTCATAAAATGCTTCTGAATATATCAATTTAGAATTTGTCAGCATCGTTTTCATTCCTGTTTTATCTAACAGTTTGTAATAAAACGTTTCTGCATCACTGGTGTTAAACCCTGAAAAATATTTGAATTTCTCAAAAAATGCTTTAGAACTGCTTTTAGGTGGTGTAGAACAATGTTCCCATTGATTATACATAAAAACATTTCTAGGCTGTGCAGATTTATGCAAGTAATGATCCCCATAGTGGGTGTAACAGAATAACTGCTCATAACTAGATGAACCTTGTAAATAATTATGATCTGTGAATCTAGCTGACATAACTAAATCAGACATCATGTCATTAATACTGTTAAAGTCCCAATCATCAGAGAATGTACTTGGTGTAACAAAGTCACTTAAGGAAACCTTTAGTTGATGAGGATACTTCAGGATTTCGACCGGACCATAGATCTCATAGTCTGTTTTCTCCCATACTACCCCACCAGGTATTGGAATTGCTGTGACATTTACTGTTGACAGTTCTCTTTTCTTCACGTGGGATGATCTGTGTGGTTTCAGGACTAGGTTGATGTTCTGACTTGCTGTGTCCATTGTAATATATTTTCCTTCAATGAATTTTCCCAAACACAGTACCATGATGAGCCAAAGCAGGAGGAAAAATACACCTAGACTGAACCAGAACTCTAACCAAGGGGAAACAAGGTAGATTTCCTTCAGTTGATGAAAGAGTTCCGTTGCTTTTTCTTTAAAAGACTTTTTTGTTTCTGGCATCACTTCGGGGTCGTTAAAATCTTCAGAGAAGTTGTCGAAGTTGATGAAATAACCAGAGGCAGTTCTGTCAATTGATGGGATTGTTCTTTCAATCTGTCTCTCGGTAGCACTTTCTGATGCCACATCATTGTAGACTGGTGTTGTTTCTTGACGAACTGTTTCAATCTGTGTTTCAAGAGGCACGAGTTCCATGTCATTATTGCATATTCCTTCATTGTGCACTGCAGGCTGATCGAATGTGATGAGTCTTTCAGTTTGAACCTCTTGGATTGTTGCAAGTTTGGGTATTCTGTTGTTTCTTGGGAGTCCACTGGGCCTACTGTTGATTATAGGCCACATGCTTGTGGTTTTACCAGATCGATGGACACGATTCTGTTCTCCTTTTTACCAGCAAGGGGCGGTAGCACAACTGATCTTGTTCCGGTGACTGCCAAGACAGGTACTGCTTTTCTGTAAGAAGGCCCAAATTCCTTCTTCACCGCGATCTTTTCTCTGACTAGATCCCCAATCTTTGGAATCCAGACAGGCCTTGCTGGGGCTGTTGCGGGTGGTGCCTCGTCAGTGGTACTTGGCTGTTGCTTTAACTTTATGTTGCTTAATGATTTTCTTGTTTCATTCAGTTCCTGTAAAACAGCCAAACGGTCTTTTACTTCAAACTGCTTTGTTACTTTTTGTACCACTGACATCTGACTATCGAGGTCCTGAACGTTCATTCTTATTCCGAACAATAGTTCGTATGGGCTGAAACCTTTTAGAGAATTTCTTGGCATGTTGTTAAGACTAGTCTGGACACTTATTAAATGTTTGACCCACCCAGCGCCTGAACCTAATACCTTCGCTGTTATAGATTGCTTTATGTCCCGGTTTTTTCTTTCCATCACACTTGTGCGATGGATAAGAATACCGCAACCCAATTCCCATGCTAGCCATGGCCCCCCTATAGGCTCGAGAGCTGAAAGCAGGACCCTGGTCAGAATGGAACGTGGTAATTGCGTATGTGCCGATAAAGACTCGCAAATCTTTTATAACCGTTCTAGCGTCAGCCGAGCGCTGGGGCCACATCCATATGAACCTCGTACAGGAATCCACTGCTACCATGATATATCTATAGTTACCGTCCCTTTGTAGGGGACCACAGTGGTCCAGGTAAACGCATGCAAATGGTTTATCCGAGATGAGAAGGGGTGTCTGCGCTGGTCGTTTCACTGTTGATACTTTTATCCTTTGGCATATGTCGCATTCTAATACATACTTTTTAGTTTGTATTCTCAAGCGAGGCCACCAATATCTCTGTTTTAATAGTGATACTGTTGCGGAAATGCCAGCGTGTGCAGAAGCAAGCCCTTCGTGTGCCGCTTTGATCAGTCCTAGTCTGTGTTCCCTGTTTGGAATTACTCTATCCCCCACTCCAGGGATTCGAGCAAAAGGAACATTATTTGTATCCGTTAAGTACAAGTACTTTATCGGAAAGCCTTTTGGGAGTGTTTTCTTATCATTTTTTACTGACGCACTGACAGCTTGTAGAACATCGCTGTCTATTTTTGTTTGTGACCGAGTTATCGCGGCTACGGAAGCCGTTTGCACAGCTGCCTTCGCGGCTTCATCAGCCAATGAATTCCCTGCAACGTGAACGCCATCACGTTGATGACTCAGTGTATGTATCACGTGAGTCTTTTGTAGTTCTTTTTGTAAAAGAACTACCTGTTCCCAAAGCATTTTATGCTTTATTGTGCCACCTTTTGCATCTTTGAAACCATTTTCCACCCAATTCTGCAAGTATTCATTATAAGATTGTACGCAATAAAAAGAATCGCACACTATTAGTGTGGGGAATTCGCGATCAGTATTTTCTAGCGCCATCTTAAATGCTACTAATTCAGCTCGTTGAGCCGAGCAATCTCCTAGAGATTGTGTTTTAGTGACCAATGGTCTAAATTTTCCTTTGTGCCAGCGACCTTTAACAATCGCGCACGCAGCACTGTAAGCTTGCTTACCCCCAACTGCGGGTTGTGCTGATCCGTCAGTATATATAATACTTCCGTACTCTTCGAGAGGCAGGATTTCAATTGGCAGAGGACATTCATATTCATATTGTAAAAATTCCTGTGTTTTTAAGTTAGGATCAAATTCGTAAACTACGTCTGTTGCAGCAAGAGAATTAACCCACTGAATCCATCTCGGATGCAAAGCTTTAGCATTAGGAATGCTTGCTTTAGTTACCGCTTCTAAAGCCGGTATAGGAGTTACGATAATTATTCGTTTACCTTGTGCTAGGGGCCTTTCTTTCGCTACAGCAGTCTGAACCGCAGTTAGAATTTTCTCCGTTGAACTGAATTTTATTTCAGCCTTTGTGTACAAATGTGATTTGTAAGCTATTGGTACCTTTTCTCCCTCATTAGAGGTTAGGTATGTGAATCCGCATCTTCCTGGGATGACTCGGATTACAAGATCACGTGTGTTGTCACGTGTATCTAATTTTGTTTTTGCTAACATGTCTGTTTGCAGTGATCTCAAAATTTCTGTGTGTTTTTGAGTCCAATTGATTTGTTTTAAATCAGGTTTAATTAGTTCGTAGAGAGGTTTAACCCTCTCTGCGTAATTTAGGATGTAAGTTCTTCCGAAATTCAGAAAACCTAGTATTGATTGTAAATTCTTCAGCGTTTTTGGAGCTTGGAGTACAGCGCACTTCTCTAAGAAGTTGTCCGCTAGGCTTTTCCCTTCACTTGATAATTCGTACCCTAAAAACAGTACTGTCAGATGGGCAATTCGAGACTTTTTAAAGTTGAATTTGTAACCCTCTGCTGCGAACCCAAGTATAATGGTGTTCACTCTTTTCAAGTGAGTATCCAAGTCGTCGTCTGTGAGATAAATATCATCTACGTAAGATAATGCTTCATCATCATAGATCTGTAGTAACTCTGTTACCCTAGCTGAGAATAGTCCTGGGCTGTTCTTGAACCCCTGTGGGAGTCGACAGAATTTTTTCTGCGACCCAAATGCGGAGAAAGCGGTCAAGTATCTGCTTTCTGGTGCAATGTTTTGACAAAAGAAACCATTAGAAATGTCTAATGTCGTTTTGTATCTTTTCCTAACTATGTTATTCATTAGGGCTGCACTATGCGAGTTTTGTACTGCAAAAGTTTTGCAACATGTATTAAGATGTCTGTAGTCCAAAACTAGACGATATGAATTGTCTGTCTTGGAGACAGGAAACAAAGGATTGTTCATTTGAGAGGTGCATTTTTCAATCACCCCCTGGTACTCAAGTTGATCTAAGATCTCCCTGACCTGTTTTTTAGCTTCTTGCTTTATGGGATACTGCCGTTGGGCAGTTGGTTCACTTTTTAATTGGATTTTGTGAGGCGGTGAATCCTCATCCCATCCTACGTGATTTTTATACAATGCAGGTGCCTGGGCTACTGCCCATTTCCTGGCATATGTGTATTTTTTGTGAATCGGAATGTGATTCGAGAAGGCAGGCATAATCACTTCTTCGCCACGAGGGCACTCCCTGACAAACTCCGGGGGCCAATCTTTTTCAGCTAACAGAATATCATAGCCTTTTGAGAGCTTATCCCAAAATAGACCCTTAATTTTCCTAGTCTTATCACCCTCCATACGCAATGTTATTTCGTATATTTTATGGGGCTCGCTAAGTCTGGCGTCGGCAGTTTCAACCTGAATGTATTCATTCGTGTCCACTGTCTCCAGATGACTCATCAAGTTCTTGCGCGCTATACTGATCTCTGCTGCACTGTCCAACATTGTCAATGCCCACTCCCCGTTTTTCAACTGTGTCCTCAGTATTCTCGGCATGGTTGATTACTCTAATACTGGCTACCTTCTTTTTCTGAAATTGAGATTTCTTATTTTGAGCAGGTTCCTTGTCTTTGGACTTGGTGTGCTCTCCTGGGTCTGACCGTCCTCTTCTTTCCGAATTCTGTGGAAGAGATCGAGAGGGACGTGTATCAATACTTTGATATCTATCAGGTTTTTTTATATTATCCCTATTTCTAAGGTTATATCTTTTCTCAGAGGGCTCCCGTTGGGGAGACTGGCGTTCTCGAGTCGGAGTTCTTTCCCTCCGTCGAGGAGACCTTCCTCTGGACTGGAAAACTTTTTCCTTGGGAGTGGATTGTTTATTTCCATCCCAGCTCTTTTTAGGAGTATTTAAATTATTTTTAATAAATAATTTTTCAGGATTTTCGAGCAGTTGGGGCTTAACTGGTTTTCCACCCAAGCTGTCTCTACCTAATTCTTCATAGCATTTTTCTATGATTTTTGCAAGCTCAACAGGATCTTTTATATCTGTTTCCCTCAACTTCTGGCGAATCGCCACAGATGCTGCTTCTCCCTTTACATTGGCTAATAATATAGCCGTGACCTGCTTGAAGTCTTTCAGTAATTTCATACCTAGATTTAAAGCTGGTTCTGGACCGAATTCATTTTGAATCTGTTTTAGCACGTCTGGTATTACCGCCATAGACGGAACACCGTGTGTTTTTGTGTAAATGGAAGCAAAGACTGTACCCCAAGTGTCGCAGTCCTCCACGTGTGGTGCGATTCCCATAGGAAGGCAGATGGTCAAGATTCTGTGTTTCTCAATAGGGGTAGTATCAGCAAATACTGCCTCTATTTGAGTGATTTTCTGGGCTAACCAGAAAGGAATTTGTTCCCGTTTTACGGGTGTTTTACCAAGACATGACTGTATGTTCTGTGGTGTAATTTTATTTGTGTTCCCCTGATGAGGGGTCAGCTGGTGTGAATTAACAGCTGGCTGGACTGTTGCAGTCCGTATTACATATTGGACTAATTGCCTATGTATTTTTATTAATGTGTTTAGCTGTGCTAACAGCTCTTCCTTAGACATTTTTGCAATGTCAGGATGTGGTGTGTAGCTGGCTAGAACCGGCCACGTGGCTCCTGGTCTACCTAGTGGACCGAGCCTAGTTATGTGATCATTGTGTTTTAGGGCGCCATTAAACCAGAGCAGGTGCTCTTGAAATTTAAGTGGGATTTCAATCTCCTCGAAAGGAGCGTACTCTCCCGGAGGTTCCTCTATTTTGTAATAGTGAAACTCTTGTGTTATTGCGTTTACCGCTGGAAAGTTTATCCATGAATAGAATACCTCTGTCTGCCGATACTCGTGAGCCTCTATCACGAAAATTACTGTACCACCTTGAGGTGTCAGTCCGTTTTCTATAAGTTTTAAAGTTATAGATCTTCTTAACTGGACCGGGATGATAATAGCATCCGGGTCTGCTTCGAGGAGACTTGTGTCTTCCTCTATTAGTATGGAAGCTAGTCTAACTGCTTCCTCATTGTCTGACATTTTAAAAATGCAGTTTTGCAGAGTAGGTCTCCAAGGAGACAAAGATTAGATGCACAATATTTTGGAACACTGTATCCTTCAACGTTGAATAAACCGGAGCTTTACATAGGAATCTCTTCCTACTAAGGTCGGGCGGATTTTAACCTTTCACCCACTCCAGACGTCTATTGGAGTATTTACGGGAGAAAGGGGTGTGAAATATGCACGACTGAGTTACTCTACAAGTCTTACGTTAGTTTATCGCCTTACCAAACGTTGGGCGCCATGTAGTGTAGTTCCTAGTTTCCCACTAGGCCCTGCGCATTGGAATAACATAAACAGTAGTATCGACGTGGAACTGCGGATATTCCAGGCCTCCACTGACTATGCTAAACTTAATTGGGTTGTGTTACCAACTAGCTCAGAGGTCACTGGAAACTTTCTTCTCTGCATAGGAAGTGATCAGCTTCCTTGGCACAGACAAGAAGGGATTCAGTTTTCCAACAACCGTGCAACATGACAACTTTGCTCCTCAGATCAAGAGTCGATCTCTAGGGTCGTGTGAAACAATAGACATAGATTTCACTCAGTCAGTCTGGTGCAGTTTACTTTCACAATATGTAGAGAATAGAGAGACGGGCGTTTATCAATAAAGGTTGACATTTATTGAACAGTCTTTCTTCTCGTACAAGAGAAATGTATTGCCACAATTGCAATAACTGTTATTATAAAAAGTACGTACAGTAAGATAAGAATTGCGAAATAGAACTGTAAAAGCATTGATATGGTTTCTTAGCCATACAATGGTTTAAAAGTAATAAAACATATATACAGTCATATATACATTAGGCTAACAAACTCAACTGGTGCTTCTAACTAAGCCTACCCCGGTGTGCCTGACCTAAGCCTAACACGTGAGAAGGGGAGTAAGTAAGTAGCTTAAGTTAAGTTGGTTTTGCCAAGGTTTGTTTCAAGAATTCTCTTCTAAGGGTTTAGTCAACACCATACCTCTGAATAGAATGATGGAGGATTGGTATCTCCTTCAGGGGTCTCTCTCGATATCCCAGTCACCCGCGAGGGTAAACCGGAAGCGCCGGGACTGGATTTCTCTGCACGAGAAAGGCAGCGGCTTCTCTCAGCGCGTCGGGAGGAAGGAGGGGTGACAGCGTCCGCGGGCAGCTGGGCTGGATGTCTTCGCAGAGGACGGCTGCACGGCTCCTCAAGCGTACTGAACCACAGTTCGCGCTGTAGCGGCGATAATGGTAATCAGTAGCTTCACCACCACAGGATAGCAGGCTGCAGCGACAGAGTGCTAGTTTTTACCAACACTGGTCATGCAGGCAGCTGGCATCAGCAACAGTAGCTCTCGCTCAACAGCAGCTAGCTTCGCATTGCTTAAGGCAACGTTGGTAATATTTATACCTGACAGGTGCCGGGTTTGACGCAAGTTTGCTGGACATAAGATGTCAATAAAAGATGTCACTAGGAAGTGGCAGCTATCAGTTGCTCATTAGAGTTCTATTACTAATCAAAACATAGCAAGCGGGGATTTCCAGGTTTTGCTAAGTTTTTATCTTGTTGAAGAACTCGGAGTGTTATCTAGGAATATCAGATAGTGACTGCTGCTCTGTCATTGCACTAATTGGTCGCAAAGGAAGTAGCAGAGAGTCATGCTGGAATGTGGCTCTGTGGCTCTGCTCGTGTGAGGCCAGAGATGACTTTTCAGAAAATCGCACTTGAACGGTTATGCCAATATAGGGAATAAAGGGCTTTATAGCCGAATAGGGGCATAAGGTCACAGTATCGATCAGGAACCTAGATAAGCACATGACAATTCCACTAAGAAATCAGACACATGGCTAGATCGATTTTCTAAAGGTTTTTATAAATGTGGTCAATGTGGTGTTTGCAAATGTGCTATGGACAAAACCAAGGATTTTCATGGGGATAATGGCAAGAAATCTATACTACTATTATAAAGAGAGAGCCCAAACCTTTGAGGCGGGTAAGCTCAAGAAGTACAGCACCAATCACAACACCCAAAACAGCATTGGAAAGGACATTTGCAGCAGATGGGCATAGGCTATACAAGTGGCCACCATATATATTACAAAGGAAAAAGAACCTTAGGGGTAAAGTAGTCCCTTGTGGGCGTGGGCGTTGTGCTTCAGCAATGGGGGCAGCAAACAAACCTTCACAGGACTCCCTTGTCGGCATGGGCATTGTGAGAGGGTCGTGGACAAACAGCAACCACCAATAGGCGCGGCATTCGCGGGGCGCGCCATTCCCCGTCATTACTGGTAAAAGCAAAAACGGAATTGTAAACAAAAACCTTCACATTGCTCCGTTGTGGGCCTGGCCGTTGTCAGAGGGGCGTGCCAAACCGGAATGGGTGCTGCATTCACGGGGCGCGCCTCGTGGATGTTGTCAGAGGGGCGTGGCCAAACACCAATGGGCAAGGCTTCACGGGCCGCAGCATTGCTACGGTGCTCACGCGGGGGCTAAAGCCACTCAGCCTAACAGCGGGGATTGCAAAGCTTTGCATACTGCTCTGGTGCTCAGGCGGGGGCTCAAGCCACTCACACTAACAGCGGTGAGCACAAGCTTCGCTTACTGCACACTCAGGCCTCGCAAGCACGCTGTCACGCACTGCAGTCTCAGTGTACACACATTTACAACAGGCAGCCTTCGCATTTACCACTGCCAAAATTGCTACGGCCCTCAAGCGGGTATTAAGGCCAATCAACGTACCAGTGAACATTACAAAGCTTTCACAAAATAATTGTTCACACACGTGCAGGCCTTGCAAGCACGCTGTGATGCACTGCAGTCTCAGCTTACACACATTCACAATAGCCACACAACGTCGGACAGAACGCTCTTAGGGATTCTATAAGCAACTTACTACACAGCACCCACAAGATGCAAACGTTACCGCTAAGGAGGCACATATCATGAACTCTCTTCCTAACCGTGCAAGCACAAGCGCACGGCCATATTGCACACAACTTTGCAACTAACGTTACCGTCTATGACCAACTTCAATAAACAGGTACATAACGACGTGTAAGCTCAATGATAAATAACGCTCCTAAATAATCTTACAATACATTTTGCTTGACTATTACAACCCTTTGCCCACATTCTATTTCAGCCCCGGGCAACGTCGCGGCGGGCTGCTAGTATGACATATTGACGAGCATTACATGCAGGACAAAATATGTTGTATATATAATTCAATGCAAATGCTGTAAAATATATGTGGGTAGCACGATAAGAATGCTCAAGGATCGTTTTGGGCAACACCTGAGAGCACGTAAACAGAATGACATCAGATACCCAATAGCTGAACATGTACACAACTGCACAGCCCAAAATGAATACGAAAGCTTTACATTTTTTGGGATTGAACAAGTGAAAATTGATTCACGTGGTGGCAACAGGGAACTGATGCTGCGGGGATGCGAGACAAGGTGGATCATGCGCTTAAAAGCTGTAGAGAACGGCATAAATTTTGATCAGGAGCTTCAATATTTCCTGGGAGACTGAATTCTATAATTAGGTTTGATGCTTAACTTATAAATGACCTCTGGATGGTACAGGTAAGAACCTTACTATCATATACTTTTGGGTGGAGATCTCCGAACCCTCACTGCTTATACATCTTAGGCTTTCCTGAATCTCTATCTTAATACTAGTTGCTTTTCAATGCAAACACATGCTAGGTTAGTGACTGACCTCAATGCATTTTGAATTTTGATTTTATGATTTTATCGTAGCCACTGGAAATTATCTTAATTTTGAATTAGAACACTGTTATTAGGAAGAAACAGTGGATACTGTATGCCTTTGAATTACGAGGGCACTTGAGAACAGAACGCCTCTTAATTCTGTATCGCACTCCTTTGAAGATGTGTAATAAACTCGGATACATGCTTCTATACATCACTGCAGGCGGATTCTGAAATAATTATTAAAGCCATTAACTCTGGCTTATACATGACCGTACTAAAAATAAGTAGACTGTTATTCTCGTTTTGAAGCCCCCTATATGTGTTGCAATATTTGATAACAGAATACCTAATGCGGATAGTAAGATATATTATATTAAATGAAAATACGATACTTATTGCACCCTACTATACAATATCTTTAACTGCACTTCTGACACTTGGACACCATTACAAGATGGCGCCCATTCACTAACTTTTTCGGGAGGCCTTTCTCGGTGTCTGCGCGAGAATACTTTAGCGCAGACGCGGAAGACGCGGGTGCTCGCCTGTACACAGGCTGGACTCGATCGTGACAATGGTGGACCCAATTTTATGAGGTATAGAAACTTCTTAACACACACTAATGCTGAAATATGATTTTAAATTAAGAGTTTAGTTAAATTTTAAATCGCATTTTCTGGTTACTTTCACAGATTAACGGAAATTTTTGTCTCGCGGTATTCCTAATATATACAGGATATCAAACCCCATTTTACCGGCTTGACGTGACTTTAACTATTTTAACTATTGGATACATTTACTGTTGCGTCCAAGAACACAGTAGAGAGGAGTAAACTTAAAAATAAGTTCAATCTTGAAGACAAGTACAGCACCAGATCTGTCAGAGTGTTCCTTCATCAAGTTTCAGTCTTCAACTGAAGATTACAAGCTTAGCATGCTATAATTACCTAGCAACCTAAGCACTAGGACTAAGCAGTCTAATGAAGAACACATAGGATAACTAATAAAACATAGGATAAGAAAACACAGGATAAGAAAACACAGGAAACACAGGATATAACACACCTCCCTGCCTACAAAAGAAAAGAAAAGAAAAGAAAATAAAACTTTCTAAAGAACAAGAAAATGTTAAACAATATGGAAAACATACTTTGAAAAGTGAAGAAAAGTCAAGTGGCATAATCTTCTAAATACTTAGGTTTAGACTTAATTCTAGAACTGGATCTAGAACAAGAAACAGATGCATCAGAAGATGAGAAAGCATTCATGTCAAACCCCATGCTCTTCCCAGGAGATTCAACAGAAACCCCACAATAACCATCTTCTTGCGAACTCTGGAAATCAGACATGTATGGAGACAAAACATCCAATTCCGCCTCCACATCAACAAGATCTAAACTAGAATTTTTAACCTTAGCAACCCTTCTTTTGCTCCACCACTTTCCTCCAAGTACCTTAACAGCATGTTTGCTGACTTGAACAACAGTTGTTTCAGGATAAAACTTTGACCCCTTCACTTTACATGGTCTTCTAATCTTAACCTTGTCACCAATATTGAAACAGATTTCTTTCACATGTTTCTCTTGATCATATCTGATTTTAGACTTCATTTGAGCAGATTCAACATTTTTTTTAATTTGATCTAAACCAGATGCACCTCCTTCATGGTAGGTTTTACTGACCACCCAACCAGGGGATAATTCATTAAAAGACTGTCTCCCTCTTAACAAAAAGAACGGAGTAACTCCAGTGGTCGAATGCGGGGTGTTGTTGTAAGACCAAATTCTGTCACTCACCACTTCTTGAACATTAAGCCCAGAAGAAATGGCTAACTGAACAGCATCCTTCAAGACACGGTTCACACATTCTACTAAACCATTACCTTGAGGGCTATACAAAGCAGTAGTAAGGTGCTTAACAGCTAAATTCTTCAAAAAATTCTTCATGTCATGCGACACGAACTGTATACCGTTATCTGACACCAGATAAGTTGGTATTCCCTCAGATTGAAAAAGTTGTTTCAGACATTTAATTACATTCACTGTGTTAGGTTGCTTTAAAAACTTGAAGGAAACCCACTTAGAATGATAATCAACCATAGTAAGAATAAATCTAAAACCTAGATTTAAGCTTCCAATCGGTCCTAAAAAATCCATGCCTAATTTCTCCCATGGACTGTCAGGAAAAACAACAGGACACAAAGGTTTATTCACAGTGCGTAAAGATTTCTCAGCATGTGAACATTCAACACAATCGTTCAAAAAGGAATCCACACAAAGATCCATCCCCGGCCACCAATAATGAAGTCTTAATCTCTTCTTGGTACTAGTAATCCCACCGTCACCTTTGTGAGCAATATTAATAATCTTGCTTCTGATGGACACAGGAGGAATAAGAGAATAACCTCTCAAAAGAAAATCACCCTCCATACTCAATTCCTCTCTAACTTTGGAAAATGGAAGAAGATCCTTGTCAACTTGATTTTCTCTTGGCCAACCTTCAGCAATATATCTTTTCAAAATGCACAGACTATTGTCCTGTAAAGAAGCCTTAATCCAAACAGATTCAGACACGACATCCCTAGCTAACTCCAGACCATCCAACAAATTAACTACCACCTCCTTGTCATCAAGAATAGGTACGAAGTCTGAACAGCTTGAAGGGCCTCTGGACAAAAAAATCAGCGGTGAAGTTTTTTCCTCCTGGAATGTGTCTCAACACAAAATTAAAATCATAAAGTTTCGAGAAAAGTCCAACCAATCTTGGGCTTGCATTCCTTAGACCTTTGTCATTCCAAATATAAATCAACGGTTTATGGTCTGAAATCAAGACAAATTTACGACCCCAAACATAAGTAGAGAAATGCTTAACTCCCCACACACAAGCTAGAGCTTCCTTTTCAATTGTACTATAGTTTCTTTCAGAAACCGTAAGTTGACGGGAAGCAAAAGCTATTATATTTTCATCACTAGCATAAACTTGGCTCAGGACAGCTCCTAACCCAGCATTACTGGCATTCACAGTAATATATGACACAGAAATCTCATCAAAAGGTTTGAGAGCAGGAGCTCCTATTATCAAATGTTTTAAAGATCGAAATGCCAATTTGTGTTCCTCACCCCACAGAAATTTGACGTTGATCCTGGTGAGCATCCTTAATGGTTCACTTAAATGTGCAAAATTCTGGACAAATCTTGAGTAAAACTCGCTTAACCCTAAAAATGACCTTAACTGGTCCTTATTACTGGGTTGAGCACAATCTCGAATTCCTTGCAACAGGTCACGTTTGGGAGCAATATCCTTATGAGAAATAGTATGACCAAGATACTCAACCTCATCTAGCAGAAACTTACATTTTTGTTTTTTAACAGTCATACCATGATCATTCAAGATACCAAGGCCCAGATGTAGGTAAAATCGATTTACCGAATTTTAATTACCGAATTCTACCGATTCGGTAATTAAAAATTGGTAAATCTAAGGGGTGGATATGTAGGAACATCCAGATGTTCCTTTTACCGAATCGGTAAATATCTGTATTTACCGATTCGGTAAATACCGACCGGTAATGCCCCATTCATTCCTATGGGCTTTGAAGCCCATAGGAATGAATGGGGCATTACCGGTCGGTATTTACCGAATCGGTAAATACCGATTTTGACAAGGGTGCAGGGGGTGTCACTTTGACACCCTCTAGCACCCCCAAAAAAGATTCGGGGGCCATGTGGCAGGCATACCTGCCCTAAGGGCAGGTCTGCCTGTCATATGGCACAGGTGTGCATGCACACATGTGCATGCACACCGGAATCAGTATTTTACCATGAGGTTGGACTTCATGGTAAAATACCGATTCTGTAAGGCTTGTGGGACTCAGAAGAGTCCCACCTACATCTCATTGTTACCGAATCGGTAAAAATACCGATTCGGTATTTTACAGATTCTGTAAATGTACCGATCGGTTAATTTACCGAATCTGTAAAATATGTGGCCCTACATACCATTTTGTGAATCTCGGTCGTAACGGCCGAAAATACCGATTTTCGGCCGTTACCGACCGACCTACATCCGGCCCCTAGCACCTGGTCCAACTTGATAAGATGTTCCTCAACAGTGTTTGTAGATATCAAGATATCATCTTGATATGCCAAAACATCACAAACCTCTCCAAACAGTTGAAACATCAGTTTTTGAAAGACAGAGGCCGCCGAAGCTAGGCCAAAAGGTAACCTCAAGTATCGGTAAGGACCAAAAGGAGTGTTGAAGGCTGTTAGGTCCCTAGATTCTTCACATAACTCGATCTGATGATATGCTGCCCTCAAATCTAAGGTAGAAAAAACTTTAGTACCTCTTAATTGAGCTAACATGTCTTGGATACGTGGCAGGGGAAAACAATCCACTTGTATGTTCTTATTCAAAACTCTAAGGTCTACACATAGCCTAAGCTCATCACAGTTCTTTTTAAGTGCGACCTCAATTGGTGAAACCCATAATGAAGATTTAATGTGCTCAATATCACCATCCTTACACAGTTGATGCAGATGAATTTTAAGCTTCTCCCTAATACTAAGAGGGACATGCCTGACCTTGTGGATCACCGGCACAGCGTCAGGTTTCAAAATGATTCTGTGTTCAAAACCCTTAACTGAACCAAGAGTGTCAGAAAACACAGCTTTGTACTTCCCCATAATTTTCTCTAGTGACAATTCTTCAGTAACCAGAGCACTAACTGCACTAGATCGATATAAAGAAATAGGATTATTGGTACCTGGTCTCAAAACTAAAGGGAATTTCCCTTGATCTCTCCATCCAAGAACGTTATAGCCATTCTTAGCTACATAAATTTTAGCTTGTACAGTGCGATCTTCAAAAGTGAGATTATCAATGAAATAACCTATTAAATCAATAACCTTCCCATTAAACACAACAGTGCGTATATCAGGGGGTAAAAGATGAACTCCCTTCCACTTTTCCAAGAAAAGAACATCAGTAATAATGGTGATGGGAGACCCTGAATCCACTGTAACTTTCACAACAACCTCACCAATTTTTAAATCACAGACAGGATCAGAAGAATCTTCTTGATCATCTACCAAATCTACAGACAATAGAATCTTCCTAACAATCTGTTCTTCACTTACATTAGGCACCTCCTCAGAATTCGTGACTTCTAAAAACATTGTTTTAGTTTTGAATTTGCACACAGCAAGAAAGTGTCCAATTTTTTTACAATTAGTACATTGTTTTTTTAAAGCAGGACACAATGTGGAATTAGCCAGATGTGACTTTGAACCACATCTAAAGCAAGCAGGAGATTTATCAGTTTTCTTCCATAAAATTTTAGAAGATTTATCACGTTAGTTTGCACTTTGAGATGAAACCTTATTTACTAAATCAATATGAGTAGGTTTATTATTACTCAATTCTTTAGAAGCAGTAACCAACCTTTCAATGCCTCTTGCAAGTTCTAAAGTTTCTAAAAGAGAGGGATTCCGACAACATAGAATTCTCTCTTGAACTTTGTTATTAAAACAATTTACCACAATTTGATCCCTAAGATACTGGTCAATAGGACCCTCAAATTCACAAGTCACAGCTAAAACCCTCAATTCAGCTAAAAACGTATCAATTTTTTCATATTCTCTCTGCTTACGAGTATAAAAATTGTGTCTCTCGACAATTATACTCGGTTCATCTTTAAAATACTTTTCCAAATGTGCAATAGCTTCAGTATATTCATTCCAGTCATCTGAAGGTGGTCTAACTACAGGAGGTTGATGATCAAAAATTATCTGACCTCTGCATCCAAAGCACTATATAACACTGCATTTTTTCTAACAGGAGAAAATTTTACAGCATCAATGGCAATAATGTAACTATTAAACGATTTAAACCACTGAGTCCACTTAATTTTTGGAGTGTCTGGTTCAGAAAGAAATGGAGATGGAAGAACTGCAGTTTGTTGAGCCATAATAAATTCTAGAAGAAACTAGAATATGGAAAATAAAAGGCCTTATCTTTTACAAATTAAACAAAAATGTAATTTCAGGACAAAACGAGTTGAGTGCATCAGTGTAAATGAAACGGAAAATTATTCAGACTGTGAATAGCTGTGTGTATCAGCGTAGGCAATACACCAGCTAATATAATGTCAAAAACACTGTAAAGCTGTGTGTGTCAGCGTGAATGATACACAAAAGTCTGAAAATTGTGTAGAAAGCTGTGTGTATCAGCGTGAATGATACACGTAAAGAAAACACTTAGTTCAAAAGTTAAAAATAAATACCTCCCTTAAAGCAGCGAAATCCATAGGTGTGAGTGAGCGCTAATTGCGTGTTCATGAAAAGCATAAGACGCGATGTTTATACACACTCGCTGTTGAAAGATATCCAAGTGCGTATTAAAAAGTGAAGATCGCAGATCATCAAGAAGCACTGCCTGTGTTGCTAAGAAACGAAGACCAATGACATCGCGTGATGACTTGCACGTCGGCGTATGACGTAGGGATGATTTCCGGCACTTGAAGATCGAGTGAAGATGGCCGGAGATTCCAAGGAGCGTCACTGAAGCGCACTGAAGGATTCTCGAGGCTGAAATTCTCGAGGCCCAGGAGGTAACTGTCACTTATTGAATTTGAATAGCACAGTAATGGGAATTTAAAACTTCGACGATTATCAAAAATGTTCTAAGTAAAATCGAAGAAAGAGTTAAAAAACAAAGTTCAATGAAATTAGATGCAATCAAAATATCGGCAAGGAGTAAAATAAACGAAGAAATGCGCATAAAATTGTGACAGTTACATTTTTATTTAATTGTTCCAAAGTCAACTTTTAAAAGTTGAAAGAAAGTCTATGAGCCTGCATCGAGGTATACCAGCACAACAAGGTACATGCAGCGAAGCTCCCAATAGAATTAATAAGTCTTAAAGAAATAAGTAAATGGAACTTATCTTGAAAGTAGATGTAGTAGTAGGTATTCAAAGTTTAAAGCAGTTCAGTAAAGGAAAATTGTAGAGTTGAAGGTCTGTCAATAGTATTCAAAGAAAGACCATTCAGGATCATGAACACTGAAGTCTGATCAGATCTTCTTGAAGAAACTTCAGCGTGGGTTCAGGGAAGTGCTGACTTGACCACCTCGTTGCCAAATTATGTTGCTTCCAAGAAACACAGTAGAAAGTGTAAACTTTAAAAAAAGTTTATTCTTGAAGACAAGTACAGCACCAGATCTGTCAGAGTGTTCCTTCATCAAGTTTCAGTCTTCAACTGAAGATTACAAGCTTAACATTCTATAATTACCTAGCAACCTAAGCACTAGGACTAAGCAGTCTAATGAAGAACACATAGGATAACTTATAAAACATAGGATAAGAAAACACAGGAAACACAGGATATAACATTTACCTAATACATAGAGGATATCATACAGCTTTTTCTTATAAATATAATTTAAGGGTCTTTCTCTTACATTAAGATCGCAAGTCCTCTTGGCACATGGATTTCTTTTATAGTTGAAAATCCACCTTTGCACTACGGGAATTTAAACTAATCACGGCATTACTTGCTTTTATTATAGCTTATATTCATTGCATTTATTTGCTTGCGGAGAATTGAATCTTATGAGAAACTTCACTTTGAAGTCTGAAGCTATAACTTACTGAAGAATATCATTGCCGGTGATAGTTACAAACAGCGAGGTAGGCCTGATTCATTTATATAAATTTATTGTGTGACGAAATTGATACAATCATGCTATTGATACCTTGCCTCGCATTCTCGACCGATTAACTAAATAAATAATATCCTCTTCCATCAGGCATTTAAACGCTAAAGAAGCTAAGGTATTGGCATAATTTTTGATGCACGATCTATTTACTTTACTTCACACATGGGTTTTATAGGTTCTAACAACACTTTGGACATTGGGGTCATCATATTCCGAATTGATAGTATACACTATCACCACACACTTATGTGTTTTATAAAATAAGATGATAAAGAGGGCTTTTGATATATATGCTAAACTCCAGCCATAATGTTGATTTTGCCTTAAACTTAAGAATCAAATGGATGTGGATTCGGGTTAAAACCTGTACAGACGCACTTTTGAGCATTGTGCTTTGCACTGGGTTGTCATTTTGTGAGCTCTAAGAATATGATTTTAAGAATATGAATTGTAAATTATAATATGCGTTTTTCTGTATTATTTCCAGCCCTGATGAAGCCGCAGGTTGTTTGACCATGGCGAAACGCGTTGGCACAAGGGATTGGAATCATTTTGAAAATAAAGACAAGAATTCCAAGAGCTCCATTGTATTGCTAAAATATTCTGCTTCGTGTTTTCTGTGACCTTTGCACAATTGACATTTTACCTGTACTTGTGTGCTCCAAAAACCAGTGTTTCTCATACCTCTCTGGACTCCCCCGGGTCTCTAGTTTTCAGAAATGTGTGGGTTTGGTACGTGCCCTACATGGCCACCGGGCCAAGGGCCAAAAACACAGGTGATTCCCCCCCCCTGCAAAACCAGGTTGTTTTGTAATAGGTAATTTCGATGTCTCGACAATACGTTTTGGGCCCTGCCTGTCGTGGGTACTTGGCCCTCCTACACAAGTGAGGTGCTATTTTTATCGGGAGACCTGGGGGTGCACCTACAACACTCCCACACAGAAATTTGAGAAAAATTTGCTTTTTTCAGCTAAATTTGATCTTTGCACGGGATTCTGGGTAGGTAAATATTGTGGGGTTCACACAAGTCATACCTTCCTGAACTCCCCAGGGTGTCTAGTTTTCAAAGATATCGGTATTTGGTAGGTTTTCCTAGATGGACACTGAGCACGGGCCAAAAATCCAAGTGAACCCCTTTTCAAAACCAGGTCAGTTTTTTGATAGGTAATTTTGATGTTTCCACAATACGTTTTGGGCCCTTCCCTGCCGTGGGTACTTGGCCCACCCAAACAAGTGAGGTACCATTTTTATCGGGAGACTTTGGAGAATGTGGGGTGGATGGAAGTTTGTGGACCCACACACATTCCAGAACTTTCCATCACAGAAATGTGGGAAAAATGTGTTTTGTTTTACAAAGTTTGAGGTTTGCACGGTATTCTGGGTAACAGAACCTGGTGAGAACCAGACAAGTCACCTCCTTCTGGATTCCCCTGCTTGTCTAGTTTTAAAAAATGTGTGCTATTTTTCGTTAGCTGCTGGCAGAGCTAAGGTTCAAAATCCACAGCTAGGCACTTTCCAAAAAAAGGGTCAGTTTTCACAGTAAAAATGTAGTGTGTCCATGTAGTGTTTTGGGCAGTTTCCTGTTGCAGGCACTAGGTCTACCCAAACAAATGAGGTACCATTTTTATTGGGAGACTTTGGGGAATTCGGGACGGGTGGCAGTTTGTAGATCCACGCAGATTCCAGAACTTTCCATAACAGAAATATGAGGGATTTTTTTTTTTGCAAAGTTTGCATGGGATTCTGAGTAACAGAATCTGGTGAGAGGCACATTGGTCAGTGCCTAGTGGTCTTCTGCTGCCTGAGGGGGCAGATTGGGGGCTATTGCCCCGATATGCCCCCAAGGGGGGCAGAAAGACTGAGATTATTTTATTCGGGTGGTGGGGGCATTGGTATAAGGCCTCCCTGAACTTTGGAAAAAAAAATCCCTGGTGCCTAGTTCACTTTCTGCCCCACCGAGGGGCAGATAAGGGGCTATTTCCCAATCTACCTCCCAATGAGGGCAGAAAGACTGTGGCAATTGGTTTATTTTTGGGCGGGGGCATTGGCCCATTCTGTGCAGCCCCACCTCTACGTCTAAAAAACAAATACCTGGTGCCTGGTGGGCTTTCTGCCCTCGGGAGGGGGGCAGATAAGGGGCTATTTCCCCATCTGCCTTCTAGGAGGGGCAGAAAGACTAGCATTTATTTGGGTGTGGAGCATTGACAAGCCCATTCCAGGCAGCCCCCACCCCTATGTATAAAATAAAATCCCTGGTGCCTAGTGGAGTCTCTGCCCCGGCGCAGATCAGCCGCTAATGCCCCAATCTGCCTCCTGGGGGCAGAAGATCTTTCGTCTGTTTTGGGGGAGGCAGGGTGGGGTCCATTGGCATGCCTATTCTGGGCAGCCCCCAAATCTGGCCTACAAAAAAGAAATCCCCGGCATCTAGGGTGCTTTCTGCCCCCCTAGGGGCAGAGAGACTGTCTATTGCAAAATTAAATGGGGCAACAAAGGCCCTTGCCCAAGGGGCCGCTCCCCTCTCCCTGGTGGCTCGGGGGTGGATCCATGCTTGGGGATTGCCCTTCTGGGGCAATACCCAAGAAGGGATTCACTAGGGAGGGATACCATTGGAAAGGGGAGATTCTCCCCTTTTCAAAGATAAGTCTCCCATGTGTTTCGGTGCTCTGGGGGCTGAGATAGCCCCACAAGCACTAGAACTGTGACACTGGAACTACGTTTCAGTTTAGTTTTTGTTGTAATGATGTCAGCATGCCATGTCCATGATCATCATTACAAGGAAAATAAAAAAGGCCTTGGGAGGTTGGAGAAGCTCTTCCCCACCTCCCAAGGCAAAAAAGAAAAATAGGAAATCACTCTGCTGTTTACAGCAGAGGGATTTTGTGCAAATGTGCTCATGACGGAATGGTTCCGTCATGAGCACCCTTGCACTTGTGCTCATGACGGAACCATTCTGTCATGAGCACAGAAGGTGATAAAAGGTAAAACGTAAATATGCCCACACGTATGTCAAAAGCAGACAGTAAATGCACTTTCTGTTGCTTTGGTGCACCACATCTTATTGGTATTATTGCTTCACATGAGTACATAAGGCCGAATGTAAATATGTGGCCTATCCAAAAGTTCAAGGATGGAGCCAAAATTAGGCTACCCTAATCTCCCTCTGATGGTGATGAAGCCATCAAATATTATAATCAGAACATTATTAGATTAAACCAATCATAACCTAGTGGCCTTGAGCGTCTTTTGTCTTGACTCCTCTAGACATTTCGGGGGAAATTTACTAAGATTTTGTGCTGTGTTTGCATCATAAACTTATGCACCCAGTTTACTAAATACTAAATACAGTAGAATGGGTTTCCATGAGAAAACTGCACCCTTTTCAAATAGGTCCAAGGAAGTGAGTCTGTGCATAGTAGTTTGTACTGGAAGGGTTACTTCCAGTACAAAACCAATGCTAGACTCACAGAGACACCCTTTCACCATGGCACAAAGATGTCTTTGTAGCGCTAGTGAGAGGGGAGGATAGTGCCTTATTTTTGTAAATAGGGCACTCTCCTCCTCCCCCTTTTCAAGTAGCCCAATGCAGCATTTTGTGCTGCTGCTGCAGTGCGCTACCTGACAAAATAGTAAATCTGCCCTTTCATATCATCATAATATTTGCTCTGGCCTTCTTCTAATTCAACAGCTGCTCTCTTCCTCTTCCCTCCCTGTGTAACTTGTGCATGCTGATATCCCTTAAAGATCAAGAATAGGAATTTCGCAGAGCGATTATCAAAAAAAGATTTCAAAATGGCATCCATAATTCTACTTCCTAAACTTTCAAACTATCAGCCTGTTGAAACAAATCTATTTCAAAAGGCTTCCCAAGCACCTGTCGCTTCCGACTCTTTCAAATCCTTTGTCAACCCAGATATATTCTTAATATACCTCTCAAGGTCCTTACTTTTGCTGAGACATGAGTACAGCATTGCTGAACGTTTAGCATATGACAGACTCCGCCCTCTTTTGCAAGCAAAACATCCAATGCAAGTCGGTTTGGTAAAGCCATAGATTTTATTGAAATCATCTAAGTATTTACAAGTAATTAGGGATTTGTGGTACTAGTAGCCAATTTGTCACTATTTTAGACAGCTTTTTAATTTTCAAAAAATTCAGAATTACTCCTATAGATGGGATTATGCCACCGAAAATATATCCTACTACTTCTGTTACACTAACACCTTGTTTAATTAATTAATTCATTCATTCATTCAGTCATTGATCTTTATTCGGTTTAAGGAACCCTAAAAGATACAAAGTAGAACAATTCATACATAGTAAATAAACATAGTTTAAATTATCATGTCCTGGTAAGTTACAATTGATAAAATGTTGCCTATACAATATAAAACCAGCTACTCAATTGATCTGGCAGAATACAATAAAAAAAGTGCCAAGCTTACTGTTCACTACATTTAAAACATGGAGGGAAATGTAAGTTCCGAGCAGAGAAAAAAGGTGCAAGTACTAGAAAAGTACATATAAGTATTTGGAGCTTTTTGCATGGGTTCTAGACAAGGAGTAAAGTGCAAATACTATAAAGGTGCATATAGGATCCTAGAAGCAACACGTAGAGTGTGCAAAAGGTGCATATAGGTATCTGGAACTTTCTGCATAAATTCTGGGCAAAAGAATAAAGCGCAAGTGCAAGAAGTGCATATAAGTACTTACAATAACATGCCTGTTTCTTTCCTTAATAAATTGATGGCAAACAAGTATCTACTAACGCTAAAAACTATTTTTTGTGAAGTATCAGTTTGTAGGACTCTAGTGCATCAGAGCAAGACCTAGTTCCCAAGTTCTGACAAATGGGTTTGATCCATTTTTGCCTTGGAATGGCATATGCTGGACAGAAAAATAGTATATGGAAATTGTTTTCTTGCACGTTAGGTTGACATAAGGGAAGTAATCATCATTATCATCAACATTTTTCTGACCCCATTTCACTGTGTTAGATTGTACTTGCCAAACACCATAGAGAAACTTCATATACAAAGATTTTGCCAATTGCGGTTGGACTTCTTCCAGATATTGCTCAAAAGACGGTAGTGTTTTTTTAAGGAGGAACTGAGAAGTCAACCTAACAATATCTGAACAATGGGAGACACTATTTTGCATGTATGCCCAAAATGTAGTTTTCAATATTGCTTTTGAAGATTATGTCAATAGGGTGGGCGCTTCCCAATAATGGTTCAACCCAAGTTTGCAAAACCATGTATGGACATGCTTGACCCACTGAAGGCTTGCACACTGATCATATCTTAAAATCTCTTCTAGCCCTTCTTTGTAACTTGCAAGTTCTACAGTGGTCCACAAATGCACCCTGACCAACAGGGGTCTCAGTATGCTTGGTGATCAATGCACTTTATATTCAAATCTATTGTATTAGGGATCATGGGTGTGCGCATAGAAAGACGTAGCAGTATCCTAAAAAACGTGTTTTCTTCCCCCGCAAACGTTGTCCTGCAAGTAGCTCCCCAAAATTCTACACCATAAATGGTTGCAGATTGTGCCCTGTATTTGCGCACTTCAAGTGCAGGAGATACTGCCTTGGTAATACTATTCAGATGATTTTTAATATTGTTGAGGAGTTTTGGATCAAAATAGTCTTACTTTTCTGCAGATGCGGGTACCATGTCAATTTAGTGTCAAGTGTGATACCTAAGTAGTTAAAATTCGGCACATATTCTAGCTTCTGTTTTTCAACATTAATATTCTTCTTAAAGGATTTGTGAGGTTTAACTGCCATATATTTTGTTTTTCTAGAATTTATTTCGAGGTCTTTTGAATCGCAATAGTCACTAAATGAATCTAGTTGATTTTGGAGTCCCTTTGGGGTTTGAGATAATAAAATAGTGTCATCTGCAAATAAAAGTCCCGAAACTGGCACAGCTCCCAGCTTCGGTGAGTCATGTCTACACCCCAAAATATGTTTTGGGGCATCATTAACGTAAAGTGAGAAGACGTTGGGTGCCAGCATGCAGCCCTGCCTTACACCCCTCCTTATGGGGATTGCCTCAGTAAGCTCTCCCCTGGGTCCCCATCTAACTTTCGCATAACTGTCTTCATGTAATCTTATTATCTGTACACCTTGGTTTTTTAGGCAACTCCAAAGCAAATCTCTTGTGATAAGGTCGAAGGAGGCCCTCAAATCTATAAAAGCTATGTACAAGTGGCCTTTCTTTAATAGTCTATTTCCAAACCATGCAAAGGAGTCTGAAGGCCGGGTCAATTGTACTAGTTCTGGCTGGAAACCCAGCCTGGTACTGTAATAAAATATTTTTGACCTCTATCCAATCATTTACTTTTGATAAAATCAGCTTGGCATAAAATCTTTTGTAGGGTATTGATTAAACTTAGAGGCCGGTAATTTGCAGGATCATGACGATCTCCCTTTTTAAAAACTCTAATGATTATGGCTCCTTTCCAAGACTCTGGTAATGGGGCGCCTGCTGCCACAGCATTACAGAGAAGATTGATTTACGACCCCTAAACAACTTTATTATGTTTCAACAGGTCACCTGGTATTTTATGGGGCCTGATGCTTTCCTGGGCTTAACTGCATCAATAGCTGCCAGGGTTTCCTCTGTACTAAAATATGGGGTGTAAGATGTCCCCTTTTGGAAAATGGTGGGGGGTTTGTTCTGTTTGTTTGCTGGATGTTTAGTTGGTTTGGTGGTAATCTCTGAGTATAGTTTTGAAAAATGGTTGACGCAAGTACCTGAGTCCAAAAAGACATCCGTACTACTTCTCCACATGTTGTTACCCTTGGCTATTAGTCCCCAAAAGCCCATGTGATCCTTGATTTTGGCCGCATTAATCAGATGGGTCCAGATGCTATCATCTCAGTCTCTCTTTGTTTGCATTAGTAATATTTTGTACTTGGACCTTTTATCTCTTAGTGCTTTCACATCATTAGATTTCGCTGCCAGTATGAGCTCACTCTTTGCTTTGCAGCACTCACTATTATACCACTGATTAGCTGAGGGATAGGTACCTACATTTCCCACCTCATGCTCTCTAGCTATTTTGCTCATGATCAGTTTTAATTTTTCTATAATTTTATGATGGATCTGCACTAGAGGAACTCTGGAATAAGCAGTTCAATGTAAGGCAAGATGACATCTGAAAAGGTGTTATAGCTCCTTGTCATGACTTCCTCTTTACCCACTATTGATGGCCATTTCAGAGCTCTACCGTTGTTACCAACTATAGGTACAATAGGAATTTAATTGTTAGCATTATTTCTCCAATTCGTACGTTCAAAGAGGGAACCTGCAAATGGTAAGCACAATGGGTAATGGTCGCTATCGTCTCTGATCTCGACTTTTAGATTGTGCATATTAGGCCAGGAGTTAGAAGGTACCATTTTATAATCAATGCTACTCTTTGTAGTCCCCCTAGTAAATGTAGAGGCACTCTGTCTGTCGGATGTCAGCCTACCATTGCAGGCCCCCTGAAACTAATTTAATACGTTGGGCTACTGCAACTGTACAGGGCACTGTAGGGCCGGCCTCCAGAGAAGGAATATCATTTGCCATGCCCTCCTCTTCAAAAAAAATTCCAATGCCACTGCTGGTTCAAATTTACAGTTAAAATCTCCACCCACAATTACCTTTGAACTAGAGTCAATTGTACTTAAAACTTGTCTAACAGCTCTATAACTGGAGATTTCCTACTGAATGGACTTGGTCCATTGTAAATGTTTACTATATAAATTTCAGTTTTGTCATGTGTTAATACCTGTATTCCCAGTATATCTTGTGTTGGAAAGTCTAGCTTACTAGTTTCAATATTTAACATGATTTTTACCCATAAGACAAGACCACCCGTTGGTCTGCCTCTTACTGAGGGGGTGGCACTAATGCTAAATGTTTTGTACCCAAGCTTGTGAAGGGTTTCTAATCCCCAAGTTTCTTGCAGCAGGCAGATTTTGCTATGGTTAATATACTCCTGCCACTCACAGTCTGTTAGTTTCCGTTTCAGCCCTGCTATGTTCCATGATGGCAAGAGCATTTTTGGTAGCTAGGTTGGTTCGCTCTGCAGTTTTGAGCAAACTGGGACTTGGTCTGCCCCTATTTCTCTCCATCTACTTTAGTAGTATGTTGCTTAATAATAGGATCACTTGTTTAATTTAGGATTTACTTCATATGCAAGATCATTAAAATGTTCGAAATGATAATTCTTCAGGAGAACTATGCCAAGATAACAGGTACCATGGCATCCATATGGCAATTTAAAGTATACATTCTGTCCACAAATAAAATAGACTCCAGGAATCACAGGATCCTGTCCCACCAGGAAATGGGAATTCTTCCCTCTCACTTCACAAGTATGCTCAGTTTCGCTCTCCCCTATAAATAACAATATATATATAACTCTGATCAACATGTATACGCAACCTTCTTTTATGTTGCCAATGTAAAACTAAGGTGGGTACATTTTGTTTTTCCTGATGATCAGTTTCTTCACTACTCCACTTGTGACTTAAGATCCCGATCAGTTTTGGTTTCAGACTTTAGGTCTCTCCATGTATCCTCCAATAATAAATGTTTCTTGTTCACTCACTATTAGTCCCAGTATGACAAGCTTCAGTTCATCAGCTAGCACAGGGAACTCATTTGCATCCAAAAAGAGAAATTGAGCCAGATCTAAGATTAGATGTCTCAAGTCACTCTGTCTTGTCAACTAAGGAAGTTCAAAGGTGAGCTCAAACTGGAGATCAGGTTCCTGAAGCTTCAATTGAACTTTCACAGTGATCCCAAAGTTCCCAGGACTCCTTCTCCCTGTTATTCGCAACAAAGTATGTCCATTCCAGTGATGAGTAGCTCTGGCAGGGCACTCTCACTTACTTTGACGACCTAAATGTTATCTCTTCTCCTTCTTCAATCAGATCTGTATCCTCTATATCCTCTGGGACACCTTGGGAATCACTCTCTCCTTGCAGGATCGCTCTCTCCTGCCTTCTCGGACAACGTTCTCCTGCTGCCCCTCACGATTTCCTAGCACTAGGCCCTTCACAAGGGTCTGAGTCAATCTCTGTTATGACCACTAGAGTAGCTTCTCTTTCATAATTTTCATCATCATCCAACCCTCTAGAGCTCTCTTCAGGTTGAGTATTATTTCAGTATGTGGCTGTTCCTCAACAGCTTGACTAACCTGCTCCTGTGATCTGTCAACCACCACTGGCTCCTCTGAGAGAGGTGCTGTTACTTCATCAAGGGACCTGGAACTAAGCATGGGCGAATTTTGCGAATCTCGCGTTCGCGAATTTTGCGGATTTGCGAACTCGCAATCCGCAAAATCCGCGAATTCCCGCAAATTTGCGGATTTTTTTTTTTGTGTTCGCCCGTGTTTCTGCCAGTTCGCGAGGGTTTTTACAATTTCGCAATTTGCGAACTTACCTGTCGGGTCGCAAGTTTTGCGAACTTGTTGTTTCTACGTGTCCAGCCTGTTTGGGACACTCTTCTTCATCACTGCCACTCTCTGTCACCACTGCCACTCTCTGACTACTCATGCCACCCTCTGGCCCACCCATGCCGCCCTCTGTTTCATCACCACACCCTCTGGTTGTCCAGTGTACATTATTTTCGGCAAAGCAAAGCACACCTTCCCTGCCTCAAGTGACCTGAATTAATTTGGGGCTGATTAATGTGTCACAGAATATTTTTTTAGCTGGCACCTGCTTCCTTAGTGCGCCCTGATTAGTGATCTTTTGCACTTGCTAAGTGCTTTCATTGTTGCAAAATTAGTTACAACACCTGCCCTGCCCCAACTGACAATAATGAATTAGGGGCTGATTAATGGATTTTAACTTCCAGCCTGGCTCCTGCTTGTCTCCCTTAGCTGTAATTCAGGACCTTTGTGGCATATGTGTAACTATTCTGAGGTTCAGAGCAGGGTCACATAATAGTTGCAACTGGCAACTGAACTCTGGAGGGGCCCCTCAGAAAGCACTACAGGAAATGGCTACTAATGATGAGCCTGAACTTTTGAACCTGGTAAGTAGTTACTTTCAGTTTTGCTAAGATCGTATTTCTGCAATTTTGCACTTATTCGCGGGGCGCGAACTCACGCGAACAGTGCGAACAGTGCGAGCAAAATCCGCTGCTCGCGGATTTGCGGATTTTGCGGGAGATTCGCAAATCTCGCGGATTGCGAATTTACCGAAAATCCGCAAAATCCGCGAGCGGAACGGATTTTCCGCCCATACTTACCTGGAACCCTGCCAGTATGGGCAGCATGGATCCAATTGGACAGACCTCCGCATATCACAGCAGTATGGCTTGATATGGCCCTCATCAACGAGGCTCCAAGCAGGACTTCTGTACGTGCTTTTTCACCACCACCCGGTCTCCAGGACTAAGGTCCTGTCACTGCTCCTGGTGCGACGGGGCTATAGCAGCTTCACCTCAAAACACAGTACGCACCACATCATTCCATCCTTTGCAGTAATCTAGTATCAGATCATCAGTAATATTCAAAAGCGCATTTGCAGGCGCAGCTAGCAATCTCATTGCACTTCCCATGATGATCTCATGGGGGGTCAGTCCTGCCATATGATCAGGTGTGCTGTACAAACTCATCAACACCAATGGCAAAGCATCTGGCCATTTCAAAGATGTAGAAGCATACACTTTGGCAAGTCTTGATTTCCATGTGCGACTAACTTTTTCCACCAGACTTGAAGCCTGAGGTCGATAACCACAATGCGGTCTCTGTTCAACCTGCAAGGCAGCACAAAGCACCCTCAGCAATTCATTATTGAAGTGTGTGCCTTGATCTGATTCCAAAGACATCGGGACGCTGAACCTTGGTATAAACTCCCTCAACAACAGCTTTGCTACTGTGAGGCAATCATTCCCTCTGGTGGGATATGCCTCAACCCATTGTGGACACTACAACCAACACATATCCCAGCCTGTTGCACAGAAGGATCTCAAGAAAGTCCAACTTCATCCTATTGAAGGGAACACCTGACCTCCTTATGTGGCACAACGTCACTGCAGTTCTCTTCCCTACATTGTTGTGTTGGCACACAACACACCTGTGACATAACTATTCTGCCTTCTGTCTGAACCTTGGATATACTGTGTTTTGTGAAACAATCTAACCATGGCAACCCTCCCCACATGAGTCAGACCATGATAATGTCTAACTATGGTCGAAACAAACTATTTGGCAACACAGGTCTGTCATCTCCTAAAACCCATATTTCATCCTCATCTCTTTTAAAACAATCTACATTAACTCAACCCTACTGTTCTGCTTCTGACACTTCTTCCTGTAATCAGGTAACTTCCTCCAAAGTATTACCTACTGTGAGTAAAAGATTGTAATTGGTCTCATCTGCTCCTTTATTACGTACTCTCCATTGAATGTAAATGCATTGTTAGCACTGCTGAAGACTGTCACATTGTCATCTGAATTGCAATGTGCGGATAACTTCACAACCACATCTTACGCAGGCAATTGCCAAGCCTCTAGCAGGTTTCGAACCCACTCACCATTATGTATGGGGATCCTGGTGATACCATAAATCCCCTCTGGGACCATAATTGTCCAAAGTCATGCATCACACCAAAGTTGTATTGACTATCTGTAAATACAGTCACCTTTAATTGATCTGAAACGTAACATACTCGGGTAAGAGCAATCAATTCAGCAACATAAGCGGAGACTACTCCTTGAAGCCAAGCACCTTCCACTACTCCTGAAGTGATGCAGCCTGTATAAGCAGCTATCACATTTCTTTCATGGTCTCATAAGCATGAGCAATCCACAAACAGTGCGTAATCAGTTTCAGGTAGCGGTTCATCTTACATACCTGGTCTCGGCTTAATGTATAATTCAGTGACATAAAGACAGTCATGCTCCACTTCAACATCATGGTTGTCATTCTCAGTCTTTAGGCAAGTGGCAACCTGGAGTGTTATGGTGAGCTATGGTGGGGAGTAAGTTGACTATTTTTCTATCTCTTTTTCAGGCTGCTGGTGACCCTTGGGACTCCTCTGGCAGGACCTAACCAGGAAGAGAGAGTGAAAGGGAAATGTTCTCCTGGGAATCTTGCAAGAAACCCTTTTCTACAACCCCTCAATGGAATCCAATGGGGAATCTGTAAACTATCCAAGAGACTACATTGTATAATATTGAGATTACTGCCCATGAGTTAATGTGCAGCAGTATCTGAATTCGAATCTGTTTGAAAAAATAAAAAAGTTGATTATAATAATGTGTCCTGATATTTCCTTTTGAGCAGTCTACCTGCCCATTTGGAATTTCATATTTTAATAGGATGCACCGTTGTGAGCACTGTACCACTGTCTTTATTTTTGTTTTTTGCAACAATTCTTTATTGGCAACAATACAGTAAACAGCAAATAGTAAATGTATACAGTTTGGCACAGGAACAATTCAGAATTACAGTCACTCAATCTACAGTACGTGGGATAAACCTGCTATCACAATGTGGGGTGCCTTAATTCGAGAAAGAGGGACCAGGGCTTCCCCCAACAATGTGTGGTGTAGTCCAACAATTGCGCAACTTAGCAAACAAGCATTATAGATTGAACAGGCCAAAATCATGCCCAGCAGGAGTGGGGAGCAATGGCCACAGGTGTACTAGAGAGAGTGATAGGCCATCCAAATCCCCCATCCTGCATAGGCCATACTTGGAGGAAGAGAGAGGCTTCCGCTGCCTAGCCCTATGCACTTCAGGGTTGCAAGAGGGGTTCACATACCAGAGTATAAATGCCCATTTCATCATTTCTCAAGTAGATGATTTGTTTACAGTATGTGATTTTTGTCATCTCAGAAAGCCATTTGACCCCAATATGGACTGTCCTCCAGTGGCGGAGGGCACAAAGCTTGGCCATGGTTAGTCCTGATGCCAACCACCATTTCCCATGTTTCCTGGGTATTTTGCAACTGGGCATGCCATGCAGAAGAGACAGCCTGGTCAACAGAGTTACCAGACCACCATCTGAGTCACTAAGGACAGTCCACACCTTGAATCAATAGGGAGCAAGTGCTGTGCAGGACCATATGATATGCAGCATGCCATTGCAACCCCAGCAGTCATTACTTTGCAGCAAGTCAGCTCTGTGGAGGCGCACCGGGTTAGAACCAATTTTGCAGTAGTTTAAAATAGGCAAACTTCAGCCTGGACTCACGGAGTAGAGAATTGGGCATGTCCAATAAGGAGCCCAGGTTTTTGGGGGTGTATGTAAGGCATACGGTCCTCTACCAGTGAAGTTAAGATATTTCCAGTGTGGGCTGCCAGAATGGTAAGGTACCCCGCAAGTCACAGGCAGGGCACCAATAGTCGTGCCACGGGCAGGAACTTCGCCTCGAACCAGAAGTAGTCGATGATGTCAGCATGAGGTGATGAGGGTCCGAGAGGCATTTAAACGTACACATCCCTAGAGCTTTGCCTCTTGCTTCACGTCTGTGTTGTTTGGACTCCGCTCAACTTTGCTCAATTCAACTTTGCAACTTTGCCTAGTCCAGCTGCAGAGCCTTCTGGTAAGTGAGCTTGGGCCTGGGTTTTGGGGCCTTCCGCTATGTAGTAGCAGCGCTTCGCCAGGCTGTGAGAGTGCTTTGCGCATGCAGCTTCCTTTTATGTGTAGGTGCAACTGGGTGTTAGTATGTTGCATACCTCTTTTTCACATGTCCAGAGTTCATTTGCATGGCTCCCTTCTCATGGCTTTGGTGGCAGGCAGGCTTTAAGTGGGCCGGGTCTGTCTGGGTCAAAGCACCGGCAGTGTTTTTTAGGGGACCTCGAAACGGGTCTCTATCGGGCTCTATTTTCGGGCCTCGCAGAGGCAGTCTGTTTTCTTTTATTTCTCTTGTACTATTGTTACACACATACTTAAGCAAATCAAGCTAATGCGCTCCCAATTCCCCTGGCATCCCCAAACCAGCTCGATCAGAGGCACAACTAGAGTGCCCACAACTCCTTATTAGTGTGCTTTCATCGCACCATTGTGTCGGTCAATGGCAACTCAAGTGGGATAATTTAGCAGCTTAAACCACTTTGTGTGAGAAACTGCCTACATTTTGATATCTCTTCTTTACTTCTGATCATGGGAAACTTGCCTGTAAAACTCCAGTGAAACAAAAGTTAGACCTGAAATAATACAAACGTGTTAGCACAGAAGGAAATTTAATGTGAACACATCATAACGAGGATGTGACAGCCCTATTTTGCAAGTGTGAGAACAGGAGGCTGATTTTGTGCCCTGCGTCACTGGCCTGCAGAATCGTCCAGTTGTTTGGAACACCACGAGCCTCTTGGCATGTTTACCGCCAGTGGTAACGCCACAGAGGGGCCTATTCTGTGTCCTGGCGACAAGCACCCACTGGCATACTCACGGGGCGACAAAGGGGAGGAGGGAGCGTTTGCACTGTTGAACGAAACGCCCATGGGCACAGTAGTAGCAAGTGTGGAGATGCAGGGGCTCTAAGAATGGGTGAAAGAACGACAAAGAATCATTAACATGCAAATGGTCTTTTAAAGACCAGTGAAGTACTCGGGCCCAGCTGTGTGTGTGCCCGGGAAGCTGTCTCAGCCTGGCCGGCGGCCACACACAATGGGGGGGGGGCTCTGAGGAGTCCTAAAGCTGACGGCTTGTCAGAGCAAGAGGTACTATTCAGACCACGCCCTTACTTAGATCGGCCATACCCCTTTGAGGTTTGCCCCGCCCCTTTTAGAGCACCCCCAGTTTTTTTCCACATAAAAATTCCCTGGTGGCAGGTTAGGCATGCCGCTTGGAGTGGGTGAGTCTCCAGGCGGCCGCTACATGTAGTTCACCTTCAGTGTGTTTTGGCTTCCACGTGAAATTGATAAGTCTCTGGGCGGCTAAATGAATGTTTCCCTGTGCTTGCCTTTGATCTTTGGCATGTATTCTTTGATTCTTTGCCTTTGTACTGTGTTTGCCTTTTTTTCTTTGGAGAGATTGAAAGGCATTCTTATTGTGTGTTTGGCGCACCGCTGGGAGCAGGTGAGCATCCCGGCTACTGCCGGCTGGGTCCCAGTACCTTTTAGCGGGATTCTGAGTCAGGTATATACCACTTCTTGATGGGGGATTGGAGCATGCTTGGAGAGGGCCCCTGAGTGTGTTGCATAGCAACAGATTGTGATGCGACACTGGGGGGAGATTTTCATCCAGCAAGTTCACAGTATGCTGCAAGATCATATGTGGGCTGTTGATTAAGGTCCTGGACTCAGACTCTGAAGGGTAAGGGTTTCGAGCCTTGTGGTCTCTACGGTTATGTGCATTTTCAACTTCTAGGCAGCTACCAAAGTCAAAATGTTCTGCCGCACTAGGGATTGATAGGCAATTTTGTTGTATGTATTGGCGTGTCGCTGGGAGCAGGTGAGTCTCTCGGTGGCCACCTGCTGTGGCCCAGCTCTTTTTAGCAGCACTCTGAGTCAGGAACTTGGCACGCTACGCTGGAGGATTTGAGTGCAATTTGGGGGAAGACCCTTGAGTGTACGGGCAAGGCCCGCAGGCTGCTTGTGGGAATCCGCGACACTGCCCTATGCTGCCACAAGTGGATTCGAGATAAGGTAATAACTAGTTTATGGGGCGGGATTTAAAGGCAGGCCCTGCAGTGAAACTGCTTTGAAGGCAACACACCTGGAAGCCTCCTAGTCTAACATAGAACGCAAAGTGATAGAAGTCATTGTTTTGTGTCCTCCCAAGGTACTAGTGTCTCAGAAATTCTGAATGAGTTTGCCCTTGTGAGTATCTTGATTTACCTATGCACTAAGGAGTTGCAGAGGGTGCCATTGTAATAGAGCCATACATCAATTACTAATTCAGGCCTTCTGGGAGGCATGTGTCTAATACCTTGAATACTAACAAGCATTGGTAAAGCCAGTAGGCCGAGGTCTGTGCTTTTTAATTAAAGATTTGTGCCTTGACTACAAAGGTAGGGTTTCATTTTGCTATAAATATTCCTAGCTATGGAAAACTATTTTGTAATAGCTCAAGTTTATTGTTAGCACAATTGGTGGCTTTGGTGGTCTTCCTCCATCGTTGTGCCAGCACTAACATATATGTTTTTATCCCCATGTAGAGAATTCAGGCATGTTTTCGACTTGGGCACTTCTCATGATATCCCTTGATCTTTGAATGCGCAATATGGCCCCAAAACACGTGTGCTCTTCAATGGACACTCAAAAGGAAATTTGCTCCCACAGCAAGCTCTGGAAGGCAGAGAAGCTACATGGTACTAACTGTGCCCTCAATAAGTTGTCACAAGGACACCTCCACAAAATGCTAGAAGAAAATCCTGGTGTGTTTCAGGGACACCCTCAATACACCTCAGAGTAAGGCTGTTTTGAACCAGCAGGCTAAGATTGCAGAAGAGGGTCAGTCATTAGGGAGGTCGCCTGTCTTCAGCCACACTGGACAGGCACCCATAGGGCCTGTGTTCATCTCAAGTGTGGGTGTGGTGGGTCAGAGCAATGTGGTTATCTTCCCAATGTCCAAGAGTGACGGTTCCAAACCGTCAGGGTCGGCACCGGCACCGGCAGTGCCTGTAGTGGTGACCATGCCTCTGCCCCACAGGTCCTGGCCCCCTGTCATAGCCACCACATCTGGCATGTCCTTTGTTACCACAGCACCGGTAGTGGGGCTGGAGGGGCTCTGACATAAGCTTGGGCAAATTTTGCGAATTAGCAATTCACAAATTTGCGGATTTGCGAATTCGCAACCCGCAAAATTCGCAAATTTGTGCAAATTTGCAGATTTTTTTATTTTGGTGTTCGCGGGGCACTTTGCGTATTCGCGGGTGTTCGCGAGGCGCTTTGCGTTTTCGCGGGGGGGGGTTTTGCTGGTTAATCACTGCCCCCTCTCGTTTTTTATGCCCATCTGCCCTCTGTACCACTCGTTTCTGTGCCCTTCTGCCCTCTGCCCCACTCATTTTTTGTCCCCTTCTGCCCTCTGTCCCTCTGTCCCACTTTTGTGCCCTTCTGCCCTCAGCCCCACTTAGAATGGAGCTGGCAAGCTGCCAGCGCCATTCTAAAATAGCTGCAAATAGCTTCAACAGGAAGCACTAATAGATAAAGTAAAGCAGGTGCTGGAGTTGAAGGTCAAATTAAGTTACACAATCATTAATCACCCCAAGTCTGGGGTTATTAATGATTGTGTAACTGAATTTGAGCAGCACCTGCTTTACTTTAACTATTAGAGCTTCCTGTTGAAGCTGACTTTTGTAACTATTTTAGAATGGCTCTGGCAGCTTGCCGGCGCCATTCTAAAAGAGTTACAAAAGTCAGCTTGAGCTTTTGACCCAATCTGTTCCGCTCGCGGATTTTGCGGGAAATTCGCGAATCTCGCGGATTGCGAATTTACCGAAAATCCGTAAAATTTGCGAGCGGAACGGATTTTCCACCCATGCTTACCCTGACAGTTAATCAGGTTATCGCAGCATGCGGTCAAGGTGGCACAGCGGTGCAGGTAAGAACGGAGCCAGTATCCCCTGCTTCTCCTCCCATGGTAAGCTCAGGCCAGTTCACCCTTTCGGACAGTTCCATGCTTTTTGGGTCAACATCACCTATCCCAATATCTCCTTCAGCGATTGCTTGGCTGATCCAGCAGAAAAAAAAAGAAAAGATCATTAAAGGGGAATAAATGGATGTATTTGGCTTGATTAATGCAGGTGTAGTTCAGGGAAAGCCAAGAGCAGAAAAGGAGGGTGAGCAGAAACCAAAAAAGGTTTAAGCAGAATTTTCCCTTAAGAATTGGGTGACAGACTTTTTCATCTACTCTGCAATCCTGTCTGAAAAGTTCCCCGCCTTAGCACCCCGATTGTTTGACTACATGTCACTTATACATAGTGCATCTTCAGACTTTCAGGGCTTGGCCGGGCTCCAATACAACATTAAATGTAGGTAAATCATAGCGATCAGGCCAGATATTGCAGGGGATCAGAGGGAATTTATCATCTGGCATTCCAAGTTCAACATGGCCCCCTCAGCTGCTAAATTCTCGCAGTCCTTTCAGTCTGGGAAAAGCTCTGGGGACAAACAATTGGCCTGCTGACAATACAACAAAAAAGAATGTATTATGTGTGTGGCCTGTAAGTTGAAATACACTTGCTCCTTTTGCAGACCCAAGGGCAACCAGAAAGTAATGCTTTAAGAAGCATGGGAAGCCATTAGAGTACCCTGCCACTAAAAGTCATCCAACCCATTGCAAATTCTGTCAAACTCCCCTCGACCATTTGTCTCCATGTGCTTGCTCACCTCCTCAGCAAAAACAATAATAGGCATGACACTCATCTGCTGTATTATGATTTATGGGTAGGTTTCTGCATTCCTTCCAATACTTCCCCAACCCCGGTTCCACCCAAAAATCAAATGTCGATGTTGTGGTATCCAGGGGTTAGAGAGAAGATTCTTAAGGAGATACTGGCAGGGAGGGTGGCGGGTCCGTTCTGCATCTCCCCATCCAAGACTTATGTTGGTTCCCCTCTTGGTGTGGTGCCTAAATTCAGTTTGATCCACAACTTATCTTTTCTGTCAGGGTCACCTGCAATGACGACCTGGATCAAGCTTTGGGGGCTGTGCGGTACACCACCTTTGACAATGAGATCTCTAAGCTGTAGAGGTTGGGACGGGGGAGCTAATTACCAAATTGGACATCGGATCTGATTTCCATCTCCTGCCGGTATGCCCAGAGTGTGCTGCCTCTAGGGATTGTTTTTGTGCAGGAAGGTTTCCTTTCCTGCACAAAAATAATCACCTAGCAATGCAGGCACCCTTGCACCATGATGCAAAGGTGCCTGCGTTGGCACACTGCAGCCCATTGTCCACCAGCACAGGGGAAAAGGACAAGAATGCACCTTATCTGATAGAAACAGCACATCACTGCCCTTTTCCTTTGCATAGGGCAGCACAGCAAACCCTCATTAATGGGGTTCTTAGAATGGAAGGTCAGGGACTTAGTGGCCTCCAATTACGTGGTGCATTACTTAGATGAATTTCTGTATGTTTATGGGCCCTGGGCTCTTCGGCATGCGCTAAGGTCCTACTGGGTTTCTGCAGGCTGGCATAAGCTCTGGATGTACTGTTGGCTGAGGACAAGACACAGGGCCCCAGGACTATTATTTCCTTTCTGGGCATTGAGATTGATGTATTGGCAGGATTATGTAGGTTACCCCGGGACAAGGTACCGCATTCAGGGTCTACATTGATTCATGCTTGGCAGTCAAAAATGTCACACTGCATTAATTGGGGGTACTGGTAGGTCACCTAAGCTTTGCCCTGAGGGTGATCACCACAGGGAGGTTTTTTTTCTAAGAATATCGCCAGGGCCATGTCTGGTCTACAGGCCAAACACCACCACACCAGGCTTTCTCAAGAGGCCAAAGAGGATTTGAACATATGGCGTGGACTTTCTGGCTAATTTTAATTGCACGCTCTTACGGTACCAGCCAATGCAGTCCAATGCAGAGTTGGCCTGTCACACGGATGCTGCAGGCAGCGTGGGGTTAGGCCCTCTTTTTGGCAGCAAATGGTCCATGCAGCATTGGTCAGAAGATTGGGTGTCATCTGGGCTCACATGCAACATAACCTTTCTGTAACTGTTGCTTGTCATGGTGGCTTTGCAGATTTGGGGTGCATACCTAGCCAATAGCAGATTATCATCTGGTCACACAGCATGTCAACGGTTATGGAAATTATAAACCATAGTGCTAGATGCCCCTTTGTCCTAAGGTTACTTAAGGCCTTGATCCAAAGCTGTCTTTTGCACCGCATGTATTTCTCTGAAAAGCATGTCCCTGGGGCAGGTGGATGAGGACATGTCAGACTTCCCAAAGGACCTGTGGAGGCTTGGTGCCCCGCTGCCGCAGAATTAATAGCTGCATCCTTGACCCCCGGACAAAACGTATGTATGAAACCCCTTGGGGTGTAAACCAATCTTCTTTTAGCTCACCCAATGAGTCTGAGGACTTTGCTCCAGAGTGCTTGCTGCATTCCCTGGCTAAACTGAAAGATGGGGATTAGGTGTGTCTTTAGTCCAGAGTTAGATCTCAGCAATTGCCTTCTTTGCAGGGCTGAGGAGCATTAGGGATCCAATGAAAGATTTCAGGTATGGAAGGCCATCAAGAACTGAGAGTGCAGGTTCCTGCTACAGAGGACTGCGGAAAGCTTATCACTGTAGCCAGGCTGTTGTGTTAGGTTAGGTTAGGTTAAGAGGGTTTGTAGAGCGCACAGCTGCCCCATCAAAGGGGTGTCCCAGCACTAGCAGCAGCAAATAGGGAGACACTAAGAAAAAGAATGGCAAGGCCTAGAGTGGAGGGAGTTTTTAAAGCCTTACTGAAAGCTGAATAATTATTCAGACTGCAAATGTGCAGTGGGAGAGAGTTCCAAAGTTTGGTTGCTAGTGTGCGAAAGGAACAGGCAAATTTCCATGCATTTCATGGCGGAACGGAGCTGTCCGCCCACCTCTAATTTTTACCACCTGTTTGGGGGTGTGTTGGACTTGGCCCGTCTGGCAGGTCTGCCCCTGAAGTTTTTATGGTATATGTAACCTGGGGATGGTGATTCCCCCTCTGAATGCGTGTGAAGAGAGAGCGACCTACCCTTCCATTGGAATACATGGGGAATGGATGTGTCCTCGGTAGTTCCCGATGCGTAGGGTGTGCAGGGTCAAGTCTGGTATGTATGAACTCGTGAGATTGAATGCTGCGCAACGGTATATGTGGTATGAGTGTGTCTAGTGTAGAAGTCCCCCTTTTGGAAGTTGGCATATTTGTGGAATGTGTGCCTGGCGTATGATTGGACGAGGCTGGCTGGTGAGCCTGGCTCCCAGGATCTGGGAGGGTCTGCCCCGGTGGTGAATGGAGTGTTTAGCATGCTGATGTGAGGGGAGGAGTGAGCCTGGGTCTGCTTGTGGATTGACTGTCTGGTTTGAGTGTCATGAATGAGGCTGGGTTTTCCCCAGACAATGCTGGCTCCACCCCCTGGGGTGCGGCTGATGTTCCTAGCCTGGCCAGTGTAAAGAATCCCCCCATAACCAGTTCCAGCTGGTTCTCCCCCTGCCTGCCCCTTCAGACCAAGAATGTGTGTATAAAAAGGGTGCTGTGACACTCTGGACTGGTTCTTGTTCTCAACTTGAATCTACCAGGGGCTGCTGCTGCTTGGGCTCGGGGTTGGCTTGCCTCCCTGGGCCCTGCCCTACTCCTGGACTGCTGATGGCCTTTTCCCTGCTAGGAGCTGCTGTGCCCCCCCCGAGTTCCTGGACTCTTTGCTGGACTTTGCTGTCTTCTCTGACCTATAGCGCTTGGGAGCGCTGTATTCCTGCTACCTGTGCTGGGAGCACTGGTCCTGACCTACTAGCGCTTGGGAGCGCGTCATCTTTGACCTAACGCTTAGGTAGCGCTTTATTTTTCCTTCCAGGACGGCCCAAGCCGCTGCTGGCCGATCGTACACCCTATATTATGTGGTAAATATTTTACCGTATCGTTTTTGCCATATAATTATAAGTACAAGAATAGCTCAATCAAATGAAAGGCAGAGTCCGGGGTGTCTGAGTCTTAAAGGGCTTTAATTCAGAAATGACTCGAGTCAATGGAGATCTGTTCCATCAATACAAGGGTTCGAGCATGCAAGGGAAGATGTCAGGAAAGATGTCAACGATTTATTCACAGTACATGGCATATATAGTAAAATGACACAATAGTATTGCATACAGTAGGTGTGACAAGTGAAATGTATATGATAAGAACACATGTGCGTAGCAAAAAGGCGTGAACATGGGTGTGCACAGAGGCGTGAACTAGAAACGTCACAGAAAAGTGTCATAAGTGGGTGGATGCTTAGTGAATTCTTGCAGAGTCAGCTGAAACCTATGGCCTGGATGCGTGCGCAGCTAATATGACGTGTGGTTGACGTGTGTCTGGAGTAAGCTAAGAATCTGACTTTTAACACTAGTGGAGAAGACATAAGTCTGGTATGTCAGATCGACCTGTTCCTGAAACATATCTGATATCTTGTGTTTGGAGGATGTTTATACTGGAGGAAAAGGTCTTTCGGGCAGAGGCTATGCTACACTGAATGTATGCGTGTCTAGGTGCAGATGCGCAGAGCCAGGGCCTACCAGGGTAACGGGAGCAATGAATTACATGAGGAGGACAGGAAGGCTTGGCCCTTTACTCTGCAGTCGGGGAACTGTTTACTTATTTTACTAGACAGGAATGTGTTTTCGAGGAGGCTGAGCTGGCTACGCTGATAACTTGAAGGCAAAATACTGTTTTTGGCAGGCAGAGCAGGCCGAGCCGGGCACCGCTCACTTGGCAGGAAGTAAGGCAGAGGTCAGGGATGCATCTCATCTCCACGTTGCAGTTTTCGGAGACAGAGGCGAAAAAGTGGTTCAATGGCAGGAATCAGGGCCTAACTCGGCAGAGCCAGAAAAACGTGAAAGTGCACCATGTAAAGACGGTGGCACAGCATACTTAGGAACTGAATTATCAATCCATTCAAGGTGGATCTGAAAGAGGACATGTTAACGTTGGACGCAAATGTATTTGCGTCTTTAAATTCGGTTGCGGAGGGAAGTTACATGCACTTTAACTCGTACATGGAGACGATGGGGTACTCGTTAGGGGACATAACTTGACCATAAAAATTCCAATTACCTCATTCCCTCCTTGTCCCCTACGGACCCATTAGGATATATCTATTTTCATGAGACCATCTATCTGTTCGTATAACATCATTTGTTCCTCTTTCTTTAATCGGGAATGGGAACGTGCACTTGAGCGGGGAATACAGGATGTGGCGCACAAGCCGCAAATCGCTGGCCCACATTGAAGACATAGACAGCAACTGAATACAATGGCCAATATAATCCCTAGGAATGACAATAGCTTCCATCCCCAGGCTGTTACTACACCCCAGAGCCAACCGGACCAAGTCCATGAGCCTGGGTTCTGGTGTATCTGATGGGCAATTTCGTGAAGTCTGGTGATGGCCTTATAGACCGAAGGCGCGTTATTAGGAATAAACACGCAACAACTGGATCCGATGACTCTACAAGCTCCGCCCCTATCGGCCAGGATGACGTCAAGGACAAGGCGGTTCTGAAGAACAACAAGTCTCATAGCAGACTGCTCCTCTGTTAAGTTGCCCAAAGCTGAAGTAGTCTCATTCACTACTGCTTCGAGAGTTCTGGTTAACTTGCGTATCAATTTACTATTAAACACTGTGCCTAGATAGGGAAAGAATCCTTTATTGAAATCTGTATATTGTTCCCATGCGGTTTCAGTATAATCAACTGATGGAAGGTCTCTTTTGGCTCTGACATGAACGAGGCGGGAATTTCTGTGATAATCAGGAGGTGCTAGAAAAACAGGTGGTAGTAGGAATGCAATGTAACAGGTACCATCCCAGTCTAGGGGTAGACGTATATAAGCTGTATGACCACAAACGAAATAGGAATGGCGGGAAGGTTTGAATGTAGACTTGCCTTTATCACTGAATTCGATCACAGTTCTGCATTCACTATGACCTAGGTGTACTGAACCATTCTTTCTGACACATAATTCACCTTTGACTGGCAATACTGACATAGATGGCAAGTCTGGACTAGTTTCTGACTGAACGTTTAGAATCATGAGATCAAGTGTAAAATTGCCTAATCCATACACTTCATTTTCTAGGTCGGTCCCTGTCCTTTGGGGAAGACCCTCCTTGTCTGGGAAATATGCCTGATTCAGAACTGTGTTCAGATTCCCCCATACCCATCTACCCTGGAAAACTATGAAATCAGCATCTACGGAATTAATTAAACTAAACCATGCACCACAGGAACCATTGTGTGTGAATGGATACGGAAAGAGGGGCAGAACTCCCTGATATTTCTGATAGGGTGGGAGTCGGCCACATATCCAACAATTGGTGGCATTGCTGGTCTGATGGGAATGGTGTAACATACTGATGAATGAATTGTTGCGCAGCGCAAGTCGGTAAGATAGTTCGTGTGGAGGCAGCTCACTAAACGTATGTTCTGCAGTGTCATTAGAAAAAGAATGTGGAAACGGAAAATACATGTACAACATCAGGCTGGTGCCAATTAACGTAAGACTCAGAAAAAACATAATAATCAGGGTGCAGACGCACCTACTACGGAGATTTTTACAGTAACGATTTCTTTTCATGATCACCTGTCTATCTCTCTCTCTATTTGGATCTAGCTTGTACATTGTCAGAAACTGCCTAACCGCTTCACCCAGGAGGGGACTTAAACAATTAAACTCTCTGACTTACTAGACCTTAGTTTTAGTTTGTACTCCTCTTGGGGAGTTCTCTCTCGAAAAGGGAGTTTAATGTCTGTCTTTGGTACGTGAGAGTCCTGGGAGTCAGGGCTGGGCAAGAGTCCATGGAATTTCTTAACGTGACTAGAATGCACCCAGCCCTTCCTCCCAGGACTCTGCATGGGGACTCTGCGCTGTTCCCATCGAGTGCCCACCTCGATTTCTGTCCCTTCTACCCGAACCGGTGCCCACCCGGCATTGCCCAGAGATCGTCACCGCCGCTGCCGGAGTCCGCCTGTGAGGTGCGGCGCCCGCCTCCTTATCCAGGGCCGCGCTGTCATTGGCGGCCCCGGAGAAAGCAGGCAGCATGCTCATTGGCCCCGGCTGCCGAGACTCCGGCGACGTCATTGCTAAGCCGCGTAGGGATTGGCCCGACCCTGAGGGCTTCCCCACGCGCACCCGGAAGTCCTGTGATTTCCCTGAGGGGGAGCACCGCCACCGCCGCACCGAGGAACCCAGAAGAGAGGAGCTGTGGCCCCGTGAAGCCGCCGCCTCTAACAGCCGGTGAGTGCGGGCGGGCTACGGGTCGCTCCTCTGCCCTGGGGAGTGCTGTGGATCGGCGCAGCCCTCTCCCTTGGTTCTAGAGTCCGGGAAGGACTCCAATGATGCTCCATCTTTGGCTCTTTCGTTTCTTGAGCCCCTGAGAGGCTCCACCTCTGGCCCCTTCGTCCCTCGAGCCCGGCGAGGCTCCACCTCTGGCCCCTTCGTTCCTCGAGCCCGGCGAGGCTCCACCTCTGGCCCCTTCGTCCCTCGAGCCCGGCGAGGCTCCACCTCTGGCCCCTTCGTTCCTCGAGCCCGGCGAGGCTCCACCTCTGGCCCCTTCGTCCCTCGAGCCCGGCGAGGCTCCACCTCTGGCCCCCTTAACTTCCAGAGCCCCGAGAGGCTCCACCACTGTCTCTCGCTCTTACGAGCCTGCGAGGCTCAGCCCCAGCACATCTGTCCCCGAGCCCGTGAGGCTCCCCCCTGCTGCCTAATTATTCCGAAGCCTGCGAGGCTCCAACGTGATGCCCCCATCATCTACAGCTGTCCAGCACTTCGTGGGCAGCTGCCACGTTTAGGTTTATGGTAGGCTACCTGCAGCCTACCCTGACATTGAGACCTTGGGCGTCCTAGCCCCCGAAGGCCAGTGGCCTGTTGAGAGTACTAGCTAAATGTTAATTGTGCTCCTTGAGAGTTATTCTATGTGTCCTTCCTACAGGTACCTCTGTTGTGTTGTGTACCTTGTCCCTTCCCTCCTGAATACCCGATGTCCCCTGTATGTGATCCCTGGTCAGAGTGAGTTCTACTGCTAGTTCTAGGAAGCTCCCAGTTGTAATATGTTCTCAATGCCGACTCCATCATGTGCACCTTCCTGGCAGTGGTCCCTTGGCCCTGCCCTGTACCTTTTCCCTTGTAACCCCTGCCGTGCCTCGAGCACATTGTAAAGTGTATGTTTTTATGTGTCCTTCTTAATACAAAGACTATTTTCATATATCCTTGGTGTGGAGTTCCTTTTGTGGGAGGCCCGGGAGGTTGTTGCTGGTGGGTGCGTGCGCAAATGCTTCACACATGTCCTCCGAGATAGGCCTGACTGCCCGCGCCGCGTTACCTAGAGGGCGAGCAGGGGTCGACTTTACATAGGAGTGGCGGTCTCTGACTGGCTGGGGTGCAAGTCCTGGCCGGCCGGGGGTCCCATTTCCTACAGGGTGGGTGCACAGCCCTGGGTTGTAGGCCACCAGTGCTCACTCCACAGCTCTGGGTTCCTCCCAACCAGCAGGATCTCAGACTTGCTAGCATTGAGCTGCAGACAATTGGCAGACATCCACACAGCAATGGAAGCAAAATCACTCTGAAACTTTGAGGCATCCCGCACATAATCGTTGGAGAGTGCCACTACCAGCTGTGTATCATCAGCATACGATACCACTGTCAGCCTTCTACTTCTAACCACAGCTGCCAACGGTTGGACATAAGGATTAAATAGTGTAGGGCTCAGTGCCAAGCCCTGGGGCACCACTTGTTTCAAGGTGTGGATAGAAGAAGAGAAAAGGGGGCCGTCACCTGGAAGTTTCTCTCGGAGAGGAAAGTGGCAAACCAGTCTAGGACAGTACCTACAATGCCCGCCTCCACCAACCGTTGCAGCAAGATCTGGTGGGAAACCGTATCAAACGCAGCACTGAGATCTAATAGAATCAGTACCGAAGTACGACCCACATCTAGAGTGACCTAGAGTGTATGGTCTTGCACCTGGTCTGTTTGTCCCCGTTTGAGGCGAAGTTTTTAGCCTCTTCTACTCACTCACCTTTTTGGGGCCTTTAGGACTTTGGAGTTAGTAGCTTCCTTCAAGACGGGTCTGTGTTCAGGGCTTGATGTCATGGATGTAACTGTGTCTGGGGACTCCCTACAAGTCAGGATCTGAAGGTCTACTTTGCTTAGGCAGCAGAAGTTGTGTGTTTAGGGCCCACTATCTCCAGGTAACACTTTTTATATGTCTCTTTCCACAGCCAGTGGGTAAGGGTTAGTTAGTGCATGTCTGTTGGTGTAGTCACTCATTTATTCACATGGCAGTGGACCACTTCCTCAAATCTGGACTCAAAGGAACCCAACTTGAGCCTGGTATCAAGCATCACTGGGTGGGTATTGGCCAACTTAGGTCTGAGAACACCATTAGAGGGCACTAAGGAACAGTGATCTGTCCATCCCAGATATTCTTATCATCCATGCTGGTGGCAATGACATGGTCCTGCTAGGGAGACCAGGGGTATGAAGGCAGCATTCTCTACCCTGTCTAAAGTTAGGACATGCTTTCCATTTGTGTCGATCTTGTAGTCTGAGGTGATCCCACGGTCAACCTGGGCCCGGGGGACTCCCTCATGAGCTATGAACAATTCAGTGAAGAAGCTTAACTACTCATAGAGAGAACTCTGGTGGGCTCCGCAATAGGCACAGTATGAAACGGTTTACTCCAGCTAATAAGAGTGGAGTTGTTTCACAGTGACGGAGTCTGTCAGGGGTCATTACATTTTCATTCAGACCATCCGAAGGGCTATTGTTGATCTCTGCCAGCATCGATGGGGGGACGGCGAGTTTGCCAGGAACCTCCTCACTATGTGGTGGTGTCTCGGGCAGCAGAATAGTGGGGGATACCCAAGAATCGTGAGAATGGACTGACCACTGGGTGGGTGCTGATTTGTGAAGGCACTGGGCTGGCGGAAGGGGAAACTGACCTGCTGGTGGTTCTGGAACCTCCTTCCCTACACCGCTGTGTCTGGATAGTACTGCTTGGGGCTTTTGCCAGTGTTTATGTGACCCGGCAGGGGCAGCGCACTATGCACTAGCCCTTCTGAGATGGAAGGATTGTTGAGAAACTTGTATCAAAGCTTACCTGTCAAATGTCTTCTTTGTAATTGTTCACATATGCCCCAGGGCCAGACCTGGAAGCTATATCTTGTTGGGGTCTTCTGGCACAATGCACGCAGCAGAGCTGGGCACATATCAATGGATTGGGGGGGGGGGGGGAATTTGTATATGACATAATTTTTGTGTATCCTTCTTTATCATTGCATTTGCTACATGCATATGTTTTTTTGACCTTCTTCACAGTGAACTGATTTTAAGGTTTTATGTGAATGAAAGGCTATGCTGTGGGCAATCCACAAAACTGTCTAAGTCCTTGCACAAATGTTTGCAATCGGGGAACATAAAATTGGGAGGCGGTGAGTTGCACGTTGTGCACGTACACTATAGTGTTGATGCACAGGCTATACACTGTCCAGACTTCACTCCTCTGGCTGTGCCCCAGGTTTCGAGATAAGTTCAGATCAGGGAGGAGGTGGTGAGATCCAGTCTCTGCCTAAAATAATCTAGAGGCTGTGGCGGAGGTGGAAGTATTGCCATTGGGCTGTTTTCAGGAGAACATATTCGGAGAAAAGTTCAGTGAATGTCTTAAAAAGGGTCTGGAGAGCAGGTGAACCAGCATTTGTACACTGTGCTGTCTCCAGGATCGCCAGTTAAGCATCTAGCCTCAAAATGCAGATTCTCATATTATTCCAGATTAGGGCCACTGCATTGAACCATGCATCCACTTTAAGGGACATTTGAGCCTGCTTCCAGATGCAGAACATGTTCACAATAATGGGGTTATTGAGGCCCCATGTCTTGGTGTTCACAGCATAGAGGGCCGTTAGAGCCTCACATTGTAGTATGGCACTTGCAACCCTGTGCCAGGTAGGCAGATGTGTTAATGCTCCCGACCTTTAGCAAAAAAACATGGACCCCCTGATAAGGATACAGTTCCTGGGTCAGGGCAATGAACTATGGAAAATAAAACACTCAGGCAACAATTATACACTGGCAAAGTATCAGACAACAAATGAATAAAAAATGGTGAGGCACTGAAATTAGCACAAAGGTTTCAATTTAATAAATTGTATACAAATATCATGAACAGATTCATTGACATATGGATTAAAAAAAGGAATAAAAAAGTTTCGAAGATTCTGGGCCAGTATGAAGTTCATAAAACTAAAACGCGGGTGGCAATGCTATTTTAAGTAGCCGTTAAGATATCGGATGGTGCAGGTAAAGCAGATATTGTATATGCCAGTACGGTCGATAAACTATTTTGAAGGAGCCGCGTCGTCAGTCACAATAGTATGAAGTGGCGTCTGTACCTTCTGAAAGGGCCCAGAATCTCCGTGTGACAAGCATTTATGCACTCATCCAATAACACGGGTCGTTTTTTGTAGTAACTACATCGTTAAAAATACGCCGCCCATCCCTACCATGCAGCTCTTTAAACAGCAATAAGACATCCTTATCCACTCTGTCTTTGACCACACTGCATCAATTCTCAACGCGGCTTTTAACTCAGACAACACGTTGACATTAAGATTCCAGGAAAAGAAATCCAACTACATAAAGAGCACATAAATCATGGAGTAGCTGCACCCCATAGAAAGAAAACCTTGTATGAATTTTCTGTTTATATCCACCTGGATTAAAATATTCTATTTTATCGGAAGATACAACATAAGTGACAAGATGGTAGTGTCCTGAGGGAGACACTTTTACTGTGTCGAAACGCGTAGACGGAACCATCTCCACACTATACCACCTGACTAAAGAAATCAAAACATATCTCTGCATTTTATCAATTGAGAAACTTTTTTATTCCGTTTTTTAATCCATATGGCAATGAATCTGTTCATGATATTTTTATACAATTTATTAAATTGAAACCTTTGTGCTAATTTCAGTGCCTCACCATTTTTTATTCATTTGTTGTCTGATACTTTGCCAGTGTATAATTGTTGCCTGGGTGTTTAATTTCCCATAATGAATGCTCCCGACCAACAGGCCAGGTAAGACAGGTGACTAGCTGAGTAGTACATATCCATGTGGGGAGGCTTAACCATCCTGCCTATGTATGTGTATATATTTTGGGCATTCAGAGTTGTGGCACATCCACTCTCCACACAAAGCCTTTGATCACTGAATCTACGAAAGTCAGAAGTGAATAACCAACGCAAATCGTTAGCATTCCCAGTATATACTTTAATCGTGGGACTATTCCCATCTTCACAGCCTGTATACAACCCCACAGCGACAAGTGTGGTTGATTTAGCAAAATCCATGCAGGTTAAAGTTAGTATACGTCATACATTGTCCTGTGCCATTTGTTGCAGCCCCCTGCCTAAGTAAACTTCTAAGCATTTCTGGACATTTGGAATCCATTTTCCTCCCATTACCTGGATGCGGGCTGTGGTTGTAACTATAGATATCAGCATCACCTCACACTTCCCCCAATTCACTTCGTAACTGGAGAATTCTGAGAACTAATTTTGCAATGTCATCAAGGCCAGGACAGACATCTGTGGGTGGCAGACAATCATTAAAATGTCATCAGCATAAAGAACTAAATTTATGGGCCCTGCCGTGGTGGGGATGCTCTGTATGAGAGCAGATGTTCTTATTGCAACTGTCAAGGGCTTTAGGGCTAGGAGGAAAAGCAAAGGAGATAGTCCCTGGATCATACGTGACTGGTGTCCCTCGCAATTAACCTGCACTATCCCCCATTTTTAGCACCATTTACATAATTGCTAGACCTGACACAATTTGGCATAGTTTCCCCAGACTTTTTACTTTCTGTCATGCTGTTTTGAATATGTGCTGAACCTTGTTTTTGCTGGCTTTAGGACTCTGTGTACTTTTTCACTGCTGAGCAGTTCTAAAGTGCACATGCTCTGTGTCTAAAATTAATGGCATTTGTGTTCTCTGTGATTGCCATTTTTGATTTCCTGGTTAGTCCCTAGTACAGTACACTATATGTGTCCAGGGCCTGTAAATGAAATGATACTAGTGTGCCTGCAGCACTGATTGTGCCACCAACATGAACAGCTCTTTAAAACATTTCCCAGGCCTGCTAATGCAGATCCTGTGTTTGCAGTTTTAAACTGCCATTTCAATCTGGCAAGTTCACCTACTTGCCAGGCCCAAACCTTTCCTTTTATTGCATATATGTTATCCCTAAGGTAGTACCTAGGTAGCCACATGGGCAGGGTGCAGTGTATTTAAAAAGGAGGACATGTACTTTTGAGGTTTGCATGTGCTGATAGTGAAAAACTGATAAATGTGTGACCGATGTGCCTATCACTCCCACAGGTTAGCATTGAAGCTGCCTTATAACATTTAAAAAGTCTAACTTCCAATTGGGAAACAATAGGAAAAGTAAATTTGGTGTCTCTGGACTCACAATTTTAAAACATATCTTTTATTGAAGTTGTTTTTCACGTTGCAGGTCTGAAAATGCCACTTTTAAAAATGTATCCTATTCTTACTTTAACCATTCTGTGTTGCTGCCTGTATCTGGAATACACATCTGGGTTGGGTGACAACTGAGCTTTGGGCATTCCTTCTAGACATTCACATACAAAGAGCGCTGAGGTGTGCCCTGCATATCCTGATGGCCCATCACCAGGCTGATTAGTCTTCTTGAGCTATAGTGAGAGGGAGGAGCTGACACTTGCACCAGAATAGGGCTGTGCTTGTCCCCATACAAAAAGTTGCATAACACCCGAGGTGTGACCAGGTCAGAATAGGTCAGGATGTTGTGTACTACAAAGACCTTGCTTTAAATTCTCCCTACCTCAAAGGCTAAAATGGGTATGCATACTGGACCTCTGACACCATATACTCAGAACACTTCTAGAATGGAGGACATTCTACCAGGAAAAAGAGCTGTTGTGCTGCCAGGAGGGACTGCTACTTTGCCGCTTGCTTTTTTTTACCTGGGAGTGAAAGGACTCAACGTGAATCTCTACATATTTCTCTCTGAAGGTTCACCACAGGCTTGTTGGGCCTGCTGCCCATTTCAGGGATATCATGACTTCACCAACATCTTGCTACCAGCACCTGGCTTCTCTGCTGCGAGTCCTGCTCTGCCAAGGTGCGCCAAATCCAGTCCTTGGTCCTTGGAAGTGAGTGTTTGGTGCTGCAACCAAAGAAACCAACTCATCAACACCAACACATTGATCGGAACCAACGCATTTGCCTGCGATATCGGAACATTGCCACTGCCTGCATCAAAGCCGGCACCACCTCTCACCGACTGCACAACGCAGTGACCTTGACTTACAATGCACCTTGACTTTGCTGATGCAGCACCTCCACATCACCACTGCTGCACGAGTCTCAGACACCGCCCTGCCGATGTCTGCATTGCACCGCCCCAAAATCATTCCTGGCTGAGGGAAGGAGGATCTGCTTTCATGGTTCCTCCCACTTTTTGCTGATGTTATGCTGTTTTCTGACTAGTCTGACTGTGATTCTAGTAATCAGGACCCCAGTCACTGTGATCTCTCTATGAATTTGACAATGTTAAGTACTTTGGCACCTCCACAGTTGGCTACTGGTGCACCCTTGTAAGTCCCCAGTATATGGTACTAAGGTACCCAGGTCATAGGTACACCAGGGGTCTCCAATGAGCTACAGCATATATTATGACACTCATGAAAGACTACTCAAATTGTGATTACAGGTATGCCATTGCAGCCTGTGAGAGTGGGTAACTACCCCTCACCACAGATATAAGGTTCCTTATATCTGAGGTCCCTACACTTAAAACCTATAAGTCACCCCTATGGCAAGCTCTTCAGTCCTGAAGGCAGGGTGCTTGGTTACAAGTATGAGGGTGTCCTGCATGAGCAGGGCACCCCCACAAACCCCAAAGTCGATTCTCCTGGACCTGGAAGTGAGGTCAGCCATTCGTTACCTATAGTAGACATCCAGTCAATTACGAGATGTCTAACTATATATATTGGCTGCACTGTAGTATCAAACATGTTGGAATCCTACCCCAACCCTGATTACAGTGTTGAATGTAGGATCCTATGTATTAAGGGGCTCCTCTAGGGTGCCCCATGTATTGCTGGTACCAGCCTTTCATTGCCTAACAGCAAGACTCCCGCTCTGGCACTAGCCAGGACAAAGGATATGGGAGTATCCTCCCCTCTGTCCAGCCCCTCCTCCGGAGGGATCCTTGAATTGTCCCAACCATTTCCCTAAGGTACTTAAGGGCTTACCTAGGGATGCATCGCTTTGTGACAACCCATCGCCTTCAGCCCAAATATTTGACATTGTCACATCTGCCCAATGCACAGCACTCTTGACATCAATGCATCAATGACATTGCTGACTTCAGAAACAATACATCGCCTTCAACAACAACCCATCCCCTCCTTTTCTCAACGGATCGTCCCTGAGCTTCGACGCATCCAAGGTACTGTCAGCGGGTCTGTGTTACTCTTGTATCTGGTCTGTGCTCTATTGCGGTTGGACTAAACTTTTGGATTTGGCGCAACCAGATTGCCCAGTTGGAGCTGTTGATTTCCAAGCACTATGGGGCATATTATCAAGCCTAGGCGTTAATGGTCTTGATAATATGCTCTATGGAATTCCAATCGAAGCTCATGTTAAATGTGAGGGACATCTAACAAGAGCTTCGATTGGAATTCCATAGAGCATATTATCAAGCCCATTATCGCCACTTTATCAGCAGTTTCAAGACGATAAAGCAGCGATAATTTTATCGCCCAGGCTTGATAATATGCCCTTATATTTTTATTTAATCTTGCAAAATGTATTTCTTGATTTTGCATGTTGGAATTTTATCATTTTGGTTTTGTTCTTCTCAGATAAATATCAGCTATTTTTCTAAACTGGTGTTGAGCACTTTTGTGGTGTTTTCACTGTGTTACAGTATGTGTGTGTGCATAAATACTTTAGACATTGCCTCTTTCAGTTCAGTTCAGTTCAGTAAGCTTTATTCGATTATTCAATCATAAATGCACATAAAAACATTAAAACATATACAGTTCATTACTGTTAATTGACAGCATTGCCTCTTTCATTTGGCCTGACTACTTTGTGCCAAATTACCAGAGGGAGGGCACAGGTAAAAGTTTAGTGCCTAATTTATGCGGCCCCTTGTGTCGCAAGAACCTCATTTATTGTGAAGTTCCGTGGTGCAGGAACCTGCTCCATATTTACGAGGCAAATACAAAAACAAAAATTAATGGACTGAATGCTGATCAATGTCAAACATTCTCTCAAATACAGTTACGAGGCAGCACTGTGAAAATGTCTTAATGCATTCTGCAGCACACATAGAATGAAAAAAAGCCACTTGTGGTTGTGTGCAGGAAGGTTTTCCTTCCTGCACAAAAATATTTATCCTTACAACGCAGGCACCCATGCACCATGGTGCAAAGGTGCCTGCGTTGGCGCATGCAGCCCCATTGTGCGCAGGGTAAAGGACAGGAATCAGGGCCGGCCCTAGGCATGTGCAAACTGTGCACCTGCACAGGGCCGCCAAACCCCAGGGGCCGCCACGACGAGGATTCGTTCGTGGCACTGGCGGCCCCCTGGCAGGATTTGGCGGCCTCCCCGGCTCCGACTCCGGCTACTAGCAATGGCAGCGGCCGGCCAGCGCCGTTGTTGTTTATCTGTAGTGCTACTGCTAGTTACTTTCACTTTCCCAAATCAAATCCCAGAGGCAGAGTCAGGCAGCCAGCACTGGGTCCCAGGGCCGTCAATCTTAGCACTACCATGACGTGACGGCCCTGGGACAGCCCCTGCGGCGCGCGCTGCCTGTGCGCAGTGCGCAACTCGCACCTGCTTACGTTACGCCCGGTTACGAGTGTGGTGGTCTGGGGTCGTGGTCACGAGACTAGATTGCGTGCGTGACTGCGTCGTCATCGGAGAACAAAGAAAGATCCTGAACCGAACGCGCCGCCATCGAGCCTGCTCAAAGAGAACACCTCCGACTCCGGTTCGTTCCCAATCCCCGACCCGAGACCGGACCGGACCCTATTTGGATGGTGTGAGAGACTCCCTGTCCTGTCGACAGTCAGTCAGTGAGCCGCGGTCTTGCACTCAGCACTGCACAGGTACTGACTCAATTAATTTCAAATCGGCACTTACTAGTAATGTGCAATGTGATGTGGGAGTGGGAGGACGGTGCAACACTAGTGCAGGCCAGAGGCCTCGAGCAGTGAGTCACTCACTGAGTAGGTAGGCTTTAGTTTACAGAATGGATTGTTGAGAGCTCCCATCATGCATCCCAATTCAATCTGTCCTTAAACTACCTGCCAGGTCTGTTAATGGCGGGCGCCACTGCCGGTTTTTCACCAAAAATTACCTACCTTGTTGTGTCAGTGATTGTTGACACTCTGCCTGCAAATGGCTGGTACTCCAGTGCTTTACCGAAGTGCAAGTCCGAGGATAAGGAATCCTGACAGCTGTACGTGCAACAGTCTTTGCATGTGCCCGGTTGAAGTCCAAAGAAATAAAAAGCGTGGTGTACGTTTTTGCACATTGAGACACGCATCAAGAAGTTGCATCGATTTAAAATGAAAAAGATAAACGTGTTAGGGCTTAAACCAGAAAGGTTGTTGCTCATATAAAAGGAATGTACATGTACAAAAATCTAATCTTGGGACAAAAATTCCGATAGGGTCGTTTGTACTTTATTTTTATTTTGAGACAGGGCGGGCGATTCAAAGGTTGGAGAGTGGGATAATAATTGACATTTTAGTGAAACTGTCAGAAAGTTAGGTCTGAAAATAAGACGAGTAAGTGCCTTTCAAGGATGAGTAGGGAAAAGGCTTTCTCCAAAGGACAAATGCTCTCTGCAGAGTTCCACAATGAGTACTCCTGTGGATTGTCCCCCATGTGTAAAATCGACTGGGAATGCCCCCATGCAAAGGAGGGAAATCCTCCTTTTGAATGTGCATGTTGTGAAAAAACAGATCAAAAGAAAGTTAGCACTGATTTGTATACCAGGCACTCTAGCTGTAATGGGGCTTCAAGTGTGCGCTTCAAGTGTGCATATCAGTAGGTTGAGAGAACAGAGAAGCAGACGCAACTATGTTCACCTTGATGTCCACAAACGAGGAAGAACATGTTCCCCATTCTAGGAGGTAAAAAATTCATGAAGTCTAAAGAAATAATTCAATCAAGTCGTGTTTTGTGCTGTAGCTCCTTTAAATAGAGTCTTTCTTCGGATTTGTTCAATTAGGCCATCGTATCAAGTTTTGCACTGGGCAGGAATGTGAGATTTATTTTTTTAACTTAGTATATAGTTACCTAGATGATATGTTGGCAGACGATATTGTGGGGGTGCAGTAGTTTAACATGTGAATGATGCCTACTTGTCTGCCTTTCTAAATTAAATGGAGTGACCTGATTTAAATGGGGACATTTGCGCACAATGAATGAAAATGTTTATGAACATTATTTTCATAGGTGTTTAAGCCTAAGTCACTCGCATTGTATAGTTCTTTGAAACCTACGTGGGTTAAATCTGCATGATATAAAACAAATACAAATAAAACAAATGGTGGAAGGGGCTGCCAGTTTCAAATAGCAATCTCTCTTTTGCCGAAGGCTGGAAATGAAGAGCTGTTTGTACCTGGAAGTGATGTTTGGAGCATACTGCATACTTGGCTGGCTTGGCTGTAGACTGCTAGGTGACCCTTGCATTAAGGCACTTTTGCAATGCATTTGATTCCACTAATGTGGTCTTCCATCTTATGTCCTCATTATCCCATTGGCCATTTTGCTCTGTGTTTTCACCCCTAGCTGCTCCTGCGTGTATTCACATACTGTCCAGCAACACCGCTATCAGGACCAGTGTACAGCTGTATGATTCCTTGTGCCAAGCTCCTAGTGGGCATAGGGAGAGGGCGCCCATGTCCTCTCAAGTATTTGGCCACAAGTACATTTAAACCAAAGTCGGTGGGGCAGATAGCTCTGCACCTAGAATGGTAATGACGGGCTTGTTGTATGTTCTCAAACTGATGAAAGGGGAGCAGCGAGGTGGGCTGTCCGTGTCTGGGGTGCATGCATAGAGGTGGGTAGGATTGGGTTGGCCAAGAGGGGCACACAGCAGGAGTAAGGGCTGCAGGGCCTCGATGAGCTATTCTGTGGCTGCATGAGGAGTAACAGCATTGTTACATGGCCCCCCTGGAGGATGTGGTCACTCCCTTTGGGATCAAAGCCGTCACATATGCTGATGACACCCAAATGGTTGTTTCATTCTCCTTAGAAAGTGACAAACTTAGAAACCTCCATGACTGTCTTGAAGGAATCCATAACTGGATGTGTGACTCAAGGCTTAAACTAAATGGCTCTAAAACTGAGCTTATGCTGCTGGGACACCAAACAACATCCCTCCCCATTGCTGTGGCCATCATGCTTAGGAACCCTTCCTCAACCCAAGACAGAACTCAAAAGCTTGGGTTTCTGGCTGGAACAAGACCTCTCTCTGAAAACACAGGCCAAAAAAACGGCTGGTACCTGTGTGGGCCTACTCCGCTCTGCCAGGAAGATTCTTCCATTACTCCTCACACAGTCACAAAAATTTCTTATTCAAGGTCTAATCTTATCCAGATTAGACTATAGCAACGCCCTTTTCTTGGCGGCCCCAGAATCCACTATTAATATTCTTCAGCGAACACAAAATGCTGCAGCAAGGCTTCTGACAGGCACCCCTCAGAGAGCATCAGCTAAACCAGCCCTAAAGGCTCTCCATTGGCTACCGATCCGTGAAAGGGTCAAATTCAAGGCCCTAAATACGACTCACAGAGCTTTGCAGGACCAAGGGCCCCCCATGCTTAAGACCATGCTCTACCCATATAAACCTAACAGGTCTCTGCGTTCCTCCCAAGGTAACCTGTCCACTGTCCACAGAGTCAAGTAGGACCGCACTGGAGGGCGACGCTTTTCGGTCACAGCAGCAACTCTATGGAATTCCTTGCCAACCCAGCTGCGCGCTGAACCAAACTACATGAAATTCCGGAAGCTACTTAAGACCTACCTTTTCCCGCAATAATTTTGACTCCCCTCTTCTACCTCTCTGTTTTTTTCTTCTCAGTTGTTAATTGCAATCTCAGCGCTGGGACGCTCCCGGGCAGCCACGCGCTATATAAATCCCTTTTCATTTTCATTTCATTTCATTCATTTCATTGACGAGTTGTTACCTCTTGCAACAGCAACTTGGGTGTGTGAGGAGAGAGTGGATGCTGTTCATTCAGTGCCAGGGTTACAGCTCTTGGTAGTGTACCATTTGCACCCCGGCCCGTTAGTGCATACGGCCTACTACTGTGCCACAATCATGTGTCTTTTTTTTGTTGCTACCTAACCATGGAGGCACAATCTCCTCCTAGGGTGGATTAAATTCCTGGAAGCAGCCTGACAAGAGCTGATGTCTCTGCTTTTAGCATAGCCATAGGTTATATGTGCTTTCTGCGATCCTGGCCCTGCCTGACCAAGCTATCCTCTCTTGACAGCTTGACATTAGCTGAAATCTAGACATGCCAGCTTGAGCATAGCTGACATATTCCTAGTGCCAGCAGAGCCCTTGCAAACATCTCCCATGTGTTAATATGCACATAAATGGTGTGTTCCTCCTGACAGAAAATTGTAATTGGCTTCCCTTGGTCTACGTGACCATTCTGTGGTGTCAAGTCTAGCTGACCTCCCCAGTTTCAGCAGCTCTGTATTTGACATGCATCTGCTGTCAGCTTGTCTGTAGCTTAATTCTCGGTAGTAAAACACAACCGCAGCTGACTTTTTGTATGTGTTGGTCTGTGCCTGGCTGACCCACTTCCACCTACCTGAGTCTATCTGACCTGTCCATAGTGGTCGATTTACCAGTTTGACGGACGCTCTTTAGAAGGAGTCACCCTTGGTCTGAGGTTTATTATGTTCTGGTTTAGAAGAGATGTGGCCATGGCTTTAAGTGGGCCAGGTCCTGCCGGTGCTCAGCACCGGCAGTTCTAAAAAAACAGGTGTTGGAGCGGGTCCCTATAAGAGACTCGCTATAGTACTTTCACAGTATCATCATTTCAGAACTGAATCATTATCATTGTTATATACAACGAAGCCATGGTTGCTGCTTATTTATCTTTCACACCAAACAACCATTGGCAAACCCGATAGCCCTGACTTTAGTTCTTGTGGTTGTAATGGTGCTACTTGTTTTATTATATATCTGGATGCAATGATAGAAGCTGCAAAATACCAGGCGTGTGGCACTGGCACGCTATGTTAAACACAGATTTTCAGCTTGTGTGGTTGTGTAATAAGAATGTTCTCACCTCAGGCACTGGATGCTAGCACAGTTGATTCAGACAGAGCAGGCAGATAGGGGTTTATTTCTGTAAGTCCACACAGCCCAGCAGCCTGGCTCTGCATCCTGAGAACGCCATCTTTTCCTTCATAGGCCATGACGGGGCACAGATTGTAGTGCAGTCATTCAGTCGAGATAGACCCAGGGCAGGGGTACATTTGGATGCTGGTATATTCCATGCAGTGATACCACCAACAAAAGGGAGGATGATTCTGGGTACTAGGGGAATAGTGTTTTTAACAAGAGCTGGTACCTGGTGTGCAGAGCAGGCATTTGTGTTAAACCAGATGCTGACCTTTTTTGTCTGGGCAAGGGTATATCATAGAACCTCTGGGACAGGGCATTGGACAGGCACTCCACCCTCTGGGCCCTTTCACCCACCACATCTATACGGCCCCACCGGTACCTCATAATCATGGCCAACGGAATTATGCGCCATGGGAAGACAAAAGTCTGCTGCAGTAAACGGCTTGATTCTGCTCAATGTGTGTGGTATGGTATTTATGTTTTTTAAGACCCCTAGGGTTAATTTCAGAAAGGCTCATGTGACGTAGTGACAAAGATGGCGATGAATTCATGCTCCGCTTTTTATTTCCATAGCCACGTTCAGAGAGGTTTTATGGGAGTAATGATTATTCTCACTAATACCAAATATGCAGGATGTAGTGATCATTCCCCTGTTACCAATGTTCGTCATTAAAGAGAAGTAAACGGCATTACAGGACAGTAAGCTAGGCATTGCATCCATGGTAGGTGGACAGTGGTCATGCATGGGTTAAATGACAATGAAACAACAGTAATCGTGTCTGATTGTATTGTATATGATCTATAGTACACACGTAGATACATGCATGTGGAAAGCTTGGCGCACCTAGTCTTTTCAATGCCCTTTATTCGGATGTTATCTTGGTTTTCTTTAAGGTTCTTGTCATTTTGTATTTACAAGCCCCTTGCGCGACCAGTGCGTCACTTTAATATGGGGAAAAGGTGGTGCACCGGCGGCGCAAGGGGCTTGTAAATAAAATAAGCCCCAGGGTTTTTACTGATATCCTTGGTGCATGCGGTAAGTCGTGAGGGGGTCGGTGACACCATGAGTTACCCGCACCGGGTGACACCAACCCTAGTGACGCCACTGTATATAGGCATAGAAATCATAACCGTATGTAGACTTGGCCCATGCAGTCCAAATACGGCATGGCTACTTCCACTAGTTCCAAAAATCCGTAACGATTTCTTGGAAAAACTAGTCTTCAGCAGTCAGGGACTTCCCCTTGCTTGAATATTGATTTATACAAGAACTCATGGAGTTTTCAAAGAACTGTGAGTCTTTAATGACGTTATTATGTCCAACGTTACGTCAAACTCTGCACCTTCAAGGTATAAATATGCCCACACTTGCCCTAGCAAACACACAGTGCTTTCTAGCAGTTCGACTATCTACTTGCTCGACGCAGCTCCGAGCTCGCTACAGTAAGTGCAGAAGGAAGCCGACCCTGCTAGCTGGCACACACAATTAAGTCTAGTATATTCGATAGACACCTAGTCAACTTAAGTCCTACGTCAATTCTATAGTATATGCTATTCCAATGCGCAGAGCCTATTGGGAATATAGGAACTACACAACAAAGTGACCTATCAGAGTCCTAATTTCTTTAGGAAATATCCATTGATTTGGTAATTTGTGGTTTAAATGAAAATGACACATCTAAATCTTTCACCAGCCGCCACTGCTGATTGCCTTCTTTTTTTCCTCACTGTAGCCCGGCCCGTTGCATTGCAAGCAAAATGAAGAGAATTCGAGTACACGAATCTGGTTCTTCTAAACAAAAGAGAAAGGTGGCTCAGCAGGCTTTCGTAGCATCACAGGAAGGAGCAATCCTGAACTTTCTCACCCAAGGGAAACCTAAAGATGGAGAATCCTCTGGCCAGAGTACTGCTAATGCACTAGGTAAAACAGGGGCTGACGACCATAAAGAAGAACAAAAAAATGATGATAATATCCATGAGCAGAATGATACTCACGAGCAGACCAATGAAAATGAACAAGATGACTCTGACATTGATACAAACATGCAGCAATTACCAACTCAGGATGAGGATCCTGACAATAGACCCTCAGACAGAGAAACTGAAACATCATTCATCGGTCCATCAACATCTGGCATTCTGGAGGAGGTTCAGAGTTTACAGGCGGATGATGCTGGTAGTGAAAAGGAAGCCAAAGAGCAAGACCATGTTACAGACCTGTGTTCTGAATACGACTTATGTGATTGGAGTGATCCTGCTTCGTGGCCGAACTCTCTTACTGACGCTCAACGTGTTCTTCTTGTTGAAAGGGGTCCCTCCAGAGACCCAGATTCTAAAACAAAGTATCCAAGTGATGAGCACTCAAAAAGTAAACGTCGTTTTTCTATTACCATGTACTCACGGAAATTAAGGAATGGTGAAATTATAGATAGGCGCTGGCTTGTTTATTAAAAAAAAAAATGCAGTATTCTGTTTTTGCTGTAAACTGTTTTCTGATGCAGGGATCAAATTTACTAATAATGGAAATGACGACTGGGCACACATGCACAGTTGTCTGTCTGATCATGAATCCTCTTCAAAACATATACGTGCCGTCAGTGCCTGGGTTGAATTAGAAAGAAGGTTAAAACAAGAACAGACAATAGATAAAGAACAGCAGAAGTTACTGCAAGTGGAAAGTGATCGTTGGGGCAAGGTCTTGGAAAGGATCATATCCATTGTTCATTTTCTAGCAGAATGAAGTTTGGCTTTTCGTGGTACAACTGATACTTTATTCAAACAGAACAATGGCAATTTTCTAGGTCTTGTTGAGCTGCTAGCCAAGTATGACCCATATATGCAAGAGCATGTGCGGAGAATTAAATGCGCTGAAATCCATGCCCATTACTTGGGCAAGAATATTCAAAATGAAATCATTAATCTTATGGGAGCTTCAGTTTTGGACAACATTATTGCAAAAATACACAATAGCAAATATTTTTCTGTCATTTTGGATTGCACACCTGATGGAAGTCATCAGGAGCAAATGACAATGGTCCTTCGAATTGTGAACGTGGAAACAATGCCAGTCGAAATAAGTGAATTTTTCGTTGGATACTTGCCTGTTGAAAGCAGCACAGGTGCTGGTCTCACAGAAGCCTGTTTGCAAAAACTGCAGGAATTGCAATTGCCGTTTCAAAATTGCAGAGGTCAAGGGTATGATAATGGGGCAAATATGAGAGGCTGCAAGAGTGGTGTTCAGAAACGTTTACTTGACATGAATCCAAGAGCGTTCTATGTTCCATGCGGTTGCCATAGCTTGAATTTAGTACTTAGTGATATGGCGAAATCATCCACTCACGCTGTGACTCTTTTTTGGAATCTTGCATCAAATTTATATACTGTTTTCTGCCTCAACACAGAGATGGCAAATACTAATTAAGCACGTTAAAGATCTGACAGTAAAGCCCATATCCGAAACTCAATGGGAATACCGTATTGATAGCATCAAGGCTGTCCGTTTCCAAGTGGCCGCCGTTTATGATGCCGTGGTTGAAGTATCAGAGGAAGCGAATGACCCAAAGGCCAGAACTGAGGCAGCCGGGTTGGCTAAGCAATTAAGGAGTTATGCATTTCTAGTATCGCTGGTGATTTGGTATGACCTTTTGCAGCAAATAAATCTTGTTAGCAAAATCATGCAAAGTAAGGATATGCAACTTGACATTGCATTGAAATGCCTTGAAAAACTGTCCAGTTTCTGGAAACTTATAAGGAGAGTGGTTTGACAGCTGCACAAGTTTCAGCTAAGGAGTTGGCGGAAGAACTGGAGATGAGCTCAGATGAGATAAGTTTTCCTGCATCTACAAGTTTGCGAAGAAGAACGATTAGGAGACAATTTCAATACGAGAGTCGTGATGAGGGAATCTTAGAACCAAATGAAAAATATCGCATTGAGTTCTTCAACGTCTTGATGGATCAAGCAATTATGTCCATGACTGAAAGGTTCACTCAGATGAAACATCACTATGATTTCTTTGGATTCCTTCACGACTGGGGGAAAATTGCTAGCATGAACGATACTGAATTGATGAAAAGATGTGCAGATTTAAGCATAGTGTTAACCGACAGTTCTGACTCAGATGTTGATCCCGGAGATTTACATACCGAGCTTCGAATGTTCTCCTCCTTGGTGGCAAATAATGCAACAGCTTTGGAAACATTACAATTTATTTATGAAAACAAACTGCACACTGCAGTTCCAAATCTTGCAGTGGCTTTACGCATTGCGTTGACAATCCCAGTTACAGTGGCTTCAGGGGAGAGAACTTTTTCAAAACTGAAATTGATAAAAAATTGTTTGAGGACATCAATGACTCAAGAGAGACTGAATCATTTGGCCCTGTTATCAATTGAACATGACATTACTAGATCTCTGGATTACGGACAGCTTATGAAGGAATTTGCAGCACAGAAGGCTCGTAAAGTTGACTTCCTTTCATAAAAAAGTGCGCAAGATGTTTTCCATGGTTTTAATCAGACTCGCTATGTTGCTATTCAGCAAGTATGCAGAAATGAAAAAAACAGGTCGTAAGATAACGAAAGAAGGAAAATGGAAAAGTGGAAACAATATAGAAGAGATAGCAAACAGTAAAATACAAAAAGTAAAAAAGTAAAAGAAAAAGTAAAAAAACATAACATAAATTTTTTTTAAAAAAGCTGGGTATTGCTGCTACCTCCACGTCGTGCCTGGTGGAAACAGCGAAAGCTGGCAAAACGCAGCAGCAAATTTTGACAAAAGTTAAACGCTTGTTGTGTCACGAGGTGGCTATGCAGTGTCTGCAACGGACGTGGCCACCCGCCAAGCGTAAGACACCATATTTGATATGGCATCGATATTACTGTTTCTGGGCAAAGAGCCACCGATTATTTCTCTGTGGGGGGGTTGTGGGGGTCCGGTGCCCCTGTCATGGGGGCCCTGGCACTGCAGCTTTCTGTGCGCCCAGTCCCTCATGTTGTGTGTCACAATGCCCTCCTCCTCCTAAAATGTATCGTTCTGAGACGAATTCGGAAGGGTAGGAGCAGCCGCAGGTACTGGTCAATCATCTAACGGCTTTTCTGGACGTATTATGAAAATACCTTCCTGAGCTCCGCCCCGTCCGGACCGCCTCTTCCAGGGCCCCCACCTACGCTCCCTGCACAGGGCCACCATGAGCCTAGAGCCGGCCCTGCAGGAATGTGCTGTATCTAATAGATACAGCGCATTCCTGCCCTTTTCTTTTGTCGTAGGGCAGCGCAGGAGGAAGAGCTGCGGCCCTAACCTATGGTAAAACCTCATAAATTATGACCAGTGTAATACAGTTGCCCTGACTAAGATTGCGGTTCCTACCTGGACAGGGTTCATACTTCTGCCAACCAGAAACCCAATTTCTAACATTTATCAATAAAGTCACATCTGAGGCCAAAGCATTCCATGACTCTGAATTGAAGGGCCCATTCAACCCGGTCGAAATCTTCTCTGCATCCACAAACAGGGTCATCCCTTCATCACTGGCGTTCTGTGAACCCCAGAGAAGGTGAGCCAAGGTGCGCATGTGGTTCCACGAGGTATGTTCTTGTGCAAATCCCAGCTGACATGTATGGACAAAGGAAAGGATCATCTTCCAGAGCCTGTTTGCAAGGATCTTGGCCAAGATCTTGAGGTCCACATTAAGAAGGAAAATAGGACAGGTGGAATCGCATTCTAGAGGGTCCTTCCCTTCTTTAGGGGGGACTGTGATAATTACTTTATTGGAGAGGGGTACTGGCTCCTATGTGTAGATGTCTTCTCGAAGACACGGTACAGCATTTGTGCCAATTGTAATTTGCACGTTTTATAGAATTATCCAAAAAAGCCATCCTTTCCTAACGATTTGCATGTGGGTAAGTTGGTTATAGTTTCACCTGATTCCTCTAAGGAGATTTCCCCTGTCTCAAATAAATGCCCTTTCCTCAACTACCCACTATGTGCTAAAAACCATCCGGAAAGTCTAACCGGTTCTTGCAGATGAACACAAGAAGACAGTGGTCACAGGTTTTCTTGTTGTCCCGGTTGGACTATTGCAACAGCCTTCTGCTAAATGCGCAACAGGGAATTCTAAACAAACTCCAAATTCTGCAAAATGCAGCTGCTCATCTGATTACAGACACACCCAAAGTTGCATTGATTGCACGGGACCTGGTGAAGCTACATTGGCTACCAGTTCGCAAAAGAATAATTTTTAAATCACTGTGTGTGGTTTTCAAGGCACTCAATGGCCTTGGCCCCCACTGCATGTCTTTGCTCTTCCACTGGTACAGACCGGTTAGATCCCTCAGGTCAGCTGAGCAGAGACTGGTGGTAGTCCCAAGAGTTAGGAAAGCTCGTTGGGGGGGTAGGAGTTTCTCCTTGGGCGCGGCGAAAGCATGGAACGCATTGCCGATTAACCTCAGACAGATGCCTGACCTTCTATCATTCAGAAAAGCTTTAAAGACCTGGCTTTTTACAAACTAATTTCTCAGATCCCACGCACTTATGTCACCCAATCAGCGCCAGAACACCTCCGGGTAACAGCGCGCTCTAAAAATTTGAAAAATAAATAAATAAATAAAGTAGAGCTCTCTCTTTGTCAGTCAACACAGATAGTTGAATGGATGACATGATCTTCTCCACTATCGGAGTAGGGTCAACACAGTCAGAGTCACAGAACTGCTCGTAGAAAGAGGCAAAGGCCTCTATGATGTCAGTGGGGTGGGCAAGTATTTGGCTTGTTCGGTCACGTATATTGGTATGGAGAGCTGAGCCTCGTGCTGATGTAACTGAAGGGCTAGAAGGCAACCAGCTTTTTTTGCCATGCTCATAATGTCTCCATCTAAGTTTTGTTAGCGCCTATTCCTCAGCCAAGGTATAAAGTGCATTAAACTCCAATTTAGCAGAATCTAGTTTACACCTATTGGCAAATGTAGGAGCATTATTCTAGGTTCCTGTGAGGGCAGCCACGGTCGCCTCCAGCTGTTTCCTCCTAGCTGCATACTATCACCGTTTAAATGCACTGTTTCTCATTAGGAGACCTCTCCAGGTGGCCTTCATGGACATCCAGACCATTTGTAGTGATGCAACTGAGGGTTTGTTCTCTGCAGAAGCTAACATATGCATATGCATTCAATGCCACTTTTTCTTCCAGAAGACTTTTTTTGGGGGGGGAGCTTGCATTCACCATAGGATGACTGTGGAAGGCCACACTCTATGGTCATATCCCGGAGTATCAGACTGTGGTCCAATAGACACTAGAGCAGAGTGGAACAGAAGAAATAGAAGCGGGTGGTACAATAAGAAGTAATCCGGCCATGATGAGGCATTGAGAACCATAGAGGTGCAAATGTACGTCTTATATAAAGCGTGTTCAATAGTCCAGACATCTAGCGGGCCATGATCACTCAGCAAGTCCGTGAGCTAAGCCCTGTCCAGGGAGTGTTGGTGGTAGAAAAGGCCTGTCTGGTCTAGGATGGAGTCAGAGGTGACATTTCAGTCACCCCCCCACCACCAGTTTCGTTGAACTGAATTCTGTATAGACTCTGTTCAGTTGGCTGGAGAAAGTGGTCTTGCTGTCTGCTGGTGCATTCACCAAGCCCAAAATAACCATTCTGCACCAGAGTTTCAGTTTCACAAAGAAATACCTGCCTTCAAGATCAGTCCATGCCTTCAAAAGAGGATGGGGGAAAGATGTATGTATCAAAATAGGCACCCCACACTTTTTTATGTGGTAGAGAAAGAGAGGAGGGGCCAGGGAATCCAGGATCCAAGATACCAGTGTGGCTGCTTCCCACTACGTACCCCAACCAGTCCCTCCCTTAGACTATCAACTATGCTAGTGGGTAAATGAAGTTCTTGGAAAGGCACCACAACTACTGTTAGACCTGGCACCATTGGTGTGGGTCTCCCTTCCATTTTTTGCTATTGCCTCTTATGTTTTTGCTGGTGTTAGATGCTTTTGGGCACTCTGCTACTGCTGTTCAGTGCCAAAGTGCAAGTGCTCCCTATGGTAAGTTGATGTATGGATTAGTGACTCCATGATTGGCTTGTTTGGTTTACTTGTCAGACCCTAGGACAGTGCACTGCGTGTGCCCAGGACTTGTAAATCAAATGCTGCTGGTGGGCTTGCAGCACGGATTGTGCCACCCACCGGAGCAGCTTGTAAAGTGTGTCTCAGGTCTGCCATTGTGTAGCCTGTGTGCAGTCTGGCACTGCCATATTGACTGGGCAACTTCACCCACAGTATGCCTGAACTCAGAATGATAAAATACATCTTTTAGTGAAGTTGATTTTAACATTCTGTGTTTTAAAATACCACTTTTAGAAGGTAGGTATTTTCTTGCCTAACTATCCAAGCCTGCCTCTGCTAGGTTGTGTATTCCTTGTCTGGAGTTTGAGTGACAGGGGCTGGGGGATTCCAGGAGACAGGGTGAGTCAGCACAGGGCTGAATAGAGAGATCTGCATGCAGATGGGAGAGAGGAGTTGCACCTGGGATCTGAATAGGGATGCGCCTTCCCCCCACAATGCTGGCTCCACCTCCTGTGGTGCATCTGTTGTCCCAGACCTACACTGTGAAAGGAAAGAAGGAGACTTGTCAACAAAGTGCTCCTGGACTGACAAGAAGTGGTTTGGACTAGGCAAAGGCCTCTCTGCCTTCAGAGAACAAAGGGAAAATTAGTATAAATATTGGGACCCAGACCCAAGAACTTTAGATCACTTCTTGGCTTAACGCCTCACTACGCCACTTCGGAAATGCAATGCTGTACCATATTCACAAGGATATGGTGCAGTCTTGCGTTCCTGCGATGGAGCTAAGTTTCACAACTTCGCGCCAATGCAGGCACCCTTGCACCAGAGTGCAAGGGTGTCTGCCTGCAGGCAGAGAGGTTTATTTATGTACAGGAAGGTGTCACTTCCTGCACATAAACAAACCTAAAACGCCAGTTTGTAACTTACATGTGTGCTTCATGCAGCACACATGCAAGTTACAAAACGACATTTGAAAAAAGGTTTGTTTACGTACAGGAAGGGACACATTCCTGTACATACACAAACCATGGTATTTTGCTTTTTCCATGTGTGCTGCACAAGGCAGCACACACGGAAAAAGCAAAAACGAGGAGAAATAAAGCATTTCTCCTTGTTTCGCCAACTTAAGACTGGCCTTAATTTTGGCGCTACCTCCTATTTACGCTGCTCTTGTGAATAGAGGCAGCGTCAAAATCAATGGATGTTGCGGTGGAACCCCACCACAACACCCACTACATGCCCCTTTCACGCTAAACACAGCGTGAACGGGGGCCTTATTCACAAGGTAGCGTTAAGCCACGTTAAGTGGCTTAACGCTGCTTTGTTAATAAGGGGAGGCCCCTACCGCCACCACACCATCACTGAAAGTGAATATGCCCTCCTAGTGTTTTCTTTATTCTTGTGGAGGGTTAGTCCTATATTAACAGTTGGACCTTTTGGATTTGGTGCACACCTGTCTTCTAAGTTAAGCCTGTCTGCTCATAGCCAAGCTGCCAAGGGTTGATCAAGGATTAACTTATAGAGAACTTGCCTGGACCTTATTTGTGATTATGGTGTTATTACTAAGTGTAGGTACCTACCTGCTCATACTAGTAAACCACCTTCCAACACCAGAATAGTTCAGAAATAATAAAGTGTTATTTGTCTACTAAGATTTCGTGGTGCAAGTTTGTGAGGCACCATGGACTGCATAATTGAGATAGGGAATGCAATACACTAGGGGGCAGATTTATGAAGGGCTTGCGCCACGTTTACGCCGCCGTTGCGTGACGCAACGGCACGGAAACGTGGCGCATCCCTGCGCCCTATTTACAACGTGACGCATCTAGGAGATGCGTCATGTTGTACAGCATTGCGCCATGAGGAGACGTTCCTGCGCAGGGGGGGCGTTCCTGCGCAGGAACGCCTCCTGAAAGTGGCTGAGTGAAATCTATGAGATTTCACTCAGTCACTTTCAGGGCAATGCTGCGTCAAAGCCCTGCGCCTGCTTGAAGCAGGCGTAAGGCTTGAGGCAGCATTGAAAGAATAGGCCCCCCCAGAGCATTGCTGGAGCTGCGTCGCGCTTGCGACGCAACTCTAGCAATGCGCCACATTTCCGGCACAGATGCGTCACGCATCTGTGCCGTTTTTGCCCCATGGTGCGCCGCATCATAAATGCGGCGCACCATGGGTGGCGTAGCTGTGGCGCACTGTGGCGCATGTTAACTGGCGCATCCCTCGGGATGCGCCAGTTAACATAAATCTGCCCCTAATTGTTGTGATTGTACTAATATGTATTGTTATTAGTGGAGCCTATTGCACAAAGTGGAAACTATATAATTCACTGTGATTTTCGCCGGTTGAGATCTCATCTGTGAGCATATGGGAGAGAAAGTCGGAAGGAGTAAAGGTGTTATTTCAGTTGTTTCTGTGTGAGTGAACTACCTTTAATTATATTGGGCTTGCATAATGCTGTAGAATTTCATGGATGAGAAATTTGTAAAGGAGGGTGAATCGCTGGTAGGAGTGAACTATGTTAGAGTATGGCACGGTGGGGTAGGTCAATTGGTGTGAAGTTCCGTGTTGGGATTGGTTGGCGAATCATCAGGTGTAATACTGTGATAGGCTGATTGAAGAAGGATTGTGTTAGGATTAAAAGTGAATGTTGATATATACGGAACTGTAAGTTGACAAAAACATTGCAGTTATTGAATCACTAATTACTCATTTATTGTAGATTTTGATTTGCAATCATGGAATGTTTTAAAGCTCTTAGAGATCTAAGGAGAGGTGGTGTGAGAGTCCCTGTTTGGTAGGGCGAAGAGGCCTCACCAGAAGGTAGGCAAGGTCTTTATATGGTGAAAAACATAGGCTTTCATACATGTTTGTGACTTCCTCAATTACACAAGATCACTGAAAATGAAGGAGCATTCAGAATTTACAATATGATTTAAATATATTTAAATATTATTGAATGTTTAAGGCAAAAGTTACATGAAATGAAGCCACCTCCTAGGCCCACACAGTACAAAGCATTAATTGCTTGGGAGCAAGCAGCTCACGTGAAAGAGAAAGAAAGGTGTCAGAATAATTTTTTTTTAAAGTAGTGCGAAATTATGCAGATGCTCAATGGGATGAAGGCATGCAGATGTGGAGGAAATGAGTAGTTGAGAGAGCTAGAATGTATACGGCCATAACAACCAGAAAGCCTAAAAAGAATCAAAAGCAGGGAAATGATGATGAGGAGTCTGCAAGGAAAACAAATATTGATAGTGATTCGGCGCTAACATTTTAGATGCTTTGTTGTCCTCATATCCACCAATGTATGTGGCTCCCACATCAGGTAGAGAGGGTGATACAGGCACTAGTGGCACAGTGGCTCTGGCTCCTGCTGACCCAAATACAGATAGAACTACACCTGTCGAAACAGCCCCTATTGAAATTGCTCCAGTTGTTACTTCTTGAATTCTGACTGGTCCTGTCCAAGTGTCAGAAGTGGTGTCATCCCAGACATTAGGAGTTCCTTTAGCAACTGCACCAATAAATATTGTACAGAATCCAGTTATTCCAGGTGTTGTAGGAAGGGTATCGTGACACGGTTTATCCAGACGATGCAAAACTCACAAATTGTTGCTTGGATCCTACCACAAAATGGTCAGTCATTAGAAGAATGGAGAAGAATTGTTTTTACAAAGTCAATTGCAGAGGGAGAGAAGGTACATTTGATGATGGGATTTTCCCTCCATGGTTTGAGGAACCTCTTGAAAATAAAGACCTACTAGCCAGGAAGGGATTCGATATTTAGATGTACCAAAATGGGAGAGGTGTGGTGCCGTGGCCAGGGCGACTAACACTGGAATCTGGGGATCACGGTTCGATCGCCAGCGGCGGATTAGCCCAGCACCATGCGACTCTGGGCAATAGCTTGCTTAATCTTCCCGAAGGCCCCCAGCGCCTGGAGACCCTTACGGGTGATTATTCGCGCTTTACAAATGGGGATTATTATTATGAAAGTTGAAGGTGGAATTGGAAGAAATTATTAGAGGATGTTTGGACATTTCACGTTTGAATCAATAGCAAATTTTGATGTACCTGACAAAAGAACTCAGATTATGTGCAGCTGCCACATATGAACAATTGACAGAATTGGCAGGGAAGTACGAAATTGATCTTGATAAGAGTGTACCTTTACAGAAATGCTTTAGGGCACAATTAGATGATGAAGCTATTGTGATATGTGGCCCTCAGGAATGAGATTGCACATTGGGGAATTGGTGAAGTGCATTTGAAAATGGAGAGATTTTGACAGGTTAGAGAGTAAGTGGGAAATAAAACAAGGAAATAATTAGAAACAATCAAATACTACAGAAGCAAATGTCAAACCACCACCAGCACCCCCAGACGAAGATGAGGCTCTAACTTTCCATATGAGAGCAATACCTGGTGGAGGGCGATACCAGGTGGAGGATATGTTCATGTACCATGAAGCAGAGGCGATCTTGCGACATTCACAAACAACTTTCCAAAGTTACCATATAATCCTACCCAGTGATATAGAGAAGCTGTCAGATATGTAAAATATCAAAGGATTTGCAGACAGACTTGAATACTTTCTCTGATATTGTAGTATGAAGGGAACTACGGGCTGAATTTAAGGTAGCTGGGCAATGGCCATGTACAGATCCTCCAAGAAATGGACCTACTGGTGCACCTTCACCTGTGATGATGACAAAGTAAGATGAGCTGATTACCTTTTTGAAAGGAAAAGTTCCAGCAAGGGTTATTTGATTGGCTAAAAATCAATAGAATGTCTCAAGAAGTTAGGAAACAGTAAAGGCTAATTATGAATGAAAATAGAAAACTTGAAAAAGGAGATATGGGGAGATGTGTGTCACAGTTCATTGTTGGGCTGCAACAAGAAATCAGCAAGCACATACAACAGAGTGTGATTTGTTGGAAGACAAAATCTTTAGATGAGATTGTGAGGTATGTAAAATACTGTAGTGATAAGCAAGAGATGAAGCAGAATAGGTTTAAAGAAAAATCAATGTTGGCCCAGACTAAGGTGGCGCAGAAGGGGTTTCAAAACGTGCAGTAAGTAGGGACTGTTGTTGGAATGCAGGGTGTTGGTTTCCATAATTGAAGAAAAATGGTCTAAGGTAGAGTGGGTGCTTCCCAGGGTAAAGATCAATGTGTCTTTGTTGATCAAATGCAGAGGTAGATAGTGCACAACTTAAGAAATCAACTCCTTGTCACTACTGCAGCAGGTTTGGACATTGGAAGAGGGAGTGTAGAGAGAATCCTAACTGAGTATGTGGTGATAGACAAATTCAAGGTGTCAATCAAACGTAAAAACAAAATGTTCCAGTTCAGGTTCCAGTCCCACCAATGCAGATGTCAATTCAGTCACAAGTCCCTTTGATGCAGTTTCCAAAAGATTCAATGGCCTCACATAATATGAGTAATGCCAGATTCAATTTTAATCAAGTATCAGGGGCAAATTCAAATCTGTTTCAAAATCAGAACCCATTTCAACAGTTCCCCATGTTGAAAACAAGGATTTTAATTCTGACAATTCACATAGAAGGAGTCTGAGGAGGAAGGAAGATTGCATACTTGGTGCAGTCTTAGAGGCAGACCAAATAGGACCATTTGTAGAAGGAGAGGTAAATGGCCACCAAGTGTAATTTCTTATTGCCAGAGGTCTATTTCAAAGAAAGTTTCTGTAAAAATAAGTTCATTTGCGAAAGATCATCAATTTGTTGTGTGTGATTTGAGTCTTGAAAATCTGTTAGGAAGGGACCTTTGGTGCAAGTTACATTGCACAGTTTACTGCACACCATATGTTGTTGATGCCAAGCACATGATGAAAATGTTGAATTTAAAATAACCAGACAAGAAACAGCTTTAGGGCTGTATCCTGTAACAGTAGAGGATTAACCACCTAATTTGTGAGACATCAGACTAATTAAGGGTGAAGGACCAGTCCAAATTACTAGAAAGGAAAAAAAAAGTGTTACCAAAAGACCCACCATATAATCGTATACCTGAAACAGTGGCTGAAATTACTCCAGTGATTGAAAGCATGCTAAAATGAGGAATTTTGATTGGTATTGTCGGAAATCCTTGAAATTTGTACAGGATCTTCGTAAAATTAACAAAATTGTATTTCCATGTTGTATCGTGTTGTATACAGACAGCTTTTGATCTTTTTATTTTTATTTTTATTTTTTTTATTTGGCAAACAAGTCAGAAAAATAGAAGGGATATACAATACATATTCTTGAACGTACATTTTTGAGTGATAACAGGGATATGTCATGTATTCAGAATGTACAACAAATACTAAACATGGCCCATTTTAAGTTAAAAAAAATAAAGCAAAAAGAAACCAAAAAAGAAAAACATTCTGTCTTTGATCCTTAAAAGTTGTACTTATGGAAAAAACATGAGGTACAGCTCCATATATTTTCTGTTTTCGCTACAGACTATCGGCCTGTGCCCTTAGCAAGGGCCTTTTCCATAGTATAAATTTCATGTAATAGATTTAACCACTCTGTCCTGCAGGGTGGGTTTGGTGAGATCCAAGCTCTAGCTACCACCAGTCTAGCACAAGACAGAGCTATATTTAGCCAGCTAGTATTGGTGTTCCCTATCGTATGTAAAGAGAGTAAAACCATAGGTGCAGTGAGTGATGTATGGATCAGTTGTTTTTGACTTAAAGTATTTTCTATTTCTTGCCAGTACTTTGCAAGCATAGGACAAGAGTAAATCATATGAATAAGATCTGCTGCCACCAGATCGCATTTAGGGCATTTGGTGCGATCATTATTTAAATTATTCTGTGACCATTTGGATATTTTTAATGGAGTATGATATAGTTGACTGACCGTCCTATATAGTTGTAATTTTAGGCTGGAGGAGTGAACTAATTTATTGATGTTGACGAAAGCATTTGAAATATTCTGTGGTGTCACATTGATTCCTAATTTTAGCGTCCACTTTTGTGACAATCTTGGGCAGTCATCCGCATTATACTGACTAAGAAGTTTATATCCCATACTAATTAGCGACTTCTTTTTAGTACTATATAAACAACCCCAAATATCCGAGCTGGCAACTTTTTTCAACTTCATTCTCTGTATTAAGTAATCTTTAATTTGCATATGTTTGTATGTCATTGCACCAGGTAAATTATAAAGCAGTTGTAAAGTTGAAAACTGGAGGAAACCATCTGAGCCGTATAAGTCACCTAATGTCTTAATTCCGTAAGTGGCCCATTCCCTCCCCATCTTATCATTAAAGATAGCAGGTAGCCCTGGGTTACCCCAGAGTGGTAAGTCTGTGTGGAAAAAAGAAGTATCACAGTATTTCAAAATCAAATTAAAAATCCCTACTGCATCTTTTTCTGTCTTAAATTTAACTCGTTTAAAAAAGTTTGGATCTTGTACTCTTGCTAAGAATTGCTTTGAGTTTGTGCCTAACATAAACTGATAGAAAAAGAAAGTTTGGTTTTTATCTAGTAAGCTCTTAAGCCGACCTAAAAATGATGCAAAGAAATAAGACTTGAAATCCGGAAAGTCCAGTCCCCCCTTTTCTAATGGTAATTTTAGTATGGCCATTGACCTTCTAGGTTTTTTGTAGCTCCACATAAAACTACTGCAGATTCCATCTAATTTCCTAAAAAATATATTATTAACTCGAAGGGGGATAGAACGAAAGAGGTATAAAAATTTGGGCAAGATGTTCATTTTAATCAAATTGATTCGGCTCAGGATTTTAAGTGGGATTTTATGCAATTTTTTAAGCACCGTAGAAACTTCTTTTAGTAAGGGTTCGTAGTTTAGTTTGTTAATTTCATTAATTTTGGAGGAGATTTTCACCCCTAAATAAACGGCTGAGTCGCAGATTCCTGTAATTGTATGATCAGCTTGGTAATTCAAAATAGTTTGTGTTTTCTTAAGGTTTAACTTATAGCCTGAAATATCGCCAAAGTTCTTTGCTTCCTCTGTTATTCCAATTAGAGCATCCGTTACGTTTGTGGTATAGATAGCTAGGTCATCTGCATATGCAGTTATTTTGAGAGTTTTATGTTCATGTTTTACCGGAATTATCTTATCTTGATTTTGCAATAAAGGGTTCCATTGAGAGAGCGAACAGCAGGGGTGAAAGTGGGCACCCCTGCCTAGTCCCCCTAGAAATTGCGAAGGTTGGTGACAGTAACCCAGCATAACTAATTTTAGCATTGGGATCCCTATAAATAGCCTGTACACTTCTAAGAAACCGGTCTTTAAATCCAAACTGAGTTAGCATTTACCACAGACAGTCCCACCCCACTCGGCCAAACGCCTTTTCTGCGTCTAGAAGAATCATACCTAGTGGGGTAAGATTAGTTGCAGCTACGTCAAATGCCGTGATCGCCATGTTGACATGAGTGGTGGTGTCCCTTCCAACTACGAAACCATGTTGTTGTTCATTAACTAAATATGGCATATAGGGAGCCAATCGCATTGATAGTAACTTGGAATACGCCTTGGCATCGGTGTTTATTAAAGAGATTGGTCGATATGACCCACATTCAGTCGGTGGTTTCTTTTTTTTCAGGAAAAACATGATTTTAGCGGTTTTCCAAGATTTCGGAGCCTTTCCTGTTGTGCCAATAGAGTTCACGACTGAGCAGAAGAGGGGTAATATTTCTTCCGCACAGATTTTATACAATTCTATTGGAAGTGTATCCTCCCCTGCGGCTTTATTAGATGGGAGGGAAAACACTGCTAAGCGTAGTTCTTCTATTGTATAATTCTCCTCCATATTATCAAGGATATCCTGATCTAAATATTCTTTTAAAGGGAGTTTGTCATCTAGATTAGATTGAATCTGGGAGGCTCTCTAGCGCTGTTTGGGGGTCGTTGCTGCCCCTACCTGCTTGGGCTTGTCCACCGGGACCGACCTGCTTCCCCTCCCGCTGCCGCCACACCACCAGAGCAGCCGCCGAGAGGAGGGGACGGACCACACTTCCCAGACTCCTCAGCGCCTTCACCAGCTGAGGCTAATCTCACGCCAGGAAGCGAGATAAGAACACTGCAGAGGCCCCGCGTCGCGGGACGTGCGTGGGCGACGCTGGGCTGAGCCCGGGCAGAGGGTGGGCCGTCCGTGGTCGACTGTGAACGGGACGGCCCACCCACTTTGTCATCCAGACATTTTCTAAGAAGGTCCCGGCATCCGTCCATAAGGTACTGTCATCTGCCTTTCCCCCACCTGTGCCTCTTGTTGTTAGTTGTTAAGCGGGGTGCCTTTCTCTAGAGTGGAAGTGATATTCTACTTCTACGCTGGCCTAATTGATCCCTTGGTATTTTCCTTCATATTTTCACTGTTAATCAACGAGGCAATTTACAGTAAATATGAGCATCCAGGGTAAGAAAGCTAAATCATCCGCTTCACGCCCAAACACAAGACTTCAGGCTACAATACTGCAGCCCCTTCCAACACTGACGGCAATTGATAAAATGCTGAAGCAGACTATAGGGGTGGTCGCCAACGTAATTGAAGACACTGAAAGAAGATTATCCCTCCCGCCCACAATAAGCCCCACAGACCAAGGCATAGATTGCTCAGCCATTGCTATGGACCCTACGATCCTGGATTCCTACTTAACTTCTACCTTTGCCGAGCTCCCATGTGCACAGGTTCCGATTGAGTCTCCAACAGTGGATGGCTCATCTCTAGCTCTAGTTGAGTCTTCCACCAATAATGACGATCAACCCTGTATCCTGCCTTCTTCCCCTTCTGTGGCTAAATTAAAAAACCGGCAGAGTGGCCTCTAAGCCAAAAAAGGATAATCACACTAAGAATGTAACTACGAAGAAACAGTCCAACCATAATTTGGTAACCCCATTTGACCATCCTCGGCATCCACCTACAGGGATACCTTGTTGGGTTACCAATATGGTGACGGATCTTCAGAATAGCTTAGAGCAAATAATTGCATCCCATATTAAACCCCTGGTCTCCAAACTAGATAGGCTATCATCCATGTTAAACAACAAGTCTATGGGAACAATTAAACCACATAACTCCCACGCCATCCCGTTACCCACTGCTCCAGATGGTGTCTCTGTAAAGGTACCCTGTCCAGAGATAGCTAAACCTACTGTCCCGGCAGTCTTAAATAGAAAACAAGGTCTGACAACTACTGCTGTTAAAACCACATACCCTGTACCACCCCCTATACCTGTAGCCAAATCATCAGGTTGTAATATTTTTCCCGCTGTGGGACAGTCTGCTAAACCCAGTCAACATCCCAAGGAGGGTAAAAACACAGCACAAAAAAAGCAACACCAAGATCTCTCCCATCTGAAGTAATATCCAAACCCCTGCCAACAATAAATTTGCCTCCAGAAGCCCAACCATTTGTAGTGGCCCTAGTGGGAGTTCCACCCCTTAGTAAGGGGAAGAGAGAGCAAGAGGCTGAGCTACATAATAAGTGTATACAGTGGCTAAGCTTGAACAGACCCTTACCCCTTAATATATCAGGCCATATACTGGCAGTGGGAAGAGTAGAATGGATTGGGAGGGGCCCTAAAACAGTGGCAGTGGATGTTATTACAATCAATTTCAGGGACTCCTCTGCTGTTGACCACATTTGCAGAACCCCTTCTTATAGAGAGTCGCAAATTATTCCTATGCATTTGTCCTATTTTTACCCTATTCCAAGCTACAAACAGCCCCAACATAGGAGACCACAGAACATTAGGAATCCTGTCTTCCATCCAAACGGGAATCATTCCTGGCAGCCTTTTGGGGAGGGTTTTCTACCGCAAGCCCCGCTCTATCCAATACAACCCCATTGGAATAGGTTTAGCGTCCTTGAGGAGGTGGATTGACTCACGCGGTCATGCACACCCCCAAGAGAACACAAAGAAGGCAACTCAGTAGAAGGCATTGTAACTCAGGAAAAGCCACTACCCTCTGATAGCTCTGTGACTCTCACCCCTCAAGCCTTAATGAGGGAGGAGACAAAGGTTGATCAGAGACTTAACCAGGTACCACCTAATGAACGAGAGGGAGTAAAGGATAAAGTAAAGGACGGGAAGGGCAGTATAAAAATACTTTCGTGGAATGTTGCAGGTCTAAAAAGTAAGCTACCTATACCTGACTGGACCTCCTTCATGTCCACTTTTGATATCTGCCTAATGCAAGAAACCTGGTCCCTTGAGAAGAGTGAAAACCCTGGTTTTGCAACCTATGCCATCCCTGCAGTCACATGTGGGAAAGGCCGCCCTTCGGGTGGCCTTGCCATATGGGTAGGCCTACATCTAGGTATGCAGGGCGTACAGGTGGACACAAACTCGCCTGATATCCAATGTGTTTTGCTAACATCTGTTGGCGGATCCACACTGGCTATTATTAACATCTATTCTAGGCCCATAATGAATGGAAAAGAATCGAGCACTATTCAAGCGCTCGACCATTTCCTTCAGTCACTTGCCCCTGCAACCTCGATCATCCTAGGCGGTGATCTGAACTGCCAGTTCGAGCCACTGGGCGGATCTGAGTCGTGTGAGGAGGATTAGGTCGACTTGCTTTGGCAAATTCCCGCCTCAAAAATAGCCCCAGTAAAGGCCTGGACCCCGTTAGTCTTACAAATTAACGCCTTGACCCTTGCAATGTCTCTGCGGGCATGCAATGGAAGGGGCAACAATAAAAACTCCGGCCTGCCCACATATAACAGGACTAATCGAACTTCCACTATCGATTATCTTATGATGGAGGCTAAAGACTGGGGCAAGTTTAAAGATTTTGAAGTTGTCCCAAGGCATGATAGCGACCACAATGCCTTGGTACTATCGCTTAAACCTGGTGCATTTGGATTGACTAATCCTGCCTCCAACTCAACTGTGCCACCACCACCTTATATTATATCTAATAATAGGAGAAGAGTAAAATGGCCTTCTTGCCTAGACTCTCCTACCCGACTTGCACAAGTCTACCAGTTAGCTGTCCCATTAATAAGTGATATGGGAAATTCCACCTCCCATGGGCCGACTATAGAAATCCACAGAAAGTTAGTTGAGAGTCTAGGGGAAGTATTTTATCCGGTTAGTGGGACTAAGTCGCACCGGAATAAAACGCATCCCTGGCACAACCACGCATGCAAAAACCTTAAGAAAGACCTACTTAAGGCTATTAAATCCAAGGATGTCCCTAAAATTAGAACAACTAGATTGTTGTACAAGAAGGCACTCATTAGAGCAAAGAGTGAGTGGGATGAATCTAGGTGGGAAGAGCTGAGACAGGCACTGCTTCTAAAAGATTCCAAGACCTTTTGGCTAATTGTCACTTCTTCAGTTATAGGTGAGAGAAACACTGGGGTCTCGAATATCGCCCCTATAGTGTGGGAGGCTCACTTTAAGTCACTTTACACAAGCCCTGAGCTGGAGGATAGTGGGTGGTTGCCCCAGGGGGAGATTTCAGAACTGGCTTTGGCTACACTGGATGATGTGCTTCGGGACCTCAGGCATGAGAGTCGACTGCCGGGGGCCCCGGGGACTGAGAGTTTGGTCCTTTGCACCTGCATGAGTCGGGACCCCTTGCATGAGTGTTGATTGCTGGGGGCCCCGGTCACTGGGTCTTTCCCTTGTCAGAATCTTAGTTCTGATCGGGCCTCCGAGACCTCGGCTGACCCAGACCCCCCGCACGAGAGCCGACTGCCGGGGGCCTTGGGATCCGGGACCTCGAACTCCCGAATCAACACACCCCGGGACCCCCTGCACGAGTGTCGACTGCAGGGGGCCCCGGGTTCAGGGACTTCCCCTTATAGAACTCATGGCTCTAACCGAGCTCCCGAGCCCCCCAAGGCCCCAGACCCCCCGCACGAATACAGACTGCCGGGGGCCTTGGGCCCTGTACTCGGACCCTGTCCTGTAGCAGTAAAAAAAGGTGCCCCTACTGGAGCCCCCACTTACTGCCCAATTAACATCACACTCAGGGAAGTTGAATTGGCAATTGAGAAATTGCTCCCGAACAAGGCCCCGGGCCTGGATAAGCTTCCTGGAGATCTCTTTAGATCCCAGCCAAAGATCTGGGCCCCATATTTGTTGGTTCTGGTTAATGCTGTTCTACGGGGATCCCCAGTCCCTGAGACCTGGCTGGGGGCAGAGATTGTTCCAATCTTTAAAAACGGTTGTCCTCTTGCCCCATCAAACTATAGACCAATTAGTCAACTCGATACCACTCAGAAGTTGATGGGCCGAATTCTGCTGGAGAGGCTATTGGGCTGGATGGAGGAAAATAAAATCTTGACCACCCTCCAAGCCGGTTTTAGATCAGGGGTCTCGACCCTGGACCAGATCTTTCGACTCCAGGTCCTATATTGGAAAACTGCAAGAGTAGAGGGTGGCAGCCTCTACCTTGTCTTTGTGGACCTGCGGGCCGCATTCGATCTGGTCCCGAGGGAGAGGCTCTGGACGGTGTTGGAGGATCTTGGTCTCCCTTCTTATTTACTGCACTCCATAATCTGGCTCCACACTGGGAATTATGCCCAGGTGAGATGTGGGAAGAACGGGGAATTATCTGATCGTTTCCCTGTCACACGAGGAGTATATGTCAACGGCCTGATAGACAGACTTAATTGTGTCAAGGACAATGATGCACCACGACTGGCCACTGGCAGGGTGCCCGCTCTGATGTTCGCGGACGGTACCTTGTTGTTGTCGCGGACATCATCGGGCATCCAGCGAGTTTTGGATGGGTTTGTTTCTTTCTGCGCCACGCGGGGCTTGGAGATAAACTTGGAGAAAACCAAGTTTATGATCTTCAACCCCCCGAGGCACACCTGCCCCAACCCCACATTGAACGGAACCCCTCTTGAGAGAGTCAAGACCTTCATATACTTGGGAGTGATTCTGACAGAACAATTTATGTGGGACCAGCAAGTCTCTAAATCCTCCCTGAGATTATCACAGATAGCGGGTGGCATAGGCAGATTTTGCAGTGCCTCATCCTTTAAACCGGTTACCCCTGCCCTAGAGATATATAAAACACAGGTCAGGTCTGCAGCCCTATATGCAGCAGAACTCTGGGGACACACTAACACATGTAACCTGACGAAAGTGGAACATTCTTTCATGCGGTATCTGTTGATCTCCCGCAAAGTACACCTTTGCTCCCATTACGTTTGGACCTGGGTCTGAAACCTATTACTGAGCTGGCGGCAGCCCGACCTCCGCTCTATTGGAGAAGGCTCTGGTGTGTCCCGGAGCAGGAACCGTTTAGAGCAGAATTTAGAATCATTTGGGGGCAGTTAAAGACCAAGAACATACCATGGCTAACACATGTTAAGTCCCTTTTCTACCAAATTGGCCTTCCTCAACTTTGGGACACACCGGAGGATAGCTGTTTGAGGATTCAAAGGACTGTCCTGGTGGCAGCTGTAAAAGCGTACAATCTCAAAATGCTACATTGCTCTAATTCCCTGGGCAGACTATCCAATGAGTTCCTCACAACCAAAGTTGAATTCAGGATGGAGGCGTTCTTGGACTTGGTACAACCTCCACTGGCAAGAAAGCTATACATTCAACTGAGACGTGGCTCCCTACCAGTCGGGGAATTCACTTCAAGAAGGGCAAAAGCGGCGAAGGTTAACTGCCCTGCCTGCAATCATGACAGGGAAGACATCACACATATCCTCTTTTTCTGCCCAGCATATGGTGAAATTCGGAAGTGTTGGATCATCCCACTTTGCAAAATTTGGGCTTTAGGCACTGTGCTCTTGCCTGCAGAGTCTTAACTTATGACACTACCCCCGCCATTGTCTTTGCTGTTTCCCGGTTTCTTCTCGGTATGTGGAGGAGAAGATCCGCAATATTCCACAAGGACTAAGGGACGATTGCTTCTAATCTTAATTATTCCTTTGATATCCATTGTTTAATAACTTTTTAACTCGATGTATTTATATTTTAATATTGTGCTTGTACATATTTTATTGCACTTTTATGGTCTTTGACCGAAATAAAGTTATCAAAGTGAGAGAGAGAGATTGAATCTGATTTCCTATATTCCCAGTTTCTGGAGTGTATAATTTTGCATAGTATGAAGCAAATTGTTCCATTATTTGTGTAGGCTGCGAGTACAGGATATCGTTAGGGCCTTTTATAGATTTAATTAATGTTGATGCTCGGTCTTCAGCCACCTTATATGCCAAGAGCTTTCCTACTCGATCTCCACATTCGTATTGAGAGAGTTTATATTTAAGAATCTTACAACTATTTTACTCTCTGAGAGAGCTTTTGATGTTTGATCTTAAAGTCAGAAGTTTATTTTCCAATAGCATGATATCTGATCTGCTCATCAGCCCCTCACTAAGACTATCCGCTAGCTGTTTCTCCATATGTAAGATATTGTCCATCAGTATCTTTGTCTCCTTCTTTCTTATTACATTTTGTTTAAAAATATATTGTTGTGTTACTCCTCTAATGGAAGCCTTGCAATCATCCCACACAGAAAGAACAGTAGCCGTATCCAAATTATATGTGATAAACTCCTTTATATGTTTTTTGAGAGATGTTACATACACCTCGTCTGATAATAAATATCTAGGGAAAGTGAAAGGACGTCCCTCTTTTACTCTAGGAGCTACTCCAAATGTGAATATAATCGGATTATGGTCGGAGGAGATTTTTGGCATAATCTGCATATGTCCTGAGCTCATTAGTTCCTCCGAAGCCCACGCCAGATCTATCCTAGAACAAAGTTTATGGGGGAACGAATAATATGTATATCCTGGTGCGCCTGGATAAAGACACCGCCATATGTCTTTTATATTATGTATTTTAGCTAGTTCTAGTATTGCTGCTCTTGTTTTGCGCATAAGTGAGGATAGCCTTTTCTTCGTTACATCCTGTTGATAGTTTAGAACACAATTAAAGTCTCCCATCAGGATAAGCTCGCCCTCCCATGATAGTAATTCTATGTTCAACCTGTCAAATAAGCGTGGCTCATCTTTGTTTGGCCCGTATATAGCACAAAAAACATACATACTGTCTTCTATCTGCATTTGCATTAATGCCCAGCGCTCCCCCTTGTCTGCTGCAGTCTTAATGACTTCCCCCCGCAATTGTCTTTTCTTTAATATTGCAACCCCTCTTATTGGTGCATTTAATGTTGTGCAAACCACTAATTCATATCCCAATTGATTCAAAAGTTTTTTATCTTTAAAGCAGATATGTGTTTCCGTTAGCATAACCAACTGTGCATCATACATTTTCAATTCTTGATACACTAAATTTCTTTTAGTCCTATTTTTCAGGCCTGATACATTCCATGCAAGACAACTACAGTACGTCATTTTAGGTAAAAATAAAAAAAATCGCTGCCCCTTTCTTATCACTCCTTTTAGTTTTATTTCTTGCTAACATCATTTTGTCTTCCTTTTGACTTGTCATGTCATTTTTAATTTTCTCCCTCCCGTCCCTCATTCCTTCCCTCCCCAGAGCAAAGCTACCCCCGTACCATAGGAAAACACCCCCCCTTTATACCTGTTGGCGTTGGTTGGGCAGCCTCTTGGGGGTGTAGCCATCCGCATAACCCTCTCCTACTTCAATAAGTGTGTCATTCCCAACTCCCTTTTCACAAATAATCGATTTGTCGTTTTAGTCAGACCTTTTAAGACAGTGATCACATAGAATCTGCATTCGTAATTATTGTGTTTTATACATTAGTGATTTTTTTCTAACTCAATTTCTGCCTCCATCACCTGGTTAAACATTAGTAATTTTTTCTAACACAATTTCTGCCTCTTTAGCCTGGTTAAGAAAGTATGTAGGACCAGCTTTAGTAACTTTTAAACACACAGGTTCTTGCAGGAAAACCTGAGCCCCTGTGGCTTTAAAAGAGTCGATTAATTGTCGTAAGTTCCATCGTCTCTCCATGGTAGACTTACAAAGGTCTGACCTGACAAAGAAAGTCACATCTTCTGTGACAATGGGGGAATTGGGTTTTGCTTTTAAAGAAGCCTGTCTCAGTAAGAAATTTCCAAAATAAATCAAAAACGGGCGAGGGAATTTACTTCCTTTGTTTCTGTTAACTAGTGGTAATCTATGAACTCTTTGTAGCTGAGAGTCCCAGTCCCAGTCAGCGAGATCCGGAAATGCACGTTGGAAAAGCTTTACTATGTAAGCCCTGGGGTCTGCCCCTTCAGCCCCGTCAGGAACCCCAAAAAGTCTAAGATTTTGTCTTCTTTGGCGATTTTCCATATCCTCGACTTTAAATTGTAGAGCCCGAATCTCTTCATCATGGAGGGAATTTTTCTGCTCAGTTTTGATCGAAGTTTCCTCTATCTGCACGACCCTATGTTGTAGTTCTTCCACATCTTGAGTTACCGTGTTCATTTTGCTATTAACTTCCAATAGGTAATTTTGAGTTTTTGTATTGTCCTCTTTGAGTTGCAAAAAATATTGTTGTGCCTCTTACCATTGTTCGGTCAGCATATTTAATATTAAGGCCAACGAGGGGGTCTCCCCCAATGGTACAACAGGGGGTAGTACCTCCTGCGGCCTGTCTTTCCCAAAATGACCATTTTCCTTGGCCATAGCAGACATGACAGCGAGATCACTAGGATTGAGAGCCCTTTCATTAGTACCTTCTCTGACATTACTATCTTCTTGGGTGTTCTTTGTCCCGATGGAGTTATCTAAGATTGGTTGGCTTAAAGGTTCAGACGAGTTTGTGTTATCCAAATCTGGGTCAGCTCGTATTGGAGTTGGTAGCCCCATGGAGCTGTTTCCTGACAATTGTAAAGCCATTGGTTTTACCCCTCCTTTGGCTTGGATCCACTTACGTAGAGGGCTATCGTCAATAATAGGTTTGCCCCTAGTGTTAGCAAAGGTTATAGCTGAGGAGATAGTAGAAGGATTGGTATTTTTCTTCTTTTTTAGTTTATTTTTAGCCTTCCCTCTTCCTTTTTTCCGAGACACGGTTTTCCACTCATCCTGTGAAAGGTCCACCCCAGTGTTTTCTTCCTCATCGACCAGTTCCTTGTATTCGTCATTAGATTCCACTAGTTTATCATTAGATCCCTCTGTACAGTCTTCAGAAAATCCCTTAGCTTCGTGAACTTGAGCTATAATGAGCACTTATGTTTCCTGGGTGGCCAGATTTTCATGGTTAATCTGAATAGATAAATTATTAATTTCGGCATCGCTTACGTCTGGCTCCATGTCCGTAATCAGTATTGTTTCCGTACCCTCTGAGACTGGAACATGTACCTGTGACTGAATTCTATCCTTTCCTTTATGGTTGACCTCTTTGTCTGTTTCAGATTGTTCATCTAATAACTCTGGCGCCTCTGCGACCGTATCACCGCCAGTAATAGTATCATCATATTCAATATTCTCAGTATTGTTCTCAGTATTGTTCATCATTTTGTTATTTGTTTCCTTGTTTGTTCGCGCTATAGCATCATTATTTGCGTGATTAACTGTAACAGCAGGATTTATAATTACATTAGCTCCCTTTGCTTCAGTTAAGTTATTTTTTTCAGCAACAGTAAGCATAATAGGCCGCAGTGGCTGTAGCTTACCAGTCATTAGTACAGCCTTATCCTGTTTTCCTGTAATGAGCAGTTTCTGCGGGCCAATTCCAGTTTCGATTCCAGCTCCCGCTCCTTCCTTCCCGAGGGGCTTGGCTGGTGTCTTTTGTTTTTCTGCCGTCGGTCTCTTCTCTCCCGCGGCATTACTGACAGCTGTGGCTCCCAGAACACCGCTTTCCTCGGCGGTTGCTGCACCGTTTGTGGTCCTGGAGCTACACGGTTGATTCTTCGGGGCCATATGCTTGAAAGAAATCAATTTGCCGGCTAAGCAATCAGGCGTCGAATGCCCCCCCCCCGGGTGTTGGAGTTGGAGGCACTTGTCGGGCACCCCCCTCGAAGTATTAAGCCGCCGCCCGGACCTGCAGAGCCTAGCCAAGACAGCAGCGTCCAGCGAGCCCAGCCTGTCTCCGCCCACCGCGACCTCTTGCAATCAGAAGCTGCATCCGTTTCTCCGCCTTCGGCAGTCACCCCTTCGCTTTCGAAAGTGATTCCAGGTAAGTTTGTAGCAAGTTTGTAGCAATGCAGGAGCGCTTTACCGCTTTGCCGCTTTTGAAATAAAGTGTCCTTTTAGCTCAAATGTTCGATTAAAGCCGTCTCTCTATCCGTCATTTGTGAAGTAGTGAGAGCAGCGTATTCAGGCTACACCGAGCAGCATCCTCAATCCGCCATCTTCGTTTTCCGTCACCAATAGCCCCAAGCCCTTTGATCTTTAACCAAATCTTGAAAAATTATTTTGAGACTTTACAAATGCCTTGCAGTTTAGTTCTTGTTCATCATACTGACGACTTACTTGTGGCATGAAGGACACTGGAAGTTTATAAACAAGATACAACTGCTCTTCTGAATCATTTGGCAGAGAATGGGCACAAAGAGTCCCCAAGCAAACTACAACATTGTCACAAAGATGTCCTATATTTGGGGCATCTCAATGAAAAGGGATTGAGAAAAGCATCACTAGAGAGAATATTAACCATTGTAAAAACGAGTCCACCAAGAACGCAGAGAAAGTCAGGATGATCTTGGGAATGGTGACCTACTGTAGACAGTAGATATCCGTTTTTTTCCCCTAGTAGTGTTTATTGAGGCTGATGCACAAGGATGTGCCTGATCTACTTCCATGGGACAATGATTGCTTGAAGGCATTCCTAGAGCTGAGAGAAAGTATCAGTAGTGCCCTGGCACTGGGAATGCCTGTTTACAGTATAATGGTCACACTGTTTGCAGTAAGAGGGAGGGCTGCACTGTCTCAGTGCTTATTCAGTTTCACGGAGACTCCTGAAGACCTGTGGCTTATCTTTCAACTACTCTTGACCCTGCTGCTTCTGGACTGCCCAGCTGCCTTAAAGTGGTTGTGTCTGTTAGTGTCAGGATTGAGAGAAGTGAGAGCAAAGAGAAGGGACATCCACTTACAGGGATGGTCCCTCACTCAGTGGAAATTTTGTTCACTCTTACTAAAACAGAAATATTGATGAACAGCAGCCTTATCAAGTATGAACAATTGAATCTTGCATCAAAGAACAAGGTGCTAAAGAGGTTTCAGACCCTCATTCCCGCTACATTATTACCATTGCCTGAAAATGAAACTGATGGGGATGAGGTTGCACATGACTGCCTTGGTGTTATGATGTATGCACCAAATACAAGACCAGATATTAAAGATTAACCTCTTGATGAGCCGCATTATGCAATCTTTGTGGATGGCTCATGTTTAAGAGCAATGAGGGGACTATGAGAGCAGCTTATGCTGTTTGTACAATTCAGGAAGTCCTCCTACCGTGGTAGATTTAATTGCCCTTACACAAGTTTGCAATCTTTCAGCTCAATCAAAAGTTACTATATTTAGAAAGAGTCAGTATGGCTTTGGTAAGGTCCATGGCTTTGGGCAGTTGTGGTCACAGAGGGCAGTCATGACCTCATCTGGATCACCAATCTGGAATGGGGTATATATGATGAGAATGACTATGTCACAATTGGAAATAAATATGCAGTTAGAAATAGAGATGAAAATGCATTATATTTTGTGTGTGGCATGCACATTTATTGGAAATGTTATCCACAACAACATGCTGTGCCTGTGAATGCACTTGTGAGCACTACAGATGACATGATACTTGACTACTGCAAAGGATTAGCTGATGTTGTGAATGCTGTCTCTCACTAGGTTGGAGCTGCTACTGCTATCCTGAACCAGGAGTAGTGCCACAATCTTAACCCTGGTGATTGGGTTTTGAGCAAAAGCACATTCCAAAATCCTGCCTGGAGCTGGGAGGTGGTAGGGCCCCTACCAGCTGAACCTGATCACCAACACTGCCATGTAATATGTGGCAATACCTAATTAGATGCATGCCTTTCACACCCCGACCCCAGGTGCTTGCCTCCCACATTCAGAGAGTGGTGTGTCCATTTGAAGAAATGGTGATATTGAGTCAAGTCTGAGACCGCCGTTTCCATACATCCGGAACAACGAGAGGGGGTGAAGTAAAAGAGAATTTCTAATCTGTACAAGTTCCTGAAATCTCCCAAAGTGGTGTGGAAGTATCCACTGAAAATGGAGAATTAAACTGTTGAATTACCATGAGAGCAAAATAATGAACCTGTTGATGGAACAAGTGTGAGGAGAGAAAGACCCCTACGGAGATTGGAATGGCCAAGTAGTAGGGGACAATTACAATCTAGTGTATTTGTTGAATGCATACCGCAAAACATTGTAGAAGAAACAAAATCCAGTGATATAAGAGCGTTAGATGAAGATCAAAAGACACAGAGTGGATCCAACAGAGCAGAGTACAAGATACCAATGACCTGACATCAAAATCATTTGACATCGATAACATGTCACATTAAAACTGTTTTTAATTTGAAATTTCTGAAACAATATTACAAAATAAGAATTGACAAGCACTATGTAGCTAACGATAAGCAGGGAAATCTGAATATACCAATAATTAATTCTGAAATTGAACTTAAAAAGACTGTGACAAGCAATTAAAAAGAATTAAGAAGAATTCCCTAAAGCCAAGGTTATAGTAGAACAGTAGGGATAACAACTATAGGAGAAGACAAAGTAGTGTTAGGAAGGCCTAAATAAGATTGCTACTTACCCAAGCTTGTGCTGGAGAACTAGCTGCTGCGTGTCTTTGGTGTACCAACGGCTGCTGTTTGGTGGGTCCTTGCAGCCTTTTGGGCCACTACGCTACATCTCGCGCCACCCGCTCCGCGGGTGCCCCTCGCCCCTTAAACTTTGTGGAAGCCTGGACTCTGCTGTGGGGAACTGAGGAGCCGCTGACCGCTGAAACCCCACCCACTGCTTCTACCGGGACTGCGAGGACCAGCCTGCTTTGCGGTGAGAATCGGCCGCAGCTGGTCCTCTTCCCGCCTCTCCCTGCATTTAGTCCTCGGGGAGCTGCTCTGTTGTGGATTGCTACTTACCCAAGCTTGTGCTGGAGGACTAGCTGCTGCGTGTCTTTGGTGTACAGACGGCTGCTGTCTGGTGGGTCCTTGCAGCCTTTTGGGCCACTACGCTACATCTCGCGCCACCCGCTCCGCGGGTGCCGCTCACCCCTTAAACTTTGTGGAAGCCTGGACTCTGCTGTGGGGAACTGAGGAGCCGCTGACCGCCGAAACCCCACCCACTGCTTCTACCGGGACTGCGAGGACCAGCCTGCTTTGCGGTGAGAATCGGCCGCAGCTGGTCCTCTTCCCGCCTCTCCCTGCATTTAGTCCTTGGGGAGTTGCTCTGTTGTGGATTGCTACTTACCCAAGCTTGTGCTGGATGACTAGCTGTTGCGTGTCTTTGGTGTACCGACGGCTGCTGTTTGGTGGGTCCTTGCAGCCTTTTGGGCCACTACGCTACATCTCGCGCCACCCGCTCCGCGGGTGCCGCTTGCCCCTTAAACTTTGTGGAACACTGGACTCTGCTGTGGGGAACTGAGGAGCCGCTGACCGCTGAAACCCCACCCACTGCTTCTACCGGGACTGCGAGGACCAGCCTGCTTTGCGGTGAGAATCGGCTGCAGCTGGTCCTCTTCCCGCCTCTCCCTGCATTTAGTCCTCGGGGAGCTGCTCTGTTGTGGATTGCTACTTACCCAAGCTTGTGCTGGAGGACTAGCTGCTGCGTGTCTTTGGTGTACCGACGGCTGCTGTTTGGTGGGTCCTTGCAGCCTTTTGGGCCACTACGCTACATCTCGCGCCACCCGCTCCGCGGGTGCCGCTCGCCCCTTAAACTTTGTGGAAGCCTGGACTCTGCTGTGAGGAACTGAGGAGCCACTGACCGTTGAAACCCCACCCACTGCTTCTACCAGGTCTGCGAGGACCAGCCTGCTTTGCGGTGAGAATCGGCCGCATCTGGTCCTCTTCCTGCCTCTCCCTGCATTTAGTCCTCGGGGAGCTGCTCTGTTGTGGATTGCTACTTACCCAAGCTTGTGCTGGAGGACTAGCTGCTGCGTGTCTTTGGTGTACCGACGGCTGCTGTTTGGTGGGTCCTTGCAGCCTTTTGGGCCACTACGCTACATCTCGCGCCACCCGCTCCGCGGGTGCCGCTCGCCCCTTAAACTTTGTGGCAGCCTGGACTCTGCTGTGGGGAACTGAGGAGCCGCTGACCACTGAAACCCCACCCACTGCTTCTACCGGGACTGTGAGGACCAGCCTGCTTTGCGGTGAGAATCAGCCGCAGCTGGTCCTCTTCCCGCCTCTCCCTCAGCTATTTCAATCGAGGGTTGTCTTTCTGCGTAGCGGAACGCGAGCGGGACGATATCCGGATGAAGCCCGGACAAAGGGCGGGCCCTCTGTGGCCCTCAGTGGCTGAAGTAGGCTGGGCTGGGCCCACTTATTAACATTTACTATTTTTCTTATAGTTACTATTTAGAATCCATTCAAGCCCTTATAGACTCTGCCAATTTCCTCAACATTTGTAATTTGTTTGATACGCTTTATTTGCTTTGTCTTTTTTAACGTTGAGTATATTAAAAATTGTTTACTGGCATTGTGTATTGTTTTACCCCCTCTGAGGCATATTCTGAATTATGACGGCTAAAAAGCTTCGTTCTGGGAGACTGTTGGGGGGAAGGTCATGCGCTAAGACAAGATCCAACCCCCTGCGAAACAAAGATGCCTCAAATCTCCAGTTGAAGGGCCAAAGCCAGATATTTCAGTTGTGGGAGAAAACGGTGGATAAGGACCCAGTAAAGGGGGCTGTCCCGGAAAAGACTGTTTTTAATAAGGGTACTTGTTCAACTCCCTTGCATGACTCAGTGCCTGATCAGGTGAAGAAGGAGACGGAATTGGGAAATAATTTAAATTTAAGCTTACATTCTAGTTTGGGAGTTTTATCATCTCCTCCAATATTCTCTGAGAATGATAAGTGTTCAGCTCCCAACCTGGATAATTTGCATCAAACTAATGCCCCATTAATGTCCGAAAATTATAATCCCAATGTCTCGATAGGTCATCCTGAGTTAAGGGAGGTTATCAACGGGGATTCGCAGCCTTTGGATATTGACTTAGAGTTGTGTGGACGCTACTTGGTAGATGGGTCCATGAAATTACAAGAGGTTATAAAGACCCCAATTGGCGCTACCCCTTCTGGTTTACATCTCTACAGTAGTACTCCTTCCCTCAAATCACAAGATATATCATTTCAGACTAACATGTCAAAGAGCCCGATGCTAAATATAACGGGGATTGATGCTATTAATGTTCCTAGCTCAAACTCATCTGAGAAACCTATATCAGAATCTCTGATCTCCTTGGAACATTTGTTATCTTCAATTTTAATGCTATTGGGTAAATTTGCCAGTTGCTCCTGTCATGAAGGAATTATGCCCAGTTTATAAAACGTCTGCTTATAACTGTATTAAGGATTCTGAACTAGGCATTGTAATGGATGAAAAAAGTGTTGAATTGCCAGATGCCAATGCCGAAAAAGTACTATTTCCCATTTTTGGGCCAGAATTCAAGGGGATGGAGGATGAGGTGAAAGTGGGAAAACTAAAAAATATTAAAGGAAAAAAGAGGAAGCCTCTCCGTAGATTTAAAAAGAGGAGGCAGAGACAAATAATTTTCGAGGACTCCCAAGATTGTCATAACTCTCCCCCTGCTAAGGTTGAGATCGATAATGGGATTCCGAGGCATGATTCAAATATTTTGTTATTCAATACCCTGGTTCCTCCTGTTAAAATCAATGAAATTACCACCAACTGTTCTAATCCAACTTCAGGAGAATTGGATGTAGAAGAAGAAAGTCCCTTGGTTCACTTTCCTGTAGTGGAAATAAGAAAATCTGCTCCTGTGGTATCAACCGTTCTTAACCCCACTGCCCCTTCTTTCAATACATTGGCAGAAGGGGTAGTTCCTGTTCAAAATTCCTCTAATAACTTTGTTGAAATCTGTACAGATTCATTGATTCTAGATTTTCTCCCATTATTTGATCTTGATTTGGTGTTGAATAGAACATTATTGTTGAAATGCTTTAAGGACTTAGAGTGTCTGAGCTACTTCAATCAAATGATATTGACTTAGTAACAATATTAGGAACTGGGGCCATGTCATTTATCAGGGTAAGGTTCCACTCCAAGCAGATAGTGAATCTTATACTAAATCAAGCAGAAATTTTCCAGAGTCAGGGGATTGATGTGGTGCCCTTTCTGACCACATGTGGTAATAACCACTATGAGAATGGCTATCAACGGTTCCTGGGTCAAGCTGGCTCATCTCAGCCTTTCGAAGACTTAAAGATTTGTGTCTTAAAAGCAAAACGGCTAGTGACACATGCTATCCCCGCACCACTGACAATAAATAGAGGTATAATTGAGAATAATCAGCAATGGAACTGGTTACCTGGTGCCTTGTCGACCAAGGTGACAGACAACCCAAAATTGTTTTCCCACCTTTAGCAGCTCCTTCACTGTTCTTTCCTGGAATGCCGCCGGCATTAACAACAATCCTGAAAAATACAGTACCTCTTTTCTTTGAATGCCAGTGTAATTTGCATCCAGGAAACCTGGTGTGTTGACAAATTGAATGTAGGGAGAGATTACTTTGTGTTGGAAGCGGCAGCCTCCCCTTCCAGCAGAGGACATGCAAAAGGGGGAATTGCGTGCCTTCTGAATAATAGAATAAAGAGGAATTTCTCCCACTACGTAGACCCCAGTAATCTTTTCCAGGCAGTGACTCTTTCTAGTCTAGATAACGTGGAAAAAAAGAACCCCTTTGTGATAACAAATGCCTATATACCGCCAGACGATTGTTTTAATATTTTATTAAAACAAGTTTTTGTTTTTATTAAACAAATCAAGGAGACAGTTCCTTCCCCCCACTTTCTGTTAGTGGGAGATTTTAATTGCAAAGTTTCCAACCTTAGCCTAGAGCTATTTAGAAATAAAGCCAAAGAGGAGGCTTTGTTGATTCCCCAAGCCCTCTTTCCAGGAAATATTAAAACAAATAAACGGGGTAAACTACTGTTGGAAGAATTGTACATTACGGAGGGGTTAATAGCTAATGGTAGACTCCCGTCTGATGTCCCCGCAAATTATACACATAGCTCCTCCCGAAGTAAATCAATTTTGGACTATGTAATCGTTGATCACTGTATCTTCTCTCTTTTAAGGGACTTGGTAGTTGTAGAGTCAACCTTCAGTGACCATAATGTGATTACGATAACACTTTCAGTAGATCCTCCTAAATCTGACCCTTGGTCGCTTAATGGTGATGTGGTCTCCTTTCAAAAGAAAACAGGCAGATGTTTTTGGGACTTTAACCCCTTCCATGCTGATGACGGCCCCCATACGTCATGCATCACGGTGCTCGTGTGCTCATGACGGCTGGGGGCTGTCATAAAGCCATTGATTCTTTAAAAGCCTAGCACACGAGCAAAATCGGCCCAACATGGAAGGGGTTAAAGCCATGAAGGGTTTGGAGCCTATCCTTGAAAAAACTTTAATTAATTTAGATAATTGGCAGGGGTTGGAACTAAGCTCTTTTGAGGCTTTTATGAAGGAGATTATCTCTGCAGTAAAAAAATCGAATTTAACTATAAGAAAGATCTCCTTCCCTAAAGCAGTTATTACCCTCAATAAGGAAATCAATAAGTTGGGGAGGGAGCAATATCTATGTAGATCAGCAGAGAGATATCAGAAAATAGCTCTCCTCAAAAGAAGGAGAAGTAGGGTTAAGAAAAAAATCAAAAAAGGAGGATTCCCTATGGATAGGTTTGCGGGAGGCCGCTGTCCAAGGAAAATCTAGACAGTTTTGGTCTCTCATTGGAGAGGGTTGTGGTACAAGAGTGAGTCTCCTCCCAATCCCTATCTCGGAACAAACCTGGGTAGACTACATCACAAATGTATATGCTAGGAATGACCTGCGGGTGGAACTTAGGGGAATTGGTGAAGATAGCAATCTCTCAATAGAGTCCCCTTCCGAATCATCCATAGAATTGGCTATTAAGGATATGCGTCCCTCAGGAGCTATGGGACCGGATGAACTCCCGATATCAGTCCTGAAACAAGATCCAGTATCTTGGAATAAAATCCTATTCCCATTATTTAGAATTTGCTTCATTAAAAAGATTATCCCATCATCTTGGAAGGGGAGCATTCTGGTGCCCTTGTTCAAAAAGGGTGATAGAAACCTGCTCAATAATTATCGACAAATAGCCCTCTTAGACGCTATTGGGAAAGTTTTCTCTAAATGCTTGTTGTCTTTAATTAATGATTGGGTGGTTCTAAATCACATTTTGCCACTAGAACAAACAGGCTTCCGCAAGGGGCATGGAACCCTGGACAACCTCTCCGCCCTTCAGATTATTGCTGATAAATACATAAGGGTACGTGGCGGAAGAGTGTATGTGGCTTTTATAGACTTCTCCACAGCATTCGATAAGGTTGATCGCCCTTTGCTGTGGAGAAAGCTATCTGCTCTGGGTATGCCCCCTCAATTGTTAGATATGGTCCAGGCCCTGCATACAGACACATGGTGTCAAGTTCTTCAAGGTGGAGAAAGCGGATAATCTAAGATCATTCCTTCAATTAACGGTCTTAAGCAGGGTTGCCTCCTCGCTCCACTGCTTTTCTCTCTGTATATTGCAGATTTACCTGTCTCACTCTCCTCTTGTGACGGTATAGCCCCAGTATTGGGTGGAAAGCCTATTTCGTGCCTGTTATATGCGGATGATATTTTAATAATGGACCTTATGCCTAAAGGACTCGCCAAATGCCTCCATGCTTTACATTTGTATGCAGAAACTCATTTTCTAATAATAAATGTAGCAAAGAGTAAAATTATGTGTATTTCAGGCAGGAAAAACATAAGTATGAGAGCTTTGTCTGGTCTGTGGGAGGTGACAAACTTGAGGTGGTAAAGAGTTATGTCTTCTTAGGAAAATTAATATCAGACACTTTAAGTGATAAGCCCCATATTGATAATAATGCCCGGAAAGCCTTATCCCACGGGAGAAGCTTAAATGCATTATACTCGGCAATGGGGAAAAGACACTTCTCTTATTTATTGGAGGTCTTCAGGGCAAAAATCCCGTCTACCCTCCTGTATGGATTGGAACTGGTTGACCTAAGGCATTGGTATTTTTTAAATGTGGTAGAAGGAAAATTATTAAGAGGCGCAACCTCCATTAATTCCGCTTGCACAGTGGCCGCTTGTATACTTGAGTTTGGCCTGTGCAGCAGTTGGGTGCAGGGCCTGGCAGCTGCAGTGCGTTGGGTCGCAAGCTTAGCCAGAGGAGAAGCGGGGACTATGAGAAACCTTATGAAGGCGGAATTATTGGGAAGTTTAAGAGAATACTCCCTAATTGTTAAAAATTTTAGAAAGGCTGTTTCGCTTCTGCAGTTGGAGGAGAGTACCCTCTTTTCCTTATCTGCAGCTCAGTTAAAGTCTCTCTTGAAACAGGCCTCCTGGGACCTTAGCTTCAGGTTGGACAGTGCCTCTATCCTTGTTAAGAAAGGTGTTAATCCCCTCACCGACTCATTTGCAAGGAAATTTGTGCAACCCTATGTCGCCTGGAATTTGCCTCATGGCGTCCGGAGATTTTGGTTTCTCTTGTGGCAGGACTTGTTACCCCTAAATAATCTTTTGTCTAGATGGTACGGAGTCCCTGCAATCTGCCACCTTTGTCACTTGTCCACTCAAGATCGAATGCATGTACTTTTTATATGTCTAGTGCTGCGTCCATTTCACCGTAAGTGGTTAAGGCAAATATGCTTGCAAATGGGTATCTTAAATGCCAATTCTTTTATGCTTGCCTTACATAACCCCCCAAATGAAAGATTCTGTTTTAACATTTTTAACTTTTTTAAATGTTTTTTAGCTATTTATTGATGGCTTGCTTATGAAGTATGTATCAATGAATTATTTTCTATTGCGGTAAATTGTTGTACACTGTCTTTTTGGTATGGAATGGATTTTTGTATTGTGTATATTCTTTTATGTGGACCTCCACGGAGTTCCAAAACATAATAAAAATTGAACTTGAAGCCTAAATAAGACTAGTGTACATAAGCTGAATGAAATATGTTAACCATTGAATGTTTTACTCATTTCGCACTAGTAGAAATCAACTCAGAATTGTGAATATGCTTACTTCCATAATCTACTAAATGTCTGACTGTAAACAAACATGTGTATCTTTACCAAGGCTAAGTGTAGAGTAGTGATGTTGTCACATTAATAGTTGTTATGTTAGCGTTTGTAATTTCTTTGGTTGGTACAAGTTTAAAAAACCAAATTGTACCTAGGAGTCAGGAGAATGGGTTATTCACCATGGACCACAATACAAATACCATACAGATAACACCCGTGGGAACACACCATGCAAACTTTTATGTAATACTGGCCGAGTTAGGGCTCAGGGACGTATGGAAAAAATTCCCATCAGAAGCCACACTGTACTGCCCTCTTTTGCATCATTTGGGTTCTCCTCGCCCAGGAGACAAAACAAAACGGCCGGTCAGATGTTACCGTGACCGATTGTAGATGAAAAGAAATGTGAGAGGGAAGTAATACATGATTTTCAAGTGTTTAAATGGCAACTGGGAAAAGCTGTCTGGATGACTGTCGGGAGACACCGACGGACAGAGCGGTGCTCCTCATACCTGAGCCGCAGCCAGGTGGGGTGAAGCGCCTCAACCATCATTTATGGGTTGTCCTTGTTTTTCCTGTGGATTCCATGTCCTCGGTACGGTGCGATAACAGTACGTGGTTGAGCACACAACCTGGATTTCTCAGGTGATATCTTTTAATTATTTTTCACGAAAAGCAGTAGTTTTTGAAACAACAGGTCCTGAAGAATGCATGGAAACTCTTTTCTTTATATGCAGAAACATGTTGACCACTACTGAGTGTGGATATTATTTCAAACCCGCATTTGCACTTGTCTTTTAGCCTTAGGGACTGGGAGATACTAATACATTGTCTACCTCTACCCAGTTCACCTAATTTTACAACCCCTCACTATTTCACTTCTCTCACTTCACACTGCTTTTCCCAGTTGCCATTTAAACACTTGAAAATCATGTATTACTTCCCTCTCACATTTCTTTTCAACTACAATCGGTCACGGTAACATCTGACCGGCCGTTTTGTTTTGTCTCCTGGGCGAGGAGAACCCAAATGATGCAAAAGAGGGCAGTACAGTGTGGCTTCTGATGGGAATTTTTTCCATACGTCCCTGAGCCCTAACTCGGCCAGTATTACATAAAAGTTTGCATGGTGTGTTCCCACGGGTGTTATCTGTATGGTATTTGTATTGTGGTCAATGGTGAATAACTCATTCTCCTGACTCCTAGGTACAATTTGGTGTTTTGAAATATGGTTCGGGGCGTGTACCTGGTTAGTCGTTAAACTTGCCCTCAGACCCTTTTTTCAATTGTTGTTGTCTATGTGGTACAAGTTTAACCTAAGAGACAGAAACACTTAGAGCTACACTTGCAACAACATCAACTACATACACAATAGATGAAAGGTGATTAAAAGCATCATTTAAAGATATTTCAAAAAAAGAATTCACAACTACTATTAATTCTAGATTAGCACAGGAATACATCCAACCTTTAGACTTAAAAGATTGCAATGTTTGCATGCATTTACTTTCTTCAACTGCAAAGGCAGTGACTTATTATCACATTCCACTTTAATATGCAGTCACATGTATTATATTACTTAGGTTGTTTTATAGACAAAAACATTTTGAGTATTATTTTTCTAACTATGACATGATTCTTTCTAAAGTTCCCTTTAGAAAAGAATGTACCATCATTCACAAGCTAAGTATATGTTGGCTGCATGGTATTTTGTTCATCACCTACAAAAATAGACACTGTTAAGACATGCAAAGGGAATCAGACATGTCTGATGGGACCACTGGAATAGAAATCTATTTTGCCATTAGAAGAAAGAAGAGTTGATGTTTCATAAGGCAAATAAAGAGGAAGCTGTCTTAAAAAATGTTTGGAAGAAAGAGAAAGATGAAAACAAGAAGAAAATATTACATCCAAATAGATAGACGACAAAAAGCAAAACTTTTTACAAAAGGAGAAATCAGTGTAGGAAGAGACACATTGGAAAAAGTAGCTTTGAACAAAAAATGTAAGTTCTTGGATGGCCTGTTCAAATATTGCAGGGGAAACAGCAGTTATTCCTGAAGTCTATTTTGGTTGTGGACTGAATGCATATTTCCAATTATCTGCTAACTGGGAAGGTGTTTGCTATTTAGCTCTATTATTTCATATAATGTAAATAGTATAGATCCTTTAATAATGACTTCATCTAACAGACACACACATAGTACCATTGATGGGGCACAATTGGTACGACATATTTTAGGGACAATCATTCCAGCAGTAGGAGTAGTTTTGAATGATCAGAAAGCTCTCTACTGTAGTAGATACGCTGGCTACAAGCACATCTGGCACTTTGTTAGCAGTTAACCCTAAATTAGGACCTATTAGATCAATGCTAGCTCAATTAGCTTGAGATATATGTGTGGCAGAAAAAGGTGGAGTCTGTAAAATGTTCACCGGCTCAACATTGCTGTTCATAGATTCCTGAAGAGAATAAGATAATGGCATAAATCGCAAAGAACCTTTCTGTTCTGAGACATAAATAAGAAACCTTAGAGACTACTAGTGTGTTAGGAACTTTTGACAAAAGAGCTTCTGATATGAGCAATTGATTTTGCAACTGTAGGGAGAGGAGTTTTTAAGGTTGTATTTAACCCTATATTGATTACTGGCATCTATTTCATATTCTTATACATTTTATATAAAAAACTTACATGTTAACTAACAAGAAAGAAAACAGAGAAAGAGAAAGGCAAAGGAGACAAGAAATAAAAATGAAAGAATGAATAGGGAATACAAGAAGCTGAAGGAAGTTTAAACTCTGAAGAATAAAATTAATGACATAGTAAGGAGGGAAGATTTATTTGTGGGAAATTGTGATGGTTATACTAACCATTAGAGGGGGGAGGTTGCTGGTGCAAATTTCTCAATATTAGAAATGAAAACACATTTAATTAAAAAGTGCCCAAGTCCATGCAAAATAAAATACATGTGATAAATACAAATTTTGTAGTGGGTAGCCATACCTAGAGATTGCAAGCATTAAAGTAACATAATGTATTGACTTAAGTTAGCCCAAACTGTTGATGCCATATTAACTGCAAATTATACACTAATATTGACAGGCCTGTTTTTCACGCTGAGCTGTTGTTTCGCAAAAGTTATTTTTCTCTTTTGCTGCTGATGCTGTAACTTTGTAGAAGCCTTCTGTTAATTAGTGAATATGCATTTGTTTTGTATTCGACAAATGATAGTGAGGTTCTCACAATGATGAGAGGCGACATCATGAAGGATGATTCATGTGAAAAACTGTCTGAACCACAAAATGTGGATGAATTATCTTTTCAAGGACTTGTTGAAGACATGAGAAACTGAAGCGTTTACCCACTCTAAAGGGTTTACTGAAATTCTATTGTATGTTGTGAAATAAGAATGTAATACTTGTTTCAATTTGCAATTAATCTTGCTTATATTAGTATGTTTCTAGAGTAGGTAATACAGATTTCGTTAACATTTTCTGGAGATTCTTCTCTGGGGTTCTTGAGACCATAGCTCACTATGAGGTTACATTTGAGGCTATTCCTATTTTATTAGATGCCCGCTGATTTATAGCCGAGAATGCTTTCCAGCTTAACTTATCTTCAGAAATGAAATTCAAGCTTATGTATTTTATTCTCTCATCAGAACTCCTTATTGGGTTTCTAAAAAGACACCTTATTTTATTATATTCTTAATCTAATTAGGAGTAGGGAAAGTTATGTATGGAACACGCTTGTTGCACTATTAAAATTTTAACAATAATTTTCACCAACATTGTATTCTTTCTTATATTAAAATATCGGTTATTGGATTATAATAATTTCTTATGTTTAAAAGAATAATACTTATTGAATAAATATTAAAATGTAAGAAATGGATTAATAAAACACTTTAACTTCCACAAAAATTCTGTTTATTGACTGTACTACAGACTTTAATGATGTTAGCGGTAATATGGAATTGTTGTAGAATATTACTCCTTTTAACTTCTCCTTATTGATGAACAAAAGTTCACACTAACAATGGCAGGAGTTATTTAATGATTACACTCAAATTTTAAGATACAGAAAACCCTGCTCCATCACTTCTGATATACACTCATCCTCATCACTACTCTTACACCTAGTGTTTTCGGAAATTCCACTTCAAACTAAAGTCTGAGTTCCATATGTTGGTCAAATGTGCACTAATCCTGATTTTGTGATTCATGATTAAGTAATTTTCAGAAGACATTTACTTTGGCGTTTAAAATAATTTGTGAATAAGGCCATTAATTAATGAATATGCTTATTTTCGAGAAAAGAGTCTTTGATGGAAATTGTTAGACTTTGTGCCCTAAAAACACTAACCTGCAAAACTGTGGTTTAAGAAAAGACAACCAGGACTGCATAACACTGACATTTTTATTAGAATTCATTTGTAACAAATGGAACTTGTGTCAGCAAAGAACTGGTTTCCAGACAGACCTCTTTCGCCACCAACTTAATGAAGTAAGAAAATAAAAAGCACGCCTTTCATCTTGTAAAACATTTACGCGCACTACTGATCAGAGGTAATTGTATTTGTTTAACAAGCCATTTTACATGTTTTTTGTGATTTTTTTTCAGTCTATGCATCCAAAATGAGAGCAAATAACACAACTTTTATCATCTTTGTAAAGACACTCCAAGCTGAGATGGCAAAGCCACAGAAAGGATGAATAACCATGGAATTGGCAGCCGTCTGATATCTGCTGGAGTACCAGGGCATAAGTGAAAAGAAAAATAGAGAAAGTAAAAGAAAGCTGCATTCTTTTTATTTTAAATTTCAGACTTTGTTGTTCTTTTTAAATGCTCTGTGTTATTTACATACACACAAGTGAATTTCATAAGCAGATTTTACAGATGGGTTCAAGTAATAACATTATTGGGTGTTGAATCAATAGGGCAGTGCATAGTACAAAGGTATAGAAAGTGCAAATCTCCCTTGAGAGCCCCCCTTCCCAAACATCCTCTCCATTTGTCTAACCATGCACATCATTAAAAAAAAGAGATAAAATGACGTTTTCTGTACAAATAATTTTTATATATATTTTGTTCCCCCCATGTAACTAATTACAAAATTATACATAACTACACAGATAGGTAAATAATAGCACCTTAACAATAATGCTTACAAAACCAATTTTGTTTCTGAATGGTTTTGTGAATTGTTGATTAAATGGCATACATATGTTTTGTTATTGAAGACATAGCATGAGTAAACAGAAAGAACAAAGAAAGTGGAATGCACATCACTGATGCTCATGGAGTCATCTGGTCCTCACCCATGGGTTCTAGAACTCTGGCACGCTCGCATTTGTTAACCTGTTCAGATTTACGAATCTACAGAACTTTATTGTGATGAGAGAGCTCCCCTCACTCAGCAATGGAGGGCGCTAATCTCCAGACTACCAGGTCCAACATGATGTGTTTAAACAATACAAATCTTACTTTCTTTATTTGGCTACGAGAAACACATGAAATAAGATCATCACTGCACTAAGTATCTGGCACTTTAATAGGATTTTTTATTGACACAAATGAAAATACTTAATGAAAAGGAAGAAACACTTAGTACACAATCGCACCTGGTGTTGAAGTTGGTTTAGAATCCTGGTCTGAGGTAGCCTCCTATAATACTTCTATTATTCCTGTTTTTTTATTTATTAGATTTTTTTTATATTTACAAAAGTGCTCTAGTTTAACAGATGGTCGTTCCAACAAACTTCTTACAAGGTGAGAAAACAAGTAAGGAAAACAGAAAATGCTGCTGCCGTAATCAAAATATACCTGCATCGCCCCATGCTTGTCTTTGCAAACACCTCCTTTAATAGTTAATTCATTAAATGGGGCAAGGCATCACAGAAGCCAATGCCACTTTAAATGGCTTCCCATAAAGTGCCTTGTGAAATACTTTGTGCTGTCAGTAGGGATTGTTTCCAAATATTGAAAACCTAATTCCATGGTGAAAGTACCTTCGCTGAAACAAATGAAGCACCAGTCACTAAAACAAGACACCAAATTTATTTTGCTGTGAGCTATCACACTTATAGTTACACCCTAGAGGGTATGTTGGACTTCAAGGGATAATGATAAACAAAGCGTAGCTTTGCTTTCTATTTGAGATTTGAAGAGATTAAGGACCTGAATGCTCAATACTTTTTTTCTCTCTTCTGGGCCAGCGCTTGCTAGCATTTCTGGAAAAAAAAGAATGGGAATGCATAATACTAAACTGAAGAATTTGCACATAGGCTGCAAAGGTAAAATGGAATTTTGGATATGAAAAGAAAAATCAGTAATGCAATATATAAATGTAGATATGGAAAGAACAACGCTTAAAGAAATGCTATTAAAATAGGCTTTAAATATAAGGCACTCGAAATGCAAAATAAAAAACAAACTAGCATTTTCAAATAACGTAGTTACATCGCAAAATTATGTTGAGCTAACAGAGCAACATGAGTTTGGCTTTGCCCCTTTGACATATCATAAAATGTACATTTCATAGCACGTAGTATAGACAATACATGATTGCATTTTTTAACAGCTCGACAGTTACTATATTACAACATTCTCCCCTCTTTAGGGGAAATGCACTGCCGACTTCCCCCCTCCCTTACCCACGACACATGCACACCTCCTATAGTTAAGAATATGCTTAGTTATTGCACTGAAGTGTCTAAAAACTAGACTGCAGAGGACACCTTAATCCCGGATGATATGGTTGAGTGTATATGTGTGTGTGTGTACTTATGTCTACTGAGTATGAGCAATTACGCTCAGGTTGAGATTTATTCACGGATGTGCATTCCTCTTTCCCCTTCAGAATAGACAATGTCAACAACATTCATAAGAATAAAATAATGCTCTGAAGCCTGGAAATGCAATGATTTTAAAAATGAGGGATCAGATGTAAACCTCCCAAGCACACCAACAAATTCAAATCATGGAAGAACTGAGATATATCATATATTTATATACATATACGCTAGCAGCAGCTTTATACTTTGCGCCTCCCTGTTGATTCCGAAACAGAACAGAATGGAAATAAAAAATCCCACATTGACCAAGTGAATGCTTGCAATGGTAAATTCCCTTAGAAAAGAAAAATCCTAAACAAAACCGCAAGAGCAATATCAAATAAAATAAATGTGGTACTGTAGACAAAGTATTGGCCCGCACAGAAAATGTGCTTCATTTAGATTTTTTTTAAACATTTCTACAGCAAGGTATTACATGTAACAGTTCTACAGCTTAAAAAAATCTACATTTTGGAAACAAAAAAATATGAACAGTTATGCAATCTTTTCTGTTTTTATTCACTTCATTGAATGATAAACTCTCGTTAAAAAAGGAAAATAAGTTTACACAGTTAGAAATGAAGCACAGGTCAGCAGTATCTTTACAATACTAAAAAACTAAAGCAAGGACTTTCTTTTTACACATTTGCTCCTCCTTTTACCAAGGGGTAACATGATTGTTTATGGTGGGAAGAGTTGTTGCTGAAGCCAGAAGTCTGTGTGTTTCTGTTTGATTTTGACAAAGGGTGGGAATGTAAGGATCTTGCGCTGGATTGCCACACTGTCTAGCAGACTGCAACAGTCCGTGCAACCCCACTCAAGGTGATGGTTCTTTGCAAGCCCTTCCCATTCTCATTTTTTTAAATTCCAACCAATGCTGAATCCTTGAGGTGTCTGTAAATTAAATCCATCAGATGCCTCACCGGTCAGGATTCGTTTATCATTTTTCAGGTAACGTTTTTACACTCAGATTTCTTGGTCCACCTGGAATAGTTTTTTTCAATATATATTCCCACTAATTGGTCTTTAGCTAGGAGTTAAGAAGTACTTCCCAAGCACACAGTATGGCTCAGAAGAGGCTCTTGGGATCTTAAAGGGCCTGCAGTAAAAATCCAGGACAAATCAGCGCTTTTACGTTGCATAGTGATCAAAGCTGCCAAGGTACTCCAATGCGGCTCGATAGCAGAACTGATATTGATCCTGGATAAAAGAGAAAAAGGCAAAATTACAAAGAGATGCATGTATTTGGTCTTTGTTTAAAAGCAAAGATAAAGTGATATTCAAAATATTGCTACACTATGTAAGATCTTAACTAGCAACAACATTGTTCTGTCAAATCCATCAATACATGAAAGCTCATAAATCTGAAAGAAAACACATTAGAAAACCTATACACAATAGTCCGCTCTGAAAATAATGCAAGGTGCAAATGAAATTAACTGACATGACAGTTAGCAATGCACAAAAAAGGATAAACGCTATTCAAAGAATAATAAGCTAACAAGGATGTAAACATATATTGTTCTATGAAATGAAGGCTGGTATGTTAACCTATATTAAAATGGTCCTGAAATGTGTAGGAGAACACAAAATGTTGAGGACTACGTTCAACTCTTAATGCGAGACACATAGTTTAAAATATGTGCAGACAAACTTTGACTTATCTTGAGAGCCTAGATGTGATCATTTTCTGATTGTGCTTGATTCTGAGTTCGGAAAAACTCATGGATATAAATGAAATTAGAAAGAACTGAGATTTTTTATTTGAATGGTAGTAATCATGTATTCCTGATGCATTTTCAGCCAATCTCTTAATCTCCCTGTGAAACACCATGTGATGTGGGTGCTATCTGATGTTAATGAATTATATGGTCTGAATTACAAGTAGACAACTTGACACTTGGCCACAGTACCTCTTATCCTTGTTGGACGAATTAACTGAATGAAGAAAGTTGTAACTTCGAATTTTTCATTGTTATTTAAATCTAATCAATGGTCTTTTTCTAGGGTATTTTTTCAAGATGTAAGATCCTCTATCATGAAATTACTGTAGGATGGTAAGGTTTTTTGTAGAAATAGAATTGTTTTGTCAATTTGCCACTTATTGATTGCAGGCCACTTCTAAACTCTGAAGAATATATTTGCAAAGACTTTGCTTCTAATCTCAAAAGCTCAAGCTGTAGAAACCCAATATTACAGAATATATTTTATTTGTGCTTCATTTTAAATTCTTTTCATAAGAATATAAATAGATAAGATTGGCATAATTATTCACCTATTTTTGACTAATGCTAGTATGTTACAGGACATGAATGTGTCAAAATATTAGGTTAGCTGAATGTGAATTGTCATTTTACATCATTTTTGGAGATGCAGCTCACAACTTCAAATCACAATTATTTCTATAACTATTTGCAGTTACGTTCTGTAAATTGCTCAAGTATTAATGTATCATGCCTGGGAGATTAAATGTACTTATAACGGATACCTAATTTTACATCAGATGGACCCTCCAGTTTATATGGAAACTTTGGCAGCCTGACGAGTTGTATTCAATATGGTTGTATCAGAAGATGAGTTCTAATCTATGCCAAACCCAATATTTCAAACATTACCACTTACTTTGGGCTCCAGCTTGTCTAAGACAGACATATCTGCAGCTTTTTTGCCCTTAATTAAAATCAGCTGTTGGTGACTGGGATCATATATGTTTGCAGTGCCTTCTATTGACCATATCCTCTCAAGTATTTGATTTAATGATCAGTGTTATATAGCGTGAAATTGACCTGAAGGTAACGGGTATCAGAGCGCTTTACATAGCACCAGTTGTGTTACATGAGGACACATTCATTTTTGTTAGGCATGGGGAGATTAAGTGATTTGCCCAGATCACAGGATGTTCAGCATCATTGCCGGACTTGAACCCAGTTCCCCAGACTCGGGGTTGACTGCCCTAGCCATTAGGTCAACTCCTCTCCCCACTGTTATAGGAAAGGCTTGGCACAGTGGGATAGTATAGAAAAGTATTTTCTATATCGTCTCATCATTTTACTGTATTTGTTCTGCAATTTCAATTACCATTACTACAAAAATGGTATAAGATAAAGTATGCCATGATTAATAAACACTCGTTTTACTTTTAGAAAAGCTTGTGAAGCAAATTTAGCAATTGTGTTGTTTACTGGGATGTCCCTAGTTATTAGTTGATATGATTTCTTTGAATGGCACAGCACTTTACTATACATGTACTTGATATGTAAATTTTATGAATTATCTCTACTGTTCAATTTCCACCTTTTGAACCAATGGTTAAGCTCGCTATATTAGGTATCTTCTTTTCTTGTTTAATATATTACCATGTAAATTTTATTGAATATGCTTTTTTAAAGATTAACTTTCCTTTCTTCCCTTTCACAACAATCACTATGCTTTGCCTGTAATTGTTGTTTACATTGCTTGATTGTTGGCATTTTTCTTCTCTCTTTAACTTAAATTGTTTTGTTAATATGTATCTGTTAGGGCAGATATGTTTTTCCTTATTGGCTATTTTCAATATTTGTATTTATTCTGGCAAAACAACTCAATAAAACAATGATATTGCAGACATGGCCACAAGCTTGACTAACAGCTTTGTAATAACTGAAAGAAATCTACACTAGCACAGAGAATAATGACTAAGTACTAAATACAGATGTAGGAGGAAGAGTAGCCTCTTTGAATAACTGGAAATATGTTCCCTGAAAAAGTAATTAGAAATTGATTTACAGAGAATATACGAAGTTGACACAAGATGGCCCAAGACAGGAAAAAGTGTTTGGAACAATTTGGAATCAATCAATTAATCAGGGTTCTTATAGAATGCAGCTATTCACACATAAGGGTTGCAAAGGGGGGTCTTCTGCAGTTCAGTTTAAGAGCCAGGTATTAAGGTCCTTCCTGGTTTGAGGATGTGAAGGTGATTGCCTGAGATGTAGAGTTCCAGGTCTTACAGTGAGGTGGTCTCCCTAGCTGATATGAAGCAGATTGCTAAGCTCAGTATAAATCAAGATGAGAACCATGAGAGACTTGTTCATTAAGGTGAACTGGCAATCATTTAGTGTTCCAAGTTAGGTGCAACACCAACGTTTTGGAACCGGACTGATTACAAAATGTAGTTCAAAAATAATGTTGGTGCTGACAGTGTGATTCATTTAGAGCAGCATTGGTGGAGTCAGGTCAATGTTTGCCACTGCTGAGACTCATATTGCAATGGTGGCTTCTACCCACTTTATGTCAACACACTTTTTCTAATACTAAGATGGTAATCTAGATTTCGAAAGACAGGATATTCTGCCACAAACATGACAGTGAACCTTATCAGGCAAACTGTTGGTGCACCCACTCTATTTAGAGTCAGACGAAGCATGATGTCTCCACTGGTGGAGCCCCGACTGTCTCCGCCAAGGAAATATTTTACTAACGGTCCCACATTGGGCAATTGGTAGAAGTATGTCAGAAGTCCATCTATCCTATTTACTTTGGGTGTTCTGATATGTCTTTTTTTCCTGTCTCTACCACCAGGAAAAGCCTGGCAGTCCTAAACAGAATAATATAAAAATTACCCCACATCCTCAGAGGAAACTCCAAAGGTATCAGGGCCATTAGTATTAATGTTTTTTTCAAAAAGAAACCCACATTTTGGGAGTTTTTTGTTTTTTTAAAAAAACATTTTGAGCAACATAGTCCATAGCTAGTGGCCCCGTTGAAATTTTGCATTGCCTTCAGATTTCAGATTAAGGCAGAGAGATCGCCACCAGGCTGGTGGAGATAAATATGGTGGGTGGTCATCTGCCACGCTGGTGGAGATTATGACTTCTGCCATCTTAGTGGGACGCCCTGCAAATACTAAATAGCCCCTCAAGTTCTTTTAATGTATTGGAAAACACACTGTAAGGAAATAATTCAGTATTGACAAATGCTCTGTTCTCACAATAATGTAAGTATGAATCGAACTTTAATGTTTGACAGATATTTGTTTTTATAGTTGGTTCTTTAAAACTTATGATTTGTTTTAAAAATCGACTTCATAAGTATCACTATATTCTACTATTTTCATGCCAATGTTGTGTTTTGTAGCCATGAGAAAGTAGCTGCGGAGTGAATCGTGTCTGCAAGCAAGTAAACCTTTGTCTAAAATGCAGCAAAGTGGAACAAATTATGATCATTTGAAATCTTGAGAGCCTGATTAAACTTTATTTATGTACATTTGTGACAAGGGGACTTAATCAGGTGTCTAAGCATGAGAGGCTCTTAATGCTGGCCAAAGTTCATCATTGAATCCTACAATACTCCTTAATCAATTTTAGTCCAGCGTTATTGTCTTTAATGTACAGTAAAAAAAGGTATGAACAGGCATGGTCCTGGGCTCATTCTTCCACTGGAACCAAACTTTAACTGGCTAAAGAGCCTAAATTCGGGTGAAACTGGCCCTAGGTCACTTGTGTTCCGTTTCAGGGAGGACCTGTCTTAGCAGTTCAGGCTGGACTGTTCCCATGAGGAGCAGGGTCATGGCTGATTTGCATATGGCTGGGAACGAACTGAGGTGGCATGATGAACAAACAATTATGGAGTGGGATGTGGCCCATAGTGATTGCCAGTGGCTGAGATTACTTGAGAATTCCATCCATCACCTTGTTGTTTTTGCATGTGCACCAGGTATGCCTAGACGTGAGTCCCTGTTCACTGTGCCCCTGGAACCTAACTATACCTGGCTGAAGAACCCTAACAACTGTAAAACTGTTCCTATTTTGATTGTACTCCTGTTCTGTGGAGGACCTTGCCTGGCAGTTCCCATGAGGAGCATGGTCAAGGCTGATTTGTGTATGGCTGGGTCCAAACTAAGGTGGCATGGTGGGCAAAATACAATGGATTGGGATGCCAACCAGAGCGATTGCTAGTGGCTGAGATTAATTTGGGCATTCCATCCATCACCTTGTTGCTTTTGTGATAAATAAAATGTAAACATCTTTTGCACGCAAAGGAGCCCATTGACATTTGTTTTGTAGTTTGCAAATTTAAAAAAATGCGTATTCTAAATACCCTCTGACTTTGACAGGCCCTCTGCCTAGCTTCCCTTCTTGCAACTACAGGGTACACTGCTACAGTGAAGTCTGCTTTCCCAAACCTGCACGTTCTATATACGGACCCATTTGTTAACTTGAAAATAAAACAATGCCGCTCAGGAAACTTTTATAACAGGATGGAAATGCAATCACAGAAATAGACCAGGGAAGTCTCTCCTGAAACAAATGATTAATTTTTGTCAGTGTTTGCCAGTGCTCAGCACCAGCACTTAGGGCCTTATTACGACTATGGCGGTCCATTGGACTGCCGTAGTCGTGGTGGCAGTCAGTGTACCACCAGATTTGCAGTCCATATGCCATATTTCAACTTTGTCAGTCGGACCGCCACAGAACCACTGCAACTGCCAGGGGGCTGCTGCGGCACAGCTAAGCATATTACTAGTTTCCTCACAGCCACAGTTTTCATGGCCTAAAGGACGCCCTGTTAATTCTGTGCAGGGGATGCATTCCCCCACTGCATGCACCTCCAGTTCCTGCAGGGCATGGACTTGACAGTCCATGTCCTGCAAGAACATGCAATGGCATTCCCATTGTGGTGCCTTGCTAAGGCTCACTTATGAGCCAAAGCACAGCAACGCGGAGGGTCAGACACCACAGGACCGCCAGACCTGGATTCCAATCGGAAATCAGCGGGCGGTCACTGGGTTTGGCACAGTGTGGCAGCAGGGCACTGGCGTGGTGTCCCGCTTCCACACCGTAAAACTCATAATAATTGTTAACACTGCCACATATTTATGACAGTCTATATGGTGGTGCTGGTTGTTTATTTTTGAGGGCAGCACAACAGTTTACCAATTAAATACAATTTAAAATATAATTCTAGTGCATAGAGGACATTCATATTCCCTTGAGTAGCCTGGAATTGTCCAAACTGTCACATTTATAGAAGTATTTCTACTGGCGTGTGGCAGTGATGGCAGTTCCAGTCGGAAGTGCAAGCTGCAGTGGCCTCCTGAGCAATACGTCTATCTCTGGCACTTGTTTATTTACAAATTAAGCACTGGCTGAAACTATGTCTGCATTGTTGCTATTAAGGAAAGAATATTCTGCATTTGGGAAGCCATCTAACTATGTAATGTTACTTGTCGCCTTGCCACAGCAGCAGGTATGCCATGCAGGCCTTTACTTAATTCAACTGCTTTGCCAACCCTATGAAATAGGTGTTATTTTAGCTAGGCACATCAAAATAGACTGTACATCAAATTGCCACAGCTTCATACAGTCTGCAGAGACCTGATGAGATGACCACCCACAAACTTAACATGAGCTTCATCCCTTAAAGAGAAGCATGATAAGGAGCAGTGGAGTAGGAAGTAATGCCTAGGTCCTGATGCAAGTAAGTAAAACAAGCACCCTCTTCCTCAATTGGGTAGTAAAACACAGCTATAATTGGGATGCAGTTGGCCTCTATGTCCATTGGGCCCTGCTGCCATTGCATCTGCTGCACCACTGATAGTTACGCCCCTGGTAAGGAGGGGAAGGAAAAACCAGTCAGAGATTCATTTCACATTCACTGCATCTCTCTGGGCGGCAAATATTATAGTGCACATCGCCTGACAAAGCCCGAGTCGTGTTTTGTTCGATTTCTCTTCGGAAGCCAATGACATGGAAAGCGGCTATTTTTCATTTTGCTTGAATGTGCATTTTCCACATAAAATGCTAATGAAAAATAAATGTAGTTTACTTTTCAATCTTTCACAGTAGGTAACTGAGTCAAATGTTAAGATTTCTTTTTTACGATTAGCAATATGTCAGGAAGTTTTATCATTCTATTTCTCTAATAAAAATGCACATTTTCTACGTTTGTTTCTTGCTGAAAGACTAACGATTGCACTGGATCCATTTACATGCAACATTACCTGAATGACATGCATGCTGCTGTGTTTGTCTCAACAGTAAAGGTTTTGTTTGTAAATGTCTACAGAATGAAGGGGAACGGCATTGGTGGGAACAAGGAACTGACAACTGTCATTTCCTACCTGAACCCACTTTCTCTAGGTCAATCAATGGAAAGTATACAATCCCAGAAATTACCCATCTCTACTAAAGTGCCCGGTTGCTTCACCTTGTCCCCCATTGTTTTCAGACTCCACATTAAACACTACCTACTCAGAGCAGCATCAGGATACTTAAATCCGTCCACAACAAGGAACTGTACCTGAAAATCCTCCCTAATCAAGACACCCATCCACTCAATACCTGCCTTGATCTTATTCATATTTGAATATTTGACTTCTCTTAAAATTCACCTGAAACCAACACAGAATTCCTTCCGTTCGTCAGTTGGAACTAAGAAACAAAATATTCGGTTATCCGAAATTAACTTGGAACGGTTCATCACTCAGCTGACACAAAACACTTAATCGCTTGGTTGCATCCATGGCACTGACCTCTCCTTTACAGGATACATCGCAAACAAAACCAAGAAAGCATGGCACCAACTCTCCGTCCTAAATAAAGTGAATGCCTACCTCCTGTACACTTAAGAACAACTGTCTAAGCTTTAGTCCTTTTGCAGCTCAATTAAAGAAACACCAAGCTATGTGGACTCCCTGACACTACAATGGCTCTACCGAATTGTGTTCAATAGGCAGCAGCATATCTCATCAAACATCTAAAGACATTTCTGGATATCACGTTAACTGTTAGAACTAGGCAGGCTGTCGCTTGTTGCTGCATCTCCTGCAAAGTCACCAGCATAATATGGACGAGACTTTAACTACCTCAAGTGGGCAGCACCTCATCCAGAAATCAGGATATCACTAGGCCTACATCAAAAAACTTGAAAAAATTACAAAACCAGAAGACAAGCCTTCTCCACTTATCGTCCTAGGATCTCGAACAACATCCCACTTAACATCAGGAGTGCACAAACCCTTTGGCGATCCGGTGGCCCAATGTGCCACTGACATGCTAAATATGTGCCCCTTTGACCCAAAAAACTGAGAGAAAGGGAAAATCCAATGGTGTTGCTGGGGGCATTCCCAGCAACATTCATGGCTTTTTGACACTGCTCCAGATTTATGAGAAATCGTAAGTCTGAGGCAGCACCAAAAACGTATGCCTCCCCGGGAGAGGCATCAGGGAGGCACAACTCCTCGTTTTTCCTCTTTCAATGAGTGCTGCATTCTGCTGCACCACACATAGAAAAGAATAAAAGCCTCTTGTGATTGTTTTTGTGCTGGAAGGTTGCATTCCTGCACAAAAATAATCATCCCAACAATGCAGGCACCCTTGCACGATGGTAGCTTTGTGCTGTGCAAATACCTATGCATAAATAGAAAATTGCAATCAATGTCGTATTGTTAAGGTCTAGACGACTTTCTGTTGTTTGTCATGCACCTTTATGAGCACACAGGACTTGTGTGAATATGAACTATCTCTGCTTCTCCTTGCATATTCAGCCCACAATTGCAAATTTCATTAAATCATTTTCCCATCTCAAAGGCCAGACGTTTAGTTCTCACCTCTGTCTGCACCATGGCTGGCCGTTGCGTCCTCAGCATTTTGACAGTCTGGAAAATATCCACAACACCTTCATATCTCATTCTTTCCAAAACAATACTCAGAGTTATGAATACCCCAGACCTTCCAACGCCAGCACTGCACAGAAAAGAACACAAAATGTTATTTCTTTACACTGATGGGTAGTAAAAAATCAACTTTTTCTATTAAAAAAGCATTTACATAAAAACATTTTTGACATTAGCGATTGATGCTTGACTGCTCTACAGACCCCAAACTCCCACAAACATAAAATGTACAAGTAGCACTGCTGTGAGCACAAGGTAAGTTCTTTAATTAATTTATTTATTTACTCTCCACTTTCATGTCGTATGTCGATTTCCACTAACCCCACCCATCCAGCCCCGCTCAGCCTCCCTGCCCCACAGCATTACCTGTGCGAGTGCCACTGGTCAAGGAAGAGGAGGTTAAGTACTCAGGGAGCATAGAGAGGTAGGACTGAGATTGGAATTGTGAAAAGACAAAGAAATTAGGTGCTGGCTGAGGAAGATGATGGGATATATGGGTGGATGCCATCGAGCTGTGGTGGCACAGAAATTGGGAGTGGGCCAGGAGAAGACACAGACATTGGGAGAGAGCAGTACGATGATGGAGAGGAGGCACATAAGCAGAAGGGAAATACATTGAAGTCTGATCCATGTAATAAAAGGACACAATTACAAATAAAAAAAATGGACATCAAAATGGTGTCAGTTTAAGGTATAGGGTTTAAAACAACAAGAACTGAAATGACTCCGAACAAACCACCCTAGACGGACTAAGTTTATAAAAATAAAACTTTAGCACTTTAGTGGCGGTCCCTTAAGGTACAGGATTTTTTTCACGTGTTACATCTTTGATTCCATACCACTAATTTCCCTCTGGAAATATTTTAGACAGTCAGGAACTATAAACATCTATGTACACTTAACATAGCATCTGAATATGGTATTTTGCATTGGAAACGTCATAAAGTCCAGTACAACCTTGTTTTGATTCAAGACAACTTCCATGTCATGCTAGAACAGTTAGGTCCCTTAAAACAGAATTTCTGCACCCTTTGTGGTGGCTTACAAAAGAAGCTCCTGAAGTCACTGCAACCAGCATGTGTGATTCAGCAACCCAAAATGATGCCAATATCGTCACAGAATCAACAGCTCTTTTTTTGCTTTTGAATTGTAGTTTTTGGACCTCTGGAGTGAAGGAGTTTCCCTAATGAAATCCTGCGCACTATAAGCTTCTGCTAAAAATAGATTTGAGCCGTAAACTCTAAAGACCACTTTTTCAAATAATGCCCACAGCTGAGCAGCTGGGTTAAGGGGTTCTGGACAGATTACATGTTTTACACATGCACACAATCATGTGCACATGTTTGCAGACTGAGAGAGGAAGGTCGTTTTCTCACCCAGCCTAGCATCTCTGCATAGGTACGGTTGTGGCAGGTGGCATTGAGGATACATTGGTGATGGCCTGATAAGGCCTAATAATTCAATTGGGAGACCAAGAAGAAAATGTAATCTTTCTTCTTGGCTCTGTAACATCTGTACCACTATTTTTACACTATGAAAAAAATATAACTAAATCATAACTTGTGAATCGATCAATCAATCAGGGTTGGTAAAGCTCAGCCATGAAGGTCTAAAGGCGCCGGGGTAAGAAGGGGCGGTTCCGTTGAGAGCTGGGGTCATCCAAAGAGCCAGGTCTTGAGGTCCTTCCTGAACTGGGGCAATGTGGGAGATTGCCGAAAGTGGAGGGGCAGGGTGTTCCAGGCTTTGGCTGTGAGATAGGAGAAAGACTTTCCTCCCTTTCTGGTCTTGTTGATATATGGGATGGTGGCCAGAGAGAGCTGGGCTGATCTGAAATGTCTTTTAGGTACATGGAAGGAGAGGCGGCTGTTCAGGTATGCGGGTCTGGTGTTGCGAAGGGCCTTGTATGCGTGGATGAGGAGTGTAAAGGTTATTCTTCTTTTGACTAGAAGCCATGGGAGATTGTGGAGTTGCTGGGTGATGTGACTGCGACTAGGGCTGTTGAGGATCAGTCAGGCTACAGTGTTTTGGACAGTCTGGAGTTTGCAAAGGAGTTTCTTGCTGAATCCAGTGTAGAGAGTATTGCTGCTGATGAGTTCGTGCGTGACAGTTTTTCTGGCTTCGGGCGGGATCCATCTGAAAGTCTTTGGAAGCATGCGGAAGGTGTTGAAGCAGGTCGAGGATACAGTGTTGATCTGGTAGTTCATTGTGAGAGATGAGTCCATTATGATGCAGAGGTTTAGTGCATGGTCCGTCAGGGTGGGGGTATTTCCGAGGGTGGAGGGCCACCAGGAGTCGTCCCATGTGGAGGGGGTGGAGCCAAGGATGAGGACTTCTATCTTTTCTGAGTTGAATTTGAGCCAGCTGTTCTTCATCAAGGTGGTGACGACTTTTATCCATTCTTGGAAGTGGTGTTTGGGGATGTTCGTTGGTGAGGGAGATGATCACTGGGTGTCATCTGCATAAGAGACAATGTTGAGCCCATGGTTCCTGATGATGGTTGTGATGGGGGGCCATGTAGACTGCAGGATTTATGATTGGCATGAGGCAGAAAAGTCAGTACTGTGTCTTTTCCAAACAATGTCTCAATCTCAAATGCATATCCAGAATCAGTTTCTTCTATATGCTTTTGCGTATGTAGTATGGACATGTTTCCAATAGTTAGACTTAATGGAATTCATGTTTTGGGTTACCCTTCTAGGCCAGGTAATAACTCTGATGGACAACTTGTAGTTCAAAGTTTAACCTGGAATAATAAATGCATCCTGGGACATTACCTTTCTCCTGAAAAGGACTGCCTTGGGGTAAAATCTATGTTAGGTACATAACTGTGTCTCATTGACAAGCACAAAGAGAGGGCCAGCAAGCATTGCTATAATTTCCACAGTGGGGTTTGTTTCATTCTTGGAGGGCAGAAATCTGACATAAGTTGGTAGAGCAAGCTCATAGAGGGAGATAATTCTCAACTCTTCTTTAAAATGCCAGTCTGACTCTTCCCATAAACCTTTGAATGAAGGTTGGACAGCTAGTGGGTTGCTCCCTAGAAGTACCAGTCAGGAGTGAAGGGATGATGTGACATCTTTTGTTTGGGTTTGATCAATTACATTCTAGAACTCTCCACCGTGGAACACCCTTCACAAGGAAGAAAATTTGAGATGAAGAGGAAGAGCACCAGAAAAACGACAGGCCCACATTATGTATGCACCCCTCTCTGGAGAAGAAGGACACTCTGAAGGTTTACCTGTGGGGCATTTGTTGGACTCCAGAGTTAGTGCACTAGCTCCTCACCTCTCTCTTGGGGTCTGTATAGGGCGGACTTGCTGGGGAATCTGAAGGAATGTGTCCTCTTGGACCTCTGTTGACTGCTCTTGTTTGCAGGTGGCTAAATAATGGGTACCACAAACGTCTGCTGGAAACAGAGACAGCTTACAATGTTGGATGGCTTTGGGGGCTCAGCAAGTGCAAGTATGGTAAGCTGTCTACTTTGAGGACCATGGGGTGTAGCTACAAGAAGACCTCAAGTCAGGAGACTGCCATGCGATGGGCAAGATGGCAGTTCCAAAAGCAGTACTTTGACAATTCACAGATAAATAGACTTGGAGTTCAGGGGCCTTCAAGAACACTCCTGGTGGCTGGAAGGCACCACAAAAATAAACAAATAGGACATGTGCCCCTACTGGATAGCAGTTACAAATGAAAGAATTAGCCAATCAGTCGTTCATGTGTGGCATTGCAGAAGCTTACCATTGGTGCTATGCAATTGGTGACAGAGTTACCCAATGTTTAATTTACGACCCCCCTGGAAGGAGCATATGGCCAGTTAGGTCTCCCGGGGGAACGAGGAGTGCCAATGTGGTATTTTTTTAACTTCACACTTTTAAAGGATGAGAATGGCAAATTCAACGTTCCTATCTCCCGAGTACTCATGGCTGTCCTGTATGGCCCCATAAGAAGCGGGGCACCTCTGGCCCTCTGTGCGCTAATGCACACAGTATCCACTCTAGTGCTTGGAATCTGTAGCATGGGAGTGCAGGAGTTTAACCACTCTTGGCTTCCTTCATAATCAATGTTTATTGGAATGTAGAGAAGAGGGACCACACTGTGGTTGGGCCACTGCATGGTACTGCTTTCGTAGTATGCTGCTCCTCCAAGGAGCGCAGGGGCACCCACATTATGCCAGCACAATAAACTGAAAATCACAGGGTAATAAAAAGGCTTCTGCAAAAGAAAGCCAATGGGCCCCGGGCCAGAGAACCACCCAATACATCCCAGCTGGACCAATTAAAAAATTGCATCTTGTTCTTGTGGCACCCACAGATAAGCAGAGGCACCAAATATGTTTAGTGTTGCATTCAGGTGCCACCCAGGAAAATTCGGGGAGTCACCCACTTACTTCTGGGGCTTTGTTTTTTTTAATAGAGAAAATGTGTCACCCTAAATCTTCCAAGGTAAATTATCAGTAGGCCCAGGAGAGGTTTACTTCAAAATCAAGCACTATCAGGACTGAGCTTTCATTTTGTTTTGGAGCGCATAGTGCACATTCAGCTTTTAGGTTCTGAGTGATTAGTAAGCAGCTTGAGAAAGCAGTAGAAATATTGTTTTTATGGAAATGCTCAATCTTTTCTAATGTTTACTATTGGAAATGGTCCAAACCAGTAGATGCGATTGTTTCATTAATAAATGGCAACGTATGTTCATTATTGTGGTAAGTAGTACTGAAATTGACATACTTTATAGTTAAATGGGAAGTGGACACCCTGTGGCAAAGCCAGTAAGCCTGACTTTTTATTATTTCATGCCACAGGTTTTGCTACAGGTATGTATAGTGTTATTTTATTTTTAGGGTTTAGGGCCTGCTGACGTGCAAGCCATTACAAGTGCCTCAGATCTACTTGGTCTAGTTTGTATTTAGGAATGAAGTGACTCCTAAGATTTTTCTTTAGTGTGCATCACCTGCAGTTGGATGCCCTTAGCTGGGCATTCCATTGATTTGTCCACTTGTCATTTTCCATATGTTAGCTATTTGTGAGCAGTATTTAGTTTTCCATATATTAAAGAACTTTTTTAAGGAAGTAAAAAGGAAAAAGCACTAGCATGATATTGATTTATTGAGTATTGTTTCTTTCATTGCTGAGTTCTGGGTGTCTAGCCCAAAGCACCTCCTAAAATAAACAATGGACTGCCTAACTATTCTGAAAGTCAAATGCTAAAACTAACACTTAGACCCCAGTTTTAGGGGTCACAAAAAAGGCGCTTGAGGACCCACAAATGTAGGTTCCCAATAACCTATTGCTCCAGGACCTACAGATCTCGATTTCATACACTGAGAACGATACCATTATTATATGGCACAAAGGCAGAGTTTGAACCAGTCAAGGTTATCATTCGGACAGTTGACAACACAAGTCCTAAGTGGCTGATTCACGAACTGACAAACTGTGAATTAGTAGTGACCTTTCATGTCAAGGATCCGCCCTGCAGAAAAGTCACCAGTTCAATCAAGAAGTCATGAGGAGAGCAAATTGTTTGAGCCATACCTCTAGTGTTCTCTGCCCAACTCTTTCAGAGTACAGAACAGGATCTGGGGGCATATTACCAAGCAATAGCGATAATTATCGCTATTGCTTGGTTAGCGTGAAACATTTACCCCTGAGCTGCGGCGATTTTTACCGCAAATAAAAGGTTTATCGCAAATGCGATAAAAATCGCTGCAATGCATGAATATCGCTGAAAAGTCAGCGATATTCATGCATTACCGAGCTAATGCTCTTAGCCATGTTATCCACCTCCCCTTGGATAACATGGCTAAGAACTGCTCAGGGCAGGAGTTAGCTTTTGGAGATATTCGCGCTTAGCGCGAATATCTCCAAAAGTTGGTAATAGGAGATAGCGATGTTAGCGACTGTTTTCAGTCGCTAACATCTTGGCACGCCCACTTTGCATGTCAATAATGATAAATATCACTGACATGCAAAGTGGGGCCCAAGATGGTCGCTATCTCCTACTAGCTGTTGCTAACTGGTGTTAGCGACAGCTAGGTAATAGGGAGATAATTTTATCTCCGCTTTCCTGGCTTTTAAAGCCAAAAAAGCGGAGATAAACCCCCTTGATAATATGCCCCGTAGAGGTTTATTCAGATTGCCTGAGGACACTCAGACCAATCTACCTAAGAAAGCTGAATTTTTTCAAAGGTTTGCACTAGTGGAATTGCATTACCATATTAAACCACTGATCATAGGGCACACAAAGCATGTCTTCTCATTTCAAGCAGGCAAACTGGTACATGCCATTTATTTCCTAAATGTTTGTCGAAACCGGAATATCGGTAATTCAAGTAGATTGGTGTTTAATTATCAGACAAAAGGCGTTGGCAATTATCTGATCCTCTGTAATGGCTCTGAATGTGAAATGCATTAACTTTACAAATCCATGCTATGTCAGAAAACGTCAGCATGAAATTGAATGGACCACACTGTTTAAAAAAAAAAATCTCAATAGTTTAATTGACCCAAACACCAGCTTTTGATAATTAGTGAATTGGAGCACGCTGACTGTGGCTGTGTCGAGTGTTGGCTCTTTTGCTCTCCTCTGCTTGTTACTCTGAGACAAACATTCAGAAATCTTTTAACAAGCTAAGTCTATTTGAGAGGTAATTAGTGGAGGAGGAGCAGGAGGCATTCATATGAAAGAGGAAAGCATCCGAGTGTTAGGAAATGAGGAAAGAAGGAATAATAGGAAAAATATTCGCTCTCAGTGGCGTAACAAAAACCCCCGCAGCCCCCGAGCTCCGGGGTCCCTCTCTGGCATTGGCAGGCACCTGGCCAGAGGGCTCCAAACTGGGTCCAGAGCATGAAGGGACTCCCTGCATCTACTTTGCGGAGGGGGCTCTAGTTTCGTTACACCACTGTTCAGACATGCCTCTCCTAAGGGCCAAATTTACGTACTGTCCTATCATTTGATTTGCGGACACTCTGCAGTTGTGAAGATACTATTAGTAAAATAGCCTTGTGAATACCAAAAAATCGTAAACTTGCACAAACGTGTAAGTTTACCATTGTGTATCAGGGCCCATGTATTTCGGAAAATAAAAAAGTCAGGATCTCCGACTCTCCGACCAAGTGTTAAGTGGCTTTCATTGTATATGCACCCTACCTATGCCTCAAGTTTGCTCTGGTCTAGTTTGGAGGTAATATTGTTCTGCGTAACACTACGGCCTCATTGATAATGTGTTGGACTTTTCCTGATTTACACCATGCACTGTCAGGATATATGTTTGTTGGTTGTTCTACCTGTTTCCTTTCGCCTAACCATTTTTAAAGCGCTCTGATATCCTCTACAGTCAAGTTTGTTCTATATAAAACTTTATAAATAAATAATTTGTCAAGATATTGGATTTTAAGAAGGCAGTACAAAAATGCTGAAAGTGTTGTCAGAGGAATAATAACGATGAACACTGCAGAATGTACTTCTGAAATGAATCCATATGCACACTGTGTTACCTGCCACTTCAAGTGCCTTTTGATTAGAAGAAGCAATGACATAGCTTGGTCTATTGGCAAACCAGGTATAGTGATGTAAAATTGCTTTCATCAGCAAAATGTCAATTTGTCTCGTAAAAGTTCCATTTCAAATACAAAATATTGCTTTTTCTCATCTGCTGGGAAATTAGAAAGTGATTGCAGGAACTAATCAAAAACTACCCAAGTTCCCAGCGTAATGTCTGTTATTTTGGCTTATGGTGGGTACAGCCCGCTAGTTATTTCTATTATGAACCGAAAAAGAGCGTCAGCCAATCAAAGCACTTGTTATATAAAGCGCCCAAGTGCTGCACTTCCTTTGTTAGTGAAGTAAGCCAATGTATTACCATTTGTTAATAAGCATTTTACACAAAAGACAAACTTATTCTGGACAAGAGGAGGTCGTTCGATGTGTGCCTCTGCAAACATTCTAATTTTCAATAGTGAATGTAGAGAGGCAAAATGAAACAAATCTGCTGTTTTGTTAAAAAGGAAAATACACACATAAATCGAAGAGTCTCAAAACAACAAGGTGATTTTATATTCCAGACATTGTTGTTTAGGGTGACTTTTTCATCAGCTGTAGAGCTTATGGTAAATAAAGAGGTGCTCAGATTCGCTTTTGACATTCATATTATCCATCACGACAGAGGTACCTGGAGGGGGCAGGCAGGAACACATTTTACTTTCATTGTGTCTGCAATTAGCCAGGAAGCAGGGGTGGCTCCTCCGCTAAGGTGGTGGAGCGTCGCCACACTGAGCAGGTCAAAAAGGAAAAAATAAAATGATAATAATTCATTCCTACTATCTTTTTATTTTCCCATCCTTGCTCAGCGGGGTAGGGGCATTTATAGGCCCAAAGTGTTGGATATCCAAACAAATAATTTATTCAGTTTGACACATCTTTGTGCTGTGGTACAGCTGAACAATAAGTGTGTTTTAGACTTTTCTAGAATTGGGTGAGAAGGGATTTTGTCAGGATGCTGAGTGACTGGGTGTCCCATACTTAAGATCCTTCTACTGAGATTGTGTGTCCTCCAAGTGCTTCACTATGTCAATGAGGATTAATGTTTTCTGAGCCACAGATCTCACAATGTGATGAGGGATGTAGTATTTTTTTAGATTGCAGTACCCAGGCAGAATTTTCTGTAGGAAGGTTGTCAGTTCACTTTATGATTGTCTTGGCTATCAGTTATGGTAGCTTTCTGAAACTCTGGGCAAAGTAGGGATAATGGGGAATGTACTCTTACTTCTCTTAACCTGACATGCTCTATTTTGTCCATTTATTTTGATCAGTTGCTATAAACATTGTATTATCTTGTAACTTATTTTCACAATTTAGGCTGCTTCGTCATCATTTAAAGAGTTAATCAATTCTTGTGGATTTTTATGTTTGTGGTGCCTTCTTGAAGTTTCGTGATTTATTGATATTTTGTGTTCACCATGAAGAGACAAAATCAATCAATCAATCAATCATAGCATTTATATAGCGCACTACTCACCCGGAGGGTCTCAAGGCGCTTGGGGAGGGGGGGGGGTCCGCTACTGCTCGAACAGCCAGGTCTTGAGCTTCTTCCTGAAGGCGAGGTGGTCTTGGGTCAGGCGGAGGTGGGTCGGGAGGGAGTTCCAAGTCTTGGCGGCCAGGTGGGGGACGGCGGCGAGGGCGTGGCTGGTCGATCGAAGGTGGCGTGTGGGAGCGTAGAAGTTGAGGCGGCTGTTGAGGTAACTCGGGCCTTGGTTGTGCAGGGCTTTGTGTGCGTGGGTGAGGAGGCGGAAGGTGATTCTCATGTTGAACGGGAGCCAGTGCAGGTCTCTCAGGTGTCTGGAGATGTGGCTTCGTCTGGGGATGTCGAGGATGAGTCTTGCTGAGGCGTTCTGGATTCGCTGGAGTCTCTTCTGGAGCTTGGCGGTGGTTCCGGCGTAGAGGGCGTTGCTTTAGTCCAGACGGCTGGTGACGAGGGCCTGGGTGACCGTCTTCCTGGTCTCGGTGGGGGTCCACCGGAAGATCTTACGTAGCATGCGCAGGATGTTGAAACAAGACGAGGAGACGGCGTTGACTTGTCTGGTCATAGAGAGGGAGGAGTCCAGGATGAAGCCCAGGTTGTGTGCGTGGTCTGTTGGTTTGGGTGCGGAGCCCAGGGCGGGTGGCCACCAGGAGTCGTCCCAGGCGGAGGGCGAGGAGCCCAGGATGAGAACTTCCGTCTTGTCCGAGTTCAGTTTCAGGCGGCTGGTCATCATCCATTCGGCTACGTGTTTCATCCCTTCGTGTAGGTTGGCTCTGGCGGCGGCGGGGTCGTTGGTCAGGGAGAGGATCAGCTGTGTGTCGTCGGCGTAGGAGATAATGTTGAGGTTGTGTTGGCGTGCGATGGCCGCAAGGGGGCTCATGTAGACATTGAAGAGGGTGGGGCTGAGCGAGGAGCCCTGAGGGACGCCGCAGATGACTTCGGTGGCCTCTGACCTGAACGGGGGTAGGCGGACTCTCTGTGTTCTTCCAGCGAGGAAGGAGATGATCCATTCCAGTGCCTTCTCCTGGATTCCGAAGTTCCTGAGGCGCTGCACTAAGGTGCGGTGGCAGACAGTGTCGAATGCCGCGGAGAGGTCTAGGAGGATGAGGGCCGCTGTTTCTCCGTTGTCAAGCAGGGCACGGATGTCATCGGTGGCAGCGATGGGGGCGGTCTCAGTGCTGTGGTTGGCCCTGAAGCCCGACTGTGAGGGGTCGAGGGATCCATTCGTCTCGAGGAAGGCGGCCAGCTACTTGTTGACTGTCTTCTCGATGACTTTGGCTGGAAACGGGAGGAGCGAGATGGGGCGGTAGTTCTTGAGTTCGGTGGGGTCTGCTGTTGGTTTCTTTAGTAGAGCGCTGAGTTCGGCGTGCTTCCAGCTCTCAGGGAAGGTTGCGGTGTCGAAGGAGGCGTTGATGATGTCCCGTAGATGGGGTGCGATGGCGGCGTTGGCTTTGTTGAAGACGTGGTGAGGGCAGGGGTCGGTTGGAGATCCGGAGTGGATGGAGTTCATTGTGCGGATGGTGTCTTCGGTGTTGATTGGGGTCCAGACGCTGAGGGTGGTGGTGGGGGCGATGGTGCGGTCGTGGGGAGCGTTGGTTGTGTGCTGAAGCTGTTGTGTATGTCAGCGATCTTGTTGTGGAAGTAGGAGGCGAGGGAGTTGCAGAGGTCTTGTGATGGGGTGATGTCGTTGATTCCGGCGTTGGGGTTGGAGAGCTCTTTCACGATGTTGAAGAGTTCCTTGCTGTTGTGTGCGTTGTTGTCCAGTCTTTCCTTGAATGCTGTTTTCTTGGTGGCGCGAATCAGTTGATGGTGTTTTCGAGTGGCGAGCTTGAGGGTGGTCATGTTGTCCGGTGTTGGGTCTCTTCTCCAGGCTTTCTTGAGGGCTCGGCAGTTCTTCTTGGAGCTCTTGAGTTCGTCGGTGAACCATGGGGCCTTCTTGCTGCCGGGCTTGCTGGGCGGGGTCCTCAGTGGGGCGAGGTCGTCTGCGCAGCTGCTGATCCACTTCGTGAGGTTGTCGGCGGCCTGGCTGGGGTTCGCGGAGCTGGCGGGAGGGTGCTGGTTCAGGGCTGCGGTGAGCTGGTCGGCCGTGATCTTGTTCCAGCTTCTTCATGCAACCTGTTGCTGGTGGTGGTGGATCGTGGTCCTTCTGAAGCTGAAGTGGACGCAGCTGTGGTCCGTCCAGTGGAGTCCGGTGGCGTGGCTGAAGGCGATGTCTTTGCTGGATGAGAAGACGGCATCGAGTGTGTGTCCGGCGAGGTGGGTGGGGGTGGTCACCAGATGCTTGAGTCCGAGGTTGGCGAGGTTGTCAAGCAGGGTGGTGGTATTGCGGTCATTGTTGTTCTCCAGGTGGAAGTTGAGGTCCCCGAGGAGGATGTAGTCAGTGGAGGGGAGATCTTGCGGGCTGATGAAGTCGGCGATGTCTTCGCAGGAATTGTGTGCGGGGTCCCGGGGGACGGTAGATCAGGGTGCCTCTTGGGGTCGGTGTGGATCTGGAAGTGCAGGTGTTTGGCGGTTGTCAGGGTGTCGTCGGTGTTGGTCGTGATGCGGATGGTGTTCCTGTGGATGATGGCGATGCCTCCTCCCGTCTGGTTTGTTCGGTCCCTCCGGGTGATCTTGTAGCCCTCCGGGATGGGGATGGCGATGTCGGGCGCTGAGGAGGTGTTCATCCAGGTTTCCGGGAGGAAGGCGACGTCTGGAGATGGTGTCGAGAAGGTTCCAGAGTTGAACGGCGTGTCTGTGGACGGAGCGGGTGTTGAGCAGGATGCACTTCAGGTGGTGCTGCTGGTGTTCGGCTTGGTGGGTGCTGGTGTAGTGCAGGTCCGGATGCAGGTGAACTTGCAGGCGTGGCAACTGAAGTGTCCGTGGGTGCGTCTCGGAGTAGCTCAGTAGCATCCTGGGGCTCGGCCGGTGATGAGTACGTTGAGGGTGGTGGCGTCGTACGTCTGGCGGGTGGGGTGGCCTCTGCGGGGGCCAGGGGTCCTGGCACTGGGCGCGGTCGGGCGTAGACGGGCTTACCTTTGGCGCACCTTTGGCGCTCATTCGGTGCTCCCGCTGCACGCGTCCACTGCGCGGTCGCTCTGGGGACATCATAAGAAGGGAGCCGGCCGGGAGGGTCTGCGGGGAGGCGGGAGCGAGAGCCAATCGGCTGGCGGGGGGCAGGGCGGGGCCGCGGGCTGGGGCGGTGGAAAAGCTGGAGCGGGCTCGGCGGCCCTCAGGTGGCTGGGGCGGTGGGAGGCTTGTGTGGGCTCGGTGGCCCTCGGGTGGCTGGGGCGGCGGGAGGCTGGTGTGGGCTCGGCGGCCCTCGGGTGGCTGTGGCTGCGGGAGCAGGCACAGGCAGGAGGAGCGTGGGGGTGACCAGGCCAGAAGGCGCAGTGGTCACTCCTTGGTTCTGGTCAGGCTCCCCTTAAGAAGGGAGCCGGTCGGGAGGCGGGGGGGGGCGGGGCCGCGGGCTTGGCGGCCCTCGGGGACAGGGGAAATGATATTTCCACTGTCAGAGCTTTTTTTTTTTTTTTACCAGATGATATATCGCGGAAACAGAGTAAAATTAGAAGCCCAATTCATTCTAGGGAGCCATTAGTTTTAGGAATATTTACATTTTACAGATTACTGATAATGTTCCTGCATCTACTTCTTTGTCTTCTGACAGTCTGGGAGCATATTTATGAGAAGTCATAACTCCGCATCAATTGGTCTTCTTGTACATTTTGATCAACAGTGTAAATGTCTAAAATATATCTTTAAACTCATTATTTACTTTTCTATCAATCAATGCAAATGTATACAAACTTCACAAGCCACTGAATGCCTCTTGAGCATTAATGTTCATCCAACACTATTTAGATCAATCAAAGAACATTTCGCCAGAATGTATTCTTATTTTAACTGGGACTTGAATAAAATAGTTTCAATGCTCACCTGCAATGCACTGATATTGGCCCGTCCTGGCCAAACTGTTCTTTCGTTTTATGAACTTGACCAATGAAATCAATAAATCCTTCCCCGGACTTTGGCACTCCTTGTTCGGGCCAGTCAGTGAACTGGAATTGTCTCACTGTTCGGGACTGACCATCCTTTAAAGAAGAAAATTCAAGCCAGAAATGGATTATTAGGAGTGATGGAAATAAATGAGCAACAGCTGAATTCACAATAGCCATTAACTAAAGCAGATGCAGGACTGAGGGCGCTGGCTGAGACCCAACCATTTATACCGCTTGCCGCCCCTCCCTTTTCCTATTAGTGTAAATTATGTTCCACCACAACAATTTCACACTCCATAAACCGGTACTAATGTAAACAGGCTTTGTTTTTGCTTTTTATTAATTCTATAAATATTAAAATATGTTAGATGAACTTGGCGGCCATTCATGAAGTACTTAAGATTCATATGCACAAAGAAAAAGAGTGTGTTCAGTGATTGTATGATGGATTGAAGTAAAAACTCAGAAAAGTTCAAGATCCCCAGACCCCACAGGAGTCCTCTAAATTGTATTTGGCTGTAGAAACCAAGCACTTAAATATTTGGTTTGCAGCAGAATCAGAGTGTAAAGTAGATGTATTTTCCCAGATGCCCCTGGTTGTTAAGTTAATTATTCCATAGATTCGGAAAGCAGAGGAGGGTAGATGAACCTCCTAGCAGATGCAGAAGTAATCTAGCTTTCACACTGTGGCTCCCATCTGATACAACTTTAGAATATCCCGAAATACTGTGCGAGGAATAGTGCACAGTGATAGAAATATTACTTGACAAATCTTGCTGTAGACATTAACTAGAGGATATGCGAAACATATTTAACACCAGTCAATGACATCTAAATACAGCCATGCAATTATATTTTGGTAAAACATTTAAATAACATAACTTACTGGCATACCAATTCAAAAGACAAAAGAATGCTTATTGTAACTTTTATTTCAAATCATCCGCATCAGATCAAAAATGTGAAATTGCTGGTTACAGTTTAGATGTTAATTAGAAAGTCTACACTTTTGAAAAGAACAGTAGTTATTCGAGAAACAATCTATAGAAACACAAGTAGAAATATCAATCCACTTTAGTTGCAAAAATCCCTTTAATCTGTCGGCATACATTCAAGGAGACTGTAGCCTGATTACAAAACAATGTGAGATGAAACGGATGAATATTAACATAAGAATAGCAAATTCATTGTACCGCCAAGTACCTGTAAACATATCCTCATCAAAGAATGTTGCATGTCAATCTCTCCCCTGGGCAAAGGGAGCTCCTGAATTCATGTTCTATTGGTGAAAGTGCACATGTCCACAATAACTTATGTATTGGGCTTAAAATGCAGATACAATCAGACTACACTATGTATCCTTTCTCTGGTAGAAAAGATCATAAATAAGGTAACAGTATAAGGTGGTTGTAGAATTATCTAGATAGTAGTCAGTTAACATTAGATATCTTTTCTCTCACTGTAAACTTGGCACATAATCGCCTTTTTCTTTAGAATGCCTGGCATAAAAACAAATAACACAATGAACTTAAGCACTGCAAGGTCACAGGGAATCGAGTTCATCAGCACAATGGCGTTTCATGAGCAGACCTCTGACCCTGACGTTAGTAGTGCGGCAGTAACGGTAACAGAAGTAGTAAATAGGAAATTAAGTAGGTAAAAAAAGTAAAGTAGCCCTGGAAATCTCCATGATGTCACAATTTCGAGACAGATTTTCAAGACTCCCTACTCTTTCCTCGGGAACACATAGTTCTGGTGACAGTGCAATGCCTCAAACAAAGACAATACTTTTATAAATTAGACATTTGTAGAGCTAATTTAATTGTTATATCACGAACATAATGAGAGAAATGGGGTGTATGAAGTCAGCAGAAACAGAAGTTAAAGTTAGATAAGGAGAAGTGTCTTGCCCCATGCCAATCGGGGAATGCCAACTAGAGATTGTGCTGGTGCCCATTTAGAGCTGCTGTGATTTGTATTATATAAGGGCCACTCACGCATCTGTCACCCATTCTGTAATAACAAAGTGTGGTCATAAAAACTGCCACTAATGCCCGTTGTGCCCCCAGGGCATATGCTGGTCTGATTTTACTTTGCAGGGGCCAACAAAGATTACTTTCACGGGAGCAGAGGTTTCTGGAACCCATTTGACCCTCTTCCAAGGGGCACTGCAGGGGGCGCTGCCACTCTGGGGGCACAGAGTCAGTGTGCCTCCTGATGGCCTCTTTGCCTCTATGCTCAAGTCTGTAAAATGGCAATGTCCTCATGAAAATGTGGAAATGCCCCTTGGAGATTGTGCTGGTGCTTGTTTAGTGCAAGTGCAATCTGTACAGTGCTTACCTCTGACATTTTCTATAATATGGCCTCTGGTGCAAAGACAACACAGGTGGCATATTATCAATGTTTTTTGTTTTGAAGTAAAATCGCCTATGACATTTGCGCAATGTGCAGTTAGCACTAGAGTATTCCAATGTGCATCATGTTCACACTAGCCCTCTTTTGACCAAAATGGAATTCTACACATTGTGCCTCCTCCTTGTATTCGCTGATGCTGTGACATACAGGATTGAAGCAATTGGTCTGCCAGGTCGCTGCTGTTGGTGTTTTTTTATGCAGTATGCTCAATGCTAGAGTTGTACAATCGGTAACGAATTAGTCCTCTATGAGAGGCCCAGAGATGTTTTATGTCAAGGGCAAAGCGGGCAATTGATCAGGACTCCCACTTTCCAAAGGGCCCTTTGGGTTTGAATTAGCAGAAAATAAGTAATAACATGCAAAGTTATTCCGAACTGGGGCCTCTAAAGTATGACTTGCCCAGAGCCCCCAAAATACTTAAGTTGACCCTGGAGAGCCCCATGCATTTTATGAAGATTAGCAATGACACATGAACAACTAAAACACTCACTATAAACTGAATGGTGCTCCAAAGTGGGACTAAAGGAATGACACTGTGTGCTTACCTAAGTGTCATGTATGCGGCCAACTACGAGATGTAGTGGCAACAGGTAGTCCCTATTTACAATTCACCCATCTTGTCCCTAAGGATGTCGATTCACGCTACGAGTATTTCATGGTGGGGCTCAGCAAAGAGCTCATAAAGAGCGAGAAAGCATTGGGACACTGCACAACGAACACGGTCATGTACATGACATGATAGTGAGATGAACACGATTGCTCTTTCCTGCCTGTTCCACATACTGCTTTTAGATTATTGCTGAGACGTTTGTGGCATTTAAACGAACTGACACAAATTATACTGTTGATATCAACCTTCCTGCCTTCTGAAAATCCTGGAGGCATGCATCTTCTTACACAGAGCATATGGCGTCTCATCATGCTTCTAAATATTACCTCCAGCACTCAGACAAGAAATGACAACAAAACTAGAAGCAAACACATATTCACTTCAGTTGGTGATTGATACCTTATAAAAATATCAGGCTTTGAAAACGTTTAATCGCTTTTCTTACTTTATCACATTTTAGATTTGATTGCCACTTTCATTGAGTTTTTCCAAGTTACATAGTGTATACCATTGAAAAACATGCATCAATCGGTGAATAAATGTGTTTTTATGTCTTGTTTCAGTCTTTCTTTTTTCAAAATCATTTTCAATATCTTGTCAGAAAAATAAACAAGGTATTCTTTCAGGTCTAACACAACTGAGCTATTAATCGTAAATTTAATATAAAGGAATAAAAGCTTAATTTTTGGGAAGATCACACCATTTTTATAATCGTTTATAAAACATTTTCATTGATGAGGCAATAGGAGGACTAGTAGCTCAATGGGTTTAGTATGATGCTACATGATTTTAACCATCTGAACATCTATTAGAGACTGAGAAAGGCTAGTTGTGAAAAGAGATAAAGCCATTAGTGTGAGGCGGCTTTTGGTAGACTACCTAAGATGTGTTTTAGTCGAACGCCTATTACAGCCTTTAAAAAGCCCACCTCTCGGTTGATGAAACTCTCAGCACTGATGTGGACAAGTGTATCACCCTGTCTTTTGCATTTTTCCTTACCAATCATGATGATTTTCACTACGCCAACCAGATGGGAGGAGGCATCGCCATCATCCACAAGAACACCATCCGTCTCACGACCAGCACCGACAACACCCTGACCACCGCCGAACACCTGCATTTCCAGATCCACACCAACCCGAACACCACCCTCAGAGGCACCCTGATCTACCGACCCCCTGGACCACGCACACAATTCAGCGAGGACATCGCCGACTTCGTCAGCCCGCTTGCCCTCCCCTCCTCTGACTACATCCTCCTGGGGGACCTCAACTTCCACCTGGAGAACAACAACGACCGCAACACCACCACCCTGCTGGACAACCTCGCCAACCTGGGACTCAAGCAACTGGTGTCCACCCCCACCCACCTCGCCGGACACACACTCGACGCAGTCTTCTCTTCCAGCACAGACATCGACTTCAGCCACGCCACAGAGCTTCAATGGACGGACCACAGCTGCGTCCACTTCACCTTCAAGAGAATGACGACCCACCACCACCAGCAACAGGCCGCCCGCAGAAGCTGGAACAAGATCACAGCAGACCAGCTCGCCACCTCCCTGAGCCAGCACCCTCCTGCCAGCTCAGGGGACCCCAGCCAGGCCGCCGACAACCTCACGAAGTGGATCAGCATCTGCGCGGACGAGCTCGCCCCGCTGAGGACCCCGCCCAGCAGACCCGGCAGCAAGAAAGCCCCGTGGTTCACCGACGAACTCAAGAGCTCCAAGAAGAACTGCCGAGCCCTCGAGAAAGTCTGGAGAAGGGAACCTACACCGGACAACAGGACCTCCTTCAAGCTTGCCACCCGGAAGCACCACCAGCTGATCCGCGCCGCCAAGAAAACAGCATTCAAGGAACGGTTGGACAACAACGCACACAACTGCAAGGAACTCTTCAACATCGTGAAAGAGCTTTCCAACCCCAGCGCAGGAAACAACGACATCACCCCATCGCAAGACCTCTGCAACTCCCTCGCTTCATACTTCCACAACAAGATCGCGGACATACACAACAGCTTCAACAACCAACCAACGCACACCATGACCGAACAATCACCCCCCACCACCACCCTCCACGCCTGGACCCCGATCAGCACCGAAGACACCATCCGCACGATGAACTCCATCCACTCCGGATCACCGACCGACCCCTGCCCTCACCACGTCTTCAACAAGGCCGATGCTGTCATCGCACCCCACCTGCGAGACATCATCAACACTTCCTTCGACACTGCCACCTTCCCTGAGAGCTGGAAACACGCCGAACTCAGCGCTCTACTCAAGAAACCAACAGCGGACCCCACCGAACTCAAGAACTACCGCCCCATCTCGCTCCTCCCGTTTCCAGCCAAAGTCATCGAGAAGACCGTCAACAAGCAGATGGCCGCCTTCCTCGAGACGAACGGATCCCTCGACCCCTCACAGTCCGGCTTCCGAGCCAATCACAGCACCGAGACCGCCCTCATCGCCGCCACCGATGACATCCGAGCCCTGATGGACAATGGAGAAACAGCGGCCCTCATCCTCCTAGACCTCTCCGCGGCATTCGACACGGTCTGCCACCGCACCCTAGTACAGCGCCTCAGCAACATCGGAATCCAGGACAAGGCGCTGGAATGGATCACCTCCTTCCTCGACGGAAGAACACAGAGGGTCCGCCTACCACCGTACAAGTCAGAGGCCTCCGAAGTCATCTGCGGCGTCCCTCAAGGATCATCTCTGAGACCCACCCTCTTCAACGTCTACATGAGCCCCCTCGCGGCCATCGTACGCAAACACAACCTCAGCATAATCTCCTACGCCGACGACACCCAGCTGATCCTCTCCCTGACCAACGACCCCGCCTCCGCCAGAGCCAACCTGCACGAAGGGATGAAAGAGGTAGCCGAGTGGATGACGACCAGCCGCCTGAAACTGAACTCTGACAAGACGGAGGTCCTCATCCTGGGCTCTTCCCCCTCCGCCTGGGACGACTCCTGGTGGCCTCCCGCCCTGGGCACCGCACCCAAACCGACAGACCATGCACGCAACCTGGGCTTCATCCTGGACTCCTCCCTCTCCATGACCAGGCAAGTCAACAACGTCTCCTCGGCGTGCTTCAACATCCTACGCATGCTACGGAAGATCTTCCGGTGGATCCCCACCGAGACCAGGAAGACCGTCACCCAGGCCCTCGTCACCAGCCGACTGGACTACGGCAACGCCCTCTACGCCGGTACCACCGCCAAGCTCCAGAAGAGACTCCAGCGGATCCAGAACGCCTCAGCCAGACTCATCCTCGACATCCCACGAACCAGCCACATCACCGGACATCTGAGAGACCTTCACTGGCTCCCCGTCAACAAAAGAATCACCTTCCGCCTCCTCACCCACGCACACAAAGCCCTACACGACCAAGGCCCGAGCTACCTCAACAGCCGGATCAACTTCTACGCTCCCAAACGCCACCTCCGATCAGCCAACCACGCCCTCGCCGCCGTCCCCCGCATCCGAAGAGCGACTACAGGAGGAAGGTCCTTCTCCTACCTGGCCGCCAAGACCTGGAACTCCCTCCCGACCGACCTGCGCCTGACCCAAGACCACCTCTCCTTCAGGAAGAAGCTGAAGACCTGGCTGTTCGAGCAGTAGCGGCACCCCCCCCCCCAGCGCCTTGAGACCCTATGGGTATGTAGCGCACTCTATAAGTGTCACTGATTGATTGATTGATTGATAGTGAACGTGGAAACCAGTGCGTCCACTGAGGCTACTCTACTTTTCTGACACTCAACCAATATAGGACAATGGTCTGCTGACAAGATGGTATAGATAAGGCATATGCTCCATTCATAGCCCATAGTGCATAGTCTCTTTTACCCCCCCCCCACATCCCTACTCCTACAAGCTTATAGGGAGCCTGACCATTGGTGAACGTGAAATTCTAATGAAAGACACTGTCCTTTTCAAGTTAATATTGGACTTCTGGATTGGGAGGGAGAATTAGTTATTATGGGTGATTTTAACTGCATTATGGACTACCAACTGGACATCACTAGACATGGTGCTTTTCAACGTATGCGCAGGTCTCGTGCTGCTATCCTAGAAATAGGACGCATCCATAATATTAAAGATGTCTGGCATAGTATGTGGCCGGCTATACTTATTACTCCGCCCCTCACAAACTTTGCTCCTGCATTGACATGGCCTGGGAATCTGATAATTTATTGAATAGTAGCTCTATTGCGTTATGTCCACGAGTTACCTCTGATCATAACCCTATTTTGTTTCAGTTTAATTTCCCACGAATACATACAGGTCCTAGGATGTTTTCCTCTCCCAGGCATCTATTCACAACCACAGTGTTTATTTCCCAACTCAAGACTCATATTATAGACTTTATTAAAAACAATCTCAACTCTACTTCATGTATCATTGTGTGGGATGCTTGTAAAGCCAGTATTCGGGGGTTCACCCAGCAATTTCTCTTTAGACAAAACCATGAGCGCCGCGAAACTAATAAAACTATAACTAATAATATTCTTTCACTTGAATTTCTAATAGCCGTCGCTCTACGCACATGCTCTTTTAATGTGGTGGAACTAGGGCTAAAACTAGGACACTTAAAAGCTACTTTAAAAACAATACTCTGGGAAAAAATAGTATAAAATTACATAAATCTCAAATCTCCCATTATGAAAATGGAGATAAAGTTGGAAAACTTCTAGCTCATAAAGCTGCGATGAGAGAGCTAGCACTACGATTAAAAGCTTAAAAGGTTCTAATAATACAACAGTTGACCAACCCCTACAAATACTAGAACAGTTTGTAGAATTTTACAAGAAACTATATACACCAGAAAGTTACCCCACCCCGGCTAGTATCCAGGCTTATTTGGATTGTTATATTACAGAAAAATTTGATCATCTCGGGCTTGACCAACTGTCTGAACATGTTAGTCTCTTAGAGATACGGCAAGCTATTTTGTCTCTACCATCTGGAAAAGCAGCTGGGGAGAATACTCTACCCTTAGAGGTGTATAAAATTTGTATTGATGGGCTACTGCCCCTCTTCCATCAGGTCATTAGCTCTATTGGCGAGAATGGGAAAGCACCGAACTCCTGGAACACTGCTGAACTGATTTTCTTTTTGAAAAAGGATAAGCCGGCCAACGAATGCGGCTCATACCGACCCATGTTGCTTATAAATACAGATGCAAAGGTATTTGCAGAAGTGTTGGCCACGCGACTGGCTCCATTAATACCAAAGATAGTCAATCCACAGCAGCATGGGTTTGTAATAGGTAGGGATACTACAGCTCACATTAATATGGCCATTACTGCTTTTGATATATTTATTTTACTTATTTTCTTATTTTCAAAGTTTTATATAGCGTGAACAAGATCTTTGCAGATATCAGAGCGCTTAACAATCTTTTGGGTTCAAAATAGTAGTAGGTAATGTGTGAGTAGCATAGTAGGATAACAATCAGATAAAAACAGCTATCAGAGCGCTTAACAATCTTTTGGGTACAAAATAGTAGTAGGTAGTGTGTGAGTAGCATAGTAGGATAACAATCAGATAAAAACATAAGTACAATTACACATTCATATAATACAAAAAATGCAAGGTTGGTGCAATGTTCAGGATATCTCCAAAGAAAAAGTTCAAGTGAATTTGGCCATAAGGATGGCTTTTACTTCTTTCTTAAAAAATGCAGTGGAGGAGAGCAGCCTTGTTTCGGGAGGGATCGAATTCCAGATCCTGGGAGCCATTCCGGAGAAAGATCGTTTATAGGTTTTTTCCTTCCGGAATCTTCGCGGTTTCAAGAGGAGATTTTTTGTGCTTCTGGTGGATCTCAAGCCCCTATATATAGTCAGTTTTTGAGTGAGGTAGTTGGGTGACTTGTTGTGTACAGCCATGAGAGTCATACAAGCGATTTTCAACTGTATCCTGGCTTCAAAAGGCAGCCAGTTCAGAGATTTTAAATCAGGGGAGATATGCGAGTGTTTTTTTGATCCAGTGAGAAGTCTCGCTGCAGCATTCAGGGTGGCTCTAAGGGGTGCAGTTGTTGCTAGGGGGAGTCCGCAGAGAGCGACGATTCCGTAGTCTATGCGTGGGATGACTAGGGCTTGTACTACAGTTTGGAAGTCCTTAGCAGGGAGGAAGGGTTTAAGTTTCCTCAAGGTGTTTATTTGGAAATTAGCTTCCTTAGTTGCTTTGCTGATATGCTGTTGCATGTTGAGATTGGCGTCAAGCGTGATGCCTAAGGATTTTGCGGAGTCCACGATAGTGGGTTGGATATTGAATGCAGTTAGGTGCTTGAGCCAGGTTTGGGTGGTGGAGATTTTCGCAGGAGATGAGATCAGAAGGAACTCAGTTTTCAGAGCATTTAGTTTGAGGTGATTATCGGCCAGCCAAGATTGGATGTTTCTGAGCGTAGAGTTCAGAAGTTTGATGTCTTATATATATATATATATAGCAGAGACAAATCCCTCTCCACTCGGTATGATCCTTCTGGATGCTGAGAAGGCTTTCGACCGAGTGGGGTGGGATTATCTCTGGTCGGTAATAACAACTATGAGTTTTAATGGTCAGTTCGTAACGTGGATTAGATCCCTATATGATAACCCTATGACGAGAATTAGTTATGCAGGTTTGATTTCGGTCACCTTTTCTATATCTCGGGGCACCCATCAAGGGTGTCCCTTGTCACCTTTATTGTTCGCTCTTTCGATGGAACCATTTCTCCATCCTCTGCAGTTACAATCCTGCATAATACCTTTTAGCTTAGGCCCTCATTCATTGAAAATAACGGCATACGCCGATGATATTGCTATTTATTCTACTGATATTGTAAAGGCTCTACATGGAATAACCACAGAGGCTAGTAAGTAGATTTGGCGATGTCTCTGGTTACTAATTAAATCTAAATAAAATTCAAATCTTTGCTAATTATAGCAGCTACAGTATCAAGGCTATGTTAGACGGCCACTTATCTTGGTGTTAAAATATCAGCAAAAATCACAGAGATAGTCACAATTAATTACGACGTTTTAGTTAAAGCTACTATTGTGCAATTAAAGAAATGGCATAAACTCCCCTTAAATATTATTGGTCAGATTAATTTAATTAACATGAAAATACTCCCCAAATTTCTTTATTTATTCCAGTCCATTCCCTTTTCTCTTAGTAACCTTTTCTTTAAAAAACGTATGGAATATTTAGTAGTTTTATTTGGGGATATCGTAAAGCCCGTCACTCCATGACACTACTTAAAAGCTCCTTAGATAATGGGGGACTTAATTTTCCGGACTTTAATTATATTTTTGGCCAACCTTTATTGGTCGTCTACGATGCTTACTAAATACAGACAACCAACTTTACTTCCATATTTTTATGTTAAATTTGGATTCTAATATGTTTTTTCTAAGAGTTAATGACCCCAATTATTTCAAAAGAGTTAAATTTAAGACTGCCAGGGATACGGTTAGGATATGGTCTAATATATTGGCTTTTTGTAAAACCTCTTTTTTTCATCCCAAATTGGTATTGTGGGGCAATCCTGGACTTCCAGGGATATTTAGCGACAATATGGTAAATATCTTGTGTAACCATGGCATAAAGACACTGGGGGATCTATATGGTACTCACGGTTTTATCAGCTTTGAGACACTCAAAATCCTTCATAAAGTTACAGAATCAATGATGTTTAAATATATGCAAATTTATGATTTTTATATTCGCAAGATGAGAATACAAGAAATAATGGAGCACTAAGCTAGGGCTTAATATTATCCCCACCATGATTACCTTATATCTTCGCAATATTAATAACTTAGTTCAGTCCTCAAGTTTAAGGCTATGGCAATTTAAAACCACCTGTATGCTCTACCATACACCTGATAGGATATCTAAATGGGCTACCAACATCTTGTTTAGTGATCGAACTAAATGCCCAAAATGTGGCCTCGTTGCTGCGGATTTGTAACATATGCTGTTTTCCTGCCCCGTTCTATCGGAGTTTTGGTCCGCTTTGGATAAAATTATGAAATAAAATTGATTTGTCCCCCCCCCTTACAGCATCCTCTGTATTACTTGATATCCATATAATACCTATTCCGCAGCAAGCTGTTGTCACTATTGTACTATTATGTGCTAAACTAACTGTTGCACGTGCTTGGATATCTCCTAAACCCCCACACATTATGGAATGGTGGACATTGATCAACGATATTTACTCTATGGAATTTGCTTTGGCCAAACTAAGAGGCACTCGCTCTTTAATGAAATGTGAAAAAATGTGTGGTTCTTTTATCATTTGAATGTTTATTATTAGTTTTGGCATTTATCTTGAAGAAATTACCTGCCACGTTATATGTTCTTTTTTTTGTTTTTCTACTGTATTAATTAGGTTTTGTAATTGTTTTAATTTTTCATTCTGCTATTTTGTCATTTCTCTCCCTGGTCTGTTTTGTACTTTTAATTTGTATTTTTTCTCTGTTCCGAGTAGTGAATACATTTTTTTTTTAAATAAACAAAAAAGAAAGACACTGTCTTTTTACACCTGGCAGAAGAATCTGCCAATCCTCCCTGATATAAATTTGGTTTGTTCTCCTACATTTCCACAAAGAATATATGTGGTGAGTTAGGGTATATGGCAAGTGTAGAGCATGACACACTTGTATGCGATGTGACTGGTGTTTAGAGAATTCATATTCAGTCCATGCAAGACTGAGCACTGCTGCAGAACTAATGGCAAACTGAAAACAATATGTGTATCCTTGGCAGTACTACCTCCTGACCAGACTAGTAAATAAGTTACTACAGTGTTGCGTGCTGGCACATCACTGCACTTGGATCCACATTCTGTGGCCAATTGTGGCTTTCCAGTTTTGTCATGTTCGCTAGACCTTGTATGGACCTAGGTCACATTTGGAATATAAACTCTTGCGAACAATTAGGAGCCATCTCTAACCTCTCCCTCAAAAAGAAAGACCAGAAGAGTGGGTCTTGATATGGCTGGGAAGATGGCTGTACAAAGTTATGAGTTGTGAACATGGTACATTCTTTGATGGGACCCAGCATTCTAGCCAGTGCTTGAAATAGATAATAGCTAACACTTTAGGATCAATTCCTTGTATTAGTCTGGATCTTAGGGAAAAAATGTCCTGCATGGAGCAAGGGCTACTCTGAAAATTGCTGTTTCTCTTCTAATGCTGAGAAAAACCTAAGACTCAGGTGCAATTTCTGGTGCTGTGATCTGTCTGTTCGGAGAAAGAAGCTGTACTAGCCTGGACTAGGTGGCTGGGGGCTGCAGGAGACATTCCGGGACTGTGAGTGTGGAGAAACTGCATTGTCCTGTCTTTACCCACACCACCCCAGACATTGTGGCAGCCCATATCACCATCCCTTCTAGTCTAAATCAGGATTTCTCCTCCTCGTTCTAGTCCTTAGGTTAGATTTCATTTAGACAGCCTGAAGATGGCTTCCCTGATCCTGGAGTGATTTAAATTACATTTCTCTCCTTTATGGCTCCAAAGATGTTGTTGTTTACGTGTGTGCCACAAACCTAACATTAAGTTTCCCAATTGTAATTCGAACCAGTGGGTTCAGTGGGAATCTCTGGTACTCTGCATTCCCATGCCTGCCAGAAAATTGTGATGACATACAGTCAGTTACTAAATACTGATTCACAATGTTTAGTTCCCCAGGGACAGCTACCTAGAACTCCTCTTGATCATTGAACCCTATCACTGATCAGCAGAGCCGCCATGACAGAATTAACTGGACAATAGAGATTGAATGTGGTAACCAAACAATTGGCACTACAAAACGTCTATAAAGGGTATAACTTCTATAAAGAACGAACTAATCAGAGCATGCACAAAACATTTTAACATTGTTTCAGGTACCTTTGTTGTGTTGACTGTGGATTATAAACATCATAGTAAGATACTGAGACGCAGTGATCTCAAGGATATCTGAAAATTTACAAAACTGTTTCTCTAGAAAGTCATAGTCAATAAATATGTATGTAATTTATATTATTGTGTCATGTTGAGCAAGCACTATAAAAATATTAGAGGTGATAGTACAATAAAAATACGTAGTAGGTAGTAGACAGCCTTCTAGACTGTTTTACTGCTCATAACGGCAATACATTTCCTACATGCATTTAAAAATCCATAATTTTAACTCTGATGAAGAACGCTGCATAATTTTTGGAGTGTGTTGTATTATAATATATCTGAGTCTGAAACCTACAACTACCTCTAAAAGTAAGTGCTTTCAATTAATTAAAGCTATTCTCAGAGTGTGACATAAAGAAAGTGATTTGTTTTACATTTGGAGAGCAACAGCATGTGAGACTCTGGGACAACAATGGTGAATAGCAGGATATATCACATTTACTGGCCAATAACTACACACTTCCTAAAGTCGCAGAGAATATGCTTTCCATCATCACACCAAATTCTGCAGCTCACTTGATTAGGGCTAAAGACTTCAAAAGTATGGCATGTGATTTATTGTATATCATGCCCCCTTTTATTATTGAACATAAAGCCTATTTGCAGAACTGTACAAGGAGGGAAGATTGCACAGCCTCTTGCCAAGGAACTCTTATTCTGCAGATTTACACTTCCAAGGAACTAATGTGCTAAGATTTTAAATATTTCTCCAGTGTCTTATGGAATAATAATACCATGTAGATTGAAGAAATAAGAAGCATTCTATGTTGATGGTCTGGCTCGAAAGCCCAGCTGTCGCCAGACAATTGTGTGAGAATCACTAGGAGAGAGGATTTGGTTAGACTCGCCTGTGAGGAGCCATAGGGATGTGTTAATTGTTCAGAAGTTGCGTGCGTCCCCAGAAAAAGTGCTTGCCCCCAAAAGCTGTGATCATTTTATTTATCCAACTGCCTAAGCTTGCATTTTCAGGGACACACACATTGTAATGCTATTAAAGTGTCTTAGATAATTAGACAATTTAAGTTGTTTTCCTCTGACAGCAGCGGAGATGGGTGGAAGGTAGTCATTGACCTACGTCCATTTGTAGGTCTGGCTTAACAGTGAAACTGTCACCTAACCTTTTAACCTATCCCACAATTATTCTATAGTTCTTTGCTTCCACACAAATGCATATCCATTCCCATGCCATTTAATAGTAATGCTTCACATTATCATGCAACATTCCTTTAAAACCAGACCTACTGCCATTGCCAATGCCTGTTGTAATAATTGTGTTATATTTCAGTCATAGTTTTAAAAAAAACAGAAGGAGCATTCCCCATACTCAGAAATCTTCCCTGATCTAAGTATATCTGTGCCATCGTCATGAACTGCTCTTCTGTAGTTGAATACAAGAGCTCACTCTTTTCTAATATGACGACTGCTAAGTATCCCAAAATACACCACACAGCTCTATCATATTCAGATCTGAATGTGATTTTAACAGTCATCAATAGTTATCTCCCACGGGAGGATCTTGACAACATGCCTCAATTGCTTACCAGCTATCATTGTCAATAGTTTACTGCACTTATGTTTGCTTTTTGTTGAAAAATTATTTCCACATTTTTGTGTTTTTTTATTTTCACGACTAAGTTGCCTGGCTCTTATCTTCTAAAACAGTGGATTATTAAAATGTTCTACTTCTTCTAAATGTATCATTCTACATGACATCGAAGCCACATGATTCCAGATGTGATCATACACATTTGGGATAGGAAACACAATGAAAAGGGTGTTTTAACTATGTTACTTGGTACCTTTTGGTGAGGATATGTTGGTACACAATGGAAGAGGAAAGAAACTTCTTATATGCATATTTGCAGTATAAAATAGTGTTTCTATGTCTGGCCAAAGATGGAACAACTCAATGCTGTATGGTAAAAGATGTGCTGATGTGCACCTACTCAGCCATTCGTTCATTGCAGGAACGTGTCTACTCTGCACCCATAAAGGCATATCTCTTCTCTGACAAAAGTTACTATTCCTTCAATGGTACTAACTGCAAGTCAACAGCACAGTCATGAATCAGACACATTTTCATTGGGATCTGTGAATGCCAATTTGGCCATTGAAGGAGTGAGGACCCATGTTGTTCACCAAAGAGGAGAACTAGGATAAATCTCCTCCACCCACCACTGACATCACTTCCTAATACAAAGAAATGTCTGCGAGAAAAGAAGACAATTGTACTGCTACCTATATTCCACTGGAAACCACAAGAGGTGGACTGGATACAGTAAAGATCTGGACCACTGGAATCATGCAGCAGTAGATGGCCAAATTACATGGCAGCCTTGCCTAAATCTGGCAATTACAGAGCATCATTCTACGGGAAACAGGTCTACAGAACTGTGTAGAACAGTGATGCTCAAAGTACGGCCCAGGGGCCGCCTGCGGCTCTCCTGACCTTCACATGCAGCCCCTGGGTTAACAGTATCACTGGGCTGCTGTTTACTTCAGGAAGCACTAACATTCAGAAAGATGTTAATACATGGGGAAGTGTTTCTTTACAAGCTCACTGAAGTAAAGGCCACGGGAAAGAATCTAGTAAGGTACCCTGCAACATTTAACCAACCACAAAGCCCCACTCCCATCCTGCTACCATCAGCGCAGCCCTCTGGCTCACCACAGACCATACTTTGCGGCCCCTCAGGAAATGTTTATGAGTATCTATGGCATAGAAAGTTTCATATTCATTCTGTTCATATTTCACAATGAAGGCGTTTGGGATTCAAACATGGCACCTTAAAAAGAGAGGCGGCCTGTTTGTGATTCTTCTAAAGCATGAGTGTCCTGTTGAAATAATCGCACCTTGGAGTAAATGATTGCCAAGTAAATATGAACTTGTGTTAATAGAAAAACGAAATCAAAAATCACAAAAAAGTAATAAATCTATCTATCAACCATCTTTGAAATATATTTAAATACTTCACTTTTTTTCTGCCTGCAGAGTAAAGCTCTTCTCCCAGTACGACAATTTGGACGTTTCGATCAATTGTCACCCATTTGAAATGAAATCTACAGAAACCAACAGCTGAAATTGGCCAGTTAACTTTTGTAAAGCATCCCGCTAAATTGCATCATGCATATTCAAATTTTAATATTTTTTTATGTGCTTGAACTAGAAACAAATGTTGTTTCTGTTGTAAATTTGCAGAAGGAGATGCATTACACGATGACTGTCAAAAGCATATTTTGGTGGAAAAAGCCAAACAATTTATTTTTTCCAGTGGCCCTGGCCAAGACCCACGCTAGTGTAATATGTGAGATGAAAGGTAACTTAATAAAAATGTTCTGAACAAGGTAGAAAGCTCTAATGTTGGATTTTTAACCAGCTAGAATGGCAGCTAATGTTAGGTCTACATAAAAGAGACAGATTGGGGATAGTGTGATGAGAATGCAACCTGGACTCGCCTCCTGTGTTGTTTTCTGAAAATGACAACGGGAATAAGGATATCTGAGATGGTTCACTGGTGTGTTTTGCTTTGGAGATCAGCCGGCATCGCAGCTCATTAAGCAATTTAGGAGCAACTCATAATCGAAAATTAAAGTCCACCAACATCTGCGAGAGGCGTTTCCTTAAAACACGATTCCGTGAGGAGAGCATCGCTTGGACGCAGTGGGATCTTTTGGACGAATGAATCAACTTAGGATTCGCAAAAAGTAGGTAAATATTTAGAGAGGTGCATCTGAGACAGCGAGCAATCTGTCAATTATTTAGTGAACAAAACTGAGAGCACCAGACTGACTCTACCTTCTGCTTCTAATCATATTTCCATTAGATCAATATCATTCTTATATCTTAAGAGACTGAAATGAGATGTTATACCTGTCTACAGAAGAGGGCAGGAAGGTGACACCTCTGCGGTACTTCACTTCTGGAACATTATACACAAGAACCATATGTGGTAAAATTACATGTATCCAGCAAAGCTATTTATTGGTGCTTAAAGTCTGATAATGCTCCTTTCATAACAATGAACGCTTTACAACTCAGTGCATCTACATTTACCTTTTCTATGTTTGTATTTCAAGATCGCTTCATCTCTCCAGCAAAACATTCCTAGAAAATGCGCTACTAATGTCTATTCATCCTGCACTCTAGCTATACACAGCACCATGGATTTGTCTGTCTGTCACGTGTCTAGCAGTATAACTATGTGGCTGTCTTTCTCTCAATACATCTGTCTGTTTGTCTATCCATTGCTGTTAGTAAATCTGTCCATCAAGCTTTATTTTTGTTATCAATCTCTTTATTTCAAAGTAAATATAACTATATTAGACGATGCCTCTCCATTGGCCTGCCTGGTGTTTCAGGCAGTCTGACTGTCTTTGTGACTGTCTGTCTATGACATAACCCATCACTATGTCGGTCCACCCTGCCTCTGTCCACAAAAGTACTAGATGCTAATTATGCTGAACATAAGGATAACAAGTCTTAAAGTGCTTTCCCATCAAGTTCACAAAGAATACTTGAGATGAAAAGACAATATTGAGCTCTCTTGGACCTCAGTTCTTGATAATATGTGGACAGCAGAGGAGAAGTGAAAGCCTATCAGACAAAGCTTGACAATCTCTTAGTGTTCATGGGTGAGCTCGCATCTGCATTATTGGATTGGTATCTAGATGGCACTCAAAGAAGCATGTCTTCCAGGGTCTTGCCCTGCTTGCACTATGAGTGCAAAACGTCTACCATGACTGTTTAATAATCTAATTGACAAGTAGCAAATTAAACACAAGTGTGTCTTTCAAGACAGGGTTTAGTGTCATCTTGTGTGTTCTTATAAATCCCATGTCCCCATTGTCACACAAAGAAATGATTATACTGGGAACAGAAGGTGACCAGGTATTGGTCAGTGTAATGGACAATACCCTAGATTTCTTCTTACCCTGTGACAATGGAGGTGGGTGCTTCAAAGAGAGCATAAATATGATTGGACAATCACAACAAACAAGGATATACCCTTTCTAGCTTGCACCTCACTGTGCATCAAAATTCAAGACTTATAATAGCTGATGTTATGTCTCCTTTTTCAAATACATTTACCTAAAAAAATCATTTTTGCATTAAGCATTAAAGTCGGCCGCTCCCCTTCCAAGAGAAGACCTGGCCTGCTATTAAATTTGAAATAATTTGAAAGCTAACTTACTCTATCTGAAGCAGTGCTTAATTTGAGTCGATTGTTTCCAGTGCTCAACACCTGCAGTTAATTGTCAGCACCTGCTCTAGTGACAGGCCTCCAAATGGTGGCTCTGTCTGCTGAGAAGAGCAACCGGGTTTAGTAAGCCAATACACATTTGAAAAGAACATCACTTGCCACTCACCCCATTATTATAGCTTTGAGTGGCCTAGAAAAGGCTGAATTGCCACACATGTAGGAGTGTGATGGTTAGTAGTCCAAGTGGTACTGCTATTGGCAGTGCTGCCAGGGGCATTGTGTGGGACATGCAGCAGTACCTTCCGAGGAGGGCCCTGGCACTTAATTTTTTTAACAAATTAAGCACTGACCCAAAGGATGTGATTGGTTACGCCCCCTGCCAATGGAACTGAATGTTTTTAAAGGGATCAACAAGCGTCATGTCTTCCTCACAAAAACCCTTTACCCGCTGCTAGAAATGTTTCACATAGTACGTTCACCTTTATATGATTGAATGCTTTGCCAGCGTCTAGATTTTTGAGCTTTTAACAACATCTACAGATAAGCAAATATTCCCTAAAGGTTACAAATATAACGTGGCTATTCTGTGCGCCGCAGGGACCTATCAAGTTGAAATTCATTCAGTGCTTAATTGGAGCCAGTGGTTTCCAGTGCTTAGCATCGGCACTTAATTGTCAACACCTGCACTTATGACAGTCTGCCAAGTGGTGACACTGATTGTCTAATATATAGATGAACACAACAAAGGTTGTTTAATTGTTCAATATACATAAAAAATTCCTGCTGCAATGCCATGCTTATAGCTTTGGGGGCCTGGAATAGTCTGAATTGTCACCATTGTAGGATTGCTATGGTTAGTAGTTGTGTGGGAACTGACACCGGGAGCGCTGGCAGAGGCAACAGTTGGTGCAAGCTGCTGTGGCCTCCTGACGATGGCCCTGGCACTTATTTGTTTACAAAATAAGCCCTAAATTCATTCTTATATTGCTAAAGTTTTTCCAAGTGAACGAACTTCAACACTGGTTGTTTTATTAATTAGTAGGGCATGACACAGAGAAAAGAACAAAAACAGAGAGAGAGGTAAAGAGACATAAGTGAGAGACAAAACACATAAAAAAAGAAAATTCGGTTTCCAGCAGCTGATTTCAACTCGGTATCCCAAGACAGATAGACAGACAGACAAAGGCATTCAATAACATGTGTCATGGAGTTGTTTCTACTGCCTCACTACATTAGCTGAATTCTGAACTCAAACTTGCCTACGCCATTTTTTCTCAGCATCTAAGAAGTCATTTCTAGTGCTTCCCTGGATAAATACGGCTTCAAAACGTAGAAAAATGAAATAAATTAGGTTGCAAATTAACCACGATTATAATTTTGAAATCAAAAGGTGAAAGATGATTAATCCAAAGTGGAAATATTCAAGTTATCTGCTTTTCATGACCTCAAATATCATTTTAACCTGCTACTCCTCTGTCTGGTTGCTTTTCTGAATCTAGTATATGCAATACAATTCTTCGGCAAAGAGAAGTTTGTGGTCAAAACCTGTCTCAGTCCTTTTTAGGTCTCGCCCTGGAATTCGCATCCGAAGGATGCGTCCAGGGCGGAGACTTATAGTCGGCTGACACGGGGGAATGAGGGACACAAAACTGTGACGAGCGTGGATTGAGCTGCGTGCACGCGCGTCAACATTCACGCATGCGCACATCACAGCCACACGCATACACAGCACTCACGCATGCGCACATACACACGCATACACAGGCACACCCCCGTCACCTACACGCATACACAGAGACCCCTCCACACACACCAGCCCCTCTCCTCTCGGCTCCACACACACGCACACGCATTTACACTTACACAGACACGCAGGCACCCAGACAGGCAACCCCCCCCCCTCACACACACGCATACACACAGACTCCAGGACACATACACATACACACACACATGCACGCTCACACACATACACAGTCCGCCGCCGCGCGCGCGCACACAGATGCCCCCCGCCCCCCCCCAACAAGGCGACGCCCCACTCACCGGCATCCTCAGTGCAGCGGCTCCCACCGGCAGCAAGACTCTTCTTCCCTTCTTCGGCACCGGGGCGCAGGGTAGGCTCCTGCCTGCTCCGGTGCGCCAAACAATCGCGGCTCTTCCGTGGGAGGCGGGGTAGGCTCCCGCCCTCCTACTTCCGGTTGTCCCGCCCGGCCTGCCTGACTTCCTGGTAGAAGACACGGAATGTTCATGGCAAACAGACAGACAAAAAGTGTCTTAAGAATCTTTCGTGCGCCGGTAAAGTCATCGCGGTGCTGACCAGCAGAGGGAATGCACAAGGTAAGCGGCTCGCAAGGAGGTGGTGGGGGTGTGAGGCGAGGGACGTGATCTCGCTTAATTTAGTTTCGAGTAGAGCCCCCTGCCTCCCTCAACCGTGCCCCCTCCCCCGCTTGAAGGGGCCTGTACTATGCCCCTGGTGCCCATTTGGTTTGTATTGTAAGTTCGCAACTCATTATATAACACACGTTAGAGTTGCTCCCTGAGCCTATTCTTCAGGACATTGACACAGTTTAATTCCCTCACAGGTGGCCCGTGTGTGTGTTAATGTGTGTATATGACGTTGCACCTGTAGTTGTGAATGTACGCACGTCTGACTGGCGCGGAGGTGTGCATGCATACGTGTGCATCTATCTCTGGATGCGGGCAAGAGCAGAAATGTCCTCTCTCTATGTGTGCTTCAGTGGCCAGCCACTACTGCCTCTCCAAAGGACTTGCGGATTGCCTTGTGTTGCGATCAAACTCACTTCCGGATTTCAGTAACGCTAGGTGTTACCTGCGCATTATCAGGCAAGGCCTTTCAAGGGATGAGCTCCGGAGCTCATCTTTCTAACAACACGATCCGGCTGGAGCAGCGGGGACGGCTGAGGTGCTGAGAGGACTCGGTGCATCAGAACACTGATGCTGCAATGCAGGTTTTCTCTGAGCACTTACAGTCACTGTCACAACCGGCTTTCGTTTTCACTGTTAACAGCACATATTTCTTTTACAAGTGGGATTAAAGGAGGTAGGCAGAGGACCGTGTTCAACAAAAAGAGGGGACACGTATTGCATGCAATCCTCCAGAATTGGCACCGCTTTTACAATATACGCGCTGCTGTGATTTGAGGCCCTGTTGAACAGCTCCAACATTCACCAGACATCATTTCCTTCATGTAGAGACATGAAGAATGGCGGAGAGGGAGTTTTGAATATGAGGGACTATGTTAATGTAAAAAGGGCATAAAGTACACCCTGCCGTAATTCTGGTGCAGAGTGACTGCAAATCCTCCAGTGAGCCCACACTGAAGGCCAAGATTTGTCTGTGAGATACGGGAGACTCAGGGGCCCTCTTCAAATTCTGCCTGTGGGCCCCCTCCATTTTGCATTGCGTCATAGAGTGTAATGTGCTGTAGGGCACAAGGCGGCTGTCTGCTGCACATGGTACCTTTGTATATTTTCTTGTCTAGAACCAGATATTCCTTAATACTTCCCGGAAAATCTGTTCTTCTCGGAGGAGCTAGTGTGTCACCGAACAGGATGTGACACAGGGGTATCGGAGCTAGGGGAGTCAGAAACGCTAACATCATGGAAGGGCCTTTAATGGTGCAGGTTTGATGATGGAATACCTTTCTGCTCTTACATTATTTAAGGAAATGTGCTCCCTGTGCTTTCCAGTGAGGAGTGTTGAGTGTCCGGTGTAGTACAGAAAAATGGACATGCATCCTCGGATCAGATTGTGGCAGCTAGACATGCAGCAGAAGTTCGTTGTCACTCGCTTCCATTTCTGCACATTCAAGCACCTTGGACCGGAAAACGTACGCTTGTCCCTAATGTAACAAGCGCGAGGCCAGGTGCTGCAGCAACATTACAGTACTCCATTGCCGTGGGCCCAGAGCCATGAACTAGGTTTAAACCTTCTCTAATCTCAGTTCCTTCGTTAATCAGATGCACCGACCAGAGCCGTAGCCTCCATTAGCGCAGCAGGAGCATTGGTGCCGGGGTTCAGAGGCTCTATGTAGACACCCAAACACACACACACGGAGTGACAGTGAGTGCGAAGTGACAGTGAGTGCGGAGTGACAGTGAGTGCAGAGTGACAGTGAGTGCAGAGTGACAGTGAGTGCAGAGTGACAGTGAGTGCAGAGTGACAGTGAGTGCAGAGTGACAGTGAGTGCAGAGTGACAGTGAGTGCAGAGTGCGTGCAGAGTGACAGTGAGTGCAGAGTGACAGTGAGTGCAGAGTGACAGTGAGTGCAGAGTGACAGTGAGTGCAAAGTGACAGTGAGTGCAGAGTGACAGTGAGTGCAGAGTGCGTGCAGAGTGACAGTGAGTGCAGAGTGAGTGCAGAGTGACAGTGAGTGCAGAGTGACAGTGAGTGCAGAGTGACAGTGAGTGCAGAGTGACAGTGAGTGCAGAGTGACAGTGAGTGCGGAGTGACAGTGAGTGCAGAGTGCGTGCAGAAACAGTGAGTGCAGAGTGCGTGCAGAGTGACAGTGAGTGCAGAGTGACAGTGAGTGCAGAGTGACAGTGAGTGCAGAGTGACAGTGAGTGCAGAGTGACAGTGAGTGCAGAGTGCGTGCAGAGTGACAGTGAGTGCAGAGTGACAGTGAGTGCAGAGTGAGTGCAGAGTGACAGTGAGTGCAGAGTGACAGTGAGTGCAGAGTGCGTGCAGAAACAGTGAGTGCAGAGTGCGTGCAGAGTGACAGTGAGTGCAGAGTGACAGTGAGTGCGGAGTGACAGTGAGTGCGGAGTGACAGTGAGTGCAGAGTGACAGTGAGTGCGGAGTGACAGTGAGTGCGGAGTGACAGTGAGTGCGGAGTGACAGTGAGTGCAGAGTGACAGTGAGTGCGGAGTGACAGTGAGTGCGAAGTGACAGTGAGTGCGGAGTGACAGTGAGTGCAGAGTGACAGTGAGTGCAGAGTGACAGTGAGTGCAGAGTGACAGTGAGTGCAGAGTGACAGTGAGTGCAGAGTGACAGTGAGTGCAGAGTGCGTGCAGAGTGACAGTGAGTGCAGAGTGACAGTGAGTGCAGAGTGACAGTGAGTGCAGAGTGCGTGCAGAGTGACAGTGAGTGCAGAGTGACAGTGAGTGCAGAGTGACAGTGAGTGCAGAGTGACAGTGAGTGCAGAGTGACAGTGAGTGCAGAGTGACAGTGAGTGCAGAGTGCGTGCAGAGTGACAGTGAGTGCAGAGTGACAGTGAGTGCAGAGTGACAGTGAGTGCAGAGTGACAGTGAGTGCAGAGTGAGTGCAGAGTGACAGTGAGTGCAGAGTGACAGTGAGTGCAGAGTGCGTGCAGAGTGACAGTGAGTGCAGAGTGACAGTGAGTGCAGAGTGACAGTGAGTGCAGAGTGACAGTGAGTGCAGAGTGACAGTGAGTGCAGAGTGACAGTGAGTGCAGAGTGAGTGCAGAGTGACAGTGAGTGCAGAGTGAGTGCAGAGTGACAGTGAGTGCAGAGTGACAGTGAGTGCAGAGTGACAGTGAGTGCAGAGTGACAGTGAGTGCAGAGTGACAGTGAGTGCAGAGTGCGTGCAGAGTGACAGTGCGTGCAGAGTGACAGTGAGTGCAGAGTGACAGTGAGTGCAGAGTGACAGTGAGTGCAGAGTGACAGTGAGTGCAGAGTGACAGTGAGTGCAGAGTGAGTGCAGAGTGACAGTGAGTGCAGAGTGAGTGCAGAGTGACAGTGAGTGCAGAGTGAGTGCAGAGTGACAGTGAGTGCAGAGTGACAGTGAGTGCAGAGTGACAGTGAGTGCAGAGTGCGTGCAGAGTGACAGTGAGTGCAGAGTGACAGTGAGTGCAGAGTGACAGTGAGTGCAGAGTGACAGTGAGTGCAGAGTGCGTGCAGAGTGACAGTGCGTGCAGAGTGACAGTGCGTGCAGAGTGACAGTGCGTGCAGAGTGACAGTGCGTGCAGAGTGACAGTGCGTGCAGAGTGACAGTGCGTGCAGAGTGACAGTGAGTACAGTCACTCAGCACCACCACATTATCAGTCAGAACCACCACAGCATCACTCAGAACCACCACAGCACCACTCAGCACCACCACAGCATCACTCAGCATCACTCAGCACCACCACAGCACCACCATAGCACCACTCAGCACCACCACTGCATCACTCAGCATCACCACAGCCCCATTCAGCACCACCACAGCATCACTCAGCACCACCACAGCACAAATATGTTCTCTCAATGTTTCAAGCTTTATTACAAATGTCACAAAAAGATGTTAATATTTCACTTCTGTTCTTGGATTTTGTTACAATAAAATACACTGAACATAATCTTCACAAAAGTTATTTACAAAAGTTTAAGCTATTGCCATTATAAATTACAATCACTTTTATTAAGTATTAAAAAAAATTAAAAGCCATTGTTATTTGTAATATCAATACATCTAAGTCACGTAAATACAAATGTTGCATTACAAATGCTATAGGTGTCACATTTGCGAAAGTTATAACTACTGGCATTGTAAATGACAAAGCTATTAATTTAGCTATTTTCAAAACCAACACATAAATGAACGTTTGGTGAATTTCCATTAAAATATTTGACTTTTTTACTAAGATATTATTATACTGTTTTATGCAAACAAAATTTAGATACTGCATAAATAACTTTAATAAAACATATTTTATATGAAGCTTTTTATGTAAAAAAAAAATATAGCATAAAGCAAAAAACAATTGCCATTTACAATGCTAATAGCTCAAACTTAAATAATGCGAGACCTATTGCATTGCAAATGCTTGTTTAGTGTATGACCGCTGTGCTCGTGAGGGTTCCCTAGGCACAGAATGACCTCTACATGGTCTCGCCGGCAGCAAGATGTCGAGTGGAAGTTTAAACCTCTCCATCTGTGGGCAGGTGAGAGGTCTCCTGGGCATCGCTCTTGAAATGTGAGGCACTTCTAGCAGGGTGGACTTCATTCGGAAAAAAAGCTCATGCAATATCCTTGAGGTGGGTTTGGAACCGTGTCAGCACAAACCATGACATTTCTGGAAAGGCCAACATGTTGCTGTTCTTGCCAACCATTTTTCTAAAGAGCTTCCAAAAGTTTCAAATGCTCTGCTGTGGGAATTGTGGCGAGCAGCAACAACATGAACTCTGCCTAAAAAAAGGTTACATGTGTTCAATTTGACGCATTTGGATTCCGTGCTTAGCTTGGGCTCAGCAGAGACATAACGTGGCCACTGAATGTCAGCCAAGCAATCAACATCACGAGCCCAGGACCATTTGGTGCAGAAACGTCCACACTCCAAGAAGGGAGTATTGCCAACACTCAATCCCTAAAGTGTGAAGCTTTAAAGGCTTTTCTCAGGAATGGTATATACTCTGCAGTTTTTAAATCACATTGCATTAGCCCTGAAGCTCGCATGATTCCCAGGCACAAAGAAAAGTGGGAAAACATTCAGAAAATGACGTGATGAAAAAGCCCTAATGTGTTCCAGAACTAGCAGCGATACATTGCAAAGGTTGTATTGCACAGATGTGAGCTTCCAATTTTCGGCATCAGTCAGCTGTTATGGATACGATATTTGTTTATTATGCGAATTCTTAATTCGCTCCTTTAACTTTTGTTTATGAGTGGGAAATTTACATTTCTCTGCGCCTTTGTGAACTGAACGAGAGGGAAAGTGCAGGAAATGGGTAATTGGCGTCAGATGGAAAAAAGAAGCAATCCAGTGCACTGACTCACCCTGGCATCCGTGACCTTGAACTCCCGAAGGATGTACTGCGGCATGTTGTACTCTGCCATGGGGTCTACCACGAAGTACTGGTACCTGGCTGACCGCTCTGCCGGCCAGTATTGGTGACATTTTTCCTAAAAAAAAGAAAGAAAAGAAGAAGGGTTTCGTGATATTAATACACAAACACAGGACTGTGCTTTCAATATAACTGCAGCTGCAGAACGCTCTTTAAAAATGAGCTGTATACCTTAAACTATAGAAAATAATATTTGTGCAAAACATATTTCTTCACAGGAGCGCACTATTCTACAAACTATCAAATGTGTTAAGAAAGGAAGGTGAAACAAACATTAGATGCCCAAAATGTGCCTTTTAAATGCGGGTTTTGCCACCTTTTAAAAAAACTTTTTTTGTCTGGGGAGCTTCCATGCTCTCCCCAAAATATATACATATGTACATTAGGGGAAAGATATTTTTGGGAGGTCTGAAAAAGTCCAGATCACCATTGGCGTTTCTGGCACTGAAGGGAACTACTGTCACACACCGTATGGCTAGCCAATTGGTGAAGTGGGCCCACAAATTGCCCTGTGAAGTATGCCGCAGTGGGTGGGAGAAAAATGTGACTGACACAGCAGACCAATGGAGGAAAAGTGCTCGGTGAAAGCTTCCAAAAATAGGTATTTGGTGCGTAAAATATTTGCAAAATCGAAAGGTCTTGGATAATGCTAGACCTAAAGAAATGGTTGCATCTGAAATTGTGTGTTATGTTAGCCTTGCAGTGGCGGCTCCTCCACTAAGGCGGAGGAGCATTGACCCACTGAATAAAACGGAAAAATTAAATGACAATAACGTATCGTTATTGTCATTTTATTTTTCCTATTGCATGCAGACTGTGTGCAGTGTAGAGTGGGGCCGGCCAGAGCAGGGGAGGAGTGGTTTGCACTAAAGTGTAGATGAACTGTTTGGCCGTCCCTCTTGTGCCAACCAAACAGTTCATGCACACTTTGTATGTTCCTTCCAGGCTGCATTACACAGCCTGCTCAGGAACATGCACAAGCTCCCTGTTTGAGTCTGAGCGCCAATCCATGCACTCAGACCAATCACGACACTGCTTTGCAGTATTGTGATTGGCTCTGGGGAGCCTGAGTGCCGGGTGCTTCCTGCTTCTGGCTTGAATGCAGAGGATGAAGGAAAAGGACGCAGGGGAGACAGCATCAGGTCATCCGTTCTAAGGTAAGTTTTTTAAAATTTATCAATTAACCCCTTCGCCCCTCACGCCCCACCACCCACATTCGGTAGCAGTCATTACTGTAACCTTGCATTCATGTTGTAGAAGAGGTGTGGGACTTGGTGATGCATTATTATAGTACATAACAATATCATTTATTTTCTTTGTGAAAGGGTGTACTTATAACTAGTGGATGCTTCTATTTACCAAGGAACATAAATTAACAATCATCACTTTGGTTTAATATTGTATATAAGATGTCATATTGCATTAAAGGATGTGTTATCTTGGTTCGCTTCAGTAAAACCAATTCAACTAAAACAAAAAAAACAACGATTGGCATAACGAAAGCTCAGGCTTAGAACATGTAGACCCAAGTCACCTTGAAACCTGTAGGAACCCACTGTTGTCTTAAAGGGAGCAGCAGTCTCTGCAGCACTATTGTGAGGGCCACACACCTTCTTCATGGACCCATCAGCATTTTGGTAAATAACCCGCTTCCATTTTGGAATTTCATTTTGAGGAAAATTGTTGGCACAAGAAAAATTCCTGCCGCCCCATGTACTTCTCCTAGATTAAGTACAAACGGATCATGTGTAACTTATGCACAGAACTTCTAATAAATTTATTTTTGAAATCGCTTTAAGGCTTTCCCTTATATTGAAGTTGTAGTGTGATTTCTAGAGGAGTTCTATTTTTTATTTCAATATTTTTCTTGGAAATTCTATCAGAATATTGCATATTCTTTAAGCGGCAGATAAGGTATACTTCACATTAAATGGTACACACTACCGAGGCTGGCCATGTGCAGCTTTATATTGGGACATTTGAAAAGAGATTCAAGGCACATGCAGATCTAGGTAATCCAATTCTCTTTCGGTAACAACTGTTTCCTATTGGTAGCGTACTCAATCATCATCTAGATCACGCTAGAGTGGGGAAAGTTACCGAGTGCCTATCCTAATCTATCGGCCAGCAGTGCATATCATCCTTTATCACGGCTGGACTGTCCGTAGCGGGCACCTGGTCTTTCTCCAGTGGGCTGGAACGGTGGGGGCCGGTTTTAGACCTGTTTGGATGTTTTATTGATAGTGGGGGCCGGTTTTGGAACAGTGTGGGCTGTTTTTTGTTAGTGGTGGCCGGTTTTGCAGCAGTGCTTGAAAATCATCCCCTTATTACAAAAGCGCATTCAGCAGCGGTGTTTCCTCCAGCAACCCCCCCCCCCCCCCACCTGCGTCGAAAGTTTTAATTAATTGCCAGGGCTGGTCTGCGATCCCAGGACAGCAATGTACTTTATGGCCTCCAGAATACAGAGCATGCATACACTGTATTAGTCACTACCTCCAATATGCTGTTCATAATGCACATAGGAAGTCCATGAGCCTTCTGTCAGTATGAGTCAGCCAATGCTGGGGGTACTCTGATCTCCCTGAAAGGCTAGATACTTATGCATCAGCACAGAAGTATGAAGTGAAGGACAGGATGCAAGAATGCCTGCTGATGAAGGCTCTCCAAGAGCCTTCTTCTGGCGTGAAGACCACTCACTGAAGCATAGGGATTGAGTGGCATACAGCTGTCTCAGAGGGCAGAACAAATTGTCTGCTGGTCCTTCCTAGCCCCTCCCAAATATCCTTACTCAAAGAGTAGAGATTATAAACAATAGTCAAGGGTGTGGGGAAAAATATATCTCAATCCCATATTCTCCTCCACACTGTCTCAGACCTCCTGAGCTAACCGCTCTGACCAAGCTACTTGCTCCGTGCTCCTGAAACACCCCTCCCCTTACAGATCTATTAAAGCTTGACCCCGAGCCCTACATTGACCTCATTGACACGTCATGGGTTAACAGCTGTGGAAAGCCTCTGAATCTTGCAGGTTGGCTTAAACTTGCTTTCTGGTCCCTTGTGCCCATATATTGCTCTATGTTCTGAGCCTGCATGGCACTTCTATTTGTATATGTACAACCGTATTTGGCCTTGGCCACATCTTATGAGTTTACTGATGACTGCACTTTTTGCCCTATATATTCTGCTGTGACTATTCACAAAGGGCAGAAGAAGCTTGTTCCAAGACGTGACAGTGCGTCTGCATTCTGCCTTGGCATGCCAATAAACGGACAAAGGTGCAAGAACATTTCCTGTGTTTTGGGAGGCAGCTGTGGTTTATTTGCTTTGCGTCTTCGTCTTCGCTCTGAGGAGAAGGGTTGGAGGATTTATTACCCAGCTTAATGGATTTATTACCCAACAGAAATGGTGTTTAGAAGTGGGATCATTGAAGGACTGTAAAGTCACCAGTTGGTAAGTAGGCTGTAAAGCTAAAATAACTTGCTGACGTGACCTTTCAGTGTTTCAAATGCTCAGTTAGAACATAGTATTTTTTTAAACAAAAAAAAAGGAGAGAGGAGGTAGTAACCGGCATCTAATATAACTAGGGGACTGGAGAGAAACAGTGATTGATTTTTTTTCATCATTGATTGAAGTCTTTTCCATCAAGTGATTGAAATTTATATCATCATTGAAATATTTCTCTGTATCAACACCTTGGAGTTGATATGCGGCAGGGATCTACGGGATTCCATACGCGACAGAAGAGCCTAGGCAGGACAATAATTTATGACCCAAGAGTAGAGGGTTGAAAAGATAAAAAAGCCCTCCCAGAGTGTGGCGAGGGGAGCAGTGACCATTGGCTGGCTGCAGGACACAAGGAAATGTTTTTCAATTTTGCACTGTCCTGTCATTGATCAATGACTGTATTTAATTATGTTTAGAGTCTTTAAAAAGTATTGTCCTGCTATGTTTATTTGAAAATGCTTCTTTGAGTGATATCAAAACAAAATTGCATCAGAGAAGTCAAATTGTTTTATGTGGTGTCTGAGTGTTCCACAACTGTATATTTTTTCTCTCAAGTCTCTCTATCCAAATATTAACAAAATTTTACTTCCAGGAGACAAATTTGTTTTATCTTTCAGGGTTTGAAAATTGTGAGTAAAGGGCACAATGGGTTCTGGTAATTCTAAAGGAACTATGGAGGTGGTAAGGCCTCGCATGGTGAAAAAGACAAAGAAATTGTTTAAACAACTGTCATTAGAGAAGGATTTTAAATTACCAGCAGATAGCCCTGCAGCTCAGGTTGTGAAAGATACAAATTGTTTAGAATATGTAACTCCTTTTTGCGCGCTAGTATGGACGTGGAAAGGGAATGAAGGGCTGTGGCCTAGATTTGGTTCTCTTGAGATAGATGATATTGAACGCTTGACAGAACTTATACACTTAAAGGGTGACCCATCATGGGATTCACAATATGTAAAAGATTGTTTACAGCAGTGGCTTTCAATTGCAAAAAATAAAGCCCTCCTTTCAAAAAAGAAAGGCCAGGGGAATGCCTCCACTGAATATAAAGACTGTTCTGCAATATCAATGGTGAATAGTGAGTGCAAAAAGCCTACTAAAAAAGAGCTAGAATTAGCAAAAGATTGGCCCGCATCTTATAGCCAGTGTTTATTGGAATTAAGTAACTATGTGCAAACAGAACAGCATTTGTTGTCACTATGGCAAAAGTGTGGGTTTTCAACAATTGAAGCAGAACGTGTTAAGGAAATACCAAATGCCACTACTTCTAGAAGGGCTGCTGCTCTGCTATGTATTTGGACGCACCGCCAAGTAAATATTGATATAAATACGTTAAAAAAACTGTTTATCGCCTCCAAGCCTCAAGGTCTTTTTGTCAAACTGGGGGAAGGAACAGACAATGAGCAAATAACTAGTAGCGCATTGACTGAGGAGGAGATTTTGTTGTTTACTGAGGAAGAAAGGAAAAGACAGAGAGTAGATGCAAATAGTGAATTTAATTCCTGGGTCTCTCATAGAGCCAGCAATGAGAACAGCCACCAACAGCTTAATGGATTTATTACCCAACAAAGGGGCTCGGTGCCAATAATGATATGCATTGAGAAGACTGAGGCAGGTGAGCAATACCCCTTTACAGATATGTGGATTCAAATAGGCAGAAAAAATGTGCACTGACAAACAGAATGCTAGAGAAATTAGAACAAAATCAGGAGGCTTACCCTTCCCATCTCCCGAAGCTTGGTAAGCATCACAACGATTGTTGAGTTGTGCTCCCAAAGCATTCTCCAGAAATCCTCAGTTGTCTCCGCTAAGGGACCTTGAGTAGCTATGTAGGCCTTTTGTTGTCTAGAAGAGAAAGAAAAAATGTAATTGCAGATGGCACAGTAGTTAGCCATGCTTTGCTTACATGTAAATATTGATGTTGGAGCACAGCAGTCATTTTGTGAAGACAGTCAAAGACACGTATTATTAGCGTTTATCACATTAAAAGCAAATTACGGTGTTTTAATCAAACCAGAACATATTTTTTTCACTTCTGAGGAAATCACATTAGTATTATGATGTATGGATTATCGTTATTACTTTTAATTTTAATGTGATTCTAATAGCTCAATTTTATGTGTCAGAAAAAACACTTAAGAAGCACTTAGTTGTGCTACTTGCATTCGTAGCACGGAGCGTCCTGCAATCAATTACGTTTATGAATTATAGAACCACTTCTGTACGAAAACCTCCAGCAAACTAAAAATTTCACAGTAAAAACTGCATAAATTACGTAGACCACATTCATCCTGCTTTGCTCAGTTACTGCTTACTAACAATGATGACTTACATTATTACACCGTATACTAACAAACGTTACCACAAAAATTGCTTAATTATATACATTTGGGGGCTTATTTTGGAGACCCCTGCGTGACATTTACACTACGTAAAGTGGTACACGCATGAGACAGGGCTCTCATAAAGATTTAGGAAGCCACAGAAAGTCACCCTGATTGGCTTTGAGTGGCCTCATAATTCATGAGTAAGGTGACGCAGCGCAAATCGCTGCATCACCTTATTCTGCGCCCAGGTTACTTCCATGGGCAGTGAGTTTCCCCACGCAACACCCATGGAATTTGACGCCATCCAGATTTACAAAAACATGTAAACCTGGGGAAGCACAAAATTCATAATCCTCCAGAGGTAAGGCATAACGAGGAGAAATAACGTTATTTCTCCTCGTTCTCTCCTCTTTCCATGGGTGGTGCATTCTGCAGAACACAAAGAAAGAGGAAAATGCCTCTTAAAGATTTTTGTGCAGGAAGGTGGCCTTTCCTGCACAAAACAATCCTTCCTGCAATGGAGGCACTCTTATGCCATGGTGCAAGGGTGCCTATGTTGGCGCCATGCTGCCAAAATGGCGCCAGCACAGGCAGAAAGCACATATTGCTTAAATACGGTGCATTTCTGCACTTTCACTTTGGTGTAGAGAAGCCCTACACCAAAAAACTATTATTGAGGCCCTTCCATACTGCTTACATCATTCATGCTAAGTTACGAACCCTGTTATGGGGACTTCTTTGATTCTTGACATTTCATTCATGTTTTATAACACTGAGTAAGCAACTTTGTATAATGTGCCAACATTTATGAATTTGAATGGTGGAAATGTCCATTTATTTTACAATCCCATGGACAGTTTTCCCCATGTGTGAATCCTTGACTAACCATCATTTCAATTTCATATTGACGCTCAGTTGACCTAGAGCCACTGCTCTAAGTTTCATTCATCAATTCATTGCATTTTAATGCATTTATTAACTAACTTCCTGAAGCTATAAAATTGGTGCCTATTCTGTGGCTTGAATCTCAATACTGCTGAGCATGTCCACTAAGCCAGTTTTCCCCTCATTCTGGGTCTTCTCCCAATATGATGTGCCAGATGCTTAAAAAATAAAATTAATTTGTTCAAAACCAGGCAGCAAAGCATGCCTACGCAGCTGGATCTGTATCAGAGGCTCCTGAAACCACCCAGTGAGAGGCATCTCTATAGGAAGTATACAGTCAAGAACACTGCCAACCCTTATGGGTACTAGCAAAGTTCCCTCCAAAGCTGGACCCGTATTTGAACACACGGACACAGCACAGCATGATTTCATTGCTCTCAGGAATTTATAGAAGTACAGATAGGAGTGTAAATGTCAAAATGTAAATTGATACTTGTATAGCGCACTACTCACCCGCAAGGGTCTCAAGGCGCTTGTACAAATACCGCTGTGGAACCCATCCTGGCTTTCCCTGTGAGGCGTCCACTCCTGGGCACCCCCAAGGTGGAGGCCAGGCATCCTTAGCGTTGTGGGGGCCAATGTGGAGATTAAGTAAGCTATTGCCCAGAGTTGCAGAGTAGGACTCCATGATTGGAATAGGCACCGAGGCGAGAATTATCAGGTCCGTGGAATTTTGAGCCCAAGACCCGCCGAGGCGGGGTATTGAACCCTGGTCCCGGGCTAGACCTCTGCATCAGGGCCTGCCACTCTAATCATTGAGCCACACTTCTCCACCATACTCCATCATACTCTAAAACATTGTGCACCTATGCAGGAACCCAGGGAGCTGTGTATGTGTATGGAGCATCACAATGCACAGTAGTGTGCACAGTGAAATCAACTTTTGTCATCTGCAGAGCAGTGTACTGCACTACCGCTAGGGGCCAGATATACTACCAATTTGCATTTTGCTTGTTTTACTTTTTTAGCATAGTGTTTTGCTCGGATTTACTATCCAATGCAAAGTAGTATTTGAGTTCGATAGTTTACCAAAGTAAGGCAAAGTTGCACTATGTTCTACTATGTTTTACTAGCTTCACCTGGGCATTCCCTGGGTGGGACGTGGGCATTCTCATGCAATCAACTATGGGCTTTTGACACATATCGCTATCTACAAACATTTGTGAACAGTGATTTGAACCAAAATCTTATGCTTCCTAAAGGCAGGTGTAACAAGGAGAAAAGTGTTGATGTCTCCTAATTTTTTCTACTTTGCACTTGGGCTGCATTGTACACTACACATATACAACAGAAAAGTGTTAAAGTTTAGTTTTTGTACTGCAAGAGTTCCCTGCCAATAAAAAAACAAAAATCCTGGCAGAACGCACACACCCTTGTAAAATGGTGGACAGGTGTGTTCACTGGGGCACGGCAGTGAATTTGCGCCAGCGCAAGTAAAGAGAAAAAAACAGGGACATATCTTAGTTAATATGGTGCTGTTATGCTCTCTCCCTTTCACGCAATGCAGCACACCCTGAAGTTGCTGCACTGCTTGACATGAGTCTTACGTAAATCTGGGCTCGAGGGTTTCTAACAAAGCAGTGTAGTAAGATGTTTAATCTACAGCTTCTCTAAAAAATGAACATTCCGAAAGTTTTTCCATTTCTGTTTTTCTCAAATTCAGCTTTAACAAACACCCTGAAATATTTTTAGCAGCTCAGCCACATCTTCATTTCTTTAGAGACTCATAAGTTGCATTTTGTTTTGTTCCCTCCATACTTTTTTCATTCGTGAAGTTACTCTCTTGATGCAGCAAGTTAAGAGCCTCAACGTATAATGAATTGAATAAATTCAGATACATTTCAAAAGGAAATCTCTGTCACATAAAGCAAAAGAAACCCCCCGCAAAACACAAAAACAGCATGGTTTCCTACCTGTATCCATCAATAAAGCTGGCATTAATATAGTCAGACCCTTCCACTCCTCGGATCGGCTGTAAGCACACCCTTGTGGATTCATATGGCATAATATTAACAAGGCGATTTTTAAATTTATTACATGGAAGATTGGCACTAATGAATCTTGAAGTGTGAGCTTTAGAGCTGGCAAGACGCTGGTAAACAGAAAAATAAAGAATAACGTTTGAATACCATTATTACAGAATGTGCAAATAGCATATACACACAATTAGGATGACCCAAAAATTATCTAATTGATTTTTTTATTAGGGCAAATAACCAACACTTACTGTTATAGATTTCTTTTCAGTTTCATAATGTTTTTGAAGAGAATGAATGTAACAATGCTGCAAACATTTAACATAACTAAAACATGTATTAAATATATTAAAAATGCAAAAGAGCATATTTTAATAGAGTATGAAGATATATGTATACTTATAATCGAATATTTATTAGCTATATTAGATGTATACATAGGTATTCAGCCAATGTTTTAAACAGTGGCCAGAACAATCCAAGATCTGAGGTAAGCAAACATTTTGATTCCGTTAGATAATCAATAATCAGTTAACCTTCTGTCTCGGAAAAGGGTGTGTGGTAGAACAAGAAGAAAACTGTGAGGCGGGAGTGAGGTTTCAGAACGTAGTTTAGTGCAAAAGACGTGTTTGAAATCAGAAGCTAATCCTAGGTGTTGTCAGGAAGCCGTGTGTTCATTAATGTACCTCACAACACAAATAGCAGCAAGTTAAATAGTTCATTATTTGTGCAAGGTCAGTTAATCTAACATTTCAATAATATATGGCATACAAAATGTCTTTACCTAAATGCTTTACACATAACACTATATGCCGAAGTTAAATAACGTTATCTACATGTGCAATGCTTGATTTACATAGAGTGCATAGAACCACAGTGATTAAATGTGAATATATCAGTATGTTGCATGTGTGGTGAACAGTATCCAAAGTGCATCAAATAGACGGGGGAAGTATGTTGTAGAAAACAGTCCTAGATTTCGGAACAAAAAGGAATCAGAGATTTGCTTTACTAAAACAAAGAATTGATGACAAATCCGTGTCAGCTAGAAGAGGATATGTGCCTTTGACACTTCCCAGGGTATACATGGTAAGAAATACAAGCATCCAATAAGCCTCAACTGCTCAGTATCCTAAATACTATCATGTCAATTTGAAAATCCTAGGACACTGGTAATGTATGTAATGTTACAACGAATGTCGGATGAAAATTTGTCACACTGACACTGCCATAGTGGGAATAAGTGGGAATTGTTTGGGGAAAAACCAAGTGGAATGTAGAGCAAGAAGATGGGAAATAGAGTAAGCAAATTTGGGGATAGTGGGCATATATAAATGATATTATTTGAGCTGAAAGCAAGTAGGGGAGTTGAAGAGCTTGATGGGAAAATGTAAAGAGTGGAATTGCATAATAAAATAATACAGAATGAATCCAGGAATTTTTTTGTGAATGGATTTGTCAATACATACGTTTCAGTAAGCTTTATTCAACAAAAAATCTAAGTGTAGGAAACATTCCAATATGTGACGGTTCAATCCACTTTCAGGAGCTTTTTTTCCTTTAAACCCTGTTGCCTTCATTATATCTAATCATCTTTCCCATGACCTCTACTGTTCTTGTTTTATATAGTTTGTGGAGTACAATCGATCACTTTTCAGTCTTCAGTTGTGTGAAGTATGAACTCCTTTCTGATGTTCTTCATTTTGAGTTCTCATTTCCAAGGAGTTCAGCTGTAAGCAAATCAGAAAATCTCAGGCTTCAGGTTTTGCACGACATGTATGTGGTTTCACTCAGATCTTAAGTTCGAATTTAAAGCATTTTTATACATTCGGAGGTTTATTGTCCATGATTCTTTAATTTCAGGGCTTTTTGGAATCCTGCTAAATGTGCAGCTAGGTGTTTGGTTCTGCTGTCATCATTATGCTTTGAGCCAGTAGACCTTGCTTACACTAGAAGAATATTTAACATGGTCCTTGAATTCAGCGTGATACACGTGTTATCAGTGTACATTTGAAGATTTACCCATTACTGCTCTGGGAAATGCCATAAAGGACCCGCATAGATAATATCACAGATACAATCAGACAGGGTAACGGTTTCTCATTAGGTAATGAGCATGACAATATATGGGGAGAGGATTCTATTGCCCTTTTCCACGTTAGTTGAAAGTGGCTGGAGAGTAAACATTGAAACAATTCCATAGTGAAATCACACACTATCATTAATTTCACAATTTTTCATAGTTGAACATCATGGTTCTTTTTACTGTAAGTTACTGAGAGGTAAAGCAGCAATACATTGTTTTCATTTGAAGACAATAACAATCTTCACTAATAGCCAATGAGTGTTTAGTACTCTATAGAAGATTTAACTCAGATCAATGGGCAATATGAGTTTTGCTCAGTTCTAAATATTCTTGACACTGTCTTTGAAGCTCCTTTTCTATTAACTGACTTTGAGATCTAGGTATTAGCTGCAACCTTGGTTGATTGAAGTTATCTTCAAATTAGGACTGGTAATGATATGCTTCAGGGGACCTAGGTTGACTCATTTGAGAATGAAATTGATTTCAATGATTATGATATTGGTTTGAAGTGAGATTAGGGATTGCTTCAGACATACCACTGAAGTTGACTTTTTAAGGCAGGTTACAAATTTGTTTCTAAGGTCAGATTGAGATGCATATCCTTCCAGGCTAAATGGCAGATTGTGGTGAATGAGTTAATAAAGGAGGAGTGCATTGGGCTTGGTATAGTGATGATTGTCAGTTACTGGAGAGAGTCCCAAATGTTGGTGATTTTGCACTCATACATCATCAAAGGTTCCTTGTGGACTTGTTGGGTGACTCAGAGAGTGATTTTCGGGAATTTGCATTGGCTAGTTCCTTGTACAAATTAATATCCTCACTTGCATTATTTGGAACCTCACAAAAGCTTTTAGCACCTTAATGGAAGTCCCTCTTGTGTCTCAAAGCATATTCTATACTCACCAATCCTTGATTATAGTCAGGATTTCAGACTGTTTGTGTTAAATTTAGCTTTGGTGACTTCCCTGCTGCCCAGCTGGTGTGGGTCTTGGAATGCCTGATGTCATCATAGAATCTTGGGTGCCTGGCTGGTGTGTGTAGTGCCAGTTGATGGCAGGCAGGCTGAGTGCAGGGAGGCCACTCCTGGTGGGGTTATTGTCTTCTTAACTCTTTTACTTGAAACTGAACTTGGAACTAACCTTTATTAAATCCAGCTTGTCTTATACCTGACTCAAGAACTTCTTTATGTACAACAGTTTGTTTCCACATAGATTTCAAATTCACTAATCAGGAGAAAATCGACAATTAGCAGGATTTGTTTTTCTGGTATTGACTAGCGAAAGCTTGTCCAGTATGCTTGATATATTATCTTAGAAATTTTCCCTGAAGGCTTCTGGGGAAATGGCATGAGGATGTTTCTCTCAAACCTTGGTTTGGGGGTGGGAGGGTTGCTTTGTTTGGGTGTTGTCCAAGCATTTCTTCATTGAACTACATTACCTGCATATTTTTGAAAATGCCAGTGGCCTATTTTGACAGTAGTACAGATTTAAATTACCTATAGAAAGAATTTTCTTGCCAATAGCCCGCAGATAGATGGAATTAGCCTTGTAGCAAATAGATATATCCTAGAGGTGGGAGATCACTACAGTGGTGAGTGATCTGTTTGGGTTGACTGGGCACTGGGTAAATTCTAGCTTGAAGGATGGAAATGCGAGAAGGATCTCTACAGGTTAATTGTGCCGTTTGATCTACATCTTTACTGCTCCTTCTTGTTTAACTGACATGTTCCTATGGGTGATATTGATCACTCTTGGAATAAGGGCACTGATGATGGATAAGGAATTAACAATTAGGGGCTGAATCCGATGTCGGACCTGAGTCCGTTCGACATCTGTCAGGAGCCGTAACCGACTGACCTACTGTCGTTTGTTACGGCCCTGCATGATGCGACCGAACCCTGTTGGTATCAGGCATTCCGAGTGGAATGCATGCCCGCATTTCTGAAATGGAGGGGTGCAGTTCATCCCTGCACCCTGTGGCGGGCAGCCCAAGGTGCCTGCAACCGGGCACAGTGATCAACAGAGGGGCACCATAGGTGTCCCCAGGCCGCCATCTGCTGCCTTGCACCATGGGGGCCCTACTGGGGGCCCCCAAAGACAGTTTCTGACTGCCTATTCGTGCCAGAAAGACCGGCATGAAAAGGCAGTCGAAAACTGCCATCGTACTCCCTCTGTCGTAAAGAGGCAGCCAGGTGAGTACCAAGGATTTCCAGATGATGGACGGGCTCACCCGGAAATCCTAGGCAGATTCCTTCCCCACCGTGCCCATCGGAATGGCTCGGTCGGAAAGGAATCTGAACGGCACCTTCCGATGCGGAAGGAAGGTCTCCGACCCTTGGTCAGAGCTGTCCCGTCCGACATCGGAATCAGCCCCTTAGTTGTATTTCCATCAAACCTACAACTACCATTGATTTCTAACAGTAGGTTGCAAGTGTCCAAAGAGTTATCTTTGGGGCGCATGAGATATAATGGAGTACCATTTTTTAATCTTGAAAATTGACATGGTGTGACACGGTTCACCCCAAAGGATTGTGGGCAGCTGAGGAATGACACAGAGTTTATACCAAGTAAACAGGTCTTGATTTCACATTTCACATTTAAAACAAATATCAGGATGTAATCTGGCGTAGTGGAACAATTGAAGAGTGTGAATTTTATTGACCAATTAGAGAATCTAGGTGGAAAAAACAGGTGAAGGGATGGGCAAAGGAGGTAATAGAGTAAGATCTGTTAAAGCTACAAACAAAATTATTAGCGGAAAACAGATGGAGGACTGGATTAGGCCCAAGAATGTGAAGAGGAAAAAAGAGGAAGAATTACAGGAGTAGAACTTATCCTGGAATATATGTGGATGAAGTTGGAGGGCCTGCAAGAAAATGTGACAATGAGTCAAATGAGGGTTTGTGAAGTGAGATTGCCATAAATGAGAAGAAATGGAAACTGTTTGGATGTTGTTAAAGAAGTATTAGTGTGAACACACAGGCTACCTTTAATGAGATATTTGAACACGCTTTAATTTTTAGAAGGAACATACTAGTAAAAAAACAAAGCCCAACAACTACAACATACAATGTTACCACACATGTAGTGTTTTTTTAGTTTACCTTAAACTCCAGCTCCATTCCGGTGACATTTTCTCCCGGTTCTATCTGTGTCAACTTTTGAATATATGTGTAAAGGTTTCTAGCTGGCACTTCGGTATTTCCACACGTCACTGCTTCCATCAGTGCGTCATGGATGAAGATATACTGGTCCTCCGTCTGAACCATGTAGTTCCTCTGCGCTCTCATTAGAGTCACATGACCATAAATATCTACAGTTTTTTCGTGCTTTATTCTTTCTAACATGGCATCTATTACAATGAAGCAGCCAGTCCTGCCGACTCCAGCACTAAAATAGAATGGAAAACAACAATGGTTTACTATCTCACAAGTTTATTGTGTCCTCCTTATTATAAATAAATGTTTGCAAACAGTAGTTAATTCAATATGTCCAGAAAAAAGGATGAGAAAAAGGAACAATACTTTTGGCTAAACCTAAATGAAGGCTTACCTTGAGAGAGAGAGAGAGGAATACAAACTGTTAAATGCTTAATTATTAATAATTGAATGTGTCCCTTTTTGCAACCAAAGTGTCCACTGAAAATGAAACATCGAACAGTTGAACAACTATTGATATGAGACAAATCTACAAACCCTTATTACAGTGTGGAATAACAATGAAACAAATTGTCCAGGGGACAAACAAAGGTGCAAAATTCACAAAATGATTGAATTGCCCTGCTATTGCATTTCTTACATAAGGACTGATTAAGGGCTTGATTAAGATGGACCGCCAAATCTGTGGTGGCGGTCCCTGGACTGCCAGACTGGTGGTCCACCTGCCTTTTTATAAATACGGCGGTGGGACTGCAACAGACCTGCTTCAACCACCAAGGATCATGGATTCTGCGGAGGTGGTGCAGCAGCGAGAGTCTCTAATATGCTGGTGGTGCCGCTGTGGCACCACCAAGCATAGTAGGAGTTTCCTCACTGCCACAGTTTATATGACAGTGAGGCTGACACAAAAACTGTGATGGTGAGGTAACAAAGAGGTCCCTACAGGGCCCCCTGTTGCCTCAGGGCCATGGTGTGTCTGCAAGGGGGGGCAGATGTTGTGCCCCTCCCCTTGTGTAATCACCCCCTTTCCCACACAGCATGGACTTTACAGTCCATGCCAAGCAGGAACTGCCTTTGGCATTCCCATTGTGATGCCTTTATAATAGGCACGGCTGTGGGAATGCCAAAAGACCAACCGCCAGACCACAAGATTACTTGTAATCTAGCGGGCAGCTGGCCGTAGAGTTTGGTGGTGCTGGAGCAGGGCGCTGGCGTGGTGGCCCACGCCAGCACTGTCAAACTTGTATTCAGACCCTTAGAGTTTTATGATTTAGAGTTTCGCAGAGAGGGTACTCCTTCACAACTGTGATGAAGTTGGTGCTAAGCAGCACACAGTGCACCAGCGCAAGGAGGGAGCAGAGGTGCACCATATCTTAGTAGATATGTATAACTTCTGTTCTCTCCATTTCACACAACATTGCACGGCAACTCTGCTTGATGTCCTGCATTGGGTGAAACATTAGGAAATATGCCCCTGGAGGTTTGTGGGGTGAGAGTTGTCTTCAATTATCTCTCCTTCACGCCCTTCTCTGAGAAGCTATGATAGGGTGATAGGATGATAGAGGAGGACCACCAGGAACTTCATAACTGCAAACTCAAACAGCATGGTCAGGCTATGCTGTCTGTATCTTCATGTCTTCATGAATGGATCCTTTTCCTTTTCCTAATGGGAGAGAGCATGAGAAGCCCCACCGGCAGTGTGATGAGCAATCTCTGAGAGTGCTTCAGCCTTGCAGAGCAAAGGTACACACAGCATGGGTACCCTGACCCGGCAGGGCACATAATATCAGTTCCTGACTCCTTTATTGAGCCTGGAACTAACATATATCCCCTTCACTTTGCAACATTAAAGTACCTCTACTCCTTATGGTGTTTTCTGGCACAGGAATGCAAAGGAATACTACTAGCAGTGTTGTTTTATGATCTACAATCATTAGTCTCTCTGCTCAAGACTTAATGTTATCCTTGCAATCTCAACCTTAAAGGTCAAGCTTTTAATTAAGATATTCAAAGCTGAAACACGTAATCTACAATCTGTTTAGACTAATCAATTATTTTCTGAACAAGTTCATATACCATCAGAAAATGTATGCAATAGCCATTTCACATAGCAGAATGTGTTTGTGTTTGGCAGGGAGGAATGTGCCTTTATTTAACTATCCCTTCCTTAAATCTGTTTTTCAATCAATATTTATTGATTGAAAATCAAAAGATGTCATATTGGAGACAAAGTGCAGGTTTCATTGCCATGGAGTGGCTGTTAGACAATGCAAACCAAGCTAACCCAAAGGTCATAGAAGACAGACACAGAACCATAATCGTACAAATGAGATTAGAAAAAAAAGAGATTAAAGGGAGTCTCATCTGTCCGGAAGATGGCAAGACTAAGCCTATGGACTCCTCAACAGGGGCCATATGATCAAAACACGTTCCTCGAGCACTTGAGGATGATTGAAATGAGACGAGAAACACAGTTGTATATTAACCCCAAGTCAAATAAGCTCCAACGTTAACAGGAATGTGACCACTTGTCATTGGCTTGGAAGGGAATAAAATCTGTTGAGGCCAATTATATGTGAGCAACTGATGAGGAAGACCTATGAGTTGTCTGTGTAAGCAAATGAGTGCTACAAAAAACCTTTCTTTGATGTGGGTTTGTGCCAGATAACACCCCTGAAGAAAAGAGCTGGCTCCCAGTGCACTGGGTAGACATAGGAGGTGGGCTAATACAGTGTTGTCAACGAAGTCAGTGCAATGTAGCACTTTAGTTAAAATAGAACCAGATCCCTCAGCAATGATAGTGAAAGACAGCTAATAGGAAAGTGGGACCACACCCATGCAAAATCTCTGAAAATGATGGAGGGATCTAGAAACAAAATGTTAGTGAGCAATGACAAGCAAATGTGACCTGCCTCACTAATCACTTATAAGAACAGTGACTGAGTTCAAGAGGGCTGGGAGAGACATACCAGCAAGATGCCTACATTCCAGGGGAAAGAGCACAGTATGTGCTGAGAACAGTACAGGCAGAGAATGTTGCACAGACAGCCCCTTCAATACCAGGAGGGGTCATTAAAGAGTCCAGAAGTGAAGACTCACCAGATGTCAAGAAGCTTCCACAAAGGTGATGAGGACAGGGAAGACAATAACCGCTTGATCTACTAAATAGAGCAGTCATCTGCCCTGTGAAGCATCCTGCCCCAGGATGTAGAAACCCTTCTCAAATTCCCTAAGAGCAGGGTGAGTGCATCATAAGTTATTCTCCTGTGACCCGAGCAGAGAAGGAGAGGTGAGGCAGGCAGTAAAGTCCAGTCTCCATGGGCAGGCTCCACAGATGACACAGGCATTCCACTCTAGATGTAGAAGCAGAGTCACTTAGGAAGTAAATCGGTGCTAAGCAGTATGGATCAACTCACCCCATGATTGTCTGTAGGGATCAGATGCTGCAATATGTAGAAGGTGGACTGAATATCTTGATAGAAGCAACAGGACTCTGATTCACAGGACACAAGCAATTAATAGAGCACAGCCTGCAGGGCCGGACTGGGAACCGAAACTGGGCCCTGCCAAACTGCTTGGCCAGCCCCCAGGGCGACCTGAATGCCAGTCTGGCCCTGTCTTGCCCTGAATGCCTGCCTCTGTTGTGCAGCATCTCTTGTGAGGAGTGGGCAGTTCTGGGAGCATCAACCCCTATAGACAAGCACCTATGTCGAGGGAACTACCAATGGGGCAGGCAGCTCTAAGCAGAATGAGGAGGGTGTCATCTCATCTTGCAGGCACTCCCTCTTTCAGCACCCCACTCTCGAGTTCCCTGCTGCTACCTAACAGAGTGTTGATGGGGTCCATCAAAAGAGACAAGGCCCTGTAATGGCACCAGCGCGTGGAGCTCTAGCAAGTGGAGGGCATCAGGGCAACCACCTAGCTCCATCTTCTGAAGTTTGTTTTCTGAACGATTCTTATTATCTGTAATCTGAACGTGATTCCTGTCACACTAAGAAGATTTGCAGTCCCAAGGCCCTCATCATTAGACCTGTTTGCAAACCCTAAGCCTGAAGGCAAACAATTCTGAAGTGATGGATACTCAAATATGAAGCTAACAGAAAATGGTTGCCTAGACATATGGGCATCATGCATCACTTGCTTCTTCGGGTAAAGTTTCTTGCTGTTGGTACCTCCTGGTTTCCATGCTTTCCACTTTCTGATTTTCAAGGACTTTCAAATTAGGGAAATTCCAAGTTTTCCTTCTGCATGCTACCCTGGGTCTAGTCTTCATTCTTCTGTTACTTGGCTGCTACCAGAATCCACATAACAACCACTTCTTTTGTGGTGAGTGAAAAAGCTCTCTGCAATTTGTGTTGGATTCCCTTTTATTTGTTTTTGTTTACAAATGACCTTCCAGGTCTCCTCTTCTATTGTAAGCAATTGACTACCTTTTTGCTATTGTAGAACAAACTTCATGGAACCCATTTCGACCTCCCGGCATCTCCAAATAATTCAACCTCTATGCAGCATAGTCTAAATTCTGCCTTTATCCTGTGCCTTGGTATTCTATTTTCATGCACACATATTGTTATCAATATATATATAAAAACAAGCAAATTTATGCTAAGTAATTTCTCTTTTAAAATCGGAGTAGGCCATTACCCGTTGCCTGCTGCCGCCGGCCAACGGTCGTCGCAAGCACTACCTCAGTAGTGCTGCGTACGTCCGTTGGCCGACGCGGCCCACCTGTTTTTCGAACGTTCAGCACTGGCGCAGAACATTAGAAACAGCCAACGGGTTAAATTAAACTTTTTATGTTATGGTTTTAAACGTAAAAATATCCCAGAAGCCTCCTTACGGCGGCTACTATGGCATGAGCTATGCTGCTGTGGCCACTGCCCGACCCAACCAATTGATGCCTGTTGCAAAGTCATCCTGTGCTCTGGGCACTCCCTGACTAGTTCTGGTTGTAACTGACTCTGATTGACCCTGGGCTCTGCCTAACAAGGCCCAGGACCAGTGCTATTCTGAACACACACAGAGAATACAGTAAAAACACCTACATACACTATAGCACAATATGGGTTAGGGTACCACTGTGATTGGCATGACCTCCCCTAAATGGCCCTAGTACATACAGGGCAAGGGGGTTGAAACTACCTTTAAGACCCTAGTATAGAACAGGGCAGTTTAGGGGACTGCAGCCTTTTCTGCATTTGCATGAGTGCACTGCTAGAGCCTGAGGTCTGTTTAAAATCAGCCCTGTGTTGTAGGACTGCTTTTAAAATGTAAATTGTGCACAGACTCACCTTTTGTGTTTGGGGCACTTAAAAATTAATAGACTATAATTTTTGGGCATGGTAAGTACCTGAGGGTCTCCCCTAAGTTTTCCATGGGTGGAGGATCAAGTACTTATGAGAAGAATCCTTCTAAAAACCTTTTTATATGCCCTGGGGTTAGTGACATTGCACATTTCGCTCCCCACATTGTTGTAGAGTTCTACCCAAAAGCGACTTTTGTGCTAGGCGCACTGTGAAATGAGGATCTGCAATATTTGTATGCATTCAGCATCCCTAAAGTCTTCGTAGGTGTTCCAGGGGTGGGGGTCCTGTAGGTATAAGCAGGGTCCTTATAAAACCTGCTTTATAGGCCCGCGTATTGGGGAAATTGCCCAGTTCATTTTTCCATTGCCAATCCCCAGCCCATAGGTTAACATTGAAAAGGTTATTAGTTAATAACTGGAGAAAGAAAAGCCATACAACTAGGATTAAAGGACTCAGTAGAATGGTAATAATAATTCCAATGATATGATATCGTTGACTATAATCTAAAATGTACAGGCAAGCAATTATAAGACTTTCTTGTCTGTAAGACAACATTCAGCCCTCTATTGCTCTGCATTGATTGGTCAGAGATAAGTGGATTAGCCTGGCTGCTTTGAAGAGGTGATAAATGACCCCTAGGGTTAGGAAACCTTTCTGGGAGGAGAGGTTGCAGGGCATAGGAATGCCAGAGTCAGGGTTAAGTGTAGTAAATAATGCTCTTCAAGGGAAGGAGACAAGCTATAGAAACTAGTTTTCATTTACACATTTTCCCTCTGCCCCGCAGCCAGAAGGGGGGATTGAGGAGGAATTTCCAGGTGTAAGGGGAGTGGGCCCTATGCAGATGAAGCCACCCTGTGGGCTGATTTTGTTAGTTCTGCTCCCTCTGCTAAAAATTCTTATGTATTGAATATTGGAAGAATAGTGGTTTATGGGTTGGCATTTTGCCACACTTTGGAGGAAGTGGTCATGCTCCGGGGTGTTGCCCTGCACCTCATTGAACAGGAGTGCCCTCCTGCGTGTCCCCAGAGAACACTGAATAAGTATCTGAGAGGGGCGGTGCTTCTCAGATCTGCTTTTGAAACCTAAGAGAATCAGAAGGGCCACGCTGAAGAGTTTGATGTATATTCACCAGGCCCTGAACTCTGGAGATTGCACCTTTTGCACCATCTGAAAACTCAGCCCTGTTGATCAAACCTGCTTCAAAATGACTAAAGAGTGGACTGCAAGCTACAGAGTTCACCTGGACCATCACCACAAAGAATCCCCAGCCTGGAGTACTACCAGTGGATTTGTAAGGGTTTTGTCCAAGTGGATTGTGGGAATCGAAGTCTCACACTTTCTACGACCCTCTTGGAGATTCCAGAACCTTGGACTTTGTTGGACACTTTGGGACCATCAAGAAGAACTTCAGGAAGGAGTTCTAACAGGATATGGCCTGCTGGAGGGGGCTGCATAAGACTGGTGAGAGATCCTACAGAACAACTGCTCAATGTAAATGTGTCAGTGTCAAAAGCAACAAAATGACCAAAAGTGGCCCTGTTGTATTCTAAGTACTTAAAAGCGACTAATCTTTAAGAATTCATATCTCTGGTTCTCTACAGTGGATTATTTTTATTTTGGTGTCATTTAAACGATACAAATATTTGTTCGTTTTATAAATTGGTGTTGGATTTTTAGTGTGTGTTGTGTTTTAAATATTTACGGAATTGGTGTTTTTAAATGCTTTACATACCTGTCTTTGAAGTTAAGCTCGCCTGCTCACAGCCAAGCTACCAAGTGTTGAGCATGGGATTCATTTTCTAAGACCTTTTTTGGGCACTATATCATGTCAGTGGTATTACTGCCCGTGGTAAATGCATATCTTCCACTTCTAATAATCCACTTTCCAACAATGCCATAAACAGTATATTGATCATTGCAATGAAGACCAAGCAGCAATCGTTTCACGAATCTAAAAAGCTGTTAGGCAAACGCTTATTGTCTGAGTTGCTTTTATCATACTGAACAATGGAAACATGTGTGGTAGACTTCAAAATCATACACTCAGAGTTCATCAAAGCAGTATCTGATTGCTAAAAATGAAACAATCTTGAAACACAAGTTTTGATGCCTAAAATAATATATTTCTGTGTTTCTGTGTGCTGTACCATGCAGCACACATAGAAACAGCAAAAATGAGGAGAAATAAAGCATTTCTCGTGGTCTTAAGTTTGGCGCTGCCCAATATTCTAGTCACCCTTGTAAATATGGGGCAGCATCAAAATCAATGGGTGTTGCGGTGGAACGCCCAACACAACACCCATTGCCTTCCCTTTTCACGCTAAGGGGTCTAATATTATAGCGGGTGGATCGCCACCACCCATATGGCGGTGGCGATCCGCCCGCCAAAAGCCACCGCCCGCCTACCTTTCCCCTCCCGCCATATTGCGATGTCGGGGGGGACACCGGCGGACAGGAAGACCATCCACCGGTTTTCCGCTGGTAGTCCTACCGGGTGGAAAAGCCCAGCAATATGGTGGCAGCGCCTGCACCGCCATCCACATCAGGATGATGGGGCGAGTGTCTTTCCATGGCGGAGACTCCGCTTCGGAAAGGCATGTGGTTTTGACATTGGGGGCCCGTTGCAGGCCCCCAGGGTGTTGGGGTGCACTCGTGGGGTACCTATGGTACACCCCTACATTTTAATGCACAAGGTAGCAGGCACCGCACGGTACCTGTCACGTTGTGCATTCAAATTCACAACATGCATTTCTCGCATTGCGGCGGTTGCTGCTTGCAGCACTGCCCGCTGCAATGTGACAAATGCAAGATGTGCCTGCCAGTGTGGCGGGCGCATCATAATGCCACTGGCGGGACCGCCGCAACAATGGCAGGCAGTTCCAGTTCCCGGTATGGTGGCAGGCGGACAAAGTCCGCCTGCCATCGTAATAGGCCCTTAAGTATACAGGCTCTGTTAATTCAGCAATAACATGCATGTTTGCACCCACCAACATTGGTTTGTGGGCTGCACTTGTTTTGAACATTCATCATTATTTTTATGGCACCTGGTTTCATGTGTTTTTATCGGTATGGCGCCTGCTTCAGGGGCCACCATGCAAATAAGTTAAATGTGCACGGGCGCCATGTGTATTTTAGCAGGCGCCCGCAATCATCATTATTTTTAAATTACCGTGATTGGGCGATGTGCTTTAATTTTTAGCGTGGTGCCCGCTTTTTTAATTTTAACTAATTAGAAACAATTGTTTCCAGCACCACTCATCCCCGCACCATTAGATCATTCCAACAACTTGGACCCTCCACTGGCTTTAGGGGTTGTAGGTCAGTGTTGGTATCACCCTATTGTATTTCGTTGGTGTGAGTTACTTAAGAAAGATGTTCTCAACGTTATTCACCTGCATTTCTATTTTTTTTTACACTTTTTATGTTTTTACATATTATAGGAACCCCTCCCTTCTGCTTAACATCCCATGCCCCTAATTCTTCATTACTCCATGGTGCTTCTCTGTTCTCCCTCCACCCAGATACATTGCCCATTTTTTGTTTTTCATTTTAAGGTATTTTTTCTTTTTTAACAGCTGATAACTGCTAAAAGATTTTTGTTTTCCTTTTTCTACGCTGTTGCACATATATATTTTTTGCCATTTTACTTTACTGTTTTTACATAGCTGTTGGCCATGCACACCATGGAATCTCTGTGTCGGATGCCTGGCTTCTAAAGGGACCAATTCCCTGGGCTTGGGGGTGGGGGACAGGGCCTGAATCCGTCTCTGCAACAGGGAATCCTCTAGACATGTCACAGCCGCTGTGGTCATTTCTATAAACTATTCATCAGCATGCTATGAGCACTAAAGAGTCACTGATGTAACCCAGGGGGCGCTGAGACCCCCAATGGCCCAGGGTAGGTGCTAAGCAGTGCCAGACACTTAGGGGCCCATTAGGATGTCGGGCGGATTGCCTCCGCCAGGGTAGCGGTGGCCACCGCCACCCTGGCGGAGACAATCCACCCGACATTCTTCCCTGCATTCCCCCCCCCACCATATTACGATGGCGGAGGGGACCGCAGCGGTGGGAAACACAGCCCGCCTGTTTTCCGCCCCGGTCGCCTTGCGGCCGGGGCAGAAAAGGGATAACATGGTGGCGGTGTCTATCAGACACCGCCAGCCATATTAGAATAGGCATTTTTCAATGCCTTTCCGTGGCGGCAATGCTGCCACGGAAAGGCATGCGGTGTTCACTCTGGGGGGCCCCTGTGGGCCCCCAGAGTGACGGCCAAAGGGGGGTGGCACACGCGGGGTACCTGTGGTACCCCCCTGCATTTGCATAATCGCAGCGGCAGGCACCGCGCGGTGCCTGCCGCTTCGATTATGCAAATGCGTGCATTTGTTTTTAACATTGTGGCGGGCGGTGCAGTGAGCACCGCCTGCCACAATGTTAATTTGAGGAATGCGCCCGACACTGTGGCGGGTGCATTCTAATGCCAATGTCGGGACCCCCGCCCTTTAGGCGGGCGGTCCCGATCTCTGTTAGGGTGGCGGGCGGACTCTTTCCGCCCGCCATCCTAATGAACCCCTTAAGGTGCTGCTGAGACATGCCAAATAAGTATTTAGGCACTGTAAAAAAAAACAAGCATTTGCAATGATCTTGCATTTGCTGAAGTTAGAGCTGTTGGAGTTAAAAATAACAATTTTTTTACTTAATTTTTTTATTTGTAGCGGAATAATTATAAGTGCATACCGCTATTGCCATTAGTATAAAATAGCAAAAGTAAAAAAAAATTCATTTTCAACGCCAACAGCTCTAACTTTAACAAATGCGAAACTGATTGCAATGCAAATGTGTGTTTTCATTGAAGACACCGTGATAGGCAGTCTTTAGTCAACTATTTCAATGTTCAAAGTACATATCAGTGGCTAAAAACGATTTTGAATGTGGCCTGTGATAAAATGAGCTCACATTAATAGGTAAAAGTCATTAATATTTCACACGTCGTTGGTCAAACAATGGGCTAAACTGAAAGAGTATGCAGCATTTAGAAAATATGAACTGAAGTCGTGTAGAAAACTACTTATTGGGACTCAAAACATAATGACCATTGCTAGCAGAAACCATGGAAATATTCACATTTGACTTTGCTAATGCAATGACACAAAAGATAAGGATTGTCCACATAATGGTGTCTGACATCCTCTAGTGACATTTGCACTTTACCATGGTAACGAAGAAATAAGCATCACCCCTTTTCATTTCATTAGTAGGAAATGAAGCCCTGGTTCAGACGCATTTTATCTGAACTGCCAAGTTTCCACAGCAGTCCTTGCTTTGGTTGTGAGTGTGTGTGTTTTTAGTTTGTTGTTGTACTACGCTATCAAAGTCTGGCTTTCTTATCAAGTTGACGGATGAAGGTACTACAAGAGAGCGCATTTTTCTTTGATGGGGAAGAACGGAGCTCTCTGTAACTGTGATAATGATGGAGCCCTAGTTGGGCTTTTTGTTTTTCATCATTCCTACAGCCTTTCAACTATAACGCGATAAGTCCAGCACGGCACATAAACCAGCCCCATTTCATCTCTTGTCTCGCTTTGGTAGCGGAGGCTCAGAATGACTCCCTGCGGTTTGATGGGAATCGAGAAAGTACAGATCTGTGTTGAGGACAACGGTAGGCTGTTCACGTGCACATCTGCGTGTGTAGCAGGAATGCGACAGCGGGGCCAGAGATCATATTTTTAACTCTTGACTGACTGTGGAACTGGGTGACCAACTTGTGGCATGGGTTGCCACCGCAAAACCTATGTAGTCACTACTGAGTGCTACAGCTAGTGCTTAGTTTGTAAAAGAATAAGTACTGAGGCACAACGTTTTGCTCAGAAACCCGCGGACGGGGCTATGAAATGTCAGGCTGCTGAATACCAAAGTTGCTTAGCCTTGATTGCACCTCATGCCTCTTTAATCCACCACAAGACATTCATTCCCTGTTTCTTTATCTCACTCTTGCAGATTCTTTTCAATCCATGCTTTTTTCATTGACACTCTTTTCTGTCTTTCTCTTTCTTTCCTCCTTCTGTGGTTTTTTCGTCTCTTGTACTGAATTCAAGTCTGGCTACAACAAATACAAAATACAATCAGTTTCTTAGGTCATAGCATGCAACCCTGCGGGTACTGCAAGGTTATTTGCCTGCGACCTTGTCCTGTGCCCTCTTCCAATGCTTGCTGTCCCTCTATGACACGGTCAATGATAATGCCCAGGTAGTACTGGGTAAAGGATATCCTTGGACCTCCTTCTTCCCACAATACCCACGTCATGGCTTACAATGTATTGCCTTGTCTTAACAATAATTGTTTCAGAATATGGTATGCACACTCGGTTGCCAATCCAAGGTCCTGAAAATGGATGCCAAACAAAACAAATGTTCAGCTAGTGGCAGGCAATCACAATCCGAATCTCATTAGAGATTCAAATTTTGTTGTCAGCTTACCAAAGTCGAGCAAAATTTCACTTAGCTTAGACTAGGTATGTTCATCACACAGCACAAGCCATTTTGTTGGCGACAAAATGCACAATGCTTCTTTAAATATACATAAAAGACAGTGGCCTGTTCACACAGTTGGTCAGATGAATGTGAATTTGCCCGTTCTGGGACCACAACATCTAAAAAGTCTTATGCAGCTCGGCACAAGTTCTACCAAACCTGAGTTTACACAAAGAAAAAAACTATTTGCTATCAGAGGCAGTCACAGCAATTGCAGTGCAAGGCATTCTGCTGTTTCCAAGAGAAGAAAGGCTACACAAGCCATTAAGCAAGCATGCCTTCTACAAAATTGTTATTGCCTCAATATTTTCATTCAAGCAGCGACAACATTTGTCTTCAATTTCTGAAAACATGATTGAGTCAGTCCCACGAGCCGAGGTATGCTCAATGTCCCGTGATGTGGCGTGGCAGAAGTGCTGAAAAAAGGAAAATCAGGAGGCGAGTAGGGCCATTTGTGTCCTGAAATTGCTGCCTGAGCATGTTAAGAGGTTGACTTTATTGATTAGACTGTAGCTCTTTAAATGCTGATCCTTTGCTGACACTTCAGTGATCCGGCAAGTAAAGACAGGCTAATTACTAGATTTTACAGATCATTTAATTGGAAGCAGAGTCAGTAGCACGTGGACAAAAGCATCACTTTGGGAACTCCTTGACATATCTCAGTGGCTAAGTTTCCCATTACTGTTTCAGCCACAGCTTGTTGCCTGGATATTTATATTACCATAGCAATGAACTGGATGAAGTGAAGCAGGTGGAGTGCCACTGTGTACTTCTCAGTGATACTCTACGTTCAATGCAAAGCATGGTCGTTCCATCCTTGCCTGAACTGGGATGCAGACACATTATAGAAGTATATCGAGTTTATATTTTAAGGTTAAATATTTTTGATTTAAATACTAGTATAGATTGTTCAGTTAATAATTAAAGAGGGGGACACATAGCTGATAAGCATGCACGGATTTGGTGTGGAGCAAAAACATCCACCTAACATTACCAAGAGCAAAGTTTGTTAGCCAAAAATGGAAAACGTATTTTTCACAATAGAGAGTTGTGCGACATAGGAGAGAGAGGGTGGATGTAAATGTAATAACTCAACAGGTGCAATTTCTATGTGTATATACATATATGCCCATATATAATATACATACATGTCCAACTCATAGTTTGAAAAATAAAACAGTTCCTGAGCATCTTCAGAATACCTTTACATGAAGTAATATGGCTGATGTTGGGCATTGAGACACGAGGCCGTTCAATGTCATCACCAGTGATCCTTGAGGCTGTTACCATCTTAGGCATTGTTCTGTGATCCTTCCCCCACCACTTACAGGTGAGTGGAGGAATGAGTGAGACCCATGAGATCACTCGTTATAGGGACTATTTGAAACAAAGCCTAATGACTGTCTGAAGAACCAGTGCCATACACATAATTGTTTAGCAACTGCACATTCAATTACAATGCCTCAATGAAAACATTTCCTTGGGCGTCTTATACTTAGAGGTACAAAATACTGGGGTTTCTGTAAGCAATCCTGACTTACAATTATGACAGAGAATTGGGGATATGCCTCAAATGTTTGGTGCTCAACCTTTGGAAACATGGTTCATTAGATTATTGCCATGTTCGTTATTATATCTATCTCATATTACCGGAAACGATCATTGCTAACTATTTTGTGAAAGATATTTAATGAAAGTCACTGCAGAATCAGTGGTTGCCCACTTACACAAAGTGAACTCTATTCCCCTTTTTGAACAATGAACCCCTAAGTTTCTAGTGTCAGCCAGTAGGCTGGTATTCACTGTGGAAAAACATGTTCTCGCGTGATAATGAAAGGTGAAGTACTCAAACTGAATATTTCCACCTTTAATGCTGCAGGCATAGGTGATCAAGACAGGTGTGCTGTTCCCTCCATTCAATCTGATAAAACCTATGTACCACAAGAAATGAACGGAAGAGACTTAGGATTCTGAATCTGGCCTCATAAATTCATATTCAGTTCAATAAACATTTCAACAGCCACTTCTACCCATCTCACAACTCTTCTGAAGATCTACCATAAAATATGGTTGATGTATCCATGTTTCCATAGATTAAAACGTTAAAACAAATATATATTGAGAACTGCAATCTACTTTACAATTATATAAGTGCAGTCCCTTACATTTTACCATGAAGCTTACAGACACTTTGTACTGTCTCCTACAAACTCAACCTCGTCAGCCCATGAACATTTGAATAAACATTTTGGAAAAAAATTACATATTACTTTTTAACATTTTAATAGTAAAAGAACAGTTTTACAACTTTCTATTCAATAAGCAAACCGAAAGTGGCAAAGAGAGCACAATACCAAACAGGCAAATTGTTGGGTGAAAAACCAAACCCATACAGCCTTTCTAGTCTGCGCTCTCAACAGCCCCTAAATTAATCTTAGTGTTGAGAGGCTGCTTAGACAATTCTAAGAGCGGTAGGCTCCCTAACACAGATTATTGAGGATGATCTCAAACATTTTAGAAAAACAACTCTAAAAGGGTAATGTCCTTGTTGAGTACTCAGGTTCGTGTGTGTACAATATTCTACATAACTGTTTTGGATTATGTCAAAATACATGTTTTGAAGTCAGTTATACTGCAGCTAATGACAATATGTTTCCTACATTTCCTGTCTCCGTTTTGGTTTTAAATCGTTTGCAAGTACAGGGTCGTAACATTCATGTCTAAAAAACACAGAGCTAAATTGGAAAAAGATCATATGAATTCAAAGGGACATGAATTAAACAGACATCCAGAGGGAGACAGGCAAAATATGTTAATGCTACAATTGACTTTAGGAGGCTAAAAAATACTAGAAACTAGAGCTTTTGTGACAGTAATGTCGGATCAAAATAAAGTCGTGCTAAGCTTAACAACTGTGCCCTTCATCCAAATATGTTCCAATTCGGAGCCCATGGATATATGGGAATACGCGTACAGCTGGGAAAACTCAGTAAATCGCTTCTCCAGGACTCAACTATTAGGTTATAAAAATATTTTTACATTTCCTACAGATGGCTGAATTCTTTTCTTCACCAGTAACTCTAATTCCAGAATTCATTACGGACAGCTGCTGGCTCCAATAAACTTAACAGCTTTTCCCGCACTCTGCTGCAGCAGTCAGGGTTCTTTTCGCTTATAGGGTATACTATAGAGACAACATAACCGCAAAGAAATTAATAGTTATAAAACACTTTTGGGTAAAACCAATAATTGTGAGTGGAGAGGATATGCAATTTCTAAATGTAGCACAATCAAAGGGTAATGTTTAAAGCAGAACTATATCACTCGAATAGTTCTGTGACGCATTTTTATACTATTTCAAGTTATACCTTATAGACTCTCAGTATAAACCCCAGTCTAATTTCAAAGCAATAGTAATGCTTCTTCTATCTGCTGACATTCAACACAAAATGCATTCTCGCATTACATGCTTTTCCTTCAGTGAATGGAAACCCACAGACACGCTCCATCACCTCATGTCGCTTTTCTTTGTACATCAACCTCATGGTGGATTAACAACGAATGATGATGTTCGTTTCATGATTTATTCAAAGGAGGACCTTAAGAGCAGAGTGGTGGGGTGACTGTCTGGTTGAGACATGCAAACGTGTTCAAGTCCACACTAGTTGTAGGAATGAGCTGTAGAAATAATATAATACAATACAATGTAATTACTCAATCAATCAATCAGGGGTTTATAAAGCGCAACTACTCACCCGAAAGGGTCTCAAGGCGCTGCAGGGGTGCGCAGCTCCTGGGAGTTCATGGTGATTCATCGAAGAGCCAGGTCTTGAGGTCCTTCAGGAACTTGGAGAGTGTTGGTGTCTGTCTGAGGTGGCGAGGGAGGGTGTTCCAAGCCTTGGCCACGAGGAAGGAGAAGGCGCATCCTCCTGTTCTGGTCTCCTTGATGCGGGGTACTGTCGCAAGAGAGAGCTGGGCTGAGCGAGGGATCTTTGGGGGGCGTGGAAAGAGAGGAGGTTCATGTAGGTGGGTCCGGTATAGTGGAGTGCTTTGTGAGTGAGAAGCTTGAAGGTGATTCTTTTCTCGATGGGAGCCAGTGTAGAGCCTGTAGGGGTTGACTGATGTGGCAGTGGCACTGTAGGTTGAGGACTAGTCTGGCAGCAGCATTCTGGATATTGTGGAGTTGCGGGGGAGGTTCTTGTTGATCCCGACATAGAGTGCATTGCCGTAGTCTAGTCTGCTGCTGATGAGGGAGTGGGTGACAGTTTTCCTGTGTTCGATGGGAATCCAGATGAAGGTATTACGGAGGAGGCAGAGGGTGTGGTAGCAGGAAGCGGTGACGGCATTTATTTATTTGAAAAGTTTTATATAGCGCTGGCTAGACCCGGAGGTATCAGAGCGCTTTACATGAAGAACATTGTTTCAGAACATAGTTACAGAGTTATATAATTTGCTGGAGAGTTGCATGACATAGAAAGGGAAAAGTATAATGTAGATACATGAGTTGCAAAAGCATTGAATAAACAATTGAAACAAGCATTGGCATAGCCAATAGGTCTCGCATCTGGGAGCCCATAAGTGTTTAGCCATGCAACAGTTGGTGTTGTTGCACCAAGGATATTCTGCTGTATAACTAAATACCTATAGGGTCTAAAAAGCTAGACCTATTGGCTATGCCGATACTTGTTTGATTTTTGTTGTTGTTTTGTTTAAGTTGCCAGATCATACAATAGCTGGACATGGTTTTTGTTAACAGTTCTTTGCCTCAAATAAACTTGTTTTCATTGCTCTGAACGTTGTTTCCATTCTGGTTGTAGGAAGCAGTCATTCCTGGGGTGTGGGGGCTGCCTAGCTATGCCCATGCACCGAACTTTGCAAATGAGAAAAAGCCTGGTGCAGGCGCAATTTACAAGTGAGCCCCAGGCAGCATGACTCACTCACACAAGAGTTCATGCACCTGGCAGTCCATTTTGAGTTCGGAGTCCAGGATGATTACGAGGTTGCTTGCATTTTTCATGGGGAATGGAGGGTTCCTGAGAGTGGGGGGCCACCAGATGTTGTTCCAGGTGCCGGGGTGTGGACCCATGATGAATACATCGGTTTTGTCCATGTTGAGTTGTAGGCAGCTGTTCTTCATCCACCTGGTGACTGCTTCCATTCCTTCATGAAAGTTGTATTTGGAGATGTTGGGTTTGTTGGATAGGGAGAGGATGAGTTGGGTGTCATCTGCGTAAGATATGATGTTGAGTCCGTGTGATCTGAAGATGAAGGGCCATGTAGACGCTCAACAGGGCGGGGCTGATGGAGGATCCTTGGGGGACTCTGCAGGTGGTCAGTGTGGGTTATGATAGGAAAGTTGGGAGTCTGATCCGCTGCGTTCTGCCAGAGAGAAAAGAGCGGATCCAGTTGAGGGCCTTGTTCCAGGTTCCTACGTCGTGGAGTCTGTGGGCTAGGGTGCGGTGTAAGACTGTGTTGAAGGCCACAGAGAGGTCTAGGAGGATGAGGGTCACGTCTCTCCTCTCGAGGAGGGAGAGGATGTCGTCTATCGCAGCGAGGAGGTTGAGTTTTGTGCTGGGATTCCTCCTAAAGCCTGATAGGGAGGAGTCGAGGATGTTGTTTTCTTCTATGAAGGAGGCAAGTTGACTGTTGATGGCTTTTTCAATGACTTTCGCTGGATACAGGAGTAGGAAGGTCAGTCTGAAGCTCTTTGGTCATGGGGTCCGCCAAGGGTTTTTTCAGGAGGGGGTTGATCTCAGCATGTTTCGAGTCATCTGGGAAGGAGGCGGTCTTGAAGTAGCGGTTGATGATTTGTCAAAGATCAGGGGCGATGATGTCTGCGGCTCTGTGGTAGAGGAGGTGGGGGTAGGGACCCGTGGGGGTCCCTGAGTGGGGTGACTTCATAGTCTTCAGGGTGTCTTCAATGATAAAGGCGGTCCAGCATGTAGCCTGCAGTTGTCGAAGATGTCGTAGATGATCTTGATTTTGCAATGGAAGAAGGTGCTTAGTCTGTTGGAGAGATCCTGGGAGGGTGGGATGTTGATACTCTCCCTGTTGGGTTGGGCAACCTCTGATGATGCAGAAGAGTTCTTTCTTCCTTGAGTATCTGATGAGTTTGTGGTGGGCGGTGGTGGCTGCTTTGGGGAGAGGTGTGGTGCCGCGGCCAGGGTGACTGACGTTGGAATCTGGGGATTACGGTTCGATCCACGGTGCCGGCGGCAGATTGGCCCAGCACCATGTGACTCTGGGCAATAGCTTGCTTAATCTTCCCTTCGGCCCCCAGTGCCTAGAGACCCTTGCGGGTGATTGTTTGCGCTTTACAAATGTGGATTATATTATATTGAAGTTATCGAGGTCGGTTGTGGTTTTGGAGTTCCTGAAAAGCTTCTCGAGATGTCTGCAGGTTCGTCTAGATTCTCAGAGTTTGGTGGAGAACCAACTAGCTTTCTTGGCATGTGGGTTGGAAGTTTTCTTGAGGGGGGGATGGTGTTGACGCAGTCGGTGATCCAGTTGCGTTGGGTACAGACTGCGGTCGTTGGGCCGACACCAGTGGCGGTGGTAGCAGAACTGCTGAGGGAGGTGGTGATCTGGTCGTCAGAGGGACTTGTTTCAACTCCTGCGCTGGAGCTGGTGAGGAAGTTTGTGGGTGATGTATGCTTTGAAGGTGAAATGGACGCAGCAATGATCCGTTCATGGGAGTTCAGAGGTGTGGCTGAAGGTGATGGAACTTCCTGCTGTGAAGATGGGGTTGAGGGTGGGTCCTGCTGCGTTCTTGAGTTCTGGTGCGATCTGTTTTAGTTCATTGTTGTGGAGTTTGTCCATGAGAGATGTGGAGTTGGGGTCTTGGAAGTCTCCCAGCAAGGTGGTAGTTGGTGGAGGTGATGGCTTGCGGGGTGATGATGTCGGTGATGGAGTCGGAGAGCGGTGCACAGGGTCCGGGGGTCTGTAGATGAGTGTGCCTCGGAGAGTGGTGGATGGGTTGACCTGTATCTTGAGGTGGAGGTGTTCCATCAGGTCCGTGGGCCAGTTGGTGTAGGTGATCAGCCGGCGGTTGGACTTGTGAACAATGGTGATGCCTCCTCCGGGGCGGTTGGGCAGTCTTTCCGGGTGATCTTGTAGCCTCCGGGGATGGTGATTGCGATATCGGGTCCCGAGGTGGAGTTCATCCAGGTTTCGGTAAGGAAGGCGACGCCAGGAGTGGTGCTGTCAGCGGCATCTCTGTGGACCGAGCAGACGATGAGTAGGATACATTCCACGGTTTGGGGTGTGATGGAGTTGTTACTGGAGGTGGGTCCTGGGTCTCGGTGAAGGTGAAGGAGTGGCGGCAGGTGAAGGGTCCATGGGTGTTGAGAGATGATAAGAGCTTGCAGTTGTTCTTGCCGACGTTGAGTGCGCAGAGAGCCAAGAAGCTGTAGCACAGGCGGGTCGGGAGGACTAGGGTTCCTGACGCTGGTCGTGGTCGGGTCGCAGACGGGCTTGCCTTTAGCGTGCCAGCGGTGCAGCCGCACAGCTGGCACCATTAAGTAGTGATTGAGGGGAGGGTGGGACAGCTGGGAGGCGGAAGCAGGAACACGCGGGAGCAAGAGGGGTCATGGGGGCAGCAGCGGTGGGAGAAACAGAGGCAGAGAAAGGAAATCAAAGGAAAAAGGCGCTGATAAAATAAAGTAAAAAGAATGAAATAAAGGGAAGTGCAAACTAAATTAAGAATTAAGATGCAAGAGGACATAGGGCTAAAAACAGAGCTAGGAAAACAAAGCAGACAGAGAGAGACACAGGAGCGGGGTGAGGCACCGGCCTCGCACAACGGACAGCCAGGATGCAGGGAAGAGGCACTCACAGTGGAGTTGTGTGCTGAGAGAGCAGTATCCCGACCAGAAGGTCAGGGGTCTTTCTCATCTCAGCGCACAGCTGCTGCCATTAAGTAATTACTAGTGTTCTCTCCAGTGACAGTTATCTAGCTTCTTGCCCGTAGTGGTGGGCTTATTGGTCAAAAGTGCATTTTGAGTATTGTAAAACGTTTTGGGTTATTCCATTTTAAGAATGATTAGGATGCCCAATAGAAAAGTAGTTATGCCCTATTTTTTCCTATTTTGTCAGATGATTTTCTGAACACTTCCTGCTGTCCCTTTAGTTCTTAACCCTTTAGAACTTAATGTTTTTGGGCTGATATTTAAGTGGTTTAGGTTCTGCTTTCAAGTTACACAGTACTGCAGGGTAGGATTGCACCCACTTCCCACCCCTACAGTAACTTAAGAGTTAAGAAATGGGGAATAACTTTGCAGAACCGGTTATATCATCCCGGATTTAGCATGGAATTCTCTATTCCATGGTGTTAAACACAGATATTTAACCTGCTATAACCAGGTGTAAACTTCTGTTGGGGTTTTGTGCATAGAGAGGGAGAGTGAGGCTACTGAAGGGAAGAGAAGCAGGAAATACTGCCCGGCAAGGGAGTGCATTACATGATCCTGCTGTACCTCAGTATATGGTCAGACTCGGGAACACATCAACCAGAGAGATTTATCGGCTCAAATTTCTAGATGGTAAAAATGGATTTGATGTTCTTTCACCTGTGAAACTGAGGTGCAACAACACAAAGCATCTCATGATTGTGAGGGACAGAATTCTTCACAGGAATTTAGCTTTGCACAACTCGTAATCATGGCTATAGTAGGCACTTTTACTAACATATTTCCAAAATCTAAATGCGTAGCATTCATCAAAGATAAAACATACATTCTTAAGATTTAGGAGTGTTCTGTAAACTGAAGTTAAAGAAGTTAAAGAAAGTGGTTCAAGTGATTTCTAGGAAAAGGAGGCTTTTGGGCTTAGAAGAGGGTGGTTCAGGAGCAAAAAAAGTAAATGTAGTCAGTTGTTCTATGATAAGGCCACTAGAAGCGAGATCTACAGAATACAATTTATGACCACCTTTAAATTAGATACTTTTTCTGATTTGTGTTCCAAAGGAAAAGTGGAGAAGCACAACTTAGGTCTAATATATATGTATATATATTGAAGATTTCTGAATCTACCTTTCACAGAGATCAAAAGTCTCCTTCTGCTGCAGCTATTTCATCATCTCTACTAACTGTTCTTTTAATTGGGGTGGGGTTGTAGTTTTTCAAACCACAGCTATCTGTTGCAGACATACAACTCTATAAAACTGAATTGCATTTTAGCATTTGTCGGTTTGCTCCCAAGCCCCAAAATGTGCTTATTTAATTGCAACAACCCTGTTCTCACAGAGAAAACGTTCATAACCTCCCACCAAAGGGAGTTCAGTTGAGTGTAATGCACTGAAAAATATGTAAGGTAGGTCAGTATTTGCATTGCTTCATCTAGAACATATATCCCTTGCCTTTGGACAGATTATGTGTAGTCTGTGCAGTGTAAAATATTCTCTGTGGAGAATTTTATATTGCATCAACTTAAATTTCATATGTCTAGAGACAGATGCTGAGTGTTCCAAGATCTTTACCCACTCCCCATCAATGGATGCTGTGTAGAGGTCTGTTTCCTATCAATCCCTTAGCATTGTTAGTTTAACATTAGTTTATTCAGTGATTGCACGGTATAACATAGTTGTGGCCCTCTTGCAGTTGGGGGTGACAACTAGCACATTGGTGAAGGCATATAGGGTAAAGCAAGTTTTTCAATTTCAGACAGCAGAAACTTGTTCCCAAATTGCGTGGATTCATCAGTATTAGCAATCGTCCTATCCATGTTAACTTCCACAGTCTCTCAACCCTTTTGAAATATCTGTATTTAAAGATACTTAAAAGACTTTTTTGCCCATTCCAACAGTAACCCTGGATACTCACCAAAGTATCATGCAAAGGGAATAAAACACTAATTACTCCTATTGGCCTTTAGCTCAGATATCTGAATGAATCTCTCCAATTGCTTAAGTATCGGAACAATATTGGTTCCTTGGTTATTATTATACACATGCACATCATCGGTGTGCATACAGGGATTTTAAATGCCATACCTATATTAGTATAATGCCAGCCTCCAGTGCATCTGATCTCTCCCCATAATAGCCACCAATGGCTCTATGGTGGGCGCGAATAGCATAGGTGAGAGTGGACACCCCAACTGTTCCTCTCTGTATCTCCCACATTTCAGAATTCACTCTACCATGCTACTCTCTCACGCCCAAAGCCCATAACCTCAAACACCTGAAATAAGTGATCCAACCAAGGGTATCAAGAGCCTTCTCCATATCTATGGAAGCCACATTTGTGTGAGCTCCACTCGAAAATTAATTATGTTGTACAGTTTCCTGATATTCACTGAGGTGCTTCTGTCAGGAATAAATATTGATCGCTCTGGGTGTATTAAGCTTATAAGAGTCCCCACCATCATTCTCATCAGCTCCATAGCCAGAATTTTATAGTCCAAGTTCAAAATGAACTAGGGTCTATAGGAGCCCAGTTCCACAGGGTTCCAATGTGGCATTTGTATCATATTAATTAAGGGACTAGAAAAACCCGAATGGACAGTGGAACCTTCTTACTGTCAGCACCTCATCTACAATTACTCCATTAATAAATCCCCTTCCATCTCTATAGGGGTATGTGTGCACACCAAACAGCACCCACCATCACAGTGCTTGTTCCAGCAGGAACTCGACAATTCTAACAAAAGCACAGGTGCACCAAAACACACAAAAGATATAGCAAATACAAGTCAAAATCCAAAAGATAAAGAAAGCAAGGCTCCTCAATTTTGATCTCTTTATTCCATTACATGGTAGGAAAAACAGTACAGCCTACGCGTTTCGTCCCAGTGTGGACTTCTTCCGGGCTGTGGAAGTGCCATCAACCAGATCATATCTATATATAACCATACAAATATCTTCCAAGAACTTTTTCATGTTCACATTACTATGTAGAATGCACTATGCAGAGTACATTAATAGCAGTTTGAACTATCCAGCTTGAAGCAGGCGTTTTGAATCAATTCCATCAACACCCTTAACAGGATGACATCTTGATCACCACTGTTCCTAGAGAATTTCAATAACCCACATGTGCCATGTCCTGTTTTACACTTAAAGTGTCAAGAGAGAATAAGTAGGGTCAGTTTATGATATGACTTTTGTCACCTGACCCACTCTTCATTTTCATTGGAATGACATCTTGAAGGACAATGGAACAATGCTTTATACTCAATAAACACTACATGTGCTCAATATACTGTAGAAAACATGCTTCCAGCCAAAGTAAACAATAGGATATGATATTTTTTGTACCTGCAATGGACAACCATTGGTCCTGCATCAGAGGGGTTACATGTCTTGACCCTTCTTAGGAACGCTAAGAATGGCGTTGGATGTTCTGGAACTCCATGGTCAGGCCAAGCTGTAAACTGGAATTGCCTAACCTCTCTCTTCTCACTTGACCCATTCTGTAAAACAAAAGTCTCAGACTTAGCAAAAGATTTCTGAAATTGAAAATACATGAGGTTTGTTGGACTGGTCATCCAACATGTATCCGGTTAAAAAAAGGAGTACCTTTATTATGGGCTGGTCTGGAAATGCATATCCTGCTCACAATGTCGTTTATGACTGATTGGTACTACAAAGGCAAAGTAGGGTCATGTGTTTGGTGGACAAGGCATTTCTATGATGAATAATTTTGTTGGCAATGCACTTAGTGATATTCTGAATAGTTCCAGTTGTGATTTCAAATGTAGTATTCTGTCTGGCACCATCAATGATGTATTGGGCAATGTCGTTACAGTAGTATGGTGTTGTTTACCATTATATTATTTTTTAGATTTTGAATGGTGACTTTACTTGCAAAGAGTATTACATTGTGAAAATGTTTATGCTGCGTCGTAGTTCAACAACCAAAATTTCCATAGTTTTAATCATTCTTTAAAGTACTACAGTTCTTGCAAAACTCAATGCAGGATTATAAGCCATTAAAGAGAAAGCAGCAGCCTATGTAAAAAACATCAAGATCCTTTCTTGATTGGGACAGCAAGAACTTTCCCTAAGTTTAACTTTCTAGGCACTAAAAATCGTCTGCATTATTTGAGGCAGAAAGGACAGGTATAGCTCTACAATATAAAACGTTACTACAGAAAGAATAATAAACAGAGTACAGCGAACAGGCTGGTAAAAGTAAAAGAAGTGGTGCAGGCTGGAAAAAATACAACCGACAAAAAGAACGAGTAGAGGAATAAATAAATGTGATAGAGAAAACAGAAATAAAGAAATTCAAATAAACAGATAAATATTGAGTGTTACAAAAGACGAGGCAGACACATTATTGAGCTGTGATCTTACTAAGTACACAAATTCTGCTTCAGCTTTTCTAAATATTTTTTTGACTTAATGCTTAGCCATTTTAAATAAAAAACAAGGGTTTTGATCATTTTTCGGTTAGAATTTGAAAGGAAAAGCAGGCCATTAATTGGAGCATGAAGAATTAAAGAGCATTATTTATGTCCCATTGTCAAGTACATCTTTTTTTCTCTTACCAGTAGAATTCAATGGGAATCGGTAGCATGCATGAATGGGGTCAAACATGGGTTTCTTTGACACTAAACCACTGCTGAAATAAAAACCTAATCCATACCTTATAAAGTGCAAATGTTCTAACGCAATAAGTTGCCAGCTCAACAGTATCCAGAAGCGTGACTTGAATGAGGGCATATGTTTCTGTACCTCTGCTAGGCCAGTACTGATCACATTTCACCTACAATAAAAGAAGCACAAGTATTAAAATATGCATATACAATAAATTGTAACGGTGAAAGAATAAAAAAAAAACATTATAAATGAGCAATTGGCAAATCAATTTCAATTAGTAGATTCTCGCTTTAATTTTGTTTGCCTAATTGAAAACAAGCAGGATCTCTACTGCTTCTTATGTAAGGAGCTTTATCTGGTACGTTCGGGACCAACAGTAAAGGAAAATAGTGTTGTAATGTTTCTGCTACTTTCCTGTTTATTCATAGTGAACACCAAATAAATGGGATTCTTATCTCTAAGCTTTAATAATGTGCGACACAAGTCTTAATTATAACGTGACTTTTCTGCTGTTTACTAAATGACTTAGTTGCATTGATATTGCAATAAAATACGTAAACAAATTTAATTGGGAAAAGAAGAGAGATTTCTGTAAAAATTAAACAAGTAAACACTAACTCAACAGTATTAAAAAAGAAACAGCTGTTATGAATTTCTAGTATCTCGACTAGCAGAGGGTAAAGACTGTCCTTGTAGTTCACCCATAAATCCCTTTCTTTTCCACAATTATCAACATGAGCATACATTTTTTCTAACTTTTTAGAATAAATGTCTATTTTATTTCTTATTTTATTATCATTTCAATCATATATCGAAAGGAAATTTGCTTTCTAATGTTACCTAGCATACATTTAACAATTTTAGTGGCAGATCACATAATGACAGTCGGTCAAGTAAATATAATGTAGAGGAGATCAACTGTATTAAAACATAGCATGTGAAAATCAAGTATAAGGTTTGTAGCATTATATTACAAAGCCTTTCAAATTATCATTTTGTAAGGTGGAGTAAATACATGCAGTATTATTATGATCTCTGGACTTGAGTTAAACCCAATTCAATGTATTTATCCAAAATATTTACATATAATTGCCCATAAATCAATTTGCCCAAATTGTGTCCCATCATGAAGTCTCACAGCCCTATTCATTGCCCACTGAAAGGTGTCCACTTTGTTATGTACACTTTATAAAGTGAATCTGTACTGGCTACAGCTCACTCCTAAAGCATATGAATGGGTGTTTTTGTTCAGAGGATGGTTGTGTGCTTTAGCATGGCTGTCAAAAGGGAAAGGCTGATGGGACTCTTTTCTCGAGGGTGTTTTCATGTTGTGGCTCACTCCCCATTACAATATCCTTTTCATAAAAAAAGAGGTATTGGTTCTTCTTTTTGTAATGCAGCTAACACTACATTACCACCAGGTGGCGCCAAATACTGTGTTTCTCACTTTCTCAAACCTATGTTTTCTTATATTTCTAGGTGCAGAAACCCAACAAAGATTCTGAAAAAGTTTTCGCCCTTGGACCACCTATCCTTCTGCATGCGTGCACTGTTTATAGCATTTACCTAGCTATAAAATTGTATTAGTTACTGCATGACCTGCAGGCATCATAGGAAGCAGTGATTGCCTCCCCTTGTTTCCTAAATATGTTGTCTGCAGTTCACACACAAACTCAGAATTTTCGAGTTGTGTATATGTTTTAGTCTTAGACGTACAGCTAACTATTCTCTGTGCCTGTGCAATGATTCATGACATAGCCAATAGACTTCACCGGTTAGTGGAAGTACAGAAACAAAGAGCATTAGCTCATCTGACTGTTTGTATACGTGTAGTTGGTCCTGGAAACACAGAAGTGTAGTTCAACCACTGCTTTATGTTTCAGTGCAAGCACACATTATCAGCTGAACATGTTCACTCAAGGAGCTTGTGGGTGGGAACATGCAATGCAGCCAACATGAATTCACTCTTAAAGGCTCCAAGGTCCACACCAGGGAGATGGTTAAGCAAGGAACTATGAGACTTCAGGATAAGGCCCTCATCTTCGCACAGCTTGAGCTACATTTCTTCTGTTACACCTCTAAAACGATTACAGACTACCAGAAATTCTTAAAATGGGTAGACATTTATTATTAAAGATAACATGTACTATTGATGTGAACAGACATTTACATTTCAAATATTCTTCAGAGCCAAGTAATAATTCCTTGTTTTAATGAAACCATGAGCAAAAACAAAATTATAAAATGAATATGAATAAATATTGGCTGGCTGCATACTTGTCACATCAATTATATCAGGGTGAGGATTGCGCTATATAGAACTTTATAAATAAATAAATAAATGAATAATTAAATAAGCGAAGACAGTTCCTAATTGTGGGCATGACCTCCAATATGGAAGTTTAAAAAAATCACTATTTATATAACAATAGTACATTCCTGCATAAATAACTTCCTTTGAATCTCTACACCCATTCGGACTCCTACACTGCAAAGTTCACATTTGGGCCCCCTCATCGATAATTGGGCACTGGACACACAAAAACAATGTTTAGTGCTCCATTTGTAAATTGAATGTTCACGTGGCTTGTGAATCGCATTAGAATCAGTAACTCATTTTTCCTAGATTGTTCTGTAATGTAATTTTGATTAAGATGAGTTGACCCACATAAACATTCTCTCAAAAAAATCGAAAATACTCAACACTTAAATATTCAGCCAGTTCCAATTGAACAAATGCTAGATGATTTTTAAAGAATTCTCCACTGCATCTAGCGTGTAGCCAATGTAAATGCAGATTCATGTTGAAAACCTAAATGGTAATAAACATTCTAGGCCAGGGTTACAGAAGATACTTTAAATATTTAAAGCGTACTACTGTATGTACTCCAAAATGCAATTTACAAACCTCTAGCCGGAGAGCTTCACCTGCATCCTGCACAGTAATCTCCGCCCAGTGGCAGAGTTCTCTACCCATGTAATTATAACAGTTAGTTGTAACAGAACAATGATAGGTGATGGAAAAATAAGGAATAATTGCTACACAATAGGAGAGATTACGAAAAATCAAAGGAGGAGCATGCTAACACAAAACACACACCCACCCACTAGTGAGACAATTTCAATTCACAAATAACACATTTAAATCTACTGCAGTAGTTCTACTGCCAAAAACACTTTAAAGTTCTCCATGCCTGGTTTGTACACACAACATACGGTGAACTACTGGTATAGCAACATACTCCCAAAGAAACCAATGGAGGCAGGGAACAAAATAACTTCTTAGGGAAACATAAAATAAATTAAAAGTAATAATATTATCAATGAAAATGTATTTATAATAACTTTAATAATAGTTTCCGAAAAAAACTTTTTATATACAGACAAACATTGTAATGCAATATTTGAAACGATAATTTATTATTTAAATATATTCTAATCATAAATAAAATAAAACATAACTTCTATTCAAGATTGTGATTCATTACACCCAACTAATTCTGTAGGGTGGAGGAGGGATAATTTAATTTAGCTAATTGTATCTAATTAAAAATATGAATTATTTTATTTTTAAATAAAAAAAATTAAATGTATCAGTAAGTTACGTTTTAGTCCACATGTGTTCTCTCTTGTTGCTGTGGTAGTCTTAGGTGAATACGAGAGAGGGAATGCATTTTATTATTTTTGATTTGAAAAATATTTAATTTTCAATAATTTAAAAGAAATTTCTTAAATGTCCCCATTAGTGTCTATGGGGAATTCACCAACCCAATGGTGTATATTTCCAAAAACAGACAGACATCTACTAGGAGTAACTCCTCACAGTTTAGTGATAGAAGTCCCCAAGCCTGTTTCATATTCGTAAGCCTAAATGTAGACGTAAACTTACACATGTAAATGGCGAATTCTCTAAGCCAAAATTTAGATTTAAACTTACACGTGGAAATGTGAATTCTATCCATGAGAATAGTTACACCTAAATGTAGTTGTTGATCTACAGATTCCTCAGTACAGCAGGACTAGTGGGCAAGAGCTCTGGGCTCCCCGGTTCCAAGATGGACAGCAGGAAAAAAGCCCTTCAGATCAATCAGATCGCCCTAATTTTAAAGTTCTTGTTCCAGTAGGACTCCTGGGGGACAATAGCAGGACCAACCATCCTGATATCTTTATTTTTGTAACCTTAATTCCTCAAAACTTTTTGAACAGGTTTACACCAAGTAAAAAAAAATGCATTCTAGGTGAAGATCTTTTAGCGGAATTCTGTGTAATTCTTTTCAGACATTTTTCCTCTATCATTGTCTGAAATTCCCCATTTCCAGGAATAAGCTGAGGTGAAAGAACGTTTTTGTTTGCAAATATTAACATATTTTAATACCCTTTTTGAATTTAAAATTAACATAAGAAACCGTTTAACTAAATTAGATATGCATGTGTTTTAATTAATTTTGTGTGTCACTTTCAATCAATTATTATACAAGGTGTTTCCTGTTTATCAATCTTTAAAAAATAATTTAAATTTAATTTAATGTATTTAAGTTAATTTAATATTCAGTGCAAAATCAACTTAATAGTGCTGTAGCCTTTTTATTTTGTTTTGCATTTGAAATAAATATATAACATTATTTTACATTAATATTTAGTATAAAAACATTTTTCTGATTTTTCCCAAGTTTAATCAACTTTTTTTACATTTTTATTGACTCACCATTGCGGGATCTCTTCCCTGGTGGCGGAGATCTCTGTATAGTAAAGCATAGGAGAATGTTTTCTACACTTTACCATAGTGAGATTTATCTCTGCCCCAGGGGAGAAAGAACACTGTGAATCAGAGCTCAAATAAGTAATCTGTTTCATTTTCGAGAGCTTATTCCTCGGACATACATAACATAGAAGAATGACATATATTTGTGCATATTGTTGCTGAGCTGGAGTAGTTATTTTGTGATAGTAATTTCATTTCAAACATCTCAGTTATCAAGAATCTTGAATATCAGTTGTATGTTAGAATATCATGTACAGAAATAACGTCTGACATAATTGCTTGTGAATAAATATTTTCATTTGCAGTAGACTTTCTATTACTAACTACAAAAAGGCTATATTTTTGTACACAATACTAAGGAAACAATATTACTGTCACATAAATATTTTGACAAATATATTCTGGAGCCATTAATTAAAATTCCTTAGTTTCTTTCTTTTCAGGGAGAGTGTGACAGCTCAGATTCAGGAATTATTGCTTTAGTAACATTCACATATCAAATATCATATCTGATATTACCACGTTTCACTTCACCACATTCCTGCAAGTATGTGACATATCTAAAGCATAAACCTTGCCAAAAGGTAGTGCTGGACTGTACACAGACCAAGTAAAAAAAAAAGACGAAGTCAACTTTTGCTTGTAGGGGATTGCTGGTTCCAAAGTGCATGAATGGACTGTTACTGCATTATGATGTAGTGTTACTTTAAGAAGTGTCTTTTCAGCTCTTTCCTAAATTGTTTCAGAGTTGTAGCAGTCCTGATGGATATATGGATGCTGTTACAATTTCTGGGTGAATGGACGGATACATTCTGTTCCTTGATTTTTCATTTTTTCTACTTCTTTGTCTGTGGTCCACCACATATGCAGCAGTGTCAATCATGAGGGGTTTGTGGGTAATGTAGCTAATTTTGAAGATGGTGAAGGCTGGCATGGGCAGGCAGTGCAGTTTCATTGGGGTCAAGTAATGTTGTCACATTTCTTCTGGCCCTGTGGAGTCATGCTGTTGGACAAAGGATGAACTTAGGGAAGGTCAGTGGATTCTGGGAGATCAGGGAGCAAGATATTACCACTATGTTATGTTATAAGGTTTTTGTTGAGCGCATGTATCACCCGAAGGACTCAAAGCGCTAGCCTGTCACAGGAACAGTGGAGGAGAAGAGGAGAGGGGCTTACGAAAGAGAAGGGAGAACTCAGAACAGCCAGGTTTTGAGAGTCTTATGGAACGTTCTGTGATCAGTCTCGATACGTAGATGTTGGGGCAGTGAGTTCCAGCGTGTAGGGGCAAAATAAGAAAAAGATCTTCCGCCATTCCTGGCTGTACGGATCTTAAGTGGGGTGAGAAGATATTTATTAGCTGATTGAAGAGTTCTGGAGGGGTTGTACCTAATCAACTTATTAGAAAAGTAGTGAGGGCCGAATCCATAGTGGGTTTTGTGGACCAGGCAGTTGAGCTTGAATGTTATACGTTTACGGAAGGGGAGCCAGTAAAGAGCTCTCAGACTAGGTGTCGAGGGGGATCAAGCTGGTAGATTTGATACCAGTCTGGCTTTTTGATGAACCTGGAGTTTTGTTAGATGCTCTTCGCTGATGCAAGCCAAAAGGGCATTGGAGTAGTCTAACCGGCTGATGATTAATCCTTGCACCAGCGGTATTCGGGATGACAGTGGAACCCATTTAAAGATCTTACGGAGGTTGCGCATAAGTCCGTAACAAAAAATGCCCATGTGATTGACATGATCAGACATAGAAAGATGATTGTCAATTAGCAATCCTAGGTTACGGGCTGCCAGCTTAGGTGGAGGACATGTGCCATGATTGGTAGGCCACCTGTCGGTTGGGTCAGGTCCTAGCGTGCTTAATAGCTGTGTATCAACTGCGTACGATACTGTGTCAAAGCTGTGGGATTTAATTACGCTGGCCAGTGATGCCATGTACAGTTTGAAGAGAGTGGAGATCAAGATATTGCCCTGGGGGACACCCTTGTCTATGGGTTGGCTGCTGGGAATGAAGGTACCCAAGCGGACTTTCGAGGTTCGGTTCGTCAGGTAGGTTCTGAGCCAGTCCAGTGCGGTGCCCCTGACAACCAACTCCAACAGACGATTAAAGAGAGTGCTGTGGGAGATGGTGTCGAAGGCAGCCGACAGATAGAGAAGGACCAGAATGGCTGATTGTCTGGCATCAAGGGAGAGCCTTACATTATCTACTATTTTCAGCAGAGCGGTTTCGGTACTATGCAAAGCCCGAAAACCAGATTGAGAGGGTCCAATAGGTTGTTCTCCAGGTGGGTGGTGAGTTTTTTATTATTAAGTGACTCTAGGACCTTCACAAAGAAAAGGAGGAGGGAGATGGGCCAGTAATTGTTAGGCTGCTTGGGTCCAAGGAGGACTATTTCAACATGGGTGTGACCATGGCCGCCTTCCACCTTATAGGAACGGTACCGTGTGATAAAGATGGATTGAGAAGCTTGGTGAGTCCAGAAAGGAGGGACGGCGCAATTTTTGACAGAACGTGAGGGGAGATTGGGTCTGTGGGGGAGCCGGATTTGACCCTACAGAGGGCTGTTCTAACATCCTCTTGGGTGAATTCTGTGAATTCATTAAGGAGAGTGGAGTTCATGGGGTGGTTTGCCTGCCCTGGCGTTGTGGTTTAACAGCCTTGTTGGGGAAGAGACAGTGGATGATGTTAATTTTATCCACGAAAAAGGAGGGCAGAGTGCCCACCCACTCTTGTGATGTAGGCTGTTTAGGCCGGCATGAGATACGGAATTGAAGGCCTGATTTATTCTGATGCCTAAATATGTTTTTTGGCCATGGCTATATGGTCAAGATAACATCTGTGCATAGATTTGTAAGCCTGTCTATCATCTGCACTTTTAGAGTGCCTCCACTTACATTCTGCATTTCTAGTGGCGAGCTTGTCATGTTTTTAGATTGGTGGTTAACCAAGGTGATGATTTGTGGTGACATTTGTCTTTTGTTAAAGGGTAAAGGGGCAATTATATCTAGGGCCTGACTGATTGCTACCTCTAAAGACTCGACTGTAGAGTCAGGGTTGACTGTATCAGGCAGGGGGGTTGATGAAATGGGGAGAGAAAGTGGCTAGGTTAACTTTGCTCTATGGCCTACTCAGTATTGGTTCTTTATGTGCATTGTTTGGAGCGGAGGTTATCTGTAGGGAGAATTTTAATATTGTATGGTCTGACCAGAGGACTGGTATTGGGGACTCTACCTTGATGAGGGGCGAGTTGGTGATTAAGAGGTCAGGTGTGTAACCTGCTAGATGGGTGGGGCCGACTACCATCTTATTAAGACCCAAGGTGTTTATTTCCGAGATGAGAGTGTTGGTGTGAGTATCGGACAGAATCTCAGCATGATGGTTAAAATCTCCGAATAAAAGGAAGTTATCCAGACTATCCAGAAGCAAGGGTAAGAGAGCTTTAACAATAGTTCTGAAGTTGCTTTCTATTATAGTTTAACTTTCTTTAGTAGGAAATCATGATACCAGACCATGTTAGCTTCCTTGGCGATATGTTCTCTGAGGGTGATACTGGTTTATAAGTTGAAGCTGAGAAACATGGCTTAAGGTCAAAGTTAGAGTTCAATCCATCCAGGTTTATGTTGTTGAGTGAGGTTTGGACTAGTTATTACAACTATTGCCAGATAATTATGTGAGACACTTGAGAGGAGCTTTGATTCCACCCACATGTTGAAATCCAGGAGTACATGTTTTGATTGGGCAGAATGTGTGTGCTCCCTCAAAAACAATGCCTGCCTTCCAAGCAGATGTGATCATTTTGTTTATTTATCCAGCTAACTGAATTTGAACTTGCACAGACAAGACACAACTTTGTAATGCTATTAAAGTGTGTTAAACAATTAGATAATTTAGGGTGTGTTTCGCTGGCAGTAGCACAGATGGGAAGATGGCAGTCATAAGCCTACATCAATGTTTAGGTCTGGCTTAAAAGTACAAATGTCAACTGACGTTTTACCCTTAACCAATATTATTCTACAGTTGTTTGCTTCTGCTCTGATACATATCCATCCCCATGCTATTTATCTGTAATATTTCACATTCCCTGACAACTTTCCGTTAAAGCAGATAATTCACATTGTCAATGCTTGCTTTTTGTTCTTGGTGAACAGCAGCAATTCTGTGAAGTTAATCTTCAGAATGGTGCTTGATATTCAGGTCTGGGTGAATTGCAAGCAGTTTTAAGGTATTGGATTCATGGAGTACAGGAAACCCTGCAATACAGTTGTGGGTCTTACAACTCCTAGTCACAACCATCGTTTCACTTCACCACACCCTCTAGTGTGATTACTTCTACAACCATTTTGCTTCTGATTGATAATCAGAAGCTGGATTTCATGGTGAGGGTCAGTTAGATATTGTTTGAGGACACAGGTCAAAAGTTGTAGTTTTAAATGTAGGGGTCTTGTGGCATGGTTGCTTCACATTCCCTCCCAAACAAATCCATCCAAATGGTCAAGGGGGTACGACTCTGCGTAATGATAACTTCCATGAAATAATCAGAGCATTACTATATACACCTGTGAGTTCATGAGAAAATGCCTGCACATGTACAAGAAAATATAATGAAAAGTCAGAAAAAATTGCCAAGTTCGGGAAGCATAAAAAATAATTTAAGGAGAGAAAGATTGGTTGCTTGGTTACCCTACTGTTTGCAGCTCATTTTAATAAAGCAATATAATAAGCAATTTATGTCAAATAAATTGAAGCTATCCACATGTAAACATGCATGGGACACAGCGGGATAACAAGAAGTGGGCATAATGTTTATTTTGATCAAAGGGAGGCTGCAAAATTGGAGTCAGAAAGCAATGCTTTTCAAAGGGGTTCTGTCTCACAGTGAAAAAGAATAACGAATTTACTTACATTTATAGCGCACAAATTATGGAATTACAGTTTTCACAATTTAGACCAACTACAGTTACATAATAAACACAGAGGCTCATTAGTGTCTAAATTGGAATTTGGGTGTGCATGGAACCACTTGGCTTGAATAGTGGCAGCATGACATTAAAAAAACATATATAAAATACAAAAATACACCTTATATACTAGAAACATAACTAACGGGCTTTAATGTGTATGGTTTAAAGATTTATTTGAATGTTTTGACCCACATATAGTCCAACCATGCTGAATGTACCTGAGCTTCTCGTACAGATAGTAACTAACCAACTCTAAACTCTACAAAGCTTATTGATCCTCTACTGCTAGACATTTTGCCACCTGTGCCGGCCCCTGTGTTTGCTGCCCCATGAGGGCCACAGGTAAGAGTGGGGCCGAGGCAGCTGCTCCCAAAACTCGCGCCACCCGGGGCGAACCGCACCCCCAAACCCCATTGCTATGCTACTGCTGCATTGTCGCCGTGCAGATGCACACAATCGATGTATTAAACGCTATTCTGCTCCAGTTTTTCTCATTTTTCCCATTTTTATCACTTTCTCCTCTCTTGCCACTGCGAATGATAGTATGTGATTCAGCAGCTGAAGTATGTGCCTGAAATAAGTGGAATTAACAGAAACTGAATGAGGACGACATTAAATAAAAAAAAAAAACATTAAATAAACCAAATCCAATGGTTTCTGCTAAATTAAGCAGTGGCTAAGAATATAAAATACATAGGAGCAGATAAATTAAAGCATGTATGAGTGAAGAAGTACTACAGGGTTACTTCTTTAAAGAAGCTTAGACGCCTTTGTGAAGCTGACTGAAACGTCCAAACTCCCTATTAGTAAAAGTGCAAAGTGGGCATAGTCTTTTCTATTTGTTCTATCTGAAAATTACCCTAATATTCCTCTTTTATTCTTATTGAAGGGGCTGATTGACAAAGGTATATATGAGCCACCGGAGGAGAGGCTACAGGAGTACTCTTTTACGTACACTTACATGCCTTTTTCGTTCGACCCTGAAATGGTCAGGTCACTATTAGTAATGTCCTTTCTGTTTGTTCCAAAAGTGTATGCACAGTTTTGGAATATTCACATTTTATTTCCATTTTGGATGTTTTGGGGCCAATTTACAAGGCAATGTACGCGCGCGAAAAAAATACTACAGGAGTACTCTTTTATGTATTCTCACTTGCCTTTGTGAATTGGCACGGAACTGTGTCTTGCAATTCAAATTCAAAATGGCAATATTAAGGTTGATAAAGATCGGTAAGTACAAAGACATTTAGGACAGTGGCTAGTCTAAGATTTTTCCAGAGGAAGATGAGCTATGAGATTGAAAAATGTTGTGCCTCACCGTGATCATTAAGAAAGTGCAAAACAGTGCAAATGCACATCCGTAAGTGGGACCTAACTGTGTCTAGGGTATTCTGATGTGAGCACTATTCACACGCAGAGTGTGATTCACAGATACATTGATGAGTAAGCAAAGATGTGTTTTACTAGTAATCTTTTATGCTCTCTTACATGCCACACAGGTATCAACTTTATATGTTGTCATTTATGTTTATATTTCAAGAGGTTTTTGTTAATCTGGGCACCTGTTTTCTGAAGGTATCTGTCATCACCCAATCTGTTGTAGACTACTGCTTGAATAATGCAAATATAATGTTACATACCTAGAGCAATCTTCTCACGGTCTGGGGTGGAGCCAACCCCAGCCAATGATAGATTAGGAAATGGTGGGGTTAGTAGAGTCAGACCCACTGTTTCATTGGTCCTGTCCTCCTGCTAAGGAGAACTAGAGCAAAGAAATCCTCGACTGTTCATATTGCATGACTTTAGTCATACTGTGCCAGTTAAAGTGTTTGCCTGTGCCATGGAGCTTGCTTCTCCTGATGATGATGCCCTGTGACCCAGGCCGTGCTTAATTTGTAAAAGAAAGAGTGTTGTGCACGAATCTCCTTTGTGCAATTAAATGTCGGCGGCAGAATACAGAGGCTCAGTAGTTTTCAATAAACTCCAAGCTTTGTAATCCACTACCAAACTCTCCCTGCACATTTATCTCACTCTTGCCGGTCCCTTTTTTCTCCGTTTGTGACATTTTTTCCACATTCTTGTCCTCTGTCTTTCTGATGTGAATGTTTTTCCTATTCCGGGTGTCAGTTAATATCTGCTGTGGAAAAATATATGCCGGTCTACAAACGTGCTGGTGGCCCCCACCAGCAACCAATGGCTCAAATTAAACACTGTACCCAGGAGTAGATGTCCCCTCACATCACTTCCATGAAGAAAAAGTAGCCCAAAGTCCCCATAAATTTAAAACATGTATACTATTGATTGACATAATAGTATCTCAAATTGTAGTCAAAAATATTGACCTATTGCGGTCTTAGTTCAACACAAGTTTCATGCTCCATGGATCCACGGAGCGGCACAAGGGTAGGAACGAGGCATTGAACTCAAGCGGTAAATTCGACCAAGAGGAAAACCCTTCGTCTGCCGGCTCATGGGGCATGAAACTTGTGTTGAACTAAGACCGCAATAGGTCAATATTTTTGACTACAATTTGAGTTACTATTATGTTTTCAACTGGGCCAGCTCATGCCCTATAGTCCAAACTAGCAGCCGATTTTTGCTGCCAGTTTGTTGGACAATAGGCTTACCATCTTACAAACTGAGAATTTCCCAGTAGGGACCATTAGAAGGTCCTGATGAGTAGGCAGTAGGGGACTGCCTACAAAACATGTTGACCAGGTAGCAAGCTAATTGCTCTACCACAAAACCCCCTTCTTAATATTCCCAGCCAGAGAAGTGAATAAATTATTTTTTCTACTAGCCAGGGAATTTTTAATTTTTTCCTTTTTTATCTCACTCACTAGTTAGGTCCCTACACTTTACTGACACCCTGCACCTATCACATAGCCTTTGTCATGAATACCTAGTGCTCCTGCGTAGTCCGTAGGTCGTAGCACGCCCCGCCCCGTAGAGGGACGGGAAGACCCCTATGATGAAGCATGACACTACTGGATTTTTTGAGGGTGTGAGGGGTATTTTAAAAAGCACATAAATTCTCTCATCTTTCCACTGTATAAGAGAGAGTTTAGTTTTTTCCCTGAACATATCAAATCTAAATAAAAATATCACCATTACACATTGATAGAATCTCTTTGTACTATTGATTTCGTTCTGAGGCCATGGATCAAATAGCATTGAGTATGTATATGTTCATATTTGCTTGTGTGTGTTTGATTAATCATGTGGCTGTGTATATTTGTCTGCATGTGAAAGCTGTTGCTTTGTAGTGCAAGACAATTTGTTGTATTGGAGCCCTTTGAGGACAGACAGAGAGGCACAAAGCCACTAACAATGTGGAATTGATATGCTGGTATATGAGTGGGAGGGCCGGGAGGAAAGGGTTTTGTGACTGCATGTGTGAATGTATATAAGTTTGAATGAATATATGTGTGTGTGAGCATGCATATGTATACGTGTGTCTCTGCCTATGTGTGTAGTGTGTGTCTGTTTTTGTATAAGTGTGTAGGGGCTGCTTATAAATGCATGTCTCTGATAAGTTAAATTAGGCCATATTCATGACTTCTCAGTGGCATAATGGACCGAGCGCTGTCACGGGACTCTGGGGAAAGGAAAACACCCCGCCGCCATCACCGGCGAGATCGCTGGCCACGCCCCTTTTTAGGCCACACCCTCCCTTTGCCGTCTTCCAACACCCATAAAAATGTGCCATTTCAGGAAGCGCAGCGGACGAGCGCAGCGGGCGCGCCTAAGGCAAGCCCGTCTGCACCCGTCCACGCCAGACCGGGCCCTGGGGCCAGCCAGGCTGGCCATATCATCACATATTCAGCCACTTCCCTGCGGGACTTACAGTCTCCCAACCTCACACCCTCCCCTTCCACCATCAGACGCACCCTCACGGCTGACATTGTCCATCCACATCGGCATTCCACCAATGTGGGCACACCTCCTAGTCAGTCTACTCAGAGCAACACCACCATCAGAGTCCTCTACCTAAATACCCGATCCTTAGTAAAACATCACGCCGACATCTTCATCCTCCTTTCTAATGAAAAACCCGACGTCCTCCTGCTGACTGAAACCTGGCTGACAGCGGACTCACTCCCTGACATTCTGGCAGCCCTCCCCCGGACTACTACATCCTCCGCGCTGATCGACCGGGAAACCGCCCGGGGGGTGGGGTTGCGGCCATAATTTCCAAACATCTGAACTCCACTTCCACCTCATCCATCTCCCTCCTGGGAGCCGACAATCTCATCTTCAGCTTAAACATGGATAGCGGGGCCTTAACTTTCCTTCTTCTCTACCTCCCCCCTCAACCGATGCCAACTTTCGCGGCCACTTTGTCTGATCAGTTGATCAATCTCCTCACTTCCCATCCCAGTTTCGCACTATTTGGTGATTTAAATTACTGGTTCAATGACATCAATGCCGGGCCCCATGCCTCGGAGGTCTTCAAGGCCCTCACTAGTCTCAATCTGTCCCAACAAATTACTCTGCCCACACACATCAAGGGCCATATTCTAGACCAAATATGGACCCAAAACCTCACTCTATCCCCCCCCTCCGTTTCACCCTGCACCTGGTCAGACCACCATTTAATAGACACCACTCTCACGATCAGTGGCAAACCCCCCATCCCGCTGATGGCCGGAGGTCTGTCTCGCAAATGGAACGCTTATGATGCGGAAGGATTTCTCGCGAACCTATCAGACACCCTCCCTGCCCCTATCCCATCCACCAACGTGGACATACTAGAAAATGACATCTCCCTCTGGCTGCAGTCAGCCAGTGACAAATTCGCCCCCTTACCAAATTTCCCCCGACCAGACATCAAAACTCCCACAGATGGTTTTCGGATGACCTCAAAAAACTGAAACTGAAGGTACGTCAATCAGAAAGGGCATGGAGACGTAACTACTCCGAAACAGCTAGATTACAATATACCTCAGCTCGCAGAGACTATAAAATTGCCATAGTTTCTGCCAAATCTACTCACTTCTCGGACAGAATCTCTTCCTCGGACAACAAATCCAAAGAAATTTTTAAAATTATGAATGAACTGACATCTGACGACAGAACCCTCCCAGGCCAGACTCCCACCCAAGAAACCTGCGACGCCCTCAACCTTTTTTTCGTCCAAAAAATCAACAAAATTAAGGCATCGATCTCCACCACCCCTCAGATCGCCCCCCTGGAATCTTCTTTCAACAACCCTTCTGTTTTCACTGAATTCCCCCCATCAATCCGATCTCCCTAGTACAGCTCGCATCCCGGTTAAAATCAGGTTCCCCAAACGATGGCTGCCTACCCTCAGTCCTGCGCACAGTATGTCACTCCTTACCTGAATGCATACTACCTCTCTTGAACAGCTCACTCAGCACAGGAACTGTCCCGAGATCCTTCAAAGAAGCCATCCTTGTCCCACTATTAAAAAAACCAGGCGCGGACCCAGCGGAACTCTCCAATTATCGCCCTATATCGCTTCTGCCTTACTTCTCTAAACTCCTCGAAGCACATGTCACCAGTTGCCTCTTCAATTTCATTGAGTCCTCTGGTTATCTGGAGCCTAATCAGGCCGGCTTCAGGCCGTCATTCTCTACTGAAGCCGTCATCCTAGCTGTCCTCGACACACTAAGGAGAAATGCCGACTCAGGAACCCCCCAGGCTGTCGTTCTCCTGGACCTCTCGGCCGCGTTCGACACGGTTGACCATAACATCTTGCTCAACCGTGTCGAACAGGCTGGCATCCAGGGCTCCGCCCTCAACTGGATCTGCTCTTTTCTATCTGACAGATCCCAAGCCGTCCGCCTGGGCCCCTACACAGCTCCCAAGACCCCCACAACCTGCGGAGTCCCCAAGGGATCCTCCCTGTCTCCCCTCCTGTTCAATCTGTACCTCCGGCCCCTACTCCATTCACTCCGTAACTGGGACATTACAGTTTTTAACTACGCCGACGATTTGCTGATTATTTTTCCACTCAATTCTCCCAATGCAATAGACAATTTTCACTCTGCTATGCTCCATATCCAAGATTGGATGAACTCCGACCAGTTGAAGCTAAACCCCGGGAAAACCGAGCTCCTCCTCCCGGGCTCCAGCTTTTCTTCCTGGGGAACCCAGTTCTGGCCTTCCGAACTGGGCCCCTCGCCGATCCCTTCCACCTCTGTAAAAAGCCTCGGCGTAACTATTGACGCCGAACTCTCCCTCCGACCTCATATCGGCTCCGTGATCTCATCCTGCTCCTTCCAGCTCAGGAAAATCCGGAAGGTCAGCCATCTGCTTCCCACACCTGCCCTGACCCAGGTTATCATCTCTCTTGTGCTTTCCCGTTTGGACTTTTCCAACTCTATCTATCATGGACTTTCAAAAACTCTCCTCCACCGCCTTCAGGTGGTCCAAAATCAGGCGGCCCGGAGCATCTTTAAATCTCCCAAATGGCAATCTGCCAAACCAATGATACACAAACTTCACTGGTTACCAATTGAACAAAGGGTGGCCTTTAAGTTGGGCTGTCTCACGTACAAAGCCCTCAACTGCCCCAGCCCTGTCTTTTTGAGTTCCCTTATCATTCCTTACTGTCCAAACCGCAACCTCCGTTCCACCTATCAAAAATCACTTATCACACCCAAAACCAGAACCCACAAATTCGGTGGACGAAGATTTGCCTTTTTACCTCCGAAACTCTGGAACTCCCTTCCTCTGAACATCAAATCAAGCAGCTCCCTCCTTCATTTTAGGAAGTTGCTTAAAACTTTCCTTTTTCCCTCACCCTGCTAACTCTGCACTTTACCTCAGTCCCGGAATTCGATGTCCCATAGCGCCAGGAAACCCATGGTGTCAGCGCGCTCTACAAATTTCATTTAATAATAATAATAATAATGATGTGGCATTATGCTGGACATCTTTGGCTCTATGGTGTCATTGGTCCTTTTAATATTGTACCCTCATGGCTTCACTGTAGGCACCCAGCAGCAGCCCGTGCAGGTATGAGCAGTGGGATAGTGGGAGTGGATTCGACAAACAGCTACGAGGGGAACATTTAATAATTAATACATTTTCCCTCGCCATCTGTCGAAATCACATACCCCACCCACCCACACTACCCCCCCCCCCACTCTTAGCTGCATGGGCCGCTGCTGTGGGCACCCCTAACATAATAGTCTTCCTGATTTCAATATCATCTGGTACAATAATGAAACAGGCATATTGTAGGTCCCTTATCATTATAGGGGTTACCCCTCAATTCACTTTAGCTGTTATGGTATGCATGTTTTTCATGATGCTAGCATTGGCATTCTGTGAGCATGCTTAAAACGTTCTTAGAAACTGACACTGGAATAGTGCGGGCAACATCCACATTTTGTACCAACAGCATAGCAGTGGCCCAGGCAGGGAATGTGTGCTCTTTCCATTGCAGTTGCCACCCCAGGTAAATTGATGACTAATCCAGTTTTAGTGGCAACTATATTTGCAATAATTATGACACAGACATAATGGTAAATAACCATGGTTTAGAGTGACCGTCATTGGCTTCTAATAGGCATCCCTGTCATAAGATAGGAGATCCTGGCATCTATTGGTGACTACTGGTGCGTGGTAAGTATTTCTGGCATATGATAGTCATACATGTGCAAGTGTAGCTGAATGAATCCCTTGTATATCAGTAACACAGAGAGTGCTCTATGAATTTCACTAGGTTGCCTTTGAACATTTAATTTGCAATTCTAAAGTATAAGAAGTAGAATTCAGGGGGGAAATAATTATTTATAGAAAATTACATGTTTGACTTTAGGGAGATTATTTTTATGCAAAATGTTAGGCTGGTTACTGAGAGAAAGTGTGTGTATTTTAAGAAAATCCTAAGCAGATATTTAGGATAAAGGTTATTGTTTAGCAAAAATGAAAACCTAGTATTTGTGGTAAAATTGTGTAGCTTTTAAGTCAATGACAATCTGATGTTGGAGGTAAAAGATAAGGAATTTCTATGGTATGTTGAAAGTTGATATTTGAATGGTAAGTTGTGTTTGTTTTTATTTCCACCTTGCCAATGTTATTTCTTTGTTATCAGAGGGCCCTTGCTGCTAATGCAAATGTTTCTTGATCAACATGCAGAATTTCTTCTTTATATATTTAATACTACCAATACACAACACTTGTCCACTCAAAAAAGAACTTCTTGAGACATTTTAGGACTGACCATAACGATAAACTAAACAACATCTTTCCCCCAACCCATCCAACCCTAAATAAGCTACTCTCCACCCTCACAGAGAGCAGCACCCATATGGTAGAGATACGTGTGGCTCTATGAAATGCAAACAAGAACAGGAAGACGGAAACCCTTGGTTTACAGATCACCCAGAAATCAGGTTACCACAGGCTAGAAAATGCCTGGCACAAACAAAATTCATGACTATGCCTCATGCATGGGTGCACAGAATACCACTACACAATCTTCACTAAATTACTTCTCTAATAAAATATCAGTGCTGCTGAACAACCAAAGCGAACTTTGCAAGGTCGAAAAAAAGTGCAATAATCCTCTGTGTACAGCCTCAACGAAATCCCCAAAACTCAGGAATTCCTTGGACAGCATGCTCATCAAAAAGCCCAGAAAACCTGAAGATCTATTAACACTAACATCAAATAACAATCCACATTACCCCACCATCCACACCTCAGAGCAATCCCATTCAGATTGTGCTCTACTTCACATCAGTAACCCCAACTTTGTGTTCCCAACTCATCTGTGGCTCCTGACCAGGAAAGGATGTGGTGTCCCCTGCCTTCCACCTCTTCTGCTATTAAATGGCAGAGTTCCAAGTTCCCCCAAGAACTTCTTTGTCACATCTCACCTAAAAGAACTAAGCTAGATGGTGCATACAATAACATCAACTAGGCTATAGTAGGTTTATATAGAACTTACAGACAAATAATCACTAGCCAACTCAGACAACTGAGTATCATGGCATCCCCAACATGTACTAATATATTTTTGAACTCATACACTGCCCTGAGACCTCACTGTTGAATGTGGGGGACAATCCTTTGTTATAGCAGATGAAGGGGGCAGTCAGCAGAGTAGTACCACTACACTGTTCAAACTTATTTGGCATGGCAGACCTCAGCATCCACCTCCACAGTCTGCAAGCAGTGATCAAACCAAGAAAGCACATATTTTACATCACTCTTTCAAGAGTGCACAGAAAGACGGCAATGGAAAAACTCATCTCTACATAAGTTCCTATATCAATGACATGCAATACCTCAAAGTCTTTAGCATGACCAATTAATGTGAAGCTAAGACCTCAAATGCTTTAAGGAATGGATAAGGCAAAACAACCTCAAATTAATTGGGACAAAAACAGAAATCCTGGCCCTGGGTCCAGCACACCTCCTCAAAAATGTTGATATGCTGTGCACAATGTGCGTCTGCATTGGTGAGTGTATTCTCATTCAATGTAAAGTTAGGTGTGCAATGGAATTCTGACCTCACCCCCAATTCATAGCTAAGTGTAGTGGCCCAGGAATTCTTCCACTGACTCAAACTCCTCAGCAAAATCCTCCCTTTTTTAGCACCTTCACCATCACTGTACAGTATTGGGAGTTCTAGTTATAGTAATACATGATATTGCACCATCAGCCTAAAATATGAATATGCTACACAAAGTGTAAAGCGTGATAGGTGGACTAATCTGTGATCTCATAATGATAGCAACCTTCGCCCACATCAGGATCCAGCTCTGGAGCCTAGTAAAAGCCAGCATAATATTCAAGATATTCTGCCTCCTGTATAAATACATTGAAGCACAGTTTCCATATAACTACAAAATAAAAATATGCAATATACCCTGATATACAACCTCTAAAGAACAGCTTTACCTGTTCACCCCTGGAACTGGCTGCCAGCCAAGGGGACACCGTCACTTTTTTGTGGTAATTGCATAGCTCTGGCACAACCTGCCCAAGAAAATCGCCCATACGAAAGTAATGATGCAATTCAAAAAAAGTAAAAATGTAAACTTCTTCTCTCCCTCTTAATCCATCCACAATGCATGCTTTTTACATATGCTGTCAATATGATTTGCTAATGCCTACTGAACTTGGTAATTGCAACCAAGACTGTCACAGCAAGGTTTCAGAGGAACAAGATGGCCGCTGAAATCACAGTCTGACATGTCCATGTGTATACGTTGACGATTTTTACGTCATACTCAATGCCACACAGTGCAGGGATTCACACAAACTACCATTTCTCTATGGGAGCTTGTGCTACGGCCAGTTGACGGCTGCAGCACAAGCTCCCATAAGAAAATGTGAGATTGCGACTGCACCATGTGCAGTCGCATTTTAATTAGGTATGCAGAAATGCCCGCCGAGATACATAATAAGGCCGATAGAGTACACATTTGGTAGAGCTTTAAATATATTTAATTTTGTCTGATAGTGTAAATGGTAAACTCAAAAGTGCTTGCAATGTTTGAGCTAACTTTTTAAGAATGGAATAGCATTTGGTGAACCGACCTATACTAATATGGTCGTAAACCAATCTTTGCCATATCAGAAATAGGAGAGAGGCGCCCGATCATGCCCCCTTCTATTTGCAATTCTAAAGGATTGCAAAAGTCATTTTAGAGTCGGAAAGAATTTTCCAACTTGTAAAAGAGCATTTGTACATATAAAAAAAGCCCTTTTACTCTTGCAAACTCTGTGATTTTACAAACAGAAAGGTTTGCGATAGCAAAAGTACTTAGCATATGAGCCCCAAAGCCTGTGAGATTTGTCTAATTATTGGGTTAACTTTTCTGGCTATGGGAACCGAATGTGATATCTTTTTAAGCTTTTGATTTCACATTTTGACCCTTCTTTGTAAATTTTCAGTTATAGACTATGACTAGTATCTACATATATGGGGCTGATTGAAAGAGAAAGATGGTGTATATATAGGATGGAAAAAAGGAAAGATTTGTTCCATTACATAGCTACATGTTTAATTGCCTGTAAAGCCTATAGCTTTTTTAAACAAACTTTTAGGTAAATTGTAGTAACAAAATGCAATATTCTGACATTATGGGGCTTATCCCTATGTCAGTGGACCGGCTACTGACAGGCCATCGATGGCGGGTCCACTGACATCTTTGAATCTATATATATATATATATATATCTTTTTTTTCCAACAAAAAACTCAATCACAATCAAAAATATTTTTTCTAAATTGGTTGGTATATTGTATATTATGTGCGCACTACCTTAATGTTAATCAGCACTGAGCCCGGTGCTACAGTTCTTTTCAAATAATAAAGGGCCCACTGACATCTACATGAGCGGTCTACTGCAGGATTTTGATGCGGAGGTCAGAGGCACTGGGCAGGGAGACCGACCGCTGATTTTCTAACGGAAAGTAATCTCTGCAATTGGGGTGGGAGCCTACTCAGGCACCATCATAGAGATTACAATGCCGTTTCCCTCTGCATTTTTATGACGGTTCAACAGCCATGAAATGGCAGAGGAAAAGCAGGCCCCCTGTCCCCCCTGGGCCTTAGCTATGGGGCCTGGGGGGCACATGTGGTGCCCCCACACATCCATGCGCAGTTTACCAGGCCCCACGTGGTGCTGGCACAAGGGGCATGGATTTGTAAAATATGCCTTTTCCAATTGCAGCTTCGGCTGAGACCCTTTTTCAGGGCATGGCACAAGCTACAATTGGAAAAGGCATATTTCTGACCGCTGTGCTTGCGGTCAGATCGCAAATTTGGGAGTGGAACCGTCGACTACTAGCAGGGCGGTTTCACTTCCACTTCGATGTCAGTTGTACGCTTGTTGGACCGACATCGTAATAAGTCCCTATGTTTCTATAAAAATTTCAGGTTATGACCCCTTGCTCTACATTCATGAAAAGGGTTGTTTTTGCTTGATACTTCATGAGAATATTGGAAAACTTCAGGAGTGAGCTTGTTGTTTTAAACAGTGTTGTTAAAAATGCAGCATTTGCCCCAATTTTTTAATAAAATATAATTGAGGGAGAAATCCTCTTTCCCCATGTATCTCACTCATAACTATCAAAATTCTCCAGGCACACTTGGAGAAATTTATGTTTATTTTAGGAATTTGAACTTGGGGGCTACTAACAAGGTACATGGTGCAGAATGTATAGAATATAAGCCGGAAGAGGCAGGCAAGATCATGGCACCTCAAATCTATATAATATAAGATAACATAGGACAACAGGCTATAAGTAAAGTTTACTAAGCATGTGAGATGAGCGGATATGGGTTTTTGCTTCAAATTATGAAAATTATATGTGGCCCGGGGTTGCCCTAAGAAGTGGACCCGCATATGTGGCTTTTGGAATTCCTATCATGGGGACATATGTCAGCCGCCCCTCACTGTCAGTTGTGATGACCTCCCTTCACCCTAGATCTTCCAAGTGACATTTTGCATGAACTGATTTTACATAGTGTCTCCATGTTGCTTGACTTATTATTTCCTCTGTATGGTAATCAATAAGCTGATGTCTGTTAATAAAAAGAATTCTAAAAAATATATATATGAAAATTAAGTATATATTGATGTTCCTCAAGTACACAAAACCCACAAAGAGCTGCTTTCTCAAATATTCATAAAGAGCATATTTGCATTTGCCCTCAAAGGAACATTATTTTTAACGCTCTGACTCACTCTACTAAACTCACCCAAGGGAACCAGCCAAGCCAAGTATAATTATCTCTTCCATTTCCGAGTGTAAACTTCCTTACCAGTGTGATTGTGGAGAGGCACATTGACGGGCACTCTCCACACATCTGGCTGATGTCACACTAAACTGCTGGCAACCAAGTGTAATCGTCAATTGCACAATTTTGTAAATTATTCCCAGCTGTGGCAGAGATGGATCCAGGACCACAAGCAAGAAAACAGGACCATCAGAAAATGTCCAATGGTATGGGGTTACAATTCATTTAAATACATAAAGTTTATCAAAATGGCTCCTCTTGGATTAATAGCGTGCTCTAGCGGGCTAATTAATAGAAATAAAAAACAGGTTTAGGTTTTGGAAGATGGAAATATTCTCCAGTAGCTATACTCCTACATCTAAAGTAGATGCGTGACTTTTTGAAATGTCACAAAGAATTACAGAAGTACATCTGAAAATAGTACATTTTCAAATGTGCTTAATTTCAAACAGGTGGATAATTCTGTATGAGTAAATGGTGCGGAAATATGCTTTTGCACATTCAATAATTGTTTTTTACCAGAACGAAATACCATTCCTCCATATCCCCAGAGGAATATTCTTTCCCTCTTCGTTCTGGAAAAAAACACGTATTCATTGCATTATATGGAGCAACACTTGTGTGCACTTTTAGGGTGAGTTTGGGGGCGTGAATAACATTTTCAAGGGGCACACTTCTCAAAATGTCGCATTCCCACGCTACACTTGCATTAAGGAATACAAAAAAGTCCACCGTACAGCTGGTTTTTTAAGTGCATTTAAATGAGTAAAACTCTTCGCTATGTGAATCATGATGTAGTATTTTCTCTTGAAAATGTCTTCTATTTGTCATTAACAGGAACGTTGTACTATTAGGGAGTAGAGATCCTGTTTTAAATGAACCCGGCATTAGGCATTTTTGATTTTCCAGATGTTTTAAATGAGTTAATTGCACTTATGATTACATTGTAAATGTTTACATTGCAAATGCCTTGACATTTTACTTTACTTTGCAAACTGCTATTAGTCTTTTTTAGTATTAACTAATATGTCAATCCAGCAACATGTAACACAAATTTCACTAATGCAAGCTTCTGCCAACTTTAGCTCGCTGATTCACTGGATGGGTCAATCACATTCAGTGTTAAGTTAAGGGACCCGCTGGTGACAGCGCCCCAATCCCATACAGTAAACGTCCCTATAAAAACTCAATTGTTTGGGCGTTCCTCTGCTGTGAGGGAGTGTATGATGTGAGGGAGCGGAGGGAAGAGGCTTGGGGTGGTATTCTGTATCCATTTCTTGGAAGGATAAAGTGTCAAAACAAGCCAGGCCATCTCCATTTTCACTGCCAGAAAAGAAAAGATTCAGGATTTGGGAAGGAAAGACACTGCCTTCATCTGCCTGTTGCAAGTAGAAAATGATTGCACTTAATAGTATTACTGCTTATAAAGACTATCAACTGTTGGAGAAAGGAGACCTGTGGTGCATGCTTCCCCCCAATTTGAGTTCTTCTGTGGTCTGTAGACCTTCTGTTGAAAACTTCACTAATACTCATTGTGCAAGACCAAAGTTAGCATCTTTGCAAGGCAACGTGGGGATTTCCTCATTTGCATGGGATGATACCTCATGTAAACAAGGGAACACTTTTGCCGATGCACCATGTTACATGTGTAGACAAAAATGCCAAAAAGGCCTGCAAGAGAGGCGCTAACCGTGAGAAAGGCCAGATAATAAGGTGCCCTCCTCAGTGACCTTTCAGCAAAGAAATACCATGGACACAACCGACAAGGACTTCCTCTTTAGGGTCCTGAACCCATATCTAATGGAAAGCTGGTGGAGGTGCACTGGGAAAGACTGCAACAGTGACATAGGTGTTGGTATATTATGCTATGAGTGTGCTAATGAGCCATGAGTCTATCCACGTGCTCTGTAGCAGGTGTCTGAGGCCAGCCCTGGTGGGCATACTCTAAAAGCCAGGTCTTCAGCTTCTTGTGAAAGTCAAGAAAAGAGGCAGAGCCTTTGATGTATTGTAGCAGGTCTTTAAAGGCTTTAGGGGCCAGGTAGAAAAAGGCGCTGCCTCATGCCCTGTTTTTCTGTCTGCATGGGTTATGTGCCAGTGAGAGACAAGCATAGCGGAGGTGTCTGAAAGGATGGTGGAAGTGAATAGGGCTGTTCTAGTAGGCAGGGCCTGTGTTGTGGAATGCTGTGTAGGTGAAGAGTTTAAGGTGTGCAAGCTTATGTATAAGGAGCCAGCGGAGATCATGAGCAAGCCATTTGTATTATGCTACACATGGTAAGACCAATTGTTTAAAAGACCTACCCACTTTGGTGCCTTCAGAAAACCCCATAAGTATTAGAAGTGCTACTTGCATGAAAACGCAGAGTAGCAGATTATTTATTTATTTATTTATTTATTTATTTATTTACTTATAGAGCGCAGGAATCGACCCCCGGAGGGGTATCTCCGCGCTTACGCTTTTTCCAGAGAAGCCAAATATTGAGCATAGCTATAGTAGACTGTGTATTACTATATTTATGGGGCCGAAAAAAGAAATGTTTTTAAGGTCTTCCTAAAAGACAGAAGGTTAGTAGTTTTTTTCAGTGTGTGGGGAAGTGAGTTCCATAGAATAGGGCCTTTATATGAAAGAGCTCAGCCTCCCTGCCTAGCCTTCCTGATCCTTGGAACCTGGATCAGTTGCTGACTGCTTGAGCGCAAAGTGCGCTCAGGAATATAGGGGTTGAATTTTTCCTTCAGATACTTAGTTCCTGTACCAAACAGGCATTTATGTATTACGCAACAGATTTTATATTTTACGCGTTGCCTTACCGGCAACCAATGGAGTTTGTCCAGGAGAGGGTGTGATGCGGTCCTTGGCTGGGCATTGAGAACAAGTCTCGCTGCAGTATTCTGGACTACTTGCAGTCTCTGTAGTTGTTCCTCATTGGCCGAGATGAACAGGCCATTACAGTAGTCCAGTCTACTAATTACCAATGCCTGAACCAGTGTTTTCCTATGGTTGTCAGGTAGGAAAGGAAAGACACGTCGTAGCAGTCCGATGACATGAAAACAGGATCCTGCTACTTGGTTTGTGTGTTCTTTTAACAGGAGTGCCTTATCCAATCGCACACCAAGATTTTTGACAGTCTGTTTGGGAGTTGGTACTGGTCCCAAATCCGGGGCCACCATTCTGGGGACCACAGAAGCGTGGCCTCCCCAAACAACATTACCTCCGTCTTGCCTACATTGCACTGGAGGCAGTTTAGAGCCATCCAGTCTGCTATAACCCTCATTCCTTCCGCAAAGGATCTCTGTATTGCAGGCGTGAGTGTCTGGAAGGGGAACAAAAGCTGAGTGCCCTCCTCAGTGACCTTTCAGCAAAGAAATACCATGGACACAACCGACAAGGACTTCCTCTTTAGGGTCCTGAACCCTGAACCCCTATCTAATGGAAAGCTGGTGGAGGTGCACTGGGAAAGACTGCAACAGTGACATAGGTGTTGGTATATTATGCTATGAGTGTGCTAATGAGCCATGAGTCTATCCACGTGCTCTGTAGCAGGTGTCTGAGGCCAGCCCTGGTGGGCATACTCTAAAAGCCAGGTCTTCAGCTTCTTGTGAAAGTCAAGAAAAGAGGCAGAGCCTTTGATGTATTGTAGCAGGTCTTTAAAGGCTTTAGGGGCCAGGTAGAAAAAGGCGCTGCCTCATGCCCTGTTTTTCTGTCTGCATGGGTTATGTGCCAGTGAGAGACAAGCATAGCGGAGGTGTCTGAAAGGATGGTGGAAGTGAATAGGGCTGTTCTAGTAGGCAGGGCCTGTGTTGTGGAATGCTGTGTAGGTGAGGAGTTTAAGGTGTGCAAGCTTATGTATAAGGAGCCAGCGGAGATCATGAGCAAGCCATTTGTATTATGCTACACATGGTAAGACCAATTGTTTAAAAGACCTACCCACTTTGGTGCCTTCAGAAAACCCCATAAGTATTAGAAGTGCTACTTGCATGAAAACAAGAGTAGCAGATTATTTATTTACTTATTTATTTATTTACTTATAGAGCGCAGGAATCGACCCCCGGAGGGGTATCTCCGCGCTTACGCTTTTTCCAGAGAAGCCAAATATTGAGCATAGCTATAGTAGACTGTGTATTACTATATTTATGGGGCCGAAAAAAGAAATGTTTTTAAGGTCTTCCTAAAAGACAGAAGGTTAGTAGTTTTTTTCAGTGTGTGGGGAAGTGAGTTCCATAGAATAGGGCCTTTATATGAAAGAGCTCAGCCTCCCTGCCTAGCCTTCCTGATCCTTGGAACCTGGATCAGTTGCTGACTGCTTGAGCGCAAAGTGCGCTCAGGAATATAGGGGTTGAATTTTTCCTTCAGATACTTAGTTCCTGTACCAAACAGGCATTTATGTATTACGCAACAGATTTTATATTTTACGCGTTGCCTTACCGGCAACCAATGGAGTTTGTCCAGGAGAGGGTGTGAAGCGGTCCTTGGCTGGGCATTGAGAACAAGTCTCGCTGCAGTATTCTGGACTACTTGCAGTCTCTGTAGTTGTTCCTCATTGGCCGAGATGAACAGGCCATTACAGTAGTCCAGTCTACTAATTACCAATGCCTGAACCAGTGTTTTCCTATGGTTGTCAGGTAGGAAAGGAAAGACACGTCGTAGCAGTCCGATGACATGAAAACAGGATCCTGCTACTTGGTTTGTGTGTTCTTTTAACAGGAGTGCCTTATCCAATCGCACACCAAGATTTTTGACAGTCTGTTTGGGAGTTGGTACTGGTCCCAAATCCGGGGGCCACCATTCTGGGGACCACAGAAGCGTGGCCTCCCCAAACAACATTACCTCCGTCTTGCCTACATTGCACTGGAGGCAGTTTAGAGCCATCCAGTCTGATATAACCCTCATTCCTTCCGCAAAGGATCTCTGTATTGCAGGCGTGAGTGTCTGGAAGGGGAACAAAAGCTGAGTGCCCTCCTCAGTGACCTTTCAGCAAAGAAATACCATGGACACAACCGACAAGGACTTCCTCTTTAGGGTCCTGAACCCCTATCTAATGGAAAGCTGGTGGAGGTGCACTGGGAAAGACTGCAACAGTGACATAGGTGTTGGTATATTATGCTATGAGTGTGCTAATGAGCCATGAGTCTATCCACGTGCTCTGTAGCAGGTGTCTGAGGCCAGCCCTGGTGGGCATACTCTAAAAGCCAGGTCTTCAGCTTCTTGTGAAAGTCAAGAAAAGAGGCAGAGCCTTTGATGTATTGTAGCAGGTCTTTAAAGGCTTTAGGGGCCAGGTAGAAAAAGGCGCTGCCTACGACACCGGGGTGAACCCAAATGCTCTTGCAATGTCTGCCAAGGGGGCCACATGCACATTAAATAGTGTAGGGCTTAGGCACGAGCCCTGTGGCACTCCCTTGGTGAGCTCCCTTAAGGTGGAATGATGGGAGCCCAATCTGACTTCTTGCGAGCGACCCGAAAGAAAGCTCTCCAGCCAGGACAGGGCTACACCTCCTATTAACTTTGCTGTTTGCAGGGTAGTCAAAATGTTTCTGAGTTTGCAAAAGTATTGCAAAGGTGGTATTTTTATTTATAAGTGGGTGTATGCTCTGGACTGAGCCAGCAAACCCAATGAGCGTGTGTTTGATTATCAACTAGAGTGGTGTGTTTGATAAGCAATAGTTTAAAAAGCGATACAGACCCTGCCAGGGACATCATACAATATAATCAATTACCATTTATTTAAACAACTTCACCTTATACAAATGTGTGTAGTTTATCTAACACCCAATACACTCACTTAGTGTAGGTTGTAGTGACAGATGTGCTTCAACTGTTCAACGCCAAAGTGAGGGTGAGAATCTTAAGATGAACTATACTATTTTGTCAACGAACAAGCTACCTTTGATGCTCCATCACCCAAAAATGAGATTTTGTCAAACAGCATGAGTCAAACAAGAATATTGGTGGAAAAAATATCACTATTGATTTAAAAATTATAAAGAGGATAAATTGTCATTTCTTTTTGCAGCCTCTACCATCCCAGGGAATTTGTGGATGGACAAAGAAAGAGGAACACATGACAACAACACTGATGCAGTGTCACAAACATAAGGATAGACCAGATGTATACGAATGAGAAAAGAAGGTATTTCTGTGCAATAGACTAAGCTGTAAAGGGGTGAAGTTCCATTTATTTAAAACATTTTAAATTAATTAATTTACAAAGAGGCTGGCAAGCTATAGTATGGCTTTCCTAATTAAGGGATAGGCACCTCATTAAATTTCTCCATATATTTCATAAAAAAATAATTGAGAGTAATGCAAACACTGAGAACTTGAGATACAAAGTGTGATGACAGCCTTTTAAAAAGTATATGCTGAACCTTCATTCTGAAGGTGATTTTTCACAGTCAAAAGATTTCTACTGTTTTAATGTATTTCCTTTTTTTTTTAAATCAGTGGCACTGAATGGCTAATTTAGTATTTCCTTAGAGTGAGGCTAAATCTTCAGAGTGTTTAGCTACTGCAGTTTCAAGGTTACATCTTCTCACAGTCTGGCTGCTGCAGAGTTTTGTTAACCAATTGTTGCACTGCTGGCTTTGTTTGGCAAATGCTACACACAAGGAAGCAAATTGGCTATAATAAAACACTTATGATTTCTCTTTTTGACAGAATGTCCTGCTTCCATGAACAGATTGGTGGAGTCTACACTGTACAGAGCAGCAGTTTTACAGTCTAGGCAAGGAACATATGTGAATATGTCCGACTATAAAGTCAGCACAGTCATCAGCAAACGTTTTATTTTGCAATTACTTAAGAAAACTCTTGATTTCTAGGCATGTTTATACTGATCTTTAAAATTATTTCGCACACTGTGTGGTTATTATCACCTGTGATGTCTGTATTAAATGATGGATAAACTATTTATGAAAACATGAGTCCGAGTTGAGTCCCAATGAGTCTCCAAGTAGTTATTCATGCCATAACCGGTCCTACACTCAGTAAGGCAATAGTTAACATGTTTTTTCGAGATAGCGGCACTTTAGTGTCGTTGTTTAGTATGTTAATTTAGACAAAATATGCTTTATTGAAGTATCTGTTGTATATAATCATTCATCATCACTTTTCCTCTTCGGCAAAGCCCGCTCCGTTGTAATATCGAACAGGCCACATATATGGATGTCCGGCGCCTGATAATGTTGTATCCATTAGACGAAAAAGGACTTAAATACTGTAGGTAATATTAGCATGTAAAGTTAGCCATATGTCCCTTTGTTCTCTTTTTAACTTTGTTCTAGTGTAGGCGCTTGGAGAATGTTGTGATACGTGGTGGGCAGGCGGTTGCAACAATATATGGGACACTAATTATTAGAAATAAGCTAATATGAGATTGTGCATGTGAAATCGTGCTGTGGTAGTAGGAGCAGCTGTTTTCTTATAATGATGTTCTGATGATGATTGCAGGCGGATATATATATTGTATTCTTCACAAGTTTTGCTTTGCCATGCATTGTAAGGGATTGGAATAATATGAAAAGACCAATAAAGATATTTAAAGAAAATAAAAACTCTGATTGCTGAAGAGAACAATATCTGGCATTCCAGTTAGTCTCCGACACCGAGAACCATATGTTAATTTAAATATTGCATAAAGGGAAAACAGTTGATCAAATGAGGGCTTAGTGAGCATGTCACTTCCATGCAACAAATCCAAAATAAATGAAAGCATTAATGGGGAGAGGATGTAGCCCTATGGCTAGAGAGGTCAACCTCGGACCTGGAGAATCGGGTTCGAGTCTCGGCAACGACACTCAACATCCTGTGATTCTGGGCAAATAACTTAATCTCCCTGCCATGTCTAACAAAAATGAATATGTTCATCTGTATCGAAACTGGTGCTCATGTAAAGCAATCTGCTATCTGATGTCTCAGGTCTAGTTCACACTATATAAAACTCTAAAAAAAATAATGGAGTTGCAAAGCTTATTAACTGTGGCAGATTTCGAAATGTGTGTACATTATCCACTCATTTCCATGGCGTTCCCCCTATCAGCACTTCCCTTTATTCATCACAGGGGCGTAATGCTGACCCTTTTAGCCCCTGCAGAGCAGATGGGTCCCCAAACCCTCCAAGGTTCTCCTTACCCTCCAAATGGGGTACCCAGTCAGCCCAAGAACAAGGAATATCCTTTGGGCTGAGATATGGGAGGCTCGGGCCCCTTATCACATTCTGCAGGACAACCCCACATTTTGTCAATACTTTATCGGCCAAAGGCTACAAGAAAAGATGAAAAGTAAGAGAGTGAAAGAAACTAAGGAATAACATAAAAAAGAAATACGTTACAAGAGAAAAAGCAATAAAGAATAAAACAGAGTAAAAGGAATGAAAAAAGGAAGAACATGTATAGAATATAAAACCAGTACAACAAAAAACAGTTAAAAAGGAAGAGAGGGGGGAGGACCTACAACAGCAAGCAAGATGGCCGCATAGTCTCCCGGCTCCGCTGACCTCCGTCTTACGCTTCAAGATCCTGTCACTTATCCTGATTTCCTGCCCCGGATCCGTGTGTGTGAACTAATCCGCACTCCGATGGTGTGATCCTGGGGTTTTTCTGACATTGTGGAGCGGAGTAACGTCGAGGACCGATTTGTGGCCTAACCCAGTCTGGAAGCCGGGGTCTCGAGTGCTGGCTTAGCCGGGTCTGAGTTGAAAAACAGCGGACTGTGGAGGGCGGCAGGGTCCGGTCTCTGGAACTTTCGAAATTTTTGGATTGCTTTGCTACCATCTACAGCCTGGTGTTGTGTTGGAGGTGAGGAGACGAGTGACGCACGGTGCTGTGTTGCGGGGGTCCCTGACCCGGAGGCCCGGCACTTGTATCGCCGGTGCACCTTCGGTTGGAGTCTCGTCGCGCACTAATGCATGCTGATGGTTGGTCCCTCACGGCTCAGTCCTGCTCCGGCTGATCTTACCCAGGAGAAGGCGCCTCTCCGTGGGGATCATTATGCCTGAGGAAATATGGAACCGGGTGGAGCAGGCCCAAAGTGGCCCGTCATTGCAGGCGGTGCTGGTGGCCCTAGAGGCACTTCAGCCGACTGTAGTAGCTCAGACTCACGGCCTGTTGTCGGCGGCAGATGGACTTAAAGGACTGAGACCGGATCCTGACTCGATGCCAGCGACCCGGCAGCCAGCTTGCCTTTTGATCGACGCCCCAGTGGCACACTTAGACCCGGTGCTGGAAGCTGTGCCTGCCCCTACAGAAGTGGATCTACTTGAATGGGCTGTGATCGGTGCCTTAACTAATTTTTTGGAATCCCCGGTTTTGCAGCTGTCGGAACACTCAACTGCTGTCCCTATCCTGGAACCTTTTAATTGGTACTGTGAACTGTTTTGGATTGTGTTGAACCCCCTCCCCAGTCGGTCTATCAAGATGGCGGATGTGATAATGCCTGGCTTCGGAGACGGGGAGGGACATCGTTGATACCAGCTGCTTACTTTGGGATCTACTGTTCTTTTTCCATCTACTGAACTATGTTCCGACCACTTCTGTGTATCTTTTGACATTTTGATGATGGGGCTTTATTCGTCTGAGGGACTCGGCGAATTCGATCGATGGGGCCAAGGCTGAGACTGTTGTTTGGGTTGTTCATTGTGGTTTTATCGGTAACGGGACTGCTTCATTAGCTTAACGGAGTCCGGGGCAGGGTTGGTGGTTCCCCCGGGATGTTTTCTCAGTTTGGACTAATGAGATGCGACAGTTTTGGGGGGACCCCTATGTAAGGGCGGGGGAGAGACTGGGAGCAAGTAGAAGATAGCCCTCCTCCATTTCCCCTTTTTGGGTGGGGTTTAATTTCTTTCTGTCTTTCTCTGGGTCTTTCTATATTTCGGGTTTCAGTTCTTGGGCGACACGCACGCTGCTAGGGGGGTAGGCCGTAGTCATCTGCAGGGGTGCAGGGTGGGGGGTTGGGGAATGGGTGTTTTGTTTTTCGTTTTATTTCTATGGCCTTTTTTCTTCTTATCTTTCTTTGCCCTTTTCTTTTCTTCTTTTCCGGGTTAGTGTAATGGGTTCATTTTTATGGCCATCTCTGCTGCTTCATATGTGCCTCAATTCTCACGATGTTTCAGTGCTACTGGGCGGACATTCAGCTGGCGCGAACTATATTTGTACGCTCGCTTATCCTGAATAGTCTGTTTTAACGCCGCTGACTTACACGAAGATGATTTAACTGTGGACATATTGCTATTTCGCCCCCCCCCCCTTTTTCGCAACTTGAGATACTGTATGGCACCTGATCCTTCTATCTTATATTATAAAATGGAACCTTTTTATCCTGTTACTAACGTGATATGTTTTACAACCAGTACGTATTGTGGAAGTGGCGGATCTGCTCCCCGGGATGCTGAGTCTGGGTTTTGATTGTTTTATTGTGTTGCAACTGCTTAGCGGCCGGCCCTGGGGGTTGTAGGCCCGTGTTTGTACTTGGTTGAAATGTCAAATAAAGGTTTTCCAAAAAAAAAAAAAGGAAGAGAGAAGACATACTAAAAATCTAGGAGAAATCATACGCCTAATACATTTGAAGAATATTCAACATAGGTCAAGTGTTATTTTTAGCCGCGTCAGTTATAATTTCAGATTACCTCTGTCATTCTAATAAATGAAATCAATATTATTTTTTACTTTGTAACAAGCAGTATATTTACAAATATCAAGAAAAAATGCCTTTAGCAAAATACAATATAAATCACATTGTTCTTAAAAAGACATTTTAATAGATCTGCTTTTTTTGGCTCATCCATGTTATGAAAGCCTGGAAACTGCTTACTCACCCTGGACCGTTCCTCCAATTTGGTCATCATAACAACAGTTGCACTGCGCTGCTCCCAGATCATTCTCCAGAAATCCCCAAAGGTTTCTGGGAGAGGTCCTTGTGTTGCAACATAAGCATTTTGCTTCCTGTATCCATCGATGTAGTTAGAATTAACATAATCACTTCCTGGTATACCTGCAAGACAAAAAATCCCAAGTTTTTTTTCCACACCAAATCTCTTAAATTAGCAGGCTGCCATAAGGCCACAGAGAAATCTGTTTGGCAGTGCATACAGACAATATTTGGCAAGCAATATGTCCTAGTGTATTTCCTTGCAACACAACCCTGAAATTGCACTTTGAATCAATGCAGAGTTTAAATCCTCAAAATTCAAAGATATATGAATTCTCGTGGATGCGATGCTCCACCTGACAATCATCAATGTAACTCAAAAGAGTAACAATTTCAGGGAAAGCTGGAAAGCTAGATGGAGGGTTGCCAAAGATATGTAAATGTAGGTGTCCAAAAGTGGTAAAGGAAAAAGTGGACATTAAAATATTGATATCGATTCTATGTTCTTCCCTCAACAATTTTCCACTAAGTATAACCAATACAAAAGATAAGAGACAGTGGTATCTTCATAAAGGAATAACATTATACATAAAAAAACACACAAGGTGCGAGCTTCATGATATTCATGAATGATTTTGCATAGTAGCCTTAATAATTCTGAGCAGAGAGATACAGTGGTAGCCAGTTACTTTATACTCATTTATACTCACGATGCATAGATGGAAATAATATCACAATCTCTATCAATCTATTTCAGAAATGTTCATCATTTTTCAAACCACGGTTTTTAACAGAACAGAGACGTTTTTGAAGAGGGAAATTATAGAATATTTAAATAAATGCAACATATTAGGGAATCGTAGCTAATCAGATTATGAAAAAATATAATTTCGGTACACCATGAAAGTCAACTTCTGAAGTAATTAAGGAAACAATGTATAAGTACTTGGCATGGGAGTGAGGCACACATGTGGATCCGTCCTCAAAAATGAACAGTTACATTTAAAAGAGTATCAAATGAAATAACCATAGACTTGCCTAACTCCTCATCTTACATACAAGTGTATCACCAGTAAAGATGATGTGTGACAGATAGCTAATATTCGTTCTTATAAATAAGCCAGCCAGTGCTTTCAACATGATGAGGTTGATTCACAAAAGCATTTTGGAGGAAGTAAAACTGTACTCCTGTAGCCCTTTTCTATGGACCCTTCATGGCATCTTTGAATTGGCCCCATAACATCCAAAATGGGAATGTTGGCGAATATTCACATCCAGTTAGTTAAAATTGAAAGGACATTTCCCTCTTTGCAATTTTACTAATAGGAATATGCACGTTTCAGGGCTGATTCACGAAGGCATGTAAGAGTGTGTAAAAGAGTACTCCAGTGGTTTTCTTCCTGTACAATTAAATGCTTTTGTGAATCACTCCTGATTAGCACAGTAATGTAATGATCAACTGAAATGTGATCTTAATTTATTGTCAATGGAAACATGATTGACTTAAGGAGAAATCAGATAGGAACAATATCCATCAACTCACAAACATAGGACTGATTCCTAAAGATGTGAGGGATGACATTTTGGTATCAGCTTTTGAGGAGATCACTGTGGCTCAACTCTCTTCTGGTTCGCCCAGCAAACTCAGGGCAACTCTCTAGACAGGGATGGTTCAATCACGAGTACACCCAGATCTTCAATTGGCTGAGGGCTGCCCTGCATCAGGCTCTAAGAAGTTATATCCTTGTCAAGCACCTAGGAAAAAAGTATAATAACACCTTGACTGCTAGGAAGGCAGAGTTGAGGGAAAGGACATGGTTGAACCTTGAACAGGCTGCAGTAACCAACAACATCTCATTGCTTTAGAGCACCACAAATACACCCTTTTTGAAGTCCAGTTCTGTCCCAGTCTTAACATCCTTTGTCCCCCTGCAGGCTTGGGTTGACCATTTTGAGGGGAGTTTTGACCAAGTACAAATTAAGGAGTCGATTCCTTTCTTATTTGTTTCTTCAAATTCTAATGAGAATTCTTTTAATAATTTGCTTCTGGTATTTACAGTTCTGAACGCACTGGGTAAGTGTGCAAAAGGTAAAGCCCCCGACCTGATGGGGTACCGGTGAATGCTTTTCTTGGTCTGGTCAACCAATAAGCCCCAGTACTCACACACATTTGTAATGCACCGGTTAAGTGTAATTTCCCTTCCTCCTGGGTTAAGTTGGCTATAGTGCCTATATTTAAGAAAAGTGATGACGCAGATACAAAATGCTATTGCCCTATTTCCATCCTGGATTCCTCAGCAAAACTCTGGGGAGGGTTGTTTTAATGAGATTAGAGGTCTGGGCAACTATTAACTCTATATTGTCTAAGGCTCAGTATGGATTCAGGAAGGGATTTGGGACCGGGGAGCAATGCCTAAACCTTGAACTCCTGATTAGGAAGTATACGAGGGCTGAAGCAGGATCACTCAATTTGTGCTTCACAGAACTCTTTAGTGCATTTGACTTAGTAGACCACTCAGTTATATGGCACATACTGATGTTTAATGTGGCCCCTATTGAGATTGCTAGCTTCTGTGCGCACTTATTTAACAACCTTTCAGCAAAAGTGTGATTTGGCCGTAATGGGGAATTAACGCCCTCTTTTAGAAGTAGGCACACCGTTATCCAAGGGATGTTTATTGTCTCTCTCTTTATTTTATTTATTTATAAACGGGGTCGATGACACCTTACGGTCTTTGCAGGCAAATGCTCCGATGGTTGATGGCCGCCTTGTACTTGTATTTCTCTATGCAGGCGATAAGGCACTTATCTCAAGGACCGCGGTCATATTCCAAAGATGAGTGGATTCCTTTGCAGATTTCATGGCCTCCAGGAAATTAATAATTCACAAGTCCAAGGCTTTTATAATAAGCTGTGGGAAAACACCTAAGAATGTAAGATCTTTCTATCTTGATGGGGCCCAGACAGCAAAGGTGAAGTCCTTTTGCCATTTGGGTGTGCTGTTTGCTTCTAAGACCTACTGGATAGATCATGTACTCAATGCCAGGCTGCAGATGAAAAGAGCCTGTGACTGGGTTTTTAGATTTTACAGTACCGGGGACAGTCATCCCATTAAAGAGATGGTCATAATTTTCAAGGCAAAGGATGTTTCTGTGGCAACCTCTGGGGAGGGGAGTGAGGGTACGCAGACACTAAGGGCCCCATTAGTATGTCGGGCGCCCAACATATTCCCCTACCCGCATGTAAATTCTGCGGGGTGGGGGGTGCACATGGGGGGTACCTATGGTACCCCCCGCATTTGATAGAACAACGTGGCAGGCACCACGCGGTGCCTGTCATATTGTACTGTCAAATGCACAACTTGCATTTCTAGCAATGAGACGGGCTGTGCTTTCAGGACCACCCGCCGCAATGTCAGAAATGCGATGTGCGGGACCGCCGCACCCTTAGCGGGCGGTCCCATTTCCCGGGAGAATGAGCCCCTAAATCTCTGCAGATTGAGGAAAATAATTTATAAGACGTTTACTGTGTACCCCACCCACAGCACTGGCAACCATACTGCACAGAGAAGAAGGTTTTGACCACCTGCATGATATTCTGACATTTAAACCCATATCCTTGTGGAGGTCATTATGGGCCAAGCAGGAAACCGAACTAACAAAGACATTCATACAGGATTGTCTTAACCTAGACCATGCCCTAAAAATTACATGGTAGTCAGTCAGTCAGTCAAACCACTTTATTCAGTTAGTTAAAACCATTAAAGTAAATTTCAGATAACCCAGTACACAATAAAAACATTTAAAATTCAAATTACAACATATGTGCAATTCAAAAAGAATCAGTATTACAAAGTTTATTTCATAGGCACATAAAATCCCGGACAACCATTAGCACATATATATCCAAAAGGAATACCACATTAGGGGTATTTTAAAGAAAAGGCAGCCCAAAAGGAAAACGATAATCATATGTATCTAATCGGTGCTTATGTAGCCTTTATCATAGGGTACCTTTTTTTCCTGAGACGAACGGCTGCTACTAAAAAGCTTGCAATATTAAATATCTCCTGTGGAGCATTCAGCATTTGGAGATAAATTAGAGCAGATTTAACCTATAAAAAACCTTTCTCCCTTAAAATAGGAACTAAAAACCTCCTGCGATTCACAGTGTAATTGTCGCAAAACATTATAAAATGCATAGTATCCTGTGGTGAGAAGTTGTAACACGTAGACAGACTCAAATCCGCTTGCCTACTCCATCCTTGTGAGTTACCTAAAAATAAGTGAATTAGATTAAAATGGAACCTGGTTAAAAACAAACAGTGGAAGGGTTTAATAACAATTCTCAGGTAAGGTACAATCAGAGGGGAGGTTTTTAACAAAAAATAAGCCTTTATTGAAGGTTTCAATAGCTCCCGCTCCTCACGCTCCACCGACTGGACATCCAAGAATTGGGTTTTAACTCAAGTCAGGTCCTCTTTTTTTTATCATATCCAGTAAATTAAAAGATCCGGGCACCCCAATTTTATTAGGGTGTGCTTGACATGATAAAGCCACAGGATACTACTAGCTTTCTCCAAAGTGGCACAGTCCCTAATAATCTGATGGTTCATTGTTAAGTCTAGACTAAGTCAGGTCTTGAGCCAACAGACCACCGGGGCCAACCTCACCAGATCTGACACATACCTAAACCTAAATTCTTCATGGATAACAAAAATGTAATTTGATTAGGGGACCGACAAGAGGGTACACAAAAATTTATTTTCCAACTTTCTGAACCCCCTCTATATGCCTATAACACCAGATGGCCGAGCCATACAAAGCAATAGCCAGACACCAAGAACTATAGATGTTGAGCATAGCTTCAATGGGACTGGCCCCCAAACGCCTAGCAAAACCATAAACAGCAGCCGTTGACCTAGCCATCACACTTATTTTAATTTTCTGTTTGGGGACCCATGACTCCTTCTCATCGAATAATACCCCCAGAAGGGTAAAAGAAGACACCCTGGACACCTCTGCCCTGGCAAAATAAAAAGATTTAACTTTTTTGTTTTTCTGGCCCATAGTCATAATGTGTGATTTACATATATTGACTACTAGGTTCAAAGACTTCATGTAGGACCCAAAGGCATCCAATAACCTCTGGAGACCTAAAGCTGTACGGCTAATAAAATAGTGTCATCCACGTAAAGAAGAACAGGGGTACCCCTTCCCCTTGCTTGCGGAATGTCTAAACTAGCCAAGTCTAAAAATGTATCTAAATTATTAATATATAGGTTAAAAAGTAAAGGTGCCAGAATGCATCCCTGACGAACACCTCTTCCATTTTTAAAGTGCTTTGTGCATTTCCATTCTTGGTTTACCCTGACTCTTGTAAAGAGATCCCTGTGTAAATCCACCAAATAATAGACTAAACATGGGTCCAGGCCCATGTCTAGCAGAATAGACCACAGCTTTGATCTGTTGACCAGTTCGAAGGCAGAAGAAAGGTCCATAAAGGCCTTCTGTAATGTACCCGCTTTGGCTATAGTATATTTGCCTACAATTAAATGTAAGTTAAGGCATTGATCCAGGGTACTTCTACCTTGTCTGAAGCCATATTGAAGATTGGAAAGCACCTCATGTTCATTCGCCCATTCTGTTACCTTAGCTAAGATCACTCTCCCTAGGACTTTGGGATAATAGTAGATAACAACCATGATTTAGGGAAGCCCTGAAGGTTAGACACATTAAAAAGATTAGTCAGTATTTTGGCCCAAACCTTTGGATGAAGTTTATATAAATCAGCCGGAATGGCATCTGGGCCAGGAGTTTTGTTACTGGACATTTGCAATATCGCCCTTTCTACATCCTCTTCAATAAAAACAATGGGAGAGGAACCCCTGTTATCCTCTAAACTAACAACTGACTCCCTGGTAGTGATAGGTGCAAAGATCGCTTCAAAATGGTAGAACCACTGGGTTTCTGTAATATTACATTTTAAAGGTGCATTCTCCAAACCAGAGAAAACAGGTTTATTAACAATGGCACGGAATCTATAACTGTCTTTAAGAACCTCAACTGATAGAAGGACGTTCCAAGCCTCCTCCTTTATTTCATTTTTACACGTAGGTACGGCAAGCTCATATTTTTTTCCTAAGGACAGCTATATGATCCTTGAACTAAAAATGGATATGAAATTAGAAAGCTTTATGGATGAAATCTACTCGCCTATGGCCAAATCATTATATCTAAAATTTTGTTACAGTGTCCTTCAAATAAAATATAGGACCTCGAAAGGGCACTGTAACAAAGGCCCAGGGGGCAGTTTTGGCTCTGACCTATGCGAACTATGTGAAATGGGCTTGAGGGAAGATGAGACTCATGTGCTATTTATATGCCCTGCTTACTTACATGCAAGAAAAAAATGGCTAAAACCAATATGTCAACTTCTGGGCCTCCGCCATATCAAAGATGGTGAAAGAGTCTTTAAAGGAGACACTTCACGGCCAATAGTATTTAGCTTGAGCCGTTTCCTCCTATCGGTAGCGATAGTTAGAAAGAGGATTGGCTACCAAATGTAAATAGATAGCTGGTATTTACGAAGAACAGCTACTGAAATGCACTTTGATTTGCACTTTATATTGTACTCGAACCAATTCTTACAATTTCAATGTATGCTGAAATAGGTGTGCTATATGTAATGATAAATACAACTAGATTGATAATTGTTAGTGGGGCGTGAAATGGAATTTGTTTTTTTTTTAAACCTTTAGTGTGTTTAGAGTGTATTGTCCAAATTTAGGATAGCGACAAGGGGAACTGGTCTGATAGTAGTGATTAGTGTTGTGCTTCTTTTTAACCCTGGTGCCTTGTTTTTATAGAGCTATGTATTAACTTATTAAATTATTTAACTTTATTTATTAACTGTTCCTCGATTCATGGATGTTAATCTTACTATGAGGTACTGTTGCTGATAGTGATTCCTCCTTAATTATAATTTTCCTCGGGCAGTCAAATATTGTTAAATATTGTACTAGAGTATGTAAGAAATGTAAAGTATTATTTTAAACTGTTTCTTCTAAGGTTGTCAACCGAAATAAAGAATAAAATGAAATGAATATGATCCTTGTCTCGTGGGACAATTTTCAAAGCTAATACCAAATTACGGTGCTTCGTTTATCTGCAAAACAATTTGCTTAAGGAAAAGAATGTTTTAAGAATGAGTGGAATGCATGTGTTTGAAGACTTTGCTGCAAGTTTATTGATTATGAATGTACATTTAATTTAGTGAATTGTTTTAACAAAATGGTATGTGTTGTTTTATTACGTACTTTTACGGCCTATGTGATAGTGCTGAAATAAAGCTTTGCCGCTGGCCGCCCGACGCGAAGGGGAGATAACGCGAGACAGCGTCTTAGTGCCACATGCCGCGCGAGTAAAACGATAGCACGCCGGCCCGGGTGCCGCCCCCTTTACGAACGGCCAATGAATGGTGAGTTTGAGGAGCGGGAGGCGGACCCACGGGCCTTTATCTAGAACAGCTTGGCATTAATGCCAACGGTGTCTTTTCTTGCAGTTGACTGTTGCGTGTGGGTGATGGGCCATTCGTATGTTACCAGACTCGAACAGTGGGCGTCATACAGGAAGTGGGATTTGGCCTTTGCAAGGACACGAATAGTGTGGATGGGCTCCCCGGGAATGAGATGGGGTCAGCTGAGGCGCAGACTGGACCAATGTGTGTCAGCCCGGGGGAGGCCTCCCAACATCCTCGTGATACACCTGGGAGGGAATGATCTGGTGACAATGGGGAGGCGAGCATTAGTGGATGCCATGCAGCGGGATGTCACCTTGATAACTAACGAACTGGGGGCTACTGAATTTATATGGTCGGAGATTGTCCCCCGCAGGACCTGGAGGGGAGCGCAGTCACCCCTTGCCATCGAGCAAGGCAGGAGGAGGGTGAACAGGGCCATGCAAAAATTCATGGAGAAGAGGGGCCTGGGGTTTATTAGGCACGCGCTGATACAGGACAGGACAGTGGGCTACTATGAAAGAGATGGGGTTCACTTATCTGGGATTGGGATGGATGTTTTCCTCCTTGACTTACAGGAAGCTCTGGCAGCAGCAGGGTGCCAATGATCTGAGGGTGCTAGGTAAAAAGGTGGCTAGGTGGTGGGGGGCTCTGTCATCGACGAGGGCCTCCTCCAGAGCTGTGGCGGAGTACAGGGCGATCTGGAAGCAGATGGACAGTAAGGGTACCTCTGCGGCAGAAGGAGACAGTCAATACCTCTGCCTGGCACAGTAGGGGTGCCTGAGCCAAGAACCTGGAGCCGAGGGGGTTCCAGGAAACAGCGTCGGCGCCCCGTTAGTCCTTCGGGCGGTCGGGGGGCCTGAACCGACCGGGGGTGTGCCTCATCGCTCCGCCCTGACAGGCGGGGCGGGAGTAAAACGAAATAAAGTATTAACGTATTGCACCGTCAAGAGCATCGACTTACCGTGCAAGATGGCTAATTAGGCATGCGGGTCAGCGAGGGGCTGCCACATTGGATCGCCTGTAAGATGACCCACCTTATCTGCTACTTGTTATGCAAAATAAACCTGCACCACGGTTTTCCACAATTATGTCTCATGAATCTCCTTGGTATGAAAGTGTATGGGGCGCAAGGTGGAGCGAGCGCTGGCGGTGTGGGCACTATGCCGCTGGCCGCGCGACGCGAAGGGGAGATAACGCGAGACAGCGTCTTAGTGCCACATGCCGCGCGAGTAAAACGATAGCGCGCCGGCCCGGGTGCCACCCCCTTTACCAACGGCCAATGAATGGTGAGTTTGAGGAGCGGGAGGCGGACCCACGGGCCTTTATCTAGAACAGCTTGGCATTGCTCGGTCTTTTCTCGCCGCGTTTCCTGACTGCTCTGCGCTGTTCCCACCCTGGCCCTGACCCAGCAGCAGAGCAGCAGGCGAGTTGTGAACAACTAATGGTCTGTTTTGTGTTGCAGGTGGAGTCACAGGGCGATCTGGAAGCAGATGGACAGTAAGGGTACCTCTGCGGCAGAAGGAGACAGTCAATACCGCTGCCTGGCACAGTAGGGGTGCCTGAGCCAAGAACCTGGAGCTGAGGGGTTTCCAGGAAACAGCGTCGGCGCCCCGTTAGTCCTTCGGGCGGTCGGGGACCTGAACCGACCGGGGGTGTGCCTCATCGCTCCGCCCTGACAGGCGGGGCGGGAGTAAAACGAAATAAAGTATTAACGTATTGCACCGTCAAGAGCATCGACTTACCGTGCAAGATGGCTAATTAGGCATGCGGGTCAGCGAGGGGCTGCCGCATTGGATCGCCTGTAAGATGACCCACCTTATCTGCTACTTGTTATGCAAAATAAACCTGCACCACCGTTTTCCACAATTATGTCTCATGAGTCTCCTTGGTATGAAAGTGTATGGGGCGCAAGGTGGAGCGAGCGCTGGCGGTGTGGGCACTATGAAATTCGATTCCTAAAGCTATTTGGGTATGTAAGTTTGTCTTACAGTCACAAGTACGTTCTGTAATGACTGCGAAAAACTTTTTTCAATACCCAGGGGTAGTCTTTGCACGTCAAAGAATGCACTCATATGGCGGATTTTGTGTGAGCATACATCTCTTTTGGGAGGGTGGTGGGCATTCCAGGTCAGTCATGCTCCTGAAGGTGCAAATACTGGTGAACTTGTCTGAGCACATTTACAAATTCTTGTCTCAACCCTTCCCACCCTGGAAAAGATCGATTCTTGACTCCAGACCTGGGCAAGGTAAAATCCCCTTCTACGATAGGAAGGAAGATGGGAAAAGCGGCAAACTCGGTGGTCATAGAGAGGAAGTTATTCACCACGCTATAATTTTACCTTTAACTAAAAAAGTTAGCCGTTTTTTGCTCATGTCAAAATATACCAGTTTATCTTTGCCCTTGAAAAAATAATTCTCAAAATCTGGAATGGGTACAAGTCTAAAGGCCTAACATGGAAAAGTTTTGAGAATTCTAAAACTTGTTAATCAGCACTCAGGTGTGGTAGTGAACCTGATAATCATGACTACAGAACAAGTCGGCTGTGTTCAATAAACACTAATTGAAGCAAAAAAGATCACGCATTATGAATCGCAAATATTCAAATGAGCATCTCTGTCAGTGAGTTTTTTAAAAGGGTTGAAGCCGCATACATTTGTGGAAAGCGAAACAATTTAAAAGCATTCGAATGGGAAGGAAGGGATACACAGGCAACTTATGGAAGGCTCATGCAGTTGTGCCATCTAGTACTGAATAATAAAACATAAACTTTTATTTTGAATTGAAACTACGAATTACGTAATTGAGTTTTGAGAATTTAGGGCATTAGGGCCAAATGGCTTATTGCCATTTACGCTTCGTTTCGCATTTTAGAAATAGCTTTAGTGGACGGTATTATTTCTTCAAGAACCACGCCATTTTGTCTACAAGGATATCGACTTCATTGCATTAGTGCCGAGGACCGTGACAGTCTAGGACAGCTGAGAAGAGGAGTCAGCTAAGAGATAACCGCATCATAATTAGCAGGGATGTGTTCAGAGGCTGAGCATTCGAGGAGTATGTGTTGATTTTTTGATAAGGCATCTTCGCACCTTGGAAACAGTTCATCTGCTGTCACGGTGTCTTCATTACAGGACCTGCACTTACCAATATGTCATTAAATATTGACTTTTTATATCTGTATTTGTAGAGATGTGTGATTTTCTTTCACCCATTGGATGCTGTGATCATGCAGTGCTTAAAAATATTGGCACGGTTGATGTATTAAAGAAATGAGAAATGTTTCTTTCTAAAAACAAGCAAACAAATGGGATTATATATGTTCCTGTTTAAGAAGAAACTTCCTGTGTTTTCTATCAACATTGGTTTCTAAAAAGTATTTTTTACGTTTTATAACGTGTTGTCTTTTAAAAAACCTGAGCAAAAATATTGAATGAATGTAAGTCAAATAAACTGCTTCGACCTATCCAGTAGTTGCCAAAAGCAGGGCTGCCTGGACGTAATTTCAACCTTATGCCTCCACCCAACCATACTTTTCTGCTGATTTTACCTTTGTGAATTATTATTTACCCTTTCGTTCTTCATTTGTCACTGCTTCCCTGTATTTATCCGCCTCCCCCTTTCTGTCTTTTTCAGATTTTCTCTGCCTGGTTGTGAGTCAAATTCTGATGGTAAAATACAAGTCTTGATCTCAGAAAATCAATTCTGATGCCCACTACCGGCAACCACTTGCACAAGTTAAGTATTGCAGTAAGGGGATACATATCTGCCTCTGCCTAATCTGGTGCTGTAACAGGCAAAGAGCCACATTTCCCCATCCACTTGTGTGGTACCTACATGGCACACCAATGTGTCCCTGGAAATTATTGGCTTGCGTGGAAAGGAAGATGTCTGGAGCCTCCATACTCCTGCTATATTGTTCACATAGGTAACAGAAAACGGATGATCTCAGTGTTGGTGTGGGATAGTGGGTTTTCCTATTGAAACGTTTCTCCTCCATACTTTCCTATTTCCTGTAATGACCACCCCCAACACTTGTACTCTCTACCATGTAAAGCACTTTGATGCCTACATGGTCTTGTTCGCCATGTATAAAACTAAATAATGGGTGGAAAATGTGGTCACCACACAATAGCAGCCTCATTACCGGTATATGAAAGGGTCCCTAATGACCAAATGTAGCAACAAACTTCCTACTGTAACAATGCTGACAAAAAAACTGTACAGAAGGGAGTCATCAATCAAATTCTTAGGGACAACTGCGAACTGTAACTAAAGTGCCATATAGGAGACATTAAAATAAAGAACCGTTGAAACTGTGGCTTATATTTTTTTACTTAACAGAGCTCATTGAAGAGAGCAGATTTATATAAGCCCTGCATCAACTAGTCATGGAAGAATGACTCTTTAAGTGATAAAGGGGCATATGTATCAAGCCCTTTTCCTGTTCGCAAACGGCCCGATTCTCAGAATCGGCCTGTTTGCGAACGGGAAAAGGCCCTTTGGGATGTATCATCCCAAAAAGGGATTGCAAATTAGAGAATCACAAAATGTGCGATTCTCTATTTTGCGATTGCATTTAAGGAATCCCAAATTGAGATTCCTTAAATGCAATGTATGAAGCACAGAAAAAGTGCAATTTGGCCTTAAGAAATCGCAAATTACCACCAACTTCAAGTTGGTGGTAATTTGCGATTTCTTTGAAAAATGCACTTTTTAGCATTTTTGAAAGTGCCATGTGGCGCACATACATGCCCTTAGGGCATGTATGTGTGCCACATCTGCACACATGTACATTTCAGGGGTGCAACAGCGTGTCCTTTTGACACCCTGGCACCCTTGAAGTTGCATTCTCACTTTGCGATTCTCTAATTGAGAATCGCAAATTGAGAATGTCTTCCCATTCATTCCTATGGGCCGCAAGTCCCATAGGAATGAATGGGGATGTATTCCTTAATTGCGAATCGCAATTTGCGATTGGCAATTAAGGAATATGTAGGATTCACTAAATTATTTGCAAATCCTACATACATAGCGTTTTGCAATTCTCAAATAGCGATTCTCTAAAAATCGCTATTTGAGATTCGCAAATGTATCTTTTGATACATATGGCCTCTAATCATTTAGAAGAAGAACGAAGGATGGGTAGGTATAGAATTCAGATTGTTTTTACATGAAACAGCTGCATCAACAACAGACTGGCATCAACCATCTCTCTGCCACTAACCACCCTAGTTCCTGTAATGTTCAAAACTGGGACCTACCACTCAGGGGGGAAAGGGGATGGCAAAGAAATACAGTGGTATAATACAACACATCTCCCTCCCAAAAACAATAATAAAGAAATGAGACAGAAAGAAACAGAATACAACATTTGTTCATGCAATATTCAGCACAAGGGTGTCCTTGTTCCGGAGCAGTTCTTGATCCCGTTCCACAATGTTATACCCTGTTTAGCGTCCATTTGAAGAACAAGGAAACAATTGTTTTTCAATACAGACATGAATATTCTCAGCTGTAGAATTTGATGGCAAACAAGTGCTATGTGAACGTTTGCCATTTATCCTGGTGGGAGCATCAACTAACAATCTCATCTCCAAATTATAAGCTAGAAACACTAGGCGCAACAAGCCCAAAGCACTTTACAGCCTTTTTACCCTCCAACATTAACAATCCTGGGTAATGACAGTACCTTTGGGGATCTTTACCACAAGTAATGCTCTAGAAAACTTTGCCCACCTTTCTCTTTGTAACCTGGTACATGAATCCTAAGTACATCGCCCATAGAAATGTTGGCGGTTGGATTTTGCCTGACAGTATTCCACTCTTCTATTGACTTCATGTAAGTCAGCCTTTTTTGATGTGCACAATCATGAGAATATTTAGTTTTTAGCCACCAGGGGCAAGTTTTAGAGGATAAATCCCTGCCTTTATTTGGTAGGACAAACATCTATAATTGAATTTGGTGAGATTCAGTATTCCTATAACCTTTGCCTAATAATACATTGGAGCACAAGGTGAACCCTGAAATTTGTTAAAACACTCTTCTTCTCCATTGCATTGCGGGTCAGTAAAGGCAGTCCTCACATAATTAATATTACATATCAGAAGGAGTTCTGACATTTCCGTCCAGGTAAATTGCACCCCCCTGTCAGTTACTATAGTTTCTGAGAATCCGTCTCTATTAAACACTTCCATAAGGAACTCAAGAGCATCAGATGGGATCCCTCACTCTACAAATTTTAGCTCAGGCAACTTAGAATGGGAATCAATGTGGACTGACCATAGTGTATGTTTGTGGGGGAAAATGTAAATGGCCCAGCAATGTCATACCCAGTTTTTGCCAGGCATACAATTCTGAAGTAACCTGTGCATAAGACTACAGTGGTCGTTTCATACTTCTGACAGATAGCTATCCTTCACATGTACATATTTAAAACATCATCACTTGCATCCTCCGACATTGTTCTTAAGTTAATTGTTGCCCTTGAACAGTATAATAATCACCTTCTTGCAACCCTATCCAACTCCTCCTCACCATGTTCCAATCCATCCATACTCAGGCATTGAAGACGGGACAAACAATCTGCAGGTTGGTTTCTGCATCCAGGAACAAATATCAGGTTAATAGTGTACTCCTGGAGCTTTGATGAAAGTCTAATAAGCTGTGCAGTTGAGTTCAAACAACCATTTGGGGACATATTGGTTTATGGTCTGCAGAAGAAAATTGCTTCCCCATATAAAATGCCTAAAGTGGTCATTCGCCCAAATGCATGCTAATAATGCCTGCTTAATCACTGCATAATGTCTCTCAGTTTCATTCAATAGTCTAGATGCATATGCTACATCCCTGTCCTCGCCTCCTGATCTTTGACACAACATCACTCCTAAGTCAGAAACACTGGCATTAAACTACGTACACTTTTCTCTATTGTCAGATGGCAAGGCTTCGTAAATAGATCTCATCAAGAATTCCTATGGAACTACTCCTTTGGACATGATCACATGTCCCAGATATTCAACCTGGCTCTTGAACAATTTACATTTCTCTGCACAGAAGTACTACTTTCAAAATCAGAAACAGACTTCCTGCAAAGCATCATAATGCTCCTCTATGTTGTATGAGATAACCAAAATATTTTCTTGAAAGTAACATACACTGTCTTTCACATTGGAAGACAGGTGCAGCTGTGACAAGGTCATGCAGCAATCTCTTGTATTAGAAAGAACAAACAGCATCACAAAAGCTTTTAAAGCACTAGAGTCCTCAGTCAATTTGATTTGATGATATACACAACAGAGGCCTAATCTCGAGAACACAACAGCTCAATCCAACACTGATATGATTTCACTGATTTGGGTAATGGGTACTTATCCACTATGGTGCATGAATTCAGTAATCTTAAGTCTACCCAGAGGCACAGTTATCCATTGCTCTTTTTGAAAAAAACTGAAAGGGAAATCCAGTCTGCATATTCGATCTCCTTGAAGATTTTTTCAATTTGAAAATCTTCAAGCAGGTTTTGCAACTCTTTGCATACACAGATAGGCACGCCCCTCTGCTTTCGTCTACCTGGAGTGGTGCCTTACTTTAAAATTAATTTGCTGGTTGAATCCATGCTCATATCTGCCCTTTAAAACTCTGTTATCAAACAACGCAGCACAATGGGGACCAATTAAATTATTTCAGATACCCCTAGCAATTACATCTAGCACAAATTCCAGATTGACCCTATAGACATCAAAGGGAATGGATCAGTGCTTTATTTGTAAAATAATAAGTGCCAGTGCCCAAAGTGCTGCTCAGACACCCGCAGTGGGTGCTACATAATGCCAGAACGCAGATAGCATAGGTGCGCAATCTCGAATCCACCTTAGACCTTTTTAATTTACTGCCAGGCACTCCCTATCCCATTATCTCACTCTTACAGGCGTCTGATTTCTCCCTTGGTGATAGATTTTCTGTATTTCTTTTCCTCTGCCTTTTTTTTTTTCTCTTGGTTGGCCTCGGGAAAAGTCAGATGGGGAAAAATAAGTAAGTAAAAATGAAGTGCTGGTGGCCCCTACCGGCAACCACTGGCTCGAATTAAGCACTGGGATGGATAATTGATGATCTGTCGAGTTCTGACAGCCTTATACCAATTCATCAGTGTGATCTTGGTGGCCAGCAATAAAGAACCCTGGCCCTGATGTACCAAGTGAATTACAGTTGCAAATGTCAAATTTGACTCTTTGTAACCGCAAAATTGCTTTTTAAAATGTACACAACATAACTTTAGATTCAGTAACATGTAACTGAATCACAGTTTGGGTTTCAGACTAAATACAGAAAGTTACTTGAAAGGGCATGTAAAGGGTATCATTTCCAAATAATGACTCCTTAACCTATATATTAGTGTTTTGCAACCAATATCCGGTCAAAAGGCATTAATAATTTTCCACCAAATCCAAATTGATGATACACAATCACAAGCTGGAAGGAGTCCAGAAGGAACTTAGTACCCTTTGTGAATGTAGGCAAAACATTTTTTTAGGATAAGGCACTGTTCCATAGACCACCACATTCACAAAAAACAGATTGCTTTATTTAAAGGCATTCACATACATGGTGGTTAGTGCATTGGTATTTTATGAACCAACCTATTAATACATAGGGGCTGATTATGATGGAGGATTTTCCGCATCCTCCGGGCCGGCGGAAGCCACCGCCGGCCTGGAGGATGCGGAAAATCCTCTGCGGACCCACCAAAGACCCACCGCCACATTAGGATGGCTGGTGGGTCCTGGTTTCAGTCCGCCGCTTTTCCGCCGTGGTTGACTTACAACCACGGCGGAAAAGCTGTAACGTGGCTGGCGGTGTCTATCAGACACTGCCAGCCACATTAGGATGGTGTAAAACAGATCCTCCACCATAATCAGCCCCTAGTTTGGTTCACAAAATACCAGTGCATTTGCTAGAAGTCATTTTTGCCAAGTGCACTTACTTCGACTGAGTCCATTTTAGTAGATTCCTAATTAGAAATTTTAAATTTCAAATCAATCTTTGTTGCAATTTACGATCTTTGTTCATCAGTCACTCTGACACTGGTTGTGCATGGGGCTATATCCACAATTAGTTAGATGGCTGTACTTTTCATTCTTCTTGTTGCAGTCACTACCAAAGTTTATTTCAGGTAGGAGAAAACCATGCAAGTGCTGGCGCCAATTGTGGTGCATAGATGTACCTATCAATGTTCGACCTCCAAACCAAGTTTCATGAGGCGTCTTAAACAAAAGCTCAGATTTAAAGATTCAGGGAGACTTTTTATTCGAGATTTAACTTCTTTGTACCAGCTTGTCTTTAAGAGATTTCCAACCATTATTCATTCAGAATTAATTTCACAACATTGTAGCGAATGTGAATTTTCCATATCTTTCAGTCACAGGCAATCGCTATGATAAGCAAATGCAGGCGGAAAAAAACCAGGACCCACCAGCCATCCTAATGTGGCGGTGGGTCTTTGGTGGGTCCGCAGAGGATTTTCCGCATCCTCCGGGCCGGCGGTGGCTTCCGCCGGCCCGGAGGATGCGGAAAATCCTCCATCGTAATAGGCCCCATAGTCTGGCTTCCCCGACTGAATATTTCTATTGCCCTCTACAGTGAAGCAACGTAAAATGTTGGGGCCTGCCTGCAAAAGGTGAAAAGAGAAGCCCCTGAGTCTCGCATATTTGACAGATATTTATTGGCCTTCGGCGGAATGGGGCCACTCTGAAGGGCATTGGGACCCTGAAGGGTTGTGGGCCCCCAGCACCAAAGCGGCTTCACCCCTGGCCCTATGGGTATGAACACCGCACCCTCTTCTTTCATTAAATCACGCTTAGTCGCCAGATGACTGACAAAAACAATAGCATAAAAGGGAAATGGTCCACAACCAATATTTATATTTCACCCTAAAAGACCCACAGCAAAATCCGTGGTGTAAAAAACACGCAGGAGTCACTATGCTATCTACAAGGCCTTCAAAGTAGACAGCAAAATAAGCACTAATATATTTTCAGCCATGGAGCTATCTGTATTCACAGATCTGTGGAAGTTATTTAAAACCTACAACACAGCACAAAGATGGAGATTTGCCTGCACATGGGTGGGAGGCAGCAGAACCGTAATATACTGCTGTATCCATCATGTTTTTGTGTATCCCTCTGGTAGACTGCTGTCTTAAAAGGTTTTAATTGGATTTAGCATTTTATTAACAGCAAGCCATCGCGGAATTGTTCAAATCTGGCACAAAGGCTAAGCACACAACATAATTCTGCAAAGCACAAATTAAACCGTAAACCTTTGTTTCTGTGCCGCTTTCCAAAAAGATGAGCTGTTGAGTAAAAATGAAGGAATGTTAATTAATCGGATTAAATCCTGTCAAGCTTGCAAATAATTAACTCCAGAAATTGTAATGAATTAAAATAGCTGATTAAAATGTACTATCAGTTTAAATCAGCCTCTGATGTTCTGAACTATGGGATGTCAAGGGGAAATGAAATAAAACAGCTATTCGATGCATATCAAAATTTTATCTAGGAACCAACGTTTTCATGTAGCAAGATGGAGGTTTTGTTAGAGAATAACTAAGCATGCATTTTTACGGCAAAAGCAGAATATGCTCTAAGGGTCCATTGAGAAAATCTTTGATAAGAGTGACTCCGACCTGAAATGAATACTGTATGCACATTTAGGGGCATATTTACAAGGGGATTGCTCCACCAGAATGTCACTTTTACCAACATTACGGTGGCACATTGCCCTGCACCATATTTACAAAGTGGCGTTCAGCTAATTTTTGTGGCTTGACACCGATTTGTAAATATGGTACCATTTCTCGCAGGTATCTGCATGAAAAGGGAGTGCAATGGGTGTTGCTGTTCCACTGCAACATCCATTGCTTTTTGACCATTGTATGACAGAGGCATGCCGGGCTAAACCGCACGTGCCTCTACAACACAGCCAGAACAACAAATTCATCTGAACAACGCATTCCTTTATCAAGCAATTTCGTGGTAAAGGCATGATTGGTACCGGGATGTGTGGTTAAGCTCACAACCCAGCCCCTCCACCCTGAGCCTAAAACCCTGGACCCTGCCAAATAAACAACACAACCCCCATGAGCCCTAAAAACTACCCCATCCCTAAAACCATCCCAACCTCCCCATGCCCTAAGCCCTAAAACCCAACCCCTGCCTATAAACAACCACGACCCACCTGAGCTAAAAAAACTACCACCCACACCTGTCCATGTCAAGCTTTCGGTCCTAATGCTTCCTGTTCCTGTTCTTGCCCATACAGACATCTAGAAAGCACACTGCCTTAACCACACATATGCGTGGTTAAGGCATATGCATGGTTAAGGCAAGCAAGGTTGTGCTTGCTGGGAAATCACACGTGTGGCTCTGCTCACATTACAAAGGCCATTTTCTCTTTTTGACGCTGCCCCAGATTTACAAGGATCTGTAAATCTGACGTAGCTCTAAAAACGTATGCCATACGATAGCAGGAGTTTCAATGGTGAAACAAGGAGAAATACCTTTATTGGTCCTCGTTTTTGCTTTTTCTATGTGTACTACATTTTGCAGCACACATAGAAACAGCAAAACACCATTAATGATTGTTTATGTGCAAGAAGTTGCCCCTGCCTGCACAAAAACAATTTTTATATAATAAAGATTTGCTACTTCTATGTGTGATGCAGTATGCAGCACACATAGAAGTATCAAATCACCATTATTGATTGTTTATGTCCAAGAAGGGACACCTTCTTGCACACAAAAAAAATCATTCACTTCAATGCAGGCACCCTTGCTAGCGCCACGCTAAGAATAACACAGAGGTGCACCGTATTGTTGAAAATACGATGCATCCCTGAATTTTAGAAACGGTGGAGTGCGGCGCTGTGAAATTTGCTGCAGCGCCGCGCTCCGCCATTTCCTTGTAAATATGCCTCTTAGATGGGTATTGAACAAAAGCAGTATGTCATCTTTCAGTGTGAATTTGTGCATGGTTTAATACTGGAAAATTATAAGCTCATTTTGAAAGTGGATATTCTTTGGGGTCACAGGCTTCAGCAACCCCTCAGTGCCAAATAGGCCTGGGCAGTGAATTACATTCCGCTCATGGAATTTGCGGAATTTGGGTAATTTCGCATTCCGCGGAGAAGGCAGAATTGGCAAAAATTCTGCGATCCGCGGCTTCGCAGAATTTTTTGCTTGTTTGCGCTTTCAAAATGAGTGTTCATGAGATATTTCTCCCAGAGCACGCAAACAGCAAATGCAAACAGGAAAAAAGCATCGCGAATGGGCGGAACAAGCAATTCCGTGTGTTCACAGAACTTTTGCGTGCTCGCAGAGATTTTTTACCATTTTGCGGAGCTTTGAGTAGCGCGACTACTCAAATTCCGCCCACCCCTAGTGCCAACAGTACTACTTACTGTTCGCTTAGCTATTAAATGAGTCTTAAGAACCCAAGAAAATGAAGAAAGTGGTAGTTAATTTGAGTTGCCATCTTCAAAAAGATCCAACAAGCACTGTAATCAATGTCAGGATCCAAATTTAGGGAAATCCCAGGGCTGTATATTACACAAAGTAATAGAGGTGCAATGGGTGCTTGACCCTAGTTTTATTCCCCTTTACCTGAGGGGTTCTTTGATATTGTAGAACAGGCTGCAGATGCCATCATGCATTGTTGTTATGCCATGGATCACGTTGCACAAAATGTATGCTGGGGCGCATCCAAGGGAGCATTCACTCATTTACATGGGTGCATGGTCACATGCAAAGGAGTGTACATTTTTTCTTTGTGCCCATGTCATATTACAGAAGCAGGTGAAGAGGCAAAGCAGCTCTCAGAAAGTGTACTGATTGTGCTTCACATATGAAGGTGGTGCACAGTCAGTACCCCCAAAGGTTACCCCTTGGGAGATGTACAGAGGTCACTTAGACCACTCAGGCATTCCACAGCAGGCAGGGGAGTGACACAAGGACCTACCAACGGGATATCGCTGAAAGTCAGACTGGTTATTTTAAACAGCTGGTCCACATTCCATAGAGCATTTCTGTCCCAGGCTGAAGTAACCACACCTAATAAAGGGTACACAACGGCACAGCTCCGGTATGTGTGCCAGATAAGTATTAGGACCTAGGGCTTGCAAATGTTATTTGTCTGCTCTCTGTTGTGACTCCTATAAATATCTGGATTTGATTCTGTGAGATATGTGGAATCTAAACATTGCATTTACACTTATAGAATATAATATTTATCTACTTCTGCTGATTTCATCACAAGTTGGGCAATGGCACTTTTTATGCTAATTCTAAAAGCCTTGTTATACCTCTTTACAAAATATCCTCCCGTGGTAAACAAGCATGTTTAACACTTTTGCCACTCTTATGACTTTGGTGAAATGACTCGAGTAAATTTAAAATGTTCACTTAGTGATTGTGTATCAGTAAAATAAGATTCGATATAACTTGGAACAGGATGGAACTTCTCTTTGACTATGGGGTATACACCCTTTACAACGAAACTTTCACAACGCACTACCATTACAACGCAGGCATTACAACGCAAACCATTACAACGCATTGCGCTGGGGGGCGCTCTAGGATAGGGAATAAGTTTAATTTTCTATCCAACACCTTCCCTAGTGTCCACGGGGACTGGAGTTGGAATAGAAAAATAAACTTTTCACTATCCAGCACCTCTAAGCGCTATGCTTTGTAATAGATTGCGATGTAAAAACCGCGTTGTAAAAGCATGCGTGGTAAAAGCATGCGTGGTAAAAGCATGCGTTGTAACGTCATACATCCGACTATGGTTATGTCTTTATGAAGATGATTTGCAGGTAGACAAAACCTAGGTAGGAATATTGCACAAGTCTTATTTTTGTGAAAAGACTTGCTAAGGGGATATCATTTTTTCCAAAATCTATTTCATTTTGAAACACCGAATGCAACTAAAATCTTTGTGAAATGAGATAATGACTATTTATAAAAATATTCCATGTAAGGGGAGATGAGAAGTGTATTTTTCTGAACACAGTACTGCTAAATCTAGTTACGTGTCACTACACTTCTAAGATCCTAAACATTACATGTAGTAAATTCCAATCCTCCCTCTGACAGTGGCATGAGGATGTTGCACAGTTCATACATTACACTAGAATGGGGAAATTTACGTTTTTCATAATAGACTACAGTCTATTAGATTATTTCAAACCAAACAGTGGTATTATTAGTGATGTAATTGACAGTCATGCAGACAAAACACTTTATCCCCTTCCAGAAGCAAACATTAAAGCATGGATATAAAGTGACTTGGTATGTGGGCACTGCGAATTTACCCAGATGGAAAAGGTGCCTTGCTCCGAGATGCAATCCTATTGTTATGCAGCTGCTTTTTTGGCATGTGTAGAGTTCATGAAGGATATGGTGGCACTGCTACAGACTTAAGTGATAAAACCGGTCAATTTTCACCATCATTAAGAAACCATTGGCTATTTAGTATTTGTAACCTGCTTTATATAGTGCTTCATATGGCACTTCTAAGCAGTGTCAGTAATATATGTTAATACATTTAATGTAATGGTACTTCATTTATCGACCCCATAATGGTAGGAGGCTGACTGCTTTGCCAAGGATTGAACTTGTGAATATCTATCGGTTGCAGATGTTAGTAGTGGGCATTAAATCAGTGAGCCAACATGGTGCCACAGTGGCAACTAGTGGCATAAGGCAATAGAACATACTGCACATTTCTCATTTTGCTCAAAAGATTAGAATGAACCACTAATTGGAATAAAAGCTCTGAATGATGTCAATCATAAATTGATGGGCATAACCTTCAGCACACTAATGTATATAGGTGAGGGGCTGTCAGTTCAGAATGATTTACATTTTCTGAAACCATTTGCAAAGCATGAAAATGACAGCATTGCTAGTAATTATTGTTACACATGTATCATAGTTATTTGCCTAAAACCTTGTAAGTAGATTGGGGCCGGAGAGGGACCAAAAGCAGTCCTTGCAGATAACGAAACCTGTCCAGCTCCCTTACACCCACCCACTCTCTCTCTTTGTACTCTGATGTTATCCTTTTCTTGTCTCTGTCTTTGCTCTCTTTCTCTCCACATCTGCTGTCTCTCCTTCTCCCACGCACTCTGTTGCTGCACTACTGTACAAATGCAAGGGCTTTCAAAAATCAGTCTCCTATAGCTCCAATCTCCAGAGAATTGACTGATGAGAGAAATGGCCAGTCCAAACGAATGATGTATTGCAAAATGAAGGGACCCTCTAACCCCCTCGAGAATGTGACGAGGTGCCCTTGAGTTTCCCATACCTCACAGATATTCAGTAACTCTTGGCTAAATGGGAGGTCCCTAAAGGGTTGGTGCCCTTCTGCACTGCAGTGGCTGCAGGGGACTGTATTATGCCCCTGGTCCAACCTTTTAAGTAGATTGCAAGACACACCAAAGTGGCTACATTTTCCAGTCTTTGAGTCCTTTCTGCAGTAGGCAGTAACAGACAACTGGCAAACATGAGAATGCGGCCTCACCATCCACAGACTGCTACCGCCTTTACCTGTAAAAATTCTTCTTCTACCCTCAAGTGTGCTTCCTCTACCTGGCTGTTCATGTCTTATTATGTTCTGTTCTATTATTGTATCAGACGAAAATCTAAATAGAACAGCCCTTGGCAAGGCCAAAGTAAAATGCAGACACAGTCTTCGAAGCTTGGGTTGCCTATGCTGTGTAATTGTATGATATGGTAGTTGCTTGTAAAGCCCTTGGTGCAGCCCTCAAGCCACCTCAAAGTACTAGGATTCCCTAATAAAAGTACATTGAGTTATGGTGGTGTTCTACCAGGTGACGGGCGAATGCTCACCCTTCACTACAAGAAGTTGATAGAACAATGTCAGTATCGGTGTGCCTTATACATTAATAGAAGCAAATGCAACACCACATCTTTTTCCACCTCGTGGGAAAACGCAAACCTGATTGATGAAGGGAAGACGGAATATGGGGCCAACAGCAGCGGCCGGTGTAGGTAAGCGCGGTACGGCGGTGGGGAGGGGCAGGGGGTGTTGACAGACAACACAATATGATTTATTTAATTATTTATTTATTTTATTTTCCATATTCCATCATCTGTCAACATCCCCCCGCCTCGCACTTACCTGCACCGGCTGCTGCTGGGGGCCAATATATACATGCTGTTGCTGCAGTTTTAAATCCACACAATGAAAGATTAGTATCTAACATAGGTGATCTGTTGCTTTTAGTGATAGATAAGAATGAACCAGGTAAAGGCTCATGTTTTGGGTGGCTGGGATCCCCCTGCACATTGCTTCTTTCCAGCCTACAATCATGCAAGATAACTGAAAGGGAACCTGGGACGGAGTCAGATAAAATATTGCTGGTGTGAGTGGGTTAAGTTTATTTTCTGCTTGTGTATCCTCTGCTGGCTGCTTACTGACCCCGTCTGAGCCTGGGGACGTCTACCCTCCCAGCCTGCTCATAACCGGCCTCCAGCCCAGCACAGAGCACCGGCTTAATGAGCTGAGAGGCTCCACTCTCTTGTAAAAATACAGACTAAATGGGGTTGCGAGGTGAACTAATTCAGGAAACTAAAACTTTAGTCTCAGGTTAGGAGGCAATAAAGAGGAGACCATCAATCTGTTGACAGCCGTGTCAGATTACACAGTGAGAGGACACAGACGTGCGCAGGAAAGTCTCAGCACTGACCCCCCGCAGACATTCTTTATGCTGACTGGGACAACAGCATGATTTACCACCACCTTTATTTGTGCATCAGCTTTTACCCATGCTCTAACTTACTGACCAAGTCATTATGGACTAAACACTGAGGAGAAATGAAACAGAGAATTCTGTTACAAAGGGGTTTTGTACAAATACTCGTATGATATTGCAGCAAGCAAATGGGCACAGTTGTTGAGTATATGGAATATATATATATAAAAATAAATATATATATATTATATATATAGTTTGGAAGGTATCTCACATACATATATGTATAGTAGTATAATACTTTTTATCTACGGAGGGCTCTTTTGAAGCAAACGTGCAATTTATCACATCTGGGCGCATAAGGACAGTGATTTATGGATGCAATGCAGTGTTAGTCCGCGCAATCTATAATTTATTCAAGATTAAGAGATAACTACGTTATGCTTACTCCTGAATGCTCATTAACTATACTAACCATACATGGTCTGAAATAAATCTGACGATATAGAAAATATATTTTATGCCAGAGGTATTCACACTGGCTTCCTATCAACAAAGGAATCTTGTTCAAGGCACTAGTGCCAGTTCATGGGGCACTGTACCAGACCGGTGCGGCCTACCTCAGAACAAGCTTCACTTTCAATGCTCCGGCAAGAAACTTGAGGTGCGCCAACAAATTGCTAGCAGTGGCTTCTGAAATTTGGTGTGACAAAATTGGTGGTAGGTCACTCATTCCATCTAGGAACAGCAGTCTGGAATAAGCTCCTTATTGGGCTCTGTGCAGTTAGCAATGTTGCGGTGTTTAAATAAAAGGCTGAAAACCTGGCTTTCCTTGAAGGACTATTATGTCAGGACCCTGTTTTATATCTGACCTACGCTTGGGAGCCGCTATACTGCTAGGAGTAGCTGTGCACGGTACAAGTTGACTTCCATATCAGGTGTCAATTTTGATATTTACTGATCTTTCTCAGATGTTCAGTGGAAATAGACAGCTCTGATACTTTCGGAGCTCTGATAATGTTTTCTGGAATTCGAAAGATCTATCTTCTCAAGGTTTCACAAATTGGTCTTGATGATCATGATCAGTAATTGAATAGTAAAATCAATGCTTGTGCGTTGCCTTCCTTCCCATGTCTTAGTATGACATTGACAGTCACTACACAGTTCATGACTACTGCAAAATTTCGACTTTGGAAAATATTTGCATGGCATAAATTGCATCCTGGCATGTTTTCACTGGCTCCCTAAAGAGCCAGGAACTTTGTTTTCGACTCTTGGGAAAATGTTATGGCCAAAGTCATGCTGCTACAATTTATTTATTTATAAAGTTTTATATATATTTCATAAAGCCAATCATTTTAGAGGTCCTATATTCTTCTAAGGTGAAACATCAGTCTGCAATGGAGGAAAAAAGTGTGTCTTTAAACATGTTTAGGATTCATCGCCCGTCCCAAAACGACATCATTTCCCCTTTCAGCCGCCATTTTCTGCATGCAATCATTTTTCATTCAGTCTTGGTTAGTTTCAGTCAGTAACGGGCACAGAACATTCCATTCAATCCCAGCTAGGACAAAGCAATGATCAGTGGTGTGAAAAGGCGCAGGCGTTCATATACATGAATTACACGGATGACTGAGCCGTCTGTCGACCAATGACTGCTCAGCCCATTTCAGTCCCGCTATAAGTTTAGATTAATTTAATTTCTCATAAGTCATCTTGAAGACATTTCACACCGGCGTTCCCTTCAAGGAGACAAAACGCCCTGCTGTACGAGTGTTAGAAAAATCTGACAACAAACGCAAGCATCCCGTCGCCAACCGGCTCTGTACCTATGGATGATTCATCAGGCGGATTTATCTGTAATCTATTTTTCTTCTATTTTTCAATTATGCATCTGTCGCCGCATCACCCAGTGAAAATGATCTCCCTCCGATGTGATCTGGAATCCTGCACATTGGTAATTGGATTCACAAGATGTAAATCGCCAGAAAAGAGCTGCATCTTCTGGGCCACAGTAAAGAACATTATTCTACAAAAATGCCCTTCATTTGATCTCAGTAATAGTTTCCCACTCTCTAAAAATCACAGTCAACCTCGTGCTTATTGCGGGCAAATGAGAGAGCCTGTGGTTGCTATTTCTACCAGCTGACGCCAACCAATGAGCAAGAAATGGCTTGACACTGTTGAAGAGTTCAACCCTTTCCAGTTAAATGGGTTGGATGCACAATGCTGAGCATTAATCAATTTTGAACTTTCTTGACATTGTGCCTCTTCTTTTCTGAATAATTCCCATTAAAGAACTCTGCTGATGGATTCCTAGTATTTAAACAAAAAGAAGCAAGCACATTAATTCCTATTAAGCCAGAAGTCTTTGTTGCAGGTCAGAGCCTGAGGTGGATCTGATTAAATTGCACTTCTTAAATTAGAATAAAGTATACTGTAATCAATGTATGTAATGCTTAATGCATAGGCTGCTAGGCTTACTGCAGCACTCCATATGCACCGTTGACACCAGATGTTTTGCATCAGAGGCGCATCCAAGCACTAATATGTCACTCAACAATGAGGTCAGTTTCAGATGAGAAGTGTGGACTCAGAAGATATCATATAGTCATGTGCAATTTGATATATTGATCCAGGAAAAAACGACTGAAATACAATACATATGCAATTGAAGACCTTGTTTTCTGTCTGATGTTTCACCAAGGAGCGATGTTGCAGTTGAATGACATGCTGGCATTGAAACCAATTGACATACGGAATTATGGCATGCACCATGGTGGTCCCAGACAAACAAAAATCCTGAGATGACAGCACACGCTGGGAGAAAACCCCCAGTGTGGAGGGGTGGGGGCATTAATTACATTATTTCTGAAGATTATCTTCTACTCTAACGGGTTCTATCTGCCACAATGCCATTATTAGCACCATAACCACCATGCCAGATTAGCATGCTGGACCTGCTCCAGAAGAGGATTCCTTCGTGTAAGTAAGAAACATTTTGGCTATAAACACAATGGACACTTTTTAAGAGGGTAACCCAGATGTGGCTTGCATGGGTTCTGTGATTTGTATGACAGAGGCCCTTCCTCCACCACAAGAGACATTCTGTAGCCTTACCGCCAAATGCACAAGGAGGCCCCTAGTCCTTGCCTTTTATAGGATTAACCAGGGTGCCAATATCTTGAATAGTGTTTGTAAATATCCCCAACAGATCTACGTTTTTGCGCTTTCGACTATTTTGCATTGTGGCCCTCGTAGATACCCTGCTCCTTGCTTTTCCTGCCCATGTCCTAAATTTACATCTGTCAAAAAATCGGCCATGCTGCAGTTTTTCCTTAATTGTAAGTGGACTTTGCAGTCAGAAATATCGATAAAACTTAGTTCACAAAACCAGCACTGACTTTACAACCACAATATACATTTGCACAACTAACTAATAATTAAGAAGAAAAAGAAAGGTTTATGCATTGGATTGCTCATGTCTACGGCATGCAATGTAATTTGGGCTTCTTTGATGCGCAGAAGGCAAAGAGTTGTTCAATACATTGTGAAGATGATCATTATCTATTTCATACAATTCATTTATTTTAAATATCTGTGAAATGATTACTAAGGTTAATTCACTCATATACTTTCACTTCAGACATTATTCTTCAGTCTTACATTTCTTAAGCTCTACCAGGGCTGATTAGCCTAGCTCATATGTGTTTGAGAGTTCTGGGTCATAAAGTTTCTCTTAACAGTATTCCACAGCCAGCATACACAAAAGCATGAAATAGGCTTTTGATCCATCAACACAGTGATGCCAGTCCAAGCAATTCTTGAGTGCCCTAGATGCATTGCAACAAGGTGAATAGAAGAAGTGGCTTTGAAATCAACAGTGAGACATAAGTTCAAATAAAGGACGGCACCCTTTATATAGGCTTGTGCGTTGAACTTACACAGCATAGCATAATGTAAACCACTTTCCATTTAAGCTTTCTTTATGAACACCACCTTTGAAGAAAGTAACAGCAGTAGCAGACAGGGGTTTGTTGTCTTTTACAATGGGAAATTGATTCTAGCCTGGTCACGTAACAGAGAGAAACAAATGTGGTTTGTTTTTCATTACTCCACATAGTCTGATGTAATTGCTTCCCCAGCAATACATTAGATGGAAGAAGTGTCTCTTTCAGTCACACCATAAGACTTTTCAATGTTTGGAGGTCAGAATGTAGCAAAATCCTGAGTATGAAAATGTGCAAACCAATGAACTTCAACAATGCAGAAAGAGAAGACTCCAAACAGTAATGTGTTTCTCACTTCAGCTGTTTAGTGTGGCTCTTTAAAATAAGTGATACGCTCAAGAGACCCACAAATCTTTAAATGTAATTTTCAGCATCTCCTTATAACTATGAGGGGGGAGGTTATAAATTGGCAGATGAACCACCGGTCCCCCAACATGCAGGAATGTAAATGTCAGCCACAGAGGCAGATGCCCAGATGCCAAATGTAGGTTACCGACAGGCAGATCCATCTTCCACTAAGAATGCAATGGCCATTGTTAGTCAGTCAATTGTCGTCCTGTGAACAGACCGTTTAGGTCTACGCAGTCCATTGCAGTTGTTGCAGTAGACATCTGTCCACCATATTTGGAGGTAGGTGCCATCATGGAGAGAGGAACAAGGCAAATAAACCCTGGCTAGCTAACACCGTAGAAAGATTATCAACTGGCTAATGAAAACAGAAATTACACATCAGAAATTCCACAAATCAGTCATGGCACCCCTGGAGAAAGTTAAGCAATGAGCAGCACCTGCTGCAACAGCTACAAGGCAGACTAAACCAAACCATTTCATCATACCTCACAGAATACCACCATGGCCAACCGAAGAGCAGTAAAGTGTACAAAAATCAAGTAACAGTAACTATGGATGAATTTGAAAAGGTAGAGAACAGTTGTTTGAAGCTATAGTGCAGACAAATACCCTAGTTAGCATAGGACAATGGAGAACAAAATTATGGACAGAGAGACTGGTGTGTCCACAGTGTGACACCCACATGATCACTGAGATACAATGACTTCCATGCCAAGGGGGAGCTGACATTTATCTGTGCACAATTCCAACAACATGCAGTGGAACTTGGCATCTAAGTGAGGCCCTTAGTCTGCAGTCGTGGGAGGAGAAGTTGCTGAGGATTCTGCAAATGGAAGGTATTGTTGGCATTGAAGGCAGAGTGAACACTAGTAAGTACACTGTGGCAAAAGCATGCAACAAGAGGACCAAGACATACAAATTGTTTCCAGCCTATGCTGATCTAACTCTGCAGATAATCAACAGTGTAGCAAATAGTTTCCCCATACCCGACAGATTATTTCCAATATCATATAATGCAAAGCAGCATAAGGTCGTACAGACATAGGCTTCTGGTGGATCCCCACCGAGACCAGGAAGACCGTCACCCAGGCCCTCGTCACCAGCCGACTGGACTACGGCAACGCCCTCTACGCCGGTACCACCGCCAAGCTCCAGAAGAGACTCCAGCGGATCCAGAACGCCTCAGCCAGACTCATCCTCGACATCCCACGAACCAGCCACATCTCCGGACATCTGAGAGACCTTCACTGGCTCCCCGTCAACAAAAGAATCACCTTCCGCCTCCTCACCCACGCACACAAAGCCCTACACGACCAAGGCCCGAGCTACCTCAACAGCCGAGTCAACTTCTACGCTCCCAAACGCCACCTCCGATCAGCCAACCACGCCCTCGCCGACGTCCCCCGCATCCGAAGAGCGACTACAGGAGGAAGGTCCTTCTCCTACCTGGCCGCCAAGACCTGGAACTCCCTCCCGACCGACCTGCGCCTGACCCAAGACCACCTCTCCTTCAGGAAGAAGCTGAAGACCTGGCTGTTCGAGCAGTAGCGGCACCCCCCCCCCCCCCTCCCCCCAGCGCCTTGAGACCCTACGGGTATGTAGCGCGCTCTATAAATGTCATTGATTGATTGATATAGGCAGTAAATGCAGGTTTTGTCTCAAAAACCATATAATGAGACCAAATGCAACAATGCAGCAAAATAAACAGCACAACAAATGAAAATAAACCAGTTGCCATTCCATCAAGGACACATATAAGCCCACCTTGGCGAGACCATGTCTTCACTGAACAAACTACATAACGCCACAGTCACCTATTCAAGAGTCAAATGAGGCTTTGACAGCAGTAAGGGGAATACCAGCTGTGAGTTGAAGAGCTACTTTGGATATGTGTCTCATATCTCCCACCTTAAACTTCAGGCAAATTGCATGCAGTGGCTATCAAGTGATGTTTCATAAAGTGTCCGGTGAAAATATCAGAACACAGAACCATGTAAGGTTCCAAAGCAATAGGTCTGGGTTGGTCCTCTCCCATTACTTGGTGAAAATACTGCAGAAAAAAACCCTGGACATCAGACCAATCACATTGCAGTTGAGGCTAAGAAGGCTTTACACATGTATTGTTTGCATGTCCACGTAAGGCTCATCACAGTGCTGGTGTGCTTGCAGAAAGTAGTGACTGTTAAGCATCATTGATCTATCAAGGCATGATGTATCTGTGTTTCAAACAAGTATCATTTGAGGCAAAAGCACATCATTCAACTTGGAACAAAGCTGATGAGCCTATGGTGCAAATGTGAACACCTTTAATGGATTCCTTCTGGGAAGTACAATTTATAGATAAGCAGTTGGGCTGCCACATATTAATTGGTTACACGTTACCACTTGTACTCGCAAACCTTCAAATAATGATTTGTTATAGTAAAGCCCTGAAGTGGCATCTGATGTCACTACAAACAATAAGAGGTATGGAGGGCACAGAACTATGGACATTTGCGTCATCTTCAATGTGGTTATCCTATTAGTTTTATGGTGATAGCTTTAGGGTGATTGTCAATTCGACTGCCTGCATCATTGAGGGTGGGTCCTATTTCTATGACAGTATTAATATCTGTCCATCATTTTTTTCAAAGACATATAAAATTGCGAGATAATTATGCTTTAGAATGGTTGTATTAGGTGGGGATATGTTTTTGCATTTGTGGAACAATCTTGTTGGTCATTGTGTGTAATTTGTGTTATGTGCATGTTTTCCTGCTCTGGTGTGTGCCAACTTAACTTTGATCTTGTACATCAGCCGGAATTTGTTCCACAACAAACTCCAGGTGGAGGTGTGTTAGCACTGTTTGCAGAAGCAGGACCATCTCGTATCTGATGTATGAAGTGTGAGTGTTGGCCTGCATTCCCTATTCATGTTTTTTCCTTCATTGCATAATTGACACATTTTCAGTCATGTCACTGCTTGTGGAAATTACGCTCTAAACAGCAAGACAGACAGGCATGTTTTGGCATTCCATCTGGCAATACACAGAACTTGCTCTATCAATGGGGGTGTACATGTGTGGGGCACCCAGCAGATGCATTTGTGGTAGTTGGGGAGCCATGTGTATACACTCTAAAGATGGCAGAGAGTAAATGATGGCATTGTCGTGACATCTGCAGATTTTGGGCAGTTCATCCACATCTACGAACTCTAAATGACCCCCATGCAGTGCCTACAGAAGGTACTGTGGATGGGAAAATTAGATAGATTTTTGTGCAGGGTTTCTATAACCTAATGTTCAAAATCAGGCATCTAATCATCCACAACAAAAACAAAACAATATTCAGGAAATGATGGAGACCAAATGGCCATTAGGTGAATCAGTTCCCAAGTACCTGAAAAATGGATCTATTTGTCTTCTCCTTTACTCTTTAGGAGGGAGCTAAAGGGAGCTCCAAAGCAGAGTAAAATGACAAAGGGGGCAGACTTGCCCGGTTCAACTCCAAGTACCTCACTTGACCAGCGAGACGTAGAGGAAGAACAGGCACAATATCTGTACTTTTTGTTCAACCGTTATTCAACCTTAGCAAGACACAACTAATCTGAATATAAAATGTTTCTTTTTCAGATAGAATCTGAAATATCAGATAAGGTGCAATTTTCCATATCTGGGAAGAGAAGCAGAAGCACTATTTGGGCTGGGATAGCCCCAACACACAAGACCTAACTAGCAATGACCATTGTGATGAGTTATATGAGACCTTACTAAGACGTTTTTAACATTAACAATGTACATAAAGTCATTGAAAGAAAGAAATGCAGCCTCCTTGGTCAGAGATGGTTTACATTTTAAAAGCAATTATCTCCTTGACACATCCATTTTGGTTTAGTATGGCTATGTTTTCATGTGAATTGTGCTGTGTTTTTAACATTCCTAACAATGAAAAATCTGTGAGTTGATGACCATGCCTCCCGACGACAAACTGATTTTGTGACATGAATTCTTACTTCTATTTTTTAATGACACCTTCAGGACTTCCACTCACAGCCGGCAAAATTAAATTTTACATTTAACCTCCAAAAGAAAAGATTTTTCTAATTAAAGTACTTGTTTCAGCAGGGTTATTTAATAACCTCTGCCCATGCTTCGTTGAACATATTAAACAAATGTTAATAACATTTTGTTAACTGCATCCCTTTCATAAAATATGTGTAGAACAAGAACACAAATGATCAGACCTAACTTCCCAATGCCTGGCGTTTTTTGCTATTTGTCACCCTGCTCACCAAGCTTGTCCAAGATCCAGGTAAGACTTTTAAGCAAAACAAATGCCAACAGACAGAGTCACAGAAATATCCTTGTTACAAGTAAGAGTAAACACTTGAAAAAAAAGCAATAATACGCAAGCCAAAGACACCCACATCCTCCCAGTAGTGTACGTGACAAACACCTCAAGTCCAACTAAACTATGTAAATAGCTAAAAGAGGGACATTAGCTATGCTGCTGGAACAATCTTTTCCACTCTTTGCCAAATCTATGCTGCTTGTAGGGGTACTCAGATAACCCTGGTGGCGGGCCTACTCAGCCACTAGGCTTGTCTTCCTCTAGGAAATGACCATGAATATTGGTTTTTAGGAAACATTTACAAAAGACAAGGTCATGTAAAACTAATTGAGGGGCTAACTTTTTGCCCAAGACATAAGACATTTAACAAACAACCTATTAATCGACTAGAGCCTGAGTGAAGCCTGTCACAGCACAAGAACCTCAGATAGGAATGACTTGATAGACTGGCAGCTGTGTATGGTCAAGTGTGAATCCAATGAATTGACGAAGGTTTAGTCAATGTGAAGGCGACGAAAGGCTGAACAACAAAGGAAATCAGGATTGTTTAAGTGTATACAGTAACAAACATCAAGCAGCAGTAATTCCAATTGGCTTATGTCACAGACAACTCTAGGCCTCCCAAGAAGAGAGATACTCAACACCCGCTCAGGCACAGTATCTGCAAGATTCTCTTATAGAGCCAGTCACCAACTCAACAATATGTTAAAGGAACCACATACAGCCCAATAGGATATAACGATATCCTTCAGGGATTTGCCAATAAAAGACCTCCAATTAGCTGTTCTCTTCAAAGAATAAAATGTGTGATCAATAAGTGAAATAAAATCTTCTATGATCGAGTAAAGTGTGAGCAGGATGCAGCCATCGTTACCTTTCTTTGCAAAGTAGGTGCATTAAAGGTAAATTGGAACTTCAGGCTAGAGGCACCCTTAGATATAACGGATTCTATAACATAAGACTGAAAGCTATGCCATCTCACAAACCTCACGTTTTCTGCAGGGTAGCAACAATGCTACTGCATATATAAACAAGCTTATCTTCAATCTATAAAAACGTCAATGACAGGAAAAATATTGTAAGGAAGTAAACTTTCACAGATGTAGGTTGCTTGCTTCATTAGAGTCATTTGATATGCCGCATTAAATCACTAATAGAACCAGCAGCACATAAGTGACCACATTATGACATCAGCCAAATGGATTTTAGTGCAATATTGTGATTTATTATGCACATAAGTAAAAGAGCCTATAAAGCACAACAAGATGTCCCTGCACAGAAAACCACCTCCTCCTGGGCAAATGTGTAATCATTATCACTGCACTAATAGCCAGCAGTAGATGTTACTCAGGAAGTAACATCCTGGGTGTAGCTCTGTAAAGGAGGGCATCATTTAGGGGCGGCTACCCCTTTATGCTGCTTGCCACCCAGGGGACTGCTTTGGAACCCATATGAATTACCGAATCCGACCACTATGCTGCCCTTTGAAAGTGAAAATACCTTTACATTTTGCTAGGTTTATTAGCTTGTAGTCTGTATCGATCAGAGGCAACTAATACTTTATATATTTTCATAGAGAAGTGTGGCTCACTGGTTAGAGCAGGCAGACCCTGAAGCAGAGGTCAGACCCGGGACCAGGGTTCGATTCCCGACGCGGCAGGGTGTTGAGCTCAAATGTCCACGGACTCGATAATTCTCGCTTCGGTGCCTGACCTAATCATGGGTTCACACTATGCAACTCTGGGCATTAAGCTTGCTTAATCTCCACAACGGCCCCCCGCGGCGGGATGCCTGGCTTTCACCTTGGGGATGCCCTGTAGGGGCTATCTCACAGGGAAAAACCAGGACGGGTTCCCAAGGCAAGCGCGGAGATACCCCTTTGGGGGTCGATTCTGGCGCTATATAAGAAATGCAATAACAATAATAATAATAATAAAGGATTGGCTAGGTAATGCGGGGGACCCTTCAGGAGGTTAGAGCTTGCCCACTGGAGCTTCCTGAAAAGCCATTTGTGTCCAATTATTTGTGATGTCCCATCCAACAGCCCTACGACTTTGGGAAACTGACACCACCACTGTTAAAGGGGCTTAGAAACTGTTACTTCCACTCCTAAAGATAATAGTTTAACTTGTGTAACTGACTCATAAATGGCCAGCTATAAGAGAACAGAGATCTCCCTGTCAAATGGCTAGATATGGATCACCCCAATAAAAGGACCTCAGAATTGAGCATGGGAGCACTGCCTTATCCCAGAGTTACCCTAGAGTTATCTCCAGATGATGAAAGTAATTGAAGAATACAAGAAGAAAACTAATGGCCTCCCAGATATGGGAATACATGTAATAACTGTAGAATCAGAAAAAAATTGCCACATTATGCAGGTTATTTTTCATTTTATTCAGATTTCCAATATCAGCCAGCAGCTGCTGGAAGCAGTGACACTGTGCCACTCTCTAAACATAACGATGGATTTGGGGAGTTAGGCTTTGGCATTACTGTGTAGTCAGTAACTATCAGTGCTGGTTCCGTATGAATTACCAAGGACCCTACAATGAAATCTTTACTATAGGCACGTCACACTTTGAGTCTGAGTGGTTTTAAAATACTATGCGGAAGTGCAGATTGAATTTTTGTATAGTTGTATGTTTAGGGACTGGTGGGAAAAATGGGGTCTCCCAGAGAAAGGGCAAGGGAGTTAACACAAGGAAGGTAATGATCGCTCATGAAGTTATAACTTTGTGTTTATTTATATACCCTGCACTTTTTTCCATAGATGTGCATGCATATGCTTCTCAAATTTATTTGGCTTAAGTGTGTAATTGAGGTGGAAGGGTACCGCAACCCTTGTATCTTGGGCGGTTGGTGGAGTTCTTCAACTGTTTTTTTTAAATTGGGAACAATAGAATTAGAAAAAAACAGTAACATTTCTGCCACTATTACTACTGATGAATGCCTGCCCCGTGGAGGAAATAAGGGGATGGAGAAACAATCAAGGAAATCGGCTGATTTTTGTGCATTTCCACCCATGCTCTTTGAATCCGATTTCACGGGGAACGTGGTAAATACCGAAGCAGCAAACCCATAATGTGATGTGCAGATGTCTAAATTTACAAATTGTCTTTGTGATCGGGCCTTGCAATATTAGGCGCTTAACTGCATAGCAGGACAAACACCTATAGCAGGTGAAGGTGGTTTTAATAAATTTCGCGTGCATCACGATATATTAGAGCTAAAGCCTGCCTCGTGAGAACAAAGATCCATCGCATTATGAATAACTTGCTCGTGGCCCCCACAAGTCCGTTCAGAATAATTGCTAAATTCATTAGTGTGCTGCCTTTTGCCTGACCCTGTCTGACTTTTCATGATACTTAATATACAGCTGCTTAAGATGCTAGGTGCCTGGGATTGAGAGGCAGGCTGGCATTTCTCCGACTGTAATGGTTCTACCCCTCTCAAATGCTCAACGTTGTATCCCCTCGACAAGTCCTAGAACTCCTCCAAAGAGTTAACATTTTCGGGTGTTGAACAAATCGGAGAGAGTTTCAAAGAAGGGGGTGCAAATCTTTAAAAGGGCGTGCCACTTTCAGTTTTGATCGAATAGCAAACAAGGACAGTAAATGAAAGGTGGACATACAAATAGGGAAACAAGGAGAAACAAGGCTATCCCGTCAGTGCAAAATAAGAAAGTACTACTAAAATGAGAGGCAAAATTAAAAAAAATGTATAGGTGTACGCTTGAGTGGCCCCTTAATATCATTTTCAGAGGGAACAGAAGTTTCCCCAAAATTCAACGTTATGTGGAACGCAGGAATTTAACGAGTGCGCATGTGATTTCAAACACAAATTCTCCTGGGCAAAAACAGGTGGAATTTGTTCCAACAAAACGGCCTAAAATTCAGGAATGGCAGGAGTACATTTGTACAGAAGAAAATTGCATAAAACTTTCCTTTGTAATTTTGCCTCACAGCTCAAATAGTAAAGTAGCACTGATCTTTCCTCTAGTATTCAACAACTTTTCAAAAAGTAGAGCGCAGGAAGCAAGGGTGCAAACAAGCATGTCCCTCTCAACGTCCATTACGCCCCCACCCCCACCCAACAAATTCTCAAAGGTAATTGCTCACCTATCTTCCACTTCACTGCACAAGAAAACACTTTGAAAGTGCAAATTCTAGGTATATGGATTATTATCGTTTCAACTGAATCCATGAATCATGGAAAGTTAATTCACCAGGATAAGTGTTTGGTCTTTTAAACTGTAAATCCTCAAGTGGCATAAAATGTGGGTGTTCTGGAAAGGACACTTGTTAGTAGGTGATCGCTCTTAAACTCATAAGTTTGTGGTCATTCACATACCCTTGTGGAGAGGTTCCTACCTGGAGACACATGCAACTTTGTAGTGTACCTGCCAAAGAAAGAACTAACAACGCTTCTGGTGTGTGAGTGAATACACAGGCAACACACTCTTTTTTAATGTCGGTTTTAACAAGGAAAACGGTTTGTACTCTGAAAGCTATATTTATCTCTGTATTGCATTACCTTATTTCACAAATATTTTACCATAAGGTAAGAAAAAATAAAATAGTTAAATGCACTTTTTACATTTTCATCTTCGCACACATATACTTTGTACATGTAAGTACTGACAGAAATCTATGACTGTAATGGAGATCCCAGGAGTACTATGGGAATTCGACAAGTCAATACAAGTCCGAAATTTCCTTTAAACTGGAGTCATTTCTGACTTGTTCCCTCATGCCCTTCCTGAAATATGCCAAATATTTCAACATAGGCCATGTTTTCTTATTTGACTTTTTAGCAGGTTGCTTTCTTCAAAATGACAGCTTTGCCCCTATTTTTTTCCAAAACCTACATCTCTTATTACAGCAAGTTTAGAGGATAAGGCATTGGATTTGTACAGAGCTGAAGAAATAAGCAAAGCAGTGCTGTGCCTTTGTAGCTCAGTATTGATCCCTGCCATGGGGCCAAGAGGTCTTCTATTCTCGAAAACCATTTTCCAAACAAACGCCGGCCAACCATCATTAGCAGAAGAGCTATTTTTTGCCCTGGGCGCTGTCAGTAGGAGGGGGCTCTGTACGTGCGCGCTCCAAATCTGCTTTTACTTCCAAAGTGCCGAAGGCGCAGTGTGTGAAGTGGTGCGTGTGCTATTTACTACTAAAAGTTCTCAGGAAGTGTGATTATTGTTCTGTATCTAACCCTCAGGAATACTGGCACTACGCAATGGTACATCACCCGTCCCTCATCCATCTCCTTAAAACCTTTATCACAAGTTCTTTGTCAGTAAAAAAAAGAGAATGTCATCAATTGAAGATTAATCAGTGTGAGTAGATTAATGCACACTAAGAACAATTAAAGCAGTCTTCACCAGATAGTGCATGGATAATATTAATATATGAAGCCAACAGTCACACCAGAACCAAAACAAAACAAAACAAAACTTTGGACTTGTTTGGTAGTGTGTTGTTAGAAGAAGGTTACACACGGAATAACTTAGGTATACATTAGGAAATATTTCTTACCCTCTATTCCTGCAAGCAGAACACGTGAATGATCATATGCAATGACATTTGCATATCTATTCTTTGGTTTATTCACTTCAAGGTTGGAATGCTCCCATGTAAACTGCTGCCCAGGGTCGATTGACTACAGAAGGAAACAAAGGGTGAACAAGTTGTAATATATCAGTACATGAGCCTTGTACGAGGAGATCACATTTCAATATTTCACCTCCTCACTACCGCTCAGTGCTTAATTTGTAAATAAAAGAATGCCATTGCCCAAAGCTCTTTTCTGAAACATGCAACCAAGTGCGAGCACAGAACACTGAGACTGCATAATCCTAAACCCACCTTAGAGCTTTTTAATCAATTTACAGCCACTCCCATTTCCTTCAGATCACTCATGCAGCTTCCTGCTTTCTTCCCTAAGTGCTGGCCCCCCAAAAAAACTGCTGGTGCTCCTCACCGGCAACCAACAGCACAAATTAATCACTACTGCCACTGTGTTGGTGACATTATATACATTGATTACCATACACTGATTACCACAAAAAATTTCAAGGTACCTACAGCTAGACAAGTCTGTGATAAAATTGTATATAGTTCTGGTCTCTTATTTACATACAGCATCTATTTGGTTTTGATCGTCCCAGAATTGAAAATATTAAAAGACCTTGCTGTTAATCTGCAACAGTTAAGGGTAGAACTTCCTCTGCACAGGTTGTATCGCCAATTTCATCTGATCAAATACAACCTGTCCACTATGTATGTATTTTGTTTTTGATTTGGTCATCCTATAAATAATTATCTATTGTCACAACACCAAGAACACGCAGTACATTGTTTTGCGTTCAACTATCTGTTTTTTTCTGCACTTATTCTAATATGTACTACAGTACTTATCATTTTATAGAAGACTACAATAGATTGACATGGAAAATGATTCAAAGTAGAGTTTAGTGGTCTTCAATCCTTGGCTATATCTCATTAGTAACAGTAATTTGATTGGTAGTGAGGTTGTACAAGTAGAAGATGGGACAAGGAAGTAGGCCTAAACTTAAAATCATGTTTCGCCGAATTCACACACAAACTCTGAAAGGGGAAAATGTGAAGGAAAGATCTTGTGAAATGTTAAGCACTACTTGTTATACCTAAAATTATGCCCTAACCAGAAAAAGTAATCGTTTAATTTGCATAGATTCAACTGAATATTTAAAATTATTTAAACAAATATTACATAGTTGTGGCAATTGACATTATATTTCCTCCTTTAGATGATAAAATGTAAAATCTGAAGGACAGGTAGCTAGGAAACCTAAACTATGTTAAATTCTCAATAAATACATTAACAGATAAAGAACAAGCAAGCTTCTTGGTTTCCCGGTGGCTGTTAAGTTCTGAATACAGAATGTATGAGCATTGAATACACAATGCAGGTTTTTAATAAATCTTTGCTCATGTATTTTGTGTCTGCCTTTTTTGCAACTTCTATCTAGCAATTTGTGATTTGCTGTGATGCAATTAACATATATATGGCATTTGCTCAGAAAAAAAAATTAAGTGGAGGTAGATGAAATGCAAGTGTTCCTTTAGAATCCTTCTCTTAAGAATGTACAGAAATAGTCATTGGAGTATGCCATACAAAGAGGATTGTGGGGAATGCTTGGCATGAAATATCCTAGGAATGAATGGTAGGATTAACACGGTATTGCACATTTAATGAAAACTGCCTGACTCTGACAGAAGCACGTATATGTCTGTGAAATCACACAGTAGCAAAACGAGTATAAAGATCCAGGTTGATGATGCTTAATGCGCTTTAAGTGATTATATTAACCTCTACAGTAAATAATATTTAGTATACAGCCTGTACAGTAAGTATTATATATAGTGTTCACAGCACATTTGTTTTTCTTTGTTTGTGACATTGTGGAGGACTGCATGCTGACTGTAAATCAGTTAATGGAGTACTGTGGTGTCCATTTACCAAGTCTGCTTGGGCGGCACCAGGGACGTGCGCCACCTGACCTTCCATTTGGAGGCCTTTTCAGTAGTGTGACATGCTGACGTGAAAGGTGGTTCTCGTGCTGATTCAATCCTGCAGACAAAATTCCCGTGATCGCCTGTCAAGCCTATGCTGGAAACAGGTCTCATTTCATTGGAACGCAATGCAGAATACTAATGTGCTTTATGGTGGTATTTTTGAGAAAGCTAACATAGATTTAATAACAAAGTTAGCATAGCAAACTTATTGTATGATAAACATGACAATTTGTAGTGTTGTGTAAAAGCCTAAATGCACTTACTAAAACACCACAATGTCTTCTTTCAATCTATGGGTAGAATTTAGACTGAAATTGCATGCAATAGTAATTGGTTGACATTAAGCAACATGCTAAAAGGGTAAGCAGAAAAGGAACACCTCTAACAAATATTTACATTCCACATTTAGTTTCATTTTTATGACTAGTATTAGTCAAGCCTGTTTCATTTTGCTAAATTTATATGCATATTCACTTACAGGGGCTTTCAGCCATCCCTCTTAATCCATTGGTTTCTTGTTGTGTTATTCCACCCACTACAGCATATAGCATGCAACAATGGGACGGTCAACTTCAGCCATTAACTTACTATCTTCACTGTGAGTGACAGCATTCTTATCTTTCACAGGGAGCACAACTACACACAAGGTAGGTCCCTTCAGTGCCAGGGACCACTTTGTCAAATGGTGCTCATAAGGCCAATTAAATATTTTTTGCTTTTAGCCAATCTTTTGAGGTGATAAGAGCCCAGTAGCTCTTCAAAAACAAAATTTTACAAAGACATGAAAACACAAAACAAGTATCAATAAAGCAAAAAACAGGCAACCTATTGGTTTTGCCAAAACCTGTTATTGATAGCTGCCCCTACTTATTTTTAAAAATGTTGAATTGTTCTTCACATGAACTTAAGACTCCCGCTGAAGTTTATGCGTTCTGAGTGAATGTGTTGCTCTCTTCTGTACACATCCTGCTCCTCACCTTTCTGCTAATCTTGCAGATTGATATCTGAAATCTAATCACATTGTCCTCATGTTAAGTGCAAATTGTTTTTGTTAGCAATCCTGCTTTTCTTTGTAAAACTGTCCACTCCATCCATAATTTAGCTTGCTCCGCTCTTTGACTTCCCAACCTCTACAAATGGACAATTAAAGAGTTGAGAAATGCAAATTAGGAGTTGAGTGGTGCAAATAACAAGACCAGAGGGCACAGCACTAAGGAGAGCAGCAGTGAGAATAGGACAATTAACACAATGAACCAGACATTTAAGAAGATGAGTAATGCAGTTATTGAATACATCAGGGAAGTGAAAAAGTGGTGAGCAGCAGTTAAACGATGAAGATAGAAAACAATATGAATGATCAATTCATTTAATGAGCTGGGCGAGTATGAACAAGCATTTGCAATGCAATAGGTCTCGCATTTGGGAGAGTTTAAGCTATTGGCATTGTAAACGAAAATGCCTTTTATTTATCTGTTTTGAAAATTAACACATAAATAAAAGGCTTGTCAATTTAAACGCCAATAGCTCAAACTCTTGTTAATGCGAGACCGATTGTATGGCAAAGAAGCAGCTGCCGTTGTCCTGGGCTGTAGCAAAATAAAACCCTGCACGGTGCGCTGCAGGTTGCAGGAAAACATGTCATGCCTGCAGTAGGGCAAAACTCATTAAAGAAAATAGTGCTTATAGACTAAATAAAGCATCCAGTGTAACAACAGAATTAAAAGGACCAGTCCTCATGGGAGGTAACAAATGAAGACAAGGCGGTACTAAGGAGGGACTAACACGCCTATGAACCCCTTCGACACTGATGACGTGCTGGTCTCGTCATGGAGTAGCCTCCTCGCACGCTGATGACGAGCCCAGCTCGTCACGTAAAGTGCGTTTTTTAAAAACCCAGCGTGCGAGCGGAATTCCGCTAGCACGCATGCGGTTAATGAATCAGAAGCCAGCATTTACAAAGGACAATGACATAAGTCAATGAAAAATATGGGCAGAGACTGGCCGGAGCTTTAAGTCCATACTCTAATACAGCATGCCTAGAAGAATAGAGCATGTGCTGCCCAGGCTAGAACTTAAAACAGAGGGTTCATTAAATGAAGAAATAAAGAATTCCCTGAAGGAAGCGTGGAGAATGGAATTTAAAATGTGGAGAAGGAGGATTAAGAAAACGAAAATAACAGTCAATTTGAGTCGAGCAGTCCTTTAAGTGAACAATGAAATACATTGGAAAATTATGCTGTGTTTTTTTTTAAGAGAGGGATGATTTGTTTCAGTACCAGGAATGGGCAGTCAAGAAATGAAGGGGGACAATTGAGGTTAGAAGGAGCATTATGAGAAGGGGTGCAATACGGTTCAAAAAGAGCAGAGCTGATAGTAGCTGGATAATTTAAAAGAAGTGTGGAAGAGTACGATAAAAGGCAAGTTTTGCAACTTAAACAAAAAAAGCACAATGAAAATAGCAGAATGACAGAGAGAGGATACTGTATGTTAAAAAAAGCAACTTAACATGTAAGAAAGTGAATGAAAAATGCATGGAATGTCATTGTGATAGGATATTGGTCAAATATAGCTCTACCAATGACGCACTGTCACTGGAAACACATTAGTTGCATACTTTTGCAATACCGTAATGTAGGGCAGATTAATAAATAGGAGCACATTTGTTTGTTAAATGAAAGACCTGGTCGTGAAACATGGAGAATATGAGTTTGCTTACCAAGGGCTTGCGGGGACAACTTCAGCTAGATCTGTAACATCATGTTTTAGAACCTGGTGAGGTACGCAAAACTAGCATATAGAGCCCTACATGAGCCTCCTGTGGAATATAGAATTCAGAGAAGGGATGGCAGCGGCAGTATGGCCATATTAGTAATGTGGATTTTTAACAGGAGTCCAACAGCTGCATTCTGGGAACAATGTGGTCTTGACAGGCCGTTTTTGAAACTCTAATAGAGTGCAGTTTCACAACTGAGCCGAGACACTATAAGGCCGTCACAGCCGATATGCTGAATGCAGGAGTCAAACATTATAAAAACCCATAGAGTACTTAGAGGGTTAAAGCAGAAGGACGAAGAGGGGTGAAGGGTATTCTCCAGGATCGAATGGTCAAAGGAGTAGGGCGGTAGACCTCCCTACCACTGAAAATCATCACCTCTCTCTCTCAATATATCATTGTACGTATCTAATGGATACATAATCTCTTGCTACTAGAATAGTGGTAATTTTACTAGGTGCTGGCGCCACAGAGGGATGTACACATGTCCTGGTTATAGGTAATCAATTTATAACGTTTCAACGGTGCTACAAGGAGAAGAGAACCACTTTCCCTCTTCTAGTTAGGCAAAAGCCACAAGATACTTGAGACTCCTTAGCACACGTTTAGTATACAATGTTACAAATATATACATGTGTTTCCACCATACACTTCGCACACAAAATAAATTCTCATTCCTTTTATTCAGGGTTGGTTGTTGTTTATTTCAGGAGACGTCACAGCCGACACGTGTTTCGTCGTTTTGGGGAATGTAACCCCCGACTTTTTCAAGGCTATTCTCCAATGTTTCTTTTGTTATTTTTTGAGGTGATAATTCCAACCCTCAAAGGGGTTCTTGTGGGGATGACATAGGTATAAGGGAATCTTCATCCATGTATTGACCAGAATATTGGGTTATTCGCCCCTTCTGCTACATCTATGACATAGATGTAGCAGAAGGGGCGAATAACCTCCCTAGAAGAACACAGCGAAAAGCTTACAAATATTGAACCAATATTCTGGTCAATACATGGATGAAGATTCCCTTATACCTATGTCATCCCCACAAGAACCCATTTGAGGGTTGGAATTATCACCTCAAAAAATAACAAAAGAAACATTGGAGAATAGCCTTGAAAAAGTCGGGGGTTACATTCCCCAAAACGACGAAACACGTGTCGGCTGTGACGTCTCCTGAAATAAACAACAACCAACCCTGAATAAAAGGAATGAGAATTTATTTTGTGTGCGAACTGTATGGTGGAAACACATGTATATATTTGTAACATTGTATACTAAACGTGTGCTAAGGAGTCTCAAGGATACATAATCTCATTAGGCCCCATGCATTATCTTCCCTTCAGCACAGTTCCACCTCCCATCCTCCAATCACAAGGTGGTTTGAATGTGATGGTACTGCAAATCAGATGATTTCTCCCCTGTCTTCCCCTGTCAGTGAGTTCCATAATACCCACCATTTATGGATCGGGGTGGTTCCTGACGAAGTAAGAGGATAGTGTGGTGCCAGAGGAGCTTTACAGCTAAAGTTGGAAGTAGATCTCCCAACAGTTTCTGAGCCCCGGGAAGAGGACAAGGGTACTATGGTTCTCCCATCCATTTCCTTGGTGCCTTGGTTAACTGGAGTACTGTGCACTCTACTCTCCAGATCTCTTCTGCACCACTGAGCATTTGCTGTGACTGTCACTGTGGGAGAGAGTCAGTGGGATTGCTGGGGGACTGTAGGATGCACACAAGTTATGAATTTGACCAGACAGCAACGCATGGTCGGGAGATGCTTCACAGTCATCAACAATGCAGTGCTTGCTCTACAACGTCGGTTTCCCACTGCCCTGTTTTTGGCCCACCACAGCCTGGTCACCATTGACACTGGAGGCAATTACCACTGGTGGTCATGGCAAAATATGGATGGAGTTTAGGCCGAATCTGAGGCGGTGCCTCCAGTCAGGCGCAAAAGAATGCCCACTGATTTTTCAACGACGTGAAAGTGCAAGCAGACACTTTCTTTTTTATTGGGTGCACTTTAGAAAATCCATTTTCACTGACCTACTATAAATAATGCATCCATACTTGACAATGTATTAGACAGTGTTGGTTTCAAAGATTACTTTCAAAAGGAACAGTAGCACTTGAAACCAACTCTGCATATCATTACTATTAAAAACATTAATGCTAAGATGATTGCGACCAAATCTTTGACACATCAGTAGGCACTTATTCGATTTAACTGTAGGGTGAATTACATATTATCCGTCCTCAGTTTAATGCCAGGATATCGTAACCAAAATATAATTTAACAGAAACATTGTGTCCCAAACATCCTTTACAAATATATCCACCTAATGGAGTTAATACAAAATCTACATCCAATGGGAACACATTCTTGCAAACAATATTTTGAACATGATGATGCAGTTAACCTATTGCTAATGTATTCTCAGTTGGTAAGCCCTAATATTATATCTGAATTTTAGTTTGCTTAACAAGAAATTATTTTCTACAGAAATGTCTACCTAGTGAATAGTTCTCCTGCACTGAACAACTATTCTGCTCTAGAAACAATTTTCTGAGGTAAGAACATTCGGATTGAGAATGGCCAATGGTCTTTTTTTTATATAGGACTTTGCTGCATTAACTTACAGGATAAAGGAAAAATGGGGCACTTTTCCCAGCTGAATGACTTTCAGTGCATTACTGCTGGAGTGACATAGGATGACGTTCGTAAGTAAGCCTGCTTGTAAGAGGAACCACTAATGGCAAGGATGTTATGTGCTGCGAATGCTGATGGAAGCTGTTTTCCCATGCTAGACTTGCCCTGACCTATATTTCTCAGCTGCTGAAGCACTGAGTGCATAGGACTCGCATTGTAAAGTAAAACATTTCAGATCAGATCTGTGAGCGGGAGATTGAAGCATGCATGGCCGGATCCATGTTCTCCGCTGTGGCATATACACTGTAGGGACCAGAGCTGTGCAAGTACCTGAATCCACTTAAAAACATTATGCATGCCAGAGAGCATGTGTCCTGCAATGTGCAGGAGCGTGTATCATGGGTAGGAAAATGGAAGGCAACACCGACCAGTTCTTGGGTGCTTATAGATGAGAGGGGACTCTGCCTGGAGAAATATTTCCCCATAGAGAAAAAAAAAAAACATGTTTGAAATGTAAATGCACAGGTCGGATGCCCCCCCCTCTGGACAATTGGTAAGAGCAAGTGAAAAGGTGAAGCAATTAAGGGAATCTATGAATCGCTGAGTGATCCATACGTCATCCTAAGTTATATTTTGAAATTCGTGAATTGCTGCAGAGGCAGCTAGTTGGAAATGGTGTTGGAAGCTCAGACTGGGACACAGAAGAAGAGACGAAACTGACATGAACACGGTTTTGCCTAATCAGACCAGGGAGGCATTCTTATGCAGTTTTACATTTTGCACTTGGCCGTACTGTTTTACTGATCAGAGGCAGCTGTTGTATTGACAATGCAGGAAGGCCCTTGAAGGCCAGTTGTGGCATGTACTAGTTTACGCTGCTATAGCACACTATAGCATAATATTCTTAGAAACGTTAACTCCCACCAAACTGTATGGCGACCACGCATCAAATAGTAATAGGCACTCGACATGCAAGTAAAAAACATGATGTAAACTTGCTATTTCAACTAACACATTGTAAACTTCAATTAATATTCAGTGGCATTACCCTCCCACACTAATGACTCCCAAACGTACTTCCTTTTAATAGTTTTTGTACCCCTTGGTTTCTTTTGCACATAATCTGCTCTTGCTACTGATTTAAAAGTTTATCCATGATGATATGTATTTAGTTTTGCTTACTCTTTATCGTATTTAAAATATATATGTTGTTTATTGAAAAGATTGAAGCTTAAAATATTTCTGGCATAGTTGTAATGAAAGGTCAACAGTTTCAGAAAAATAAATATCAAAGTATGCATGTGATTAGCTAAGCCATAATCTAACTAGAGAGCTCACACCATAGAATCGAGTGAGCCATTAGAACACATCAGAACAGCTAGTCAAGCTCTGTACATGTCCTTCACCTAATATGGGTTTAATAGTTTCTTCCTTTAACATGATTTCCACTGCAGCATATTCATCTATATTTGCATATAGTTTTTCAGACTAAGACTTGATTGTTGCGGGCCTCTGGATATTGTTTGATTAAACAACATATCTGTTTGTCCCAGTCACATCAGAGGACATACTACTGAAGTGCCAAGGCGGGGGTGTGGGGGAGCAATAGACATTTACACCAGGTTTGGTGCGCCAAGGGCACTTTAGTGCTATCTTCTCTGTGACACAGATCATGAGGAGAACAGTTTGCACGTGTGCAATCTCAAGGAAGTGTTCTCATATTTGGAGGGGCATAGCCCGCACCACTTATATATACACACAAGGGTAAACATTATTTTTGTGAGGAACACTGACTGTATGCCACATAAGAGGTGGCACAAAGTAAGTGAGTCTCTAATTGCATCTTTTTTTATTGGGAAGGGGCTTTGGGGTGTCTTGGACCATCTAAAATCCCCTTAAAGGTAAGTGCCATCACACACTGCACTCGCATGTGGGGGGATCCATGATATCTCATTAATATTGGGCCAGCTCAGAGTCCTTTCTACATTTAAAGGCAAACTGGCATTTTGAAATTACCAGCCTATTTTTTAATGGTGCTCTGCACTGGGGAAAGCCGACTTGTAATATTCTACACTATACGGTCCCAGTCCATGCCAGCCATGCCCGTGTACTATGGTACTTTAACACCACCTGTGCTTGATATTACATTTTACCATTCCATACCTCTTCTAAAAGGAACAAAATAAGATCACTTGCACAGACGTTCTTGGTGTAGCACAAAAATAAATATCTTTCGGTAAGAAGAGGGCCCAGAGAGCCCAATTCTCTCTGGCATTGACCTTATTCTACAAATATGATGCTTTTCTGCATTTCCCACAAATAATTCTCATTTAGGGCACAGGCAAAGTAAGTTAATGGCAGCAAGAGTGACTGGGCTTGCTCAGTGGACACAAAGTACGCCAGTGACAAAGACCAATGCGGTGAGTGAGCACATAGGTAGCAGAATCTACATCTGACCTCTCATGAACCAGTGCAGTCTGCTTTTTAAACTAAATTCTCCACAAAGTGCAATGATAAAAATTTGACTGTAACTAACCTTCTCCAGGAGGAGATATGTGATTGGTAATATTTCTTATCAAACACACACCGTATACATAATGGAGCAGTAAGATGTGGCTTTTATCCTCAAAGGTTTGCCCCTGGGGGAACGGATGCATAATGTTCTCTTGAATTATGGCCCTTTGCCTCATTTGTAAGCAGAGAGGATAAAATGAATATCCCACATCCACCCACAGGCATTACATATTCATCCTCAGTGAATGTACCACTTCAAGCAGTTACATATATGTTTTGATTTCAAGAGTGATGAATATCAATCACTCCTGCTTGCCAGAGATATGAAGGCAACCATTTAGTCCTTCATAAAGCGATGCTTAAGATAAAATTAATTCCCCTCAAATGATATACTTTAAAGACAAGGTGTGATGTAATTATTGTGTGGGAGTAGGTGTTAAAGGACTGACCAACAAACTTCTAGCAGCCAAACAATCAGGTTTGCATGAAGAAAGACAAATACCTTCATTGTGAATGTGCTGGATTTTGGGGCAGGCATAATGGAGGGACATAATCTCCTGTTACGGCTAGTATCTTGGCACCAAATGTCAGCTATTACAAGATTTGACTCTGGAATGGGAAATAGCCATACAGAATCTCACATCACACCACATCTGAAGGCGTTCCACTGGTTCCACAAACAAGCACAATTCAATTTCCTCACCCACACTTTCAAGGCACTACACAACACTGAAATAGCATAACTCAACAATTGAATCTGCTTTCACAAACCTTCTAAACACCTCCACTAGTCCAGACTCCTACTTCCACATATACCTGCATAGAGAAAAGCAGATCCGAGGGTCGAGCCTTCTCTTACATCACTTCTACAAAGTAGAACAACCTATTGCTACATATAAGAGCCTCCTCCTCTCTTCTTGAATTATCAAGAAGCTGAAGTCCTGGCTTTTCCAGTAGTCCCACTAGGTCCCTATTTTTGGATAGACTCTCACCCACTCAGGGCCAGAATCCCCTCCCCAGTAAAAGTGTGCTGTACAAACCTGCATAGCATAACAGAATGAGACAAATTGGTCTTTTCCCACTGGGTTTTCCCCAATTTAAGGGGCAACTCTGCTGACATTTGAATCAGCATTCGGGCTGGTGAGGACTGGTTTGCGATGGGCTACAGGAATGAGGAAGGACAAGTGGAAGCAGACTATATGTTTTCCCTGCATTACTGCAGGGGTTGGGCAAGGGTCAGGTTGTGCTGCTGCTCACTGTCCCTGCACCTTGCCCTCTAGCAGCTTCACTTGGTGTACACTTGCACATGGTGAAGTTGCACCCACTGTCTCTGTGCCCAGAAATAGCAGGTTCAGAGATTCAAGGTTGTTTATAATGGCCAGAGGCAGATTTCCCTTCCACCCCCTCACCCTGAGTAAATGCTTAGGGCTATACCGCCCCTAGTAATGAGGGCCACACCAATGTAAGGCACACCTTCTCAGGTAATGACATTCATAGTCCCAGTGTAGGTGCAAACATGTCAACTAAACTTAGAAGGTAGTCAGACCTAGAAATTCTCATCAGGCCTGCTGGTAAGCAGGCTCAAGCCAGGAAATCCATAGCACATGGAAAACATTCTAATTAATTTATTGGTGTGCCATTTGTATTGATTGCATCCCATATTATGATATAATTCATTTGACTATTATCCTGCAAAAGCATAACTAGAAATTAGTTGCCAGACATCTTCATGGACACAGCGAAATTCACAAAGTAGTTTGACTTGCACAGTCCTCCTCAGGAGGTTTTCCTGTGGTCCAGAAACCACTTCCAGTTCAGATGTGACTCATTCATAACCTTTGTTAGTTTTACTAGATCTAAAACACTCCTTCTCTGGAGGGATATAATCAACAACACCCAGAAATCACAATTTATCCTATTACCTAGTCCCACAACCTGGGCGTGCTTATGTATTTATTATATTTGTATATATTATATAAAACAACTTCGACCCCTTCAAATACACAGCCAGTAGTCAAAACCGTCTGTCAGCTCTACACATTCCTTATGATGCAAACATAGAAAGGGTCCATCGTCAATGAAAATATATACCTTCAAACAAGGGTAATGTGAAAAATATGCTTGGACATTAACCACATGCGCGCTAGCGCAATTCCGCTCCTGTGCTGAGTTTTTTAAAACCGCACTTTACGTGACGAGCTGGGCTCGTCATCAGCGTGCGAGGAGGCTACGCCATGACGAGCCCAGCTCGTCATGAGCATGGAAGGGGTTAATAGATCTTTGCCAGTAATCAGCAATATGAATGGTTATCTCTTGGAGTCCGACCATCTAGAGACAATCCCATACTATTGTGGTTTACTCTTCACTTGTACGTTTGTTTCATGTCTCATGGGCTTACATGTCTTTCCACAAACTCTTCATCTTAATTTAGCCACACTGGTAGCGGGAGTGTTGATGGTCACAATGGTTATAGTGGTTCTTCTTTAGAAACTCACATAACGAGTGGGTTTGCAGTATATTTGGGAAGGAGCAGCTGTCTTCATAAATGCGGGAGCTTGTGTTCCAAAAAATTCATAAGTTCCATAAGGATTTGGGGTTACTCCTGTAAATATGCTGAAGTCTCCTCACAAATTTTGTAGCAAATTTGGATCCAGAAGACATTCTTGGGTTCATTTTCCAGACGTGGAAACGATTTTCACAATTGCATCAGGATTCTTCAGACAATTAATCTCCCTAACATAGCTGGGGCTACACGTTTCCTAACTTAGCTCTGGGAAACTGCAAAAGGTGGCCTAATATTAGAATCCTTCCGGCTGTGTTGTAGGCCAAGCGCCAAGAAGCAAAGCGTGGATAAAGGTCTGCAGAGGTAGCTCCTTGATGCCACAGGGTCCTCTTGACCAAAACCTGTGGCATGCTAGGACAGAAGGAGTGAGACAGATGTTGCACTCACTCTAGGTGATGCCATGGACTTAGACTAATAGCAAGCCACTTCAAATATCTGGTTAGTTTGTGAAAATCAAAGTTTACAGTCCATTAAATGCTTGCTTTTAGTGAAGTCTGCACTGCATGAACACCACCAGTGTTAAAGTCTTGCCAGCCACAATGTTAGACATTTTCAAGACAAACAATTACACTGTATATATTTAATATATTTCAAAGTATTGCAGGAAATGATTAAGGTGCATGCAGTGGTTCGTGGATAAACATGGCTTCTAATCAGGCCACCCACATTTTTGTGATGTAGTGCATAATTTGCACAGGTGCAGGTGATGCACCAGCACTCTCTTTTTGGAACTGTGACTTAATTTTTCATTATCCGACTTTAACTTAGAACAAGTGTGAGGAAAGCGAAAAAGGAGGAAGAAAACAATAGGAACAGAGGGAGTAAGCCGGGGGGACAATGGATATGCATGAGTGAGGTAAATAGGAAGTGTGTGCTGATTGAAGGAAGACCCATAAGCAGTGCCCATGGAAATATATAGCAGCTGAGGTACAAATTATGTGGCAGGATTGAGTAAATTGGGCAGCAGGAAAAGGCAAATTATGTGGCATAATGTGGCACATTTTGTGATAGTAATACTTAATTATTTTATCATTTTAACAGTTGTTAACACTGTCTGGGTCTTTTTTGCACCTCATTAGTACCAGTTTAACATCCAAACATAGCAATAAGCAACATAAAGTTGGGCAGTCAATCTGTCCAAAGGGTCTTCAATAGAGCGTCAACATGTGTTGCTGCATTTTAGTAACTTTCGAAATGTTTGAGCTAGAAACACTTTTTTGGAAAAAATATAAATCTGCAGATTATGCAGCAGACGATGGATTATGTGGCGTGTTCAGTAAGTCTATAATTATGCGAAAAACGCTGCGGCTGCACAATCACATAATTCCAGTGGCCCTGTGCATGAGGAATACATAAACATTAGACAGCCTTGGTATTGGAAACATCAGCATTCACAACTCGGGTATTCAGTTCATGTGTACTTCATTTTTTTTAAAGTGAGCAGTGGTTACAGGGAGGGAGGAAAGATGGAAAATAGTATGGAAAATGAGGATGGAGGGACCAGAAAAGAACAGAAAGAGCATGCACAGGGAAGCGAGTGAGATAAATTAGGAATACGCGATTTGCAAGTGAACTGCTTCGGTGAGGCACCAAACAAAGGGAGCAGTGCTATTGGCAGGCACATCTCAGAAGTGCGAAAGACCAATAACTCATGAATAGCAAGTCTGCCCTAACAGTTTTAATGAGTGCTCTAATGGTTTAATAGATGGCATTTTAATAGGATTTCTTGTAGATTCATTCGGAAAGCTTGTCGTCAGTAAACCTGTCATTACGTGAGCTGGTTTTCTTCACAGTATAAAGATGCAACATAATGGCTACAAATCCAATACTCTGAATAGAGCCAGCATCAAAATGCCATGGATCATGTCAGCTTTTAAGCGTAAGTGTGCACTTGAATGCATGGCGACATTGTGGTTATTGTTCAACACTATTTATTAATTTGAAATAAATATCAAGTTTAACGTAGATATGAGTGTGCTAAGAATACAGTTCATATTTGCAAATCATTTGTTCTTACTTTTAAGAAATGTTCTCTGTTCTTTGCTTATATGCGAGTTTATTTTTATTTTTCCTTTCGCTTTTGAGAAACGCAGAAGTGTAAACAATGCAAAATCCCCCAGTCTCGCATTTTGAGCTTCAACAAATTGTTGATGGTTTGCACCAATTTGTGTTGGTTTGTGACATTCTATCCCGGTTCACCTGTCTTTGTGTATCAGCAAATCAGATGAATTTCGCAAATTCCTGAAAAATCTACCTACCTGAATCGATTAGTAAAAAAATAACAAATTTGTGTGGAATTCCTCACACAGTCAATTTGATATTTTGTTGAAAGATTTTGTGCGGATTTTAAAACGAAGACATGATTGAGCATGAGAAATGGAGTAGACAGGATGAAACCATGAATGTGGCAGTTGTTACAACAATTGCATGGATAAAACATGCACTGGCAATGATAATAGCTCTGACTTATGAATGCTTTGTGAAGCCAGGCCTAAAAATCCACCTAGGTTAATGACAGGTCTCATCCCATTTGTGGTTCTACCAAGGAAAAACAACATAAATTATCTAGTTTTCTTAGACACTTCTATAACATTACATTGTCCTGTGTGTGTTCCTGAAAGTTCAGCTTCAGGCAGCTGGATATATAAACAAAAAGATCCTAGTTGTGTGGAAGGCAAGCACTTTTTGTGGAATCACACAACACCTGCTCAATCAAAACATGGACTACTGGCTCCCAAAATGTGGGCGGAGACAAAGCCTTTCTCTAAAGATACTCACATAACTGCCTGGAGACATTTGCGCTGTCAAACCAGAACTTAACAATGGTTGCTAAGATAAAGACTAATGTGTCTCTCAATTTCAGATCCACAAACCAAATACTGTAGTTTAGTTCTTCTTAATTCATATTTGGTCCTATTGACAAAAATTATATCCAATGCCAAAATACAGCTTTCTGTGGTATTATTACTGATCGTCGAGGGCTATACCAGTCATTAAATGACCTGTCCTCAGTCAAAGACCTGAACCATGTGAAAATCACTATCTCGAGGGAGAGGACCTTTAAGACTGTTATAGATCGAAGCATTAGGGCGACAAAGGAATTATAACATTCAACCCACTAGTGGTAAAATCTTCAGTATTAAAGAGGGAGAGACAGAAAGGCAATCATTGGAATGATTGGCCCTCTGCTACTTTTTTGACTTCAATGCAATTTTCAACACTGTGGCATGGACAATAGAAAATGATCTATCGGCCACTCGTTCACTCATTCACTCCATTTAAATATCAACAATGGACTTCTGAGATCATGAAAACAGGTACAGCAGACACTAGGCATCTGGAATTGATGAGCATTTCATGCTGCATTTCCTGAGCCTGACATTTTTCACAATGTTACTAAATAATTACTTGCTTTTACATAGTGCATCATGCCACACATTTGCCATTTCTAATGTTGTAAATATTACATGCTACTATTATATAGTATAATTCGGAAAGCTGAGTCAGCCTTGGCAGTGTTCAAACTCATAACACTCCATTCAATGAATGTTTCAGAAGTGAGCTTGTAGCTCACTGAGCCACTTTGGCAGATATCTGTGTAAGTGGGCGTAGTAAAAGAACACTCACTGCGAGTGCTATGATGCTTAAAGTCAAGTATTAAAAATTGGTTTGTCTGTCTATTAATTATTTATATAAGTCTTTTGTATGTGGTACATTTACGTCTGCCCATTCTGTGATGAAACGAGCACCTGTGGGCAGCAGGAAGTGGGCCAAACAACCATTGGTAGCAGGAAGCACTCTGAGCACCACAAACAGATTACTGGACAATGAGGTTTAGCGTAGATAAGAAGAGAGTGAAGCCATGTACTCAGAACACAATAATGAGGAGGTGGAAATCCTACAATGTGGGTCACTGTATAAAAAGGCCAGATAAATTATAGTCTGCACTAAGCTGGGGATGGAAAATAGGGCACTGGATAAATTTACCCCTAAGCTTCGAGCAGGGCGTACTTAAATGTATTGTGTTCAATGTGGTTACCAAGCGCTGAAAGGGTATTGCAGAACTTAAAAGGGCATAAAGCTGTTTCAATGAATTAAAAGGGATGCCAGAATTAAGCTATGAAGGGTGGCCTGTTTCAGCAGGGGATTTTCTTAATTAAGAACAGATATAGGTATCATATGAGCTTATCGAGAATGGGCGGGGATTATCTACTGTATGAAAGTAATTTCAAAGGGGAGCTAAATTAACTGCACTGGACACATTTTAATCTAAATCAACTATATTTTGATGGCTATCTCTGCGCCTGTCAGTGCTACGTATGTGAAAAGCATGCAGCAAGTCAACAGAATGCACAGTTTTCCATTGCTGCTGCTTAAAGAGGAAAATCTATTCATAAAAGGCAAAAGAAAGGGTTTTTTGTTGTGCCCAGGATCTGATAATTCAAGACATTTTGTGTGATCTTAATTAAGGAAATCATTGTGGAGTGATAAATCAGTCTTCTGCTGCAAATGCTCAGGAGTGCAAATGTGATGTCCCCTTATGCTATGTAATTAGTTCACATTATGCTTCAGTGTGCCACAGTCTAACAATGTTTTAGATATTTCTTACACCAGGTTTAAGCCCTCAAGAATACAACTGTTAAGTCTTGTTATCCTTGTCGAATTTTGCATTAAAATTTTTGTTCAAAAACAGAAGTAGGTGAATCAGTTCTAGCAGCCATTAGTAATATTTGTGCCCCAAATCTGTAATTGCAGGCGAAAAGGCAGAATTAAAAACACATTGCTAGTTTAAATAGATATGAATAACATTCAAAATGATCAGATAATTGGAGGAGTGATAGAAAGAGCTATTGAAAAAAGGCGATGAGATACTCCACTGCCAGAGTAACAAAACATGCAACTGCACGTTCCTCTTTGGCATGCTAGGCTGTATCTTAGCATACAAGAGAGCAACAGCTCTCTAGAAGCCTAGAAGAGAGGGCATTGAGAGCACAACTTCCACAGATTCTTCTCTATGGAAAATACAAAGGATTCAAGTCTAACAAGCAGAACAGAAGATGCTAAAGTGTCCTATTTGTGCAACTGGGTGTGGAAACAATGCAAACGTGTTTAGTAGATTGCTGTAGATGGCATCTCAAGATCTTTATAAAATGGTATTTGAATTACTCAATCCTGGGGACAACGAGCACTAAACGTATTCATTTTAATTTCTAAAGAAGAGCTATTCATAATCCCTCTTCTCGATTAAAATCATTCTTCCCAAGGTTGGTCTGAGGGATGAGACAAACACACTCAATGTATCTGGCTATTGTTGGAGATGTAATCTGACTGAAGCTAAAGTCCTGATACTTCACATTCGGATGGCACAGTATTCTGTGGCCATTCTTCTCTCAGTATGTAATTAAAAAAAACTAAGATTAAAATGATTACGTATTATGAGAATAGCAATGATGCGGCATTGGTTGCCCTGTCCCTATGCTGGCCAATGTGTCGTAGGACTTCTATACGCGCGCAGGAGCATTTCTTCTCTCCTCTGTTTTTTCCATTAGTAATACAATAGTTTCACCCTCCCTTGCTACAAGCCATCATTAAGTCGTTAACAGTTTCATGTAGAGTTTCTGTGCTTCAGATTAGTTACAGGTATGTTGGTGTATGACTTCTAGCTCACTTGGTACTCGTGTTACCTAGAAATGCACTTTGAGACAGATTTACAGTTTTTTGTTTTTTTTATTCATTGGGCACTGTGTTTTTGCTTCCTTGAGTGTCTGCACCTGCTTGCACTTTCCAAGGTCGTGTGATTTTAATCTGGCAGTCCAGAACCTCTGAGGTCACTACAAACTGTTCGGTGCAGAATGAGAGGGTGGCTCTCAGGATAGAGCATCCTGTGATAAATCCTCTAGGACACTGCTTCCACTAGTAACTTAGCTAGACCCTCTGCCGCCCGTGGCACCCCTGCTTTTGCTGCCCGGCGGCCATGGGTTAAGAGCAGAGAAAGGTGCTTGCGATTCCTGAGCTAGTTTGCCGCCCTGCGATGGTCGCAGGTAAGAGCATAGGGGGTCGCAACCCCTGAAACGCGGCACGTCCACCCCCCTCTACTACGCCACTGACTTTCACACATTAAAGATCCCAGGTAGCACTTGATTACAAAAAAAACTCTTTGAGCTACTCATGAGGAAGACCAAGGTTTCCATGGTCATGGCCCACACTGATCGAGAATCCAATTGTTTCGGTGGAGGCACAGGTCTTAAAGGTGGGACCAGTAATTAGACAATTACACATGACAGGTCAGGATCCCTCTGAATGATATTATTATTTTGACGGGAAGTACAGAATGACTAACAGAATTAAGTGTGTCTGAGCCAAAATCGGAAGAGAATGCCATTGCTAGATTCTAAATGTGAGAAAATATACTTTATCTTGAATCATAATCAGAGAATTAAAATGCCTCCATATTGACAAAGGTTCTAATGATATATGGAGGCCTTGATAGCAAAAAGGAGATACCTTCAACACCTGGAGTGTCATAAATCGAATCTTCGGGGCAATATGATGGGATGTAATTTTGATATTCTTTACTATGCTCCCGGGGTTTCTTGGGCACCAGTCAAACAGACTTCAGAAGTTGCTTATATTACATGAGAAAATCTGCATTAGGGGACTCCTGTTGCTCTCTGAATCATAGCATACAGGATCTATGTATTGTAGTAAAGCCATAAGGCCTAATTTAGAATTTAGTGAATGCGTACTCCATCATAAACCTGATGGATATGTAGTATGCCTAACCTCAGGTGCCAAAGGATACAAAGCAATTGTATTAAGGCTAACAAGGTATCTCTCACCTTTATGATGGTGCAACCAGTCCCCCAACTTGATGTCTTATAGGAATTAAACCTATTAATCACAAAATCCTAACAAATAAATAGGCATGTATGAAAAATCTGCATATTTACCTGAAGTGGGACTAAAAAGAACAAGGGTACAACAGACACTTGTTTCATAAAGCATTCAAACATATATCTATTTCTTTAGCATGTAGGAGAAATGACAACATTTTGTAAATGGATCGGAAAAGTAATAAAAGAGAATTGGATATTTGTTCCTAAAAATTGATGATCTAACTTCTTTACATGTAGCCAAAACCTATTTATGTTCAGAGGGAAACGTTCTCTGTCTGCTCCTTGTGTAACCCTAGACAACCTGGAGAGAATCCAAATTAACAAATGGCATGTTCACAGTGAAAACGAGCACCAGTAGCACGCGCCTAATCATTTTGTTTGAGTTTGTCCATCTCACCACCTAAGCTCAATTCACGTACTTTGTCCGTGTCATCAAGCTAGGCCCTCCTCTCCTATCCCCATCCACATTGATGAGTGAGTTCTTTCATATCACTGAGAAGCCATGTAGCGCTTGTGGCATTATACTTTACTCAAGTGAGCACAGCCCTTGTTGTGGTGCAATCACTGCTCTTTTGGGACTCCATTGTTGCTTGTGAAATTAATTCGAAGTCACCCAGGCTGTATAAATTGCTAAACTGTTCAGGCAAATTTAATATAATTTTTTGCAGTGCAAGTCTGCTCACTTTCAAAGCGCTTCCGAGCACTTCATAAAAATGTGAACAGAAACAAATAATAATTTTTCTATTGGACAGTTTTACAATATACACATTATATATCGTTTCATAGCTGCAGGATTTCCACAATAATGTATCTCTCCCAGAATGGGCCATTAGCACTCACCAAGGGCTTATGGTGACAAGTGGAAACCGCTTGCCCTTCAGGCTGGTGGTTTGCCTATCACAGTAACTCCAGATTGAGGCCTGATTATTTACAGCAGCAGATACTATATCCCCAATAATATGCCTTATCCATGTTTACCTCATCGAAAAGGAGAAAGAAAAAAAAACCCTAGCGCTGGCGGGACTTAAGTGAATATATTATCCTTCCATCGCAAATCTGATCCACTGCCGTGCTGATGTAATCTCTGAAGGACTTGCTGATGTGATGGCCGCGTGGCGCTGAGCCAGAACATTACTTCATTTTCTCTGATCTTCTCCGTTCAATCAAGAGGTTGACTGTAATCGCCGGCACAAAGCCTCGCGAGAAGAGACACCGAGCGAGTACGCCGTACGATCTCTTGACAGGCCGCATCAAAACACCCGCGTCTCGTCTTGACCCTTAGGAGTTTATACAGAAAAAGGTTTTGACGCAATGGCAGCACTGAACCAGCTCCTTTGAAAGGGCCGCCACATCCCGCGCGCTTGTACTAGAAATGGAGATCAGAGGCAGGATTTCTTTTATTTAGTTTATACACTTTTTCTATTTTGTATAAAAAAAAATGAGTGACAACTGTGATGTGAAGCAGGATTTTCATTGCTGACCTGGAATTTTTGCTTACTTTTTTCTGCACGCTGGGCTTTTTCTTTACAGTTTCCTTGACGCAATGTTCATAAAAAATTGAGTCGGTCCCTTTTGCAAAGGCCTGACCCACTTTTGCACTGCACAGATGTTTGTAGATGTTCAACGGAGAACATAAGCTCGGATGAAATGTACATCTTCGAGATTACTGACAGCATTTTACAATATTGAACGTTCAGTACTATGTGCATAATGCTTTTCATTGCACTATAGAAAAAACGTCAGGCTTATATTTTGTTCATTGGAAAATATGTTTATTGAGGGGTGATTCCGTCCCAAAGCACAAAATAAAAATAAGTAAATCTTTCGCAGTATTATTTATAGCTTTCACCAGTGTATCTTTAAGCTATGACTGCCACAGTGCGAAATCTATACATTTGCAACACAGCGTGGCATCTCTTTTCATAATGTGGACCTCTGTACACATGGATGTCAAATGTATCAACCGATTTCTAATGGGTGAAACTAAATCACAAAGCTCAGTGCATCCATTTTGGTCAAATAAATGTATTTTCATTTAAGGAGAGGACTAAATACAGGGGAATGTTTCTAACTTCAAAAAAAAAAAGCAAATAAGGGGATTGATTAGTGTGAAAGCGGCCATCCCTTTGGCCGGTAGCAGCAGCCGTAAGTACCTTGTGGTCAAGGCCAGCCTACAGCCTGGGGTCCACACAGCAGAACTGATGCAGACTGCAAAATTGAGAACCACACATTGGAAGAGTCTTCTGTCTATACTCTATTAGAGTCTTTTGATATCAGTGGTGGACTATGAGTATTTTGTACCCACTTGCCTAGCCCATCATACTACAGAAGACATTACAATGAGTGGAACATTTGCTGTTGCATTTTCTACAACAGTATCTTTGCAATTTTCCATACATAAATTTCTTATGCAAAAAAAGGAAGTCGGGGGGTTCGGGTAAATCTTAAGTTTAGGTGTAGAGCAGTTCCCTAAATACGGAGCACCATACATTACAAACAGGGCCGGACTGGCTACCGGGCAGTTGTGTGTGCTGCCGAGCTGGGGGTTGATTTTGTTGATGGGGACCTGCGTGTGCAAAACGAAATTTGTTTTGCTTTTTTTATTTCAAAGCGCACGCAGGTCCCCATCAACGAAATAAGCCCCCACCACAGAGAAATTAGCCCACAGGTCGGCAGCACACAGAAACGCCCGGTAGCCAGTCCAGCCCTGATTACCAACACACTGAATCTGCTCACCTGGAATGTCTGTTTCTCTAGAAAAGTTTTTACTCACAGGATTAGCACAGTGCCATCCACGCAGAGCTTATGTATGACAAAGCCATTTGCCATCTTTACCTCAAAGTCTTAAGCACATGATTAGCAAGTTCCATCCAAGCCGAGTTGAACAATGACAAAAGGCTTTTACCACTCCACCTCAACTTGGGAGCTACCAAGAGTTCTTTGTTGTGTAATTTATGTGGCACTCTAAGCCTGAAAGAGTATATTTTTTTATGTAATCATAAATTTCCAAATTAGATTGTACTGAAGATTCAATTTCATATGCATATGTTTCTTTATTGGCAGCGCCGGGTAAAATGCTCGAAAAATTAATCCAGCGGCAACTAAATAAATTCACGGAGGATAGTAACGCTCTGCATGAAACACAATCAGGTTTTAGAGCCGGCTTCAGCACCGAGACCGCCCTGATCGAGGTGGCCGAGTCAGTCAGGTGCTCGTTGGATTCAGGAGCATCAGCAATGCTGGTGCTCCTGGATCTATCGGCCGCCTTTGATACAGTGGATCACGACAGGCTATTACAACGCCTGGCTGAGATCGGCCTCCAAGCCCAGGCATTGGGCTGGCTCCACTCCTATCTGTCCAACAGATCGCAGAAGGTGGCTCTTGGAACCTTCTCCTCAGATTCCAGGAGATTGAACTGCGGGGTCCCACAGGGCTCTGCTTTGAGCCCGCTGCTCAATATTTACTTGGCCCCGCTGTTCACGCTGATTGCCAATTGGGGAGTCACTGCAATTTCCTACGCTGATGACACCCAGCTGGTCTTCCCATTCTCTGAGGTTTCTGAGGCAGCATTTTCTAACTGTAAGGGCTGCCTTCGAGACGTGGCCTGCTGGATGAATACCAACAAGCTGAAATTAAACGCGGGCAAAACAGAGGTGATCTTCTTTGGCACAAGCGTCCACCCCCAGCTGAGTTCTGGTGGCCGGAAGAGATGGGTCCCGCACCATCTCCGAGCATAAAGGCAAAGAATTTGGGGGTTACATGGGATAATGGCCTATCCTTTGCTCCCCAGATACAGAAGGTTGTTGGAGGATGCATAGGTAAACTGAGGAGCCTGCGCAGATTTCTCCGACTGCTCCCAGTGAGCTGCCGCAAAACGATTATCCACGCCACAATCACTTCAAGGCTAGACTATGCCAATGGCCTCTATTTAGGCCTCCCGAAGCTTTTGTTGCATAAGATGCAAATCGTTCAGAATTCAGCGGCTAGATTACTCAGGCAGGTCCCTTTTAGACATCACATTTCTCCTCACTTGCGCATGCTACACTGGTTACCTGTGGCAAGTCGCATAAAATTCAAGGCGCTCACCCTGGCCTACAGAGCCCTCTATGGGACCTGCCCAAATTACTTAAAAAAACGACTGCCTAGATATTCTCAGGTCAGACTCTTAAGGTCTAGCTATAAGGTCCATCTTCACATCCCTCGAGTGAAAAGGGCGCGCTTGGGTGGCAGAACTTTTTCCGCAAGTACGACACTGCTTTGGAACACCTTGCCACAGGAAATCCAACAAGCACCCTCTGAACCCTGTTTCAGAAGCCTACTGAAAACATGGCTTTTCACGCAATAAATCTCATCTCTTTGCACTATGACTCTCACTGTTCACGCCAGAGCCGGGACACTTCCTACGGAGGTAGCTGTTTGCGCTCTATAAAACTCAGTATTATTATTATTATTATATGTGGAATTGTTCAGGAAGACCTCTAAAATATTGAAATGTTGTGCAGTAAAGTTTTTGGGATCAATTCACTCCAGGATCCCAATGGTGAGGGTAAGATCTCGTCTGCTCTTCATGTTGCCTTTGTGCTGGAACAGTGCACTGTTGCTCAGGGACAGGCCGACAATGATCTTGTAATATTTTTCAGGAATCCCGATTGATGGGCGATGTCTGTCCTGCTACACATTACCCGAGGCATGGGAGTCTATGAAGAATACAGAGGTCTCCATCAAGGAATTGTAATTCTATTCTTCTGAATATGGCAGGACATGTTGATTTATCCTTCAAGCGTAGACCTATGGCATCTGCACAATGCACCATTAGCATGATGCATTGCCTCTAAAATGACTGTTCTCTCCGTAACAGTATTTGCAGCAGCTTGCTCTCACTGAAGTTAATACAGACAGCCGACCTGTATTTGATGTTACTGAGGACACATATGTAGATTGAAAATTGTTGAGTGAACGGGCTGGCAAAAATCCTTTTCTCTGAGCAAAAACTATTAACCTTAATCACAAAAAACGTCTCCAGAAGCAAAGATAATAGCCAGGGCATGAAAGTTACTTTGTAATTTTGATGCTCCTTGAAGAATAGATAGCAGGAATTCCAGAGGCATGAATTTCTCACCAGATTCCTTTCACACTGAACAACATGCAAATATGGCACAGAAACAAAAGAGTGCCCAGAATATATAATTGCTGAGTGACTGAGTGGGGAAATAGGTCCTAAACAGCAAACCAAAATCTGCCAACTCAATAATTTAACGCCAGAGGTGTGCCTACAGAATATCGTGTTTCTTATATCTACTGGCAGAAATATTGAGTCATAAATATTGTGAGTGAGAAATATTGACAGCAAGAATATCATAATCAAGAATATCAACTTATGGTAAGTAATATCGATGTTAATAATATAGAAGTGTTTAATATCGTTTGCAAAAATATAGTTGTTTAAAATATCGTTTTTTTAATGAATGTTAAGGGGGTCATTATGATAGCGGGTGGATCGCCACCGCCCATATGGTGGTGGTGATCCGCCCGCCAAAATCCACTGCCCGCATGACTTTTCCCCTGCCACATTACAATGGCAGGGGACTCCAGCAGATGGGAAGACCATCTGCCGGTTTTCCGCTAGTAGGCAATCCTCCCGATTGCCTACCGGGCAGAGAAGCCCAGGAATATGGTGGCGGTGCCTTGCAGGCACCGCCATCCATATTATCATCATGGCTTTGGAATGCCTTTTCATGGCGGAGAAAGGCATTTGGTTTTGTCTTTGGGAGCCTGTGGCGAACCCCCAGGATGTTCGTGCGGGTGAGGGGTGCACATGGGGGGTACCTATGGTACCGCCCTGCAGTGTCATGCACAACATGGCAGGCACAGCGTGGTGCCTGCCATGGTGTGCATGGAAATGTACAACATGCCTTTTCAGCATTGGGGCAGGCGGTGCTGAAAGAACCGCCTGCAGGAATGTCAAGAATGCATGATGCACCCGCCAGTGTGGCAAGCACATCCTAATGACCCCCACAGGACTGCAGCACTTATGGCGGGCAGTCCACCCGCCATCCTAATGATGCCCTATGTATTTTAGTATATGTTTTAAATGTACGTGATGTATTTTTTGTTTAAGAATTGGTAATATTTATATAGGTGTTACATTTTTGTAGTTATAATTTTTTATTTTTTTATTTTTTAATTCTGTAGCAGGTTGTGGGTTTATAGGGGAATAAGGTGGAAAGTAATTTAATTATACTAAATGAATGACTATTTTTTATTTAACCCCTTCTATGCTGATGATGGAACGGTTCTGTCATGAGTGTCGGTTGAGCTGTGCTCATGACGGAACCGTTCCGTCATGAGCCCATAGGCTCATTAGAACCTTCAGCACAGCCGAAAATTCGCGCCGCGCTGAAGGGGTTAATAATATTTATTTAATTGAGATGATATAGTGTTAAATTTGTAAAGTAATGTATTAATAATTAATATTCAGTTGTTAATGAATTTCAATTATTTGTAATTTATTCTGGTAATTGTGTATTTCATTTTAGGTGTGCGTTTTGGTTATAGCTGTAAATGGTGGAAACAATTATTTTATTGATGAATTAATAATTTGTTGTTAATTAATAATAATTAATTAATTTGTAATTAATTATCGTAATTGTGTAATTAATTTTAGGTGTGTGTTTTGGGGTTTATAGAGGTAAAGGGTGGCAAGTAATTTTTTATTAATAATTATTTGTTAATTAATATTAATTAATGTAATGAAATATAATTATGGTAATTGGGTAATTAATTTTAGGTGTGTGTTGTGGTGTGTATAGGGGTAAAGAGCGGGAAGTAATTTGTGTTTATTTATTTAATATGTAGTTATTTATTAATGTTAATTATTTGATATTTGTTTTGTGTAATTGTTTACTTTTTGATGAGTCGTTTTTACTTTTAAAGAGGTAAAGGGTGGGTATGAAATACATTTTAATTACTTCATAATTAGTTGTTTAATAGTAATAGCTTTTAATTTTAAAATAAGTTTTAATTGTGTCATTTATTATTTTACAGTTTAATTTAGGTGTGTGTTGTGGGATAATAGCGTTAAAGTGTGGGTAGTTCATTAATTGTTATTAGTTTTATTTTTTTTATTATTATTATTTAATAGATACATAATTATCAGCTAGATGCATCAAACAAAAATCCGCTCGCAAAGGGGCAGATTCTCAGAATCCAGACCAGTATTTTTGCATTTGGGATGCATCATCCCAAATGCAAAAATCGCAAATTGAGAAATCGCTAAATTGCGATTATTTGCATTTAAGAAATCTCAATTTGAGATTCCTTAAATGCAATGCATGGAAGTTTTAAAAATAGCAAATTCGCTAATAGGGCACGCAAATTACCATGAAGTACAACTTCATGGTAATTTTCAAAAACTTTGAAAAATGCACTAAAGTGCATTTTTCAAAGTTTCATGTTGTGCACACACATGCCCTAAGGGCATGTGTGTGCGCAACATATGTGCACAGATCAATTTCAGGGGTTGCAACAGGGTGTCCTATGGACACCCCTGCAACCTTGATTTTTATTTTTATTTTTTTTAATTTGTTTTTTAAATTCTTCCCCCCTCCTCCTTTTTGTTGTACAGGGCAGAATTTATACAAACAAAATTGTGACACAGGGTAACTATATGACATACAAAACATGGCTACAGGGTATACAAAGTACAAAGTACAAGGGAGATTAAAAGCAATGCAAAGATAAAACATACGGCAAGAAAAAATTAAATACTAGACACAATACATTTACATGCGCATCAAGGAGGGGCACGATTGTCGCTGGAGGACTCCATCGAAACAGTTGTGTTCTTTGGGACTCCACCCCCCATGCGCCAGGTCAAGTGGTCTGTCTTAATAAACTCGTTGTGTCACCGTGTTGGCGGAACTCCCTCCACATAGCCTCTTATTGATAGGCAAGAGTGACCTTCACCCCTGTTAACAACCTAACTAAGGTAAGGGGAACACTATATTAGACTGGGACAGGAAGACGTCCTGAAGAAGACCCAGGTGACCCAGTAATTAAGGGCGATAAGGGGTCGAAACATGTTGACTACAGCAGTAAAGGAGGGGCATTAGGGGGTCCTAATATCCTTCCCTAGTACCACCATCCAGTCCTTTTTAATCCTGACCCTGGAACCTACTAATAAAATTTATATCTGGTATCCAGGAGCCAGTTTTAATCACTCTCTATTGCATTTTCTTGTTTTTCACTGTACTCAGTTTTGACCTTGTGAACACTGTTGTTACTTCTAGTTGTGTGTTACACGTTGTCCTTGTGTATATACAAAAACATTTTTGTTCCCCTCCCTATGCTCCGCCCGGAGTGTGGCTACACCCGGGCATTGTAGCAGACCCGATGATGAAGCATGTCACACATATTGTGTGTGCGTGAGGTCAGTTTTTCATCACTCATGAGTGTGCCAGTGTTTGCACACTCGTGATCTTTGTTTGTCACAATCTTTATCGTATATGTTTTGTTATTCTCCACCCCTCTTTTGTGTGTACAATAGTCATTTTTACCCATTCTCTAACCAACACTTTCCCTACTGTTGCACTCACTGCAGTGAGAATAGTGAATTGTATCCCTCCGCTATCCAACACTTACCCTACTGCTGCACTCACTGGAGTAGGAATAGTATTTTTTACGCCTTCACTATCCAACTCTTTCCCTACTGTTGCACTTATTGGAGTGGGAACAGTAATTATTACCCCTGGGCTATCCAGCACTTACCCTACGGTTGCACCCACTGGAGTGTTACTAGTCATTTTTACGCCTTCGCTATCCAACAATTTCTCTACTGTTGTACTCATTGGAGTGTGAATAGTAATATTTACTCCTCCTCTATCCAACACTTTCCCTACTGTTGCAGTTATTGGAGTGGGAATAGTAATTGTTACCCTTCCGCTATTCAACACTTTCTCTACTGTTTCGCTCAGTGGAGTGGGAATATTGTAAATTTTACCCCTCCCCTATCCAACACTTTCTCTACTGTTGCACTCAATGGCATGGGAATAGTGAATCTTACCCCTCTGCTAACACTTTCTCTACTGTTGCACTCAACAGAGTGGGAATAGTAAATTTTACCCCTCCGCTATGGAACACTTTTCCTACTGTTGTACTCACTGGAGTTGGAATAGTACATTTTACCCCTCCGCTATCCAACACTTACCCTACTGTTGCATTAATTGGAGTTGGAATAGTAATTTTTACTCTTTCGCTGTGAGAATAGTGAATTTTATCCCTCCGATATCCAACACTTACCCTACTGTTGCACTCACTGGAGTAGGAATAGTAATTTTTACCCCTTCGCTATCCAACTCTTTCCCTGCTGTTGCACTTATTGGAGTGGGAACAGTAATTTTTACCCCTCCGCTATCCAACACTTACCCTATGGTTGCACCCACTGGAGTGTTAATAGTCATGTTTACCCCTTCGCTATCCAACAATATCTCTTCTGTTGTACTCATTGGAGTGGGAATAGTAATATTTACTCCTCCGCTATCAAACTTTCCCTACTGTTGCATTCACTGGAGTGGGAACAGTAAATTGTACCCCTCCCCTATCTAACACTTTCTCTACTGTTGCACTCAACGGAGTGGGAACAGTACATTTTACCTCTCCGCTATCCAACTATTTTCCTACTGTTGTACTGACTGGAGTTGTAATAGTACATTTTACCCCTCCGCTTTCCAACACTTACCCTACTGTTGCAATCATTGGAGTTGGAATAGTAATTTTTACTCTTTCGCTATGCAACACTTTCCCTTCTGTTGCACTGACTGTATTTGGGAAATATAAGTTAATTTTTTTTGTTGTTTAATGTTTTAATCTATTATAGAATGTTTTTTTCTTATATTTTAAGTTATTGATATATATATTTTTATTTTTATATAATTTTAAACTTTTAAAATAAATGACAAATAATAGTTTATTGATTTCAACTAAATATATATATGTATAAATAATTATGATTTTGTGTTTGTTTTTTCAAATTAAATTTATTTTATTTTGTTAACATTCATTTTAATATATATATATATATATATATATATATATATATCGATATTTTGTGCATCTATATTTTTTACATCAATATTTTTTGTCAATATTTTTGCACTTGCCTCGTTTAAGTATAGAGTAGATATTTTTATAGTCTATATTTTTTATTGATATTTTTTACATCAATATTTGGGACATCAATGTTGTGTCAGTGAACCAACGCCAGAGTAACAAGTTAGATATTGAACAGAAAATGATCACATTGAAGCCATCAAAATAAATGATTCATACCCATGAATGAACAAATATGGGAAAGAATATTTATTAACTAAACTGGTTTAATATATCACACATTTTTAGAGTATAAATAATGAGTTACACATATAACTTTGCCAAAATTGTTTCAAATGCATAACAAACACAGACAAATAAAGACAATAACCAATAGCTCTCTGAGCAGTACCAGCCAACCCCACATATGCTAAAACCACTTCACACATTCAATTATATCACAGACGCATTTCGTTCATGATAACCATACCTCTTATCATTCAAGCTAATTAAAACATCCCAAGCTAGGGGCAAAGACCAGCCTCTCCCAATGAACAGACGGAACTTTTTAATGGCTAATATAATGTACATAAAAATAATAATCAGTTGCATCAATGCCCATTTACAGAATCATATGGCTTAAGATCTGTTTTTTGTTTTATACCAGACTCAGAAACATTTGGATTTGATCAACAAATAGCGCAGGTTTACTTGCAGTTGTGATTGCGAGTTTGTGTTCTCTCTGTGACACATACATACATAAAATTCACTAAAAAGACTGCAAATGATATGTTGCATATTCTAATTTGTAGGTGCTAGCTACGGTCTTACAAGAAGTAAAGGAAACATTGTAGAGCTGGGCTGGGCACAGGTGTCATGTTTTTTTAGCTGTTCTCTCATTGTGGTCTAGTCCATGGTGACATGCACTGCTGGCACATTGAACCAGATCAAGAACATGTTGGTCCTGTATTGGGGGATGAGGAGGCCTTCTTTAATGTAGCCCGGAGTTGAATTAGAGCTATTAAATGACCTGAACCATGATTATTGGTCATGTTCGATAACATTTGATTAAATGTGTTCTCAGAGATGAACCTCCACAGTTTTGCTTAGCCACCGAAAGTATCCGATGGCATGATAGATGTTTTGTTCTTTATCAGATACGGTTATAGATTTCTTGTTCTCTTGGATATGCAGTTGGCTTATGAGCAAAACAAAATAGATGGCAGTTAACCCATATAAATCATTTAGGAAGAATATAACTGTCCAAAATCAGATGATATAATATGTGCAGAACTTTAATTATCTAGGCATAACACTCGACATCAAAATGACCTGGCAACCACAACAGCAGAAAAATAAGACCATTTTGCTTCAAAACTCTCTACCTATACTAAAAAAACACTAGAATACATTACTAAGGCAGTATCCCCGCACTCAAGGTATATAAATATAGGGCACAATTGGCATCCCTTTATGGGGCAGAACTATGAGGGCCTTCATGTAGGAATACCTCTGCGGGAGAAGAAAATACATTTTTTAGGAAGTTGTTACGTCTCCCTGTGCGCACACCTGTAATTTCTATTGTTATGGACCTAAATACTAAACGTATTGATCACCAAGTCATATTAAGACCATTATTATTCTGGCTGCGACTGTGGTCAACAACCAAACTAGCACACTATAAAGACGGGCTAGAAGAAATTCAAAAGTTTGACCAAAGTACTAGCCTACAGTAGATTAAGCATGTCTACTCCTGGTTTTGCAAATTTGGGCTGAAGCACTTTTGGGAAGAACCCACCCTATTGACATTAGCTTCCAAGAAAATATTGAAAACTACCTTTTGGGCGTATATTTAAAACAGTGTGTCTCACAGCCCAGTTACTGGTAGATTAACAGCCCAGTTTCTTCTTATGAAACCGACCCAACCACTGAGCTATTTCTGGGTGAAGTGCAGCCCCAGTTGGCAAAATCCCTATATAAGAAATTTTGATATGGCGTTTTGCAAACCAACTTGAACACATCAAAAGGGGGCCGAAAGCAGATGAGAGTCGTGTGGAGTGTTGTGCATTATGCAAACTCGATACATAAGAAAATGACCTTCACTTACTATTATTTTGCCCTAGCCTATGGTACGCCCAGGAAAAAATGGATCAAACATATCTGTCGAAACCTGGGCACTAGGTCTTGTTTTGAGGCAGAAAGAATATTGAAAACTGACACTTCCCAGAAAATTGTTTTCAGTGTCAGTAGATATTTGTTTGCTCTAAGCATAATAAGAGAGAAAAAAGGTTTGAGATTTTAGTAGTCTGAAACATATGTGTAATCTTGAATTATGTTGTTTGTTAATTCCGCATTTGCACTTTAGAAAGTGTTGAGAGACCAGGTAGAATGTATTGTTAAGCATACTATGTCTTTCATAGATTATCCAACGAACACTTTAAAGCACTTGCACTTTTGTTATAGATCAGATCTATTAAGGAAAGTTGCACTTATCATACGTATATATAGTTCCCTCCAGCATGCGGTTCTTTTCAATCCCATCTGGACTTTATATCCTCCTCAAGCGCCTCAGATATATTAAACTAAGCTTAGCATTTTTATCATTTTTAACCTGTTAGATAGATTGCCAGCTTTTCTCTTTAAAATATTTTGTATTTAAATTGTGATCCCTTTCGTATTTGCAAATTGTCTAAAGCGGTATCTGTGGAATGCTTTGTTCTTTTTAAATTGTGTTGAATAATTAATGTGTATGAACTGCTATTATGTATCTTTTATGGTTTAATTTAAAAAATACTACTGAACTGGCTTTTAGTATTATGTTTACCAGCTTTTTCAGGAACCATATTGAAAAAAAGAGTTTCTCAGCTCAACAATGTCTGGTCACAAGTTAGAAATGCAACATTTTATTGTGGAAGCTAGCTAAGGCTCACTGCAACTACTAGCCCAACCAAAAACAACTTTGGCCAGAGGATATAATTTGATGATACACTCAGTCCAGTGGTAGACCGCATTAACTCACAATAGAAGGTGGGACAGATGCCTCCTCTAAATCTAGGGACACAAATCGGTCCCTTACATCCAACAGAGACTTTTCCGCTTGCTGTTTGGAAAGAAGCGATATCACTTGGTAGACTAGAAAATAATACCCAATGGACTTTTTCCAATCCATCAGGCTGGAAGGAATTCCATCAAGCGATGCGTTTGTTACACATAAAATTATTATATCCTTATTTTCTGACCATCCTGTTTTAGAACAGATACAGCCATCATGTGGCATGTTGCAATATGATCTGCCTTTTCCATTTGTGGCTTGCAAATCCAGATCACCCTCCCATCTGTTATGGTGCTGCTGCTAAAGCTGATGCATTATAAAGGTTTTACAATCAAGCTTGTAATGTGATCCTTAGTCTATCATCTTCCATATGGAATAATATAAGCCCTGCTTATATCATTCACTTCACATTAACCATGGGTAGGGCTTAGTAACATTAAAACTGAAGTAAAAAATAAATAATTCAATGTAGCCAATGCACAGAGAAAGGGTTCTGCTAAATTCCCATATGACTAATTAATTCAACAAAATAAGCCTTAATATTTCATTTTTTAATTCAGTATGCTTATTTTTATTGCATTTGTCTGAAAGGGTCGAAACTCAACTGTGGTACAAGTTATATCAGATTCTTTCATGTTTGACCAGATACTTCGGCCACAAATTCCCTACCAGGTTGGTGGTAATAATATTTGCTTTTAGCAGTCAGCATGGAGGAAATAAATGCTTTCCCCAGTGAAATGTTACATGTTACCCATGTCTTATTACTGTTTATATTTCCACGTTGGGAACTGATTTACAATCTGGAAATTTTAGAAAATTGTTATAAGAAAATCTACTTTGTTTTTTTCCACCTATTATTACTAGTGATCGAAACTTGAATTGCAGCTTCCCTTTGAATGAAATTGGATGCAATTCTTTTTCCACTAGTAAAGCATCTCCAGTAAAGTTCCCTGATACATGTACTTATTTAGAAGTACAGCTCCACCTAACATCAGGCATATGTGGCTGTGCCAGGCATAGATGTGGTTCTACACAGTTAAAGATAGGCACTACAGTCCGCCTTCTTGTCTAACTGAATAGTAAAATATAGTCAGCCTAACTAAAATAAACACATATTAAGGCAATTGATATGGAACTGAATTTCAGTGTTTGGAGGTAATTCTGAAAGCCTGACACTATTGTATTACATGGGTGCCTGAGAAGTCCCACCTTCAATGCTGAGAGTGCAAAGTGACTATTTCTGGACCTTGATCAGCTAACATTCTTTGGAAATAGATTTGCTGCCCAAGGCCTCACTCCTTCAACTGCAGATCTACATGTACTACTGTGCCTTCCGAGTTCCAGATTCCAGCACAATTTCCTGACCAGAGCATACCATAGCTCTTCAGAAAAATGATTTTGCACATTAATCATGTGGTAGGCAAGGTTGCGCAGGTATGCAGTGGAGAAAAAGAAAGGCTAAAAGGAACAATTTGTCAGATAAGTCCCAAAACTATTTGTATTGTTGTTTACAGTGCATTAGTCATTTTCCGAGAGCAAGAGAGAGACAAAAATAAAGGGGAAAGAAGGACGGAAAAACCATCACTAAAAGCAGAGAGAAACTCTCACCTCATTCCTAACAAGAATGAAGTATGTGTGTGTGTGCTGAATGGATAAGAATATCCCTAAAAACAAACTGAAGACCTCTGTTTATGCATCAGGTAGACATCAAAAGGAACCAAGAGGTTTAAAGCAAGAATTTTAGATTTGTAGTAACTGATGAGCCTTATCCCAGTAGTATCCAGGTTATTGTACTACCGAAGCCCACAACAATGTATTTTGTTCTATGAATTACAAGGCTTTCCTATCAGTCGCCCTCCCTACTAAAAAAAAAAAGAAAACCCAGGTTTATAGTCATTTTATTTTGTTTCCCGGATTCTTGGGGGCTGGGCCAGGGGGACAACAGGCACCCGCGGGGAGTGGTGTGCATGACGGTTTGGTCGACCACCTCAGCCCAGCCAAACCGCCATGTGCACTGAAGCTCTCTCCAAGCTCTCTCCAACACAGCTGCGTTGTTGGGTTGGAGACAGCAAAGCACAGGATCACAGTCTCCCTGGGAGTGCAAATCATCAGCACTCGGGCCAATCTCGTACTTGGTCGCAGGGAAGTCTGGGACCCTCTGCTTGCAGTGGAGTAAGAGAGGACCAGAAGACAGTGATGCGGTGGGTGGCCGCTGGCAGATAAGTTCTTTTTTATTCTCATTCTTTGTTTCTAGTCTCCCCTGCCCTGCACCTCTCCTCTGACACCGGCTGCTACTTATATCAGTTTCACATATGATATCCATGCCTTTCCTATTTGTGCCAAGCCTATTTAGATGTTATAAATTGATGGGTGTTTGGCATAATCGAACTCACATGCTGTTACTATAACAGGTAAGTAGAAGACATTTTTATCAACACTACCGACACTCAACAGCTTATAGCGATCCCTTTGGCAATGCATTGTACCCTCTAACTGCTCAATAGGCTAGTCATGTTGTTGGATAATAGGGATGTTTTGTCTATGAAAGATCCAGCAGGTAAAGACTTATTGACATCTCCATGAGATGAAACCCAATGCACTTCAATTTTTGTTATTGTTTCAGAAAGTAACCCTGACCAAAGAAATCAGAAAATAGAAGGGTCGAATTGAAAAAACCTTGAACCAGAAATGGACAAAGATCATATATCCCAAACCTGGCTTTCTATGAACCGAGGTTCCCAAGATTCAGAAAGGAATCTCATTTTTAATATGCAGCCCCAATGAACAGTTTTATCTTTAAACACTCCCACAGCATTATTACCACGGCCCACTGGCACATGAATGATGTACTTTAGTAGAATGTACTTGAAGGTCTATGAATTCGGATGAAAGTTTATCAGTTGTCTCTCAAGGAGAGCAGAAGGGGAGAGCACGTGGTAGAATCGACTAACAGACACAGTAGCAAATAAAACATTCAAACTGAGCATTTTTTTGATCTATGGGTTTATCAACAAAAGACACATAGGACCATATTTATAGTGTCCTGGGTGGGTTACTCCATCACAAATGTGACAGATATCCTGCCTGACTTATTATAAGTGAACTATATCCTTTGTCCATTGTAACAAGGCAGAAGGGATACCTATCATGTTTCTGCTGGAATAACCTGTCCATTAAACTCTAAACCAGGCTAAGGGAAAATCCAGAGTACTAATTTCCTTACTTCCTCCACACCGTTCATATCCTGTCTGTCTGACAAAGTAATTTACATGCCTCTGCTAGTAAATATCTCCCATGCTTTTGTAACCCTGCATATTGATGCAAGGATTCCAGTTGATACATAGTGTCCTCTGCCTTATCATCGGGAGTAGGATTGTGTATAAATACCACCAAGAAAATATATTAAAAAAATAAAGTTGCAGTGCAAAAGCAATTGTTGAAAATCAAGATAAGAGGAAAACTAGAAGACACCTTAGCCTGTCGAATGGGGCTTCTAGAAATCATTCATGCCACTCTCAGATTGCCTGGTCAGTCAACTTGAAGAGAACAATTTAAATTGAGCCTAATTCAAGGCGTCATCTGATTAGAAATTAACACTGTGTGGGGATGAAACAGAGAAAAACTATAAAACCCGATAAAAATTAAGATTTTCAAATCTCTTTAGTATGGAATTAAAGATAACTGAAATTAATGCAAGATACATCAGGAATTTTGTGTCACTCAAAATTGAGATTAGAATACTGATTTTTTAAGTAGGCAAACACACTGTGTAGTTGAGTGTGAACACCTCCCTGCCTTTTCTTTCTCCTCACACAAACACAGAGCAAACACAGGTTAAAACATGCTTCATAAAACCGTACAAGAAACCAGGAATGAAAAAAGCATTGGATCTGTCATCACATGTGTTTCTGTGCTGCAGTTCTCAAGAAGAACATGGCGGTAATTACCAGGAAGAAACTGCCATTGTTGAAAGCAGGTGGAGTGGCAGAAACAAATGGCACAGGGAAGACCATTTCACACGCCAATTGCTTTCTCCTATACTTAGATCTCTTTCCTCTAGTGGCCCCGTCTTCCCGCTTCGTGCAACACAAAATGCATTCTTCCCTGTTTTAGACCTGATGGCTAAGTAAATTGTGCATGTAGAAAAACATTAAAAATTAAATAAACTACAATAGCAAACGGATAGCAACAATTTGTTAACTTTAAAAAAATGTTTGTATTCCTTGTTATAAATATATAATGTACTTAGATTGTGTTTATCATATATTCACAAACTTATTGATTCTCCTTGCTCGCCTGTTTGCTATAACCACAGGCTGTCAGTACACATATAGTGACGATGAGCTATAGTGTCCCTTGACTCAAAAGGATTAAGTAAGCACACAGATTCCTGCCGAGTGGGGCGGGGTGGGTGGGACGGACGATGACAATTGAAAATTAAATAAACAATTAAATTTCCCTTGTCATCGTCTGTCGAAATCCCCTCTCACCCGGCCCCAGTGCCCCACCGCTCTTACCTGCACGGGCCGCAGCTCCCTCAAAGGTAATGATGCTAGTTAATGTGAGGCAAATATTTTGGGAGCAACTTCAGTGTACTAATTTGGTGAGTTGTCTAGTGAGTTACAAAAGTGTGAGGGCCTAAATACAACATGGTCTGGAGTGGAAAGTAGCATTAATAAAAAGGCGGTCATGGCGCCACCCTAGAATCTTCGTAAATGGCTGAGTCACTCGTTCCCTTCACATTATCCATAAAAAAATAATAATAATTATACACCGATATAATGCTTAAATTCAAAAGATATTAGAGTAGGTTTGGAATGAAAACACTGTCAATGAACTACGATATCATTATAACAAAATATTTTATTGCTGTGTTGATATCACGTGTGATTTTATCTTCGCGAGGAAGAGCCAGATCCACACTGGACTAGGTCACTGTACTTCAATTTTATTTTCAAATAACAAAATGGGGTTTTGATCAATTGCTTTAATTAGAATATAAGGAGAGTGTGTTTCTTCCCCAGATTTGTATTGCATTTAATGGGTGTAATGCAATGTTGAAGTGCTATTGCTATTCTGTTAGAAGTGAGCCTTAAAGCAGCCTTCAGCTGATTGTCTTCTACGGAGTCATAGGCACAAGTGGTAGGCGAGTGCCTGTATCATGATATAGCTGGAGGCACAAGGTCTATAATGCTATTAGAACATTCCTCCCACTGGAGGTAGAATATTCATAATTAAACGTGCAAAAACTGACAGATGAGTATTGGAATGTTAGGGCAGAAGGTCTATACCAGTCATTATTGGCCTGGGTCTATCTCTCTCAATTGTCTTTAATGGAGCACACACAATTCCAAAGTTGTAATGTAATAAAGTAACCTATGTAATATCACCCAGCAGCAGATGCATCGCAATGATACTCACTGAGGCCTTCCACTTTGATGCGAATTCTTTGGCTTCCATTATACAATTGCTTAGAGTCAGGACTAAACACGTAAACAGTCCTGCAACATTAACTATAAGAAATCTAATAATTTACCTAAAGATGCGGTTAAGCCTCATATTCTACTTTGGAACGTACCTCATATTCTTGTGAAAACTTCAGGTTGTCATTGGCTTTCAGTCGCTCAATGTGATCAGCAAGTTCCAAGATGGGTATTGGCGGATGACTAGCCATGCCTAAGGAAGGAGAGACAAAAGAGTGGAAGGGCCATGAGAATGACAACCATCACGTCAGCTTTTGAAAGCACATTAGTAAGAGCAACAAAAAATGCATAAGTAGTAAAGATGTCGTATGCAAAGAAAGCAGGCAGATAGTTTGGTTACTCAAAGCAGGGCATGCTTTAGAAAGATGAGCTCTGAAGCCATGTGAAAAGCTGTCAAGCATATCCCCAAAGCCAACATTCCTGGTGTAAAAAGAAAAGAGTTATTGAACCATGAGTCAATGAAGTTAGCTAGACACGGGAAAATGAGAGAGTTAGGCCTGATGTTGACTTTTGCTTTGAGTAATGGCTGTTAGGCTATGTCATCATTCATTTCAAACTCATCCTCCTCCTGCACTGTATGAAATGGCAGTTGTGATGGAAAGTGACTTCAGAGAGTAGAAACTGAAAGAGGCCTGAAAGGGAGAGGAGCATCTTGGCAGGAAACAGAAAGTGACTAATGCGTAATCAAGGAAACTAACTTGAGGAATGAAGGTTAACAGGGTAACCGGAGGCACCTGAACCTGCAAAGGAAATGGTGGCAGACATGAAAAAACTTGGCTAGGTTATGAAAATAAATGAATGGAATCTTGGCACGAATGATCACAATGCGTCACAGGCAGAGCCGCGTTGATGTACAGCGCTTGAATGGTGAAGCGTCAAAGGATCATTGCGGTTGAATGAAGCTTCTACTGACAGTTAGAAGCGGTCCACCTTCACATGCAGTCATGGACAACAAGAACACATGGCACACTATTGGCGAACAACAGACACAGGACACATGGATGGGCAGTGGTGGAATGGAGCTCCAAAAATATTTTCACTTGTAGCAGATTGTAGGGGCTGGGGTTGTGGCAAGGAAAGACATAACAATACAACTCAATACCTTACTACATCTCAAATGGTTGAGATACTTAAAACCCTGGTCCCTCTGTTCGAACCCAAAGAGCACCTTCAATCTACTTCAGGTGTAAACATCTTTGTCGACTGACGAATACATGGAGAAGAAAGTGGGTGCAAGGTATAAGGGGCTAACTAGATGCATTCTGCCCACTCTGAGTTTAACTTTTTTTTCTTTAGTCACTAATTGAATTTGTTTCCCCATCCCGAGTAGTTCTCCAATTTAATTCCCTCTAATAACATTTTAGCGCAAATAATAGAAGCCAATTTGCTTGACTCCTCTTTGGCAGCAGAACAACTATAGCTGGCTACTGCATTTGTAACTAGCAAGCCCCAGGGACCTGAGAACTTTCAAAAGAAAATAATGAAGAATGAGGGGGCTCAAGCTGGAAACCACGGCACACCAATCTTCTTTGGTCACCAGCAATTTTAGCAGCATGCCCTAGTCATCGAGAACTAATTGATGCTTGTTCTCAAATAGCTTATCACAACCACCATTATGTGGGGTTATTACTATGGCTCGAAATGCAGCACTGTGGCACATGATAATCCGCCTGTTGGACTAGCACCACTGTCTGTTTTTTTTCAATATTATTTCAAGGGTCCACCTGGATTGCCTTTTACATATACACAGAAGGTGGAAGTTTACATTATTGAGGGTCAATTTTTTTAATTTCAGACTTTAATGTGGATATCATTCACATATTTACAAAATTACTTCCACACTTTTTTTTCTTACAGTAATCAGTATGTACTGCCAGTCAAAGTAATTTTTTGCTAAATAACTAATGGGGAGTAAAGATGTTTCTTGCACATGAAATCTAGAGCCACTTTGTCATTTGAAACGTGTGCGAAATAGCTGGACGACCCCCACGAATAAAGTGGTTTGTTCCAGATAAAGTGCTCCAAAGGAAATAGTGTGTGAGTGGATCATCACAAACTGCTCAATGGTCAAACATGAAGGTGGGCATATACATCTAATGCAAAGCGTCAACAAGGAGAAAAAGAGAGACAAAGATGTTTAGACCTTTTCGAGCGAACCGTGGGAGCGAGCTATTATCGTACAAGGACTGAGTGGTTTGGCTAGACAAGGAGGACACAGAGCCAACCAGACAGGCGTAGGGAAGTGAATGACTGCTCAAAGCTGCAAAAAGCAAAAGCCATTGGAAGGCGGAAAACATAAATTAGTAGCTGCAGCAGGAACCAAATAACCACACTGTAAGAGATGTATTTGCGCACACACACACAGACAAGAGACACATAACACAAAGTTGTGTAACTTGGAAGCACCAACATTCTCTTGCACTATGCACGCCTACACATCAATGTATGGCTTGTCACTTGGGACTCGATGTGTTGCAGTACTCTGGATCATTTACTAGCCATTAGGTAACCTACGGTGTATATGGATAGCGCCACACTTATAGATCCCTCACACATGAACCCTTTTAAACCTGTTTTGAGAGGTGGGATTTGGTAATGCTGATTTGCAACACATTAACAACGATTTCGCTTCCTGGAAATTGACCAGTGTAAGAGCATTGCCTCAGCGAACTGGAATCCTAATACCAGTTGTTAGGTCAAATAAATATTCTGAAAAAACGATTTAATCACTGGGCAGTGTAGGTGAACAATGCAGAGACTGCATGACCGAAACTGGGGGACAGAACATGCAGCAATAATATGATTACACTTCACCAAATCTGCACTTCCCCGAAAGGACTATTGATGGCAGTGAAATGTACCACATAAAAAGCCCTGTCTTCCCTTATTTGCGTCAGCACCTTTTCATCTCTGCTGCTAACCTTTAAGTGCACAATCGACCCACTGCAAAATTCCTTATTGACTGACAAGTTACCCGTTTCGTCCTGGGATGGAGTGTAATAATTATGAAAATCTATGCCCTGGCAGTCATGGAAATGCACAGAGTCAGACTTTCAAAACAGTCAGGCAATGTCAAACCTTTCTTAAGCGAAATAAGCACAGAACACGAAAATCGTTTAACGAGAGTAAACTCTGCACTTAGTAGGGTGACAACCTGGCACTTTAATGAATGCAAAGCACCATTTTTCTTGCTAATGCGGTTCATCACTTTGAGCCGACTGAGGATCAGGAGACACACATCAGCGACTGACCCTTTAGTGCCCAGAGACGCCCACCAGGACAGATGACCCTTTTAGCATCACTAAGCTGTACCTATGACTCCCACTGTATGGCAGCAGTAGTTATCTTTTCTGACAGCACGTTTAGGGCCTTCTAATGGGGTCTACTCATTCCAGTTTCTTCGACTCTGCCAAATGTTAAATGTAGTTTTCTCTAAGGCAGTAGAAACACCTACATGGGCATTAAAAATAAATGCAAACGTCCAATGTAGTTATAAAAAATAATAAAATATGCTTTCATTAAGTTAAAGTAGTTTTACATTACTGTTTATGGTGAAAAACAATTCATGCAATCCAGCTGCCTTGAAACTACTGTATGTATGGAAGCAACCATGAAGCATAGTTTGTTCACCAATGTTATCTTTTTGTTCACACACAAGGCTGGCACAGTGTATGGGTAAAAACAACTTGTTAGTCTTATGCTAATAATATTCCTATCGAATAATACACTCTCATCCCAAACATAAGTGATATGGCTATTGTGGTGTTGTACCGCTATAGCAGGGTCTGAGCATCAACCTACAGAAATACTGCATCCACTGCATAGTCTGCGACTGCATCAACAAAATTAGTAAATGCGGAGTCAAGAATAGGAAAGACCTACTTAATTGACGGTGTCGTGTTAAGCATATTAGTCAATACTACATTTTTTAAGTCATTATTTTAACCACAGTACTGTGTCAAAATGATTAGTTATCTGAAATCTCTAGGATATCTGGAAATATGAGGATTGCTTTGTTTCTTTATTCCATAGCTGTTGTTGATATTACAGTTTCTTAAGCACGAATGAGATTACGAAATACAGGATATAGTTCATATTTCATCATACTATAGCATGAATTTACTCTAGCGTATACAGACACCGTTTTTACGTTGCGCTCCACTCTGTAAGTAGAAAAACTTGTATTCATTACAGTATTGCATACAGATGCACAAGATGTATTTGTAGTTTGTTTGATGAATGTTCGATTTATTTAAAAAAACTCAATAAAAATTGATGATATAAAAATGTATTGTATTGAGTCTGTTTTACTCATTCTAAATCTATGCAGACTGTCTTTGAGTCCTATTTAAAAATACATGTCCATGATCTATATGGGCTTTAAGGGTGTGTGCGACCTAGTTTACAGCCTTGTGGTAAATTAAAATCCATTGATTTCGAGATGAAGTGCTGAATCTGGGGAACTGCTCTGGTGCAATTTTTTCCATCGACGGGCTGTATTTTGAAAGGGTTCTGGAGTGCAACGGGCGTTTGCGCCCGCTTTGAGCACCCCTGGAGCACTCTGGAATTAGAGAAGGGGCCGCAGATGCTTGTGCGTCCCCTTCTGTTATACATATAGCGCTGGTGCACATAAAGCACCAGCGCTTTCTTCAGACGGCGTTCCCTCATTTGCATGGGTGTGTGGCCCCATGCAAATGAGGGAATCCCTTTGCCTCTGCGCCGTATTGTAAGATGAGGGCGCGGAGACAGAGACGCTATCAGGAGTCGCACTCACAGAGCACCACCTAAAAGGTGGCGCACCATCAGTGTGCACCCTGAATGCAGCCCTCTAAAGGGGGAAAGGGTTTCCCATGGACCACCCCAGACATCCTCTTGCAGGCGGACGCAGTCACTCACTGCACCCACCTGATCTCTAGTCCCTTTTAACCCCTCACACGCTGGTGACGGAACCGTTCCGTCATGCCACTCGGGTGGGCTGTGCTGGTGACGGAACGGTTCCGTCACGGCCCGCTCGCCGCGCCTGCGCGGCGCGTTCTATGGAACGGGCAGGCCCGTAACGGAACAGTTCTGTCACAAGCACAGCTCACCAGAGGGTCGTGACGGAGCCGTTCCGTCACCAGCGTCGGAGCCCCGTGCGGCCTCCCGCCCCTTAGCACTGTGGCGGAATAGCCGCCGCAGCGAAAGGGTTAAAAGTGTTGATGGGTTGCCGCCTGCACAGTGGAACATGGAGAGCCTTCAAAGCAGCTGCTCCATTTTTCACCTTAATGTGCAGCCCCTAGGGCAGCGCAAGTTTACGGCTGCCCTGAGGGCAGCACATTCCATGTAATAGGGTGTACTTTCTCTGTTTGCGCCCAGTGCGCCTGTTTTAAGGTGTGCCAGGCGCAAACAGGGAAAGTGCGCCCTTTACATAATAGTGCCCCAGATATGTTCGTGTTGGTGAAGTTTGCACGTGGTATTATCCTCTGGATTTAGTACTTCCTACAGAAAGAGTATTCTTCAATATTTATTTAGCTCTCATTGCAGCCCTGATATCTTAGTGACTCACACCGTAGCCTTTGAATTGTAGTGCAATATGTCATTGCTGTAAAGTTCAAATATGGTGTTCGTGTAGAAGGCTATGGAGCAGATGTACAAAGCATTTGCACTTGCAGAATTGGGCTGTTTGGGACAGAAAACATTGTTTTTATAGGTACAAATAACAAACTGCAAATCTAGTGAATCACTGTTTGAGTTTGACCAAAAAACAGAATCACTATTTGAAAAAGGGCTTGTTCAGGTGTCCCTTCTAAGTATGGAATCTGAATGGTATGTACTAATGTTGTCGCAAAGCATTCATAAGTTACCACCAACTCAGATTTGGTGGTAACTTATTCACAAATGGGAAGGGGTCGCTACCCATGCCTTTCCCGTTGAGAATGCAAAAAATATATATGTTTTAGGAGTAGGCAGTGGTCTCATGGAAAAGTTTCAGGTTTTTTTTTAGCGCATTCTGTTTTTCCTTTGAAAAACAAAACAGACATGCAGGTCTGCTGACCTCATTAGGCCACCATCACTGTAATGGGAACGAATCCTAGTAGGTCTCAAATTGGGACCTACCCCATTATTATTTCATGAGTTAGGTGTATTTGTGATCAACTACGATTTGCTAATTAGGAAATACGGGCCAAATATAACTTACGTACATAAGTAATAGCGATTACCAAATACCAATTCGCAAAAAATCGCCATTTGAAAATCGCTGTTACTAATGTTAGTGCATCCTACCCTAAGCGTGATGTTACAACTAAAGTGTAACAAATAAATGATGTATACGTTGTTTGGTGGGTACTAGAACTGCCCCATTCTTTACAGAAATATTTTATGCAAATATTGCTTTCCAAATCTCAACAAGCAGATGCTTGGGCAGAGTCCATATGGCGGATTAAAACTCATGTTCCAATTGCATGCTATTGGCAAACATGACATATATTTTATATTGGAAAAAATGCTGAAACATTAGAATTTTTCGTTAATCCAGGCTTAGAATTTAGGATGTAGGTATTTTGGAAAACTAACAGCAATTCCCTTTCGAACAGAATCAAATATTTCAAAGCTTTCTTTTTGTTTCGAAGCAGTAACAACAAAGACCAAAAGAGCAGGGCAAAGGCTTGAACATAAGCTGGCCTGCTTACCTGGAGTTTGAAAATTAAGGCGTCGAAGCTCCACTGGGTCGGTTGGGTGGTGAGATGGAATCTCCTTGCTGTTGGGGATGCTGCTTTTTCTGGAGTCAGTCTCTGCTCTCTTCCTGCATGAAACAAGTCAAGAGGTTTTCGACACATTCCGCGAATCCGCACATTCAAAAACGCTGGCATCGATGTCATTACGCTCACCCAACATACATCATTCTATCAGAACGAACGTTCGGGAATTCAGACGTCTAATTATTATAAAATGGGCCACATTGGACTGTATGACAAAATGTTACACGCACCGGCGCTACCATGGTCTTGTGCAATTAAATAAAGCATCGCTGTACATGTAGACGGATTGTCTAAATGTAGTTCATGTGATATTGTGCCAATCTTATGATGCAAATACATGTGCAGTTTTGTTCTGTTTAATGGAATACATTTTCAAAGGCTACTTGTATTCTGGTTAATCCAGGATGGGAAGGAGCAGGTTCTCAAAAGTGATATTTGCATCAGAACGTCCAGTAATGAAGGGACCGAAATAGGACAGGGATGAAGCAAAATAAAGGCTATTAATAATAATAATCCGGCTGATACCGCAATAGAAAATGATAGTAAGAATTATAATAATATATGCAATTTCAATAATAGGAAGTATATAATATAGCTGAAGGTTCTGCAGAGTACAACTGTGTTGTTTTTCCTATGGGGGCTGACAGATAACAAAGTGACATAGGAAATTATGAAATAGGCAATTTATGAAGGAGATTGCAAATATTCATATGTTGCCTACATTCCATGACACTATGCCACACTTTGGCACAGGCATTCATTGTGGGCATCTTGGAACAGCATTTATTCAAATAGTACACTATGCTTGAAAAGATGGCCGCCACAGACTATGCATGCATCCACAGGAGACACCTTTGAATGCATTGCTTTGTTTCAATTAATCCCAGGCAATGATGCATGTCGTGGGTGTGTGTATCTATGGTTTCCATGTTGGACAGCATAACAGTTTAACATAAAGAAGCCTGGGAGAAAGTGGCAGGAGAAAGGAGGAATAGCGGATTAAGGCAAGCAGAAGGAGTAGTGGGAGAAGGGGACGGCAAATAGTCCATGAACTGTACTGTCATGCACAGGATGATGTCAGCAAACGAAGGATAGCTCAACCAGTCAGAACACTGTGAGACCTAAATCATCCTGGAAGGGACAAAGAAAAAAAAGTGAGGAAAGTGCAATCACATGATTGATGGCTTTGCTGTTATGTTATGTTATCCTCCATTTATCACGCGCACGGCTACTCTGAAATTTCCCGGCGCGGAAGCCAAATGGAAGAGGGAGAGATGGACTGGCCAGACTGGGAGCTTACTTAAACAGCATCGTTTTCAGGTGTTTTTTGAACAGTCTGAGGTCACTGGTGTTCCACAGTTCAAAGGGCAGTGCATTCCAGGCCACAGCTGTTCTGACAGAGAGGCAGCTGCTACCCATTCTAGCCAGGCGATACCTAGGGACCCGGGCAAGGCATTGGCCAGTAGAGCGTAGCTGTCGGGGCGGTACATAAAACGACTTCTAAGATACTGAGGGCCGGACTTGTAAAGTGCTCCATGGACCAGCGTGAGAGTCTTAACCCCTTCAGTGCTCATGACAAGGTCAACTCGTCATGGGTTTTACCTGCCCTGTGCTTATGACGAGTTGACCTTGTCATGATTCTATTGAATTCAAGGAGTGTCAGCACAGGACGGGAAAACCCCTTAGCAGCCAAGGTGTTAAACAGTATGCGTTGGTCGACCAGAAGCCAGTGCAGATCCCGAAGGAGCTGCCTCGCACTGGACCTTTCCGGCATACCCAGTAAGGCTCTGGCCACTGTATTCTGGACAATCTGCAGCTTTCTTAACTGATATACGGGTAGACGATATATAAGGCATTAGCGAATTCCAGGCGTGAGAGAATGAGGTCACGGGTCACCATTTCTCTAGCCATTCTAGGCAAAAGTGGAAGAAACTTTTTAGGGCGCTTCTGTGTGCCAAAACACACACTGGCCATCCTGTTGATCTGGGGAAAAAATCTCAATTCCTCACTGAACCATACCCCCAACTATTTAGCCGGGCTCTTTTCCTTGATACAATAATCAAGAAAAGTGAATTGAGATAGACAGCAAAGCCAACAATCATTAGCAAGGGGCTAACTAGTATAACACCACTCTGGGTACTTCTAATATAGTGAAAGCAATAGGTCTAGCCAACAGACAGGGTTGATGTACTACACTTGAGATTTAAACATTACAGTTACAACTTTAGCAAATTTGACAAATCTGCACTAAATCTGATTCATATCTCAAGTTTCCCGCAGACTCACCAATAGGGGACACATGGTGGGTCAAAAACTGTTTGTTTTCAACTTGCCATGGAAATTACAACAGTAGGCAACTCAAGTTTTGTGCAGATCAATTTAAGATGAACAAAGAAGCAATGAATAAAACGTTCACTTGCCATTTGACTGATTTGCATGAAACATGAGATAATTGGGCTTCAAGTGCCGTTTGCCAAATTTCATGCAGCTTCATTGATGGTTTCAGAATTATTACAAAGACCTAATTCTTCAAAACTCCCACTTTAGGAGTGCTGCAGCCTAGGCCAATGGAAAAGAGGTCAAATCATGTCGAGGCCCTGTGCAGCTAGTTTGGTTGTAATGTGCTAAGAGTATCTTCCCAAATGTGTTTATTTAATTAAAGAGAGAATTTTATTTATAAGAAATGCTGAACAAAGCATATCTTACATAGTACATAAGTGTAGGATTGGACATTTCTGCAGGGTCATCACCAAACGTTTTGCCCTCCCCCCCCCATATTTTACTGAATTCGTTTTTGTTGACTTTAGAACTCTGTTCACTTTTCCACTGCTAACCAGTGCTAAAATCATTGTGCTTTCAACCTAAAATATAGTAACAATTGCTTATATCAAATTATCATATTTAATTTAGTTGTAATTTCCTAGTAAAGTGGCACTATATGTGTCCAGAGCTCTTAAATGTAATGCTACTAGTGGGTCTGCAGCACTGATTGTTCCAACCAGTTAAGTAGCCTGTTAAACATGCCTCAGGCCTACAGTTGCAAAGCCTGTGTGTGCATTTTTAAACTGTTATTTCTACCTGGAAAAGTAAAACATTTGCGAGGCCAAAACCTTTGTTTTTAATACATATAAATCACCCCTGGGTTAGGCCATGGACAGCCAAGAGGGAGCAATGCATTTAAAAGGCAGGATATGCACTTTGAAGTTTTACATGTCCTGATAGGGAAAAACACTTTGTTAGATTTGGGGTCTCTAGTTGGCACAGGTAGGTACTTGTGACAAATAGGGACCCTCTCCTCTGGTCAGGATAAGGGGATTACACTCCTAAAATAATGCCTGCTCACCCCCTTGGTAGCTTGGCATGAGCAGAAGGGCATAGGAGCTAACAAAGCAGCAATGTTATGAAAAAATAATGATGTTTAAACTCAATGGAATTACAAACGAATTTCATTAAGGAGAGTACTCATGAACTCATAACTTCATTAATAAAAGAAAGATCGTAGAACTCATTGAACTGTGTGGAGTCCTCAGTTTGTTGGAGGAACCTATGTTTTGAGTGCCCAAAGGGGATGCAACTAATGATCCACTAGGAGCACACTTCGGTTGTTAGGACGTCTTGGACGGAAGACGCCACCCTTGGGAGCACCACATAACTAGTTTATCCCTTTATTCAAATTTATGTTGGAACAGCAAATAACAAGGCAGTGCACTTGCATCAAATATTTTTTCCAGAAGGGCTTTACTTCAGAGGCGTTGGTAGATAAGAAGCTGTGACCACATACACTAACCCAGTGACAACACTACAAATGGACACCACACAGGTTTTATATAAAAAAATAAGTAGACTTTATATAGTTACCACAAGACCATAAACGACAAAAATACACAACAAGATTACTTTAGGATGGTAGATTTAAACTTAGTTCAGTTCAGTTCTTAGATGCGTCAATGTACCTTAGGTTGCGTTGCGCTTCCACAACAAGCAATGTCGCACCGATGGGAAATGTGGCAAAGTTCAGATACAAAGAAATAAAGACGTGAAGATCTTCCATATATGGCACGATTCTAGGGGATGCAAGAAGCTCTCGGTTCGATGCGTGGACTGCAGTGGCGACACCCTTACGATGCGACAACGACAGCACCAGCGGCGATGCTCTTCTCCCACGATGCATGAATCTTCTGCTCGATACGACAACTACATCGGCGACATCCAAGATGCGACGGCAGCTGCTCCGACAGCAGCGCACTTCTCGGGATGCGAGGTGCTCTTGGTCGATGCTGTGCAATGCGACAGTTCCAGCGGCGACACCCTCCTTTGGAGTTGCGACGGCAGGCACAGCGATGGCAACACGCTCCGACCTCGTTGCGAGATTCTCCTGATGCAGTGCAGTGCGACAACTACAGCAACGACACCCTCCTTCGGAGTTGCAATGGATACAGCAGCGACGGCGACACGCTTACTCTTCGTTGCGGCACGCTTCTCTCCGATGCGGTGCAGTGCGACAGTTCCAGCGGCGACACCCTCCTTCGGAGTTGCGACGGCAGGCACAGCGAAGGCAACGCGCTTCTTCTCGTTGAGTCGCTTTACCAGCTCATTGCAACACGCAGTCCCTCAGAAGGCCCAAAACAGCAGCAGGCACTTCCAAAGAACTCTGGGGAGCGGGGGGGGTGAAGTCTGTTGTCCCTGAAACTTCAGCAGGAGGCAAGCTCTTTTCCAAGGCCCTGGAGATCCTACACAAGTTGAAAGCAAAGTACATAAAGTTCCTTTCTCCTTCCTTTGGTAGTAAGGGAACCACTGCAGGCCATTCCCCAAAGCAGCCCTTAAGCTTGGAAATAGTCTCTCTTCAGTTTCTTCAGGTTCCTCTCCTCAGTAAAGGTTTTGTCTTGCAGTCCAAAGTGATCTAATTTCATGGGATCAGGGTCCCAATATTTATACCCCAAAATCCTTTGAGGGGAGAGGGGCCTTTGCCCAGTCCAAATCAGTTCTGAAGCACTCTGTTTACCAGACTTCTCCTTTCCTTTCACAGTGGAGGGTATGCACATCAAACGCCCTACAGGAGGTGGAGCTAGCATTGTGGAAGGCAAGTACAGTCCTGGAGCACCTTGTTTACAGGACTCCTTCTCTTCTTTCAGTGTGCAGGGCAGATACATCAGCCGCTCCCCAGGGGGTGGAGCCAGCATTGTGGAAGGCAGGCACAGCCCTATTCAAGGTTCAGGTGCAACTCCTCCCTCCCATCTAGATGCACATCTCTCTATTCACCACTGGGTGACTCAGCCTGTCTCCTGGAATTCCCCATCCCTGTCACTCACAAAACCAGATATAGGAATACACAACCTAGCAGAGGCAGGTTTGAATGGTTAGACAAGCAAATACCTATTTTCTAAAAGTGGTATTTGCAAACACAGATTATTAAAACCAACTTCACTAAAAGATGTATTTCATTAGTTCAGGCATACTAAACTCGAATTTCTACCGTGTTCGCTGAGACAGTTAGGATTATAAAATGTAATAACCATAACAGCCTATTCTGGTCTATGGCGAACAGGTAGCCTTGCAATAGTGAAAAACGAAAATGGCTGTAATTCACTATTAGGACATGCCACACACATCAGGGCTTGTCCTACCTTATACTTACAATGCGCCCTGCCCTTGGGCCTACCATAGGGGTGACTGATATGAAGAAAAGGAAAGGTTTAGGGATTGGGAAGTGGGTGCACTTGCCCAGTCAGCATGGCAGTACCAGACTGCAAGCAGGCTCTGCAATGGCAGACCTTAGACACATTTTACAAGGCTGCTTCTGTGGGTGGCACAACCAGTGCTGCAAGCCCACCAGCAGCATTTGGATTTACACGCCCTGGGCACACGCAGTGCACTAGACTAGGGTCTGACAAGTAAACCAAATAGCCAAACATGGAAATACTGATTAGTACATCAATTTACAGTAGGGAGTACTTGCACTGTGGCACTGGATAGCAGTGTCACAGTGCCCAAAGCATCTAACACCAATAAAAATACATGAGGCAACAGCAAAAAATGGAAGGGAGACCCACGCCAATGGTGCCAGATCTAACAAACTTTATTTTTTTTTCACTACAGCAAGGCCTTGCACTCCAATAGGCTAACATTGAAGTTGCATTATTACATTTTAAAAGTGTAATTTCCAAACGGAACAAGATCACCAGTTCATGTTTGGTGACAACAACTCTTGAGTAAATATCTGGGCCTGTGCATATTCTGCCAGGAAGAAGGACTGCAGTGCTGCTGGACTGATGCTCTAAAGGAATTGCTGCTTTTGTTGTGCTGACCTGCTGCCCTCTTTCCTAGGGAAGGAGAACTGGACCTCAACTTCATCTTGAACCTAGGAGCCCAGAGTGACTCCAAGAGTCTGCTGGCCTCCTAATATAAGCCTCAGGGACATAAAAGAATTCCCAACATCCTGAACCAGCCTCAGGACCCAGTTGCAGCACGTTTCTGACCGCCAAGTGGTGCCTCTCTGGTCCTGGACCTTTGGTGTTCCTCGCAGGTGCTGAAATCAAGCTTTTCAGCTGTTTGCAACCTCGTCGCTTGCAATGCAAGGCGGTGGAAAGCTTCATCAGCCTGACTCTTCGCACTGCAGCATCAACCTCTCGTGGAGAGCGCCACCATGAAGCTACAGCTACACCAGCCCGTGAAGCCGGCCAGCTCCTAGCGCTTAGCTAACCCCATACATCAACGCTCTTACTACCCCTTGCGACCCTCTGCAACGCAAATGGTACTCTTGGCACAAACTTGAGAAGGTAAACCTTCAGCTGGACTAACCTGGGATTGTACCAGACCTGTGCTGCATCACAGTCGGCCTGAACCTTTGAATTTGGCCAGGTCCAGCGTAACCAGATTTCCCAAGTTGGCACTTTATGCATTTAGGCACAGTATTCACTTTATTCTAAAAAATTAAAAACTCCAGTTCTACTGATTGGATTTTTGTCACTTTGGTCTTGTATCATTTATTGGATTCAGCTCTATTTGTCTAACGTGGTGAGGATTCTTTTTGTGTGGTGTTTTTATTGTTTTATTGTTTGAAATGTTGCACAAATACTTTATACATTGCCTCTAAATAATTAAGCCTGATGGTGTGTCAGTGTTGATGATAAATGCTTCCTTGTCTAACAAAGTCTTTAAGAGCACTCCAAGATTTCTGCTGAGATTGTTGAGATTAGATTATTTTGGCGGATAGACGCTTGTGCAGAAACTGTTAAAGAATAGATCATTTCAACTTTGGTTAAGTTCAGTTTAAGTGATCGGAAAATTAGCTTGTACTGAACAGCTGTGAGGCATTTCAAAACCTATGGCTGGAAGTAATGAATAAAATCTGGGAAATGAGAGTAACCACTGGGCTAGAGATAACTGCAGAAGCTGAAGGAAGTGATCATATCACCAAGGTTTAATGAAGAAGGAAAAATTGGAGGTCTAAGGACTGACCCATGCCGGACACTATCTTGCACAAGTGAGACAAGTGAGAGAAGAGAATGAGGAGCCCCAAGCCATTTAGAAGGAATGGTCTGAATGATAACATAGAAGCCAATTAAGTATTAACTTTGTGAACCATGCTTAAAGAATTTACATTAGGGTTGGGTGATCATAGTAGCAAACACTTGAGAAGTCAAATAGTGTGAGAAGGGAAGAGATGACTGTGATGTTCACTGGTTAGGGAGATGCACATACGAGAATGCATGTGTAGAGCATGAAAACTGGATTCAAAGGAACCAAACAGGCAGTCTGCTATAAAGCAGGTAATCATGTTATTAAATGCTAATTGCTTCAAACGTTTAGAGAAACATGAGAAGAGAAAGACAGGAGAGTAAAGTGATATGAAATTGGGGTGTGCTTGCTTTTTTGAACACCTGCATAATACCCTGCCATCTCAAGGGTTATATACACCAGTTGTGAACCACAAATGCTATCTCATATTAATGTACATAACCATCTACATCTTTTACTGTCCTTTGTTTACACAACACAAATCTAGCTAAACATAGATTTTTAGATGGAGTATAATGTTGCCCCTTCCAACTGCAAACTAATAAAAGAGTGACAAATAGAGTTTCACACTGGTGAGAGGAAGGAACAAAGGATGAAAGAAACAGGATCCGTTTGAGCTATTTCACTAAGTAATTCACTATCATTTTGCTTCTGGAGCATTATCCTTTTCCTGAAAATGAAGATTTTTAGAGCTTTTTGTAGAAAGCTGCGCCAACGTTAAGTTATCGACTTCAATCATTTTTTAGTAATGTCGGCCCTATGAAGGAGAGTAAGAAGGAAGGGAGAAAGAAAAGATTAAAGAAAAGAAGAAAAATGTGAAGGGAAAAGAAGGAAGAAAGGAAAAAGAAGGATGCAAATTAAACAAATGAGGAACTGATAGAAGAAAAAAGGAAGGAAGAAAGTAATAGAGGTCGGAAGACAAAAAAACAGAAGGAAGGAAACGAGAGAGGAAGAAGAAAGGTAAGGTGTGAGGAAGAAATGGGGCATGAAGGTAATAGGAAATAGGGACAGAAGTAATCGAGAGTGGAAGGTGAACTAAAGCAAGTAATAAAGAGATAAAGGAGGGAAGGAAAGGATAAGGAACTGATGAAAGTAGCAAAAAAACATAATAGAAAGGGAAAAAAGGAAGTATGGATTATTAGCATGTAAGAAGGAGGCTGGGTCCGTTGCGGTGGAAACAATCTATGTTGACACTATAGATATGATTGGCACCTTGTTTGTAGATCCCTGTAATAAGCGCCCGATGAGTGCCAAGCCAGTACAGAAGTGGTTTGATAGAAACTGTAGAATGAAAAAAAACTGTTTGATACTTGCTATCAAATCTAATAACCCTGTTGAGGTTCGGCTGGCAAGACTGCAGTATAGGCAAGCGATTGTAGATGCAAAGAGGGGTTGGGAAGAATCACAATGGGATAGTCTAAAAGTAGCGAGCCAGTCAAAGAACGGCGAGCTCTTTTGGGCCTTAGTGAGAAGATCCAATGGTTGTGATCCGGACCAAATTCCCAATCATATACCCGACAGGGAGTGGTTTGAGCACTTTAGGAAGCTATATGTAGGGGATGAGGAAACAGGTAGCCTAGGGCTCCTAAGTGGCTTCATGGTAGCTGCCCCTGTTCAGGGTTCCTTCCCTAGGATAGAGAAGAAAGAGGTGTTGGCCGCTATAAACAAGATTGTACCCGCTAAGGCCCTGGGACAAGATGGCATACCGGGCGACTTATTCAAAGCTAATGCCGAGGAATGGGCCACCTTTTTTGTATTCCTCATTAATGCCTTGTTGGAAGGTTCTCTTGGAAGGGGGCCAAAGTAATTTCCATTTATAAGAAGGGCTCCAAGGGAGACCCGGCCAACTACCGTCCAATAAGTCTTATAGACGCTGGACAGAAGTTGGTTGGCAGGGTTCTCCTGGAGAGGATCCTTTCATGAGCGGATGAAAATAACATCATTTCACAGTTCCAGGCGGGCTTTAGGGCTTGCACAAGCACGATAGACCAGACATTTAGGTTGGCACTCTTGCATTGGAAGGTGGTTACCATTGGCAAAGGGGGCCTTTACTTGGCATTTATTGACTTGAAGACCGCCTTTGACTTGGTCCTCCGAGACCGCCTATGGCTGGTCCTGCAGGAGATGGGGATTCCCCCGCCCATTTGAACCTCTTGGCCCGTATGCACGATGGAAACTACGCCCGCATTAGATGGGGTTCACAGGAGCAAAAAAATGATAAAATTCCTGTGAATAGAGGCGTTCGCCAGGGATGCGTATTGGCACCCACACTATTCACGCTCTTTGTGAACGGCGTAGTCTCCTTTTTGCTTGAAATTAATGCTGACGCCTCAGTCCTGGCAGCTGATAGAGTCCCCGCACAACTTTTTGTGGATGATACTTTGTTAGTATCAAAAACTCCTGCAGGGTTACAGAAGCTGTTGGATCGCTTCTGCTTGTTTTGTAAGATGAGGGGTCTTGTTATTAACACCTCTAAAACAAAGCTTCTTTATTTTGACCCAAGCAGATCGTCTAGATCTACTTTGGTTCTCGATGGGGTGCCACTGGAGCGCATCAAAGAGTTCGATTATTCGGGGATCAGAATTTCTGACAAATTTAAATGGCAGTTACATATTGATAAAATGGCCCTAAATCATAAACGGGTAGTAGGAGTATTAGGCAGGGAACATCGCGCGTCCACCTCTAAGCCCATTGCTCCTGCTCTGGAAATCTATGCTGCAAAAGGTGTAGGCTGTGCCCTATATGGAGCAGAACTCTGGGGCTTCGGATGTGTAGACGTGCTCGTCACTACAGAAAACAAGTTCTTTAGGGAGCTTGTCTCACTCCCGAGGGGCACCCCAACCAAGCCACTTTTGAGTGATTTGGGTCGCTGTTCAATTAAGGACCTAGTCACTCTGTGTCCTATCTTATACTGGGCCCGGTTATGGCGCACTCCAGAGCTTTCCAGGTATGCCGGGGGCCTAAGAGAGGTAATGAATCTCCAAGGATCCCATAAGATCGGATGGTTAGCTAATATAAAGAAGCTCCTTCTGGCCACTGGCCTTTTAACTGCTTGGGAGTCCGGACAGCGTTATCAAAAGTTGAAACCAAGAGAGCCTTTTGGGCATGGGTTGATAATCAAGAGCAGAGGGACCCAAACCAAGGCAGGCTGACTGAGATATTTCATCAACACAAGCATATACCTCTCCTGGAGCCCTATCTGGGCTTTATTACAAAGCCGAGAGATAGGACTCTCCTTATGCAGTTTATGATGGGCACCCTTCCTCTTCGTGATCGTACCAGCAAATAGAAGCCCCCGCACCAAACGCCCGTGGATTGCCCACACTGTGCAGGTGTTGTTGAAAATATCCCTCACCTTTTCTTCGTATGCCCAGCCTATATAAAACCTAGGTTGAAATGGCTTAAACCTGTGTGCCTGCAGCTTAAAACTAGGGACCACTCTGTTGCACTTAGAATACTTAAGGCTGATGCCAGTACAACCCTAGCCTGTGGGGTGGCTACATTTTTAAGCTGGGCATGGTTGATTAGACTAAAGGCTTAATGAAGAAACTGTATAATTAATATAGCCTTATAGCCCGCCGTAGAGGGCTATACCGGCTATTAAAGGCCCTCTCCAGCGTTAAAGGCCCCAGCCGAAGGCGAGGGCCTTTAACAAGGGAGAGGGACTTTAATAGCGGTATAGCCCATCTACGTAGGGCTATAAGGCTATTAGAACATTCTGTCGGTAAACAACCTTTACAACGAAACTTTTACAACGCACTACCATTACAACGCAACCATTACAACGCAAACCATTACAACGCATTGCACTGGGGGGCGCTCTAGGATAGGGAATAAGTTTAATTTACTATCCAACACCTTCCCTAGTGTCCACGGGGACTGGAGTTGGAATAGTAAATTAAACTATTCACTATCCAGCACCCCAAAGCGCTATGCGTTGTAAAGTTTTGCGATGTAAAAACCGCGTTATAAAGGCATGCGTGGTAAAAGTATGCGTTTTAACGTCATACATCCCATTCTGTCACTACAGGACAGAATGTTCTAACAAAAAAAACGAAGCCTTTTGGGAGCTTGAGGGGAATGGAATCCCCTCAGGTTCCCTGAAGCCTTTGTTCACAGCCAGAGCAGTGAACAAAGAAACATTGGAATGTTGGAGCTCCAGGCTTATTCCAGCCATTATAAGCCCAGAGCACTCCATTGTTTTCAATGGAGCTCCCAACATTCCAATGTTCTAATTGTTTTTAAACATCCGCAAAGCTGTTAAAGTTTAATATATGTTTTATCTATTCATTGTAAAAAAAAAGTTTTTTAAATGAATTCCTCTTTCTAATGTATTTATTATGGATTGTGTTTTAATTTGTAAATGTGCTTTTATGATATCAAATATCGAAATAAAGCCTTGTTGATTGATTGATTATTAGAGTAAGCAAGAAAAGACGGAAGTGCTAAGAGAAGGAAGCATGAAAAAAGGGAATGTGGAGGGACAGAAAGATGAAGGCATAGCGGTGAGGATGGTTAGAGAGTGTGATGAGGGATTAGATGGGAATGAAGTTAGTTGAGAAAAAACAAAATTGAAAAGAGAGGCAGAAGAAAGGGAAAGAAAGTGAGAGGCGAAGAAGGATGGAATTGATGGAAGGGAGCAAATAAGTGAAGTGTTGAGGGAAGGGGAAGGAGAAAGGAGTGGAATAGAGGGCAAAGGCATAGAAAGAGGAAAGGGGATGATGAAAGGGCAAAGAAAGAAAGTGGAAGGAAGATAAGGGAGAGTGGGAGTGAAGTATGGAGGAAGTAAGGGAAAAAGGGCAAATGAGGAAAGACACAATGGAGTAAGGAATAAGGAAATGAAAAAATGAAGGAAGGGAGAAGAATGTTAAGGAAGAAAAAAGAATATACGGAAGAATAGAAGGAAGAAAGGAATGAGGGAAAGAAGGAAAAATAATAGAAGGAAGAAAGCCAGCAAGAAAGAATGCAAGGAAGGGAGGGAGGAAGAAAAGAAATGAAGAAGGAAGGACAGAATGGAGAAGGCAGGCAAGGAGGGAATGTTGAGGGACAGAGTAGAAAAGATGAAAGATAGTGGTGACTGGTGAACCTAGGGAGTTAAGGGCAAGAGATGGGATGCATAAAAATAGATGAGCAGCATTAAAACATTTGCCTACTTGAAACATGTAGAGGTTAGCTTTCTAATTCATACAAGCAGAGTCACTGTGCAAAAATCTCAAAGCACAAGTGCAAAGCTTATTTTACACATTCTGCACAAAAGCTTCCTAAATACACCAATTTCTGAATACAAAATGGGGATATGGCAATTTGGTGAGCAATAGCTCCATAGTGCAAATATTTTGAGCAGTATAAGAGAGCCAAATCCATTATGACTCTTGTGTATTCACTGACCCAGCCATACAAAACTGGAATTGTTGCCTCATGCAATGCAATTTCATCTATATTTATCATTTTCAACCCAACAATTTCAGAAGATGTTTATACACTTGCGTTTGTACATTTTAGGGTGTAAAATAAGTTTTGGTGTTGACTTTTATTTTGCTGGAAGCAGGCATTAGCCACTCATCACAAGGTCTAACAAATACAAGGCAGGTGGAGGTGGGAATTCTGCCAATCAAAACAATGAATTTCGGCCTCCACCTTTTCTAGTAGCCCCCAATGCTGGAATAGGTTGATAATAGCAAACAACAAATTCCTCTGTGGGTATGAAACAAGACAGGTTTCCAGAAAATGCTGGGTAGGTACATATATTCTGGCCTGACAGTAACCATAAATCTCTTATCATTGGGACTGATGAAGGACCCAGGGATTCACTCATTCTTCCACATATGCAGCAAGCAAAGTCAAAATGTTGCATTGCTTCCCAAACCTTGAAGAGGGGTACATGTGCTTGTGTCTACTACACAATGGATCACTCCAGTAATAGATTGTGTACCTTCCCTGGGGTGTATAAACTCTCCTAGGTAACACAAGACTGCCGGGGCACACTAAAGTTATGAGGACGCTTCTGATATTTCTTCTCTGCCAGTCTCTGCCAGGTAGTGCTGGTCAAAAATAGGGAACGTTGTCCTAAGGATTTGCAAGGCACCCAAATAGGCTAGTCCCCAGAAATCTCCCCCCTGCCCTTTTGATTTTACTGCAGGGTAAGAAGAATTCCTTGTTCCCCCAGATCCACAGGTCTGCTTGTTGCCCTGAAATAATGTATGCAAGTGCTGTTTTCAGTCAAGTAGCCCTAAAAATACTGTGATATCATTATTGTGATGTTTGTACCACCATGCTCATGTCCACCATAGTCCAGGCATTCAAATGAGCGGTAATCCATCCGTAGACTGTGGTGGAAGGTTGGCGACAAAGTCACAGGGGCTAAACTTTGGATCAAGACTGTGCCTTTTCCCAGACTCATATACAGCATTTTCACATTTATGATTCTTATGAACAAAATAACTTGTTATAAGACAGCAGCCCACAGGATTCAGAACTGACCCCTCTGTGAAGGTATCCAAAAGCATATGTGGTCAGATGCCACAATTGCACTATTGTTACAGATATAGCTCCTAATGCATAAAAGATGCATCATGGCACATATGTCCTATGCCATTCTATCACCACAACCAGTGTGCACAATTTATTTATTTTAAAGTTTTATAGTGTGCGAACCAGACCTATGAGGGTATCAGAGCGCTTTCCAGGATTGACGGGGGGTATACAAAGGACTTAGGAGGGAAAGATACCAACAGGATTCAAAGGGGAGATACATTGTACCAGAAGAACAAGCAGTCTCAAATTCTAGATACATTTAGGATACAAAGAGGTAGAATCATTATACTAGAAAATAAGAAGTCTCAGCCCCTGAGTGGGATGACTAAAAGGGCCAGGAAAGTATCATCCGGAAAAGTCAAGGATAATGCTGTAATGGGGGGGTGGAAAAAGGTCGTAGAGGAGATTGTAATGCGATCGTTAGGCGAGGACTTTGCCCATATGAAAATGTTAGTCTCCTTTTTGAAGCGTGCCAAAGACGACAGTCTTCTGATGGCGGGTGAGAGAGAGTTCCATATTCTTGGAGCAGCCCCAGAGAAGGCCCGATTGAAGGTTTTCTTTTTTCGGAAGTTGGCTGGTTGGAGCAAAAGGTCTCTGGCAGACCGGGAGTTTCTGGCTCCTCCAGATATCACGAGTTTCTGGGCGAGGAATGCAGGGGAATCAGTCAATCAATTTGTATTTGAATTGCACAATACTGTCACCCCTAATGGTATCTAGGCACTAGGGTGTCATATCTTCATCGAAAAGCCAGGCCTTGAGTTACTTTCTGAACTCCACCATGGATGGAGTTGCTTGGAGGAGGTCGGGCAGGTCGTTCCAGGTCTTGGCCACATGATGAACAAGGTGTTACCGCTGCTGCGGCTTCAACAGATGCGGGTAGTGTGTGCGAGGGTGAGAGAGGCAGAGTGCAGGTGTCTTGTGGGCAGGTGGAAGTTCAATTGATGATTGAGGTATGATGGCCCTTGCTCACGAAGGGCTCTGTATGTGTGTGTAAGGATCTTGAACAGACATCTCATCTGGATGGGGAGCCAGTGGAGATTTCTGAGGTGAGGGATGATGCAGGTCTGTTTGGGGAGGTCTAGGATGAGTCTGATTATGGTGTTTTGTATGGTATCAAATCTTTTAAGGAGCTGGGGGGAGACTCCAGTGAAGAGAGCATTGCCATAATCGAGGTGGCTGGTGATGAAGACCTGCATGACAGTCTTTCTGGTGTTAATGGGAATCCATCTGAAAAGTCAATGGAGTTTGCGGAAGGAGTGGAGGCAGGAGGAGGCGACTGCCTTGACTTATTGTTTTATTATCAGTTGACTGTTGAGTATGATGCAGAGGTTGCATGCATTTTCTGTTGGTGTAGGTGTTGCTCCGAGTTCTGCTGGCCACTAGCTGTGATCCAATGTGGAGGGGTCTCTTCCGAAGGTTAGTACTTCTGTTTTGTCAGAGTTGAGTTTGAGGCAGCTGTCTCTCATCCATTTTGCCATGTTGGTCATGGCATTGCAGAAGTTGGTTTTAGCCTTGGAGGTGTCCTCAGTGATCAAGACGATTAGCTGAGTGTTGTCAGTGTAGGAGATTATGTTGAGACCATGGGGTCTGTGAGGTTGAGTGATGAACCTTGTGGTACGAAGCAGATGATGTTCTTGGGTGAATGGAGGTAGTCAGATGCTCTATGTGCCTCCTGAGAGGAAGGAAGCAATCCACTTGAAAGTGTTCTACTATATGCTGATGTTGTGGAGTCTACCGATGAGGGTGTGGTGGGAGACAGTGTTGAATGCAGTGGAGAGGTTAAGGCGGATCAGAGCCACAGTTTCTCCACAGTTGAGGAGAGTTCTGATGTCGTCTGTGACGGCTATCAGTGTGGTCTCCATGCTGTGGTTGGCATGGAATCTGGATCATGGGGCATCGTGAAGTGATTTTGTTCCAGATATTCATTGAGTGGTTTGTGGCCTTCTTGAGTACTTTGGCTGGGTAGGGGAGCAGAGAAATCAGTCTGTAGTTTTTTGACTGGGGTCATCAGACGGTTTCTTTAGGAGGGGCCTGACCTGTGCGTGTTTCCATATGTCTGGGAAGGTTGCTATGGAGATGGAAGTATTGAGGATGCTGGTGAGTTCTTAGCTGATTAGGTTGGCTCCTAAGGTTGAAGAGACGGTGGGGCATGGGTGACTGGGTGCCCCGGAGTAGATGAACGACATAATGGCTGTGGCGGTCTGGGTGGTGAGTTAGGACCAGGAGGCTATTGTTCAGCTGGTGTTCATGGTTGGTCGAGATTGTTGAAGCTGATCAACGGGGTGGGGTGTCGAAGCTATTGTAGATGGTGGCAATCTTGCAGCGGAAGTAATTTAAGAGGGTGTCACAAAGTTCTTGGGAGGGTTGGATGGTCTTCTCTGAGGCTTTCAGCTTGGAGTATTCCTCAACAATCTTGAAGAGTTCCCTCATGTGGTTGGCTGCTGTGTCGATGCGGGTGGTGATGGCTGCTTTTTTATCTTCTTTGATGTGCAGGTGCGAAGTTGCTGAAGGCTGCTCTGTGGTGGCTCTGTCCTTGGGGTCCTTTGTGGCGTGCCTTCGCTTCTCAAGTCCGTAACAGTTGCTCTTGGTGGATCTGAGCTTTGGGGTGTACCACTTTGTTTCTTTTTAGGTTTTGTTAGTCTTTTCTGGTTTTAATGGGGTGACTCTATCTGCACATGCGTTAATCCAGGCAGAGAAGTTCTGGGTGGCCAAGGTCAAGGTCCACTGTGGTTTTGGGTTGTATGGTGCTGAGGGCTTGTGTCCATAGTTCCACGGGTACCTTGCCCCACCTTCGGTGAGAGGCACTGTGGCGCTTGGCGGTGAGGTGAGGGACAATAGAGATAGTAAAGTGGACGATGGTGTGTCCAGTCCAGGTGAGTTGTGTGATGTGAGTTAATTTGATTCTGTCTCTGACAGTAAAGATGGCATTGAGTGACTGTCCAGCTTTGTGCATAGGTTCAGAGACCAGTTGGATGAGGCTGATGTTATTGAGGTGCTCCAGGAGGGTGGTGGAGTTGGCGTAGTTGGGAGTCGTCAACATCAAAGTTGAGGTTGCCGAACAGGATGTAGTGGAAGGAGTCAATGGAAGGAGGGCGATGAGGTCGTAGATGGTGTCACAGAAGGGTGGACTGTGTACTGGGGGTCTGTAGGCAAGGGTGCAACTCATCATAGTCTTAGTCTTAGTCGAAATCTGAGGTGTTCTATAAGAGGTGCTGGGTTGTCGCTGGTGATGGTGCATTGGATGGCTACCTTGAAGATGATGGCAATGCCCCCACCGTTTGTCAGAGTGGTCTTGGTATATCATCTTGTAGCCGTCAGACGTGGCAATTTTGGGGTTTAAGGAGGGTGTGAGCTATGTTTTGGTGATGAAGTCAATGTCCGGGTAGAGGGTGGTGATGGTGTCTCAAATCTCTGTGGCGTGTTTGCAGAGGAAGCAGGCATTGACCAGGATGCATTGGAGGGATGCTGGTTTGTTCCTAGTCTTCTGAGCTGGAGTGGTTTGGAGTCCGGTGTGGCAAGTGAAGCAGCAGTGGCTGCAGGTGAGGGTCCTTGGGAGGATTTCGGGGAGGCCGTGAAGCAGCTGTTGTTAGGGTCTCCTAGGTCAAGAGCTAGGAGCACCTCAGTGGTGTAGAGGTGGATGGTGGGAGGGCCTGGGGTCCTGGAGCTAAGTGCTGTCTAGGCACGGATGGGCACAGACGGACTTGCCTTTGGCACGCCTTTGGCTCGCCAGTGGCATGATGGTACAGCGGCCTACATAAGTAGATCTGGGAGGTGGGAGTTGCTATTGGGGGAGGTAGGATTAGGAACCATACTGTAGGTAGCAAGGACCCCCTGATAAGGATAGATATCCTGGGACAGGGTAAACAATATGTGAAAAAACAATCCCAGACTCCAGACTGGAGACCATTTAACCCTCCTTTTATCTGTTTTGTGAATACATATGTATCATTTTTTTATCAATTGTGATCAATGTGTTGAATTTTTATCCCCTTTTTATCAAATTAAACTATAAATAATTTTTCTAACTGAACTAGTTTGTTTGTTTAATCTATTGTGTATTTTCCTCAGTTTATGCCTGGGATTGTTTTTTCACATAAGGATTAGGAACCATGTCAGGGGCACGAAGAAAAGCAGTAGGAGCAGGTGGGAAACAGGAAGGCTACAGCCTTATTAAAATCCCACAAAAAAATGCCTAAGGCATATTAAGCTCAGTGGGGGGCTCAAACTTGAACCCAATCAACTAAAAGGAAAGCAGGCTAGAGTGGAAACACAACTGAAAGGGTAGTGAGGAATGTGATTACAGTTCCAGTCTCAAAGATCTGGCAGGAGCGAGAGAGTTTCACACAACCAAAATAGGTCAAAGGCTGCTCGCTGGGGGCTGTCCTGAGAGGTGGGAAAGGCTGTCCAAAAGGTGGGACGGTGGGAGCGGGAACCATGTCAGGAGCAGGAGCACATCGAAAAACAGCCGGAGCAGGCAGGAAACAGGAAGGCTACGGCCAAATTAGGATCTCCCAAAGCGTGCCTAAAGCAGATTAAGCACAGAGGCAGTCTAAAACGTGAACCCAATAAAATAAATAGAAAGCAGGCAAAAGGGGGAACAGAACTGAAGGAATGCCTAGCCCAGCGGACCGCCAACAGAGGTCTTGACATGGGGCTGTCGGGAGTAGGTTTGCAGACCCGCTCTCAAGGAGCTGGGAGGAGTGGGAGCATTGCGAATGCCCAAAAAGAATCAAGGTCTCCTACAAGAATATGTTTGTATCAGTGAAACTGCAGACACTCTTTCACTCCTCAGAACCCACTCCTGTTGAGCCTACATGTCTATTGTAAATTTGCAGTTTGCACTAAGCCTAGACGAAATTGAGCATATTTCACTTGCACATGTTAAACATTTTGTCATATAATGGACGTACGACACACAGTACATATGTGACATAACTAGCTTACAACTATGACAAGAAGTAGCGCAGTAGTCATCTACAAAGACAGTCCTTAGAACATGTACATGGATACAATGTGGAAGGGCATTGCACTACTTTGTGACATTACATTTTTTACAGCATTGCAGAAGCACATAACATTTATTTTGCAGACTTACATTCACAAGGAACATAGAATCCAGTGTTGCCATTTTATTCTCCCTGCTCTAAGTTTTGCTGCTTGATGTGTCTACTAAAGGTATTAGTGTGATTAGTGAGAAAAGTGCCTGTGAAACTCGAAGAATGCTCTTAATTCCACTAGCCCAGCCCAAAATAAGGATCATTACTACGAGACTGTAGCCACACTAAAATAGGAAATGTCATTGAATTCACTCTCTGAATTTGGGCAGGAAGCGAGGTCATTAAAGCCCCTGTCTGAATTTGTGTAAGAAAGAATGTATGCATTTTAATTGTGAAATATTCTACTCTGCTTATGGGTTGAAGAGTAGAGTCACAAGTCGATTTACGGCTAATCCCACCCTAACACACTATTCTACTGGAATACAGACTTTCAAATATCGGCCTAACAAAAAAACATATTGAACACCACAATATTGTGAAGGTAAGTATATTTAGGTAAGTACTGATTTACTATTCTTAATTCCCCATATACACCTTGAAGATAGACAGAAAGACAGATGGATAGATAGATAGATAGATAGATAGATAGATAGATAGATAGATAGATAGATAGATAGATAGATAGATAGATAGATAGATAGATAGATAGATAGATAGATAGATAGATAGATAGATAGACAGACAGATAGATTCAAGGTGATTAGTTGTGGAGTTATGAATAGTAAATCTATACTTATATATAGGTACTTAACTTCACTATAAAGCAGTAGTTAATATTCTGGCTTCACTATTTTTCTCGGCTGACATTTTTGTACTTGTTGCTCACTAGTGCTTTCAAACTAATGAGTCCTATTTGACTATGAAGCGTCATCTTGCCAGCTTACCACTAAAATAACCTGAACCTTGACACCAGAGAAAGACCACCTATTTCAATCTTCCTGAATGTCAGGCTGATATTAAAATCAATTTTGCAGGCTATTATGGGACTTTTCGGGTCACACACCAGCTACCAGCTAATGGTAGGCTCTTTAGAAACTGATATCCCGGATGCGGAAATGGCCTCTGTGGCATTCCGTAGAGCCATACACCATCCAGGAAGAAAGTAATCTGACAGCCTATTACAAAGCTGCTGCAGACTCTGAGAAAACACATTCTTGTAAATTGATGTGTACCATCTCTTAAAAGGCCGTGGAGAACAAAGCAAAACAAGATGCATTATTTTTCTTTCTCCTGAGCAGAAGCATGAAGCATTGCTGTAAGTGCTTTCAATTCACTGCCCTTCTTTCTGCTGCGATTGCAACTATAAAATGTCTGGGAGCGTCACGCTGTCCTCATCTTTTATATGTGCCTGCCCATGTGCATTTAGAGGCTGGTGGATATTATGTTTTAAATCCGAACCATCATCAACTCTCTATATTTTCCCTTTAACAAATGGCAGGCAATGTGTCTTCGCTTCTCACCTGTCAGGTTTACTGCTCCATTTTAATGCAGCAAAAAATAAAGGAAAAAGAAAAAAAAGTTACATATTAGTGTCCTGTGGCAAGGAGAGTAACCATGACAACAAGAGATTCAGGACACTGAGTGTTACAGGGAGGACACACTGTATAAATTACACAAATTAGGGAATAGAAGCTAGTACCAACACTTAATGCTTCCTAATCATGAACTAAATGGGGAGCACAAGGTTAAGGTAAAATGGAAGTCCAAGGCGATGAAGAAAACAGTTTATATTAATCTCGCAGTCTCTTAGGACCATATCCCATCAAGGAAATGCCACACTCAATTATGCCAGGGAGCGTAGAAGATGTTTTGTGCACAAATGAAACCATTGTGTGTGTATTTGTTCAAAAAAAGCATTTATTGGATTCCACAGATGTTTGCTATTGCTAACAAAGCTATCCATGTACAGCAACCCTGTCACAAGGACCTTTGGCGACAAACTGAGGCTAGGGTGCCCACTACCTCATTTTCAGGAAGCTCTTCGTGAAGGTGTTATTAGTGAGCAGCACCCTTTTATGGTTACATATTTAAAGAATGTATGTGACAAGCAAAAGGGTGCGGTCTTCATGTCATGACACACTGCACATAGAAGACTTGTCCAAACCTACACCCCATGACTTCTCTTGACAAAGAATGAAAACGGTTCTAAAACATCAGGCCCTAAGAGCTTAAGACAAGTTTAAGTTCTGGCCTGTGCTTGATGGGAAAAGGAATGCTTAAAAGAATATGTATTCTGCTATAAAAAAACATTACCAGTTTTCCAGCAAACCCAAATATATGCTGAAATAATATCATTTTTTTTGTATGCTTAAAAAAAAGTTTCTCCTGTTTGCAAATAAATTCAGTTAGTCACGGTGGAAAATGTGATTAAACAAGTCAAGAAGATGGGGAATAAAAATAAAAAAGATGCAATGAATACTTGTGTTGTATAAGGAAGGTTTGTAGGCAAGGCGACTGAAAACCAGCTTCATGAATGGCTGCTTGCAGATGCATGGTCTTTAAATCATGCAATATAATTAAAAGAAAAAGGGCACCGCTTACTCAAATTATTTTCATATTTCACTGTACTAATTCACCACTAATCCTTTATGGGTTCCGGAGTAGAGTGCTACTCGCCACAAAAAGCGCTTCAACACCCCATCATGGGTAACAAGCGCTATATAAATGCAAACCTTTTTCCCTCTTCTATCCCTCCGCTATTCTTCTGAATCCAAATAACTGACTAACCTATCCACCAGTCAAATTACTTTCATATTTCACTATACTAATTCAACACTAATCCTTTATGGGTACCGGAGAAGTGTGCTACTCGCCGAAAAAGGGCTTTGGCGCCTCGTCAGTGGTAGTAAGCGCTATATAAATGCAATTACAATACAGTAATTCGTTTTATCATTTATCCAGTAATCTTTATTCAGAACTCAATTTTTGGCACTTTCGGATCCTGAAATGTTTGGATACTGGCCAAAGGACAGTATATAAATGAGTCCAACATTTTCAGGAATATGCTATAACTTTTATTTTCTTAATAAAATAGGGAGTTAAACTACCTCTAAGCAGTTTGTCAGATTTTTTTTGAGAAGAATGCAGCCTCAAAATTGGAAAACTGGAAAGATATAATTTTCATAGTATATTTGTTAGCTCTCTTTGATAACATCACACAATGTGAGGGACGTTTGAAGATTACATTTAATAACGTGCTATACTTTGATCAATAAAACGGGTCACGCATGGTGGATTTAGGATATCTGGAGAGATTAGGCATATGTTCATATAAACGAACATAAAATACCCAAGCAAATTGTGATTGCAATCAGGCCATCCTGATAACGGGGAGTAAAAATGCGCCCTCTGGTTCCTCGTCAATTAAATCCGCTTAGACAGCACTAAACGCACTGACAGAAGTCTTTCGGAGGTTTAACATCTGCAAGTAACAGAATGTCGTCTGCCTGTGACCCTACAGGCCGTGTTTATAAATACACTGCATTAAGAAAGAAGGGGCCTCGGGCCTGTTCTCTGCTGCTGCACAGAGATGTGCTCTTCCAGGAGCCCTCGGGCCTCTGCACTCATCTTCAGATGTTTAGGCCACAGACATGTTGAAGAAATAGACAGATGATGAGATATGATGGCTTCGAATGAGTTAGTCTTTAATCATAAAGAAAATCTACTGCTATCTAGTGTTAAAAAATCCAAATTATTAACAGCAAGTGTGCCTACGAATAAAAGTCTCTGAACGAAATATTTGTGGCTTTCTACAACCTTTTAAAAAACATACATTTTCATAGCATAGGCGAACAGTAAGGACAGAATGACACAACACAATTTATGAAGGAGGACAAGAGGAGGAATGACTTTGGACCTTACATCAGGAAGCACATAACATACACATTGGTGTGTACTATTTAACATTGGAAGCTGCAGTCATTCAACTGATCACGACAGAATGGTATTCTGAAAATGTGTTCAAGCAGACATGCCCAGGTTAAATATCTTGTTGTATATTAGACTATCGAAGAATGTCATTTGAGGCCAATCTCAAGTCCTAAATATTTTTTGCAACAACACAACATTCTATTAAGTGTAAATATCCAATTATTAACTCTAGTGAAAAGATATTTGAATCACAATATTTATTTTAGACAATATTCTGTCCACGATATTCTGACCCCACATCTAAAAATGTATTACACAGAAAATTTCAAGTTCGCCCCTTAAGCTTGTGCTACCTACCTTTTATAAAGGAGTATGGCAATGACAATACAGATGATGAACACCACTGCAAGAACGGGCCCAACTACCCAGATCAGCCCTTCCTCCTCATCAGTGATTGGCTGAGGATCGAGATCCATTGATACAACAGGGTCAGAGTATGGACTAGTGGCATACATCACCTGAAATAAAAAATATCTTGTTATTATTGCCCACGCTAAAATAAATATCAAACTTCTGTAAGTAAACGTCAACTTGCCACAGGAATTAATTTGAAAATAAACTACAAATCAACCGCAATACATATGAAGCACTTATTTTGACGTTAATCCAAGGTTATTCAATCCCTGAGTACTTATAACCCATCATTTATTACTATGCATTCCTTTCCTATGCACATTATTCTTAGGTGGATTATACTAAACTAGGTTATTAAGGTACTGTTGAGAAAGAATGTGAGACTATAGGTGTATTGTTAAAACTGACTCATGTCACATTAATTTCCTCAGTGGCATGATGTTTTCTTCACAAATACATAGGAGCCACATGCGGAAACAGACCCTACATACTCATATGCCAGCTGTCTGACCGTAATGGATCTGATGTGGTAGTCCAGAAACTAAGGCAGACAGTAATCTTGCTTTGACAAGCATTGGCCTAGCCAATAGCTCTCGCTTTTGGAACCTTATAAGTATTTAGTTATGCAGCACAATATCCTTGGTGCAACAACATCAACTGTTGCGTGGCTAAACACTTATTAGGTCCCACAGAGTAGCCAGTAATATGCAGTATTTCTATTCATGTTTTAATTCCGGAGTTCATTAACATGTCTCTTGGGCTCTCATTATTGCCAGATATGAAAACTGACACATAAGGTAACAACAGTGCTGTAACCAAGATCACAACGTTTTCAGAGAGAGCTAGGATTAAAACTCAGGTTAAAAATCAGCTAGGAAAAAATTACTAGTTGTGCAGTCGGTAATATATCCACGTGGTCACATTTCTTCCTTTTCCAAATATTAAGGGTAAATGTAGAAAGTAACAAAACTAGCCAAAAACATGTAAAACAACAAAATGCCCTACCCGGCCAATAAAAATGGAAAGTTCACTGAAAAAGAAGAATGCAAAAGAAGACGTAACACCTGTTATGTGGGTACAGCCTGTTTGTGTGCACATACACGTATACACACTAACAGACTCCTGAAAACAATGGGTTATGAAATGAAACCCTACGTTTTTAATTTCTAATTAACTCAGCTGATCACGATAATTCACTTCAACTGACGTGCCTTGGTTACCGGCCGGTATCGACTTATGGAATTGCTCCTATGACAAGTTAAATCCCTCAGAATGGTGAATAACAGTGCGGACATGGAATTACCGGCATTTAATGCACATATTTGCCGCCTGATCTGAGCAAATACATAGGAGCCACATGCGGAAACAGACCCTACATACTTATGTGCCAGCTGTCTGACCGTAATGGATCTGATGTGGTAGTCCAGAAACTAAGGCAGACAGTAACCTTGCTTTGACAAGCATTGGCCTAGACAATAGGTCTCGCTTTTGGAACCTTATAAGTATTTAGTTATGCAGCACAATATCCTTGGTGCAACAACATGAACTGTTGCATGGCTAAACACTTATTAAGTCCCACAGAGTAGCCAGTAATATGCAGTATTTCTATTCATGTTTTAATTCCGGAGTTCATTAACATGTCTCTTGGGCTCTCATTATTGCCAGATATGAAAACTGACACATAAGGTAACAACAGTGCTGTAACCAAGATCACAACGTTTTCCGAGAGAGCTAGGATTAAAACTCAGGTTAAAAATCAGCTGGAAAAAATCACTAGTTGTGCAGTCGGTAATCTATCCACGTGGTCACATTTCTTCCTTTTCCAAGTATTAAGGGGAAATGTAGAAAGTAACAAAACTAGCCAAAAACATGTGAAACAACACAATGCCCTACCCGGCCAATAAAAATGGAAAGTTCACTGAAAAAGAAGAAAGCAAAAGAAGACGTAACACCTGTTATGCGGGTACAGCCTGTTTGTGTGCACATACACGTATACACACAAACAGACTCCAGAAAACAATGGGTTATGAAATGAAACCCTACGTTTTTAATTTCTAATTAACTTAGCTGATCACGATAATTCACTTCAACCGACGTGCCTTGGTTACCGGCCGGTATCGACTTATAGAATTGCTCCTATGACAAGTTAAATCCCTCAGAATGGTGAATAACTGTGCGGACATGGAAATACTGGTATTTAATGCACATATTTGCCGCCTGATCTGAGCAGGTGGTGAATATGCGGGGTGTGGCAGGAAGGAAAAGAGAAAGGTAGTTTTTGTTGGGGGGAGTGGGGGGCATGCGTGCGAAAGAAAATATACTTTTTTCTCTCAAGCCTGATTGCTCAATGTAGGATAGGCAGCGCAGGAGATCAATAACCCGCATTCCCCTACTAAACACAGCGGTTTTGCATTAAGAGAACTCCTGGGAGAGATTTCGTTCTTAAATGAGGAAGTTGCTGGCTCTGCCTAATTTGAATAACAAGACTAAATGCACACCCAAAGTCTGATGGGTAAGCCCGCTCACTCCATGGGCTGAAAATATGAAATGCTGCCATGGTGAGCAGGGCGGAAGTGGGCGGGTGCGTCCAGGGATGCCTAATTATAGAATGCATTTTGGACAACAATCGCAAGAAGGAAATAAAATAAAAAAACACGTGAGTGGTGCGTGGACAGCCGTGCAAAAGTGAAAGTGATCGCACTCCAGATGGCGTATCATGCGCTGAAAGCTGTTGGCTGCGCGCGTATCGCAAGCTCTAGGCCAGCAAAAGCGTGTGGTAGCACTTTGAAAACACCACTTACTAAATGTCTTGTAGAGCAACACAGGCGCTGGCTCAGGCGAGGCCTAAAAATGGGGCTGTGGTCTGAATCAAGAACTAGCCGTTTGCAAGGGTGTTCTCTGAACAGGAGAGGTTTGTAATTTCACAGCCAGAGCCTATTCATTTGGGCCAGTAATGGGGTCATCAGTCAAATATGCTCCTGTAGTAGCCAAAGAGTCCGCAACACGCCTTATTCAGTATGTAACAAGCGCCCAGAATGAGGCTGAATGACGCAGATGGCGCAAATTCTAGCATAACTTGATTGGTAAGTGGTTTGAAGAACATTAAAGGATACATTGCTGCAGGTTCAATATTCTGATGCAATCAAGCACAGAGCAAAACAACAACAAAACTTGACTTCTGGGCTCTGCTCAACAGAGTGAAAAGCTTTGATTCAAATTCAGATGGACCAACTACAGCTGTCTAACTTATATATGCATGCTGTTGACGAGCTCTCTGCTGCAATGACATTCCTGTTAAGATGTCATTTACTTCCTTTAACTGTAACTGGCAATGCACATTCATTAGTGATATGCTTTTATTTTTGGAAATAAAACCTCAGTTTCGGGTTTGGTTACACCTATTCAAAGACGAGCGGGTTGTCTATGAACGGCGAGGAGCCAGTGTCAATGATCAGTGAAAGACTTCCACAGCATATTAGTGGAAATGCATGCCTGTTCAGTAAATCATATCACATATAAGTGTGGTAAACGAATGTGAGGGCTCTTCAAAGGTGTGGTTCATGAGAAAAGTGTCATGTAGCTGAGGTGAAAGGTCAAACAGCAGGGATGGACAGCCTTAGCACCAAGCATTTACAATGCAATGGTTTCGGCATTGTTAAAGTTAAAGCTATTGACATTGCTCATGACATTCTTTTTATTGATGTTTTTGTTTTTAAAACATATAAATAAATGGCATTGTCATTTACAATGCCAATAGCTTAATCTCTCGCAAATGCGAGACCTATTGCATTTGCACCCACACACAGAGACACACACACAAAGCCACCCACACATACAGAGCCACCCACACAGAGTCATTCACATAGAGCCACCCACACACACACAGAGCCATCTACACACAGAGCCACCCTCACACAGACCCACCTACACACACACAGAGCCACCCTCACACAGACCCACCTACAAAAAAAGCTACCACACAGAGCCACACACACAGAGCCCAACACACACACAGAGCCCAACACACACACCGACAGAGCCACACACACAGACAGCGCCACACAAACACACACATAGAGAGCCACACACAAACACACAGACAGAGCCCAACACAGACCCACAGAGCCCAACACACACCCACAGAGCCCAACACACACCCACAGAGCCCAACACACACACAGACAGAGCCCAACACACACACCCACAGAGCTCAACACACACACACAGCCCAACACACACATGGCCCCCCACACACACACAGAGCCATACACACACACATACAGAGCCCCACATACACACACAGAGCCATACACACACACACAGAGCCCCACACACAAAACCACCCACACACACATACAGAGCCATCCACACAGAGCCACCCACACAGTCATTCACATAGAGCAACCCACACACACACAGAGCCACCCACAGAGCCATCTACACACACACAGAGCCACCCTTACACAGACCCACCTACACACACACAGAGCCACCCTCACACAGACCCACCTACAGAAAAGCTTCCCACACAGAGCCACACACACAGAGCCCAACACACACACAGACAGAGCCACACACACAGACAGAGCCACACACACAGACAGAGCCACACACACACACAGACAGAGCCACACACACAGACAGAGCCACACACACACACACACACAGACAGAGCCCAACACACACCCACAGAGCCATACACACACACACAGAGAGCCACAAACACACACAGAGCCACACACACACACAGCCACACACACACACAGAACCACACACACACACACACAGCCACACGCACACACAGACAGAGCCACACACAGACAGAGCCACACACACAGAGCCACACACACACACAGAGCCACACACACAGAGCCACACACATGGATGTGGTGGTGGATGTGGTGGATGTGGTGGTGGATGTGGTGGTGGATGTGGTGGTGGATGTGGTGGTAGATGTGGTGGTGGGTGTGGTGGTGGTGGTGGATGTGGTGGTGGTGGATGTGGTGGTGGTGGTGGATGTGGTGGTGTTGGTGGATGTGGTGGTGGATGTGGTGGTGGATGTGGTGGTGGATGTGGTGGTGGTGGATGTGGTGGTGGATGTGGTGGTGGTGGTGGATATGGATGTGGTGGTGGATGTGGTAGTGGATGCGCCTTGACGCCACCTCCAGCCCCCCGCAGCGCTGTGCCGGAGGTTGACGGGCACGGAAGCAGGAGCTGGGTGAGAGGGCGAAACTCTGAAGCTAAAGTGAAAGCATCCGCTCCCCGAGGTGCCCTGCCACAGAAGCAAGTTTATAGGGAACCTTTTAACGAAGTAGACTCTGTTTCAACATAGTAAATAAAAAAAAGGCAACTATGCTCATTAAAAGTTAAGATTCTAAGAGTGGCGTATCTATGCTCGCATGAAATAATAAAGCAAACACCAGCTTCAGAGGCCTCCTTAATTACAAAGCCAAAAGAATATAGGAAATCTAAACATCACTTCCCCTCGCAGCCAAAACAGTAGGTTCGGTACAATTTCATTACAGAGCAGTGTTGCTGGTAGATGCAGTGGCTGTAATGGAGCAGAGTTCAGGCGAATATTTCAAGTTACTTGTCCTGAATATAACCTACATTATAAGGATGGGCATCTTCACACAACTATGGGGAGAGGAGGGCCTTGTACAATAGGAGTGATGGGCATTCAAGTAATGAGCAGCGGATAAGATGGAATACAGGAAGGAAGCCCTACCAGGCAGCGATCTCCCCCCTTTTTGCGGTATTTCAGGAGAAAGAAAGTTAAACTCCAGCAACGAATGATGCTTTCAGGTCCGAGGTCGCCTTTCAGTTAACTTTCTGTTGGCGAATTGTCTTTTCGGTTTCTGCCCGGGCGTCTCTTGCCTTGCTCTTTGCTGGTACTTTAGCTGAATATTCACTCGGTTCACAGGCAGGAGCAGCATCAGTGTTTTTTACCCCAGCTGCCGCGGCAACACTTTACAACGCCGCGCGCCCAATTCCTAGTCCGCAAGACTTCGAATTAGCCACGCGCCGAGTCTGTATACGGTGTTATAGAGGGAATAGCCACCCCTCCCCCTCCTATTCTCATTCAATAAACTGTGGAGTGAAGGAGCGCCAGGCGAGGGCATGCGCAGCTGTTTTCTGGGCCAATCGCTGCTTTTGTTGTCTTTATTGCTGCATTCCAATTGGCTGCTGGGATCACGTCATGTGTAATGTTTAGAGTTGAGGTAAAAACAAAACTAAACCCTGTAGCCGGACTCCCCCCCTATTCCAGCGTGAATTGGTCTGACTCAGAACACCAAGTAGGAGCAGGCAGGAGCTCGGACGGCGGCCTCTGGGAGTTTGTTTTTCCACAAATTTATGGCTGTGTGAAAGTTGTAAACCGTTAACGCCTGGCACAATGAAGTCAAAGAGATACTACATCAAGTGCAGGGTCAGAGAACTTGGAATAAAGAAAGATATTATCTGTGGGTTTTTTATGGTTAGGGTTAGCCACGCCATGGAACTCAACCACGGAGCCATGGTGCCAAAGCTGAAAACCTCTCTATACATTGACATCCAAATAAATCACTAAACAATCTAGTTAAATGCTACTAAGGCATGAAACAGTCATTATTTAATCCAAAGTTATATATTGGTAAAAAGGCCACTAAACATTTCTAGCAACAAAAAATAGTAGGAAGGAATGAAAAAAGACGTGGCGAAAAAAAACAAGCAAAATGGTGGCAGCAGCTGAGGATAAGCCCCGTCCTTTTCAAACTTGGGGGTGTGTTTTTTGTTGAGTGACAGATGACGTCACGGAAAGAAAACAGCAAAAAACACGCCCCTCAATCCGAAATGGACGGGGCTTAAAGGGACAGAGAGAGCTCTTCTCCAATGGCTGGCCACCGTTTAGGAAGCCAGCCAATGGAGAAGAGCTGGCTCGTTTACCTCCCTACTCTAAGACATAATTTCTCACCCAGCGAGACTGCGCAAGCGCAGCCTACGCAGGCCGAGACCTAAAAATGGTCATTCAATCTCTATTTCCATTCTCCAATCTCGGTTTCACCTTCTCAGTTTTATTTCCTACCTTCCCCGTCCCTCCCCCTCTTTCTTTCTCTCGTCAAGCCACCCTGTGCATTATGCAAGTAAATAGTGAAAGTGACAGAGGCACTAGCAGCAGCTCTGGGCTGCAAAATCAGCATCCATGGGTTCCAGCCCATCGGCAAAATGTCTGGTGGAATAAAAGGCCTTGACAAAGAGGGGTAAACAAAAAACATAGATGGTGCTTCATAGGTACTGTTTGCTTTCTGTTACTCTTCCTTCTTTCTGAACCCCTAAGAAACTGGTTGCAAAGGCATATTAGGCATAACAATGGCTACATGTAATTGAAATCCATGATTTAGAGTTAGAGGCAAGGAGGAAAAGCCTTGAATATATTTTTATTTTTGGCATTTCGTAACTTCCAGGAGGAAAAGTTATCTGGTTCCAGAATTTCCGAATCCTCTTGCTTCTTTGGACTTGTCCTTAAGATATCTGAGCTGAACTCTTAAGAGGTTAATGCAATTGTTGGTGTGACTCTTAATGTAGATGCATGCATCTAGAGGTTTTCTATTTGTCTAAAATAGACATTGATGTAAATTATTGATGCCTTTTATATCAGATGACTTGATTTTTGGAAGTAATAAGAGATGGTTCTTTCTTTCCTTCAACATTCCCACATTCTGAAAGGTAGACCCTTGCCTTGTTTCTTTTTTATAACTTTGGTAATGATATCTCATTTTTACACATAATTTACTACCACTCATCTGTAATCTCTAAGTGCGCAAGTTATTGCTGTCACTGTTAATCAATTTAAAAATAGTCATTGAATCTACATCAGAAGAGTAGAAAGATGAGTTAACTTTGTTGGATTTTTTAACTCGCGATACATAGATGTTAGTGGCAATCGTTTTGTCACTGAGGCATCAAGCCTGCTACTTCTCACAAATGTCCTTCTCTTTTCTTTTCTTTGTCACTTTTGCACATTTCTTCACCGTTGCTCCATTACCTTTGATTGGCAGTGGTAGTGTTATTCCCATTTGTGGGACATGAGTAAGGTTTTTTGAGGAATTTCGCCACAATCTGTACTACTTTAAGCACTAACAGAATGCATCTCTCACAAAAATCACCGAGTAACATTTCTGAATAAAGCTTTTTTTACATTTACTTATTTCAACTCTTTATAAACAATGGAATAAGGAAGCCGTGAATCTCGGGGGTTTCCAGGACTCACTGACAACCATTGCCCCCTGATCCATTTCTAGAATGGAATGGGTAGGGACAAGGAAAAAAAATGTGCCCATGGTGACAGTGCTAAACCTGCAGCTGTAATTGCAAGCCTTATACAAACCTGTACTATAAACTTTAATGAGCTGAGACAGACAGGAAAGAAAGGTTAGTGACTAAAGCAAAGACGAGAGCTTACTCTTTTCATCTCGATGTTTTCAGATATTGCAATTAATGAATAATTGATTAGTACACCCTTGTCTGTCTATCTATCTATCTATCTATCTATCTATCTATCTATCTATCTATCTATCTATCTATCTATCTATCTATCTATCTATCTATCTATCTATCTATCTATCTATCTATCTATCTATCTATATCCATCCATCTATCTATCTATCTATCTATCTATCTATCTATCTATCTATCTATCTATCTATCTATCTATCTATCTATCTATCTATCAATGTATAATAATATACACACATACATATATATGTGTGCATTCAATTAAAAAAAATCAGAATTTAAATGTTTTCAGTATGAGTCCTCACAAAATAACTGCACATCGCTTTCTTCTGTGCATCCTGAAACATACTGCTGTGAAGTTCACGGTTCAATACTCTCACAAAGAAAGACCTATGATTTTCACAGAAGAGGTGATAGAAGGTGAGCCCTACCCTACATTTACTGCTGAAAGCCGTTTATTAAAATGTTCAGAGACAGATTACCTTCGAGTCTCTGAGAAAAACACTCGAAATAAATGATGAAAGTCACCTTCCAGGGACCTAACAATAAATACTGCGCATTGAACACACACAAGAGAATAGGTGAAATTAAAATGTGCATACTGTAGGAAAGGGTCGAAGTCTTTGGGTCACAGATAGACGTCAGCATGATTCACATTGTGAAAATTAATTTAAATACAATTTTTAGAAGGCCAATAAACATACCAAGACCTATGAGTGATCATTAGTAGCTATAGCACTAGCGATAGATTTCCATTAAAACATGGTGTGTAATTGATGTAGAAAGTGCCACGTTTCCTCCACATGACCAATGATGTTCTTCTTTTCCATCGCTTTCCTTCCTTAGCAGTGGTACAGATGTATGTCACTTGCTGATTAAAGTGGTATACAAGAGCCTTTGAGGAAGAAATAAAGAATGTCTAACTCTCTCTTGTTTCAGCTTCCAGGTGGTCTCACCTACATTTGCAGCCATGGGTGAGTGACGTCGCAAAGTAAAACGTCATGATATATATACGCATACAAGAAGTTGCGCAGCTCCTCATTTCAGGTTCTGAGAGTTCTATTCCTGTTGAAAGCCATTCTCTACCATCGCTGCTGCATTTTAGCAAAGCGTTAAAAACCGGGGGCCTCATTTATGAGGTCTTGCGTCAGTTTTGTGCTTCCGATGCATCACGTTTTGTGACGCATCGGCGGCGTAAAACATGCCTCCTGTTGCGCACTATTTACAAAGTGACGCATCTAAGATGCGTCACTTTGTAAACCCCAGTGCTACATTATACCTGCATCAGGTATAATGTATGCAGGGAGGGCGTTACCCCGCAAAAAGCCTTGTATAAGTGACACAGTAAAATCTATGAGATTCCATTGCTTCACTTCTAGGTCGCCGTTGCGTCAAAATCTTGCACCTGCCTCACAGCAGGTGTAAGACTGGCGCAGGCCCTTACACATGGGGCTTGCCCATGTGAAAGGGCGCATTGCTAGAGTTGCGTCACTTTTGTGACACACTGCAGCAATGCTTCACTTTTGCGCCATACAGATACGTCAGAAATACTGACGTATCTGTAACTCCTTGTGACATGATGCGTCATACAGTAAATATGACGCATCAGGTATGTCGCAAGGAGTGCGCACTGAGAAGTGAAGCATCGCTGCTTTCACGCAGTGATGTATCATTTCTCATAAATGAGGCCCCTGACCTTTTAATAGTGGTTTACAACCTCCCAATTTCTCATCCGTCAGCTGTATTTCTTAGCGCCAAGGGTCTCCACTTGGAGTCACAGTGAGAAACATAGAAATTCGCGAATAAATAAATAAATAAATGTATCTATGTATCTGGTTAAACTAAACTTTGCCTATTTTAATTTCCTCTTAACTTATGTTTAAGGGGGCTCTACGTCAACGTAGCATTTAAATTTGTAACTTGTGTTTTATTGTCACATGTGAGTTCCGTCAACCCGAGAAGTGGGACTATATTTTATACACTATTATTAACACTACTGTTTTCAATGTACAGTTGTCTTACCTTTATTATCCCTATTCACTATCGAACATCGGGGCATAATATTTATTTATTTGTTGGTTTGTATAATGCTAGAATCGACTCCCGGAGGAGTATCTCTGCGCTCAGAAAATGACAGATAGTGAGTGGATGAACAAGAACTCTAGAGAAGGTGCTGCGTTTGAAACAAAAAAGTTTTTAACAGTTTCCTAAAAGCAAGATGATACGTGCAAAACCTGATGGGAGTGGGGAGTTTGTTCCAAAGGCAAGGGCCTAGGTAGGAAAGGGCCTTTCCACCCCGTCTTGCCCTTCTGATGGGGGGATTTGAAGAAGGGATTGATTCCTGGAGCGGAGGGCGCGTACTGGATTGTAGGGGACAAACTTCTCTGCCAGATATATAGGGCCCAGACCATGTATACCCTTATGAACAACACAGCATGTTTTAAATTTGATCCGTTGACGGATCGGCAGCCAATGAAGCTTTTCCAGCAAGGGGCGTGATGGAGATCTTGGAGGAGCATTCAGAACGAGCCTTGCGGCAGTATTTTGCACCACCTGGAGCCTGCTGAGTAAGCTGTTGTTAGCCGAAATCAGTAACCCATTGCAATAATCCAGGTGACTGAGCACCAGGGCCTGGACAAGGGTTTTCCTAGTAGGGTCCGGTAGTAAAGGAAACACTCTTCGGAGAAGTCCAATTACGTGAAAACAGGACCCAGCTGTTTGATTTACATGTTCTCTTAAAGAAAGATTTTGGTCCAAACGAACACCCAGGTTTTTCACCACCTGCTTAGGGCTGGGAACAGGACCCAGATCTGGTGGCCACCAGTCCGGTGTCCACAACAGTGTGGATTCCCCAAAGAGCATAACCTCTGTTTTCCCTACGTTACACTGCAGGAAATTTGAGGCCATCCATTGTGATACAGCCCTTATGCCCTCAGAAAAGGACTGTTTAACCGCCACGGTTAATGACTTAAAAGGGAAGAGAAGCTGAGTGTCATCAGTGTACGACCCTGGAATGAATCTGTACGATCTCATGAGGCTGGCCAGGGGGGCCACATAGATGTTAAAAAGTGTAGGGCTCAGACATGAGCCCTGTGGCACCCCCTTGGTAAGCTCTACGGGTGCGGATCGGAATAAGCCCATACTGACACTCCCGATAGAAAACTCCTCATACAGGACAGCGCCGAACCCCCGAGCCCCACCTCCTCCAAACGGCTTAGCAGAATGTCATGGGATATCATATTGAACGCTGCAGACAGGTCCAATAGCACCAGAATCATAGAATTCCCTTTATCCTGGGACATTCAGATGTCATCAGTCACTGAGAGGAGGGCTGATTCGGTGCTATAATTGGGCCTGAATCCGGACTGTGAGTGATCCAGACCTCCGGTTCGTTTAATAAAGCACGACAGATGGGTATTGACGTGCTTTTCCGTCAGCTTGCTCAGGGTCGGAAGGAGAGATATGGGACGGAGTTTGGATAATTCGGTACAGGGGATGCTAGAGTTCTTTTGGATGGGTCTCACCTGGGCCATCTTTCACTCCTGTGGTACCTGGCATTCAGAGAGAGAGAGATTGACCAGGGATTGGATCATGGGGCTGAGTTACTTGCCCAAAGATGGCACAACTCTTGCAAGAATAAGGTCTAAAGGGGATCCACTCTTGATTTGACCAATGAGAGCCTCTACCTCACCCAGGGTCACTGCAGGAAACTCAGTAAGCGAGATGGAATTGGGGGCCCCATGATTCTGTGGTGGCAACATGGGGCAGCTCGTAGAAATGTTCGTACTGGTGATCTTATCATAGATCATCTCTAGCAAGAACCTCGTTAAAATTATCGCCGTTTTAGCGGCAGGAAACGGCAAAAAAGGGCTTGCTAATATGCGTTATAGAATTCCAATAGAAGCCCAGGTTAGATATGCAGGACATCTAACCTGGGCTTCCTGCCCGAAAAACTGCGATAATTTTAACGAGGTTCTTGCTAATATGCCCCATCATCCTTTCTTTATATATCACCATTTTACACATGTCGATGCAAAGGCCAAATCACCTGTCAGAGATTGGTTTGCACTATACAAAACTATTGGTAGGTGATGTTTAAATTTTGCCCTCAAATCTGGGAAAGTTTATACACTTTGCGAAGATAAGTTAAGCTTGCTGAGTTGACTAACATCCTGCTGCTTCACGTGTGGGAGAAGTTTTCTGAATATAAAAGTGTTTTGCTAGAACATTTGCCACCGCAGTAGAGAGAATTCTCGTTCAAAGCATGTGTTTTTTTCCAGACTCCAGACCTATCCTCACACAAATCTATTTTCAGTCTTGATGTTTATTTGATAAAGTTTTTGAGGGAGTTCACCAAGATTGTTTTACTAACTTTTTTCAAAGTTGCAGAGAAAAAACATTTGCAACTTCTCGAACCCATATACAAAGTCTCATATTTCTTAAATAAAATAACTGCCTTTTCTAAGATGACACTACATTTCCCAAATTCTTCAAATGTCTACAAATGTTCAACTGATGGATAATAATATCTGTATCATGTTTAATACTGATAAAAAGGTAATAATACGTCATCAGTGATGCATTATCCAAATTCCGAATAAATAGCAATTTAAAAATAGTGCTTTTTGGGAGTGTGCCCTTTCATGACAACCCATTCTAGGTCCGCTTTAAAAATTGCCAATTACACAAATTCAAAATGAGGTGTGACAGGATGTCCACCAGTTACACCGAAACATGAATTGCGAGGCATGCACCTCTGGGTCGTCAAAAAAAGAGATGCTCCGATGGCACATGCCTCTCATAAGTAACCCCTACATTAGTAATTTATATATATATATATATATATATTAACAGATGTGCAAAACAATGAATAATTATGCAGGTTGAAAGTGTCAGTGTTAAATTTGATTGGTCAAAATGATCAATTAGCACATTGCTTGAAATTTCACCATTCACTGTAGACATGAAATATGATGGTTTGCTACTGGTTTCTTTAAAGAACATATAGTCAGCCAGTATGTTGTAAAATTACTATTTTTGTTAATCATCACACTCTCTTTTGCACACATAAAATGAAGCCAGCTTCTATCTGCAGGGTGAAGAGATTATTGCTATATTATTGATGGGGAAAAAATTACATTTTCTCAATCCTCAGAACAAAATAAACCTACCGATTCTGAGTTTTCCATCACAGCCAAAACGAAGAACACATATTCTTGCCCACTTTGGAGTTGCTTGTTCTCAAAGCGTCCATAAAGCTTCTGATCCCCCAGGGTGAATTCAGTTGGAAGAACATCAAAGTGAGCAGCAATATATGGCTTTAACTCAACTTCTCTCCTCAAACGAATGCTCCTGCGCCGCCTAGACAGTTCTTTCAGAAGCTGTGGAAAAGGGAATGGGAGCCAGAATTAAACTGTAAGCAATAATACATCAATTAAATGAAACATGAAAAAAGGGAAAAATAAAAGAACTCAGGTCTAGAAACTAACATTTCAAAACAAATCTACATAGTGCCAGATTCATAATATCTCAGAAAGATCTATTGTTCTAATCATTAACAAAAATTAATTTCCAAATTGTTGGTGATACGCAATTCCTTACATTTCTGTATCAAATTGAGTGTACATTACTCCTATAACTTTTGTAATAAGCTTATAAATGTCTGCTAGTGAAATTCAAAGAAACAAACCTCCATGGGAAGGATGATTTTCTTTTTAATTCTGGAGGTAGGCCCAAAACCAGAACTCATAATTTAAAATGCCTTGAATGAATTTTCTAGTACATTTGCATGCTTTGTTATCTTATACAAATGCAATTTAAAGATATCATTATATCATATTGTTAAATAATTTTAAGGTACTTACATAATAGACATTTTAAGGTTAGGGAAAATTGTACACCGAGTAGTGAAATATAGATCATTGTTTCTACATACCAAAGAGTAATAATTTCTCCAGTGGCAGAAGATATAAGTGGATCATACAATCCACTTGCCGTGATTCCAGTTTATAACTAGCTACTATTTATGTTTTGATGATTCAGTTTGTCATGCTGAAGGGATAAATGTTAATCATGTAATTTGTACTGTTTGTTAGTGACTGCTCTAAATCCAGGGCGCAATCGCCGAAGACTCTTAATATCCTCTCCAACTCGGAGTCATTGGCAGAGCCATAATACCTCAAATTTTGTAGTTTAAATAATTAAATAGCCAATTATGCATTGAAATGCAAACTGACTTCCATCCCAGCTATTAATTTGTGTGCTTTTTGATCTATTTCTCGGAATGGATGTTTTGCGTAGTACCACCTACAACTCATCTTTTCTACCCATGCAGAATCATAGAACAATTATTAAACATGAGTACATTTTGTGCATACTGAAGACAAGCATGTTGTTACAAAGAGAACAGCTTCCTAGTTTGTAATGTTTGCCAGGATTCCATATTACAGTTTGTGCATTGCGGCTACTCTCAAATGCATTTTGGAGAACCTAAGTACTCCTGCTAGTTTCCTTTTACATGTCTTAACAACTTGTTCTCAAAATGTATAAAATGGTAATAAAATGATAATATTTAGGGAATATTCATATACAATTAGAGCAAACGAAAAGGGTACACTTTTACTAATAGGGAGTTCAACTTTTCAGGGCCAATTCACAGAGGCTTTAAGGAGTAAGTAAAAGAGTACTCTTGTAGTGTAAATGATGAAGGATAAATGTGAAATGATCTCTGTGTTTCTAAACTTAGATGGAATGAGGGTAATAGGTGAACTAAAGACATCCAACGAAAGGCGTATGTTAAAAGAATAAACACAAAGATAAACCTGAAGAGTGCCACTTTGAGGCATTCCACAAAATGTAATACTCTGACAAACACAACTTAAAGTTGGGGGTTTGATCGTGCTGAAGCGTAGAGTATTGAGGGGACACCTTACGAGCAGAGTTGCATCACTATTGCACCACGTAAGGTGGTACAGGAAAGACGCATGTCCTAAATGAGATTCAGGAAGCCAAACAAGACCACTTTTCGTGGCCCTGAGTGGCTTCATAAATCTGGAGTAAAGCAACCCTTACCCTGCCCTGGGAAGGCATTCCTTAGGGGTTGGGTGGGTGTTCCCACACAAATCCTATGGTTTTTGATGCATTCCCAGATTTACCAAAACTGGTAAACCTGGGAATGTACCAAAAAGACAGCATTCCCAGGAGAGGTGTAACGAGGAGAAATATCCTTATTTCTCCTCGTTACTTCCTTTTTTTTGTTTGCTGCATTCTGCGGCACACAAAGAAAGAGGAATATGCCTCTCAGGATTGTCCTGCATGAAACACAGGCACCCTTGCACCAGGGTTAGCGGTAGGAGACCAAAAAGGGTGCCAGCGCAGGGGAAAAGGCAGGAATGTACCATAATAATCTAAATATGCTGCAATCCTGCCCCTTCCTTGTCATGCAGTGCAATGCAGCAAGGTGATTTGGCCATATGGCCCTGAATGTGTAAACTAGGGTCGAGAACTGGCTTCCACGGTTGATCATATCTCATCATAATGGAATGCTTGCTCTCTCATGCAAAGAGGCTGTGGCCTAGCAACGTATGACTCTAAGCTTCTATTGGGGGTTCTAGAGTTAGACTAATTTGCGTAATGCCTAACATCTGTGTAATGCCACAGACAAGCTACATTGATAAATTTGCAGTCTGACGTGTTCTGAATAGTTTAGTTTCAACATGAAAAGTCTCCACTACAAATCTTTTTAGTTCTTAAAACTTCCTAGGCAAAATGGGTGGCAGAAAACCCCACCAACCCCTGGTCCCACGTCATTGCAACTACTGCACTTATGACAGCTATGCCCTGAATCTGAACTTCCATGTAATGCATGTCGGTTCAGCTATAGATGAATACAAGTGGATGAGATTAAATCACCAACCACTATGTCTTTTACTATCTGTAAGTCCCTAAAAACATCTGAGAGCTGTTCAAAAATATTTGTTGGCAGTAAATAAAATCTAAAATTATAGCGAGATACATTGATATAGAGAATGTGAAAAATTGAAGAATCAGTCGAGTCCAGCATTGTGCGCATTACAAAGCTTGATTTGTTGGATCACTACCTGAGCTCTTCTTAAGCATTCAGAGAGCCAAACTGACATTTATTTTGTAAAACACTATCGGGTTTATTTAGGAGGCTGTTTGTGTCGCTCTTGCACCACGCAAGTTGGTGCAAGAGCGAAGCAAACCTTAAGACAGATTTTTGAAACAATGCAACCCACTTTGTGTGAAACGATGTGGCTCCAATAATCTGGAGTAAAGCAACGCTACACAAATCGCTGCTTTGGTTACTCTTCATTGCGAAGGCATTCCATGGGTGTTGCTTGGGTGTTCCCATGCAACTCCCATGGTTTTTGATACATTCCCTGATTTACAAGCACTTGTAAAGCTGGGAACATGCCAAAATCTTAGACCTACGCAGTTGATGTGTAACAGGGAGAAATATCTCCATTTCTTCTAGTTTCTTCCTCTTTCTATGTGTGCTGCATTCTGCATCACGTACAGAAAGAGGGATATGCCTCCCAGGATTGTCTTTGTTCAGGAAAGTGTGCCTTACTGCACAAAAACAATCCTGCATGCAACGCATACACCATGGTGGAAGTGTGCCTGCAGTGGCGCTAGGCAGCCAAAAAGGCACTAGCACTGGAGAAGGGGCAGGAATGCACCATACTGTCTTGCATACGGCGCATTCCTACCCTTTTCCTGTCAGACAGTGCAGCGCAGCATAAATGAGCCCCTAGATGTGTTTATTTATGAGCATGTTCACTTTGCTTTAAAAGTGCAACATAATAAAGTATATTATTTCTGGCGACCAGTCACAGTAATAAAATACAATATGCCAATAAAGCATACTACAGATGTACGAAATAAATGTTTAAAGTCATTTCAGCATATAAATCTCCCTAACATCGTAAAATGCAAATAGACTAAACCATAGAGGGCAATTTAGATACAAACACAAACAGAACAGTACATTAAAAGTAACATTCACATAAAATCCAACACATGTAAAATCATATTAAAATATATAAAGCAAAAACAGAAAAATAAAAAGAACGCAGGTCTTTAAAGTATTATGAAGAATTCTGAGAATTGAACCTATAAGGAGTTCCAAGAGTTTCCATTAAATATTGCACGGTAGACTTTGCTAAAGGAAGGAGTTATCTTTAGAGAAATGTGGTGTAATATGGAGATTATAAGCCACTATGTTGCCATTTTCAGAACCTTTCCATTCCACTTATTTATTGAACAACCTGCTTGTTAGGGTATAATCCCCAAGTGGTGGCTGAGGACCTTCAACTTCCATTGTGCATGTTGAGTGTCCTTTCTCTCTATGGCATCCAGTCTTTTAACTGAACACACAAATGGGTTCCCATACGTTGTTTTATGAGAGAGAATGTCATATAAGTATGCATGCATGAATTTTAACACTGTTTTTATATAAACATTAGTAAAGCCAATGCTAAACAGCAGATGTGCTGCTAGACAACATGGCTAAAAGACATTCACATTGACAAGGCAGTGAAGCTTGAGCAATGCCACGACGTATTGGCTTTGCTAACATTTGTTTTTTATATCAATGATGCATACATGGCATCTCACTAAAATAATAAAATTACCCTGCCTCGTGGCACAGAGAAAATGAAACCCTGTCTCCCTGTACAGCGCTGCTTTGTCCCACTAATGTGCTCCTGATTTTGTTATAGGTTGATTTTGCAAATAGATTTACAAAAGCATATGGGTGAGGTTTATCACAAGGAAAATGCTCAGGTTGCCATCTTGTCAGCAAGCTCTGTTGCCCTGGGCCAGTAATGTCTGAGTGTGTCCTACAAAATCTATGTGACCGTGTGTAAATTATGAAGATACCAACCTCTGTTAATGTAATCTGACTTCCTTACTTTCTTGCTTTGTTTTGAAATGTGCTAAACATGTTGCTCTGAGGCCACTACACAGTGCTAAAAAGGATAAGCTAAAGACTGAAAAATGGAATGGAATGAGGATGGGTAGTCCAACTGAATTAATTGTGACTCAATCTTATTCCCAAATGCTCTTGCGTTGCTATGGGGATATACCTGATGATGATACTTTAGAATGTGTGTCAGTTGAAGCATAACCGAACTGCAGCCAAGAAGACCTCAATCCCAGACTAATAAGTTGAAACTGTGTCTGTGGACTCAGGAGAGTCATCAGAATATGGATTTGTCACCAAAGACAGACACTAGCTCTCACCTAAGTATAATGCTGGACCCACTGTGTCTGAAGATTGATAGCCCAGCCACAGCTGGACTTCTACTGGCTCAAAGAAGAATTCAAGGGGCTCTGAATCCTGTGGTAAAAGTCAGCCAACGGTGCCCGTGGACCAAGGAATAACCCCAGGAAGTTCTCTGGTGCCCGCAGAGCACCTTAGAGGACCTTTCAGCATCCTCAGCATCAAGCATCAGGACCATTCCATTGAAGTATATGGCGTTCTTGATGTAAAGTGTAACACTAAACTTGAGACTGCTTTGTTGACCAGGTAACTGTACAAATACCCTTTATTGACCCCTTGACCTTCTTCCTGTTGGAATCAGTCACCCAGCTCTAGCTGGAGTATCTGAACATAACTCTTTCAAACTTTTCAAAAGTTTACAAAGTTTACAGTTACCAATGCTTGTTTTTGCTTTGGCCTAAACAGTTGAGATTTACTTTTTACTTAAAAATGTATATCTCTGGACCCTGAAGTGGATTTTTCTCATCCCGGTGTCTAAAAATCCATAAAATATAATCTATTGTTGTAAATTGTTGTTGCCTTTCTTTTATGTAGTGAGCCTTTGTTTTGTTGTTTGGTGCTTCTAAATGTTTTACACTAGTTCTTTTGTTTAAGCCTTACTACTTGAAGCTACAGCTACCAAGAGTTGAGCTAAAGATTTTACAAATGAGCCTGACTAGACCCAAGAATATTTCGTAAGTGTATTATACCGTAAGGTTGCACAACCCTACCATATAAAAAAACACCTCACAGACACTGCATTTCATCTATTGCATTGAAGATTCCTCTCAGCCAATTCACACCTGTTGTCTTCTGATATTGAGGAAGTAGCAGATCCACTCACAAATCTCATTGTAGTGTCTGCTTAGAGTGGGTATGGGATCTGTCCAGCTCTGTGGTAAATGTTAATGAAAAATGTTTAAAAGAGTAACAAATGAGTGATAAAACTATATCTGATTGTTGCATAGGACTTAGGGGGTTTGATATTTAAGTCAACTTCAAGCTCACAATCTGGCCTGAAAAATGTTGAGTCCACTGAATTTTTAAGTTAATCCCAGGGCATACAGTGTTTAATGAAGAGAAAAGCTGGTTAGTAATAAGCATTATTGACCCATATTCTGAGATCGCCCATTAGTAGGACTTTTTGAGCTATGGACTATGGAGATATGTAAGGCTAGGTCAAGGATTTCTAAGCTGTGCTAATTCAGCTGTTAGGAACTAACTAATGTGTATTATTGGACTGAGAATGCTGTGCAAGTCAGATAAGTCCACTTCTTGTGACCCTGATTTTGAATAGTTGAAAAGCCAGAAAGATCAGGTCACTCATGATGGTGTCCAAATTACCTCTGATTCATGTTTTCACATGGCATCATATCCTATGAGTCCTCACGTACCAAGACTAGCTTTATATTCCTTATTTGTGTTGATGAGGCTTATTTTTATTAAGTGGTGTTTAGAATTGAAGGTGACGTAGGGTTTACTGTAGATATGGCTCAGAAATAAGGTATGATGGTATTACAGAATGACTTGGAGCAAGTCATACGTAGAAGATACATTTACATAGGATAACAAACCCTTCTACATAGTGCAGGCGTCCTCAAATGTACCTATAGTCACAGATTTACGTAAGCATTGGTTTGGCAATCTTGGTGTAGCAAGAGCTAGACTTTTACTTTAACGAAGAAGGAAGTTTCTTTCAGAATGAGTGGTGTATTTATGCAATTTTAGTTTGAGTATAGATAAACATAGGAAATTGTCTAAATCGTTGATACTTAAGCAGCGTCCACAATCTTGGTTAGAGTGAAATACAAGCAAACCCCAAATTAACCTGTATTTAACCCTCTTGTAACTTGGCTTAATACCAGTCGAGCTTAACTTATTTTTTATTTATTTATTTATTTTATTTATAAAGCGCTAACAATCATCCAAACTAGGATATCATGGCGCTGTAATAACTATTTGTGTGTGATGGGTTGGCATGATCATGTTAGATTAGTCTGGCTTAGGGAAGAGGAAGGTTTTCAGATGCTTCCTGAATGCCAAATGGCATTCCGTAAGTCTGAAGGCCACGGGCAGTTGGTTCCATTTGGTTGCAGCTATGTGAGAGAAGGCTCGCTCTCCCATCCTGGCTCTCTTCACTTGAGTGGTTCTTGCTCTTGCCATGAATTGAGAGCGAAGATTTCTAGTTGGAGCATAAAACTGAATCCTGTTTCGAAGAATACATGGGCCAGTGTTGTGCAGTGCTCTGTGTGTTATACACATTAATTTGAAAGTTGCTCTGGGCTTCATTGGCAGCCAGTGGAGCTGACGTAGGCAGCTTTTGGCTGAGTCAAACTTCCTTTTCATGCAAACTGCCTTGGCTGCTGCGTTCTGCACCATTTGAAGTTTAGTGAAGAGATATTCTGCAATGCCTATGAACAGAGAATTTCCATAGTCCAGCCTGCTCATCAGCAGAGACTGGACCAGGATCTTTCTGCACTCTAAGGGGATCCAGGGGAAGACTCTTCTAAGCATCTTTAGTACAGCTAAACCTTTACCACATATAGTAGATACGTGGGATTTCATAGATAGAGAGGTATCAAGCATTACTCCTAGGTTTCTTGCTGTTAGTGTCGGAGTTGGTGGAGTACCCAGGGATTCTGGCCACCAGCTGTCGTTCCACAGTTGAGTATGTCCACCAAACAGCAATATCTCCGATTTGTCTGCATTTAGTTTAAGACACTGGTTGTGCATCCACTCAGACAATTCTGAGAGGCAATTTAGTAGCCTGTCCCTGGGGTAGTTCCCCTCATCCAGGATAACATTTAGTTGGGTGTCGTCTGCGTACGAACAGATTTCGACACCCCACTTTCTGCCTATTGCTGCCAGTGAAGACACAAAAACGTTAAACAACGTTGGGCTTAGTGAGGCCCCCTGCGGGACCCCATATTTGATGTTCCGGCGCGGGGATGAAAAATTGCCCATGTGCACTGATTGCGTTCTGTCCGATAGGAAGGAATGCAGCCACCCCAGTGCTCTGTCCCTGATACCTTTAGCTGCTAAAGTTCTTAATAACAGGTTGTGTGGTACGGTATCAAATGCCGCCGAGAGGTCCAGTAATATCAAGGCAACTGTTTTCCCCTGATCCACATGCATTCTGATATTATCCAGCACGGACAGGAGCGTGGTTTCCGTGCTGTTGTTGGCCCTAAAACCCGTTTGTGAAATATCTAATAAGTTGTTTGTTTCAAGAAAGCTGGTCAGTTGCCTATTAACCAATTTTTCTAATACTTTAGATAAATTGGGTAGCTGAGATATAGGTCTATATTTGGCTGGGTTATTGATGTCTAGACCTGGTTTTTTTAGCAGAGGGGTAACTGTGGCGTTTTTCCAGCTGATTGGGAATTCTGCGGTTTTCAGCGAGTGGTTCAGTAATTGGGTCACTGCTGGGAAAATTATTGGGATGAGTTGCGAGAAGACATAGTGGGGACAAGGGGTCCAGGGGGGAGCCTGATGTGATTTGTAGCATAACTTTGCCCACTTCCTCTTCCGAGAATGGGCCAAAGCTAGAACAACCACTTTGGGGCTGGGAAATGATGATCCTTCTGATTGGGGGGTGGAAAATGACGAATAGATCATGTCTATTTTCTCACAAAAAATGTTGTTCATTTTGTCACAGCCGACTTGTGTGGGGGCCAAATTTGATGAAAGACTGGTGGGACTGCATAGTTCTTTGACTATTTTAAAAAGCTCTTTAGACAAATCTTTATTTTCTGTTATTCTGCGAGAGAAGTAATCCTTCTTCGCTTTCCTAATGGCTTTGATGTATTGTGCGAATTCTTTCTTATATGCCAGTCTCGTCTCCTGGGTTTTTATTAATCTCCATTTGTGTTCGTGCAGTGAACATTTTCTTTTTGCTGCCTTTAGTTCTTGCCCATACCAGTTTTCTGAGATGGTACGCCTGGGTTTGGTATTAAGGCGAAGCACTGAGCAATGTTCCAATGCTTTCCCGATATGGTTCTGAAGCGTATCTGTTAGTTCGTTAGTGCTTTTTTTCTGCATAGGAGTAGGTGAAATGTTGCCGAAAAGTTTCTACATTAAACTTTTTCCAGCTCCTCCTTTGAATCGCTGCTGGATATGAGTGTCTGGTATTTGTAATATATAGACGTATGTTGAACTCGATCATGAAATGATCTGTCCATGCCAGAGGCATTATCCCTTTAATGAGAATAGGATTTATATTGGAAAACATCAGGTCTAGAATATGTCCCGCCTTGTGTGTTGGTTGGTCAATTCTCTGAGACAGTTGTAGGATTTCCATATTCTCTACTAACTGTTTGGCAAGGGGGGTTTTGCTGTCATCATAATGAATATTGAAGTCCCCAAGGAGCAGTACATTTTTTTTGTAAAGGCAAACTGGCATAACTTGTGCTAGAAGCTGTGAATTAAACTCAGACGTGCAGCCTGGTGGATTATATATAATAACATCCCCGAGTAGAATTTTGGTGTTAATGGACACTGAGAATGCCAAGGCTTCATGGCTGCTAGCCTGAGTAATCGTCTCTTGACTACAAGTGAAGGAGTCCTTAAACAGCAGTTCTACCCCACCACCCTTTTTTCTCTCCCTGTTCAGGTTGAGAATTTTATAGTCAGCTGGGAGGGCCGTAGCAATGTCTGGGGTGCTGTGGTTATCAAGCCACGTCTCAGTGATAAGAGCTAGGTCTGGTTTCTCAACGTTCAGGTTATCCCAGATCTCAATTGTATGTTTAGGGAGGGATCTTGCGTTGAGATAAATACACCTCAATGCCACCTCAGGGGTGATGGCCTTAGTGGAGCAGTGGCAGGGATCACTCTCCCATTTGAAGTTCTGACAACCAACTGGCCCCAATGTATTCAGGGGTTCCAGTTGTGCACATGACGCTGGATGTATTGTGCCTAGGATATTGAAGTTCCTAAGCTCACTACTTGAATATGTAATGGCATTTGTTGTCTTAGATGATGGTTGGCAGGTCAGTTGGGCAGGGGTTATAGCCCCTGGTCCCGGCCTGTCGTGGACGGGCGCAGACGGGCTTGCCTTTGGCGCGCCTTCGGCGCGCCGCCGGCGGCGTGCCCGCTGCGCCCGTCCGCTGCAACTTAGAGACAATACAGAATGTATTTCTACAGCATCTCAAACAGTACTAAAATGGAAACACAAGAAAAATCCCACACCAATTTAGAAAAATTGAGCCAAATGTAACAAATTATTTGAAAACAAAATGACAAACATCCAATCAGTAGAACAGGAGACATGCAATTTCAAAGATTTACATAAAAATAGTGCCTAGAAGCACAAAGCTCCAATTGTGTGTATTTGTTTGTTGCAGGATGGAAAAAAGTCACAAGTTCAGGCCAACCGTGATGGAGTGTGGGCCGGATACAGGGACCATGTTAAGCCTTCTGAGCAAAGTAATTTAATCCTGGCTGCTGAACATTGCGAGATCCTGTGTCCAGAATGCGTCAAGCAGCAGCGGTTCCAAGGAGCTGCAGGGTTGTGATGTGGAATCCTATGCTCTTGTAGAGGATGCCGTTGAAGAGGAGCTTGAAATGCAAAGGCCTGTGTCGTTGATGTGTCATGCAGTGGCAGTTCTTAGGCGGCTGCGGGCTGCAATGATAAGTCCTGCAGTGCAGATGCATCGCGCTGAACCGGTTTTGCCCACAGGGCCACAGCTGGGCTGACAAATCATCTTATGGCCCATTTCTGGGGGTCCAGGACTGAGGTGGCACCACTTGATAGGGTAGGACCCACGGCAAACAGTATCCAGGTGCTGGGTTGGAGCCTTTTCTATCTCTAAGGGTCTGATCAGAAGGCCAGCCAAGTAACTCTTTAAGTCACTCTGGTGGTCTCTGGGTTCAAGATGCAGCTCTAGTTCTTCACTAGGGCAGTAGTGCAAAATAGTACAAGTTCTTTTAGCAGAGCAGACAGCAGTTCTTCTGAGCACTTTATAGGTCCAGAGGTGCGCTGAAGAGATGGGTCTGAGGGTCCACTATTTATACCGGAGACCACTTTGAAGTAAGAAAAGGCTCTGGAGGTTTCTACTCCCTCGTAATTTCCTGCCTCCTTGCCCTGACCCAAGCTTATCTGATGACATAAAAGACTAGTGTCAAATCCTTTGTGAGTGTGCTCAAACAAAGCCTTTTGATGTGCAATTGTAGAAGGTGTTGTTCCCCTACCAAGTCAGAGGTGACCCATCCTTTCCCAGATTGTCTCACTGCCTGGGAGCAATACACAAATATCAACTGGCAGCTACACTTAGTTATGTAACTCATGATATAGGCTGCTGCAGGCACCAAATGGTTAGAACAAGAAAATTCCAACTTCCTAAAACCAGAATTTTCTGAATTGTGACTTAAAATCTGACTTACCATTAAAGTGGGTTTTAAATTACTATTCTTTAAACACCAAACTCAATATTCCTACCTGCTCCTAATTGAGAGTTATTGCGTATTAAATGTATTTGTTTAATCCAATGTCATCCCTTGGGAGAGGTAGGTCTTGCAGTATTGAAAAACAACTGTAAAGGTTTTTCACCATCAGGACTTGAAAAAGTTAAACGCCCACGTCCAACATTTTAATTACACAGCACCCTGCCCTATTTGCTATTTAGGGCCTACACTAGGGGTGACTTATGTGTATAATATTTTTTATTTTGCAAGGTCAAAATGGCAGTTTAAAACTGAACATACACAGCTTGTAATGGCAAGTCAGAGAGATGTTTAATGGGCTACTTAAATGGGTGGGACAATGAGTGCTGCAGGCCCAGTAGTAGCATTTAATTTATAGTCCCTGGCTTTCTGGAGTGCCACTCTACTCTACTAGGAATGTGCAAGTTAATTAAATGTGCTAATTGGGTATAAGAATTGAAATTGAAATTGAAATTGAGAAGACAATGTTACCATGTTTTAAGGAGAGAGCACAAGCACGTGAGCACTGGTTAACTGTGGTAAAGTGTGCAGAGTCCTAGGGCCAGCAAAAATGAAGTCAGTAAAAACAAGAAGATAGAAGGCAAAAAGTTGGGGGAAAACCACCCAAAGGCTGTCAGGTCTAATAATAAAGATGAGTCTAGTTTGATCTGAAAACAACCCAATTTCCATTCTGAATATTTCATGCAATTAGCAGAATGCAGCACAACTGACTTGCCTGATTTTGACCAAACATCTTAACATGTTAGGCCAAAATCAAAGTAAATATGGATGTCCCTGTGTATTGGTCAAATGGAGTGATGCTGTGGAGTGAGATTCTAGGAAAAATACCCCAGTGCCAAGCTAATTCTCACACCCCAATTTAACAATATTTAATGGTCAAAGTCCAAGAGCACAATTTCCACTTTTTCGAGTTTTGAGCAGCAAATTAAATAGGCAAAATACATCTTTTATCCTAGTGCATACAATTTGTTAGAAAAGATTGAAGTCAACGTATTCCAGAGTAAGGTGCCCTGACAGAGCAGTGCATAGAAGTAATGTACTGGGTAAATAATGGAGGTTTTAGAAATTTGGTGAATTAGCAGACATGCATTTGGATGGATGTATGTCAGTACAACGTGATCTTTTAGATCGCGATACTTGACAACGCCGGCATTACAATGCAAGTCGCTACAACGACTTGGGTTGGAGTGCACGGATTTTGGAATATTATAATTTTATATTCCAACACCAGTCCACGTAACAGTAGGGAAGGTGTTGGAATATAAAATCACAACGTTCCTTGTCCAACAGCACCATCCAGCGCAAGTCGTAGTAACGACTTGCGTTGTAATGGCATCGTTGTAAAGGCACTGCAGTGTAAACACTGCGTTGTAAATGATGTTTACCATTTGGATCCTGACTCTTTCACATCAACATATGTAGCCAATTTCAATGTTTCTAAAATAGTCTGGTACTCTTGTTTCAAGGCTCAGCCCTTCTTCATTATGGGGACCTGTCGAATAGAATGACACGTGCATTAAAGGGTTGTTCCCTTCTACCAGGATTTTCTCTTTCACAGCTACCTAGTAGCTGATGAAAGAGTAACGGAAGGCCAAGGTCTGCAAACTACAAAAAGTAATCATTATGTTTGCTTTCAGTTTCTACTATTACTCCCTTGATGTACGAGAACAAGGTGGGAAAGGGCAGTGCTTAGAGTACAAAAAGGTATTCAAACTCTCCCTCTTAGATCCAAAACCTAGACTTCCCCACTTTTACGCCTACCCCACCCCATGCAAATATCTGGTCTATGTACTGGATCACTACCAACTGTCCCTCACCTGTGGTACCATGGGAAACTCATCAGGTTAATTAAACACTCACCCTAAAGAAGAAATAATGTGGAGTCAAATGCACACTGCTATACTAATTCCAGGCTCGTGTTGACCCCACCGCAGATCAAGGTCACTTGATGTCATAGCACTGGGAGCAAACTGAGGAAGGTCCTTGTTAGATCCCCATGCAGCCGGAACAGCAAATACAGCTTAGTTGTGGATGAGGCACTCCCCACTTGTTAAGCATTCTATTTCTTTTGTATCTGGCTATTTAACATATTTCAGGATGATGTACAATGACAGCATTGTTTATACTTAATAAAACTAACTTGTAAACTAAAAAGCAGCCATACCGAGATCATAGACTGTAGACATAATTGTGAATTTAAAATGGTTTTGGATTGTTTTGGATCCCTTGGGTGTATCTAAAATATGTACAGGTTGAGGTGCCTGAGAATTGCTTTCCATGCAATTTCAATTGCACATAAGATCGCTTTCACCTGCTTTCTGTGTTTAAGGAATCTCAAACTGTATGTGTAGAAAAATTCAATGTATTGCTTTCCATATCACATCAAGGGAACATTTTTACTGAAAACGTCATGCCCAACAAGATACTTAATATTTCGTTTTTTTTAAACTTTGCAACTCATACACTATTCACTTGAAATAAGAGCTGCCTATAAATCAAGGGTCTCTACATTATCTGAAAAAACTTTCATTTTCCGGTCAGTGCATAGCTTATTTCTTCCACCATTAATTCTACAATGTGGACTCAATTGTGTTAGGAAAGAGAGGGCTCAGCCCACCCTGACCCAAACGTTCCCGAATTAATAATTGCTGTTCATCAATTTATTACACAGACTAATGCACCACAGCTTTCCAAATTATTAAAATTGTCCTTTTTGCGCTAGGAATCAGAAGCACAGCCTCATAATATTTAATTGCAAAAAGAGTTCAATGTCACACTATTTCTGTTCACAAATCCAATATATAGCCTGGAGGTCACAGCAAAGAAATGTATATACATTATAGAATAACTAAACACCGAGCAGCCGTGGTCCGTAGAGGTAACAGTGGTGGGGGCAGTGGGGCTGCGTGAGGTGGGAATTCGAGGGACGATGCAGAGGGAAAAATTAAAAAAAATATTAATTTTCCCTTTGCATCGTCCCTCGAAATCCCCCCTCACGTGCCCCCCCCCCCCCCTCTGTTACCTGTATGGACTGCGGCTGACAGTGAGCAGATAAGGAGCTATTACTATACAATTATCCTTAGATTGCATTTATATCTAGATATAGTCCCACTAGTAACGCCACAGAGCATAACCTGAAATGTATTTTCTGGGATGGATTGGAGAGAGCACAAACCTGATATGATTTAAAACAGGGCGGACATATATAGCATATATGTATAAATTTAAAAAAGTAAAACATACTCCAGCCCTATGAGGCACAGAGATTTTATCCAAAAGTAGCTCGGTACAAAGCTCCAACCGTGCTCACGGGAAATCTTGGTCTCTTTCATAGTGTTATGGGTAATATGACATGTAATCTCATCTACAGGATTAGTGACAGCCTTTGTAATTGCATCTGTCATATCAGTAGTGGGTCATGTTAACATGCTATTATGCAAGCTATGGATTCAGGTCTTAACCGTAGTTTGCTAATTTCAGTAATTTTTCAGAGTTAATTCCCAACCATAACTGCAGTGTAGTTTTTTAAATTAATTTCTAGGTTATTTTTTAAGACATGTTAAGGTGTTATAACTAAGACTAACCATAAATTCACTGTAGCCTTTGGTTTTTGTGGTGAATATATATAAACTACTGCAACATGTAGTTCAATATTGCATCAAGGGGTCTGGTGAGATCTTAAATCCGAAGGCACATTTTCATATTTCACCAAAATATTGTTTCTCGTTCAAAGAATGAAAATAATACTGAATGTGCGTAATAATCTTCATTTTTGGATGAGAAATGTAAATAACTAACCCTGGGCGAAGCACTACGCTACCCTCGCGGAGTTTGTGAAGTTTGCGCAACTTCGCACTACGCGAGCTGCACGTAGCACAGTGCGAACACGCGTAGTGCAGCGTAGCGCAGTGCAGCGCTCATTTTTTGCTTGTTCGCGGTCCTGAACGTCATGTTCGCGACTGCGAGCAAGCAAAATGACATCCCGGCGAGATTCTCAACGCGGGGAGGCAAGGTTACTCATTGTGAGTGGTTGCGCATGCTCGCGACGCTCTCAATGAGAAACTACCAGTTCGCGTTGAGAAAGCTGCAGCTCGAGTAATAATCTACTCGAGCAGCAGAAAACTACAGCTCACACTGTGCAAGATGCCGTTTTCAATGATTGCACAGTGCCGGATGCTTGTCCGCACTGTGCAATCATTGAAAACGCATCTTGCACAGTGCGAACATGCTACTACGCAGCTCGTGTACTGCTACGTGAAGTTCACGTAGTGCGAAGTGCACTTCGCATAGCTTCGCGTAGCGCTACTTCGCGAACTACGCCCACACTTATAAATAACCTTGCTGCTTTATTTGGTCCATTGTGCTGCTTAATCTTAGTAGCTCTGCTAATGATAAAGGTCTGCAGAGTGGTTTAGGGGCTTTCCTTGTAGTGATGAAATCGAGATTTTACTGGGAACCATGATGTGTTTCTATAGTTCATGGTTCTCTGTGAAATATAGGGGAATATATACAGCAGAATGGAGAGGTGTGGCATTAAGCAAACTTTGTTAAAGCCACGCTTCTCCATTCTGAAAAAGCAGGGATATGCCGTATCCACAAGAATGCTGCACACCCCTGCGTTTCCCCTAGTGCTGGCTGAGTTCAGCTGCCTAGTGCCACTGCCGGCACCCTTGCACTCTGCATTGGGGAAATTATTGTTTATGTGCAGGAAGGTCTCCCTTCTTACACATAAAAAATCAATGGCAATTTTGCAGTTTCCATGTGTGCTGCACAAGGCACCACACTTGGGAACAGCAAAAAACGAGGAGAAATAAAGCATTGCTTCTCGTTTCGCTTGTTTAAGAACAGATTTTCCCTGGTCTTGAATTTGGCGCTGACTCCTATTTACGCCACCCTAGTAAATAGGGGACAGCATCAAAATCAATGGGTGTTGCAGTGCAACGTTCACCAGAACACCCATTGCCCTGCCCTTTCACACTAAGTGACTTAATGTCGCCTCGTAAATATGGCGAAGCCCCTATCGCCATCACAACGTCACTAAAAGTGACGTTGTGGTGGCGATAGGGGCTTGTAAATATGCCCCATGGATTCTTATGCCACTACTTTGTAGTTTTAGTAAATGGAGCCCCTACAAATGTATGGCCAGCTGTATAGTTGTGATACAACAAATCTATATGCTTTCCTGTTCACTCAGTGCACAGACTAGGGTTTATTTTCTATTAACCGCATCGCTGCGGTGGCTTTTCCCGCTGTGTGCGGCAATTTCTAAAAAGCCAAGTTACATGACGAGCTCAGCGAAGGGGTTAATACATCTCTTTGAAACTTTAAAGGCTAACGTCTAGCAAGGTTCAGAGTTTAAATACATTCAAATTTTATTTTATTGTTTGTTGATATAAGTGGGAAATTTTCTTCTGCTAAACAACTGATCTTGCAATTGGACTCCGGAATGTCTTTTTATTTGAAGGCTCCTATACACAATACATCAAAATGCAGTTGATCCAACATTTGGAAGCTCATTTATCTTTAAATCTGCCAGGCACATACGTTGTATCATTTGATTGATCTCACTAATCTTCATTGGCTTTCCACACAAAAAACAGATTTCCTTTTTAAAAGTCCCTGCTTCAGTGTACTTCATGGCTCAGGCTCTCTATTTCTATGAGTGGTTGTTGAAATGTCAGCCAATGCATTCCCTTCTGACAGATAATTCCACTCATCTGTCGGTCACTAGTATTAGCTGAATCAGTAATAGGGCAGATACACCTACACACCAACTATAGAACAGATTAGCATCTACATCAAGAAAGATCTCTGATCTAGTTGATCTTCCTAAAGAGTTGAAGACCTGGCTCGCCACATCAGAAAATTCACAGCCCAGTATGCATCAGTCTCAGACACCTTATCAACAGCCTCCCCCATAGGGTTACTCCATTGGGCTTTAAAACTAATAATACGTTCATTCCTCTCCGCCATACTGGTAGGTCTACTGCTCCACCAGAGACAAGTACAATGTTAGAGGACTAAAGGAGATTACAGAGTATAATGGAGAGAGATAACCGTTATGCTGGGACTCTGAAAGAGTGTGTTGGGAGAAGGATGGGTGGAAATGTGTTTTTTGAAAAGGATGGAATACATGAATAGATCACTGATAATCTGGTCAATGGGATTGTAGCAATTTCCAAAACATAGAGATTAAAGGACAGACTCTACAGAAGTAGATTACAGATAGTACAAAATCTTCTGCAAGGGGTATTGAGTACAAGGGTCAAGGCACCCAAGCAGTAACCATTGGGCTGCAGGATACAGATGAGGATATGGAGAGCGAAGAAAACTGGCAGCGTCAGAGGAGAACAGAGGGCATGGTCAATGAGAAGTTGAGGGTCATGTCGCAAATAGATATGATACTGTGTACCATTTCAAACAATGCTGCTCTCTTGTTTTATCAGAATGAAGGAAAGAAACAGAGTGGCCAGCATTGGCTGATTACTAGAAATGTGGGATACAATGTGTCTGCATCAAGTTAGACTCAAGCCATAGCGGGTGGGATGAACATGGACTTGTATATTTATCACAGGTCAATCTCCTGGATAGTTACAGTGATGCCACAAATACTAACCACTCTCAGGCTTGCATTGAGATCTTGCTGCATGGGAAGGCATGCCTTTTTTTCATTAGCTTCTTCAAGGGATCTGTCTGTTCCAGATTTTCTTTAAGGGTCGTTTTTGTGTTCTTGCTCACTGTAGGCCCTGGAGTGCAGTGGTTTGATTAGATTGTGGTTATTAAGGATATTGTGGTTTTTGTGAGAAGGAAGTTGTTGTTAGGGCTGTGACTGTTGGTGGTTCCTAGGTCATGCCATTCTTATAAGGGAGAAAAACCTTCACCATACATTCTTTACTATGCAATACCATTACCATACATTCTTTATCACGCAATGCCTTTATCACTTATTGGCAATACCACGCAAGACTTTACCACACATATGCCTCGACCATGCATGCCTTTACAACAAAAAATGTAAGTATATAGCATGTAAGTGAAACATATATATATATATATATATATATATATATATATATATATATATATATATATATATATATATATATAAATATATAATGTGATCAAGGGCTGCACAGCCCGAAACGCGTCGTTGTGAGGGGTGATTAATAAATAATTTTTTGCCTGAAAACTTTGCAGCAGAGGCCTGAGTCTCCTTCCTCGCCAGGGGCTCTCTGGAAGTGGTTGGGATTATCGTCGGATATATATATATATATATATATATATATATATATATATATATATATATATATATATATATATATATATAAGGAATAAGAGTGTTTGGGGTGGGAAGGCTAAAGAACCTGAAATTGCCTGTGGTGTCTGCTTCAATCCTATTGGAGAAGAGAGGTATTGTTTGTTGATACATACATACATACATACATACATATAAGTGGGGAAGTTCCGAGGCAAGCAGACCACTCTCGGACAGACCAGCAGCATACAGCAAAACACGGTACTCCTCAGTGAAGCAGTGAAGAAGGAAGATGCATAGGAGCCGCCGGCCCCGTGCAAGGTTGGAGAATTCTTGCTGACAACTGAGACGCCATGGGGAATTGGAGGACTTACGTGGACCATCTTACGTGAGCAGGTGAAAGACCACACGTGTGAGGGGGCACTATATGCTAGTCAGCATTATACCGGCAACGTAATTGGCAACAGAGATTTCAATATAAGTTGGAAAAACTACCATGTCCGGCAACATGCTGCACGAATGAGAGAAAGCAGCAGATAGAATGTTCAGTGTTGGGACTATGACTAGTGGAGGGGTACCAGTGCCGGGATCTTGGTCAACATGCTGCACGAACGAGAGGAGGCAGCAGACAGAATGTTCAGCGTTGGGACCATGGCTAGTGAAAGGGGCACCAGTGCTGGGTTCTTCAAAAGGTGATAAAGAGATGAATGTGCTCAATAAATGTAAATTAATTGAAAAAATTAAAAGCAATGAATTAACAAAGTGGTGAAAATACAAATCGCTACAAAAATATTTAGAGACGGGACAAATCCTGAGTGGCCAAAAAAACTGGTGGCACCCAGTTTTGAAACCCCAGACTCCAACATGCTGAAGGAACGGGATGAAAGCAATCTGGACGCATCAAAATGATTGGTGCAGATCCTGGTAAAATATGCCGTAAAGGATTGGGAGCGTCTACAACAACAAATTGATGTACTTAAAACTGAATTAGAATCTCACCAAAAAAAGAGTTTGTTCTAAAGTTTCAGGCTGATACTTTAGAAACCAAATGGACCAAAGAAACATAAGGACACAAACAAATAAAAAAAACTGCAAACATTCTGTATTAACCCTTTCGGTGCTCATGACGGCACTCGGCCATCATGAGCCACGGTGGGCGTGTGCACACGACGGCCGGGTGCCGTCTGAACCACGCCCAAGAATGAAATGTCCAGCACCAAGGTGTTAACTGGACAATGAGTGGGGCCAAAAATATGCATTTGCCAGGAGATTTGAGAACTTGAGACGACAAACTTTGGTGGAAAGCAACAGAGAAAAACAGGAGAGGCGCCCCAATGACACAAAACCGAATTGAGCTCAGAATTAGAAACTGATACGGATGATGATCCACAAACGCCAGGAGTCATGGGAAGTGCAATGACAAAAGTAATATATATAACCGATGAATACGATTTTGTTTTTTTTTTGGTTTAAATTTCTTTAATTGGTTTTATCCACAGAAAAAACAAATGAGCCCATGTGCTCCACAATCATCAGGGTGCAACCCGGCATGTCACTGTTGTATATTCCAGGCAGAAACAACAACGAACAAGAAGACAAAAATGAACCAGCGTCGCCCGAAGGTACGGCCAATGGCCCCAATTGAACGCCTTTTCGGCATCAACTGAAAGGATCATGCGTTCCGCCGGGAAGCGTTCGGAGCGGTCCATCAAATGGAGGAGTCGTTTAGTATTATCAGAGCGCTGTCGCACGGGGACAAAATCTGATTGGTCCGGATCTATCAGACCGAGTAGATGACGGGAAAGTCTGGCAACTAGGATACCCATAAAGATATTCAAGTCCACATTATGGAGGAATATTGAGCCGTAGGAGCCACAAAGACTAGTATCCTTCCCTGGCTTGGGAATCACAGTTATTAAAGCCTCTAGCATGGAGGAAGGGAAGGAGGAAGCTGCTGACAACCCAATGGAGTTAAAAAAAAACGCGTTAGGAGCTGGGCTAATGTCCCACAGAACTTCTTATAAAAACCGGAGGTGAACACAGCAGGGCCAGGTGATTTACTGTGTTTTAAGGCGTGCAATCACCAAGATAACCTCTTCCTACCGAATGAGGCCCTCAAGGTCAGCTGCCTGGGATGGTAACAGTTTAGAAGTAGCCACACCATGAAGGTACCGGGTAGATTCATCTCAGGCAAAACTTGAACCGTGTATAACGTTTCATAGAATCGTCTAGATGCGTCTACAATCACAGAGTCCTTGCTACTCTGCTCCCCCCCCCCCCCAGGATCCTGTATCAATGTGCTTGTCAGTGTTCTCGGAGGCAGTTTGAGAGGAGGTGCCCACATCAATCACTTCCTATATAGAAAGCATGCCTAAGGCGCAAGCCACATGTTCTGCTCGGTCAACATCTAATCCTGCAAGCTGTGCCCGAGCTGCCTTTAGTAGTCTCCAGACCCTAGGCGCTCCTGTTCACTGGTGAATGCGATCCAACTAAGTGACCTCCCCCATCAGGCGCACACGCTTCTCCCATCTGTCCCTATTGTCAGCTGACGCAATTCTAATGAAGACCCCTCTAATAACCACCTTCATCGCTTCCCATAGAGTTGTCAAGGATATGTCAGGGGTGTCATTTAAGGCTAAGAAGTCTGCAATGTTCTGCTCAATCTGTTGGACCACTGATGGGTGCTGGAGCATATTCTCCCAAAGGCACCAGAAAGTAGTACATCTTGGGGGCAAGGTCAGAGAAAGCCACAGTGCAGAGTGGTCAAATAAGGGGCAGGGGAGAATCTCCACTTCGCGGGTGCGCTGTGTGAGGAGGTCTAAAGTGAAGTTATAGTCAATTCTATTGTAAGTTTTATGAGGATGTGAATAAAACGTGTAGGCCCTGGTGTTAGGGTGTCTAAGTCTCCATATGTCAGTGAGCCCTGCTTCCGCCAGTGATGAGTAGGATTTTTTACGGTTAGACTGCCACCAAACTTTGAGGCCAAGAAATCAAAGGACTCAAAAGCAGAAAAACAAAAATGGAGGCGGCGGAAGCAGCAAAAAAGATTTTGCCAGGCAAAGCACATATACAAAGAAATTATGGAGGCCAAAATAATTGCTTGTGGTGATGAGAGCTCCATCATCAATTTATCGAACATTGTGCTAACCAAAGCTACGAAGGATATTTTAATGCTGGTCCTATCATGTTGTACTGAATGCCCATTATACTACACATAGGCAAGAATTTACCTTTTTTTAGGTTCATAAGGCAGTTGAAACTATTGAAAGTCCTTACCTTAAATAAAAAGAAACAGTCAGTGAATGGTTCAGGAGAAACAGAAACTGAACCAGAGTCGATGACAATCTCGGACCTTTCTTTAATGAAAGCACTAAAGGAACTTGAAAGTGAGCGCCAAGGCATTTAAGCCTCCATCAACTGCCTATCACTCCAAGGGGCGCAATTGATATTTTCAATGAACTGATTCTGAATGGAATCCAAATAATTCATATTGAGGCCAATAGGAATAGGGCAAAGGCAGGAATATTGTTCTCTGGCCGATGAGTATGTACTTAAAGGAAGCTTATATATAGCCAACTTATAGACAACAACATCAGCTGTTTTGCAAGATGCAGGTGTAGCATGCTGTCTCAACTGAAACAACAGTACAAAGGTGATCTAGAGAGTTGGCACAATGATGGTTTAATTAATGATAGTTTAATTACTAAGGAGGAATATATGTTTCTACGCAGGGACAACCCCAAAACAAAGGTGTAATACTTGACCCCAAAGTGCACTAGAACCCAACGGCACACTATGTAAAAAATCTACCATCATATATAAAAGACAGTGGTAACTTTTTAATATTGATATATGATATTCCAATTGGCGATGATTATGGCATTGGAACATTTCTTGAAAAGCAGACAGGTCACCTTGTATAAGCATACAAAGATGTCCTTAGCAATGGCTAGATGATGCCCTGAAAGCAACTTCTTGTGCTTTGGGAGTGAATTGGTCCACCAGGCCCATTGGACTGCAACTGTTGTGCCCTGAGTTACACATGCTAGCATGTGGCCTGGTGGGAGTAACAGGTGCCACGGTAAGGCATGGGATAATCACAACACCATATGGACTATGTTTATAGATTACCTTTTTGTGGTGTGGAGGGGATCGATGGACTCTGCAGATCAGTTCATGAAGGAGATAAACAGCACTCTCAATCTACATTTTACACATAGTATTAGCAGAACAAGTGTGGCATTCTTAGATTTAGAAGTTTACATACACAACAGAAACTTAGAGATAAGTCTACACAGAACAGAAACTGCGGGGAACACAACCCTCCCACGCACCCAGCTTCCATCCAAGGCATAAAAAAAATGGCGATATACTACACACGAAAAGAAACTGTAGCACTGTGAGAGACACACTTAGATGTGAGGAAGAAATTAAAAAAAGTTTCTTACAGAGAGGCTATAGACTGGCTGTGGCCGAGGGTGGGTGGTGCTAAGAGCAACTCATGGAATGTACTACAGTGAAGTGGCTATAGCCGAGTTACACTGTGAGTGCCTATAGGACAGTATTTTTATGAACGAGTTGACAGAAAATGTCCCTGCAACTTGTCCTGATTAGATACACAAAACGCATTGGCCCGGGTAACAGTTGGCCTGGAAAATTGGTGCTACCCAATATTTTCTGACACTGCAATGTTCAGAATTTTTCGATTGCAATAAATAACACTAAAATCATGACTATTGCCCTCATGCGGATTTTGCTTATTTTGAGGATTACCTCGGCAAAATCAGCTTGTCCTGCTATTTACAAGACAATATTCCCCAGGTAGATTTCGGCATCTTTGAACTTCTGGGAAACTGCACGGGTGCTGTGCTTATCGCACAACTTTTAGTTGCGATAACGAACAGCAACAGGAGTCACTATATATATTGGAATACTTTACACCGACCTGCGTGAACAAGGCCGTAGAGTACAAGAGAAAAAAAACGACGTTTTATGGACATGCGTATTTGTGCTCCGATGTATGTTCACAGTTTTCAGTGTCAGGGGAAGTCTGAGCTGTAAGCATGAGCATGCATCTAATTATCCACTTTGAATATTTACTGATTGGTGCGTTATTCTGCCCTCAGTTGATGACAGTAATTATCGCACGTGACAGTGCACGTCTCTTCCCAGATCCAGGCTCGCGCTCCTTCCTATCTTTGATCATTTCCCAGGCTCTCATGTGACGCGAGTAGAAGCTTTGATGCAATAAGCTCTTTCCTGGTAGTACAATGCTCGGAGCAGGTACTGCAAGGCAGGTCAAAGGTTAACCGGCTCTGCAAATTGCAATTTAGCATGCGGCGGAGCCTTAGCAAACACCCCGCTAACGAAGCAGACCCTTCCTGGAAGTTCACGTCTGCGGTGATTAAGCCATAGACGACAACTGATTTCCACTCCTGCCCTTTCGCCCCCTGCTTTACAATGGGCAAAAGGATAAAATATTCATACCCACAAAGATCAAACAGTTTGTCGGCTTTATTGCAGCTTAATGTCTTTTAATTGAAGTAATTAGATTTCTGTTTCTGTCCCCAGTGCCAGACTCAGGCGCGGGTTTGAAATACCCAACATGCACTCGGTGAAAGAAATCACCGAGGTGTGGCTTTCATCAGAAGAAAACAAAAAAGACAGCCAGACATCAGAAAGAGATCTCCCGGATTTACCTCATCAAGATCCATCTCGTCTGGGTTCTCCCACTGCTTGGTAAACTTTCCGTGGCTTTTCTTCAAAGGCACTATTACTATGTAGTAACCCCTGCAAAGGAAGTGAGAGAAAACAATAAGCAAAGCACAGACACAGCAGATTAGCCTAATGGTGCTGACACGTTTTGCAGCTCTGTTTACTAATCCATTCTGGGTGTTCCAGTCCGCGAAAACAGCTGCAGTAAATGGTTTGTAACTGCAAAGTTTAGGACTAGAGAGTGTATCTGCCCTAATACACCTTCTACCGTCACTTTTGACGATTGTGCCACTGGCATATTTATAAATTGTATTTTCATGGCCTTCCAAATATGTGCCTTTCACGTGGAAATCTGTGTGAAAGGGGTGTTTCATGGGTTTTTCTAAGGCCGTTCCCAGCAACATCCACGGCTTTATGACACTGCCTCCAATTTACAAGAAATCGTAAGTCTAAGGCAGTGCCAAAAACGTATGACTCCCCACGGGAGGCGTAAGGGGGGGCACAATGAAGAGAAATATCTGTATTTCTCCTCGTTTTTTTCTCTTAATATGTGTGCTGCGTTCTGCAGCACACATAGAAAGAGGAAAATGCCTCTTGTGATTGTTTTTGTGCAGGAAGGTTTTCCTTCCTGTACAAAAATAATCATCCCGCAACGCAGACACCTTTGAATTATGGTGCAAATGTGCCTGCGAGGGCACATGGCAGCCCATTGTGCCCTGGGGCAGGGGAAAAGGACAGGAATGCGAAGTATCTAATAAATACGGCGCATTCCTGACCTTTCCTTTTGCCATAGGGCAGCACAGCAGCATGGACTGCTGTGCTGACCTACAGCAAAAAACCCATAAATGAGGCCACTAGTACTTAAAACTCACCTAATCAGTGTCCACCTTAAAGAACACGTTCTTCTGCATTCATTTAACTTTTATTTAACTTTTTATGAATATTGCATGTGTAGTTCTCTATTGCCCATGTAGCTAAGTTTGGGCTACAAAAATATTTTTACTAATACTCAATTAAGATTTAATACATTTGAAAATGAGTTCATAATGCTATAGACAGAGTGCAACAAAGTTCACCTACCACTGATATTTTATTATGTGGTGAGCTGTACTATCACAGTTTGTTTGTCTTTTATTTTTTTCTGGCTCTGGTCATTAGTATTCAATGTGAATGAGGACTCTGAACTTGAAACAAAGATTACTAAAGCTACATGTCTCCTACATAAATCAGAAAATTAAATATCTATGAATGAATGGTGAGCCGGATATTAATTTGAAGGTTTTTGATAGTCACCTCTGTCATATCAGTTTATTTACATTTTTATAAACCTCTACCATTCTTTATTTTCATAGAACCCATGCACAGTTTGGTCTAGTGGAGCATTTACTGTCACTTTCACTATGCAATGTGTAATCTGTACTCACAGAGGAAACCTTTTTGTTGTAGATATCTTATTTGAAGTTTCTTTCATGTCTTTCCATAGGTTGCTGAGACCTCATCTATAGCATAATTGTTACTGTTAAAACAATCCTTTAACCTTAAGCTCTACTGCTTTTCTGCTCTAAATGTTGCTTTCTCTCCTGTTAACTTTCATCACTAATGAAACAGCCTAGTTGTCAAGCACGCCCATCATACCATTCATAATTACACCGGCATTCATGAGTCAGTCAATTGATGATAAACAAAATGGCACCCTGCAAAGTTTGCCAAGAGTAGTGAGATTACTTGTACCATAATAGTTACTACAGTTCTCGTGTTGATTTGCATTTGCAATAAACTAGATATTGGAACCGTAGACCAGGAAATCACTGGAGCCAGAATTTTGGTGATCACTGATAGAAACAAGGCGATAATGTTCACTGATACAACCGATATGAACGTACTCACTGACAGAACGGGGTGGATAAGGTTCACTGATACAACCAACGTGATGATGCTCACTGGTTGAACTAGAATACTAATGTTCAGCGATGCAACCAGTAAACGTGCTCACTGAACAAAAGCAACCAGAATGATAGTGCTCACCAAGCCAGTATGATAATGCTCACAAACACAGCCAGAGTGGTAATGCTCACTGACGCCTCTTAGTGACAATCTTTACTGATACAATCCGAGCGACAGTGCTCACTGACAGACCCAAGAGGACAGCGTTACTAATACAACCTGAGGGATAATAGTCACTGACATAACTGAAGGAAAACTGGTCACTGATGCAACCTAGGGATAGTGATAAAAGGAGAGATAATGCTCACTGAGACAATTACACTTATTTCGATCATTGTCTCATTCATAATCCTTCCTGGAATTGTGATGTCTGCACTTTAGTAATAACTGCTATTTCCATTTATACTTGCTTCCCTTATAAACTACTCCTTTTGATAAGTCTTGTAATTTCTCGGAAAATATTGCCTGAAGCAAAAGATTTACATTCTGTCCAGCGCTTGACAAAGCAATGTAATTAGTTTCACTTCGTGGAATGACTGTCAATAAATTATTCAATGTTTGCAATTACACCTGTATGTGTTCATCAATGCAGAGGCGACATGAAGGTGGGATTAACTGTTTAGCTTCTGTCAACAATGAACCCGATGTTTGCCTTTTGTCCTATTTACATATCTGAAAATAAAGACAATGTTTTCATTCTCTGTAAGTCCCATAGTTCTAACAGTAAATGCCGAATTGAATGTTCTATAAATCTGGGTATTTGTAGGAACGGGACAAGTACATTTAATGTCATCAGCAAACAATTCAGCAATTGTATGAAATGCCCAATTTAACACAAGTTAAATACATTTCGAATTTTTTGATAAGCAAGTGCTCCCTGTATGAACGCTTTCATCTTTTAGACCTGGAAAAGGCCATCAACCAGCATCTCACGGAATACCTAGAGAACAACCATCTTCTGGATGCATCCAAATCTGGATTCCGCTCCAGTGACATCACCGAAACAGCCCTGACCGCTGCCATGGACGACATTAGAACCCTACTTGACCAGGGAGGCTTGGCCTCCCTGATCCTCCTCGACCTCTTGGCGGCTTTCAACACTGTCTCCCACAACACCCTGATAAAGAGGCTTCAACAGATCAACATCCAAGAAGGCACCCTCAAATGGATTGCATACTCCCTCTCTGGAAGAACTCAGAGGGGCATCCTCCCTCCCTTCACCTCAGAGCCCAAGAGCATCATCTGTGGTGTTCCTCAAGGCTCATCTCTCAGCCCCACCCTTTTCTTTTTAACACCTACATGGCCCCCCATGCCAACATCGTCAGAAATAACCAACTAAACACCTTCTACTACGCAATTCACCCTCTCTCTATCCAAAGACCCCTCCACCACCAAGGCAACTTTTCACCTCTGCATGACCAGGATTGGCAACTGGATGCAAGACAACTGCCTCAGACTCAACACAGACAAGACGGAAGTCCTGAGCTTAGGGAACACCGCCTCACCATGGGACGAGTCCTGGTGGTCTGCCAACCTGGGACCCCTGCTCACTCCCCCAGATCAATGTCTAACCTCGGCATCATCTTGGACAGTAAAATCACCATGAAAAGCCAGATACATGCAGTCTGCTCAGCCTGCTTCTTCACCCTCTGAATGCTTTGAAAGATCTTCAAATGGGCCCAGTCATCACCAGACGAACCGGCACTCAAGCCCTCATCACCAGCAGTCTGGACTACGGCAACTCACTTTATGCTGGAATCACATCAAACCTCCTGAAGAGACTTCAGACCATCCAGAACGCAGTGGCCAGACTCATCCTAGACCTCCTCAGATGGACCCAAATCAAGCTGCATCTGAAGAAACTACACTGGCTCCCGGTCCACAAGAGATGCCAATTCAAGTTTCTGACACACGTCTGTAAATCCTTCCATAACCAAGGACCAGCATACCTCAACCACAGCCTGAGGTTCCGCCTACCCTCCGGAACAGAACCGGACTGGCCATAGCGGACATCAGGCATTTCTCTGAGAGGCAGCTATTGTGGGGGCCGTTTTTTTGGTCCTGGGGGGCCATTTTTGTTACCAGGGGCTGGCAATATCGGGCCCCTGTAACAAAATCGGCAGAAACCGACCCTTGCAAACTGCTCAGCTGCACTCCCCCTCATCCCGGGGGAGGGGGTCAGCTGAGCAGTGTGACAGGGCCCATTTCGGTTCCCAGTCCGGCCCTGCTCTGGACCCCGACTATCTGTCTCGCTCTCCCTTGTGCACACACCCGCGTCCACCGCAGCAACAGTGGAGGTTGTTCCTTCTCCTACCCCGCCGCAAAATCTAGGAACAACCTCCCCATCCATCTTTGGACCTCGCCATCCCTCCAGGAGTTCAGAAGGGGACTCAAGACCTGGCTTTTCGACTGAAGCCCCTGACCAGCCTGGACATAGTGCCTGGATGCCCTTACTGGTGATTAGTATGCTCTACAAATCCAGACTGATTAATCACAAAAAGTGACATTTGCACCCAAAGAATAAAAGCACTTTCTTGCATCTTACTGGACATCCACCACTGGCTTCTTCCCACAGGGTGTGCTGTCAACCAGAAAACTTTGTGTCAGGACTGACACATTTTCATTTCTGAAACCGGGGATGCAATGCAAATATTTTATTTAATGTTACTTTGGAAATTAATCTGTAATGTTTAACCTGGTAGGATACCCTTGTTTGGTAATGATTTTGGAAGTTGCAGGTGTCAAGCACAAAGAGAATACCTAGAACATATGACTTGTCAGTTGAATGTTATATTATAATAATCAGACAGCATGTAATTATGGCACAATTATGGGTGGTTAAACTGTTGCCTGTTCCTTGGTGGCCTGCAAAAAGTGCTTTTGATTCTTGAGAATACCTGTTTACAATAATGATTCATGCACATCATTCATAAACATGTTTTAATCTCCACCTCCCACTAACTCGAATTATAGACACTTTCAAAGATCTTTGGAGCATTCAATTTCAAGAACATCTTCAGAGAATTCATTGAATGGGCAATTGCCTTTTAATGCTGCACAATTTTCTTTTCAAGTTCTTTTTGAAAAACGTCTTCGGTCAGCAAAATTAGGGTGACTAGGCATTATTTAGAGTGTGGCGGATGTAGTATATCTGCCAAAAAGCGCCGGTTGGCCAGTCTGCCCTATTTAGAGTCCGTAGTGGCCCTATATGATGGGTGAACATCCACTGCCCTTGGACCGATGTCCAGCATCCACAAAACCCCAAATCACCCACAGTTTCTAATCTTTCCACAAGAACCCTTGCTAGTATTTTCCAGCCACTGTCCAAGAGTCAAATCAGAGGAGGGATGTAAGGGCGTATGTACATATTTTTACTATTAGAGCTATACAGCTATTTAAATCTCATTGGGTTTATCACATTTTTTTAAGTTTACTTATGCAGCAGAGCAGTGATGTACTATGTATTTCTTTTGTTGCTTTTTTACGTCTGCTATTCAAAAGAGCCTCCATACAAAACACTGACATAAATCACTTCCGGAGGATATTTTGGCTGACTCATAAAGTCCTGCATTACCATCATCTCTATATTGAGAACTAGTTCCTACAGACAACCTTATAATTTGAAAAATTCCTAGGGTACATCAGGTGGATGAATACAAATTTAAATCATTGTATTCATCTTTCGCGATAGGAATGTTAGGCATGCATTCCTTTCAACAGAAAAGCTGATGACCTCCATGGGATAAGAGGGATTATATGAAGGATAATGGGCACAACAAGTCTCTTGAAATGGTTGATAATTGCACGTCTGCATGCTCTTCTATGGAATATTCAGACACTGCTAAGTAACTTTCAATTATCAGCCATTAGCACCCCAAGTTTATCACCCAATACTAGCACGCATTTAAAAGCTCACTCACCTCACAGCAAAAGGACATTTTAAACTGAATTGCACACATAATTATTTCATTTGAATGTAACCTTTGTCATTCCAGGAGCACATTCATTCGCAGTATAAACAAGACATTAGCAATTAATTCACATGACGTCCAAACTGGGAAATGCCAGGAGTCAAATGTACTAACAGATTTTACAATCAAAAGTCCAGTGATTTCTAACATCACTGGCTTTGTGACCACATAATTCCTTTTTAATGTGCAAAACCCATTTTACGAGTTGAAAAAGTTTTTCCAACTCATAAAATAGGTTTTTTAATCCATACAAAATTGCACCTTGAAAGGGGCATAACAGCCATTGCTTCCGAAATGAAATGTGGTTTGCAATGGGACTGAACTGTACCTGTACCACTGTACAGTAAATGACACCTACGCTGACGACACCCAGCTGATTCTCTCCCTCACCAATGACCCCGCCACTGCCAGAACCAACCTTCACGAAGGGATGAAAGAGGTAGCCGAATGGATGAAGAACAGCCGCCTGAAACTGAACTCGGACAAGACGGAAGTCCTCATCCTGGGATCCTCACCCTCCGCCTGGGACGACTCCTGGTGGCCCCCCGCCCTAGGCAGCGCACCCAAACCAACAGACCATGCACGCAACCTGGGCTTCATCCTGGACTCCTCCCTCTCCATGACCAGACAAGTCAACGCCGTCTCCTCGTCGTGCTTCAACATCCTGCGCATGCTATGTAAGATCTTCCGGTGGATCCCCACCGAGACCAGGAAGATGGTCACCCAGGCCCTCGTCACCAGCCGGCTGGACTACGGCAACTCCCTCTACGCCGGAACCACCGCCAAACTCCAGAAGAGACTCCAGCGGATCCAGAACGCCTCAGCATGACTCATCCTGGACATCCCACGTCGCAGCCACATCTCCGGACACCTGAGAGACCTGCACTGGCTCCCGGTCAACAAGAGAATCACCTTCCGACTCCTCACCCACACACACAAAGCCCTACACAACCAAGGCCCAGGATACCTCAACAGCTGCCTCAACTTCTACGCTCCCAAACGCCAGCTTCGATCGACCGGCCACGCCCTCGCCGCCGTCCCACGCATCCGAAGAGCCACTACAGTGGGACGGTCCTTCTCCTACCTCGCCGCCAAGACATGGCACTTCCTCCCGACCCACCTCCGCCTGACCCAGGACCACCTCGCCTTCAGGAAGCAACTCAAGACCTGGCTGTTCGAGCAGTAGCGGACCCCCCTCCCCCAGCGCCTTGAGACCCTCTGGGTGAATAGTGCGCTATATAAATGCTTTGATTGATTGATTGATTGATTGATTGAAAGGGGTGGTGGTAACTGATTCGCAAAGGGAAAGAGTTGCTTTTGGAACCCCTTGAACTTTGGGAATCATGGGGCCTGTTCCTCATGACGTTTTTCTAAATGGCAATCTTTTTTTCAAAGCAGCATTGGCTCGTTTATAGAACATAGGCTCCTTGAATACAAACGTTTTTTTTCTGTTTGGAAATCCACAGAGATGGTGGTCAGCTGTCCCTTTTAGGCCACCATCCCCTATGTTCGTAGCCAGTTGCAGTGTGTAGCCTATGAGATCTGCCTAATTAATATTCATTAATCAGGGTATTCTGTGATCCTCGATCAATAGTAATTTTATGAATCAACGTACACTACAGTGCAAAATCTGATACTGGCTGCAAACAGTCAGTGCATACCTAGTGACCTCTTTTTGCGACCAGTATATTAGTACATCCATCCCCAAGTCACGTAATCATCAACTTGCGATTGGAATAAAAAGATAAATTGTGTATGCCTGGTTTATTTATTGGGTGTGCTTTTCTGTGATTTAATGGCTTGTGTTCTTCATTAGAAAACTAGACAGTCATCGTTGTTCATTTAAAGGGGCGACAAGCAATCATTCCGTAAACCAGTAAATCCTTTAATGAGACGTGGGAAAGCACGTAAAATCAACAGGACATAACGGAGTGAGAAAGTCCTACAGATAATGATGCAATATCTAGTCTAGTATGGACTCTGTACATATTTTTCATCATCATTGTAATTTCTCCCTGAAATCTCCAATCATGCTTGTTTGCTCTTATTATCTAGCATTCACCACTCTTACGACCGGCCCGTACTCACTTTATTTTCTCACTTGCAGGTACTTCCGGCAGCTCCACAGTTATCATTCCATCTGAGTTAGTCTTCCCAATAAACACTGGCTTGGTGCGTAGTACATCCGGTGCAGTATTGGCTGTGACCCGGTGCTGGAGGCCGCCAGCACTGTTCCCACGATTCGTAAGAACAAAGGAGTAGGAAGTCTCAGGCTTCAAATTGACGATGCGCTTCTCAGTAGCTCGACCATCAACTTCCACAAACTTTTTGCCATCATCATAAAGGATCTAAATGAATGATTCATAAAATGCCCAATCAGTTCACAACGCAAGTGCATAAAGTACTTTCCTTTTGCAGCATGTTGAGGGCAAGGGTTACTTTCAAACCACTAACAATGACCAGTTAAGCAGAAAAATAAAAGGGAACACATACTTTGCTGTGCTGAAACCCACAATGCCTGTCCCTGAAATTTCACACTGAAGTAAGATCTCCTCACCACAAACAGCATGAAGTTCAATTATGAATTAACAGGATACACCGGATGTGCAGGTATACATCCTAGTTGGAAGTTCTTTAATATGGCTCTGAAGTTTTGTGTATTTTAAAATAATGCACATATCTCACTACAGTGAAGAAGTAGTAAAAAAGTGACCACAATGTTGTGGTGTTTCATCAGCTTAACTATTTATTAAACTCATTGGATCACAACATATGTTTTAAATCCATACTGCAGACTGGATATCACAAGTTTGAGATGTTTTTCGTCTCCTGCTCTAAATTCCTACAACTGGTTCCGGACAAATTGAGAGGTAGACAGTGGGACACTACGAGCCCCAAAGTATGCATGTGTTAAGGCTGTCTTATTTGGGTGGCCCCATGATTAGCTTTTCCATAGGTTTTACTAAAGCAAAGTCAATTCCAGTCTCTTAAAGTAGACACTTTCAATATTTCTCCTAATCATATACTGTGCTTAATTTGAGACTGTGGTTTCTGTTGCTCGGCACTGGCACTTAAATTTCAGCACCAGGGCTTGTAACTGTCTGCCACAAGGCGGTGCTATCTGGCTAATTTAGAGATGAACACAACAATAGTTAATTATTAACTCAATATACATTAAAAATTAATATTGCTTGCCACTCAAGCTGTTCTTATGTGTTTGGGGTCCTGACATAGTCCGAACTGTAGCACTTGTAGGAGTGTTAATGTTAGTGCTTGTGTTGGTACTATCATTGGCGGCGCTGGAGGGATCAATGTGTGGTACAATCCATGTGGCCACCTGACGAGATCCTTGGCACTTATTTTTTTGTAAATTAAGAACTGGTCATATACCAATTTGTTTATTGGGTGTGAGTTTTTCAATTTTAGTTTTTCTCCTGAGAACGCATCCTCCCTAAAAGATAACGTTATCAACTCTAGGGTCCACAAGGCTTTAGGACAGGAATGTATGCGGTGATGAAGGGCTTCATACTACTGACTTTCAGAAATAAAGGGACTCTCAATCAAATCTTTTTAGATTTTAAGGTGGCTTTTGACAGTGTTAATAAAAATAAAATATGAAGGTTATTGGCTGACTTAAAAATCAAATCATTAAAGTTGAATTGAATTGAATTTCAAATGTATATAGTGCTCGAAAGCCCAAGGGCGTCTAGGCACAGCAGCGGAGGAATATACCAGAAATGAGCAATAGAGAAGGGTTTAAGTTGAGAAAAGCGAGATTTTTAAAGCCTTTCTGAAAAATAATAATGTTGGGCAGTTTTTTATGAGTGAAGGGAGTGAATTCTACAATTTAACAGTGTTGGGGAGAAAGCTACTTCCTCCCCAATGAACTCTCCTGAATTTGGGTATCTGAAGGAGTTCTCTCTGAGATGAACGAAGTGTTCTGCCTGGAAGATACCATAGTAGATGCTGTTTCAGGTATTCAGGTCTTGTGTCCTGTAAAGTCTTGAACGCTAAACACAAGGTTTTATATATGCAGATCTCTTTTTCACTCCTAGCCAATGTAATTGTTTTAAGCCTTGGCACACCAACTGGAACTTAGGAATATTCAACAACGTCCTGGCAGCGGAGTTTTGAGCTTGCTGCAGTTTGAGTAGATGCTGTTTCTGGAGGCCTAAATCGAGAAAGTTTCCATAGTCCAGTCTGACCAATGCTAATGTTGTTACTAATGTTTAGTGGTAGATGCACCTGAGAGGCGACCTTGTTGGTTTGATGCTGGAAGGTGAGACTGTCATCAAAGATGACGCCCAGATTTTTAACTTTCTGCACTGGGGTGGGAAATGTTCCCATAGCCAGAGACCACCAGTACTGAGCCCAAAGGGAGGTGTTAGAGCCCAACAGAAGAAACTCTGTTTTACTTCCATTAAGCAAAGTTTAATTTATCATTACCACTAAAATAACTCTGCTCAGGTCATTCCAAGAGTTAGAGGACGATTAAGTAGAAAAAAGAAATGTGGGTGTAATCAGGGCAAAATTGAGGAGGACTCCTGACTTGCAAACATAGGTGTTGATGATTAAAATGTTGGGATACCTACATTGAATCTCCTTTGATATTATTCAAAGAACACACAGCAAGAATTACATGTATAGCTTGGATAAAAAATACAATATTTTTGAGTGTGAGTGACCATAAAAGTAACATTTCTCAGCTAAAGTTGACCTTGACAGATGATAGTTATAAAATAATTTAGATGGTCATTCTTGAGGAGCCAACTGACATTCCTCTGCCCTAGCACACTTTATATCTTCAGAGGTTTTAACTGAAGTTTTGAGAACATGAATGAGGCCTTGCAACATGTAAGCAAAGGTATTGAGCGCCATTTACACAAGTCCAGAACAATCTCATGAACTGACAGGGACAGTTTTTCGGGCAGTGTAACTAGTGTAGCTGCACGTGGTGCTGAGCTCGTGAGGGGGCACTTTGTGTAGAAATAGCTTATGGGGTTAAAAGTAGCTGCTGCAGAGTTCATTGTGTGTCTACCAGTTTCAGGCAACAATAAAAATATCAAGAAAACTCTAGTGATAAATCTTCCTGCTGGAGAGACAACAAAGTTTTATTTAGTGGCAGTTTTGAATCAACGTAAAGTAGTGCAGAGATAATGTGCCTGCTGCAAAGGACAGTTGCCATGAAGATCGCAGAAGTGTATTTTATGTGGGTAGTTCAGTAGGTCACTGCTTATCTAACATAAATCTTTTTGTTTACTTGCAGTTCATAAGCTACAATACTAATATGGAACAGTGACCTAGGAACTGTCATCAAAGAGATGCATGCAAACATCATGGTATAGGTTAGAACGCTATGTCCCTCCCCCATATTTCATTATCCTAGTGTTGCTAAAAAGGGTTTGTTTGGGTAGAAATTAGTGGTTTTAGCAGCTTAAGTGAGGGTATCCACTGCACCTGTTGGTATATTAATCTGGGTCTCAGTGACATTTGAATCATTTTACATTTGACCTGTCTGCACGCCGGCAGACAAAGACTCCTAAAACTTCGAAGGTAAGTGCAGGGCAAGGTTAAGATGTGGGGCCTAGAGCTGTTAAGTGAGTCCATTTCAGGGAAGGAAAGAGAAAAAGAAATGATGAAAACATCGGAAAAGAACATAGTGAGGCAAATGAGGGAAAGGATGTAGCCTTAAGGCTAGAGCGGTCGACCTCGAAGCTGGGGAACCAGGTTTGAGTCTCAGCATGGACACTTAACATCATGTAATTCTGGGCAAATCACTTAATCTCCCTGTGCCTAACAAAAAAATGAATGTGTCCTTGTGTAACGAAACTGGTGCTCATGTAAAGTGCTCCGATACCTGATATCTTTGGGTCTAGTACGCGCTATATAAAACTCAAATAAAAAAAATAAAAAAGAGTGAGAGGGGAAAGAAAGATAATGTAAAAACATAACACTTGAGATAAACCAGAGAGAAACGGGAAAGGAGGGAAGGAATAAACAACAATGGAAAAGAGCAAGGATGGAGGGATGAAAGGTTGGAAGGAAGGGTGAATGGAAGGTTGGAAAAAAGGGTTCAAGTACAAATTGATGAAAGCGGTAAAGGATGGTTGGATGGATAGAGAGAGGAAATGTGCATGGTGAGTGGATGAGTGGATGGATGAATGAATTCATGCACTAATGGATGATGTATGGAATGTCAATGGATTGTTGGAACAATGACAGCATGGGGTGAAGGATCAAAGAAGGGAGGAATGAAAGGCTGGGATGATGAATGAATAGTTAGGAGAATGTACAGGAGAAGAGAACTAAACTAGCAAGTATTGAGCTTACTCGCTTCAAATACTCAGGGTTATTAAAGGTTTGGTTCAAAGTGGGGGATGTTTTAAATTACTCACTACAGCTTTGTTGGAAATGCATTCTTGTTAACTGAGAAAGGGCTACGGAAAATGATCAGGGTAACTGTTGGAGGTTAGTAGTGAGGGAATCTGTGCAGAAGAAGGTCATGGGGGTCACCAAAAAAGATTGTGCACTGTGCATCATCAGTGCTAAAGCCAGCCATGTGAACTGAGAACAGTGAATGGAAAATATACTCTAGATCTCTGACCTCATTCACATGTGTGAAGCAATTCAGAATCAAAAGTTCTCTTCGATACATCATTTAACTATACTTCAAACTTTGCCTGCATCTTTCTTTATTGGCATAAAAGAAAGTGGGTAATTCATCAGCTTTCTCTAGATTGAAGGATCTATATTTATTTGCAGGGATCTAAATTGGAGCTTTGGGGAGAGATTCTGTCCATCTTTGGGAAAATACCTCTCTGTGTCACTTACAGCAGAATATTCACATTGAACTACAATAATCACAATCAATTGAAGATAGAAAGTGCTCCTAACCCTCCCAATTAAACAATTATCACTCAAGAGTAGAATGTGAACACCTTTAGTAGAACTTCCACAGAACGTCTATCCTCCCTAGTTGTCTGAATATGATTTGATGCAAGGATCTGACACATTTCCACCAATCAGAGAAATAATTTTACATTTGGAAGATTGCATAGCATCTAATTGTTATTGGGGCCACAAGTGATGAGCATTTATGGTTAAACATAATGTTGTGTGTTGCTGTATTTATACAAATGTTGTAATGTGTTTTTCACAATTTTGCATCAGTGTTTGGATCTATGGCTTTAGCAGACTTGTTAATACCATGAAAGTTATTCACTATAGACAGCTCTTGCTACCTAAATGAAAATATTGTTTACTTCTCCTGTGGTATACATGCTGCAGAGGCAAGTTGCATTTGTTTGAGGAAGAGGATTTGATAAAATATTAAGCCAGGTCATAACCATCTTTGTTGCACTGTGAAATGCATGGGATCACAGTACCAAGGATTTCTCTGGTACCAAAAATGGCCCTTCCTTGAATACGACAGTGTTGCTGGCAATGGGAAGTGCTCTTATTGAGAGTGAGGCTTAGGATTAGGTCTCTCTGTAACAATAACTGCCTTCAAGTCAAGTCAAGTCAACTCAAAATACTTTATTTCCAATAAATATATTATTATAGAAATATTACACTAATTTCCCAATTGATAAAAGTAGACAATTTTAAATAGACTAAAACAACAATAAATGGTTGAATCATCAGCCTTCAAGTCCTGTAGAACCTTGCTTGTCATCAAATTTTAACAGTTCTACAAATTACATGTGGTCGTAGACCTTTTATTATGATACTGATTGAGGCAATATGATCTCAGGTGTGCCGGTCTCATAGCACTGAATGCAGAGAACTGTATTTTGAATTGCATTAGTCCCCGAAAAAGGTGGAGTGTAAAATGTGTCAGACTACTTCCCCAGAACATGGTGCCTGATGTGCAGAAGTGGATCCTGGATTACACTGAACCTGTACAGGTCCTCTGCATACATTACTTTATTGTGATCTGTTTGGAAGTTCAGGTCTGCAAGAGCATCCCTCATCAAGCAAGTGAGAATTAACATTTCTTGCATTTTCCGACTTAAAAAAACTGTTTGCTGAAGTCCATGTACAGTGTTAAAGATTTTGCCTGAGGGGAAGCACTCCCTTCTTGCATGGTTTTTCCAAAATATATTTCGATGTTTCAGCTAAAGTTTCCATTTTAATTAAAATGTGTAGCCTACATACTAACATCCTTATGCTGAGACATCTTGCTGGAAACCTTTATGCAATAAATGACTACTAGCACTTGAAGGATACTTGTGGCACCGGCGACAAACTGCCCAAAGAATATTAGTGAGAACTAATGATGGGTATTTCAAGGGTGAAGCTGTTTGGTACTATGCTGGTATGTATGAATTAACAGTGCTTCAGCGGCCGATGTAAAGTCACAGCTCATTTTTGGAGGTACATACTGCATTCGAGAGGTATTAAGGCCTAATATTATTGGTACATATTTCTCTGTCCTTCATAAAGGATTGTCATTTGGGAGAGATTCTTCCAAGAGCTGAGTAGGCAAAGGTGTCTATGTATGTCAGCAATATTCTAGAAGGAGCGTCAATGTCCCAGTGGAGCATGGTAGTAGGCAGTGACTAGTTATTGGGCACAGTAATTACCCCGGAGATTTGTGTGTCGTTCTACTGGACTCTACAGCAGCACTTTGATGCTTGTGGTTCTCTCTAAGTGGTGGTCGTTGGTTAAAGATTATCTTCCCAGTGAGCCACTGCCACTTAATATGGTCTTGTGTACAAATGAGTAAGTAATGAGTGGGGCATGGCGGGTGATAGAACTGCATTGCTTTGTCTGTAGCACATGGGAGAGATTTCACAATTCTTTATCTTTGAACCCTTTGAGACACTAGGTTTGAACCAGAAACAAACCCTAAGTATCATATTGTTTCGAAATGTTAGCTTCTCCCCTTGCAAAGGGCATTCATGGTTTCTTGCTGTAAAAGTTCTCACTCTTCCCTGTTCAATTTGTCAGGGCCATTGTAATGGACGTCTGTATATGAGTACCATTCAAAACCAGGTTTGAGATACGTCTAGAGAAGTGTTGTCTCAGCCTGTGAGCTTCATGGCGGTGAAGATGACATTGCTTCTGCCCAGAAGATGTTATATTTGATTTGGAGAATGGTGAAGGGAAAATAATAGGATTTCTCTGGCACAGTAAATATCTTCCCATAGAAGCAACTCTGTGCCGTAAAGGTTCAGAAGAAGCAAACCTACTGAAGTATTACATCACACCATGGTGTAATGTAGCACTGTGCTTGGTATATCTGGATCTGATGCTATTTTACTTTTTATCTATATTTAGGAGGAATTAATAAGCGTTGGTGTATTGTAACCATGGAAAGGACATTCAGTAATGTATATGTCTTGGCAGCTCACAAATCTTTTGTTCCCTTAAATATCAAGCAATTTGGTGTAATGAAAGTAAAAATGGGGAAAGGGGGGAAATTAGAGTACTGCATTGACTCTTTCTTCAGTGGTAGAGGGCACACAAAGTAATGAAACATCAAAGGACTTAAGCCCTCTTCCCCAAGTGGCGAACAATATCAGGTTATCAACCTACAATGACAGTTAAATCAGTATGTAAGGAAACCTAGAGAGATGGAAGGTTAGATAGTATTTAGAAGCCTCAACATAAAAAAATGGTTGGACAATTTTTGAACTGTGTTGAAAGCTCTCCCTTCCAAGTGAGAGGTTAGTTTTGGTGGTATGTGAGAAACAATACATGATAACTGCTCTAACATTCGTTTGGAGCAGGGTACATTTAATTATTCATACTGAATAAAAGAACATGCACCCCATCACATGTTGAACAACAAACTAAGTTGAGACATTGCCTTTTGCTTCAGCACTGCACAGTATAAGCACAATAGGTGGCTACCTTCAATTAAATAACCACACCTGAGTGAAAAGCAACATGGAGGAAACTTCATCTAAAGATAAACAGTAGATGACATCTACAAGCTGTCCTTCATCAGTGGTTTGCAATCACATAAGCATAAACATGCTTTGACTGAATATGTAAGCTTTTTTGTGTGCATTTCGACCATCTTGTGGGTCTACAACTACAGTATGTGCAGCCACAAATGTCTTTTCAATGTCTGCTTTGCACATTTTGAGCCAATCCAAAATTTTTCTGTTGCCAACAGACTCCTAGCAAATTTTTTTAGTGCACGCGACTGCACTTGTCTATATTATTTCACCCATATGCTTTCAAGGCTGAAAGAGATAACATCCATTAAATAATGTCATACGAAGGAGGGGGGGGGACTGTGGAGACAATAGGTCCTATGGACCTTTAAATAGAGTTGGACACTTGCATGTGAAAATCTAGACCAAGTGGTAGCATGTCACATTATGCGCAAATAATCTGTGACAAACAGACACGGAGCTCCACGTGAAAATTAGCTTTATCCAAGGCAAAGAATAACCTACAGCTATCTTCTGCCAGTTAATTTGATATTACATTCAATGCTTTGAGGCCCCTTTGCTGATGCAAAATCTAAAATGGGCACTAGCACTGGTATGCATCCTTCACAAATTCAAATGTGTCCAATAGCCTAGCAAGGATGGTTTGGTCCCTGGTGCAATCAATGAAATTGATCCCTTTGGCCCCTTTTGAGTCAGTAAATACATTCATTATCAGGGTTCAATAATCCCTTCAGGGCTCTGGGCACTGGAGTCACTGCACCTGCTGCAGCAGTGTATCGTCGCCTCCTGAATTTCTCTCCGTACGTGATTTCTGTGCATTTTTTTTTTACTTAAATATGTGGGTATTTAGTATATGTTTCTACATTTAAAAAAAAACAAAGACACTAAATGGTCAAAGCTAACTCCGTGTTCCACAAAGAAAAAATAAAGCAGTGATCCGAAGCATTCCGGCACGTGGATGGAGCAGGTGATATGATTCCAAGAGGAAAACAAACCTCCTCTAGACAATATATAAACCATGTAGTTTGTCAAACAGAACCGCTCACCTTTCCATACCACATCTTTTAAAATTTGTAATTGAAAACAACATACTTTGAAAGGCATGGCTGAGTTGTAGTTTTCTGGAATCTCCCAAGACAGAAGCACGGAGGTCTTCATTACCGCTTTTACATGAAAATTTTTTGCAAACACTGCTGGAAAAGTAAAAACAATGTAATTAAACCACCTCATGGACCAAAGCCCCTCGACCTTTCCCTGCTGTGGCATTCGCTTAACATTGTAAAAACAAAACTTCAGGTTAGGCATTTGCTCCTCAGAAGTAATCATTCACTCTTCATATTTACTCACTGCCAACTCTCTAAGACATTCTTCCTTACCTGAAAACATTGCAGGCGTGAGCAAGCCATGCTTGGCCCATGAGGTCTGATTCTTTAGGTATAGAAAGCAGGCTAAGGTTTTTGTACTTTACCTTTTTCTGTTGAATTTATTTATAAGATGGTTTGTTTTAATTATAGCTTCCAAAACATTGCTATCCAAAGACTGACATTCCTTTAACAAAGGCTTAAGTAGACAAATCCTACCTTGATCCACTGGCAGTGTCCTGAACTGGACACTTGGACTATAAGGACCGGGCCCTTTGCTTGTGTGGGCGCGCATTTTTACATCATAGGTAGTGTCTGGCTTTAAGCCAGTGAGAGTCACAGTGGTGTCGATCGCTGCAATGAGGAGCTCAGTGGGGTGGTGTGGGGTGTTGATATCCCGATAAAGCAGGGTGTATTTGGTGATGATACCATTTCTTTCTGCTAAAACTGGAGGTTGCCATGTAAACTGGACAGATGTAGAGGCCGTGCTATCTGAGTGAATATTCAGTGGGAATCCACTGGGCACTTCCTCAGGAATGGAAATCTCTTTTATGATCTCTTCCCCGTAACCAACTTTATTCCTAGCGGAGAGTTTGAAGACATAGGATGCTCCTTTGTGGATGTCTGTAGCAGTAAAGTGATCCTCCTTCTCTGAAAACTCCAAGGTTGTAACGCTATCCAAGTCTTTGCGGCCAAATTTCAGACGATATCCCTGCAGGGCACCAAAGGTCTCCACCGGAGCGTGCCACTGAATGAGAGCAGTGTTCATCTGTGTGTGACTAATCACTAGACGCGGTCTGCCTGGAACTAAACAAACAACATTGAATCAGCACTAAGAGAAGTAGCATACAACTAATGATGGTTTTTCTAATGGTTAATATGCCTTCAGGTCACTTACATAGATGTGTTAACAACACAGAAGGTTTCAGCCACGAAGAATGCAATTTCATGGAAAGCGCACATGATCCCCCCCACCACACACACACAAATCTTGACTCAATTGCCCTTCTATACACATCACTTTGCAAGAAGCAAAATATATTTGTTGTAGAATGTCTTACCCAATGGCATCTCATACATGACCATGATTGACACGAGCAGTGAGTGAAAAAGTAACTCAGAAAAAGTATGGAGAAAGACTTCTCAATAAAGCCTCTTTCTTTTATGTTTGAAAGCTTTATTAATATACTTAAATAAACAAGGACAAAAGGAACTGTATGCAGAATATACAAAAGCAAGAAGATTATAACATTCCTAATGTCAAGAATCAATACATAAGCCTTTTATAAGTTTTAAAGAGAGGGGAGGGAGAGGAAAGAAAGAAAGAAAAAGAAATAAGGAATAAGAGAGAGAAAAGAAGAACAGAAAACAAAAAAAGAAAAAGAGCAGAAGAAAAACTCAGGAAAGGAGAATATGAGAAGGAAATATGACATAGCTGTATACTATAAATATGCAACAAATTGATGAAGTATAATATACAGGAAAATAACCTGATAGAAATATATCAATATATACCAAATAAATGTGTAGATTGTTAATGGAATTAAATAGAGAGTAAACATAACAATAAATCTGATTCATACACATGAATAGAAAATAGTAGAGGGGAAAAAATTCAGGGTGGTTTAAAATTCTCAGATGTGGTGGAAGAGGGACGATTCTTGACACTAGATTGATCCACGTAAATAGTTAACGGGAGCCAATAAGGGTCCACATTTTCTATATCATAGACTTTATCTTTCCCCTCTTCTTTTTCTTCTTTCTCGATTCTCCTCTACTTCTACTTCTGCTTGTTGGACATGTAATTTTCCTGATGCTGACCTTTTGCATATGTTCTTTCTCTGTCCCCCAGTACTTACCCTTTGGAACCAAGTTTGGTCTTGCACTCTCGCATTTTCTCACTCTCTATTCCTCATTCTCCTTCTCTTCTTTTTCTGGGTAGTCTTTCAGATACTCTCACCTTACCCCCTCATTCTGCTGGTCTTTTTGATCTTATGCTTGCTCTTTCCTTTCAACATATCTCCTCTAACTGGAAAGCTCTCACAAAGGTCTCTTTGCAACATTGTTGGAACTCCCTTTGCCATTTTCACAGATTAGATGTTTCATTTGCTTCCTCCTCCAAGCCCCCTCGTAAAGCCTCTTTCTTTAATGTTCCCGCACATTAGTTTAGTACATGATACTATCTGAGCTAAATAATAAATCTCTTTTGTAGTGTAACATTTCCTAGGTCTCAAAGAGTTTGGAGAACAGTTCACTGAAGTGGAAAAAATAGTAGTGGAAGCTGTAGTCTAGTACCTGTTATTGGTAGTCAATACCATTAACTTATTCGGCATCAATGCAGAGGCACAGAATGCAACCTTCACCCTATTTCCAAAATAATTGAGCTGTGTAAAGTGAATGCACTAGATCAGAAATCTTGCGAGTAAGTGTATGAGCTGCAGACAGATATGTTGTCTGCTTCTGATGTTCTAACTTGAACAGGTTCATGATGCACCCTCGGACATGGATGAGGATATGAAAGAAATAAAATTTGCCCAAGATGGCCTGGTGCGTTGAAGTCACATATCAGTGACACGTGGAGTGGTGTGGCTCACTGGTTAGAGGCGGCAGACCCGGAAGCAGAGAACGGCCCGGGACCAGGGTTCAATTCCCGACGCGGCAGGGTCGTGGACCAGGGTCAGCGGACTCGATAATTCTCGCCTCGGTGCCTACACTAACCAGGGATCACACTCGGCAACTCTGGGCATTAGCTTGCCTCATCTCTACAACGGCCCCTCACATTCGCCGGGGATGCCTGGTTTCACCTTGGAGATACCCAGTAGGGACAATCTCACAAGGATAGCCAGGGCGGGTTCCCCAGCGGTCTACAGCGCCACGATGCCTCAGGGCAGCAGTGCGCTTTACAAGACCACATACATTACATTACTGCATTAGCGAGACTAGCTGTAAGGTATGAAATCCTTTCGAATGGACAATATGCTCACACTGAATTGGGACATTTGCCAGAACAGTTCACACATCCGGTGAAATATAATTAAATTAAAGCTGAATTTAAGGGACCAGTAATGGACCCATTGTTAAAGGTACGTCAGAGATTGGGTTGAATTGCTAAAAGGAATTCAAATGTACGCAACAAATCCACAGCCCACGTTTGTGGTATTGAAATCATATACTAAGGTAAAAATATTGAGCATTCCTTTGAATGTTGTTCATCTCAGACCCAGATCTTGATAATTTCCTACTGTCTTCTTTACTACTACACAGTGGACACTGTTCAAATACTCATGATTGGATGATGGCTGACAGTGCTAAATTCTGTAGTGTCACAATATGTTGTATTAAAAAATAATTAGGTCTTCAAAGTGTATACAGATCTTCTAAGAAATCTGTAAAATGTTGACCTTGGCAACGTCAATATCATAAAGCTTCTTTACAGCCTGTTTGATCTGGTGCTTGTTAGCCTTGACATCAACAATGATGTCTGCACATACTTTATTCATCAGGATAACCCTAAAGAATAGTTTACTGCACAGTGTGAGCAGTTTATACAGTGAATGAATCCAGGTCTGTTCTCAAATTAACTTGTTATTTTTCCCTGGGGCAAAATAGTGAGCAGTTAAATGATCATAGGGTTTCGGGATGCCAACATATTTGCCTACAAGTCTAGCCAGTCACTTACTGGTAATTGTATTGTTTTAAAGCTTCGTTTTCCCCTCATAATTTATCTTATGCAAGAAAAAGTTCAACAATACGTAAAAAACACACATGCAGATTCACCAAGTCAGGATGTGCTGATTCGCATGTGCACAAAAATGTCACTTACAATCACTGAAAAATTGCAACATTTGCAAATATCTCCTCGTTCCCATGCCATGTGAGCTTGGGAAGTGATTTTTCTCAGAGATGGTCAAATGAAAATGCAATGCAAACGGGGCAAACATCAAAAAAGTTGACAACTTTGTAAATATTCACAAACATTTGTAATGCCTTACACGCACTTATTTGTAATGCTTTTAACACGCACGTAACAGCCCCAGTTTTTGGGAGATTTAGGGTGTTTACTCTGAAACCTATTTTTTGTGGATTCTGAGATCTATTTAATTTTTGAGACGCACTGTTGTATTTTTATGTTGATCTGAGTTTTAAACAGCTCCTTAAGTAGCTTTTCGATTGGTATTGCATTGTACGCTTTGATAAGTATTTATCAAAATAGAACATAGGCATGCAGGGCGTTTAATTTATCAGTTCAATAATCCAGTAGCATATATATCTTTGCTTAACTAGACCATAAAATACTAAAAGAGACATAGAAAAAATATATAGCAAATGTAAAATTAAATTGCGTGTTATTTTTCTCTTTTCCTCGGCACATGCGCTCTAAACCTCTCCAAAGTGTACTTGAAGTGCTATCAGGTATTTAAATGGACTAGCTTTTCTAATGAACGACCTCGTACAAGCAGAAATGACGCCGTCATAATTCTGTGATCACTGAATTTTCGGGCACCATGACTGGGGAGCAGAAAGAAAGCTTCAAAATAAAATTCTCTCAACCGCTGTTCCTGTTTTCTGAGCTTTTTTTCCGCTGAGTGAAATGAAATGTAATACCTGCTGAAGAAATTAAATTAACAATCGCGTCTATTTATGTTTCAAATGTGAGCGGAAAATGAAATAGAAATCAGTGATCAGCAGCCGTAGCCCACTTCTGTCAAAGTTTTGTAAGAGTTTTCTCAGTGGAATATTGCAGTAAAAGTTGGCACAAAACGTGCTCTGCACACTGTATGCATTTTTCATTTCCGTAAGACAATGGAAGCGGCAAACGGCAAAGAAAATCGAAACTTACACGTAATTAAAAAATAAGGTTGAAGGGTGTTACCTGCGCCGGTCGTGGATACCACTTTCGCCTTGCTGCGCGCTCCGTCTCCCTTCGTTGTGTAGGCTGTCACAGTGATGGAGTATGCAGTTTCAGGCTGCAGTCCAGAGATAACCATTTCCTACAAATAAATGCAACCGGAAACCGTATTAAACTTTTATTCTTCAGCACAGGAACACGTGGAATTAACCAGTCGTAGGCTATGAAGCGGCCCTGGAAACCCCAGGCACCGGTAAGGGCCTCGAGCCTATTGTGCCGTTTTTGGGGCCCCTGCATATTACTTTTAGCACATTTTAAACACACCTTGGCTCCCGTGTACAGATATCACACAAATGAGAGCAATTTTACCCTGGTGAGGGGGCATTTATACAGTGAATATTGCACTGCTTAGTCAATGACAAGGCCGGTGCAAAATTGCTTGTCACCAATGATAAATTGCTAAATCATCAGTGCAATACGTGCACACTGGTCCCATATTTGATCATCACACCATGCATTATAAATGTTACATAAAATTTAATGTTTTATGTGGTACAAATGCTTGCAAAGAACCGAGTTGGAGCCATCACTTTTCTATAGAATACTTGTGCACCACACATGGGGAAGGGATTGTATACCTGTTCTTCAAAAAACAGCTATCCCAACATCAGTAAACGAGAGGCGTCCCACAAGCCCCTGAAGTCCGTGTGGTGCAGGGGTAACCCAAAATTCCAGTAGCCCCTAAATCCTACAGGGTGGACCAATTCTTCCCCAAGGCCAATTAATGTCTGTGAGTTATAAAAGATTTGGGGGCCCCTCTTCAGATGCAGGGGGCCCCACCATTTTGCGTTACTCCTCTGCAGTAACCTAGTAACATGATGAAGCCTTATCGCTCATAAAACCGACACGTCAGTGCATGGGAAACACAACCACCATCACCCAAAACAATGGACATGCTTCGGCAGTAACATCACTGTTACTATTAAGAGATCACCCCCTTCTGTTATTAAACAGATGAAGTAAAAATCATGGAATGCTACGCTGACAAAAGCCCCAGGAGAAAAAATGTACTCTCTGAAGCAGTTTCAATGCATTCAACATAGTCAGTTGAGTCTCGCTTGTTGAAAAGGGCATCTCTAACCATTGATTCCTTGCTGGCTGTCATTTAAGACTGAATCTGTTGGTAAGTGACAATGCCCAAGAAGGCAGAAACATGCCTGCGCCATGAGGATTATGAATCCGAAACCGGTCCCAGGATGCTTGTTTCCGGTCCAGGGAAGACAATGGCTTGGCAGTTCGGGCTGGACTGTTTCCATGAGGGACAGGGTCAGACTGATTTGCATATGGCCATGTCTGAACTGGGGTGGCAGAGTGGGCTAAAGAGCGGTGATGGATTAAACCCAGATCTGTTGACTGGGTGTGCGTGTTTGATTTGCTTAAACGCTCCGTATCGCTTTGTGGTGGTTTGTGGCATAGTGCTGAGAGGATTTGGTTGGGGTGTTCCAGGCAGATTAATCTTTATGAGGGAGGGCTTGACTCGTATGAATAGGACTAGTCACCTTCTGCAGTGGTAGCAAAGCCTAGGAAGATATTAAATGTTTTCGAAGGACAGAAATGAAGAGGTACAGCAATCATGAACCATGGGCTCCAGAATATATATCACATGTTGAGAAGTCAATGTATGGGAATTTTTACAATATATGGGACAATCTTTCATCAAAGCAGTTAAGCTTTTGCAAGAAATGTTAAGAAATTAGATGGGTACAAAGCCGGCATGTTGTTATGTATTGTCTAATAGATATATAAATATGTACTGATTATACATACTTATTTTTTTGTTTCTCCCACTAGGGTGGTAAATACTACTGCACAGGAACACCTTGGGTGCCGATGGTCAACACTTTGCATACATTTGTTTACCACAATAAACACTTCTATTATTGAAAAATACAAGTTGTCATTCTTGGTTTTACCCTTAACAAAAGCACAGCCATTTGGAGTGTGCATGAGGACACTGGTGTACAGACATCACCTTGACATGTGACAACATTAGCACCACAATGGTTCATTCAATGGGAACATAAAGGACGGTGTTGGCGCCCACATGCATAAGAAAACATCCAGGTTGCTTCCAGTCGCTGCGGTGTAGTTTCATAGCACGGAGTGCTAATTCATGCAAAGTACAGCCTTATGGGATATTCACACAGCCAAGCAATAGCAGTTCAGCCGCAATTAAAGCCGATCTGTCAATCCTCACCCTTGAGTACCGACTGATCGTACAAATACAATTCAAGTCTATTTACCTCATCATTGCTGATTCATATACTGTGACACTGTATAACAGTCATAACATCTTGTAATGAGATGTGTAATTTGAACAAAGTTATCCAGAAGAATGAAAACTAACTCCAGGTCTACATGACTGGATAGTTGGGCAAGTTTAGACCCTACACATGACTGAATATCTGGGCGAATTCAGACATGCCTTCACTTTTCATTCTCTTGGAATGTATGTCTCTGGAGCAGGATCTTGTTATGTTTCAAGGCACGGTTAGTCACAGCCAGCGGAACGAGTGCTACACAGGACCAACGAATGTGTTCCTCTACAGATATCAACACCATGCCACATCCACTGGTGAGAACAGAGCAAATGAAATGCTAACACACAGAGATGTGTCACACATTACAGGAACGCAGACAGCATGTTAGTGCATGCACTTGCAGGAGCACAACGAAATGTAGAAAAAGAAATGGAAACACACGCCTTTCACTCGGCTGCCATCCGGCACTACTCACATGTTCAGTAGTATCATCATATTCCCACTGATTGAGAGTAAAGAATGTAGGAAAGAAAAAAAACAGGGCATGAAGGAAAACTTGTAGGCTAGTACCTTGTCATATGTTGTCCTTAGTAATAAAATGACCAGCAAGACTAGTGAGCATGGCAAATTCTAGATTCTGTTGCAATCACCAATTATGTGTTAAATGTGTGCTGATGTTACAATAACTGTAATGACATGGACATATGGCATCAAGACTCTTTCACACTGAAGCTGATGCACCTGCACCTCTTTGCAGCAGTAAGGATGTACATAAGAAACAATGTCCCCATTACGATGTCAGTCAGAGTTGCCTCTGACCGACACTGTCTCGTCTGTAGGTCGGCAGTTGTAAACACCGGATTACAATGCAAACGCACATAGTGCGGTTGCAAACTCCCATTTTTCTATGGGAGCTTGTGCGGTGGGCAGAAACCGTCTCAGCACAAAATCACATAGAAAAATGGGACTTTGTGTATCCTGCACCATGTGGCAGACACCTAACAGTGCCTGCCACACAGTCAAGGGGTTTTCAGGGGGGCACATGGGTGCCCCTCTGGCCCACAACTGTAGGCCGCGGAGCGATGGGGACCCTGCAAGTGTCCCCCAAAGTCACTTTCCAACAGCCTTTCCATGTTGGAAAGCCCAACATGGAGAGCCAGTTGGTAACCGGCATCATAATCCCGACAGCGGAAACGTCGTATGTAAGGGATTATGATAGGTATCTGACTGGCTGACCGGCTCCTTAAGCCCATCGGAACACAGTCGGACTGATAGGCCAGTTTCCACTCTGACCACCAACATTGAAATTCGGCGGTCAGACTGTAAACCTACAGTGCTGGTCATAAGACTCCAACGAGCTGTCGGAGGCTTACTGACCAGCATCATGAGGCCCAATATGTTTGTGTATGCTGGAGTAACCTTGTAACGCGCTGTTGTGTGGCACGGTCTTTAATATCAGGTATACACAAACAATGACTTTGTTAACAAAACTGGTGAATTTGGAGAAATATTTGTTATGTTCAATTAACAAAATTACTCCAGATTCACAACCTCCTTCCCTCAAAAATTCTTTCGCAAATTGATTTGTCACAGGAAAAAAATCAATTAATTGCAGCAATTTGCATCCCTGCTTAAATACTGAAATTAAGTAAAGAAGAGGATTCCAACCTGACTATTGCTGAATCAAAGGCAACAATGGGGCTCAGCTCAACGCCTGTCCGTGACCCGACCGCAACGCAACCAGCACCAGGAACCCTGGACCTCCTCAACGCCAACGCTATGACCCAGCGGCACTCCACGCTCTCAACCCAGGACGCAACAACAGCTGCAAGCTAGCATCATCAGCCGACACCCATGGACCCTTCAGCTGTCACCTTTGCCGGCACACCTGCAACACTGCCAAGACCACGGACCCAGTGCAACCTGCCCGCAAGACCACAACCCAACCGAAGACCCTGCAATGCATCCTCCTCTGTGTCCGATCCCTCCACAAACACGCCACCAAAATCTGGGACCGCCTCGACAGCACCACCCCGGACGTAGCGTTCTTCACCAAAACATGGACCAACACCACCTCAGGACTGGACATCGCCATTGCCATTCCCCAAGGATATATGATCTCCAGGAAGGACCACCCCACCCGTCTGGGAGGAGGAATCGCCATTGTCCTTAAATCAAACCCCAGCCTGAGCACACTCCCAACGAGCCCACAGATCCGATGGAACACCTTCCCTTCAAGATACTGGCCAGCCCTACCACCACCCTCCGATGAACCCTCATCTACCGGCCCCCTGGACCACGCAGTTGTTTCACCAACTCCATCACGGACATCATCTCCCGCATGCCACTGCGTCTACCAACTACTCCCTACTGGGAAACCTCAACTTCCACCTCGACAACCAACTGGACCCCAGCACCACATCCCTCCTGGACAACCTCCACAACATTGGACTCTGCCAGATCGTGACTGAACCACACACTCAGCAGGACACACCCTCAACCCCCTCTTCACAACAGGTAACTCCATCACCTTCAGCCACACCACCAATCTTCCATGGACTGACCATCGATGCGTCCACTTCACCCTCAGAGCACCCACCATCCACAGACACCTGCACCTGCTCCCACGAATAAACTGGACCAGAATCACAGACGACCAGCTAATCTCAACACTCAGCAACTCCACCCCAACCATCGCGGAAAACGACGACCCCAACACCGCAGCTCAAACCCTGCACAGATGGATCTCCGACAGCTCCAACACCATAGCCCCCCTCAAGAAAAACAACAACACCCACACCAAGAAAGCCAGATGGTTTACCACCGAACTTCGAGAGTCCAGACGTACTTGCCACCGCCTCGAAAATGGCCTGGAGGAACACCATATCCACAGAAGCCTACAACAACTTCAGAGCCGCCACCAACACCCCCAACAACTCATCAGAAAAACGAGGACAAAAGCGATTAAAGACACAATCTCCACTCAAGCACACAACAGCAAAGAACTTTTCAACATCATGAAGGAGTTCGCCCAACCCACCAGTGAGTCCACCGACATCCCTCCCTCACAAGACCTCTGCGACAAACTCAGCACCTTTTTACATCACAAAATCAAGAGCCTCTACGACAACTTCGATGAAGACAACCAACACACTGAACACTCAACAACCACCTCCAACACCCTGAAGCCAGCGATCGACAAGTCGACAGCGTTCACTAGCAAAGACACACTGAAGACGATGAAGTCAATCCACTCCGGGGCCCCCACGGACCCCTGACCCGACCACATTTTCTACAGATCTGCCAACACCATTTCACCCATGCTCTTCCACACCATCAACCGCTACCTGGAACCTGCCACATTCCCTGACGACTGGAAACACACAGAGGTCAACTCTCTCCTGAAGAAACCCTCGGCGGCCCCAACCGACCTAAAAAACTACAAACCCATCTCCCTGCTCCCGTTCCCAGCGAAAGTCATTGAGAAAACCATCAACAGCCAACTTGCCACATTCATCGAAGAGCACAACATCCTCGACTCCTCCCAATCCGGCTTAAGAAAAAACGACAGTATGGATCCTGCCCTCCTTGCTGCAACAGGCAACATCTTCACCCTACTGGACAAAGGAGAAACAGCAGCCCTCATCCTCCGCGAACTCTCAGCGGCGTTCAACACAGTCTCCCACCGCACCCTAATACTCAGACTTCATGACGCAGTGATCCAAGACAAGGCCCTCATCTGGATCTGCTCCTTCCTTTCTGGCAGAACGCAGCGGGTCAGTCTCCCCCTTTCCTCTCCAACCCCACATCTACCACCTGCGGAGTCCCCCAGGGGTCCTCCCTCAGCCCTATGCTCTTCAATGTCTACATGGCTCCGCTCGCCCCCAGTATCAGAACCTACGGACTCAACATTGTGTCAAACGCAGACGACACCCAACTCTTCCTCTCCCTATCCAGCGAACCCAATATCGCCAGACACAATTTTCGAGAAGGCATGGAAGCCTTCGCCAAATGGATGAAAAACAGCTGGCTACAACTAAACACCAACAAAACAGTACTCGTCATGGGCCCAAACCCCTGACGCATGGAACACCACCTAGTGGCAACCTGGGAATCATCCTGGACTCCGAGCTCAAAATGGACCGCCAGATCAACTCCGTCTCATCCTCCTGCTTCCACACCCTCCTATGTAAGGCCTTCAAATGGATCCCCCTCAACACAGAAAGACCGTCACTCAGGCCCTGGTCTCCAGCATACTCGACTACGGCAACACACTCTATGCCGGAATAAACAAAAACCTCATCTGCATGCTACAGGACATCCAAAACGCCACCGCAAGACTTGTCCTCGACCTGCCAAGACACTGCCACATCTCTCAGCACCTGTGCACACTCCACTGGCTCCACATCAAAACTAGAGTCACCTTCAAGATGCTCACCCACGCCCACAAGGCGCTTCACAACACCAGACCAGTATACCTGAACAGCAGACTCAAATTCGATGCACCCCAGAGAACCCTACGATCTGCCCAGCTCTCCTACCCTGTGGTCCCCCACACCAGAAAGACAAGATCGGGAGCCCGCTCCTTTTCCTTCCTCGCGGCCCGAACCTGAATGTCCTGCCGCTCCACCACAGACAGACAACATTGCTCCCCATCTTCACAAGAAACCTAAAAACCTGGTTCTTCGACAGTCCCCCCCTTAATGGACTAAAGCCTGCTAACCCCCCCCCCCTCCAGAGCCTTGAGACCCTTACGGGTGAGTAGTCTCGCTTAACAAACGCCTGATTGATTGATTGATTGTTATTTCCATCAAACATGGATCTTGGTGCAGATGATGTCCTTGTGTTGCCACACTACCCTTACAGAATGTGGCAAACTGAAGCATCAACCTTCAATAGTTCTAAATGTAAGCCACAAACACGGACATTGTACATACAGGCATTTCAAGTAGGGTCTTTATAAATTGTCCTGCAATATGGGACAATTTTGGGAACGGGGCACCATTTGAAATGCAGGAAATATTTATATCATTAGTCAATATTTTTCTCTAGGTTGGATGTACCAATTTTCAATGTCTTTTAATATCTCAAGGGCCTTTGTGAGAACTTAGTATACAGCAATAATAGTGAATGAACATTATCTAGCTTTTAATTTTGGGGACAACCTTAGGTCTCCTGCTCAACAATTGAAACGGGAAAGATAAATCTGACAAAATTATTGAGATCTCACCCCCAGCTATTATTATGAGCATTCATCCCCATTTATAAAGAATACAGAAACTTGCTTTTCAAAAGGTGGAATAGAGAACAACGAAAAATTTATATTTTTAAAATGAAGTATGCAAAGTAATCCTTAGTTCTGTAACTATAACTGTATGTGCAACTTGCATTAATTTATCCTATCAGTTTCTACCAGCCTTAAGAGAACTACAATTAATTTGTCCACAACTTTTTTACTAGCCACGAAAGGATTCACCAAGTGGTCTGCATAATATAGAAACCTTTATTTTTACATTCAAGGCAGTCCTTGAATGCACCCGGCTCAATAGTATTCAAAGATGACCGATGATCCAGCGGGATCAATGCTGTTACCTGTCCCTACTCCACGGATGACGGCATGGCCTACAAATGGATCTTAATTTATGTTCTATAGGGCAGGAAGGGACCAAGCATAACAAACAAATCAATGAGCAAAGCTGTCGTGTTCACATCCTTTAATTGGCACTAGCCATTAAAGATTGATTCAAACTGAATGTATACTAAGCCACTTCTTGAACATCTAACTTCATCCAAGGGTATCAAGGGTATCAGTTCAACAATATTCAGTGCATTTGTTATGAAGCATGAAACGATTAATTCTATGAATGAAGCATTGTTTATTTTTCTTATTAAATGATCATGCTGTTAATGGAAATTGATTTGTTTATGTTAAATCAGCATGAATGTTTACCATTACAATCTATTCTATCTTTATGAAGGGGCCAGTTAACAAAACATTTAAGTGAGGTGAGTGGTGTGGTTATTTTCTTATGTCCGGTATAAGGATTAAACTTGTAATTTGAATATAGATTGATACATTCATAATCTTTAAAGCATCTTTATTTTGGGTGGCACAGAATGTCTGTTTTGCCCCAAACCAACTTTCTGTGGCACCTATAATGAAAGTTGCACAGAGCCAGGGATTCTGGAGGCCAAATATTTCCCAATGATCAAATTCTGGCTGCTGATCTGAATAGACCTTGGGTTTACACTCATTCCAGGTATGTTTATTTAGGGTGTCTTTTCTAGGCTATTATGGAGCTCAATCCTCTTCGATATTCTGTGCTGCATCATTATAGTCTATGAGAAATCATTTTTAGAAGATAAAGTCCACCGGAGTATTCATACACATCTGTCTGTAATATAGGGAAACATTAGGCTTTTTGTAATAAATATAGAACATGAAATGCTTATTAAGGGGGTTTGCTGTCTGTACAATGTCAAGGCAGGCAAGGACCCAGGCATCTATTATACTTTCTACAAATGTGAACTTAACAGAGGGGGGCACAGTCGTCAGTATTGGGTTCCCTAGGTAGTTCGTCCCTCTGGCCTTTCACTCAAAGATCAGTTCAATCTCAACTCAAGGAGCAGGCACTGACTCCCTATAGTGCCAGACAACCTGGCCTGGGTAGCTAAGTGCTTGATAAATCGATCATTCTTTCATTCAATCTTCCGGAAAGTGACATCTGGTGGTCCTTTTAACAAATTTGTGTTCCAGTTTGTATGAGGGACTGATTCTGATGTTGAACCAATTGTTAAATCCCATAATCCCAGTCAAAAATAAAAGTAGAGAGAGAAAGAGATAAAAAAGAGAAAAAGATATAGCACAGGGAGCAGAGAAGGAAAGAGGGTCCTTCTGCACAAATACATGTGGTACCCTGCAATTCAGATGTTATAATTAAAGTGAGAAAATTCAGTAGAATAATTATTATTCTTGAGAAATATGTGTCTAGTGGTGTGCCACACGTTCCAATGCTAGTAGAATAACTCTATTCCAAACTTGTACTGACATTGCAAATTTGCTATCAGGTGAGCCTAACAATAAAAAAGAAAAAATGTAAAAGTACAAATTGATATTTACCCCTAACGTTTAAGGCATTTTTGCACTCAAGACTACCCTAGCCTAAGACCACTTCAAAAGCTGTCCTTTCTCCTTGAAATGCCTAGACATAAGGACCTTGATCAATCTTACATATGTAGCCTTTGCATTAATTCTCGCACGGCTTCCAGAGACTTGTCCTAGTGTACGTCTCTCTTGGGCTGCCTGCTGCTGATCACTGGTGGCAGTCATTTTTGTACCTAAATGTCTTTGCTGAGCTTTTCTCTTAAGACACAGACATTTTTAAATGAGTGAAGCTATGAAGAGAGACAAAACCATGTTGAGCAATGCATTCAAACAAAGAGCATATAACAGTTTTCACCAAAATATCTTTTGGCTTAGTATCCAAGGAATACATGGTACTAAATTACAAATACACAATTAAGAAACAGAATCTGATAGGTGCAATTAGCAATAAAATACAGCACCTGCACAATGAGAGTTGTATGTTTTGCGATCAAACATTAACATTTGAGGAGGATAAGCACATAGACGTCATAGGGGCCTAGTCACAAAGGCATTATCGAGTATATAAGATAGTTCTCCGGCAACACTCTTTACGTACTCGTACATACCTTTGTGAGTTGGCCCAAAACATCTTAAATAGGAATACAAATTGAATATTCAGGGAATATGTATATACAATTTGTGCAAATAGAAAGGACTGCCTTCTTGTTGCAAATTCATTAGTGAATTGCACAAATCAGGGTCAATTCAGAGAAGCATGTAAGAGTACATGAAAGAATAGTACTGCCCTACTACTTCCTATACTTATATTGATTTAGGGACTTGGCTCTACAGCATACCTTTTAAAAACAAGAAGGTGGGATATTCGATTTTGTACTTAAGCGAACACAAAAATTTAGTTGCTCACTTTTAAGCCACAATAGGTAATATCCGCAAGTGATCTCCAGACACATTGTTCGCATGACTATGAAAACAATATTGGTAGATTTGACAGTCAAAATCATGGATTTTATAGACCTAATGTATTTGGGATATATTAATTGTATTTACTGATAAGGCTCATGCCCTGATTGTGTAGCAGAGATGCATCCCACTTTCTATTGATATGTTTGTGTGCCTTTTCCAAACCTTTATTTCAGAAGGTTCGATTATCAGAATAATAACTGTTTCTCAGAAGAATTCGAACAGCCTTTAATTTTCCGAGAACAAAAGACACTTCTCACAAGCAATCTTGCATAAAACTGTTACCTGTACATAGTGAATAACAAACACAAATCATTATCACTGTCCTGCTTTGGTTATATGTTTGGAATTTAGTAGTATGTATGTCTATAACAGGCAATCAATTTGATTGGCCCTATCAAAGAAGAGTTCTGTTCATAATTACAAGTGGTCGCCACATTCCTTCTTGACTACACGTATGCCTAAGACACATTGTCGACCACCTAATTATTCAGATCCTTATTAAGGGGCTCATTAGGATTGTGGATAATCCACATCCTCCGGGCTGGCGGAAGCCACCGCTGGCCCGGAGGATGCGGATTATCCGCTGCGGACTGAAAAAAGACCCCCGCCAGATTAGGATGGCCGGGGGATCTTTTTTCCGTCCGCCGCTTTTCCGCCGTGGTCGCCTTCCGACCGCGGCGGAAAAGCTCTAACATGGCTGGCGGTGTCTGTCAGACACCGCCAGCCATATTAGGATGTCAGCGGTCCTATGCCTTTCCACGGTGGCATTTCCACCGTGGAAAGGCATACAGACTTTTATTTGGGGGCTTGTTGCGGGCCCCCAGGGGTGAAGGGGAGTGCACATGGGGGGTACCTATGGTACCCCCCTGCCTTTGCGTGCACGAAGCGGCAGGCACCACGCGGTGCCTGCCGCTTTGTGCATGCAAAGGAAAACATGCACTTTTAAACTTGCGGCGGTTGCTGCTTGAGGCAGCATCTGCCGCAATGTTAAAAATAGGGGATGGGACTGCCAGGGTGGCGGTCACATCCTAATTGGGATGGAGGAAACGCCGCAGCCCCTGCGGACGGTCCCTCCACCTCGGGGTGGCGGACGGATGCAAGTCCGTCCGCCATCCTAATCGGCCCCTAAATTTGGTTAGGATCAGAAGAAATATACACACACAGAAGAAATGTCTAACTGGGAGTTTTCTAGTGTGGTAAACTTTCTGCTATTAAAGCTTTAGGGTTATGGTGGGTATGTAAAAAGGTGAAGATGGAGTGGCCATGCAAAATGCATGGAGCAACAAGACATTTGCAATGTTGTGGGTATTCACAGAGGATCTCAACACAAACATAAAGATCTACTGCAAAATTTACTGTAGCAAGTGTGGTTTAAAGGTGGTATTGAAAAGGAAACTCCCCCAAATATTACAGTTGTTGTCTATGTTGGGAAAGGAGCAACATGTATGTAACATGCAAGATGTTATGTAGATGCTTTTTGTTTGAATTGAATATATTGGATATGGAAAGTTGTGTCTGTGTTAGCGCCTCATGTACAATAGGTTTTTGAGTTTGCAAACACTCTGATTTGATAGATCAGAGGGTTTGCAAACACTAAAACTCATTTTGAAAAGTACTAAATCCATTTAAAAATTCGGAAAATCTTTTCCGTATTATTAAATGTGTTTAGGAAACTATAAGAAATGTATAATTGTGAGGATAAGGGCGTCTCTTCCATGTACCGATTCTTTATAGTATATATTAATGTTTCGCGTCCGAAATCTTGTCTTAACCTCATGCGCGCTAGCGGAATTCCGCTCGTACGCTGAGATTTTTAAAAGCGCATGTTACGTGACGAGCTGGGCTCGTCATCAGCGTGCGAGGAGGCTATGCCATGACGAGCCCAGCTCGTCATCAGCGTGGAAGGGGTTAAAGCATTAACATTTTACCAACATCACAAAGAGACCTCTTCTCCTTTGTGAACGTGGACAAGAAAATGTTTAGGAGCAGGCAGCTATCCCTGGTACAACTGTCTGCTCCTGAACATGTCTGTGAAAGTTTTCATCTCCTCCTTTAAATACATCCTATTTTAAGACTAAGACTTATTAAGACTAAGATTATTTTATTTAATAACAATCATAGACATGGTGGTCTGCTGACCCCAGCAGGCCACTATGCGTGTGATTGCACCAAATAATAGTGGGTAATAATTGACAACCTACCTCATTAACATTTATGAGGTAGGTCAAATTGCAACCCACTGCAATTCAGTATTATGTGAAACAACCTAATAGTGCGTTGGTTAGTTAAAAAACATACAAATGTATTCGGTAAAAGTTGGTGCACAAAATGGCCGACCATTTTTATTGACTCTATTATTGGCACTTGAGGCCTTTTATCTCTTATGTCAGCCTAAATGATTTGTGCCTGGTTAGATATAATAAGTTAGGCGACTAGGAAACACCTCAATGTGTAAAGTTCATAATTGCATCTGTGTGCAACCATCTGCCTCTAGGTGATGGGTCCTACTTGGGATTTTTGAAAACATATCATGATCGTGGATGAGAGTGGGTAAGGCTGAGCCTGTGTGCTTCTCCTATGGTTTATCATATTCCCTGTGATCGAAAACCACTTTTGTGCCAACACACAATTCACCTAATCCATCATCACTCACTGTAGATAAACAGCTCCACTATGAACCTTGGCCTTTGAACAAAGGCAAGGTCAGTGGCTAGAAGTGTCAAGAACCAAATGCACCACAGTTATTTAGACCACTGCATCAACCAAGACCAGACCTAGAGTTGGCTAAAATATTCTCTTAACTGTACGGAAACATGAAATCCTATCTCCATTTGATGCATTGGAGATTTGTATTGTGCATATCAAGTGGATTATCCCCTGTACTAAGCAGTCCTCTACAAACTGAAAATTCCGTATTGTACTATAAAATACAGGACTGCGCTGTCCAGCAGCTGAAGGAAGTTGCTCCCTCTATGTAAACAGATACATTTTCAAATAAAGCCAAATGTTTGAATTTATACTATAATTCGGTAAAAAAAATCTACTTGAATCCAAACCTACTTAGTCCCTCAGAAAAGAATTCGCATTTCACTCATCCTTTTTGTGTAGATTGCTTCACACAGTCAGATTTTCTTACTTTTAACTGAAACAAATAAAACTCTGCATTGTCTTATATTACTTAATTATAAACTTTGTCCTTTCAAATTAAGAAAATTATAGATAAAATTAGAGTTATGATCTCATCTTTGCCCGCTGGCAACGGACACCCTCCACTAACTTTGTTTCCTGAGATTATTTATAACTTGGAATGGCTCCATAGCCCTTACCTATGTACTGAAGTTGCATTTTACCACTTATCGCTTCATGTTTCGAGTAACACAAAATGTTTCTGTAGCTGACTAATATTTAACACTAACAAAGACCAAAGCTGCATATTTACAAGTGAATTGCTAAGTGAGGCGTTAAGAAAAAATTGCTAACGCCACACTCATTCTGAAAATGCAGGGATGCACCTTATGTGTGCTGCATTCTGCAGCACACATAGAAGTTGCAAATCGTCATTTTCCTAATGATTGTTTATGTGCAGGAAGGGACACCTTCCTGCACATAAACAATCATTTATGGCGATTTGCTGTTTGTATGTGTGCTGCAAAATCCAGCACACATAGAAGCAGCATAAACATGGAGAAATAAAAAATGCCTTCTCGTTTCACTATGTTAAGACCAGGTTTTCCCTTGTCTTTAATTTTGGTACTGCCCCATATTTACGCCACCCTTCTAAATAGGGGGCAGTGTAAAAATCAGTGGGTTTTGCGGCAGCTCGCCCACTGCAACACCCATTGCCCTCTCCTTTGACGCTAAGTGTAGCATGAAACGGGGCCTTATTTAAAAGGCGGCGTTACGCTACTTTTAGGTGGTTTAATGCCATCTCGTAAATGAGGAAAAGGAATTATCACCACAGGAATGTCGCAAAAAGTGACGTTCCTTTGGCGGTAAGCCCTTGTAAATATGCCCTAAAGTATGTTAACTGCTCTTCTTTATTTCTCACTCAACACAGATTTACTGTCTGTGAATGAATTGTCCTTTGAACTGCATGGAAATTTGTCAAAGGTCGCCACTAAATCAAACCTCTGGATACATGTTTAAGTGAGTATTTAAAACAGCATAGGTTCCACCACAAGAGAGCTTCACAACACAAGGTAATGTTCAAATAAATTGGATTGCTCAACAAACAATACAGTTACTAACACATTGAACAACTAATGCTTCATACAGTTACTAATATATTGATCAAGTAATGCTTCACAATGGTATACATAGCATCAACCATGCAGGTATCCGTAGCTGGCCAAAAAGATAAAAGGTAGATTATGTTTGTTGTCCACCATTTTATAGAGCATGCATTAAGGAAAATGTGCATGTAGTTACCTGTGCATCAGCCAGCATGACATCTTTCAGCATGGGTTGCCCCTTCGGCTCTCCATTTTCCATCCTCACATAATGGACCTGGTATCCTCTGATTTGGCCATGCTGCTTGTTCGGCATAGGTGAGCGCCATGTGATTTTGACTGATGTAGAGTTGACAGCCTCTACCTCGACTTTGCGAGGAGGGCCACTTGGAACTGGAACAACATCATTTGATAAAACAGAATTATAGTCACTGGTTCCACTCACCAAGGCAAATTCTTTATTTTCTTATGTTTTAATTTCAAGTTCTCTCAAATTATGAAACAAATCTGCTCTACCTTCTAGTGAAAGATCAAAAAGAATGACTGATGCAAAAAAGAAAATGGAAGAAAAAAAGAGCATTTGAGGAATAGAAGACATGTAAAAATGCAAAAAGCCAAGGCAGATGCTTTGCTTTGTGCAAAGCATTTAAGTACAAAGATATTTGAAAAGAAATGATTAAAAATGCAATAGGTTTTCAAAAATATGTTTTATATTTTGTTGGTAGGGAAAAAAACTTGTATGACAATTGGGCCTTCTTCATTTCCATTCTGACACTGAAGGCAATAAATAAGAAAGATGGCAAAAGTGTTGAAGCATCAGTCTTCCAAAAGATGTGCTAAAAAGGGCACCAAGAAAAAAATTATTAAAGTACTATCTACAGACAGAATCTGTATGTAGTATGGCAGGAAAAGAATAAAAAATACAAGAAGTGAAGAACTATTTTACAAAGTTGTGTGGTTTTTGGAAAGGAGAAGGTAGCAGATACAAAATGCACTTAGAAATGGTTGTTGTCTATTGATTGCCAAGATATAGACAGGAGTAAAGTTTGACTAAATAGGATTTGAGGTTATAAAATTAACATAAAGGAGGAAGGAAGGCAAGGATAAAGGGAGGACTTGGCTATGAAGATAGAAGTTTAGGAAAATTTGAGAGGGGCACAGTGTTTAGCAGCGTAGGCAACGTACCATCTTCATCTGTCCGGATCAATACAGCTAAACTCTCAGGGCCTGGTCCAATCTCAGTGTGGGCAGTCACAGTGATCTGGTATTCAGTCCATTTTTCCAAATTATCCAAAAGGTAGTGGTTGGTGTCTGATGAAATGCCCAAAATGTCATGGGGTTTGATATCTTCTCCATCTAGTCCAACATATTTGATGGCATACTCGGTGATGATTCCATTTTGTTTTTCCACTGGCGGGGGCAGCCAACTTACCAAGATGCTAGTGGAACTTCGACTTGTGCATCGAATGTCTTGAGGAGGAGCGGATGGCTCTAATTTCAGTAGTGGGGATTGTGGAGGGTTTTGGTGAGAGGATAAGAATGGTGGGGACACATAACAAAACAAAAGAAAAAACCAAAAATAAATAAAAAGTGGACACATAAAGGAAACTAAAACTTAAAATCTAAAAATACATCAGGCAGCCTGATGCACCTTGGCTTATCATGGAGTACAAAATCAATGTGAAGGAACAAACTTAAAAAGTGAAACGAGGGGGACATAAATGGAAATGATATCTCTACAATATTACCTACCTGTGTTTAAAAAATCTCTTATCAACAAATATATTTCCATATCCAATTTTCCTGTAACTGGCTGTAATTAATACAAGTTCAGAGTTCCGGTATACCTATTTTTTTCAGCAATAAATTAGGAGAATCCCCCAATTGAGAGTATTCCCATATTGCAAATAAGACCAATACAGAAATTAAGTGACCTATCATTAAGATGCTAAGTTAGTGATTAGATTTTGTTCTAGATGCACTGGTCGAGGAAAAAAACCACAGTTGTGAGTTTATTATTATTATTGGACATTTAGTATTCCTAAAATAATAAAACATTTATTAGATTATGCTTGAATTCATATGTAAAAAAACAAAGTTTAATTTAGGCTTTTTAACATTGACAGTTAGGTTCATGTTTCAAGCTCATGGTAACTAAAGCTAATACTTTATTCCAATTTGAGAGTACTTGCAATATGTTTGTAAATCCCATGTAAGAGTTAGAGCATCTAAAAAAGTACGTCTAAAAACAAGAGCTAACTATTGGAAATGCTACGCTACCATTTGTACACTTTTAGATGTCAGTTGCCAAGATTGTTACTAATTCCAAACAGAACTAGCCAAGACATTTTAAAAAGTGCCAAATAATTTAGTTTTTAGAAATACTATTCAACATGAATCTAAAGTAATTTTTCACATACTTTACACATATAGTGCAACTTATATCTACTAACAAAGTTAAACATAATAAATTACAACCAATAAAATAAATAGGCATAACATTCAGAACATTTCAAAGAAATATCTGCCGTTCTGAGTGCCACCTTTGATAGAGAGTTGAACAAAGATCTGTAAGAGCACTACAATGCCTGAAGATTGATTATAATCAGCTTCAGACACTCTCAAAGAATGAGAGCTCATATTCACACAAGCCAAATACCTGTTTACTACCATAAATCATGCCAGCCGGAAACCTCAGTCCCTACGGCTGCTCTCCCACATGTAACATAGTGCACCTCCTGATGCTTCTCAAAGGGTTACAGGACGGGAGAGTGCAAATGGGATGGGTGTTTAATTAATTAATCCCTCCTCAAGCACCACAGAACTCTCCTGCAGAGATGTTCAAGTCACCCTGTCACCACTACCTTTCATGTTGCACAAGTGTCTCTTCAGGTAGCCAGCTGGGTTAAACTTACAATAGGGGATAGGTCAGAGAGTCATATTAACATCTTTGAATGCTGGAGCATATTCTTCCATGAATTAGGGTGAACTGCCTGTTGTGTATCCAGGCATTATTATGTTGATGATGGCAATTAGCAGCAACAGCAACAAAACAGACTATGAATTGTAGTTGATGTACACAAAATGGTGGTAAAGGGACAAGTACTTTATCACTCTTAGGAAATCACAAATAATAAAATGCAAAATTAAGGGTGCCTATGGGGCTAAGGCCCCCCTTGATGCACCACACTAAATGTGGTGCACATGTAAAGCATGCAAATGCCCTAGGGGCATGTGTGCGCTACATGGCTATTTAAAAAATGCATCGACTTGAAGTCTATGGCAATAGCATTTCCAAAATGTACATTTTGCATTTAAGAAATGCTTTGTAGATGTGCCTAGGAAATAGGTAATCCTTATTTGTGATTTCATAATTAGGGAATCACAAAATGCGATTTCTACTGGGGTTGGCCTTTGTACATATTGAAACGTAGTATTGTATTTTTTAACTGACTTAAATTATGATTTGGTTAGTTAAGAAATGTAATTTCCTTTCATACATCAGGCCCTAAATCTTTACAATGCGTATACATGCACAGACTGCAAAGGTATCTATTGGTAATGATCAAGCAAAGAATATATTTAGATACTATTTACAATAGCTTTTCAGTGTGATCTCCAAAGTTCCAATAACAACTAATGCATCCCAATGCTCCTAACCAAAACCATCACTTGAGCCACTCCTACCTGGCCCCCCTGATGAGCTTAAAAGGGAACATTACAACACCTTGGATGAAAAAGAGATACCTGCCTTCATTGCTCTGCTTCACCAATGAGTGCAAATTGAGTATACAGAAGCAAAGGTGAAGATGTAGTCTACAATTTAAACTCTCAAACAAATCAACAGATAAATAGATAAATAACAACACCAGCCTTCTTTTTCAAAGTTAAGTAAATATTTTCATTTTTTCCAAATACTATAACATTCAGATAGGGTCTAGGAAATGTTCACTAACAATTGCAATTTAAAATGAAATTCTATAAAAGTGTTTGCACTCTTTAGCTTACCTATTCTAAATTGCCATCCATTAATCAGTGCAATTTCTCAAGGCATTAGTGAGTAGGTTGCATGTCAGAATAGCATCTACAGAAATATTGTCCAACATAAATGTTGTTTCTGAAATAATGTTAACAAAAGAATTGTCCCTTTGGGATTAGGCTTTTTTATCATTCACTCCAAAGGGGTGATATTTTAGTAGACAATCTTTAAGACACTATATTTCTGTTACAGGTAACTGTAACACGGTATTCTGGTACAATAAAAGCAAAGTATTGTGATTTTACCTATTTAATTACTCTTCCATAATTTCTATACAAATATGAAACATTTGTTAAAATTAAGTTAAAAAGTAAATATGGCTTTAGTTCTTTAGGGGGAGCTAATTTTGGACCAATGCGATATGTCAGAACTTGAATAATTTTGAACGTATAATCATTATTTCTAATACACTGCTACTAGTGCCTTAAGTGGAAACAGTTATGGAAAGTTATTAGGCTAATTTGAGGCCCTTCTTTTTGCTAACAAACAAAATGAGTTCTTTATGGTTTATTAGAAGATCACAAACTAATGGAGAGATGCTGCTTCATCGAAATGCCATCAGGATGACCATGGTGTGTGCAGAAGCACAAGTTCCAGCAGCAACAGTGAAAGTTATTTTGAATTTACTTCTGCTATCTATGCACAACACATTTTATGTGGCAAGCAAGTAAAGGCTACTGGCTTACTAATTGAGATCTGGTTTCTAATGATTGGCAATAGATAGATGATAATGATGAGCTATGGAACTGTTAAAGTTTCGTAGTTTTACCATATGTGTACTCAAAGTCACTGCATGGTATTAACCAGAGATCCTTTTACTTGAAGAAAATGATGTTGCTTTTTAAGTGGTTGTAGTATCCTTGTCCACACTGTTTGTGTAAATAGGAACTATAAATGATTTATTCAATAATGGAGAAAAACATGGCATATGTGTCCTGTGTGATCTTTTTCAATTTCTCTATTATACTGGGCCCATGCACACCATGCGCCCTTTGAATTCTATAGTAATACTGAACCAGGGGAATCTTGCATTAGTTTCAGCCAGTCCTCCAAATTCAAATTGTCAGAATACAGAGAACACAAGACATTCACTTTTCACTTATTGCTGAATACAGAAAGACTACTGAAATTAAGTCAGCCCCGCACAATCTTTGTATAAGTGTGCTTATGCAAACACTGAGGGCAGCCAACATATGCATGCAGCATAGTTTAAATAAATGTATAAAATCGTATTTAAAGTTATACCTACCATAGAAAACGACAGGCTTGTAGACTCTGACTGTAAAGTGTACTTACCATACCCACCAGCGGCTATCTCAGCACAATGTTTAAGCAAACTTATGATAGCAGATAATTAATAAACCCACCAGCACATAAGTAAACCTACTGAGTAATTGCTAGATTTGTCCATGGCACCAATATTTCAACCATTAACATTAAGAAATTCACCATTACTGTCATATACATTTTTTTGGGGAAACAACACTCATAATAAGGAGTGGTTTTATGGTGGCTAGCATATGCTTAGAGTTAATCCACTTTTGCTGCTACTTATTAGCCCCTTCGGCGCTGCGCAAATTCTCCTGCTGTGTGGGAGAATTAATAAGTGGGCGGGATTCGGACCAGGCTGTCCTTAGCACACGCCCACCGAGACGTCGGACGGCCGGGTGCCGTCCTGAGCACCGAAGAGGTTAGTAATTTAGTACTTGTAATGTAGGCATTTTCAAAATGTTAATGTTTGTAAACAGAGAGGCAACATAGTAATAGGCATCCGAAAACACATGGCAACATCCAAACCACTTGAGGAAAGAAACAAAGCAAAGCATATTATTGTCTTTTCTTAAACAGGTAACAAGGTCAAGCAATACATTCAGGAATGCAGCATCATATAGGCAAGTCATCTTGAAGTGCAACTGTTGGTTATTATACCGCTGTTTCAATAGCACGTCCACAGTAGGGCTCTCAAGGTGGGCAGAGTGGAGTGAGGTCTGTAATCTTATGAACAGCCCTTTCCGAGAGATAGACAATGAAAGCCTTTTTAATGGGAGTATGGACAAGGGCAAAAAGGTGGAAAAAATTTGCAAGATATTCATTGTCCTTACATGAGTTGTAAAGTTTGATAGAAAACAGCTCTCTATTCATTAAGAATAGCTCTAAGTGGTGTCAAAATTTAAAGGATTGATATAGTTTGTGTGACATTTTCCAAATGGTCAACAGTAACAAATAACTGTGATACCAGGTGATGATAACTGTCCTACATCTAGATCATCAGCTGGAATTGTCAAAGGTAAAGTCTATATTGGTGGTAAATTAAACTTATAACAGTCTGCACTGTGGCAGCTGGAGCCTGTTAAGTTTCAGGTCTATGACTGCAAAATCACCATTGTGTGATGGATGAGCTTTATATTCCTCATGTTTTTTCTCTCCTTTTTTAGATTGATATCTTGTGCCCCAAGAACTAGACCTTCTGTGGAAAAGAACATTGTTACAGAAAGTAGAAAATGGAGCACAGTGGAAAGGTTAGAAAAAATACTGCTTCAGTTCCTTCCAGACAGGTATTTCGTCAGACAGAACTGAACCATAGCAAGCTTTACAACCCCATTCTTTATGACCAATGCCAAACTCAATCAACATATTGATAAAAGAATAGTGGCTGCTTTCCACACTCTTTGGTTTATTTCCCTGTGCAGTGGTTATTTTCCAAACAGTTACGGTCAACTTGTTTTGCATTCATTATCTGTAGACTTTATGCAATGCTATTGAGAAGCAATCCTCTATGTATATAAAACCATCATATAACCTGGCTTTTATATTTGCAGTCAGCATCTGCTTTGCTCTCAAATAGCAAGTGAAAATTCCACATATGTAATGCAGCTACAGAAGTATACTTTAAAATGGCCTGAGTAGTGCTTGCTGAAATAAATCTTGCTCTTGTTTTGCTGACTCGTAGTATACTATTGCATATAGACTCACATTTCACAATCTTTGCCTTGCCACAATCCTGTATTGTTCAAGATGACGCAAAATAAATAGACAAGAATTTGTTTTAATGAAATAAGATTTTTGAAGTGGTTTCTTTTCTACCTATCATCCTATTTATATGAATAAAAACGAACTAATCAACATTGTCTTTTGGTAAGGTTCTATTTCTGTGACAGAAAGCCATTTAGACCCAAAATGTCAATGGCATGAGAGGTCATCATCAGATTTCTTGAGGTAAACCCTAAAATATATGGCCTTTCTTAGATTGTTTGCAAAAATGCTAGAATGTAAACATCATCTAGCTGGGGATTTGTTTCTGAAGCTGGAGACCAGTGTTTCTCTATAATGTGCCCCATATTTGGAGAAATTTTAAGGTTGATAGTAAAACTATCACCAAATATATGTGTGTCTGACATAAGGGCAATCATGCCCTATTTTGTTTTTTTCAATACTTTTAATGTCTTTTTAATATTCATCTACACTTGTTAACACCTACTCCAACTGGATGATGCAACCCAATAGAATGTCTAGTTCATTTCTACATGGTTGTCCTTCTGGTATTCTATAATTGATTGAGGATGATTCTGCCATAGAAAGATATCTGGTAGGCCAAACCAGAGAAACATTTCATTACGAAATTGCTGATGTCATTTGAAAGCATTCAGGGACACTATACATTGAATGGCAAATTGTTATATCCATTAATATCTCTATTTCTAGTACTCCAGAAAAAGACAGGGATTGTCATGAAGGCTGGAGCTAACATTACCATACAGAAGCAGAACATGATATTAATGCTCCTAGGTTGAGCAACAGTCTAGCAATGAAGATTTCTAAGAAAGATTCACATTCTTCTTTTCCGAGAGGCACAGGACTTGAATACAGATTGCCTCTGTGGTAGAATTAATTATCATACTGAGTTATCTTACTCTGTGTCCCTTTTCTAAAATATTAAGTCATGTAGACAGACAGTAGTAGAACTGAGGCATTGGCAGCAGTCGGGAAAGTATGTGCTTTCTTCAATTTGCATGGCATAAATTTAGAAATATCGGAATATACCTTTTTATAGACATTCATATTTGTTTGCTTAAGGGAGCATTTTAATTAGAAAAGGCACATAATCTGTAGAAGAGCGGACTCAGTATATCTGAGTGTATTGAGAAAATAAACTCATTGAGATCTAACTTAAATTTAAGGGTTGTCTGATAAACCTCAAAATGTTGGTATTGTCTGTTTTCTAGGTACTAGGACAAATGTGTACTGCCCTAAAATGGAGATATATATTAATCCATGCTTTAAAATGTTCTACTCAAAAGTTAGAGTGGAAGCAACACCAACAACTTCACCAATTTGAGTTTAAGCTTGGTTGGATTTTGTAAATCTTCCAGTCTCTTAGGTAAGAGAAACAGAAGTAAAGGACGGAAATGATAACATAGTTTGAACACACTTAGCAAGCTTCATTTTTATTTATGTTTTTTTTTAAGCAAAGCACATATGTTATAGTTCATGGTGGAGTGCTTTAAAATAAGTATGGTCCTTCTGATGTCTAGACAGTCCTTCTAACCTTCATGAACATTCACATCAAAGCATGAACCTGCTAAGTTTCTTTCTTTCTTTTCAAACATACGCTGCATCTTTAGATGTCAGAATTCATTTGCCTCTTTGTGTTGGTTTAAGTGCTATTCTCTTAGCAATGCTTACTCTTGGCAGTGTGAGGTATCCTTCAAATAGTCTTCTTGAAAAAAAACACAAGGACCAGAATAAAATTAAGAAGGAGGAAGACCTACTTGACTGCATAGTTCTGGCTGAGATTTCTGCGGTGGAAGCACCAAAACCTAATGTAGAGCGGGCAGCGAGGGTGAAGTAATAGAGGCTGTTTGGCTTTAGTTCTTGCAGGCGGTAGGTTGTTGTTGGCTCAATGGTGATGCGCTGCAAAAGAAATGTGTTATTGTTGTTAATAGAACATGAAGGCATGAGCAAGTCTGCTCTTGGTGATTGTATCAAGGTATTTTGGTATTGTACCAGGTGGGCAAAAGCTATTTTCTAGGAAACTGACAGGCCAGTAGCAAGTCTGATATTTTCTGACAATTTATTAATCGATCTTTGAAGGCTCTCAGCATATATACTTCCATACACACAATCCATGGAGAGAGAGAAGCTTGTTATACATGTGTTCTTGTTCATGTGTTTACTTTAGATGACTAACATTTTACAACAGTGTCTACACCATCAATATATTACATCTCTACGATTACGATTTTCTTCTAAAGGTACTCACTCTTCATTTTACAACCTTTTTAGTTCTTGTCAGACCATAATTGAACACACAATTTAAATCTGTTACTGTAGTTAAGATTTTTTTGTATTACTTCATTAGAGAATGAATTCTAAATCCAAACGTACATTGATTCTAAGAGTTTGAAATCCTTTCTATGTCATATCAATTCAAGCCACCTACTGTAGGATAATGTTCAACTTTGGAATAACAATATTACGAAGGTATGGCTCTATGTAAAAATACAGATGAAAATGAGGGTTGAAACATACATTGTTCTTGGATAAATCTTTTATACATTTGTCATTGTAACCTACATTTAACACCAAAAACTATGCTGAATTATTCCCAGTATCAAATATTTCATCTATCAGAAGTGTTTGGCTCAGACATAATTTCATCTTTTTTCCCATTGGTTAATAGATTGTTTCCAGAATTTCATTTCATGATTAATTGCCTACTGGCTTACTCATTGGATGCCCCTCTATTGAACTAAATGTAGCCTTGTTACTTCCCAGAAGCATTAAAAAACAAACATATTGCTTCCAGTTGGTTAAAAGGATATGATAATCATGGTTGCAGCATCTCTCCCTAATACTGAATCCTCATAGCTATCTAATTAAACATTTATAGAACTGTCTGTCTCTTTCCAATGCAATATATGCTCATAGACATTGGTCTACAGTCAATACCATAAGCTTGCACTTAGGAATTTTAAGCTTAACCAAACTTTTCGATGGACTTAGAGGACATCTACACACACTTGCTCATTTGCACTAGTTTCCACCTCACTAGTTATTGTGCTACAACCTTAGATTAGGTTTTCATAAGCCAACAGGCTGTGACAAGGGGTACTGTGTGGAATGGCAAAAAAATAATTTAGTGTTCTAGAGTGCAACTGTCTAAATCAAGACAGCCTTAATGATCAACTCTATTCTGGCCTATAAGTAACTTGAAACAGGTCTCAGAGAGAAGTAATATGTTTCTTTTGCCTCTTAGGAGTATAACAAATCTTTTTGTTCAAGTGCTGTGGAAAAAGATCATAATTAATAAATATGTTACCTATGAATTTATGCCTATTAGACGAAACCCAATCCATTGTGGGTGGTTTACTTGGTAAATAACTGAATGGGCTTGAAGAGGTCATTAGTGATTGGCCAAGTTTTATACCTATATTTTAGTTATAAACTATAAACCTCATTCAAGTCGCACAAGATTAATTATTACAGGCCACTATACTTTCCTGTCACTTACTGCACACTCTCTGGTCCTGAAGAAGCATGTGGGATCTCCTCCTGAGACCAATCATTGCGCAAAATATGTAGACCTCTAAACATGCCCATTAGGGGTATGCCATATGTTTACTTCCCTCTAGCAGCACAACCTTATGGTTTTTTACTGATGGCAGATGGACTTTTCTCTCAATAACTTACTAGTTACCCCTCCAGTCGTCTTTTAACCTCACGTTAGGACACCGCTGCCACTCACACCCTCACGGCTTTTTCTTAAAAAGAACTCTAAAAAAGTGACCCTTCGGGGGACCCATAGGGAATTGTAGCCCTGGCCCAAAGAGGAGCTCCGCCCAATGATGAAGCATTACAAAAGGGGGTGGTAATGGATGGAGCATCTTAACCAATCAAACACTCACACCCAGCCAAAAGATCTGGGTTTAATCCATCACCGTTCTTTAGCCCACTCTGCCACCCCAGTTCAGACAAGCTATATGCAAATCAGTCTGACCCTGTGCCTCATGGGAGCAGTCCAGCCCGAACTGCCAAGCCATGCCTTCCCTGGACCGGAAACAAGCTTTCGAGGACCGGTTTCTGGCATTCCAGCCGTCTTCAGCCCGGCTTGCTTGAATCCAGTGGCAAAGTGAGCAAGGGACTCACGTTTGAGCATACTCTGCTACACTTATTGCGGCCAAAAGCGGTACAAAAGGTGGTGGTAATGGACGGAGCATCTGAACCAATCAAACACTCACACCCAGTCAAAAGATCTGGGTTTAATCCATCACCATTCTTTAGCCAACTCTGCCACCCCAGTTCAGACATGGCTATATGCAAATCAGTCTGACCCTGTGCCTCATGGGAACAGTCCAGCCCGAACTGCCAAGCCATGCCTTCCCTGGACCGGAAACGAGCTTCCGAGGACCGGTTTCTGGCATTCCAGCCGTCTTCAGCCCGGCTTGCTTGAATCCAGTGGCAAAGTGAGCAAGGGACTCACGTCTGAGCATACCCTGCCACACTTATGGCGGCCAAAAGCGGTACAAAAGGGGGTGGTAATGGACGGAACATCTGAACCAATCAAACACTCACACCCAGTCAAAAGATCTGGCTTTAATCCATCACCGTTCTTTAGCCCACTCTGCCACCCCAGTTCAGACAATGCTATATGCAAATCAGTCTGACCTTGTGCCTCATGGGAACAGTCCAGCCCGAACTGCCAAGCCATGCCTTCCCTGGACCAGAAACAAGGTTCCAAGGACCGGTTTCTGGCATTCCAGCCGTCTTCAGCCCAGCTTGCTTGAATCCAGTGGCAAAGTGAGCAAGGGACTCACGTCTGAGCATACCCTGTCACACTTATGGCGGCCAAGAGCGGTACAAAAGGGGGTGGTAATGGACGGAGCATCTGAACCAATCAAACACTCACACCCAGTCAAAAGATCTGGGTTTAATCCAATAACGTTCTTTAGCCCACTCTGCCACCCCAGTTCAGACATGGCTATATGCAAATCAGTCTGACCCTGTGCCTCATGGGAACAGTCCAGCCCGAACTGCCAAGCCATGCCTTCCCTGGACCGGAAACAAGCTTCCGAGGACGTGAGTCCCTTGCTCACTTTGCCACTGGATTCAAGCAAGCCGGGCTGAAGACGGCTGGAATGCCAGAAAACAGTCCTCGGAAGCTTGTTTCCGGTCCAGGGAAGGCATGGCTTGGCAGTTCGGACTGGACTGTTCCCATGAGGCACAGGGTCAGACTGATTTGCATATAGCCATGTCTGAACTGGGGTGGCAGAGTGGGCTAAAGAACGGTGATGGATTAAACCCAGATCTTTTGACTGGGTGTGAGTGTTTGATTGGTTCAGATGCTCCGTCCATTACCACACCCTTTTGTACCGCTTTTGGCCGCCATAAGTGTGGCAGGGTATGCTCAGACGTGAGTCCCTTGCTTACTTTGCCACTGGATTCAAGCAAGCCGGGCTGAAGACGGCTGGAATGCCAGAAACCGGTCCTTGGAACCTTGTTTCCGGTCCAGGGAAGGCATGGCTTGGCAGTTCGGGCTGGACTGTTCCCATGAGGCACAAGGTCAGACTGATTTGCATATAGCCATGTCTGAACTGGGGTGGCAGAGTGGGCTAAAGAACGGTGATGGATTAAACCCAGATCTTTTGACTGGGTGTGAGTGTTTGATTGGTTCAGATGCTCCGTCCGTTACCACCCCCTTTTGTACCGCTTTTGGCCGCCATAAGTGTGGCAGGGTATGCTCAGACGTGAGTCCCTTGCTCACTTTGCCACTGGATTCAAGCAAGCCGGGCTGAAGACGGCTGGAATGCCAGAAACCGGTCCTCGGAAGCTCGTTTCCGGTCCAGGGAAGGCATGGCTTGGCAGTTCGGGTTGGACTGTTCCCATGAGGCACAGGGTCAGACTGATTTGCATATACCCATGTCTGAACTGGGGTGACAGAGTGGGCTAAAGAATGGTGATGGATTAAACCCAGATTTTTTGACTGGGTGTGAGTGTTTGATTGGTTCAGATGCTCCGTCCATTACCACCCCTTTTGTACCGCTTTTGGCCGCAATAAGTGTGGCAGAGTATGCTCAAACGTGAGTCCCTTGCTCACTTTGCCACTGGATTCAAGCAAGCCGGGCTGAAGACGGCTGGAATGCCAGAAACCGGTCCTCGGAAGCTTGTTTCCGGTCCAGGGAAGGCATGGCTTGGCAGTTCGGGCTGGACTGTTCCCATGAGGCAAAGGGTCAGACTGATTTGCATATAGTCATGTCTGAACTGGTGTGGCAGAGTGGGCTAAAGAACGGTGATGGATTAAACCCAGATCTTTTGACTGGGTGTGAGTGTTTGATTGGTTTGCTCATGCTCCGTCCATTACCAACCCCATATGTACCGCTTTTGGCCGCCGTAAGTGTGGTAGGGTATGCTCAGACGTGAGTCCCTTGCTCACTTTGCCACTGGATTCAAGCATGCCAGGCTGAAGATGGCTGGAATGCCAGAAACTGGTCCTCTGAAGCTTGTTTCCGGTCCAGGGAAGGCATGGCTTGGCAGTTCGGGCTGGACTGTTCCCATGAGGCAGAGGGTCAGACTGATTTGCATATAGCCATGTCTGAACTGGGGCGGCAGAGTGGGCTAAAGAACGGTGATGGATTAAACCCAGATCTTTTGACTGGGTGTGAGTGTTTGATTGGTTCAGATGCTCCGTCCATTACCACCCCCTTTTGTACCGCTTTTGGCCGCCATAAGTGTGGCAGGGTATGCTCAGACGTGAGTCCCTTGCTCATTTTGCCACTGGATTCAAGCAAGCCGGGCTGAAGACAGCTGGAATGCCAGAAACCGGTCCTCGAAAGCTTGTTTCCGGTCCAGGGAAGGCATGGCTTGGCAGTTCGGGCTGGACTGTTCCCATGAGGCACAGGGTCAGACTGATTTGCATATAGCCATGTCTGAACTTGGGTGGCAGAGTGGGCTAAAGAACGGTGATGGATTAAACCCAGATCTTTTGACTGGGTGTGAGTGTTTGATTGGTTCAGATGCTCCGTCCATTACCACCCCCTTTTGTACCAATGATGAAGCATGATATCATTTGGGGTGTGTGAGGGCGCCAAGATCAGGACACACTGTCCCCAGCTATCATAGTATTAGAACAACTGTAGTCTCATTCTCTACTTCTCTCTCATAGGAACAGTGACTCTTGGTCTAATCTTCAGGAGCACGAGTCACTGGACCTTCATTTAGCTCCTTGTCCCCTTCTCTCCATTTTTGTTGTGTCATTAGTGATTGGCCACGTTTTATTCCTGTAATTTTTGTTATACACTATGGTGAAACAAATGCCCGGAAAAAAAAACCTAATTTCTACAACAAAATGAAAGGTTATCGTTATTTATTTCTAAAATATAGTTTTACACATTAGACCTCTCAGACTATATTCTCTCTTGTAAATTCACCACTGAAAATAGTGCACATCCTCTCTGTTAGTTGAATAGTTTTGGGTAACTGAAGTGAGCTATGGTCCATCAGTTTAATGTAAAACCCTTGTGTACTGTAGAACTGTAGAAAACAGGAAAAATAGTAAAATAGCACAAGCACTGCTTACATGTCTTTTAGAAGTGTTAAGAGTGAGCTTAGCTGGATAAGAGAAAGCGTGAGAGGGGAGAGATCTTGGGGGTCTTTTGGAAAGACAACAGGCTCTGGGCTAAGCACATTTCTAATAGGAGATAATTCCAGAGACTAGATGTGAGGAGGAAGAAAGTTTTCTGAAGAGTCTAGACTTCTTCTGTTCTTTTGATTATCCAGACCGACATGAGCCGGCCCATGTGTATCCATGTCATATATATAATATTAACTGCATTGGAAGGACTAAATTGCTTCACAATTCAAGATTTTAAAAATGTTTGCTGATATGAACTTAACTCCAGTGCTGAATATATGGACATGATAATATTTGTCCCCGTTAGTTGATTTAGTAGCTTCTCCAGTCTAGTTTGGAATCCATAAAGGCATTCGCTATCTACCTCCAGAAGGCTGTAACAGTTGTTTACTGTTTTCTGACAGGAGAAGGAATGTCATATCTCATAATATTTTTAATCAAGCCAATAAAAGCATAGTTAATTTACATTTCAAATAAGTCATTTATTGATTGAAAGATTGTGTTACTGCATTACAATTGGAAATTAGGATCCATATTATGTTTTAATCAGTTACTATGAAATTTATTTTTAAATGACTCATAATATTACTTGTAAAATATGTACTTGTATAATAATGTCAGAGTGCAAAGCTACCAACACTGTCTCAACATGGGTTGTGCATTTATACTAGAACAAGAACGACGGTGGAACCTTCATTACAAATGCACCTAACCAAAATGACCAAAACAGTAATTTTCCCTTTAAATTAAGAAGAGGGACTTGTGTGCACACCGATAAGCACCCACCATCACAGTGCCAGTTCCATACAGAACTAACGTAATTTAAATCATAAGCACAGGTGCACCACATACACAAACTGTGAAAGCTGAATCACAGCCTTATTACAAAGAACTGGGAATAATGTCCAATTTTTTAGAAAACTTCTTTTTATTGTTCCAATGTGTAAGAAAGGACAGCTATGTTTTAATCAGTTGCTATGAAATTTATTTTTAAATGACTCATAATATTACTTGTAAAATATGTACTTGTATAATAATGTCAGAGTGCAAAGCTACCAACACTGTCTCAACATGGGTTGTGCATTTATCGAAAATTGACTTTAGTTAGAGAAACTCCCAAAATCACCCAAGTTTGTGCATAGTCTGCTTGGTGGCTGAGAGTTGGGCCACCAACAGAAAGGATGAGTCACGGCAACATCGAGATTATACATGCAAATTTTTTGTTTAAAACAGCAAATACATACTAAAATATGGTATACGCATTAATAAACAACAATAATGGTCAGTAAAATTAGATAAGTGCTCATGAGAAGTGGAGTAAGAAAATTATGTCAACAACAAATGTTGTCATCTCACAGAATAATAAGAGTAGAGGAAGTAAAATTGCCATTCCCTTTACCCTGTATACATCCCACCTATAACATCAAAGGAAGTAACGTCACATTACCTTTGCCATCGAAATATAACAGAATGTTGTTAAAAACTCTTCAAAAACAACAACAGCTAAACACACCTTACCAAGTCTTATTTTAAAATGAACATAGTCCTGATTGCTTGGCATTATCAATTATCCTTTCGGGAGAAGAGGAAACTGCGATACAGTAATCAGTGGTATCACATCCATTGTAATATCACAGGGCTTCCTTTGTAGGAAAACACTATTACTGATTCTGAAAAAGCACTGCAATGCAGCATAACAAAAATGCAACCAAAGAGTATCCTTTCTTACCTTCTCTACATTGTCTCCATCTTTGTAAACCAGTTCATAGCTTATGATAGATTCAGTCCGTGGGGGTGTCCAAGACAGTAATATGCTTGTTTCAGATTCAGGTTCTGCTTTAAAGTTAAGGGGCTGACTTGGAACTGGAAAAAAATAAACATGTCACATGTTACGAATTTTTGCCTTTTTTACTGTTTTTGTCTAGCTGCGTGTTAAGTATACAAATGTAGCTAGATATTTTTAACCTGGTCTAGAAGTATGGCTAAATATTGTATGTAATTTAAGTGTTCAGTCATTCTGTTGAAAATCATCAGGTCACCTCTGCAGTCACTTCAATTGGAAAATTGCTTTGCAAATATTGAGTTAAATAGCTGCTAATACTAGTACGGCAAACAAAAAGATCATTAATTCCAATGGATAGGATGGGTAAACCACAGGTGTTGCAAAGCAGGGACTCAAACACCAACATGTGGAAAATAATTGCCACAACCAGCTTCTTATCATGATGCCACTAGTCTGGACTCCATTCAGCAAACTTATTCAGATGACTTTGTGGTTTGACAGGTTCAATTCATTACCTTAAAAAACTATATGTGAGTTGCCATTTGACATTGTGCCTAGAGAGACTGTTCAGTATGGATACCAAGGCAACATATGACTAGATATATACAATCTTCTTTACCACACACAGGGCTACTGCTGCATACATGTGTATCATTTTCATCCAGAGTATACTACTTGCTACAATGTATTCATTTTGTTGGTGCAATATGAGTTTTCTCACCTACTGCAATCTCTTCATTGATAGGATAACTACCTTAGTCACAATCTACCTCGATGCCCATTGGTTTTCAACCCCTTGCAAAGGCCTTGTTCTTTCTGTGATGTTGCAACTCCCTAGCCACTCCTTTTTTCTACTCAGGGACCTCTCTAGTAAATAATTAGACGTTTGACTGCTCTGTAAAGTAAAACAGCGCCATACACTACATACAAATATTTGCAGTGTGGTTGAAAAACTGGTATGATTTTTAATCTATATATTTCCAGCATTGTGACAGTTCATGTATTGAAATATTAAAACATGCATGTTTGAAAGATTCACAAAAATATGACTATATTCTTTTAATATTTTGGTTTCCTTCAGAACGATCATGATTTTAGTTACATTGCATGCACAAAATGACCTTACCAGAAAATGCCCTTGCCCTTTCCAATGTGAATGTATGGGACCAAAACTGCCAACAAGGTGCACTGGTTGGTAATTTAACAGAGCCCAACAACCAAAAAGGGCAGTCCAAGAGCAGCACAGCTTCTGGATTGCTTCAATGGAAAGCCCACTCAATGCTTTATGTTGACAGCTTCTTCAATCCCATCCTTGGTGTAGTGTCATTTTTGATGTTGGCGCTCTGGTATCGTGGTCAGTTATTGTGTGAAGTGGTTGAATTTTATCAGCATTAGTCTCCTCTCATCCAAGGTCGGACTGGGACATAAAAATAGTCCCAGCACCAAAATAAAAGTGACCCCAATTAGCAAACCAGATAGCTCAAAAAGTGGCCCATATATGTAAATCAGACCAGTTTTTATCTTGTAAAGACACGCTGTATAGGTGTTCTACAAGGTATGGGAGACTGTATGCATTTTGTTTGCTGCAGGCAATGCTTGTGGTACTATCATGTAAATCAACTGTAAAATCTAGCCCAACTGGCCATAAAACAACTGCACAAACTGATCAAAAACCAGTCCACACATTGACCTGTCAGACCAGCGCTCCGAGCACTGCCTGATTGCCATATAGTCAAGTTCGACCTTGCTCTCATTCCCTGCTCACTTCTGCTTCCTTCAAGCCCAACAAACCTTGCTGAAAATACTATAGTGGGTATGAGAGCACTCATAATGTGTACAGTGTCTACCACAAACCTATATTAAAAAAAGACTGCGGATGGAAAGGAACTACAAGCCTACAGAACATACACTACTGGGCGTGAAACGGCATTGCTTAAAAAAAATTAAAATAATGTGTTGATAATGCCCTTCTTGTTATTATCGAAAGAAATCTCTGTAAATCCATGCTTCCTGTAGAGCCACATAATGCCAGTGTTATTAAGTGCCCGTCTACTGTTGAGAAGTTTGTTTACATTGATAAAAGCATCTATTATTACTGAAAAAGGTATCCGCCAGAGGACACCAAACATTGTTAGCGTAGTGCTAAACAGCAAAATGAAGAGTTAACACTCAAGCGTGCGAGAGAAAGAAAATGGACGGCCAATTCACAATACCTGTAACATTTATTAGCTTTTTCATCTAACAATAGGCCGCGGGATTAGAAAAGGCTCTCAGAAGTACCGTGCTTCTGTCAGTTCTTCATAATGAACAATAATTCTATCTCCAGAGATTCAATGAACTTTGCAGAAAGGTATTTCACTGTTACGCATCTGCCCAGTCCTGCGGTCAAGGCCATTGCTAATCTGAGCACGCAGACTGCCAGCACGCCCCATCATCTTTTGTTGCTGTGCTTATTAGCATGATAAATGAGTTCTGAAAGATTTCCCTGCATTTGCGTCTTCCAAAGATCACTGCAAACTGCGGAGATGTTCAGCGGAACAGAAAATTAATAAAATGCCATCAAAATAGGTGCAGAGTTTACCCTGCGGAATTCCACCAACTTTTCAGACTTGACACCTCATGCAGCCAGAGTTCTGTGCGAAGGTAATGCATTATTTATTGTAAATCGGCAATGCACTAAAACAATGTGTGTACAACAAAAGGGCCTTCCCCTGCAGCCCTAAATAACAAGCGCTGGCAAAACCGATAGGTCTGAACTTGGGAACAATGCTATTTTTTTTATTTACTTGTTTTTTGCAAACCTATGTGATAGGCATTTCAAGTGAGAAAGTGATATAAAATAAAATACCACCGTCTAAAATGTATGTTCATGTTTGCAAATAAAAGAAATAAACAAGCATTTACAATGCAACGGTCTCGCCTTTGCAAAAGTTAGAACTATTGGCATTGTAAATGTCAAACTTTTAATTTATGTGTTGGTTTTGAAAACAGATAAATAAATGGCATTGACATTTACAATGCCAATAACTTAATCTCTCGCAAATGCGAGACCTATTGCATTTCGCTGCCTGTGCAAGAAAAGTGTGGGGTGCAGGAAGAGATACAACAGGATGCATGCATATTCCTCTAACAAGTGTAGTGCATAAAGGAATGAGCGGATATGGGAGAGGCACAGGGCAGCAGGCGGATGGGGTTGCTGGGGCCGAGAGTGCAGAGGGTGCATAGAGTGGGCAATTCAAGCACATAGCACAGCAAATGTTAAAAGAGTGGGTGGAATAGCAAGCAATGAGCAGGGGTACGGCGGAAGGGAAATGAAAGTTTGTTAGTAACTACCTGCAATATCCGCTGATTGTCAATCAGTTACTGCTGCAGCATGTACCGCTGAGACCGGCGTTGGGTCTCCTGGGAGACCCTCAGATGAGACTTCAGCCATGATGATGACTGCGGGTCACTAGATGCTTCCTCCGGGAATGGAAACTCTCAGGATGCTGCTACAGCATTCTCTGGACCAGTCACGTTGCCTGAGGCTGGTCACAGGGCTTGTCCCTACCAAGACCCCAGGCTCGGGCGTTTCTGGGGTGGCCATTGTGGGTGTGATTGGTCAGCGAACACTCCTGCTGTACTCCTTACACTCTACCTCACAAAAGAACGGAAAGTTAAGGAAGCTGCTGAGGTTTTCTGTAGATTTGCCATGATGGTTACTCATTGGTCTCAGGATTTTGTCTTGTTAGGTCCGAAAAATCAGGAAGTTGATGAGATGCTTCCTGGTTGGCCCTGTAGGTTGATGTAGGCCTCTTTAAATTTGGTCTAAGGGGTCTAGAAGCTAAGGAGGCTGTGGGGGTCCTGCCTGGGTGGGCTAGGTAGACTTAAGCAGGATGTTCAGCCTATTACAGTCACTCTTTTCCTCACAGGGTCAGCAAAGTTCAGAAAGTTGTTTTGCCTTCTCTGGTTCGGGTTCTGAAGCCTGCAACCTGCAGTAAGTTGGGCTGTGTATGAAAGCCGAGGCCGGTCTTCCCGACAGGAAGCCGGCGGGGGTCTCCTGCTCAGCAGTAACTTGTGAGGCCAGTTTCTGCAGCCTTTCCAATGGGACAAGATCTGAAGAGTGCAGGGAGCTGCTGAGAAGTGTCTGTGTTTGTTGTGAAAGTTGAGGCGTGTCTCCCTCTCTTCCTCACTGAGCCAGGAAAGTTTAGGAAGGGCTGGGGCGTCTCTGGGTCAGCAGTAAGTGTTGAGGCCGGTGACCGGGTCCTACCTCAGGGTCCGAGGCCTCGGGGGTCACTGTATTCGCGGCCTTCCCCGGTGCGGCCTGAGGCTAGCTGTCTTTCCATCGGTCGGTCCCTCCAGGAAGCTGCCGGGGCCTGCTCTGGTAACTTGATCGTAATGCTATGAGGAGTTATAAGGCTGCTGCCTCATCTTGCCTTATGGAAAAAGCAGCCTGAGCGCCTACTGCCTGGAGAGGGGGCACATCCCTAACAGATGGTCACTATGTATTGTGTGCGTTTTTCATAAGCGGTAAGTCCTACAAGGTATTGTCTAGTGCTGAGTGAGCTCCTCTGTATGTAGTGAGGCAGAGAACTCCACAGTGTACTGCCTCAGACAGACAGACAGACCTCTAGTTATATACTGAGCAACCCAGAAAGAGCTCTTATCATACACTGACTGGGAAAGAGAGTGCACACACCTCTTGACAAATAGGGAAAGTTCCCATAATTTACTGACTGATGCAGGTAGCGCTCCTCTCCCCCCATCATCTGATATTGACTTAGAAAAAGAGCTCTCAGGATGTACTGGTGGAGACAAAGCAAGCTCCTTTAATATACTGAAAGAGAACTCGCCTAGTGTCACGGAGGCAGCCAGATATCCCTTATTGTATTGACTTGGCTGAGACATACAAAGCTCCTACAATCTCATAGGCCATTCAGAGAAAGAAAGAGATCACATCAGTGAAATGAAAACTTGTTTTCGTGTAGCACTTCTACCACAGGTAATTAATTTACCGACCTCAGAAAGATGAGCCACTCTTGTCAGGATCGGAACTCATGACGTGCAGATAATAGTCAGCATGTAACTCAGGCATTCAGCTGGTTTGGAAGAAGGGTGTTACTATGCCCCGATTACGTGTGTTCCAGAAAGCGGGATGGAGGAGGGCTGTGGGCAGAGGGGAGGCGAGAGCGGGACGGAGGAGGGCTGCGGGCAGAGGGAAGGGGGTGAGGCGAGCGGAGCCGAGCAGTGAAAACTTGTTTTCGTGTAGCACTTCTACCACAGGTAACTCATTTACCGACCTCAGAAAGATGAGCCACTCTTGTCAGGATCGGAACTCGTGACTTGCAGATAATAGTCAGAATGTAACTCAGGCATTCAGCTGGCTTGGAAGAAGGGTGTTACTATGCCCCGATTACGTGTGTTCCAGAAAACGGGACGGAGGAGGGCTGCGGGCAGAAGGAAGGGGGAGGCAAGAGCGGGACGGAGGAGGGCTGCGGGCAGAGGGAAGGGGGGAGGTGAGAGCGGGACGGAGGAGGGCTGCCGGCAGAGGGAAGGGGGGAGGCGAGCGGAGCCGAGCAGCTCCAGAAAGAGTCGAAGTACGGTGGGGGAAGACTGGGGGCAACAACACAAGAACAAAGAGCATAAGTTACCTGCTGATCGTTACATGCAGCACAGGAACACACCAGAAACATGCTTTCGTTCTGGGACACAGGATCCAACACCACCATCTTTCTCCGAGGCTATGCAGAAATGCCTCGGAGAAACGCAGCCTCATTTTGGGATTCGGGTGCATGTTTTGCTTTCTCTCCTCTTCCCATTGGCTGGAAGGTACAATTACAGCCAATGGGAAGAGGAGAGAAAGAAAAGAAAAAGAAAGTTAAAAACACCCCCCGGAATCCCAAAAAGACCGGGCTTGAACGGAGTGATGCCCCTCTCCTTCAATGGCTGGCCTCCGTTTAGGAGAAGAGGGGCGGGTTCAAGCCCCTACTCTAGGAGACATAAGATCTCTCCCTGCGACTGCGCAAACGCAGCCTATGCAGGTCTCGACCTAAAAATGAACTGTTACATGAATTGGAATCAGAAATTGGCCTAATAGCCTGGGCGCTGAAGCAGACTACATTTTGGACAGATGTGCAAAGTCAAAATGGCGTCATTCATAGTGAAGGGAATCTGTAGTTGAAGAAGGCCTGACCCACTACTGCATGCTGAGTGTAGGGTATGGTAGGCGGATGCAAAATGTGAATGGCACTTTAATAAATATTCAAGTATGATAATCACGGAGCAGGAAAAAGAGACTTATGACATACTTGAGCACAGTCGGGCAGTTCCGTTTCAAGGCGAATTAACTCTATGCATTGCGATTGCAGCAGCAATCATTGAAAAAAAAAGCTGTGAAGAGCAGAAACCACATAAAAGGGAAAGACTTTCTGGGCCAGAGGACGCATTAAACGGCAGACCATCAGGCTTCAGTAAGTCTCTTTTTCAACATAAATGGGAATACAGTGTGCTTACAATAACAGAGTAAATTAAACATATATACAAACCCAATTTGGGCAACATATGTAGTATTGGGGATTGGCGGAACCCATTACTTTGGGTGGTTAGCTGTGTTTATGGGGAAACAGCCTCCCCCTCCCATTTTCCTTGCCATTTGACTCAATATGGCCACTGACAGGGAGAATTGGAGGATACAGGAAGGAAAAGCACTTTTTTCTGGACAATCACAACGGTCCACTGCAAACAGTAATAAAAATGAGGATGAAACTAAGGATGTTACACTATTGGATCACTTAAACAAGCATTAGAAATGCAATAGGTCTCGGATTTATTTGAGTTAGAGGTGATGGCATTGTAAATGGCAATGTTGTTTATGCATGTGTTATGGAGTGTATGCATGTGGTGTGTAGTAGAAATATGTGGGTTGTATTGGAATTGTATAAATGGTGGTATGCTGCACTTTAGATGAATATGTTTAAAAGTAAAGTGCACCATACTGCGATTGCTACAATAGTTAATTGTGGATGCATTAACAATTGATGTGTGCACTGATGGCTGGTGGTGTGTGTGCCTGTAGAAATTGTGCACTGATGGCTGGTGGTGTGTGTGCTTGGTGGAAGCGTGCACTGCCGGCTGGAGGTGTGTGTGCTTGGTGGAAGCGTGCACTGTTCGCTGGTGGTGTGTGTGCCAGGTAAAAGCGTGCACAGGCGGCTGGATGTGTGTGTGCCTGGTGAAAGCGTGCACTGATGTCTGGTGTTGTGTGTCTGGTGGAAGCCTGCACTGACAGCTGATGGTGTTTGTGCCCGGTGAAAGCGTGCACTGACAGCTGGGCTGGTGGTGTTTGTGCATGGTGAAAGTGTGCAGTGATGGCTGGTGGTGTGTGTGTGTGGTTGTGTGTGTGGTTGCGTGTGTGGTGGTGAGTGTGTGATGGTGTGTGTGGTGGTGAGAGTGGTGTGTGTGTGTGTGGTCTTATGTGTGTGGTCTTATGTGTCTGGTTTTATGTAAGTGGGTTTATGCGTGTGGTCTTATGTGTCTGGTTTTATGTATGTGGTTTTATGTGCGTGGTCTTATGTGTGTGGTCTTTTCCTGCGCACTCACTCTTACTCTGCAGTCATTATGCACTCAGTCTGCACTCACTCTGCAGTTATTCTGCACTCACTCTCATTCTGTACTCATTCTGCACTCACTCACACTCTGCACTCATTCTGCACTCATCTGCACTCACTCACACTCTGCGCTCACTCTGCACTCACTCTCACTCTGCACTCACTCTCACTCTGCAATCATTCTACACTCACTGGCACCCACTCACACTCTGCACTCACTCTCACCCTACACTCATTCTCACTCTGCACTCACTCTCACTCTGCACTCACTCACACTCTGCACTCACTCACACTCTGCAGCACTCACTCACACTCTGCAGCACTCACTCACACTCTGCAGCACTCACTCACACTCTGCTGCACACACTCTCACTCTGCACACACACTCACTCTGCACACACTCTCACTCGGCACACACTCTCACTCTGCACTCCATCTCACTCTGCACTCCCTCTCACTCTGCACTCCCTTTCACTCTGCACTCACTATCACTCTGCCGCACTCATTCTCACTCTGCACACACTCTCACTCTGCACACACTTTCACTCTGCAGCACACACTCTCACTCTGCAGCACACACTCTCACTCTGCAGCACACACTCTCACTCTGCAGCACACACTCTCACTCTGCAGCACACACTCTCACTCTGCAGCACACACTCTCACTCTGCAGCACACACTCTCACTCTGCACACACTCTCACTCTGCACACACTCTCACTCTGCACACACTCTCACTCTGCACACACTCTCACTCTGCACACACTCACTCTGCACACACTCACTCTGCACACACTCACTCTGCACTCACAAGAAATCCCGATGTGAACAAATATCAGATATGCGCCCTCTCCAGAATAAATATTCCTGTATAAATGGTTTTAAAATAATTTCTGTACATGGTTGTTACAACAATGGCATTTTAGTAGCTCGTCGGATGCTTGAACTAAGTCTTAATTTCTGTAATCTTTTCGCCTACTCACGTCTCTCCCTTCCTTCTTTATGGAAATAAAAACTAGCGGCCATGAGCTAGAGTGACTTCAGAGCGTGCGCCGCCAACACGAGACCGACGTCACACCAACGGCCATGACTGTGAGGCCAGTCTCGATATCCATTAATTTGGAAGGGAGAGTTGCTGTGCGTGGTCTTATGTGTGTGGTCTTTTCCTGCGCTCTCACTCTTACTCTGCAGTCATTCTGTACTCAGTCTGCACTCACTCTGCAGTTATTCTGCACTCACTCTCATTCTGCACTCATTCTGCACTCACTCACACTCTGCACTCATTCTGCACTCATTCTGCACTCACTCACACTCTGCACTCACTCTGCACTCACTCTCACTCTGCAATCATTCTGCACTCACTCACACTCACTCACACTCTGCACTCACTCTCACTCTGCACTCACTCTCACTCTGCACTCACTCACACTCTGCACTCACTCACACTCTGCACTCACTCACACTCTGCAGCACTCACACTCTGCAGCACTCACACTCTGCAGCACTCACACTCTGCACACACTCTGCACTCACTCACACTCTGCAGCACTCACTCTAACTCTGCAGCACTCACTCTCACTCTGCAGCACTCACTCTCACTCTGCACACACTCTGCACTCACTTAAATTCTGCAGCACTCACTCTCACTCTGCACTCACTCTCTCTCTGCACTCACTCTGCACACTCTGCACACACTCACTCACACTCTGCAGCACTCACACTCTGCTGCACACACTCTCTCTCTGCACACACACATACTCTGCACACACTCTCACTCTGCACTCCCTCTCACTCTGCACTCCCTCTCACTCTGCACTCCCTCTCACTCTGCACTCACTATCACTCTGCAGCACTCATTCTCACTCTGCACACACTCTCACTCTGCACACACACTCACTCTGCACACACTTTCACTCTGCAGCACTCACTCTCACTCTGCGGCACACACTCTCACTCTGCAGCACACACTCTCACTCTGCAGCACACACTCTCACTCTGCAGCACACACTCTCACTCTGCAGCACACACTCTCACTCTGCACACACTCTCACTCTGCACACACTCTCACTCTGCACACACTCACTCTGCACACACTCTGCACTCACAAGAAATCCCGATGTGAACAAATATCAGATATGCGCCCTCTCTGGAATAAATATTCCTGTATAAATGGTTTTTAAATAATTTCTGTACATGGCTGTTACAACAATGGCATTTTAGTAGCTCATCCGATGCTTGAACTAAGTCTTAATTTCTGTAATCTTTTCGCCTACTCACGTCTCTCCCTTCCTTCTTTATGGAAAAAGAAACTAACGTCCACGAGCTAGAGTGACTTCGGAGCGCGCGCCGCCAACACGAGACCAACGTCACACTAACGGCCATGACTGTGAGGTCAGTCTCGATATCCTCTAATTTGGAAGGGAGAGTTGCTGCGCTTCTCAGTACCTCTGCAATACCGGCCCCTCTCCGGAGCAAAAATGTAATCTGAATAGTGAGTACCGGCACCTTTAGATTTCCATGTATTGTATTGCATTTATATAGCGCTTACTACCCTCGACAAGGCGTCGAAGCGATTTATTTAAATCACTGACATGCCCATTTAATTACGAGAGAGAACATTTCCCTTCAAATGCCAATCGGCAATGCTTGTATGCACGTTGTAAGAGGGCTGTGCTATTTGAACAAAGTCTAAAGCTGGCAAATTTATGTTTAGACTACTTCGTATGGTTTCCACTGTAAGGCGGACCTAGTCTCCCTCCCCTACATGCACGAACAAACAACATGCAAATACCACAAATAAGATTTGCCACTTTCTGCAGCTTTACGCATGAGGACTTTAAAAACAATCCTCTGCCGCTCCGCTCTGCTCGCCTGGTGCGGCTTTCCACGCCAACGCTGCGGTCACCAGCGGCGGCGGCTCTACTGTTTCCCGAAGTTTGTGTCCGTGTCCCGGGCAGCAACTCGTACCAGCTCCAGACTTCCTGCATACACCTCTGGCGGTGACGGCGGCTCAGTCGCCTGCACCTCCTCCTGCCACAAGCAGTTCTGTCACGTCTCCGAAGGCAAGTATCCTCAGTAATTTTTCGAGTACTTACATTCCATATACCACATTCGGTGGGAGAGAGGGAGGAAAGGATCCCTGCTGCAACTCGCGGCGGCTTCAGTCGATCAGTAGATTTTACACCCAAGCCGTGGAAGTCAACGTGCATCCCATGGAGACCATAATCAGGCCAGTCAGTACATAAACACTCTGGGTGACGTGATACTTCTCAGAAGAAACACTGCACGGCAGGACGGAAAGAAAGATTGGTTCCCCACAGCCCAGCCGCAAACAAACACTGTTCCTTGAAACTTTACACTGCACGTTCAAGGAAATGTCAGACTGAAGTCAAGCTTTGGCCGGGAGGTGGCATGCACACACACACACAGCAGAGAAAAAAAGAAACTTGAGACTGATGCACGCACGCCCAGCATCTGTCTTCAATTACCGCGGGTCCTGACAGCTGGTAATTGAAGAAATATGCCCTTCTGCTGCGCGTGTCCGCACAGAATATGCACTAGGCGGAGCAACTCTAACGCCTATGGCCTATTGCGTGCGCTCTTGTAAAAACACACGCATGCGAGGGCCAATTGCCATGCAGCTGGCAACAAAAACCAGCAAAAATCACGAGCTTTCTGGAATTCGGTAGGTACAATTTTCAAAGTCCTCAGAAAAGGACTCTTAATGCAAGCCCACTCCATGGGAGGTAGGCTGAGCCCTAAAAAGTTGCGATTATTAACGAACATTTAACTTTCTAAACGGCAGGAGGTCACTTCATTACAGAATTACTTAGACAATAAAAAATATTCCCAGAGGGTGAGTGGACGTTCTGATCGTGATAAAGGAAACTGAAAACATCATGGATTGGCTAGAAACAAGACCAGATCATAAAAAGGAAGTTATTGGTAAATGAATGAAATATTGGAAGAAATAAAATTGTGCAAGTTCTGGGAAGTTTATGAAAGGAGCCATATTTTGAAATTCAATAAGAAATATAACTCCCTTTATTGAGAAGAAGGAATAAATCAGGACCAGACTAGTATCAGAGTTGCAAAGGAACCAGAACTTAGGGAAGCAATTTGCCAATGGAGAGGCAACTACAAAGAACATATAACAATAACCTTCCCTTTCTGGAATTCGGTAGGTACAATTTTCAAAGCCCTCAGAAAAGGACTCTTAAGCCACGCCCACTTCATGGGACGTAGGCTGAGCCCTAAAAAGTTGCGATTATTAACGAACATTTAACTTTCTAAACGGCAGGAGGTCACTTCATTGCAGAATTACTTAGACAATAAAAAATATTCCCAGAGGGTGAGTGGACGTTCTGATCGTGATAAAGGAAACTGAAAACATCATGGATTGGCTAGAAACAAGACCAGATCATAAAAAGGAAGTTATTGGTAAATGAATGAAATATTGGAAGAAATAAAATTGTGCAAGTTCTGGGAAGATTATGAAAGGAGCCATATTTTGAAATTCAATAAGAAATATAACTCCCTTTATTGAGAAGAAGGAATAAATCAGGACCAGACTAGTACCAGAGTTGCAAAGGAACCAGAACTTAGGGAAGCAATTTGCCAATGGAGAGGCAACTACAAAGAACATATAACAATAACCTTCCCTTCCTCCAACAAGAATAAGGGGAAGAGAAAGCAGATGTGGTGGAAGCAAAGGAAGAGGAACATCACTAGCAACCCCTGTGGGATTGAACAAGAGGGGCAAATCCCACAAACATTGATGGAAAGGGTAAATAAAACTATCATTAATTTATCTACTAAACACCCACTTCAGATGAGGAGATGGTTCTGAAACTTGGTTTGTCTTTTTGCCATACTATGAAATTTGGCTGTGTGCAAACTAGAATAGACCTTCTTAAACTAGTACGGAAACTGACACTGAATCTCAAGAAACACTTTTTTATCCAAAATCGGAACTGGTATTGAAAACAAGACCATGGCAGTACCAGAGAAGTACAACGTGAAAATATGTGTGGTTGGTTTGCTTACAACACTGAACAAATTGGAGAGTGCTACTGGGATTGATGACATGATGAATTGGAAAGAACAAGGCTTATTAGAAGAAGAATATTAAATATGACTTTCCACACATCCCAATGCTTTATCTCTAACCTAAAATACACAAAGATGAAAAACAATCCACCAAGTAGGCCTATTGTTTCATCTATTGAAAGCCTTCTTGAGAACAATTTATAGATTTGTAGACCAAGTCATCAGACGCTGTGTGTCAGCCTTACCATCATGTGTGAGAGACACAAACGATTGCATAACTAAAATAGATGATATAACAGAGGGACAGCGTAATTTATTAATGACACTTAATGTAACATCTTTATATACTAGCATTAAAAATGAGAACTGTTGGACTTGGCCCTTTTTGCAGGGTCATCCCTGAACTTTTTGCTTTCCTCCTCTATTTTATCTGACCTGTTGTTGGTTGCTTTATGACTCTGGCCACTTTACCACTGCTGATCAGTGGTAAAGTGCATATGCTCTTCCTATTGTACATTGATGTATTGATTAGTGATTCCATGATTGGCTGGTTTGGTTTACCTGTCAGACCCTAGTACAGTGCACCAGGAGTGCCCAGGGCTGGTAACCCAAATGCTTCCGGTGGGCTTGCAGCTCTAGTTGTGCCACCCACAGAAGCATCCTGTAAAAGTGTGTCTAAGGTCTGCCATTGCAGAGCCTATGTGCAGTCTTGTACTGCCATGTTGACTGAGCAAGTGCACCCACTTGCCAATCCCTATACCTTCCCTTTTCTTCATATCAGACATCCCTATGGTAGGCCCAAGGGCAGGGTGCATTGCAAGTATAAGGTAGGACAAGCCCTGATGTGCGTGGCATGTCTTAACCACATCGCTGCTTGAGAGATTTTCCTCCTGTGCTGGAACTCATGTATTCCCATTGTTCATGATGAGCTCAGCTCGTCATGAGCACAGGAGCACTGTACTGCATGATGAGCTGAGCTCGTCATGAGCATGGAAGGGGTTAATAGTGAATTACAGCCATTTTCGTTTTTCACTATTGCAAGGCTAGCTGTTCTCCATAGGCCAGAATGGGCAGTTAGATTATTACATCTTATAATCCTAACTGACTGAGGGAACATGGTAGAAATTCGAGTTTAGTATGCCAGAACACAGAATGATAAAATACATCTTTTAGTGAAGTTGGTTTTATCATTCTGTGTTTAAAAATACCACTTTTAGAAAGTAGGTATTTTCTTGTCTAACTATCCAAAGCCTGCCTCTGCTAGGTTGTGTATTCCTTGTCTGGAGTTTGAGTGACAGGGCTGGCGGATTCCAGGAGACACAATCAGTCAGCCCAGTGGTGAATAGATAGATCTGCATCTAGATGGGTGGGAGGAGTTGCACCTGGGACCTGAATAGGGCTGTGCCTGCCTTCCACAATGCTGGCTCCACCTCCTGTGGTGCGGCTGATGTCTTTGCCGTGCCCTGTGAAAGAAGAGAAGGAATCATGTCAACAAAGTGCTCCATGGCTGTGCTTTCCCTCCACAATGCTGGCTTCACCTCCCGTGGGGCGTCTGATGCTTCTGCCCTGCACTGTGAAAGGAAAGAAGGAGTCTTGTAAACAGAGTGCTCCAGAACTGGTTTGGACTGGGCAAAGGCCCCTCGGCCCTCAGAGGACAAAGGATTTTGGAGTATAAATATTGGGACCCTGATCTCAAGAAATTTGATCACTTTTGGACAAACAAGAAGAAACCTTTGCTGAGGAAAGGAACCTGAAGAAACTGAGGAGAGACTATCCCAAAGCTGAAGTGCTGCTTGGGGGATTGGCCTGCAGTGGTTGCCTGACTGCCAAAGGAAGGAGAAAGGAACTTTGTGTACTTTATTTTCAACTTGTAAGGATCTCCAAGGGCTTGGAACAGTGCTTGCCTCATGCTGAAGTCACAGGGATACAGACTTCAACTCCAGCTCCCCATAGTTCTTTGGAAGTGCCTGCTGCTGTATTGGGGCCTTCTGAGGGACTGCGTGTCGCAAGGAGCTGGAAGCGCAATGAAGGAGAAGCGTGTTGGAAGGAGCTGCTGCTGCTGTCGCAGCTCCGAAGGAGGGTGTCATCGCTATAGCTGTCGTATTGCACCGCATCGAGAGAAGCGTCTCGCAATGAAGAGGAAGCATGTCACTGCTGCTGCCGCCGCAACTCCAAGGGTGGGCGACACCGCTGTAGCTGTAGTATTGCACCGCATCGAGAAAAGTGTCTCGCAACGAGGAAGAAGCGTGTCGCCGTTGGTGCTGCTGCCGTCGCATCTTCAATGTCGGCGCCGTAGCTGTCGTATTACACCACATTGAGGAAAGCGCCTCACATCCCCTTAGAAGCGAACCGACGTCAGAGCTGCTGCCGTCGCATCTTGGATGTCGCCGCTGTAGTTGTTGCATTGTGCGGAAGCTTCTCGCAAACGTCGGAGAAGAGTGTCATAGCGAGGCTGTTGCTGTCGAATCGTTGAACAAGGGTGTCGCCGCTGTAGTTGACGCATCGAATCGAGACTTCTCGCATCATCGGAGAAGCGTGCAGCATCTTTATTTCTTTGCACCGGAACTGTGCTGCTTTTCCATCACAGCATCATTACTTGGTGTGGAAGCGCAACGCATCATAAGGTACATTGACGCAGTGTCGCATCTTAAGAACTGAACTTAACTAAGCTAAAACTACAATTTTAAAGTATAGTAGTGTCGTTTTTTGTGGCCTTGTGTTAAGTCTATATAAAGAATACTTATTTTTAATATACAACTGTGTGGTGTCCATCTGTAGTGTCCATTACTGTATGTGGTCACAAATGCTTTACACATTGCCTCTGAGATAAGCCTGTCTGCTCGTGCCAAGCTACCAAGGGGGTGAGCAGGGGTTATTTTAGGAGTATACCCCCTTACCCTGACTAGAGGCAAGGGTCCCTATTTGTCACAAGTACTTACCTGTGCCAACTAGAGACCCCCAAATCTAACAAGTACGAATTAGGAGCAATAAAAAAATTTCTCCAGGAGACACCTATATGATTTCTATCACATACGAATATACTGTTGGAAATCGCAAAATAATGTTTAGAAAACAATGTCTTCATGTTTAATAACATTCTATATAGACAAAAATAGGGGGCTGCCGTGGGCACTAGTTATGTCCCAAGTTACGTCGGGCTCATGATGGACTGGTAGGAAAAACAAGTGTCCATTACAGAGGAGAAACATGAGGGGTTTGATCATGTGGCACTATGGCTTCAGTATATAGGTGACCTGTTTAATATCTGGCAAGGAACGCAGGACATTGCGGAGAAAATTGTTGAAAGTCTGAACAATACTTTACAATTTAAAATGAACATCAGATATTAGTAACAGCAAAATCCCTTTCTTGGATGTTCAGATTCACAAAGGGGAGGGTATAATTATTACTATTCAGAAAACCAACAGCAGGTAATACTATTCTCCATGCCAGTAGTGATCACCCAGAATCCCTGAAATTGAGTATCTCTTATGGAGATCTCTTTTTACATGCAGGAAGTGTAAAGCATGAAGAAATGGTGAAATCACAACACAATAGTCTATTCCGTATGGCGCTGGTGAAAAAATTATCATTTAATTCTGAACGGTAACTTTAACTTTGTGATTTATGTTTTAGAATGTCCATGTAAAATTTTTTTATCTCGGAAGCACCACCCATCCAGTAAGAAAACATATTTTGTAACATATGAGAGCCATGGATAATAACGATAAGCACTACACTGTCGTACAGCATTTTGCAGAGTTTCTTTTTGGTAACAGGAACATGCTGAACTATTTTGCGATTGAGCACAGTTAGAGAGAACCAAGAGGAGGAAATAGAACCCTTATGTTGTGAAAGAAAAAGTCCAAATATATTATTGATTTAGGATCCAGAATTTTGAAGGCATTTAATATAAAAGAAGAGCTTAATATTCACATGAGTAGTGGTTACATTGATTGATGTGTCCATATCTGCCTCACAGATGGAATGCAGATTCTAAATCTGGTCACGGTTTGAATGGTTTTTAATCTTTTTTTCACACAAGAAGAAGAGGAAGTGGTTCTCGCTAAAGATGGCGAGAAAGTGTTAGCCAGAAGGTCTACACCCTTACCCTTTTCTTATTTTTCCAGTTAACTGGACTACTGAATCCCATCAGATAAACATTACCCTTATTTTGTTTCTGAGAGATTATATTTTGCATAAAATGTTATATGTGACCTATTTGGTGAACTTGCCCACTAGGGGTAAATGTGGTCACTAAACTTTTTGAATCTGATGAGCATTGGGAAATTTGTCTGCTTTACATAAACCTTTGCAGAACATCTCGTGTGCATCTAAATACATGGAATTGGTTAATATCAAAGCCCACTGGGGGCTTAATTTGATAATGTATTATACAAGGATATGCAAAGAATAATGAACATTCAACACTAGAGATGATTGTATATGTAACTGCATATGTCCACAGGAACTTCTATATAAAATTAAACAAGCATTGGCATAGCCAATAGGTCTCGCCTTTGGGACCATATAAGTATTTAGTTATGTAGCACAATTTACTTGGTGCAACAATATTAACTGTTGCATGGTTAAACACTTACAGGGCCCCAAAGGCAAGACCTATTGGCTGTGCCAATGCTTGTTGTTAAAACTATGAGGAATACATAATATCTTTTGAAGTAAGCAGCTCTTTTCGATCATCGACAGTGGTGCTGAAAACCCAGGTACAGTGTGCTGTTTTACAGTCAGGTGGGAAGTTTGGGCCCGAAAATGCATTTAAAAATATCTGTACAAAGTTCGAGAATGTTGAGCCAGCGCCGCAACTTGTACCTGCGCTTCAAGTGCTTATTTTGAGGCACTGATCAGTGCCATTTGCGGAGGTAAAGTAAAGGGTTGACATAAGAAGAAAAGGAGTAGAGGTATGGAGGAAGGAGGAAGGAGTGCGGAGAGATGGTGGAGAGAGATTAAATGAAGGGCAGTGGAAGAGGGAGGAAGGCAGGGCTAGAAACGAGAGAGAAAAATGAACACTGGGGTGGGTAACTGCGAGGCTGAATATGAGAGGCAGAGGAGACATAAAAAGGAGAGAGAGAAGCAAAGAGGGAAGTAGAGAGGGAGTGAGCGGCGGATAGGGGAGGGGTGGAAAGTAGGGTTGTGGTGTAGAGGGCAGGCGGAAAAGACAAGATGAAGAGGGAGGGTGGAGACAGGAAATGTGAGAGAGTCAAGATGAGAGGAATGTGGACAGGGTGGGGAGAGAATGAATGATCATGGAATGGAGAGGGCAAAGCATATGAGGGATAAGAGAAGATAGGTGTAGAAAAGAGGGGGGCTAGTCGGAAAAAAGGGGCTTGAGGGAGAGGGTGAGGTGAATGAGTGGAAAGTTCACTTGATAGACAGGGCGGAGGGCAGCTGAGTTTGGAGTGAGAGTAGTGGAGCAGAGGAGGAGAGGGAGGTTCAGCCAGGACATGGGAGGAGAGGAGAGCGAGCAGAGAGAAGTAAAGGAGGGAAGTATGCTGACGAGGGAGAGTGCAGATCAGTGAGGCTTATGGAGGGAAGGAGATGAAGAGGGAAGAGATGAAGAGGAGGGCTGAGGGTAGTGGTGATGAAAGGGTAGATGAAAAAATTGGAACTCTCCGAAAAGGGGACAGCAGGGGAAGGAGGGATCGTCGATGGGTAGCGAGGGGGCGGGCTAATGCAGGGGTGAGAGTAGTGGAGGAGAAGAAGGCGGGATGGTAAGTGAGGTAGGAAAAAGTAGAAAAAAAAGAGGAGTGTGGGGAGAGGGAACAGACCTGGTGATGGTCATGAGAAGGGAAGGGGTGAGGAAAGCAAGGAGAAGAGCTGGGTACAGGAGATGAAAGGACGGGGAGAGAAACATAGGAAATTACAGTAAGGGTGTCTAGTCAGGAGAAGACGCGAGGGCGGTGGTAGAGGAGTAGGGAGACACGTCATAGAGGAGGCAGTTGAAGGCAAAAGATCATTAAAGAGGAAAGAAGTGGGGGAGGTATAAATATGGCTCCCGGTTTTATGGTATTTATTTTTTTGCCATTTCTGTCTGTATTTATCTGTATTTGTTTTTTGGGCATTTATTCTGTATTTATCCACATTTATTTTTGCCACACGCAAATGATAATGCTACAGCTAGTATTTTCCCACAATATTATTTAAATTAACAACACAGCAAAAATAAAATTCCTTTCTACACTTGAAGTTGAAGGCATTGTGTAAACTTAGTGCTGCACTACTTCTATAATATACAAGAAATGCATTGCATTTATTAATATCACAGTATTATTTGATCCAAATTTCGAGTGCCATGCTACATACATACAATAGCTGCAATTCCCACAGTAAAAACGTTTGCAGGTTTCATAATAATAGTTTTTTTTTAATGTTTCCATAACGGTGCTTTCTTAGCCATAGTTCATTCAGGGCCCCTGTTCTCTTTAAACTGCTTGTCATTGGATTTAAAATAAAATCAAACAGTCCTGAGCACACCGAGCAAGTGCTCAAATCTACAGAGTTCTGTTTGAATCCCGGCTCAGCAGACTCAGGCTTTCATCCTTCTGAGTGCAATAAAATGAGTAAGATATAGTTGGGCGTTAGTGGCAGTTGTTATTTGTAGCTCTGCGAAGCTGCAAACCATTTAACAGCAAGCGCTATATAAATGAATACATTGATGTCACGTTACACTCTGTGCTGGAAAATGCATCTCTGTAGCTTGTGTTTGCCGTGACTTTAAAGCATTGCAAGGGGTGGAAAGGAGAACTCCTCACTCTCTGTGTCTCAATACAGCCCAGGGGGACCTTTCTTCATGAGGAGGAAACACCTGGCATTCCCCAAACAGATCGGGCCTTGTCTGCCTTTCATGACATCGGGTTCAGGATGGAATGCCCGTCCCTGGGAGCCGATGTTGGAGGGTGAGGCGTGAATCCGCAGCTCCTGTTTAACATCTCCTGGCACCCCCGCACCAGGGCCTGGTGGCAGCAGGGCTGGCATAATGGGACGTTGTCAGGTTTTTCAAGGCCCATGCTTTGTTCAGTGTTTATCAGAGCACCTGGGGAGCTTAGCCGCGATAAGCCCCTGGAGTTAAAAAGTTATTGGGGCCACCTCGCACTTCACACTTCTTTAGAACTCCACAAAATGCAAACACCCCTCCCCAACCTCGCATAGGTTGTGGATAACCCATTGTCATTCTGACTGCAGATGATTATCACATTTAGAATGACAATGGGCCGCCGCCTGCCTTTAACATAACGTGCACTGCAAGTGAGTGTCTTTGAGGCGAGTGACTCGCTTGGCGCCAGTAGATTGTAGCAGAGGAGCTTAACGTGAGCCCAAGGTGTGCTTCCTGACTGCAGATTAGCACAGGCCAGAAGGTGACCTCATCCATACACAGTTTTACTAGTATGTTTCCGTTTCTACATATAAATACAGACAATGGAAAAATATTTTTCCATTTGTATTCATGTGCATAAATCTGTAAAAATGAAAACCTGGAGCCCGAGTTATAAAGCACTCCATTACCTTTGAAGATGTTTATGTTTGATGGTGCTTACAACATTGATTCTCTGAATTTGGATCTAGTTCACTCTGCAGCTTGCAGTTTTTTAGACGAGTGAACTAGTGAAGAGACAGATGGCCTCCCTCCATCACAGGCAATAGGCCAAAGTGCCTATGAACTCCCAACTCCCACTAGTCATGCCTGTATACTTAAGGATCATTTCGGAGTTATAAAGCCTTTTAATTTGCACAAAGCGATTTTTTGGAAATTGACTGCATTACATACTCATAACTGCAGTTTTTTTCATTGTGAGAATGTGTCAAAGTGTCACACACAAGCTATTGAAATGCCAAAAATAACTAAATTAAAAACGTAGAAATGTCACACATAGGCAAACCAAAACCATAGTAGCTATGAACAGGAGCTTGATGCCCTAAAGAAGCATGTGCTACGAGGGCACATACTTCTGGGTAAAAGGCTAATGATAACATATTGCTCATCAACTACAGCAGGTTGTCTGTCCTATGTGATGGTTTCATGTTCAATTTAATCACTGGCCTTCAATCTACACTTCGCTGCTGATGCCTTCCCCGTAGTGTGCCTCAGCCACATCCTCTCGCTCAATACTTACCAAAGACAGAGTGCAGTGATCGATCCACCGCTGGGTCTCTCGCAACCATACCCGCCATCCACACCATCCCCGCCATCTTGTCAGCAGCAGCAGCACCCCAACTTCCATTCCGACTGTGAAAAATCACCACCATACATCCGGCGATGTCTACAACATGTGAAGCTAACAGATCTTCCGCTTCCGCCCAAGCAATGTTCTAAGTCGCGGCTGTCCCACTGTTGTCATAGTGACAGTTTCACCCTTTAAGTCTAGGAAAGCTACATCGGCTATCTTGGAATGGAAAGCTTTAGTCATTCTGGTTCTGGAGCAGTAGGGATTTGACTAAATTTAGCATAACTCTTGCAAAAATTTGAAGTCAAATCGCTAAATGTTTATCATTCTTTTGACAGTGTTTTAGTTTTCTCGTCATATTTGTTTTGCATGTTACATCATACTTTGGCCCGTGTTCTAAGTAGGTCGAACTTTTTTTTCCCATGATGGCCGTGTCAATATTAACAGACAGAAATAAAGGACTATCAGAAGCATTGGACTATTATGTTACAAGCACAACAGACCAGGCAAGGCAACACAACCTGAGAAAGAAGGAGGGGAGGAGCAAAGAGAAGAAAAGCTGTCGCCAGTGTGAAAAAAACAGTGCGTTCGTCTCATGCCACGAGTAAAGCATCCAGTCCCTGCGTGCACATCTTCTGTCCGTCCGCGTGCACATCTGGAAACCGTATTGATTACAAAAGGCTCACGCATGGCGAGAGCAGTGCATAAGCGCTGCTAAAGCCAGGCGAGACCTAAAAATGTAATTGAGCAGCGTAGGAATTTTCGTGCAATGTGATCGTTCGCTTAAATGTATGTCGCACAAGTTATTCTATGATGAATTGGTTTACTTAGGAAACACATTTGATCATTCTTCTTGAAAGAGTGCTCCAAGATGGCCATTCTAATTGCAGACCATATGCTAGTCCTTTGTCTATGATAGTCTCTGTTGCACTAACGCCTTGTAACTTTATCATGAGCAAGACATGAAGCGATTGAAGTGTGTCACGGAATTTAACAATACATTATTCTGCACAGCAGTACCTGAGTACGTGTTTATCATCGTGTTTGATGAGTTCTCAGCTATATATATAAATAAGCTTTAGTTATCTCGACAGCCGCGTGATTGACTATATATATGTGTATATATATATACATGTGTGTGTATACATATCTATCTATCTATCTATCTATCTATCTATCTATCTATCTCTCTCTTTCTCTCTCTCTCTCTCTCTCTCTCTCTCTATATATATATATATATCATGTGACCAAGGCCGCTGGGACGGCCGAAACGCGTCATGACTTTCTGGTTAATGGCTGAATAAATAAGATGCTGAGAAAAGCTGGTCCTTGCCTCGTGTTTCTTTGAAGGAGCGCTGCTGCGAGGTATTTGCATATATATATATATATATATATATATATATATATATATATATATATATATATATATATATTTATATTTATTTATTGTTTCCATCCTGACAGCGTGCGCAAACAGGCACCGACTCCGTGATACTTGATGACACAGGTAGCTTTTATTTCTCAGTTACAATGTCAGATGTGTTTCAGCTGCAAAACCGCCTTGGTCACTGCATTCCGAGCAGTGTTTGTATGCTTCTACATATATACAGAAGGATTCTCTCTTGGTTGCCTGGGCAACCACAAAGTCAGCCATAGACATAGAAGTGTTATCCGGCATAACTAGAATGAAAATGCAGTTTCAACACATAAGAAAACAGAATAAACGTAAAATGTGTAAAATAATAATAATACAATTGAGTTCATAATGGTGCTCAAAATTGTCAAAACAAATATATAGTGAAACATTTCGATTATCCCATTTTTTACAACGCTTGGTTGAAACACTGTTGCACTAGGTCTATACATCCATAGCAAAACGATCTCCCTATTATCTGGTTAAGTCCCCACGAGCATTAACCTGTCTAGCCTCTGTGGGCTGATGTCCGGCTATTCTGTTTATTGAATAGCACGAGTCCGAACAGTAGGCAGTCCTATTGGTAGTAGGACTATACTGATGTCTAATTACGCGTTGACTGTGCGGCCTTTGAACACATTAATTAATGTCTCCAGGGGGACACCCTCGAAATGTCTATTCCTCATCGGTAGATTGTGACAGTCCGTAAAGATTGGAAATCACTGGTGGGGCCAATGATGCGTGCTGGCTGTTGCTATGGATTTTGGGCATTATGCCCTAGTGGGCATAGGCTTTCTGGACCGTATATGTAAGTTCTATCTGTGTGAGAGATGTTGCAGTCCTGGTCTCTAGTGGTTAGTGTGTTGTTGTCAATATGGGGACAATCTAAATGTGGAGAAAACTAATTTAGGAAAAATTAAAAGAAACTCGAATGCTAAGAGGACTGGATAAGAGCTTTAGAGGGAAACTATTTAGAAAATATTCACAAATGTACATTGAGGGCTTCATTGGCATTCATCCTGTGTGGGATTTTGAAGTTGACCATAATGATGTACCTCGACTCTAGTCTTCTCAGGGCTAGCTGCCTATCCCCACCTCTAGGATTTTTTGGTACACTGTCAATGACAAATTGTGAGAGGTCTCGGGTTTTAATTGCATGAAATGAATTGATATGCCGCGCTACAGGGTAGGGCTGGTCATCATTAGTTATAGCCCTCAAGTGTTGCAGTATGCGTATGTGCACTGGATGAATGGTGCTTCCTACATAGAGTTTCTTGCATGTGCATTGCAGTATGTATATTGCAAAATCAGTTTTGCAATTGAAACTGCCACGGATGATGGATGGTGTTTGTCTGAATGGCACTTTGACTGATTTTGTGTTTGTGCCATGTTTGCAGACTTTACATCTACTGCACTTGACAAATCCTTTAGGTGTTTGTAACCAGTTAGGGGGTTTGGTTTTAGCTGGTGCACTTTGTACCAGCTGTTGACGCATGGTCTTAGCCCTCGGAAACTGATAGATGGTACTTTGGGACAGATAGGGCCCAATACCAGATTTTTCCTGACAGAATTCCAGTGTTTGTAGAGTATGTGCCTGATTCTAGTGTGGTATGCATGGAACCCCTTGATTAATCTCGGTATATCGGTAACCTCTGTGTTTTTCAGTTTTCGGTTGTCATGTTTGAAAAGAAGATATTTACTCAGTATTTTCTCACTCCTGTTTTTGGCTTTAGTTAGTGTTTCAGATTTGTAACCTCTCCTTGCTAGTCTATCAAAGAGTTCCCTGGTAGATTGGTCCAGGCCCTCCTTAGTGCTGCAATTATGCCTCATCCTTAGGCATTCAGCATATGGTATTCCCTCTTTGACACTGTGATGGTGAAAATTGTTAGTGTGCAGAATGGCAGTTCCTGCAGTTGTTTTCCTGTACGTTCTGGACTGTAATTGATTATGCTCAATATAGAGCTCTATGTCTAAGAACTGTATGCTGGTCTCACTAGTGTGACTTGTAAATGATAGGTTGAGGCTATTGTTATTCAGCTCTATGGCAAACATTTCTGCACTTTCTATAGTTCCCTGCCATAACATAAAAATGTGCTCTATGTAATGGACATACAGTGCTACATTTTCTTTCATAGCATTTTCATGTTCCACCATGAGTACTTGCTCCTCCCACCAGCCCATATGCAAATTAGCATAGCTGGGGGCGATGCAATTACCCATGGCTGTGCCCCTTAGCTGTTTGTAGAACAACTTGTCAAAAATAAACACATTGTTGTCAAGGCACCATTCTGCCATTTCAAGTAACATGCGTGAATGGTCGTTTTGATCTGGTTGTCTTTTTTCAAAGAAGTGTTTAAAGGCATTTAATCCATCTCCATGTCTAATTCTCGTGTATAGAGTATTGACATCCAATGTCATCAGAACATAATCATTTTGCCAGTTCACATCATATATTTTAGTGAGGAAGTCCCCATTGTCCTTTATGTGAGATGGTAATTTACAGACCAGTGGTTGCAGGAAATAGTCAATTAAATCGGAGGTATTTTCAAACAGTCCACCGATAGCTGCAATTATTGGTCTCCCTGGTGGATTTGTTGCTGATTTGTGAATTTTAGGGATTAGCTACAATTGGGGGGTCACAGGATAGTCAGTTTTCAGGTATTCGAGCTCTGCTCTGGACAGAAGACCATTTCTCCTCCATTCGTAGATATATATATATATATATATATCCACACAGATTTCTCTCAAGAAATAGGCACACTCAGAAGGTAAACCAGATAGGTTTAATAAAGTTTGGTTTAACCAAACTTGATTAAACCTATGTAGTGTACCTTCCGAGTGGGCATGCTTCTTGAGAGAATCTGTGTGGATTAAATTAATCGCTGGGAGACCTGTCCGGCGTGACGCACCACCTGTCAACAGGCCAACGACTCCGGTAACTAAGGTCGCTTTGTGGAGGAATATTTATATATATACAACGCATCATAAAGTTGCTTTCCAAACTTTTTATTCGGTCACCATTGCCATGTATATACTGGCGAGACAACTTAAACTGTCCCCAGCTCAGACCTAAAAAATCACTTGCTCACTAGTACTGCCTACTCGTAGTCTCTTGTTGTTGTTATATGCTTCTTTGACTCATTTTGAGGAAACACCCGCTGCATCATTTACCAATATTGGTAAAATATTTACAACTGAGAAGCTGGGGCCCTTAAAGAGACCTAAATGTGCGTTAACAAGGGACTTGGAATTCATATCTAAAATGTCAAAACAATGTAGACAAACCCTCACTGACACCATGTTGCATGCCAGTTAGTTTGGCAACCAACCGAGAAGATGCAAGGTTAAGGTTAAGGTATTGCCACTTAGGGTTTTCTACTGCTTGTAGGAGGAGCTCAGCCGAGTCATAAGAAAACCTTTTTAGCAGGTCTGTTTTAAGTATTAATCCATTGTGTATACAGTTAATGAAAACTTAGCAACGCGTGCATGATAGGGCTGCACCATCCATTGTTGAATGTAAATGTCAGATCTCAGGGTTAGCACAAATTAAGCAGAGGTGCCTGCAGAAGGAATCAAAAATTTGAATAAATCCCGGTCCACAATAATGAGCACCGGTGGTGGCCACCGGCACAAATTAGGCACTGATCTGAAGGATGAAAGACTCATGCACAGGTGTGATCGTCAGGTTACACACTGATCTCTATAATTGGATACATAAGTCCACAGAGCTTTTCTACTGGCTGAGATGTGATACTGTAAGGAGAGCTCCATGTTGCAAAAGCAGACCACGTAACATGTGTGTAATCTGCGGGAGTAGTACTTAAATGGAAAATAGAAGTGCAGGTACTATGTACTATAGTGAAGTGCCGGTACTCTCCGATTAAAAATATTGCATTTCTCTTGAGAAGTGTTGGTACTCTCCCTCTCCCTCTCAAAATAAAAAAGAGCCGGGACTCAACCCGGGACAGTGCCGGCCCGGTTAAAGCAGTGTGTGGGAGCACAGGGTTGTTTAAACATTAAATATAAGGCATCCATGTAACCTAAAAAAGGTAATGCCTTGAAAAGTTGGTACTTGGCACATCAGTGTAACTGGAGCCATAGATCACTGCCTGAAGCACCGGGATACCACATTTGCCTGCCCCCCCCGCCATTGTCAGAAGACTAAATTTTTAGTTCGAGAATATTCCAGCATAATTATTCTCCCTCAGATATCAGCATCTCCCTACAGACGAGACTCCCAGCCGGGTCTAAGTCCACCCCTCTCTGGCACCACATTCCACAGTAACACTGAACACATACATGCTGCATAATGTAAACAAACCCTACAACATAAATGTTGCATTAATATGTGTCAGTCATCAACGTAAACACCTAAAGATAACAAACAACAACACTGCAGACAGAAGTCCTTGTAATTGTCTGCCACTTCCCTGCAGAGCTGCCCGAAAGCTGCTGGGCAACACAGGCTCCCAACAGAGAGCCTTCTTTAATCATGCGGTGTTCACGCCATATTAGCATGCAGCAGTCAGTAAATGAAAAACAGTATACGGGTCAATGGCTGCGGCCCGCGACGGTCTGCCGTACGGTACAGCCGCTGAGTGACGTCAGGCGGGCGCATGCACTTCTGCGCAGGCGCAGAGTGTTCTTGGCCGTTTCTCCGCTTGCTGATATCGTAGAAGAGGCAACGGATGGAGAAAAAGCGGGGACCGGTGAGTAGGAGGATGGGGGGGTTACCCCTGATGGGGTACGGGGGAGGGGCAATGCCCAAGAGGGGAGGTAGAGCAGAGAGAGGGAACAAAAGCAGAGACTTTGGGGGAAATGAAGAAACATGTGTGAACGTTGCTGGAGGTGTGTGTGCGTGTGTGCGTGCGTGTGTGTGTGTGCTGGCATGTGTCTATGTGTGTGTGTGTGTCTGTGTGCATGTGAGCGCAATAGGCTGACTTGCTGGGAATGTGGACAGGTGATTTGCGCGGCGCCGGGCTGGACGTGCGCGTCCACAAAATGAAATCGCCGAGGGCTTGCGCGTACCCATCTCCTGTCCAACATTCCCGCCAAGTCGGCAACAATAGGTCTTTCGCTAGATGCAAGATCTAAAAAGACCATGAAGCAAGTGTAGTGATGCAGTTATAATCTAATAAGTTTGAATGGTGAACAGAATGAGTCAATAAAAGGATGCAAAATCCGTTAAAATCTAAAGACGGAAGGTTCTAATTCATAAAGGTCATACCTGAAGCGAGATGGCATTTGTAATGATCGTTTCCGTATGAGAAGACCATATTCCACGGTTGTGTTAATGGCAGTCACTTAAATAGTATGCATCTCCACTCCTGACACCATCCTACAGCAAGGCATAGTCTGCACCCATCCACCCATCCACCCCTCTTCCTGATCCTTGATTAATATAATTCTGAATCTCTTATCAAGTTATGTGTACAAATGTTTTCAGACCAAATGCTTGAAAAAATTCTGTGTCTCCTGGGTGTCAGCAATCAAATGGACAGGGGTTAGCAATCATCTGGACAAGAAAGGCAAGCCAAACTTAGTCAGTCCTGAGTGTAAACACCAGTTTGGGGTTGCTTTCTATGCATACCCAACTTCAAATTTTACTGTGACATTCACTTTGGTCAACAGAATTGCTACCCAAATCCTTCCGGGAACTAGTGCATGTGGTGCAGTGGCTTAGATATTGGATGCAGCAGGATAAGGGTCTGGCCCTATTCCAAGGTTTATCTATTATTTCTATCTTCATATGTCACTGTGAATGCCACTAGGCCCACAGAAAATAAAGACTGTTAGTCCTATTGCTAAAAATACCTCTCTCACCATGTCAGTCAGTTCAGTTCACAAACTTTATTCGGATAGACAATGTATCCATAAAAGTGCAACAATAATTAAAAAGAGAAAATGTAGCAATATATAATAGCAATAATTACAGTTGTATAAACAAAATAACATGAGATTCTTAGATGGTAATTTAAAACAAGAATTCATCATAAATAGATCACTATTGTATAAACCAATCCATTTGTTAATTAGGAATTGTTCGTACATTGTTAGTACTCAATCCATAAGCATTTACTTGCGTGCCCTGGTAGCAATTCTCAAGAACGTGCTTAAACGAAAGACCAATTCTTCATTTTCTAAGGCAAGCATATGTGAATAGGCAGAGGTCAGGCTGATAGGCCCACTCTTAGTGAAACATGGGTGAAGAAGCCACTTAATATATTTAATGTAAAATTTGCAGAAAAACAAAAAATTCTGTGTTGATTGACCACTCACCCCAATCAAGCTTAGAGTGGTAACCCATGGGAAAACAATGCAAATTTCACTGTCCCAGCCTTCAAGCGGAATAAGAGGCTCCTTTCCCAACAACTCATGGGTAGGGTGAGATAGCTCGATAAAGGGTAGCAGTGCCGTTCATCAGCCATATAACTGGAGACGAGGGATTTCTTAGATTCCAAAGCAGTTCTCGCAGTGCTATACGATGAATAAAGCGCGATTCTAAGTTATTTTTTGTTTAGGTTTTCCTCTTCACTAGGGTTTAAGAAAATAGAGCCCTTGTTAAAACTGCATAAGCTCTGGTACGCTGCAGATAGCCAAGGAATGGCCATCCCCTTTCACACTTCAAACAATCTGTTATGATGCTTTGTGTTAATGTGGCTGCCTGGTTCTTCCAAATTGATATCCAGAAGATGTAATTTTTTATCATGTCACTGTTGCAGCCTTCACACTGTATAGGATGTCATTAACACAATAGGCCCAGTGGTAAAGGACTACATATTGTGAAAATGTACTTTGTAGAAAGCATCTGGTGAGAGATAAGTCGAAGTGATACAATACAGTAGGTAGTTTCCATAATTTAGAATTAGTAATTAGTTAAGAAAAACAGCATTACCACATGACATCTAATGATGGAGAAAAACATAGCCCTTAATGAAGAGGGAAGGACAATTGTTGGCCAGATGTAGCCATGTTGCTGCTAGACACGCACCCAATAATGTTAATGGGCAGCATACCTTGTACACATAATGTTATGAAATCTAGCTGTGAACAATGCAATAAAACAATTCAAATATGATTTAGCCAGTATCGGAAGTTAGCACCTAAATTGGGGTCACGTGTAAAGTGCAAAAATCAAACTATTGATTTTTTCTTGAAACATTTTCCCAGGATGAATTTGGGAAAATATGCATAGGAAAATTATTCTGGAAAGATATTATTTAGTCACACTCTTTAACCCGAGACATCAGCGCATTTTAAGAACCTGAAATATACAAAGGGTAACAAATAATAAGAAAGTAGTGGAGCAGGTATGGATCAAGGAGACATAACAGCTCAGATTGGGCAAGGTGAGATTGGTTAGATATGGTGTTGAGTCAGGGACAGCTGTGAGTTTGACATTGTAACCAAGTTTTACAATCTGTGGAGAGATTGGCATTAATTGTGGGTTGCTTTTAAAGCAGGCCTAAGGGGAGTAGGCTGGTTTTAATCATTTTCTGCATGTTAGAAAAGTACATGGTATTCATAGATTTGGGTGGAGGGGGTTCTAGAAGGAAGTTGTTGTATCAGAGAAGGTTTTCCTTTATGAGAGATGAGTTTTAATTTAGTTATTCCTAAGATTAGCAAGTATATACTGCTCATACATCTTTGGCCCAATGAAATGTTGAGGAGCTCAGTTAGGGAGGAGTGATTGATGGATTCGTAAGCAAGGCATTCTTGGGTCATACCTAGAGACTTCTTGCATTTTAAGATCATAGATATATGTGATCATGGTGAAGGCTTATATATATAACACTGCTCGCAAACATGATTTAGATTTTGGTCACTTGAAAAGATTGCAAACCTTTATATGATCGAACCCTATGAATGTGTTTCATTGAGGGTGTTATATATTTCTTCTTCATTGTTTACATCATACAAATCTCCGGGAGGCCTTTTTTTCTATAAGACACATCCAGTTGTATTCGAAGAGGAACATGACTGGTTGATGTATAGAAACATGTTCAGGATTCTATTTGATGAATGAAATTATAAAAATGAAGCTCTTCATAACTTGTTTCCCACTGAGGGGTTGCAAGTGGCACCATATAGACCATGAGAGTGACAAATGAGCTAGCTATGGTTTCTGGAGATGGAATACTCCAAGCTATTGGCAATCACCCCATGGTATCTATTGCCCTAAAATCCTCTCCCCCTGCTCTGTTGATATCATGTAACTTGTGCACATGGGGAAATGAGTCAAGGATTAGCAGTGCACTATAAAATGCCTCAAAAGAATATGTGAATGAATGCATAAAAGCACTGCATTGCATTTTAAAATTAACACATACCTATGCTATTTTGCCACCCTTTTCCATAACCTTATTGGCATCCTCATTAGTATCAGCCCCTGTCAAAGACACAAAATATACCTGGCATCCTGCCAGCCTCCTAGTTCAACCTTGCTGGCAACCATTGTATCCATCAACTACAAAACATAAACCTGGCTTTCTGCTGCCTCCCACACCACCCTTGATAGTACCCCAACTCCTATCCATATTGAATAAAACAAAAACAAAATGATACCATCATGCAGCCACCAATCACAAACCCACGATAACTCACAACTCCATCCCACCTAATATTTCAAATATGTAATACCAGGCTTTCTCCCATTTGCATGTTGCCTGCCTCTCCCTGCTCAAAACACTGCTCTAGAAGGTGTTACTGTATTGAGATTGGCTACCTGGGAGCAACATCAGGGCAATCTGGCATTCTAATTTTGTGAAGACTCACAGCTGATAGGGATGATGTCGGTTGTTAGTGCGTCTCATGCTTTCTCAGCTGCATTGGATCTGCAAAGACCCGAGTGAGACCAGAAAAGTAAAGCAAGCTGGCAGGCTGACAACTTTGCCTCACTGAAGACCCATGGGAGGTGGCAGAGCACCATCTACCAGAGCACATCTTCTGGTGGTGGTATTTCCTGCTCTGACATAGCAGTGGAAAACATGAAACTTATTTTTCGCTGCTCAGACATCAAAACGGTAAATAACCATTTTTTGTACCCCATGCTATTGATAATTGCTTCCTCTGTGGAAGCCATACATAACATTAGTAGTTTAATAGTGGACTCCTAATTGGAGATCTTAATTTGTTCCTAATAAAATATGTTGGAAATTTGCACTTTCTGCAAGGTCACTTTGGACTATTTGCCTTGTTGGTGAACCATATTTTTGCAAGCTTTAAAGTTCTGTGCACTTTACCTCTGTTTACCAAAAGTAAAGCACTTGTACTCCCCCTTTAAACATTGTAACATTTGATTCCTCCAGATTGGCACAATTAATAAACTGCATACATTCTTTACACATTGCCTCTAGGTTAAACCGGTCTGTTTTTCACCATAACTACAATGGAATTGAGCTCATGTTTATTTGGATACTTAAGTAATTCTCTCTTACAAGGACTGAGACTATTGCTTGAAGTGGGTACTTACCCCCTTAACTAATAACCCAATTTCCTACACAATCTTAGTAGAGAAAATAACTATTGGGACAGGAATATGCAGCTGTATCATTCAACTGCATTAATAGTTTCATGGAAAGGGATCCACATCCTTCTGAAAGTATCTGAATGTAGTCAGAAGCAACCACTGCTTTCAACTGAAGACAAGCATTGCAAGTCTATTTCTACTTTGTTAAACTAACTCTGCGCCAAAATAAAGTTCAATGTATGCCTTTGGTTCAGCTAAGTTAAATACGTTTAGAGCTGGGTCTTTCTTCTTGGTATAATAGAAAGCAATCACTTAAACCTCAGTTTATTATGATTAAACCTAGCAATTGTGTTAGATATGTATTTCCTAAATCTGTATGACCTATGTTCTTACCTACTGGAAAAACTGCATTTTTTTTTTTAGACTCTCCAATTATTATGCCAGGAGTCGCTGCTTGACACAAAGAGTGATATTTGCTAGCTACTGCCCATCTTGCCATCTTTGGTGTTTATTACCACTGGGATCTCACAAGTGCTTTTGTGTCTACATATTGTTTTTTTAACATAATTGCTAGACATTTAAGCATTTTGCTTCTACCACTTGTTTTTGCAAAAAGCCTTCCTCACATTGATCGCCTAATTTTTGGTATTTGCAAGGCTATATATTGATTAGTTATAGGAATAAATCTATCCCTTTTTTTGACTCTGTTCTTGGGGAAACGTGGCTTTGTGTGGATTTCATAATGACCTTGGGGTTACTTTTCGCATCGACTGATGAGATCATTATTATTGATTTGGCCTTGATTTTTGTGCCCTTTGGAATTCACGGTTTGCATTCTTTTGGACTTCTCTCATTGCCTATGGGCCTATTTATATGTAGAGCCCTGACGAAGTTCCTTCTTGGAACGAAACGCGTTGGCTGTGTGCCGTTCTTATAAAAGATTACTAGAATAAAGAAAGATATTTTATTGGACTAAATGAACTTGTGTCTAATTTCCACCTTCTGATGAACATTTTGGCCCGATTTGCACTTTGGGATGACTGGTGCGGGAAGTGTTTTGCACCAAACCTATAATTATGGAACATGTGTCTTGGTTGAGCTGGACCCTGGTCAGTCGTTCTGTTCTTCAATTTTTCAATGATAAGGAATGTGTCATGCTTCAGATATCAGCCATCAAATGCCAATTTGGTGAGAAAAGCAGGCAAAAAGACAGAATCTCAGCAAGGAAATCCTTGCCAAACCACTACTTATCTTTCGATCAGGCCATTCCATGTGATCTAATCTACCAGAAGATGGACTTATCAAAGATTTGCCAATATTCTATATCAAAATTCACACAGAAACCAGAAGATATGTGCTGCATGCCACATAACAACTTAGTTAAAGTTCCAATGGAGTAGGAACATATCCTTTAGTAATAATGGGACTAATGTTTTACCAATGTATCCACTCTAAAGTATTCTAGCTGCACCTTTCCACTAATCACTGTAAAATCAACTTTGCCATCACAGGTGCCAGGCCATTGTACATGGTGGAAGGAAATAGACTTTCTAAGCCCAGACGAGTGATAAATTTCAAAAGGAGAAAATGACTACCTTACCGGAATTTTCCTGAACAGATTTGAGTAATAGGATTTGAGGAGTGTTAGACCAGACATCCTTGGATGGTATTCCCCCCGGACTTTTTGCCTTCATTTTTCGTTTTATTCATTATATTGTTTACCTACCTCCAATTATCCATATTCAGGTGTTTAGGACCCCCCACCCTGCCCCTCCCCCACCCTGCCTTTCTGCCGGAACTCCCTCCACCGGCCGCGGTTGTGTGTTGTGTATTCCTTCCAGCCAGTGCTGTGCGGCATGGTGTTCCTCTCCTGAACTTCAAAGGGTAGACTCAGGGTTCTGCCCTTGCTCTTCCAGATTTCTAAGGGCTGCCTACCCCGCCACTGACAAATGTAGCTCACTACAAGGCCTATCTGCCCTTTGTTTGCTGAAACATTGGGAAGAGGGAAGGTTAGAAAAACGGAATAGCCACCACACCCACAGGCTAGCATTGAGTTTAAGAATAGCTCCTTCAGAACCTCTTGCAAGAATGACTGCCCTGCTCTCTGTAAAAAGAAGACTCAACATACTTGCCTGGAATCCAGGCTCCCTTGAAGTGACTTCAAGGGTCAGTTGGCTGAACTCCTGTTTGAGCTACAGGCACACAACAATAAGTATCCCTGCAACTGCCCAGCTGAACCAATGCTAACAAAATCCTACCTGGACCTGCATGAGCCTTGCTGATGACCTCTGCTCGACTGAGCCATTGCCAGTATCAGAATGTACTCCTGAACTCCAGATGAAAATCCTGTAGTTTAGGGCTTTTCATAATCACAAGTGAACTATTCACGCTGGGAAACGATCATCTGAGATGTCTACAAACCCCACACTCCAGGAACGACCTGCTCTTTGTGCCACACACAGACCTCCTCCAACAACTGCCAATGCAGAGATCCAGTGGTGGCCTGCTCATCACGCCAACCAGACCTACTCACAGCACCTGCAACACAAAACTCTACCCTGGCTCCTTATGTGAACTTGGAACTCTGAGAAAGTAACCTCCTCACTGGGGCATACCAGGTCCCAGTATCTGGACTGGGCTCCATTGCAGGCAGGCTGAGCATGCAACTTTAATGCTGTCCAGCGAGACCAGTGGTTCTACTGATTGAATTGTTGTCATTTTGGTATCATTTTGTTTATTAAAATGTACTTATTCCTAAATTAGTGTGTGATTTTCTTGTGTTTGTTTTCACTTTATCACTGTTTGAGTACTGCATAAATACTTTACACATTGCCTCATTGTTAAATCAGACTGCCTTTGTGCCGAGCAACCATAATGTTAAGCAGATGTTCATTTAGTGGCTTTTTGTGGTTCGGCCAGACAATGATTATGTTTCTTGTTTGAGTGGGACTTCCACTCCTCTCAACTATTAACCCGATTTCTTGCAAGTCGGATGAAAATATGGTGATGAAATGGCTGAAGAATGGCCATAAGAAGAGGATAAGCATCATATATGACTTCCTTTGGAAGCTCTATAATGTTGCAAAATCAGTTACTGCAATTACAGCTATCCTAGGAAATCTAGAGACTACATTTGCAGCAACAGAACATGAGCTAGGAAGGCAAGGTATGTGAAGAAGCTAAGATTTCCAATGAGCAAGGACTGCAAGAATTAGTACCACATGAAGACCTTGAGCAATCCTGTATGGTCAGACCTACTCATTGTAAACTGACATCCCAAGATCCCATTTGGACCACCAAATGGAGCTAACACACGAAGACAGCTGTATTATCTTTTAAAGGGCTAGAAAACATAAATGGTGTGCTAAAAAGATGTTCTGAAGAATCAGAAGTTGAATTGCACTGAAAGCTGTAGTCTCATATTTCCACGCATAAATTTGGAAATTTAAACTAAAAGGAGGTTTCTGCTGGCAACCTGAAAAGAACCATGTGAATTAAATGCATCAGCCCCAGTATGGAATGTGACGAACATAAGCATGTGCCATAAAGTTTAATTGTTCTGTTTACCCAGGTGAATCCTGCAAGAGAGTTAAAAACACAAAATCAAGAAGGATCTTGGTGAAAGGTAAGGAACATATCTTTAAAGCAATGTCATTCACTGCTGAGGCCCTCGTTATTTAAGATTCAACCAGAATAGTATCTCTGAAAGATAATCATCCAAGCAGATGGGAAGTGTCAGCAGAAAATCTGCTTGCAATAGTCCTTGTATAGCATGGTATTCTTCATTCTGAGGCATTTTACTTTGAATCGTGCTATTCAGAGGTGGAAATACCAAATGGAATCATTAATGACAACACTGTGATGTCCCTTGAATTCCAGGCAGGCTCTCATTCAAGTGACGCAAAGATGTCCTGACATCACAGATTATTATGTAGAGGAATCCATGTGAGGAAGCATTCCTTCAATCATTAGAGGTTCTCTATGTAGAGATTTTGGCAGATCCAGGAATCAAACTTTTATACTATCTGAATGCTTATTGTCATTAAAAGGAAGGTTGATTGTGTGAGTATTGTTAAGTTATTTGTGTGTGATTCTTCAATATTTACTTAGATAGCAAAAAAATAAAGGAATTGTCAGGAACACTTGAATTAATCTCAACTAAATCTTGGGCCTTCTTGTCATTTATTGTTTTTGTTTATATGTCACCTTTTGGTGCCCTACTCCAAATATATATCTGGAGTGGATAGACTGAAAGGCATCTCTCAGTGATAGTCACTGACTGATCCTATTTTCAACCATTCCACCAATCACTTTTGTGCTTTCGTCAAATTATCTTCTATAACATTTCTCAATAATAAGATTTAAAAAAATCTGAAGAAAGTTAGAATAATTGTGTTTGCCTCAGAGAGAAGTCCAAAGTGCAACTAATACACACAAATGTGATCCTGTTTTCACCGTGCCATGGAATCCAAGCTATATCTCACTGACAAGGCTTATGTAGGTCAAAACTGGTCTGGGGTTGTCGTGATCATTTTCAGAGGGGACCAGAATTGCCAGTTTCCTCCTGGAGCAAAAATAAGGCCGATTTGTATATAGCTGGTGTCTGGAGTGGCATACTGGGTGACAAAATGCATTAGAATGTGTGCCCACATGATCCAGTGGTTGAGATTATGTACAAACCCACCAATATTTGGTGTTTCTCTGGAAATATCCCAAGTGTGATGGGTATACCCAAATGTGGGTCCTGTGCTCACTGTGCCACAGGATTCAAGCTATGCCTTACTGACAGAGAAAAATTGGCCAGGCACAGTTAATGGTTGGTTGGATCTGTTCAGAGGAGTACAGACTTGTCAATTCAGGCTAGACTGTTACTATTGGAGCAGATCTACTGTTGATTTACATGTAGAAGTTCTCTGTCCGAGGTGGCACATTGGGTGAAAAAGTATGGGCTGTATTGCAGCCCAGGTGTTTGCCAGTTACTGAGGTTATTTGCAAACATTTCATCTTTCACCTTTGTGTTTTCCTCAAATTATCTTCAATAATATTATTCAGTAAAAGGTTTTACCAGAAACTGAAGTAAGCTAAGAATCAGGCATTACACTGACCTCACCATCTGTCCCTAATCAACTCAAGAGGGAATTGAGAAATGTGCACGCTAATCTGCTCAAACAAATCTTGCCTTTTTCATTTGAAACACTTCAGGTCTTGCCATTTTCTGTGCTCACAAACCTACAAAAATCCAACTCTTTCCATATTGGTCTCTCCAAAAAAAATAACGAAAACCTTCGAAATATTGACATGAAAGTGACTAAACTGTTTTAGACTCAAGGAGCAGGATTACATGAACCCGACCCTGAGTCACTGCACTGTCACGTGCATCAACAAAACAAAACGTACAACCTTCGGTGCACCATCCATAAGGCATTCTCCAAGAAATTTCCTATCCACCTGCACATCTTACCTCTCCACTGCCAACCTGCAGTTACATGCTGACAATTAACAGAGGGTGAGACAAGAGAAATGGAAGAAAAATCATGAACACTTAAGTTGCACAGCTCTTAAACCAATTACTCAATATGAGCAATCATGAACTTTTAATGATTTCAGAATTAGTTGAAAAACTCACTCTTAAGACAAGTCTTGCTTAGTGGACACATCACTGAGCCACCACATTGTAATTTCAGGAAGGCATACAACCTATCTACCAGTCATTCTTAAATTGACGAACATACAAGATATCCCTTCAACTGACTCCAATACCCAACTGGATACAATATTGATCCAATGGTATAATTCAGCAGCTGACACCAGTATGATTTGCTATTCCTTAAAAGTCCCATATCAAGTTCATAATTGCAGGGCAGTCTAATGAAAACTCAAGACAAATTCATGCACCAATCTGCAATCAAAAGGATAAGTATATCCTGGAATACATCTGTAGTGGTTATAGAGACGTATACTAGTGATGAAGGAATGAAGTTCCTGCACACGAAGCCAAAAGACAATACTTACAGAAGAAATTAAAATGTGCTCTTCTATATCCAATGAAGTCTAAATATTAGATTTGATTTTAAATTGAATCTAATAAACAAGACCCTGAAACTGGAAAAGGAGAAAACTGTAAGTATTTTTTTAATGTTTATATTTTAATAAACGTATATGGCGATAAGGAATTTAGTTCTTCAACACTCAAAAACATCATAACTTAATCAAAGAGTTACTAATTCAAATGTTAAAACTATGAGATGGGAATCAGAAGCAGGACACAATGCTGGTATGCCAGCTAGTAAAACAGCAGCTGTATCTTTTTACTTCTTGTACTTTTTTTGTCAGAAAGGATGAACAAATAAAATAAACACTGAGACCTGTCGAGTAGCAGACCAGCACTATCCCATGGTCTTCTATTCATGTAGTTGATTTGTAATCAAATCTATCACTTTAAATTAGTCAGCTTTGTACTATGTGACATAATGTGAATGCTCTACTATACAAATAATATTGAGTGTGGCATTTCTTAATAGAAATAAGAACCTTAGAAGCTTACCTCCTGTTTGAGTGATGACTTTGATGTCATTAGAGAGGGGACCATCCCCAACAGACGTAAATGCCAAAACTTTCACAAAATATGTTTTCTGTGGCACTAAGTTTCCAATAGTGGTGATGTAGCTGTCCGCTACGTTGTGTTTAGTCCAGCTGTTGGCATGTTGTGTGGAGTCCATCGTATAATACACTCTGTAGCCTTGAATCTTTCCGTTGGGTTCTTCTGGTTCTTCCCACTCAACTAAAATGGTGGATGGGCTTAGCATGCGAGCTTGTACATTACGAGGAGGACTGGATGGAGCCTGCTCTGATGTCCTTGTCATCACAGGTTCACTCGGTGGGCCCCGCCCAATGTTGTTCACAGCAACAACCTTGAATTCATATTCTGAATAAGGACTGAGTCCTGCAACACTGTACCGTGTGGTAGCCACACCATCAATCTCTTTGTAAAGTTCCTCTGAATTCTTAGGCTTGTGTAAGATTATGTAGTAAGAAACTGGCTCAGGGTTTCCAGAGTCCCAAGTCAATGTTATGCTGGTTGCTGTGGTCTCTGTAACCACAGGAGTTCCTGGGGGTTTGGGCAAGGCTAGAAACACCAACAACAAAAGAAGTATTAGAGAAGCAAAATGGAAAGCATTATTTATACTTACGGCTCCTTACATTATACCTATCATGTATTTATACCTACCCAACTAGCCAGACATATAATGTGTAGCAGTTGTTGTGGGTTGAATATATCAACATATGTAGAAATCACATAGACCCCCAAAGACAGATGTGTAATAACTGGCAATTGTATGTGACATTCTGAGTCACTGAAGGTGAACCATCTGTTTCACAAGGAAGAGTGCCAGGCAACCAAGAATTTCCAATGACACATGACAGAATTTCCACTGACACACAGCAAAATGTAGAAAGAGTAACTGTTTGTGCCCAGCAACAAACTGAGGCTCAGATTTAAGCATTTCTCACACAGCGCAACAGCCATAATTTGCTCACTGTATTGAAGGGGGAAGCACAGAGCAACATGTTCTAATACTGGTGTGTTCTGTAATCCTCTGCACTGTTGCTCTAAACAGCTGCCTTGTGTGACGCACAGGTTCACAGAGCTCAGAGTGTGCTGTATAGTATAGGATTTGAACTGGAAACATACACTCCCAGCAAAACTCCCTTTGTCTAGAAAAACATTAAAGGATCTCATGCACTGGATTTGTACTTTGAATTCAGCCAGCACCCATACAATGCAAGGATCCCACACACTGGAGGTATGCTGTGCACTTCAGCACACATACAATGCGTGGTTTATTATGAGAAATTAAAACATTTCTCTAAGCCAGAACCTTCTTCAACGAGGTGTTATTGCCTGACACAAAGCCCAGTCTGGCCGTGTTAGTAGATTGATATTAGAACCTACTCTTGTTTGGGCTAATTTGTCCAAATACCTCCCCAGAAACACCCCTTTAAGTCAAAGCAGAGCTATGTACTTTTGTTCTGGAAAGTTAACACAATGCACACTTATCGTCATTTTGTGGAGCTATGCGTTACCTTGAGCTGGCATGGGGCCTTGGTAAACCTGGGGCAGTGATCCTTATATAGAATGTGTTATGTAAAATGAGAATGTACAAAGTAAATCTGTATGTTTAGCTGGAAAAATGAAGAAAAGAAAAACGACACCAGTAATCAAACATTGACAAAGGCAATAGTTTGGGCATTTGGATCTCGAAATGTCTATTTTGTGATGCAATAACAATGCTATACACGGAACAAAGGTCCTATCCAGCCTGTTATTCCCTCTGGTGAAACGACAAAGCCAAGGTGACTTGGCAGATATTTAGTGAAGACGTACCTAATAATTTTTTTAAATGATATTCTAACATAAATTGGAGTTGATGGACATCTACTTTCACAACAGGCGCACTCACACCAACAGTCAGAATTAAGATACATCTCTAAGGATTTTTCCTGTTTCATCTGGTAATCTCAGACACTTGTCTTTCTTTCATTTGACCTTGTTCCCTCTTCATCCAGCCAGAGAGTGACCTCCAGCTCTTCTTAATAAGGAAAAGGTGGGGAAGAACTGATGAGAAGGTGAAAGAGAAAAATGACGAGAAAGAGAGAGTGGTGAAGGTGAATTAGAGAGTAGATTCAAAGAGATGGACCTATAAGGGCAAGGTAGAGGCAGAGGAGTAGAGGTGTGTTGATAAAAGAAGAAGTAGAATGGTGGGGTAAAGTGAAATAAAGAGGCAGAGATGGATAGAGAAGAGGAAAGAAATGATAAGGTGGAGGAAAGACATGGTGTGGGAGAGAGAAGACAGAGGGGAGGCTCATATTGAGGCTGTGAAAATTAGGGTAAATGGTAGAAGGATGATATCAGAATAGCAAGATGATGAATGAGAACATTTCAAAACAAAAGGCAAGGGGAGAGAAGAGGCTATGAGATGGAGAGTGCAATGAAAGTTTAGAACCTAAACTCACATAAAACCACCATGCCACAATATTAACAATGTTCTTTAACCTGCTTGACTGACATTAAACCAGCAAGAGAATATGAAAATACCACATGGGTGTGACATGTACCTCAGTGGAAGATTGCACCCCCTTCCCTCCCCAGTAGTAAGACATACACTAGGAAAGTGCACATTGGGGAACTGCATATGGGGTAGAACACATAATCAAATAATGCACATCATCGAGAAAGGCACGTCAAAAGGCACTGCACATTATCAATGAGTGCACGTCCGAATGTGCAAATTGAGACATGTATGTTGAGGAGAGTTCACTAGGTATTAGGGAGAGAAAGATAAGTTTTCAGAGAAAATGAGAAAAATGAGGGGGTGGAGAAATAGATTGTGGAGGTGAAGAGAGAGCGGAAAGATTTACTAATTTTTCAGGAAAGTTGCTGCATTGACCTGAGTGAAAGGGAGAGAGCATAATAGCATAATATCTCATAATAGGTGTTTTCCTTTCTCTACCTGCGCTGGTGCTCTTTAGAATGCCATATGCCAGCACACACACACTTATGCTATAGTTCAACGGTGTGTGTGCTCTATCAAGCACAGGTTTTGTACTGGAAGGAACCCTTTGTATGTGTGCTGTACAATGCAGCACAAATGCAAAGTTGAAAAAATGTAGAGAGTTTTACATCTGCCTCAAGTAAGCATAAGTTTGAGATTCAAATCCTAGGCAACCAATATCAGTACATAGAGATTTGTGTCAACAGTTGATTGCATGGTAACACCCATGTACCACCCATGGCAAACCCCTTGACTCAAAGTAGTGCAAAGTAACATATAGTGCTACTTTGTGATATGTTGGTCAACTTTTCAAAGTAAATCCTGATTTGAATTAGAAAGTAAATACCACCACAACACAGTGGCGTAGCAAGGGGACTTTTGGGGTTAGCGATTACCCCCTGTCCCCGTGTTTACCTGCGGGCATCGTGGGGCACCATACCAGGAATTGCCCGCAACCCCCTCAGCCCCCCGCTTTTAACTGCAGCCTGCGGGGTGGCAAAAGCATGGACGGCCACAGGCGGCCAAAGGTCTGGCTCCATCAGTGCCACAACATGTTGCACAGGAAGTGTATTACAAAAGTAAAGCAACCCCAGCACAAAGTGTTAGTAAATCTGTGCAATAGAACATGAGCGACAAAGGCAGAGATTATCAAAGAGGGGTAGTGATGTAGCAAAGTGGAGAGAAGGGCTAGATTTGAGACATGGAAATAGGTAAGGCATTGGGGGAGGTTGAAAATGTGTGAGTTAATTTGGTGAAAGAGTGGTAGGAACAGGAATAAAAGGCAAGTGATCAGATGAAAGAATCAATAAAAAAAGTCGGAGAATACACAACAGGAGGTGCTGATTGGGCCAAGTACAACAGTGAGAAACACTGAGCCACCTTGAGCAATAAAACATGACATGGATATAGGATGGTTATTATAGTAAATTACATTCCCAAAAAAATATTAACAATGCATTGATGTGTGTGTGACAAGGAACAACAGACTAGGGAGATGCACATCATTGCAGAAAGCGCAACACTGGTGATTACACATAATCATGGAGTGCATTGTGGGAAATAAAGTGCTTTAAATGGGCCGGTACTCACCGGTACAGAGTACCGGCACTTCTCATTTTTATCGCTTCGAGTACCGGCACTTCTCTGCTGCCAAGGAGAGTACCGTGACTCATCAAAGGTAGGCTTATTGATGCTTTGGCGCACGAGCACGAACGAGGCTATCAGACAGTCAAAGCACCTCTGTAACCAAAGCGGAGCCACCTCTTTTCGGCAGGGCTCATTTCGCATAATGTCCAGTGTTCCCCACCACGCTGTGTTTGACATAGGAGGGACCTTTCAGGCACTGTGCTGTCAATCACATTCACGCCATGGTGTGTATATGTGAACACACTCGAATCCAAGCATCCTGCTGACAGCAGCAATTAAAGAAAGCCGCGGGAGATAAGGGGTGTAAAATGGCCTTTATCCCACCAAAGTCTCTGTCTACTTGTGACTGGGTGTTTGCTTGCTTGTTTGCGCATGTTTGTGTGTGTGAGTGAGAAAAGCGAGTGAAAGAGGGAGACACAAGGGAGGTATTTAAAAAGACATTCTGGGAATGCTTGTGTGAGCATTGCTGATTGTTTCTATGATTGCGCACTTAAGAATATATAAGTATTCAGCCACATAGAAGTGTCTTGTATGTCTTGTCCTTTGCCCCGCCCCTAGCCCCACCCACTTGCTACACTCGTAGCTCATTGTAAGAGTACCTGCACTTATTTTTTCCATTTAAAGCACTGGGGAAATGTATATCAGGAACGACATACTATGATATTGATACAAGGAAGTTCACATAAGGGTGGGTGCATGATGCAGGTTTATAAAAACAAGTTGAAATTTGGCAATAAATGTGTTATCTGCGTGACTGATTTTCAATTGCAAAGTTTTTCACCTCAGATTACTGTTAATCAGTGGTATGTCAAACTGTAACTATTTAGGATTTTGTTCAGTATTTTTCTTCTACCGCTCATGGCTGTTGTGTGAGGTGGGACTAATTTTAAAACTAATGTTGGAAACTAGAGAGCCTAGTTGAGCCTGCAGCTTCTTCGCTCACCCTTTTCTCAGTGTAGAGTAGAGACTAAATCAATATATGAAGGTACTCAGGTGACTTTTTTGTGACACAATATTTAATTGCCTCATCTAGGCAATTCTTGCGGCTCCTGTAGGACCATGTGCATGTGGTGTGCTGTGCATCAGTTCACATTGCTCTGAGGGCCAGCCAAACTGCTATAAGGACCATAGTTGCTGCACTTTGTGTGTACCTTTTAGGAGCTGCTTGTTTCCAGTATGGAGCAGAACTTCTGTCACCGTTTGGAGGGTAAATGAAGCAGGGCCACGTCAACCTGTTAAAACTGTTAAAATTCTTGGGGCGGGGGGTGAAGTGCCAGTCATACTGCATGGTGCAAACACACACTCATACACCACATCTACTGTATGTTTCAACTCCCATCACACAGCACAAACACACATACACTGCACGCACACACAAAGGGAAGTGAAGGTTGCTAGTTATACTGGAAGGGTGCCGGTTACTGCAGGAATTTTACATGTAAAGAGTCAAAAGACTGCCTTTTCTGCTGCCCAGGTGAAAACTGTCTCTGCCCTTCATTACAAATCTCAATCACAGCCATCAATTAGGTTGGAAAGGGGTTAGTAGACACCCTCTATAATCTTTCGTAGGAAAGCCAGATTAATGCACAGGATGGTATAGCTGTAAGCCCAACGCAGGGAGCCTTAGGCTTACAGCATGACCATCCAATATCAGGCATAACAAAATCTGTTCAATGCAGTACAGTCCCGGAGAGACAGTTTGCGCAGAGAATCACTATAATTCCTTCCAGTGCAAGGTCACCCCACCCCCAACCCCCTGGTGCACTTTACACATGAACATAACATAATATAAAGTTTATGACCCAGAGAAAAAAGACTGACAGAAACATACCAATCAATACCCTCCAGTGTGGAGAAGAAATTAACTAATAGTTTTATTTTAGATTCATACATGCAGTTTATTCTTCCTCTTTGGATACATATCATTTACTAACAGTTCAAACTATGAGAGCATCTATTTTAATTTGGAGACAGGTACCTACGAGAGCGTTCAGTAGCACCCATTCTAGTGACAGATGTAAAACTCATACTTACCTTTCACATTTATCTGTGCGGTAGCCTCAATTACACCAAGAGTTGACATAGCTACACATGTGTAATTTGCTGATTGCCTAACATCAGTAAGTTCAAGCACATTTCTCCCAATTGGCATATCATCTTCTGGAGTCAAATCTTCTAAACCAAGCATCCATTTCACATATGGCATTGGTGATCCCACTGCAACACAAGTGATATTAACACTTCCGCCTGGCATGATTTCATGATTTGTTGGTGGGATAGAGAATCGCGGTGCAACACGGCGAACTAAAATTAAAGACACAAAAAGTGCAATAAGATAATCCAAAGGAGTAATAAACACTTGTGTACAGACACATAGGACATGCACTGGACAAACACATTCATATAACAAAACTAATTTGTTGTGATCACATACAAAAAATCACTCTCTATATATGTCTTAATACAGTATCTTAGACACATTCAAATAAAATTGAAGTCAAACCTACAGAACCAGGGCTCCACAAGTGACTAAATACTGTACAATACACATATAACATGCAGTACTACAGACATAATATTATATATTTATACATATATACATATTGGTATATATGCATATATATATCGGAAGAAGAACTGGAGGGTCAACAGCATGCTTGAGTTGTGTACCAAGGCCAACTTCAATGCTGCGTTCTTCCAGTTGATGTGGATAAATGTGCTTGACCACATTGTCACATCACAAACCCTAAAACACACCACCTACAATACATTGAAAGTGCAATTTTGTTTGCTTTCAGACTCAAAGTGGATGCAGCCTCAAGACCTCACACTACTACCAAAACAAACAGAGAAAAACATAGGCATATAATCACATGAAAAGAAATATGCAATACCAGTACTGGATTTCGACATGCAGGCAAGCACATGACTGAGGTCTAGGCAACCATGCTTAGGAAAACATAGGCATGAAATTGAATACAAAGAAGTAATAAAGAAAAACAAAATCTGTGGAATGGGAAAGAAACTGAATAGGGTTAGGTTAATGTGAGAAATTGATATTTGAAACCATAGAAGAGTGGGAATAGAAAGAGTGTGGAGTGGATGTGGTTGCAGATTACATACCGGTAATCTCCATTTTTGATGTCCAGCTATTTATCACCTTCGTATTGAGTTCTCTTAGTTAGGAAGAGATCATCCTCAGACACAGGAAACTTGTCTGTAATCCAATAATGTTCTCTCCCTTTCATATCTTATGGTTCATACACCAGCCCATCACTCCCAATCATATCTCTAAACACTAAACAAGTGGATACAAAATACATTACCACAGAACAGAGGCATGAACAGGGAAATTTGGACTGTGATAATGAACAGCTGGAGCACCGTAATAAAGAGTACCGGTGTGAAATTTGATCATTACATCTAGGCCTGCTTTTCATCACTACAGTCCTTCCTCTGTGAAAATGTCCCTCAATCTGAAAAAAGGGAAGATGTGCACACTAGAAAGCAGGTCTTCATAATATATACTAATAAGGTGAAGTTTATGTGACAATAGCATGAATGTCACACTGCAAGATAAGGTAAAGAACAAATACATTAAAATTGCTCATGGACCTATTAAGTATATCTGGCAAAGTTCTGTCGCCCAAGATTAGGGGCCTATAGAGATTTCAGATTTTTTATTCGTAAAAGTCAATCATTGATGCATAATCTTTTGCCTGCAAAATGCAGAAATACACCATGATTTTCTTAGGCAAGATAACTGAATATTTCTATCTGAAGGATTAAAAAGGACATTAGTCTAAAAAGGCAATTTACATTAAGAATCAATTAATGTCACATATCTCTGTCCAGGTTGGATGTCACTAAGTGTAGGGATGAATGGTGAATCCTTAAACACCTTCGGAAAATCATCTTTACTTAGACAATCTCTCTATTATGTTTGCACTCCACATGTAAAGTAAGACTCAGAAAGTATACCATGTTGACGTAATAAACGCCATTTGAAACTTACTGTGGAATGTCAGTCTTAGTGAGACAGAAGTCATGCCTTCCAGGTGCAACAATGAAGATCTGCTTAAACAAGTGGCAATGGCTATTCTTATAAAATAGTGTTTGCGTTAAATCAAAATTCAGAATAGATATGAATTAAAGTTGTTCCCCCATTTTAAGCTGGTGTGCATCTTATTTGAAACAGGACTAATGTCTCTGGAGTCAGACATACATTTTGCAGCAGTTGATAGCATTAACTGCATGTTACTGAACAATAGTTGACCCCATACATGGCAAAAAATAAATATACTAAGATTAGAATGCAACCATCAGGTGCATTACAAGTGCCACGCCTGGAATGATGAAGCCTAGTTTGCTTAATTTACTCTGCATGGTTACATGAGAAAAGAGCTGTAGGTTGGTAAAAGGTGTATATTCATTAGGTGTGTTATTCAACTGAACCGTAGAATCGCAGGAAAATAACCAAGAAGCCCAGACATTCAATAAGTGGTGAAACATTTGTCTAGAGCACATAGAGTTCCTCGGTCTGAGGTGAGAATATAACCCTAAACAATGATCTTTTCAAAGAAAGAAGCTTCATCAAGGTCTTCCAAGTCTGGCATTACACAAGCTGACATGACAGAACCAAATCTCAATCTCAAATCTCAATTTGCAATATCAAAGCAAAATGCATCTTCTACTGATAAGAATCATCTGGAGCCTGCCAAACACAAAATCACCTTCTCATAGTCAGTGAACGTTTTATATAAACTAAATTGCCCACTAATTGTTCTAAGGAAAGAGGCCTCACTGGAAGTTGTGGAGGAGAAATAAATCATGGACTGAGTGATCTCAGTTGGATGATTCAAGTATAATTATTTAGAAAAAGGGGCTTTGTAAAAATGGAAACCAAGACCTCAAAGGTTGCTTCAGGAGACTGCAAAAATATCACAGACAAAAATACTATGATCCACTGAGGAAATATAAACCTACCAGTTTATGAGGGATAAGAAGAAATCCTAACAGGTGTATTTAAATTACTTTTATCACCCATCCAAAATCCGACATCAAAATGTAACCCCTTCGCAGCGGGGGTAAGTCCCCCGCTGCACTGGGGGTTGGGGGGCGCGCACAGCGCCCCCGTGCTTATGACGAGCTCAGCTCGTCATGAGGCACAGTGCTTGTGTCCTCATGACGAGCTGATCTCGTCATGACCACACACATTCCCGTAGAACGCTCAGCACAGCAAGGGAATTATCCCCGGGTGTGAGTGTTCCACTATTAATGACCAGCTGAGCTCATCATGAGCACCGGAGCACTGTGCCTCATGACGAGCTGAGCTCGTCATGAGCATGGATGCAGTTAATAGACCCTATCCTGGTGAGGTCACGCTTTTAATCTGCAGCGAGGATTATAATTTAAGAGAGTTGCCCAGCCTCAAATGCATACAATTTACTTGATATGGAACCTTAGCAACTCACAGGCTTACGATAGCTGTCATGTTTTCACTGAAATTGCTTTTATTCCTTCGACGATCCATTGGACATCTTGGATCATCGCTACCAAATATCTACTACTGCTTTTGATAAGGTATATCTCTTGAAAATGTCTGCTGAAATATGTGAGCCACTCAGTCATTAGAAAAGCACTGAGTCCATGACTGTGTCTAAAATAGGCCCAATACAATGCAAAGAAGTTGCATTTGTAGGTTTGTACTGACAAAGGACACAACTAATTTGGCTCCATCAAGCCATAACTGCAGTTCCTTCGGATGCACAGCATGGTGGTCTTGTTCTGTGAAAAAATTGCTGTGCTCCAGGCTAATATGAGCATCATTTCAGCAATGTATCAGAGTGGGACTATTTCCCATTCTTTAAAACATTCACATTGGACATGCACTTGCAGTCATAAAGACTTACTTTCCTAGTATTATTAGTAGGCTAAAACCCACAACATCTCACTGAGAATTTTTACTATGCATCTTATAAAGCGCACAGCTACCCCCGATGGGAGTGTCCCGGCGCTGAGCAGAGAAAGGAGAAATGTAGATCAGCATGGTGGGGCCCGTCAGAACTATGGTTGACTGAAGAGACACGTCTTCACTAACTTACTGAAATGCGGGTTCGGATGGGGCCAATTTCATTTGTCGTGGTAAAGAATTCCACAGGGAGGCAGCTTTTACTGAAAAAGACCATCCATCCATTCTGGCTTTGGAAAAGCGGGGGATAACAAGAAGTTCTTGGTAGTTTGACCTTAAGTTTCTTGTGTGTCTTAGTTTTTGAATGCGTTTTCTTAGATAGTGCGGGCCAGTACCTTTTATAGCTCTGTAAGTGAGAATGAGTCTGCAACACAAACACAATCTGCAAGTAAGCCATTGTGCAAGCTCTGAGAAAATGTTTCACAAAATCTTGAAATGGGGGTTACTTTAAAATTATTTTCCTAAAGTGAAATAAATACAAGGACTTCCATTGACCTGTAGCCCTCATCAGGATACAAAATGAAACTAAATGTACATGATAGAAAGATTGCTGACTTCCTGTGATCAGAGCCTGAACAGAGCAGTGACCGTCTCAGTGGCCATGGGGATATATATGTCTCTCATAATGCAGAGGTTTATTTGCCTCAAGACTTATTTCAGAAAATTCTGCAAACACTTGCTTAGCCAGAACTTTAAAACGTCCTTTTTGAATTTGCATTTAATGGAAGATCATGTACAAAAATCTATGCTCCTAAATTGCAAAAAAGCAATACTTTAACTTTTGAGTCCTACTTCACGCATTAAAGCTTACATTTACCTATGCTCAGTTCCCTGCACTTGAATCACATGGTCAGTTCTACTGAACAAATACTAAATCCACACTTCAGCCCTTGTTCAATACCCAGGTTTAATTTGACTATGCAACTCAAACATTTAAAAAGGCCTCCATTCATTTCCTAGAAATGCTAATGCAATGGCAAAGTTACAACAACACACACAGAGCCTGCATCAAAGCATTGTGATGCCAATATTGCAATCATTTTAATCACTTCCAGGGCTCCATATGTCTCTTCTTCTCGAAAAAGATGCCGAAAGCCAATAGAACTGGACCATCCATATTATCAGTTCAACTTAAAACTAAGCACCTCACAGAACATTAAACAGTACTCAATAAGTCCTTGACCTTAAGAAATAATGAGGCATATCAGATGGGTCAAGTTGGGAAGCTTAAGTGATTACTGAAGATCTCCTAATTCCATTGATTTTCGAGAATCATGGTATGTAATAAAAAAAGATACTACGAAGTTTGGAGGAAAGCTGACATGCAAAAGAAGAATGGGCCAATGGATTTAAATACTTAGTTAATTTCTACAACCTAATATATGGAAGTTGAAGAAAGTAGAAGGAAGGTAGGCATATATTAACTTCATTTTATAGTCAAAGTGAGGGCCAAGCATACATTACCAATTAACCATCGAATTTTTATCAAATGTTTATCCCAAATACTAACCAAAATACAAGCCTACACAAAGGAACATATAGAGGAATGCTGAAGGTGATTTTGTGGTGTATACACTCCAAGTGATGAGAACAAGCCTTCCCTTTAAAGTGTAGTAGCGAGGCAGGTTGCCTATATCTGAGGATGCTTTGACTTTCACAGCATAAGGACTGTGGGGATGAAGTACAGATGCAGATGTGATGTTAACTAGCTGAATTGTTACAAGGCAACTTTACAATGATAGATGTGGATATAGCAGAGGAAACCGGAATTAAAGGGAACTCCAGTCAAAAATGTGGCATTGTAATTGGCTTAGTTTTGTGAAGCAATAGGGACCAACTATTATGCTTTTTGAATCCCTGGGAGGAGAAACCTACCTTCTAAAATCCCCCATTTATAATTCTAGGGCCAAGGAATGTTCAAGTGTGATTTACGGTGTGACAAGGGAGAGGTCCCATAGTGAAGGAACATCCCAACTTTTCACATAAAACATTATGTATTGGGCTGGTTGATCCCTCGTATCACAGAATACACCACCCTAAAACACTGCCAGTCCCCAAGCAGCTACACACTGTATATAAAGGTATGTTTCTCCACCATACCCCAGTGGATCAATAAACAAAAAAGTGTACCATAATGTTTATCAATCAAAAAGAGATGGCTGAGGTTCCCCTTTAATTCTCAAGGTTTAAATATGCTCACACTTAAAGGGGAATTACAGGTATTAAAGGTTAGTGGATAGACAGAATTAAAGTCTTACAGAAACCAAATCAGGGGAAGTTAGGGCAGTCGTTAATGCATTGGTTAATGGTTTCATACACATTTTTAAAGTTATCATGCAATTAAAGATCAGTGTTCCTGCTTCAAATATTTTGACCATGTCTGTCAGCTGACACATGCTGGTAGAAAAGAGAGCAGAAGAGACATGTTGATATTCCATTTAAAACCAACTTTCCACAAATTCTCTCATATTTTAGAAAGAAAAAAGTGGGAATACCAGAGGTTGGATATGAGATATAAATGTTCCATCTTCATGCGGATTCAGGCAAGTAGATTATTATCACTCATTCTTACTTTGCACCGTCTTCATTACTGCTTGCCCCTTTACAATGTGGCCTAGAGCACTAGTAAAGCTGGGGACAATAGGAAAGACTTGCAAATGAATGATAATGCCATAGGAGAGGGTAAGAAGAAGCCAAGCTCCAGCCAGTTGACTTTGGTCACATAGAGCAAGCAGAAACAATTATATTGAAAGTATAACAAAACCCCTTTCCAATGAGAATTACATTTCATGCAGTGAGGTTTCCACTGCTATGATAAGGCGATTTATTGAAGAACAAAGACCATTCAAAAACAAGGAAAATAACCGAAGCAGGAACACTGATCAGCTGTTTCAAAACAATAAATGTACATGGCTGCCATGCGCTCATGTCCAGTCTTCCATCATGCATCACAGTTATTTGAATACCAGCAGGCACCATAAGCCATGAGCAGTGCATTCTCAACTAAAATATTACATTAACGTAAAAAAAAGGCCACAATGCAGCTACATTCATTTCATTTGTATTCTTGGATCGTTTTTAATTATAGTTTTGTAAGGTGGGTAAAAAGTAAAAAAAAAACACACCAACCTTCTCGCAGCTCTGAGGGATGTAGGGGGTTTGATGCAGAACACAATGAAATGAGGAAAGGAGAAAAACAAGGGAAACACAGAGAGAGTAAAAAGGCCATATCAAGGCTTACAACTGCTTCTTGAACATCTTTAATTGCTCTAATTAATCCTTCCTACCTCAGCTTGAAAAGTTTGCATTTCCCGCAGCTATCTTGGGACTAGGAACAACATCTAGCATCATTTTGAAAAATAAAAAATGTGAATAAAAAATTTAGGAATGCCCCATGTGGAATACTGAGCTTGAATGTTTATCAGACTGATCAGTAACCCAAAACGTGTTAGGCAAATTCAATTCCAGTACTAAAATCTCTCTACATTTTTTTTAAAAGAATGTTTCAGAATGAAGCTAGATATTTTCCTAAGATCACCCACACTACAGTAACGAGCTTACAGCTGTTTTACTGGTAATGCATACACCCTCCCACAATACATCTCTTGTTGCCTCATGTTAATTGAGTAGGGCATGAATAATATCTCTTAAATCCTACTAAATTCTGAGTGAACCAGCTATTGTAAATACTGGCAGACAGTAAGTCTTTCTTTCGGTTTGAAACCAAGGTACACCAAAAGTTATTATTTGTCTTCAGTGTGTATTGAAAAAATATGAATGCATGCTAAAAATGCATCATTGTCACAAAGACAAGTAATTTTGTTCCTAATTACAGCCAGTTCATTACTGCAGTGGCAGGGATTACACTTTTCCGGTAAGGCTTACATAGAAAAAAAGGAAGAAGTGGAAGAAAAGGAAGGAGAAAATACAATTGTGCTCTGCATATAGTATAGTTGAAGAGTTAGAAGCGTATTTTATGCAACTCCACAGCAGAGGCCATGTAGACATTCACCTCAATGCTCTGAGTAGTATTTAGAGCTGATTAGTAGCACAACAAGCAATCAACTCATGGGTTAAAGGAAAAGAGAGAAAAGAAACAAATGCAAAGCACAGGTCTAAATCAATGCAGGAAAAAGTAGAAACCAGGATGTAAAAATGTAAATATACTTACAAACCATAAGTCACGGGATAGATTGGACGAAAGAGAGCGGTCTTTCCTCTTAAATATATATATATATATATATATATATATGCATACAAATATAAACCCTTTCTCCCAGCTGTTTAAATACAGTATTTCCATTTTACTATTACCATATCAGTATTCCCAATACTGTAGCAACTGCATAGATCCTGAGAGCCTTCTAATACCCCTGAGCCTGAATGAAGAGTGGACTTCGGGGTTATGTCATTCCTACCTCTGACATATAGATTGGCAGGGGCGGAATAGCGTGTACCCGCACTGTTGGTTGCAACACATTCATATTTGCCTTGGTCAGACTCTTCACTTTGTTCAATCTGGAGAGCACCTGTCGGGACAGAAAATACAGAGCCACAGAAAAGATTAGCAAGCAGCCGTACAAAGTTTGCACGTATACAGCATTTAACAACAGCGCCGTAGTGAGGTTCCATTGAACGCCGGTTCATATTCTCACTAGGGTTCACAGACAGAAAATGAGGTGATGAGAAAAATAGAGAGATTATTTGTCTTTCACATTATCAACAATACAAGCATTAGCAAGCAATTGAATTATCATTTTTTCATAGAAACAATGCACTACAAAACTTCTATACTAAACCATTACAATGATGATGAGTGAGACTGCTTCAAGGAAGCATGACATTTAAATAAATAACATGGGATCAAATTGTTGTGTTTTTTAATTTTTTTTATAAAAGATGTATAAAAGAGTTGTACTCTTTAAAAAGGCTGGGGAATTCCAAGAAAGTCTTCTCCCAAAGAATGTCAAAAAATTTGCAGCAAGAACAAAAAGGCTGCTTGGAGAAAACAACTGTGTTAGTGAGCTATAATCTTCAAAATATTCCTTTAGAGAAACAAAACTCCCTTTAAGACATGCAGAATTGCAAGAAAAGAAAGACATTTTTGCACGATTTACAATGTGTTACGTTGCTGAAAAAGAAAGTGCAATAGAATTAGGAAAATAAAAATGAATCAAAAGAAGTGCCAGTGCTGTGTAAAGAAGTACCAATCACTGCTTAAGGGCCTCCAAAAGGCCTCCCTAAGACACCCATCAAAATCCACAAGTGGGATTAGCAGTGTGGTGTCAAAACCCAAGAAAAAGGCAAAACAAGAATTAGACAGGTGAAAATGTTGTTCACTGCATCAAAATCCAGCATATAAACATACCACCAGGAATATCGGGTTTAGAAACTTTCATTTCCAAAGGCTGAGGTATAGAAGATCCAAAAGGCTGATGACGAAGAAATCCAAGAACAAAAATAGAATTGGATAAAAAGCTTAGCTGTAATTTATAAGGGGGCAAAGTTGTGTTTAACTTTTCTGCAGTCAAAAGAAAAAAATGGAAGCACAAGAAGAAAAAACCTTTGAAAGGATAAAGACAAAAAGACGATATCCCAGGTTGTCTTCTGCATGTCTGCCACTGTTCTCCAGACCTTCCTGGCTTTGGTCCAGAATATGAACAGCTAAGGAATAAAAATGATTTTTTTTCTCTCCAGTTGGACAAAAAAAAGAAAAAAAGAGGGACAAATGGTAAGCTGTGACTGGGCAGTGGTCAAACGACCTTGATATGCTTTCGTTGAAGCATATCACAACTTAAATATTTGTCTTAAAAATGAGATATGAGCGAAAAGAAAAAAAAACAAGATGATGGTAGTGAAAATAAAGGAAATTCAAACAAGGGGGAAAATATATGATTTTTGATTTTTTACAGAACATACATGAAGAGGATGAAAGGACAAGGGGATGAGTAAGATCATTCTGGGAACATTGGTTCAGCACTCTTACCTCTTATTGGTGTACCACCTGGGTGGAAAATATGAATGCAAATAAGATTAGAAAGAAGAATCATTAGTACGAGAAGAAGGAGACTAGGGTGTTGAAGGAAGAATAAAATTAGATTTACAGAATTAAAATGGTCTTAAAAACGTCTTTAATATACTTGTATAACATGTATGGTATATATTTGAGAGATTTGTTAGGTCAAGAAAACAATTTGCACTGTTCCACAGAAGGCAAACACCGAAGGTGGTAGCATTGCCTCTCTCAGTTGCAACTGAGTTATTGTTTTTTCCATTTTTTTTTGCTTTTAAGATTAAAGATAGATTTAATAAACCTCAAATCCGGTATGTAACTTGAAATTGAGGATTCCATTACTTCCAAATATTTGGACATTATTAGATATGGTGCTGAAAAATATACTGAATAGATAAAAAATATTTAGGATACAGTGAAGGATATCAGGAAACAAACAATGGTGTTTGGGTTGGGTTTGGTTCAAGGATCTATTGCACAAGGTCTAGGTGAAAGGTGTGCACTTTTTCATCTAGAGTAGTGTTTCTAAAACTGACACAACAATGTTTTTGTGAAAGGGCGTGTTTGAGTGCCACTACAGAGGTCTGGTGACTACGCTGGCCATAGTAAAATGCATGCCATGCATTTTAACAATAAGAAGAGGAGGAAGAATAATCTCAATATAGGAATTAGTGGGTTGAAGTGCGCGTCAGAACTAAGCACTTACCAATAGATTCTGGAGATTTAAATACGGAGAGAAGAAAGACAGCATAAAAATATTATTATATTCCTTATAATTTGGTACAAATGTTTCAATTATAGCTTAATATCACTAAATCTACGTCATGTGAAAATATGTATTCTCAAGGCACATTAACAGGAGGTTACTTTACACAATTCTGTTGACAACAAGCAAAGAGGTAGTTAACAAGACGACTTAACATCACAGGACAGGTCAAAAGCTGAGAGCTTTGGGAAGACAGATGACTAAACAGCTTAGACTCTACAGCAAGATCACTAGTTATGTCAATGCAAAGACTGCACATCCCCCGCATTACTAGGGGATGCATTTTGCCATAATCATCCTTTAAATATTTGTAGTTTTAATCCATAGAGAGCAAAGGAATAAACTGGGAGTGAGGAGCAAGGGCTAGAAGGGAAGTGCAGTTGGCAAAAAGAGGGCAACAAAAGCTGGAGTCTACACCAAAAAGCAGGCCTCTGTAGATCCAGAGACTATGGGAATCAGGAAGCATTAGCACAAGTGCACACTACTGTGGCTACACGTGTTTCGAAAAAATCTTTGACAGTATTATAGGTGTCCCTTTACTCCACCAGAGTCCTCTTTTAAGGTCTGGTAATGCAATGAAAAACATACTGTGTTTGGTGTGTTCATAAGAAGATATGTCGTTACTTATCTTTGGTGGGTTCAAATAAGACAAACCACAAAACACACCTTCCATCAATGCTTTTAGTGCTTCATATGAATGTTTAGGATGCAATGGAAGAAGCCATTGGAACTTTCTTTGAAAGTTCTGAATGGAGCCCAAATGTCTAAATTAGTATGGATTTTATTTTTTTAAAATAAAGGTGAAAGAAAGAGGAAGAAATGGATCTGTCAAATACTGCGATTTAGCAGTAGAGAAATGAATATATCCAAAACTACAGTCACAGCAGTGAGCGATGAGGAGTTAAGAGAAGCTGCAAAACATACAAAGGAAGACAGAGTTTGGAATAGGCCATGACAAGACCATAGACATGGAAGACACAGTAAGAAACACAAATAGGAGGAGAAGAGGAAGAAAAATCATTACCTAGAAATAAAAATAAAACGGTGAGCAAGAGTAAGTTCTGGAATTTTTGGTAAAGGTAACAAGACCTTACCTGATCGCAATTGCTTGATGCGGCCCATGTTATTGCTTGTATCAACAGGTAGAAAATCTTTGAACCATGAAATTTCAGGATCAGGATTGCCACTAGCTGCGCACAGCATTGTGGCTGTTCGAGTACGTTCAACCACTTTCAGCTGAGGGCCCATATCAATTGTGGGAAAACCACGAGGAATTTGGTCCTCTAAAAAACAAATAAAATGTGTAAATGGAATTGAAAGCATACACAAATCATAATTCATCTACACATGGCACATAGAAAAATACACATACTTGTTTGTAATTTACTTGCATGCACATACTGTATGAAGATTGAAAGAATGATCATCATTCGTTCATGTTTATATCTAATGGGAATATTGTAACTAGTAAAAATTCGCATTAAATTGACTCATCCTGCATTATCTGAACAAGACCAGAAGTTAATGATCAACACGAGCAATTCCCTTTTTGAATCAGCTTCATTTTGTAGTCCTCAGGTTCGCATTTTTTATTACACTAATGTTTTTAGTTATACACTATTGAAGTGATATTCAGTTTCATATTACAAGGAAGTTGTCATTTCTCCAGACAATTTTGTCAATGGTAGCTGATCTTCCTTCAGGCCATGTAATTATATTATTAAACCTTAGTCTTATTGAGCATGGAAAAATGTATACCTGGCTCGAAACACAGTCCAAATCTATATGATTTTAGCACCATCAAAAATGGAAACCCAACAAAGGTCATATTGACGTGTTCCTAGCATTCCCTTATTCCGCGCTCAATATTTGAGTGCTCCCTTAAATACAAAATGAACATCACTCAGTAATTGCTGGCTGACATCTTCACAAATTCGTACCTATATCATCTCTGAATACCTGAACCATGGCTAAGTCACAATTCCTTTTCAACCATTGAGATATTTGTCTCCATCATGGTTTCTTGCTCTTCGAGGATCTGCAATCTTTCAGTGGAATCTTGCTTTCATTCTTAAATCAGTGTAATCTGCCCTTTCCTTGATCACCTTTTATTCTCATTTAAACCCCCTAGCCTGGTTTTCCTACCACCGCCCGCAACCCCTTTTCCCTCCTCTCATTGATTTCCAATATTTTTATTTTAAGGGGCATTTCTTTGTAAATGAAACTACCAATTCCAAATAAGGTGCTTTATAGGCTGAGATCTGGGGCATATCTTTGTGGCGGGGAGGGGGTTTGGGGGGTTTGGAGTGTTGCACCCTCCCAAATGAATATATTTCGTAGTAATAGTTGGGTTCAGGTGCTCTCAGTTGGGTAGGGTCAAGTGTATATCTGATTATACCAGGGATTTTATCAAACACATACAGACAAAAAAACACTCTCTGTGTTCGAAAGGTCTTTAAAATGTTGGTTATTTTGCAAACTATGCATTCCTTTCCCTTCACACAGCCCTTTAAGCCCCCTTCATGCCCTGCTTGTCATATAATGTATATGAACATTATATACCAACGTGATTGTCTGGAAATCAGAAGATCGCCTCTTCCCCATTCTTACTGCCCAAGATACACTCCGGCTGGTAGCATAAATTAAACATGTCTGTATAAACACATAAACAAACACTATAAGGGCCTTTATGTTAAAGAATTCTATGAAGGTAGGCAGCAGACTTCTACATAGCTGAAACCATTTCATAGAATTTAAAACCTAATTCACAAATATATTTTGTCCATGCGAACGTGTGATTTTCTCCTGGGAATTCAGGAGTAAGTCACATCGAAACCTAGCTAAGGGTAGGTCATACTTCCTCATGAACAGCAACTTTGTGAATTGTGTTGTTTATGTCTCCGAGTGGAAAGGAGGAAATTAGGTAATGCATGCCTCAATTGAAGGGTAAATCTATCATAGCTACATGATGTGCAAGGCTGTTTGAGACAATGCTCGTCTTAACAAAGAAATTGCCAAAATGTTCAATTGTTCACTACCTGATTAGAATAGCAACTCGTCACTGGGGGCCTCATTTATGTTTTTTTTGCCTTAGAGCAGCGCAGCAGGCCTTGGTGCGGTGCTGACCTACCACAAAAGAAAAGGGCAGGAATGCGTCATATCTATTAGATACAGCGCATTCCTGTCCTTTTCCCCTGCGCCTGTGCACAATGGCCTACCGTGCGCCAACGCAGGTACCTTTGCACTATGGTGCAAGGGTGCCCGAATTGAAAGGATGATCATTTTTTTGCAGGAAGGGAAACCTTTCTGCACAAAACAATCACAAGAGGCTTTTTCTTCTTTCTATGTGTGCTGCAGAACACAGCACACATAGAAGGATGAAAAACGAAGACAAATAAAGATATTTTTCTCTTCGTTGTGCCTCCCCCTGGGGAGACAAAAGTTGTTGGCGCTGCCTCAGACTTACGATTTCTAGTAAATTTACCAGATTTACTAGAAATCGTAAGTCTGAGGCAGCGCCAAAAACTTTTGTCTCCCCAGGGGGAGGCACAACGAAGTGACGTTCCGGCGGCACAAAAGTGCCGGTAGCGCCTCATAAATGAGATCCTGGATGTTTACATTTTGTAAAATGTTTCATATCTATTAGTCTTATTGGTGGAGCCTATAGATTTACAAAAAGGTGACGTTCCGGCAGCACAAAAGTGCCAGTAGCGCCTCATAAATGAGGTCCTGGATGTTTACATTTTGTAAAATGTTTCATAGCTATTAGTCTTATTGGTGGAGCCTATGGAATGCTGCAATCTGGAACATAGGCTCAAGTTTCTGGGTGACCAATTACTTGGGCACATAATTTTGATTATGTTTGTCCCCAAGGCACTTCTATACATTAATCTCCCATTGGCTTTGGTGCTGGATCTATGGCAAACACTTAGTTGAGAAAATGATTTAGCAGCCCCCTCCTAGACATTGGAAAACTAAAATCACCCAGCTGCATTTTTTCTTGCAACCTTACACCCACTATTGCTCCCACTGTACATGCTGTACACATGAACAGTTGGCAATTACACCAGTTCTATAAATTTGCACAGAGAACTAGAAGGTATGCCCCCAGCAGCAAGGCGCACATATAATGAGTCAGTGAGGTACCAGGGAAGGGAGGTATGGGCCCTGATGGAGACAAAGAGGCTTTGCCACAGAGAATAAGAGAGAGACAGGGAAGCATGGAGATTCAAATGCCACATAACATTAGGGGTTGAAAGGGAGACACAGACTAAAGGAGATATGCACAGACATGGAGTAACAATAGCAGTCAAACAGAGGGAAGTAAACAGCAGCAGGGAAACAAAGCCAGATAAACAGCACAGACTTGAGGCAACAGAGAAAAGGGAATGACTGGCACACATAGAAATTGGGACAAGGAGAAGCAGAATATGAATCAGAGATAGTCAGACACTGGTTCACAAAGATATCAACACTCAGGCAGGGAGACACAGAAATTGGAAAGGGTCAACAGAACACTGGGACTGATAGACATGTGTATTGTGACTAGTCTGTGAAAGAGACAGGCACTGGGATTAAGAGGCACAAACACATAGCTCGATTCAGTGAAACTAAAACTGTGGGACTGGGAAACATACCACTTGACAATGAGAATTGACAACACAGAGGCACATAGACATGGACAGGGAGACAACAGTGAGACCGAGAAACAAAGACAATGGGTCAGGGAGGACACAGGCCTTCTACATGGAGATCCAGATACTGATACCAGGAAACTGGCACTAGAGACACACTGGGATATGGACACAGTATACAGTATACTTGGACATCAAACACAGTTTTAACATATGTACTTCAGTGTCCAGAGACTTTACAAGAACTCTATGAACCTCTGCCTGAGACATGGGGTGTGCAGAAAACAACACTGCAACAGTGACACACAAATAAGTCAGTGTCTGTCACTGACAGACCACATTAACATGAACACTAGGATAGAAAACATTAACTAGCAAAGTAGGACACTAGGAAAAATAGACAGTGCTGGGAAAGCACTGTCTCAGGAACAGTGAGAGATAAGAAAAAAAAGGGAGACCTGGGTGTGGACATAAAGATACAGATGCTAGGGCAGTGAGAAACAGTAAAATGGTGAGATGTAGACATCAGGACAGAGAACACTGACATGCACATAAGGACAGGGAGACAGCTACACTCACAATGATGGAGACGCTAATGTACTCCCTGGAGCAGAGAACACTAGGATAGGGAGACACCAATGCACACGCTGCATCTTGGACATTTAACATGACCAATGCAATAGGGTAAGATGGCCAGTGGGTCAGGAAGGCACACTAACAATAGGATGGGAGTCACCACCCTAAAGCTAGCCAATGTGCTAATTTCTGCCTCCCTTGCATTTAAAAAAAAACTCAACCATTTCCTCACACTTTTAACCAATCACATTGTTCAAGACTGAAAGAGACACATTACTATACATAGTCTCAGCACTCCTTGTCCCTTATCTTGACAATGGCACAGATTACCTGAACCAGAACCTTATAACATATCCTGACTCTTTTCATCGGTAACCTCTCTTGACACAACAGAAAAAAATAAGTAATGGGAGACATATAATGCCTTATCTACGTGATGAAGTGATGCATGTTTTAATTGTTGATTGTGTTATAGAACGATTTTGCCCATCAGAAGGATCTGGTACGTTGGGAATGTACACACATTAGCAACAAGTTGTAAGGAAATGGCTCACACAAATTGACACTAAAACAAACTGGGTGATATGAGTGAGTGTTCCAGGTTTACAACTGTGATTTTATCCCAATTTCACAAAGACCTGCTGTGGAACAATGACTGAAAATGTTTGAGACACACTTGAAGAGTTGCTCATGAATGTATCGAAAATGCTCCTTAATTTTCCATGTTGTCTCCAATGCAAACCTTGGAGAAAAAAAGCTAAACGATAGCTGATGCATCTGCAACACACAATATGATCCCCTAATTTGCTACATAGCAAATCACTATGTCAACTACATACGAAATGCATTTCTGTTTATGTTTCTAGGCAGTTTGCTGCTTGAGTTTTGCTATGATATTTGCCTTAAGTGTTCACATGGGTTTTGTCACAAAAAGTGGGACCACATGTAAAATATTGTGGTTAATGAATACATGTCTGTTCCCCATGAAAGCAAAAAAAAATTACATTTAATTAATTCTTTGCCTTACTGGAATTCTTATTTTTGAGCAATTAAGAATGGCGTAAAGAAACAATCAATAGCCGCTTCATAATACAATTTTTTTCAAAAAATATCTTCCTGAACAGACATTGACTGTTAATCCTTCAGTGGACAAACATAATTCATTATGAATTGTCCAAAGATCACATTATATTGTTTGCCTTAAAATCAAGTGGTCGCTTCAATCGTTTCCTTGAAGCGTTTTAAGCGAATATTCCTTCTGTCTTGTTTTGAACACCTGACACACATTCTGCCTTTAAATATCCCACAGGGACATCTTGATTAACAGTATGGCGCATACATATAATTAACTTTTGCGTTCAAATTTTCCTTCAAACATACCTGTTTTTTCATAAATGAAAAGGCTATGTGCTTTCCCAGCTAGAGGGCTCCCAAATTTAAGATTTCTGAGTCACTGGAGATGGGTCTTGGTCAAAGAACTCAACATGAAATAACCGGTTGCAAATCATAAAAATCTAACCTTTAAAGCACCTGGCAAGGTTTGAAACAACCACCCACTGTTGTATGTGTATGACCTTTTCTTCTTAGCTCAAAGAAGGACACATTTGAGCCACATTATTTCAAATACACAATCGCACAGCTTGATCATCCATCTTAAATTTTAATAGGATGTTTTATTTAAATACATTTACTATCTTATTTCTAATATGGACGCTTCATTTGATTAATTTCTCCTGAGCAAAAATCCTATAAGTATGCTCCTCTCCGTTCATCAGCAGGCCTATTACACTTGGCCAATTGTGTCTAGTTTTGGTTCCGGTTGCCAGAAACAAAATTAGATAATTAACTTGACATTAACTGCAAAAAGAATTGCATTTATAATTAGAATCCTTTTCCTTGCTGATCTAGTATTTAAAATGTACCTAAACCCTTCAAATGTTTAAGTGATTAGTATACATAGAGGTTTTAGCTTGATTAATTATCAATACCTCTGCATACAATCTCCAATCTAATGACCTTGGTCCCTATACGAATAAAAACACTGCTCAGTAAGTGCCCGATTATGAGTCTGGCATACTGAGGACTGCCAGACTTGTGCAGGTGCGGCAGTAGTGATCCAGCCACAGCCACACTGGCGCTCTGACTGCCCTAATACAACAAGGGCAGTCGGACCACCATGGCTGCGTGGATGCCGCCAGGGAAGCATCATTCCCTGGTGGAGGCGCGGCGGTGTAGAAGCAGCAATATGCTTGGCATGGCTGCGTCAGTCCTGCCAAGCATATTACGAGTTTCCTCTCTGCCACGGTTTTTATGGCAGTTCCTCCTCCAGGAAACTGTGGTGGAGAGGAAACAAAGTGGGCTGTGTAGGGCCCCCTTATGCCTCTGGGCCCAGGGGTGCATTCAGGGAGGCACAACATCTGCCACCCTTTGTGCATGCACAACAGTTCCTGCACAGCATAGACTTTACAGTCCACACCGTTCAGGAACTGTTTTTGGCGTTCCCATTGCGGTGCCTATTTTCAGAGGCATCGCTGTGGGAACACCAAAAAATCCCACCAGACACAAGGAAACTTGGAATCAGGTGGGTGGGGGACTGACCACGGGTTTGGCAGTGTGGGAGTGGGCTGCCGGCATGGCGGTCTGCTTCTGCACTGCCAAACTCATAATTGGGCCCTTAGTCACACACTACCCGGGGAGATGAGGTCCATTACCTCCTTTGCAATATTCTGCAAACAGCTAAAGATCTGGTTATTCTCCCAGGCATATGATAACTAGGCTACTCTCCCACCGCTGCTAACTTACTTACTACCCCAGCACCAGGAAACCATCCGGTGAACGTGCACTTAGCAAATGTTTTTAACATAACATAACACTGTTTCATTAGTTAATTTGGGAGGACAAATGATGCATGCATGTACATGGAACAAAACTATTCAGTTATTACATATTAACTAGATATCAATAAAGGGCAGCTGTATGAACTTATAGGTTACAGAAATTGCTTGGAGCAGGTCACAGTTCAGAGATCTGCTATAAATTCAGGCAATATCGGAAAAGAGACTCCTAAAATGCATATTCTATCTTGATATTTAAAAGCGAGTGGATGTAGATTCTTATGTGCATATTTACTTTAGTCCTATATACTCTTAGAGAATATTTTTTTAAATAAAACCTTGACTTTATTTGGTGTTATATACTTCTAGGTTACATTATGGGGTAATAGCATAGGGCCATATGCATCATTCAAAAGTGCGATCACAAATGCCAAAATTCACAGAATTTCGGCGTTTGCAATTTAGCTAAGTGGGATGTATGAAAGGAAAACAGCATCGCAAAATAAGGAATTGCAAAATTTGCAATTCCTTATTTTGCGATTGAATTTAAGGAATCGCAAATTGCAATACCTTAAATGCAATGTGAGAGGCCCAGAAAAAGTGCAATTTGTCCTTTAGAAATCGCAAATTACCACCAACTTCAAGTTCGTGGTAATTTACGATTTCTTTGAAAAATGCACTTTTTTGCATTTTTCCAAGTGCCATGTGGCACACATACATGCCCTTATGGCATGTATGTGTGCCACATGTGTACACATGTATATTTCAGGGGTGCAACAGGGTGTCCTTTTGACACCCTGGCTCCCTTGAAATTGCATTCTCAATTTGAGATTCTCTAATTGAGAATCGCAAATTGAGAATGTCTTCCCATTCATAGAATGAATGGGGAGGTATTCCTTAATTGTGAATTGCAATTTGCGATTTGCAATTAAGGAATATGTAGGATTCGCAAAATTATTTGCAAATCCTACATACATAGCATTTTGCGATTCTCAAATAGCGATTCTCTAAAAATCGCTATTTGAGAATCGCAAAACCTACGTTTCATACATATGGCCCATAGTGCAGTCTCAGCATGATGTACAGACTTCAGGCTGTAGTAGTGATTCATTCAATGGACATTCTCCACTTGGATATTTTGTACAGGAACCACACTGGTGTGGGTCGGTAAAATACATGAAGTAGAAAAATAGAGAATATTCTTTTGCAGAAACATCAAAGTTAAACTCCCAAGAACTGGGGACAAACTGCTATATAGGACCCAGTAAGCCCAGGTCTGCAAAGTTATTCCCCATTTAAGGAAGTTTAACTCATAACACTCTTAACTCATGAGGAGATATTTCCAATGTTGTTAATTCTGGCTAGTACTGTGTCGCTCAGATGAGCACCCAAGGGCCGTCCCATACATTGGAGTCATATTGGGAGCAGAAAAGTGGTCCACTCAATGAACTACACAAGGTTTAATGTCTTCATAGAATACTATAATAACTACTGACTTAGAACCAATATAACAACACCTGACTGACTTACTCCTAATAGCTGCGAATTATAAAGATTTACAGAGCACTTCTAGGGCCCTACTACACATGGGGCGCACTTTTCCTGTTTGCACAAAGGCGCACCTTTAAATAGGTATGCAGTGCGCAAAAAGGGGAAAGTGTGCCTTATTACAGTGGATGCGTTGCCCCCAGGGCAGCTGCAAATTCATGCTGCCATGGGTGCAGGCAGTGCTTTCAAGCCACTCCGTGTTTAACTGAAAAGACGGCAACCCGCCTACACTTTAAAGAAAGATTAGAGATCCCTTTGCAGGAAGGTGCAGTGAGTGACTGCATTCGTCTGCAGGTTGATGTCTGCCTACTTCGGATGGCTGCCATCACGGTGCGCACTAACCGTGTGCCACCTTTTTTGTGGCACACTTTCACTGCTCCTCCTGACAGCTTCTTTGTATTTGCACCCGCATCCATAATATGGTGCAGATGAAGAGGTAAAGGGATTCCCTCGTTTGCATGTGGCCACGCTGCCACGCAAATGAGGGAACACCCTCTTGAGATAACACTGGTGCTACATGTGCACCAGCATTATCTGTATTACAGAAGGGGTCGCACAAGCATCTGCAGCCCCTTCTGTAATACCAAAGTTTGCTGAGGGCACACAAAGCGGGCTCACATGCCCGTTGTACGACCGGGGCACTTTCTGTAATACAGCCCCTGGACGTTTAATGAGTACGAAGAAGGGCCTTCACTTATTTTGCAGGGATGGAGGTAGTTAAGTCACTCTAATTTAGGTCTGTTTGTGACAGAACTTGATACATTACTCTTTTAGAGCAGACAGCACTCAGTAACATGGCTGAATTACATCATGGTGACATTTTACAGATTCCCCGAAGCTGAGAAATAGGGAAGCCTTGGCATCTATAAAGATCCCAACTGACATTGGTGGCACTGAGCAGCCAGGAGCCATCCTACATTGGCAGTAACACCAACTGAGGCTTTGAGTGTTACTTTGCTAAAATGATGCAAAATGATCTGCACCAATGGTATATTGAAATGAATTCCTACCAAGAAATCCATTAAAGAGTATACCTGCAATTGCAATGATAGAGCAGTGGAAACAACCAGTGTTTGTTGTCTTGCTGTAGGCAGATTCAGCTGTCTGCTGCAGACAGCATTGTAATGATTACCACTATACTTCTTGGATTGTTATTGTTGTTTGGGTGTCCTCTTTGTCTATTTAACATTGCTGCTCCTGATTTGTTTGCTTTACTCCTCATTTTTGTGTTTGTTCTGCATCTTGAGTATTCAAGTTTCATTCTTGGCTTTCTTTGATTTGTTCACTGTATCTTCCCACCACTGAAATTAGGGAACTACTCTGTTTTTCCCCTTCATATCTGATGTAGCACTCCATGGGAGTGAATCTACTGCTCCTCTCTCTTGCTTTCTCTCTCTCTCTTCCCTTCTCCCTCTGTCACTCCCCATCTCTACCTGATTGAATGCATGCTTGTGCTATTTTCCCAGTTTTCTCTCTCTCTCTCTCTCTCTCTCTCTCATTTTCTCTCTCTTTCTTTCCCTAACTCCAGTCTTTCTTTCCCCATCTTACCCAGAGGACTCCTGTGGTTCAGTGACACACACTCTCATTCTCTGTACTCTCCCACTTCCCTCTCCACCCACGTAGCTAGGGGGGGACGAGGGGGGCGGTCCGCCCCAGGCGGCACCTTTTTTGAGGCGGCACCTTTTTGAACTAGTTAGTATGAGGCGGCCGTGGCTGCGCGGGCCGGCTCTGACTGACTGTCTGGACAGCAGCCAAGGCCCGTTGCGGCCGCGGCGGCCTCTGTGACTGTAGGCACTTTGATCCAGGCAGCGGAGTGCTTTGATGCTCGATCACTCGTTACCCGCCCGGCCGTTACCGTTACCCAGCAATCAAGTTAGCAATCAAGTGATTGTTGCCAACCCCCCTTCCCCAGTCTCGCTCACACTAGTCCTCCAGCCTCCAGGGCCGTCAATCAGTGGTGGCGCGCGCGAGCGCAACCAATGACGGCCCTTGAGGACATTTTTGGCCATCCCTCGCCGCACCGTAGCAGTGTGACGCGTTACGCGCTCCCGCCCGCTGCGCTTGCTTGCCCCGGCCCCGTCTAGTAGTCGAACTTTGCGTGGAGAGGAGACCACCTTTCTCAGTGACTTGCCTGCTTACCATAATTAGAGGTGAGGCAGACTGTGAGAAAGTAATAAAGAACCGTCCAAATTACAATGAATGATTGCAATGCACCGTGCACGGCCACGACGGCACCAAGTTACACTCTGTTCTGTTTTCAACAAGCAAGCAGGTCTCAGACTCGCTTTGCACTCTGCCGCGGCCCGTTAGGTTTTGGATCTCATTCTAGGCCTCCTTCCTTGTTGTATTCACTCATACACGACGAAGTAGAGTAAAGTAATCCATAGTAGGCAGGATGGTGCCCGCTCCTGCCCGGGAGGGGTGGTCACCCCCCTCCCCCCCTCTCTCTCAGTGATGCAGCCAGATGCTAGGCCTGTCTTTTGCCCCTTTTTAAACTCCATCACGCCCACTCCTGGCATGCTTCTCGCCTCCACTGCAAGCACAAACAGTGCGGGCATGAAATAATGGTATTTTTTACATTCGGTGTCCCAAAGCTCAATCGTCGATGGGGGATTGTGGAAAGCTGGGGTCATGCACCACAAATAGCCAGAGAATCCAACCACACAAATATTTAACCATGTCCAAAGTAGAAGAGAACACATACAGCATATTTATATTTATTTATAGTTTTTGTTATAGCGCTGCTAGCCCCGAAGAGTGACAGAGCACTTTATAACTAAGGGTGCTAGGATATACTGTGGAGAAGCAACAACTGTGCAGGTGTAAGATGTAGGATATACAATGTAAAATGAGCAAGAGAACACTGTACTTTTTGGATCAGGTCGGTACTATAATTTTGGGAATAGGGATGGGTAAAGGCGTAGCTGGTACCTTTGGCCGGTATTTAAGTCAGTGGGGCCTATGGCAAGCATGTGCCCAGCTCACAATTTAGACAAGCCAATGCCTCTAATGTTCTGATTTGTTACCTTTGCCTCAAATTGTAAAGCGCTCTGATATCCTTCGGGATCAAGTTCGCGCTATATAAAACTTTAAAAAAAAATAAAAAAAAATGTAACTTGCATGATCGAGGTAACTGTTAGCAGCAATACTACGTGTCTCTCCTCGGAGGCTCGGACATCTTTCAAGTGCTCACCGTCTTTTTTCCCCAGCACCCCCCAAGGGGCGGCAATCTGAGGGGTAGCCCCGGGCGACACAAGCTCTAGTTACGCTCCTGTCCCTCTCCCTTCCTTTGCCTTTCTCTCTCTTTCCCCCTGCCCCTCTCCTGCTACCTGCAGCTCTCTTGCTAGTATGTACTTTGGCAAAGCAATATCACCGGTCGGCCCTCTTGGAAATGTATTTTTATACATATAAGATGTTCGCCACACTGGTTAATGCAATGTGAAGTAATGTAGTGTGACGCAATATGGCAGCCTTCTTCGGAGAATGTTTATTTTTCTTCCAAGATGGCCCCCACATTGCATGATGCAACGTGGTGTGAAACAACATGGCAGCTATCTAAGAAGAATACAAAAATCATATTCCGAAATGGCCAAATGTTATTTTAACACAGTTAAGATGATCAATATGTTCAGTCTAAAGCAATGTGAGATCAATCTTGGAACTATAGAAAATCCACTTCCAAGAAGGCTGGCCACTGCTACTGGCAGTCAAAGCCAATAACTGCAAACATGTATTGGCAACACAAGAACGACTCGATTTGCCAATGCTTGTTACTATTTTGGTGGTGGATTAAGCAGTCTTTGATGATAACAATTCCAGCTCAAATAAAGTCAGGGCTCTCAAGTAGGCCTTAAGTCTCTTGACCTTCACTGATGAACTTTGGGTACTTTCTGATGTGGCCCAATTTATCACCATAGCGTGTAAATCAGTGGCATGGCTCAGAAGTTCAGAGAATACACAATGGAGGTATTATTAGTTTGACTCCCGATCGACTTACATATCAGAATAGTATGGATGAAGTTAATGCTTAGTGGGGAAAACGTTCTTAATGAATTCAACTTTATTGCTTGGATTTTGTTGTATTTTATTGTGTGCTGGTTTATTATTTCTGTCGTGCCATATTGAGTTTGCCAGAGTAGTTCTGGATAAATGTATTATTTGATAATACAACTGCACTTCGCAATTTCTTTTACCCACTGATATTTTCTGGTGAAAGGTTTTTAATTTAATTTCCTGGCTCAGGCACTGGAAGGAATGGCATAGAGCCAGAATCTCACCTTGAAGCAATTTAAGATCCAGGAAGCAGAAGCAAAGCTTCCCTGAAGATGCTGGGTTTGTTACAGCAGGCTAAGCTGACTCTCGGGTGAAGATGATGGTCAATGCGAGAGCAATGCGTTGAAATACATTTAGAAAGAAATATGATGTGCGAGAGATGCAGTGATTATAAAATGCAAAAAAGAACTCGCTGCAGAATCAGTGAAGCAGAAAAGTACTAACTCGCTTAAACCAACAGCATCACAATAAAATAAACGGAACAAAATAATAACATGAATTGGGATGGTCCAGAGGGAAGGTTAAAAACATGTCTATACGTTTACTTTTGGAGAACATAACATTTTGATGAATGTATGACGGTATTCTGCAAGCCGGAATCCCGCTGTATCTTCACAGCGCCGTCATTTGTACAAACGCGTTTTTAGTCCGCATTCGTTAAGCAAGCAACTCTTAGGCCAACAATAGGGAAGATGTTGTACTTTAAATCCAACACCATTCCACCAATGCGCCTCCCTAAAGCAAGTCGTTATAATGACTTGCGTGCTGAACTAATGTGTACTAAAGAGGCGTTTGTTCTATTGCCGGAGCTGTGAAGGCACAGCAGGATTCTGGCTTAGTTCTAATGGACATTTCCACATTTTGATGTTAGAAATAGAACGCAAACCTCAAAGTGAATTTCACAAAGATACTGTTTGAAAAATACACTTTACAGTTCTCCATATTGACTTCATCGATACCCGCACATAGTTCCTGTGCCGAAGTTGTTGTAGAGCTAAGCAGACCATCTTTCTAAATGTGTTCCCCTCACTGTGAACGGACTTACAAGGTCATTTAGACACTGGTGAATGGTCCAACAGCCCGCCAGGACAGCAAACCCCCTAAGCCCAGCTCCCCGGTGTAGGGCTGCTCATTGTATAGAGAGATCCCTGCCTCTCTGAAAAGGATCCTTCTTCCTTTAGTCAATCGACTACTGAAGCATATGCGGTTAAAGCAAAGGTGAATGTCACAATTTTCAGCAGGCCTTGATGACTGAGGTTCTATAGATGGCAACCCTGTGGTTTGACTGCCTGTAAATTGAGCAGAGAACTATAGGGCTTATTTACAAAAAATATGGCGTAGGGTAGCACAGCAAAGCTTCTCGCAGTTCTGCCCTACACAAATTTGAAAGGGCCAGAATGCCCTGTATTTACAGGATGCGGTGCATTCCTGTCCTTTAAGCCAGCGCTGGTGTACATTTTGCAGCCTTGCACCAATGCAGGCACCCTTTCACTGTGGTGCAATGGTGCCTGCATTGTTGGCAGATTGCATTTGTACAAGAAGAGGCACCTTCCTGCACAAAAACAATCTGAGAGGTGTTTTCCTCTTTCTATGTGTGCTGCAGAAAGCGGAAAAAAACCGAGGAGAAATTAAAAATGTCTCCTTGTTACGCCTGCTCTGGGGAGGCTCACGGTTTTGACACATTCTCAGATTTGTGCAATGTTGAAAATCTGGGAATGTGTCAAAATCCATGGCTGTTACATTGGAACGTCCACTGCAACGCCCATGGAATGCCTCTTTGACTCAGAGTAGGACAAGGCAGGAAATTGCGCTGCTTTGCCTTATTCCATATCTACGAAGCCATGAAATGTCACACATAGTGGCTGCACACTGCTCATCCAGAGCGTTTTTTTCTTTTCTTCTTTATGCTCAGAGCTTTATATAGCGCAAACTTGACCCGAAGGTATGAGAGCACTTTACATGAGCACCAGTTGTGGTACATAGCGACACATTCATTTTTGTTAGGCACAGGGAGATTAAGTGATTTGCCCAGAATCACAGGATGTTGAGCGTTATTGCCGAGACTTGAACCTGGTTCCCCAGAGTTGAGGTCGATCGCCCTAGTCGTTAGGCCACATCCTCTCTCCAAGAGCGTTACAAAAGTGTAAATAAGCCCCTATGAGTTTGTTTGACAAGCTTTGTGCCTTTTTTAGTCCGATTCTCAGCATCCACCTCCCTCTAAATTACCCCTTTACTTTCTAGGTCAAGTTGACGAAAACTCAAGTAATCCAGGCATTAGATTGAATCCTGTATGTGGTTCCCTTAAGGTTAATAAGTGATGACAAATCCCCAAAGAACAAATTAATTTTCACATAGCCACAGTAGTGTGTGGGTACAAGGTTGGGCTCAGTGTTAAAGGAGGTAGAGATTGGCTGCCTGATATTATTATACAAAGATGTGCAAGCACGAGAATAAGGGACTGGAGCCTTATTTGATGAACTAGCAAACAAGTAGTGGGTGAGGCTATCAAACGCATACAGCTATGCCAATGCTGCTCGTATTGGCACCGAATTCATGGTAGGAATTTCCTTCACTTTTACACTGTGACATTCGTGGCTCAAATGAGAAGCTGGACTGTTGGAATCAATTCAATTCAATAATGACTTTATTTCGGCCAATTTGACCTTAAAAGCACATGTAAATAACATACAATTCATTTAAATTTAAAATCAAGATAGATAAAAAAGAGAAAAAGACCTGGGACTGCTGGAATCATTGTGCCCTAGAGTCATATCAAAGCATTGCCTACTGCAAGCATTTAGAGCAGTGCAGGCGCAATTGTTCTGCGCATGTGCGCTTGTACATCCCCAACAAAACTTTGTGGCACGAGGAAGCTATTGACCACAATGAAGATGGGTGTTTCCTGGGTAATATTCCACCAATCACATACTGGCAGAGTTTCAGGCAAGAAAGCAGCAGATCAGTGTGTGTCAGACAGTACAGAGTCCAGGAAATGTAAAAGGTAGGGTGTCATCCCTTATTGCCCTACATCATCATAGGGAGACTTCCAATTGCTGCTGGTAAATTCAATACAACTAGTTCATCTTCATCAGAAACAATAAACCACATTTTCAGTATTCTCAGCTCAGGGTATATATTGGTTCCTCCATATTAGCTGTTAGCACTGGGTTATCAGTTTGTCGCCTATCTATCATTACCATACATAAATACATGTTATTCAAAATAATTTCCCACATACACCATATTACCTCTCTGGCTATAGTCTAAAAAGATCTTCCCAATGTATGTCTCGCTCAAGGTAAGCCTGTCTGGAGGCTTCATGTTACCACTACTTTAAAAACGTACATATATGAAGTAGAATAGATAGTGTGGAGTTTGGAGCAGCAGACTTCAGCTAATTACTTCCAAGGATTTTTCATGGCTTGCTGTAGCTTGGATGGCCTGTTCATCAAAGCCGTGGCATTTCATTTTGAGGATGGCTCTATTGTCGCATTTGTTTTCTAATTGGTGATGGTGCTTAAGTAATCCTTTTATTAGACTGTGAAAGCAACATGACATACAGCTTGTCTTCTTGAGTCAGTGTGTGTCCTTTGATGTATTTACTTTACTACCGGATTTCAGGCTTTTTTGTTTACGGAGCATGTCCTATTTGCTTTATTGCTGGCTAGGGCTATTCATTAGACACCTTTGCAAATGAATTTATTTAACTTGTCAGCCTTGATAACATGTTGTTGGATTTACAGTATTTTGTTTAAAAAAAAAATAAAAGACATGCATAAGCTTTCTTACAGCTGAACTGAAAATACTGCACAATTGTCCAAAGATTGATAATAGATATTTTCTTGTTTATGCTTTTTATCATGATTATAGTACACGCTTTATCTTCCAACTTCCTTTATTTTATTGCTATGTTGAGGGTATATCTTTGCTCTGATAATAAAATCTAATCAACAAAGAGGCCCTACTCCCTTCTTTCACATTATTTGTTTTGATACATGTTACTTCATTATTGCATTTCCTTTCAAGCACAGCTGGCAAAAACACTCACAAAGGTACCCAAATATTACCAAACACTTCTGACAAAGAGCTAGGCCTATTAGCTTTATCATTGCATGTTTAAAAAAAGCAAGGACTGTTGGCGTTGCCACGGCTTGTCTAAGATACAACAATCTCTTTTGGTGGCACTTCAACCTTCAAAGATACAGAAATTAGGATTTTCAGACGTTTTCAACAATAACGAGGGTAATCTCCAACATCAATATTGCCGTGTACTTCCTAAAAAAAGATGTCTATGTTGCACTTCTGATTTCTTGGCTCTCTAAGTAGAAGTGTGACTTGTGAAATTGTTAAAAAGTAATGAAGAAATAACCACTTTTTCTGATCAAGCTATGTGTAGAAATGATCCTTATAGAAAAAAACAGTTTTCCAAACTCACACTGTATATGCCCGAGACAGAATTTCGAACATATTACAGCTTGCTTCCTCTAGCTAGCAAGTCTGCTAGTCTTTCTTTTTACTTTCTTTATTAACCTATTTCTATTGATAGCTTGGTTAAAACCTCTTGTTGGGCCTCCTGGATACGGGCATTACGTTTACAATAGTATGTGTGCAGTTTTGACTATGTGAGGAGTTTAATGTGAATGTTATATTATGTCCCTTACATATTTTAGGAAACATTTACTATGAAATAGACAATTAACGAGGATTATCAAGACTGCAACTTCACAAAAAAGGCCTACGATGGGAAAGCCTCAATTTAAGGATGCGTTAATAAAGTTTAATAGCTCAGTTTGATACAGATTTAGATTGTTCTAGCAACCCAACCACATTTCACTTGACATGAGAAGAGTGGGTTGATACAATGTTGCACATTAGTCATGAAAGAGATTTTATTTGTTTCATAAAAATATGAACGTCACACAGGCTCGATATTGTTTTAACAGACGTTTTGCCTTTGAGTTGAACGAAGGTATGAGGACAGTTTTCCTCCTCTGCACTTGTCAACAGGAACTGGAGCAAATATACCTACTTTAGCACCTGACAATAGCTAGAACATCACAGAAGGGCGTAATTTATCTTGCTTAATCGATTCATGGCTCTCACCTAAAAACTCACACTCATCCTCATCATTTAGGAATCATGCGTTCGAAAATTATGTTGTGTGCGTTTAACAAACAGTAACGTTTGTGAAAAAATGTTTTTGCTCCGTTTTTGACTCACGGACGCTGGTACGTCACTTAAGACATCTGTGCCAGTGGACAGTGGGAATACCATTAATGTTGGTCTAACGCTATACACGATTTGGGAAGTCAGATCATTTCAAATTAAAATATCTCAAAGTGAAGTCAAATTGAGCAGGGATTATTCATTATTATTTAGTAAACAATAGCATGATTTCTTGCATATTGACACCTGAATGTGTGCTCCAGCAGAAAGAAGATGATGTCATGTATGCCATGCTAACTATTTGTTCCCAGCATGCCAAGTGGCATACAGATCTTTTTTTCACCCCTATATATAACTGTTGGTCATTAGAGTTTTAAAACAAGCATTTGCAATGAATAGGTCTCGCGTTTACGAGAGTTTCGTAAATGCGACACCTATTGCATTACAAATGCTAGTATGTAAAAAATCCCATGCAGCACTTTAACTTTAATGTCAGCCGTGCTCCTTTCATTAGACAGGCCGTGTTTAAAGAAAGGGGCGTGGCCACCATTAAAGTGAAAGCATGGTATGGGGCGCTTTTACAAAAAAAGCATTTGTTTGTCAAGTTTACAAACAAATGCTTTTTTGGCAAATTAAAAAACAAATGCCTCTTTTGTAAAAGCGCCCCATACCGCACTTTAATGTGTGCCTTTTCCTTTTCTTTAGACATTGCTCATCTAATGACAGGGGTGTGGCCCACATTCAATTGTAAGTGCAGCATGGGCCAATTAAAAAATAAGAATTCAATAAATAGTTTTATAAAACATGCGGTGCATTTGGCACAGCACGTAAAACACAGGCATGGCCGCTACTATCAGGGTGCCGTGCTACATAAAAAAAGAATAAAGCATTGCAAGAGACTTTGTCCTGCCTGCTGTTAAACCATTAAACGAAACAGAGCTTGGAAGCTGTAATTAAAGCTTACAGAGTAACAACATGTAAAAGGTGGTGCCCTCATGGAGGGTACAAATGAAGACAAGGCATTCACAAAGGACATTGACACATATTGGCGGATAGTGGGCGGGGCTTCAAGTCCATACTCTAATACAGCATGACTCGAAGAGCAATGCATGTGCTGCCTAGGCTCAACCTAAAAAGGTGAATTTCAACAACAGACTAGAATTTGAAAATGTTTCATAATTGCAAAGTTATCATATGGAAATGCTGTTTTATAGGGCCAGAGTAAATCAGGAAAAAAGCTAAAAAATTGTTAGGTTAACCTCTATTGGTTTAATATGCATATTGCTTTATTGAGTGCTTAATCTCCATAAACCTACTATGAAAATCAGAATAAGTTTGGGGTATCATGGAAATGAAGCTGGTGAGCATATTTGTGTCTTTACTGTGCACAGAGGGGAAGAAAGACAATACCTCTGCAGTTTCCTTTATTATTCTTCTTGGTCAAATGGTAAACAGTACATTTCGCTCACACCCCATTCTAAGTCATATTCCTGCTGTTGTGCCATGAAATACACCTCAAGATGTAGGTACCACAGCGGAAAACCACATACCTCCTGAGTGTGTGTTAAATTAATACTTTTATAGTGAGTAAGTTCATCAGGATGAGAATAACAATGTCCCAATACACCATGGTTGTGTCACACACGTTTCAGTAAGTTATGAGCTGTAGCAACATGGTGATACTTCATCAGGATGTAGTCCCCTATAAAGAGGAATGTCTTCAACTCTTGGATATGGGGATGTTGTAGTACCTGACTGCACATTAAGTACTTTAGTGAGTTTTCTTCCATTCCAGTTCACACATCCCTTTATCCTGATTTCACTTGTAGCATGATTTCTTGTTCGCAAATGTCTCATCTTCTACATAGATTTCAGTTCGAAGCAAATTGATGTTTGTTGTCAAAATACAGTGCAGATTAATGAAAAACAAGGAAAGGCAAACAACCTTTGTCGCTTTGACTGTCTGATTGTTTGGTCTATGAATGTACATTTTAATTTGTTTAACTATTAGCACCTCCTTTCCTAGCAGTTTATATTAAGTACTGACAAACTAATCTCCTCAATTTGTCTTTTGTTACTTTTGGAAAAGCCCCTGTGATCCTTGTCTTTGACTGGAGATGCTTTCTTAACTGTGGACCTGATTCTTGGCATTCATTTAGATTTCATGAATTTTAAATCAGGTGGCCCTATGAAGGTTCCAGGAAAGTCTGGATGGTTTCTTAGCTTCTGTTGGGTTTGAATCACAAAAAACGTTCCCTTGCTGTTTTTGCATGGAAGGTTTATGATATAGATATCAGCCAGGGACTCACATTCTCTCTTGGAAACCAAAGCACAAGAATAGCCCTGCCTCTTGGTCTGGCTGGCTGTGATTCCTGGAAGTGGTGGAAAACTGCCTGAGGATTCCCCCTTTGTTTCTCCTGGAACTTGTTCAAAGAGTGTGACACTAGAGTGGTTGCGTCTGTCTCACAAAAAATGGGCAGCAGTTAGATGCAATTAATGCGTAAATGTTATAAGAATAGGTGAATGTTGGATGCTGGTATATTGTTGTGCTGGAGTCAAAGAGGTTTACTTTAGATAAATAAAAAGCCTATGAAGAAGCCAGTGGGTGTTAGGAAGGAGTCACCTTCTCTTGTATATCTCAACTTACTGAACAAAAGAATCATGATGGGTACCTTATGATGATGTATCACATATGACAATAACATGGGTTTGCCATTGCCTGTTCTTCTCATCCTTTTTCCATGGTTCAGAACAAGGCATTAGTGGAGGAGTTTAGTGCCAATGTGCTCTAGTATGACCTGCATTCAAAGATCTGAGGCTGGAGTGTAAAAATACAACTTTTTTTCAGCCTCCTCTGACTCATCAGTCTTACAGGAAGAGCAGAAGTAACATGATCCTGAACTAGGAGGACCTATATCTCTAGTAATTTTTCAAAACTTGTTTGGAGCTCCTCAGAGACAATCTGACGTTTCCAATGTCTGAACCGGAGAAGGGGCTGTTTCATTACTACTGACAATCCTTTGTTTGAAGACTCTCCCTTTGCCAGTTGACTAAAATTAGAAAGACCAGAATAGGAGGTCATTTTCCAGTTTTATGGTCAGGGAGCATGGTTTTCAAAAGGTTTAGTTAGATCTTTTAGGAGGGTATCAAGTCAGATATTTGCTGCTTGTCCTAGCATGGCATGTTTCAATCACAACAGAAAACACTTTCCCTTTTGAAATTGAAAGTGATAGAGTGGAAGTTGCTCTTAAATGGTGAGCTGGTGTTTAACATTATGTGTCAATGTCACCTCTGAAGAACTTAAGATGCGAAAACAAACGTACAACTGTTGTTGCAAATGACCAAGTACCAGTTTGAGCTGTTGTAAAATGCAACATTTTTGGGAAATCAGTCTTTATTTTCAGTGTCATGGAAGTCAGTGGCTGCCACAAGACACATATGAAAGCAGGTTTAGTGGATAGGCACAGCTCAAAAGAAGAACACCTTTCCTTTTTTGTGACAGGCACTGTTCATATCCCAACTGGATGTGTTTGTGAACAGAAACATTTAGGGTTCATGAATGTGTTCTTTCTTCAGGTGAAAATCTAAATCCATTCCTCAATGGTGCTTCCAATTCAACATCATTTTATTTACTTTTCCATTCATTCATTAAATGAGAATCATAATCTTCAGGCCAACAGTTAACTGCAATAAGCTGTACACGAGCTTTACCTGGCTGGAAAGCCAGAAGCCTCCATGACTGAGCCAAGATCTAATGAACCACTTTCCTTCCAAAGACAACACCTCAATGTCTTTATTTTGTACCATATTCCTATGTGTTTGCCTTCCAGATCAGTCCACTCCAGGTCTTATTTATGCCACCCCCTTTCAATCCATTACACAAGTCCTGCCAAAGATTAGGTGGGAAGGAGACAGGGCTTTTATCATATGCCCATGTAGCCCAGGATATTTAAGACCCCTTCTTTTTTTTTGAAAACCTTTATTGGAAAATCAGGAGATACATGCGCAAGCCCACAACCATCATGGCCGGCCACAAAGACAGTCATTAAAAACAGGAGAGTCGTAGGCAATAGGTCAATATGCAAACAGGATACTTCAAAGTACACTATAAGGACTGCGGGGTGCGCGATATAGGATATGAGGTTTTCGTTTTTAAGTTTAGAAGAAGAGAGGGGGCTGCAACAACAAGGACTACACACCTTACATAAAGGACAAAGAAGAAGCAGGGGGGATACACCCCAGTTACAATCGGAGATAGGCTATAAGTACAGCAACTATATAATCAAAGCAGCCGCTGCGAAAAAACTAGACAATAGCAACGATACAGAAAGCAACTTTACCAAGTCCGATCCCCGAGAGCCCACCCCTAAAAAAGGCGAGGAATAGAGGAATATCGAGATGCCGGAAATAGAAAAAGAAAAAAGGTGCGAGACCCAGTGACAGTCAGCCCCACTAAAGAGGAAGACCCTCCCAAAGCCGGAAAAGAGCGATAGGGACCATAGAACAAAACAAACTAAAACAACAAACCCCCCCCCGCACCCGCCACCCTGCACCCCTGTAATGGCTACGGCCTAACCCACTAACAGCGTGCCTGTCGCCCCGGAACAGCCCCACAGTAGGGAAATTATAAAGAGTGGAGGAGGAGAGGAGCAGACCCGCTCCCGGGCACCCGGTGCCCCCTCGCCGGCAATTGAAACATATCGGTACAAGGGGTAAACATTGAATAAGGTATACACAGTCGGGAAAACTACGAGCGGAGCGTGAGCTTTAACACACCGGAAACAGGATTAATCACAAAGCAGTACAGTTCGCATTCCCAAAGCATTCATATCCACTGTAGTAACAACGTCGTGAAAGCAATACCCCTTGCAGCCAAAATCACAAGCAAAAATGAAAGCCAACCTATAGCAGTCCCTCGGCCCTTCCCATACATGATATTATATGAGCACAGAATGTGAACTAGAGCAGCAAGAATCAGATCAAAGTAACATATCAAGGGACAGAGTCAACTAGGCGCAGCATCAAAGAAGACAACGTATCAAGCAGCCCTCACAGTATCAGCACAAAGGACGATGACCCAGAGGGGAGATATCTATCCTTGTCCAGTCTTGCTTAAAGTACCAGAACCAGCAACAGTACCAATCTCTAGCAAGTGCGGCGGGCGAGACCAGTTAGTGAAACAGACCTTCCACACTCCATGCCACGAAGCAACACAGGAGAACCCCAATTCAATGTCAAAATACAGCAGGAACAGCACCAGGATATCAAGCAACAGGTCGTTGGGGAAGGATATTGCAGCCAGGTCCAGGCTAGCATGTCCAGAACGTCCAGTGCATCCAATAGTACACGTATGGAAAGTCCCAAGACACCGTGTTTCCGACCCTCCAGCTGCGGTAATAGGCGCCATCTTGAAGCCTCCTGGCGCCGAAGACGGCGTCTCACTGTGCACGAACGGGCCAGCCGATATCATTGGCTCCACCGCGAGGATCATGGTATCCAACTTGCCCCCCAGCAATAGGGCGCCCTGCACCAAGGTGTCACGAAGGGCAGCTAGAGAGGCCAGCAAAGCGTCAAGGTGCAAACCAGTTCTGTGCCCCCCGTGTGTTCTGGTCTCCTTCTCCATAGTAGCACGGGTCAGATCAGGACCGGTGTGGGGCCGTGGCACGGGCAGCAAGGCGGCGAGCAATGTACCTCCCCCGGCAGGGCCACCGAGATCAAGCAAAAGGCACCGCTGGAATTCGTGCAGCTGAAGGGCGGCTCGTAGGAAATTAGGGAGCCTCCTGCCAGAAGCGGGATGGTTAGGAGAATATCTCTCGGCGGAGAGAGAGTGGATACAATGTTGCACTGTCCGGTTACACGGGGGAACAGGGAGAGTCTCGGTCTTCACACGTAGTAACAGACCGCCAACATAGGCCTGCCAGGAAAATCGCCGCCACACGCCTCCTCAGAGCTGACCGGTCCCTCCAGGCCAAAGGCGGCCGTTGTTGTTTACTCGGGGACCAGCCTCGCAAGATGGCCGAGTCCCCGGTCTCAGGGCTGCTGCGGGCCGCTAGCGTCGCCGACGTTATCTCGCCTCCAGAAGCAGGCACGGACCTCGGGATTGCGCCCTCAATGATCGGGCGCTTTCATGTCCCCGTACCCTCCGTCTTGCCGCGGTAGTTCACGCGGGATGCGGTCTCGAGAGGAGATGATGATCGGAGCCGAGGGACTAGGCGGCCATTGCGGTCGCCGGCTTGGCTCCTCCCCAAGACCCCTTCTTTTTTTTTAATTCTTATGTTCACTTGGAAGGTTCTTGTGGAGTCCCATTGTTTGTTAGAATTTCATAGATCAGTTCCCCCCTCAATATAGCCTCCTTGAGGGGGGTCTTTTGCCAAAGTAAGCATTCTGCCTTCTTTGTTTCAGACCTTTCCTGTAGTCCACAGAGACACATAAAGGGTATTAATGTTTTGTGATAAAAGATGCAGACGGTTCCTCAGATTGTTATTTATAGTATGATGCAAGAGCATCCCCCCATGCTTTCATGTTTGCTTTACCTCTTTGGGTGGGGCATCCGGAAGCTGTGGAGGTATGTGCTATGATTCATAAATTGTGCTCAAATAAGTAACAAAGAAATCTATGAGTGGTACAGTTTTTTTCAATGTCTGGTGTATGTTGTGGGACAAGGTCATAGCTGACTGAAAGAAATGTTGTACCAATGTAACAATAAAGAAACATTTTGATGTAATATTATAATTGCTTATCAGCAATATCCAGTACATCAAGTTATTACAGTGGATCACAGCTCTAAACCATGATCAGGTTACTACATCAGTACTCAACACAGAAAGAAGCATTTAGGTAAGTTTTATTTTAGACTCTCATGGGAAGATGGGCATAGAAATAGAAAATATATTATTTTGATGCGAGGGGCATGCACGTTTACGCACTAGTGTAATTATCTTCAATAGTGTGGCCATTCCTCATGACAGTGAGGACTGTGGTGACAGATAAAGAACATGATCTAATGGAGATGGTCAATAAGCAATCAGAACACGACCTTTTCACTAGTACACTGACTTTCAGATGTGTTCATTTTTCTTGTTTCCATGAGAAATACGGTATATACTGTGGGTTCTATATTTTTAGCTGTTTGTTATAAACGTAATATTTATTTAGAGGCTTTGTAACACTGTATGTCCCCTAGTGGTTACTTCAGAGAATTCAAGGTCTCAGCTACATGTGTGCATCTGAGAAGTGGAAGGTAATCAGAATCTACCTTAAGGTTGGAAACTTGCTGACGTCTTTATTAGGAACCCTTCCTAGTGCGCTGTTCATCAGTTGTATATGTTTGAATAGGGTACTTTTAAGTTGTTTTGTTAAGTGCTTGTCGGTACGTTTAGTTCTCAAGTGTGAGCTAAAGTGTTCAATAGTGCAGGACTCTAGACACCCAGAAATTTCAAGCTTCAGTGATTAATTCATTGTGAAATAATGAGTGAATGTGTCTGGGCAACGATTGGAAGTTTCCGGTTGGCATGCAGTGGGATTGAATTGGCCAAAGAAAGTTTTGCCACTTCGCCTGGTAAGCTATTTGTACTACACCAAGGATCTTAAATTTGATCCTTGCTTTCGCCAGAAGCCAGTGTAAGATGCTAGTGCTGATTTAATCTGGTCCCATTTGTGCAAGTTCTGGCACATTCTGTCTACAGGGTATTGCCATTTTTGCACCCTGCCTATTAGGTGCACTGGGATCCCATGAGATGGAGAGGAGCAGGAGGTTTTCCTTAAGATGAGCAGATTCATGTTAACCCCTTGAACATCTTGACCTGGGACCTAAGGATAATGTCAGCACTGAAGATGATATCCGTGTTTCTAACTTTTGGTGATGTAGCTCGAGGTATTCCGAAATTTTGGGCAAAGACAAAGTGTTCAATCAGTCCCCCAAAAATGTAAATATAGACTTTCTGTGACACATGAAGATCTCAATGTTGGTGTCACATAAGTGAGAGTCAGGATACAACGTATGCTTGTGCGCGTGTGTCAGAGGTGGCTCCCCCGTTATGGCGGAGGAGCACCACCCCAATGAAAAATATAACGATTATAAAACTACTTTATTTTCATTTCATTTTTCATTACTCCCAGCCGAGGTTAGGGCGGGGATGGGGCCATCCTGCCAAGCGTCGCACTGCAGGAGGAGTGTTCGGGCAATTGAAAGTGCGCATATCTGTTTGGCCGGCTGTTCCTGGTCGGCCAAACAGACATGCGCGCTCATGTTCCTCCAACCATCTGTGTTGCACAGACGAGTTGGAGAAAAGCCCCAGGCTCCTTGGGTCTGAGCAAGCATCAAGCCAGCACACCAAGGCCAATCACAGTGCTGAACCCCTTGGAATTACCAGCACGAGAGCAGCGCTGTTATTGCCCCAACACTCCAAAATTGGAGCAGCTGCCACGGGGGGGGGGGGGAGGCAGAGGGGAGGGGGTGCGTGCTTGCATGCCTGTGTGTATGTGTAAAAAAGAAAATGCTTTTCTCTGTACATTAAGTTTTTGGTCTTTATTTTCTTTTGATAATCAGAATGCAGGCATTTTATTTTCTTTTAGTCGTGTTTCCAATATCCGTCATGGATTGAACAGCTCGTCTTCGAAATAATGGTTTGGAAACAGGCGGTGAAAATATTTCAAACATGCTGTTCTGAGGCACGAACAAAGAATAATTCGTATAAAGCACTTCGGATCCAGCAGAATGTGCACGGGGGTAGTAGGGGGGAAAGGCAAAGAATCAAATAAATTAAGACTGATGGGGCCATTTTTGAAGCTTCATATTGTATCATCAGAACGCTATGCAATTCCAATTTGCGCAACATTTCATTACCTCATCAATTATAGTAGAAATGAAGTATTCCAAAGCAGGCATATGGTAACAATCAAAAATTACATTTTGGTATTGTTCACTGTCAAGAATGTGGTTAAAAAAAACAGAGTGTATTTTACTTGCATACTGAAACCCATCATAGTTGAGGTTGCACCGCAGTTTCTATTTTATTTATGATTTTTTTTGGCTTCCTGTAGTTCTGGCCTCTGCTCAAAGATTCACACTAAAACTTTCCAATACATTGTATTGTTTGCTCTGATTTTAATTGGCAAGAATAGAGAGTAGTGGTCAAGGGAGTCCATGTTATTAGAGATCCCGAATATATTAATTCCCTTTCAATACCACTAAAGAACTCATTCCTCACACTGGGCTCTACTAAGGTTTGGTGGAACTTCGACTCATTGCTATGTTCCTTAGATGTACCTATTATTTGGTAGTAGTTTTACATGTCAAGATTCTATTCAGCAATTTTCTAGATAGCTAAGATATGTTCCATCCCAATCACACACCTTCATTAGAAACCGTCTTGCTGCTCTTTACTTGCAACCACAAAATGAAAGGAACCCTAAATACAACTAAAAGAATGTCTTTCATTACAATGTCCAAGAAATACCAACAAGTTTGCAAAATCTCAAAGTTCTTACTTTGGCTACATAAGGTATTGAAGAAACCAAAAAGCAGCCAAAGAGGTCCTCTATATAGATTCTGTATCAATTCACTGCAAGCAGTCACCATCTATTTACACCTGCACTGCACAATGTTGTTGTATATGTATATTAACATCTGGAATTTAGAGCTTTGGTCTGAAATGCAGCATCCTGCCATCCTAAAACATGAAAGGCCCTTCTTGTGACCAACATGGCTGGAATAGCTCTACTAGAACCTCCAAGCCTGCAAAGTGCTCAGATTAGATTGTCCTGTCTCTGCCCAGTGAGGGGTGAGAGCAGATATTGCCCAGTCTGCGGCATGTTAATTCTCTCGCTTGTTTCCAATTAGCTAGGCTCCCCAAGTAACACATGCTAGCATGTTGATTTGCTTGCTAAACTTGGTGGGTCATCCAGCTTAGAAAGAGTCCCAACAGTAAGCATTGTCAAGGACCTATCTCCATCCCTTGGTTAAGGAGCTTTGTCTCAAAATGGAAAAATTCCTTGGAGTGAATAATGTAAAAAGTTGCACTTAACATAAATTCTGCTCAGTGCACTATGGAAGATACTGCTGTTGGGGTAAACATATTCTGGCAAGAGGAGGTATTGATATGAACCATTTACTCTCAGGGCTGTGTATTCCTCACTTTATCCAAATAACCCCTTCATGGACACACTTCCACCCCTCTCACTATGGGTGGACCCCTCTAACATCTCCAGTGATGCTGGGCTGCAGCCGCGGTCGGTAGTGGGAGTACCTGCCGGGCGGTGACGTGGGGATGGGCAGGGTGGTGGGTAGTAAACTATGCATTACAGAGGTTTACAGGTAAGTAAACATATAAATAAATAAAACGAATTTCGTTGTGTGCACTGCATCCCACTACCGACCGCGGCTGCTGGGCTGTCAATTTACTGGCATTAGCATTGTCAAACATCCACTCACCAGTTGATCTTTCTGAGGTCAGGTAATATACAGCTATAAAAACCTGTTTATTTAATTATGTATTTATTTAAATTACTTGTAAAGCACACTGCCACCTAGCAGGTATACTTGCGCTGTATTATTCATCGACGAGATGGGGGGTGCCATTCAGTGTGCCAGTGTTCCACAACTATCATACTAGGTTTAAGTCTTGAACCACACTTTGACCTTTAGGAAAAAGCCATGTTTTAAGTTCTTTCCTAAAGTGTATTAAATCAGCAGAAACTTTTGGTTGTCTGGGAGTTCATTCCATAGTCAAGCTGCTTCTATCATGAAAGCTCGTCCCCCCTAGTCTGGATTTAGGTCTTGCCTAGCGACGCAGCGCATGCGCTGTCGCTCCTTGGGAGATCTATTGTCGTTGCTTTAGCTTGCGAAGCAAGAGTGGCATCTCCACGTGCTGCACGGCATTCTAAGCATTAGGATCGTAGAGAAAGGTGCGCCACGGTCACGTGGCCGTGGCTTTGAGGAACTACAAAGCCCATAAGGCTCCATGCCCTGCCTGCACAGTAGGATTTACAGTGCACTAGATCGGGGCTGTACACATGTACATGCCGACAGGCACTGAGTCACAGAAAACAAAGCTTTTGTTGCAGAAACATGTATATCTGAGACACTTCAGGAGAAGAACATGGATTTCAAAAGATGCACACTTTCTGTGATGTCTGTCTCCAGGAAAGCACCGGCTACCATTAGAGAAGCTGAAAGAAGAGAAGCCATAGAGACGTGGACTCATCTTTATGAGAATGCTTGCCATCCCAAAACTTTCCCACAGCGCTCCTTGCACCACCGAATGTTTAATACCGCTAACTCGACTTGTTAGGTACGTTACACTATCTATGGAGTATAGATGAGTAGCTGCCATAATGTCCGTAGCCAACATAGCATCTTCCACAATGCAACAACATATTGCCTGATCAAAAATGTGAAACTACAAACCCCAGAATGCAATTATTTATGGCTAAAAAACACATGTCTAGCAAAAGAGGTCAAACACAGTAGGAAAGGCAATTGGTGACACAGGCTATACAGGTGCAAATAAATGAGTCAAGTGAAAATAATTTAGCGTTTCGCAGCATTCAAGGTCGCCACGCTCAGCATTACACCAGCTCTCCTTGCAAGCACCTTTGTTTCATGCTTTGCACTTTTACCGAGTCTGGCAGTTGAGTCGACAGAATGCATCCTCAGCCGTCAAGGGAGCAGCTCTGACTACATATTTCTAAGAGTCAGGACAGGGAACAACTGTGAGGCTCGTCTCTCTATAAAGAGGACACCACTTGCTTATTGACCTGCAGCGCCTGGGAAAAGGCACTTTTGCAATCAAGAGCCTGTGATCACTGGAGATGCTATATGTACATGGAAAAAGGATGATGTTGGTGGGTTCTAGTTTTAATAGGAATGGCCATCTTTAACTTGCAGAATGTTACGTTTTGTGCAATACAATTGTGTTACTCATTTATTTATTAGACAGCTCTGTTATAGGTAGAGAATGTGGCTTTATGTCCAGAGCTGCCGACTTCGAATCTGGAGAACCAGGTTCCAGTCCTGGCATGGGCTCAATTTACTGAGATTCCAGGTATCTCCCCGTACCTTAAAAAAGAAGATATCTGCCTTTGTGTAAAGTAAGTGATGCTCGCGTAAAGCGATTCTGATGATGATTCTGGGCAGAGCTCGCGTTTCACAAATCTGTACCAAAGGTAATTGTATCCCAAGCTTTAAGTGGGATTAACAAGCATTTGCAATGCAATAGGTCTTGCATTTACGCGAGTTTAGGCTATTGGCATTGTAATTGACAATGCCTTTTATTTATGTTTTAAAAAACATAACATACAAAATCGGCATTGTCAGTTAGAATGCCAATAGCTCCAACTCGCATAATTGGGAGGCCAATTGCATTGCAAATGCTTGTTCTAAATCTGGTCACACTGACCATCTCTGCTGAAAATAAGCATAAGCGCCTGTTAGGGACATACCATTTTAGTCTCTTCTCCAGGTGAATTGGTCCAGTACCAAGAAGGGCTTTAAAGACGATGCAGAGAGATTAAAAGAACTAACATCTCTGCCCATTCTCATACTTTATTGATTGCTGTAGCAAGAAATGCCTATGTATTTTTTAATGTTTTTATCAATGGAGTCTGCTGCTGCTGCTATTGAGAAGAGAGATATCTTCCCACGTTCACATAACTCATCCCCAAATTCACGGATTTCCGAGAAAAAGCCCATCAGAGCTTTTCCAAAACACTTCCACTTGGAACTGGTGGTAAAATTCCAGCCAACCTACCTAGATGCATAAATTCAATATTATACATCAACAAGGAAGCCTGGAACTATGCCGCCGCAACAAAGAGCTTGGTATGCTGCACACAAACAAAGCTCAAGAAGCTTAGTCTGAAGTGAACACCTGCCAGTTTGCTCTTTACACACAGAAATGCAGTCAAATGGCTGCGGCGATCATCTTGACAGAATGATGTTCATGGATTTTGACCGAAATATTTGTTTTATTAGTTGTCAAATAAAGGCTAATTACGGTTCATATTGAATCAGGACTGTGTATTGTATCATACAATTATCATGAGCGTCAAATAACCCGGTTATCATGTTAAATATTATAAACCAGTACAAGTGGCTAACATTTCCGTACAGCAGTACACACATTCTGCATCACTTTTTACATTACACCACTGCTATGGAACCCATTGCTAGTGCAAGGAGAGATGTGCAAGGGCACTAAACATCTATGAGGACCCAGAGATCCACTGTAAGCCATAATGATATATCGTATAGTGATAAAACCAGACAAAAGTGCAGAAGAGTCAGAAGAAAGAATCTGGACACGATCATCGCATTCTACCATCCAAATATGGGTCACCCTGGAGTAGTATAGTACCCCATTCTGTTAACTCCTACCAGAATAAGATGTTCCCTGCATTACATTATTCAGGGTATGGAATGTTCATCCTGCTGGGTCTTAGCTATGTGTGCGGCATACATGCAATTTGATGCTACAGAGTAGATATGCTTCTGGGTTCTATAACTGATCATGTAATAGATATTCAGGTTTTGACCATATTTTTTTCAAAATAATCTTGTCTGAGGGCCTTCACTCCCTGCCCCAAAACAGGCGCAATACAGCTCTAGTATTTCAACATCTCCTGGGTTGTTTATTATTCCCAGTCTGTCAAATTCCCTATGTATAAATGCTTTTTTGATCAAATATACCACTCCCTGTGAAAGAAAATAGCACGTTCTGTCTTTCTGGCAAGTGAAGTCTCTAGAAATGTTCAACAGTGGAGGGCGGCACAGATAGAGAACGGGGCTAGCAATAACACAGACAAAAGAAATCACCAAATGAGCATGCTTAGACCCCTGCATGTGACTTTTACTTACAAACATCATTACTTTTTTCTAAGAAAAAAAGTGACTATGAAAACCTGCTGTGAATATGTGTCTTTGAAAGAGGTTCTGGTTTTTAGGGCTCAAGGCTCATTTGTGTAGCCATGGATCTTTGAGCAGTTTTTGGGCCATGGAAGTCACAATGGCTCCGTCTTATGTGCTGCATTCTTTCATAGGGGCTGGAAGTAGTGGTGTTGGGGGGGGGGGGGGGGTGCTACATCACCCCCTCCAAAAACTTGCTGGGGTTCTGAAGGTTAAAGATGGCTTTAAATGCTGCTTTTATCTTACCAAATTTCTATGTATTTAAAGAAAGTGGTCAAAAGCCACGATGTGCGTTCTGACAAACGCTTACTACTTTTACATGGAGGCTGGTGTCTACTTTTCTTTCTCTGACGTCGGGAATTTTGTATAATGAGCTATCTAACAATCTTCCTGGTGTGAATTAAAGGCTGCAGTATGTCAGCTTTTCTGTACCACAACACATTTAAATACCTGTGAAAGAACTGTCAAAACATTTAAAAATGTATCATTTAGATCATTTCTATTAGGATCAAAACAATCAAGACACATTACTTCATGATGTTGAAATGATAGATATTTGCTGAAACTCAATTTCCATACATTATGTTCTGTGCCCGATATAGTTTTATTAGTAAAAGTACATCTCAGTGCGAATTTGGCAGCCAGTTCAGTGGAAACTCACCACTGGCTACACGCAACACCTTTACCACTTGACTACTGAATTAGCAGGGGGTCAGATGCTATACTTTTATTTAATCGGCTTCACTTATGCTGGGATTTTTCATAATCTCTATTACTTCAGTGATTTAACATTGATAGCAGCAGGGCTTTAAGTGGGATGAAAAAACTGGGGCGTCTCTCATAGGGCCGTGGCCGCTGTGATTAAGGGCGGGGCTTAACACGCTACAGCTAAAAATTTGTGCTTCGCAGAGTGCCCCACCCCACTAGTATTTTGCTGCTTCTGTTCATTTATCCAGACATATAACCCAAGTAACATAACACCTTCACCAAGCCAGGACTATTGGTTTTGTCAATGGGTGTTAGTTGCATAAGATAAATAAGCAACAACTATCACTTCGTTGTATAGAATATTGAAAATGCTTGCAGCTCTTGTGGGCAAAGATGTGTCATTAGGAAAAAAAAAGCCGAACTTTGAGCTGAGAAAACAGGTTCGAGCCTGACGTCCTGTGATTCAAAAAAACGAATGTGCCCTTGTGCAATGTAGCTGGTGCTCATGTATAGCGCTCCAAGTTTGCAGTATACAAAACTGAAAAACGAGTCTATTAGAAGCTACATCAAAGGCAGTGACGGGTCGTACTATTGCATAGTTAAGGTTTTTTTTTTCACTCTGACTGTAAAAATGGAGAGCCCGATAGGGACCCGTTTCGGCACCTGCTTAACACCAGCAGGACCTGGCTCACTTAAAGCTCTGGATGGCAGCATCCCCCCCAATTTCGAAAATGGTTTCAGTCCTGGCGCATTCAGTCTCCGCATCTTTTCTCACCCTTGCCCACGGTCTGTATTCCTTCCTCTCAGACCCCATGGATGACAAGACAGACAACAGCAGATGTAATCGCAGCCCCCCCCCCCCCCCTTCTTCTCTCTTCCCATCTCCAGGAGCTTCACAATCGAGTGCATGATCTGACCCCTGGATTTCATTTTCTCGAAGACTAACGCGTTTTATCTTCACTCTCAAACTTACTCCGGGGCGCATCCGTGTGCCCGGTTCCACACATGGAAAAGGTCAGTCTGCTGAAGCAAAACACAGATCGTTTCATAGCACGCGTTTTACATTTCACCCTAACCGCAGGCCATATGCAATCCTGACTCTTTTCCTCGTTGTACCGAAGGCATTAAATAGAAGGATGCTCTTTGAAATGCAAAGTTACTTTTCTCGTGCGTCTGCTTTCATTTCCACCTCAAAACTCAGAGGTTGCGTAGCAGCGCTGCGTCACTCCAAAAGAAAGCAGTTTTGAAAACCCGAATAACTATAATGTTGCCTGTTAACACCACAAGAGTGAATTATGCTCGTATCTGACGTAAAAGAAAACCTATATGCAAAGAAAAAGACCCCAAGCGTGAGAAAGGAAGTCGTCCCCGTCTACGTGTGGTCGCTCGGCCATTATGTGTAAATCTGACGTCTGTCTGTGCCAGAATGGTCCGTGTGTGGAACAGGGGCGCAACGCAGACCGCTACAGCAACGGGCCCTAGCCCTTTGGATGGGGGGGATCCCTTTAGAGTACCCCCATTCATCCCAAGACCAATGAATATTTTAAAGAGATGGGAGGCTCAGGGGGCCCTTACACATTCTGCGGGGGGGTGGGGCGGCGGGAGTGACATCATTTTACGCAACGTATCTGCTGCTGGACCCAGTGCCACTCGAGCAGATAGATGCACAAGGGCTCGCAAAATGGAGGCGGTTAATATGCTCGGCACCTTCTCTCATTTATTCAGTCGGAAAAAAAAGTACACGCAGTTAATGAGATGATCCCACTGCTCGTTTTCTCTCCGTCGGTAATGAGGTCTTCGTTGGGTAAATGGAAGCGGCTCATAATGACGCTTTCTGTTTTCTCTCCATTATTGTCGCCGCTGTTCATTCAGCCTCGCCATCTGTGAACAGGCATGAGCAGTATCACGGATACCGTTCTTTTCTTTCTGCTGATACACGCCAAACTCGTGATGTCATCTGCTTTCCCTTTTCTTTCTTGCGCCTGCTTCTTGTTATATCTCTGAAAGTTTTCACAGTCAAGCAGGGAAACAAGCTAACTTCTGTGGCTCAACTTGGCACGTCCCAAATAGCTTGTAAATGCGCCGTGCGCTTCCAGTCCAGCTGTGATTGACAGCCCAAAAATAGGCTGTTAAATTGTGGCAGATTTTCATCTCGCTGCTTGAAAGGTATTACTAAACAGCGTTCAAGGCAGTCTGGAAGGAATCTCAAACGCGGAAAATCAGGCAGCTTCCGGCCTTTACGTTAGGTCTCGTCAAAATCATCGTTTTTATTTGCACTTTTACACCGCGCTGGAAACACCTGTTTGGTTATGCTTTTTACGTTTGATGTGTGCCGATTTTATCCAAAAGATGGCTTCATGGCAAGAGCTGATATTAAAAAAAATGCTACTATGGAATCGGACCATTCAGTGTTATTTATGTAACAGCTGAGGTTTCAAATAGTTAAGGAGTTATGAGGGGTTAAGTAATCTGGGAAAGTTACTACTATAGTTAGTGGTAAATGTACTAGGCAATAGGTTAGAGCAGGGTAGATTACTCTGGGGTACGATGGGGTAGTGATCCTAGGCAAGTGGAAGTAGAATAAGTATTCAGGTATATATAGGGTTAGGTATAGGCTGGGTAACTGAGGATCAAAGGCTACAGCTAGGGTAGAAGTACTAGGGTAGTATAATGGGTAGAAGTGCTAGAGTACTTGTGTAGGATACCACAGTAAAGGTAAGCATAGAGGTACTAGAGCAAAGATGAGTGTAAATAATGCTAGAGATAAAAAAAAGCCAGGGAATAGGTGTGGGTAGAAGTATTGGGATTGAGGTACAAAGATAGAGAAATTATGGCACAAGTGGGATAGTGGTATTAGGGCTTAGAATGGGTAGAGATAGTATGGTGTAGACAGTAAAAGAGGAATTAGGGTATATGGAAGCATTAGGTTATAGGTATGGGTAGAGGTGCTACCGTATTTGTGGTGTAGAGATTCCAGGTATATAGGTAAGGGTAGAGGAAATATTGAGAGGGATAGGTACACTAGGAAATCGATATGGGTAGACCTATTGAGGTACAGGAAGAGGACTGAGGTATTAGGGTGCCTGTAGAGGAAAAATACTAAGGTATTGGCTAGGGGTAGCTTTACTAAGCCATAATGGTAATGTTAAAGGTATTAGCCTATAGGTAGGGGAGATGTACTCGAGTATAAGAAGTTGTACAATGTTTTTTTATTCCTGTGGTGATAAACATATTAGTGTAAAGAGAGAGGTAATAGACAAGAGTGAACAAACATAATAGAGCGAAAAGGGGAGAAGCAACTGGCCTGGGCCTCTGAAGACCGGTAAAGAGAGACAAAAAATATATGGTAGGCTGAGAGGGAAAGAAAAGGCATATACGTGTGTTCACCTATGAAATCGAAACAAGGAATTTATGTTCTCCTGGAAAAAACACTGAAGACATTTCTTCAAAAACAAATAAGAACATTCACTGGGATGGATTCAGTAACCTGGAAATGGAAGTAATTTCTAAACCATTTAAGAAAAGGGTTAATGTAGAACCTTGTGCTACAACAGATTTCCTAAGTGCGTTTGTCTACTGAATCACAAAAATCATATGAACAGTGATACAGATTGAAGGCCATATAACCGCACCAGAGTGCAGCAACTTTTATGCTGGGGGAACTCATCACCAGGATGATAAACTCGACACTAGACTACCAAATCACAACATTTCAAACCTCAAACCCCTATGATGCCAATGGGAATTATTTATTTAGTATATTGTAGAATTCAAATTAATGCTCTAAAGGAACTCTGAACTTAAAATCATTCTCAACAAAAGCTAACAGGTGGCGGCACGACATGTTTCACAGAGTTGTTCTTTCAGCAACAAATTAACACGACTAAGGTTTAAAGAATACCTTATGATCATTGGGTCTGTCCAACTACAAGGCTGCCACTACCAAATGTATATATGAAATGAGAGCAGCACCATCACTACATTTACAGATGGCATACGCATGACAATCCTTTCAAGGCACTTGAGAGGAGTTCCTGGATAAGTTGTCAATTCTGCTCATGGTCACTCGCCGAAGTCCTAGACAAGGAGATCAGTGGGTGGCGCCATAGCTGAACTGACAGGATGAGAAAAAAATTCTTATGTTCACATGTTTTATGATGCAGCAGACCTGGTGCTAAACAGAAATACTGTTAAGAAGTTATTTCCTTCAGAATTCTTCAATATGAAGAAAATGAGAATGACATATGACCTCCCCGGTTATAGGGCAATTGACAGAAGGCTAAAAAGGATGTTAGCCTATGTTCATAGCATGCTTTCGGATTTGCCACAACAGTCCCTCCATTCAGGTAGATAGGACAAATATGTCATGGTGAATGCAGTCACAGTCAAGCGTAGGATAACAAAGTCTAGTTTTATTGGTTGGTAAGAGAAGGTATGAGAAATTTCAGAGCCACTTATAGCTGAAGATGCAGAAGGCGGCTACTAGAAGCACTTACTCCAGTTGAACAATGGTGGCAGTAATATGTTAGTACATAGCCTAGTGCAACTAATGATAGTACATATACTAGTGTGATCCTCCTGGAGCACTATGGGTTTGTTTTTTAAACATTTTATGGGCATTTTGTTTTACAACTTATGACATCAGTAATGGTTGTGAGCCCGTTGTGCTGGTTAGAGATCTTTGATACTTTTCTCATTTTCCTGTGTCGCCGCTCATTGCCATCTTTACTTATCTAGTTTCTATGACTCAATTTCACAGCAGACAATTAAAAGATGGTGATGGTGTATAGCATCTTAGTGGGCTTTCAATACTGCTTGGACAGCCAGATGGGGCTGATCACATATAATCCATTCTTCACCAGAAACAATCCCTTCTAAAAAGAAAGTTCTCCTTTAAAAAAAAAATGCCAACCACAGTGATAGATTCCCCAACACCATTTTCCTCCTTCAATTAAGGAATAAGCTGCTCCTATATTGATTTTAACAGCCTGTGACAGCAGTGAACCCGCCGCACTTCCAGCCTGTAACACTAGCCTGCAGGCTCAGGTGGGGACTTCAACTCCCAAGGGTACAACGTGCCAAGGGAAGGAGCCAACGTGTTTCCAAGTGCCAGGAGGCGCATAAAGGGCGGCTGGGGCTCCCGCAGTCTTGGAGCCCGTGACAGCAGTGAACCCGTGATAGCAGTCAACCCGCCGCACTTTCAGCCTGAAACACCAGTCCGCAGCCTCAGGTGGGGACTTCAACTCCCAGGGTACAACGTGCCAAGGGAAGGAGCCAACGTGTTTCCAAGTGCCAGGAGGCGCATAAAGGGCGGCTGGGGCTCCCGCAGTCTTGGAGCCCGTGACAGCAGTGAACCCGTGATAGCAGTGAACCCGCCGCACTTTCAGCCTGTAACACTAGCCCGCAGCCTCAGGTGGGGACTTCAACTCCCAGGGTACAACGAGCCAAGGGAAGGAGCCAACGAGTTTCCGAGTGCTAGGAGGGGCATAAAGGGAGGCTGGGGCTCCCGCAGCGAGGGAGCCCGTGACAGCAGTGAACAGCAACTATTTACTAATAGTGCTGTAGTGGAGTATGTGTCCATGAAATCTTTATTCAGCAGTCGAAGAAAACAGTGTCCTATGCAGACAAGGTCATTTAACACATTTCTTTATTTGATGGTTTAGTCTGATATGGAGTATCGTTTTACAAGGTTGCCATCATTGGTTGAAACTCGAATTTAGATAAGGATGCAAAAGGACATATTTCTTATTGCAGTTGAATGACAACATCTTAAGCTGGAAGCGAATTACCAGGCTACATTGATAGTGTGTAATGTAATGTAATGTAATGTAAAAAATTCTTATAAAGCACAGCTTACACCGGACGGTTTCTTGGCGCTGTTCACTTATTCGGTAAGAGGCATAAGGGGGAGGTGAGAAGTGCTTATGTGTAGATGCTGCGGAAGAGGTGAGTTTTGAGGAGAGTCCTAAAGTGAGGGTAGGAAGGGGAGAGTCTAAGTTCCAGCGGGAGAGAGTTCCAGAATGAGGGGGCCAGGAAAGAGAATCTGAGACCTCCGTGTTTTTTGCGCCTGAACATAGGCGTCTGGAGGAGCGCATGGTGAGAAGATCGGAGGTGCCTGGAGGGGGCGTAAGGGTGCAGAAGGGAGGAGATGAAGGAGGGACCGATGCCGGCCAGAGATTTGTGTAATGCAAAGGAAGTAAAAAGTGTACACCCTTTTATAGTAATATCTTTCCAGCACAAGATGCCTACACAAATGATTCCCTCCCTATGAGTTTTTGGTCTTTCATTATCTTTGGCCATCAGTCACTAGAATATTTACACCGACAGGGCATCTTGAGCATAATACGGCAAAGGAGACCAGCTGCATTGCTCACGCTGCTTAATGAGGTGGATAAGAATGCTCACCTTGGCAACATGATCTCAGCAACATCAGCATACGCAAGGACCTAACAATCATGTTCTCAGAGGAGATTATTTAGAAACCTTGTAAATAATCATCGCCTCAATTACTTCTATGACCCCAGTATCTCACCCTTAATTGTTTATACTAATCCAGCAATGCACATGTTTGTAAATCAGATGTTCACCCCTTGAGGCATTTTGGTGCTAAATAATAGATTTTTTTTATTGTTACCAAACTCAATGGTACTATGTTTTACTAACATGGCATGGAGCGGTACCAGAATATCCTTCTCAGAATACTACCTGATGCAAAGATTGTATCCTAAATATAGCATACAAAAATGTTGCCTTATTGAAATATATAATACAACATCTACATTCAGCTAATTGTTTTTTACAACAATATTTAGAACTAAAAATTTATGTCAGATATTTCTGTATGCAAAGGTCCAACTCACTGAAGACAATCACTTCCTGAAACAACTATAACAACATCCTAATATTTGTATTAAAATGTAAAAAACATTCAGCTAATGAAAGCCCTTGTAGCCGTATCAAAATATGTTGTACTATAGTAAGCAATCAACTTTTTCACCCTGTTGTGGTCATGAGGAAGCTTGCAAGCTCGATGTAATATTATTTCCCCACTTTTGGAAACGATTGAAGATACGTTCCTCTCCTGCAATCCCAGCCCAAGATGATAAAAGCAGAAGCAACACAGAATAGGACCTGCTTTGGCATTGTTCATTGCCAGGTATGCAGCAGTCTTCGAAATGGAATTGCAAAACACATCAGTCCAGGGTTTTCAATTAAGCCAGAGACAGTTTGCGTTCACATTTTCTGTCCTAAATAGCCCTGGGGTGCATATTCAATTAAATCATGGGGTGGAACCGTGTTCATCATCTGATTTCATTAAGAAAGACCTTTATTGATCGCAAAACACTCCACAGGTTATGGTGCAAACTCTTTCATTTATGTTCAGTGGCATAAACAAGATTAATACCCTTTTCAATCACAATGTTTCAGCGGGAATGTTTGACTATGTGGAAATATTTTGACAGAGAATAATAGCTAACATTTATTCTGACAACGGTCTAAAGCTGCCGCATGTTTCACAAGGAATGTTGGCATATTGATTTAATTTCGAAAGTTTCTTCTGCATATTGCAAGGCGCGTTGAAATAAAAACACTTGGCATTCAGCTGCGAAAATTGGCTTGCTATCTTTACATAGTCAGAGGAAAAATTCAACTATAAATGTATTAAAATGTAAATACCAATAAGTCTGCTGAAAAGAAAAATCTTGTGTCTTTTGAAAACATTTTCGAAGATGTTTCCCAGGAAGAGTGTCAGAATGTATAGCATATGGTAAGACTTTTAGAGAAGGCTGAGTCCATGGAAACTTAATATTATATACAATATATAAAAATTTTGAATGAATAGGCACATAAAACATGAAGGACACTATTGCAGAAATGGTGCCCTAGATTACAGAATACATGAGAGGAATAGCCACTAATTTAAGACCCTTTCTATAGGAGCCGGCCACCAGTTCTCGACCAATCAGCGCCTACTACGTCAAGAAATTCTGATTTAGAATATTATTATTAATTGTTCTCACCTGACTGGTCTACGTAATTGGCTGTTCACATTTCCTTATTGGTACCCCCTCGAGGAATTTAATAGTTACTACTACTTTTCTTGTGCAAGTCTAATGATTTCAACAAAAGCGTTAGACTTAAAAAAAAAAAATTGCCTGGAGTGATAGGGCATACATCACCCAAAATAAGTGCAGCCTCTCTTATTTTCTTGGGTGGTATATGCAATGGGGCACTGATTGGTCTCCCCAATTTAGCATCAAACCTTGGAGACTGGGCTCACACCATTTTCCCTCCAAATTGGCAGAAGCCAATTACATTCTGTAATCCATGTCACTAACACCATGTGAGAAAACGTTCTATCCAACCTTGCAAATAATATTTATTAGGTGGAGCCTATACAGCGTGCACGCACATTCTGCAAGACCTTATGTACTCGATAAAGGACTTAGCTCCTGTCTGCTGCCTTCCCATTTGTTCAGTGCAGTGTCACTCTTCTTTGCTGCTCCCTAAATGGTTCATGCAGCAATATGTCACTTCTGTTTTTGTGCACAAGAGCACTGCCCAAGTACAGTTTCCTTCTTCTTCCATTGTTCCTGAGTTGTTTCAGAGAACTCTTTTGTTGCAGCGCGGCATGCAGAGCTGTATCAGCAAGTATAGTGGCTGCACCTTTCTTTAGTTCTGCTTGGTGCGACTCGCCCACCTCCATGTTTTTAATGACTTTCAACATACCTTTACTGTCAGCGCAGTGCCCGTTTCAAGAGCACAGCGCTTTATCTTTTATTTGCAGCTTCAGCCCTGCATGTCCTTGGTCGGAGGATTACTAACGCACTGGAGCTTGAAAGAATGGGTATGAGCACTCCCCCTTTCAAAGAGAAGTTGAAAACTTGTACAAGAGACAAACATTAATGCCTGACGTATTTGTTATCACTTTATAGTAATATAAAGCAACTTAAAATGCTAACCAATATGCTCATGAAAAGTCAACTCTTCAGGATGACAGCAATTAACCACAGTAAAGAGGGTTGTGAAGCTGTGCCTAAGATAGTTATATTTATTATGCCTTTTTGTGCATTAAGGAACAGTAATTGGGTTCGTCTAAATTTGCAGGAGCCTTTCATATAAAGTGATAACCCCTATGTCCACAGTACTGTTCAGGATCATTGTATTCTAAAGAAAGTATATAAGAGTTTTGGATATAGAAGCATAGTCCTCAGGTGCAGTGGGCTGGCGTGCAGTTTCCACTCGCATAGATTCCAAAAAGGATGCTCACCATCAGCAAACAATGTCCATCTCCAAGGCATGCACTGCCAACACCATGCAAAAAATAGGGAAGATGAAGAGGAATTCTTTCAGCAAATCAAGTGTGTTGATCAAAATGAGACAAATTGATGTTTCATCTTGCAAGTAGCGGGCAAGCTGAGGTGTGAACTGCTGACACCAGCTCTGACACTACAGAGATGGGAGACTTTTAGGAAACCCAAGGACACTTCTAGAATGCAAAGATCCATGAAAGAGAGCCCCCTCTCTCTTCCCCATTTTATGGATCTTTGCATCCTAGAAGTGTAGCGGCTGTTGGGATAATCAGGGATATTAACCTGTTTTTAGGGATTCATATCAGATAGTCAGTAATAATTGCCAGAAGAGCTAATACATGCTCCAGAGAAGATGACACTTCAGATTCGCATGTACCTTACACTGATGTGTAATATTGCAGGGTGCTAACAGTGACTAAGCATGGATTTTGGGGAAAATTGGGCAGAACTAAACCACACAGCAGACTCATAGCAATTTCAATAGAACAGAGACTCCCTCCCTACAATGAACCCTATAAGAATACAGGTACAGGGAGTGCAAAAACCCTAATGGAAGTAGACCATTACATGGAAACCATTATTGTTCGACGAAGGTCTAGGTATATAGAGGCACCATGGCACTGCAGGAGGCTATATTACAACAAAAATGTCCAGAGGTCTAAAAAGAAACAACAAATCTACCTCAAAAATACAAACATCCACGAAACCTGAAAGGTTCAGTGTATATGTGAAAAGGAAACTCCCCAAGAGTAAGGATACCCATCAATCAGCGATCGGTGCCGCCCTTAGTCCTCATCTGGGCCTCCTCTTGACACTTCCATCGTGAAACATAAATAATGATTGAGAGGACCATATGGTTATGTCCCACAACAAATTATGAGTCACTAGGATAGCCCTTAGATTTCAACTGGTATTGATTTGTTATAGGTGACCTAAACCACACAGCAGACTCATAGCGATTTCAATAGAACATAGACTCCCTCCCTACAATGAACCCTATAAGAATACAGGTAGAGGGAGTGCAAAAACCCTAATGGAAGTAGACCATTACATGGAAACCATTATTGTTTGAAGAAGGTCTATTAATATAGAGGCACCATGGCACTGCAGGAGGCTATACAAAATCTTGCAGATCAGCCATTACATTTCTGTTAGGCATAGAGATTGTGTACATACATGCACACACTGGAGGGAAAGTGGCTTCTTTACACAGTTTACTATGATTTTTTTGTTAATGTAAGTCTTTCACCTACTAAAGTATAGGGATGAAGAGACTTCATTTTTTTTACTTGTTGCTACCTGCTGCAAAAACATGCTAAACTTTCCCACACTATTTTTACTTGCTGCTGCCTGCTGAACAAGCATGCCAAACTTTCCCACACTGTACCAGCTTTGTCCATACTGCCATACTGAAGACCTGACACTGATAAAAATGGAAACCTTGAGGCAGAACATTGCTCTACTCCACTTCTTCAAAATAGGACTGGTGGATACCTGCCTCCATAATCATCAGTGAAGCTGACAGGCTCTCTTATTGTGATTAACTGATACATTAATAAACACTGCACAATCTGATCCATTAATAAACAGTGTACTATGCGAAACAATAGGGTGCACAGTCAGACACATATATACACATACAGTATCTCTAGTGAAACTAAATTGTACATGTTGACAAAAATGTGAGCAGGCAAAAATTCTGAGACCTACCCACTCAAAGCATACTTTAACAATTGATTTACTAGTATTACCATAAATCGCACAGAGGTTCTTGTTCGTTATATTCCAAAAAGCCCTGCTTTTATATCATCCTAAATCAAAAAATACACTACCAATCGTAACATTAGGTCTTCCCACATGAATCACCTCAAAATCCTCTCATTCAAAAAGAAGAGAATAAGGGACTCCAAATTTTCGTTTTTTTCCCCTCGTATATGGAACTCCCTTCCTCCAGAGATTAGATCTACCTTCCAACTACATGAGATTTCGGAAACTTCTGAAAACATGGCTCTTCAGACAAGCCTATAACTAAGCCTCTTTAAGCGGTGTGCTCTTCTCCGTTACCTAGCACCAAGAAACCTATTTGGTGAATGAGCGCTTTATAAAACCAAGTAACATAACATAACAAAATCTTCCTCCACATCCAACACAATGTTTTCTGTTATGCCAGCTGAGCTACATATACTACAGTAAAATGTTCACATCCAGCTATTGAACTACCTATCTCTGCTGCATATGAACGTGGCACAAAGGAAAATAAATGTAAAACAATTAAATGATAAAATTAATATAATTTTTGCATTTTCACCTTGGATTCATAATTAAAATAAAACCACCACAAATATGTTCCACAGAGAACTCTACCTTTAGATTTCATCAGTATGTGCACAGGAACGCAGCACATCAATTGAGGTGATATAGTTTAAAAGATTTTCTATCTCTCTGTTGGTGATGCAGCACTAACATGCCCATTGTTTGTCAAGAGTGGGAATTTTTCTCTCAACTATCTGAAAGTCTTTTCTTTTTATCTTTTCAGAGTCACCTGGGTAGAAATGGGCAATAAGATTGCCAGGGACAGCAAGCATAAATGGCTTTGAACATGAGTGATTCTGGGAAGCTGGCTCTTGACCCTTGACAAAGCATGAATAAGGGCCACACAAGACTGATTATAGGGCTGATGAAAAGGTCACTCCAATATGCCTCACTCAGATATAATTCTTTTTGTACATCCACGGTATTATTTATCAAAGGCTTTTCCTATCCAGTGTTCACTCCAGAAAAGAAACTTTCATGAACGTTCATTGTCTTTTTCCAAGTATTAAATACCATTAATAATGGCCAATGAGTCTCTAGATTTAACAAGCCCTACAGAAATGAATGGTGTGATTGTTATTCTTGCCATTTCATAGCAGCACCTGAGTGTAAGAGTAGAAGAACTCTGTCATGGATGGGCCCTGTGTTTGTATTTTTTGAAAATCCAACCTGTTTTTGCTAATGATAATGGTTGAAGTGAATACTGTAGGGGGCAATGCACATGCTAGTGCTAAAAAAGTGCACCAGGACACATCATGTGTAGACCACTCATGATCAATAACATCAGTCACCCACATTTCTGGACTAATGTGAAGCTTTCAGTTTGCGGTCCAATTGGATTAGCAAGCCCAGTGCAATAAGCCATGCTTAGCCTCAAAACAAGGCAGAGATGTTTCATTAAGTTACAGAAAGAATGGTCAGCCAATGACGCCTCAACATGCCTAGTTTGGTTTGCACGTCCCATTACAGGACAGGGACCGTACAATGAGGTGGGTTCGACAATGTCAGTACCCCTCCAGGATCCCAGGAGAATTACTTACAGTGCGTTCAGTAGTGGTGAATATGTCCAATGATTCGCAAATGCAAACCTATATCACACCTTTACCTCATACACTTTTAACAACAAAAATAAACTTTCCTGTATTAAACCACTTGTGTACTACGAGTGAAAGTAACTGGATTAGGATTTGCATTTTTTTGCTACTATTATAATAACTTTAATTGTGTATGTGTTATGTTTCAGTTCATTAGTGCCATTTGTTTCCAAATGACCCTCCAGAATGAATACAACTCCGATATTCCATAAAGTACTTTTTTTTTTAAATGTTATTCACTATCATCGAAATGAATACGCTTACTCAAGGTCATGATATTGGGGATGAGCCAGAGAGGTTTGAAAGTGGCTTAGAGTGGAGTACAGTGGAGAAGACTGGTGTAGCTTGGGGTACAGTGGCACAGAGTGGAGTAGAGTGGCGTGTAGTGGAATGGAGAGGCATAGAGTGGAGTGTAGTGGAATAAAGTAGCGTAGAGTGGTATTGAGTGGGGTGGTGTAAAGTAGAGTGCCATAGAATCAAGTGGCATAAAGTAGAGTGGCATAAAGTACAGTGTTGTAGAGTAGAGTAGCCTAAAGTGCAATAGAGGTGCATTTTGTGAAGTAGACAGGCGTATAGTGGAGTGCAGTAGCGGTCGGCAGTAGGTGTTTCTGTAGGGCGGTGACGTGGGCAGGAGGAGGGGCAGGGTGGGGGGAAATAATGTATGGATTACGGAGTTTTACAGGTAAGTAAACATTTAAATACATAAAACGAATTTCGTTGCGCACACTGCATCACCAAATGTGATGCAGTGCGCGCAACGAAATTCGTTTTATGTATTTAAATGTTTACTTACCTGTAAAACTCCGTAATCCATACATTATTTCCCCCCACCCTACCCCTCCTCCTGCCCACGTCACCGCCCTACAGAAACACCTACTGCCGACCGCTACTGGTGGAGTGGTGTAAAGGACAGTGGCGTAGAGCAGAGTGGCATGGCGCAGAGCAGAGTGGCATAGAGTGGAATAAGGTAGAGTGGGATATTTTGTAAGTAGAATGATGTACAGTAAAGTGGCATAGAGTAGAGTGACGTAGAGTGGAATGGAGTGGAATAGAGTGGCATAGAGTGGGGTGGCATATAGTGGGGTTTCAAACAGTGTGGTGAAGTGGTGTAGCGTGACATGGAGTGGAAAAAATTAGAGTGGCGTAGAGTTGAGTGGCATTGAGTAGAGTGGAGAAGAGTTACATAGCATGGAGAGGTGTAGATGGCATTGTATGGATTGGAGTGGAGTGGCAAACAATAGAGTGAAGTGGCATGGAGTGACGTAGTGTAGAGAAGAGTGCAGTGATGGAGAGTGGCGTGGCATTGAGTAGAGTGGAGTGGCATGGAATGGAGCGGGGCAGAGTTTAGTGGCGTAGAGTGGCATTGAGTAGAGTGGCCTGGCATAGAGTAGAGTGGCATAAAGTAAAAAGCAGAGTGGCCTACGGTGCCATAGAGTGGTTCTGTGTGAAGTTAAATGGTGTAGAGCAGAGTGGCACAGTAGAGAGGCATAGAGTGGAGTGGTGAAGAGGGAAGTGGTGTAGAGTGGAGTGGCAGGGAGTGGAGTGGTGTAGACTTTACTCTGGAGTGGGTAGAGTGGAGTGGCATGGAGAAGAGTGGCGTAGACTGGCATAGGGTGGAGTGGCTTGGTGTAGAGTGTCCTGATGTAGAGTAGAGTGGAGTCGCATAGAGTAGAGTGGGGTGGTGCAGCATAGAGAGGTATAGTGTAGAGTGGCGCAGGGTGGCATAGAGTGGAGTGGTGTAAAGTGTTGTAGATTGGAGTGGAGTCTAGTCGAGTGCAGTTCCATAGAGCAGAGTGGTGTAGAATAGCACAGGTGTAGGTGGAGGTAACTAACGCATCAAAAGAGATGGCAGGTAGGGTGAAAGTAATCGAAATAAGATGTTGTATGTTGTGTTAAAAGATGTAAAGCACAATACACGTCCATGAATAATACCTAAACACTTATACATTTTAAAAAAGAGTGCAAGGCAAAAAAACAAGGAAAAGCAAATATGAGGAAGAACACATGCACCTGGTCTATGCTCCATGGAGGAGCTAACAAAAGAAAAGAAGGAAAGCCTTTGGGAGCTAATTAATCAAAAGATTGCAAATGAGAGTGACAATGAAAACAACTAATGGTATGCTCTCGTTGTGTTGTAAGCCCACTGAATTGTAAACAATACTGCCCGCAGCACAGCTCATGCAGTGTGTATGCCAGATCTTAAAATGGCTCAGTTCCATTAAAAAATAACAATAGATATTTTCGAGAGCTGAAGGACATGATGAAATGGTACATTCTCTAATGCCTCAGAAATATTTTGCAAATATTTCTGAGGCACTGCAATGGTTTATTAATAATACCGCCGAAAAAAAAATTAGTAGCACAATAGACAAATAGTTAATACATCTTTCAGAAAGGGGATCTAAAAATTAAAATTGAAGATGAATGCAGGAAACTACTACTGTGACACTGTGATCACTACGCACCCTTACACAAATCGTAATAGAATATTAAGGCAATAGTCACATCATGGTAAATGTACAACATTTTTTCACTCATAAAAAATACTTATGTTGAAATGGTATCAGTATGCGTGCTACGGAAGAAGATGATGCAGTTGTAGTTATGAGGGTGATGTAAACGTGTCAAAACACACCATTAAATGAAAATGCGCAACACCAGCCCCAGTGCCTGCTGCGTAACTCCAGCCGCGGAGAGCCCCAGTGCCTTGTGGGCAGTAGGGCCCGCGGACGGATACCGCTGGGTACAATGCGGGATGTCATTTGCAGCATTATCTGAAAGTACAGTAGGACATGAATTCTCATTCACTGCGGCCGAGGCCTGGCTAGATAGCACCCTCTGTACAATCCATAACCATAATGAATTTTCAGAAGGCCTAGCGCGGTGCTATTATCTCCCAGAAACACACGGCCGGGCTATTAGAAACCCAAACAAATGGGTTAAGTCCTTGTAACCTGACAAGACACATTCCATTATGATACTGAAATAGGGCATTTTTTAAGTGAGCGAAGTTTACAATAATAAGTAAAATCTACACAAATAACTGGCGCGGTGTTTAAAGTCGTCCAATTTATGCCACAGTTTACCGGAAGCAAGGAATAATGGAACGCAATTAGGTTCTAGGCTCGCGACAAGCAAATCGTTCAGGAGGAGACCCTGCTGGAGGAACACCCGACACAAGAGCAGGCAGACAGTAAAGCTAGCGACAACAAAAACAATTCAGGCAGACGGAAAGAAAAAAACATACACTTTGCATTTGAACAGTGACGATTATGACCCTGAAAGCGATGCTTTAGAGCGTCCATTACTCGGGTTATTTGTCAAATGGCTCTTCATCATTGTTAATCTGCGATTTGTGTCCCCACTTTTACCTCAGCCGAGGACCGCGATGGAATCGACGCCACTCCGCTCCTCAAATGCCTGCCTCTGACCCGTGTTTGTTTTAGGCGGTATCACTCATAATGGTGATGGATCGGCGCCGCTGCTCCTGGAGGCTCGCGCACAGCGCTCGGCATAAAAAGTGCATATATTTTATGCCCAAGGTCAGAAGAACATTAATGTAGAAAGAGCGAGATAAAATGGAGTTCAAGCTGAATGGACTGAGTGCACTATGCGAAGCACAGGCAGGCACGGCAGCCGGCACCAAGCCCATTATGCCGAGGCGCTTTCGTAGCGGTTCAGAAGTAAAACCATTTCCACAGGCTAATACATAAAAGCAGCAATCTTTTACATTTCTCTGGCAAGGATAGCCTACAGGTATCAGGCAAGGATTTCCATTCAGGATCTTATTTAGCATAATCCATTTTCAGTCATTACCTTAAGCGATAAGCCCATTTGCTGTTTACGGCATTATGAAAAATAAAGTTTTGCAAGTTGTGTTTGCTGGAAATTAGTAAACTCTGTTTCAAAGAACTCGGGGAATGAGAGCCGCGCAGCCTGACTAGGAAAAATCACCCAAGAAGGAAATGAGCACCATTTGCAGAATCTTTTCATATATGGGATCTAAACATTCTGCTGGCGGATTAAAATGGAATATCCATGAAATACATATGGATGACTATGACTGAAGACCTCCTAAGAATCCTGGCTGCTACGTACATTTCAGTAGATGTTTTAGTGAGCTTGATACAGAGAATCCCTTAAAGCAGGCGTCAAATCCTATTCGCTAAAACTCTTGCAGTTTATAAAGCATACTTGGTGCAACCAACAGGCTGTGGAGGCAACCACCACACCCTCCTCCCAGGCCTTGAAGTAGAGACGTGGGCCTTTTGCCACAATTGAGATGGTAAGCCCAGACATTCCTTAAACAATCCATTGCTCCATGTGAGAGTTGAGGGGGCAGGCCCCAGCATGCCTGGATGAAGCAGGAATCCGGGACCCAGGAAAGGAGCCGTGGTAAGAGACAACGCTAAGCTTGAATTTGGTGGTTGGTGGTGATGGAAGAGAGACTGAAGGGAGACACAGTGCCAATGTCCAAATGGGATTATTGTGTTCAGCGCTGGTACCTAAAGAGGGAGTTGTTTCTTGGCATTGAAAAACCACACTAAGATGGCCACCCGAACCAACTTGTTGTCCGGCATGAAGTATAGACATCCACATTCCAGCTTTCTCTAGTATTCATTGCAGTTCAATGAATGATGGTCATTCCTACTCCAAGGCACATCATCGTATTATTTATTTATTCATTCATTGATTTAGTTGTTTTTGCTTGTACTGACTCAGTGCATACTTCAAGCAGGAAACAGGTGTTATTCTGGAGGCTTGTAATTCCATAGGCTGATGTAGGGGAACGGGCTTCACAGTTGCAAATCGTTATTCCACGCCCTCTTTTGACATGGCTTTTATGTTATGTTGCAAATTCTTACATAATCTCTACACTGGTTACCTGTTCAGGAAAGGATCCAGTTTAAGGCCTTGTGTATGGCCCACAAATCAATAATCAACAAGGGCCCTGCCATTCTGTGCCCTCTCCTCAGGCACCATCAAGGGCCCAGAGCTCTTAGATCCAACCACCGCAATTTGCTCTCTGTCCCGAGGATCAAGCGTTCTCGTACAGGGGGCTGACGTTTTGCAGTACAGGCAGCAAAAAGTTGGAATCAGCTGCCCGATTACCTGCGGCTTGAGCCTAATCATTTACAGTTTAGAAAGCGTCTGAAGACCTTCCTGTTCTGCTGAGTGATTTGTCTGAGATGGGTCTAAAGCGCTGGGATGCCCCCGGGTAGCCAGCGCTATACAAATCTGTACTCATTCACTCATTCATTATATGCATATGTTAAGTGCACCGCACCCTTTATCAAAGCCATAAAAATCACTGGCTAAACCGAATTCCCAATGGAAACCTAGTAATGCTGCAAAGCAAGAGTACATTGGTTCCCAAGAATTTACTTTTCCAAAGTTTTATTAAAAATAATTGTATTATAAAAAGTTCAGTAGTGCCATGCATGCGGCGTGCATCCGGGAGTATTCAGAAATTAGATACATACAGTAAATCAAACATATTTTTATGCTTACAATCACACTGGGAAGTATATATATCATAGAAATATTTTTTATTTTTTAAACTAATATAACCACAATACAATTAGAAGGAAAATACAGACGACACAGTGCAAACAATTGTGAAAATGCACGTATAAAGTGCGGTCTGACCGGCCCACGTTGAATTGGAGTAGGACAAAATATATGGCAAGCGTTGTCCAATAACATTCTGCATAGATGTCTAGACATTCAGTCCGGTGGGATAAAAGTCGAAGTTTTTTCTTTTGTGATAAATGTTCAAGGGTCTTATCAGGAAAAAAGAAGTGTCAGTGTAGCACATAGACAACCATCAGCTCTATAATAGGTGCTCATATGTGTTACCGCTTCTAATCACCCCAGTCAATACATATATGCAAGCGAAGCTGAAGATTCTTCCTCTATCCACAACTCATGTTACACTGAGTGTGCCCTATACCTCATGTTTTTCGACCTTCTGTATCACAGTTATATGAAATAAGGCTGTGGAAAAGTACATTTTAAAGTACCATTTTACCAGGGTCTTAAATGAAATGAAAAATGTGTGCTTGTGGGGTTCTTGAAGGGGCGTGGCCAACAATGAATAACTATACGCCTTAGTAATTAAGGGCATGACTAAAATATGTAAGTTAAAATTCTGTGCTTCACACAGCATGCCATCTGACTAGTATTTGAGTGTCTGTCTGTGAACTTTCTGCAGTTGCGCCCAAACACATTCACGCAATAGCAAACATGTAACTGTTACCGCAGATTTTTTACAACGCATACCATTACCACGCATACATTTACAACGCTGGTCATTTTACAACGCATACCTTCACATCGCAATACATTACAACGCACATACTATTACAACGCATACCATTACATCGTAAGTATTATTATAGGTAAGTTTAACATTTTTTAGTGGTATTTGGTTATGGGGTACAGGGGTAAATTTAGGTTTTAGGGCTGGGTTTGGGTTATGGGGTACAGCGGTATTTTTAGGTTTTAGGGTTGGGTTTGGGTTTTGGGGTACAGGGGTATTTTTAGGTTTTAGGGCTGGGTTTGGGTTTTGGGGTACAGGGGTATTTTTAGGTTTTAGGGCTGGGTTTGGGGTTTGGGGTACAGGGGTATTTTTAGGTTTTAGGGCTGGGTTTGGGTTTTGGGGTACAGGGGTATTTTTAGGTTTTAGGGCTGGGTTTGGGTTATGGGGTACATGGGGTATTTTTAGGTTTTAGGGCTGGGTTTGGGTTTTGGGGTACAGGGGTATTTTTAGGTTTTAGGGCTGGGTTTGGGTTTTGGGGTACAGGGGTATTTTTAGGTTTTAGGGCTGGGTTTGGGTTATGGGGTACAGGGGTATTTTTAGGTTTTAGGGCTGTGTTTGGGTTTTGGGGTACAGGGGTATTTTTAGGTTTTAGGGCTGGGTTTGGGTTTTGGGGTACAGGGGTATTTTTAGGTTTTAGGGCTGGATTTGGGTTTTGGGGTACAGGGGTATTTTTAGGTTTTAGGGCTCGGTTTGGGTTTTGGGGTACAGGGGTATTTTTAGGTTTTAGGGCTGGGTTTGGGTTTTGGGGTACAGGGGTATTTTTAGGTTTAAGGGCTGGGTTTGGGTTATGGGGTACAGGGGTATTTTTAGGTTTTAGGGTTGGGTTTGGGTTTTGGGGTACAGGGGTATTTTTAGGTTTTAGGGCTGGGTTTGGGTTATGGGGTACAGGGGTATTTTTAGGTTTTTGAGCTGGGTTTGGGTTTTGGGGTACAGGGGTATTTTTAGGTTTTAGGGCTGGGTTTGGGTTTTGGGGTACAGAATATTTTTAGGTTTTAGGGTTGGGTTTGGGTTATGGGGTACAGGGGTATTTTTAGGTTTTAGGGCTGGGTTTGGGTTTTGTGGTAGAGGGGTATTTTTAATATATATTTACAAATAATAACATTAAAATTAATTTAATTTCATTAATATAATTATTTAATAATTTAATAATTATTAATTAAATTAAATATTACATAAATAATTATTTACAATATATATTAATATTATATACTTACCTATACTTACGTTGTAATGGTATGCGTTGTAATAGTATCTGCGTTGTAGTGTATTGCGTTGTAAAGGTATCCGTTGTAACATGACCTGCGTTGTAAAAAATCTGTGGTAATGGTATGCGTGCTAAAAGTACGCGTTGTAACATCATACATCCGCATTAAACAAGCCAGACCTATTGTCTTTGCCAGTGCTTGTTTGCCATATAAGCTTAGGCATAGATTCATCATCCAGAATTGCGATCGCAATAGTTCCGAAACAGCTACTGCGATCGCAATTTCTGGTCCCGCAATTCATGATTGAAAAACCAACCAAATTGCGAATTTGCAAAAAATATTTTGCTACATCGCAATTAAATTCACAGAATGAACGTGGAACCCCCTTTGCGATTCTGTAATAGCGATGTTCCGCTGATTTTGCGAAATAATTAGCGAACTCGCAAAATATTCGCAAATCCAATTAATCAAAAATTGCAATTAGCGAAAAAAAGCAAAATCGCTATTAGCGAGGCGCTATTTAAGGAGAAGTACAGCCAGGTGGTAACCATAAAGTTCAATTGGAAAAAAAAAAATTCAAAATGTAAAACTGGGCGGGGCAAAACAAACACACTTAATCAATATATTTAATCAAAATATACTTACTTCCTTTATGTATCTATATACTTTCAATGTACTTATAGATCTATATATTTATTACTTTCTTCTAATTTAGCATTTCCAATGCACTAGCCTATTTCTCAGCCTATACTTTGCTCAATATATCTTCTAGCCCAACCTTCTGACTCATCTCAAACTTCTTTTTACTACTCCTTCCAATGCACTACCCTATCTCTCATCCTATACATCTATCAATATATCCTCTACATCCAATCTCTCATTTATCCCAACCCCCATACCACTACTATGATCGCCAAAATAACACTTTCTAGACTCTCTCCTGCTCATCTGACACCCTTTTACTACACCGATCCCCTAAACCAAACCTTTCTAAACTCTCCCCTCTGACTCCTCCCCTCCAAAACTCCTTTTTACTCATCCAAAAGCCTCTTCCGACTGCTAAGAACTAAAAAATAAAAAAATAAAAAAATCCTTCATTCTTTTAACCCTCCACTATCCTTTTCAATCAAAATTAACAGACTAACACGTTCACTTCTCAAATTCCATATTCAACTATACTAATATACTGCCCAAATAACTGAATAACATATCTACTACTCAAATTACTTCATATTTATACTATACTAATTTTCAACACTAATCATTTATGGGTTCCGGAGTGGCGTGCTACTCACCAGAAAAGCGCTTCAACACCCATCAGGGGTAACAAGTGCTATATGAATGCAAATTTTTCTTCCCCTTTTATCCCTCCGCTATCCTTCTCACTCCAATTAACAGACTAATATCCACCACTGAAATTACCTCATATTTCACCATATTAATTCACCACTAATCCTTTATAGGCTTCCTGAATGCGTCAACAAGTGATAAATAAATACTATCCTTTGTCCTCCTCTATCCTTCTGCTATCATTCCAAATCCAAATAACTGACTAACCTATCCACCACTTAAAAAGTACTTGCATGTTTTACTATACTAATTTAACACTAATCCTCTATGGGTCCCGGAGTAGCGTGCTACCCGCTGAAAAAGAGCTTTGACGCCTCGCCAGGGGTAGTAAGCGCTATATAAATGCAATTACAATACAATACAATACAAATTAAGTAAAACATGTCAAATGTCACTGACATGGATTACCACAATGGTTCTTAGCGTAATTGTTGAGGTGTCATTGTTCAGAGAGGATCAGTGTTTTTCCTTTAAAGGACATCAATATAGGCCAGTTTTTAGGTCTCGTCTAGCAATGCAGCGCATGCGCTGCACACTTGGCTACCATTTTCTAATAGGCTTTTGCACTTTTAGTTTTGCAGTTAACAACCAATTTTCCCCTACATACTTCCATGGGCCACACAGATCCCCTCCAGCACTTTTCACTGCACAAGCAGATATCTTAAAGCTAGCAGCACTGCTACAATAATAATGTTATAACAAAGCATTAACCCACAGGGTAGCGTACTACTCATTGGCTGATACACTCTGAACCTTTAATTTTGCTCTCAAAAAATATTTTTGCCCAACATACTTTCCACAGCAAACACACATGCCCTAAAGCACTCTTTGTAAAATCTCACATGTTAATTTATAGCGCCTTACCATACAGACTTCCGTTCACCCTTCGTTCGCTCCCTGTTTCCCTCCCCATACAGTATCTCCACCCTTCATTCTGTGCAAAAGCTGCTTCACTGGTGTAACGAAAATTGCCTCCCTGCACAGTGCGAAGAGGGGCTCACTCCAGGCTCAATTAGGTGCTCTCTGGCTAGAGTGCAGTGCCGAGGGGGCCCTTTAAAGCTTGGGGCCCCCCCGCACTGCAGGGGCTGCGGGGGCATGTGTTACGCCCCTGGGCTGCTTAAAGCCACACGTTGCTAAGCACGGACACTGTATGGGTGTCAAGTCCCTACCAAAAAATAATACATTAATATACATAGCACACGTTTAGTTACTGCGTCTATCCACAATGCTACCACAATCATCTTGCAACGCAGCATTATCCTACTGGGTAGCATACTACCAATTTACTAATAGACTTCTGCACTTTATATTTGCCCTTGATAAATAATTTTGCCTTACATACTTTTTAAGGCCAAACAAATGACCTAAAGCACTTTTTTAAAAACGTTATCACAGGTTAATTTGTAGGGCCTTGAGACACAAATTTTTGTCCCCTCGCTCTCCCACTTCCTTCCCCCCACCCTCCCTCCCCCTGGTCCAGCCCCTCCTCTCTCCATTCTAGACCAATGCTAGTCCCACTCTGGCATAGCTATAAACAGTCGGGCCTGACACATGCCCTCCAGCCTTTTTTCTGCTGTCTCGGAGGCTAATTTCGTAATCTTATCTATCACACCAACTATTGTGCACCTTCAATTAGCTGCTAGAAGCAACATGTTGTAGGTTCTCAACTACATGCTGCCACTTTCCCCATGTCCGTAAAGGTTTTCATTCAATTGCAACACAAAAAACCAAGCATTTGCAATGCAATAGGTCTCGCATTTACGCAAGTTTAAGCTATTGGGGTTGAAAATAACAATGCCTTTTATTTTATATGCAAATAGCTCAAACTCTTGTAAATCCAAGATCTATTCAAAGAAGCGGCCGCCATTGTCCCGGGCTGCTTGAAAAGTGAAAGTGAGCATGGCACGGTGAATGTTGCAGGAAAGCATGTTGTGCCTGCAGTAGGAGAAACTCATTAAAGAAAATAGTGCTTATAGACTGAAAAAAACATACCTTGTAACAAACGAAGTAAAAGGGCAGGTCCTCATGGGAGGTTACAAATGACGACAAGGCGGTACTAAGACTCCTATTAACGAATCAACCATTATTTACAAAGGGAAATAACACAATCAAATGACAAGTATGGGCATAGAGTGGGTAAGGCTTCTATTCCATACTCCAATACAGCATGCTGCAGAGCAGCGCATGCGCCTCCCAGGCTCGACCTAAAAGCATTCAGTCAAACAAGCATTAGCTCATGTTCGGTATGTTTGATGGCACTCTCTTCAATGCTGTTGAAGACAGCATTGAAGAACCCCTGAAGGCCTGGACAGAAACAGAAATCACTAGAGGCATTGACAGGGCAGTGATATGTAACGAAATAGGCATTGCTTTTAGAGTTTCCCCAATGACGTTTGAAATTACTAGCAAACCTTGGGAATTACCTATAGAGAAAACGTCTTCCTGAATCTCAACCTGCACCATAAAGTCAAGCAGAGACAGAGCTGTGATGCACATAGGCATCAGTGTATGGATTACCAAAACTTTTCGGGTGGTAGACATTTGCACTATGGTGCTATTGGCTCCATATTCACAAAACAAGACCTAGACCGACCAGGCATTGAAAATTCAATCAGTAACTGGTGCACCATCAACTACAAAACTTTTTTGCACAATACTCCTCTTTTTTAATTGTTGAGGTAGGAGGTACATCCAAAGTATGCCATAGTATAACTGCCCAAACCCTTGAGAAAACAGTGAACAGTTGTGAGACAACAAATAACACACACCTTTGTGCCTAAATAGGTCGATGGAGAAAAGTAGAAAAAGTGTGTGTGAGCGAGATGGCGCCTCACGGGCGAACCACCAACGTGAACCTGGCAGGTACTCACCAGGATTGCCCTGATCTCATCATTGGCGCCATCAAGCTCGAAAGGAAAATGAGTGTCCACAAAACAAACAAAACAGTGTTTGTGAGGGAATGCAGTGTGTGGGATTAAACAAACAAACACAAAACGTGTGAACTGACAAGTACGTAAAAGACCACAAGCAACACGGAACTTAGCTTTATTCTGTTACTTTCGTGTTGGTCATGGGATGTTAAAAAAGTGAGAATGCCTAATCCCTATCTAGCCGTACTCCACTTGCCGACATGTTTCATTGCCACTTCCATCTCGGGCAATTTCTTCAGGGCGTCACAGATTTTTGAGCCACTGCATGAGGACAAACATTGTCTTCACAACCTCAAACGACCACGTGGGCTCATACCAGCCACGAGGTCCAGACCAAAAATGATTTCAGGGTGACTCCAGGTGTAAGTCACTCTTCTTTTCCGCAATTTTGCGGTTAACGGAGGTGAACCAGCGTTGTCTCAGCACTCGAGTCCACATAGTCACTGGGACACGGTGCATGGATGTTTGAAAAGTGTCTTTTTCTTCTGACTCTTGTGCTGCTGCCCTTTTCCGTACCGCAGCAGAAGCAGCAGTATAAAAAGGCATTTGATTGGGATGAGGATAGCACATGTTTGATCTTCAGGAGCAAATAAAGGTAGAAATAATTCTGACATCTGAACTAATGCTCTGATATGTATGACAATAGCTCCCATATATGGTACAGACCATTAGGATTAGGATGTCTTGTTCCGACTGCATTTTCACGGCGACCCATCGCCATGAAAAGGAAGACAGAAACGGACATTGAGGGCCCTAGTAGGGCCCCCATTCCCTGTGGGCCACTGCTAAGCCATCAAGGGGGCAGATATGGTGCCCCCAAACACATCAATGCACTGTCTGCCAGGCACCACATAGTCCCTGGGACACGGTGCATGGATGTTTGAAAAGTGTCTTTTTCTTCTGCATCTTGTGCTGCTGCACTTTTCCGTACCGCAGCAGAAGCAGCAGTAGAAAAAGGCATTTTACGACCACCTGCACTGCGGTTATATCCTAAGAGGGAAGGCAGACCGCTGACTCATTGTCGGACAGTCACCTGTCCATGGCGATGGCAGTCAGACGCTCGTCTGGCCTCCATCATAATCAGGCCCATAATGCTTAACACTAAACACTCACAGCAAGCGACATCACAATAATTCTGACTTCAATGGTTAATCATTTGGGTGAGTGAGGTGCTCTAGAGCGAGCTCTCTTGAAGCACGGACAGGCAATAAGGAAGCAGTATCCCTCTCTGAAAAGAAGCCAAAGAAGCAGAACACGAACAAAAAACTCAAAGAATCCAGAAACGATTTTGTGCTATATCACATGTGTTCCAGGAAAGTTAAAACTGGCACTGAACAAGCACCTTGAGAAGTTGGCAGAGGGTAGGTGAACTTTTTATAGCATACACCTGAAGCCATTGCATGAGTAAATGTCAATGGATTTGTTTATGCTATTTGAGTGGCCAGGTGCAAGTTTGGGAACTTGAACTCATTTAAGAAGAAAGGAAAAGAGTTCCTAGATTTCAGGATTTCTGCAGTTCAATTGAAAACAATTTCCTGTATTTCGAGATAAGGAGAGAAGGACTTTTAAGTCTGTGAACTGTAGGAACTTTCTCAAGTCTTTATTGTAAATGTATTTGAGCTTGTAAAGCGCACTGCTACCCGTAGGTTTCCTTGCGCTATATAACGCTGGGGAACCCGTCCTGGCTTTTCCTGTGAATGGTCCCTATTGGGCACCTCCAAGGTGAAGCCAGGCATCCCCGTTGTTGATGGGGCCGTTTGTGGAGATTAAGCAAGCTATTGCCCAGAGTTGCTGAGTGGGACCCATGGTTGGAATGACACCGAAGGCGAGTTATCGAGCCCACTGACATTGGCCCAACATCCTGCCGCGTCGGGAATTGAACCCTGGTCCCGGGCTGACCTCTGCTTCTGGGTCTGCTGCCTCTAACCAGTGTGCCACACTACTCCAACTTCAGTTGTATGCATCTATATACTGTGGACTCCTAAGAGGGGATCTCTGTTTCTTTTGTTTTTTTCTGCATCGTACCTGTGTTGTTTGATTCCTCATACCGTGCTTGTCTCCTGTCCAAAAGCATATATCTATGTATCTATGAGATTAATTTCCAGAACATTTAATTATGGCCCTTTTCACTCATATACTATCCAGAAAGAAGCATACAGTCATGTTTGTTATCAGTGGGTAAAGTGTAGGCCCACATATAGTGGAGGGGGACGTGTTAGCAAGAGAGATGCCCTTAAAAAGTCTCTGTATCTTTTAGTTGATAAAACAAATACAATTCCTGCACAGTTTATTAACACTAGATAACTAAACAATACATCAATATAGGCCTGGAGCTCTGTCTTCATTATGTGCTCCAGAAAAGTAACTGGAAACTAGATCTATTTATTTCAAGAAATGCTCTGCTGTAATGCACTGTGTTAATCAGCAGAAGCTGGCCTTTCTCACAAGAAATGGTTCACTGGGAAAGAGTACAACACACAGCGTTCTTTGTTTTTTAAATGAAACACTTACTGTCAGGTATAATTTTTAAGATAACGGCAGTGTTTTGAATCACTTCTTTTCTTTGATGATAATGCTGTAATCTTAAATTACAAGTTAATAGGAAGTGTGTTTGCTCTGAGGCACAATTTTAATAAGTGCATTCTTCAAAATGCTATACCTGTCACAAAGATTAGAAACAGCAAAGGGGGCTAATACATGCCAGGCATTGCAAATAAGCAAGGGCTAAGGGTTTCCTGCTGACAGAGAACTCCACATAGACAAAGGAAGAAAGCAAGAGTCGGCCGCTCTTAGTAGAATTTTGAAGTTTATCATCATGTTCATCCTGTTGGGCTACTGGTATTCTCACCACTGGGAAAACAGCGTTATTCAGATGCTATACATTTCAGGTCGATTTTCATGCCAATAATAGAAATGATTTGCAATTAGTGTTTAGTTCTCATTGCAGTAATTTTAATATTCTTGCTAAACTTTAAGCCGAGCTACATTGGCTTTTTTTTAATAGCTCTTTATATTGTATTTTGACATGTATTATGAAATACAACAGCTATTATCTGTAAATATGAGTTAAATCATCGTATGCATGATTATTTCCTACTGGCGTGTTTCAAGAAAGTTCGGGCCCCCTTGCTTGATTTAATGTGATTTTCTAAATACATTTTTTTAAAGGCATTTACAAAATGGGAAAATTGGAAGATGCGAGGTCAAGTTTGTTAAAAGGATATACACAATGTTTTTCAATGGTGTTCTCTTTTAAAGTTAAGAGAGAACTATGTGGCTTGGTTTCATGGACTAGACATGATTACAATTACACTTATTTTTCATTGGACCAAATCTTATGAAGGCAGAGGCATAACAAAACTTGAGGGTCCCCTTGCAATGTACATGGAGGTGGCCCCTAATGCTCTGGACCCAGTTAGGTCTCAGCCGCTGTGCGTGCAAAGTGTTGGAGGGGGGCCCCTGAAGCTCAGGGCCCCCCGCAGAGCTGGGGCTGCAGGGGCTATTGTGAAGCCACTGGATAGAGACTCTTACTCTGCTGGAATGTTCCAGTCCCCAAGGTTCACAATGAGTCTGGGTTGGAAGTCAACGCCGACCACAGGCAGGGAACTAAGGCATGAGATCAACTCATGTGAAAAGTTTGAATCTGCAAATAATATTATTTTCCTGTGTTACCTATAAGACCTTGCTATTTTACCAGCCCATTCCTTCTCCTCCCGCATATGATATTTTAGACCTTGAACAGATGTCCTCTGTTCCTGAATTGCTCCTTCTAGAAGAGCACTACCGCCACCCACACGCTCCACAGAAATATAATAAATGCAATCAAATATTAGTAGTAGGCTAATAAATCTATATGTATCTCATTGTGCATTTCAAACAATGAGGACATACTTTGCTTTTCTATTGAAATGGATTTTAATCGTTTTCGCACAGCATAAGAGAAAGAGCTGTGAAACTCGGTTGTAAAATACTGCCTATAAAAAAGATCCAAGGACAGATGTCAATGAGCAAGGACCCCCTCTGCTCTGAATGCCTTTTAGAAACAAATTCCGTATAAATAAAGCAATAACGGGGAATGCCTGCATCCCCTCGTGGAGGCCAGCAATCCACAATCACGACAAGTAAGGCAAACAGAAAGGAGTTCTAGGGCTGAAGGCCATGGCTTGCAGCAAGAGAAAAGGGCATTCACTTCCTTTCTTCCAGTATCTACTTCTTTTCCTGTTTTGCATCAGTAATCATTACGGTCCTTACTTAGTACTAATTTCACTATGATTAATTTGACATTTTAGCATTATAGCTATGTACACTGATTAGCATCTTATTGCTGATTTGCACATGCAGGCATTATGAATATTTCATCAATGAATATATGCCCCCGATACAGATGTGTATACACTGTGGGAATCAGAATGATATTGCGATTCAACCCTATGTTAATCGCAAATTAAATAATCTGCTGTATCAGATTCATTTGGGAATAACGGTAGATCATTATGTTATTTAAAAAAAAAACATTCACATAGCTTTACAATTACCTCTGCCATTGGTTGGTAGATCTTTTTTTCACCCTATTCACTCCCTTCAATGGGTAAAATACAATTTGGTATACACTTTGTACATATTGTAACCTAATTGAATTTTGTTCCACATTTTTTCTAGCCCTGAAGAAATTGTGGGACAAATATATTCAGCGATGAAACACATTTTGGCTCGATGTGCTATTAAAATGTGGTGAACTTAAGCTCTATGCACATGTCTTGACCTAGATAAAGATGCTATCTACTTATAGTGGTATATTTTGGACTTGACATGGGATATTGTCATTCTTAATTGGAGATCCAATTGGGTGCTGGATCTCTATTATTGTTTGGCACCCACTATAATTATGCTCAGAAGATATTGTAACTGCAACAGGGGGGACCTAGCTTGTCAGTTCGGTCTGGACTGTTCCCATGAGGCACAGGGTCAGGACTGATTTGCATATGGCTGGATCCAAGCTGGAGTGGCGATGAGGGCAAAAGATCGATGGATTTAACCCAGATATCTTGACTGGGGGAGAATGTTTGAATCAATCAGCCTTCCGTCCATCATTTGTTGCAGTTACACTTTTCGCCTTAAGTGGGATGGGTATGCCCAGGCGTGGGTCCCTTGCTCACTGTGTCACTGGATTCAAGCTAGCTGGGCTGATGAAGGGTGGCATACCCAGAAACCGGTCCCAGGATGCTGGTTTCCAGTCCAGGGAGGACCTAGCTTGGTAGTGTGGTCTGGACTGTTCCCATCAAGGCTGATATGCATATGGCTGGGTCCAAACTGGGGTGGCATAGTGGGCAAAAGAATGATGCATTTAACCCAGAACTCTTGACTGGGCGAGAATGTTTGAATCATTCAGCATTCCATCCATCATTTGTTGCAGTTACACTTTTCGTCCTAACTGGGATGGGTATTCCCAGACGTGGCTTCCTTGCTCACTTTGCCACTGGACTCAAGCTAGCCTCGCTGATGAAGGATGACATACCCCGAAACCGGTCCCAGGATGATTGTTTCCAGTCCAGGGAGGACCTAGCTTGGCAGTTCGGTCTGGACTGTTTCCACAAGGTCAAGAATGATTTGCATATGGCTGGGTCCAAACTGGGGTGGCATAGTGGACAAAATAACAATGGATTTAACCCAGATCTCTTGAATGGAGCATTCCATCCATCATTTGTTTGTTGCAGTTACACAGAAGATATTGTATGCACAGATTTGTTTAAGTTGAGCTGTATACCAGACCTCCATTGGTAACCTCGGTGGTACTTCTCGAGTGAATATTTATGCAATATCTTCAATAACAGAGGATACTTCAATAAAAAAAACTAAAGATGTTTAGGAAACATCTCAAATATAGTTTGGTTTCAATTGGGGAAGCTCCTACTGCAGTGCATGAAGGCTTCAGGCCACTGGGAAAGTCTTTCCTAATCTACAGTCATCAGCTGCCATATTGACATGATAAATTCATGTAGAGTTAATGTTGATTTATGTAAACACACCAAGTCTACGTGGATGCATATTCATATGTGCTGCTGCATTTTCAAAGACACATTGTGAAAAGCACTGCACGCTTCACCTATTTTTGTTTAACTGGAAAAGCCTACATCCCATTGTAAATATTACAAACAATTAGGGATAATGTTTAAGATAGGATCTATAATCTTTCTACCGGCTTCACGCATTAACCACAGTAACACATGTACAAATATATATGCTCTGAAATCACCTATATCTTAAACACGACCAGCCATGTGCAGCTCATGAAATCTCTAGTTTAATGCAAAATGTGGTTTTAATAGTAAACACTGGCACATGTAGGCTGAAGCAGGTTCTGGCAATGGGAGAAAGGGACACAGGTTGTGTTTTCTATGGCATGCTACCTACTGGCAGCTTGGCTAATCAGGCATTGTTATATTAACTGATGTTTGAATTATAATAAGGTATGAGTGTGGTATATATAAAATACAAAACTGAAAAAATACTAACAATTCAATTTCAACACATTAAATGATTTACCAAACAAATAAAACTAAAATAAAAAACAAAAAATGACATTTACAAAAAATATTATAATTTTCTTTTAAAACAAATACAAATTCAAACAATATTAGGAAAAGTGTTAGAGTCTGGGTATAATAGATATACTATTCCCACTCCAGTTTATGCAACAGTAGAGCAACTGTAAGACTTCAGAGTGTTTAAATATATTATTACCATTCCAAACAGTGCAACAGTAGAGAAAATAAATGACTTCAGAGGGGTTAAATTTACTATTCCCACTCCACTCCAGTCTGTGCAAAAGTAGTGAAAGCATTGGACTTCGTAGGGTTTAAGTTTTCTTTTCCTGCTCCATTCTGTTCAACAGTAGGGAAAGCATTGGACTTTGGAGGGGATACATTTACTATTCCTACTTGGAGTGGTAAGGTTTTCTAATCCCACTCGAGTATAAGCAACAGAAGGTAAATTATTTCACTATAAAATGCATTACATACTTGACAAACCAATTATCCAATGTACAAAATTCATTAACAATAAAATAATACATTTTCAATTAAAAAATAATGCGTATTTAATTATTAGATTATGAACTTTCCATCCTGCACACCTACAAACCTTGCAACCCACACCTAAAATATAATGAAAATAAATAAGTATAACACAACTAACATAATTTATAAACAAGTACATATTTAAATAAAATTAATAGTTAATTGGTAATTAATTATTATCTAATTAAATTCCCATCCTACAATCCAGCAGCCCACACCTTAAATAAAACCATACAATATAATTATTACACACTTTACATAATTATTATCAATTAAATATTTAATTGTACATTAATAATAGTTTTTTAATGATTACTTAACTTCCTACTGTTTACTCCTACAAACCTAGCAGTCAACAACTAAAGAAAACGATATTACATTATGTACATCATTAATAATCAATTCAATAATGAAAAATACATTATTAATTAAGTATTCATTAATTCTACATAATAATCAATTGAATCAAAAACGATACAATAATTGCTAATTAATTATGACGTAATTATATTTGCACCCTATACCTCTACAAAAGTAGTAATCCACACCTAAAATATAATTATAATAAATCAATGTTACATAATATACATAATGAACATTAATCACATACTGGCTTAAAAATCATTAATTAATTAATAATTATCACATACTTAAATTCCCACCCTATCCCTCTACAAATCCAACAACCCACTACTACAAATTACTATTAACAATTAAGTCAAAAAATATAAATCACTTCAAATGACAAACTATATTTTTAAAAATGAATAACAATTATCCGAACAATGCTAACACATCAAATGAATATATAAACTTAAACACATTACATTAATTTAAAAATTATATTCTTTACAGCTATATTATTGAAATCAATATTTACAACGATATTCTTAATAACAATATTACCTCCCTGAAAGAACGATATTCTTGACAACAATATTTCTGCATCATAATATTTTTGCATCACAATATTATTTTGAGATATTTCTGCCCTCTGAGATTACAAATCGATATTTTGTCCAAATATCAAACATCAGAGCACAGTGCACTAAAGTATAGAAACGTGAAAAATATCTCAGAAAACAGAATGCTCATGAGTAGGAGGATATCTTTGGCAACGCTTCAGGGTTGATTTTAACCTGCTATTCTAGTAGCGCTTATACCATGTTTCTACCACTTCTAAACACTATAAATAATAGGTGTTACTGTTACCCAATTGATGGTATTCAAATTAACAGCCTTGGAAGAATTAAAGGCAGAGTCTGAATTGAGTTTCTGTTCACTTGTACTGGAGTAAATACAGGTTATAAAAAAAAAAAATTCTAGCTATGTTCATAAATCTTTTGCTGCCTTTATATTAGTCTTCTTGCTGAGTGTTTGGGTTATATCTCAGAATATCATATACAGAGGTATCGCCTGACATAATATTGCAGCATAAATATTGTTTACTATATTATGATCTTGGACATCTTCCATAATAATAATACTACTACTAATAATAATAACAATAATAATAATACTACTCCCCCTAAAATTATGATGATTATTATTGTTATGATGATGATGATTATTATTACCATTAGGATGATGATTTTGATGATTATTATTATTATTAATATTATTAATATTACTATTATTGAGGATATTTTTCCAAAATATATTTAGAACACCATATTTAGAAAGCAGTACTTTGTAAAAATACAATTTAAAGCCATGGGACGCATTATCTGTGATTCCTGTCAGGTGCAGAGGCTGTGTTGTTTTTATGGGAGGCCCTTAATAAAATTCAAGCAACTACATTTCTCTTGAAGATATTTTGGAATTTAAATATGGATTTTATCCTTCTGACATTTTATACTGTACGCCGATAATCTATAGAAGGAAATATAAAGATCTACATTTAGAAAGACTGCTTTTATTGCTAATAAATCATCTCATTTGAATCATATTTAATGTATATAGCAGTTATTTTAAAGCACAATGTTTATTATTAAATGAGGACTGAAAATATGTAATAGTGTTAAAGGATCAACTTAAAATTTTCACCCTTGAAGATTGCATTTAAGACAGTTCCAGCTGCATTTATTAATGCATTCATGTTACTTAAGGGCCATGTGCAAGAAAAAGCAGGTGTCTATGAAATTGTAGTGCATATTTAATGGCCAGATGTACTGGGGAAATGGTCTGTGGCATCTCCATTTTCCCCCTGACTGAATCCATCAGATTATATCAGGAAATAACCTAAGAAAAAATGACTTCCCAAAGAACATTCTGTCTCTAATGTTCAGAGCATTACCGGGATGGGACAGTGCCACTTGGCAGGACTTCATGTGAAGGTGGCATTCAGGTACCAATGTGTAACCTAGAAACAGTAGCATCACATGATTTGCACAGAGAAAGAATATAGTGCACACTTTAGCCAAGAATCCCTACAGTGCAGTTGAAGATAATAAATGTTTGCAAATATATCCTCTTGGCAACAATAGGTTAGTTTTGCTAGAGAAATGAGTTCAAACGTTTGCATGCCAGCGGATTTTTAATATAATCCTTGATTTAACCATTAGTAGGACTCTGGGCTTGATTACGAGTTTGGCGGTCGTCCTGTAAGGCCGCCATCACTGTGCTCCCAGGAGGACCGCCAAACCAGTGGAGCGGCCGCCCGCTAGATTCCCAGTTGAATACAAGACAGGCGGTCGGTGCGCCGGTGGTGTCACTTTGGCAGTCTGTTAGGCTCCTAAGAGACCCTAACAAGCAGACCGCCGGCATTACTGCACCTACAGCACGTTCCTGCACAGTGTGGTATGCACCATGTCATGCACGCCACAAACTCCAGGAACAAAGGTTTAAATATACGGGGGGACAACATGTGCCTCCCACACGCACCCCCATGGGCAAATTCACCAGGGGGCCCTGCCTGTCTGCCACCCTTTTCATGGCAGTGGAAATGCAACTCGAAATATGCTTGGGGTGCCATCATCAACACAGTCAGCATGGACCTGCCCCTTTCCAGAACGCCGCAGGGTCCTGGATCCCGGCGGAGGTGGCAGTCCTGTGGATCCAACCTCCACCTTCGAATACAGTAGGTGGACCCAGAGGGGTGGCAGTGGTTGAACCGTCAACGCGAGTACAGCAGTCCCAGGACTGGTGTACTCATAATAAGCCCCTCTGCCTAGCATTCCTTCCAATAATGTAGTATATAGCCAAAGAAGAAGTTATCACAATATGGTGTTTTCCATTGACTAAAACAGACCAGACATGCCAATTCGCATGACACAACTGCGTAACACGATATCAGCTTTCTTCACACAGTCACCAAGTGAAGGACCAATATCACATAGTGAGTACCAGGTAAGTTGGAAACCCTTACTTTTTCAGGTTGCTTGTGAGCTCTGTGCAGAGATAAATTTGATCACTGGAGTTTAAAACTTCCTCAGGACACGGAGTCAGAGTTATGGTGGATGGTAAAAGTGGTTTCTTTGACAGAAGTGGGCACAAGGCGACACTCTTTCTTTAATAGCTATACTCCTCCAATGTCTGTGAATGCCAGTTCAGGCACTGACGGACCCTAAGATCCACTCACTACTCTCCACATTGTCTAAAGGGACCACTCAAACAATTATATCTTATCTCTGGGGTGTATTTCATATCTTTCAAAAGTCTCCTCACTATGCCTCTAACCATGAGCCCTTAGTAGGAAAAATCAAGGCTCTTGTTTAGCTCAGCCTTCAGTTTACTATTTGATAAGGAAACTGACCTTGTATATATAGTCTTAATTATTCATGAAATTACAATAATAGATAATAAAAAATGCAGTCTAGAAGCATATATTCAAATCCCGTACTCTATCATACCATAACCTAGGATGAGGGCTCAGGCTGCATGTGGATTTTGTGAATCATCTATAAATTACTGGCATGACATATACATTGCAAAAATTGCTCATGTACCTGTATTATATTTAAATTAAATATCGGCGCCCCCTAAGTTCAATACATCTAACAACTTGTCATGTACTCATTTGGTTTGAATATATAGGAAACATAGTCTACCTTCAATTTTGAGGAGCCCCACAAAGATTCTACCACTTCCTACACATACCTTGTACTGACTGAATTGTTTGGTCCAATTTATCACTAATTATACCATGTACACTAGGGGCGGATTAGGTGCTTTGAATAATTGGGCAAGTGTTTCAGTTTTTGGTTGAATTACTCAAATTACATATATAAAAATGGAAAATAAAAAAAGAGCAATAATAAAGGGAAGAATTGAATTGCAGATGCAATAACTATCAACATGAATTGTGGGAAACTGGGGTGTTTACAAAGCAATCTTAAGGATTTGATTGAGTTCAGCAGATAGTCTACTATTCAACAATAGTGGCAATACGTGAATTGTGCTAATTGAAAACTGTGAGGGACAAGTGTATTTCTGGGGGTTTTGCCTGCACCGAAACTTTCCAGGATTGTAGACATGAACACCATTTGCACTCCATGCCACTGGCCACTCCCCCGGCTATAAGTTTTTCTGGTTCACAGTTCTTAATACTCTGAGCCCGATACACAAAGAATTTTCTGCCATTTACTCTTGAATTCCTGGAATAATCTAGGGGAACTACAAGACTAAGTCAAACTAATCATACTTCAATGATTGTTAATAGGGTCCAAAGTTTCTTTTCATTGAGAACAGACGATCAGATGCTTTAGATCTCATACATTTTATTTAAATGTTATCCTGACATTTTATTTGCCGACTGTCCATGTTCCCAATTGCATGTTAAACGCAGTCTGCAGAGTGAGATGGGTTCAATGGACAGGAGTGGAGAGTTCAGAGATTTGCCTGTGGGGGGAAGACCAATGTTTTTCCATGTTGATTTAGCGTGGCTTTTGATCATCACGACCAGAACATCATGACCAGCCTTACATTCTAAGTCGTGGGATGCCCCTATCTGAGGCCCTAAAGTGTCTCACACAACTAAGAGTTCTTTCCCACAAACTCATCCACAAAATGAAAAAGATGCCCTAAGGTTTTTCTTTTTGCTGCTTTAAAAATTCAGACCATCTCACACACTTGTTAAGAGCTGGTATCTGCATCTAGAGCCAATAAAAAGAATGCTTATTTGATGTCTTTTTAGAGGCTGTTCAGTACATTTTCTGTGAAATTTAGCAATCTAAGCCTAAAGTCGTAAAGTCAAATGCAAGTGGATATCACACTCCATTGCGAACGGTATCACCGGAACATGATTCCTTTATTTTTCCATTTATTTTATTGCCTCTTAATTTGTGCATCTCTCTCTCTCCTCACATCAGTCAGTGCCTTTTGGCGTTATTTGTTGGCTGTTTTCCTGAGAGGCCTGCTAGAGTGTGAATTTCAATGAAATGGTGAAGAAAGAAATGGCAGAAAGAAAGTTGAGAAGGAGTTTATCTTGTGAACAGATGTTGAAACAGGCGAAGCTTAATGCGCGTGGCACAGTGCCAACTTTACATGAATGCAAACAAAGGGAGCTGAATATTGTCCAAATCTTTATTAAGCGCCACAGACTGATGTTTCTGCAGACATCTGTCCATAACCGGTGGAGGCTTTAAACAACGTTTCTGTAATTTTATAGTATCTTAGGCTATTCAAAAGATAACCCAAGTTATGTTAAATAAAAGGTGGGGCTGAATGAGCCACTCTTTTCTTTAGAAATACAACTTAGCATGTTTTTACATATGGAACTGTCTGAAAATCTTGGATAGCAGGCAGTATTCGTGTAATTTAGACTGTGTTCTTGATGCGTTTTTTAAGCCTTCTATATAAAGATAGTAAGTATGAAGCTATGCATTTGCATGCCATCGCACAATCCTTGACGTCATACCCCTCTCACATGAGTTTGGATATCTCAATTTACATTCAGGGTCATACTTATGGCCAAGTATTGCAGTGCACCAATGCAAGTCACCTTGAAGCTCTGCACTGTGGGAAAGGGAAAGGGCAGGAATGTGCCGTATTTAGGGCAATACGATTCATTCCTGCATTTTCCTCTGCGCTGGAACCCTTTTGGCAGGCAAGTGCCAATGCAGGCACCCTTGCACCATGGTTCAAGAGTGCCTGCGTTGCATGCAGGATTGTTTCTATGCAGAATGCAGAACACATAGAAAGAGGAAGAAACCAGGAGAAACAGAAATATTTCTCCTAGTTACACCTCCTCAGGGTGGTAAAAGATTTTGGTGCATCCCTAGGTTTACAAGCTCTTGTAACTCTGGGGGTGCGTCAACATCCATGGGAGTTGCGTGGAAACTACCAATCAACACCCATTGAGTGCCTTCCCAAGGCAGAGTAACGCTGCACAGTGATTTAAGCTGTGTTGTGTTTCTCCAGATTCTCAAAGCCACTCAGAGCCATGCAAAGTGGCTTTGCATGGCTTCAAAAATCTAACTTAGAGGTTTGCATCATGCACCTACCACGTTGCAAACATGATGCAACCCTCTCATAAATATGCCCGTCAGTTTCGAAGGTTTCAACCAGTGAAACTCATATACAGTCTAGATTGCTTTACATTCCAGACTTCTCAGCTGAAAAGAGTTCTTCCATTTCTCAAAGCCCACACCTTTGATCATGGTTCCATAATGTCTTCCTCTGTACACCTGGCATATTTACTTAACTATTTATTTTTTATGTATTTACTTCTAAAGAACACATTCACCCAAATATACCAAGGACCACCATAATCAACAAGAATGGGAATGTATACAAGACACAGGTTTTAGGTTTCCTGAAAAACTGAAAAAAGTCCAGAGGGACCGTATTCGAGAACAAGATGCCAACATCTCTGAAGGATCTTCCATCTCCCGACATAATTAAAACATGTTATCCCAAGAAACCATGTTAACTCAAGAATATGACTCAGTTATGTTGAAAATGTGGGTTACTGTGTCCATTAATCTACCTATATGAAAATTGTAAGTTAAGAAAAGTATGAGAAAAATAAGGGGCGAAGTTATTAAAACAAATAACCATTCAGCTAGGCATATTTTGGTATCTGACTTAATTAGATGACTGCTTCCTTTTGAGCCCCAAATTCAACATATATTTTTTAAAGTTTAATTCATACTCAAGGGCCATTAGTTCAATGTGAAAGACTGAATCGCGTATGATCATAAAGAAATGGCCTAGTGGCTGGCCAGGGGCAGGTGGTAAATAAAATATAAAGGTCTGTCCCCCATGAAGCAACCGCGTGCATATTCCAGCACAGTAATATGACTATGGTACTGACATGTTTCGATAAAGAAGATTGATTGAACACAAATGCACTACTCATTCCTCTAGTTCTGGATGATGCATATATAAAGGTGGCAAAGATTGGCTACTTGTTACTTAGCTGTTGGTTCACTGTAACAGTGCTATTGTAAGCAGGATAGTGTAAATTGAGATTCCTGGTGCACCAGGATATTAGACTGTGATATGGAGCACTGGCATTTATTCACAAGGTAGGAGGACAAGAGTGACAAATCTAATAGGAGTTACTAATATTAACCGTAGGTCCACCGCAGGCAATAGTGAAGGTATCCCTGGGGAGCATCAGGTACCCTTCCAGGTTGATAGGTAGAGACATGCAGACAACAAATACCAGTGAGAACTTGGACCTGGCAACCATCTTGAAAGAACCCGAAAAATTAAATAAGGGTCTTTTCAGGTTCTGGTAGAAGCAGAGCAGGTAGGTGACCTGCCTTCCTTCTCCATCAAAATGTAGGAATTGTGTTTATACTTTTGATTTATATGCTCTACTACATTTTCTTTCACTGCAAGGCTATTTGTACTTTTGCAAAATAATATATCTCGTCACAGCAAAGTCTAAACTGGGCCAAATGTTATCCATTATTTTAGATTAGACTTTTAAACCATTCTCTCTTAAACTCGCAGGTCGTCCTATTTAAAGCTTTAAAATGTAATTGACATTCCCTTTTCACCCAATTATATTGCCAATATAATGTCAAATTGTCCAACCAAACAGTCTGAAGAGTTATTTCTTTCATTCGTGTATTATGCATTTATAGATGCATATATCAGAAGTTCAGACGCCTGCGTTTCTCACGATTAGACTGCCGACAGATGCATAGTTGGGGTGATAGGGGCAGAAAGGCACAAAAAAAACAAGCCTAACAGGGGCAGAAAAAACGCGGCCGCAAAATGAAAGTAAATAAACGCTGCCGCGAAATGAAAGCCTTTGATGCAGCAGGGGGCGGAGCGGATCCCCTTGAAGTGAAGCTGCTGGCGGCACCATGCTGGGGAAGCAACAGATGGCTGGCTTTGATGTGGTGATGCGAGGCAGGCAGGCAGGCGGATAGAAGCGCATGCACGGGAGACATGCACTTCTGGAAATCCGCATTTTTTGAGAGCTTATTTTAGCTCTTACTTTAGCCTCAATAGGTTTCGAGTTATAAATACCTCGACCGAAAAACATTTCCCTCACATAAGAGGGTCCCAGAACTGTCTTAAGCCACGAAAGTGGACATGAGGCATGAAGAGGGTTGCCCAGGTTTGAAAAGGCCCTCTAATATTCTCTAAAACCAATCTTTGTGGTTTAAGACAAACTTAACAACATGATTTATTGATTGTTCCCTGGTTTAAGACCTTCTCCGTACAGTAGGAATTAAGGATATAGTTAGGCTTTCCTTGAATTACAAATGTCTTTTGCCATGAAAGAAACCATTAAGTATGTCTTAATGTGCTTATATCCATCCCACAGTAATGGCCTGATAAATACTGAATAAAAGAAATATAGTGCTATTGTTCAGAAACTCCATAAGGAATACTGATATCCTAACTTCCATGCCCTTAGAATTAAAAATCCCCTGGGCAGTACTGTACCAATAAAGACACTCCTCTGAATATTTCCTTTTTATTTAAAACAACTATATAGTACAGCTGAGATATCAGAACGGGACCAGGGTGGTAAAAACAACAATGTAATATACAAGTGTAGTCTGAAAGTAGACACAGTGGACCAATATAGCTGATTATTGGTATTTATTTGGGTAAACATTTATGAAGCCGGACACACCACAGATTAGCAGTACCTCTGAAAGGATTGTGCCAACCTCATGAGCATCGGGTACTTAGTCACTGAATTTGGCCTCAGTACATAGTGTGGTACAATTGCAGCCTCATAATTAACAAATAAAATAGACACATTTTGCAACATGGACCACAACAGACATGGGATTTAATTGCATATCCTGCTAAACTGTTTAATAACTTTTTAAAGATGAAGCTTGTTTCACATAGGATCAAATAAGAAGGTGTTTTGCTGTACAGAAAGAGTATAATGTGCTTTAGTTCCTTTTGCTAAATAATCCTACAGCTTTAGTCTTACTAAAATGTAGAATCACAAATAACTCCGGTCTTGATAATGCTGGGAGTGGACGGCACTCGCAGAGTTTCACTCAGTGGAATTCCACAGTTACATAAAAACTCCACGAAATTCTGGCAGAACGTGCATGTTGCACTGCTTACACTGATTTTTAGGTCTCGCCTGTCGATGCGCATGCGCATCGAGCAAGCGAGACTATGGGGGCTCATCGACTCTTTATCCAACTTGCAAGGAATCGTGGCGATTCCTTGCAGTGCCCGTGACTTTTAAGCTCAATGCGCATGCACATTGAGCTTAAAAGCGCGTGCACATGGCCCCAGCCGCCTGCCTTGCCTACTCTCCCGCCCCCTCACTTCTTGATTGCACGGCCGCTAGGCCGTGCCTCCCCTACTCCTCCTCCTACTCTCCTCCCCTCCCGTCTGTTCCCGCACTCCTCCCACACCCCCGCTCCGCCCCCTCACTCTCTCTGCCCGCCCGCTCTCCACTCTATCAGGCAGCCAGCCGCACTCCTCCCACACCCCCGCTCCGCCCCCTCACTCTCTCTGCCCGCCCGCTCGCCCCTACTGTGAAACCTAACCAATCGCTAGTTGTATGGAAATAAAGAGGTGGGCTCTTTAAATAGGACTTGAAACCACTCCGTAATTTTACTTATAATTGTTTAGAATTATTTCCGTGAAAAGATAGCCTGAATGGGTGTAGGCAGTTAATATGTTTTGAATTCTGCTATAACCATTCTCGGTCTGTAGTGCGTAATGTTTGGTTGCAAAATCAATGTTAGTCCTGCTTTTATTTTTATCATGAGACCAGTGTTGGTCCTACATTTGTGTCTGCTCGGGATGAGCTAACGCGAGAGCGCCTAAATAAAGTTAGGACTGCTGGGCGAGTTGCGAGTCCTGTGAAAGGAAGGGGAAATCCTCTGTCGTCCGCACTACGAATTGGGTAAGCACCGGTTTGGTCTCCCGCTGTCTCGCTGTTTATCATATGGCGAGCAACAGAATCGGGAACGCGTAAATTTAGAAAGTGTCCCGGGATACTAGGTCTAAGTCGGCATTATCAGTCGTATAAAGGGAACGTGTATGTGTCAACGCGTCCCTGAGTTTCACTCTCGAGCTACTAATCTCTTCTAATCTGCACTGCAAGTTGTACACATGGGGACGCATAACTAATACCACGTATAGTGGCCTTATGGACATATAATGAACACCATGTCCCGAGGTTTCTTCTTTTCTTTCTCTTTTTATTTATTGGCAATGTGAGTAGAGCACTTGGGGACTTTACATTCAATACCGCGTTCTCTTTGTAGATACGTGGTAGCTGTCTGAAATGGCTTGAGTCTCCCGAAATAACACGGTTGACATTTATTTAGGTAATTGATGAGTCTTTTTCTTTGAAGTTTATATGCTTCACGTTCCGTGCCCGCCCGCTCTCCACTCCATCAGGCAGCCAGCTTCAGGAGAGCAATCTGCGGGGTGCCGCCATTTTAGCAGCACGGGCTTTCCCGATCACGACTGCCACATGAGCGCCAGCTTATTTGAAAAGGGTTTGAATGCACAGGCCCGGGCCCTGCAGTCCCAGTGCTGCACATGTTCGAAATGTTGAGCTGCCACTATGTGTTGGCTCACAATAGGAACACGAACACGCTGCTTCTGTCTCCCTACTTACCAGTCCATTTGAAACCAAAGAAACTGAGGCACATGGATGCTTCACGTTCTATTTCATTCTGCATTTCTTAAGGGGATTTGCTTTTTTGAGATGATGTGACTATGCAGTCACCCCCTAACCCTCACCCCCTCACTCTCACCCCACACCCTCACCCCCTCACCCTCACCCCCTCACCCTCACCCCCTCACCCCCTCACCCTCCACCCTCACTCACCCTCAACCCCTCACCCTCACACCCTCAACCCTTCACCCTCAACCTCTCACTCACCCTCACTCACCCTCAACACCTCACCCTCACCCTCACTCACCCTCACCCTCACTCACCCTCAACTCCTCACCCTCACTCACCCTCACTCACCCTCACTCACCCTCACCCACACTCACCCTCCCTCAACCCCTCACCCTCACTCACCCTCACCCTCACTCACCCTCACCCTCACTCACCCTCACTCTCACCCTCACTCACCCTCACTCACCCTCACTCTCACTCACCCTCAACCCCTCACCCTCACTCACCCTCACCCACCCTCACCCTCACTCACCCTCAACCCCTCACCCTCACACAGTGCAATAGGTCTCGGAGCATTTGAGTTAGAGCTTTTAGAAATGTTTATGGCTTTTTTTTTTTAATTCTTTAGCATTGGCTACAGGAAACAAAAATGCTAAAGATTTACAAAAAAACCCATAAACAATTCTAAAAGCACTAACTCTAATGCTGCGAGACCTATTGCATTTCCAATGCTTGTTATTGCAGGATCTTTTTTCGCACTGTAAAATCAGCCTGAACGACACCACGCAGAGCGCCAGAGGGCACTGCTTCTTTCTGACACTTAAGTAGATTTTCTACTCAAGAGGCAGCTTTCGCAACATGAACAGTATAGACCTGCAGCGACCACCTATGTTGGGAAATCTCAATGACTGCAATTCCAGCACTCGATTTTCTCACTCACGAACCCCAACTTAATGTTGCTGAGTTGTGTGGCAGTTAGTTGAGTTTTTTCAGAACTCCACGGAATGGTCAAAACTCTGCGAACTCATATAAATGTACTTAGTTCATACTGGCTCATGGATCATGGATAGAAGACTTCTAATTAGCAGTTGAGTTCAGTTAAAATTATGGTAACTTGCTGTGGTCATGCTCTACCCATGCATGTACAATGAAGCCTCACAGTACAGCAAAAATATCAAAATTGAAAATCTGGTCACATAGGATAATATAGCATAAGACATTCCTATTGTGTCATAAAATATACTGAACTGTGGGTCTGAAGGTGTCTGAAGGTGTCTCTGTTAACTGAAAAAAGCTTTAAAAAACACAACAAAAAAGGGTGGTTTCAACCCTGCTCTCATGAAGTAAAATAAATGTCTCATTCTTTTTTCATTCAAACCAAAATATGTATTTCCTTTCCTACTCCAGTATTAAGACTGCAATCTGTGTCATTTGTACTTCAAAAGCTGGTTTTATATTTCGAAGTCTTTGAAAAACTTAAGAAAGGATTCTAGCAAATACTTTTTGACACTTTAAATTTTTTTTGTCATGTGCCTTTGACTTGTAACATCTCCTGACTCCCAGTAAGTGTCAATCAGGGGCAGCTCCTTAGTAACAGAGGAGGAGAGTCGCCCCACTGCCTCAAAGCCAGCAGTCGAAAAATAAAACTATGCTCTATCATCCATTTATTTTTCATGTGCCAGCTCTGAGCCAGCATGTGCAGGGAGGGATGGGGATGAGGCATGGTAGGAGGGAGAACGAGTGCTATGTGCACTACTAAGTGGACATGTGTGTTTGGCCAACCGTGTCAGGCCGGACAAACACACTTGCGCACTTAGGTTTCTCCAACCAGGCTGTATTGAACAGTTGGGCTGGAGAAACTGCACAGAATCCCTGTCCTGAGCGGAGTGTCTTTTCAGCTCACTCAGGCCAAATCCCCATGCTGCTCTCATTGCATAAGAGCAGTGAGGGGATTGCACAGGGAGCCTGTCCCAGTGTATGCTGGGAGCCTGAGACCAGGAAGAGCACATGGAGGCGTGACACGGGAGGTGGCAGGCAGCCTAAGGTAAGTTCCATTTTATTTAAATTGTTATTCCACCCCCCACACTCCACTGCATGCTCCATCTCCAAGTTATAAAATGTCTACACATTTTAGATGCACTTAAAGATAGATGTGCTTCCTAAAAGCATGACAGTATCTCCTTGATTAACTTCCATTGAAACTATGACCCAAAAAAAACTCAGTGAAGGATGCTGAAGAAAATAATGTAAAGGTCTCCTTGTTACACAACCTTGAGTTAAAGTTTCTCAAGGGTACCTGGGGTTGCGCAACACATTCAGCACCACTAACCAGCATCCAATTTACAAAGCAGCCCGATGTCGATAAAGACTGAACGACTGCCAAGTTGTTCATTAAGAGATGAAATTAGACTTTTTTTCAAATGACTAATGAATATTTCCTCGTTTGATCATTACACAAATGGCAATCAGTCATTAACATTAGTGTGAATTCATTATGAGGGCAGGAATGACAAACCCCTTACAGTTAGCTTGTAAGTGCTAAGTTCTGGGGTTCAGGCAGGCCCTTAACCACTTACCATTACACTGATACTTTGGGCCTGAGTCAGAAATATCTATGAGTAGGTATTCCTTACTTTCGTAGTACTCAGTCCTTGCTCCTATAACTCAGGAGCAAGCCAAAAGTTTTACAAGAGTTAGTCAGAGAAAGATATTTGCCATTTGAGACCTCTGTTTGAAACTCTATTTACAGCAAGGCCATAAGGGAAGCAATTCAATTGTCCAAATAAGAGCCCAAGGTGGCCCAGGGAATTAAATACTTGGCACTGACATCTGGGGCCGCTTTACAATAAGTGTCCCGGGGGCATAACAGGCATTTGCGCCAGCTTTGCACGCCCAGGGCACTTTGGTATTATAGAATAGGGCGCAGATGCTTGTGTGTCCCCTTCAGTAATACCAATAGCACTGGTGCAATTAAATCACCTGGGCACCATCAGGAGGCATTCCCTCATTTGCATAGGGATGTGCCCTATGCAAATGTGGTAAGTCCTTTGCGTCTGTGCCCACGACATATGAAAGACGCAGGTGCAAAGAAGCTCCCAGGGGCGCACTCACAGTACACCACCTTCTAGGTGGCACACTCTGAGTGCGCCCTCAAGAGCAGCCTTCTGGAGGTGTGAAAGGTGGTCCCAAGGACCCCCCCCAGACATACCCTTGCAGGCGGGTGCAGTCACTGACTGCACTCGCCTGCAAAGGGATGTCTAATCACCTTTAAAAGTGCAGGTGGGTTTCCACCTTCACTGTGAATATACGGAGCGGCTCCAAGCAGCCACTCCATGTTTTCACATGAATGCACTTCCCCCAGGGCAGCATGAGTTCACCGCTTCCCTGGGGGCATCTCATTCACCGTAATGGGGTACATTGTCATTATTTGCGCCAGCGCACCTTTTAAAATGTGCCGCAGCGCAAACAATGACAATGCAAAATACGGCCCATGTTTCAACTTGCAAGTCATGAACTACGGTACCAGCACGGCCCATCCATCCTACCATCCTTCTGAGGTCCAAAAAATTAAGTGCCTATAAATCAGAGATCCAAAAAACTGATATGAAGTGGTTAGTGAAAAAATGAAGGTATTCACCATGTTTGGGTTTCTGAGCATTGAGGCCGGAATATCGAATGGTCACAATATCATGACCAGAATATCGAAACGCAAAAGATTGACAGGTAGGTATGTATAGATTTACTATATAAAAAACTCCATATATATTTACCTGGAACATATATATATATCTTCTAGGAAGATTGACATGGAGTTAAGAATAGTACATCTACACCTCCCTCTGCGCATTTACCTCCTCGATATTTTGGGTTTCCATTTTTTGGTCATCATTTTGTGACCACTCTTTCCTGCTTCGATATTCCAGACTACTATCCCTCACTATTAAATAAAAACAAAATAGGCACTGCAGTATGCCAGCTGTTCCAAACAAATTTCCTCATTGGTTAAATGAGAAGCTAAGTTGGATGCTGACCCACCCAAAGCCTTTTAATTTCTCCAGCACATCAACTGAAGACCAAAGTGGAAGACAGAGGAAGGTCGCGTGCCACCTTTTTTTTTATTCCGAGTTTTCACTAAATCTGCAACACTTCGCATCAAGTAACACATTTTGAAACGCTATTCTTTTAAACATGAATTTTGTGTAAATGAGAAACAGTGCACCATAGATAGGATTCGTGTTAGCACATGTTCGTCTATATTCAATATCTAGCTATAATAAGAACGGCAGACGTGAGACCTCGGAGTTTCAAAAAGGGACCTCGGAGATTCTAAAACATTAGATTGAAACGTATGGAATTGGCAGAATGGTGCGTCCTTTGAGGGGAAACATATCAACAATGGTGTAACGCTTTCTAATCACACAGCATTTATAGAAAGCTGACAGGTGTCTTAGCCTCTCCGTAAATTTGCGGCAGATCGGAGACTCCAGGGTGATGTTTTCGCAGGCAAACAAAAGGAGCATCACAAAGCCACGGTCAAGCAAGTGGCCCTAGGGATGAGTCACAGCGTGGGCTTCTCGTGTTTGAAAGTCTGGAAGGAAAGACAATGTACGCTTTTCCACTGACAATATCAACAGCAGCAGCAGGTGAGAAGGGCTTATATGCAGAGGCTTCCAGGGAGCCTGAGGAGCGGAAAAAGAATCTGCCTACTATGGTTAACTATTAAAGAATTGAAAGACCAGCTGGAGTTAAGGACTGAACACTGTAATTGAGTTCTAAACCAGATATTTGTCCAGGTTGCTTCACAAATGATTGCAGCGAAGTGTGATGCGCTTCGTTTGCCCCCGCCTATCTCAGTGAGCCGATTTGAACCCCTAAGTAGGTTTTTGATCTCATGCCAACTCATCTCAACTACTGAAATCGTGTTTTCATACATGTTGAACGAATTAAGAGTTTTCTTCCTTTAACATGTCACCTTCTTACTTACTATAGGATAAAGAAAGCTGAACCGAAGTCACAAACAAACCTTTCGACAACAAGTCCACCTGCCAGTATAATTCCTGAGCAGACATGCAAAGCAGATATGGTATAACTGCAATCAATAAAGCCACAGATGTTTTGATGTCTTCCCTTACGGAGGTCATACATGTGTGTTAGTCTATTGTCCTAAGGTCTAGTTCTTGGTCTTCCTAATCTGTATTGAAAAAAGCCCCGCACTCCTCCAACCTCAAACTTACAACAGGGCACAGGCTTACCCTCGTGCGTGGGCTAATCGTGTGTGTTTATCAACCACAGTGCATTTGCTGCCTGCAGTCCGCGGGCTAGTACACTGTGAAACAAACTCAGAGTAGGAGCTTCTCCCTGTCTATTCTCTACGACAAACAAACAAACTCCATGTCAAATCAAGTGTCAGTTCAATAATTCACTGAAGAGGTGGGGAGAATCACTAGCTAGACACTGGTGCAAACCAAGCATTTGGACAAATACAGCATATCCGAAGACAGACTTTTAAGTTGAAAGAGGAGCAAACTTAAAGAGACTGAGCATATTTTATCCATACTTATGTTCCATCACAACATTATTTTGAAAGCTGAAATAAACTTTTCAAATACTTTCCACTCAAACATCTAAAATAATATACACTTCCCCACATATCCAGTTGAAATCAACATAACAGGGAAGCATAAAAATAATATCACCGTTCAAAAGTTAGAAAGCACTTTATATTTTATCAAGCCCTGTGTATTAATCTGAAGCTAAATAACTCTTATGGTGTAATGGAAGTCACAGGAAAAACTTAAACAGTTTTACTGAACCGTTTTTAACCCACCGATAACGAGGAAATTCAGTGTGCAGAGGAAAATTGAGTGGTAACTTCATTAGTGCCCATTTGCAGCAAAGATTAATGGTCTGGCAGTGAGTCAGTGGCAGCGATGGAAGACAGTCTGCGGAAGCCAAGGCAGCACCGGTGAAAAGGATCTATCGTAATATGGTCTGATTCAATGTTATACCCACTGGGCTTCATAGAAAGCTTTTAGGAGTAGGCTACCTTGATCCTTCGGGATTGATTCGTTTAATGTAATGACTGCCAAGCTTTGGCACTCACTAAGGGCTGTGAATCAAAGCCCTCTCATTGAGGAGCACCTCATTGGCCACCAATGAGGACCTTCACAGCATCCTCAATCAAAGGCCCGTCAACAGGAATTTCCCTGCATCACTCAATTATTGCATAGAATCCTGCATGATTGCCCATACCGTACTTGATATAGCTCTGATATGCTCTTAATTGCTACGCACAGTTCTCAGTTGCTTCCAAAGTAGTTTTGAACTTCATAAGTATCCATACATACATGTTGTGTCATTTTGTGCTATGTTATGCTACTGGTAATCTGCATACTGCAACATTCATCAATTGCTTGACATATAAATCAATAAATCATCTTTTCACGATATTATATGTAGTATATATGTGCCTCAGTTATAGTGGGGCAGCTTTTGGAAAATCACTTTGTTTGGGCCTCAAGATTACTAAAACAACATGACAGAAATACTTTCGAATGCTAAAAGTATTTTATAGTTCTGTTTCAATGCAAAACTTTGACTACCTTTCTCAAATGAATACAGTTAAATGTATCTGTTTAATGGCTGAATAAAGTGCATGGTTTTCTTTCTCAGAGTGATTGCCATCTGCATTAAAATCTAATTTTGCTGTCACTTCGGCACTCTAATGTCAAGTTCATCCGACAATCCAACAAGCCCTTGACACCCCAACCAGGCTCTCCATGAGACATTAGTATTCTTAGAAAACACTAAACTGAAAAAAATGCCGACACGTGTACTGCTAGAGCAAAGGGTTTCAGAAATTGACATGCCAACATAATACTCTAAAGTGTATCTTCTATAGACTGGATTTGCCATAATAATTAGACACAACCTTTTCAGGCAATTACAGCCACAGGTTTAGATTCATGTGTAATCAAGCATAAACAGTTGAATCATGAGCCTTTTACGCCTACTAATTGCTTAACTTTTCCAGACAGACACTGAGATCTGCCTCTGAAAATTGACTTTTTAAAGTGCATAACCCTCATAATTCATTAGGCGCTGGGGTATCCTGGATTATTACCTGCTGAAAGAGTGCACTGAAAGGGTTTTTTTTAGAACTCCTTTCCAACAGACATATTTGTATAATCTTTATATTTGTGAAAAGTGCCCCCAATTCAATTTGGGTAATATCTACAACCACTTCACAAACCTGCTATGTTCAGTGTGTTTAGAATTTCAAATGCATGGCAATACCATATATCTTTCCAGTTCCTACTTGTAGAAGATTGTACTAATCTAACACAACCATGTCCCAATCAGGACGGGATGAGGCAAAGTCAAACATAGTGATCCCCTACAGATCTTTTACATGTTGTCTCCTCGCCAAAGTTAAAAAGATACAAAACAAGTCCCCAAAAAATTCCATTGTCAAACTGTAAATTCCAACCCTTGCACAGTGCATTATCCTAGAACATTGCCATCTCAGATTAGTGAGGTGGCCAGAGTTGTAAATTAATGCTATAGTAAGCTAGCCCTTTGTAGACTGTGACGCATCAGAAAGCGCACAGCTAATTTTAGTTTTAAGAGGACTTTTGCAATGACCTACTAAAACGTTGTCAGGAGATTCATAACTAGAAAGAAAAAGTTACTCATGTTCTCTACAGACTCCCTTTGTGGTCCGTCAAGAAACCGAATCAATGCAAAACCCATAAAATCATGAAGAATGGATTCTTTGACAGTGCCTTGCAGCTCATGAATATTACAACTGCTCGAGTTCGGATTGAGCAACCATTTCCAATACCTAAAAAAAGCAAAAGAACAACAGTATTTTTTTTCCAAATCCAGAAAAAATTACCCCAAACCCTTTTCTATATACGAGACTGGCCATATGGAGTTATCCAACACCATCAGCTTACAGGTTGTTAGATACATTCTCAAAAACAGTGGTTGAGTGCCCCCAATGTTAGTTTGATGCTAGATCAATGAAGTTGTAATAGATTGGAAAGTTAGATGTGAGGATACAAACCCCTCAACATGCTCACAATATTTTCCCTAGTGAATCTGGCTAACATCACAAGACTCAAGGCAAGATCAAAATGATAGAGGGAAAATTATCTGCTTGAATAGGAACTTGCCTGTGCATCATTTTCAGGCAGGTTTCTCAACTTTTATCACATTCTAACTAAAATGTTTAATATTCCAAGATATCATCTGGATACCAAAGAATGTGACATTAAGGTAAAGAAAAAGCTAATAAAAGGAATATGTTACTTATCCTGTAAGCATCAACTTGTAGCATGCTATGTATATTCTAGCCAACTAGTGCTGGGCTTGGACTGAGCAAGTTGTTTTTTATCGAGGAAGTTTTATGATCTGCCCCTTGCGTCATTTCTCCAACCCATCACGGTATTGCGCATGTTTAAGGGCTCCTTTGTCAGAAAATGTTTTTCCACCATGGGGCCTGGGTGGACTGCGTCGAAGCTCTGCAGAATTTAACGCCCAGTCGGCCTATGGTCAAGAAAAAAAGCGAATAGAGATCTAGTAGATGACACTCCCAGATCCTAGGCACTGGGGACCAATTACCCCGCACCCAATACACAGAAGCCTGTGATGGAAACATCGTAGGACCTCTTCCAACTTTGCCCTCGGTGCGAGGCCAAATATGCACATTCCAACACACACGAAGTGTGTAATTTGTACCTATCTCCAGAACACAAAGAAGACGAGTGCTCAGCTTGTACATTATTCAAAGACAAAAAGACACATTTGGACCCATAGGGATTGATGCCTGGCACACACCATGGAACTGGTGGGCGGGGTGGGTTTTTATGCCTCTTGTTTGTACGATAACAAATTTCCAATGTTATAAAACTTTATGAACTGAAAGGTGCTCTACTCCATATCCTCTTAGTTACCTCTTGTAGGCATGACATTGACGCTTTCGTAAGCTCCAGTATCTTGCTAATTATTAATCATATTTTCACCCCAAAGTTAGAAGTATGGATATTCATGCTTTTTATATCACCATCTCAGTTTCCTTAGGCACATGTACGTAAGGCCATCCTATCTTTTCTATCACATCTGAAATAATGTACAAAATATGGATACACATTCTAAGATTGACTAGCAAAGCTCACTATATATTGACTAGCAAGCAAGGTTTATCTCTCACCTAGCATAGCCGTAAAGCTTCATGGAGAACACATGTTCACAGCATTGGTGACTGTCATCTATGGGGAGGGGTGGCAAACAAGTGCACACACAACATTTTTTTTTTAAACATATAGCACACGTCCTCTGCTCCATACCTCTTCTTCTGACTACAGAGCGGGCACCAGCAAACACCCTTGTCCAATCATGGCACTGCTCACATGCTGTTCACCAGCATGAGACCAGTACCCTGATTGGAGGGAGCTGCCCCTCTCGGCGCTTCCCAGTGCTCTGGCGGCCTGCACTTTCTCTCAACCCAGCATCTTGAGACAGCTGGGTTGAGAGGTTTAAAGTGCGCATGTCTGGCTCGCCATCGTAAGACGGCCGGCCAAAGAAACATGCACATTTTAAACAGAGCACAGGCAGCCCACCACTGCTGCCACTCAGCAGGCCCCGCCCTGTCCTGACACTCGGTTCAGGATGGGATGATGAAAAATAAAATGGCAATCAATTACCATTTCATTTGTCATCTCTGGGGCTTTGGGGGGGGGGCACTTAAGATGGGCGATGCTCCTCCGGCCAAACTGAGGAGCCACCCCTGGTTCACAATCAGGCACAAGACTTAACTTCTAAAATAAGGTGTACAAGACAATGATTCTAATAAATTGTCATATCTGTAGTAAAGCACTTCATGGAAGAATATGGATTAATTGGTGAGGGCTTCCTGACAAGATGAACCAACCTTGTAGGTTACATTTCTTAACCTAAGTTGTTATCCCGTTGGGTAGTACCAACAATTTTTAGTAGATCCCACCATACAAAAGATTTAGACATGTTGCACTCCTCCCTCCCTGTCAGGCTCAAAAAGGGTTTCCTGGGTGTTTGAAGAGTGCTTACAACCACCTATGCCCTGTTAAAAGCATAATGACTCAAAGAACATCCCCAAAGACCCGGACGTCTACTTGGTTTTATTTGTAAGCACTCTTTATTAACTGTGGAACTGAATGAGCTTTGTAATACATTTCCAATAATTAAATAGATCCTTAAATAAGTGTATCTTTAGTAGAAAGTGGTTCTAAGACTCCTACTGGGCTCAGTTTGTCTCTCACTTTAATTTAGTGTCTCTTTTCTTTGTCTCTCACCTTGGCTCCTTGAACAATGCCCAAATAGTTGGAATTGAGGATGATTTTGAATTGTGTGTTATGTCTTGCTTTACTTTATTTTTTTTATTTCAAAGACTGAATACATTTTCTTCCTCTGGTTTCCCTCTGTCTGATCTGTGTCTTTGTCACTCTCACAGTCAGGCATGAGTTTCTGAACATAACAATCAATTAGGGCATGCAGACCGTCAACTCATGATCACCAGTAGCCTAGAGCAGATGCTGTTAATAACCCCCACAGATTCACATCATTTGGCGCACAGTTGCACGCACTGGTGGACCATAGGTAACTCTCAAGTTGGGTTTCTTTTTAATTGTGGTTGGGAGTGCTGAGTGCTGCAGCTGAGAAAACGGGTTCTACAATTGCATAGAAAACGAAGAACAATTGCATTACTGAAAACGGAGACTTGCGCAATTTAGCTGCAGTCTGTGTAAACGCCCTTTAATTCTATATGTGATTGTCTCTCTAAGTGTTGCAAATTACTGTATTCCGCAGGAAAGGCCTTTCTAAGTTGGTCTATTGTTGTGCACACATTTGTATGCAGAGAGAAAATATCTCGAAATAGTTTGTTTTCTGTGTCAACGTATTCTAAGCTTCAAAACCATTCCCTGAAATTTGCACTCGGAGCCATAATTGCAGCTACGATGTGGCCCTACTGGCCAGCCTTCCTTTTGTTTCAGTCTTTCATGAAATCCCTTTGTGCTATTGTCAGGCAGCTGTGCTTTGTTCTTTAATGTCTTCCAGCCTAGCGCCCCAGCAGAGATCACTTTATAACATAAACTGCAAAGCGCCATTTTCACAGCAGGGACAGCAGTGTGCATCTTCAGCAAGAGGCATTAATAAAATGGCGCCGCAATGAACATGGTAATTCCTGGTCACAAGCCAGCGTGCAATAGCAAAGACGGTTGCAGTCTTGCAAAAATTAAAATTATGTTTCATTGCTTGCATTGCTAAAATGTTGGGTGCAATAATTAAAATTATGTTTCATTGCTTGCATTGCTAAAATGTTGGGTGCAATCATCTTACCTTAACTGCCTTCTTCCCGGCTATAAACTTTTTATGTCCCCTTTATCTCTCTAGTTTTTTTCTTCCTAATGTTTAGAGGCACCGTGTTTTCTGTTCCTGCCTGGTGCTTTCACTCCACATTGGTAGTTAATTCCAATCAGGAAATATGAAAGCAAACAACTTTAGTCTTGTGATGTCATAGTTATAAATGTTGTTTTCTGTCTACATCAATGTGTATAACCAGTAGAGGTCCATGAAGACACATGGATTACAAGGGCAAATTCCGAACAAGTTTTGGATGACTGTCTGTTGAGACGTCTACCTCAGTGGCTACTACAAAATCGACCTCTAAAATTCCATTCGTGGATAATTTTGAAAGAGTTATGGGATGTACTAATTATAGGATATGTTTCTGTGAAGGGCTGGAATGTAGGGCATGGTAAATGCTACCTTAAAAGTGATGGCTGTATTACGAGTCTCACTGTAGCATTATCCTGAATGAGGGTAACGTCCCCAAACGCACTCAATAAAGAAAATTGTAAGGCTGATGTAATTTGATTAGTATGAAATAAAGTTTTATTCAAAGTTCTTTTTGATTATATTTTCATTTTTCTTTTCTTTGTAATGTTATAGTCACATCCAAACGTTTATATCAATGTTCTATATACCTGCCCAATGCATTTCGGGCTCTAGGCCCTTCTTCATTACATTCAGTACATTTGAGAAGTTGAATATTTTCTGATGCATTGAGTTAGAAGCATGAGGTGATAAAGTAATGCTTTTCTGAGTAGAGCTAAATCACACTCTCAGATGACACATAATATTGGATCTTGGCCTGGTCCTGAAAGTGATTCTTAAGCTAGAGATGGGCTTTGAACCTGCCAGAATGGTTGAGGGATGTGTGACACAATGTACCACACTATGTGGGTGCGGACACATTACAGCCATGTTGACATATGGACAAAGTTGGATAAAGGAAGCTTTGTTGGATGCTTCCAGTGCATGCAAAAAAGAGTAGGTCCATGAGAAACCTTTTTTGTATCTGCATGCAACACATACGTATTAAACAGTCATGCTTGAAGCTAACAGGTTTGACTGAAACTAAGAATTCAATTAAATAAGTCTTATCAAATGAAAAGGCACATACAGACATGCATTGATAACAATCAGCAACAATAGAGCCGTTCTCTGTTTGATGAAGTCTGCTTGGAAATTGACACCTTTTATGATATCATTTAATGAAGGCTCCTTTTTATTTCTGAATACAGTGCCTTGCATAATTCGAAGGAATGCATTAAAACGAATGAGCAGCTTGACATTTTCAGAGGGTCTCGATTGATGCTGCTATGTATCCTCACCTAAACCCTGAGGTTGGTCCGCCATGTTGAAACATGTACTGTACACATTAGACAAGCAATGGCCGAATGTTAAGCCATGAAGATGCACTCTTCTATTTTTTGCTTTAATTCATGGTATGACCATTTCATTTAATATGGCACATAAATTTAATGAACGGAAGTATGTCCTAAACGAATTTCTTGAAAGTACCCTCACAAACCTACACACTGATATCTAAAGGGAATGCCAATATGACAAAAATGCTAATGCAGACTGCATCTTTACCTCTCTCCTCTCTACGGTTGTGCTGCTTAATGTATGCTTAGCCACTGCACATGACACTGATATCTTCAGAGCCATCATTTTCCTCTCTGTGCCAGTAAAGAGTCTCAGTTGGGTGATTTATTGGGTCTGGCACTAACATGCTTTCCCAAGCTTCCCCATCAAAATGGTAAACAGGGTGTATGGTATTGGAGGCGGGCTAATGCTTTTTTACAAATTCATTCTTTTTTATGTGGTAGCAGCCTCTTCTCTTCCTATATTTCATTCAAATATATTTTTGCAAAACTGCAATAAGACTTTATCACACCATGATATATATTTTGTATTTTTCCATCAAAACTTAATTTCTTAACTTTGCATTTTTATGCTCTCATAGTATGTTTCAGCCTAGAGACAGACTGACTGGAAAAATAGTCTGCTGTGAACTTCTCCGATACACAGTGTCGCTGTAAGGATTTTTGCATCCTTTTATAAGTGACATTTCTGTCAATCTCCTCCCCTGGTAATGTGGCTGTATTCATTGCTTCTTTGGGGCAATCTTGCATAAGGATGGACTGAGCAAACAGACCACATGGAAATATTTGCTTGTCTGGATGACCATGGGCTTCTTTCAGACTCAGTTTGACGTAAGTAACTTCAGCTCATTCAGCCCAAAAGACAACAACAGGAGAGTAGCACAGAATGTTTTTTGTTTATCTCTAAATATATGATCTTCTACTGTAGAGGAAAAAATGTTCCTGGAATGAAATCTGGGGTCTTTAACCAAGACCCCCAGGGGAAGGTGCATGGATCCTGTTTCATGAATGAGAGCTGACCGACTGCTCTGGAGAGGCACTGAAAGTGATCTGGATAAAGGGAGATGCTGCTCAGAAGAAGAGGAGTCATTAATAGATCAGAGAAGGGATTATCTGAAGATGCCCACTGTTTACCACAGGAGGACTTGCACAGTTCTGTGAGGTTCAGAAGTCCTTAAATTGGCTCTGCAGCATGGGCAGACTGTGTACCTCAATGGATTATGGTACTCATGAATTCAAGTCTGTTTGAGTACTGATATTAATCATGATCAACACATAGCTGAGCAGCAATAAAAGAAATCTGCCCGCAGTCTATGGTCCCCCAAAACATATGGCAGAGTGTGTAAGGACCACCATATTGCATAACAAGCCTGCACCAGAATCAGGGGTGGGTACCTAGCTGGTAAGGGTGTAGGACTTTGTGCTTGGGCCAGAGAATGATCTCCAAGTTGGAAAAGGTGCAAGAACTGTGGCTCCATGGCTGCTTTCTTGACTAGTGTTTTGCTGTCTAGGCTCACATGTGCACCACATCAGTGGGCTGTGCCGGAGCAAGGTCACTGCTCACTGTGTCCCAGAGGTCTTGTGGTGCACACACTGTGAGTAGCACATCCAAGCTGAAATGTCCAATCTATGCAGGCACAGTCTGCTCAACACCTGAACTGACAACGAAAGGTACACTGCAACCCAGGGGAAACTGCAAAGGGGGAATGAGACCCATACTAATAAGGATGGGAGAATCACTAGAACTCATCCACGAAATCCAAGGGCTACCCTACTCCCATGTTCTACCAGAAGAGGGACCCCCCCCCCCCCCCCCCCCCGGGACTAATTGAGAGATTGTGACACAAGAAATGTCTTGCAAAGTTGTCCAATGGTAGTAGCCTAGCCCACCTCCCACAGTAATCATTGAAGCGTATTAGTAATGCCCAGTTCAATTTATTGTGTCAGAAACCATTAGCTCAAGTAATACGTTGTGTCTAATTAAGTAAAATACTTTTTTTCTTTTTTAAAGACTTATGACTAATTGAACATTGAGTTTTCGGCCTGTAGTAGTAAGTTTATTAAGCTCTGAGTGTTAAGCCGTAGACCACCTCGGAGAGTAGCCCTTGGTCTGCCTAATTTCGCTACCTTGAGGGTCATGAGATGAAGGGAAGTACCTCTTGCTTAATTTTAGAAACATTAGCAAGATTAAGTCCCAGGATATGACTAAGGTTCTGATTGTCATAATCTGATCACTGTAATATGTTTATGCCCTCACACTCCTAAAAATGTTTTCACAGGCAGAATCATAACATTTGGAGCACACCCTGGAGTACAGTCAGCACTTTATCCTACAGAAATATCTAAAGTAATGTTGACTAACTTTTGTCACGTGCCTCAAAAATCTGGGGTCTTTTGCCTGATTAAAAAGCCTTTGGTTAGGAGATTTGCCAGTCAGTGACAATGGGCCTGATCATGAGTTTGTCAGTCTTGGAGCGGGCCACCATGCCAGCACATGCCCCAAGACCACCAAACCCGTAGTCAGTCCACCCACTGGATTACAAGTTGTAATCCTGGCGGGCGGTCCTTTGGCGGGAGTCCCATGGCAGTGCCTTTCTAAGGTTCTTATGAGAGCCTTAGAAAGGCACTGCTGTAGGAGCACCACAGCCTGTTCCTGACCGTACAGAAATGTACAATGCTGCGCATTTCTGTCTTTGCAGGGATAGGGGGTACAGATATACAGGGGGCACACCCTGCTTGCAACACTGTGTACAGAGGCAACAAGGGACCCTGTAGCACACCCTTAGTTTCCTCACCACCACCCTTTTCAGGTGGGCTCAGCGACATGAAAAGGGTCACAGTTACGAAACTCCTAATATGCTTGGTGGTGCATATTACAGCCTCACACCAGTGCGCCACAGCTACAGGATCAGTGATCCCCCTTTGGCGATCCCACCACCATAGTTGTAGTTGTAATAGTCGGGGGACTAACACCACGAGTTCGGCTGTCTCAATATGTCTTCCAATATTTTTGTGGATTCTTATTGCAATCTACCTGCAATATGCTTTTTGTCTCGAAGCTCAGACATGATGTATGCTTATAAACAAATTGCCTTAACAAAAATGCTACACATTCCATGCTCGATCTTCCTATCAAAGTGTTTAATGCTGTTATTGGTATAATGGACCCTCCACTTCCCAAGTACATTCCCTGTAGTATTTGTGGGAGTGGATTCTGTGAGTCCTTTGTCGCACCTTTCATGACTTGACAAGATAGAGCTCTTAATTCCTTAGAAAGATCCAATAACCCACGCACAATTAGGCCATGTTTGTGCCTCTTGAAGGAAGATGCCTAGTGCTTCCTGTTTGTTTGTACCTGGATACAATATCTTAATATACTCTATACCTTTGTCATCATAAGGAAGTCCTACAAAGAAATTACTATCTTCCTTCTCATATTTGTTTGAGTAATGCCACAATCTGCTTAGAAGAGTGTGAGAAAGTTAAATGAACTACCATCTGTCTTTGGTGCTCTTGAATGATGAAGAACTCTGAGGTTATTATGAGCTCCTGTGCTTTTCTTTTTACAATCTCTTTACAGTAGTTTAAGCTGTCTGTTGCAGACATCTTTGTAAACAATACTTTAGCATATGCTTAGTGCTTTGTGCTGGCTCCTAGGTCATGATGGAATGGCGTTTATTGCTGATCTCTGTTGACTGGTCGTGACTCACCAGCTTTCTTTCCTATTCTTGTGTTTTTCACACACTTGCAGAATTAGTGCTTTACATCGGTTTTTAACTGGTTATATTCTATCTTACTGCTGATATTAGGGAACATTCTTTTCTCCTGCATTTTCTATAGCATTTAGCTTTTAATATTCATTGGATTTCCATGGCCCTTCCCCTTTACCCATTTTCCCATCTGTGGCACTTTGTACTTATGATACAGTCCATCTCTAAAGAAATTCATAAATACTTGAATGTAGGACTGCATCTTTTCTTGCATACTCTAGAACAGCTTAGAAGTATACATGCCACTTTACCATGTGACACTTATACCATGACTTCAAATCCCCCCACACACTTCACCCAGATGTCATAATGGTCAATACAAGTAGAGATTGGCACACCCTTGGTGTATGAAGCAACACAAATGTTACAAATGCAGTAGCCAATTAATTGACAACCCAGATATTGCTTTAGGCCTCACAGAGGGTAGTAAAGTGCTGCACAAAATACCAAAACAATAAAATATGTCCAGTTCGTGATTTTAGAAAATAGGCTTCAATACTTCTTTTGAGCCCACTTAGATAATCTGAACTATTTCATGTTTATGGTATTGTACATTGAGCTGAAGAACTCTATACACATCACAATGTTTACAATTGCAGACATTCTTTTCTAACATCAAGATATCCAGTGTCACAAAAAGATTCAGTTTCCCTAACTGCATACCTATATTTAAAAATGCAATTTAGCAGACAAGTGTAAGCTGATTATGATTCCTTCCTAAATGATCTGGCTGCTTCTTGATTCTTCAATTCTTCACACCTGATTAATTCTTGAATATTCATGTCTATTAAATATGAGCTTAATCGTTCTTTTGAGCAACTGCCACATGTAGCTAGGCACCTGCTCAAAACTAAGGTAAATCAAATGTAATGGCTGCTGTTTAGTGCAATTAAGGAGAAAATATGCATTTTCAGGGTGCGATGGGGATGGATCCAATCTGCAAAAAGGAAAGTAAAAATCTGAATCTTCATACTTCAAGTGGTTTTATTTCATGAATATATGGAGTTTCTGTAAAGTAATACACTTAGTGGAACCATTATTTAAGCTAAAGTCCTGGTTTATGTGTTTTTTTCACTGCAAAAATCCCTTCCTTTTCCCTTCTCTTACTCTTTCCCTACTTTTAGGCTGCCACATTTATTTACTTAACGTGTGGGGGTAGCCTTTACAGTAAATGGCATGTAAGGGTAAGGGTAAACTCTTAGCTTCAAATGGGCTATCCGTCTCCGCTCCTCCACATCCAAAAGTCTGATCCACTACAAGGAATACTTGTAATGTCTTGTAAGAAACCTGCATTTCACCTTTACTGTCTAACCTCTCTCTATTTCGATGTAGTAAATACAAAATGGATTTCAGTGTGACTATAGCCACATGAGTCACACACGCACCATACACGCATCCTCTATATTTGCAGAAAGGTGCACACACACATAAAGGCTCACATGGTCAGTTGAAGGACCCGGTTGTAGGGGAAAGGCAGACCAATTTCCATAAAAGTGGGAAAGGACAGGCATTTATTTTGCCGGGAATGACAGTTAAATTTTAGAAATGCATGCTTTTCCACTCTAAGCTATATTGCTGCCATCACTGCCTGTCCTCTACAGCCAGGTGAGCTGTTGGTAGTCACTCTGTGTAAAGAGCGTGCACGTAGTGTGCCCCTTAATAACACACAGGATGTTGTTCTGCATGTGGATCTGTGTCCCAATGGTGTCCAGCACACATGCATGCATGTTGTGTGTATTCAGGTGGGGGTCAGAAATCTACAGGTTCCTATGGTCATGCTCGTCCAAGCCTTGCAGATGACCGTACTCCATCCCAACAATGTCTGTTGTGGTATTTCCTATTCTTTGTCAGAGTGTTTCAATGATGACAATCTACTTGGTTAAAAGGTTCAGTTATGGATATTAGAATACTAAAAGACTCGCTCATGCCAGCAGCATTTTGTCTCTACAGTAGAAAATCATATATCTGAGAATGCAAAACTTCTGTGCCGCTCCCATATGGTTGCCTTTTGTGTTAAATGGGATAAAATTACCTTAGTCAAATTGACTCTGTAAGCAACCCACTGTCTTCCAGACAAGCAGAGGAGATTTTCATGTGACCTGTTTGTTCACTCCATAATTATGTACGATTGTACCTAAGAAGTATTGAATGTACCGACACTGGCAGTGGAGGGAGTGGCAACAATGCCACTTCCCATAGGTTGCAAAAAGAATCCTTAAACATCCCTGTGACGATCGAAGCAGATTTTGGATTCAGTCTGCCCCTAAACTGAAACATGCCATGCCAATTAAAGTATTTTTGCACTACACCCGCAGAGGAGAGAAACATATATTTTGACTCTCCTTGCTCTACATCAATGTAAGATAAAATTAATTCTGCCCTTAATATGTTATGTTAAGCTACTTGTTGGGCATCTTGTTATATTTAATATGTCATTGATTGTTGGCAATGTCATCAAACCTAATTAAAGAGTATAGGTGAATAAAATACATGGCTCTATGAAATAAACTCCTTACAGATTTCTAAGGGGTCGAAATTTCTGGCAGAGCAAGGAAAAGAAAAAGCATAATACCGTATAAAAAAGTTAAACAATTGTGTTTCAAACAAAACAATACATTAGTTTAACCTAAAAAATGATGACCTGAAAAGTCCAGTCTCAAAGTTGAATATCTGCCAAACAAATCCTTAGAGTTTCTAAGTGGGTAATGCTTTAAATATTAATTTGTATCCATTAAGCCTTAAAATCACTGACATGTTTTACACAATATTTGATCTTAATCAAAAAACATTCAATATAAAACTTGGAAATCTGCTTGTAGTTTAATCCTGTGTTTTGAGTAGATCTCTGGCTTGTTTAAGAGTTACAGCTAGAACAACTACGTGTCATACAGTTCTTTAGGAATACTCCACAACTTAATTTAGTCAAGCACATTTTAAACAAGGCCAACACAGTGCATTTTGTGAAATAGTTCAATGGCACGTTTAACCTTTATTAATCCCCATATGTTCTTTTGGTGAAAGATTTCACTCAGTTTAATACTCAGAAACAATTAAGGGGTCATATTGAAGTTTTCCACCCAATTTCCACACTTACTGCATCCTTTCTATTTACAGTAACCCAATGCAGACAAGCAGGGTTCTCCTCAGATTTCATAATTACACGCAGGGATAGCAATGTTTGCCCTATTACATAAATAGGGGTAGATCTTAATTTTAGGACTTGGAGTCTGGGAATTTCACAGGTAAAACATGTTTGCACTCACAGCTGAATTTTAGTGCACTAAAAGTTGTCAATCAGGCCATTTATAAAGAAATAAGACAGAGGGATAACTGATAAGGGATGTTGTGTATTTTACCAAATATATACTTTGCATTTCTTTGGGAGTAATGAGTGATTGTGTGAATGAATATGAGTGGAGCTTTGTAACAAATATACTATAGATTGCTCCAATGAAAACCTGCGTTCATGATCAAATCTCAATATGTGAACTCATAACTTTATAGAACATTATTTCATTATTATGATATTATCTTGCAACATTTTGTGTCAATGCTAACTAAAGAGAAGGTCCTTTTTAAAAATGCAAATTACCTCCTGAATCTTTTTGGACAATATATTCATCGGAGAACCTACTATAGCTATGTATCTCTTCGGACCTAGGATCAAGAAGGCCAGTCTTGGTGAGTATCCCACTGTTTACCTTGCTTCTATGCACTAGTGCACACTTTCTCAGAATAAATAGGTACATTTAACCACCTACGGTTTCAGAGGAAGCCTAAAACTTGTTTTTTGATATCGTTTATTGTTTGACTTTGTCTCTATTAATTCACTTCATGACAAACTTAACAGTTATCAAAGTGCTCTATAAATATTATTATTAGATTTCAGTTTAAACTTGATTAAATACCACTCAAATTGCCTTTCCCACTTAAAAGATTGCTTACTGAGTTAGACACTAAGAGCTTTCAATCACAGGTCAATAAAAAGAGACTGGGTAGTAATAAGTATATTAAATAGTGTTTGCCAGTGAAAGTACCATGATCAAAGAGTGATTCATGTTACTATGAGGAGATATTTTCAATAATTTGGAATATAAACAGAAATATGGCTAAAGGTGCGGCTTAATTTATGTCATTATTGTGAAATATACATTGCCATAAGGAATTTCTCCTATGCATCACATGGGCACTACAAACTACCTCTCAAAATGTCATATAACCAGGATCGATCTAAGAAAATGTGATACTAGAGAATGTTCTTCAGCATCACAAGTTGGTGAACGGTTTTGGATGGAACTTGCAAAATGTGACTTTACAAAGCAGGTGTGCGTATTAGATTTCTGGTTACCGGAGTAGCACATGTGAACTTCTCCTACCCACCATTTTGAATGGCCACATTATACAAACAACATTGTCATTTAGTAAATCTATCACAGAGGTAAAAATGAGCTGGAAACATCCATCTTGCATCACTGGAAAAAGGACTTACCACGCAGGACATTGAGCCTAGTGGATACACTAATTTCTCCAACATTATTAGAGGCCACACATTCATAAATTGCATCATCTCTCGGGGTCCTCAACGGCTGTATCCTGAGGACAGACCCAGAGCCATCATCGAACTCTATCACCTGTGGAAAGAAACACAGGCTGTCACAGTTGTTGTTACAACTCCCTATCTCTGTAGCAAGAACTGTTGAATTAAAACATCAACCCTTTCCTCTCTTCTCCAATAACATCCAAACATTCACACCGGATACTCTAGTGCACATGTTCTGTGAATGAAGCCTCATGGGGTGAAAGCTGCATGATATTAGAAGTCATAGCCATGATATAAGTAACCGTAACAAATTCACACTAACAAAAAATTTTGATCAAAATATAGGAAATTTGTTGGTACCTATTTTTGCTTTTATGTTTTGCCAGATTAGTTCTATTTAGAGAACTGCATGCTGCCTTTGGATTACTTCAGAATAATGTAGTAATGCCAGAGTTTGCAAAATGTAAGGCTGTGAAGAACAGGATTAATCAAGGTAGGAGTTTCCTAATCTAATGTTTATCAGTCATACGCCCTTTTGCGTGAAGTTCATTTATACAAGAGGTGGAAAAAATATTTTTAAGGCGTAATATGAAGCAAGTCCATTTTGATTCTGTGTAACATATAAAAAGATTGAGAGACTAATATATGGCTGCAACAAATACATTATATTTCCCTTATGGGCTTTCCACCGCTTGTGGATCTCCTGTTTGAGGTTGCAGTACCAAAGATTAACGGTGCTGTAAAGCTTCATTAAGCAGCCCAGATTTTTCTATTTTCATTTAATGGAATGATGAAATCAATAACATTGCCATTGGCTTTCTTTTCCTCTTTGGATAACTGGCTGAGAATGTAACTCATCAAAATGGCAAAAAAATACAATGGAATAATATACTAATTTATTCTGGTACTTTAGGGTAAGTCTAAATTAAAATTATTGGTACTCTCATTGAAAGGTGGTACTATATAGAATACTACGTTTTGTTAAAATTCAACTCTGGGCAATAAAAATGTATGTGTGGCAACCTTGATTTAATATCAGTCATATGGACACCTTCGGGAAAACATATGCTACAGATGATGAGAAAGTCAAAGAAAAAAATATCTTGACTTGCTGCATTCAGACGTTTGCCCGTAAGCTTGAAACTGTTCAAAACTGAGACATTTATGCACAAATGTGAATTGTTTTCCATAACATAAATCTTAGGCAGCCTCAGACAGCTGCTTCCAGAATATTAAACACCTTACATAAAGAATTATGCACCACAAAAACATGGCACAAACAGAATTTGCTCTATTTTTGTTGAGTTTACATCAAGGCGGAATGAAACAGAAAATGTGCAAGACAGAAAGCTAAGCTTGAGGGGAAGCCAGTTTCTCAGTGTCTGATATTAATGCTGCTTTAATAGCTTGCTTTATAATTTTAACAAAAGGTATACAATTTGTAGCATAGTTCATATTCTCTGCTAACACACTTAGCTCGCCCATGAAATGCTTTTAAAGCAAAAAAAATACATTATTTTTGCAATTGCTTCTCAAACTGGTTTCTGTTTTACGATGGACCAAAAATGTATATAATAGGAGCCTGGGCAAAATCTGGTCCTGGTTTAGAGTTTGAAGCACGAGCAATCTCTGTCGAGGTGACGGAATTTTGTCATCCCCCAAATTTAGAGATAACATTGGCAGGAACGACTGGCAGGTACAATTTGGCTTTACCCTGCAGAGATGGACAGTAAAAAAAGCCATCTGTCCACCCACTCTAAATTGAGTGGAACTAGATGGCTACCCTCTGAAGGGCAGTACTCATTGGAGGAGTATGTTAGAGGCAGAGCCTCAGTAGACTCCGTCGTCAACATATTGTCAGTTTGTCCACCTCTAAATTGGGCTGGTGGACTGTGAGTTTGCCAGAGAGGGTACTCACTCCATTGCTGTTGTGATGAAGTACCTTCTCTGCCAAACTCTAAATCAACCACCTTTTCACGAATTTAAAATATACTTAATTTGTCCTTACTCATGTATTTGGAGAAAGCATAACCTTCCTTTTTTGTTAACATACTGCAAGGAATCTGTGGTGAGGTAAAGTCTCAGAACTGCTGATTATTGTGGCGTAACAGGTTTGGTCATAATTGTGTAAGGATGCTTTCTCCATTTAAACTAATCTCTTGTGCAGATGTATTGTATTTTTGCTTTATTGCTGTTTTCTTCATTCATTCGTTCTTTAGCCCACTCTCACTTTATGTCCTTGTAATGCATTTCTCTGGCATGAATTTGACTCTAGCATCGTTCACAACACTAGGCTTAAGTATCCACACTGAGTACTACAATGAAAACTGGCTAAATTAATTAAATGAGTGACAGGAACACAAGAAATGTGCAAGGAAGGATGACTACTACTTTGTGCACATGAAGTATCAATTAAGCGGTTTATTCAGGATGAATGTATTGGTAGATCAGTCAAGTGACAGTATACTACTTATGATGTGAGAATAGTATCTTATACATTGTAGGTTTTCTATATGCATCATTATTTCTTTGACAAGTACTAGCAGTGCTATTAATATTACTATGATTTAATTGTTCAGTTACATCAACTCACAATTGAACTTGGCAGATCCTCCCATCACTGAGCTGTGAAATAAACTGGTTATTACCCTGAGAGGGAGCATTTATTGTTTTCCTAACTAGTTCCAAAAACATGGTGGTTATGGTATTTACAACACTGTTTCATGATAGTGTCATTAATTGGGAATACACTTGTTCATGGGTGTTGCATAAAGATACACGTGTACATCTGGATATATACCAGTTGTCTAATGTCATCTTCGCGTAGTTGCAATGCAGTCTTTCGAATGGTGATCGACCATTTGGAAGGCCTACCTTGGCTCTGAGGATCAGATTGATAATCCCATCATCTATCGGTTGTTGAACACAACGCAGAGTATTGCTTGTAGCGCACACAAAGTGTGCTCATCAAATAACTTCACAATAAGTCCTCTAAAAGAGATTTACTCACCAGTAACGTAGGTTCTCACCATTTTACCATTTCTCCATGGATAACCATACCATGACATCACTTCTCATGATGAGAATCTTAATTGGCAATCCTAATACTTTTCAGCAAAAAAAAAGAAATTTCACCAATCTTACACTAATTGCGCAGTTTTAAAAAATCCTGGCCAAAGCTATGATTTATGATATGCTGTGAATACAATCCAGCATAAGAAATTTGCTACAGATAAGCAAACAGCCTTGATTCCTAGGTTTTAGTTTAACTTCATGTTTTAACAGACAGACTCAAGCTGTATTGAATATCAAGTAGTGCTTGCAACTAGTGTTGCAGTTATTAGCATCATAGATACATAACTCACTGAGAGGTTCTCCATAACCTCACTAACAATTTGGGAAATGCCACATGCAACACGTGTGTGCAAATGTGCAGTATCAAGGAATGTGGATCATTCTCTCAGTTGACATGGAGCAGCCTAGGTAAAGGGACATGATCCGGAAGCAGAGAGTGGGATCAAAAGGGCTGGCCGGAATATAGACCTAATGTTATTTTCATAGCAGAAACGTTAGTGGTGGCTGTCATGTGACCCAATCCTTCAGATTCCAACCATTTATCAAAAAAAGTGGCGATCACCACGCAAGTGTATTGCACATTTCTGTGTTTAGGCTTGATAGTGGTGCTTTCTAGAAACTGGTATGAGTCCAGATGGCTGTTCTCCTTTTAAGCTGTAACTCTTATTTGCAAATTTGCTGCACTAATCTTGGTATTATCAGAGATCCCCTGTTAGTGTTAACAGCTAGGGAAATCGTTAGATTTGAGTAACTAAGGACTCTTTTCACAAACAATTGTGTCTAGTTTGAGGCTAGTAGGCCCACCAAACGGGATAAAATAGGAATTTGTACACAGTGAGGGGAAGGGTAGTTTGAAGGAGGTGAAAATATGAACCAACCCCTTGAAGCAATATAGCATGTGAGCAGGATGGGCACCATACCTGGGGTAATATGTATTTGAGTCATATTCTCAGTTGTGATGCACACACACTAAGAAAGGTCTCTGAAGATTTCAACTGCACATTTCCCATATTTTCAGTTGGAAATTATATAGTTAAATGTGGCTGCCTTCATATCTGACATCTTCATACACATGCAGGATATGAACACTCCTCTGGCTGGTGCACATAGAAAATGCTTGATTGGCCACCTATATAGCAGATCATTAAATCTATCAATTAATATTTGTAAATCATCAGTCAAGAGCCAGGTCTTGAGTCCCTTCCTGAAGTGGGTCAGTGAGGGTGCAGTGCGGATGTTAATGGTGTTCCAGGCTTTGGAGCTGAGGTGGGAGAAGGAGTGCCCTCCGGAATGGCTGAGGGAGATACGTGGTGTCTGAGTGAGGGCGAGATGTTCTGAGCGGAGGTTTCTGGTAGGTTAGTGGCAGATCAGTCGGTGGTTTATGTAGGCAGGTCCTTGGTTGAGAAGGGCTTTGTAGGTGTGGGTCAGGAGCTTATAACAGCATTTCTTCTGGAAGGGGAGGTAATGGAGGTCTTTTATGTGCTTGTGATGTGTGTTCTCTTGGGCTGGTTGAGGATCAGTCTGGCTGCTGTGTTCTGGATTGTCTGGAGTCTTTCTATGAGTTCGATGTGGAGCCGACAGAGTGCATTGCCGTAGTCAAGCCAGCTGGTGATGAGTGCCTACGTCACAGTTTTCCTTGTGCTGATGGGGAGCCATCTGAAGATTTTTTGCTGATTGTGATTTGTGTGGAAGAAGGCTGAGGAGACAGCATTGATCTGACTTTTAATGGAGAGTTCTATGTCCAGGATTATGCCCAGGTTGCGGACGTGGTCTTTCAGTGTGGGGAACGGTTTTGTCTGTGCCGAGTTTCAGGCAGTTGTCTTCCATGTTGTGACATTCTTCATACAGTTGTGGAAGTTGATCTTTGTCCAGGTGGGATTTGCTGTCAGTGAGAGGCTGAGCTGTGTTATCAGAGATGATTTTGATGTTGTGAAATCTGACGATGTCTGCGAGTGACATCATGTAGATGTTGTAGAGGGTTTGGCTTAGGGATAAGACTTGGGTTACTGAGATCAGGTATTAAGATGTGCACAGAACAAACACCTTTCATACCTGTCCTGTCTGTACTTGATAGAAAGAAGATACAGGTTATAAGGAAGCTAGTGGTGAACCTAGACTAACTTGCACCGAATGTCCATGGATGCACTAAGATTTCGGGTTTGCGTCGGAGTATAACTGTTGGGAGGTATGCATAAGGGTATCAAATAGGCTTCTGTTATAAGATCTGGAGGATACTACCTTCTTATGTGACCGTCACAATATATTGAGATGCACCAATACAACTTGTTTTGTAGGACAATTAAAGCTTGTTCAAATTTCAATAAACATTTTTTAAACCAATTTTATTGATTTTTACCATGGTGGTACAATTCAATATACTTCAATATGATAAACCCAACGTGAATTCTGTACAAATATGGCAAGTTCATTAGTTTGGCAGGATTAATTAGTCCATAACTTGTATACAAAAATGTTTACATAGTTTAGGTCATAACAATGTGAGTCCCACTCAATAAATCCTTACTGCAGTGTTCAAAACATTCCCCATCTTGATGCCCTTCTGACTTGCTGAACTATTCCAGAATCTGGATGTTGTCCACAAACTCTCAACATGTTTCCCCCATGTCCTAGGGGTTTGACCAAATGAGAAAGAGAGTGGGAAACTTAGGCTGGTGAGTGAGAATGTGATGGTAATCAGCTGTGCTTCTGTTATGAGTGTCAGCTATTCAGTGAGGGTCTCCTTGAACTTTTGCAAATACTGCAATAGGACATCCCATGATGCTGCTATGGGGATCCTGCACAGACCTTGCACCTCCTCCCATCTAAGTGTCACTACTTCGAGCTTGCCCAATTTATGTTTTGAGCACACCAGTGTTGCAATCCCGGAAGGGTATTTTCTTCCCAATGCATTGCAATGGACTTACGGGCAATGAGTAGCACCAGGTTAATAAAAAGGTTAGTTACTATTTGAGCCTTCTTCCACTTGAACAGGCCTAGCAGTGCCCCCTCTTTTGTGAGCAGGTCTTCACATCCGTCACCTCTGAAAATCCATCTATAGCCTCTCTCCAGAGGGTATCAACAGCCACGCAATTCCAGAACATGTGCACCATGTTGCAGTTCGGTGAGCAGCATCTGGAACAGAGAGAGGCAGAACCAAACATTTTATGTAAGCATTGAGGTGCAAGGTACCCTCAGTGCACCACACCTGGCCAAGTTGAGAATGCCACTATGCCAGCGGCTCCATCACCGGAGCAAAGAGGAGTGGAGATAAGGGACACTCTTGGCTGGTCCCTCTGCTCACTGAGAACAGGTGATAGATGCACTGGCCTGTTTTTACTTGTGCCGTGGACTCTGTGTAAAAGAGTTTGATGAGTCTTTGGAGCCTATCAGTTTAGCCCTGTGACGTCAGAATGGAGAACAGGTAGCCCCAGTCCACCATATCAAAAGCATTTACTAAGTCTAATGCTAAGGCTGCATATAGCAACTGGGCTTGAGCCAACTCCATTACTCCTGGAAGTCTACTGATGTTAAGGGTGGTTGATGTACCCAGGATAAGGCTATTCTAGTCTAGGTTTACCAGACAGGCCATGTGTTCCTGCAGGCAGACTGCAATGATTTTACTGAGAATCTTATAGCCCTTCCAAGCATTGATAATGGACGGTATGAGGTCCTCACCAGTGCGTCTTTATCTGGCTTGGGAAGGGATACTATTAGGGATTAGCGGAGTGACTGCTGGAGCTGGTTCTCCATAAGAGCAGCTTGGTATAGTTCCAGAAGCTTAGGGGCTAACAGGTGTTCGCAAGCTTTATAGAACTCTACAGGTTCAGGGCTCACCATTGGTCATACAGAGACTAATAAGCTAGCCATTGTGCAAGCAGGTAGCAGCCGCCTCCACCGGGCTGTGGGGAGTGGGGGATGTGACCGGTCTAGTAGTTGATGAAGAATACAGTTGAAATCTCGCCTGATGACCCAAGGGATGTGTGCTCATTGAGTGAGGAGAGTCGAGAAGCATGCTAACATGGCTGCATGCACTGTATTCGGCACGTACATGCTACCAAGAAGAATGGGTCTGCCATCAAGTTGGCCTTCCACAAGGACATAACGTCCCTCAGGGCCTATTTCTACAGTTAGGCACCGGAATGGGACCCCCGGCTGAATCCATATGACTGCTCCTCGTGCAATACCTAAGAATTTCTGTAAGCGAGCCTCTCCTCCTGCGCGATATGCGCCTCTCCTCCTAATGCACTGTTGCACTGCGTGTGGCTTTCGGTTTGTTCCCATCCCACTAACGTTCCAAGTTAGTCTGCGAATCTTACCCATGTATAGTTATGTAAGGAGAACAAGGAGGGTAAAGCAGGCAAAGGGAGGGGAGAGGAGGTAAGAAGGGAGCCTCCCATACCCAACCGTTGCACCATTTTGAGGGGGCACCATAGGGTGCCTTACCAACCGGCGCTGCATTAGAGGAAAAACCGGATCCTGTGCACACGCTAGAAGGAGAGGTTGTCCTGATGTCAGGACGCAATGTTACATACAAGAAGGCAAAGTATGTCAAAATTCAAAAGGCAAACACAAATGTTTGTGTGCGTAAAGAAGTCTTTATAAATTAATTGTTGGTCAGTACTGAAAATAATAGCCAGCCCACACGTGTTTCGTCACACCGTGAAGGAGGAGAGACTCATCAGGGCTGCTAGGCTGTACAAATGGTCAGGTTTGTCCTGGGGAGCGGAGGGATGGAACGGCCACGGTAGGAAAATGAAGTCTAGATTGAAGAACACCCCGTTCCTCAAGGGAGGACGGAAGAAAATGATGGATGCGTCCCAAACCTTCCCGGGGGTACTTGAAATCAAAACGTAAGGAGCTCAGCGGGTCCGTGCGTCCGTGGATCGTGGTCCAAGTAGTGGAGTCTGGTTCTCTATACTAATAAATAGTCAATCCTTGGTTGACGCTATAGTCTATCACTCTATTATAAAAGGTACATTCAAATAGAGCTACTAAACACCCTGGCCATGCACGTGGCTGGGCTCGACGGTAAAATTGACTTAAACAACTTCAACAAAAGGGCTCAAAAGGAGTCCATGGAGCTCACTCCAAGATGCATATGTTCCCCTATTTTGGAGAAACTCAGCACACACTGGCACCCTAGGCACACGCCTCGAAGATTTGAAGGATGTCTGCAAGCCTCAAATAACCAAGGTGAAACTCACCCAACCGGGACACACTTTGCAAAAAGGAGACGTCACCACACTTAGTCCGCCTGCTGAGGGCCTCTTAACCTCTTGCCCGCAACCTTGGGAAACGTGGGAACACGGCAATGGGCCCAGGGGCAGAATAACAACCCAGAAAAAAACAGTGACAACATCAACATCAGCAGTGGAACCGTGTCATGTTAACATGAGCTTAAGAGATCCCTCTAAAATACTCAACCTCTAGCCGCAACCCCAGCTGGAGCAGGAGCAAGATCAAAACAAGGACAAAAAAAAGTAAATCAAGGAACAAAAAAAATCCCTATAACAAACTGGCTAAGGAACTATGACATTTTTGGCAAAATGCCTCAACGCCAGAAAGGCAATGGGAAGATACCCTTCCACAGAATGGGGCAACAATGGATTCAGCAACAGAGGAACAACCATCTAATAACATTACAGGATTATATTCAGAGGGTCTAGAGGCCAAGTCACTGGGCTTAGATCAGTCCAAGATTGTAAATCTTGATATCAGATCACCAAGCACAGCGGTATCCAGCCCTTCTGACCGCACACCCCAGAATTTCAAGAAAGGGACACCACCTATCCACAGCCGCCAGCAAGTCATCATGGTCGAAGCGAACTGGAACGGTATGGCATGTGTCATGCCAATTCCATCAATGAAGACATGCAGTAATATTCCCAAAAATGTGTTTTGCAAAAGCCACCTGACTCTAAAAAAAACTATCTACCCAAAAGAGGGTACCTAGTACAACTTTGTCCCACCCGCTTTACCACTCAGTGGGAAACAACATCCTCAACTGAGGTAACATCACACAACTGCTGAATCAGATCCCAGCATTCGTCGGGGTAACCTCCACTGACATCAAATACATCCAATTTGTAAACACAGACCAAAGGTACCAGAGAGATTCAACAAAAGCCACTTGGGGCTTGCCGTACATGGCCAAGAAAGTACAGTGTGAAAGCAAACACCTCCAGACCTGGGGCATAGTCATGGAAATATGCCAGGAACCTGGGTATCTGCATCTGCTGAGGAGGGTCAAAGCCAGTGAGCCATTGAAAACGAGAATACCAAAGATGCCCTACTCAGTTTTAAAAAATGCATTAGGTGCAACCCCTCTAAGGAAAGAGCAAATGAATCAGACCCTAACTCTTATTCCATGATCCACTACAGGGGAAGGTCCCCGACAAATGAATGGGGATGGATTGCAAGGTCACTAAACAAGCCACAGTCTGCAAAGTGACCCAAGGCACAACAAGTAGACACCCCAGAACATGTAATACCAACTCTCCAACTCTGTTCATAGAACATAAGCACTCTTGTCTCCCTAGAGGAGACATGGGCCCTGGAACCAGTTGCATTTCAGGACTTCTTTTACAATGCATTTCTAGCCACCATGGGAGCAAACTTTGGTTGCAGCAGAGAGGGCTTTGCAATCTACCTGTAAAAAGCGATCAAAGCCAACAGTAAGGGGCAGAAAATGACTCTGACTATCTCCAAATATTGCACTTAACAATGGAAGTAGGGGGCACAGCCACTACAGTGCAATTACTAAATATCTATGCACCACCCAGTCACAAAGAACATGAGGATACCTTGATAAAAACTGTTTGAAAACCTCTTTAAAGCAGGAGCGTCCTACCCAAGCTCTTTGATAATAGCAGCAGGTGATCTCAACACGAAATTGCTAGGCCACTCACCTAAAAATGAAATCACCAAGGCACAAGAGCACCAATGGGATATTTCAGTTCAAGCAACCACCGAGATAACGGGCAGGGACTCAAAGGGCCTTAACTTGCTCAGCAAACTGGAGTATCTGGGTCTAAGGGCCCTAAATGGTTTATTCCAAGGCAACATCCCTCATGCATTGTACTTCCACTCCACTAATGGCAATTCCTTAATTGATTATACGTTTGGATCCTTGCCGTTGCTGCAGTTAGTCTGCTACTTCAGAAAGGGAGAAAGATCAGAGAGAGACCATCTGCCTCAGGAGCTAGAACTCACCCTTGCTGTGACCAAAAAGAGTTGCACTGCAGAATGAGCAGGCCGAATCTACTCATCCAATTTAATGTGGGTGAAATAGACCTGAACTACCATAGAATCATTGGAGCAAAAAGCCGAACCTGCCTACAACAAACTTGAAGCAACAGGATGTCTGTAATGGTAAACTGGGAAGCCTTTACAAATTCATTCTCCAAACAACACAGTTCAAAAGTAAATCCACATAGAGCCCTCCCAGTAGCAGGCCACCCCAGACCCAAATTAGGATGGTATTTGGACTAGTCAAGCAGTCAGTTGCCAGGCGTGCCGTATTCACCAACATTTGTTATAGGCCCAAGTCCACCAACAAGAACACCATCAACCACAATGTTTAGCTGGAAATCATCAACTAATCCTATTCATTGGCCAGACGCTACCTTAACAGATCAACTGACTTGGTCGGGCTAGCACAACTGTGGTCAGCATCACCAAGCCTCAAAATACACAAAAGAGCTGTCAATAAAACTTCAAAACTAACATCATCCCTAAAAAGACAGGGAAACGCTTGAGAAAAGTGACCTCGATGGTGCTAAACAGCTACATGTTACCTGTAGACGCCCTGCAAGTCGAGGATTCGTTTTACCCGTTCAGCCCTTTTGAAGTCTTACGGAGCTCTATCTCGTTGGTCTCCATGAGTTTCCTTTTATGTACAGTTATCCAGCGCCACTTTCGGTTGTTTTTCAGTAGCGCATGAGGACTTTGGCCGTGGGACACATGGTAAGGGGTGGTTTTGCAGTGAAAAAACAGTGTGAAAAAGGAGAAAAAGTGATTTAAAAATGGCTACCATAATATTGAGGAAAACTTTATTAGAAGAACATTATGGTGTCAATAATTAAAAACAGGTGCAAACAGTTTGAAATAATAACTGACATATATATGGTTTTCACTTTAATATATATGGTTTTGCTGTAGTGTACCCTAGCGGTCCTGACGAAAGCCAATGGATTAAATATTCCTATTTTGGCTGAAACATGTAGACCCCTTTCGTCCAACTACTAACAGTTATTATTTCAAACTGTTTGCACCTGTTTTTAATTATTGACACCATACTGTTCTTCTAATAAAGTTTTCCTCAATATTATGGTAGCCATTTTTAAATCACTTTTTCTCCTTTTTCACGCTATTTTTTCACTGCAAAACCAGTAGCCCACCACTATACACACATTTTCTTGGTATGATCCATCACTGGATGTGTTGGATTAAGGTGACACATGACTACAATTAGTGAGTCGCCTATATCTGAACCACCATCTTTTCCAAATCCCAGATGATGAAGCTCTGCCATTGGGTGGGCTGATGGGATTCATTACATTCTATCTTGCAACACAATCAGATCCACCACAGACATATTCTTTTGTTCATATGTTCACGCACCAATAGACCAGTGGTATTCTTTTTGTTGTGATATGAACATATGAACCCCACATTGGATTAAACACCCCACTAGCGTTGTGGCTCAGAAGGGGTATCTTTTATGTTGTGCAATACAGGCTTTAGAGCTAGTAACTCAAATGAGTGTATCCAACAAGGTATCAGATGAAACCCTCAGCACCCAGACCTGATCTGAAGAAACACAACTCACAAACGTGAAACATGAAAAACACCTGGCTTTACTAGAATGCTTGCCATAGAAATGCTTTGAGAACTTGAAGTCACCAATCGAGGCCAACAGGAATCTGAAGAGAGTAGTTCTGAATAAGCAAAAGGAATTAGAAGAATGACGAGGAGTAAAAAGGCGGTACTAAAGTACAGACAAAAACGGGGCGAGTGTCCAGACTGCACACAAACTCGGTCTCACTTCATGCTGTGACTACATTGAGAAACAGAACTGTTCTCTGTTATTTTGAACATTAATTGAACACTAACAGTTTATTCTTTTCTCAAAATGGACGGTTATAACTCAATAGAACTGTTTCGAGATCATATCACATTAAGATTTCTAAAGCAATAACTAGCTGTCCTTCAGAAAACAAACATGCATTTTAAGGTGCACAATACAGTAACAGTGACGTTATGTTCCTCAATTGCAAACAATCCCTACATTTTACATGGTTTCTTGCATAGATACACAGTTTGTTATGGAAACAAGCATAGCATATGACAAGCAACGTAGAGATATAAAATATGAGGTACACTGAAATGCATAATATTTGGTTAATAAGCATTAATAAGCACATTATATGGCTATATATTTCATCTCATGCGTTTGCACACGAAAAAATGACTACTTCATTAATAAGTTCCCCGTACACAATAATAAGCAGTGAAATACAAGCATATTCACTTTTGTTCATGCTTAGAATATTTTTAGAGAAGAGAAAAAATAAGTAATTCTGGTTCGCAGATTACTGTGACAGTCGTACATTTGATTCCAGAGCTCAAACCCCTCCCTTCGCTCCTACCACAGTTGTTCACCCTACTTTTGTGACTCCTAGAGGAGTTCAAGGGTTACACAATCCTGACTATTCTTACCTTCAACCCCCTGATTACACTTTGGGGAAAAAATACAAATTCTACTCAATAATTGGTTGGTGTCTCTCTCAACTTTCCGAGTTCTGCAATGATGAATGTCATCGAGCTCCGAGAGGCCATGTGTGATAAGGACACCAACTCACACACAGAAAAAACTAGGAAAGTAAACAGCATGAGGAGCCCCACAGTGGCTGTCTTCTCAAAACTGTTCATTTTTCCTGCCTGAACCTTGTTGAATCATGTCTAAATTTAGAAATAAAATCTGAGATTTTGTTTTTGTGATAACAACCATAATCTTGCAGGTTTTGTTGATGGTTTTTATCCTGCAGGATGGTTGAAAGTTAGACATCACGACCTCAAGGCCTCTGGTATATGTGCCCCATCACTTCCCCAAGAATTTAGGGATTAAGGAAGAACCCAAGGTGTTGGGAATAGCAGAAAGGTAAAGGGGTGTAACAAAGTAATATTTGAGAAGTTAATAGTTCCCCAAATTGCGAGAGTAGTTAATTATTTACTCAGTCCTGCTAGTAAAGGTAACCTTTAGCAGGGTCTTATGATGTCAGAGGTTAAAGCCCCAATATGATGAGCTGTAGATCCCTAAACCCTAAGGTGGGAGGCGAAGCTGAATAAAATACATTCATATTTAGAATGGATTTCCCAGGCTTTGGAATATTTATCATAGGTAATCATGGCTAATGCCCACAGTGCTGTGAGAGGACCAGTGAGTGCATAATGCTGGTACAAATCTCATCCCTACATGGTGGAAAATAGATTGTGTAAATCTCATATGGACACAGATTCCTTAAATATTAAAGGTCATCAGTAAAGATTTAACACAAATCCCTTCAGCAGTCGTGTCCATGGGATCAGAGCAGGTTGGGGTCAACAAACATTTATGAAGATTTCTGGCCAAAGATAGGGCATTATTTTATGTTTCACTTTGGCCAGACACCTGTGATTGATCCTTTTTTTAAAATTTAATTTAGATATTCTTCACATGAAGCTAACTATTATTGTTGTCTTTATAACTATGAATACTTCTGACACTATTGCTCAAATTATGCTAGTAGTAAATAGGTTTTAAATCGAATTGAATGAAAATGCGTCACTTTGCTAGGTTCTGGGATGTATCTCTTTGAGAGATGTAGGCTGAGGTAATCAAAAACTAATTGGGGTTTAAGAAAAAGTAAAAAAAATATGGTAATTAGTCCCAAAGATTATTCTCAACCCCAGTTCTCATTGGGAGAATCTTAAATTACACTTCTCATTAGGCCAGTTAAACAACAGGAGAAAAATAGACAACTTGAATAAACAAAGGCATTTCAAGCACAGGAATGCATACATAAACAAACATATGTAACTATATTTAAAAAAGTAAATTTTCGGAGGAACAGAACAATGGACCTAATACCTCAAATCTCTGGTTGCTGACTTTCTTGCCCTTCTTGTTCCAGACTATTTTAGGTCTTGGGTCTCCTGTGGCTTGGCAAATAAACGATGCAACTCCCCCTGACACTCCTGTTTGGTCGTCAGGAGTTCTTGTAAACTTTGGCGGTGCTGAAATAAGAAAGAATAGCAAATCAGAACAGTAAGGCGGACAGACATTGACATTAATACAATTTAAAATGCAATGTGTGAAACACTATTTTTAGCCAACACATTATTTGATACCCCATTAGGAACACAAGGTTGAATTTATCATTGTAGAACAACACGGGAAGAAAAGCTGTGATAAGGAAATAGAAATTCCTTTCATTAATTTTTACTTGCAGCAAAATAAATACCCTGTAAATGAAAATGAGCACTTCTATCCAGTTAATACGATTCGGGCTCAAGACCTGAGGATACGATCAGAGTAAACTATTGGAAATATATTCAGAGCTAATTTAGTAATCTTAGCAACACGGAAAGAATGCCCCTGAAAAGTTCGCATTGATCAAATTGAATTTGACAGGTAATATACTTTCTTCAGCTGTCACGTTAACTGATGCTCTGCAAACCTCGGCGATCTCATTTTCTGTCAGAAATGTTATTGCTACAGAATGAATAACAGATTACTTTGGTTCAAGTGGGGGAAGCAGGCCCAGGGGTCGCATTCCTACCACCAATGAGCAGCAATGCCTAGGGTGTGTGGTGCTCCATCCATGCCTGCACACTGAAGGCCACACCTGACTAAGGGAGCTACGGTGAGAAGATGCACAAAAAAATGGCAGGCATTTTCTGGTGCAACACAGACCTCAGGCGTTTTCATTTTTTGATGCATATTGCGGAGGGCTATTTCATATCTCTAGGAACTACTTTCACTTATGAATTTGCCTTTTCAAAAATGAGATGAGGACTGATCTCAGGTAAGAAAGCTGACAAGTGCTGTGTGAAAGTCTGTGTCCTGGGAAATTCCCAAGCTGGAGTTGGTAGCATGTAACTGGGAGGGTGAAACACATGAACATCTGCACATGTGTAACCATCACACAGACTAAAATCCTGATAGCATTGACCTGGCTGGATTGCACCCAACATGGGGCGTATGGAATGTCCGCCACCATTTCTGAGGGTTCAAAAACTTACTTAGCTCAGAATGTTTAACTGTGTTGCAACTCTTCATGTTAATATCTTTTACAAATGTGGATAATAGTACCACCTATTATTAACAGCGTTGCCAAATGGTAATAACATTGGTGCTACTGAGAGCTACATTAACCCCTTGGGTGCGGCTGCGAATCTGCGCCTGTGCGGTGTTTTCAGAATTGGGCTGGTTCATGACGGCCCCCAGCCGTCATCACCACACGCCCACCGTAATGTATGACGGCCATCAGCATCGAAGGGGTTAAAATAATGATACACTGTTGACATTTTTCCCAATGACTGTATTTAAACCACCTGACCTTGTTTACATGCCATTCGAATGATCTTCTCTGTGCATGACAGCAGCATGTATTGCACCCCAGAGTTTTCAACACAGACATAGGTCTTTGATCCTGTTTATACTAAAAGATGCCTTTTCTCATGCTTCTTTATCCATGGTGTCCATTCTTCCCAGCGAGGTATGTATATATTTAGTTTTCTATGCCTTTGGGAGACCCAATGGAGATGCTATCAGAGTTATAAATTTACCCTTTTCACTGTGCCCTACGAATTCTAGAAGCATTGCCATATATTGTCGTACCTGTTTGACTTTAAGTAGTCTACTTGCGAAACAGCGTTTACAAAGCTGCCATTACATTGCAGTGCTTTTACAATGCGGTCGTCACAACGATCGCATTGTTAGTACACAATACATTTACATCCCAAGTCATTAGATCGACTTGCTGTAGGGGGTGCTCTAAACTAAGTAATAGTATAATTTACAATTCCAACACCTTCCAATACACGCTGGAGTTGGAATAGTAAATTAAACTATTCCTAAGTACAAGTGTCCCTTACAGAAAGTCAATCAAATGACTTGTGATGTAAAGGTATCGCATTCTAACAACGCGGTCATTGTACCGACTGCATTGTAATAGAACATGATGTAATAGCATGCGTAGTAACATGCTATATTCATTGTACTTCTGGTATAGACATAATTGAAAAACTAACTTCTACGATGGGTTCTGAGACAGTGCTCCTCTGTTAGCCTTTGAAAGGAGTAACTTGTCTAAACTGTCTGCAGCTATCTTTACTTAATGTTTCGCTGCTTTCAGCAGAGCATGGTCAACAAATATCTTACATAATTGACTTTTGTGAGAACGTTTTACATTACTTTAGTGAAATGTCCAACCTTACACATTCCAAACAATATTCCAAAAAACTCTGTAGAGAATATTCAAAGTCTGTAGAGAATATAAGACTCATGAAACACTTAATGACCAACAAACACTCGTTCATTTCATTAAGTTTTCCCTTCCCCTTTGACCCTCACAAGACTTTTCAAAATAGTTTATGCTTTCTGTTGAGTGTAACTGGGAGTTCACAACTTATTGCCATCAAACTTTTTGAGTGTTCAGCCTCTGTTTACAGGCCAGCGTCAACTTAAGGATTTATGGGGCCATGGGTATGACATATTTTGGGGATCCCCTATTCAGAAGAAAATGTAATTGTATTACCCCTGGGGTGCTAGTTGAAGTCACCACATTGTCTATAATATTAAAGAACACATTAAACTTTCAAAATGGGATCGCTTAAAATATATGAAAAAAATGTGTTGCCCAGGGTCCAAAAAATCCTCAAGATGACACACTGGAGAGGGGAGAGGCTGAGACAAAGGTGAGGTAGAGGAAGACATGATTTACCTCTTTCTCAGGTGAAGGGGGCCTGGGCAATTGCCCAATTTGCCTATGGCTAAACACATCTCTGCCAAAGAGTATAACTGATGATTTGTGCATCATTAAATGGCCAGATTTCTAGATTCCTTTGTTTTCATTTTTTCATAAAGCTTTATTCGGAGCATTTGACAAACATGTCCATAAAAGCACAAATAATACAGACATTCCATACAATTTCATAGAAGAAAACACATAATATAAAAATATAGAATTATCAATTACAGACAATACATATACAATACAGATCTTCAAGAAATACCACATATTACAAAATATCCAGAGGGGGATGGAATAAATATTTAAAAATGTACATATATTTTAAAAACACATACTTTTCCTGGCGCTAATCGCTTTAAGCAAAAAAGATGCAGTAAAAAAGCAAATGTCCGGATGGTTCAGGTTAAAAATCAATTTCATAACCTCCGTAATGTTTCTCACTCCAAATCTAATGAATAATGGCTTCAAGTAGAATTTCCGTAACTCACTGTACAAATCACATGTTAACAAAAAGTGCTTAGTGCTTTGTTCAGTTTTTATTGTCACATTTACAGGGACCAACAGGGCGCATTTTAATGTTAGGACACGCAACCAGATGATGCACTATACCCATCCTCATTCTGGTTAGTACAAACTGGTGCGAAGTTCTTGTCACCTGTGATAGATATGGACTAAAACCAGTAAATTCATTCATGCTATTGTATAGTACACATGTAGTTAACTTAGAATCCTCTGAGAGATGCCTATCATTACAATGATTTAAAAAGATTGTTTTCACATTAGATTTGGGGATTTCCGAGAGCCTGTAGGGGTCCATTAACACATTGATCCCGAATACTTTTTGTACACAATCAATAATATATTTGATCCAGGGGATCTTCAAGTGTTGGTCCAGTAAAAGGCAGTCCTTAATAAGTGCTCTGTTCAATGAGGTACCATCACTGAGCCAAATAGAGCGCCACAGTAGTATGGGCCTTAGCATGATCAGATCATTTAGCGCTTGGATCCCTGTTTCGTTGTGAACCAAGGAATTGGAAGTAGACTTGGGTAAACATAAGAGCTTTTTCAGGAAGAGGTTCTCCTCTACCTGAAGGCTCTTGGCAGATGACACACCCCAGACACCTGCCCCATAGAGGGCAGCAGAGAGGCATTTAGCCCAAACTCCTGCCCCATAGAGGGCAGCAGAGAGACATTTATAATATTAAAGAACACATTAAACTTTCAAAATGGGATCGCTTAAAATATATGAAAAAAATGTGTTGCCCAGGGTCCAAAAAATCCTCAAGATGACACACTGGAGAGGGGAGAGGCTGAGACAAAGGTGAGGTAGAGGAAGACATGATTTACCTCTTTCTCAGGTGAAGGGGGCCTGGGCAATTGCCCAATTTGCCTATGGCTAAACACATCTCTGCCAAAGAGTATAACTGATGATTTGTGCATCATTAAATGGCCAGATTTCTAGATTCCTTTGTTATTTATGAAGAGCAGTCATATTGTCAATCGACAGCCTATTGCAATTTACCTCTTGGCATAGAAGCTACATCAGGTTTATAAATCTCGAAGTTTCTTTTTTCATTTTATTCAGGCGACATGAGTCACAATATTGCTCTTGCAGTGGATTCATTCTCAAAACTGGAAACACCTCCACAGAACTTATATATTGTAATATCTTCCCATGCCCTGGGGCATGCAATATAGATTATGCCACACGCAGGAGCTGCAGGTGAGCATATCTTTATTCTCCAACATTCATTCAACCTCTGCCCATTACGTCATACTTACTAGACCACACCCTAACACCTTCCCCACATCTTATGCAGTTCCTGTTCAGAGTCTGCCTAGAACCACCAGGATCCTCGTGCGCATCATATCAATATGCTACATACACCACCTGGTGCTCCCACATCAAAAAGAAGCTGCCTTTATGATGTTCACATCTGTAACTACTGTGTGGCTAGATGTCATTCATCTTGTGTACAGTTACGTGTGAGTGTATGTGCCATGTATGTTGCTAAACTGAATCTACATAAATCCTCACATTTGTAGATATCTTCATAACAAGGAAGCAAGATTTGCCACAAAGTACACCATCTGGCTCAACTCATGCATTCATGCTCCATTTCCTCTTATCTTTAAACAATTTCTCGTAGCCGATAGTACGGCTCATTACAAAGCGAACAGTAGATATTCATCCCTCTCTTGCTCTGAGATGGCTTTTGGAGCCATGAAAACTGTTGGTGCATCCTTAAAGGATATCCAACATTCACTCACAGCCTTTCTTCTTCTATTCCAAAACCTGTTGATGGCAGACTGAATATGTGTAATCAATGGAAGTAAACTTATCCCACTACTGAAACGTCTAAATTATTGACTGCCTCTTCAGAACAAGATGTCTATATGCTTGGCTGCTATGCAAATCGGCGTACACCCCCAAAACGGCGGCTCATGACACTCAATTCATGTTCACAAAGGACCAAATTTACTTTGTATATCATCTTTGCTAATGATCTAAAAAAAACTATAAAATAAAAAATTAACAAAACACAATGACGCTTTTACCAAAGATATAACTCTCACTGGTGAAAACGCTATTTCTGAGCTGTCCTGGTGGAAATAAGTCGATAACGGATTTGGTGATAATTCCATGCATACATCAGAATGTTATGTGCAGAATTTGCAACCATGTTTATCCAAGTAATCAGGACCTCCAGCTGCATGTTCGTCATGTACTCTGGCACACAGAGCCTACTCTGTTCAGCCTAGCGACTCCTTGCTTCCTACTCTTTCTGCCATCAGCTGTTTGGCTTTATGGTGGCAAGCACAAACACAACAGAAACAGATCCACTCATTCACGTCAGGGCACTGGCGAGAAACAACCGGCAACAATTAATAACCTCTCCTGACAATGTGTTGCACGCACTCCAACAAAAACTCTGGCACACTTCACTGAGCAGAGCTGCACATCAACGTGGGAACTTCCCAGGGCACCGAGAGCCATGAATGGAAACCGTACGACATTGGTTGCTAGCCACACTGCACAACAGGCTATTGCGGTCTTTGAGAGACGCTCACTAGAGGATGTGCACGTCCAACAAAACAACAATCAATATTAGCAAGCGCAATGGGATGCAGTGGGTAAGAAAACTCTTCTAATCTCTAAAGGTTTTTTTTGTAGTTTTACATAGCGCGAACGCGACCAGAAGGCATTGGAGCTCTTTAAATGAGCATAAGTTACATTACACAAGGACACATTCATTTTTGTTTTTTAGGCTTGGGGAGATTAAGTGATTTGCCCAGAATCACAGGAAGTTGAGCCAACACTGAGACAAGAACTTGGTTCCCCAGTCCCACAGTCAGCAGCTCTGGCCATTAAACCGCAACCTCTTCCCCTAACACAAAGAAACGCAGGAGAGCCAAATGTGCCTGAAAGGAAAGAGAGAATGAAAGAAGAAAAGCAAAGTGTCACCCATCACTAACATTTGGTTCTTCTGAATATTTACAGTTGGACTAGTATTTTGTGCTATTTCCCCAGAAATGCAATGATACTTTGAAGAAGTCCCTCATGATCTCTTCTGTGGATCACTTCAAGTGAAGACTGAACACATTCTATAATTCGAGCATGCTTGGGACTTTTATCTAAAATGTAGACTGGTCAAATTTTAATTATGTAGGAGAGATTTGTGAACATCTTAAATTTTGCAGTACATGAAATTCCAAGAAACGTCTATATTTTGCATTATGAAATTGAACGTATTTTATTCCCTTGCGGAAAACTGGTACATGCACAAAACATCTCATTGAGAGATTCTTTCTGCTCTAACCAGGCCCATGTTGGTATCCCTTGAGACTTCTTTACACAAAGTACAACTTTGTGTCCAAAAATTAGAAGAGATAGCAGCAAAACACATTTCATGATGAAAGCGTACTTCCACAAAATGTTCACAAAATATTGCAGGAAAGATTTACTGAATTTGGCACACCATTTTTGAAAGGCAAGGACTGGGTCATGATTTGAACATAAATCACAATATTAAAAAGCATGAATGACTAATGAATTCCAATATAATAAAGTTAGACAAAAGTGCAGCAAAAACGCAAAAGTGTGCGGCAGAAGTCCTTTTTGGTGCTTCAAATGTTCCTACAAAGCGCCTCAATTCCTTGGGGGCACTGGGAGAAAAGCAGACCTAATTATGATAGTTGAACAAATGGTACAAGGTGAGCTAAAGTTTAATTCACCGGAAGCCTCTAACTCAAAACCATTTATTAAGTCCTAACCAGAAGTAGTGATGAGGACACTTTTCTGTTGTTGAGGAGTCATTGGAAAACAAACAAATCTTGGTCATAGCTCTAAGGTCAATGTATTTTAATTGGCATTTCTCAGAACATACAGCCTGATTCATCAAGCCGAAATCGGCTCGCAAAGGGCCAGATTCTGAGAATCTGGTCCTTTGCGAGCGCTATTTTTGCATTTGGGATTCATCATCCCAAATGCAAAAATCGGTAATAGCGATTTCGCAATTTTGGGAGGAATTACATTTAAGGAATCTCTATTTGAGATTACTTAAATGCAATTCATCATAGTTTTAAAAATTGCGAATTCGCAATTTCGGCCCGCTATTTACTGCGAGGTCAAACCTCGTGGTAAATAGCAAAAACTTAGAAAAATGCTTTTAAAAGCATTTTTCTAAGTTGCATGTTGCACACACACATGTCCTTTGGACATGTGTGTGCGCAACACCTGTTTCCATTTGCATTTAAGGGGTGCTACAGGGTGTCCTTTGGACACCCCTGGCACCCTTTAAATCGCTATCTTATTTGCGATTAGCTAATTGCTAATCGCAAATAAAGAATACTCCCCATTCAGTCCTATGGGCCTTTTGGCCCATAGGAATGAATGGGGAGTTATTCCTTATTTGCGATTAGCAATTTGCTAATCGCAAATAAGGATTGTGTAAGAATCGCAATTCTTTTTGCGATTCCTACATGAATCCCGTTTTGCGAGTCTGTAATAGCGATTCCTTATGAATCGCTATTATAGACTCGCAAAACGGGTCTATGATGAATCAGGCTGATTGTTTCCTTTGCTGCCCACAGACCTAGAGCCCAATTCAGAAATTAATTTGTCCAGTGACGAGGAATTGACTGGTGTAATTTCCTTCAGCACCGGCATCAAGATATGTCTCTGTGGAGAGAACTATAAAAGGGTAATCATATAACCCATTCCAAAGCATGAGGCAATTCCTCCTTTTGTTCTCCTCTGGATATAGAGCTCCCCCTAGAATTCAGAGGATTTTCATTAGCATCACAATGTAAATCAGGCCCTGTGATTCTCTGTAACACACATACCAATAAACAATGTGCAATGGCTCTCCTAGAGCAATCCTTGATTTAAAGGCAACTCAGGACATGGGTATTGCTGGGCCTAGAAACATGAATGTTACGATGGTCAACCTGGTGCAAAAATGAAACAGTATGATCTGATCGAGTGGAAAAATGATGGGTCCAGTGCCAGCTACACACAGAGGCTGAAGTCTTCATTGTCATTGGGCTTGTTATCTTGTTTTTGGTACCAACAAGAGTTTTGTGCTCAGACCAGGACTAAAACTGACCTAGCGTCTTTCAAACACAATGTTTGTTTAAAGAAAATTGGGAGACATTTGTGTGTGGGGGGTGCAATATTCTGAACTTTGCAGATCGGAACAGGAGATAACATAAGGTACTGCCATGTTTTCAGCCATACCAAGCTGTGAAATATATGTGAAAAGACAAAGCCCACAGTAATGGTATTTACTCTCCACTCCAAAATTCTGTCTCAATGAAATTGAGGGCCTAGGGGCTTATTTATGAGAGCTGTGCGTCACTTATGCACAGACGTAAAGTGGTACATGCGAGATGCAGAGCTCACAATCTGATTTATGAAGCCACGCATAGTCACCCTGCAAGGCTTTGAGTCACCTCATAAATCATGAGTAACGCAACTCAGCGCAAATTGCTGCATCGCCTTAATTTGCACCCAGGACGCATTCCATGGGCGTTGTGGTGGGCTTTCCGCCACCACACACATGGAATTTTGACACAACCCCAGATATACACCTGAAATATCAAATCGTGACCCTTCCCGAGGTGAGGTGTAATGAGGAGAAATATGACATAGAAAGAGGAAAATGCCTCTTAGGATTGTTTTTGTACAGAAAAGTGCACAAAAACAAACCTGCATGCAAAGGAGGCACCCGTGCACCGCAGTGCAAGAGTGCCTACGTTGGCGCTAGGCTGCTGAAATGACACCAGGGCAGGGAGAAAGGGCAAAAATGCATTATATTGCATAAATACGGTGCATTCCTGCCCTTTCACTTTAGCGTAGGGTGGCTCAGCAAGGTGGCTTGCTGCATTGCCCTACGCCAAAAGTGAGACCCTAAGTGTTCACACCTATGTTACAAATGTACGATTCGCTTAGAGAACTGCTGCAGAGACTGCATTCCCGTTTGAAAAACATCACTTGAATTTTTTAGATGTACATCTTTTCTGAAAATCACTAAAAGCAGAGTTGTCCATATTGCATAGTTTACTTTGAAACGTCTTATGGGAGTATATTTACAAAGTTTTAGCGCTGCGTTTGCATCACAAAAGTGACACAAATCGACACAAAATCTTTTTTTACTAATTTACTTTCCAAAGGAAAACTTGTTTTGCGCTGAAAAATCACTTGATAGTAGTGCAAAGCAGCGCATGGCACTGCTTTGCATTACTTGGCACCAAGGGTGAGTTCCATGTGTGGTGCATGCATCCACTCAAGGTTTCTGATGCAAAAATCAATTAAAAAAAAAAGTAGACAGGCTTTTCTATCAAAAAAATAGCGCCCACTTCAACCAGGCGCTATCACAGAGAAATGCTTTCATTTCTTCTTTCTTTTCCGACTTTGCATGTGTGCTGCTCTGTGCAGCACACATATCAAGTGGGAAAAGTTTTAAATTTAGTCTAAGCATAGCATTTTGTACTGGAGGGGTATCCTTCAAGTACAAAACCCATGCTATATGGTGCAAAGGTGCATTTGTATGTGTGTGTGGCGCATGCAGCAAATTTCCACGCCGGTGTCAGCGGGAAGAGTGTCATATTTCTGTGTTTATTATGAGGCTCTCCTTCTCACGCAGCGCAGCATTTGTAGCTGCTGCAATATGCTGCGTGATAATTTAGTATATCTGGGCCATGGAGTCTTTCTAAACAGTGTGACCATGGAACCACATTTGTGTGCTTTTCCCCACTAAAACTCCACGCCAGCTCCTAAATTTTAGATCGCGCTTGGGTTACAGAGGCTTTTTTTAACAACCGTAAAAGTCACGGGCTGACTCTTGCACAACTGCTGAGACAGAATTTCCAATTTAACACTCAAGAATGCAACCTTATCACAAAATAAACAAGCCCGCGTGACAGGTGTCTTCGCGGCTGTAAACCTCGCCATAAACGCGGCCCCAGCCCACAGTGAATCACGGAGACTCGGTGCAAAGCCTTGAACGAGTCTGGGGTTTAGCAACATCAAGTTACAGCAGGCCCCTGCGCGGCCGCAAATCACTCTGGACACAATCTTAGACACCATTCTTGAAATTCCTTTCCGGGCAGTCATACATTTTCGACGAATGCATGCTATAAGTAACGTGCATTTTGTCTTTCAGCGCCTACAAGCTATGCTCTGGTTTTAGCCTCCGGGGGCTGCGTAGTAGCTATTCATACATTTATATTTTTACTGTTTGAACATCACTTGATATTTTTAAAAATAGCACAAGTAGCCCTTCGTTGACATTTCACAACGAGGCACAAAACAGAGTTGTATAGACATGTGCATGTTATTTTTCTGCCACATGGGCACACATTATGAGTTGCCCATAATTCCATATGTGGACTGTTGCTAGGTTACCAGCCCATCAGGAATGTTGATGTTCCACAAAGTTACCGCTCGTAATTGCTTTAGGATTAAGTTGGTTCAACCCGACATGACGATTTATTCCTCAACAGAATTAGCACCCTTGCATCATGAAACCGGAAAAATGGACTCCACTGTTAAGTTTATGGTAACGCAGAAATGTAGCTGTATTGACAAAAATGGGGTTCACTCTCAAAATGGCTGCCACCAGTCTGTGGTGCTTCATTCACAGAACTTTGAAACTTCTACTTTAAAGTTATGGTCGGCTATATTTCTATTACTCTTCGTTTGTAATTATTTCGATTAATATTTCATTTGAATTTTCTCTACTGCTAGTGCCTACATACATTTAAAAGTTCTCATAAAACCCAGTGCTCAAACCTAATTCAATGGAGCACAGTCTGAAGAGACAACATCGACAACAGACTTTTTAATTCAAACATAAGCAAAATACTTTTGTTTATAAATTTGAAATGAGTGGCTTCATATTGTATAGCCTCCCTGGAGCCATGTGGGGTGTAAGCTCGGTTTTTAAGGGGGGTACCTAAAGGAGGGAGAACCTACATGGCTAGAGGATGCAGGTTTTGTATCACTTGGTGGCTAAAAACCTTTATAATGTACAAAATGTATTTGCCCTTAAATTGTAGCTTGATTGAGGCAATTTATTGTATGTCCTGCTAGCTGTAACTGGGAATTGGCGTTGAAGGTGCCATTGTTTTTATTTAGTGCCCCTCAGACATTCTACCATCATATGGTGACCCTGAAATTCCTCATTTTGAGGAATCACATAACCTCTTGTTAATGACTTCAACTATGTACAGCCATGAGGCATGATTCACAAAGATGTTATTGTGACTTACCCTTGGAGTACTCCTGACTTGCTGCTTCATTCAAGGACTATATCGGGAACATTTCAAGAGCAAGCCAGACCTACACATATCAAAATATTTGTGAAACAGGCCCACTGTTTCCAGGCAGCGCTGCAGCATCCATTAGCCTTCATAATAAGACTCAATGGAATCAGTTTTAAGATTGAACTCTACAGCAAATAGATCTTCATAACTTTATGGAATGGCAGACTATGAAGGGATCTAGCAACAACAGGCAATATTGCTAAAATGTCCATCACTTATGTATTGAGGATTGCACAAGGCACTCTCTGGGAAACATATATCCCTTGGCTATCTTGAAAAAGACAGAGTCTAGGGCACCATGCCTACACTTGACCACTGAATTGGTAGGTAAGGTCTGTATTAGAGGTTGCCTGTGATAATCTCTGATATAAGGTCCCTGCTCTTCACGGGGTGGATTGTTGGGTTTTTACCTTGATTTTGAACACGCTTAACAATACAGTATTACTATTTGTTTCAGGGATTCATGTACATAAACACCACGTTTTACAAATATATGACTAAAGCAATGTTTTGCAAATTGGCATTTTATCTTTTCTTCTTTTAAGGTCAATACCAAAGACAAGCCAGGAATAAGGAAAATCTTCTCGTTCTCGTTCTAGAATCCAGCTTCTTAACTTCTGAACCAACCACTAATCACGTTACATCTCTTCTGCAGGGCTTATCTTCATGATGGTCGAACATTTCATTTGAATTTCTGCCTTTGACAGGGATATAACAACAATTTTGCTGCTTGGAAAAAGTTAATCAACATTGTTCTTTAACCAGCAGAGAGAAGTTCATATTATTTTATACATCCTAGTTATGCCAATTACCTGTGTTTTTAAGATCGGAACTATAAACCGACAAGTTAACCCTATGAAGATTAGGAGGTGAAAAAAGTGCAAATAATCACTTGATAAATCGTGGTTAGCACAGGAAGTCTGATAATATAAATAAATGACAATAAATGAGGCCTGCTAGTCAACTGTGACATGCACACTTTGAAAAGTGCCCGTACAGCCCACCCTCCTCCGTGCTGCTGCTCTTACCAGTGGCGTAACGAAACTTGAGGGGGCCCCCCTGCAAAGCACATGGAGGGGGCCCCCCGCGGCGCGTCCCACCATGGCCCTCCACCCCTGCGGCGCGGCCCACCATGCCTCTCCCCGCGGCGCGGCCCACCATGCACTACTTTGCCCTACCTCCCAGAAATCTAGCATATTTTGCTTTGAAACCTCCAACATTTAAATGAAATGCCTCTATATTGTATTTCTGTAAGTTCTAGTGAGAAAGTGGGAAACACTCTCAACATACATTCCGTTCATAAAAGCGGGCTTTTATGATCTCAAGTTTACAATATTTGGTGTGGTAGCCCTGGCACCGGGTTATGGCTGTGTTGCACGTGACACATGCAAAAAGAACAGATGATGGACAGAATGCAGAACAAATCAAACATTCACCCCCAGTTACAGATCTGGGTTAAATCCATCATTCTTTTGCTCAGAGCTGGCAATGCAGATACTGGCTAGTTCCTCATCCTTTTTCAAAGGATCTCGTTTTACACCTATTATTCATCTTTTGTGTTTCGAAGCAGCCAAATGAAATATAATATTATTAGTTATTCAATATGCCTTTAATGATGACAGCATTTTATGTTAGCCTGTCACTGAAAGGGCTATTTCACAGCTATTCACTGGCCTCAAATTAGGGGGGCTGCTTTCAGCCAGTCGTGAGTGGTAAGGAAGTTGGTACTTGCAGAATAAAAATAACAGTGCGAAAAGTGCATTTGCAAGGAATATTGGGTGAAAAACAAAACTGGCAACACATCAGTCTAATGAGAAGTAGAGGGTTAAAAGGGTGTACCATGATTGTGGAAAACTCCACTTGAGAAAGTCTAATGCATGGAGAGGGGGATGTTTAAGCTTGGTTTTCCTTGGGAGTTTATGACCACCCACAAATCTGTGACTTAGTTGACATTCACAAACTCGTCTAAGAACCCATCTGTCTCTGGAAATGGCTGGGGATTTACTCCTGAAAAGGGTAACCCTTCCAGGGGGGATGGGCATTGGGCAAGTTAATTACACTCATCCTGAGCACATGGACGCCCCGATTCCAAATTTGTCAGGAGAGTAGGAGCTATTTCCGAAATCAGACACCATGGGGCTTGTAGTTCATTGAGTGCTATAAATGGCAACTATTGCAAGTATTTGAGACAGAGTGCTTTAAAATCCCCATGTTATGATCAAAAGTATACTGTTTTCCTCTGTTAAATTCCAGGAAGTTTGACATGCCAAAATTTCAGGAAGGGTGAGCACTCAATAATTACTGGGTGCAAAAACTAACACCAAACTGAGGATTCCACCCAAGCACAAACTGGGGTTTGCTCAGGTGCTGAAAACACAATGACCGACTCCTAATCAGGGCCAGAGACTGCATCTGCTTGCTACTATTGTACATAATTTTACTGTTTTAGTTGTAACTACTGCACAGTTCTGTATTGCCTGAATTAGCCTGATACAATAACTCAAATGATCAAAATAACAGCAACAACCACAACATTAATAATAAAAAAATGAATGTTGTCATTGTCAAGAACCTTAATGCCAAAATAAACTCATGCAAATGTTATCACTTCTTATTCATGCATGCACACACACTCCTCCACACTATCATCTATCACAAACGCTTTCCAGGGTCCACAGAGTCACAAACAACCACCTTCCATAACAAGACTCCCAATCTCCTCCTCAACCCCAAATGAAACACACTGGTCTTTACAGTACCCCAGGGGAACACCATTTTGAATAGGCTTACATTTTTGAACTTGTTAAGGAACTCCCCCCCCCCCTGTCACTGCTACAAATGACCCCACCAACCCCACTCTGTGTCCACAGTGAGTCCACCGATTGGAAGCCACCGGTACAGCACTTACATTTGTTTTGGACAGTGAAGCTAACTCGAGTTTGCATAATGCCAGTTCCAAAACACACATACAGCTCGGCCTTTATCACGTGAACACTGCCCTGATTGGCAACTGTGGGACACTTTTTTAGCTATCCGATTCACTAATGGGGTTCACTTTAAATTTGATGCCCATGCCTCTTTTCTGTCTCCATCCCACCCAAGCATGTGGTACATACATGTATGTTGGTGTGTAGGACTGCTAGGCATGAGTTGGATGTTTTATAAAAAATAAGGAAGGCATAAGAGAGAAGGCAAGATTTTGAATAAACAAGCATTGGCCATATAGCATTTGAATCACAAGAACTGTTACACAATAATCAGCAGATAAAACTGAAAACAGTGAAAAATGTACACCTGTATAGAAAAAGATCTGGGCAGTTGTGTGATGGGATCAGAGGTGTATAAAAAGTATGGGCCCCGTCCTGTGATCTTGAGTGCAACCCGGAATGGGGTTTTGGAGTAGTTAGTGGCTGTGGGTGTGCAGAGCGTGATAAAATAGCAAAATATCCTGGAACTAATTTGTTAGCCTTTCGCGTACAGGTAAGAGCATATACAATATGTTGCTCAACTCCACCAAACTAATAGTTAAACATATTTTATTTTATGTCTAAAGCCTGTTAAAATTGAAGCACATCGGCAAAACATGAGAAGCTTCCAGTTTGCAATCACCTGTCACAGAATGTCCCATAGTCGGACGGAGAATTTGCTTGGAGGGAAATATCCTGGGTTGTTGTGGGATCACAATGTCCGGATTACGTTGTAGCCGCCGATCTGATTTATTTAGATAAGCTCAGAATCTGAGAGTGGCAGGCTGCACGAGGGTCCCTGCAGCCACCTGTTAACCCACTGAACTAACAAAGATTGAAAAAACTGAACTGCAAATCACACAGAGATCAAAAATATGCAGTTGTATCTAGCTGGGTATGCCAGCAGTCAGAGTCAGCAAAGCCTCATAGACGTTAACTGTAAGCCGGCTGTGATATTTTACACTACGATGATTGTTTCATTGTTACCTTATGTGTCACAAACAGCTCGGGTCTATCATCTGGCTAATGGATGGGGAATCCAGTTGCAGTCGGGTTTTGGGCCAGATCATCTTGATCAATTACTCCCTACTAGTGATACTTGCCGTTCCTTCCTTCTTTGGGGTCACCCACAGCCACTCATCTACCCCTCGATGCCATGTCTCGTTCTCAGAGTGTGTGATCATGATGCACAATGAATGTGACATTCCAGGCTGCAGCTCGCTATATACTGTCAGCCTTGCACTTCCCATGGCCATGGATGTGAATCCTCTTCCCATGATCGCTAGTGATCCACGTGCAAGGGAGGACGCGCCCTGCTTCATCCTGCAGACCTGCACGTTTTTACCTTATAGGCTTAGTCAGACCCTCCAGGATTTCGCGGTTTGCCGCGAAATCGGCACTTTTGTAAAAATCGTGGCATTTTTACAAAAGCCGCTATATCCTGGGGGCCTGCTTAGAGGTGGGGTGGGGTGTACTTTTCACCAGCCAGCCAATAAACCCCTCCCTCCACCCCCCCATTATGCTGTTCATTTAGATCGCGTGTGATTGTGTGTGGCCAGGGGCATAAAGCACAGCAGAAGACATTCAAGTACCGAGAAACAACCGTGTTTGCTTAGACCTACCCATGGCAAGGAAGCATGCAAAGCCAGCCACATTCATCACCAAACGTGAAACAAGCAGAAATTGTTTAAGGGGTGAGTTAAACTCTCCCAGATTTCAGATCACGTGGCAAGTGACAAACCTTTATATGACGTTCATAAGGTTCACACTTCGGCAAACAGCCCAAAATGACCTCGCCCAGCTGAACTAGAGGGATAACAGTAAACATTTGCCCAAGAGGAGGGGGCTCCTAATAAAAGACTAGCCTGAAGGCCTCTCTGAAACCGTGGCTGAGGATTCATCGAAAAGAAGAACCGAATCAAGGAACATCGGAAGGCATAAACGACACAAAGATGTGGCCTCTCAGGGCAGAGGACATCTCAGCGGTGAAGTTTTAACAAGACTGGAAACACATGCGGAGCTTGCTTCCAAAGGGGTTCCATAGGGAAGCTTCTGGAGTGGAGCAAAAGACGGAGATGATGAACCACTCTCGCCTTTCTTGCTCACATGCACCTTCAGCTTTGCGTCTCTACCTTCCTGCACACAAGGGGTCAAGGTGCTCCCTGGTGGACCAGGCAAGGTCTGTACATGGCAGAAAGACCTGCAACATTCACCGCCTCAGTCAGCATGTGGAAGGCTGCAGCCTCACCTTGGACAGAAGGAAAGGTACAGTATACTTACGTCCGCTCTTGCTATGCAGTTGGTATAGGGACCGAGGATGGTGGTTAGGCGCATGCAGGCTTATGTCTTCTCACTGCATTTGGCTAAAGCTTCTCATGGTTGCCCTTATTCATTGCACCAGTACTGCAGGCGATGCCTCCAGAGCGCTCCAGTAAATACTTCTTGAGACTAACTGACCGGGCCCACCATCATCAAACCTTTGGGGTATGGTTGTTGTGAAATGTTTCAATGTGAAAGAAAACGGGAAAGGAGGTGCACCCTATGAATACAAGCTCGATTTTGAACATAAGAATAATTTCCCGACTACCAAGAAGGTATCTTTGACTTCTGCCAGACAGCAGGAAACCTTTTGGATTTCAATGGTGTTGTGATGAACAGAGGTCGTTTCTCGCAGTTTCTGGGTTTATAGCTCAGGTAGAAGGTTAAATGTATTTCACACTGGTCGCTGCTTCGGTGAGGCCGTCGAAAAAAAAAATGTTATCACCTACATTATTCTTATTGAAGTATTGATTGCAAAGCGCACCCAGACAAACACTATATTTTCTATCTAAAGGTTTTCACCTAAAATATTTATCTGTAGCAGTTTTTTTCTTCTGAAGTGAGTTAAGAGGAAATGACAAACTAACACACATGTATACTGCAAATGACAACTGCAACTTTCGTCCTCTCTGGAAGAGCCAAGTTATACTTATAATAGCAGTCGTAAAATCCCACCCAAACTTTGGTCTATGACCGATGATGAAATAGTTTATTATAGCGCTGTGTTAGTGTTCGCTGCGCCTGTTGTTTGGATAAACTCAGAGAGAGTGTACCTGTTGATGAGTCCTCCTCAGTCCTGAATGACGAAGTCCGTCAACGGTCAGCGTGGTCTGGTGGGGGGCTTAAGTTCAGGCTTTGTTTCCTTTGTCTTCTTCTGCTCCGCTGCCACACCTTACACACTATAACTGTAAACGCGCCTATTTGCGTGTGTCGTCATGACCTCATTGCGCAATGCGCATGTGTTGTCCCTGCTCCCCTGACAAATGTTAAGAGGCCATTGGTCAGTGAGTCAACAGCCAGCCCCCCCTGCCCAGTGCCCCCGCGGCGCGCATACGCGTCCCAGAAGGCAGGCCGCGGAAAGGAAAGTGAAAGTCACCACAGTCAAAGGAGTAAAGAGTAAACAACCCGGGCTGACGACCTGCCGCCATTGATCTACACCCATCCCACCACCACTATTAAAACTCTCTCTCACACTGGCCGGGCGCCTCGCAGGCCTGCACCGTCCATTCCTGCAATCATTCATTCATTGGCTAATGTAATGGCATTGGCTGGCATCCAGACACACTCCGGCCCGGCCCCGCACCATCGTGCTCCGAGTCCTCAACTCTGCTTAGAGTCAGCGAGTGCAGCAGCTGCCAGCCAGTCACACGGGCCCCGCACCATCCTGCTGCCAGCCTCACATGGGGCCCCGGGCCCCCGCACCGGGCCCGCCCAACGGACGTGGCGCGCGTGCTCATCAACTCTCTGCGCAGCCTGCCAGCACTGACCACACGGTGACAGGCCCGGGCCCCCGGCCGGGGCCCCGCACCATCCTGCTGCCAGCCTCACGGGGCCCGGTCCGACGTGCTCAATTCACTCTGCTGAGTCTGCTGCTCAGTCAGCCTGCTGCCAGCCACACATGGGCCCCGGGCCGGGCCGGCCAGGGCCCCGCCCCGCACCATCCTGTAGCAGTGCCAGGCCAGCCTCACCAGTGGGGCCCCGCCGGGGCCCCGGCCCGCCGCTCGGGCCATTCTGCTGCTTGCCACTGACATGACACTGCCAGCCTGCCTCATGGGGACCCGCACCGCGGCGCTGCCAGCCTCGACCCGCCCTCGCCCCTCACGGGGCCCCGGCCGGGACCATCCATATTTTAAAAATCTACTGTCAATCAATGCATTCAGTGAGTGGCCCCGGGCCCCGGCGGGGCCCCCTGGAGCGCGAGGCCCCCCCGCAATGCGTGGGGTGCGGGGGCTTGTGTTACGCCCCTGGCTCTTACTGAGCCCCACTCCATCCTGACTCGGTTCGGGACTGAGGGCTGAAGAATTAAATGGCAATGAATTACCATTTTATTTTTCATCTCGGGGCTTGGGTGCATTTAAGTGGGGTGACGCTCCTCCTCTCCAACAGAGGAGCCGCCCCTGAGTATGAGTGAAAGCGTGGCACTGAGGGACAGGCTCATTAGTCAAATGCACTGGCCGCATTTATCCCTAATGAAGATTACAGCAAGTTTCATGGGCGAGTTCAAATTCGGTCCCTATGAGATAATACTTGATTTTTGCGTGGTTGCTGTTACCGCCACTTTCACTATACTAGGCTTTTGGAATATTTACACCCGTGCTATAACATTTGCAGCTCGATCGTCACATTCAGATATTTAAAGTGCTGTCAGTGCATCCGACTGATGCGCATGTCCCTCAATGCATACATATCCGGGCTTATTGTCTTAGTCACATATGAATATGTGTTTCTTCCAAAACTGTACTCACTGATACAGCATGAATTGTGCTCTGAAAAGCGCATTATAAATATACCACAACAATTTCTTCATCATTGACTGCACGGTAAAGTTTGCATCTCATAAGTGAGCATTTTCAAATGTGATAATACACTACAATTCTATGCTGCCTGCTCCAAATGCCGATCTAAAATGTCTGTCTAGACGGGGCAGTTATTGCGTCTTTTGAAAAGAAAGAAAAAAGGATTCCCAGAATGTGCATTAATGTAGTTTCACAGATAACCAGAACAAGGACAGACTGCAGAAGAAGATTGGGTTGATATAGGTTCCATCTTACAGGCCCAATAGTTACACTATCCATTTACAGATTGGTAATGTAAATACTAGCATTGCCATTCTAGCAAATGACATCCATTTAGTTGTCAACGCGCCAGTTTAAATACAATAATCATAGTCACAAGCACTATATATAGGGTTGAGGGTCACTGGAAACAAAGTGGGAAATGACCACTACCTAAACAATACCAAAAAATTCTGATCACACGGGACATAGACATAGCTCAAAGTGGGTGATGCAGCAAAGATACGTAAGGAGTGCTCCAGTGTTATCTCTGAAGGAGAGCACTTAAGAATGTGAAATTATCTGACCTTTTTATACAAACATCTTTTGACCACATCACCTGATAGATTTCCTAATACTGCTACATTCACGAGGTAGACATCAGAGGTACTACATTATTTAAGCTTCAAGCACAGCATAAGCAGTTATTTTACAGATCGACATACTGATATACAGTAAATATAGGGTCCTGATGTGACGATTTTTACATTACTACCCAACTATTCATGAATAAAATGACAATAGCCTTTACAATGAATTGCAAAATCTCCTGAATGAAAAATAAATCGCCACACTAAAGCATGTTTCATATGCACAAGCAACATCGATGATAATCTGTAGGTATGTACTAACTTTAAAAGACTCAAAATAACAGCAACTGAACTGCAATAGTCTGTCAAAACTTTGATCCCACAACACCAATCCTCAGAAAAGTACATAAAATCAAGAGAAGGATCAAGTTCAAAACAATTGTCATTATGCACCATTGAAATCTGTGAACTATCAAGAAACTTTAGCTTTGAGACCTGGGGATGATGGAAGTTTCACAATACAAGAAGGTCACATTAGGAGGACAAATAATCCTGGTTGCAGTTCTTAGAGTCAGACACAATCCACCTGCGGACAATCAAACTGCATTCTCTGAAACCTAAAATATTTTCTATTATGAGCAGCAAGAGCTAACACTTCTCCAAACATTGCCCACATGCACTCATACAAAAGTATATAATCTAACTGGAGAACGTCAGGTATTGGATACTTGAGTATTCAATGAGTATATGGATATGTTAAGTTCCTCCTTCAACATTCCTTCTGGAACTAAGTTTAAGTCTGGAGTAACACAAGGACATGTTTACGTTTTTCATTCTGAGACTAATAGGTGAAAACATGTAACTGCCTCATAACACTTGGTAGAGACCAAAATGGGACATTGATTACAGCAAAATTGGATGAAAGATAGGGGAGAGAACATTTTGAAATTCAAGACAAACAATGGAGAACCGTTTGTGTGATGTTAAGAAAATGTGAAATGCAAAGATTTGATGACAGTGTGAATCTCTACAACTATCACGGTTTTGAAGGTCACAATCAATCAAACCACCAATGGGATGGGAAACAAAAACATATTAAATTAAGCAAGGAGAAATGGAAGCCACATGTCATTTGTATTTTATGGAAATGTCTCTTTTCTATAATCCCTTAGAAATGTGGTCATAATTAGGTCCCTTAGTCTGAGACAGTAACAAATACCTCTCTGACTCAGACAACGCCACCAGAAACAATAATTGCTTTGAAATTGTTTTGCTGCAATGCTAATCTTGGTCATTCATTTTGAGACACTATGACAAATTATTTTGACAAATATTTTGAATCTGAAACTCTCCCCAACCCAAATAGCTTCTGATTTCCAAGTGCTGTCCACAATGGCTGCTTCTGCAAATCTATGTTAACCCACCAACAGGAATCTGTTAAAAAACAAAGTTTAAAGTATGCTCTTCTTTTTAGCACAGTCAGGTTTATTCATATAGTTTCTGATAAGTAAAGGAAGGCAATAGCCAAAGAAATGCTAGCTTTGGGAACAAAATCCAAGGTTCCATAAGTAAAGAAAAGGATTTGATTACAGAAAAGATATGGTTTTGCATATAGTGCTACAAATTTATATGATCAAATGACACAGACTGTTTATGGGGCAGCACTGCTTCTGAATTAACTCTCGTAGTACACCTGTGCCAGACACAAATCCTGAGACAACGGCACCCAGAGAATGGTGGCAGCAGCCCACTCATTGTCTGAGGGTAAGTGTCAGGAAAGGACACTCCTACAGTTTTTCAGGGACATGGCGATCACATTGGTGGATAAAGTTGTACAAAGAAACAACACTGCTGTATAGACGTGAAGCAGTGCTACGCCCATTAAACGACTCATCTTGGCCGGAAAGCTGTTGTGACTTTGAAGTTCACAATCTGTAGTGACTGGATGTCCATGTGTTAAATTCTTGAAGGGGTCAGGTACATTACCACTATCTCCTCCACTTGGGAATCGTAGTTGTCATACTGCTTTCCAGATGGTCCTTGGTGCAACGCACTGGCACTTCAGTTTTAAGTAATGTGACCTACTATCATACTATGCATAGAGTTTTACACATAATGCATTGCTCGAGTTCCATGAAAATACAATGTATCATCCATTCAAATATTTGAAGGAGCAGACCCCACGTGATAGATGTGCACCACGAAAGTGCGCAAACACAGTGCAAGTGCTACATTCAGGTGAATTACAGTGATACTCTATGAATTCTTGCACCACAGCTGTGCGGGTACTCCCTAAATATCCATATTAAATATTATCTGTTTATAAAGGTAAAAAACAAACCAATGAAAATCTTCTTGAATAACTATTTTCCCAATGAAAACTATAATGTTCAAGTGATTTTCATGCTCCAGTAGAACCCGGGGACTAACTCATCCATATCCTGTATTTGACTTTAACATCCAATATGCTTTTCCAACATCTCAGTATAGGTTTGCAAGTGTACACAGAAATCTGCTGAAAAAAAACACTTCCCGAGTTATTGACTTCAAAATTATGCGCATAAGCAACCACAGTGGAAGAGTACAAAGAATAAGCGGCAGAACAATTGCAATTTTCTCGTGCCGAAGAGAAATAATTGAAGACCATCCCTGCCCCTGGCTTTCCGTTTTTTGAATTACACAGCATCAGATTAAGCATTTAGACATGCAACTCCTCCTCCACACAAGCCACTGGAATACAGAATACAGCCAAATTGAAGGACCTACGAGAACTCTTAGGTCACGGTTTCCAGTTGGTCTGTTAGATTGGCCACTCCTTAATTTATGTCTCCGGGCTGCGTAGACCTTACGAACTGCCCATTTCCTTTCTGATTATGCATGCATGTCTTCAGATGCACATTAGACAAGGGTATAGAAGGCATTTTATTTATCTAACTCTTATTGTTTCAGCCAGCAGGTCTAGCAACAAAAATAGATCTTGTAAACAAGAGAATGAAAGGCTGATGAGCAAGTTTTTTACCATGGTAAATGTGCATTAAAATAGCATTTCTTGCATTAATATTGGTGTTTTTTGGAATTTCTTATTTTTTATTTTTTAGTTTAACATTTAATATCATGATGAGCAAAATATGTGGACTGCCCTCTCGGGTGTTTTTGACCAGGATTCTGTTGAAGCACACACCTGCGTCGTTGGTGCGTGTTGAAAATATAGTGACAGAGAAGCACGTCTGGGCTAGAGCACTCCAGAAAACCGCAGACGAGGGTCGGCTATACTTCAGAACTCTCCTTCCTGGCTGCTCAGTATTGGCAATTCCCAGGGTACTGGGGAGGCCTGCCTCTGGGTAGAGGCGGGACTTACTATATTTAGTGACCTGTTCACAGGGGGAGCGATCACTACCTTCTTAGATTTGCGAGCAACATATATTCTCCCTCCTGGGCACTTCCTTCATAATGGGGCTCTGATGGGCAGGGTGTGCAATTGTTAGGGATTGGGATCTGCGAAGCTCCAGAACTAGAATGCCTATGTTACCTCTTCCTTATAACATGGAGGGCGAAGGCCGCTACACTTTCTATAGTGCCCTTCTGAAAGGAACACAGGCGGACTTAGCTATGCTGCATCAAAGTTGGTTGGCAGGTCTCGGGTCCTAACTCAATGATATAACTTGGAAGACCTTAGCTTATACCTCAAAAGTGTCCTGCAATGCTAGGTTCAAATTAATTCAGTAGTACTTCTTGCACAGGGCACACCTCACCCCACAGTACATCCATGCAATGTTCCCCGGAGCTTCATCGGCATGTCCCCAGTGCAGCGCGATGAATGCTGCTTTTTATCACATGGTTTGGAGCTGTTCCATGCTGATTCCCTATTGGGACATTGTACTACAGGTTATTCATCAAGCTACGTATAGGCCTTTTGTAAGCTCTCCACATCTGTGCCAGCTGGGCCTTCACAGATGCAGTGCTGCTCGAAGGTAACTGACAGATTAACAGACCGGGCACTCATCCTTGCCCATAAATAGCTGATGATGAGCTGGAAATCGGTTGTGGGCCCTGATCTGTACTGATATTGGAATCAAGTGATTAAATGGGAGGAATGTGAGAAGGAGGCGATTAAAAGGGAGGAGGACAGAGTGGTCCGCAGAGTCCCAATATTGCCAACATGGGATTCAGTATTGGTGGCCTGCCCTAGACTGGACCACCAGAGAAGGATACTGGTAGAGGAGGGTGCCTCGGAGGAGCACCCAATGGACACGACAATATTATCTGCACAGCCTAGTGGTATCATGGTCACTTGAATCAGGGAAGGTATAGAAGTTGAACTGTTGATATATCACATATCCCAAGGATGGCATGTCTTGCTATAAATCAACAAGATAATTAAATGTTTATCAAAAATGTGACTTCAAAAAACAAATTATGAGCAAAGCATACTATTGATGAGCGGCTGCAGGAATCATTTCAAACATGTTTCATAAATGAAAAGATAAAAACTTGGTCACTTTACGTTCTGTAACTGCCGGTGAGAACACGGCGTTTACTCAGAAACAGGACTACTCCATAAAAATTCGTTTTCATGAAGTCTTTCATCTCACGGCTGCTTATGTAGAAAGCACTGTCTTCATTGTATTCATTGTTTCCTGTAACTTAACTGTCCTCCTATTGCTCTCCACAAAAAAAAATATTTCTTCTTATACAACATCAGCATTACTACATCATCCCCCTAGTTTGTGGTACTTACTAGAAAATACCTTTGGAGGCCATACAGCTTAAAATTCGTCTACATCTAGCATAAACATTAAATTAAGGGCTTGACAAGCACAATGTTATGAAGGGGTTAGACATTAATAAACAGAACACGCCATCCATTTAATTGTAGAGCATTTTAAAATGATTTGACACGGTTTCCAGTTCGAGAGGAAGTCTTGAAGCTGGGAACAGAAAAGGAGCAGAGACAAGTGCAAATCTTGCTGCATGTGTAGTGCCTGCCACCCGTATGCATCACTCAGAAAATGAGGCTTTAGCAAAGGGTCCTAAAATTACATAGAGGGTATCAAAAACCCTGCTCATAAGATTGGAAAAAGAAGACTATTTTGGTCTGGCATAATTCAAGATCGTTTGTATACCCTCTTACTAGTGCCTTTTATCAGCCTTCTCCAGCCACTGTAATAAGATCATGTCAATCACATCACGGATCAACATATAGAAGTATTTCAGTGTCGTTGTTCATTGGGCTGTTTGGGTTTCTGTCTCTACAAATCTGCTTTAAGACCTGCCTGGTGGCCAAGATACAGACAATCATTGCAAAGACAATGGTTGTGGCTTGTAAATCACAATGCAAACCAGCCCTATTTGATTGGTCAAAGTTTGTTCTTCAGGTCATACCTGTTCTTGCTCAAGCTACCTTACCCTCCTTATAAATATTACTTAATTACATTGTATAACTAAGACAAGGCCATCCAGCACAGTAATCCCATGACCGCTCATGATTGGATGGCCTCCAGACCTCACACTCTATACTATGTATCTACAGCCTAACTACAAGACTTTGCCTTTGGTCGCATTAAATCTAAATTGCCACTATTTAGACTTGCCTAACATTTATTTCAATTGTCTTATTTTTCTGGTCGAGCCGGCACATGTGTCTCACTTGTAAGATACTATTGTTTACAAAAAGGGCTTCAAATCCACCCATTTGTTGGCTGCAGTGTCCCTCTTCTTTATAGCCTTCTTAATTGGTCAAACATCACTTCCAAACCTTTTAGTGGAGCAGGCACCAAGCACAGATTGATTCAACTAAATCACTGCTCCTCCACTGCTCCCAGCAGGATTCAGGTGCTATATTTCCTCCTCCAACTCAATCAGCCTGCTGCTCCCTCTGCAGCGCTTTTTAGGTCTCGCCTGTCGATGCGCATGCGCATCGAGCAAGCGAGACTATGGGGGCTTATCAACTCTTTATCCACACTGCAAGGAATCGTGGCGATTCCTTGCAGTGCCCGTGACTTTTAAGCTCAATGCGCATGCGCATTGAGCTTAAAAGCGCGTGCACGTCCGTCTTTGTTTACCCGCTCCGCCCCCTCCCCTTCCCGCCGTGTCGCATTTCTCCTCCCCCTCCCCTCTCCTCCGTCCGTCTTGTTAGTTTAATTTAACCCGCTCCGCCCCCTCCCCTTCCCGCCGTGTCGCATTTCTCCTCCCCCCTCCCCTCTCTTCCCTCCGTCTTGTTACGAGATGTATTTTGCGTAATGGGTTTTGGGCATACATTGAACTGTTGGCAAGGCAATTCCAATGGATTTTAGTTGCACATCGGCACTGATTGTATGCGTCCGCCACTGTCAGCTGAGTTTATTTTTTCTTCAATTGGTTGAAATTCCTTGCTCACATGAGCAGTGCAGCTCTGCCTTTGGAGGTTCGGGGGAACACAACTATTTGATGTCTAGGTTCATGGCTCAGACGGTGTCATTTCAAATCACCAAAAACAAACACACTTCCGTTGGTTTGCTTCTTTCCGCAACCCGCATAAAATTGCATCCAACTACGGTTCCGTTGATCAGAGTTCCTGCTGCTCGCTTGTCTGCATCGAAGCCCAGTTTCTTCATTTCCCGTGCTGCCGAACGAAACGTGTTTAAAACTCCATAAAATCGCCGTGTGGAATTTTCTCACTGACTATAATGTGGAACCGGTGAAGTGGGTCTGGGTGCCGAAGGGACACACTTACTCTCACACACATCAGTTACTCGACGGCTAACTCAAATATGGCGTACAGACATAAGACGAATATTGAAAATGTTGATGTAGTAACTGTTCTAACTGGGCGGTCTGTTGATTATCGAAAGCTCTAAGTTTTCATTAAGGTGTTTTAGTGGAATATAAAGCACTATGGGGATTACTTCTCTATAAGTATAGGATATGATACGCTGAGTTCCCCATTCCAACATGGCTACTCAATTCGTCTTTTGAAGATGCTTTATTTCTTGAGAAATGCAAACCTACTACACTAAGACAAAGAACCCGCCTACTTCCGGCGCGAAATAAAGTGCACCTATGAGTAGAGGCTAACTTCTTTTCCGTGATAGTCACCTGGGGGGAACCAATCCTTAGCGACCTTGAGCTTCCGTTTCACAGTCGGTCTGTTTAGGCGGGTGTATCTTCTGCTCTATGCAGTTCCCTAACTCACAGCAGGCCCCTCAGGACAAAGACTGAAGCTGCCCCTAATTACCACTGTCAGAGAATCTCAAATAATTTCCAGGTTGCTTTAGCCAAAGTTAGTGAACATGAACAATTATTTGATTTGCTCCTGAATAGCTGTTTGGTTTATTGGCGGTCTTAAAAGACTGTTGCAGAGTTCTATGTTTCAGGGAGGCTGCCATGTCCCCACCAGACAAATGACATTCTCCACAAGGATGTGATCAGAGATGGATATCACCCTCAGTTTGCAGCACCTCTAGAGTTCACTTCAGTCTCCTGTCAAAAAGGACCATATTGATCCTGGCATAAGACTTCAGGACCGCAAAGAAATGCAAACAATCTCCCCGAGATGCAAGGATTGGCAATAATCAACAAGTCGAACATCCCGCTCCGCCCCCTCCCCTGCCCGCCGTGTCACATTTCTCCTCCCCCCTCCCCTTATCCTCCGTCTGTTCCCTCTCCCCGCTACCCTACTAAAGCCATGTACCTACAATGAGACTCTCCCTCACTCACCCTCAACCCCTCACCCTCACTCACCCTCACCCTCTCACCCTCACTCACCCTCAACCCCTCACCCTCACTCACCCTCAACCCCTCACCCTCACCCACCCTCACTCACCCTCAACCCCTCACCCTCACCCTCACTCACCCTCAACCCCTCACTCACCCTCACTCTCACTCATCCTCACTCACCCTCAACCCCTCACCCTAACTCACCCTCAACCCCTCACCCTAACTCACCCTCACCCTCACTCACCCTCAACCCCTCACTCACCCTCAACCCCTCACCCTCAACATCAACCCCTCACCCACCCTCACTCACCCTCACTCACCCTCACTCTCACTCACCCTCAACCCCTCACCCTCAACCCCTCACCCTCAACCCCTCACCCTCACCCTCACTCACCCTCAACCCCTCACTCACCCTCACTCTCACTCATCCTCACTCACCCTCAACCCCTCACACTCACCCTCAACCCCTCACCCTAACTCACCCTCAACCCCTCACCCTAACTCACCCTCACTCACCCTCAACCCCTCACTCACCCTCAACCCCTCACCCTCAACATCAACCCCTCACCCACCCTCACCCTCACTCACCCTCACCCTCACTCACCCTCACTCTCACTCACCCTCAACCCCTCACCCTCACTCACCCTCAACCCCTCACTCACCCTCACTCACCCTCAACCCCTCACCCTCACACAGTGCAATAGGTCTCGGAGCATTTGAGATAGAGCTTTTAGAAATGTTTATGCCTTTTTTTTTGTAATTCTTTAGCATTGGCTACAGGAAACAAAAATGCTAAAGATGTACAAAAAAAACCCATAAACAATTCTAAAAGCACTAACTCTAATGCTGCGAGACCTATTGCATTTCCAATGCTTGTTGTTTCTTGTTTGCTTTTGAAAGCAGGAGGCCCCCATCTCGTTAAATCTGATGTTTCAGCATGGTATGCTCTGCTAATTTGTCATGGCATCCATTAGTCATGTGACACTCACATGCACAAATTGCAAGCCACTTCACATTGTCTTTGCACAGTACTTCAAAGTTTTGATTTAACCAAACAGCTCATCGTCATCGTTTGTATTCTTAGACCTCCCACAAGCACTTGCCTTGTAAAATGGTTATCCAGATTATAGTCGCAATGTCAGAATGTATTGCTTATTACCCTTATTTATTGCAGATGACAAATTGTTGAAAGACAAATATATATTTTGACATTAACTTAGGGATTTCAGGCACTGCGCATAGCTTTTTAATTTATTTATTTAAAGAGTTTTAAATAGCACTGTCTGGACACTGGGATAGAAAGTTTGGATGCAAGTTAAATCGTTTTCCAGTGTGGAGGACTTTGTGTATGAAGCCGAACATTTTGAAACAGCAGCAGGCTTCGATTGGTAGCCATTTAAGATTTTTTGGGACAGGGAAGATGTGTTCATGGCTTCTTTCTCCTGTGACCATCCTTGCTGCTGCATTAAGTGTGACTCTTAGACGAGCCAGGTGAGATTTTGCAGAGGCAGTGAGCGTGGCATTCCCGTTGTCCAGTCTAGACAGTACCATCGCTCAGGCACATCTTCAGGATTTTGGGCGCTCAGGGAGACATATATTTTGGGGGCTCCTATTTAGGACATTTTGAATCTATGATCCAATTTTAGCTCTTTCTTGCCCTATTTGGCCAAGTCACTGACAGTGCACAAGCACACTTATCCAAATCCTAAATGTGTTGACATTTAATAATCAGGGATAGTACAGAGCTCGCTCTGTCAGCGCGCCCCCTGAAAGTCTCGGGCCCTTGTCCGTAGCCCACTTTGCCAATGCCTTAAAACGCCTCTGCCATCACTTGAGTGGCGGTTTTCAGATCATTGGTGGGGGAGGGGCGATTTTATGTAGGAGTTTTAGATTGTAAAAAGTGTTCTAAGCGGTGTTCTTTATGTGTTGGCTCATGTTTAGACTTGGGTTCGAGGGAGATGCCCAAGCAGTTTATGGATTCGGAGAGTATCAGTTTACAGTTCAGCGTATCAATGGAGCTTATCCACTCTTGGACCTAGGATGTCAGTCCGTTATTGGCTAGGAGTAGGATTTCCATCTTGTCTTGCTTGAGTTTCAGGTGGTTAAGTAAAACCAGTTTTGAACTTTGAGAGTGGATTTAAGTCTTTGTCAGTTTTCTAGTGAGGATATTTCTAGGTAGATCTGGGTGTTGTCAGCATAGCGGTGATAGAGGATGTTTAGTTTTTGGGAATGGTGGTAAGGGATTCCATGTATATATTAAAAAGTGTAGGATTGAGGTGTGAGTCTTGGGGTACACCCTCTCTATGGAGGACATGTCTGAGGTTGAGTTGTTGATTTTTATTATCTGGGAGCGGTTATGAAGATAGGATGTGAACCATTTGAGGACAAAGCTGTTGATTCCAATCCAATTTTGAAGTGTTTCCTGAAGCACTTTTTATCGACTGTGTCAGAAGCCACTGATAGGTCTAGGAGGGTGAGTTGGCCGCATCTGTCTGAGTCCAGTTACATGTGAATGTCACCCGCTATGTTCAGTAGGCCTGTTTCTGTGCTAAAAACCTTTCTAAACGCTGATTGGAGTGGATCGAGAAGATAGTTGGAGTCAATGCGTTAGGTGAGTTGGGAGAGAACGCATTTCTCAAGTATGTTTGCTAGCTAGGGGAGTTTAAAGACAGGCTTGACATTGTTGGGGTCCTCTGGATCGTCACCTGGTTTTGTCAGCAAGGGAATAATTTGTCCAAGTTTGAGGCAGTCAGGCATCGACCCATTCATTACTCAAAGAGCTGTTTATGATTTTGGTCCATAGAGGGGTTAGGGCGAGGTTTAGGTTTTTCATCAAGGAGCCTGGAAGAGGATCAGCAAGGTGCGAGGAGAGCTTGGTATTCTCAATCAACTTGGTGATGTCTTCTGAGAGTGTGCTAAACGATCTCCATTTCTTGTGAGTTGAGGCGGGCCCAGGGTGGAGTCACATTTGGAGCGCTCACAGTGACAGGCCGCTCTTGGTGAGTTTGGAGATGTCAGAGGAGCATTAGGTTTGTCCCTTCTGAGGGAAGGTTTACCAGTGGATGGCAGGGTGTGGTGGTGTAAGAAGAGTTTAATCTTCAAGATTTTATCCTGGAAGAATTTGGTGAAGTTCTCACAGTATTATTTAGAGATTTGGTTTTATTGGGTTTGAGATTCGTTGTTAAATGATGGTCAACAGTTCCTTGAGGCAGTCTTTAGCTTTAATTTGCGCTCTGCAGAAGAAAGTGTATTTTTCTTTGACAATGAGATTTTTATATTTTATGCGTTCAACTCTGAGCTGTTTGATGTGGTGGGTGGAGGGTTCTGTTCTCTAGAGTCTTTCTGCTGCTCTCAGTTGTATTCTTTTTGTGTTAAGGTCTATGTTAAACCAGGACCTCGAAGGGTTGTCTCTGACTTTTTACATTTTCAGGGAGTTAGTTGGTCTTGGATGGAAGACATTGTTGAGTTATAGTGAGAAGTAAGGTCCTCTGTTGGCAGGTTGTCTGGAGAGGAGGAGAGAAGGAATTTAATTGTTTCCTATGGGACATCCAGGGAGGGGAATCTGGTTTATGTTGTGGGACCATTGTATGGTTTTTTGAGTGCTACAATGGGGGGTTTCCATTTGGTTGACATGAGACAGAATGATGAGGTAGTCCGACCAGTCAACTGGAATGATGATGCTGGATATTTAATGCTTCCTTGTGTGCTAAAACGATGCCCAGGGTTGCACCTTTGGGTATGGGTTTGCCCTTTGCAGTGCTGGATTAGGTTTTCACTGAGAAAGAGATAGTTTAGGGATAGTAGGAGGGTGGCGTTCTCATCATTCCTGTGAAGGTTGAAGTCTCCAAGGAATAGATTGCTGGCATACGAGAGAGAGCTGTGCATAATCAGTTCAAATAGGTGTTGCCCAATGAGGGTGTGTTTGCTCGAGGGTGGTAGAGGATGTGGCACTTCGTAGTTTTGTTGTTCTTTGTCTTAAAGTTTACGCTGATATGTTCAAATTTGCGGTAGGAAAAGATGTGTGTTTTTGTTATGTGGATGTTTGTCTTGTGGATAATAGCTATGCCGCCCCAGTGTGATTTCCCTGTCTTTCTTGATGATGGAGAAGCCAGGGGAGAATAGGTCGAGGATACGATAGGAGACGCCATTTAGCAATGTTTAGGTGTGTCACTTCAGAACTGTGGGCCATGAGCTTTTTTAGGAGAAATATAACATTTAATTTTCATCAGGTTCGTGGAAATGTGTACCTGCAAGTCACTTTAGGCCTGTATCTGTGTCAAAATATGGAAACCTCATAGTTAAGGAGGCCCCATTGCGGTGATTTGAGATTTGTATAGCACAATCTGGAAATCATTATGGTATCACTGCGCTTTTGGTAGTCCAGGGATTACTCGGAATTGTTGTGATGTTGTGTTTTTTTAGATTGGACTTTAATTTGATTTGTGGAGATGTTATCAGTAGTGTGATTGAATTAGTGTGACACCAGAGGAATGGCGGTCTGCGCGAATGCCCATTGCCTGGCAGGATGTACATGTACTAAGCAGCCAGTACCATAATAACAAGGTAGTTGCATGATTGAGCTGTGTTTGATGAATGCTCAGAGTTATATTTTGAAGGGTCTATTGTAGAAAGGTGTGCAGTGTGCCTTAGATAAGATTGGTTATACTGTAACAATTGATGTTTGTGGCATTGAATTAAGTCTGCTTCACTACTCTGTGCACTGTAATTTTCACAGATGGTTTTCCAAACAGATCAGCCCCTGAAATACCAGGAAAATGCATGCAGTGTGGGCATTTTTCTCTGTGAATTCACCAGAATCAGTGGTGAAGTCTGGTGGTAGGTTTCTGCCATATGAAACGTTTTTTTTTTGGGGGGGGGGGTCATTGTTGCTGGGCCTTCTGCTGTATAAAGAAAAATGCTTTTGTGCTACTTAATTTTAATATTTTTTTATTTCCTTTACCATCTCATATTGGTAAATAAAAAAATGTCATCAGGGTTGCAGGCATACTCTGTGATACTAGTGCTCTCCTACAAAATAATCACATCTTTTTTTTTGGAGCCTTTTGTTAGAGCTGAACAACACCACCTTTTTGCCAATGCTGTACAGCCTTAACAGAAGACATTGGCAAACCATTAAATCTAAAAGGAGAGACAGACCTATTGGATTTGCCAATGCTTGTTCACCCTTGTTGCTGTAGTTTCTGTTTCCTTCATTATTTCCACCGCCTCCCCACTCCCTCCACCCACCCTCTGTGGCTTGTTGCATTGATTGTTATAGGTCTTTTAACAAGTTCCTATTTTTTAGCCAAGAAACGTGTTACCCTCCTTCCAAGCAGTTGTAGGTCTATATTCCGAAAATAATTTTAGTGTCCAAGGTTTAATTACAGCAGGAGGACGGAGCGCTTCCTTTTCAAAGAGTGCTAAAGCTTTTCTTCTTAAAGCATTTTCTCTTTGCAGGTCTTCAATGTCAAAGCACATATGTTATCGTTACTGTGCTCAGTAGTCTTGTTATTATGTTTGTGAAAGTTAATTATCTGATAAGATACACCACCGTTATTACTGCCAAATGAATGTATGGGTTACATTATGAATGCAAAGTGTTGCATTAAAATAAACTGCATTCGCAGCAGAATTGAGCAATTATTTTCCCCCTAATTGTTACTGCGCAATTATTTTGGCATTTTATAACTACTTTTGGCAAAAATAATACTGTTGCATGCTCAATACTGTTTGCATATGTTATTCATTGCTTCACATGAATATATTATGGAGATTCAAAGATTCGGTTGTTCTTGTGCATAACAAAGAATTCAGAGGAGATTTATTTGATCGCAGCTGGATAGGGAACAAATAATCTCCAATAATATACAGGAAGAAGCACTTTGTTGTACTTCCATGCCCTGTAATGTGTTCTCAATGATGATTGCCCTCGTTTATAATATTTTAATAGTCAATTTGTTAATCTTAATACAAAAGATGTAAAATAAATCATGAATGGTTTTTCAGTAATGACAAATATTACACTGCGGATTAAAATGAGAACTGTCCATATGTACCAATAAAAGGGAATGTCTGACTACTCTGTTTTTTTTTTAATCAGCATCTCTGCCCCTCCCTTCCGGCCAATACGTGACCTCGTTTCCGGTATCATGAGGTGCCTTTGAACAGATGACGATTTGAGAAGTACGCAGAGCAAAGCTAAGCTGAATTGCATCAATGATCCAGTTGCTGTGACATTGCTTGTGTCTCCCTTGTACTTTGTAAGGGAAGTTGAATAGGGCCCAGTGTTTTTCTTAAGAGCCCAAAACAGCACTGCCGAATGAAAGGCAGGCAAAATTGTCTGGGGCAGATTTATGTTAACTGGCGCATCCCCAGGGATTCGCCAGTTAACATGCGCCACAGTGCGCCACAGCTCCGCCAGCCATGGTGCGCCGCATTTATAATGCGGCGCACCATGGTGCAAAAACGGCACAGATGCGTGACGCATCTGTGCCGGAAATGTGGCGCATTGCTGGAGTTGCGTCGCAAGCGCGACGCAGCTCCAGCAAGGCTTGGGGGTGCCCCATTTTAACAATGCTGCGTCAAGACCTACGCCTGCTTCAAGCAGGCGCAGGCTTTTGACGCAGCATTGGCTTAAAAGTGACTGAGTGAAATCTCATAGATTTCACTCAGCCACTTTTGCGAGGCGCACCTGCCCCGGAACGCCCACCCTGCGCCGGAACGCCCACAAGCGGCGCAGGGCTTTACAACGTGACGCATCTGTCTAGATGCGTCACGTTGTGAATCTTTCGTAGGGATGCGCCACGTTTACGCCGCCTTGCGTGATGCAAGGGCCTCATAAATCTGCCGCTCTGTGTTTATCTTTCTTGCTCTGGGTAAAGTCTGATGATAGATAAATAACCTCATTCTCCAACAATGAGTGTCAGTGCGCACTTCATGAAACCACAGGAACAAACTAAGCACTGAACCTCAATTTATCAACGTTCACAGCTTTGTATGAAGGTCATGGTTTCTACATGGACCTTGCACATAAGTTGGTGATCCTCATCATAGTGACATTTCGGAATATCTTTGGACAATGAGAATGCGGTATGCTTCTATAGCTTTAAAATATGATGCCCAATGGATTGACACAACAAAAATATTGTGGAAGATTGTTGCTATGCAAAACTATCTGCGATTAAAGCATTTTCTTAATTAAACAACACACATTAAGAGTTTGCTACCTCGATCTGACATTTTCATTCAGCTTTAATGCTTTTACTATGGTACTCTAAATGTTTCATCAATGTCATAAAATATCTTCCAAGAACAAACATACCCATGTAAAAATCCTGTTTTTAAAATGTTATTCATACACACTAGAATATCAGCAAAGTCTTCAAACCTCCACATGCAGCGGCGAAAGAAGAGACAGACCCCACGCTCTCCAGGCAAGATGTTATTTATTCCTTGTGCCTTCCAAAATGCAACGTTTCGACTACTGACGTAGTCTTGTTCACACACCCTAGAATATGCGAACATCTCCAAGTAATGCTACCAATCTAGGAAGAGCGAATAGACGGGGTGGGATGGTAAACTACATTAGCTTTACAACATTCTCTATCAGCCCACTAGGATGAGAGGTTGTATTCATTTAATGGTGATGCATTCCAAAGAGAGGGGCAGGTGAAGGAAAACTATTGCACCCACTATCTCAGAGACGAACATGGGCCTTTCACTTCTAATTGGTGTGGTCTGTGATGGATGGAGGCAAGGATTCCTAAATCCAAGACCTGGACCTTAAGAGTGGGTTGGCACAGGAGTTGTGGGGTACTCCGTCCCATTAATGTAGGCACCAAATTGATGCATTTCTTACTTTCTTCATGGAGGAAAGAGGAGGAGAAAAAAGCTACAAAAAACAATTCCAAAAGTGTTTATCAAAAACTGCCAGATAAGTGTCATTGTAATATCTTATTAAGCTGACACAGAGTAAGTCCTTCACTGCTTATGTTACTGCAACAATATTTTTCTTGGAATATGTATCAAGTTTCATATGTTCAGTTTCCAAGTAATCCTTTCTACCACCAAGTGAAAGTCAGAAGCATTGGGGTTTTGTTCTAAAAGATTCCACCTATGCAGAAGTTGAATCTAGCAAATTATACCAAGTGGTTTAATTCTTGTATCAGCCCTAGACAATAACCCACAATGTATTTGGCCAAGAGATATATAAGCTATTGTAAACATGCAAAAACTGCTGGTTTGTTGACTAAGCTATAAATCAAATATATACAACTTTATGTTTAAAAAGTGTCTGAAACTGAGTCGCTGGAAATGTTTGTTCCCAAACTTTGATAGTCATTTCCTTGACTACATGCAGGTCATGTAACAATCCTGTGAGTATTCATTGTGTTATGTTGGAGTGAAACATTATGTCCCTTAATTCTAAACATACCCTTATTTTTCAAAATAAATGTAGTTTCTTAGTTCCTCTGAAAATAAAAAGTGCTATGATTTTTTGGATCCTCATCTCATTTATACTCTACAGCACCATACTTCTCGTTATACTTGAGAGGAATTCTACCACATTTTAGGAGCACTGGTCTTCTATTTTGTACTCAAAGGAGTGAAGCATTTTGATTATAATTAAATCATATGATATGAAAAACATCAAAGTAACTTATACTCATGACAGATGACATACACAAAAATATGTAATTCTACCCCTGCAGGACTACATCTATGTGTGGTGTAAATTAAAAAATATTGGGAACTCTCATGTTATTTCAGAAGTACTCCCAGGAAACTATGAGTGTCAGAAGTTTCCAAGAATACTCTTATGAATAAAAGGTTACAAATGCACAATTATATATCATGTACAATTACACGTGGGCAAATGCTCAGCAAGTGAGCATTAAGCATTTTTTCAATTTTGGTTTCTCTTTTAAAAATATTTTCCACAGAGAGAAACCCTTTCCCTTCCTGTCACAAAATGAGGGATTGTTCCTCCCCATTGTCACAATTAATAGGGATTTACTGCTGCCCATACCAATGGTAGTATCTGATCATATTGAGGGTTCGACTGTTCTCTAGAAAGGTCTGTGAATATCATAACATTTACAGATTTGATGTGGTCCACAAAACTGTAGAATATGTACCATTCTTGAACGTCCACCTCCTTCCTCTGGGATCTGGTTTACTCATGCATATTACAATATAGTGTATATAATGAATATGATAATTAATTTAGTAGTATTAATTCACATTTTGTCAATTCCAAAAGTGAATTTACATAAAAAAGTAAGCCACTTGGCACCTACGTTGAATTTAAGTGCCCAAATGTTTTTTTGTATAGGAAACAATGTGGCACAAATTCTAAATTCTTAAAATTCACTCTGACCTCATCAAGCAGTATCGTACTAATGTCTCATTAAGAAGTGTTCAGTGTAGTAAAATGTTGCACTGTTTTCCACAAATGGCACTCCTCAAAAATACACTTTATTTTCTGGGCAGCCATAGTGCCATTGCATATTTTGTCCAGTAGTTGTTTCCTGTAATATAGGGATTGCAGGTGATAATGCAATAACAATTGCATCTACTTCAAGATTTAATTTACCCTCAGAGATAAACTGATGATGATGTTTACACTTTTACAAGTTATTTTCTCCCTCTGTGATGTTCAGTTTTTACTTCAGGAAGTAATTTAGTATTTCAGCTGAAAGGGCATCACCTCTGTTGTTTTGCAGCCACTGTCACAGGTACTATGAAGCGTGACTTTGTTTAATTTATTTCTTACACTGAATAGATGATGTAGCACCACCTTCTGGAAACACATGTGAGCTTTATATACTTGGGCTCCAAGTCCTGTTCAAATACAAATGGCTATCCCGTCTCTCTTTTGGTTTCGTCTGAACAGTGCATATGCACTGTCAGCGAAATCTTTTGCTAAAAAAAACGTTATAACAATTAGTTACCATTGGTTGGCTTCACTGTCACTCTCGTTTCCTAGTTTCTTAATGTTTAGCGCCTCTACCTCGCCTCCAGCTTCCTCCTTGGGCCTTGTATGTTTCCCTGCTGTGGAGCATGGACCAAGTACAGCTTGCTGTATGCGGCAAGTTTCCTTCCACTGGCTGTGTGCTCCTTCAGACACTTTTTTCTTGCTTTTTCTGCATGCACTATTGTAGAGTGCATGTATCTGCAATCCCTCTCCCTCCATCCTCCCCCGCACCTCACTTGTGTTGCTTTCCCACTGGGGCCCCTGCACTCCCCAGCTGTCAGTTATTTCTTTACCTCGCACTCCTTCAGCTGTCCATTATCGCTTTCCCCAGATCACCTCCTGCTGCCTGGACAACATGGCATAAAGAAAAAAAAGGCACTATGACGCGGTCAATGCAGGCCCCATCATTCTGCTTTTTTTCTTGTCTTTAAGCCATGTTGCACAGCAGAAATTATTGGGCCAGTTTACAAATGAACATGTCCAGCTTACTTCTGTGACTAAAGAAAACACATAACTACAATGGCAATCTCTAATTATGCCAAATGTTAAGCAATGGATCGAAGGATTATGTGATTTGGCAGCAATGCAGAAAGTGGTACTGGCCAAAAACAATTAATGAGGGGATTATGAATACTCTTTGAAACAAAATGTTGTAAGCCATTCACAGAATATTTGCAAGTGGAATGCAAGTCTTCATAATGTCTTAACCCCAGTTTCATCTTGGCTACTGACAGCACTTCGACATTCTCTTTGCTTCTACAATTGCCTCTATTTTTGGCCAATTTAGTCACATTTTGTCTTGTTTTCTGGTTCCTTGGTCCATTGGTCTTATTCACTTGACTGAGTTCTTGCATTGACAAAATTATTTTGCAACCAGACATGTATTGCTTTTATTAAGTATGCCTTCTGTTTTTATTAGTAAACACTTTTGACTGCCTGAGCGTACTTCACAGCTTTTCATATATTCAATTTAACTACAATTCTGGCTATCTCCTGAGACATTCGTCGAGGTGTGTTTTATAGTAACTGGGACTAGCAATTCTAATTTTTGGAATTTATTTAACTGATGAGTAGCAGGATCATGGGAATTACATGGTTATGCAGTGTGTTGTTTGGTGGATAGTTATGGATTTGACACATTTGCCATTTAATTCATTATCTGCTGCATAATCTGCAGATTTGAAACAAGAAAAGGTTGTTTGTAGCTCAAACAGGTCAAAAGTTACTAAAAGCATGGTAACACTTGCTACCCTCTTCATTTGGGTTTCAAGGGAATGCATTGACTATTTGCGTCCACCTCAAGTTCTTACGAACTCTCAAGTATTATGTGCATGTATACTTTTTATACATGGAAGCAGCCATTATTGGTCAAAGGATACATCGGTCTTGAAGATGATTATTTGCTTCGCATAATGCCCCTGTTACAATGTGCCACTCTCTTTGTATTGTGATCTTCTCCCTTCCTCCCTTCCCACATTACAAAAGTGAATGCTGGTGAGGAAGTCTGACCTCAACCTTTGCATGTGCTGTTATGCACAACAAAGCACACCGCAGAGCCAGCCTCATAAATATTATTATTAGTATTAATATTAGTAACATTTGTAGAGCACAGCTGATAGCTGGGAAAGTGTCCTGGTACTGATATCCAGCTAATGCAGACTATCTAGCAGCACAAGGAAACTTAAAGTGGGTAAAGATACCTTTTAAGAACTTTGCTGAAAGTCAGGTACTCGCTAGTAGATCAAAGAAGGGGGAGAAGAATATTCTAAAGGCACGTGACATTGCACAAGGAAGGCTCGACAACTAGCTAGTGCCCACCTGAACTTCGGATAGTCAGCAAGTTAGGAATGGGAAAAGGAAAACAGCATTTTGGGAAATATCACTAACATTTCACCTGTAAAAATCCAGGCCCTACCAGATGTATGCCTTTTGGTACAAGGCAAAGGGATTTGAATATGACCCTCTTAGGCACTGATAGTCAGTGTAGGTAATTCAAGGCATCAAACGAAGAAGATTGGTGAAGGAGGGATAAGGCTAGTCTAGCCTTCACAGTTTGAATGCAATAAAGGCAGTGGAGTAGATAATCAGGGTCATCCAAAAAGAATGAGTTACAGTAATCTAGCCAGCTCAGGATGGAACACTGGACTACCAGGAGGCAAGACTGACCTGAGAGCTGAATTTTGCCCAGTATCGCATTAAAGAAAAAAATGTAGATGATGGTCTGCTTACCTGATGGGAGAGAAAGAGATCTGTGTCCATATGAAAGCCGAGAATACGAACAGAAGAGGAAACAATTGAAGCAGTATTACCTGCCACTGGCCAAAAATCAGCTGATTAATTGTGAGAAGGTTTGCCAATGGAACAGCAAAGGATCTCAGTTTTACCTACATGAAATTCGAAAGGGTTGTGGCTTAGCCATGAGGAAATATCATGCATGCAACTATGGAAAGCCTCCAGTGGAGAAAGGGTGGATCGGTCAACTGATATAATTAGCTGAGTGTTGTTAGCCTAATTAATGAAGTTAACTTTATGCATTCTTATCAGTTGTACAAAATGTCTCAAATAGACATAAAAACATATCAGGCTCAGGTGTGACATCTATTCTATGCTGGGAATAGTTCCTTTGCATAGCGAGTTATTGGAGCACTGTTCAATTAAATAAGGAGAGGATGATTACAGTGCAATTTTAATCTATAGCTAGCTTGTACCATAGGCATCCTCTTTAGTGCTCCTGATCTACAATTTCTCAACTCTCTTCAGGTTTACTTTGTCAGAAAATATATCCTATAGGTAGATTTGCTATTGGTTGCCTCTAATTTATCAGCAGCGTTTTCAGTATGGAGGGTGGAGATGATATCAACTCATGGACCGAAAAAGTTGAGCCGATGGTAACTAGAACAATGGTAAACCATAGTACAGTCACCCCTATTGCTGACGCCCTGTGTGCCTATTTGTGAATGGTTAGTTATGTATTACAAAGATTATTGTTCGGTTAATGTATAGCAGTAAAAACAAATTGGATATAGCAATGTAATATGCAGGGCCCCTATGATGGTAACTGTAGTGTGCTTTTTAAAATCTAATGATGGACTGCAAATCCTAAGTATCGGCATGTTTAATGAAATTCTAAAAAATGGCGTTCAACAAAGAAAGCGTAATAACGCTATTCAAAAAATGTGTAATGACGTTCTGCAAAAAAACAGGATAGTGGTTTTTGAAGAGAAAGGGGGAAAGGTGAGAAAATACCCAGGACCTTGGCTAAGTGTTCTAGCCCTATTACTAATGCTTTAAAAAGGTTTCCTTTTATCAAGATATTAAGACAAAAAGAACCTGGATCGCATACTGCAAACAATTGAGCCTTAAAAGCAAATTAAAATTCACACAATCTTATCTCCAGTGGGCTGTAATATTGCAAGCCTGCCCGGGTGCCATTTTATGAAACCTCAATCTCAACCTCTCCATTATAGAACAGAGTGGCTTAATTGAAATCCTACGATTTTAGTATAAAGGGACTAGAGGGCACGTCATCCCCAAATTGGCAGCTCACACTTTTATAGACATACATCATTTCTATTTTCCACATGAAAGGAATTTATTTGCCGGCCTCCAAGCCCAGCATAATTTATAACAGTCACAATTGCTGCCAGGACTGGAAACTGGTCACAGTCTATCTCAGCTAGTATATTTATTGATTAGTATTTGTGGTTTATTTGCTTAGTTCCCAGACACTGAAAGACCCAAGCACTTAGTTTGTTTTTGTTGTAGTGTGGATGATTTTTCTGTCAGCTTTTCTTTTCTTAGCTGCTAGTGAAAAGGCAGAAGTTTTAGGTACCCAGCAGAATGAAATGTTTTTAAAGGCGAGCCTCGTGGGGAGTATAGAGCTATATATAAATGCAGGAACAATAGAACACAGTATAAAAACAATGTTGAATGTGCTTAGAGGTAAGGATGCTGAGGACAAGTCAAGTCAAGTCAAGTCATAAAATTTGTATAGCGCACTACATACCCAGAGGGTTTCAAGGCGCTTAGGAAGGGGAGGAGGATTATTTGTCAAATATCCACGTTTTAAGCTGCTTTCTGAACGCTAGGTGGTTCTGGGTGAGGCGAAGGTGAGCGGGGAGTGAGTTCCATGTTTTAGCAGCCAGGTATGAAAAGGATCTGCCTCCCATGGTGGTCTTGTTGATGCGAGGTACAGTGGCGAAGGCTTGGCTGGAAGAGCGAAGTTGGCGGGAGGGGGTGTAGAAGGACAGTCGAGAGTTGAGGCAATCTGGTCCGATGTCGTAGAGTGATTTGTGTGCGTGGGTAAGCAGTCGGAAAGTGATCCTCTTATTGACGGGTAGCCAGTAGAGGTCCTTAAGGTGACCAGAGATGTGTTTGTTGCGTGGGATGTCTAATATGAGCCTGGCTGAGGCGTTTTGGATTCGTTGGAGTTTCTTCTGGAGTTTAGCAGTGGTACCTGCGTAGAGGGTGTTTCCGTAGTCCAGTCGGCTCGTGACCAGAGCGTGGGTGACTGTTTTCCTTGTTTCGGAGGGGATCCAGCGAAATGTTTTTCTGAGCATGCGAAGAATGTTAAAGCAGGAAGAGGATACGGCGCTGACTTGTCTGTTCATTGAGAGTGAAGAATCCAGGATGACGCCTAGGTTCCGTGCGTGGTCTGTCGGGATGGGTGCTTTTCCGAGGGCTTCCGGCCACCAGGAGTCGTCCCAAGCAGAGGGGGATGTACCTAAGATGAGGACTTCTGTTTTGTCTGAGTTCAGTTTCAGACGGCTTTGTTTCATCCATTCGGCGACTTCTTTCATTCCTTCGTGTAGGTTAGTTTTGGCGGTGCTGGGGTCCTTGGTGAGAGAAAGGATCAGTTGAGTGTCATCCGCGTAAGAGATGATGTTGAGGTTGTGTTGGCGGGCGATGGCCGCGAGGGGGCTCATGTATACGTTGAAGAGGGTGGGACTGAGTGAGGATCCTTGAGGTACGCCGCAGATGACTTCAGAGGCCTCGGACTTGAATGGAGGAAGGCGGACTCTCTGGGTTCTTCCGGTGAGGAACGAGGTGATCCATTCAAGTGCTTTTCCTTGGATTCCGATGTTATTGAGGCGTTGTAGAAGGGTGCTGTGGCAGACTGTGTCGAATGCTGCAGAGAGGTCGAGGAGGATGAGGGCGACTGTGTCTCCATTGTCCAGTAGAGTTCGAATGTCGTCTGTTGCTGCGATGAGGGCGGTCTCAGTACTGTGTTTTGCTCGGAAGCCAGATTGTGAGGGGTCGAGGGATTTGTTGACTTCGAGGAGGGCGGCGAGCTGGTTGTTGACGGCTTTCTCAATGACTTTGGCCGGGAATGGAAGAAGCGAGATGGGGCGGTAGTTTTTGAGTTCGGTGGGGTCTGCTGTTGGTTTTTTCAGAAGGGCGGTGAGTTCAGCGTGTTTCCAGTCTTCTGGGAAGGTAGCAGAGTTGAAGGAGCAGTTGATGACGTCTCGGAGGTGCGGTGCTATGACGGAGTCTGCTTTGTTGAAGATGTGGTGAGGGCATGGGTCTGTGGGGGATCCAGAATGGATGGAATTCATCAGGCGGATGGTTTCCTCAGTGGAGATTGGGTTCCAGGCGTTAAGGGTGTTTACGGGGGGAAGATGGTCAGCAGATGGTAGGGTGGGTTGGTTTCCGGGTTGGTTGTCAAAGCTGTTGTGGATGTCAGCAATCTTGTTGTGGAAAAAAGAGGCTAGGGAGTCGCAGAGGGTTTGAGAGGGGGTGATGTCGTTGGAGTTGGCCGAGGGGTTGGAAAATTCCTTGACGATGTTGAAAAGTTCCTTGCTGTTGTGGGCGTTGTTGTCAAGTCGATCCTTGAATGCTGTTTTCTTGGCTTTTCGGATCAGTTGGTGGTGAGTGCGGGTGGCGCTTTTGAAGGCGTCCTTGGTGCTGGTGGATGGGTCTTTTTTCCAGGCCTTTTCAAGGGAGCGGCATAGTTTCTTGGATTTCTTAAGATCATCGTTGAACCATGAGGCCTTCTTGCTGCCAGGTTTGCTTTGACGTTTTTTCAGTGGTGCTAAGGTGTCGGCGGTGTTGGATAACCATAGGGTGAGGTTGGAGGCGGCTTCGTTGGCGTTAGAAGAGAGGGCTGGGGAGTTTCGAAGGAGCGATGCGGAGATTTGGTCCGTGGTGATTTTGTTCCAGTTTCTTTGCAGGGTAGGTTGGGAGTGGTTGATGGGTTTCGGCTTGTTGTAGGTGAAGTGAACGCAGCTGTGGTCGGTCCAGAGGAGATTCGTAGTGTGGCTGAAGGAGACATGTTTGCTGGAAGTGAAGATGGGGTCGAGTGTGTGACCTGCAATGTGGGTGGGGGAAGTGACTAGTTGTTTAAGTCCGAGGTTGGCGAGGTTGTCCACGAGGGTGGCGGTGTTGTGGTCGTTTATCTTTTCAAGGTGAAAGTTGAGGTCTCCCAGAAGAATATAGTCTTTGGAGGGGAGCGCGTGTGGAGAGATGAAGTCCGTGATGTCTTCACTGAATTTTGCGCGGGGTCCTGGTGGTCTGTAGAGGAGAGTGCCTCTGAGTGTGGTTTTGGGGTCGATGTGGATCTGGAAGTGAAGGTGTTCGGAGTTGGCGAGGTTGGTGTCAGAGCTGGTTGAGATGCGGATAGATTTCTTATGGACGATAGCGATTCCTCCTCCTGTGTGGCTGGTACGGTCTTTGCGAGTGATCTTATAGTCTTCAGGGATGGCAATGGTGATGTCTGGTGCGGAGGAAGCATTCATCCATGTTTCCGTAAGGAAGGCGACGTCTGGAGAGAAGGTGTCTAGTAGGTTCCATAGGTCAATGGCGTGTCTGTGGACCGAGTGGGTGTTGAGAAGGATGCATTGTAGGTGGTTGGGGTCGGGAATCTGTGGTGTAGTCGTAGCGGAGGTGTTGTCGGTGCTGCTGAATTTGCAGGAGTAGCAGGAGAAAGGTCCATGGGTGTGTCCAGGAGTGGCTTGAATGCAATTGGGGGCGCGACCGGGGTTAAGGGCTAGGAGGGTGGCGGCATCGTAGGTAATGCGGGGGGGCTGGGCAGCGCGAGGGGCAGGGGGTCTGGCGCTGGGCGCGGGCCAGGCGCGGAAGGGCGTAGACGGGCTTACCTTTGGCGCACCTTCGGCGCGACTGGGGCGCGTGGACGCTGCGCGTGGAGGCATTGGCCATAAATGGAAGGTGGAGGGGGCGGAGCGTGGGAGGGTCAGCTGGGAGGCGGGGTCTGGGAGGAGACACGGGAGAAACCCCAAACAAGTCGAAATGGCCGCCTAAATGAAATCGAAAGTGGGGCACAGCCGGAGCTTCAAACAGAGATTCTTCTAAGCACAATCGCCGTTTAATGCAAATAGATACAATGTAGCACAATCGCCGCTTAATACAATTAGATTCAATGTAGCAGTGCGAGCCTAAACGCTAATCGGCGCTTTAACTTTCTGAAATGAGGTCGGAAAAGCAATGCGTGCATAAACGATACCAGGCGCAGTAAGATGCTGCAAGCGCTGTAGCAGGAGGGCAGTCAGCAGGAATCCGGGCAGGCAAGGCAGGCAGCTAGCACAGGGCTTCAGGGAAGCGAGTGGAGAGCTGTGGGAGCGACCGTGATGGATGGAATCCAGACGGTCACAGGGAAAGAGAGGACGGGGCTGGTGTAGTGAGTTAGTGTGTGGGAGGGTCAGCTGGGAGGCGGTGTCTGGGAGGAGACACGGGAGAAACCCCAAACAAGTCGAAATGGCCGCCTAAATGAAATCGAAAGTGGGGCACAGCCGGAGCTTCAAACAGAGATTCTTCTAAGCACAATCGCCGTTTAATGCAAATAGATACAATGTAGCACAATCGCCGCTTAATACAATTAGATTCAATGTAGCAGTGCGAGCCTAAACGCTAATCGGCGCTTTAACTTTCTGAAATGAGGTCGGAAAAGCAATGCGTGCATAAACGATACCAGGCGCAGTAAGATGCTGCAAGCGCTGTAGCAGGAGGGCAGTCAGCAGGAATCCGGGCAGGCAAGGCAGGCAGCTAGCACAGGGCTTCAGGGAAGCGAGTGGAGAGCTGTGGGAGCGACCGTGATGGATTCATGATCTCACATGGTCGTTTAACAAAACATTATTTGTTGGGCAAGGTTTTGTTTTAGCAGGAAATCCATCTCCTCTCATTGATAGGTGTCTTTCATTATTTTCAAAACTATTGCTTCCTCATTATTAACTACAGAACTTTTCATTCCGTTTTATGTTTTATATATATTTATTAGTGGTAGGTCTGAGAGTTACAATACCAAGACATTCACATTGTATTATGAGAACTTTCAACTAATACATTTTTTGTTCATTTACCAATAGAGAGTTCTTAAATGCATGAATCTTTTGTCAATAAGCTTTGAAAACAAATCATATATGTATAATTAAAGGGCAGACAATTTCATTAATTTGGTTTACTGAATTTCCATTAAACTTTTCATCATAGCTCCCAATTAATCTAGAAATTGATCTCAATTGGTTCATCACAAGGGAAGGAATATTTTGGGAGCATTTGTTTTTCAATAGACTTTCTAGGTCATAGACGTTTGGCTACAGTATCTGTTTAGTTCACACATCTATTTATTAAGCGACTGAAGTCAGTAAAATTCAGATATACAAATTAATGAAACGAATCAGTACGCAAGGATAAAACAGAAAATAATTTAAATCCCACGGAAAAAATACAGAGCTTACTAGGACTACTTTAAAGACCGGCACTGTGTTTAGCCTGCCTTTCCCTCAGCTTCCCTAAAAATCTATACCATACCTGATGCTCTCTATTACCCCACTCCAAAACGCAATCCGAAGTCAGTGTCATTACTTTCCGAATCCTCTGTAGCTCTGAACGATAATATTATTGACCTATCTTTTCCTCACCTTACCTCAAAATGTATCAACTTATTGCCATCTTGTCTTTCTCCATCTCCCAAACACGGTTCCATAACTAGCATTGTATCCATCACCCACAAACTACACTCCATGCCCGTTAAAGCCCTGTAATTGACAAAGACACAAATCTTCACCCAATATGTCTACAAACACAGAGGAAGGACTGTCAGTGGGCAGAGGCCAAGGCTCTGAAATCATTAATATCAAGGCCTTTGGTCAGATTTAATCTATATTCTCTTCAGTACAGACCTGAAATCTGAACATGTGTGGTTTATCTAAATCTGAATTCCAATAAATTGTATATTGATTAAACATTATTGGATGGGGTTCTACTTATTTTGAATTGTGTTCCAGCATCTCTCATTTGAAGCAGACAGATTTCTGACTTACCAAGCTTTCTGAAGTAAATGAAAGGGAACACGAAGCGCTTAAGAAAACTTCCAAATAAAAGCATAGCACAACTCCATACCACATGTCCTGTATTTCTTCCCAGACACAACCAGACTGACTCCTGCTTTCATTGGTTTTCTAGAACAACCCCATACATTCATACTGCCTTTGGAAGAATGCTGTGAGTATCTGGCTTTAGACTAAATGGGTTAATAATTATGGTCTTAGTACATTGATCATTGCTCTTATACTACCTAGATTATTTCAGTTGCCTACATGTCTACAATTCGAGCTTTCTCTTTAGAATATGAGAGAAGATCCCTTTATGATCTTGCCGGCGTCATATTATCACACAATAAATATGTGCAGACAGACTTGTATCGCCGAAAGAGAGATAGAATTTCTTAACAATTTAAATGGAGTTCTCAGCATGCTGCATACCTCACTTTTTTGCAATTAAGTCATTTTCTTTGGTTTCACCTTTCTCAGAAAGACACTGGACTTCAATGTTTCTTCCTTGTTTCTCACATCTTTCTATTGCTTTCTGTTTATTGATTCTCCTCTTCTTTCTAGTATGAACTCTATAATTTGTTTGAATATTCTACTATAGATATTGTAATAGTATTGATTTATCAAACTAGTATTTACATTAGCTAGTAATGCATGAGATAAAAATTGAGATGCAATTTAAAAACTTGACTTTTTTGTATTACTGTATATTTGTTGTTGGTATAATCTTGATCCCAATTGATATACTTCAGCTGCACTGAATATTGATCCTCAGTGAATGACTGATTCGATCATGGTAATGTGAACTTAAGTCAAGAGATTAGACTAATATTATGCAATACCTCTTTTATTGCCACCAAATACAGCAGTTCCTTTAAAGAATACATAACTCAATAAGATTTCAGAGTTCAATACATTGTCAAGATAAACTTATTGACATTATTGGACCTCTTACAAAGATATTTGATATGGTAGAAGAGCTTTACATAAGTCGTAACAAAATTGATGTTGAATAATTGAGATAATGAGTCCAAAGTCCTTTGTGGTCATCACGAAAGAGAGAAGAGAAGAAAGGCAACCTATTGTCCTCCTAAATAAGACAAATGAACCACAACAAGAGTGGGTTGATGATCAAAAATGAGGAGTGTGAACCCAAAATTGGGTGTGTATGCTACCTTCTACATGTCACAAAAGAACCTTCAAACCTGCGAGGCCATCCTAAATAGAAGAGGAGGCCTCACAAATTATAGTGTCATGCTTCATCATCAGCATCCTCTCCGCACCCTGGTATGATGGTAGTACCAGTGCGGAATCAACCTCTGCAAAACACTTGGAAGTAGGGGGGAGTTCTTACTTAAAACTTGCAGGATAAAGTTGGGATCCAGTTAGATTTAAAAATACCTCCAGGTCCATCAGTTATCACCTTTAATTAGCCTACTTGGTCTGGGGCAATCATCAGAGCTATAGGATCCCTATCAGAAAAGCACAGGTGTCCACAGAAATCCTAAATGCTACTGTGAGATGGAACACCTATACATTTACCAAGTGAGTCCTACCTGGGATTCTAATTGCTGGATTCCGTCATGAACCCTATACTTTAGGGGATACCAGAGAATCGGTCAAGGGAGTGGTGGTGTCCTTGTAGTCACACATTCTTCAGAAGGCACACCACTCATGACCACGTAGATCTCACCGTTCCTTGCCGCTAATTATTGATGGCAGAAACATGTTGGTATTTTAAGGATGGACTAGAGACATTAAACTCTATGGATTCCATCACTTGATTTGTTTTTAGTCTACCTAGGGTCCTCACTAATCAAGGTGATAACCGAAGAAGATGGAGGTATTTTTAAATCTAACTGGATCCCGAATTTATCCTGCATGTTTTATGTAAGAGCTCCCTCCTACTGCCAAGTCTTCGTGAATGTTGAGTCTGCCCTAGAAGTACCATCTTACCAAAGGGGGGAGAGGCTGCAGATGACACTATAATGTGTGTGAGGCATCCTCTTCCATTAAGGATGGCCTCCCTGGTTTGAAGGGTCTCTCATGACCTGTAGTAGGTAGCTTCCGAACCCAATTTTGGGTTCACGATTGTCATTTTCCATTAGCAACCCACTCTTGTTGTGGTTAATTTTCCAATGTCCAGTGCAACTTTTAGGTATTGTTAATACCGCTTTGTCTGTGGAATGTAGAAAGAGCATTTTACTAAAGATTGACCCAAAGTTGGTTGATCTGGCAAATAAGGAGGGAGGTCATGCAGCTAAGACTGTGCTGCTTGGTGAATGAAGCCTTTATAAAGAACATATTTAGATGTGTGGGAGATTTATGTTCGATACAGAAATCACAGATTGATATAAAAAGGAGGTTTTAATGAGAAAGTTTTTGAATAGCTGGGTGAACAAGTGGTTCTTTCCATGGCTGTGGCCAAATAATTGCAAGAAATTCGTTCTCCAATGGTTTTAGATCCTTCAGTCAAGGACAATACACATCTCATGGTTCAAGTTTTTCCCCACAAAAATGGGTATTTACTATGAGAGTCAGTCCAGAGGTTAGTGTAAATCAGGACCTTTTTAGCATCCCCTTCCAGTTAGGGAGCAGACTTGCACAGTTTTATTAGAAATGGGCTCAGATTAAGAGGGACCTTTAGATTTTAGAGATGGCCCAAAAATTCTGAATAGAATTTGTCCAGTTCAAAATCAGGAACCAACAGAAACAATTTTCAGCAAGGAACATGTGATTCTGGTGGACAAGTAAGTTCAAGACTTATTTGCGAAGGGGTCTATCTTCATTATTAAAAAATTAAGGAAGATCCATCAGATTACTTAAGCGGTATTTTTCTGATAGAGAAGAAAGACAAGGGTATGTGTCCTAAAATATACTTAAGAGATCAGAACAATTGGGCGATTTACCACCTTTTCAAGATGGAAGGACTCCATCTGCTGGGAGACATTTTGCAAAAAGGTGGCTGGTTAACAAGACTGGATATGAAAGATGCTTATCTGGTTATCCTGAATTGGAAACCCCATCAGAGATTTCTGCAGTTTCCGTAAGGCGGGTAGATGTAGAAATGTGTTTGTGAACTTTTGGCCGAACTTTGGCACCTTGGTGCTTCACGAAGGGCTTGCACCTGGTAGTGTCTTATCTAAGCAAATAAGGAATAAGATGAATCACATATTTGGACAATATATTGATTATGGCTCAGAAGAGATCAATAGTGATGTTTCATATGAATTTGGCAGTGAACCCATTGAAGAGTTATGGTTTTGTACTAAACAGCAAAAGTCAAGTCTGGTTATAAGTTCAGAGACTCAGTTTTTAGGTTTTGTGGTATATACTGTTAGTTGAAGCTTGAAACTCTCAAGAGACAAGTTGAAGGTAATTTGACGGAGACTTGAAAAACACTAAGTTAAGTTAAAATAATATTTCTTTGAGAATATTAGAACTTTTTGAGGGTCTTCTTTCTTTGATGAATCAGGCTATTTTTCCTGAACATTGAATTATCATGGTTAGCAAAGTTTAAAAGCTGGAGGAGAGGTCTGAAATACTCTCAAACAATGTATCTGAAGGCAGAGGCAAGGGAAGCACTGAAGAGGAGCTAAGGAATAAGGAGGATAGGCATGAACAATTTATTTTGAAGAGAATCCGGATGTCATAATAGAGTCTGATGTGAGCTTAGAAGGATGGGGAGCATGGTGTTACTCATTTTCAATTGAAGGGCGGTGTTCAATGGAAGAAAGCACAATGGACATAAATTGAGTTGGTGGGCTCTTTTGTTATAAAGTGTTTCACAGAGAACAAGGTTACATTTTGTGTGTTAGTGAGGAAAGACAATGTTTCAGCAGTAAGGTATGTGAGCAGGCCGAGGGGTTCGGGTTGAATGGACTGGCAGAGGATGCAAAGGTGTTCATCGTGGTTGGATGAGCTTCTTTGGGAATGGAGAGATCTCAATCCATATGTGTTTCCTCCATTTGCTATGATAGACAGAGTGGCATTGATGGCAAGCAAATAGAAGGAGGCAGTGGTGTTGGTGATCCTCTTTGGAGGCAACCAATATTCTTGAAAATGTCAGTGTATATTCTATGCTACTGTCTTCATTTCAGGAGATTTTAGTGGGGACTGTTGGTGGGGATTTACAAGCGGGTGATATCAAGACACCTGGTTTCAGTGGCATGGAAACTTTCAGGAACATTTGTGAGATGCCAGGACTTTCACAAGGAGCTTCAAAATTCATCAAAGTGTCCATGGCACTGGGTACTAGGGAACAACATAGATTAACATGGCAAAAATGGTTTCACTGATGCTTGGTAAGGGATTTGGATCACACTTCAGTTGATGTAGTATCAGTGGTGAATTGTTTATCAGGGTTGTTTGAAACGGGTTTAGCATATAGAACAATTAAACTGCATAAGTCGGAAAAGGGTCCCGATATTTTAGTAAGAAGAATGCTGAGATGTATTAGGATGTCAAATATACTTGTTTTAAGGTATAATTCAATGTGGGATATTAGTATGCATGAATTAGAATGTGTCTTTAAAAGATTTGGTGTTTAAATAATATTGTTGTTATATTCTATTTCATTCCAGAGGGTTTCTGGTGTTCTGGATGTGTTGAGTATATTATTTATTCTGAATGGGGTATGATTTAAAGAAGGACAAATTAAATTCTTCCACTTGTTTCAACCTTTATTTTAATGACAATATGAAGCTATTATACTGCACTGCCTAAAAGTGTATGAGAAATTAAACTATCCTGTTAGGCCACTATTGATGACACAGTTGCTTACAATACAATACAATAATCTTTATTTGATCATACAATAGTAGATAACAAAAGATACTCATTTATAAAAACACAATATTAAAAAGATAAAACAATATGCTGGAGGTTTAGCAAAAAAGATACTGATATTAAAAAATAGCAAACATTACCACAGGATCTGCTAAATCTGATAAAAACCTTTCCTCAATATTAAGATTCTTAATAAAAACAATATCACCAATAAATATACAAAAATACATTTGCTACTAAGAAGTGGATCAAATTAGTTAGGACCAGGACAAAAGAAACAAGGTCATATGCTGTTAAAACATCATGGTTTTCCTCCCACCTAAAATTGCTTTCAGAAGGCAGCCAACTGAATAACAGGTGTCATAGTCTTCAAGCTTTTTGAGGAAGAGCAAAGCAGCCCTACACTTAGTAAATGTATATCTCCATAACAATGGTAATAAATATCTCCGACTAAAAGGGAGGTAGCATTTGCAAAAACATACAAAGTGTAGGAGAGTCTGTGGTGACTGCTCATCACATGGGCAAACACATATATTTGCGTGGGAAAATTGCACTTGCAGGAAGCATAACCGTCAATGAATGGTTTCTAATCTAAACTGGGTCAATAACATTCACTTCCAGACATTCTGAACAAAAAGCAAATAAGAAGCAAACCTGACTGACATCTGGATCAAATGATATTCTCTCACTGCTGGCTTCATTACTTCCGCTGCCTCCCTCGTAACCTGCCTGTGCTTAATGAAACAGTCCTTAACCCAGTCTTTGACTTTTTTTGTGATGGTCTCGGATTTTTCAAATAGATACACACAACCCAAGGCTATGATTGTTTCCCTTATATTTTATCCTGGAGATATTCTGCACAGTTTTAAAGGAAAGGAAATCTCCAATAAATGATTAAGGCACAAATGCATCAAGGTAAAATCTGCTCGCAAAGGGGCAGATTCTCAGAATCTGCCCCTTTGCGACCTGTATTTTTGCATTTGGGATGCATCATCAGGATGTCCTTTGAACACCTCTACACCCTTGAAATAGCTTTCTCAATTTGTGATTCGCAAATTGAGAATGTCTTCTCTTTCATTCCTATGGGCCTCTAGGCCCATAGGAATGAAAGGGGAGGTATTCCTTAATTGCGACTCGCAATTTGCGAGTCGCACTTAAGGAATTTTAAGAATTTGCTATTTTTTGAGCGAGTTCTTCTTGCATAGCATTTTGCTATTCCTTATTAGCGATTCCTTATTTTTCGCTAATAAGGAATCGCAAAATGGATGCTTGATGCATCTGGGGGTAAGTTCTGCTTCCTTGTTCACCCAAATTGAGCACCAAAGTACCAGTGAGGCTGCATTTATAAGGTCTTGTACATATTCTAAATCTAATTCCAGGAGCGAAGAGAAATGTGGAGTCAAACGGGGGAAGCCCCAACAGGCACCAACCAAATCTATTTTCTTCCACTTTGCCACTTTATCTCTCCAACCCCAAACCCCCATGCCATACATAATGGTGGGGATCCATTTACTTTTGTACATTTCTAAAATCGGTGCAAGCAGCAAGTGATAAAGTTACTTATTTCTTTCAAAAAAACCAATTTATAGCTGTTTTACCTCATACTTTAGCTAGATAGGATAAAGAGGCCATGATGGAAGCAGGTGTGGCTGTAACAAGTTTGGAGCACATTCAGTGTGAGGAGCTGCAGCGCACAAAGCTTTTATGAAGGGAAGTCGTTTGCAGTTTCTCTTGAAACATGTGGGTTGGTATACTGATTAAATGTGTAAACAATTTTATTTTAAGTCTGTAGAGAGTGCTGTTAGTTGTTCAAATCTAAAATGTAGAACTGAAGCACACTTTCAACATATCTTTCATGAACAGAACGTATCTTTCATGTACACCATCAGTTCAATGGAGAGTGATGGTGTACATTAATTAATGATGCTTACACAATATTATAATATGTCTTCTGTTAATCATTATAGGGGGATTGAAATGGAGCTGATTATATGTTTTGATGTGTTAGAAAAGCATATTTTTATTGTCCCTGTTGTGTTTTTGGACTATAATTTTGAAATTCTTTTAACAATAAATGAAAAGATAAATATTGATTTTGTGATTTACATATTAAGATTTACTATCAGAATTATTACGTAGGGGTGGAAGATAATACATGAAAGTATGACAATGTATATGTAGCTTTTTACATTTTAAATACTTTTGGAAAAACAGTATGATACTAAAATGGATCCAGGGACCTACATTTACTTTCTCTTCAATACTACCTAGTCTGCTCACGACACCACATTTTGGGCATCAGAATTTTTTACAAACTCAAAAAACAGCCACATAACTGGAATCTTGCCTTGCTCAAAAAACACATATCTTATACCTAGACGTTGATTCATTGTCCCGCCCACCAAGCAAACAAATCACCATATCTGGAATCAATTATTCCATAGGCCTATAACATATTATCCTCATGCATAGCATTCTGTATCTTCCCAAACACAGCCACCTACATGCACCCTGCCGTGCCCCATTACAACATAAGGTGGAATTCTTGCTTCCTTCGAACCCAAACATAGATCCCTACCTGGTATCCTGCGCTCACCACACCCCAAAATACTGCTCCACAGTTGGTGCTTGTCCTCTCCCATTTCTCTTTTACCCATGAATCTTAATAAAACCTTCCCTCCACTAGAGAACCTTTGCCATATCAAATTACAACTTGAAATGGTGTGAGGGAGCACTAGGGTGAGAATGCTGGAATCCAGCAGGCAGACTGTAACACAGCATCTAAGGAAATAAAACAACTAGGAGGCTGGGCTCATGCGGAAGGAGCCCCTGACCACACCTTTACTGAACAGAGCAGCACAACCTGTAAGGGCACTAAGCCAAAGAAGTAAAATAAATTTTACGAAAATACAAACATATGGAAGTATGTTGAGGGCCTTTTCAAATTTACTTTTAATTGTTGATCAGAAAATCACTATTCAGTCAAGGCAGAGGAGTATTGCCGTACTGAAAAAAAGAAAAAAGAAAATGAAATCTATTGTTATTATCTTTTTATTTTTCCTATATAAATAATTCAATGGCTCTGGGTCAGGGTAGGTCTGGTGGAGTAAGTAGTGTAGCGGTTTTCACTCCTGAAGTGTGGAGGCCGTTTGGCCGGCCCTCTGCGGCTGCCCCAAGCAGTCCTGTTCAAATTGCATGTCCCCCACCAGGCTGCATTACACAGCCTGGTGAGGAACATGTAAACCCTCCCCGCCTGATTCCCGATCCACGGTGCTCAGACTAATCACAAGGATTGGCAATGGGGAGGCTGGGAGGTCGGGTGCTTCCTACTGCTGGCCGGGAATGCAGGAAGATGTCGGAGGGACGGAGGACAAAGGAGAGGCGGTGGTCCCTTCAGGAAAGTGATTCTTTTGTTGTTGTTTTCTTTTTTGTGCCCCTACCAGCAACTGCTGCCTCATCACTTGGGTGGTAGCAGCCACTACTGTATACATTAGAAATTCTAGTTGTCTATAAAAATGTTGATCGTGTAGTATCTGTTCCTACATAATCCACTGGATGCATTTTGAGTAGAGCATTTTTTATTCACTAGAATACAAATAGTAAGTATATCCACCAACATTTAAATATAGATCGAAAATAATAGCTTTACCTTTCTTCACCTTCCTGGCACACTGCGGAATTTGCCGGCCAAAAATCAATACATTTCCTCCTGCCATTTTAGCGCTAGATACTCAGTAGTGTCTGCCAGCCAAACATCTTTCAGTTCCATCTGTCAAAAAGGCTTAGTGCAAAGGTACCACACTGAAAACTGCCCGAGGGAAGATGACACTAAAAGAAAAACGGCCACATGACCAAAAAATGTAAGGCCAATTATTGCTCTGTCACTTCGCCAATGAAATGTACCCGATAATGTGGCTAGGAACGAAGAACTCTCTATGATTTAAAGCCAGAAAACACGCCATCCAATTAGAATAAATCCCATTAATAGCACTTTTACAAAAGCAGTTAGCTTGTTAAAACTTATAAAGCACTTGGCTCCCTTGGGCCGCATTATGCTGAAGGTAGTTTCAGAGACAGGAGCATGCTTCTCCTTTAAACAAGGTCACTGACCAGCCCTATGAAATTGGATGGATTCTGTTTCTGATGATTGCTTCTTTTCTACAGTGGTGACAAACTGGAAATCGATAACTGTGAACTGTTTAATGAAATTGCATATTAACAATATAATACTGTTTTGAATATAAGACAGAGGGCCTTAATTAGAGTTTGGCAGAAAGGGTACTCCATCACAAACATGACAGACATCACAGCCACCATATTAAAAGTGTTATGGGCTATAATGCACTTGTAATACGGCAGACAAAATATCCATGAGCATTCCATATGCCAGAATGTATTTCAAGAATAATTTTTGTTGCTCATTCTGAATAAATCTACCACTAGCGCTTACCCACTATAGAGACCCATGTTCCATTAAAATGTTAACTTTGCAGGCATTTTTAAATGGAGCACTACTATCTCCCCAGGCACTTTATGTGCTAATCTATTACTATTTTTTCATTTTTCTCTTGGACTCCTGTCTAACTATTTATCTATTTTGCACTACACATCTCATTTCCCCTTATTGTACAATGCGCTGTTGAGAGACTTTTAAAAGTACCCTTTTATGTCCTCATTCCAAGTTGTGTGCAAACTGAAAATCTCTGGCACAAACAGGGAGTTTATGTCTTCATGAGGTTTAAACACCCTACATGACTCTATTATTTTGAATAAGAAGAAATCAATGTTTAGAATGCTATAGGTTTTCACTGGCATGTTCCTGTTCTTTCTCTAGGGTGATTGCTTCATGGTTAACCTCCCAGGATAGACCGGGGTAGCCAGATTGCAGAACAGATAATGTGCAGGATGTCCAGGAGTTTTGGTCCCACGTCTCTCGTGTCCGCCATGGGTCTCAGCTTTGCTGTGAGCGAAGGTTGGGTCAGAGATGTCTGGAAGTCCATGTCCTGTGTCCCAGATTCTTTGGGATCCGGCTGGAGCCTCAAAAATGCAGACCAGCAAAGTTGCTGTTGGTGCCTGTTTGAACAGGCTGGTCACTCCTTGACCACAAGGGAGATGGCTTCCGTCTTCTGGTCAAAATGGAATGCCGAATGTCCAGGATATATGTTTCAGAGTTTCATCCAGGGTAATCTAAAGTCCTAGGGACTGGGATCCTATACTTATACTAAGTTTAAGGGTTGGACTAACTTTAAGGTCCCTCCTATGGGTGGACCTGGGGTGGGGGTGGTTACACCCCTTCCCCTTTGTCCACTTTTGCGCCAGGGCTGGGGCTGAGTGCCCCAGAAACCGGTTTGAACTGGGAAATGCGTGGAGCACCTAGTGTGACCCAGGCAATGTCTGGAAAGCATTCACTGAATGCAGCCTTCCCTGCCCCAATACACTAAAGCCGGTCTAGGGAGGTGCCAGCTTCGTCCAGCAGCAGGAGGGCAGACTTGTGTCTGTGGCAGCAGCATCCATTTTGTGATGCTGAGGCTCTGTTTAACTTTAACCGGGTTTACCAGTAACTACATAGCTTCTCTCTCTAGGAGGGTGGAATGCTACCCCCGCTGCCAGAACTGGCGGGGGGGGGGGGTATTCCAAAGTGTTTGACACCTTACATGACATGCTTTGATAAAGCAAAACCAAAGTTAGCATTAACCACAAGGTTTATAATGCACTTAAGACTATATGATATGGCTATATCATAGAACAGCTTTAAAGAGATGGTTCCGAAAGCTGCATAGGGGCTCAGCTCATGCTAGGGCACCTCTCACATAAAACCAAGAACTCTGCCTCCAGGATTGTCAAGGCCTGCCATAGGAGTGACTTATAGGTGTATATGTGTCTATATGTATATACAGATATAGGTATACTATATCTAAGTAAGGGGTGATTACACCACCTTACCCAGGTTGTGTGAACAGACCTGTGGTGTCTGTTTGGAAGTCAAACCAGGGGTGGCACAATACATGCTGCAGTCCCTGGTAGGCCTAGGGTGCACCTATGCCCTGGGTACCTATGGTACACTATACAGGGGCTCACAAGGGTGACCCAGTAACCAATCTGGTATGTACCTAAAGTACATGGTATCAATTTAGAGAGAGAACAGCTGGGCTGTGGGCCTGATTAGCAGGTCCACAGCCATACTAAAGTCGGAAAACCAGAGAATCACAGCAAAAAGTGGGGGTAACCATAGGAAGCAGACCCTACTCTCCTACATTCAGTTTTATTGATATTAAAATTGCTTGCTATTTTAAAAAGAGAGTATCTCACTGACCATATTTGTTTCCACAAATACTTTTAAAGGGCTGTTCAAATCGTTCAAGAAGTTAATTGCTTGAATGCATTCAAACCTCTGTTCAGTCTGCAGCCTCTCTACATGATAAATATGCTATTTTCTCACAGCATATTTTAGAAAAGTACTGTTGAATTCACTATAGATTCAGAATCCCAGATTCTAACAGAAGCAGGCCTTAAAGATTGCTAATTTCAATTAACAATACAGGCTTACCTAGGCAGGCTTTACATTCTTGAATGCAAATGGATCCTCCTTTCAACTTGTTTATTTGTACATAAGTTCAAAAAACGTATGTGTTCTTTTCCCATGAGGAATTCCTCAAGAGGCAAAAGTGTTAGTTGTTAAGTACAATGTAAGAAGCCATTACTGGATCTGGCAAATATGACTAATTTCAGGTCAATATCACAGTTACCTTTTCAGGTTTAGATGCTGGAGAGCACTGTGATTTTGGCACGTACATAGTGTGATTCCCATCCAGGTATGATCGGGGAGACAGTGGTGGCCTACATAACTGATAACATCAGGAGTGATGTGGAAGGAGGCAGAATCAAGGTAGTAATGCTAATAGATCTGTTTACTGCCTTTGACACTGCAAGATGCCACCATCTAGTTAAATGGTTTTCTGAGCAGGGTTTCTAAGACGTATAGAAGTGGAAAAAGATATTTCCTTCTTTCATATCACCAGTAATTGGTAGGTCTTATGCCATTTGTGTTTCCACCTAAAAAACAAGCACAGTTGAGATCTAAATCAACCTATGGTCTCCCTGAACGTTTCAATCATTACTTCAATCACTGGTCATTATCCTTGTTCTTCTATGAAACTAGGTTGATGACAATTATATATAAGCATTGGTTAAGTACAACATTTCATTGTTGATTTTTGACTTTTCCTAAAGCTAAATCCAGCTTTCAAAGGTTTAACTAAAAACCCCAAAACGTTGCTATAGAATGTAACACACTCTTCACCCAGCAATGTTCTCCTTGCTATGCTCTCACATTTGTTTTGAGGAATATTGGACTTTTGACACAAGAAACAACCTGGAATCCCAAATTAGCGCACAGTACCAACAGCTACTTCTTTTTGGTTAAATGCAAATGGCATTTATTTAATCACATTTCTGTTACAGATCTCATTAGCATAGTCAATGCTCTGATTTGATAACAACTGCTCTACAGTAAAAATAATGTCATCTTTGATTTTCTACATGAACCACTTTGCACATGCACAAAGTTTTTTGAAGTTGTTGAAAAAGGGGCAGCTTTGCACTTCATAATTACCAGATTTACTAACAAATATTTTGAGAACCATAAGGTCTACAACACATTCATCACACTTTGACTCGCCTACTTTGTGATCTAAGGAAGGTCGACCGACCATGTCTCAGCATGGCTTCTAGGCTAATCCAGTGAATCTCAGCTTATTTTTAGGATCTATTCCATATTTCTAGGGCAGGGCCTTAATTTCTCATAAAACATTGACGCACTATGAATGATCGTGCTCATGCTGACCCTGTGTTTATTGTATGAAGGACTACATCAGGCCAGGTAGTGGAAAGATCAATTTTGGTTCATCTAACTTAGCTGTGAAACTCGGTAGCAAAATCCTTCAGCATTAAAAGAAATCCTCTAAAATGGCACAAATACCTTAGACCTGCTTGTTTTCAAAATACCTGTTAAGAAATCTTGCAATTAAGAAGTACAAAACGGCTCCCTTTTTTCAACACCTTCCAAAAACGCAATTGGTGATAGTTGTGCTAAACAAACTATTATATTGAAGACATTATATTGAGGAAAGAATACATTGTAAAAGTGTGGAAATAAATATAAATAAAATCCCAATCTGCCATAGAGACATGCACACAAATCTAATTAGTATAATGGTTATTGACGACCTATTTACAGTTTTTGCAGTCTTAGGAATCTAGGACAATGTACACAGACTTAATATTGTAATGAATAAGTAAATGGCCTGGTGAGAACGGTGTTGTCAGATTACATTTTCTCTCATATTGCCGCACTAAAAAATACTAAGATGCCTTAAAGTTGGACCTTTTAGAAATTATTTAAAACGAATCCTCCTCAACTTTTGCTACATTTCCATCCTTTTCTTCCAGCTACATTATTCGTATTATTCATGACTTTATAATTTATAAGAAATTAGATGAGCATTTATATTAATTCAACTGCCTCTCCTCTTACCTTATGTGTAATGTAATTTTATTTTGTCATTTTCCTTAAAGCAAGCTCGTGGCTTTTACAGTCATCTTCCCAACTAATTTCCATAACACCTATTATCTGTCATGAAACATGCATTTGTTGGCTTTTTCCTGTCATGATATGATGTGTTATTATTCGCTCGCTGCCATCTTCAACATGATGGGGTACAGTTCCCAATGAACTATTTTAATCAAACAAAAATAAATCAGGTGAAAAAAGGTGGACTATCAGATCCTCAGCGCAGGATATTTGATATAGTATATCTGATCAAGATAAAATAGCATGGAGAAAGATGCATTCAGCTTAACAGGAGCGGTGACAGGTGTTTGGAAAATGCAGGAATTAAACAATATTGATCAGCAAGTAATAAGTGACATAAAGGTTTCTAATAAGTCAACAATAACATGGTGACATAAACCATAAATTGAAAAATAGAAACACTTGCCAAAGTAGTAAATCATAATATTGCATATTCTTGTGTGTTAAGGTGTGTCTTGTTAGTTAGGACCGATGAAATGTCAACACAATGTAATCTTTGACTGAAAATACTCAGTGAAAAATAAATGTCCCTTTCATTTCTTTTTTACTCAGATTATTAACTTAAGCTTTCAATTAGTGGTTCTTAGGGAAACTATTCAGCAAAAAAGAACAGCACCCCCCCCCTTAGCTACCCAAAATGTTTTGTTTTCAGCAAATATACAGTATTTCAGCGCATTTTGTTGTCTCACAGCTTCAGTATCAGATTCATCAGAAAGGAATCGGAGCAGCTGCAACAGGGTCCAAAATCTGTTCTCGAAATAAAAATATGGCAGGTAGATGAAGCTGAGCAAACTGAAACAGTCTTCAAGCCCATGAGCGATGGCAGAAAAATAACCAGTCGCAGCCGGTGCAGGTAAATGTGGTGGGGCGGGAAGGAAGTCAAAAGACGAAGGAATAGGAATTATTCAAGTATTTAATTTTTAGGTCGAGCCTGGGCAAAGCATGCCCTGCTGTGAGGCATGTAGTATTGGAGTATGCCTTTGAAGCCCCGCCCACTCTCCACCCATATTTGTCATTGGCTTGTGTTGGTGTCCTTCTTAAATGCTGGCTTGCAAATCGTTGTTAGGCTTGTTAGTCCCACCTTGGTACTGCCTTGTCTGCATTTGTAACCTCCCATGGCGACTGGGCCTTTTACTTCTGTTGTGCCACGGTATGTCTTATTTAGTCTGTAAGCACTCTTTTCTTTATCGGGTTTCTCCTACTGCAGGCATGACATGCTTTCCTCGCCATGCATGCTTTCCCTTTCAAGCAGCCCCGGACAAGGGCGGCTGCTTCTTTGAAGTGAAATAGGTCATGCATTTACAAGAATTTCAGCTATTGCCATGGTAAATCACAATAGCTTAAACTCTCATAAATGCGAGACCTATTGTATTGCAAATGCTTGTTCCTATTCTGTCATCTGTCGATTACCCCCCTCCCGCCCGCCGCATTTACCTGCACCGGCCGCGACTGAAAATAACACAAATACCTCTGCCATTGGTGAGCTCAAAAAGTTTAAGGAAGTACAAGGGCACCCAAAAGGTAATTAATGACCTTGGGTATCAATTTAAATAACAACAGTGGTCCTTAAAAAACATTTTTGGAACATTTGAATGAAATAGTCTGCAATGAGTACTATATTGCACAGTGTCCAGCCGGACACAAAATTTTAATCAGTTAAATGTATAAAGTGTTTTTTCAAGAGCAACCAACAATAAACTGGGATACAATCCTGCATCCGGTACATGAGAACACAACAAACAAACAAATAACCATTAGGATTTTCAGGCAAAGAAGAGAGGAAGCTTCTGTTCAATGTAAATATAAAACAAGCTATCCATAATAGTCATCCCACTAATGTAACACAATGGTTGTCTGTGTGAAACTATTCAAGTGCTCGACGACGTTTCGATCCCTTTGAACGTATAATGGGATCATCATCAGGACTGTTTAAATCACATGCCTGAATGTTTAAAACTTCCTATGAAGAAAGGGGGAGAGAAAGGCAGAGATAGCATTTGTAAGAGGGGAGAAAATACAGCTTGTTTGAACACTCGTATAAAACTTGGCCATGCACTGTGAGGAAGGTGAAGGCCTTCTTGTTCTATAACGTGAGCCATGCATGGAAGCATGGTAGATTGGCCATCCGTAAAGATTAATAGATGGCAAATGCCCTGGGAGAAAGCGTGAGGGCCGTGTGATCTTTTACTCGGTGTCGCGATCAATAAGTGAAGTGCTATACTCGGTGGCGTTCAGTGGTATCAAACCATACTAGCGCAGTACAAGATGTAAAAGTGAGGTCAGGAGAATAGCAGTAATTCACAGTGTGCATGAGATCGAATGCATGGAGAATTAATCCGTGCATGTCTGAGGCACTGCGTATCGGGAGGGATAAGGTTTGGCGGTCATACTGTGTTGTCGTATCTCATTACGCCTAGGTGACTCATTTCCGCTGAGGTTAGTCTGCCGACTCTGCCGAAAAATGCATTTCACTTTTGTGCCATACGCACACCTATTTCTATTATGCACTTTATTGACACGACTGGATCTGATCTTTTCTCGCCAACAGAACCCAGAGGATAAGACTCCTTCCCTTCATCTCCAAACCCACCGACATCAACTGCGGAGTACCACAGGGATCATCGCTCAGCCCCAAGCTCTTCAACATTTACATGGCCTCCCTCGCCGCCATTTTAAGCCATATATTTACAACAAGGGGTGGTGAGGGACAGAGTCTCTGAATTAAGCAGAAAGCTCTCACCCAGTCAAGAGATCAGGGCTAGATCCAACACCGTTTTTTAGCTCACTGCACCATCCCAGTTTCAGAACCTGGCTGTATGCAAATTAGTCTGTTCCTGTCCCAGTGCATGATGGGAACAGGGCAAACCAAACTACAAAAGCCAATTCTTACACTGGGAAGGAAACAAGCTCCCGGGGACCGGTTTCTGGCATTACAGCCGTCTTCGGCCCGGTTTGCTTGAATCCTGATGGTGCAATGAGCAAGGGTCTCACATCTGAGAATACCCTTCCACGCTTAGGGTGGACAAAAATATTTACAACAAGGGGTGGTGAGGGACAGAGTCTCTGAATTAAGCAGAAAGCTCTCACCCAGTCAAGAGATCAGGGCTAGATCCAACACCGTTTTTTAGCTCACTGCACCATCCCAGTTTCAGAACCTGGCTGTATGCAAATTAGTCTGTTCCTGTCCCAGTGCATGATGGGAACAGGGCAAACCAAACTACAAAAGCCAATTCTTACACTGGGAAGGAAACAAGCTCCCGGGGACCGGTTTCTGGCATTACAGCCGTCTTCGGCCCGGTTTGCTTGAATCCTGATGGTGCAATGAGCAAGGGTCTCACATCTGAGAATGCCCTTCCACGCTTAGGGTGGACAAAAATATTTACAACAAGGGGTGGTGAGGGACAGAGTCTCTGAATTAAGCAGAAAGCTCTCACCCAGTCAAGAGATCAGGGCTAGATCCAACACCGTTTTTTAGCTCACTGCACCATCCCAGTTTCAGAACCTGGCTGTATGCAAATTAGTCTGTTCCTGTCCCAGTGCATGATGGGAACAGGGCAAACCAAACTACAAAAGCCAATTCTTACACTGGGAAGGAAACAAGCTCCCGGGGACCGGTTTCTGGCATTACAGCCGTCTTCGGCCCGGTTTGCTTGAATCCTGATGGTGCAATGAGCAAGGGTCTCACATCTGAGAAAACCATTTTAAGCCAGCATAGGCTCAGCATTGTATCCTACGCAGAAGACACCCAGCTCATCCTCTCACTCACGAATCCCGAAGACACCAGATTCTGCTTCCAGGAAGGAATGAAGAACGTGGCAGACTGGATGAAAGACAGCTCTTTGAAGCTCAACTTAGAGAAGACCGAGGTCCTCATCCTCCTACTCTGCACCTCCGCCTGGGACAACACCTAGTGGCTCCCCGCCCCTGGGAATCTACCCACTCCATTGGACCACGCTCAAAACCTCTGCATCATCCTCAACTCCTCCCTCTCCATAAACTGTCAGATCAAAGCAGTCGCTTCCACTAGCTTCCACTGCCTGCGCATCCTCCGCAAGACCTTTAAATGGATCCCCGACTGCAGAAAAACCGTCACCATCGTGCTCATAACCAGCAGATTAGACTACGGCAACGTCCTATATGCCGAAATCAATAGAACCCTACTACGCAGACTCCAGACCATCCAGAACGCTGCTGCAAGACTCACCCTCAGGACTCCGCGACATGAACAGATGACACAACACCTGCAAGACATCCACTGGCTCCCTGTAGAGATGATGGTCACCTTCAAGCTCCTACAACACACCTACAAATCCCTCAACAACATCGGACCCAAATACCTCAACAAGAGAGTATACTTCAAGTGTCCAAGAAAAACCTCCGCTCCTCCGACCTCGCCCTGGCAGTGGTCCCCCGCCAAGACCTGGAACCAGCTCCCTGTGAACATCAGACGCTCCCCAACCCTGCAAAACTTCAGGAAGGACCTAAAGATATGGCTCTTCAACTGATCCATAGCTACCACTGATCTGGAGCTGCCCCCCCTGGTCCTAGCGCCTTGAGACCCACACGGGTGAGTAGTGCGCTTTATAAACCCTTGATCGATTGATTGATTGATTGATTGATTGAATCACATGAACAACTCAAAGCATGAATTCCATGCTACAAATATTACTTGTTTCCTGTGTACACTGTCTTCAAATTGCTCAGCTCCAATGCTCAAGGTCTCAAATGGATCATTGTGGCCAGACCTACTACCTTGTCTAAAGAGCAAATATTTAGTCAGCGCTGGACTCCAGCTGAACAAGAAACAGTAGCATCATGGCTTTCTTTCCCTTGAGAAGCACATCAGAGTCAATCATTCCTGAACCACCTTTGTACTTTGTACCTGGCACGAGCGCCTTCCTACACGCTGGATAAACTGCAGCCATTGGCTGTGTTGCTGTGTGCTGTGGCTCTCTGATCTACACATTTCCTGATTGAAGACACTGTTTCTGTCCATGATAAAATCACCAACAGTGATGGAATCATATGGAGCAGGCTGTGCTCATACACACAGGTACAACAGTTATTAATATTAATAATAAACAAGGTTATTTCACTGTCATGTGATTGAACTCCTAAAGTAATGACTGATCACCCGTTCACGTTTCGGTATATTTCTTTTTGCAGATGGTTCTTTAAACGTAATTTCTTTTTTTCCCTAAAAATTGGTGTCAATATTATGCAATTTTTGGGCATAATCTGTTAATTTCTTTTGGGCTGAAACTAACAATAAACTGAAATAGTTTGTGAAAAATGTGTCTTTTTCAATATAAATGGTTAAAATAAGCTTCTTACCATACAGTGCAAGTGGGCATCTGTAGTACACCATCAGCAAGCACTAAGATGCAGTCTTGTGAGACAGAATCTAACTGAATGAGGACCAGCAGCTGACAAGGCTCAGCTGATTAAGACTGTCCCTCAGTGGCTGGCACTGACACTGGTTACATTTTGGGGGTTCTGGTGCCCCTTGGAAAAAAATGAGCAGCCCTTATCTCTGAACGTGATTAACTGCTAATGCTGGGTAGGTATGGAGAGCATGCTACTCATCCAGAAAGGGAATCCATGGCAATGTTAATAGTATTGAGTGACCTGTTTGTACAGATAGCCAACCTCTATATATGAATAACAGTATTGGCCAGATTTATCAAAGGTTTTGTGTCACGCTTGTGCCACTCAAGGGGGTGCAGGGCAACCCTAAAAAACATAGAATGAAAATTACAAAGCGACGCAAGGCCCCCTTGCATGGCCCTGAATGGCTTGGTAAACCTGAAGTAATGCAAGGCAGTGCAAGTCACTTAGATTGATTTACATGAATAAACCTACCACGGTATGTGGCTAGTTACTAATTCTGCATAGCTATGAGTAGCATGCTACACGTCCGGAAATCATTGCAACACCTCTTCTGAGGTAGCAGGTCCAATTTAATGCCTCTGCAATGCAATACTCTATGCTTCAGTACCTCTGGGCATAGAAGCCCTAAGTGGAGTTCCACATCCTCTGTATCATAAAATGTAAATTGTTCATAAAAGTACAGCACTTCCATTTTTTACTACCGCAGAATATGCGAGGGACATCTTATTTTGTGAGGCTACCAGATTCATTCTGAAACAAAAGCATATGCTATTCTTGTAAAACTGCATGCAATTGGAATAGTGAGAAACTCTTACATGCACAATATCTACACAGACATTTATTGTAATGGAAAGAATGAGGACAAAAACATGATTTATCAAAATTGTGTCTTTTGCTACCATTCAACATTAACATGTGCTATCAGTAGGGAAATATTTAAGTACGTACAGAAATACAAAATGCTTTTTTTGGGGTCTGACACTTGTAACCATCACTGCACTGCAGCTTTCTAGAGAGGATCATAGTTAGGGCTGGGAGCTTGGAAATGAGTTGACAACCCTCTTTCAAATGACTCAGAGGAGCACCTGATAACAAGGATATCAGTGTGCCTTCTCATACTTCTTATAGGTGCTTTAAGATGTTATATGTAGTTAAAAAACCCAAGTTGGTGTCGCACAGCAGACCCACTCCAGTTCCAAAATCCACTATGAGTTTAGCCCTGGTTTATATTCCGAGTATCCATTTACCCCTTCGCTGCGGCGGCTATTCCGCCGCAGCGCTAAGGGGGGAGGTGGGGCTGCGCGGCGATCCCGCACTGATGACGGAACCGCTCCGTCACGGCCCGCAGGTGAGCTGTGCTTGTGACGGAACGGTTGCGTCATGGCCCCGCCCTCTCTTTAGAACGTCAGCGCAGGCACGGAATTCGTGCCGCGCAGGCGCGGTGAGCGGGCCGTGACGGAACCGTTCCGTCACCCTCACAGCTCACCCAAGGCTCGTGACGGAACCGTTCCGTCACGAGCATGGGAGGGGTTAAAATGCTGCTGTCCATCATTACAGTAACAACTGTCATCATAGCAGGTACTACTATGTTGTTCATAGCAACATCTCAGGGGTTCAGATGAAGGGCATACTCCTTCAAGAGCACTTAACTTTAAAGTGAATCAAATGAATACAATACAAAAATAATGTTTTCTTATATTCATTTGCAATTTTAACATCGATTTCGATGCATAAATACTTGAATTTGGGCTTTTGTTCAATTGTTCAAAAGAGAAAAATAGGAATAATATTAATTCTTATAAAGTTTATAAATGATTGGCTTCTAATAATCATCAAAATACCGATAAATACATTGATTTATCTGGGAAACAGGTTGCCAAGAGAGTCAAGTGAAAATCAAGGACTGAAAAGAAGAAAATCAAACCACACCAGAATAAAATAGCTTGCAAAGCAGCCGTCAGAACTATAAAAAGACAAAACTACTCCATATGCATAATTGACAGGAATGTCTGACTAAATATCGAAATTAAAAATATCGACATACAAAAATATCGGGACAAAAATATCGAAGTCAAAAATATCGGAATCCTATCCCTAACAAGGTAAGTACAAAAATATCGAAAAAATAATATCGTAGTACAAAAATATCGAAATAAAAAATATCGTTTTTTTAAATGCATTAATCATAATGTTAAAATAATTATAAAATACATATAATGTTACAAATATTAAATAAAAATATTAAAACATAATTAAAAATTTAAAACAAATACATATACATTTAAAATAAATTAAAAACTTAATAATTTAATGTAATTTTATATTTTGTAATTTCATTTAATTGATTTAATTTAAATTTATTTAATTTTTACCCTGTACGACTGTACCCCAAAAACCCAAAACTGACCCAGAACCCTAAAAATACCCCTTTACCCATGAACTGAAAACTGACCCTGAACCCTAAAAATACCCCTTTACCCAAAAACTGAAAACTGACCCTGAACCCTAAAAATACCCCTTTACCCAAAAACTGAAAACTGACCCTGAACCCTAAAAATACCCCTTTACCCAAAAACTGAAAACTGACCCTGAACCCTAAAAATACCTCTTTACCCAAAAACTGAAAACTGACCCTGAACCCTAAAAATACCTCTTTACCCATGAACTGAAAACTGACCCTGAACCCTAAAAATACTCCTTTACCCATGAACTGAAAACTGACCCTGAACCCTAAAAATACCCCTGTACCCATGAACTGAAAACTGACCCTGAACCCTAAAAATACCCCTTTACCCAAAAACTGAAAACTGACCCTGAACCCTAAAAATACCCCTTTACCCATGAACTGAAAACTGACCTGAACCCTAAAAATACCCCTTTACCCATGAACTGAAAACTGACCCTGAACCCTAAAAATACCCCTGTACCCATGAACTGAAAACTGACCCTGAACCCTAAAAATACCCCTGTACCCCAAATTAATTAATATTATTTAATTACCAATTAATTATTAATTAACAATAACAATAAAGTAAATATATTAGCACATTTGCTGTAATTAATTTAATTTAAAAATTAATATTATTTTGCACAATTAATTAATTAAGAATAACAATAAATTATATATAAAAATTACTATAATTAATTTAATTAAATAATTAATAATAACTAATTACCAACTAATTAATCATTATAAATATGAAAAAAATTATAATAATTAATTAAGTAATTAATAGAAATTAATTACCAATTAATTATTAATTAAAATATGTACAAACATATATCAATTAATTAATTATTATTAAATTACTTCCCACCCTATTCCCCTATAAACCCATAAACCGCTACAGAACATATTTATCAATTAATAAATTAATTAAAAATAATTTAAAATTAATTCTCAATTAATTAATTAATAATTCCTAATAATTAATAATTAATTTAACATAATTAAATTACTTCCCACCCTATTCCCCTATAAACCCACAACCCGCTACAGTAGTAAAAGACAATATTTAATAAAATAACATTAAAAATAAATAATAAAACATAATAAATACAATATAATATACACTAAATTTATTTAAAAATTGATATTAGTAACATCAAAGTTATTAATTTCGATATTATTAACATCGATATTTACAACTTCGATATTACTGATATCATACCAATATCGATATTTAGACTGTCGATATTACTTACCTTCGATATTTTTGTATATCGATATTTAAAAATCGATATTTTGTCTGTGTACCAATTGACAGTACTGCCCTTTTATGGAATTCCACACGATATAGCACCTAGACACCCATGGATAGTATAGCGCTTTATATATTTTATTTTCATTTTGTTCCATTCTAGCACAATTCCTCAGTCCAGAGCACCACCAGGATGCATAGAATACTTATTTTAAATCTTCTGTCACAAAATCTTCATGATACTGATGAAGCACGGGGATCTAGTTAAATATATTGGTTTAAGGTATGAAGCTTAACGATCTCAAAAATTTCAAAGACAGACAAATACCTTACGGAGAATACCGCTAACACTCTCATTACACATAACTTTACCACTACAAAGAGGCACAGCACTAACCTTCTGCCAGCAAATACTTTCAATAACATCTCAGAAAAAGTATTCAATGTCATAATCATCACAAGCAGACTATCATCATCACCTTCAAATCCAGCACCTCCAGAAATCTTCATAGATAGCCTTTAAACAATTATCTCATGGGGAGGTAGCTGAAAACTTTCTAAAGTTGCTGGAACTATGGGCCAGATATACTAACATTATTAATAGTAATTACCAAACAGTGCTATTACTAATGTACTAATGTTATATCTAGGCCTCATATCCAAGGTAGCAATTTGTAGTGTGTCGCAAATAGACCTACCTCAGGAATATTACAGAGGTAGGCCGCAATTTGTGACCCACTAGGATTTGCGCCATCAGAGGGATGGTGGCCTGCAGGGGTCAGCAGACCACCATGTCTGTCATTGGCCAATAGGACCACTGCCTGCTCTTAAATTTTTTTTTGTAAACATTCTTAAAGGGGAGGGAATCCCAAGGGGACCCCTTCCCATTTGTGATTGGGTTATCAACAACTTTGAGTTGATTCTAAAATACGAAGGTTTTGCAACCCCATTTCGGTCAGAAAACATTAGTACATCTGATTTAGATTCCCTATTTGGGACGCCCTTCCAAACAGCGATTCTGTTTTTGGTTGAAAATCCAAACTGTACTTCGCTACTATCACAGGTTGGTGTCTGTACATTTGAAAAAGCATATTTTGGACACAAACAGCCTGATTCTGCGATCCAAAAAATGCTTTGTACACATGGCCCTGAGTTCTTTATCCTCAAAGTTGAAAGCCACTTACATTAGACCACTCCTCAAGAAGTAGAAACTCAACCCACCCAAACCATCAAACTACAGACCAACATATAAAGGTTGGGTTATTAGGTTAACTATTTGATAGAGTGGGTTTTACTCAAGATTCTAATGTTACTAAATAAAATGACTTGAAATGAGACCAGTAATTTGGAGCCAAGTGAGGGAGAATCTCAAAGCCAGCTTTTGCTTCCATATGTTATTATTATTATTTTTAATTTTGGTGTTTTATAGAGCGCAAACTTGACCCGTTAGGGTATCAGAGTGCTTTACATAGTCAACGAGTCATACAAAAGACATGATATCACAAGAATATACTGTACATTAGGGAGGGGGTACTGCATAAAAAGTGGTGAGGACATACACGGATAGTCAATATACAGTCTCTGAGGACCCCAGTTTCTTGGTGAGGCGAGGACGAAGGAGGAAGGCAATAGTCTGTGAGGTGGTCATGGGGTGGGGTTTAGCTAAGGAATTTACCCATGAGGAAGGATTTAGCCTCCTTTTTGAAGCGTGCCAGGGAGGGGATTTTTCTAATGGCGGGTGGGAAGGAGTTCCATAGTCTTGGTGCAGCCCCAGTGAACGACCGTTTATAGGTTTTTTGTTTCCGAAAGCATGCAGGATGGAGAAGGAGGGCACTAGCCGATCGTGAGTTTCTGCTTCCTCCGGATATCACCAGTTTTTGTGCAAGATATGCAGAGGAGTTTGAGTGTAGGGCCTTGTGCGTGATGCATGCCAGCTTGAGGTGAATTCTGGCCTCGAGAGTAAGCCAGTTCAGCGCTTTCAGGTGAGGAGTGATGTGATCAAATTTTCTTGTGCCGGTAAGTAGTCTGGCTGCTGCATTGAGGCAGGCTTTTAAGTGTGCTAGGGAGATCTTGGGTAGACCTGAGAGGGTGGAACAGCCCTATTCCAGCCTAGAAATAACTAGTGCTTGGACTGCCAGTTTTTCGGTCGAGAGCGTTCAGAAAGGGTTTCAGTTTCCATAGGTAGCTCAGGTGGAATCTGGCAGATTTGGCCATTGAGTTGATGTGGTCTCGCATGTTACGGTTGTAATCCAACTAAAACTCACATTGGACAGGAACAGAGTAGCAGCCCAATTTTATCTAGACCCATAAATGGACTTTGGCAGTGTCCACCACCACATGCTACTATAAAGACTACATCATCTTGGAGTACAGACAATGTTCTGTAATGGATTTTCTCATACCTCAAAGACAGACAGAGCTTGGTGTACCTAACACCTTTCACAGCAGCTCCTCACACCCAGCTTTGTGGAGCAACTCTGGGGTCCTCATATCATCTTTTACTCCGTATCTACACAACCCCTTTACCAGATCTAAGTAGATTGTTCATCCTAGTCTATTAAAACTATGCAAATGACATGCAAATTATTCTAAAAAATGGACTGGCCAGAAGACCTCTACAAGTCAAAACTTGAGGACTTCCCCCAGGCCATAAATGTACAGATTATAATTAACCACCTAATGCTAAGCACCACAAACACAAAGAGAAAATAACCAATGACACCAGACACAAGCACCATACAGCACAAGGATCTCAATCCCTCCCAACTACAGTAAGAGAGTTAAGAAACATATTAATATCATTGGATTCAGGTCTATCCTCGATACTACATATCAACAAGATCACAAAGCACACCTCCTATTCAATGAAAACACTGTGTAGCACCTTCCCTTACCTTGGATAAAACCAAAAACTACTATTCTTTCCCCATCTCTTGATCTTCAAGCTTGACTATGCCAACTGCCTATACCTTGGTGCACCAAGCATCATGCAATGAACAGAAAACTAATCTGAAACATTTTCCGCCTTTTCTGTAAAAATGTAATCCTGAGTGAATTTACTATTTGTATATATATAACTCTAACCACTAGTATATATAGTAGACCTTTGTATTTACTACCATTCTTATGTGATTTTAGAGTTTATCCTTTTGTATCTCTTCCTTGAGTGACTTTACAACTTGTATATTTTCATTTTTTTTCTGTTTGATCTCTTCCTTGAGTAACTTTACAACATTTACATTTGAAATTTTTAGGTTTGTATCTTTTATTGTGACTCATGTAATCCAAAGTCCTTATGTAACGCAACTGGTTCTTTTGTAAAGCGCTCTGACACCTTCGGGTAATGTTCGCGCTATATAAAATTGCATTAAATAAAATAAATAAAAACCCCAGAGAGCGCATGATGTCAAGCACTCCACTGGCTATCTGTAACTACACAAGGATTGCTCAACGTTCAAGGGATTTTGCATCATCCACAAAGCCTACCAAGGAAAAGAACCACAATATCTACAAATTAAATTCATGCAATTCAAATAAAATTGGACACCTCAGGCTTGCACCATGGACCATCATACTGCTTTATTATGAGAAATCTATAGGAGGCACTGCTTTCTCAGTACATGTTGCCAAGCTCTGGACCTCACTACTACTGAAGATTCAAAGTACCCAGGAAAATGTATAGCTCAGGAGAGAGGTGAAAACATGGCTGTTTGCAAGATATCTACAACAAGCCATGTCTCTGAGAGAGAACCTGGAACAATAATCGTTCCTTCAATTATAATCAACACTAGAAAGAATGGAACAGCCCAACCAACACCCTCTTCTCATTTTGGTAAACATTCTAACATATTTCTATGTCTAGGTAAGTTATGAAGGGCCAGGGTATTATGTGGTAATGGAAACTCATTCAAAGCCCTCCTGGCCCTCAATAATACTATAACAGTCAGTAGGTGTGCATCCGACTGTAGTTAAAGCAGACCACATAATATTTCCTTTAATGTACTTCACCCAGCACTGTATCAGTCGACTTCAACAAACCACTCATCGCCAACTGAACAGATATGGTATAGCCAAACAAATCTTTCACATACCTCTGGCCACTGAGTAACTAACTTAATCCACCACTGCAGGTCCCTACTAACTACATTCTCTAACATCTCACAAGACATTCAAACAATGGATGATTGTAATGAAGTTCATCCCAGCAGATCTCCTGGCCATTTCATCTTCTAACCTTTGCCTGCTCAGGACCATAACCATATACAAAATATGTCAAACTGGATAACCCTGTGTGGTAACTAGTTACAATGAGAAATATAGAGGGGAACTGCATGAACTGCAGAGCTGATCAGAGCTACCAACTTACTGAGAACCATATATTAAGTATATATCCCTCACGCTCCATCATCCATCACACTGCAAAGCTCTGCATACTGTAACTGCATCTCAGTGGTCATCGCACATGGCAAGGAAATACTTCCTACATATTATCAAAGCAAAGAAAACATAATTCTAACAACAAACCCTGCAAGGTGTAGTGTGCTACCCATATACGCAAGCACTTGGTGGCGGTGTGTGCTATGAACAAAGTACATTAAATTATGATTCTAAAAACACAAGTCAAAACCCCAGTCCTGGACAGCAGCTAGGAAGCTGAGCCACTGTTGACTGTTTTGTTGCTTAGCAAGAGCAGTGCTTAAAATATGTCCTAATTGCAGAACTTGTCAAAAAATGAGTTAACACAATGACAAATTTATTAACAGATTAGGCAAAGAAATAAAATAATACCCCTTATAAAAATCCACCTCGAAACACAGAAGATTTATTTAATTAGGAAGGATTTTCAGAGAAACCGAGCTCCTGCAGTGTTAGAAAATCTCACAATGTCAGTCAGAAACCAACAACGTGATCACCCACAGAGGAAACATGAATTCTGGCTCTGAATAATTAACAATACTCTGTCAGCCTACGCACATGGTGAATGCTTTATTGATGGAAGCCAAGAAGCACCTGAGGCAAAAAGGTGTGATATTCTTTGGAACCGATAATTTGTGTGAACAGCTTTGTTAATGCCAGCTTTACAGTATGGTAAATACAAACAAATCATACTGTTAAGTGACCAAGAAGTTGCAAGATGCACACATTGGTACAGTGCTCACATTTCTCAAAGTGCACAGAAAGTAATAAAACTCAGGTAGCGTATGTAAATTAGTAATGAAAACTTGTTTCTATATTATTATATAATGCTAAATTACTATTGACTAAGTTGCATTATGTTATGCAATAATATGTTATTATTTTGGGCATCTGTTAAATCTCAATAATGTTGCTTTATGCTGCGAGGTGATGCTACATCTCTATACAGCACTCAAGGATAGTTTGAACTCAAGAGTGTTGAAAAAACCAGGATTTTGCTGCTTGATGGAAGTCAACTAGGGAAAGAATAAAAAAGATAGCAAAAGTGAGGCAGTTCCAAAGCTTTGATGTCAAAACAGAGAAGCTATGTGCAACAAACAAGCTCTATTAAATCTAGGAGCTTGCTAAAGAGTAGAGTTATACAAAGATAAACAGGGTGGTTTGTTGAAGGAGCTGAGACCCAACCTTTCTGAAAACTGGGTAGGCTATAGATGCCATGGTGGATAGCACAAAAAACGTTAATGGACAGACAGTTCTCTTAGATAACCATTAGAGCTTAACCAAAACTGGTTCAGTGTGGGAAAACATGAGAAGCCAGTGACTTTGTAGTCAGTATGATTCTTTTTTAGAGTAATGAAAGCAAATGCACACATTAGCCAATATGGCCATTCTGTATCCATCTCCACTCAAGAAAGACATCATTTTATGGAGATAAATGAAAGGACAGGATCACATTTGAATCAATCTCCTCAGTTTGGGGAGCTGAAGCAGGAGTGGAGCCAATGTCCAACCCCTGAGGCCAACATTTGTCTACCATAAGGGGATCTGCCCTACCACCAACATTATCTCCATTTTGTGGGTGTTTAATTTTAGCTAGTCATCATTCTCTCAAACATTCACCTCAAGCAACATTGAAAAGAGGGAGCCGAAGACATTCCTAGAGTGTGTGTAACGCAATATAAAGACCATGTCACAAAACAAAAAATAAAAACAGGTTAAAAACTGCTTACTCGAAAGAATATCATGACTGACTAACATGACTGACTAACAATGATCTGCTGAAATAGAAAACAGCCATTTGAGTACATCTTCAGGGAAGGACTGTTCAACATGATTTAACAAAATGGGAACCTCTGCCTATAACTTTTTTTAGATAAAATACAGATGTCACCATTGAAATGAAAAGGCAATATTTACTTCAGATGAACAACGATCTAGAGTTGCTTGCTCACATAGGTTTGATTTGATGATGAAAGGGATTTTTTTAAGTTGAAGCATGCAAGATAGGTTTTGAGGTTGTCCAAATATTTAGATAGACGAACTATAAAAAAAATGTAGGAAGGCTTTTCTATTTAATGCAATACATTTGCTAACAAGCACTTGTCTGAAATGTTAACTCTGCTATTTTTTGCAAACTGATAATGGTTTACTGGTTCCCTTTATGGGACCAGACTTTCTGCCTTTATTGCTAGGAAAGATGTAGAATTTTGTACGGTTTGGTGCCAGTTAATAGAATTGAGAGGAATGTAACATATGCACATTAATTAAAGCCAGACTAACCCGCTATGAGCTGACCAAAAGTTTTCCGACATTTGCAAATAACTCAATAAAGCTTACAACAATAATTTAAAACAGACTTTCAACATGCTGCTGGTTGTACACATTCGCACAGTATTAAACTGACTGACAGGCTCACCGTTGGCCTACAAAGAATATATATTTCATGGACAGAAAGCTGAACTTCCATTATAACCAGGGGCAGTTGCAGCTCTTCCAATTGATAATGTCTTTTTTGTTTTGATTGTGGAAAACTGAAAATAAGATGTAGAAAATGCCCCATGCTGTGAGAGCGAGAGGCATATACATAGGTTTCTCCATAAAAAAATGCTCAGGCTTCTTCTAACGGTATTTAACTGTTAAACACACATTGAGAGAAAACCACAAGGAGTCAAATAATTTTAGTTTTGACTTGAATGAAAAACTATAAGAAAATGAGACATTTGCCTTAAAGCACATTATAATTGGTAGTATAGTCATAAAATTCCAAAGGCGAGAATGTATTGCTGCTACTTCTCTTATAGAGCTTACTTTAACTTTGAGAAAGCCAGACACATTCTCAAATACTATTGTAAAGAAAAATGCAGAATTTATGATGTTAAATCATTTGTTTTCTTTATGAACCAGTCATATCAAATCCACACTTGGAAAACAGATGCGAAACTGCTTTACCTGTTATTGAATTAAACTTCCGACTACATTTTCTTTCATTTATGGGAGAGACTAGAAAAACCATGTTCAAAGCAACAAAGTACAGCACGTTTTGAACGCATTTAGGTCGAGCCCCACCCTTTTCTCTGTGCACTCCTTTTCTCTGTGTCCACTCCTACTCCTTATGCTTGCCTATTTTGAGTAGCTTATATTCCCCGGCCTGTAACAGGTTAATTCGGACTATCTCTTAAACTTTTAGAAAGGTTTCCTTATCACAGCTCATCACTTCATCAAGCATATTCTTGTCTGAGTTGCTGTTGCTTTGAAGGAATCAAAATTATTTTGTCAATACACAGCTTTAAACACAACAAATAGCAATCTAATTCTTAATTCAAAAGACTTTTTAGAGGCTTAGGCTACTAAAATTTTAATTATTTAAAGAAATATGTTCTAAAATATCAATATTTCGAAGAATACTTCAGAGCCCACAGTTTGCTCAGAGCTCATGAAATTCTAATTTCTAATTTATTTTAATGTCATACATTTTCTCAAAATATTATGCATAGCAAAATGTTCAGATTTTTCATCTGGGACCCAGCTTGATTTCCAAGTTTACTCTTGTACAGCAGTATTCTGCCACATAGGTAAAGAATGGAGAAGCTTAATTAGTGATACCTTGCGGTCACTGCAATTCTCTGTGGTTGCAAAAAGTCAAATTTTCTTCTTATACAATATTACCCAATAAACATATTATGTTGCAAAATACTAAGTGCCAGCTAAGAAGTGAGAGGAAGACTCAATTAGGTACGTGTGCTAGTAAACCATTTGGTTTGTTCATGAAGCCCTCACCCACCAACCTAGTTGGTGGCATGCTTCATCATCGGGCCCACCACAGTGAGACCGAATGTGTCCCGGGTGTGCTTCAACTCCAGAAATACTGCGGAGCTGGTATGATTGCTGAGTGTGCAGTGTATTGAGTGAATAAGTGAAGGTTTAAAAGCTATACAGTGGGTCCCAGTACCCGAGGGTAAATAGATAAACTTTAATCACTGGGCACCTGTTAGCAACTAAAAGGCAGTCGGACGTGTTGGAGTGCGGATTATGACCTCCTGCGTCCTGTGTGGTCTACATGTTTCAGCCAGGCCTTTTGAAACTGGCTTTCCTCAGGACCATTGAGTATGTGAAAAAACTGCAAGTAGATAATAAAATATTAAATTATAGTGATTGTGTTGTTTTTTATAAATGTGTCGCACTCCCTAAGGTGCGTTATATGTTAGAGGGGGATTCCCTCTTGCTTTAACAGGCTAGTGGTCTGTAAAAGCCTCCTTGGGTCACTTGGCAGAGAAAAAGACCGGAATTACCGGTCTGGATCCTCCTTGGACCTGTCGTCCTTCTGCGGTCACTCGGGCACCGCAGAAGGACGACAGGTCCAAGGAGGATCCAGACCGGCAATTCCGGTCTTTTACTCTTTTTTTTTTTTCTCTGATTGAAGTTTATCTATTTACTAGGGATCCACTGTATAGCTTTTAAACCTTCACTTACTCACTCATTACACCGCACACTCAGCAATCATACCAGCTCTGCAGTATTTCTGGAGTTGAAGCACACCCGGGACACATTCGGTGTCACTGTGGTGGGCCCGATGATGAAGCATACCACCAACTAGGTTGGTGGGTGAGGGCTTCATGAACAAACCAAATGGTTTACTAGCACACATACCTAATTGAGTCTTCCTCTCACTACTTAGCTAGTCCTTATTGATATCTACATATAATCCTGGGGATCTGGACTAGCTTACCTAGTCCTCTCTCTCTCCTTTGATTTGGCAAAATACTAAGTGCTCCATTAAATTTGACAATATGTCCATAGTGTAGGTAATGATCAATATAAACTGTACATTTATCCTAATCTATGACTCTCGAATTTGCAATTTACAGCTTCAACAGCCCGTCTTCACATGATAGGCCTACAGTCACATTTGCACTGTTACTGTAGTGGGTGGCACATTGGGTGCTGCTGTTTACTAGTGACTTTTAATTTACAAGCTCTTGGCACACTTTGTACCATAGACTAGGGACTTTTAGGTAAGTCAATTAGGGTTATGTCAATTTCACTGTTTTGAAACGAGAGAGGCAATTTATGTGAAGATAACAGAAACAAAGTGCTTAGAGTTCTACAGCCCCGGAAGCTTGTTTCCTTCCCAGTGTAAGAATTGGCTTGGTAGTTTGGTTTGCCCTGTTCCCATCATGCACTGGGACAGGAACAGACTAATTTGCATATAGCCAGGTTCTGAGCTGGGATGGTGCAGTGAGCTAAAAAACGGTGTAGGATCTAGCCCTGATCTCTTGACTGGGTGAGAGTATTCTGCTTAATTCAGAAACTCTGTCCATCACCACCCCTTGTTGTTAAATATAGAGTTCTACAGCCAGCAAAAATATAGGGACCAGCAATAGGCAAAAAATCCTGGGTGATCCTGCATAAAGCGAATATTTCAAGCAAAGGGTGTAATTCAAGTATGAGAGATAGTAAAATAAAAATCATATTACTGATTCCCTCCTATCAATGGTCGACAGGTTTAAATTGTTCAGACCTAGGACCTAGGAGATGTAACTTCTAAAGCTGGCATTCCCACATAAATAAATTGTGTGCCAAACTTGGAGTATTTTAGAAATATGGGAAGCCATGGTCTCAATCTGTGTCTCCTAAGCCTACAAGGATCAAGTTAAAACAATGTTTTCACCTGATCCAGTATTCTCATTTGTGTGGTAATTATACACAGGCATTTATTCTCTCCACAAATTACTCATGCAGTGCCTGAAAGAAATTGATAGGGAATAAAGGATACAAACGAGGAAACAATGATGCATTACATTGTTTGTAAATCCAAAACTGCATGTATCATTCACTCCAACCTCAGAATCTCGGAGTTGGAAGGAAAAACAGGACTGGGGAAAAATCTGAAGTGCAGTAGGGGAATTTTGCAGCGGTTTGTACCTCCTGGTATGTCGTGTAGCCCAGTGGTTCCCAAACTGGGGTCCATGGACCCCCAGGGGTCAGTGACTCATTCCCAGGGGGTTCCGCAGGCAGCAATTTTAAAAGCACTGCAAAGTTCCTTGTATAATCAGCAGTTTTTGGGCAGCAATAAAAGTGTCAAGAGGTCTCCGGTGATTAATGTACCTGCAGGCGAGAGATGGGGAATTTTGTCCAGAGGCAGCTTTAACTCATCTAAGGAAGCGCAGATGGTTAATATGCCTGCTACGAAGAATGTCTACCATGCATTTTAAAAAAGGAAGTATTTTGTTTTGTGCATAGGTCAGTGGGTTCCTGCTTTTGCCATAGAGATTCTTTTGTTCTTGTGCATTTCACAAGTTCCAATCGTAATCTAGTACAGTGAGCTAGGAATTGCCATCAAAGAGCTACATGCAAACTGCATGGTCCCAGTTAGTAGGTTATGCTTTTTCCCGGTTTTCCATTATCCCGCTGCTGCTAAAATCGTTGTTTAATCAGAAACAAATCCTTATTATTAAAGTCAACGTTAATCCCTGTGTTATATTCTGAATCCTGAGTGTGTGCTTCTCCAGACCAAGCACTCCTAAAAAATGCCTACCCGTATGGATGACATGTGAATCCTACACCTTACAGTCCCCTTTGCCTTATGTAACATTTTCTATTTACTGAAATGCACTTGTATGATTCATTGTCTCTGTATGTGTGTGATGTAAAGTGCTCTTACACCCTACAGTGGTACGAGATGTGCTATCAAATAAATTACATACATGTGACAGTGGGGCTATGGAGAGATGAGAGGCACTGTTGGAGGGTAGTAGTGGGTAGATCATTGAAGACTGTCAATCATTGAAGATTGCCAAAAGATTGTCGTATCCGGGTGCAGTGTCGGGTCATTATTTAATACGCTTTAAAAGCAAATACAATTCAATATATAATGACAAATGTGTTGTAAAATGCACCATTTCCCCCCAAAATCTTCTTGAGAGAGAGCACCCCAAAGCCCCCTTTGTAGTGGTCAGGCTCACTCCCTGCATATGGTGTGCACTGTACGGGGACTGGTGTGACAACATTTGCCAGAGCAGCTTTAGGTTTCCAGTCCAGCCATTGGCAGGAGCCTCGGGCAGCAAAATAACATTAAACAATGTTAAGTTAGTCGCGAGATGTAGCACCAACCTTCCCATTAAGATTTGTCGATTTTTGCAAATATTTTTAATATAAAAATACTAAAATCTTTAAGAATTCTCAAGTCTAGTCTTTGCGTAATGTGCAGACGTGTGTGCTTATTTTTCCAAATTACAGTTTTAATGATTGACATTTAATTTTAAATCATACAAATTGCTTGGGGGTCCTCGGCATCCAGTAGTGACTTAATGGGGGTCCTCAGGAGTGAAATGTTTGGGAACCACTGGTGTAGCCCATATAATGCTTGTCCTAACATTAAAGTTGACATAAACAATAGATCACATTAGAAACTCACAAATTCATCGTGGCTTGTGTACTTCGAAATGAAACAAATCAAACAACAGTAAAAGCATTCTTTACGCAAAGAAATAGAGAAGGCTTAATTTATATTAAATCCCTAATAAATGTTTCAAAAGTGAAAACAATATTTGAACAAACCGTAATAAGTGTGGCAATAAAAATATTTGATTTTAATTGCCATAACTTAAGGAGAAATAAAGAAGTAGTAATGGTGAAATTGCTTGTTTACTTGCATCCCTACACCAAAATGTGGTATATTATATTTGCATTATACCACAATGTGACCCGTAAAAACATTCTGTCAGTACATTTGGTAGAATAAATATTGTGCGGTGACAGTGAGAGAGGACACAGTCATATAAAAGGAGGCCATTCTAACTGTCTTTGTGGGCCTACGGGCAACATTTTCTTCAATATCATTTAACAGTGCATCTGAAGCTAAATGCGCTACAGACATATTGTGAACCTTTAACACCAATGTTCCTTGTTATCAAGGAAAATGTTGTGAAAGTTAATGAGTTATTCAAGTGTGCATTTAGGGGCACGTAGTCTGTTTTCCAGCCTCATGGGCTTTTCCAGTTTCTTTATGTCATCTGAGTTTAATACCCCTTTGGTATGCCTGACAGCCCTCAGTAGGCTACTTCTAAGACATAACCTTGAATACAGCCCATTGGGAGGCTTTCTAATTGAATAATGTGTTGGTCCAACCTGCTCAGTGCACATACCACCATGCAATGGCGCTCAATTAAATTAGTCACAGGCTCTCTGTGCATTGTTGTCAACATTTTGTCCTCACACAAACACACACCTGCAATTACAGAACGAAATGTAATTGGTCCTTCAGGGATCCATTATCCTTCCAGTGTACTTGTATGCCTTTTATCACTGCATGTGGCATTTTCTTGAAGTACTTATCAATGCAAACAATTGTATCCTATGTCGTAATATTTGCTTCGAGCTAAAGCTGCAGTCGCATTAAACATAAATACATATGAACTTTTATTTATATGTGATGTAATGGAGCTGCAGTATTGCATTTGGGAAGGGGAAATACCAGCTCCCTGATTTTAACAGTTTCTTTTTGCTTTTATCTTTTTGACTTTAGTGTATAGCGCTGTTTTACATGTTCACCTTATCACCCTGCTGTCATGCATCTATAATATGATGCCATATTTTTAAAAAACACAAAAGGTTCCTTGAGAGGGGAGAAACATTTACCAGAATCTGCTTTTATTATTGTTAACCAAAGAGAGAGGACACATTGTATGATTCAATAGCTAAAGGGAACCTACAACATAATCCAGTGCTATCAGTCAAACATTTCACAGAAAAGTAGAGTTCCCAATGTTTTTCTAGATGTCAGAAGGCAACCAGTCGTGTATGTATCATTAGCAACTGGTGCCATATGATTTGACCAAACAGCTTAGACTCTTTTTTGCCTTGAAGGATTTTCTTACAGGTAAGGTACAAAGACATTTTGTTATTTGTTCTTTGTGTTTGGTATTTTAAATACTGAAGGTATAGCGGTTCTATGCGCATTGATGTCCTCTCCTATTCCATGTACCTCTAGTGTAGTTGTGTCCAACATACACCAGGATATGCAAATATGTGCAAGGTTTTAAAGACAGCCAGTGAATTTGCTAAATATTTCTATACTTAGTCATTATAAGGCAAGCTGTCATGGCTGTGAGAAATAGCTCATAATTTTAAGGATTTTTAGCAGTTGTTTCTTACCTATCTCTCCTAGCGTGTAGGCCTTTAGCAGGCTTAAAACTCCCTCGTGGTACATCCAGAATTGTGGAAATTCATTGTAATATAGGCCTCAATCAAGCTTAAGTTACATTGTAATGGCATCATCATTTAGTAACTAGGAGGGGAATTTGGTTTGAATCACAGGAGGAGAGTGTACTGTTCACAGGACCTCCTTGATTTGTAAATGTATAGGTACCGCCCATGAATTTCGATTTGTTCCTTGAACATAACGTGTATATGCATACACTCTGCTGATTGAAAATTAGGAGGTTCCCTACAGATACAGGTGAGGTCTAGCCTTGAGCAGGTGTACATAGGCCGCAAGCCAGAGCACACTTGCATTATCAAATGACCGTGAATGTCATTTGTCTTATTCTTGCGTGTCATGTACCAACTTAGCACCAAAACATGGTCTTCTCTAAACTGTAAGAAAATGAATAGAAGAACCATGGACAAATTACTCTTCCATAAATAACTGATATTCACATGTCAAATAAAGCGTGAGCTAATGGCAAATTATTGTTATTTCTGAAAGGATTTGTTGAACAATCTACATTTGAAAGAGGTCACTAGTTTTTTTTGGCAATAACTATATAAGAGAAGACAAGCTTCTGAGTTAGTGCACAGTGACATTTATGTTGCAATGAAGTGTGTATGAGTGGTGGACAAGATGCCTTTAAAAACATTTTACTGCTGGTTTTTAATGCACTCAGGCCTTCATTACTGATTCTGAGGAAATACCTCAACCGTAATCACATGCCGAAATGTACACTTAATGCAGGGGTAATGTAATGCCAAGTGGTTTTGCTGCATATGATACAGTCTCCATAATGTAACAGGTGTATGTGTTGGCTTATTGCGTTTGTCACCCCTGGAGAGTTTCATGACGCTTTTGACAGATAATGGATGTTTATTGTTATTCAGCTCAGCAGGACTCATTTTATTGACCTTGAAAGGACCAAAGGGGGTTTGAACCTGTGATATTGAGTTCAAATACAAATCCCTGGAGCAGATTCATTAGTTCTTTGAGCCTTCAGACACCGGGATATGGCATTAGGTAAATGTTCATGCAGAAAGTTCCGAAGGAGATCCCCCACATCTGGTAATGAGGCACTTAGTACCTCCAGTGACTTCTTTCAGGTGTTCTAGCTGGCAAGATTCATCAACAAGTTAACCAGTGCCCTGCAGGTCTGGGACCTCTTGTCAGGTAAGCTCAATTAACTCTTGCTGATGTTCATAAACTGAGCACCATCAAACTGAGTACTATTAGATTTGGCAATAGTGATACATGCTACTTAGATCACAAAAAAATGCAAACAACTGCAGCATGAAATGTCTTATAAAAGTCATTATTTTAATTAATTTGCAAACATTAACTGTCCTGGAGACACTTGGAAAAAAGTTATATTTAGTGACCATTCTTCCACAAGAACCTGAACGAAGCAATATTTCCATCACCTCTACAAGACAAACAGCTGTTATGGGGTTACAATTGCACAATTAACAGAAGGTAGCACAGTTATGCATGTCCCCCTGTACCGTGCATAAACTCCTGTAATTGCCACTGTGTGCCTCACTGAATGAGTAATAAGTCAGCTTGAAGTCTCCAAATTGGATGCCCTAGTGGTGACCAAAGCTATCTGGCAGATTTCCACAGGTCCTTTACTAATTTTACCTACTCTAAGAAGCTTTTAAGGGGGATTAAATTATGCAACTTAAATTTACATTGGAAATAATTGAACAGCAGAGAAGTCAAACAAAATTGGACCAAGTAGCCACAGGTGGCTTATGCAATTCTTTGTGTATGGTGTTCTCTCGCCCTATGGGTGGGAGAAGCATTTCCCTGCCAAAACAACAACAGCATCTTAAATGATGTGGTGGCCTGACATTATGGGCAGAAGGGCCCGTGCCCTCGATTTTGCAGAGCATGATGAGAATATGTTAAAGAGAATTCATGATAATCTTAGAGAGGGACGGTGAGTATTCTCACATTTGCCTTTCTGATGAATTATAAATATGTAATTCACAACTATTGAGCAACGTTGGTAAGGTTGCCTTTTGGAAGTAGTGGGATTATCTACACATTTTTTATTGGGCTGGGAAACATGATGTTCAAAAGATTTCCATGCCCCTGTTGTAGAAGAATATAAATAGAAAAGTGTGCATCCATGGGGCACTGTTTAGCCATAGGGATATTATGTGATTTGCCCAGAATCACAGGATGTTGTGCCGACACCAAGACTCAAAGCTGGATCCCCAGCGCTACAGTCGGCAGCTCTGGCTGTTACGCCACACCCTCTTCCCAGGTGCAAATTGTCCAAGACCATTGGCATATATTTCCAGTCACTTTAAATTAAATTCATATGAGTAGTAAGGATTTCAAAATTAAAAATTGGTAAGAGAAATATACATAAATTGGATCTGAATTGTGAGGCTCCTTGCACATTAAAAGCTTACACACAAACCCTGACTTGGTGTGGGCCTCAAGTTTCGCCTGTGAGGCTAGCCTGCTGTGTCTAACAAATCTGAATTAGAAGCTCTGTAAGATACAATCACTAAATATTATGAGGCATTAAAATTGCTTTAATGGACAATCTTGCAGGAAAAAATAACAGTATGCTCATTTACATAGTTATGGCGTTGGGGTAATGTCAATTCTTTAGTGAGAAAATACATTGTTCATTTGCGAGACTGGAGAATGCCGCAAGATGGTAGAGGCAATAGTAGTTATTTCCTGTGCACATTTAATTGTTCTGAGAAAACCAATTATCCACGCTAATGTATATTACACAAAATAGATATGGGTTTAATGCGCAAGGAAATTAAAAACATCATTTTATGGAGAAAAAACATATAGCAATGTTCTCTACGACTGACAGACTACATTTTTTAAAATAATTAACTGCTATTATCTTGATGAAATCAAAGAACCACTCCTTAACTGATTTCAAACAAATTCGAATTTATGATCACGACATGCATGAAGGCAACAATAAGGTGAACCTCCATTTGAGGCAGACAACAGTGTGATGTTTGAAGAATATGTAATTGCAGAGACCATATTTCAGAAAGCGAACTCTCTGATAAGGAATTCTCAAGAACAGCCCACGTGTTTTTCATAAACAAAAAACAATCTACATCTAGATCAATAAAACAGGAGACCAAAACATATTTCCAGCAAAGACATAAATGAATAAAAAAACTTTAATTCTTTGAAATGGGGAAACTTCTTTTATAGACTTGTCTTATTGAAATTTCAGACTCAAAGAGTTTTCCCTATTTACAGCTCTACTGGGGACCAATTAATTCAGACTACAAAAATAAAACACCGGCCACATTATGTGATCACAGAAATAACTGGCATATTTTGCTCATTACCGAAGCTTTACAGTGCTAATTTAGCAATGGGAAAGTTGAAAGGTTTTTCTTAACTTCACTGCCTAACCTACATTTACAGTTTGTAATGTATCATCAGTCTGCAATTGATACAAATGAATTGCTATTACAGCTGCATGAAAAAAAGAAAAGACTGGACACACTTGATTAATTAAATAGTTAGGCTGATCACACCACAATCTGAAAATGTAACTTTAATCAGGACAATAAAAGCCTAGCTCGCCAAATCAGAGTGTAACAGTATAACAGTTATTAGGGCAACAGCTTCAGTGATATTCAGGCCTATGGGTATCAGGCAGTGGCGGCTCACAAAGGTGAGAGTGGTAGGTGGGGGTATTTATGTAATAAATAAATAAACAAAACCACTTACTTTGTGCTCGCCGCATTGCCAACGCAGGAATGTGGGAAGAGCAAAGTAAGTGGTTTTATTTATTATTACTTATCCCGTCGTCTGTCGACTTCCACCACCCCCCACCCCGCATCACTGCCCCACTGCTCCTATCTGTGCAAGCCACTACTGGTATCAGGTGCCCACTACATCCCAATGATTGACAACCACAGGGTAAGCAGGCACATTTTCCATAGCACCCTTGCTACTCCATCAGCCTCAACATTGTGCCATGTGCCAATGAAATGACAAATTCCATTTAAAATGTAGCAGTCAGGCCTTCTGTGATTTTTGTTAAGGTATCAAGACATGAATCAAGTTTAAAACTGGCTACCTATTTTACAAAGACATGCATCTAAAAAACAGTTCAGGTGTACATACAGGACTCCAAAGCATCAAGATTGAGAACTGCTCAAGCATAGTCAAAGGATCTGCCACTGTATTTTGAAACACATTTTTGGTTAACTTGAAGGTGCAACCTTCCCTGTTTTCCTTCAGAGGAAACCTAAAAACCCACCTTTTGGGCTTTTAGAGACATATGTTTGTTGACCTACATTTCTATGAACTTTCCGGGTTACTTCATTAAGTCCTATCTCTATATAGATATGCAACAATGTATTTAGCTTTTGTTCTAACATTATTTTGGGTGTTTGGGAGGAGGAGCACAATATAAAACGGATACTCAAATAAATATGATAATTAACCACAATTGCATTCTATTTAGAAAATGATTCTTCTAGAATGAGACTTTTTAAGAAACCATCCATTAAATAGCGTGCAGCTCTTTCAACATGCTCTTTCAGTTACAGGGTAAAGTCTACTCTGAAATGTTTAGATTTTACTTTTCAGATCATCCTCAAAAAAATCTAATACTCATATAAAACCGCTTTTCTGAGCAAAGCAATGGCCACATTTTCCACGCTCAAATCGAGAGTGCCAATGGGCTTAGATCAATTAGTGGGTAGGAAATAATAAATTATTTGGGTAGGGAGGCAACAGTAATCTGGCTAAGGTAGCTACCTCAGACAAAACACCACCACAGAAGCCTGGCCACTACCTAATCTAACACAATCTACTGCACGGCTCACATAAACGTTTTCATTTTATGGCCAGTCTTCCAGCAAAAACATTCTTCTTCAAAAAGAAGGGAACAAATAGAGGCTGCATGAGGCAGGACCAATGATTCACCTCTTGCCGGTGCAATGCTGAAAGAAGAAATAATTAAATTAGATTGGTTTACTAGCTTAAGATCCCTGAAAGAAGGCTCAAGCCATGTGCTAGGTTGACGCCGCATTACAGGGCACTGCTTCGACTGTGGATCCTGGAGCTTCCAATTGTTACCCATTTTATTAATCAAAAGAGAATTCATGCCACCCTGAAATAATGAGCTAAACAAATAAATCCTCTTGAATTTGATCACTATTCATCACAAATGTAATGTAGGTTAAATTGAGGTCTTATATTGAGCTACCAGCCACACTGTCATCTTCTGCCCATTTGCTGTGAGGGTATAAAGTATTGCTGTACCCTAAATACTAGCAATGCTTTCATGGTGTTCTTGGCGTTTGATCTGAGAATAGTTTCTCAGGAGAGGAGTGTGTCCACTCCAGAGAATAGATCCCTCAAAAGAGAAATTGTTGCCTCAGAAGCATTACATAGTACACCAGAAAACAACAAACTGTTCCTAAATGATTATTGAAGGTTTTGGAAGCTGTTATGTGTGATCCTGTCCACTGTACAATTTAATTTCTTGCTCTATGGTTATCTGTTTAGGCATTGCTGTTCCTAACCCGATTGCCTCTTTTTTTCTGATTTCTCTTGAGTTTAAATATGATCTCAGTATTATAACCATTATTCCAGTCTTCCTTTGTCTTTTGGATCAATTGTTTTGAGAACTGAACTTCCTTTTTCAAGCAAGGCCTCACCAATGCACTTTCATTGAATGAATAACTTTTTTTTATCTAGCCTTATACTTTTTCCTATGTGCCCAACCTCTCACCTTTCTCTTGTGGTTATTTACAATTGTTTCCACAGCCTAATCAGAATAGGCCAATTAGATTAGAAACAACCATTGATCTCTTCGGATTGTTGACCTTTATATTCTTAATTTTTGATGGTGTTGTCCATTGTTCCACCTACCAGCCTTAGGCTAGGTCTTTCCCTCAGCTGTTTGCCTTCCTCCTCTATTTTTTTTATTTCATTTGTGCTGGCCTAAGGACTCTGCTCACTTTACCACTGATACCCAGTGCTAAAGTGCATGGGCTTACTCCTTAAAACATATAATATTGTCTTATCTCCATCTACCATATTTAATGTACTTTAAGTCCCTAGTAAAGTGGCACTATATGTGCCCAGGGCCTGTAAATTAAGTACTACTCTGGGGCTTGCAGCACTGGTTGTGCCACCCACAAAAGTAGCCCTTTAAACATGTGACATGCATGCCATTACATCCTGTGTGTACTGTTGAAACTGCCATTCCAACCTGGGAAAAGAAACCTATTTGCCAGGCTCAAATCTTTATTTTGAATACATATAGGTCACCCTTAGGTTAGACCCTGGACAGCCCAGAGAGCAGGGAGCAATGTATTTAAAAAGTAGGACATGTACTTTTAGGTTTTACACGTCCTAGTATTGAGAACCTCTTACATTCATTTTTCACTACTGCAAGGCCTATCTCTCCTACAGGATAGCTTTGGAGTTGAAATATTACATTTTGTAAGTGTAATTTCCAAAAGTGAAGAGATGACCAGTTCATGTTTGGTGTCTCTGGAATCGCAATTTAAAATCCTAAGTAATGGTAAAGTCGGATTTTAAATTGCAGTTCTAAACATGCCACTTTTAGAAAACTGGCATGTTCCAGCCTTATCCATTTAGTGCTTGTAGCCTGTCTCTAGTCACATGACTGGGTATAGCTGAAAGTTGGGGTTTGTGTAGTCCTCCTAGACAGCCACTCACAATAAGGAGCTAAGGTGTGCCTGGTAGGGCTATCACTGGCAGAATGGGAGGGAGGAGCTGGGTATGAATCAACTTATACCTTAATGGTCTGTGACCCACCTTCACATAAACGACTGCATACCCCCCTTAGTCAATCTGGAGGCAGGACAGGGAAGGCAGGGTACCTTAGAACATCAATGGGACATCTCTAGAAGCAACTCCCCCACTGAAAAGGTACAACTGGTATAAATACAGGACCTCAGACACCACCACTTCAGTATACTTCTGGACTGCCACTCTGCTGGACTGCTACTCTGAAGGAACTGCTGACCGGCTGACTGGCGCCCTCCTGTCTGGGTGAGAAGGACCGGACCTGCATCACTCAAGCCCAGAACCCAGAGGGACTCCAAGAGTTAGATGGCTGGCCTCCTGATCTGAAGCATCAAGGACATAACAGGCTCCCAGCTACCTTGCATCTTCATCTGTAAGTCTACCCTACCAAGTGGAGTCACCTCAGTCCTGGACTCATGGTAGTGGGTTAAAGGTGCTCTGCCAGACTCTGTGGACCCAGCGAAATAAACGCATCTCCTCTGCTGCAGGATTAAACCCATCGTAAAGAACTGCATTACATCACAGCTCTTCAGAACCTCTGTATCGGTTCCATTGCACAACACATCTTGAACTAGGTCCTCGCATCTCTCGCTGAGGAGGTCCTCAATGCCAACACAGCCCTCACATTACAGTCTCGCACATCCGGGAACAAACAGATTGCTTCATCTGCGTGACATATTTTTGATGCGGATCCTCACACCGCTCCTCAAACCAGAATTTAAGGTACTTTGTTCAAGGGGCCTAACTAGGTCTTTGTAGTTGGCCAGCACTCTACTGTGGTCAGCCTGAACATGTGACTTTGTCCAAGTCCGGCGTGACCAGATATCCACAGTTGGCGCTTTACACCTTCTGGTTAAACAAAAAAAAGTGGTTCTGTTGGGTAAGACAAGATTTCTTTGACACTACTATTAATGTACTCTGGGGTGAACGCTCTCTGAAATACACAGCTTAGAAAAAATGGTTAACAAATAAGTCATAGGATCAATTGGTTGTATTGATTCTTTTTATCAGAATTTCGTCATTCAATAATATCATACAATACATGAGTAGACTGTCAGAATAAGTGTTAAGGTGCAATTGAGTGACATTTGTGTGTAGTGCTCACAAGGTGAAAGGTATATACAGTGGAACCAATTTCATATATACAGATATATACAAAAGTTTCAGTGGCCAGCTACTTATTTATAGCCAAGGCTCCCTATTTTTCTTTGTGGGATCCTGGTGATGCTGGACCTAAGACAAGCGTCGACGTTTTGACCCTAGGGTGCCCCAATCGGTGGTCACGCCGGGTCTTTCTCAAGACAAGGGTGTGGAGGGGGGTATTTTAAATCTGGCACTCTGAAATTAAACAAGATGCTGTGTATCAGAGAGACTGTAGGAGCACTGAACGTTGCCCCTAATTATGAAAGAAGCGTGTGCACTCACTCTGTGTTCAAGGCCGGGGACCCTCAGCCTGAGTCGGTACAGTACCGTAGCCAATGTATCTGCAGGAGAGGAGTGAGTGTGTCAAGGGTGAAGCATGTAAGGATACCAATGGAATCGCACATTAGAATGTGGTTGGGTGCAAATGCAGCTGAATGTGGAGGCAGCACGGGATGCATGCACGAATCGATATCTATACTAATGCTTCTATTGGGTGCAGTTAGCGGTGCCTTGGCAGCACAAAGTGCTAAAATGCATGAAGAACCAATAATGCATAGTGGAAAGTCTATTGGATGTAGTTAGCGGTGCCTAGTTAGCATGCTGGGCTGTAACTGGAGCATTCATGCATTTCAAAACAGGAGACGCATCATGTATCGTCTAGTAGGTGCAGTACTGCTAAAAACATGCTGGTGACTTTGTCCGTAGAGATGCAGGTGGCTTGTGCACGTGCCGGCAGGGGCGGAAAGATTGCTCAATGATTATCTTGTGATGCGGGTGGAGATTGTGCCCGTATGCGTATGGTTACACCCTTTCTGGGTAGTAACGTAACTTAGTGATCCGTGGAAAGATTGCTCAATGATTATCTCGTGATGCAGGTAGGAATCGTGCCCGTTTGCGTTCGGTTACACCCTTTCCGGGTAGTAACGTAACTTAGTGCTCCGCACTGTGGGGGCCCGTATGTGATAGGGACTGGGCGGTGAATGTATAAATGGTTACACCCTTTCCGGGTCAGGGTGGTAGAGACGGAACATTAACCTGCATAGTGGCCCGTAGCAGAGGGGGGGAATGTGAGTGTCCTTGTGACCTCTACAGAAAGCCAGCAGAGAGGAACACTCTGTTAAAATATGAATCACACCATCCCCGTAATCTACGAGACAATCTGCCCTACGGGCAGTACCTGAGAATGAAGAGAAACTGCACCAAACAGGAGGATTTCTTCAGAGAGACAGAGGTACTCACCAAACGACTACGTGAGCGAGGATACCTGTTAGGGCTGCTTAAACGAGCGAAGAAAAGAGCCTGGTATTGCCCTAGAGAGCAACACTTGACACCCAAGGAGCAAAAAACGGCTACTGACAACATAGTGTGCGTAACTACCTTTCATTCAAAGAGCAATACCGTTAAGAAAATTGTCATGAAATATTGGAGTCTAGTTGCATCAGAGCTGAACACAGAAGAAAACCCCCTGTTTGCCTTTAAGGGAGGTCGCAATGTGAAAGACAGTGTTGTGAATCACACCATCCCCGTAATCTACGAGACAATGTGCCCTAAGGGCAGTACCCGAGAATGAAGAGAAACTGCACCAAACGGGAGGATTTCTTCAGAGAGACAGAGGTACTCACCAAACGACTACGTGAGCGAGGATACCTGTTAGGGCTGCTTAAACGAGTGAGAAAAGAGCCTGGTATTGCCCTAGAGAGCAACACTTGACACCCAAGGAGAAAAAAACGGCTACTGACAACATAGTGTGCGTAACTACCTTTCATTCAAAGAGCAATACCGTTAAGAAAATTGTCATGAAATATTGGAGTCTAGTTGCATCAGAGCTGAACACAGAAGAAAACCCCCTGTTTGCCTTTAAGGGAGGTCGCAATGTGAAAGACAGTGTTGTCAAAGCCTACCTTGAACCCCGAAAACTACCTGACCTACATGACCAATTGGGACTACCACCTATTCTGGGACACTTTAAATGTGGCACATGCAAAACTTGTTCTCTTTGCATGGAGGGCCCCACCCTGGTGTACCACAACAAAACGTACACGTTACCATCCTTGACAAACTGCAACACCACAAATGTTATCTATATAATTCTATGTCCGTGTAACATACAATACATTGGCCAGACCACCCAGAAGGCCAAGATGAGAATATTGCAACACATGAGCAAAGTCAGATGTAAGGTTCAGGGCGCACCCTTGGTGGAACACTTTACAAATCTCAATCATCCACCAGAGAGCATAAGATAGAGAGTTTTGGAAAAGATCAATCCCAACCCGAGGGGGGGATCCATGGCAGCAGCCCTTAATCGGAAAGAATGCAAATGGATACATATTCTAAACTCTGTGGCCTCTGGCCTAAATGAACACGAGAAGTCAGCCAAACGGATGGGTCTGTAATTCTGACCCCCAACACGGATCAATAGTGCCCAACCTGCAATGGAACATTGTCCCTCAACATCGTGCTTTCCCTTCACCAAGCATAATATCAGGATGGACTTATGACTATTTTTGACCATTTGCACTTTAGTATAACTATGCATAATTTAAACTGTACATGCCTTTATGAACGTTTTGTACAAATTTTGCAGGCCCTCTTGATGCATATAGTTTAACATTGCTCACAATTCCGCATTGTTTATCTGCTTAAAAGTTTAAATAAAATGTAAATATTATTTTCCGCAACCTGTATAGAATTATATGGAACCACATACCATAAAACCCCCTTAGTTCCCTGGCTAAACCAAAGCAATGATGTTGATGCACATATGGTCTCGCGCACCTGACTCATGAATTGTCTTATCTGATCTGTCTTTGTTGCATTTTCATTAAATTAGTCTGTCAGGGCCACCCAGTATTTTAACCTCCAGTAAATGCAACATTTACTAGGTATCTCCTTTTACCCGCCTGATCACTGACAGACATCGCACACACGTCATCTCACGCACGCTGCGTGATACATTACACGACGTGACGCTGTTACTAGGCAACAGTCGCTCCCGACGTGCACGCGTCCTCGCTGCAACATCAGGGCCCAAGCTAATATCTACAGGGCAAGTAGGATTCAGCTGCATCGATTTCATGCAGCCGGCAGATCGGACTTCGTTCCACCATCTGACAAGTTGTGCAGATTCATCCTTCATTACCGGTAAGAGTTAGGTCCTTATACGCGATCGCTGAGATTCCCTCACATTCCCTCCCTCTGCTATGGGCCACTATGCAGGTTAATGTTCCGTCTCTACCACCACAGGCCCCCACAGTGCGGAGCACTAAGTTACGTTACCACCCATAAAGGGTGTAACCGTTTATACATTCATCGACCAGTTCCTATCACATACGGGCCCCCACAGTGCGGAGCACTAAGTTACGTTACTACCCGGAAAGGGTGTAACCGAACGCATACGGGCACGTTTCCTACCCGCATCACAAGATAATCATTGAGCAATCTTTCCACGGAGCACTAAGTTACGTTACTACCCGGAAACGGTGTAACCAAACGCATACGGGCACAATCCCAACCCGCATCACAAGATATTAATTGAGCAATCTTTCCGCCCCTGCCGGCACGTGCACAAGCCACCTGCATCGCTACGGACAAAGTCACCAGCATGTTTTTAGCAGTAATGCACCTACTAGACGACACATGATGCGTCTCCTGTTTTGAAATGCATGAATGCTCCAGTTATAGCACAGCATGCTAACTAGGCACAGCTAACTACATCCAATAGACTTTCCACTATGCATTATTGGTTCTTCATGCATTCTAGCACATTGTGCTGCCAAGGCACCTCTAACTGCACCCAATAGACGCAATAGTATAGATATCGATTCGTGCAAGCAACCCGTGCTGCCTCCGCATTCAGCTGCATTTGCAGCCAACCACATTCTAATGCGCGATTCTATTGGTATCCTTACATGCTTCACTCTTGACACACTCACTCCTCTCCTGCAGATACATTGGCTACAGTACTGTACCGACTCAGGCTGAGGGTCCCCGGCCTTGAACACAGAGTGAGTACACATGCTTCTTTCATAATTAAGTGCAACGTTCAGTGCTCCTACAGTCTCTCTGATACACAGCATCTTGTTTAATTTCAGACTGCCAGATTTAAAATAACCCCCTCCACACCCCTGTCTTGAGAAAGACCCGGCGTGACCACCGATTGGGGCACCCTAGGGTTGAAACATCGACGCTTGTCTTAGGTCCAGCATCACCAGGATCCCACAAAGAAAAATAGGGAGCCTTGGCTATAAATCAGTAGCTGGTATCTGAAACTTTTGTATATATCTGTATATATGAAATTGGTTCCACTGTATATATCTTTCACCTTGTGAGCACTACACACAAATGTCACTCAATTGCACGTTAACACTTATTCAGACAGTCTACTCATGTATTGTATGATATCATTGAATGACGTAATTCTGATAAATAGAATCAATACAACCAATTGATCCTATGACTTATTTGTTAAGCATTTTTTCTAAGCTGTTTATTTCAGAGAGCGTTCACCCCAGAGTACATTAATAGTAGTGTCAAAGCAATCTTGTCTTACCCAACAGAGCCATTAATTATTCAGGCTCTGAGGGACTCAGGGTCACCCCTTTTTTCTTTAACTAGCTTAACACCTTCTGGAGCTATTTTTACTAACATCTTTAAAACTGAATATCTCCTTGGTCTACTAATTGGATTTTTGTCATTTGGTTTTGTTTTATAAAATAAAAAATGCTCTATTTTTCTAACTCTGTTGTGGGCTTCTTTTGTAGTGTGTTTTTACTGTGTTACACAAATACTTTACACCTTGCCTCTGGGTTAAGCCTGACTGCTCTGTGCCAAGCTACCCAAGGGTTGAGAACAAGTTAATTTAGGGTTTGCTTGTGGCTTAATCCCTGAGAAAAATTGTGATTGCTGCTTGAGAAGGCTTTCACCCCCCTCAACCAGTAACCTAATTTCTTAAACGCAAAAGTCTGAGGGATAAAAGCATGGCTTTTTACCCCACTCTATTCGACCTTATTTGTTCCTCAGGGGCTACTCTGACTAAACACACCTGATTTATAACTTCCCCTGGAGAAAAAAACAAGACACAGATATTTTTTTCATCTTTAAAAAACCATGGGGCATGTTCTTGTGTGAACATGGGCTTCTATTGGAATTCTCCAGGGCATATTGTTAAGCCCATTATCGCCTCTTTAGCTGCAGTTTTCTGCCGCTAAACCAGCGATATTCTTAACACCGTCCTTGATAATATGCCCCAAAGTCTTCTCTTCTAGCTAAATTTTATTGGCAATTATAAGAGCACTAAAAAGCGTCTGGTCAAGCGTTAATCCACACCGGCCACCACTTGTCGGGTATTTACCCACAAAACGGAGGAGATTTGAAAGCTCTCAGTGCCACCCATCACTCACTCATTTCTTAACCAATGTTATTAGGTTAGCTCCATCTGTAAGCAAGGCTGCATATTTATTTACACGTGTTCTATACAAAAGGGGTTTAAAGGCTCTACTGAAGCCCAAGAAATTCCCATTGACATATCTCTCTCTTTCACAAATAACTCAGTACAAAACACAATAAAGATTTGAGGCTGACATGGAATAACTAAGACTATAATCCTATGTTAGATCAGTAATTGTCAGTGTGGAGAATAGGAAGAGATATGTTTCATATATTTGATGGGTTAAAGTAATTCACAATAATTTCTGGCAAATGCTTTATATTGTTTCATTAAATATACATATTCAAGTTTGCTTTCAGCTGGTATTCACTATAATTAACTTCATATAAGAATGTTCTGTTATAGCTTTATTTGTCTTATTGGTATGTCACTTGAGAACATTCAAAAATTGAAATCAGTCAAAGCATGGCATAGTGAGGCTTGTTTCACTCTGTTTCGCTGCTCCACCATTCATTGTATATAGAATACGTGGTTCAAGTGCCAAATGTAAGCAGTTTAATAAAATGAATTTTATGTAACTATTTTCTACTTTAGTTCTTGGTAAATCCATATATGAAACTGACTAGCTGCTTCTGGTCGCTTTGGGAAAGGGAAGCAAAACAGCAATACTGGTGTGTGCGAGGAAACAAATGAAACACAGTTGTGAATATTCCGTTTTTCTCCTCGGGGTAACTTTCTGAAGTTGAAGCCTAAATATAAAAATCTTTATAGACTTGGGGCCATTAGAGTTTCCTTGGTTGCTGTGGTCAGAAAATCCAATATGTTAGATTCTCTTTAAGATCCAAACATGTTACTACTTTGTCTGCAATTGTTTTTCTTTCAGGGATGAGCCTGGCAGCATAAATTTAATGCATTGAGTTGATCTCAACATCATCAAGAATAAAATGATCAAACTTGCGACTACAAAAATCCACAGGTGCAAAAGACAATGCACATCGTAACAGAGTTAGCAATTGATTTGTAAAAGTAAGTTGCCAATAAAGAAACAAACTATGACGTTTTACTGATTCTCATGCCACAAATGCAGGCCCAGACACCTACTGGGCCAAATTACACAGAAGACAAGCAGTAAAATAAAATAAAAATATTCCCCTTACTGGAGGTCAATGCAAAACGTTTTTCATTCACAAAGTGGCCTAATTCATAATCAAAGATGGAAATATAAGGGCTTCATTTACAGTTTCTTGTGCGCCTTGTTTATGCTTGGGCACAAGATAAAGTAAGTTGTGTTAGTAAATGCTGCATCCTAATTCCCAGAATCAAGATCTGACGGAATTTGTCACCCTACAAAAGAATTTGAAGTAAACAGACTCTCGTAACTATATGGATATTGACATAACACTGCAAGTTATTTCATACCCTGATGATGCAAACAAATTCTATTTCTGTGAAAGACAGAAGTATGTGACTTTCTCGATTCGGAAAGGCAAAGCAGCAGTTCCTCATATACCAAAGGTATTTTACCACAGGAAAATACATTTTTGGCTGAAAAAAAATAATGGTGCATCCGCAAAATGTGAAAATGCTCCAAATTAAAAAATGAAGCATTTATAAAAACCTAAGTTTGTTGTAGAGTCGAGGATTTGACTGGGCGTTTTCTGATAAACCCTTACAACTCAGAAATCTAATCCACATGAAGAAGTAAACCTATGGGTAGATATGTCTTTTGCTCGTGGCTCTTAATAAATCATGATAGACCGAAAAAGGTAAGTCCATTAAATACGTTTTCTGTTTGTCAACCTGTCCCTTTACCTTGGTCAATAGTCAAATCCACCGGAGCTTTAGTCTGTGATAAAATCATTTTTCTTATGCCTCCCTAAAATTTATAGGTGAGTTATTCCGCTTTTTCTAACTCTGTAAACTCACTTAAAACTTCATTTTACTAGTGCAAATTTACAAGTATTTGCAATTTGGGAAATGATATGCATAATGTTAGCAAATCCACAAGATTCTGCCTCTGTTGGAGTTCTAGATCAATTTGCACATCCCCTCCCCATTCCACTCCTTCCCCACACTTTTGGACTTTTCATGGAAGTAAGTGGATCTTTGCAAGGAAGTCCTGATTCTGTGAAACTGTGACCTTACTTGTTCTGGACATGTGCACAGTTGCAAAATGGAGCTTTGCATCCATTTCTACTAAAACTGTGCAGTGACACTACCTTGGTAAGACTGAGTCAGTAAAATTATTTGTTGGTTTACTTGCAGAGTTTATGGGATGTGATGTTTGAGCTCTTACACTAACACATGAAGTCTTTGAGTTAAACACTGTTGTCAGGTGGTGCGTTGGACTGGTTGGCACCAGCAAGCAGATGCACAGTGATATTTTTATTTTATTTTGTATTTATAAAGTTTTTTACAGCACGGACTTGACCCTAGTAGGGTATCAGAGGAATTGGTTAGGCAAGAAGAAAAATTGAGAACCAAGCAACACAAATGCTGTCGCACAATTTCTTATTTTCCAGTTGCGTATTGTTAGGATGGAAAAGGTCCCGGCATGGTGACAAGGGTGCGCCAGCGATATCAGACCCCCAGCTGCATTGCTATGTGGGACCTTGGTACTGTTTGATTGGAAGGAGCACCCCAAGCTCTACCCTCATAGTGGTAGAAGCCTACAGCTCTTGCGAAGAGATAAGTAGCATGAGCATACCTGTTTTGGAAGAATCAGTACTGTGACAAGCCTTTTTCGCTGTGTCAGGAGAGTGGTGCCTACTGGCCAACTCATGTAAAGTTCTGCATCTGTGTACTTAGCTTACACTTAGCCTACAAGATGTCTTTATGTAGTGCCATGCTGCATGTGATGCTTATGTGTCCGTGCCGGAATATATGTGTGCTGGTAAGTTTGACCCCCATTAGGCTTAATAAATGCATAAAATGTTTGCGATTTGTAGCACTTGTTTGGATCTTCTTACCGAATGCATGTTATTAGCTTCAGTGGGATGTGAGCTTATGGTGTCACATACACACTGAGGCGTGAGTCTTTCCTGCCTACCTCTTTTTGCTTGACTTTTTCATACATTAGACACAATTAGATTAAGAAACGAAGTAAAGGAGCCAAAATAGGACAAACAACCAAATGTAATGAATTTCATGACTCTTCCTGATTCTAAAACTAACTATCCTCAGCCTTATAAAAAGTCATAAAACATAATTCATAGAGGTAGGAATTCTGCTTTTCTACAAGTTAATTTCCACTGTAACAATACATGTTACATTTAACGGAGAGTCACATAATTTTTTTCTATAACAATCCAACTTGAGGCTTATAAAAGTTAACCATGTGTTTTTACTACACTAAGGCCTAGATGTAGGTAATTTTATTTTACCACTTCTTAAATACCGAATGTTACCGATTCGGTATTTAAGTGGTAAAATAGAGGGGGGGGGAGGTGTAGGTATTACAGAATCGGTAAATACCGAATCATTAAGATTCGGTATTTACCGATTCTGTAAATACCGATTCGGTAATGCCCATTGATTCCTATGGGCATTGAAGCCCATAGGAATCAATGGGCATTACCGAATCGGTATTTACAGAATCGGTAAATACCGATTCCAGCAAGGGTGCAGGGGTGTCACTTTGACACCCTCTACCACCCCAAATAAAGGCATGTGTGCCATGTGGCACACAGACATGCCCTAAGGGCATGTCTGTCTGTCACATGCATAGGTTTGCATGCACACATATGCATGCACACCTGGATTCGGTATTTTACCACCCAATTGGATTGGGTGGTAAAATACCGAATCTGAAAGGCCTTTGGGACTCAGAAGAGTCCCACCTACATCTAGAAGTTACCGAATCGGTAAAAATACTGATTCGGTATTTTACTAATTCGGTAAATTTACCGATTCTGTAAAATTGTCCCCCTACATCCCAAAAACCCATTTACCGGTCGGTAATGACGGAAATTGGCCGTTACCGGCCGGTAAATGGCCACCTACATCTGGCCCTAAATTACCTCTATTACTCACTTAGCATCAACATTAATTTCACCCTGGGGAATGCCCGGTTTGCTCTGTAGTTCTATATCTTGTGATAATGCATTCATTCACCTTATCCACACTATGACATATTTTGCATGCATTAGTTGATTTGCCTTGAATGAAGAAACTCACGCTCAGTAAATAAAGTATATACACTAAAAATGCAACTGCATTGCTGCTATGTGTTTAATTTCTACTGGTTTGCTGTTTACACGCTCTGTTTTGCATACACTGTCTCTTGTTTATAGCAATATGCTCTTATAGCTATGTAAAACACCAAGGCACCCATGGACCCGGTATGAGTCCAATAAAACAGCAAATACGTTTAAGTTTGGATGGATTTCCTGCTGCAAGCTTCCTTCCTGACACGACTATCTTACAAAACCACCGCGCCAGCTGGGTGATGACGCACAACAAACCTAATGATTTGCTAATTACTAATTAAAAATATATATTATATTTCAATTAATTGCCAGGGTAATTGACCATCACTCTATTGCTTCGCATTGGAAGAGTCCATCCAGTTCTCGGCGCGGGGGAGCCCGGCCTGTGGAGAGGCCCTCGCACGCGCAGCCCTGCCACATAGCTGTCAGTTCTGCATGGTTTGCCTGAATGCGGCACTCCGCGACAGCTGTCGGAAATAATACATAAGAGCAGCTGCTGTGACAGCTACAAAGGGCCATGAATCTTAATTGGGCTCAACATGATACTGTTTATTCTGGTAAAGTTAAAAAAGAAAAATATTGAAGCTCCGAACGAGCTTTTAATGTCTCAAAATAGTGTTTGCCTTTTGGAGAAGTGCAAACTTGCCCTTTATTTTGACTACGCAATTTCACTAGTATTGTTTCCGGCGGCAGGAGGGCGCGCGAGCAACCGAGGAAGCGTAGTGGCAGTTAGAGGAATGGAAAGGAAAATCAGGTGACATCGTAGACGTGCCCCCTCTGGTCATGTCAGCAGCAGCCACGTTTCTCGAAATGGGGCATATTAAGAGGCACTTTGCGCCGCATCAATCACATGAGAAAAACAGCATAATAGAGTCCAAAGACATGGCAGGACTTACTCTCGGCATCGGCGTACAGCAGGCAGCACAGGAGAACCACCAAGGGCCTGGCTATGTGCATCATCCGACAGCTTGGCACCTGCATGCTTTGGCAGCCTCGGGCTCACGGGCTCAGAAGCCACAGCGAGTCTGTCCGGTCTGAAATGTCAGATGCAGTCCCTTCAAAGCCTGTCGAGAGAGAACAGAAAAAACATGACATGGTTATGCCTCCTCGTGGCTGTGCTGTGTGTAGAATCGAGGTAAATGGAAGCAGATAGCAGAGACAGAGCAAACGATAACACCCTTCAAACCACACACATCCTACATGGCGTAGCTTGCAACACTTGTAGGTAAGTGCTTCAGTGCTCCACATAAATACGGCAATACCATACAAAGGTGCAGATTTATGTCGAACTTGCGCCACGTTTAAGCCGCTGTTGCGTCACGCAACGGCGGCGTAAACGTGGCACATCCCTGCGACCCATTTACAACGTGACGCATCTAGGCAGATGCGTCACGTTGTATCTGGGCGTTCCGGTGCAGGGTGGGCATTCCGGGGCAGGTGCGCCTCGCAAAAGTGCCTGCGTGAAATCTACAAGATTTCACGCAGGCACTTTTAAGCCAATGCTGCGTCAAAACCCTGCGCCTGCTTGAAGCAGGCGTAAGGCTTGGCGCAGCATTGGACAGATAGGGCTCCCCAGAGCATTGCTGGAGCTGCGTCGCGCTTGCGACGCAACTCCAGCAATGCACCGCCTTTGCGGCACAGATGCGTCACGCATCTGTGCTGTTTTTGCCCCATGGTGCGCCGCATTGTAAATGCGGCGCACCATGGGTGGCGGAGCTGTGGCGCACAATAACTGGTGCATCCCTGGGGATGCGCCAGTTATTGTAAATCTGCCCCAAAGTGTTAGAAGGAACTACAATATGTCCTCAGCAATCAAAGTATCTCCACGTGCAGTCCCACTAAACTAAGGTAGATAAAAATGGACATTTTCCTACAGTAAATAAACTAGGCCCAGATTTTTCATAATATCGCGTTGCCCTTGCGTCACGCAGCGTGTGACAAGGGGAAGGCAAATCATAAGTCTGATTTACCAAGTCACGCGCGTTGCTTGGTAAATCTGAAGTAACAGAAGGAAGCGCAAGTCGCTGACTTGCGTTAGTCTGTGCTGGGAAGGCGTTACATGGGTGGAGAGTGGGTGATCCCATGCACCCACCCACTAAAGTATTTTGCCATATTCCCAGTTTTACAGAGACAGGTAAACCTGAGGATGCGTCAACATTCTACACTATCCCAATGGAGGCGCAACGAGGAGAAATATCTTTATTTCTCCTGTTTTTTTTTTCCTCTTTCTAAGTGTGCAAAACAGGCACCCTTGCAAAATGATTCAAGGATGCCTGTGTTGGCGCGAGGCTCCACTGAGGGTGCCAGGACAAGGAGAGAGCAGGAAGGTGCCATATCTTGATAGCAATGGCATAATCTTGCCCTATTCTTTTGACGCAGCTCAGAAAGTGGTCTTGCTGGGCTGCATCAAATGTTGATGTCTGTGCTCTGGTCTCTCTTGCATGCATAACACCATTTTAATAAAGCTAGCATTTTTCTAGCAAGAAAAAAAATCTTTACTACAACAACTACAACATCTAGCAAGGAGAAATAAAGGCAGCATGGTATTGTTTCTCTTCACGCCCCCACGCTGGACACAGGCACGTCCTACATATTGCTCCATGAACAGGATGGATCGCCACTGTCCAGCACATGTTTAATTGATGAAGTTTCAAGTTTATGGGTCGCCGGCTTCCATTATGCGCTTGCTTTCTCTCAGCAGTGCAAAGAGGCAGAGTGGTAAACACAGAATGATTGATCGACTGAACAAAACTGACACTCTACACATTTATAATTACAGCCAAGAGAGAGGTTAGAGCGAGGAGCTATCTTTAGAAAAAGAGCGCCATGTTATCTGGTGGAAAAGCCGACTCTCACCTGCGGCTTTGTCAACATTTACAGAATGCAGAAGCGGCTCTGAGGCCGTGAATACAAATTCTCACAACGGATGGAGCCCCTCGCCTTGCACACAAAGCAGGGGAAGGGATCTATTGTTGAGCACAGCTTCCAAAGAACACGGGCTTCTAAATCCGATTATCGACTGGCTGCTCTGGTGTAAGCGCTGAAAAATGAAGCTCCTTTACCAAAGCTGTTACATCACATTGAGAAAGTAGTTTCCCGTGCACCTCTGCGTCTTCCTGTAGGAAGCAGTGCTTGATGTCAGCCTGTGGGTGCAAGATCTTTGGGGACCAGAACTAATTTTTCGTCATCATACTTTGATCTAGAGCAAAAGAGACAAAAACGCAGAAGGGGAAAGAAGGAGGAAAAGAAGGAAGGAAGACAGTTACTTATAGGAAAGCAGGTACTGAAAAGAACCTGCAGGAGTGAGCTAAGGAGCCAGGGAGTGTCTGGTGGTGGAATAAAGAGGCATGAGGGGGAATCAAGACTACACCATCTTGGTAAATAGCAGCCCGACCTTCAGTAATGCCACCTGCAGGCCTCCAACTGCAGGCCTGTGAACAAAACATTGGGCTCCAGGACTTGTTCTTGCCCCGAGTGGAAGAGCTGGCACTAAAACTCAGCCTTCACTGGGTCGCCAAATATGCATAGGAGAAGGTGAAATGGTGGGTGATGGGCCATCTTCTCCCCCATCTTTCCTGGATTTATGTGGTCTAGAAGGCCCCAGAAAGGTAGGCAGAAAGCAGGAATGCTAGCACACCAAAACCCTTGCTCCAGCAAGCCACTGCAGACCTGCAGCAGACAACTGATTTCTCTCCATTCTCGGAGTCAGCCCTGACACAGACAGTCAGCATTGCATGTCTTACAGCAGCGGCCAGCACAGGTACACGTGGAGGGGCAGTGCAGGAGTGGGGCAGGGTGATGGGGGAAGCCGACAGGCGATGGAATAGGGATGATTAAATAAATAAATAATACATATTCTGTCGTCTGTCAGCTTCCCCCCTGCCGCACCCTGTCCCACCCACTGTGCTTACATGTACTTCCCTCTACTGCATCCTCCACCATTGCCTAGAAAGATGTGAAGCGACTGACAGAAACTGAAAATAGTAGAGAGAGATACTGGCAGGTGCAAAATGAGTAGCACAGGAAATGTTCCTCCCAGAAATCACTTTCGGACTGCTGTTCAAACCTTTCCACTCTTAAAACTGGATGGTGTCAATGCCCTGCTCCATGGCCTCACAGGCTCTGTACTGGCCATCCTTCAGAGCATCCTACACACTGCAGTTAGGCTCATCCAAGGCCTAAAAATATATAGTCCCATCACCCTCATAATAATGGAACTCCACTGGCTCCCCTGGCTGGCCTACCCATCTTTAACTCCATCGGTGCAGCGCATTTTCCCGCTGTGCGCTGAAGATTTGAAAATCCCGCGGTTCATGACGAGCTCAGCTCGTCATGAGCGTACGAGAGGTGTACTTCATGACGAGCTGATCTCGTCATCAGCGTCGAAGGGGTTAATACCAGGTACAGAGTTTTCAAAGCCAAGATAACCAGCAGCCTTGCATATATGCTGTCAAGTTCGCCATATCCAGTTTCTCTTGACACACCACAAGTCAGGATATCAGACTAAAGGCAAAAAAGTACCAAAAAGAAAAAAAAAGTAGGCCTTCTAAATCCATGCACACAGGATTTGGAGCAAAATCTATCCATCAGGACCACCTGAACCCGGGTCAATATTTGAAAAGAGCTAAAGACTGTATCTTTGCCTTTTACACTGTACAGTGCTTTACTAACTTTTGGCTGAAATCACACTACACAAATACCACATACATACAAAAGTACACTCCCCAAAGGAACTACAGAAGAGGACTGTATGCACTGAGAGTGTCAAATAGCCAACTCAGGCCAGGCAACTGCATACGAAAAGGTTATCATATTGACAGGAAGTGACTGCATAGATAAATTAATGCAGGGTACATGATTTACATTATACTCTGCGTGATCAGGGCAACAAAGTTGTGGTTCAGCCAGTCTGTGGCTTTGTCTACCTGCCGCCATCTTTCCCTAACATCACTCCTCAATTAAATGTGGTTTTGTTGCCTGTGTCGATTTACAACTTGGCCCTTATAGGGCAAGACAAGATTGCAGTGTTGCCTTCATTACTAGCACAAATTACTTGTATCCAGTGGCAATACAATGAAAATATCATACTTCGTATAATTCCATTAGAGAGCTTGGTTCAGGTTTGTGGTCAAAGCAATCAATTTAAAAACATATTTCAGTAACATATGAGCAAAATAAAAAACTACTGGAACAATGCCTTCTTAATTTTTTCTGCTATCAAAATGAAAAAAATAAACTGAAATTCCACGGGCAAGTCAAGAAAGCCGCATCTCTTACTACCCCTGGTGTCCTCACCCTACTCCCATCTTTGTGCCAGCTTTTCTGATGACAGCAAAGTCCATGAGACATCAGTCCTGTCTGAGCCAATTTGTGTCTGTGCAAATGTATTCGAGCCAACTGCTGCATTATGACTCCACTGAGGCTTTCAAAGTTGGAGATCCATGAAATGCACATGCACAGTGGGAAAAATGCTTGTCCTGTTTTCATTCCAGCTAGCCCCAAGTGTGACATGGTGGTGGTTACTGTTTTTTTTTTTAACACAAACCATCATTGACTTGTCAACTGCACAGCACTGGGAGAAATTTAGGCTGGCAAGTTGCAAACAATGTCAACATTGTGGTGTGACATACGTGAGTGAACAATCCACTGTACAATGTAATGGAAAATAAATATTCTACATGATTACTGAACCCAGGCCTCTGCCACCCACTACTGAACTGGGCATATGTGAAAAGAAAAAAATTCAATCTCTTCAACTAATGTATGCATTGTATGTATATGTTGATATTTAGCTAGCTGGCATTGTCCGTTATTCGAGGGGTTGGGAGATCGTATACCTCAAGTGAGGATTCTACACATACATTTTCCACACATTTTTAGGCACAGAGAGCTTAAGTGAGTTGCCCAGAATCACACAATGTTGAGTCTAGCACAGAGGCAGGGATTCAAAACTGTGTCCCCAGATTCTAAAGGCACGAGCTACAGACGCTAGCCTACATTTCATTCCTGCACTGCTTTCAGTCGTCCAGTTTAAGGATTCAGATTATCCCTTCATATTGGTCTAACTGTGTGTCACAACAGGTTGGTGCAAGGACTTTTTGTCACCATTGATAAGTGTCATGATTGTTTTAAATATGTTGTATGTTTTGTGTTATTGTATGTAAGCATAGATGCTACTTGGTATATGTTGTATGTCTTTTATATGATTTTATATATTTTTCACAGCCCTGATGAAGTTCAGCATGGTCTGAACGAACCGCGTTGGCTGAAATTCATGGCTGTTTTTATGGAAAAGAAATAAAGAATCTGGAAATAAAGGAGAAAATATTTACCTACAACAAAGACCTGTAGACTTTTCTTTGGGTGCAACTTCCAGTGATTTGCTCATAAATATTTCTGTATAACAGAAGTGTCAAGCAGTGGCTGGCATTTTGGTTGAAGTGCGCCACACTTTAAAATGGAAGGAAACTGTGGGGCGGGGAGGGCCCAGGGTTCCGCCGTTGCAAGTGCAGAGTATACAGCTATTGATAAGTGACCCTGTGCAACACCTCTCTTAATAATGGGGGCACACTGTCTGTGCATTGGCAATATTTTTTTAATCTTTTGTTATTTTTTTAACAGAGATACGCTAAGTGCCATAGGTATGCCCAGAAGCTGGACCCATCCTTGCTGTTCCATGAGTCAAGCTATAGCTCACTGATGAAGCCTGGCCTTGTAATGCCCTCTAATGCTTTTGATTTGATTTGAGAACTTGTATAGCGCACGAATGCCCAAGAGCGTCTAGGCGCTGGTTCTGTTCAGTGAGGACACGGCATGGCATCTCTGCTGGATTGTTCCTATTGGAGCAGGACCAAGGCTGATTTACCTCAGGTCATCCTCTACCTGCAGTAGGATAGTGAGCGAAAAACGATGAACTTAACTGCAACGCAGAGTAATTACCAATGGCTGCGGTCCCTGCAAGCATTTCGCCTATCACATCGTTTTACTCAGTGTGCTAGTAAGACAACACCCATGGATCGTGGCACCCCAGCCTACTCCAAGGACCACATGACATAGAATAGGCCTCGGTGTTGAGCCTCAGTGTGACATCATTCACAATATGCACTATTTATATTATTTCACACCACAGTCAATGGAGGTGTCTGTAGGTATACAAATGCTCACAAAAAAAGACAACACCTGCCTCAATTTTCAAAAGCGGACACTAATAGTGCCTAGAAAGAGTTCACACCATTTGACAGATTAGCATTCAAATTGCCATGGGACTAGTGCAGGACTGTTATTCTGTTTACACATTGCAACATGCACACAGAAGGAGTTTAAGGTTGCTGTGATAGAAATATTCTTGTGGAGGTTCTCACCTGTAGAAGTAAATGTTTACTTTACTTTTCCCTGGGTCAGATAAACGGAAAAGCACCCCAGGGAATCCGGAGACCAGTAAGGGAAAATAAAACAACAAACTTAATTTAATTGAAAAGAGGGGAAAGTGAAAATAGAAGTCCATGGGCAATAATAAGTCACGCTGCAATAATAAAGCCATCCAGCCAACCTTGGGGTAAAGATTCAGACAAGTTGCTTTATATGAAATTCTCTTTTTCCCACTCACTTCGGGGTGCTGCCAATGCCTCTTACAATCGACAAAATAATACAATGTCAGCAACACCCTAGCATGGTGCATGTTTTTGGAACAACGAACAGCAAAAGTCTATTATACCAGCTGAGGACAGAGATGGGCAAGATGCGAAAACCATATTGATTTACATGAGGCCAGAATGATAGATAGTTCTGTGGGTTTATGCTTCTGCTGCAGAAATATATGTACAGCCTACAGGTTGGCAGGTTTACTTCCTGGCACCGCTGACTCATCATTAAATCTTTGAGGTGGACAAAATAGGTGACATCTGTAAAAACATGACTTATTTTCCAAGGTACAAGCTCATGAGGCTGTACAAGTAAATGACACATAAATACACATTTCTCGTATTAAAATAGCGACCAATAACAGCTGGAGTAGAATAAAATATACATATCAGGACAGAGACGAATCATTGCTACAATGTTGTGTTTTTTCAAGCTTCACCGTGAAGTTCATAAGCCATGACACGATACTAGATCACCCAGGAGTGCCTTAAATGTCTCTTAATTTCAGCGAGTGTCATAAAATAAATCAGCATAATAACATAAAAGAATACAGTGTATTACTGGCAACTAAAAAATAGCTCACTCTCCCACCTGCATCTACATATCTTTTCATTTGTGAGCAATGGGGAAGGAAGAACACAGACAAAATCCGACTTCCTACCAGCATATTGCTGAATAATGAATAAACCCATTTTTGTCTCCTGCTAGTGACAACATGACCTCCAGCAGAGGGGTAACAGCCAACAGACATGTGCCCCAGCAAGGGGGCGCATTTGATTTTACCCCACACAGCAATTTGAACTTCTTAAATAGACAGCGAACATTCCACCTCGTGAGATCTCCGATGGGAAAATTCCTCACCAGAGATGCATCCATTAGAAAGAGCAGCCGCCTGCGGCCATGTGAATTCTCCGACGGGATAACTCCTGCCAGCGTTATTAATGCTATGAAGCAGCCTGCCTTTGCCTCGGCGACTCCCCTTGGCTCAAAAAGCTGTGAATGGAGGGTTCCTTGAGCAACGCCACATTTTAAAGAATTTCCCCGGAAACTGGAAGCCCTTGCTTTAATTGCGAAATACTTACGTCTCCGGATAAGATGAAATAAACTGAGTGCTCAGCAAGAAAGGATTTGTGTAGAAAAATGCAAGGTATGCTTCTGTGCGAAAACGTTAGGTGACATACCTTGTAAAATGCTAATTGCACTACTTGTATATTTTGCGTAATTACGGGTAATATTGGTGAAATTTTACAATGAAAACATATTTTGCATGCCCCTGGCTTCAAGCCATTTTTAATGATAGGACAACATCACTTTTTGTTGGTATTTTTTATGGATTGCTGTAGTTTTCGTAAACTGTGAGAATGCTGGTAATTCTGCTACGAAATAAAAAAATATATGCAGGGCCAGACTGGCCATTGTTGTGTCGTGGGCCCTAGGCCCCACATGCTGGTAATGACTGCGACACGGACACCAGATAGATAGTGGGTTAGTGAGCCTAGAGCACGTGCGCTCGGCTCCTTTTATTAACTGTGTCACGTGATGCCGTGACATCAGTGGTGGGTGGGTGTTAAGTGTAGGCATACATTGTTAACCCTTAACTGTGTCAGCTAGGACACAACAGCCATATCGGGCACCGGGCATTTCCCCGATGAGCTGTCAGGGTGGGGCCGGTTTTGGGCCCTGGGGGCCATTTTTGTTACTCGGGGCCAGTTTTGCAGCATAGCTGCAATATCGGCCCCCTGTAACAAAGAAACAGCAGAGGTGAGACATGGGTGGTGGTTTCAAATAGCACTCCCCCCCCCCTGTGGCGGGCGGGCGATCTGTTTGCCAGGGCCGGTTGTTTCCTAGTCTAGCTGTAATTGTAGGTTAGGAAGCAGGTACATGAGACAAAAGACTTGATTTAGAGTTCAGCGGACAGGTTACTCCGTCACAAACGTGACGGATGTCCTGGCCGCCGTTTCACAATGCATTATTTCCAATGGCGCTTGCAATAGGCGAACAGGATATCCGTCACCTGTCCGCTGAACTCTAAATGAGGCCCGGAGTATTGATTTGCCTGTGTTGGGCGATATTGGGAGGACAGTTACTAACACTATTTCCTTGTTGCTATCAAGAGTTACAGATGTTAATTGTTCTTCAGTACATGTTGTGCCATTGCCTTCAAATAAGGCCAGTACTGTCCAGCACAATCTGGCATTGGTCACAGCCTGCATAAATGTAGCAAGAGGAAAGAATAAAGAACACATGCTGTGTCCTGCTCCATTTTTAACGGTGAAGAGGAGACTATAGACCTGATTCACAAAGATAAACAGCAGTGATCAGAAGATAGAACAGAACATGAGTCTATGTGGTTGGTACTTTTGAAGAAAACATAACTAAATATTTTCTTTCTTAAGACCAGGTGTGTTTTTCATGACCTAATTTTTAATTGTGGATACACCCAAAATATGAGAGGTATTTAATTTGGCAGAGGATATACATATAGACATTTTCCCATTGCCAGGTAAAACTGTGAAGAATATGGATCTGATTAAATTGATACAATGTAGGCTGGAACTTGGGATTCATATGGTTTCTGTGAATCTCCTATGAAAGACACTGGCACAAGTGTTACCATACTTTCGTCGGTTATGCTATAATTTAGGATACAGGATATATCCAGTGCCTGGCAGAAAACAAGTGTGACGACAAGCATAAATCAAGGAATAGGAGTTGGTTTGTAGGCCTTGATTTATTTCTATTTACAATCTTGCTCATTTTTGCTCAAGGATTTGAAGAACAAATTATGTCAGAGTGACTATAGGAAGAAGATCTGAGTAAGTGACAATGGCTATTCTTAAGTGTTACTTGGAAATGTTCTGTCCACCCGTTATGCTTTTAGATTCATAGAATTTATTTTGTGAGGAAGCACAAGATTCCACATGGGGACAGAAAGAAAATTGCTTTTTTTTATGACTGAACAATAGAAAGGATCCAATATAAACAGAATCTGTGTTTTGTCTTAAGTGCATGTAGAATGGTTTTTATGCTGCATGGGAGCCACAGCTAGAGGAACAAAATTGTCAATTATTGAATCAGTTTTATTCATTTTTTCCTCAGGACATGGGTGTGTGGTAACTCAGAATCATACAGTAGGCGAAATTCCAGGGGTCAAGAGAGTACCCAAATGCGATTATCTTTGTAAGCAGTGGCAGTGAGCCATAGGTTGCTGCTAAAAATAAAGCCTTTGTTTATGGGAGTGGTTTGATGGCATAAAAGATAACCAATAACATTTTGGCTGCTTACATAGTTCTTTCTTATTGCAGGTCATTCTCCAAAATACCACTGCAATAATAAAAGACATTTATGACTAGGGGACAAAGGAAAAATGTGGGCCATATTTATGTTCGGGCCACATCACTTTTGCACCAAGCAACGAGGCGCATGTGTGACACAACCCTAAAATTAAATTTATGAAGCCAAGAAAGGCCACCTTGCAACGCTTGATAACTCCAGAGTAGCGAAATGCAGCACAATTAACTCTGTTGCATCACTCTGGCTCAAGGAGGCATTTCATGGGTTGTGCGTGGGTGTTCCCATGCACAACCCATGGATTTTGATACATTCCCAGATTTAACATTACTGGTAGACATGGGAATGAGCCAAAATGCTACACCTTCCAAGGGAAGGCGTAATGAAGAGTAATATCTTCATTTTCCTTTGTTTCCTCTTTCTATGTCTGCTGCATTCTGCAGCAGACATAGAAAGAAGACAATGCCTTAGGTGATTGATTTGTGCCGGATGATGCCCCTTCCTGCACAAAACCAATTCTGCTAACAATGCATAGTGTTAGGCAGCACATTGTGCACCCACTCTGGGAAGAGGAAGGAATGCGCCATATTTTGTTAAACATTAATTCCCTTTCCCTGTCATGCAGTGCAGTAAAGCGCTGTCACTTCTACATCAATATGGCCCTTAGTGTATTTCTAAAATATTATATGCATTGGAATTCATTAGTTATCTTTTTTTTCAAAATACTTTCTACCAACTCCAACTTTGCCTTTTGATGTTGAAATAATCACATCATGGAACAGCCAATATTGTCATCATCAGACAACTCCCCCCGTCTGCCCCATGCACAGCACATTTTTTTGTAATCCCACTTCCCCGTCCAATATCACTGAGTACTTGCTCGGCGACTGTTCTTTTTCGTATAAGCACCTTGGATGTTGAACCACCAGGACCAGTGTTTGCATGAAAATGAGACAAGGCCGTTGAGAAACCAACTAAATACATGCCAGTTCCTATATCACTGAAGTAGTTTACATTTTTTAGTTAAATTTACCAAAGGACAATGTACAAATGTGTCTTAACATTAATGAAGGAAATGCATGTCAATATTAAGGTTCTTGCACTGCCAGGCCTCAATATTTTCTGTTAGTCTTTCATTTTCCTTTAATAAAAAGAAATGCCTTTTTGTACATGCCGATTTAGCTTTATAATTGAACCATAAGACCTGCCATATTTGTGAAACTTGCTGTGTGCTGCAAAATGTATTTGTTTCCTTCCTCACACTGTATTACATCATTGTATTTTAGATAGTTACCTCTGCCACATGCTTATAATGAACAAGTATAATGCTATAGATCGAGTCTCATGATCTAACTAGGACGTGGTAGATATTACATTTTCATTTTATAGAGCAGCCGATTGTTACACAATGGGACACTGAACAGCTAACAGAGTAGGCTTGAAAAAGGTTCTCATGAGAATCTTCCTAAATGTATCTTTTTGTAATAGGCTGGAGCAATGTTCAAATAACATAATGTAAACATTGACATTTACTGTGGAAATCGAGAGAGATGACAATGGACCATCTGAAGATCCTTTTTTATTGGTCGGAGATGATTCAACATTCAGAGTTTGCAACATGTTTTGCACTTTTCCAGTGGCAGCCGGCACAGGTAAGAGTGGTAGGGTGGGGCAGGGGTGGGGAGGATGGGGGGTGTGTCGACAGACGACGGGATAGGTAAAATGAATTTAAAAAAATCAATGTAAAACACTTACCGTGCTCTCGCCGCATTGAGTCTGCGATGCAACAAGCACAAGCTACGTGGTTGTATTTATCTAATTTTGCCTATCCCATCGTCTGTTGACTTCCCAACTCACCCTGCCTACCCCCACAGCTCTTACCTGTGCTGACAGCCACTGTGCTTTTCTATATAGTATGTGTTCTAGTTAGTAGGAATGTATTCAATGCACATCTTTCCATTGCCATACCATCTAGCACTGGTTTGTGCTATCTTGCCCGAAATTAAATGAGCTACTGCTAACATTGATAGTTCTGTTATTCTGATGCCTTTTTTGAGACTTTCTCCATGCGGATCGCAGCTACGGATGTGATTATTTCCTTAGACCTGTGTTAACAGTTCCTATTGCAGCTGGTAGGGAACTCAGCTGAGTGTCCAGACTACTCTTTATGGGGAGTTCGACCTCTTATAGCTATTATTGTGATGCTCCACATTTTCTCTTTCTCTTTTCCAAAGGAACTCTTTATGGGGTTTGGCTACGATAGGTTAGGTCCTTTAGATTAAGCGAGGGATTAATTCCTTTATGAAAAATATTGTTATTTTGTATGGAAAATTGAGGCCAAATTTTTCTTGGTATTTCTGTAAACAGATTTATTTGGCTAACAGAAAAAAATTATTACAATAAAACTTTTAAAGGTTCACCAATCCTCTCATCATTACCTAAACATTAAATTCTTTAAATTGATGAATTATTAAGAATTGTATTTGGGTTATTTTCCATTCTAACATGGTGGCAAAGATTCATCGACCTGAAGAAGAAATTGTCGTGGAAATCGGAGATTCTCTGAGTAAATTTCAAAGTGGAGCTGTTTGTAACATTTTTATGAGATGATTTCCACACATACACCACTAACTTGTAATGACAGAACAATTGAAAAAACTCCTAAATAAATAAGTAAGGCATACTTTACTACTTACAGATCCAAATACATTTGTTCTGACACTAGCGTCAAGAGGCTGCCTTGCATCAGACTGTGAGGTGAACATGCAGGCCAAACTACTTTCAATAGTCCTCACAGTGCAGGGGCCATTAAAGTCATCATTATAGTGTAGCATTGCTTAATATAGATATTATATCCGAGGCACAGGCACGTTAAAGCATGGCTGCCCCGAAGAACGAATTGATGCGATGAATACACAGGACAGTAATCCAGCTGCAGCTTGTTGAGCCTGACTGCACATTATTACAACATAGCTCATGGCAAAACTTTCACATCAGAAGATGAGATGGGGAAGCACTTTTTTTAAAGCATTAGGCAATATAAAAATGATCTCATAGCACAAATATATCTTTGAGCACTACCCTTTCTGATACAAATGCATGCTTTAGTGGTACTAAAAAAAAATCTAGAGTTCATACTTTGTAAATGTACATTGGTACCACTGTTAAAGTCCCAGAACAAGCTCAAGTTGTACTGCACTAAAGAATTAAATAAAATAGATAATGTGGATGATGAAAAGAAGCTGTACTGTTGGCAGTTATCCGATTGTGTGCGCGTCCGAAATAAAACTACCTTGTTTTCTCCAGGACACAATATTTTTTATTGCTTTTATTGCGTTTTTTTATTGCCTTTTTGGCAAGGGCACAAATGAGAGACTGGCGTTATTACAAGAATATCAAACAATTTACATCCAGGGAGTCACCTCCGGGGTGGACTGTGGCAACAATTACTCATGCGCCAGTGCACTGCACTGCAAATGGCACCTCGTGAATAGCTCTCTCTTGCAATCTAATAAAATGCTTGCTGGAACTGGGAGAGTGAAAACTGCCCCCAGGCAAGCAGGGCCAGATGTCAACTCGCAGAAAGGATGTTAGGCAGAGAAATCAGCGCATCTTTTGAAGTAGCACCATACACACACTCACAACCGCACACACACGCACGGCAATACGTACACATGAATGCGCATGTGCACACATAGGTAAAAAAGCACTAATGTGTATGAGGTGTCAGTTGGAAACCATAACTAAGGCAAAAAAAACATTCATGTCTGCCATTTAAACAGAAGTCATCACAGGAAGAGCACAGCCACAGAAGTGGTCATTGTATATTTTGATAAAATCTTATAAAGTAAGAGACCCCTGAATATCTGGAAATGTAAACAACATGATGTTTTTTATTCTTGCTTTATTACTTACATATTTCTCATTTTGCTCTTGGTTTTGCAGTTTTAGTATTTTCTTTTGCATTTCAATTTGTTAAATTTTTTGTTCGGATTTAGGTACAATTCTTTGACCTTCTTAAAGAAATAATGTCGGATTTATTAAGGATTGTACTAACTTAAGTTTAATAGACAATAACGCATCCTTCGTTACAGAATCAGGGGTGAAGGACCTCGTATACGTAGCTTTAGGGCTTAACTAAATAAAGGCAATGAAACAAAGGGTGGGAACGTGAAGGGGGAATTGTGGGTGCTCCTGCAAAAGCAAATTTGTGGGTATCCTCAAACATTTTGCAGTTAGTTTCCTATCTGGAAATACAGTTAAGGGTATGGCCGTTAAAGCAAGAGACAGTATTTGGCCAAAGTTGAAAAAAGGAGAAAAGAGCCCATATTTAATACTGGTGTAAGGAAAGTGGCTGTTTAAAATGTGTTATAAAATGACCTACATGCAGTAGCTTTTTTCCAAATCATGAACTTGGACAGATTTTTAAATGAGAAATATTTATGCATACATGTACTGCCACATTTACTGGGAAATGTTCATAGGTGTAGATCTAATTGGGTATTCCATGTGTGCTTTGTGAATCTTCTTCACACCTAAGATTCAATATAGGGAAGTAAATTCTGGACGCTTTCACTAAGGTCGTTCTGAACTGTGTCTAGCAATTGACCCTACTATGGTGGTCAGACACTGGCCCCAATTCAGAATCAATTGCGAATCAATGTAATGTGGAATTTCCATCATAAACCATCAACCACTTTTGATGGTCATTTAGAAGATCATCTCAAAAGCATTGCTTAGTGTATATGCCAACATCATGTCCCTATTGTGACGTACATGATAGCAACATGATATTCACACCCTTAGTTCTATGTAGCATGATAACTGAAACACACTGTGACTAAGAACTTAGGATCCAGAGATCTGGAAACTTGGAAATCTTGCAGCTTAGACAGAAAGGGAAGTGGGACCACCCAAGGCAGTCAACTATGCTCCCTGACTCCTTGTTTAAGAAGATTGGATGAGATGTTGCCTGGGAAGATTTAACGCCTCTTTGACCCTACCCACTGTCTTTTAAATAGAGTTTGTTTATGTTTTCAGGGAATAAGAGACTCAGGATTGAATAGAATCAAACCTCTTTACCTCTCCAACTTCTCTACTGCGAGCTCTTGGCTCTCCTCCATTCACTGTTCAAATGATGTGTCTTCTGCAGAACTGACAACCTGCTTTCATAGTGGAGAATGAAAGATAGGGCAAGGAGGACATAGTCAATGCCAGCCTGAGAGGCAACAGGTATGCTCCATCTGGCATGCAGATCAAGGAAGAGGGTCTGGACATGGTGAATACTCTCCCTGGAAGCCAAGGTAGTGATGTGGCCAAAGTTAGGACGCCATTCCCAGTGTTCTACAACTGACGCATCATCACCTGAAGGTAAAGAGCAAGGAGGCCACTGATGCCATTCTTTGCTTTTCTCCTGAGTAAGTAAATTTGGAGCCAAATCCAACATGGTATGATTTCTACAACAAGGCAACCTGAACCCGAGGCCACAAATAACTCTATTTCCTAATCAGCCTCAGCGCCGTAAAAAATACCTAGAACCATTGTATATAAATTAAATGTAATTGGAATTATGTGATAATACAAGAATATACAATGGGGCAAGGTTGCCTATATAATTATATTTGACGAAGTAAGTTATGAGGCACATTGTAAGGCAATAATATCTAGTGGTTGTCACTTCAAAACATACATAAGTATTGTTCAAAATCGATTGCTAGGAATGGGATTGTACTGAAGTTTCCTAATGAAAAAGCTATTTAAATTCCACAAATGCAATTCTGCATGCTGTCCAAGAAAAATTTAATGTTATTCCTGGCATCGGCCCGCTAAATAAAATGTTATTCTTATCATCATCTCTGAAACACAAAACAAGTTGCAGTGTGATGTACACATATATCTATTTATACATGTTTTATCATAATTGCTTCTAATATTTTACAATATTCACCTCAGTAAAATGTTATAACATAACATGTCTCTTGGAGCTCAATGTCAGGATACTTCAATTCTATGATCGGATTACAGGGTGCCTGTGAAAATCCACTCCCCAACAAGCACTATAGAACATTTATTACTTGATGTATGTATTTTGCAAGTGTCTGAAAAGGAAGAGCATGTTGCAAACATGAATTGACAAGGCCTGTGCACACATTTTGATAACATAGGACAAATCCTTATCTTTACCTTGATTGGAATGTATTTAAGTATGTATGCGACCCGATATCTGGTGCTGCCACGTTCCTCACAATCTTCAAATATATGTCCCTTTGAGTTCATGTGCGCCATCCACACAATACTGCACCTTTGTTTTATGTAGTCTGGTGGGTACCCATATAGCCTCTCTCAAGACAAGCCCCTAGATGATTCACCTGGAGCCCCTGCACATATTCAGAGGCTCATAGTATCCCAGCATCCCCTGAGGAGGGAAACCTGACCCCATCCTATTTGACTGGGCTACTGAATTTGTAGAGTGCACTGAGTAGTGTTTGGATATTAAAGTTCATTCAACAATCAACCTTTCTGAATATAACATGGAGCTGCAGAGAAGTTAATGTAGCATTTTCTGGACCTGTATTTGTGTGGATCCCTTATTGCTACACTATATAGGATACAGCTGTCGTGCTTCATTCACACTTGGAGTAAGTCAAAGCCCTCCTGAAGGCCTGCTTGACTGCAGTGTGATTGTCCTTGCTCTGTGTTGTATTCCCACAAGACATAGGCAGGATGTTGAACTTTTAACTTCATTGGGCATCAATGGAATATCTGCTGTGCAGTCTATTTTTTGTCTTTGATGTTAATTATATATTTAACATCAGAGAGAAAAAATGGACTACCCGAGGTATTTATTGCAGCCTTTTCTTATTTTTTATCCTTTTTCATTTGTCTTATTACTCTGCTGTCTATGGGACTTCAACATCTTGTTGTCTAGTCAGCTACACAGATCGAGAAACATTTGTGTTCCTTCCTTATCTCCATGTGCAACTGGTCTATTGTCCCTGCGTGACTTTGGCATGCTTGAAGTCAACATACTTCCACCATACCTCTATGATTTTCAAGTGCCTTTTACAGTATTGATACTATTGTTTTGAAGTTAAAGTTGAAGTTAAAGGGTTTTATATAGCGCTCTACTACCAGGCGGTGTCTTGGCGCTGCAGACGGAAACTGAAACTGAGGAAGGAAGGGGGTGAGAATTAGAGAGTATATGCAGAAGAAAAAAGATGGGTTTTCAGGGCAGCCCGAAAGTCCAGGCAGGAGGGAATGGACCTACTTGTCAGAGGAAGTGAGTTCCAAAAGAGGGGGGCAAGTGTTGAGAACCTGGAGCCACCCGATTTCTTCTTACGAAATCGGGGGACAAGGAGAAGGAACTGGGTGGAGCAACGAAGATTTCTAGCAGGAACATATGCAGTGATCTTGGATCTAATGAATGCAGGAGCGGTGCTAGCCAGAGACATAAAGGTCAGACATCCCAGCTTGAAGAGCGAGCGCTCCTTGATGGGGAGCCAATGAGAGTCTTGAGCAGAGGGGTGGTGTGACTAAATTTAGGGAGCCTAAAGATGAGGCGAGCCACTTGGTTTTGGATGAGCTGGAGGCGACGGAGTTCGTAGGCTGGGATGCCCACATAAAGGGCATTGCCATAATCTAGGTGGGAAAGAATCATTGCCAAGACAACAAGTTTAAGGGCTTCAACCGAGAAGTAGCGTGAGACTTTACGGATGGTTCTGAGGGATAGAAAGCAAGAGGAGACTACTGAGCTTATCTGGGAGTGCAGAGAGAGGTCCTGGCTGACTTTGATGCCTAGGGTTCTAACAGAGGCAGAGGGAGACGGGAGGGAACCAAGGAGGGGGGGGGTTCTTTATGGTTGTCCCTTTAAGTGTTCACAAATATGATTGCCATTCTATCAATTAATACAGACAAACAAATATAAAAGATCCTGTTTGACTGGAAATTATATGATCATCTATTTTAAAATGCAGTGTCCAAATTCATAAATCTTTGAACACATTAGTCACTTATGAAATGCATTATACCATACCTGTACTATTTGCAATGGTTTTGCTGCCTTTTCCATTCTTGATATGTCCTCATTTTATGAACAATAGAGCATCACAAATATCATAAGAGTTTGTGACTCTCCTAGAGTTTTCAGCCAGAGGCTTGGTTCAATCCTTATTTTGTAGCACTTTTACTGTTGTTGAAAAAAACAATATGTGACTGCCATTTTCTTTGTCAGATTACCGTCAGATTACCGGCTCATTATTCTATTACTGTATATTGTTGAGTATTGTGTTTTGAAGTTTTGTATTTTTTGTACTTTCCAATTGATCTTATCCTGTTTTCATTGTAAATATAAGGCATAAGAGTAATTCCTAAAAATGTTGTGTACACACAGGTCTTTGCGGGGCTTTCATATTTCACTGTTGGTTTGATAACTGTTGTCCTGTATTTTGACTCACCCCACACACCTTCCCTTGAGTGAAGCCTAGAAATGCTTACACACATCTACCCAGAAACCCATGGTTCATAAATTGGCCACTGTTTTATGTTGCAGGCTAAGCACCTACATTGTTGTTTGTTACATGAACCACGCTTTCTCTAAACTACAGACCATCTAGTACTTATCCATTTTGGTACCCCTGGCCTGAATTTATAATGCTTTTTTTCCTACTGTAGATAAAACCAAATCCCCCAATTTATTGAGAATAACTGAAAATAACAGTACACTTATTGTCTTTTCACTGACTGATCACAGTAGTCATTAAGTGAAAAGGTGCCTATGAACTAATGGAACTGCAAGAAGCTGTTTTGATTTCGAATTGCAGCATTCTTAAGAACTCTGGGTCATTTGTTGTTAGTTCCATCCTTGAAACAGCATGTTATACATAGAAACTATACTTCAGTTTGTGTACTGGGTGGCAGATACATAATTATGGCGTAATAGCACAATTCCTGTGAGTTAGATGCTCTTTGGGTAAGGCACAATCTGTGATATTTTTTAGCCACTACCTGTTCCTGGGCAGCTGTATTCCTACAAGGTTCAGTAACCATATGTAGAAAATTGTTTCCATGCCATTACCTTGTCTAACATTCCAATGGCAAAATCATGTACTCTGTCCTTATCATTGTTACGTGCAAGCATCGATCCTATCAACAGAGGGCAGTTTTCTATGCTTGAACACAGTTTTTATATTCTTCTAGTTGCAGTTCAAATGATATTTTTCGTGTGTGATTTTTTAAAACGGAGGATATGAATTCCACAATCTAGTTGTTGGGCATGTGTGGTCTCAGACTGTACAATGGTCTCTTGCATAATTCAAAACTTCAAAATGCTGGTTACTTTTAAAAACCATGCTACTTTTCGAACTAGCTGAGATGACTGCATTTATCCGAATGGCTATATTTACATTGGATGATCTACAAGCTATGCAGTGTGAAATTATGCAATTTGGCTCATAAAACTCTTTGTACAGGAGATGCACATCCCTAGACACACAATTATGTGAGATAATGCAGAATTGTGCAAGAAGGGTAAATCTGTGTTTAGCGCTATTTCTTAGCACAAAAATGGAAAGGGGCGACCACTCGGTCCCCCCGAACGTATGGCAGAGTACCTCGATCCCCCCGGGAAGCCATTGTTGGGCGGGAGGCGCGTCTCGGCTGGTATGCCCGAAGCGGCGTAGCCGGGGCGCGCTCGTTCCCGCCCTAGAGTGGGCTGGCCTAGACACTGACGCGGCTGGCCACGCCCTCGGGGCAGGCAGGGGCGGGTTTACGCCCGCCCTGAAGACGGATAAAAAGGGACGCAAGACCGGAAGACATCCTCTTGTTCCTGTGCTCTGAAGCTGCACCTCCTCGCTGCACGTGAGCTCGAGACGGAACGAAGAGCCAATTTTGAGCGTTTTGATCTTTCTTTTTGTCTTCTAGATACTTGGTCGGAAAGATGCCCAAAAAAGGCGCGAAGAGAATGACGACGGAACAGATGGTTCGGGTCCTCATGAAGGAGATGTCTGAACTGAAGAAGCGGGTGGCGGAGCGAGATGGGGAGGGGGGATCGGGGCGTCCATCGGCTGGAGCAGCTCCTGGAGGGAAAGCCAAGAGGCCTAGAAGGGGGCCAGCCGGGGGAGACGTCCCGGTTCCCTGTACCCCGCTCGAGGCGCCAACCCCGGTACCGGTGGAGGGGAATCCGATTCCCGTCGTGGTCACCCCGACATCCACTGAGGATATGCCCCCCGAGTTGGCGGCACAGCTAGCAGCGTGGTTGGGCGACAGTAGCGAGGGCGCCACGGCTGCCGAGGCACAAGCGCTGATGAAACAGTTGCGCGAGAAACGAGATGCAGCCAAGGTGCCCGCGCCGGCTGCAGTGATAGACAAGCCGCAGGCCCCGGTTGCGACCGCAGAAGCAGCGTCCGGTGCAGGTAAGCGGCCATTGCCGATCGCGAGGGATGAGTCAGCACCCTCTCGTAGAGAAAAATTGGGGCAACATGTTCCTTTGGCAATAAAGGAAAAGATTTGGTCGGGGGAGTATGTGAACATTTTCTCCTTGCTTGTCGATCATTATGAGGTGGAGCATGTTAAGGGTCAGAAGGATCTGATGCATCCGAGTGTTTGGCGCGCAAAAATGGCCGCCTTTAAAGTGAATGAGAATATTGGCAATTGGGGCAATGCATGGGGAATTTTTACGTCGATCCTAGGGGAACGTAGGCCCGAATTGCTTTCCGAGTTACCGATCTATCAGTCGCGAATCATGGGGTACTCGACGTCTCACCAGGGTAACCATTGGTTCTGTTATGATAATCTCTTCAGGAAGGCGAAGGAGCATAACAAAAGTTTAACCTGGGACTGTTATGATTCTTTGACATGGGATAAAATGAAAGAGTCAGGAATGTTGAAAATGCCGTTGGTGGGGAGCAATGTTGGCGAGTCCTCCCGCCAATATGCGGGGACGCCCTTTCGGTCAGGTACGAGTACCGACGATTACTCGAGACCTGCCAGCAATACAGGGAAAAGGGGTTTCTGCTTCAATTTCAACAAAGGTAAATGTACTAGGCCCCAGGGATCGTGTAAGTTCAAGCACGAATGTAGTGGTTGCGGTTCGTCCCATCCTGAGTCCTCGTGCAGAGCCAGAACGGGTGAGAATGGGGGTAGGGGAGGCGCCAAACAGGTCTAATATAGTCCGAGGGGCGCCTTTACCAACCCCGATTGATACCTTGGCGATGATTCCCTGGCTCAGTGAATACCCAGATCGTACTTCTGCTGGATTGCTGCGAAACGGTTTTTCATATGGTTTCCGCATTCCGGTAGGGGACTTTCAGGGTGTCGGGACGTGCAAAAATCAACTTTCCGTCCTGCAGCATACGACTGTAGTGCAGGATAAGATCCGGAAAGAGGTTATCCGAGGTCGTGTCGCCGGCCCGTTTAAGGTACCCCCGGTACAGAATTTTGTTTGTTCTCCTTTAGGGGTGGTCCCCAAGAAGGACCCGGGTGAGTTTCGATTGATTCATAATTTGTCAGCTCCACGTGGTCTTTCTGTAAACGATGCAATAGACCCAGAAGTGTGTTCGGTGCGGTACGCATCCTTCGATGAGGCCGTAGCCATTTTGGGTCGCCTGGGGCCCGGGGCGCTGATGGCGAAGTCAGATATCGAGTCAGCGTTCCGGTTGCTCCCGGTACACCCGGACGATCAACGTCTCCTAGGTTTTATCTTACAGGGTTATTATTACATGGATAGGTGTATGCCGATGGGGTGCTCTATATCTTGTGCCTATTTCGAGAAATTCAGTAGTTTTCTACAATGGGTCTTCACAAAGAAGACGGGTTTCCAACATGTAATGCATTACCTTGATGTTTTTCTGTTCCTTGGGGCAGCCGGGGATCTCGAATGTGGCCGGGCCTTGGCCGAATTTTGTGTATTAATGAAACAGTTTGGTGTGCCATTGGCACCGGGTAAGACGGTGGGTCCTGCGACTTGCCTCGAGTTTCTGGGGATCGAGTTAGACTCCAGAGAAGGTTGTTTTCGTTTGCCAGCTGACAAAGTGTTGAAGTTCAGGGCAACCCTGCAAGAGTGTCTAAATGGATCTAAAGTTACGCTGCATCAGTTACAGCAGTTGGTGGGACAGTTGAATTTTGCCCTTAGAGTTATACCGATGGCCCGCCCTTTTTCTCGTTCAATTGCCCAAGCTATGGTCGGCCTAAAGGAGGGCCATCATCGCACGAGACTATCGGCTGAGGTCCGCCAGGACGTGCGTATTTGGTTAGCACTTCTGGCGGACTTTAATGGTCGAGTCATATGGAACAAACCAGCCGTATCCTCTGAAGAGCTGGGGCTATGGACAGATTCTGCAGGTAGCATAGGTTTTGGTGCCATCTTCGGCACAAAATGGTCGGCACAAAGGTGGCCGACATGGTGGCATGACAATGGTCTGACAAGTAATATTGCTTTCCTGGAACTTTTTCCCATTTTGGTGGCCCTGAGAACCTGGCCAGAAGGGTTCAAGGATCACTCTGTGATATTTTGGTCTGACAATATGACTGTGGTCGAGTGCATCAATAGTCAGGCAGCACGATGTAAACTGATTTTAAGACTGCTCAAAGAGATTGTTTTACTGTGTATGCAACTGAATGTGCTGTTCAGAGCAAAACATGTCCCAGGGGTACTGAATCAGGCGGCTGATGCACTGTCTCGTTTTCATATGCAGGCTTTCTCGGGCTTCCTTCCCTCAGCGGACCCAGAGCCGGCACCCTTCCCCGAAGCTCTCTGGTCTCTCGGTGCCCCGAACTCCGTCACCTCGTGGGAGAGAGTCTAGCACCACGGACGAGGAAGGCATATGAAGGGGCGTTTAGGTCCTATTTAGCCTTTTTGGGGACTGATAGAGAGAGGCTTTGGGGCCACGAGGAATGGGTAGTGAATTTCCTGATGTCCTTACGTAGGGCTGGGAAATCTGTGGCTACGGCTCAGAGGCATCGTGCTGCTATTTCCTTTGTTGCCAGGGCTCATAGTATCCAGGACCCGACAGCGTCTTTCGTTGTACAGAAAGCGCTGCGTGGGTGGCAACGCCTTGAGGGTCGCAGAGTAGATGAGAGGCGCCCGATAGGTTTGGATAGGTTGGCCCAGTTGTTGGCTACACTCCCTGCCACATGTTCATCTCCGTTTGAGGCGGTGTTGTTCCGAGCCGCTTTTACGCTAGCATTTCACGGGGCGATGCGAGTAAGCGAACTGGTGGCAAGGAACAAACAGGATGTGGCGGGGGGTTTGTGCCAAGAACACGTTCAGATCCGAGGAGAGGCAATGACGGTCTCCTTTGTCAGGTCCAAGACCGATCAAGACGGGATGGGTGACTGCATAATCATACGCAGGATTCCCGGGTCCTCCATATGCCCGGTAAAGTGTTTAGTAGATTACCTAGCACGAAGGGTGGCATTATGGGGGGGGACCTTGTTGAGACACGCGGACGCCACTCCACTGACGAAGTTTCAGTTTCAGCGGGTGCTTGCGATGTCAATTGCCGCTGCGGGCTTGAACCCGGGCGAATTTGGGACCCATTCCTTTCGGATAGGGGCTGCTACGGAAGCTACAGCCAGGGGTCTTAATGTCGAACAAGTGAAACGAGTGGGGCGTTGGTCCTCCAATTGTTATTAGAGGTATGTGCGGTTGCACATGTTGTAAAGCTGTAATGACGTACTCACGCCTCTTGTTTTTGTTTGGTTTTCAGTTGCGCAAGCCTACGAGGCGGGGCGGACTATGCAGTCGACCCAACACCGGGCCAGCGGTCAGACATCACCGGCTGTGAAAAAGGAGGTGTGGGTCGTGGGCCACTCATACGTGAGGCGTGCCGCGGACGTATTCAAAGCAGGTGACATGATTCACGTAGCTGGGGAATACGGGTACAGGGTGTCCTTCTACGGAAGAGGCGGTCTCTGTATTGACCAGTTTCAAGCATATTTTGAGGATTTGTTAGGGCGGACGAGGTCACCGCCGTCTATAGTCATAGTGCATTTAGGGGGCAATGATTTGGTCACCACCGGTAGACGACTTCTCCTGGAGGCAATGCTTTCCACTGTAAGTTGGTTGGCAAGGAGAGTTCCGGGGTGCACAATTGCGTGGTCCCATGTGATCCCACGAAAGGTGTGGCGGGGGGCTATTTCTATTCCTGCTTTGAATCAGTCTGTTAGAAAGCTTAATAACAAGGTGAATAGGTTGTTCCGTTCCGGGACATTGCATTCTATTTCGCATGGCTGTATTAATGATGACAGTATGTATTCTGGGGATGGTGTGCATTTGTCTCGGGTGGGGAATGAGTTACTCATAGGAGACTTCTTAGCATGGTTAAAAACGTTAAAGCATGACCTTTAGGTAGGAGCTTTGTGGGGGGTCCGGATAGCCGGTCAACTATCCGGACCTGTGGCGGTAAGGTCATGATCGGTGAGCAGTAATTGGAAGATCCCTATGAGTGGGCGTCACCCAACACGGATGGGAGCGCTCGGGAGAGGTGGCCTTTGGCCCCTCAACGGGGAGGCGGTCCTGTCTAAGGAGAGGCCGCCGGAAGGAAAGGAAAGGCGGTCAAGGCCCCTTCCTGTGTAGGAGGGGTTACAGCCCCCTCCTGGGGAATTTCCCGGGGCCAGTGACGTCTGCGACGGCAGATGTGGTAAGTTGTGTGGGGTTTGGGGGGAGGTCTACGCTACCTTCTAGATACTCACACGAGTCCTCGAACGACCTTTAAGTGGCGTCGAGTTTACTGGGGCCCCCGTCAAGTCAAGGGAAATTGGTAGTTGCACTTGGGGTACGCCTCAGTGCTGTCGCCCCTCCCAAGTGGGGGGGGTATTTCTGGTTAGGGATCTTGACACCGGTTACGACCTTGCCGTTGGCCCTTAAACGTTAGGATGTACAATTTCATTATTTCAAGAAATGTTTTGTAGGTTGTTAGTTCGGCTAGGAGAACCTCTGTATTAGAGAATCTGTTAAGGTTAGCCAAACATCGCAATGTGGTTATGAAATTGTACATTAATATGAAACTGTTTAACGTTTAATTTTTGTTTTAATAAATACGGCCGGGGAGGGTCACTCCCTCCCTCTTCCAAAAAACTTCAAGAACTGTTTCCGGTTTCCCTCCTTTGGGGATTGTGTTGAGAGGGGGTGGCGGGTATCTCAGCCATATGGAAAGGGGCGACCACTCGGTCCCCCCGAACGTATGGCAGAGTACCTCGATCCCCCCGGGAAGCCATTGTTGGGCGGGAGGCGCGTCTCGGCTGGTATGCCCGAAGCGGCGTAGCCGGGGCGCGCTCGTTCCCGCCCTAGAGTGGGCTGGCCTAGACACTGACGCGGCTGGCCACGCCCTCGGGGCAGGCAGGGGCGGGTTTACGCCCGCCCTGAAGACGGATAAAAAGGGACGCAAGACCGGAAGACATCCTCTTGTTCCTGTGCTCTGAAGCTGCACCTCCTCGCTGCACGTGAGCTCGAGACGGAACGAAGAGCCAATTTTGACCCGCCCACCAGCCCCTGAGGACAGCCAGTTGTTTTAGAATAGATCGATAATTCTGTTTTCGTTTACAGGTTGTGGTATTATCATGTTGATATTTGGTGTGTAATAAAGTTGGTCGATTTTTATGTTTTGTTATTAAAGATATTCGGTTTTTAGTGTCCGTTTATAAGCATGCTTATTCTGGTCATAGTGGCCAATGTATTGTTGGTTTAGTTAGCATTGTCGTATTTATTTTGGTCGGGCGGTAAGGTCATGATCGGTGAGCAGTAATTGGAAGATCCCTATGAGTGGGCGTCACCCAACACGGATGGGAGCGCTCGGGAGAGGTGGCCTTTGGCCCCTCAACGGGGAGGCGGTCCTGTCTAAGGAGAGGCCGCCGGAAGGAAAGGAAAGGCGGTCAAGGCCCCTTCCTGTGTAGGAGGGGTTACAGCCCCCTCCTGGGGAATTTCCCGGGGCCAGTGACGTCTGCGACGGCAGATGTGGTAAGTTGTGTGGGGTTTGGGGGGAGGTCTACGCTACCTTCTAGATACTCACACGAGTCCTCGAACGACCTTTAAGTGGCGTCGAGTTTACTGGGGCCCCCGTCAAGTCAAGGGAAATTGGTAGTTGCACTTGGGGTACGCCTCAGTGCTGTCGCCCCTCCCAAGTGGGGGGGGTATTTCTGGTTAGGGATCTTGACACCGGTTACGACCTTGCCGTTGGCCCTTAAACGTTAGGATGTACAATTTCATTATTTCAAGAAATGTTTTGTAGGTTGTTAGTTCGGCTAGGAGAACCTCTGTATTAGAGAATCTGTTAAGGTTAGCCAAACATCGCAATGTGGTTATGAAATTGTACATTAATATGAAACTGTTTAACGTTTAATTTTTGTTTTAATAAATACGGCCGGGGAGGGTCACTCCCTCCCTCTTCCAAAAAACTTCAAGAACTGTTTCCGGTTTCCCTCCTTTGGGGATTGTGTTGAGAGGGGGTGGCGGGTATCTCAGCCATATGCCCCCTTGCGTCCACAATGGACACAAAGATGCATTTTGTGCTAGGAAATTGCATTAAATGCAACAGAACATGATTGGGGTAGGGTATTCCCCCAACTTACTATTTTCATTTAGCACTATTTCCTTAGTGCAAAATGCACCCTCGCATCCAAAATGGGCAAAAGGATGCATTTTTGCGCTAAAATAGAGCTAAATTCAGCAGAACAAGAATAGCAAGTGACCGCTCGTGCACGCTAAATGTGCTCTTGTGGTAGGAGTAATCACATAATTATCATTAATTCTGCATTAAAGAGTAATGGGTAATAACTGAAATTACTCTGATTACTTTGGCATGAATGGAATTCCGGCCAGGCCTAATTGTGAGCTAGATCTGAGTTTCACTCAGCTGCTTCAACTTCAAAAATAGATTTGTGTAGTGTTTAACCAGAATTGGGCAGAAGGTGACTGAATCAGCTGTCCTTTCAAGGTTTGGCTGAATAATAGTTGGTGGTGCAGGATACGGTCATCTTAAAAAATTTATACCTGTTTTTCATTAAAATACAAATATTGGTCTGTGTGTGTCGAGGGTGCGAGGGCACCTCCCACGGGCAAGTCAATCCGGGCCCTGATCTAGGCTGAGAGAGACATAGACAATGAAACCTTTTTCAAGTTGTAGCACTGGCCAATGCTCATTACAGAACAGTGATGGGGACTTATTCAGATAATGCATGTGCTTTGAGATACAGTTATAAGGTTAATTGATGAAATGATCATGAACATTGCAAAAGTGTATTATAAAACATTCAGATCTACAGATTTGTGTTGCACTTCCGAATTTCAAAAATAGAATATGACAAAAAACTGAGTGGATCACAATCTCACAAAATATACTAAGGCATAGCTCTGCTGCCTAAGTCAAGGCAGGGAGAGTCAGCTGTCAAAGGCCTCCAGCAGCAACCTACAGCGTTGCATAAACTGCATAGTCAAAAAGTTAGTTCTGCTTCTTAAACCATACATTTATGACATCTGTCTATCTGGAGTAATAGTTTTGCTCCTGTTGCAAATGCTGTGTAAATCTTTCTGGCAACGGTTATTGATATGCAGCATCACTGTGCTGTCTTTTGTAGAGTTTGTGAAAACTGTGGATTGCACGAAGGGCTGTGCCTTTTCATCCCATGAATAGGCACGTGTAGTCACGCCTGGAAAATATTCAAAATATGTTTCAAGCAGATTTAATTACCCTAAATAGCAGTGGAGATCATTTCCCTATTTATTGGTAATTCTGAAAACATATTTGGCATTTACTAAGAAACTAAGCAGCAAATTAATGAACCTACATCCAAGTGAAGCCTGTCTAACAGTAGAGATAGCAGTAAGAAAAAGAGAAAAATCTGAGGTGTTGCTTTTTAAAAATATACACAGGAGAATGGCTTTACGGGCTGATGCAAAATCTGTTTGTTTCATCCACATTGAGAGACAGATCCGCTGCCTGATGAGAAGTCTGTGAAAACTGTAAAGTGAGATAAAGCTCTGTTGTGTGATTCAGACATTATAAGACAATGTTGATAATGAGAACATTGCTTAATCTAGGGATTGGTTCTGCTATCTGCTTCTCTCAAATTGTCCGACTCCAATAGCCCAAGTATCAATACCTTTGGGCATTCCTCCAGAAGATTCAGACAAATTGAAGAATGGATCTGCTATCTCAGTCATTTTCAAGCAAGGGCGCTAATTTTCTTGATTTTAGGGTGGATGGCACAGTGGTTGCATCCAACATCTGCATCACCTTCAAGGTAAGAGATTCCTGTTATGGCAGGAATGATTCTCCATTTCAATGACAGAGGTAATAACATGTGTTCTTGCAGATGTCTGTGGAAAAGCTTAGTCAGCGCAGTGGATTGAGCCCTGTCGCTAACAATATCTGTGTAACCTTCACTTTCCAGCTTTGGATCCCAACAGAGCTAACTAAAACTCTATTTATTGACGTCATACTTATGAGGTCAATAACATCAGTTACAAAGAGCTGGCAAATAGAAAACCTCTCTGAGTGTCAATGGTGCTTCACAGTCTGGTGTGAACTGCTTAAATATTAATTATGGGTTCCGACCATACGATGAGGATCACCTCTAATCTCCACAGCATCCAGATCTTTTAGACCTCTACCAACTTCTCAAAAACGGCAAGGAATTTAAATTGGGTTTTACAAAGGAATCTAGTCTGAAATGTGAGACTCATATAGGAACAGTGGTTTATTTGGCTCTCTTAAGCCTAATGCAAATCAAGCAAACATTATCCTATGTGGACAAAAAACACCACAAAACAATTGTGGGCTCATTAATAAATTCAACGCTTAGGTTGATTTCCAATAACGTAGGTTGGATGGTTACAATATGTCCAAAAAACAGCTGTTGAGCTAGTTTTGTGGCATTTCAAATTTGATAGCATCACTGCTGTTCTTGACACTGCCTAAATCTGCCTAAAACTGGCATGTATGGTTTTCAGTTGTCTTAGAGATGGTGGCTACATTTGCTTTAGAGAGAATTTAAAATGGAAGACGTCAAGTACAAGAGTACACTGGAAAGAGAACCAAATACTTGCAGTATTATAATCAAAAACATTGTACTCACTATCAGAGTATACTAAAATCAATACATCTTTAGGTTTAAGTAAAATATCTTTCAAAAGATTCTTGTTCATCTCTATGCTATGCCTTTTTTGATGCAATATAACTTGTTAGTAGATTTGCATTTAAGAATGCAAGGCACCTGCACTTAATCAATTTTGTATTGTGCATCATTCAAATAAATAAACAAATATTATTCGATTATAAAGAGTTATTTTATATCTTGTGCACTCCGAAACGCAATAGTAAGACCTATCCTACACATTATTTATAAGTGACTGCTTTGAAAGTTAGTTTTTCTATGCAATGTTTACATGGCTACTACAGTAATTTAAACCGGCAAGAACTTTAAAATAAAATTATGTATTTTTTGTCTTTATCTTATTTTTTAAATGAAATGTTTTATTATCCTTTCATATTTTAGGTTTTTGGAAAACAATGGGGGGGTTTGACAACATACTATTTTTTCATTACCTCATTTCCTTTTTACACAATTGATGCAGGGTTGTGAGTGGCCTGGTCATGCTGGTTTAATCTCAGGGTGAAAACTTATGACTCTGCAGCAGCAGCATAGAGGGGGAGATGTAAACCATCCATTGAAGGAAAGTGTACCTCTTAAAATGTAACAGGACTATCCAAAACTTCTGCACAAATGTACGTGCATGGATGGATTTTTTTTATTATTTATCTTTCTTTGTTGATGCTAATCAGACATTTAAAGTATTCATTAATAAAACACACAGTATTATTCCCTCCCGAAATTCATTTTTTTGACAGTATACAGCAGGGAGCCCTGCTGGAGAATAGGGGAAGACCTGGACAGAAAGCAGAATGAAGACCAACACTTTAGCCATGATTCTTTGTAATGTAGCCTTCAAATCCACAGAGCTATTGACCAAAGGTGCTGGTATACTGTGGGTGTGCCAGTGTTACTGTCATATCTTTCCTTCAGATGATCATTTTGACAGTATATTGCCCCAGGTCACCACCTCAATGTAAGCTAGTCTTTATTTACTGTAAGGTTTAACCTATGCCACTGTCTAACATTCATACGAGCGCAGCATTTGCAACTACATTTTCTAAAACATCCATGGGGGAGGATCCCCAGGACTAATATTGTAGAGCAATAAAATCCCTTCAAAGTCTTCAATCTACTATATTTTCACCAAGTTTACATTCCTAATGTGCTTTCAGCTGCAACTTTAGGCACTTTATTTCCTCAAATCTCCTTTGTGGACTCTGACAACTTCTCCACAAGTTTCGAAATCATATAAAGTTTTGACCAATATCAAAGGCTAAGGAGCCTTTGCCCAAAATGCACCCTTTTCAACTACTTTTTCAGAAATATCAAACCCTTGTGACAAAGTCTTTAAATTAGAAAACGTTTTGACCAATATTAGAAGTCTAATGTTCTTCCAACTGCACCATTTTCTCCTAAATTTGATAAATGTCCTTGGGGAAAAACACCAAATGCCCCCTTGAAAAGTCTTTAACCATACCACGTTTTGACCAATACTGCCCATTGTGCTTCACAGTGCACCAAATGCCACTACACTTCAAACTTATCCTGATCATGCCTATCAGAGGCCAGCTCCCCTCAAAACCAAATGATTCGGCAGCTATTAAGCAAGGAAAACCCTGGCTTGGCAAAAATGCTAAAACAGAGAGGGCACACAGGCCCCAAAGACAACAGGGCGCTTTACAGTGGGGAGGTGTGGCGCAGTGGCCAGGGCAGCTGCCTTTCGAGCAGAGTGTTCATGGTTCGATCCCTGGCTCTGGCGGCAGCTCAGCACCATGTGACTCTGGGCAATAGCTCACTTAATTTTCATGACGGCCCCCAGCGCCTTGAGACCCGTAAGGGTGAGTAGTTCGCGCTTCACAAATATGGATTTACATTTACACAGTCCTCTTCCAACCTGTTATCACTTCTTGAAGGTCTTGTGTGGGGTGCAATAAATACCTCCACCACACAGCCTTTTATTCCATCTTTAGCGCCTTGACGCCCTTGGGCAAAGTAGCGCTATACAAATTCTCCCTCAACTCAACTCAACTCACTGCCCATTCGTACAGTGAACCAAAAAGTGGTATAAACTTTGTTAATCAAAGGTATTTTACAGTTACATCATCGTTAATGCCCTCTGAACTCTTGCATTTCTGACTTCTAGGTCTATGTATTTTCTGATGAACATTTTTATCAAGAATGAGTGGGAATTGAATTTTCCCAAGTTAGGTAAAATGTTCATGGTTTCTGGGGCCCAAGTACATTGATGCATATTTTCATTGCAATGGGGAGCATGTTTACTAAGACGTTTACGCTGAAGCTGTCTTTTGCTTACAACATTCACTTTCACAAGCATGGACTTGAGAACACGAGTATCTAATGACTTCAGCCAGCAGGCCTGACCGCAGGCACTGAATGCAAGCCTCGCATTTTCCCTTGGATACAACTACAAAATACAAGCGAGCCTTAGAAGCTTGTTCTAGGAGTGCACTGAGGAAAGAATGCCCCTGCCCTGGAGCATGCAGCTAACCACAAGCATGTACTGCCTTCGTGGAGGCAGAAATCGGAGTCTGCTAAAATGACAAAAGGTGAATTATAGCAGCAAAAAGGCTGTTCCAAATCATGTTAACATAAACTAATCAATACTTGGAAATGTCACACTGTGAAACTGCTAACCACTGAATAAACAAGGCTTCTTTCTTCTAAAAGGCCTCAAATCAGCAGCCCAGGAGTTGAACAATAACATTGCTTCCTCAATTTTTTTTATGCTTAAGGTATGCTTTCCCTTGCTGTTAACATTTATGTTAAACATTCACACATTAAACATTGTCCTTTTCTTACTTCCTCCACAGAACCGAGGGGCATTCACCGTTAACCCTGTGGCACAGGCATTTTGAGCAAAGATTGTTCACTTTTTACTTCAACGATTTCAAGCAATAATTCAGAAGAATGTCATTATAGTTTGAAGTAAGTGCTATTTTAGGAATGAAGACAGGCCCCACTTCAATAATTTGAAAAATCAAAGACACATTTTTCCCCACTTGGAATCAGTGACTCTAGATATGGAGAACACTCACTGAAATCTACATCTTCATAACCAACACTTTCATCAATCACAATTTTCCACATGAACACAGACAGGACGATTTCCAAGACTCAATCCTCATTTTCAAATGCTTTGCCAAAGGATGGAAGTGAAAAAAGGAGAAGCAAGTTCCCAGGTCCACCTTAACCTCTCTGTTTCCTTTGATTCTGTTACATTGGTTCCATCTCCGAGGTACCTATGAGATGTCCCAACACTAAATAACATCCTTCTTCATGGCCGACAGAACACAAAACATATCTAAGCTCCCTTTTTCGTTTAGTTTACCTCTTGATCTTCTTCGTAGTCTATCAAGGATCTTTCAGCTGCTTCAACACCTATATCACCCTTTACAAATCCGGATTCATTTTGGTTCAGCTTGGACAAATACGAAGACCGCACCCTAATCATTTTCATAACCAACAACACACCTGGTGACCTATCATTGGGTACTCAAAATTATGGTTTTAGTCTTCGCTTCTGTGTTAAAAATTTGTAATTGTCAGTAATGTAAGTCCTTAGCTTAGACTTTTGTGCAGTGAGAAGACATTTGTCTACAACACCCTTCTATTAGAAGAGTATGTTTTAAAAGCAGCAGATCAGTTTTTCAGAAATAAATTCTGAACTTTAAATGTCTTGTTGATGAGAAATGAGATCCCTGTTCACAAAACATGTTTTCAAACTTGAAAACCTACTTACATAAGAATACTCCTTTGTGCAAGCAGATTACTCTCTTTTATAGAATTCCACATGTACTCCTGGAAATCTATAATATGAGTTTCAAGGACTAATCCAATGAGCAAAATCAACTTGTGGAATTTCTATGGGGTACAAAGCTGCCGGATCTAGAAGTTGTATGTTAAATTGGCATATGCAGGAAAGAAGCACTCTGCGTAGGTTTCACTAAACAGGACGTTTTTAATTCATAGTACACTTCACCACCTAAATTTACCCCTCATCTGCTCACAAAGGGACATTTTTATTACATGGTTGGCTATTGTCGTATGACCCAGCAATGTATCTCTCAGTACATCACTCAACAGCAAACCAGACTGCAATGTTCTCTGCACATTAGCTTGCACCAACTTATTTGTGGTCGGTTCTCTTAAACCCAGTTCACCAATCTATTATCCTCAATTCTTTAAGACATATCATCACAGACAAATTGTACCGAGTTGTCCATGATGATCCGCATTTTTGCAATGCTAAAACATTTTATGGAAACCCATTTCATCACCTTTCTTTCTGTTAGAACAACTCAAATCGTCTACCAATATCAAGTCCAAATTTCCCTCAAGGCTCCTCAGGAACTGACACAGATGACAACTGTGCTTCATGAACACTTCTAGACTTATCTGTCCAAGCAGAAGAATAAGAATACTTCACCACCTCCTCAAAACGTATTATCCATTTGAGGCCATTAATTCATTTCTCTAAGTCTTGACTTCATCAAATTCCTTCCCTGGTGTCCCCCTTGAGCTAAAATGACCAACTTCCTTCATTATTGAGGCAGACGCGTAGTCTCCTATTGGTTTTTAGAAAACCACACTGTACAAAAAGTACAATATATCTCTCGCAGCGCTTAGGTGCTTAACAAACACACATACCTCACATTTTGTAGGCTAACAATACAAAATACATTCTTTAATTGCCTTATACGCCATGTCCTTCTCAATTGCTGTAAACCATTAATCCTTACTCGGTCCATTGAACTGCACCCACAGAATAGGATCTTAAAGCCAATCCTCGGTAGTCCTCAACAGACATTACAGTAGTATTGCGCTTAGCAACTGATAATCTAGAGAGACAATCTCCTACAATGTGTTTTTTAACCCTAACAAATACTAGACTTCAAAGTTGAATTCATTAAGTGCTTCTAACCACATTCCAATTCTATGAGTGGTATTTTGATTGACCTTACATGAGAAAATTTGAAACAATGGTTTAAGTTCACTCCTAACCACAAAAAGCAGGCCCTTCACGAAAATCTTAAGCTTGTTTATCACTCAAATCGTAGGCTAATGCTTCCCCCTCTATTACTAAATAACTAACTTCAGCTCTTCTGAGAGCTCTGGAAGCAAATACTATAACCTTCTCCACACTATTATCGAACTGAGAAAGACCTGCCCTTAGACCACTAAGACTAAAGTCTGTAGCCCAAAAAGGTTTTCTCTGTACATCAAGATGTACTAAAGCTGGCATGTTTGCAAGTTGAACTTTTACTTGTTGAAACACTACTGCACAATCCACTGACCACAGAAATTTCTCACCTTCCTTGAAAAGTGATCTCGACGGATGGGCTACAAATGCAAAATTGTTAATTTAGAGTAATACTTGCAAGTCCCACAAATTATCTTAGCTATTCCTTGTCATGAGGAATCAGAACTTGAACAATGGAATCAGCGAGGTGTTCCTTGGAGCTAATTCCTTTACCTGATATAGTATGCCCCCAGATGTCTCCCAGTGCCCACTCTGAACTGACATTTCTCTGTTTTAACAGTCCAACCATTCTGCTGGAATATCTTCAAAACCTCCATCAATATCTCATCATGCTCAGACTGGTCCTTTCCATACATCTGAATATCATTTTGGAAGAAACTGAACCTCAGTACACCCTCCAGAACCATTCTTATTATCCTCAGAAAGTAATCAGCAGCTGATACCAACCCAAATAGCATCCTTACAAAGCGATAAGATCAGAGTGGATTAATAAATGCAGTAAGTGGCTTCAACTCTTCGCTCAAGACAACTTGATGGTATGCTGATGAAAAATCCATCACACTGATCTCCTGTGCACCATTCAAAATAAAGACCTCTTCCAAAATATTAGGTAGAGGTTGTCTATCCACCCATATGCGCTTACCCAAATCACGTAAATCCACAAACAAATGAATGCTCTTACCCCCATATTTTGGTGCCAAAAGGATTGGTGGCAATAATTCTGAGCATTCAATCTCTTCAATCACTCTCAAATCTTTCAACCTCTTTAATTCATCCTTTTGCGGTTCTAACAAAAGAAGGGGCACCTTCCTACCTTTATGCACTACTGGCTCTACTCCTTTTTTAGAGCAATAAACAATTGTATGCTTAAAGTGTTTCAATAAAGCATTTCCAAAATCATCAGGAAACACCTTACCCACATCATCTTCACCAATGTGTGAAACGATCATCACTTGATCGGGAGCATTAGGATCTAAGGTAATACCAAAGTCTCTTAGATGGCACCAACCAAGCAAATTATCACCTCTCTTTGAAACATAAATGATTTCAATAGTTACCCTTCCTTTAAAATTAATTCCCATAGTAGTGTAGCCAATTAAATCTACAGTTTTCTCTCCATACCCTACTGGATTTATATCGGCTTCCTTCAAAATCACTTGTTCATCCCCCAAATCTTTTCCTAATTTCCAATACCTACAAGAGTAAAAGGTCTGCCAAAATGTCCACTTATTTTACATTTGGCAATTTCATGGGCCCTACGTCACACAAAACATCATCCAGACTGTTTGCGCTTGTACCAATAAATACAAATTTATTTTCATCATTTGATATATTTTCCACTTGCCTAAGTAAAACACTTTCATTCTTGCATACCCTTGAATAATGGCAATGGTTCCCACATTTCCTGCATGAAGAATTTCTTGGTGGACAATTTGTGCTGGTCGACCAACTATTGCCACACTTAAAACATTCAAACCTGGTCACCTTCCCTTTTACTAGATCATTTTTTTAACTAGCTTGTTGTCCACACCCACATTCTCTCTTACACTTGAGGTATCAGATTTCACATCACCATCCTTCATCTCTTTGACCCATTCTGTTGTATGCACAATAGGAATTGACTTCATCAAATCTATTTTTTTGGAAGCAACTTCTCTTGTTCATGTGAATTATTGGTGCACCACACTGCCTGTTCCCTTATAAGGGTACACTAAACTCAAACGTATTGGATGGATTCTTCTAGGAAGCTACACAATTACCCACCCCATCAGTTTTCACCTGTTCACGTGAAAAAAGGTTATGCCTCTCTAACACCACATTAATACTAGTACCAAAATGCAATTCAGGCATTTGAAAAGACATTTCAAAAGCGTAATTAGGTTCACTATCTCCCCCTCCCCATTAAAATCTCCTCAGACTATCATAATTAATTCTTCCTTCGACTCTAGGTTATGCAGTAAAACACCCTGTTTTCTGATTAGCAAAAATGTTTCTTTTTCAATTGCCACAATATAGAAGTTGAATAATGTCTTTCATCTTTCCCAGGGAAGAAGAGGTTCACCAGCATCATTGAGAAATGGGGGAGGCTGAGACATGTTGGTAGCTGCCACGCTGTTTTAAGCCCAGGTGCCAATTAATATTCAAAACAACAAACTAATAGAATAAACTAAAACATGGAAATAAGATAACAAGCTAGCAAAATTAATAATTGTCAGCCATGCAAATCAAATTCCAGGAATAACTGTTGAAACATTAACACTTAGGTTCCTCCAGAAACAGCCTAACAGAGTGTCTCCTTCCAGTGCCAGAGTTCACTTTCCAATTCCAGAGTTCCAGTATAGCTTACAAAAACAATGGTTCATAAGTAGTTTAAAAACGTCACAACATGGTAAATCACAGATGATAATAACATCCAACTCTGCTGTGAGTTCTCTCAACCCCCCCCCCCCCCCAACACACACACACAATAGTGCGAAAAAGCATTGTGATCGAGAGGGGACTGGAATCTTATTACATCTCCAGCTCTGCTCAGCGGTGTTATACAGGTGGTTTTCCCGTTTCAGAATGGCCACCAACATGATGCATTATGTGACAGATGCACTTACTCAATCCCGATAAGCAATGCCGCAGAACGATGCCATGAAGGATGCAGCGCGCATTACAGTGATGAAGGATTCGAACTACCAATACTGCTCGCGCAGCCTGGTTCATTTTCATATAATTTATCTAACATCACTCACAACTCCTAGGTAGCCACGTAAATAATTCAGCCAGTCTTGATGAGTAGGTTGAAGGAGTGGTGCTGAAGGCCAGCTTGCACCTAGGGCAGGAATCGTCGCCACAATGTTAAGTTGACATATACAGGAAAGAAGCACTCCGTGTAGGTTTCTATAAACCGGAGGCTTATTCTTTATATTACACTTCACCAACTCAATGAATCGAAACCCTCATCCATGTTTTTTTCCACAAACCAACTCCCTCCTTCAGCTCATCTCACCTCCAGTACTACTTTCTACTAAACCGCTCGTTCTACTATGAGGTATTACCATTCCATTACATCACTAATGATTAAACACAGCAACAAACTTGTATACCTATTTTATTTTCTCCACAGTTTTCCTTATGGGAAAATATTCTCGGCACATCATACTGAAATATGGAGGTGTTCTCTCTCTTCTTGTGCCATGCGAAGACCCTTAATCCTGCCTTCCAGGGGAGTAGTTTTGCAAGCATTTCAATGCTGGAACAAACTGCAAATTGTTCATGTATACCCAAAGTACATTGCTCGCTGCATGCACCGAAATGCACAAATCAGTGTCACAGTTCCTGAGATTAAGATGCAGAATCTCACCAATACTTGCTGATTCTGTGTGAGTGCACCCTATGAAAGTAGGATTTCACTATTCTTGCATTCTGTGAATGAAGATGCAGAATTTATAGTACCAGCATATGCACACCTTCGAACAGAAACGCCAACAGGCAAAAACATAATGAAAAGAAGCTGATAATTCAGCAAAAGGCCTTCAAAAAGGCAATTTTTCCATCCACACCTCCATTGTTGGAATCATCTCTCCATCTCCTGACTCACTTCTGTGACAATATAAAAACACTTAGGACCACCATATTTCCATCTACCCCTTCACAGAGCACACCATTTTCTCAAATGACTGGATGTGCCAATATGCTTCAAAAAGTTAACTGTCATTGAGACTGAAATAGTCAAGATCTAATGCTATGGTCCCATTCCATGAAAATCAGCACTGTCAAAGTCGTGGGGCTCTTTGAACCATTCTACACTTCTCTCATCACCACATTCATCATTGTTCATATTTCTGTTGTGTAAGTCCCACAGCTATCTAGTCTTGTTTCTTCACTTTCACACTAATGTGGCTCTAGAGAAGCTTGGCAAGGGCCGCCAGGGGTTGCGGTCATTATCACGGTCATTATCACGTATAACTCAAGGACATTGGGTGGTAATAACCCTTGCTGCAGATGGATACTGTTCTAGTTTGTCTTCTGTATCTACATTATGCAGTAATCATCCTGAAAGCCCAATCTCAGGCTAAAGAGATACCACATTACAGCACTGTTGCAGCCTTGGTCTTTCACACATGCATATGAAAGGTAGGAAATGGAGCTAGGGGACTGAAATGAAATGTGCAGCAGGATGGGACGTGATCCTCTCCCTAACCTTCAAGTCTTACCTCATCTTTCCTTCATATCGTAAGTAATCCACTTGCCCTGCAAGTGCACTTCCAGTCTGTACTCATGCCTTCCCCAATAGGTTCCAGCAGGTCAGACTTAGCAGGATCTGCCTGCCTCCAGCAGTATCAGTGCACCTATGTTCTGCATGTCCCTTTAATATGTATGCACAATGCTGCAAAAGAAATAACTCCATGCAATGACCTAATGTATTCCTAGCGGCTCTACATCAGCTTAAACTGTCATTGTTATATAAAAATAAAACAGGAAATTAAAGATTAGAATAATAAATGCTGATCGGTTTTCCAAAATAAAAAGAGAGGCAGATGCATAGAAATTATAGACTATAATAAACATTTCTTACATGATAAATCCAATTCAACAGCTATGTCATTACTGTACTAAAGGTTTAAGACAGTGGCATTTGCTGTTATACAAAATACAGCACAAGCAATTGACACTACATAAAAAGAAGTGTTCATAAAAGCATTGCGCAATGCTTACAGTGATCTTTTGACTTTCCTCTAGTTGATTATGAAACTGAGGATTAAATCTAACATTCTTAAAGTATCTTGATCCAGAAATCCCTGCACGTGCTGAGAGGCTGCCCTAGTTTACGTGTAACTAACAGTGGCTTCATATTCATCCTTTCCGTGGTCCCTTACCATTTACAAGTGGACATCCATGAGCGGCTGAGCACTGTGCTGCCAATTTGGCCTGGGAGGATTTCCATCCATTTCACTCTGAGAGTTATCAATTGGCAGCTAGTCTGTAGCAGGACGCAGAAGACAGAGATGACTACAACCCCTTTCATATGCGGGTGACCACCTAAACCCTGCAGTGGTCCCAAAAGGCCCAGTCTGACCCCAGGACCACGCCGCAGCATCCGCTAATTTCTCATCCACATTTACTTCCATAATTTTTAAAGGTCTGCTGTGGCATGAGAGTGCTGGATATTGAAGTGAGAAGTGGTATGTTACCTGGTTGCACAATCTATATAGGTTTGTGTATTGTTTACAATGTGAACTGTTACTGATAAGATCTGAAACGAAATGGGTTCCTATAGTTTTAACAGTACCTGGAAATTACTCTAGCAACGCTATAAAATATTTATATAGATAAGGTTCCAACATATATCAAGACATCTCAGGTGCAATCACACATATCAAATCCTGGATTTTCAGGAAATCTAATGACTCTCAACACACAAAATTAAAACAAGATGGCAGGCCATTGTATTATTCAAGCATCTCTAAAAGCTACGAGCCATATTATCAAGCATGGGCGATGCATTATCGCCGCTTTTATCGGCAGGAAACTGCTGATAAAGCGGCGATAATGGGCTTGATAATATGCCTTTGTGGATTTAGATCTATCTGACATATTTATTACACTGGTGTATTTTTGCGAATTTCGCTTTGTGCTTGCTATGGGAAATTACTGAAATTGCACCATACCAAACATTTTATGAAGAAGAATGGAAACAGCATGAACAATCAGATCACGAGCGACTGTTGATTGTGTTACTTGTGTTTCTAGCACTTTTTTTAGTTTGAAATATATACTCGCATCAAGAGTATTTGTGCTAAAATATACCAATAAATGCCGGCTTGACACAAAAGCAACTTATGTGAATTTCTCATAACCTTAATAAACGAGCGAATGGAACAATATATTGTCAACAGGAAGGAATATACTATGCACAGAGACCAGAATAATGACATGACAGCTTCCTTAGAAGACATATGTTCCAATTTCTATTGCAATTTTGTTTTAAATTATAGTGCATTTGTACATTAACTAGAAGCATGAAGCAGCAGATTATCCGCTAGTGTGACTAGTTTAGGTGCATGTATTAACATTTATGATGACTTCTCTATACATTCTCTATACATTTTAAGAAAAACTTTATGAAAGACCTAAACACCACAGCTCTCTTTGAAAATCCAGCCCATGTTCTCGTAATTAACAATTTGCTGCTCTTTTATGCCTTCTTTTGTTTCCTTTTCTGTACAAACAATGGCACCCGAGTACACAACCCCTTCTAAAGTCAGCTGCGGCAAGGGAAATGAGTTACCACCAAGGCCTCAATTAAGCTAAATGCACAGCAAAGGGTTGTGTGGAATCAACAACAATCAGTAATTTAAGTACACAGAGCACACTGTTTAATCACAAGCTGGTTCGAGTAATACAAGGCGAAACAAAAGGGGATAAAACAAAAGGGGATGATGGACGGAGCGTTTGAGCAAATCAAACACTCACCCCAGTCAACTGATCTGGGTTTAATCCATCACCATTCTGTGTGGCAGGGTATGCTCAGACGTGAGTCCCTTGCTCACTTTGCCACTGGATTCAAGCAAGCCGGACTGAAGACGGCTGGAATGCCAGAAACCGGTCCTCTGAAGCTTGTTTCCGGTCCAGGGAAGGCATGGCTTGGCAGATCGGGCTGGACTGTTTCCATGAGGCACAGGGTCAGACTGATTTGCATATAGCCATGTCTGAACTGGGGTGGCAGAGTGGGCTAAAGAACGGTGATGGATTAAACCCAGATCTTTTGACTGGGTGTGAGTGTTTGATTGGTTCAGATGCTCCGTCCATTACCACCCCCTTTTGTATCGAGTAATACAAGACCAGCACACAAAACACAAATCTACTTTCAGCACAGATGCAATCTAAATAAAAAGGCCTGAAATATCAAATAAGTTCAATGTCATTGTTAAAGGTACAAGTATGCTTTAAAGTGCCTTTTTTTAAGTTATTTTCATTTGGTAAATACAAGGCTTTAGTCGTTTCTTTACCAGTCAAGTTTTAAGTACTGGTTTGACATTCCAACTGTCTGCAAAACCAATTGTTAGCAATGCTTTGGGATGTACATAATGTGTGAATTGGATTTACCATGGGAGTTTTTCTCTCTCACCTCTTGCTCTTGGCTGATGATCATTCTGCCTTTTGCAAAGTGTTTCCATTGGAGTGCATTAGGGACTAGTTACATTTGAAATGTACAGCCAATCATGCATTATATGCGAAAAACAACCATTTTCTGCTTCTTCTTCCTAGCAATGGAAAAGTCGGCAAAGCTGGATTTTATGTAGCAAATCACATTTGTGCTTACAGTGTATGTAAACAGCATTCGCGAATGCTTTTATTTACAAGAATTAGCACTTTAAGCCAGCCCTATAGGCTTTGCCAGTGCTTGTTGACAGAGCTGTCTAGAATTATTGCAGCTCTGATGACAGAATACAGAGATATGAAAGAGCTACAACATTCTAAGATAGCAAAGATTTATCACTGTGTTACTGTTAACGAATATGACTCTTCACTCTGCATGTTATGAATCCGCATGCTGTCACAACGCGGTCATAACAACAACCGCGTTGTGACAACGCATACCATTACTACGCAAGTCGTTACAACGACTTGCGGATGGGGGACACTGGATGTTGGAATAGTAAAATGTACTACTCCAACTCCAGTCTGCGCGGACTTTAGGGAAGGTGTTGGATTTTAAATCCAACACCTTCTCCCCCCCTCCGCAAGTCGTTGTAATGACTTGCAGAGTAATAGTAGGCGTTGTCACAACGCGGTTGTTGTAACGACCGCGTTGTGACAGCATGTGGACTCACGGATGCGGGGAGAAGGTGCTTCACCGTTAACAACAGATTATGAAACGGGACCCCCGAACTGACTTTTTTTAACAAGAGGACATCAGCAAAAATCGGTGCACACAGTCTTTAACAGCAAATGAATAAAGCATCTTTACAAAGTCTGAAATAATCTACTGGATTAAGCTTTTGTAAGACTGGTCAGAATCCTTGTGTGCTGATGGGCCCTCTATGGAACCCAAATTCCAGACATAGGTTATTTTTTATATACATATAGTATATTTTGTATACTATAAAAATTTCTCATCATGTTTAAAGTCGTTTCTGATTAATTAATATTTAACACTCCAATGCAGGAAACAGCAAGGCTTCTTTAATTAGTATATGGTAAAGAAATAACCGCAGTGATTCTCATTTACAAGAAAAAAAACACAAACGTAAAATCATATACATACATTGGATATGAATGTGTATTTAAAAGAAAAAAACCTTTTGGTATTCATAGATATTTGACTTAAACATATTTACAAGGTGTTTTAGCTAATTGGTACAAATATAGTTTCAGTGAGGGACGTACATGAAGACATTTTTGCCAATGTTTTAAAGTGTTGTCAATAATCTTAAACAGGATATATGAATATGTAGTAGTAGTAGTAGTTCTTTATTTGATCACAATGGAGAATATTCACAACCTTTATGAACTGCAATCTTCCAAATAAGTTAGATTGCACAATAATAACTAAAAAATCATACCATAAAAAGATTAGAATTATAAAATGATTAAAAAAATTAAAAAACATGTAACCATTAGCATTAAAAATAAGTATTATCAACAGCATCCTAATGCATATTATGCCTTAACCTATGATGTACCAGGCTTTACCTCACGGGTAGCAACTTAGACCCAATATGGTAGGTGTATAGCAAGTACCCTGATATGGCGATTGCTAGAATATGTATATTATAGTAAGGTATTTATTCTGGTTGTTCCTTACTCTTTTGGCAGTGAATATTAGAACATCATCAGCACATTTGCTGTAAGAAGCAGTATGAAACTGCACTTACTACCGAGAAAATGTAATATTGGCAACAAACAGCACTTTGGCACAATAAAAAAACAACATTCATTAACATTTACATATTATAACCTATGTGGCACGGGCACTGTGTTTTTATGTGCACACCTCATGATTGTTAATGTTATATACAAATTCAATCAATGTATGTGTGCAAGAAGATGCCCTTATAGTCGTGTTTCAAGGTCCAATCTTCCCAGCCTCTGCTAAGTACTTCCTACCACAGTGACCAGGATCACAGTAGCTCAAGGTCGTTATATAGGTGAGAATTCTACTCTTGAAAACGCTGCAAACTAAACTGTGATTAAATACTGCTTGAGTTACAAGCGGTTCTACACATCTTTTATCATACAGATTTTTTTTAAAGAAAATACTCAGATGAATTCTGCCCTCATTTAAATTAAAGGGATGAACGCCTGACATTAAGTGACATCTCCCTCTATATCCCGGTGCTTCCTTCCTAGGGTTGTAAAACCTTGCATTAATGAAATACACCCCTCTCTGTGCCCCCTCAGCCCTTGGAGTTTAACTCCTCTCACATTACAGTATTTATTGAATTTCCCAGCCAAACGGTGTTCTGCTCCATAAAGCTCTGACAAGTAGACTCTGCCAAGCTAATAATGGCTTCATTCTGCTGAAATAAACTTATTTCACTGCGGCAAACAAAATGACATGACCTGGAAAGGTTATTTTTAACTGGGTAATGACTCGGTTCCAACTAAACCTTTCTCACAGTGCTCCTAGTAATAGTTAACTTGCCTTTTGTAAATATGTAGATATTGTTTTGTGTTGTGATAGACTGTAAACTTCTCAAAACTGCTGAGTCAGGTGTGTCCTGTGCCTTCTGTCCTGTGTGGGGCTGTGGATTTTATGTCGCCCTTCATTTGCATTAGCTGACCGAACATCAGTCTGTGGAGCAGCTGGAAGAAAGCCTGGTGATGATGGCTTCAATCTAGCAGTCGAGACTGGCGCAGTAAGAGGGTTGGGACAGGATGGTGGGGCGGGTGTGGGGGAGTTAGTAGACATACGATAGAATAGAGAAAATACAATAAAAAAATAAAAGAAAATCACTTACCTTGCGCTCGCCGCACCGCTGAATCGGTGATGCAGCGTGCGCAAGGTAAGTGGTTCAACTTTCTCCGCCTCTGCCTCTCTCCTCTGCCCCACCGCTCTTACCTGGATCAGCTGCGACTGCAATCTAGACACAAAATCAGGCGTATACAACATGCACTTCACATTAATCAATGCATTTGTTTAGGTGCGAGTTGCACTCTTCAAAGGATAACATGAAGAGGACACCTGACTCCCTATGAAGCATTAGTTGGGGTTGCTGACCCCATGCTTAACTCATAAAATGTTCAGGAGACAACTACCCCACCCAACCTGTTTTTTAAGAGGACCTTTTAATCGACTTTATTTATTTTAAAGGGTTATGCTTTCTTAGATATGTTTATAGCTATATTTAGCATTTTTTGGGCACTCATAAATGCTTTTCTGGTTAATATACATTGAGATTTTGATGTATATGAGCTCATAGTTAATAGTAATTAGGAGATGGTCCTCTTGTTTCGACCTACTTGATTCTGTTATCACTCAATGAATAGTTTGTAGGAAAACATCACTGGTATAGTTCAAACATCTGAAAATATGACTTTTAATGTGTCTGTTAGGAACTTCTAGGACATTTCCTTCACTGCAGCCTCTACTGCCCTAAACTGTGTTTTACTGATTTGTGTACTGATTTGATTAATTCTGAATCCAATTATTCACTGCTGCTATGCCACAGCGGTACGAATCAAGCATTGTTTCCCACTGAAGTGACATCACAAGGGGACATCGGTTGCTTCCCCTAACCTACCTACTAAATTCCCATATCAGTTTGGCTCTCTGCAGAACCATGCTAGCTGAGAAACATCAACAGTACGTTGGCACAGTTCTCAGAGATCCTTGTGTTATTTCTTCTCCATTGAAAACAGCAAGCATGGCTTTGATGGGGAAGACAGCACAGTTTGTGGTAGAGGGGATTGCAAGAGGGCAGGTATCAACTTGTTTGTATTTGGGCAGGTGGGGAGAAGGATTGAGAAAGGAGCTTTACAAAAATATTTGTAAGAGTAAATGAGAGTAATGCTGAGTAGAAGTGGCAGGCTGGCAGCATCTCAGCTAGCCTTTCCCTAATTTGGGCAGTAGAGTGAAGGGATGGACAGAGGATGGTGGGGGTGTGGAGCAGTACACCAGATTTCATAAGAGGCAGAGGTCAGATGCAGTTGGGGCCCATGTGTTTCATGGGTATTTAATGACTCATTTACTCCTGTAAACTTGCTGCCAGCAAGTGGGAGATTAAAAGCAGGGAGCACATTTAACATAACATTATAGATGCCTTGACTATTGATGGCTTCTTGGTGTCATTCAGGACCATTATCCTCATTATTCACAATTACCCACCTAAACTTCTAAATGTTTTATAAGGGACCCTTAGTCATCCACTATTGTGAACAGTGTTTAAAAGCTGGTTTTAACTGCAATCAGTGACCATCAGGATCCAGCAAAGTTTATTTTCCAATGCTGTGAAGTATCAATGCTCATTCCTGGAGCATGAACCTGCCTCCTTAAGTCTATGTTTACTATTTTTAAATGCCAAGATATGAATGCCTGTTATCTTTAGCTGACCATATAAAATTGAAAACGCTAACCCTGATTGCAATAGATGTCTTTTGCCTTGGGGTTCTCTGTGACAATGTTAATAAATAAAGCTTACTTCCCTTGTTTATCAGGAGTCACTCAGAAACCCTTTGGTAGAAAACAATGCCATTATTTACAGTGATCCATTGATAATTCTATATGTTTGTGCCATGGCAATTCAAGTGAGTTAAGCACATTAAGGAAATCCTGCACTTTGCAGACACATGCCCAGGCACCACCAGACAGTGGACCTCATTTAATTCACTTGCTTACATGTCTGATGGAGTTCAAGTTGGGTTTTACAGCATCTTGTCTCATATATAACGATAAAGTGATGATTGTCTTTGTTTTCTTGCCTATGATATGCGGAGGACAAGACCATCAAGTGTGTCAAACAAGGTCTCCACAAAGTCAGCCATTTTAGCCCTCATAAACTGGGTAATATGCTTGCCTGCCAAGCTGCTCTACTTAATTACTTTCACCTCTTGAATCGGAGGCAAGTTGAAAGTAGTGATATAACTGACAGGTTGTTGATACACCACAAGGAAAATCTGGAATATTAGAAAGAAGAGTGTCAGGACTCGTTTTTTTATGTACATATGTTCCAATGTTGCTTGCATTTCCATTAGAATCCCATTGACCCGCAAGAAAGGAAAAAGAACAATTTAGAAAGTAAGAAATATGGCTAAAAGCTCAGAGAGGTTAATGTGCAATTTTCCCTTGGGTACCAACCACATTCCATTTAGTGATTGGGAGAGCAAGTGGCTGCCCAGACATGCTCTAGGGTATCTGTTGTCACCACTACCTTGACTTCCATACTGGAAATAATCTGGCTTGATGAATGAACAACCCTAACTAAATATTGAAAACTGCATGAACGAATGGTACGATGTACCGTATATTTTCCATAAGAAAATGGACAACAAATATTGTTTGTACTGGCAGTACAATTAACATTGGTGTGCAACTGACTCACCTTTCTGTCTTAAAAAAATATATATGCAGCACATTTATTCACTCACCCTTCTTTTATTTTCCCATCCTTCCCTTTCTTATTGGTATCAGTGATAACATATGCCTGGTACTCCACTCTCCATATGCCAATGTGGTTAGTGGGAACAAGACTAGATTGACTATCAAAGGCCTTACAGAGCAGAGCAATCTCACAGGTTGTACAGCAGAACTACTACAAGGCATAGAGAGCACACAGGTTCAGGCAACAGCCCTGACTTTGTTGGTACATTAATCTTACAAATAGAGGTCTTATACAGCAGTTATATATCAGTATAACAATCTGAAAAAATTCTGTGAGTGAAGATCATGAAATCTATTCTCGTGAAGGTTGAAACATCCAAAGCAACAAGTAATAAAGGTCCGCACCTAACATATTTTGCCAAAACATCAATAATAGGTGTCCCAAATCATTTTTAATCATCACATAAATATCACAATATCTGTCGACAAATGCCTGCTTCTCCTTTGAATAAACACATTCACTCTACACACAAAAATTGGCTTTTTATTTTCTCAAAGTACACGCCGTTTTCACTCAAACACCATTTCTTAATTTTTTCTATATATAAACTAATTCTCCCCAAACGCCAGTTTGCCAATGACGTAATATATATTAATTTTATCTACATTTTAGGTGAATTGCCACATTGTTTCCAAAAGAGGCACTTATCATTTTCTGAGATTACACCTATTTTGCACTGAGCTGTCATCTTGTCATTCATGGATAATATGCAAATTTTTGACCCTGCATCAACTTGACATTTTCAAGTACTGCAATTTGCTACAGTTCCACATGGAAACTGTTGTTTCATTTCCTTTATGTTCCAAACCCATACACCAGGGCTCAGAATAAAGTGCAGGGTTTTGTTTATATTCTGCATAAAAGTGCCTTTGCAAGAGTATTACAAGAATAAAAACTGGTACTCAAAGGGCAGGTATAGCTGACATTGGTATAGGCAAGTAGCATGACTGTGATAGAGGTAGCATGTGGAATATAGACCAATTAGACATATTGTCATCAATAGTCAAGATACCAGCGGTAATAGTTCGAGTGAGTAGTGGTAGCCAAGGCAATCTCTCTCAGGGTGACTTAGTGCATTGTAGGGTATATATCAGGATAGCAGTAAATACAGGAAGATATAAGGAAATAAATATCAGGGAGAAAAACTAGGTGTGAGGTTGCTGAAACTTGAGGCAGTCCATTGAGACCTTGTAGGTAAAGAAAGAACATTCAATAGCACATTCAACAACTTTGTTAGGAGATGAATACGTGTATTTCAGTGCTTAATTTGAGCAGGTGGTTGCCAGTGCTCTGCACCGGCACTGAATTGTCAACACTGGTGCTTGTGAAAGTCTGCCACAAGATGGAGCTGTCTGGCTAAATTAGAGATGACCACTAGAACAGGTAATTACAAATTCAATATACATTACAAATTACTATTATCTGCCGCCCAAGTCATTCTTATAGCTTTGGGGGGGGGGGGGGCTGAAATAGTTTTAACTGTCACACTTGTAGGAGTCTGATGGTTAGTAATTGTGTTGTTACTGTCACTGGCAGCATGGCAGGGGCAATGTGTGGTGCAAGCTGCAGAAACCTCCTGATGAGAGCCCTGGCACTTATTGTTTTACAAATTAAGCAGTGGTTTATTCTAGATCCCAAAGAATCTCCTCATAATGATATACCCTGCCCAAATGCCCAGTATTTCGGAATTGACAATTGAATCACGTAAAGTGAAGTTTGCTTGTTTCTAAAATATCAGTAAGGTCTTTAAAGAGTAGGCAACCATTGGTTCGCAACAAAATGATGAGAGGGGCATTAAACCGTATCAAAAGAGAAAATACAGACCACAATAAACATAGAGGAAAATGTTCTTGTATCAATCAATCAATCAATCAATCAAAGACATTTATAGAGCGCACTACTTACCCGGAGGGACTCAAGGCGCTTGGGGGGGTGTGGGAGGGGGTGCTGCTACTGCTCGAACAGCCAGGTCTTGAGCTTCTTCCTGAAGGAGAGGTGGTCTTGGGTCAGGCGCAGGTCGGTCGGTAGGGAGTTCCAGGTCTTGGCGGCCAGGTAGGAGAAGGACCTTCCTCCTGTTGTCGTTCTTCGGATGCGGGGGGCGGCGGCGAGGGCGTGACTGGCTGATCGGAGATGGCGTTTGGGAGCGTAGAAGTTGATGCGGTTGTTGAGGTAGCTCGGGCCTTGACCGTGTAGGGCTTTGTGTGCGTGGGTGAGGAGACGGAAGGTGATTCTTTTGTTGACGGGGAGCCAATGCAGGTCTCTCAGGTGTCCGGAGATGTGGCTGTGTCGTGGGATGTCGAGGATGAGTCTGGCTGAGGCGTTCTGGATCCGCTGGAGTCTCTTCTGGAGCTTGGCAGAGGTTCCGGCGCAGAGGGCGTTGCCGTAGTCCAGTCGGCTGGTGACGAGGGCCTGGGTGACCGTCTTCCTGGTCTCGGTGGGGATCCACCGGAAGATCTTCCGTAACATGCGCAGGATGTTGAAGCACGATGAGGAGACGGCGTTAACTTGTCTGGTCATGGAGAGGGAGGAGTCCAGGATGACGCCCAGGTTCCGTGCGTGGTCCGTCGGTTTGGGTGCGGTGCCCAGGGCGGGGGTCCACCAGGAGTCGTCCCAGGCGGAGGGCGAGGAGCCCAGGATGAGGACCTCCGTCTTGTCTGAGTTCAGTTTCAGGCGGCTGGTCGTCATCCACTCGGCTACGTGTTTCATCCCTTCGTGAAGGTCGGCTCTGGCGGCGGCGGGGTCGTTGGTCAGGGAGAGGATCAGCTGGGTGTCGTCGGCGTAGGAGATGATGTTGAGGTTGTGCTGGCGTGTGATGGCCGCGAGGGTGCTCATGTAGACGTTGAAGAGGGTGGGGCTCAGTGAGGATCCTTGAGGGACGCCACAGATGACTTCGGTGGCCTCTGACTTGTACGGTGGTAGTCGGACTCTCTGTGTTCTTCCGTCAAGGAAGGAGATGATCCACTCCAGTGCTCTCTCCTGGATTCCGACGTTGCTGAGGCGCTGCACTAGGGTGCGGTGGCAGACAGTGTCGAAGGCCGCGGAGAGGTCTAGGAGGATGAGGGCCGCTGTTTCTCCGTTGTCCATCAGGGCTCGGATGTCATCGGTGGCCGCGATGAGGGCGGTCTCGGTGCTGTGGTTGGCTCGGAAGCCAGACTGTGAGGGGTCGAGGGATCCGTTCGTCTCGAGGAAGGCGGCCAGCTGCTTGTTGACGGTCTTCTCGATGACTTTGGCTGGAAACGGGAGGAGCGAGATGGGGCGGTAGTTCTTGAGTTCGGTGGGACTAGAAAGGCAAGTGAAAACAAGTGGAAGTCAGTGGGGTATGTACTTAAATGCTTGAAGGTGTTACAAGAGAAGTTGAAATAAACAGTGTGAAGGAAGACGCTGCATTGCTTTTCCTTTTCCTTTGGATCCTGTTAGACTTTGACTTAAGATTTTCTCTTTTGCTCTCTATGAACTCATTACAGGGAGCTGGATGATTTTGATTGGGTTTAAGGCCAATGAGGTTTTTGTACAGTTGCTTGAAAGGACCTTTTCAGGATTTCTTCTAACAACTCTCAGTTATTGATTCCTCCCTTTTCCCCACCTTTTCAGTGCCAGGATGCTAGGGAGTGTGCATCGAGCTGGGATCTCAGATGTTCCTAGGAGCGCAAGGTAGAACTGAGAGCACTGATCAAGAAGGAGTGGGTCAACAATGAAGGAGAAGAACAGTGCAAAGCCCCCAGACCAGTTTGCCACTTGCTTCCACAGTTCATTTTGTCCGAAGAAGTACCCATTCACATGTGCTAGCTCAATCTCCCATCTATTATACCACCCACTTCATCGGCTCAGAGGAGCACATTGGCTCCACCATGTATTTGCCATCTTAATTCTGAACCTCAAGATAACTCAAATGAATACTTCAGAACAACTCATATGGTGGACAGTGGTGGATGATAGATGCCAATAACCTTGGGTGGCAACACAGTAGAGTAGAAAGTATATACCATAACATAAATAACTGAAGAACACCTCAGAGATCAGCAGAATAACTGTACAAAAATGAAGATATGCATGCATTAAAACAGTAGCATGTGAGACAATCTGCACAGGGACCAGAGACAGGGGTAACTATGGTAGGTGAAACCATGCTCTTACAATGTCACACTCGGTTCTTCCCTACCTTTTGTCAATACTGCTGGTGCAGTTGGTGCAAAGTGGAAGATCCTTTAGGTATGCTTTAAAATACTGAACTAGTTGTAATTGGGCCATGATTTGTTCTCTTATTTGTCCCCTTTCTGGGACTCAGAATGGTTGCAAAATGGATTTAGTTGTGCGCGCTGCATCGCCAAATGCGATGCAGCGTGCGCAACGAAATTCGTTTTATTCATTTGTTTGTATACTTACCTCTGTGCGGCCGTATTCTGGAGTTTACTACCCCCCCCCCACCCTGCCCCTCTCCCGCCCCAAGTCAGCGCTCGGCAGTACTCCCACCACGGGCCGCTACTGATGATAGTAATGATATGCTCAATTGAACTTATACACAAAAGCTTGCACACTTGAGAGCTTAGATTCTTCCCTCATTAACCTGCCTTGTGGTAGGCCACCATTTTGTAGTCCTCTCCTGTGACCCTGCACAAATATACCTGAGTGGGAGACTTTGTCAAGAGGCAGTGAGTGGAGGAGCAACAGCACACAGACTAAGGCACAGTGTGCAGGACAAAGGAACACAGATAAACAACACAAGAAACAAGGGCAGAGATACACACAAGATGCAATTTCCCCCCTTTCCGACTGGAATAAGAGCAAAACAATTGCATTGAAAACTTTTACTAACTGTAAAGAATTGGAAAGCATTTGATGACTTAAATGTAACGCAGTCATATCCCATTAAATGGGAGGTATCAAAAACTAATTGAAACATCATAGTTGAAAGTTGCAGTATAAGTATTTTGGATAGTTAAAAAATACAGACAGAATTCTAATTTGACCCTGAAAAAAAGTCAGCCACAGTTACGGATATGAGGTAACAAGATCACTTTGATTAATAAATGGGCCTTATTATGATTAGGGCTCCCGGTTATATGGTATTTATTTTTTTACCATTTCCGTCTGTATTTATCCATATTTATTTTTATGTCGTTTTATCTGTATATATCTGTATTTTTGACGCATGCAAAAAAAGACATTCACGCTAGTATTTTCCCACGTTTATTTAAATAGATAGTACACATGGTTGTTATGGGTTTAGCTATCTGCTTTAATTTAATTATTAAATTAAAACAGTGTTTTAAATGGATTTTTTTAAATAAAGCACTGCTCTCGTTTTAGATGCCTTGAATAACGCCATGCACAGGCATTTAAAAAAAAAAATCCTCCTGACAACAATCCTGATGCCTGTCTGGTTGTGCCTAAGGTGGCAAGCTCTGCATCTCCTGTGCTGCGGAACGTAGAGTCAATTGTACATTCGAGGCTGTGGCTCCAGACGCCAAATCACGCAGGATCGTAGCCATAGCTGCCAAGGTCCTGGTTGTTTATGGGTGATAATTACAGGTTTACTGTAGACATTCAAAGTATTATGTCTGACACTTTGAGTGACACTTTTTTACCAGGATAACAAGGTTTGAATGTCAGAAATTACCTATTTACCCCCCAAATATTAGTGTTCTTTTAAATTCTGGGGAGAATTGAAAGACAAACAATTACAAAAAGGTTTGCACTTTTAATCTCAAGATTATCTGGATTATTCTGGCCACTTCATCTCCCTTACTCTTTAAAAACTATATTCTTCACTTAAAGTCTACCGAACACATGTGGTGTCTTATTGTCCTGTAAAGCGATATGAGCCTGTTGTTTGGGGCAGTCTTGTGGAGCGTGTTCCCTGCCTCTCCTCAGCGCTTTCTTGATTCAGGAGTATCAAATTACTGCTGGGGAAGGCAACATAGAGTTTGCCCAGCACACGAGGTTGCCAACAAATGAATTTAGTGCAAGCAAAGGAGAGTCGCTGGTCCAGTGCCATCCAGTGGTCAGAGAGTCTGTCGGATTCTCCCAGGCGTAAAAAAAATACCTCAGCCTGCCACTTGTATGAGGCAGAAGAAAGGGCTTTACCAGGGGAGTTTATATTAGCTCAGTTTAGACCTGCCAAGTTGACAAAGTACAGTCCTTGCAGGGATGTGCATATTTCACTAATATGTGTTAGTTAGAGAATAACTACTGTAATACCACACAGTGTAGCTGTGCCCACAGTTCCTCCACGCACAGTGCAAAAAAATAAAACCAATTTAACTTGAAAAAGGGATGTCTCTTTCTCAGGAATGTTTTGTTTCTTTCTGCAGCACCAAGTCACGGAGGAAAATTTAAATTTAAGGTCTGAATGTATATGAAAACGAATGCGGCCTAATTTTCCTAATGTGTTTATACAGCCGGTCTTTCTGACCTTTTTGGGTTACACATTTCTGCCGGTCTTACATTAGTGCCAAGTACTCACGCTACGAACCACGTCCCCGCCTCCCCAAATTTGTACAGCTGTAGTTGTGCAAATAGCAAAATACAAGTCCACTCCCACCCTTACCTGTGACCTAAAACTGAATGGGGTGCCTGCGCAGTGCTCACTAGATAGCCAGCGCTACAGAGATATCGAAGGAACAGCTGATTGCTGGGCAGGCGGCAAGTGCGAGGGGTGAAAGCAAGTGACATCAGTCGTTCGGCAAATGAATTTCCTCAAGCATGGTGAGCCAATCGGGGTCGTAGCGTCATCAGGGCTATGGTGGGCAGGTCAGAGGTCGATGCAGGACAATCCATGGAAGGAATTTCCCGCGCCTTTGAGAGATTAATGGCCCACCCAGCAGGTGATAATGTGACCAGGCAAACACCGCAATCAGGAAGAGGGTGTGGCAGGCAACCCTGGGCTGGAGCACAGATTGTCGAACAACTCTCTGAATCAGAGAATCCAAGTTAGTTGTATTTTTCCGCTTATATTTATAAATACAGATGGAAAAAAAATATTTTTCCGTCTGTATTTATATGTAAAAATCCGTTTAAACGGAAAACCGGGAGCCTTAATTATGATGTCGCCCATATCCAGGATAATGGTCCGACCACTGCATTACGTTGCGATCGGTCAGACCGCAACAGTCGGAGGAACAGACCACACCTCTGTTAGGCTCAAGTTGCCTGTCGGGGTGTCGGTTGGACCGTAATCCCTACAATGAAGGCGGTGCCTGCGCAGGCACCACCGTAGGGATTATGATGTCAATTTCCCACAGCCCTTCCATGGTGGTCCTACTGCCATGGAAAGACTGTCGGGAAGGGAGTTTGGGGGCAACTAGCAGGGCCCCTGTCCCCTGTGGTCAACTGCTATGTGACCTTGGGGCAGATGTGGTGCCCACCCAAAACATCCATGCACCATGTGCCAGGCACAGTACACGGTGTATGGATGTTTAAAAACATAACTTTTTCTATTTCGGTTTTTCAGGACCACAGCACAAGCCGCAAAATAAAAAGGGAAATTTCCATCTGCCTACACGCAGTTGCATACTAATCTGGTGGGTGGGGCCTGGGACTACTTGTCGGGCGGTCCCAATCACATTGTGATGGCGTTCGGGCGCTCGTCCATCTGCCATCGTAATAAGGACCTATGATGTTAACTGTAAGGTTTCTCTTATGGTTTGTTTGAGACAAAGCGACTCGGTATAAGTTGATTGCTCTCATCTTCAACTCAAAGTCAAGAGGTTACAACTACGGCTTAAAAAAAATATTATTAACATTAACCTAATGTCATTCGTTGATTGCTCTCATCTTGAAATCAACATCAAGTAGGGGTGCCTCCGCCAAATTAAAGAAGACTCTTATAAGAACTCAAATCAATAGTATAAGAGAATACCTACCCATAGGACAGATGTACGAAAACATTTGTCGCACTAAGTGGTCAGAAACTGCATACCAACCTTAATTATCAGAGAGACCTATTTCATATTTGGTTGCTTTTCAAAATGTCCAGACCCAGTCGCGACACAGAACTGATGATCCACAAGCAACAGCTGACCAAATTCCTGTGTTAGCATGGGCTTTTTTCAAGCAGCCGTGTTTCATAGAGGAAACAGTACAGTTGGAAATAAAACAAAACTCCTGGTTGGGAATACATCAGTTGAAGCAGCAAGTGCTCCCCTGGCAACTGCTTGCTGCAATCAAGGTCACCCAATAGGATCCCCATTGTTATAACATTCCGAGAGGATTAGGTAAAATTTCAATGGTTTGTGATGACAACTGAAGCCACAAATCATTAAATTACAATTGGAATGGTATACATATTTTGCACGCTCTCCAAACTGCAAATCTGAATGGGATGACAAACCCAGTTTAGTATTAGGAAATTGTCTGCACTGTCCAATGTCAGAAACTTAAAAGACAAGGAAAAGGGTATCAAATGTGTATATTTGTAAAGCACACTGTGACTCCATCTCGGAGTGTCCTGGCGCTGTATACCGCCGGGGAACCCTTCCTGGCTTTCCCTGTGAGATGCTCCCTCCTGGGCATCCCCAAGGTGAAGCCAGGCATCCCCAGCGCTGTAGGGACCATTGTGGAGATTAAGCAAGCTATTGCCCAGAGTTGCAGAGTGGAACCCATGGTTAGAGTAGGCACCGAGGCGAGAATTATTGAGTCCACTGACTTTTTTACCCAAGACCCTGCCGCGTCGGGAATTGAACCCTGGTCCCGGGCCAACCTCTGCTTCCGGGTCTGCCGCTTCTAACCAGTGAGCCACACTTCTCCAAAGAAGCAGTTCAAATTGTAATTTGTGTTAAACAGTCATCTCAATGAAAAAAATGAACACAATATTATTACATTGCGTCTGCAAAAAATGTCGGCAGAAATTATTTCTTTATGTATAAAACTGACCGTAGGTCAGGGCAGCAGTCCAATCAAGATACCAAACAAATATTGTATGTACACCAAAGATGTGTTCTCCAGGCTTTGATGTAAAATAAGAGGCAAAAACGCATGAGCTTACTTCTAAAGCACGTCACCTTGCTCATCTTCTCTTCGTGGTTTCAGAGTGAGTGGCTCAAAACATCTCCTTGTAGAGCTATGGTGATATTACAAAGTAATAGCTTCTATTGCAGCTTTCACTGGAAATCTTTTATTACCAGAGATGTGTGTGCTACCCACAGCAGGCTAACATCGACCTTCTGATGATCTGATGAACACAATCATCTCTTTATTTTTCAGTAACCTTCAATTGCTGAAGAGATGCCTAAATTGGTGTATTTCTTTAAAGGATAAAAGTAGAGATTACATTTTGTTGGTAATGTGTCACTGAATAACATGCATTTTTTAAAGCGCACGTTCACCCTTAGGGCATTCTTGGTGCTGATGACAGATATTTATTGTTAACCAATGGTACTCAATTGATCAACTTAGTGAGGGTGAAATGATGAGTGGATTAACCAAGCTTCAAACATGTGACTGTAAGGCCTCACACAGATTACTGGAGTAGATGCATTAGTCCACTAATCCACCAGACCAGATGTGAAACAGTACATGGAAAAGCACTGTTACCCACAATACACGTATTGGCACAGCTGGTGTGATTGTTACATTCTTTTATTTCTTTCTTATCATTTTCGTATATAATTTTAAAAGAACAAGTCAAGTAATTCCTATGGTGCAAATAGTGTAAGAACAAGATTAGAAACTATTTCTAATTTTAATGCGCATCGCGAGAAAAATATTACTCTTTGTGGTGCACAGAAAATGTATTGATAAATTTGAATTACAGTAACCTAAAACATTGTTTAAATACAATAGGCTAACTGCAAAAAAGCCTATGGAATGGAAAGAAGAAAAGCTTTGGCAAAGTAACGTTTTGGTCCACCACCATACCAAAGAATTAATCTTCCTTTGAACCGTAAGTACACATATCATATGATCAGTTGTGCACAATGAGTTGCTGTCATTATTTAGAGGTTTTGCTGGTGCCCAACAATGGTCCACTGTAGACTCATTCAAACACAACAATTCAATAACTTGGTGGATGCAGCCCCTATCCACAGAGGAAATTAAATCAAAAGTTGTAAACACTTTTTACATTTGTTGACCTAAATAAAGAGTTTATGACCCAACACATCAAAATTTAATTAGTGCAAAATGTTTACAAATCTTACAAATAATAAAAGAAAGTTCTCACAAACGTGAAAGGGTGAATAGAAAGTGAAAAGTGAATCAAAATAGAAGATTTATGACTCTTGACTCCTTGAGTGATTTAAAGACTTGGGGTAAATAAATTGAAAATATCTAGTCATCGGCTTTTTGACTTTTATGCAAAAGGAACTCATCTTCAGAACTGGGGAGCTTGGGGTGAGTGCTTAATTTATGGTCACGTCCCCTGTAGAGCAGGAGCAAAGAAGTGGAAGCTAATCTGGAAGTTTTTTGTTTTTTTTATAACAACTTTATTCGATTTGATACACAAACCATAAAAGCATATAAATAACAATCATTAAAAAATATTTCATAAATATACATTGACTTGAATAAACTAAAATGCAATATCATCAATGTGAGTCCATAATATGCTATATGTTAACAGGGTAATAAGGCGTATAGGTATACTCAATCCCCCCATGTTATTCGTAGCCTTAAAGCAGATCTTAAAAAGTTTGCCACGCAATAAAGAGTAAAAACATCGGTGGACAGTTTTAAAAACAACAAAGGTCCTTTAAAAACAATTTCCTAGGGAAAGCATAATATGGGCAGAGTAAAACTAGGTGAAGGGTATCCTGCAGAGACTTATTGTCACAGCCACAGGGCCCACTCTCTTCTAAGTTTGTGATAAAACCTGCCGGTACTGCCAATAAATGATGGATAAAATGTAGTCTAAAACGGGTTATCAGAAAACGATTGTGGGCACTGTTAAATAAGGTTCTATGCCTTGTGATGTTTTAACTAAAATATGATCCTTCACCGAGTGTTTCCCCTTTTCAATAGTCTTGCAGTGCGCAATGGCAAACTTTAGGTACAGTGTTTTGATATCAACTACATCCTTTGGCCTTATTGTCTCCGGTTTATCAAAAAGGTCTGCGTGCCCTAGCTTACCAAATAAATCCCTAACGTATTTCAACCATGGGATTTTTCTTGCATGCTCCAGGAAGAGAAAATCCCACACTACCAGCCTTGTCAGGCCCACCTCTGCATTAATCCAGAGCTTCAACTAACATACTAGGGGCTTCACTCCCACACTATACGTTATATACTTAACCCCAGTTCTTCATGGGCACAATATGCTGCCGTGCTCTGCGGGACCTTCAGCATCCGCCTTAAATATTTGTTCTCCTCCCTTTGCAGATTGGTGGGTTTAACAAAGCCCCACACCTCACTCCCTTACAAGACTTTAGCACAGCAGATAGAGTTATACAATTTAAAAATTATGCCTGGAGTCCAACTCCCCAGCCTCCAAGCATAATTTGCAATTGAGCCCATGGATCTATTCAGGGTCAGACACTTTTCCTCAGTTAGGTGTTTGAAGTTCAGACGGTTATGAAAAAGCACATCCAAATAAGTAAAGGCTGGGACTTTGCCTAGGGTGTATGAGCCTCTAATATAATTATTTTTTTACTGGACTTCTTTCCCATATCCATCACATATGATTTTGTGAGGTTAGAGGTCATTACCAAGTGATCCATGAATTTTTTCACGAAGCCATCTATTAAAAGCTGCAAGCTATGTGGGGTGCGGACCAAAAGCACCGCATTGTCTGCGTACAGCAGCACCGGAACTGTTCTGTCGCCTGTTCTAGGCATATCAGCCTCAATGTTCCGCAGAGCAGCATCATGAACATTAATGTATATAGTAAACAAGAATGGAGCAAGAATGCATCCTTGTCTGAACCCACTAGTACACTTGAAAGGCTCTAACTTTCCCCTCCTTTGTATATCTTACGGCTGCTGTCGTATTGAGGTGCAGGGATTGTAGGATATTTATTATGGCTATGTCTACCAGAAGGTCCCTAATTAGGACCCACAGCTTGCGATTCATGCTGTCAAAGGCCGCAGTGAGGTCCATAAAGTCTAAATATAGCGCCACAGCCTTCGCTGTAGTATATTTCACGGTGATAAGGTACAGGTTAAGACACTGATCTACAGTAGATTTTCCGGGGCAAAACCCATATTGCACATCCGTAATAATTTTTGTCTCCTTTGCCCAATCTATTAACCTGTTTAAAAGCACCTGCCCCAGGACATTCGCTGCAACATCTATTAGCGATTTCGGCCGGTAACAGAATGGGCTGTCCCTGTTACCCTTCTTAAAAATCAGCACGATAATAGCAATAGATCATGACGCTGGCATAATTGTGTTTGTTGCTTCATTCAGAACCCTTGTTAAGAGAGGGGCCTAAACCTCGATATTAGACCTAAAAAGATCTGGTGGAATCCCATCTGGCCCAGTGCCTTAATGAGACCCTCTATTCCTAGGATTACTTGGTCCAATGCGAAGACAACGAGAATGCCGCCCAAATGAGTAATTGGAGTTTGCTGATCATCCTGCCCAGCAAGATGGTAATACAGGCCCTGAAAATGCTCCTGCCATTGATCTGGAAGAATATTTTTACTTAACCCCAGCTTATTTGGGTCAGAAAAGCAGGGGTTATTAATTACTTTCCAGAAGCAAACAGAGTCCTTAGATTCTGCTGTCTCTGGAAATTCTTAGGTGGATGAAGGGGCTTCTGTCAAGTAGGAAAAAAATCAATGTGGTGTTCCAGAGGTTTTGGAAATCGCTAGTAGAGCCCAACTGGATCAAGGCTGAATCACCACAAAAGCGAGTGTGATGGTGTTTGCTGGAGAAACCAGTAGAGCCATCCGGGGACAAGACAATGAAGCAGCATGGAGGCTGTTGTTTCCTCAAAAATGAGTAAAATGAGTAAATCCAGAGGGGAGGCCACCAGTAAAGGGAGCACGACATACAGTAGTGATCCCATGTTCCCTGAATGAATCAGTGGAGGAACCGGATGAATCACCCCATCGAATTACTCAAGGCGGCAATACATATTTCAATTTGAGTAAATGCAGATGGAACGGCCACCTGTGAAACAGTGTAGCATGCAGTGATCTTGAGCTCCCTAAATGAATCACCACAAGTGAATTGAAGAGTAAGCAGTCATTTCATTAAGTGAATAAATTGTAGGGCGATTCCTTAAGGCAACATCAGCAAGTGTTTAAGTGAAGATGTGATGATTAATCAATACTAACATGGCTTTGAGTCGACCTCCTACTCAATGGAGGTGTGATGTTAGAGTAGAACTCTGGTTACATAGTTTATGAATGGAGAACACTTGCTGACTAGGCCAGTGGTTCTATAGTACATTTAGTAGGAAATATAAAGATAAGTCATACTATGACTTATACAAAATATATCAGGGACTGAATTGTGGACATTTTCAAGCACAAGAATAAAGGCGAGGGAAAGATAGGTGTGCACATGGTTTGTCCAGCGGTTAGGTTTAATACTCAAATAGTTTTAAGAAGATTTTTTGTTTATTCTTTCAAGTAGGATTCGGCAATACATGCATTCACGAATGATACGTAGTATATATGGGTGCAGATCATGTGCATTTGTTATTATTTTTACCTGTTCTCTCTGCCTATTTAGAGCCATTTTCTGATCACCAATCTTCCTCATCCCTTTCTCTCCAGGACCTAATATATTCTCCTTCAAGAGAGGTTGATTGGAATTTGTTAGGATTGGATGTTTCTCAAACCCTCATTGCTATTTATGTAAATGCTTCAAAAGATTTATCTATTTCTTAAAGCAGTATTCCACTCTTGATGTTATGTTTTCAGATCATGCTTTATTTCACAAAGTCTAGAAATGCACTGAAGAAAACCCCTGTAAGATTTCTGCTGCTTTGATACTTATTGATCCCATGCAGTGCATAGTTCTGGCAACTTGTGGTTGGTCAGATAGAGCATCTTATATTTCGCAAGCATTGTCTTTATAGGAATTGAAAATGGGTGCATGAATAATGAGATCAATACCATACAATGTTCCTGGCACAGTGTGATTAATAGATAGCATTCTAACAATTTAGTTCACTCAACATTTTAGGAAATATATCATTAGTCTATAACATAGAATAGTACAATGTTTTGATAACCGCGAAATCTGAGAAAGCATCAATATGTTAGGCAAACTGGATTACTGAAAATATTTTTAGGACAACTATGTTGAAGAGGAGGGTGAACAAGATCACTCACCTACAGTGTGGCTTGAAAGATGAGCAGGCAAATGAACTGTGAAGAAAGAAGAAAAATGTCACGTGGAATGTAATGAAAAGAAAGTAAATGTTTTGTAATCAACATTTATATCAGATTCTTTACATTAGAAATTAAATTGAAAATATTTCATGGCTACATATTTGGCAAAGCAAGTAAACAAAAAAAGCAAGCAGGAAAATGAAAAGAGAGCAGCACAACAGACGTTTTGGTTTCAAAACTGTGTTGAGAAAAATACACCTATTCGAGTTCCAGGGAAATTTTTTCAAGTTCAGCCATAAAATGGTGGTGAGGAGGGGGTTTTTCAATTGAAACAGAAAACAGATTGCATTTGCCATGAAACTGTAGAAGCTGGTCTAGCATACTACTTCAAGCAAATTCTTGAAAAGTTCTGCATTTTCCAGACAGCTCTACAGATTGTAGTTGCTTTGGTACATGCTGAACCTTAGTCTCTGCGCCCTTACGGTCAGGATGCTCTTCTGCATTAAAATCAGCAGTGGTCTGTCCTCTCCCAGCATGCCTTTCTTTGCTAGTTAAGCATGTTAATGAGTTACAGGTAGATGCATCAAGCATTTTTGCGAGCGCAAACGGTGCGAATCGCATAATTCGGCCGTTTGCGCCCGCAAAAATGGCATTTGAGATGCATCAAGGGTTCATGCACTCGCAAGTTAAGAATTCGCAAATAATTGCGAGTTCTCAAATTGCGATTGCATTTAAGGAATCGTAATTTGCAATTTCTTAAATGCAATGCATGAACCATTCCAAGATTGCAAAATCGCAATCTGGGGTCGCTATTTACCGCGAAGCCAAACTACGTGGTAAAAAGCAAAAACTTAGAAATATGCACTTTAGTGCATTTTTCTAAGTTGTATATTACACACACACATGTCCTTGGGACATGTGTGTGCGCAACACCAGTGAACATTACCATTTCAGGGGTGCAACAGGGTGTCCTTTGGACACGCTGGCACCCTTGAAATTGTGGCACATTTGCGATTCGCTAATTGCTAATCGCAAATAAGGAATGGCTTTCCCATTCTTATTTTGTTATTAGCAATTAGCGAATCGCAAATAATGAATCAGTAGGAATCGCAAATAACATTGCGATTCCTACATGCATCTCATTTCGCGAGTCTTTAATAGCGATTCCTTAAAATTCGCTATTAAGGACTCGCGAAACATAACTTTGATGCATCTGGGGGTCTGATGCTTATTCTGTCTTTTTTTCTCCTACATAAGCTCAGTCTTCATATCTTCAAGATGAACTACTACAGGTACTGCAGTAAAATACTTCCACAAAGAATGCCTTAGCACAGCATGAAAACAAAAATGAAACTCAAACATTAGATGTTGCATGGCCAAACTGGTGGTCTCCTCCCTGACCTGGAGAATTAATAGATCTTGTACCGTTCTCGAGTATGTTGTTGATTTAATCAACCTGTTTCTCCTTTCTTGACCATTTGTAAAGCGTTTTGATACTCTCATGTTCACCCTATATAAAAATGTATAAATAAAAAAAATAGAACAAGTGGGGTTTTCAGTTTCTTATCCATGATAAGAGAATTGAAGGGTCGACCAGATGAGCTTATGGTTGTAGACTATTTATAAATGCTGTTATCAAATACTGAGCTTTTCCATAAATTATATGTTGAGCCACGTTAAAGGACAGTGGAGGCCTCGTTTAGCGTTTGAGAGAATGAGAGCACTGCCATTAATCAGCTGTGCTCCTGGCTATTGAAACTGACAGTACACTGTATCAGTTAGTATGGGTGAAACTGCAGGGTCCCCTGGGAAGAAACCACAACTGGCAACGGTATCAAAAACTCACTGCTAAGCTGCCAGAGAACATTTTCAGTAGCCCCCTCTCTACATGAGGTGGAGCTGCCATCCCTGATTTTCTCCTCATGGGTCTGCCATGTGAAACATGGTGAACCCAGGTACGGAAAACTAGCAATTGCCCTGAAACATACACACATCAGTGGCATTGTGTTTTTGTAATACTGAAACAAACTCCCACCTTTGGAGTTAGATTCAGGGAAAAAAAATAATGTTGAGTGGGAAAACAAGCACAACACCCATGCGGCATTCATCCACACCTTCAGTATATCTGCTACATGGATAGATGCATTGAAGACCTAGAGGACCTTCTAGACAAGTATCTCTAAATGTGGGTGTGGTTTTTGGCGTTGACTTGGTGGGCTGGCTTGCCACCTGCTTCACTGCAAACTGAGCCCCTCTTCCTGAAATAGGTAGCCTGTGAAGATTTTTCAGCTAGATAGACCACATTTCATCAGCGGCGGCTCCTTTGTTATGGCGGAAGAGCATTGCCCCACTGCAAGCACTTTAACCCCTTGGCCGTGGCACGGGGGAGTGAGCGCGGCACCGCCATGCTCGTGACAGAACCATGCCGTCATGAGCACACGCCGCCCGTGGCTCATGACGGCGTGGTTCCGTCATGAGCAGACAAGATGTTAAAAATGTAAAAATAAAACCTGTTTTAGTATCATTTTATTTCGCTTGTACCGGGGCTTGGAGCGGGGCAAGGGTGATGATAGGCTGAGGGAAGCTCTCGCCAACCCCAGCTGCATTGCAGGGGTTGGAGAAAGCAGGCACAGACTTCCAGTCTATTCTGGAGTGCATATCATTGGCGCTCAGGCCAATCCTGAAGCTGCTCTCATGCATGAGAGTAGCTTCAGGATTGGCCACAGGGCGGGCTGGGAACCTGTGCCTGACTGTGGCGGCGGAGAGGAGTGGAAGAGCATGATGCAATGCTGGAGGGCAGCAGGTTTGTTTTATTTTGTATTTGTTTGTCTACGTCGTCCCCCGTTTCCCATTCCTCCCTTCCCGCCTCTTTTCTCCAATACAAGCCGCTCCTGCACCGAATAAAAAAAACTATTTCTAAATAGGGAACGTACAAGCAATGTAATTCCTTTTAACAGTATTCACTGGGGCATTACAAGAGCAATCCCAGCATCAGAGCATAGGTGTGGGCCTGGATGCTAAGGCGAGCATTTGAAAGATGTAGAAATGAGTGGACACAGCAGAGTACGTGAAGAAAAAGAATATCTTTTTTTTAGGATTTCCATCTGTATTTGTTCTTCCCAGTATACACGACCCCTCCGTTATCAATTCAGCAAGTTTAGCCAGAGAAGACCGATGTTGTTATTGCAGGGCTGTTGTTAGGGCAGCAGATGTAACACATCTATGAATTTTGTATTCAGCCAAGAAGACATTTTGTTAGTTAGACGCAGATGACTTGTTTTATCTGTCACCGAAACTCACCAGTTTAACTAGAGCTTAGAAAAGAAGCAATGTATAAAAACAAAGATCCTTTTGCGGAAGAAGGGGGCAAGGACCTGATTTACATGAAATTTAAATTGAAGGTTTACACTAATGTCCTTTTAAAGGTCAGTTATCTTGTTAAAGACATGCTTGCACGTTGTTGTAAAATACAGCAGGACATCCAGTGTGCATTAAACAGGAATAGCTGCATGCATGTTAATGCTCATCGAGTTTGCTTGAACAGAGGCGTCGCCTTGACCCACAGGGAAAAAAACGCATTCCAAACAAGCACCACACAGGGAACACTCACATTTATTGGCTTGCAACCTGATAGATTTCCCAAACTATATTTTGCAAAAGTGATTGCTAACCACATAAAGTCAAGGTCCCTTTATTGAAATAACTGTTTTATGAGTGCAGACGGGGAGACGTGTCACCAGGGGCATTTTAAATGACTTGTTTTAATCTTCTTGTCCGCAGAGGCCTGGTTTGCCTTTGTCACCGAGGTCACAAATTAACAGCCTCTTACAATGTTAGCACAGAGACTTTGCAGCCAATAGGAAAACTCCACTTGCAGTGGCCTTTACACATTCCTCACACTTGTCAATAATGGTTGTGTATCAAAAACAAACAGCTTTAACTAACAAGCACCCCTGCTTCCCACCATGTTACTTGTAATGAGTGCCTGTCACATTCGTTCACTGCCTAGGCCGAGGCAAAAGCGTTTTCTTACTTAATTACATTGGAATTCAGACTTTTACAATCTGATTGTCTTTGCTGTCAGTTCTCTGGAGCCTGCACTCTTTCAGGGTGGTAAGCCTCGGGACCCCACACTTGAGACCGTAACTGCTGCGAAGCATAGGCCTCCATTCTTTCACTCCCAAATAAATTGCTGTTTTCCCTATTGCGCGCAAGTTCGAGCACTGCCTGTGTATGAAACGCCAATCTAATGTCATCAAAATCACAATTCCAAAGCCTTATGGAGTTCCAGGGCCATCCAACCTGGGCATGCCCTCATTTTACCCGGAAGTAACAATGTGATGTCAAACGCACCCTACAACGCCTGCAAACACATAATGTTATAAATCGGCGGTGTCTTGACTACTCATAAATGTTAACATTTTGCATCATGTGTGTACCTTGCCTGTGTATTATTGCACATTTTTGGGACCAGAGCCAGAAAAGGTCATACATCGAATGGCCTGATTTAGAGTTTGAAGGAGCGGGTGGTGCTCTGTTGCACCTTCAATTGTGTGCCCTCCACACCAAACCCTCTGTCCACCGGCCTGATTTGCAGGCGACAGACCTTAAGTAAGTCAGTGACTAGGTGTGCGCAGATTGGTGGTGCTATCTTTGCAGTTAGCCAATCGTAGGGTGGCCACGTGCTGGGGGGGTCGACCGGCTCCAAAGTTGAAGCAATGGCTACAGGAGCTGGCGTATTGCCGTGATCAATTGGTTTGTTATTCGGACGGGTTGCCAACTGCTTCTCGCCCAAGGGACATCTGGGGGCCCTATACGACATACATGTTGACGAGGTCGGACACGGCCTAAATGCATGATGAGGAATGTCGTACTCCGTGCACACTGCACTGGATATCCACCGATTGCCATGTAATATAATGTAACGGGATTAATCCTGCTTGTCTTGAATTAATTAGTATTGTGAAATCAACTCTACCTGCTATAAGTACCTCTGATGAAAACCATGATTGATTTATGTAATAGTACCTTAATGATTGACTCGTTTATTATCTGTGAATGGAATGTATACATGAATCCTAGCTGTACTGTACTTTGTTTTGTTTTTTCTGTCAAAACGATGAATAAAATATATTTTAAAAAAAAGTAAGTTAGTGACTGAGTCTACCCCAGCTCAATTGTTCACATACTCCTCTGAAGACATGACGGAGTATGGACCATCTGAGTGTTGGCCATTTGAGCGACAGCCCAGTTTAGAGTGGGCATTCAAATGGCTAGTTGCCACTCTCCCTTATCACTGTGAAAAACCTGCCGGTAAGAGACACTGAGAACATTTAAATGATCCCTGCGCCATGGGAGACTACTCCCATGGTAGGGGGGGGTGTCATTCGTTTTTGGTTTTTGAAAAACAAACTCCCGCTTTGAGATTTTGGTTTTGAAAAAAGAAAATACGTTGAAAGTTTGACGAGTGGACGTCATGTTTCACAGATCCGGCCATCAAGCTTTTAACACATTGACAAGAACCATTGTAGCATACTTCCCATCAATGTTAATAGAAGTCCACCAGAATTAAAAATGAGAAGGCTATGATTAAAACCATTGAGAATCCCACCACTGCTGGAGTAACAACAGAAGAAGAGGAAGTCGCTCAAGTATTTCTTCAACATTACAGGGACATTCATCAAACAAAGTACACAGTTTCAATGGCCAGCACAGAACAATACTACGCTTCTATCCAGCTCCCCCAATTGCCAAACCCTTTTGTCTCAGGCAACGCTGGAGATAATTACGCTTATTGAAATCAATGACGCACTCAAAAGAATGAAGATATCCAGGCAAAATATAAGATACTTCACATTTTACTTATCCAAGCCTGCCCCACATTAAAACACCCTTTGGTGTAATATGGCTGCACTTCTTGTGATGAAATGCCATGCGCACACGCTTTCCAACAAAGGTAATCAAACTAATCAAAAATAATGTTTGCTAATCCTACATGTCATGAAAATTAGCTAAGAATAAATTTGTGATGCCAATTAACAAAATTGTAAACTATATAGGCCCTCGTGCAACCTATGCGACTTACCAAGGTTCTGCCAGGGCCTTTCGAACCTACCACCCCACTTTGCCCACTTCATTTATCAGTTCAAATAGTTTTCATTGATATTTCTTTTTTGAAGCTGTCCCCCTATCCACTCTCCCAGAGAGAATAAGAATGGGTGAAGAAGGGAAAGGATAGAGAGTAAGGGAGAGAGAAGACATAGTATACAAGAATTTTACTACCTTCATGTTTGCAATCTGATCATGTGGGGGTGGGGTTTAAGGGCCTTTTGCGCCCTTTTTCTAGGTCTGCTCACGGGGGTTTGTAGGGGTCCAGGAACTCGTCCATAGAAGCCCACATTCGTCTGGAGCTTTGTCTCCATGGTGAGTTCCGCAGGGCAGTGTTGTCTGCGCCTCTGAGGTACGTCACCCAGTTGAGCCAACCCTTAAACGTTGCCTTGGTTGTGTCTTTCCAGTTGGTGAGTATCGTCATCACTGCCGCTGTCAGTAGGAGATCTAATAGGTCTCTGTCGTGTTGTGAGTTTAGTTCTGTTGTCATGAACGCGGTGGTAAGGGTAGCAAAATCTGGCTTTAGTGTACACCCAAACGCTTTTTTTAATGAAGGTGAATATGTTCTCCCAGAATCTTTTAACTTTGGGACACTGATAGAGATTTTTCAATAAAAAGAAGCAAGCATGCATACCTTTCTATCAAGAGCACAGTTGGTTTATGGTAAATCATAATGAGCTGAAACTGATTGGGATTTCATGAAGTTAAGGTCAATAGTTTGGACCTGATTTCTTATTTTGTGCACGTGCATTCAACCTAATTGTACAACAAAAACACGTGAAAATGGAACATCAAGATTTCTTGATTCAGGTTTTACTAATATTTATTCACTGAAATGAACTAGGGAAAATTAACAGACATTAAACGTTTTCCACAGTCATAAGTTTAAATTTAGTTACAGGAACAGGGGTGTCCGAAGGGAAGTAGAGGTAAGTGGGTTTAGCGAAGTAGCAAGTTTTAAAGTTAATTTCAAAACAAATTCTAAATAAGCCCATCGGTCTCAATAAATTACAAATTGAGTAAAGCAAATTGCACACACTATTAGCAAAAGAAGCACAGAGCCATTCATTTACCCATGAAGGTCTAAGAATATATTGAAAATCGTTAAAGAGGCCACAGGCTCAATTGTACAAGGCAATGTTTCTGGTCTGACTCAAACAAAAGTGGACCTCTGTCTAGAAAGACAGCACATTTTATAAATATGTTAATAGAGACTATGAACATATTGTGCAAAGTACTTTGCCTCAGGTCTAAGGTGCTTAGCTAGTATTAAGTGTCTGCTGCCCTTCATGAAACCAGGGCTTAAAGTGGCTTAACAATAATTAACACCCTTTCGATTCATATGCCTACTGTAGACTCATCAATGATTTGTCAAAGAAGCACATGTTAGACAAATGAAGTATGAGAGACAAAAAACAACCCAAAGACATGTTTATGGCATTAACAAATGTATCTAAGAGCTCCCTACATTTTAGCTGGGACAATATACAGATAGAACCGCTGATGATGCCGCTTTTATTAGCAAAGTTCAGCACGCAGCACAACGGCTTTCAGTTTTTAACCGCATGTTGAACACTTGTGCATGAATCCCAGGGAGAGTTTCATAGGGAAGAGTAGGGTATGGCCTGGTAGAGGAGAGCATTACCTGCTCTGCCTCTAATGGTAAGGGGGTCGGCAGAGACCAGGGCCGGTCTGGGGATGCTCTTACAGCCCTATCGCATACTGATTTTACTAGTTGGATTTTCCTGCCAGTGAAATCAGATCTAGTATTCCCATACTCAGAAAATCAAGGTACTGGACCATGGGACCACTTGCAATTGAAAAAGTGGTATCCCACCCAATAACACTGCTCCACTCAACTAGTTAACTGCACCTAAGTGGATAATTCTCTTTATTTAAGCTCAGCCATAGAATGCTAAAAGCCTCCACCTTGTGTCTTCAAATCCTCTAAAGGTATTTGTAAATTTAATGCACAAAGCTGGTAAACTTCATCACATGCGATGCTATGAGATTTAAAAAAAACAACGCACAAAGAAATAGCAATTGCCTGGCAAACATCTGCCTAAAAATCAATATAAGGTTTACTGAAACTTCGATTCCTTTTTTATCCTAAGCCCAATATCTGGAGGCTACAATTGTGGATTCACTGATGGCTATATTGCTTTTTTCCAACAGGTCTCTTGCATTAACCAATATTCTGCGTTTCTCTTCGAATTTGGGCATTAACAAAGCTTTACAGAGATAAACAACATATTCAGTATGCCCCGTTATCTCCAACCCATCGCATTGCCAGTTTCACCATTTCTGCTTCTTTTTTTGACAAAGTTTATGTAACCTGAAAATGGTGCTTTTCTTCTTTAGGGTGACAGTAGCACAACTTTAACTGATCGATTAACCTTTTTTAGGTGGTTGTCATGTACACTTCTGTTGGTAAGCAACACAAAGGAATGGTGCTGACTCTGCCACTGACAATCAGTGATAGCACAGAGGTGCTTATCTGGACATCTAAGGAGAATCACTGAGCAAGGAAAGGCAGTGGGGAACCCTACTTTACCTGAGAACCCCAGGGGATAGCCTCCTCTCCAGAGCCCTCTATGAGAATGGAGGAAACAGGCATGGGGTGGGAAAGAAGGGCATGTGATTGCTGGGTTGGAAAAGAGTAACAGTGTGAGAGAGGCAATGTTAAGAGCGAAGGATGTGTGTATGAAAATGTCAAGGAGGGGTAGGTAAGTTAGAGGACGGTGTAAGATAAGACAATGTATAGCAAACGTAGAAAGTGTAGGGTATTTAACTGGAGCAATATAGGAAAGACTAAGAGGATTTGTAAAACAGGGGAGGGGGACAAAGGGCTGAAGCATACTAGATCTTGTGAGATGATAAAGAGCAGACCAGTGTATCACTCCACACCACTCTTGCAGATGGCCTCTATCTAATTGAGGTGCCACAGCACATTACTTGAACTACTCACAATGCATAGAAATGATAATTCCAACTTTCTGTTTTAAAATGTAGCATTTGCGGTCTCTATGCTCTGTAAGCAATAGGTGACACTATTAACCAATGGTTTTGCACACAATCTTCCCACCTCAGAAAGATGGAACACTAAGGCCCTCATTACAAGTTTGTGGAATAAGGTCTGGTATTCCCCAGGATAACGGTATTTACCACATGTGGTAAATACCTCCTATTCTGAGTTTTCAATGCAATATAACATATAGAATCGTTTTTTTTTTTATTCTACATGGTTTGTCTTCCTTTCTGGTCCATTTCCCTGATAAATTTCGGCAGGTATGACCTGCCAGAATGTATAAGTGCAAAATTGCAAGGGCGTGATAATTCTCATTATCACATTATTTGAAATTCTGATCCTTTCGTTTGCAGAGGGGTCGGAATTTAACACTGATCTCACAATGATGTCCTAGGTGAGCCTTGTCATGATACAAACTCATGACCTGAGGGTCACCGACAGATATCACCTTTTTGTGTTGAACTCATTAGGGGGAAGGAGTTCTAAGCAAGTGCAATACTGCCGCTGCCTCTGTTCTGTACTGAGACCAATATATGACATCCCGTCTATCAACATTTATAACACAACTGTCCACCTGAGGAGCCAGCATGATGCCACACACAACAAAGAAGGGTATGCACAAAATAGTAAAAACAATAAATTTGGAACAATTATTAGGCATAAATCTTGGTACATTTGTACATCCTAAATATGTCATTAAGTCACCAGTTTACATTTCGTTTCATAATGTTCTCTCTTGTGTGCTCAAAAAAATAATTGATAGTTCATACTGTAACTCATCACGAATGTACACATGCTCTGATAGTTACTGTTTTAATGACATCTTGGGCAACTAAATCAAAGTTTAAAGTAAACTGCGAAATTGGCTTCTTTTATACAACATTGTCGCTCAAAGCTAGTCTGAGTCAGACTGCCAAAAACGTTTCCAAATCTACATTTCAGAAGAAATGCTGAAAATAGCCAAGAAAGTTAAAAGCCTGTTTTGTGCAGTTCATTTTAGCTGTACATTTAACGTCACGTGGTACCTTAATTTTAGCTCTCTGTGTTGATGAATAGATTATAAACTCACTCCATTGACTTAAACAACAGGCTGAGTGCTCTGCCTCGGGATGTCGTTTATAAGGCGCTGGAGGTGCTTTGAAGGAACGTATAATTGGAGTGCAAGTGAAAGGTAAATTATGCTGTCACTGTGTCTGGAACACGGATGGGCACATTGCATTGCTTGGCATTTATTCCATAGCTAAAGCTCCAACCTATAGATTGCGAGAGTGTTCCCCCCCCCCCTAAAGTGCTCCCACCTTTCCAGTGTATTTTGCAGAAAGGTTCATATGTCACTGAAAAACAATGACATAGGGGAGCAGTGAATCTATGGCTGAAAGGGACAAGGTGCTATTAAAATAACATGTTCCTTGAGTTAAGCAGTGTCTAAAGCTATCTTAACTTTCCACACCATGGTGTCAGTGAGTATAGACCATCATTTGTTTTTAAGCAATTTTACCTCTTTTATATATTACTTCACATATTATGGAGCTTCATAGGTGTGAGGGGAAAAGGGCCCTGCATTTTACCTTCATGTACATCAGTTCCATAATCCAAATACAGTGACCTCAAAGAATCTTTTAGATTTTGTGACTTAAAGAAATTCCCTATTGCTGCCTGTTTGGAGCATATGTTTAATAATAAGAATCATAGCATAATATGCATACATTGTTTGTGTCACCTATTAAACTGTTTAGGGTAGGAGACAGATCTCACTTACATTCATGTGGGGTCCACCGTCATGGCAGCCCCACAGCAGCCTAAATGGTCGGTAACATGGGGGTTAATTTCAAATCTCTGCTCTCAATCAGCCCACATCAACATATTGGTGAGAAGAATTAACTACAAGCTTAACACCTTAGCTGCTTTGGAACGTCCAGCTCCAGTGCTGAACGTTCCATTGCGCAGGTGCAGTTGGAACGTGCAACGGCCGACGGCAGCACTACCGAGGTAGTGGTGCCGTCCGCCGCTGGACGGGGCGCAGCGCTTAAGGGGTTAACCTCCTCAGTAAGATCCACACACTTTAACTCCAGCCTCACCCCATGTTGATCCAGCATTGACCCTGCGCCATAAATGAATGGACTACTGAAACAATGTCTACACAAGGCTTCAAAGGAGCCTTACACAAAACAAAGAGGATACAAAATACAGCAGCAAAGCTAATATTTAATGTTTGGCTACATGCTGTATTCTGAAAACTATCATCTGGCTCTCAATAGACCAAGGAATTGAATTGCGGACCTTACGCCTCATGAAAAAGGCCTTGTGTGAAAGTGGACACAAGCACTTTCAGAACCTGGCTCCCACTATGTTCTTACCACTGCCTGGAGGCCTGATCTGTCGTCTTTGATCCTCTCACCATCTGTGAGATGGAAAAACATGACAGCAGATCACTGAAAGCAACAGCCGCCCAGAGCTGGAAATAACTTTGTTAAAGATTCCTTATCATGGACCACCCCTTTCCCTTTGTAGTTCACCAGGCACGGGGCCACATGATGACACAGTGGAAGACTATTAAGGATACCAATCCTGCACCCTCCTCCCCTCATGCATCTGACATTAGCTATTCATTTCCCGCCCAATAGAACATCAACAGAGGCTAATGTAGGCCATGTATTTTACACAACATGCCACAGGACTATGGGCTCAGATTCCTCAAAAAAAGTAGTCACCATTTTGAATAAATAAATACCATTTCATAATGAAATCTGAAAATCTATGTGAGAGCATTTGTCCCAGGTTGCAAAAATAACTCTTTTTTTTTACTCTCTCTTTGTTACAAGTATCCAGGCCACCATTCTTGCTAAGATGTCAACTAGCTGACGGCAAGGGCCACATTGAACAAAGTTTGTGTGGACACTCATGTGATGTCATAGATTTAAGCACTGTGGACGAAGGCCGTCAAAATGTGCTGCGAGAGCGCTTGCACAAAACTTTATCCCATGTGGGACGCAATACAGTATAAACAAAGTTTCTCCAATTGAGAAGGTTTCTAAATCAGCGATTGCCTCTGTCACTTGTCGACCCCTCGCCAAACCCTCCCAAAAAGGAGCCGCAATGTTTACCCTGGAGGATCTCCTGCTACAAAAAAAAAGAAAAAGAGTAGACATTTAAGAGATTAAAATAGCAGCTAAGAGGAGTCAAAGACTGTAGTTTCTTTGATGAACTCAGCCACAGTACCTACCCAGTCAGTACTAATGAAAAGCATAATCACTATAATCAAACAAACAAAGCAACTACATATTAGAAGGCAATTGCACCATTATTTAGAAAAACACTATATAGTTCTGATTGGCTAATTATATTTGAAAATGGTTAATGAATGCCAATTTACTCTGCAACAGAGGCTTTTCTTGGATTATGATTTTGGTTAGAGCTTGTTCAAGTAGTTTTCCTTTTATCTACCAAACAGCCTGCCGAATAAAAATGATAATTAGAAGGCGCTATGCAGGCTGCCGTGGTTTTCACTAACTATGTTCCACAATGCTGGTCACAGCTGCACTGTATCCAGTTGTTGCCTCCGCGCCTGTGCACCACACATGAATAAGGTATGGAAACAATATTATTCACAGTCCCCCCCCCCCCCCCCCCCCCCGGACAGGTGTTTGGGAGATAAATTATCAGAATCAGCGCACTGCAAAATTGATTTGCATTTTCAATCATAAATGCCCATAAGTGGATGAGTGTTGACGAGTATAATTAATTTTAATTAGCATTTGTAGAAAGGAAAGAGTAACAGTAACACTTTGAGGGTACAATTGAGTTGTATTTGAACAGTGCTCGCCCTTGTCTAGGACTGGATGCTCTGAAACTTTCTTAACGCCTTTGCTTCTTTCCAATTTGTCAAACTCTTTTCTCCAGAGGTGAAATGTTCCTTTTCAGTGGGGTCAGGGTGAAAATAGTGCTTGAGGTGATGGATGGAGACATGAATGCTACTGCTATCTATCCAAAACTCATAACGTAAAAAAAATAAAGTAACAACACTACAATTTATATCGGTTGGCTGATGGATTTCCATTGAGTTTTGGGGACCAGTTAAAAAAAATACCCATATTTATCTTACCCTCCTGTTTTGTTTCTCTGGGGACCCTTGCTTAAAACTGCTAAATACAATTCATGTGTTGAAACGAAATAGTCAGTTAATGACAGGACAGACTTTAGAATTTCTTTTGCCCTTCGATGTTTGTAGTCACTTTTTATATCAGCTCTACAGTCGTTCAGTCATTTCCAACTTTGCGTCTTTCCCTTGTTTTCTCAATCTAGGAAGTGGCACTCACTTTCAGGCCAGTTCCCAAACAACTTCCAAATGAGAGGAACAGAGGCTTATTAAACCTTTGCAAAATAGGAGCGCCTACGATTTACCATGATGGAACTGAGTTTTGAGGAGCTGGCAGTGTTGAGAATTGTTGTACAAATGTTTGCCTATTACATGCATAGCTGTCTTGTGGATTTTCATTGGCCTGTCTCCCACCCTGTGATAGAGACAGTCTGCGTATTTTCCCGATCCTTAGAGGCAAAGCTTGAAATCATGAGGACAGATTTTTCCCTCTTTGAAAGAGGGAAAAAGAAAATGAATTATTCTGAGCTTATCATGGCCCCAGGGGGGTTATGCTTCATTCAACTATAGTTGCACTGTTCATGTGCCCGAGATTCAATGAGGTGCAAGTCCTCTGAAGATGTAGAGATGTTCGGTGGAAATAGATTACTTTTCAGTAAAGAAGGCTCTGCCATTTCCCAAATGTAGACCAGCCACAATGTAACCTTCATTTGATTAAAAACAAAAAAAACACACACACACACACATACAAAAAATGGAAAATTGCACATTTGTGCATGCTCATCCCAAATGCTCTTTCGTAGTTCCTGCGTTATTGACTTGAGACGGAATATGGGTAAGAACACTGCAAGATAAGGTTATGCTAGTAGGAATCTTTCTCAAAATTTGCTTAATTCTACTGAGACACTTGCGGATTCTCAATTCTCACAATCACTGACCTGTCACAACATTGTCTCTTTCATATCACTGCTTTCCCCTAACTTTCCTTAAACAATAGGAGGCAGAAGAATCCGGAAGCAGGCTTCACAAAAACCCTAAACAAAAAACATACCAACTTTGCAGTGAATTTGCTAGGATCTTGCAAGAAAGATAAGTGAAAGAAGAGAGCAGTATTTGTGCGCAGTCCCTTCCTAGATCAAAAAACATATTCCACATTTTGCTACAGCTTTGTCTCACAGGCTTTACAAGTGAAAGCAATGTTTTATTTACAGAATAAAGTTAAATGTACAACATATAATCCAGTTCTGTAAAGGACTCTATGGGATTTCTTCTCTGAGTTTTATTTCTCAACTGTTGTGAAATTGCTTATTGGAAATTCAAAGAAAACAACTGGCTTTTAAGACTATAAAACTGAAAATCTATGCCGTGAGGGAAAGCGTTTGGTGTCTTTAATCATTCTTGAGTTTTTCCCGATTTAGGTAATTTCATTTTTATAAAGCCCAAACAATTTCAAAAATGTAATTCTCGCTCAAGAATGGGCATCGTTGTCATAATGGAAGAGCAGTGACTGCCTGTATGAACAGAATGTTTTTCAAGGAGTGCTGAACGGCGAGGGAAATGGCTTCCTATGATTTCCTGTTAAGAGAGGACCAATTTAAAATATGCCACTGGTAGCTGCATTATCAGTTTTAGCTGGATTATTTGATATGACAGGTGTGAGGCACCAGCAGTACCTTTCTCCGACTTAAAACAATAATTGTGAGCCTTTCTGCTTCACAAAGAATATCAAGGTCATTGTCTCCATCAAACAGAAAGGAGAGCTTCCATCAACAGATGTCAAAGCAGATCAAGGAGGATTTGACATGCGTGCGCGCAGTGCCATCATCTGCTATCACTGCTGCAAAAGCAGCTGCGTGGGAGCGCTAAGTGGAACAGCCTACTTGTGCCCTACCAGGACAAAACTGCATGACTCCATGCTGCAGTGTAGACAGTGTTGCTGGACGTCTACTTATGAAATGACAACATTAATCACAATTATAGTAATTTACTGATAAGACGAATCAACATTCACATAACTTTGCAGCAGGGACTTAAATTATGTTTTTTTTTCTTTTAAAAATAAAAACGCACTATATGACCCAAATAGTGTATTTATGCGATTTGAAAAATAATACGTGCAACGTGATACCGGCTAACCCATGGAGATTGTAATCAGAGTATTGAATACAGAAATATACACTGTCGTAAACTTCATGTGGTGAATGTGGTTTACAAAAATATAATCTTATTGGGTGTAAAGTTATTTTGTTTACTCGCGTGGGGCGACATTTTTGTAAACAACATTATGGGCACAATATTTGTCAGCTATATTATCATGTTATTCAAGTATCACACAAACACTGCCTATATAAAAACATACATTCAGTGCTTTTCTTATTAACATTGAAATGAGCCACAAAACCATGATTATTCCAGTGTAATATGTAGGCATTAATTTATGCCTTATTTGGGTCCGTTGGCCATGAACTCAACAGCTCTTGGAGTGCTGGGCGAACAAACAGAGGCTCTACAGGGAAATAGGTAATCCCTGAATAATTGGGACGAAAGCTAAGCTAAACTGCAGTGGTGTTCAGAAAACCTTGACTAAATGCTCGGTGTTCAAACACAGCATGCTCACAGGACATGTTCAAGAGAGGAGCACAAAGACAACTTCTTTCAGGGGCTTTTACAATGCGGATTTTGTTTAGGAAGTCGGGATTTTAGCACGAAGGAGCAAACCAGTGGCGGCTCCTCCACTGAGGCGGAGAAGCATCGTCCCATTGCGTTTAGCAGTGGAAATTAAAGAAAATTAAAATGATGATAAATGGATGATACGGTACAAAAGGGGGTGGTGATAGCATCATTTTATTGTTCCTGTGTTTTTGCGCAGTGAGTGCGGCTGCATGCTCTCAGAGCAGGGGAAGGAGTGGTGGCACATTGTAAAGTGCGCCGGCCAAACAGTCATGCGCACTTTGCATGGTCTCCATGCAAGCTGTATTACAGCCTCTATGGAGAACATGCACAGGCCCCCATCTGAGCCCCAAACCACTTTGCTCTGACCAATCACAATGCTGAGCGTTGTGATTGGTGAGGGGAGCTTGGCTGCTTCCTCTTCCAGCTGGAGCGAGGGACGACGCAGAGAGATGAGAGGAGGTAAGTTTTTTTTTTTCTAATCCATATGATGCCATCACTAGTACATACGCTTATGTCAGATCAGTAAACTCAAGCAGAGGAATGCCTGCCCCCCTACTCTGGTAGTGCAAGGGCCAACACTGCATTACAGTAGAAGGCATTAGTGCGTACTATGTTTAAAGACTCCCTTCCCATGTCGCCACGCCAGTTACAAAGCATGGCACAGACAGAGATCAGGGCTGCCATTCCTGGGTTATCACAGCTCCCTTTGTACACCGCTGCTTCAATAGCAATAAACTTTAGACTATGGTTGGTCGACAGGGGTCCACAATGCTCAGTGCCATTTCAGATTATCAGGATGACATACATTTATATTTACAAAAAGGGGTGGTGAGGGACAGAGTCTCTGAATTAAGCAGAAAGCTCTCACCCAGTCAAAAGATCAGGGCTAGATCCAACACCGTTTTTTAGCTCACTGCACCATCCCAGTTTCAGAACCTGACTGTATGCAAATTAGTCTATTCCTGTCCCAGTGCATGATGGGAACAGGACAAACCAAACTACAGAAGCCAATTCTTACACTGGGAAGGAAACAAGCTCCCGGGGACCGGTTTCTGGCATTACAGCCGTCTTCGGCCCGGTTTGCTTGAATCCTGATGGTGCAATGAGCAAGGGTCTCACATCTGAGAATACCCTTCCACGCTTAGGGTGGACAAAAATATTTACAAAAAGGGGGTGGTGAGGGACAGAGTCTCTGAATTAAGCAGAAAGCTCTCACCCAGTCAAAAGATCAGGGCTAGATCCAACACCGTTTTTTAGCTCACTGCACCATCCCAGTTTCAGAACCTGACTGTATGCAAATTAGTCTATTCCTGTCCCAGTGCATGATGGGAACAGGACAAACCAAACTACAGAAGCCAATTCTTACACTGGGAAGGAAACAAGCTCCCGGGGACCGGTTTCTGGCATTACAGCCGTCTTCGGCCCGGTTTGCTTGAATCCTGATGGTGCAATGAGCAAGGGTCTCACATCTGAGAATACCCTTCCACGCTTAGGGTGGACAAAAATATTTACAAAAAGGGGTGGTGAGGGACAGAGTCTCTGAATTAAGCAGAAAGCTCTCACCCAGTCAAAAGATCAGGGCTAGATCCAACACCGTTTTTTAGCTCACTGCACCATCCCAGTTTCAGAACCTGACTGTATGCAAATTAGTCTATTCCTGTCCCAGTGCATGATGGGAACAGGACAAACCAAACTACAGAAGCCAATTCTTACACTGGGAAGGAAACAAGCTCCCGGGGACCGGTTTCTGGCATTACAGCCGTCTTCGGCCCGGTTTGCTTGAATCCTGATGGTGCAATGAGCAAGGGTCTCACATCTGAGAATACCCTTCCACGCTTAGGGTGGACAAAAATATTTACAAAAAGGGGTGGTGAGGGACAGAGTCTCTGAATTAAGCAGAAAGCTCTCACCCAGTCAAAAGATCAGGGCTAGATCCAACACCGTTTTTTAGCTCACTGCACCATCCCAGTTTCAGAACCTGACTGTATGCAAATTAGTCTATTCCTGTCCCAGTGCATGATGGGAACAGGACAAACCAAACTACAGAAGCCTGATTTGCATATAGCCAGGTTCTGAGCTGGGATGGGGCAGTGAGATAAATAACGGTGATGGATCAAGCCCTGATCTTTGGACTGGGTAAGAGTGGTCTGTTTAATTCAGACACTCTGTTCATCACCACCCCCTTTTCTGAATCGTTTTTGGCCACTATAGGTGTGGCAGGGTATACTCAGACATGAGTCCCTTTCTCACTGCTCCATCAGGATTCAAGCAAGCCGGGCCGAAGACGGCTGAAATGCCAGAAACCGGTCCCCGGTAGCTTGTTTCCTTTCTGGTGAAGAATTGGCTTGGTAGTTTAGTCTGCCCTGTTCCCATGATGCACTGGGCCAGGGACAGACTGATTTGCATATAGCCAGGTTCTGAGCTGGGATGGGGCAGTGAGATAAACAACGGTGATGGATCAAGCCCTGATCTTTGGACTGGGTAAGAGTGGTCTGCTCAATTCAGACACTCTGTTCATCACCACCCCCTTTTCTGAATCGATTTTGGCCACTATAGGTGTGGCAGGGTATACTCAGACATGAGTCCCTTTCTCACTGCTCCATCAGGATTCAAGCAAGCCGGGCCGAAGACGGCTGAAATGCCAGAAACCGGTCCCCGGTAGCTTGTTTCCTTTCTGGTGAAGAATTGGCTTGGTAGTTTAGTCTGCCCTGTTCCCATGATGCACTGGGCCAGGGACAGACTGATTTGCATATAGCCAGGTTCTGAGCTGGGATGGGGCAGTGAGATAAACAACGGTGATGGATCAAGCCCTGATCTTTGGACTGGGTAAGAGTGGTCTGCTCAATTCAGACACTCTGTTCATCACCACCCCCTTTTCTGAATCGATTTTGGCCACTATAGGTGTGGCAGGGTATACTCAGACATGAGTCCCTTTCTCACTGCTCCATCAGGATTCAAGCAAGCCGGGCCGAAGACGGCTGAAATGCCAGAAACCGGTCCCCGGTAGCTTGTTTCCTTTCTGGTGAAGAATTGGCTTGGTAGTTTAGTCTGCCCTGGTCCCATGATGCACTGGGCCAGGGACAGACTGATTTGCATATAGCCAGGTTCTGAGCTGGGATGGGGCAGTGAGATAAACAACGGTGATGGATCAAGCCCTGATCTTTGGACTGGGTAAGAGTGGTCTGCTCAATTCAGACACTCTGTTCATCACCACCCCCTTTTCTGAATCGATTTTGGCCACTATAGGTGTGGCAGGGTATACTCAGACATGAGTCCCTTTCTCACTGCTCCATCAGGATTCAAGCAAGCCGGGCCGAAGACGGCTGAAATGCCAGAAACCGGTCCCCGGTAGCTTGTTTCCTTTCTGGTGAAGAATTGGCTTGGTAGTTTAGTCTGCCCTGTTCCCATGATGCACTGGGCCAGGGACAGACTGATTTGCATATAGCCAGGTTCTGAGCTGGGATGGGGCAGTGAGATAAACAACGGTGATGGATCAAGCCCTGATCTTTGGACTGGGTAAGAGTGGTCTGCTCAATTCAGACACTCTGTTCATCACCACCCCCTTTTCTGAATCGATTTTGGCCACTATAGGTGTGGCAGGGTATACTCAGACATGAGTCCCTTTCTCACTGCTCCATCAGGATTCAAGCAAGCCGGGCCGAAGACGGCTGAAATGCCAGAAACCGGTCCCCGGTAGCTTGTTTCCTTTCTGGTGAAGAATTGGCTTGGTAGTTTAGTCTGCCCTGTTCCCATGATGCACTGGGCCAGGGACAGACTGATTTGCATATAGCCAGGTTCTGAGCTGGGATGGGGCAGTGAGATAAACAACGGTGATGGATCAAGCCCTGATCTTTGGACTGGGTAAGAGTGGTCTGCTCAATTCAGACACTCTGTTCATCACCACCCCCTTTTCTGAATCGATTTTGGCCACTATAGGTGTGGCAGGGTATACTCAGACATGAGTCCCTTTCTCACTGCTCCATCAGGATTCAAGCAAGCCGGGCCGAAGACGGCTGAAATGCCAGAAACCGGTCCCCGGTAGCTTGTTTCCTTTCTGGTGAAGAATTGGCTTGGTAGTTTAGTCTGCCCTGTTCCCATGATGCACTGGGCCAGGGACAGACTGATTTGCATATAGCCAGGTTCTGAGCTGGGATGGGGCAGTGAGATAAACAACGGTGATGGATCAAGCCCTGATCTTTGGACTGGGTAAGAGTGGTCTGCTCAATTCAGACACTCTGTTCATCACCACCCCCTTTTCTGAATCGATTTTGGCCACTATAGGTGTGGCAGGGTATACTCAGACATGAGTCCCTTTCTCACTGCTCCATCAGGATTCAAGCAAGCCGGGCCGAAGACGGCTGAAATGCCAGAAACCGGTCCCCGGTAGCTTGTTTCCTTTCTGGTGAAGAATTGGCTTGGTAGTTTAGTCTGCCCTGTTCCCATGATGCACTGGGCCAGGGACAGACTGATTTGCATATAGCCAGGTTCTGAGCTGGGATGGGGCAGTGAGATAAACAACGGTGATGGATCAAGCCCTGATCTTTGGACTGGGTAAGAGTGGTCTGCTCAATTCAGACACTCTGTTCATCACCACCCCCTTTTCTGAATCGATTTTGGCCACTATAGGTGTGGCAGGGTATACTCAGACATGAGTCCCTTTCTCACTGCTCCATCAGGATTCAAGCAAGCCGGGCCGAAGACGGCTGAAATGCCAGAAACCGGTCCCCGGTAGCTTGTTTCCTTTCTGGTGAAGAATTGGCTTGGTAGTTTAGTCTGCCCTGTTCCCATGATGCACTGGGCCAGGGACAGACTGATTTGCATATAGCCAGGTTCTGAGCTGGGATGGGGCAGTGAGATAAACAACGGTGATGGATCAAGCCCTGATCTTTGGACTGGGTAAGAGTGGTCTGCTCAATTCAGACACTCTGTTCATCACCACCCCCTTTTCTGAATCGATTTTGGCCACTATAGGTGTGGCAGGGTATACTCAGACATGAGTCCCTTTCTCACTGCTCCATCAGGATTCAAGCAAGCCGGGCCGAAGACGGCTGAAATGCCAGAAACCGGTCCCCGGTAGCTTGTTTCCTTTCTGGTGAAGAATTGGCTTGGTAGTTTAGTCTGCCCTGTTCCCATGATGCACTGGGCCAGGGACAGACTGATTTGCATATAGCCAGGTTCTGAGCTGGGATGGGGCAGTGAGATAAACAACGGTGATGGATCAAGCCCTGATCTTTGGACTGGGTAAGAGTGGTCTGCTCAATTCAGACACTCTGTTCATCACCACCCCCTTTTCTGAATCGATTTTGGCCACTATAGGTGTGGCAGGGTATACTCAGACATGAGTCCCTTTCTCACTGCTCCATCAGGATTCAAGCAAGCCGGGCCGAAGACGGCTGAAATGCCAGAAACCGGTCCCCGGTAGCTTGTTTCCTTTCTGGTGAAGAATTGGCTTGGTAGTTTAGTCTGCCCTGTTCCCATGATGCACTGGGCCAGGGACAGGCGGATTTGCATATAGCCAGGTTCTGAGCTGGGATGGGGCAGTGAGATAAACAACGGTGATGGATCAAGCCCTGATCTTTGGACTGGGTAAGAGTGGTCTGCTCAATTCAGACACTCTGTTCATCACCACCCCCTTTTCTGAATCGATACATTTATCTACAGTGCACCTCAAGGGGAATCATTTTTAGTTACCAATTGCCAAGAAAATCAGGTCTAACTCCTGTCCTCAACCTTGTTTGAGATATGAACATTGAAAACACCCTATTAAGAATGCCTCCATGAACTTAGGCAATCAACTGTAATATACCACTGTAGCAATCAATCATTCTCCTTCCTGAGGAATATAGAAAGGGTTGCTGTGGTAGGACTCACCAGCACTGAAGAGGAGATATGGAGGATGCAGTCTGAATGTAGTTATTATATCAGCATAGATAAGTGAGCATTACAATGCCAAGTATTCAAGAACTGCCCAGGGGATAGGACTTTCTGGATGAAGCATTTTAGAGTCGTTGTCTCAGCATCGCAAAAGCTTAGAGACATATGAGAGCATTCTTATGATATGAGGGACCAATTATTTGATATTGGTACAACGTTTCGAACGCAAAGTATTTCTTGAGTAGAAACCCCTTTAGGTAGGCTTGTGTCAGGCCCATGCAACTGTGCCCAGACTGACTCTGAACAAATGTTTTAGTCATGTCCATTGAAGAGACAAAGTGAAATGTGATACTGCACCATAAAAGGAAAAGCAGGTAAATCAACCACTGTTGTTTATACTCCCTGAATTATATGAAATCACAATTTACACAGATTGCCTGGAAAAAGTGTGTTTTTAAGGGGTTCAGCTTTCCATCTAAAGCATGTGCCCTACCTGACTCTTGAGATATTCATCAGGACTAGGTTCCTGGCTGTAGTACTGCTAACCTTCTCACTTTATACGTTTACCATGTGGTTAGAGCTAGACAACAAATCGTATGTATGCAGATATCTGGGGAATATTGTGATCCACGTGTGAAGAAAGAAAATCTCCTCTTTAACTTGGCTAAAAACATAGATGAATGAATTTACTCATCTACAAAGGAGTCAGAAAGTAAAAGTCTTAAGCCATATCCAACACATTTTTAACACCTAAAGTTCCTCCAATAATCCTCAACTAACAGGAAGTGATGTGGAGAAATTCTTCATGAGTTTACTGAGTCGACTTAACATATTTTGGACAACCAGTGGAATACCACTGTCAAGCTCCTGATCTAAGAACTCATCGAAGAGCCCACTCAAAATCAGGACAGTCAGGTCCCAGAAAGGAGTAACCCGATTATGAAGCATGACATTATGAGTGGGTGGGGGGCTTTCCATCCTTTTAATTATGGTGTTAAGGTTTTTTTGTGATTATATGATCATAATATGATATGACCCCTTAATTATAAGGATATTCCCACCCATGCAGAAATTTACAGTGAAATGTGGATCAGAGACTCTCTGAATAAAGAGGGCAATATCCCTGGGATGGTGCTGAATTCCTACATATACTGTGATCACCTGTGTGAGCCATTTAGTGGGACCAGTTGAGAAGTTGCTTTATTCAGAGCATAAATACCACAAAATTGGAAAGCTGGAAACATAATGTCACTGGAATCACAACTCTTTCTTGTGTGTCTCTATGTTAGGATAGGAACAGTGGGTTCTTACTTGGGGTAGTCAAAACTGTAGATCCCTAATTGGCCTTCTTGGTAAATGAGATTAAAATGATTATTTTATTTTAGGTATTTATGTATTGCACAAATTGCGTGAAATGTATGCAGCATTTAACAAACGTACCTGTGTGTGCCACTACAGACGTGTGTATTAGCTACAATCTGTTTACGATGAGACAGCATATCGTGTATAGAGTGCTGGAGGAAATGGAAAATTCAGTGATTGGTTGGAGTGAGTGAGTAAGTGAGTTAGTGTGTGTGTGAGTGAGTAAGGAGCTAGCCTTGAAGTAAGCAAGGGAGATAGAAACATAATATATTGAACATGAGCGTCTGAGAAAAAAAAGGAGTACGTAGGATTCATGGTAAAGGAAACTTTTTTGATATCTTTACATTTGATGACTTATCAGAGAAAAGTCATTTACACACATTTGGCCCTGGAGCACTCAGACCTTTTACTTTATCACTTATCATCCCTAAGCATTGAAAAAACTTGTTGCAATTGTATTCACTATTCTTTCTTAAAATGTACTAATCCAGTGATTCCGTAGTAGGTGTAATCCAAACAACTACACATATCTCCCAAAAGCATACGTAGTGTCAGACCTCCTTGCTGATCTCTAGGGGTTTTATTGAACATTATGTTTTTGTGGCAACCGTGCATGATTGTGAGGGGGGTTTGTCAGAGCTGTCTCCATACGCTGGCAAATGAATTTGCAACAGGACTGATAAAGTGTTCATGATTCAGCTTCTTCGTGTAAAGGTAATTGTGAGCCCATTTACTCAGACTTGTCTTGTGATTTTTATGCCAAGATGTGCGTGTTCTTCAGCTCCATTTTCTGCTGGAAGTCTGGCAAATCACCTAAATATTTTCCACAGATTTTTTCTGCAAAGTTCTACCCATAAGTATTTTTTTTTTCACTGAGCTCAAGTCTTTCCTGACAGCAGAGTTCTTAGAATAAGGCCACATATACCTCAGACTTCACATGCACTTTTAAAAGAGCCATGGCATTCAGTGTATATTTCACCCTTGAACCAATCTTCAACCTACGCTACCAGTACAAGTTTTGTCAAATATTTATAAAGATCCTAAAGTCATGTCTCTCCATCAAATACTCTCTTTTTTTCACTGAGCTCAAATCTTTCCTGACAGCAGAGTTCTTCTGGTTTGTTTCCCATCCAAGATGTGTTATTTCCTACAAATGCTTGTCAGTCAAAGCTTGTCAATTAAGGCACATCATCAGCATTAAATTTGCTGTTGCAGCCACAGCAAACAGCAGGGCAGGCATGTGAAACATGACCACAACACATTTCCTGATCACACCTCCCCTTTGCATTCAGGGCCATCTCTTACTGGAGTTGTAAATAATGAAGGCTGTCATATAGGAGACATAAAAATACCTTTTGTAAACTGAACCCCAGGAAACTTCCTCAACTCTTGGAAGAGGTCCTCAACATAATGAGGATAAATAGTTAATATTTTTGCTTAACAGATACATTCATATACATAGGTTTGCTTTCTGTAAGGACAGATGATTACATTTTGGGTATTGTTAACCATTTTTTCTAGCCATCATTCAGAACCTGAAGAAGACTGCATTTTTGTGATGAAGAATGAAATTCCTTGGCTAATTCACATACATGTTGTAGGGTTGATCTAAGCAAACAGTAGGTTTCGACACAACGTTCATTGCTGTGTTGGGTTTCTCAATTGCAGCATCTGCTTATTGCAGTTGAATCCCATTTACATGTGGTTAAACGCTAGCCTTTAAGAAGGGGTGTCATCACATGGTTGCTCTAATCTTTAAACATGTTCTTGTGTCTCACCAGCTTTAACTTCCATGATAACAGCAGGGCTGTTTGCTTAGGACATGATCTCTATGTCTCTCATTCCTCAGATGGACCATAAACTCCCTTCCAAGATAAAGTGCAGTCTCAGGGTCTATGGCTGGCATCACATTGTAGAGTCATAAATGGCACAACATGAATGTATGATGATTTATGGTCAACTAAATAACATATGAGAGTAAACAGATTCTGCCCTAGATTCAGTCAACATCTGCATGGAATAATACAGCAAATTCTCCATTCTTAAAAGTTTTGTTTTGACTAGTGTAAAATGTTTCTAGAATAAGGCTACATATACCTCAGACTTCACATGCACTTTTAAAAGAGCCATGGCATTCAGTATATAGTTCACCCTTGAACCAATCTTCAACCTACGCTACCAGTACAAGTTTTGTCAATTGTTTTCCCATCAAAGATAAAGATCCTAAAGTCATGTCTCTCCATCAAATACTCTCTGGGAAACAATATTCAGGCAGCACCTAGGGCTAAGAATGACTGTACTGTATGTATCTATAGATATATAAACACACTCACATAAGGTCGGTCAATACAATATCCAGTTCCCTATCTGCACAATCACAGATTATCGGCCCTTACATTATATTTATGGCAGACATGTATGCAGAGGTGGACGCGCTTTCAGCGTACAAACAGACCTTCTTCGCAAATCCAGGCTCACACATTCATTCAAAAAAGAGCCTGCAAAAGAAATGGATTTCAGCAAGGCCCCGGTACTTCGGATTTGTGATTTACTTTGCTGTTTATTCAAAGCAATTACTTTCCCAGACATTTTCTCTTTAGAGTCCGCCATATTCTCAAGACGGTGGAATACTTGCTTTATAGGTGCTCCAGTTAAGTACATAAGTGTGGAAGCAGCATCTGCAATTTCATAGAGAAAATATATTTTTTTGCCCAGGGTGGCTTCCTCGCCTGTAAGAGAAAGCTTTCAGAGCTCTGCCTCTGCCTTTGAATCCATGCTGCATTAAATCCACCAGTGTGCGCTGAGCGCCTTTGCTTTAGAAAGATGATTACCATTCACGCGCTTTGGCGGTCACTTCGTTGCATAGTGCACAGTAAAGTGCCCCCTCTGAAATCGACTAAGCACATCACACATTCGTGTTCCTTATAACAAAACAAGATGTTAGGACCCATAGTAACCTCATTGTATCAGCCCATTTAAACACAATAATTTGACTGCATTTGCCCTTCTAAAAGATGGATGGTAGCACTCTTTGCATTGGATACATCTTGCCCATACAATATGGCTTTGTTAATGGAACAGACATCCCCTTCTTAACAAAAGAGGTCTGTACACTAAGCCGAAGGGTTTACACAGACTCCAGATCACGGCGCGAGATTGCCAGCCATTTAACAGAGCATTCAACTGTTCTGCCTGCTGGTTAATATTTCAGTTTTCTCAAGACAATAACACAGCCGGGAGTAAATTATTAACTGGCAGAAAAATAAATGAAAAAGTAACTCAACAAATCAGAACCTATAAATAAATAAATAAAATTTTCAAGAGGCGAGAATGTATAAAAGGGAAAGATATTACGGTTTAACAAGCTTATTTGTTTTTTCCTGGTGTGGTTTTAGAGGGGAGGTTCCCCACCGTGACCGCCCCTCTATCTGCCAGTCCCAGGGTTAGGTTGGGAGCACATAGAGGAAGACAAGCAGTGATCGTTTGGAAACTACATAAAACAAAAGGAGCAAAGTTGACCATCGATGTGGTCTCCATTCACCTCTCGGCACAAGAGATGGCCCTCTCGAGATACTGTTGCAAGGTACAAAACAGCTTTTAGGCAGGGTGCCTGGAGGAAATCTCGCTTTCATTCAGGCGCGTCGCTATGGTAACGGAACCAATCACGAACTTGACAAAGGCTTTTATGTCAAGTTGTGCTAAAAAAAAATCTAATAAGAAGTAAAACTCCATCAAATAAAGCCGTTTGCATGAAACCATTAGCTTTTCTAAAAGGGGCATAGGTTATTAACAAATTACCCTACTGCACTGCTAAAGTTATAAAATGTCTGCTCCTTGTGGGTTTGGGGCACACTTTAACAATAGTTGAATACAAAATAGATAAATCAGCCAATACCGTTCATGCATTAACGTCATGGAATATAAGCACTTCGATAATAAACTGACTTGATGGATGCCAGGAAAAAGCATAACTTTACATTAAACTAATATTCACAGATGAGTTACACATGAAGCATTACATTTCTTTTTCAGAATATCCCCCGCCCACCCCCCGTCCCCCCCCCCCCGTCCCCCCCACCCCATGTGAACACCTACACATCTGAACATCTGATTGGTTTTGTTAGGGCTGGCATGAAGAGGGTAACATGTTTTACATGTGGGAAATAATATTTTCCCCAATTTTTTTTGTTTTTTTGTTTATGTTTTCATATTCCTTCATTATCCTTCTCAATTCAATAATTGCCTAACGTATCCACCACTCAAATTGCATTCACATTTTCACTATACTAATTCACCACTAATACTTTATGGGTTCCAGAGTAGTGTGCTTTTCGCAGAAAAAGCACTTCAACGCCCCGTCAGGGATAGTAAGCAGTATATAAATCCAATTACAAAACAATACAAAATAACGCATTACTTTACAATTTTCAGAATATGGGGATGCTTTGACAAGTAGCAGTTACGTCTTCCTCAAAATGCTGCTCTCTAAAATTGCGACTTAGTTGCACTAAAGAGTCAGGTGATGTCAGGCTTAAGAAGAGATACAGTGATGCAAACAAAGTTTTACTGTTGGTGACCCTCAACTGTTTAGCTCTAAGACCCCCTGAAGTCAGAATGTAACCTGGTGACTGCTCACATCACTTCAATCAGCACAAGCTAGGGCTGACAGCTGGAAGTTAGCTGTGGTAGTTAGGTTCCTGTCACCATGCACAATGAACAGGTCATTTAACCCTCTGGAGTTGACAGAAAAATATAGGCTAAGTAGCAGGTACAATGGAGACGATAGTTAGACAAAACAACGATGTCTTTATTGTGAAGCTTCTTCTTCACAAGAGAATTATGGAAGTGTCATTTTCCCATCAAGACACGTCGGAGTTATACTGTAGATCACTTACATGCATAATTATGGGATTACAAGAGAATTCCTAGGTGCTGTTGAGGGCTACTAAACAAATTAGGTAATTAGGTTGACTTATGTGGAAAGAGTTCAGGTCTAGACGTGAAGTATTATAATAACTGATGCTGCAGCAATGTACTCTTTGGTAGACACATACACTAACAAATGAAGGCGGTCTATACACATCTTCATAACAGTGTGGTAATGCCCCACAGCAAGCCAAACCTGTTGGTAATGAATAAGTCCAGAATTTTTTTTTTCAGAAGTGAAGTCACAACAAGGTACATGGGAAGCCAATTGGAAAACGTCAAGATTTCCCCCGGTTAATCCTTCTTCTAATGTTTCATCTTCAAGATCTTCACTGACTACTGGATGTACTCCCATGAGAATCTTTATATTTTAGTATATATCATTGGACATGCGCACCTAATCTTATTCTGATGGTGCTATGGGGGTTTTCTGGCTAATGACCCAGAAAATGTTGAAATTTTCCTGCTTTGGGATATCACCTGCAATGTGATATCCTCTGCCATACTTCCATACTCTTTCTTTCAGAATTAGGCACGATTTATTTTATTCCTCTTTCTTCAAATGCACCTCTTAAAATGCCTTGAGGAGAAACTGTTTTAGAAAATATGGTATTTTGACAGAGACATTTGTACTAATTTATATTCACTCACAAAATTAGCAAAATCCCACTACGGAAATCTTTATTCAATGATGGCTATACCACTATATCTAAAATTGATTATTTTGGCTGTAAACTTTGAAGAATCCACAAGGATGTGAGCGAATGCTTATGGAAAATAACCTGACTCCTCTTGCAAACAGTTCATGGTAAGTGACCAGCTACACCAATGGGTGCTTTCTTTGGAAAATAAACATTATAATAAATACTGGATTACCAAGGCATTCCTTTCCGAGGACACAACATACACTCTTTGGGTCAAGTATTATTTGGCTTCACAAACGTCAAGTACTATGTATTATACTGAGAATCACAATTAACCTTTTGATGCCAAGAGACAGAACAGGCAGACAAAATCTGTTTCAGAGCTCAGTGCCATCAGCAGTAGTTAACAGTCAAGTGATGTCTAAGTTTCATGATCAGATGAGACTATTAGTCAGCCTTCCTACAGTCCCACCTCCTTCCTCGCTCTCTCCCCTTCTCACTATTTCACTCACTGTCTTTCCTGCTTTATTTATCACCTGGTGTGGGACTTAAAATATATCAAAGGTACCTGATGGGACGCAGCAGGTTAACAGCATGGTTTTGGGGGTCAGTTTCTGCATACAGGAGAGTAATAACATAAAATTCACTAAGTATACACCTGTAGACACTTTGCTACTGGTGATGAGACAAGGCACTACACAGTGTCTGCAACATATGTTGAGCATGGTACTTAAAACAATTAAAAATCACACTGCCATACATTATATTTCCACTGAAGAAACACAATCTGCATATTAATCAGATTTGTATTGTTACCATACCTCCACCCTGCTTACTAACAACTATCTCAAACTATCACTGTGTAGATATCCTGTGCTAGCTACCGTCATATCCAATCTGAATGTCACAGTAATGGTTAGTCCACTTAACAATCAGGTTGAATTGATGGTAAGAGAAGTTGCAGGAATTGAGGTAATCTCCCATTGACTATAGAAATAGTATTCATTGGCTTTAAAGGAAAGTGTAAGTAAAATGTGATCAATTCATTTGAACTATTTTACCACAAAGGCACCTTCGCACCACTGCTACTTACTTGCCTTCCCATCGGTTCTTCTGGTGGGATAATATATTTGGCCTGATTTCCCTACCACCTATCTTTATACCTTATGACAATGCTGCTAACTATCGGATTTAGAGATGAGAAGTACAGCTTGGAGGTTGGTAGCATGTTTGTAGCGAACAGCGCTGCAATTCAGCAAGTGCCGCCCTCAAAAGTCCTCCTTTACCTGTTGCTTTACTCATCAGGGGAATCCTGATGTTGGCCATACAAATCTGGTAGAGGTGCATCTTCAACACGACATAGATGTTGGGTGCATTACTACTCGCCTACAGCAGAGGTCTCTGCGACAGCCTTGGATTTTCTACTATGGTTGTTATGTAAGTATGTGATATGCTTTGGGTAAATCAGCTGGCTGCATCTTAATCATCAAGTGATACATGCTGACTGCCTCTAACCACTGCCACTTAGAACTGGTGTCAAATACAGCCTTCCAGCATGGGACCAGTGAGTAAAATAATCCTGGTAGAGACAATTCACAAATGCTATAATTGAACCAGAGCTCAATGTGAGCATGCTATTGCCAGAACTTGCATGAAAGATCTATTCGGTCCAATGTTTGTCTACACAGAAAGGCTTATGGACACTGGACCAGCCGGTTGTATTTTTATAGTAAGGGTCACCACCACTTGTTTGCCACACGGTGATGACTTTTACATCTCAGGAATAGAATGAACACATTTGTGAAGGCAGTATATGACACACTTCTACAGAATGGAAAGGTCTGTTGCATCTATAGTACCACAGAGCCTATTTCAAGAGCAAACTTTAAAAGAATCTGCATTGCACCACATTCAAAATCTTATCAAATTTGTAGTGCCTGAGCCGATGCTGCCCTGAGCTAGCCACCCTTAAATGATCCATATGTATGTACCCTCTTATTCATCCTTCGGAATTGTAACACTACCTTTAGTGCAGTGAAACATGGAGCTAAATTTGATATTGCACCAAAATTGTCATGTTACAAATGTAAACAACAAATGATGTCACATTTTCAAATATTATCATGCATAGCTGTTTTCAATGCACAGAATGCGGAAGTAACCACTACAAAAACAGAATTCCACACTCTGAAGTGCCCATCTCTATGGAATGGTGTAGTGTAACAGCCCACTATCAGTAAATTCTGCGATTTTACTAATCCTTGGTGGATTATCTCAACGTGAACAGGGATATTGGACTGATAGCGACTGCATAGATATGGCGGGTCTTAATTAGGGTTGGGCGTAGTTTGTGAAGTAGCATTTCGCGAAGCTACGCGAAGTGCACTTTGCACTACGCGAGCTACGCGTAGCACTATGCGGACCGCGTAGTAGCATGTTTCGCACTGTGCAAGATGCCATTTTCAATGATGGCACAGTGCGGACAAGCATCCGGCACTGTGCAATCATTGAAAACGGCATCTTGCACAGTGTGAGCTGTAGTTTTCTGCCGCTCGAGGAGATTTTTACCGAGTGGCAGCTTTCTCAACGCGGACTGGTAGTTTCTCATCGCGAGCGGTCGCGAGCATACGCGACCACTCGCAATGAGAAACCAGACCTCCCTGCGTTGAGAATCTTGCAGGGAGGTTTATTTTCCATGCTCGCTGATGTTGCTGATCGTGAATGAGGAAAAAGTCTTGCCAGGATGTCATTTTGCTTGCTCGCGGTCGCCAACTTGACGTTGAGGACCGCGAGCAAGCAAAAAATTACCGCTGCACTACGCTACGTGTGTTTGCACTGTGCTACGTGCAGTTCGCGTAGTGCGAAGTTGCGCAAACTACGCGAGCGTATCGTAGTGCTTCGCCCAGGCCTAGTCTTAATGGGATATTTAGGTAATTTCCACATTCTGCTTAGACATAGCTTCAGCCGTGTTACAACTAGGAGTTTAAAGCATCAATCGTCGTCCTCTGAAGTTGTTACTGACTGCAGCGGTGAAGCAAAAAGTATTTTGCAATAAGTATTCATACAATTAAATATGGATGGATGTCAATATATATTATTGAGTTGATTCTTGGGGTACTACAAAAATATATTTTGTGCACAAGTAACAACTATTCAAGCTTCCACTTTGGGTAGTGCATGCTTACTTATAGTGGGACACAGGGGAACGTAAAATTAGTTTCGATCATGATTTTAACACCCAATATCTAGTAGTAGTAGGAGTAGTAGTATAAAAACTTCGGCCACACAACGATAAAAGTATCCAACGCAAATACATTTAATTCTGTACATAACACCCAATATATAATTAATAGAAAGAATAATGCGGTCTTTAACATAATGGTTAATGCTCAGCACCGTGTTTTAATAAACGGCACCGTCCCCAACGTCCTATTTTCATATTTCTTGGAAAAGTTAGTCAAAGCAAGAATGTTTATGTTTTGAATTTAAAAAATCTAAATTCCAGGGTCACTTTCAGTGGGAGGATCTCAGGAAGTTCATCCATCAAGCAGATTGTGTAACTTCTTTGGCACACTCCATTTGTCAATGAAATATTGACCATATTCTTCTCTATTAAAGCTAGGAATGGGAGGCAAAGATCAAATCTCACAAAGGTCTGACTGGAACAGAATATAGGCCTGGGCACCAAATAAAGTTTGACTTCTATTACCTAACAAGATAGCTAAAAATGTGGCCCACATATGCAAATAGGGGCACGTTTGAGCTTGAAAATATGCGCTGTTTTGATGTTTTTCAAGGTCTAGAAAACTTCATGAATTTTTTCTTGTTATGGGAAATATTTGTGGTAATATCAGAGAAAAATGGCAATATCGGGGAAATGAATAGTAAAAACCATCTCACCAGACCATAAAACAGGCCCACACACTGACCTGTCAGACCAGCTCTTCCGGCACTGATAAGTAAGGGTGGGCGGGCAGCTACGCTCCGTGCACGGAGTGTGCGTAGTGCCGGATTCTACGCATTTTGCGTAGCAGGCGTAGAATTCGGCACTACGCACGCTCCGCAGACGGTGCGTAGCTGGCCGCCTCCCTCCCGCCCTCCCTAAATCCTTTCATTTAAACGTTAGTAAGAATTAAAAGGCACTTACCTTGCCCGCCGCTGCCCGCCGCGTCTCCGGGGCTCCCTCTCTTCATCTGCGCCGTCTTGTGTACTAATGCGCATGCGCGGGCGGCCACGCATGTGCATTTCTCACGAGAAATGCGCATGCGCGGCCGCCACGCATGCGCATTAGTACACAAGACGGGGCAGATGAAGAGAGGGAGCCCCGGAGACGCGGCGGGCAGCGGCGCGCAAGGTAAGTGCCTTTTAATTCTTACTAACGTTTAAATTAAAGTATTTAGGGCGGGCGGGAGGAGGCCTGTGGTGCGTAGTGGGGCTACGCGGAGTGCAGAGGTGGTCGTAGTTTCTCACCCACTTCACGTAGCTCCGCCAAGCCCCACTACGCCCACTACGCCCAGGGTTACTGATAAGCCAGTTCGACTCTGAATCTCACAATAGTTTTAAAGCGGACTATAACCAGGTGCCAGCTGCTCTTATGAAATATTTCTAGCCATTATCTAAAGTACCCTCCCAGCAGTGGCGGCTCCTCCACTAAGGTGGAGGAGTGATGCCCCACTGAGCAATTTTAAAACGGAAAAATGAAATGATAATAATGCCATGTTATTATTTTATTTAACTGTACTGGCTCACAGCCACAGCCACTGGAGGTAAGAGCGATGGGGCGGTGGGGCCAGGTGAGAGGGGATTTTGAGAGACGACTACAAGGGAAAATTAATTAATTACTTAATTTCCCCTTGTGGTCGAATCTTGAAATCTCCCCTCACCCGGCCCGACTGCCCCACCGCTCTTACCTGCAGCGGCCGCGGCTGCTTGCTCAGTTGGTTGGGGGCTGGGCTGTTTAGAGCTGGGGGAGGAGTGGTAGGCACTTCCTAAGTGTGCACAACATTTTGGCCGGACTTCTCAGGCAGGCCAAACAGTCGTGCATGCTTTGCATGTTCTCCACCCTGGCTGCATTTCAGCCTGGGTGGAGAACAAGGACAGCCTCCCGGCCCCTGTCTGAGCACTGAACCTCGGCACTCAGACCAATAACAATGCTGATGTAAGACAGTGCTGTGACTGGTCAGGGGAGTCTGGGAGGCTGTGTGCTTCCTGATTCCTGCTGCCCGGGAGAAGAGAAGAGGATGGAGGAGAGGCGGCGGCCGTATCCAGGTAAGTGTTTTTTTCTTGCCACCGCTCCACCCCCTACTCCCCACCCTCATTTGATAGCAGCGGCTACTGCCTTTCATTACAAATAATGGCAGCACATTTTTAATGGGATAAGCTCACTCTGTGGGGTTGTTTCTCAGAAAGATAAAAGTGGAAGAGGAAGTTGTCTTTTTTGTTGCAGCACGTGTCACATCAAAAAAAAAGTGATAATATTTGCTGAAATTATTTCTCTGTGTTGAATGGAATGATTTTTGGGTTGTTAACTTTGCAACAAAGTGTTTTGTGAAATAAATGATAGCACAGATGAAGTGCAGGAGAGAGGGTGAGAAGAAAAGAGCGAGAGACGTGTATGTGGCACATTGTTCAAAAATCATAGATCTAGTCACACCTGGTAGCAGATGTGAAGCTTTTTCAAACGTTGCAGGAAAAAAAAATCAATAATGTTGATATACATTTGTCCTCATCAGCCAGAGTGAGAATACCATTTAGCATCAGCCTCTAAACAGAGGTACTGGACAAACATATTACCCCACTGAGAGGCAAGCATGTTTCCCCTTGAAGGTCTATAATGTCGGTAAAGAAGAACAAACATTGGTAAATGTTGTTTACCTGTTGAACGCACAAATGCTCATCACTTTAAGGTCTGCCCTTTTAGCTCTGCCACTGATGAGACAATGTATAAAAAAGGAGTGTTTTATTCATACAATGTGAATAAACTGTGAGATAATTGAATGTACATTTCAAATGTAAAATAGTCATTATTGTATTTCAATTGAAGCACTACACTGAGGCAGAATGATACACCAGACAAACAATAGCATGAGGTGAGGTGGTTATACTCCTTTGGGTGGAGCCAAAGCTCAATCTAGGTGTATTTTAGAGAAACCTAAAAAGTGGCATTTGGTAGAGAAGGGGGTTCACCAGTGAGAAACAGGGAACAACCTGGGCCCAGAATTACTAACACTTTGCACAATCACAAAGTCATAGAAAGTGGCCAAAAGCAATGCATTGTTATTTTTGTTTCGCTATCAAATGTCTATTGTGCTGGAATGCTGCCTTTTTTCAGCGCAAGGAGCATTTTGCACTTCTTTGCATTGCTGTGCATCACAGAGGCGGTTCTGGGGCATTACAGTCTAAACACCCATACTCTTTAATGCTAAGTCCCACCTACTAAGATATCAGACCTACTTGGTACCTAAAACGAATGCCTTCTTGAAAAAAAAAAACATGCATTGCATGCGTGCTGAAGTATAATGCATGGGATCATTTTATGATTGTCTAGACGCAGGAATTTGTTCGGGAAAAGAATGCTTCCAATACTAATCCTATGCTAGACTGTGCACACACACCTCCACAAGGTTGTGTCTAACCTAAGGCAGCAATTAGAGAGTCAGCACACAAGATGGTAGCTGGCCAGTCTTATCGGATGTGGTTTGGCTTTGCTTTCACCTTGCACTAAGCTGAGCAGCAAATGTAGTTGCTCTTCTGTGTTCTGTTAAAAAATAGTAAATCTTCCTCTTGCTCTCATTCAAGGTCTGCATGGCAATAATCATGAAGACGCAGTGCGGGTGACCTTCCAGTGAACATATGCTCCTTCATAAATACACTTCACTTAGAGAGTGAGCCAGTGGTATAAACAATACAAATCTTTAATTTGACAAACCTTGCCAAATTGTTTATATAATGACCCAAAAAATACACATATAGTTTCTAATGACCCAGGCATTTGCTCTTGCATGTAAGAATATGATCCCACTGCTTCTACAAAAACATTTATTTTGTGGTGCTAGATTCGATGTGTCATTCTATTGTTATTTTAATTTCACTGTGATGTCATCTTTCTTCTCTGTACTGTTCACAGTCATCAGACGCACCTAGGGATGCCACCAAGTTCAATCTCATCAACACACCATGAGCCCCCAGTCTTCTGCAGTTATTTTATGAAATAATGCATTCTGGGTGATGTAGTCTTACAGTGAACCCACAGGGCTAACAAATATGATCCCACTGGTGTATAGAAGCCGAGCCACCATTCCACACACGGCTGGAAGAAGATCGTTCTCCTACTTCGCTGTGAAGACCTGGAACTCCCTGCCTCTGCACTGCAGGCAATCACCATCACTACCGAAATTCAGGAAGGACTTCAAGACCTGGCTCTTCAACTGAACTGCAGATCCACCCCCCTCTCTGTGCCTTGGGACCCTCACGGGTGAGTAGTCATGCTTTATAAGAAACCTAACAGATTGATTGAGCCCAGGACGCAAATCATGTTTTCCTGGCGACATAAAGTGAGATGGTAACACCAGTACTATGTAGCAATATAACAGGGTCAGAGGAGCAACTAGAGTCAAATTTCAGGGGAGGGCTAAGAAAAAATTTCGGGGGGCTGATGCTTCAAGCAAAAGGCACAGTGGAGCTGCAGGGGCTCTAAGCAGAGGGGTGGGGCATCAAAGCCTACTTAACAAGCAAAAGTTCTTTAAAAGACCTGTGAAGTACTCGGGTGCGGCTGTGTGTGTGCCCAGGAAGCTGTCTCATCCCGGGCTGCCACACACAACGGAGGGGGCTGAAGCCCTTTGAGTCCAATGGGCGTTGTGCGTCTAAACAGGGTTCACATTGACTGTCGACGCAGTATTTGAGAAAGACCATACTATTGTAACACATTCACCTACACAATCATTTGTTGCATTCAGATCACCAAAATCGTAGATAGCCTCATTACACACTTTCGTTGTCTCATTTTTCACTCTTTCCACATTGACAAAACCCTAGTTTGTTCAGTCATAAAGTGTAACTCTCCATGAATGTGTGTTTGAAAACTATCACACAAACAAGAAAGAAAATCACAAGGCTAATAGAGTGAAATACAAATTTTTGCACTGATGTACAAACAGCGATTCCACAAGTTGTTCTCACTCATGCCACACATATATTTTATTGAAATTAAAAATTACAAAGTGTTACCTGCAAAGTTATGGACGCCTATTAGACAAGATTTTGTTTACCCGAAGATCTCACCAAGTTTTCGAAATCAGTGCTGGTATTTTCTTTTCAAACTACTGATTTTCGAAAAACAATTCACATGCAGACGTGTACCAGGGCAACTGCTCTTTTCGCAAACCGAAGGAGACGCTCAGCTGTCAACAATTGAGACTTTGAACTCGCACCAGTTGTTTTTTCTAGCCCCCATGAAAAGGAAAGTAAATACCCCCAGAGAGAAACTCCCAGGAGCCTGGCATTCCTGGCATGGCTGCTCTGTTTACGGCAACTCCCACCTAGAGCACTAAGGAAGCAATCACCGGCTGTCATTATTTGACGACGGTCTAGGTTTGCCAAAGACAGGCACAACTCCTTCAAGGGGGCAGCTGAGTCAGAACTGCATGAGTGCGCCTCCCTGGGGACATCCATAGTGCTTAATTTTACACAACAAAAACGCCACCCCTGTGTTTCTAAACATGGAGTCCTTCTATAGGCAAGAATGGAAAACCGCACAACTGTTCAAGGGAGAGGATAGTGTTCAATTGTTCTAGGAGAAAAAGGATCTTAGTAAAGTAAAGCATCTTTCCTACCTGGATTATCTGAAGAATTAAATAAACATTCTTATTGGATTCGGTACAAGTTCTCCCTGTTTGACCCTACACTTGCTTTAAGAGTTTGTGATTCAACACTGTTTTGTGCATCAAATATATCTATATATTAATAATACTGAAGAAGCTGCTTCCACTTATTTTGTGTGGCAAAGACTATTCTATTTTAAGCGAGCATAGCAGTGCAAAGTGTGAGAGAAGGGAGTATGTTATCAGTTCTCATTCATGATAAAGAAAGATTCAGAAGAAGCCTTTGCATTTCAAAAACCATAAATTAAAAGGAACATGGTATAGCGTCAAACTAATTAATTGGAGAAGAAGGGAGAACATCTGTTTATAAAATCTCAGATTATATTGATTCGTGTGGCTATTGGGCTTTAAGGTGGAACCCAGCTATATGTTTCTAGCTAGGATCCACCTTTCATTGCCACCTCTGTAGAGTGTTTCTCTATGGTTGCTTATGTTCCCTTTAAGTGGGGATGTAGTCTGGCAGTTTGGGCTGGAAAGTTCCTATTGGAGAAGGACACATTCTTATTTAAATACACCTGGAGCCCTATTATATTTTGTGCCCTAGGAGAGCACCGAGCATATGCGCCTGCTTTGTGTACCCCAGGGCACAATGGTATTACAGAAGGGGATGCAGACGCATCCGCTTCTGTAATACTGATAGCATTGGCATACATGTAGCATCAGAACTATCATGACAGGGAGTTCACTAATTTGCATGGGTGCGTGACCACACGCAAATGAAGGAATTGCTTGGCCAGTACACCTGTGCCGTATTATGGACGTGTTAGAGAAAAGGGTGTACCCAAAATCACTGGGACCTGGGTGTAAGGCAGTATAGAAAAAAGTGTCACAGTAAAATTACATCAACCAAAACAATATAGTTAGATAATAACAAATGAATCAAAAAGGAAATTAAATAATGTTCAAGTGTTATTTAATCACACTGAATATATGCTGCAGATTTTTGAAAAAAAAACAATGTACAAAAGACATAAAAACCATCACATGGGTAGAGAGGGGAAGGGGCAGTGAATTGAGTGAGGTTGTGAGGTAAGTGAAAGATATTACTAGAGGTTATCACAATCAAATTGTTGGGCATGTTATTCAATGCCACACATTTCAAAACAGAGTCCATATCACAGTACACGACAATATACAGCTATGTAAAACAGAAGTCACAGTGCGGCATGCGCTGTTGGCGTTACTGGCATCAGTGGTGTGTCGAAGATGGTTTTTATGTCTGTTGTACATTGTTTTTTCAAAAATTTGCAGCATACGTTCAGTGTGATTAAATAACACTTGAATAACCCCCCCCTTCCCAAGACGAGTATTAATTTCTTCCACTCTGCAATAAGACCGATATTTCCCAGATATTGACATTCCATTAGTTATGAGTATTTACATTGAGCATACCATCCATTTGTCCCATAGGATAGATAACTATCTCTTCCTCTCATCTATTAAATACTGCTACTGTTATAGATGTGTTGGCATACATCTCTATAGATCTATAGGATGATATATTTACAGGGCATACTACTGGAATATGAAATTTTAAATATTGTCCCATAAAAATGCCATGGCCAGAATATTCATCACAAAAATATCATGAAGGTAAGTATATAAAGATAAGTGCAGATTTACTATACTTAACTCCACACATATGTACACTGACAATATGCACACATCATCAAGGTACATAGACTATCACTATTGCTTTTTAGCAGCACAAGAAATAACATGAACTCAATATACCATGAAATGTAAGCTTTCACTGCCACCAAATACTCCAAGCCAGCTGACGCTTATCATCATAGATGATACTATAAGCAACTTTGTGTGTGCTTGAAAAGTGGTCATTTTGAAGTTTTTCAAGCACCACATTGTGGAGGATAATAGATTACGGCCATCACATAAGCCTTTTCTTTTCCTAAGCATTTTTTAAGTCATCATTTATGCATAAATCAAGTATTTTATAGCCGGATTCAGAATCCTGTCAGCAGAATGGTCTCAAAGGCCCAGGAGAAAAGGTCAGGAGTGACTCCTCTGTTGGGGCGGAGGAGCGTCGCCCCACTTAAATTTCCCCAAAGATGAAAAATAAAATAGCATTTCACTATCATTTTATTTTTCATCCTCCTGTCCTGAACAGAGCGTCAAGATGGGGGCAAGGCTGTTGCTGAATGACAGCAGCATCTGATTTTGCACTTTTCAAAGAGCGCATGTCCCTTTGGCCAGCCGTTTTGCGATGGCCAGCCACACTTGCGCATTTTGAAACCTATAACCCAGCTATCTTAAGACAACTGGGTTAGAGTAAGTGCAGACTCAAGAGTCCCCGGGAGCAGTGAGGAAGGCCGCTCCCTCCAATCAGGGCACTGCTCTAACAGCATGAGAGCAGCGCCAGGATTGGTGCTCGCGCTGCATCCAGTTCCTGAGAAGCGTTCCGGAGGACGTTGGTTCAGGTTTTGCACGTGCGCCTGCCCCCCTCCCCCAATAGATACCAGCCCCCACTAGAAAAGGTTGGGTTCTTATGTAAGCCAGCAATGCAGAGATCTAAGGAAGCGCAGGAGCACGTGCAGTCTCTCGGGAAAGAAGAAAGGGTATATTTTGTCATCTCAGCAGCACCAGGGTCGACCCTTCACGCTTTATACACACTAGAATCACACAATTGCCTCTGATACATGAAAAGAAATAGTCTGGGAGGGATTTCCGATCAGCTCATGCAAAGCAGGTGGGTGACTGTTTGACATTGTCTTTTTCAAAATGAAAGGGAAGAGAATTCTTTCCTGAGAAGTGATGGCACCCACGTGATGCGTGAAGGCTAGTATGTCTCGCTTTGTATCCTACTAACAGTGGGTGAAACTGTGTAGCATCAACAGCACAGGAAAGCAAGTGTAATGCTCAGACTAACAAAAAAAAAACAAGATCCGAGGACTCCATGTGTGAAGTCGAGCTTTCTGCCATTGCCTCGCGCCGCCGCCGAACCTCTCCAGCGAATGCCACCACCAGCTGCAGTGTATTCTGCTGCGGCGCGTGGCACTCAACCGAGGCACAAAAGATGTCTCCTGATGAATATTGTGATGAGCACGGAGACAATTCCAACCAGTGTGGAAACGGGCTGTGAAATTAAAACGCCTCAATCAGACGCAGATGGCAAGCCAGCCTGTTGGTAAACTCCAGCTCCCGCCATCCTGAGAGAGCGGCCAATAAATCGACCAGCTCCCGGACGTGCAGGGACTGAGCTATTTTGATACCAACCAACCGAACATGAGAACAATCCTCGCGTTACGCTTACAGGGAACGCGAAACCCTATACCTTGCCTTCTTGGGGGCTTCTGTCTGCCACGGCAGAGATACAGACCGGCCTAGATTTGTGCCTAGCAAGAATTTAAAACATCTGCAAATAGAAGACTCCCGCAGAGCAGCGAGAGCCAGAAATGATGCTTCAGCATGTGGGAAATCAATGAAGCAGCCATTCATAACAGCACTTTTGTGCTGCAGGATTATCATTTTTTCTATTAGTCAAAGCCAGCAGATGAGAAGGAATTTGCTCCACAGCTCCGCTAGTTTCATTTAAGCGGAGAGGGTGAGTCGTGTTCCAAGGGCTTCCTTAATCATTTAAGAATGGCTAAGTTGTGTCAGACTTAGAACCGCCATCTGTTTGGCTGCATCTCTCCTGGAGGATGGAACTAAGAAGTCGGCGCAGGGAGGAGAAGGGCTTAGAGAACAGAAGGTTTGCATTCTTTGACGGCTCACAATTAGGCATGTTTGCTGGGGCTCCAAGGAAGTGTTTGACAGTGTCAGTCAGACATTCCTCACCCGCAGACCCGCGCATGCTGCGCTTGAAAGAATGCGTTTTTAATGAACATTGTTTTTTTTTTTACTGTAGAAAATGAATATTAGAGCATGGAATGGAATGTGAAGGATAAGATGCTAATCAAATTGCAAGAAATGCATTCTGCAACTGCTCTTCCGTTACCGACTCTACGCAATCTGCTTGACAAGTCAACATGGCATACAGTGCGTGCACAGATAAACACTCGCACAGAAAGATACCACACACTAACACACTAGGGGCTGCAGCGGTGCAAGGTTCCTTCTTATCAATTTGGTTCACAAAAGTGCCTACCTGTCAGCTCACACAGTGCCACAGTGTGGTACATGATATCGCTACCATCAGAGGGTCTCCTGGTGAGGAGCCGATATCACACGGTGGCAGGGAACACGAGCCGAAAACCGCTGTAAATAGTGGGTTTCCAACTCGTTTTCCGAGGCTTTGAACTGCTGACATCCATTAAGGAGTGTGAAAACACCCCAGGACAACGGCACCAGTCGTAGCAAGCTTTTTTGGGGGGAATAAAGGTGCTTTGGATCCAGGTGGGGTTCAAAAGTGCCTTGTAAGTACTCAGCATGAGGCCCCACCCCCTCCACACATGGTGAGATTATTCTTCAAGTTGGCACGTATGATAGTGGTTTACAAGTTGTTGAAACTGAAGGAGATCATGTGATATTTTCTGTCCCTCTGATACTTTTTGCTTCCTTGCAATTTATTTTCTGTCTCAACCGAAATGTGAGGCCTGTGTTTTTTAGGCCGGGCCATGAATTTTGCTCCGTTCGCACAGTTTGCAAGTTTTCTGCACTCCGCGGGGCTCGTGAATGCAGAAAACCCCACTTCGCGATGTGCGAAGGGAGTTTTTTCCCTACTTGCGATCAGTAAGTTCGCGATCGGGAATAGTAAGCTTGCGAGTGCGAGCCGCTGCTCGGGTAGAATTTCTACCTGGGCTGCAGGAATTCCTTCCCCAAACTGCAGTTTGCACTGCACTCCACCACTCAAGGAACTTTGCAGAGTATTTTTGTAACTTCGTGAAGTTCCGCATAGCAAAACTCAGGGAACTACACCCAGGCCTAGTGTTTTTCTCAATTAAGGTGAGTTTACATTTTCATGATCAGCAATTCACCGGAGTATAGCGATAGTTATGTTATGAGTGAGGCTATTACCTTAGAAAGGATCACTGTGTATTAAAGGAAGAATTATCATGGTATGCACTTTTATAAAATATCACCTTTTTAAGGCATAGGATGCTTTAAACATTTACTTGTCCTGTGAAAATATCCACTTGTCTCTTTTGGAAACAAGCTCTAATGTGATAAATTTGGGAGGCATTCTCAATATATCAGATCTTTTACAAAAGCCTCCCTCTGAACACCAGTCTTGAAGGTGACGCTGAACCACAGACAAGTGCATTCACTAATGAGCAAAGCTCCTGGCTGCTCACATCAGCAGCACACATACAATTGGACACCACACCTGCAGGTTCCATGCTGCCCAGAGGGACACCCACTGCTTGCCTCTGCCATCGCCGCACCCACCAAGCAGAGAACGCGGAAGCTTGACAACATAGGTTAAACGAAGCACCAATAAAGTCTCCTGGCACCACCTCCACCGGTGGACTGGGGATGCTGCAATCTTGCTCCGCAGCCTGCAGTACTGCAACACTGCAATAAAACAGCTTCAGTTCTCACTGCATGCAGCAATAACACACCCCACAGCCAAGGAGCCAACAGGCAATGCACCGTGAGGGAGCATCCCCTTGGTACCAACCTACATGATAAGTGGTGAAGTTCTATGCAGATTGAAGAGTGGGAGAACCAGCAGCAGCAAGGCAAAACCCCACCATTGGGTGAAACACTCTCCAAGCTTGTGTAACCCACCACAGCCATACACCTATGACCCAGCACTCATGGGCAACAATGACAAGGCACCAGGCAGGAGCCAAACAGAAACGTGATGTAAAACTACACAGCAGCATAACACAATGCAAAGAAGCAGATCTTGATAGCCAACCAGTAACTGGAGCAGCAGTAATGCATGGGCAAGCTAGAGAGACCGATAAGTGTAACAAGTCAATATACACATAATTCATGGCCCTAACAGGTGCCCAGCAGCCCAGGGAATGCTAAACACATGCCCCTCCTCACCTGCCGCACCGCAAGCAGGAATAGAGAGGACCTACTGTGCAACAAGGCTGCACCAGGGCACCAAGAAAGGCGCTCCCGGTCCGCAAGCTCCACAGATGCCGAGCCAAGGGAAACGTGGAAAGTCTTTTTCCCCAAAAATTGACTATCGCACAAGAATGTGTCACAAAAAATCCCCCCCCGAATACATTCTGTGATTCCAGATGAGAGCTCAAGAAGTCTAAGGAGACGCAGCAGAGAAAAGCAAAATGGATGCCAGGGAGTCATTCCATCTCCCCAGCAACCAGAAACATTCCCAGCCACCCGAAGGGAAGAACCACACTTCCATACCCAGAAGACGAGATACAAGGAGGAAAGCACTTGCTCAAGCCAGTTGCAAGGCAAACTGGCAGCCGTGCAGGGTACTGGACTGGCAGCCCTCCAGACATACCTCCTCACATGGAGGTCTATGCAAACTCCCCACCAAAATCTGCCATCCTTGCCAACCCCGGCTGGAGGAAGGCACCGCAGACCTCCGGCCTGGTAACAGAGCTGTATTTTATTCCACGGAGATCTTGCTTCATGGCAAGCAGAAGCTGAACACCTCGTGGCCCTGGGGGATCAAATTCAGATACCTGAAGCCACCCGATGGGGAGCACTGAAACGAGACACCCACGACACTGCTGCAAGCAGATGCATGCCTCCCCGAAAACATCGGCACCGTGCGGCACACCGGATCCAGCCCAAATCAAAGGAGCATGTGCACAGCGCCTGCCCATTGTTTGATTGGAGCATAAAAGGAAACAGGAAGTAAGCAGAGGGAGAGGTATTTTTATCTGTGAGAAAGGATTGTGATTGGAGGCACAGGGGCCTCAATGAGTGAGTCATCACAGTGAGAGGGATGAAGGGGTAATGTTTGTTAGGAGCACAGCATCAGGCCAAATGCTTTAAACTTTTAGTGAATTTCTGAAAGTTGTTAATCTGCACCAATGCCAAAACTTGCAACTGCAAAGCACTATTTGCGACTTTGTTTAATTTGGGTACCTAATTTATTTTTGTGTTGCTCATAATGCTGTCCGTAATGGCTTTGCATTGATTCTCCATTATTAATCCTAATATTACCATGAATTAAACATGCATTACTAAATGTTGTATCATGGAATGAAAGTTGCACAGTAGTTTGGCAAATATTTTTAAGTAGCAGCTTTTTATGTGAGACATTTTAGTTTGAACTTAAAGACTTTCAAGCCTCCGTTTTGGGCTTCTGCTTGTTTTTGCATATAGACAGAGTATTCTGGGAGACTTTTAAGTAGGCTCAAATTGTTAAAGTTTTCCAACATTTGCACATGTTTTCATATTGAAACCGCTGTTAAAAATGCAAGCTGAGGTTACAGTCACTGCACTTAATTAGAGTGTGTATTCTAATAGTAAAGACTTTGCATTAAAACCATATATAACAGTTTGAACAGGGTTGCATATACGAATATAAATCCTGTCTTACTGCTAACCCCAAAACCAGTCACAGGATACCTGTTTCTAGTCCACGAAGGACCTGTACTTGCAGTTTGGGCTGGACTGTTCCCATGAGGGGCAGAGTCAAACATGATTTGCATATGGCTGGGCCAAAACTGGGGTGCCATAGTGAGAAAAAGAACAATGGATTAAACCCAGATCTGTGATTGAGGGTGAGTGGTTGAAAAATGTCAGCACTCCGTCCATCAACTTGTTGTGTTTGCTATGTTCGCGATAAGTGGCCAAGGGAATGCCCAGAAGTGGGTCCCTTACTCGATGTGCCACTGGATTCAAGCTAGCCGGCCTGGTGAGGGGTGAACCCCAGAAACCAGTCCCAGGATGTTTTTTTCCGGGCCAGGGGGGACCTGGCCTGGCAGAGTGGGCAGGACTGTTCCCATGAGGGGCAGGGCCAAGACTGTTTTGCTTACGGCTGGGTACAAACTGGGGTGGCATAGTGAACAAAAGAACAATGGATTAAACCCAGATCTGTGACAGGGGGTGAATGATAAAAAAGTTTCAGTACTCCGTCCATCATCTAGCTGTGTTTGCTTAGTTGCAAACAGTCATTTTTCACAGATCCAGACTTTGGCACTGTAAATTGGTAAAGAGTTTTTTTATGTAGGCGTTTGGACCTATATGTTTAGAAGATAAAATAAATATGGGCATTTGTTTTCCATGACCCCAAACAGCCACGGCCCGTGGAGGGAGTTATGGTGGGGCAGGAAGGCGGGGCGGGGAAGGGGCAGGGTGGGGGGTGCTAAAAACCGGAGTATGGATAATTGGAGGTAAGTAAACAATTTAATCAATAAAACAAACTTCGTAGCGCGCACTGCCTCGCATTTTGCGATGCAGGGTGTGCTACGAAATTCTTTTTATTTATTAAATTGTTTACTTACCTCCAATTATCTATACTCTGGTTTTTAGCACTCCCGACCCTGCCCCTCCCTCGCCCAGTCTTCCTGCCCTGTTGTGAACGTATCTAGGACCCTAATTAAATATCCCCAATTTATGCCCTTATGTAGTTATAACAAATCATATCTTTATAAAGGCATAAGAATCATTTCCATATTTAGTAATAGCCAATGCAGTCCAAATACGGCAAGGCTACTTCCTTAGACTCCTAGAAAGTACAACGAGTTCTTTAAACAAATCAAACCTCCAGCAAACTGGGAATTCTCCATACTTTTGTTTTGATTTGTCCTAGAACTCCTGCGAGTCTGAAAGAACTGCCAGTTCCTAATGACGGTTCTTATTGACGTCTTATGTCCAACCTTACGTCAAACACGGCACCTTCCAGGTATAAATATACCAGCATTTGCCTTAAGCAACAAACGGTGGTTTGGAGCAGAACGGCTATCTACTTACCCAAAGCCCAGCTGATGCGAGTGCCGAAGGAAGCCGTCCCTCCCATTTGACGCACTGAGAAAGACACTGTCTTTTCTCCTGCCGAGAAAATCCAGCTCCAGTGTTCCCAGTCACCCGCTTGCGGGTGACTGGGAGATCGAGACCTCAGAACGAGATACAAGACCTCCTTCATTCTAAAACCAAGGTATGGAGCTGATTAGACCCTTAGAGAATTCTTGATTCAGATTCTTGGCAAAACTAACTTAACTGAAACTGCGACTCCCTTACTCCTTCCCACGTACTAGGCTTAGGTTAGGTACACTGGGGTAGGCTAATTTAGAAGCACCAGTTGAGTATGTTTAGTCAACTTTTATCATTGTATGCAACTGTATATATTTTATCCGTTTTAAGTATCATATGGCTCAGAAACCATATCAATGCTTTTACAGTATTATTTCATAATACTCCTTTTACTGTACGCACTTTACTTTATGATAAGTATTGCAATTGTGGCAATTCACTTCTCTTGCATGAGAAAGAAGACTGCTCAATAAATAACACCTTTTATTGAAAACGCCTGTCTCTCTATTTCTCTGCACTCTGGTGAAACTAAGTATGCACGATTGACTGAGTGAAATAGCTATCTATTGTTTTCACACGACTCTGGAGATATACTTCTTATTCTGGCGGGAGCAAAGTTGTCATGTTTATGCGGTTGTCAGAAGCTAATCCCTTCTTGTCTAATCAGGGAAGTTAACTCCTCCCTGTTCATTCGAGAAAGTTTCTAGTGACCTCTGAGCTAGCTGGCATAACTAATTAAGTCTAACATATTCAGTAGAGACCTAGTCGACCTCAGTCCTATGTCTAAACTGCCGTTTATGTTATTCCAATGCACAGAGCCTATTGGGAATATAGGAACTACACTACAGCCCCACCGTAACTCCCTCCACGTGCCGCGGCTGACCCCAAAACATGTGATGGGAATTCCACACACCTGAGTATTTCAAAACTGTATATGAAAAACATTTTAAATCTATGCTAAACAATAGTAATGCCTGCTAAATCTGAATGTGATCCTAAGTTGACAGTGAAAACTGTGATACTATGCTTGGTGTTTTACTATATTTCTGTGCATAAATGCTGTACTCTCACCTTGTAGTATATAAAGACCGCTCCATGAAAGTCTTACATTTAGTTAATGAATGTTAAACTTTTTGTCCAAAACAGCATTTTGATGAGGAATGAGAAAGTTTAATTTCTTTGTGCATCTGTAAAAAAGAAACTTCTCACATAAATCCATAACTGATTCAAGGAATCTCCATCAGAATTTAGCATCTTATTAAAGGGCCATTAAAATATTATTTGGTCAAGTGGGTGCATGTATTGTCAGATGAGAGATGCACAAGAGATATTTTACACCGATCTACTGGCTCCCACCCACTCCCTTGGAATGCTTACACCAAGGATCTGTGAGTTAAACTGATTGTATGAATAGGAAGACTCTTAGGAAATCTGACTAAACTCATACTGGATTTTTCAGGAAAGTGGCAGAGAGCTGATTGCAATCCAGGGACACTCTCTTCTCCACTTGTGCAAGCTTCCAAACCAAACCAGAAAGAATGTGGCTGGAGTTCATGGCGCATCTGGATAAAGATAACTGGAAACACTTCCTTTAATGAAATAGGATATCCTGTGTTGCCCTATCTGTTATGTCTAGAAGTCATATTTTAAATTAATCCAATACCATCATAATTCACAGATGCCACTGTGTCAATGAGATCAGGTACTGATTAACCGCATCGCTGCTGCGGTTATTTTTGCGCTGTGCGGCTGTTTTCGATTAACCGCGTTACATGACGAGCTCGGCTCGTCATCCGCACACGTCACCCGTGGCTGATGAAGAGCTGAGCTCGTCATCAGCATCGAAGGGGTTAAAGCTTCATGCATGAATTGTTTTCTGTGCTTCATTATTTTTGCTCTTTTGAGTTCAATAACGTTGTAAAAACTGTGATGCCAAAAATATATGTCCTCCGTAAGTTGCAAATATATTTTGCGCTGTTATAACAGGTTGTGGGAGTAGTATGGCAAAATAAAATATTCATTGGCTTAAATAAAGCCTTAAAATTCCTTTATTTTGTTGGTCAGTGAGTGTCTTATGAACAAACTGCCAATTAGTCATAAGCAAAAATGACGTGGGACACAAGAAAAAGCTGCTTGTATAATACTTAATTTTCATTCAGTTCCATTCAATCTTTTTTGATCTGTGTTCAGCTTTTAATAGTAAAGTACAAATCTATTTCATGAAATACTAGTTCATTTATTATCTACTTAAAACTTCGAGTGTCACATAAAATCATTAATATGTAGATTATAATTAGCATGACATTTTGTGACAAAGGAAGCTTCATTTACCCTTAATCAGACAACGTTTCCTATGTTTGAGCCAACGTTCACAATTAACAAATGAGACTAAGATGTTACCTCACTGACGGGCAATGTTGTTCTGTTGTTAGGATTCACACCTACTCTGCCAGGCTAAAAGGAGATTTTTCTCTACTTCAGCTTAAAACAACATGTTAAAGGAAGCATTGCAAAATGCATATGATATGTACCATAGTAAATGACAATCATTTTCACATAAGTCTCTTTAAAAAAATAGATTTATACAGAGGTTGACAGTCTATTTATAAAAATGTACTGGGTGATAGTTCACAAGTGCAAAGTTCCTTGCAGTCTGTTCCATTTAATTAGATTCTCTCCAAACAGCACACTTTCATACAAACATGACAAACTTGAAATATATTTGCACCAGATGTGAAGAACACCTTCTGAACATAGGAAGGTTTGATTTGGCATACACTATATTTTATATCCACTGAACTACCTCCATTCATGGTCTACATTTTTCAGTTTTTCCTCCATTCTGAAAAGAAGTTGTAAAGGATTACTTGCCACCACCCATTACACATTTATTGTAAGTTACCTTATTGGTTTAATGTTTGCTGTATGTACCTTAACTAAGCTAGCTAGATGAGAAGCCAGATGTCAAAAACGCATTGACCCCATCCCCATTACTTTCCATGTTTGAGGACGTTCATTTTCTGAGATCTGTGACATAACTAGTATTTGTTGTCCTCTACCAATATTCATCCTAGTACTAGAGATTACATCTTTGATGAAGTTCCTAGTTATCACCAACCAAATGAATTGCAATTTCTATTTTTAATAGAACCTACATTTTTAATTGTTCTTGACTGCTGTCCTGTGGAGAGCTTCAGATCTGCCTCTTCATCATATGGTGCAGAGGTTGCTTAGATTGGTTATAGACTGGCTTCACAGCTCAGTTATCATCAGACAATTATGTGTGCATCATTAAAGAAGGGCTTTGGCTCTACTCACATGTTGGGAGGCAGGAGTCCATTTTGATTGGGCAGATGGAGTGTCATTCCACTTAAAAAATGATTTCCCTCCAAACAGATGTGATCATTTTGTTTATTTGTCCAGCTGCCAAAGCATGAATTTCCATGGGCACACACATGACATTGGAATGTAATTAAAGTGTCTAAAATAACTATGGGCCTTATTTAGATGGTTACTCACTCACAACGATGATGGACATCCAGTCCGCCGAAATATAAATCCTACTATATCCTAGGGGGTTTATATTTCGGCGAATGGGTAATCCGTCACCATTGTGACGGAGTAACCCGTCTCTGAAGATCTAAATTAGGCCCTATATAAGTTGTGATGATTTTCTCTGGCGGAACCACAGTTTCGAAGAGGGTAGTCATTAGCCTATACAAATTTTTAGACCTGGCTTGACAGTGCAACCAATGTTATTCTACAATTCTTTGCTGCCACACATATGCATACCTATTCCTTTGCTATTTACTTGTAATGCTCCACACTGCCATATAACATTCCTCTAAAGCCAGACTTATTGCCATTGCCAATGCTTGTATTCTGAATGTATCCTGTTGAATCCAGAGACGGCTCCTGCTGTATGTATGTAGGAGTGCCTCTGCTTTTGAGAACCATGGCACTATAGCTCAACAACCAACTGAAATGCAATGCCATCCACCAAGTTAATTTGCCACATTAAATGTACTATTTTACGGGAAGTACAAATGCCATGTTTTTAATATGATCTTGTTTAAGTTTTAACAGTAATTTATGTATAGGGTATACTTTTAAGGTTGTAATTAACCAAATAAAGTTTTCTTACTGACTGACTGACACATTAAATGCAATTGTCCTTTATGTTTATTAATGTTCTTATTGTTTTTAGCTACCCAGCTAATATAGTTGTTGTTTTACCATAATTTATTAGAAAGGGCATTTTGTATACTATCGCTGAAAAAATTAAGTAACTTCCTATTTTCAGCTTGGGACGAGAGGGCCACATCATTTGAGAAAAAGACTCAGTTAATTGTCTTATTAAGATAAAGAAATCTGCATTTGTTTTGACGGAACTGTAGGTCAGGTGTTTGATAACCTTATAAAAGACACAACATCCTATTAAATTAAAGCAAATGTAGGCTCTCTTATCCTGAAAAACAAGAGAATCACTTTGCCATATTCGCAGATACTTTCCTTAATGCACAGCGGCAGAATAAAGACGGATTAGAAACTGCCCAGAGCGTCCTATCAGTAAAGGCACCAGGATCGAAAGACCTATACAATGAATATCAGGAGGGTGGTAACTGAACGTAGCATACAAGGAGCAGGAGCACCGACTTCTCATTTCAGAGTGTATCTTTCATTTATTGCCCTACTTTATCTAGATTGTAGTCTAGAATAGACAGAGGAACGTAATAGTAGTGGCAAGGAAAAGGTGTGACTGGTGGCATGGTAACGGTTCCCTGAGTAGACATGGAGTTATGTAGACATCATGAATTTTGGAGATACTTGTCTGTCATCACAATTTTACATTCTATGAGATTTTTCTCATCTCTCAGATCTCCTTGCTCACCCAGACCTTCCTGTTGCCTCAGAAACATCCTGTTTCTTCCAACAGTCCTGTTCCCTTAGGTCTTGCTACTGTTTTAGACTTTTCTGTTGCGTTGGATCTTCATGTTCCCTCTTATCTTGTTCCCTCAGACCATCCTGTTCCTTCTGTCCTACATGTTCCCTCAGATGCTCTTGTTACCGCAGATCTTGCTGCTCACTTAGATCTCGCTGGTCTCTCAGGCACTTCAGTTCCATCAGACACTCCTTTTTGACCACGCCATCTTGATCTCGCAGACCTTCCTGTTCCCTCAGATTTTGACATTCTCTCTTTCCTTCCATTTTCTTAGATCTTCACACAGAGTTTCTTTTTCCTCAGACCAACTGTCCTCTCAGACTTTTAATTTCCCTAAAAGCCTTGCTGTGCTATCAGGCCTGTTCAGCTGTGTTGGCTGAAGATACCTTCATGGTCTCTGAGTCCCTTCGAAACTGCTTAACTATGACACCATATTCTGCTAGGAAGCTCTTCAGTTCTATGAGCCATCTGCAGGTCATGAATGCTTGCTGTTACAAGTGACTAATTCATTCTACAAGGCCTTCATGCACTATGAAATTATTTTTGTCAGAAAACTAGAATGTAGGAATTAAAAAATACAAAAACATGGCAATATTATATGCATAACCACTATATTAATATCTTACAAATTCTACTTGGGCAGGAAATGTGTTTACCTTATCAATCTGCCGCCATTTTTTAACCTAAGCAGTGCATGACAGAACTTAATTGAAATGGACCCCTCAGCCCCATCCAAATGCAAATCCCTGCAATCGAATCCGGGTGGCTCACTTGCGCAACGGCGTGGGGACGGGCTCCCCCTTGGCAAGCATCAGCCACAATCACATCCTAGAACCTGAAGCTCCTTCACTAAGTACACTTCATTACAAATGTGGTATTAAACTGAGCACAGAGCTAACACAATTAAGCCATGGCTAAATGAACTTGAATGAAATCCATTTAAAATAATAGGCCTGAAATTGCACGGAAGAGTATTTTTCAAGAAATTCATACATTTTCATAATGATCAGTACAACTTCCAGTGGCATGTTTAATCGGCACGTAGACTAATAATGCACTAAATAATCTATTTTGAGTTGTAGATGGGTTAAGGCAGCGATCTCATTAAAAACATCAGAGAGGTTTATTTAGCATAGCGTCATTGCCAAGAGTGGTCTTAACTTGCATAGGAAGCGGAACTGTGTTACTTTATACATCGTTCACGACGCTTGCCAGCTGCTTTAAAATAGACAGTAGCATTGGCTGGGAAAAGAGCAAGTCCTCATCTCAAGCTCAGGTACCAAAAGCTATTCTCGTGTTGTCTGGCAGGAAATACTAACGTTAAATTGATTTTTTTTTATTGCAAACTAGATTTGTGTGGTACTTTGTGAAAATAAAGCTCTACTTTTATGACTATATCCTCTAATGTTCTACTCACATTCTGAGTACCTATCGTGTTTGGGCGTAAAGCGACTTTGGGTGCCACATAGGATTACAAATTGGATGAAAATTATGCGCTGCTTCAATTTTGAACAGAAGATTTTCCCCAAGTAAAACCTGGAGAAAATATCTTAAAAACGAGTTTCTGAACCGCACAAGTAATGGCGCGTGCCGGGAAGGGGAAGCCTGATCCTGGGAATGCCATGCGATGAACTTCTCCCGAGAACGGGGACTCACATGCCCCAAAAGGCCAGTGAAAAGAGCTGGGCCGCCAGGAAGGAGGGGGCAGGTGATTAGTCGCGTGGTTTGAACCCACCAATCGAACAAGGGTCCTAGTGCGGGCAAAGGGGTATAAGGAAAGGGGAAAGGTCAGGAAGGCCATATCTTGACGGCTTGACACTGGCCCACCCACCCACACCGAAGAGCGGGCATCGCAGCTGCAAGTTTGGGGAAAAGGTAAAGCAGAAACAGTGCAAAGTAGACAGAAAAGGCAGGACACTATCCTAGGTTGACGAGCCGTAAAAATAGTGCCCTTGTGATGCCTTTCAGCAGAGGCAATGATGTAACAGGCGATTGGTCAGCTTGGGGTCAGCAACAGGCAGTCATGTCACTTATAGCCCCGGTTGGGCAGATGGCCACACCCTCAAATTACCGGTAGCAAGGGTAGCCTGGAGGCCGCAAGCTCTAGACACCAAAGGAAGGAGGCCGTCACACCGGAGGCTGTGCTGGAAGTACTGGGAGGAGTGTAAAGAACAATCCATCAGAGTGTGATCATTTTATTGATGTGATGCACTCTTGAAATCATAGAGCGTACGAATGATCATGGAAATTTGAGGTTTATGTTTCATGCTCTCAAATAAACTGCAGCCATTATGCACCAGCTAAGACTCCAACTCTCATTATCCGGTAGGGGGTGGTGGCTAAGGGGCACGAAGAAGGCCGCGGGTGGAGGGGGGTGTCACTTGCACGTCTGGAAGAGGTTCAAATTGAGCACCCATTAAACAAAAAACTCCGGAAGTTGCATCTCAAATTGTGCCATGGGTCCATCTGACTTGATAATGCATTAAAAGGCTTTGAGTATTTGCAAAGAGCGTAGAAGCACTCTTGATTGCCACAAATCGCTCAATTCGGTGGGCCATTATTAGAAGGGGGTAGGAATTGTAGGGCTTTGTTTGACCTGAATAACAGTGTTACTTTATGAACCGTTTGCTTAGCCTCAAATACAGGCACATGAAAGTTTAACTTAGAGGAACAATTCCACATGATTTTGTTGCAAATTGCTCAACGCAAATATAAACGTGGGTTTAATTTAGAGATGTTACACATAAATGCCCAATGGGGAGAGTAACTGGACAGTTTTCAAATCTCAAAAGGTGCAGATGTAACTGTTCAAAAAGGATACCAACGACATGGATATGTGGATTTGAAAGAAAGACCAGTAACCAGAGTGAGTGTTGGTGCATTAATGAGGCGCACACAGCATATTATGGACCTTGACTTATTAATGCACGAGGAGTATTGATTATTCAATGTTCATGGCTCATTAATATTGAGATTAAGACATGGGTGAAATTAAAATGATACCACGTAATTTACACAATTTTGGGAATTTCACTTTATACTTGTTACATGAAACTCCTAAAATTCTGCGTAATACGTGCCTTTCACTGCTACATTTTACCACAGTTGTGTGATAATAACACGAATGAGGCTGTTGATCATGCCACTCGTTTTTTCGCACCATTTTTCCACTGCAAAATGCGCCTTTGCTTTAAAAATTGAAGCAAAGACACATTTTACACTAGAATAAATTTGGCAAATGACAGATGTGCAATTTGCATATTTAAGTGTAATTTCATATAATTTCACATAATTATGCAAAAACAAATCTCACTACCCCTCAAAATTCATGTTTCACTTAATCTGGTGCTTAAGCACATTGGGAAAAGAGTTTAAGAGAATAGGATCTCAGTTTAACCATGACAACATTACAATAATACCAAGTGTACATTACGAGAGGGTTCATTACGATGTAATATACATTTAATAAATCTTAAGATTTAGCCCAAGGAAACCAAATGTTTTTATCTTCTATGGAAAAAATTCTAAAGGAAACTGATGTATGTTTAACACATATTTCGCAAGTAAGAAAAGGTGTAGTCCATGGGCTGTGTGCTGAAAATTCAGATATAAATCAAAAAGACCATTAGTCCATTTCGATGGACAGCCATTTTGATCTCTGGTACAATTATATATCTCTCTGCTGTGCAGCTCTGCTAGTTCGTCTGACAAAACGACACAGAAAAATGCAACACAGGGGTTGCTAAATGACACTGGCATAAAGATCTTAATTTAAAATACCATCTCCACTAATAAAAAATAAAATAAGACAAGTAGCTTGGCAGTAAAAGCTGTTCGCTGCAGCAGGGAATACTTCCAGAACATACTTATTCTACCCTGTAAAATTGATGAATGCCAGAGGGGAAACTTGCTCCATTTTCAGTAGTAATGGATTTGTTTAACAAATTATAAAGCATCTTTTTTACGATTAAGTAAATGTTGTTTTAGCATATTCAGACTGAAGTAATTTAGGCAGCACTACATTCTGAATTAATGTTCTGTAGAAGGGGGGAAGTAGTGGGCAGCAGGACTACTATTATGAAACAAAGGCAGTTAGGCCCAGCTTATGAAAAAACAATGTCCTCGACCACCGAAGGCTCCCCCCATCTATAATTAACACCTTCTGCCATATACAGATGGACAAAGCGTCCACCAGAAAGCAGCTGTTAATAAAGGTACCCACATGCTAAAAAGAGTTAGCTTGCTTTGCAAACTGCTAGCATTACCAAGCAATTATTGCCAAAGTCAATAGATTTCGCCTATGGGACCTATTGCACTTTCCAATGATTTTTAGCGATGCTACACAGCTTCACTGATGCTGTTTGGCATGGAAATTTTAAAAAATTACAAAGAAAAGGTCTGGTAACACTTTAGAAAGAAAGTGGGTTGTAAATATATGAAGCAACACGGAGACAGTAATGGACCAGAGAAGCTATACAGAGAAGAGGTGGGGGGGGGTAAAGGAAACATGGGTGAAAGAGCGCAATATAGGTGCAGAGAAAAAAAAACTGTTTACAAGGCTGACCTCTCCTCATTATTAATTTATTTTTGCAATCAAAAATAGCATAAATACCAAAAAGTGTAAAAACGCTATGCAAAGCAAATGCAGTACAAAGAAAAGAATGGGTCAGTACATAAAGACACACACATGGTGGTACACAGTCCTGCAAACAGTCACTTCCATGATGGTATCGGACCTTGGGAAGCAATGAAGTATTCCATGATAGAACACAAGCCTGGTGGCTCAATCCAGTTCAAGTGAGCTAAAGAACGATGATGGATTAAACCCAGATCTGTGACTGGGGTGAATTTCTGAAAAGTTTCAGTGCTCCGTCCATTGTCTCCTTGTGTTTGCTTAATTCAGTTCAAAGCACCAAACACTGAGGAATTGCACGTGCGGCCAGGTTCGAATGTTGCCATTGGCTCAACATCCTGTGAATGTGAGAAAATCTCCTAATCGCCCTATAAGCTTAAATAATTTATATTTTTAGCATGAACGTAACTGTGTTTAATGAGTCCCTAGAAAAACATATGAATGCAATGTGACTAGAGCTCATGTTAAGCACTCCAATACCTTCGGGTCAAGTTTGCGCAAGAGGAGAAAGAAGAACCAGGCACAAAGAGGAGTGTGAGGTGGAAAAAACAAACAGTACCTTAATCATAGCGTGAGCAGCGGACGGCCGCTAATTATATTTAAATAATCTGTGCTTCGTCCATGTTACACTTCAAGGAATGGACCTGACGCATGGCCTGTGCTGCCCTATTAAACAGCAGCAAAATAGAGTGAACATGGAGCAAACTAATGGTAAGTAATGGGTGGGCTCCAAGCCCTCAAATGTATACAATACCCCTGGCAGCAACAGTGCATGCTTGCCATTAGGCGAGACCTATAATCAGAGGCAAGAGTGGATTTCATGGTTAGGAAGCCCATATCTAGGCCCCTATATCCTGAAAATTCTGTCCCTCTCATGTGGGCACATTTGAGACACTTTGAGGCATATTGTGAAAGGCATTTTGGAGTACATAAAGTAATATTCTTGTAGTACTCTCTACATACTCTTTCCTACCTTACTTTGCACATGACCCAAAATAATAGAAAATGGCAATACAATGAGAACATGTATATGCAATTAGCACAAACTGAAAGGACTGTGTCCTCATTGCTCATTTAGCCTTAGAGATTTGGAGGTTTCGGGCTGATTCAGTTCACAAAGGCATGTAAGAGTGTGCCAAACAGTGCACCAATATTATTACTTCCTGCACTCCAAAAGGCTTTTGTGTATCTCCCCCTTTATTTGCAATTATTCAGGAGCAATGAGCAATGAAAACTTACATGGTGCTGCTCCTCAAAGAATCCAGATGCAAGCACAACTAAGCTGCATAGGAATGGCCCAGAAGCTGGAATTTATACTTCTATCTTCTATTAATAAGCACCATAGTCATATGAGAAATATTTGCAATAGCACTGACTGGGCTTGCCAAGTTTCATTAGTAGCAATTGGAGGTTATTCAAGTGAATGCTGTCAAAACATTAGACAACATAAGCACAAAATGACAAGGCACGCAAGAGAACGAAAGATTTCAGTTCCTGTAATTAAATGTTCAATTAAACATTTCTTAAAGGTGAAATGAAGAAGGACATGAGATGTCCAATGAATGATTCAATTCATATCATTCTTTGAAAAGAGGAGTCTCAGAGCCAGAAACATCTACAACTGGCATTTGCATTTGCTGCTGTGATCTGGGCAGACACAAGTTTGCCTACTGACACGGCTGACACATGCTTTCTTCCCCCTTTGGACAAAAAGCATATATAGCATTGCATTAAGTAATAGAACCAGTAGATATGTCATAACATATTTTCCAGAACATTGATTGCCGCATTATTATGAAGTTCAGTAAATATAGGTAAGTGCAAACTTACTATACTGAACTCCATAGCTGCGTACCTTGATGATATGTAAATATATTGTCACAGGATAGAAATGTGGACTTAAATATAGGAAATGTATACTTACCAATATATGCATACTTGCCTTTCCAGTATTGTGGTAGTGGATATTTTGGACACAATATATTTTAATGTGACATTTAAAATGTAATATTGTGGTTAAACAACATTTTGGATTTATCAGGTTGGCACTTTGGCACCTCGTTTGTCACATAACTTAGAAGGCAGGAGGTAACTGGAAACTAGAGGGCACACTTTATAACTTGTGCTTGGCTGCCCTCTCCACAGTTTATTGCATAGCTACATATCGAACAAACAATTTCTGAGTGCATCCACACAGAGTTGGAGTGTGTGGCTACGTTGAAAACAATTACACACAAAAGGGCAACCCAATATTCCTTTGTGAGTTTGGGTATTAGAAATCAGGTAGGTAATAATGCCAACAGGAAATTTGTTCTAAAACAATTTCACATATAAATATATTAATAATTTGAGATGACCAGGGATGACATCATAACTTAATGGACAGTTACACACAGTGGCACCTATTATGATGTCGGTCAGAGTTGCCTCCAACCAACATCGTCCTGGTGTGAGAACCGACTGACTGTCGGTCCCGACAAACCGTATTTCAATGTGATCGCACATGGTGTGGTCACAAACTTCCATTTCTCTATGGGAGTTTGTGCAGCGGCCGGAAACCATCAGCAGCACAAATGGGAGTTTTGTGGAAATCCCTGCATTGTGAGGCAGGCACCTCACAGTGCCTGCCACAAGGTACAGGGATTTACAGGGGAGCACCATAGGTGACCCCCAGCCCCCAACTGAAGGCCGCAGGGAGAGGGGGTCCTGCTAGGGGGTCCCCAAATGCACTTTCCGACAGACTTTCCATGTCTGAAAGCCTGACAGGGAAAGCCTGTCAGGGGCCGACATCATCATCTCAACGGCGGAAGTGCCATCCGGTCAGAATTATGTTGGGTTTCTGACTGCCAACGTGCTCCATGAGTCTGTTGAAAGCCAGGCGGAATGACCAGCCAGTTTAAATTCCGACCGCTGTAATCCTAATTTGGCGGTCGGAATTTAAACTAAGGATGTATGGCGTCAGAATTTAAACTAAGGATGTAGGTCGGAAATGACTGACTGGCATCCTAATGAGGGCCTTAATTCTTTCAGAATGCTGGTGTATTTATGTATATCAAACTTATATTGAAATCCGAAATCTTAAATACAAGCATTCAAAAAAATCAGTCTCCACATTGAACATTGCAATACCACTCTAAGTATGCCATTTGTCAATTATCGGTAAAGCCCACTTATATAACAAGAGCCTGTCTCTCACAGAAGGACTACATTCTGAACATAAGTCTAACAATGACTAAAAAGAAACTTGGGTTAGGCTTCAGCGTTCAAAACACCATCAGGAGTGAGTTAGTTTAATCAACTTCTGGTCACACAGGGACCACCAAAAATATGCATCAGGAAATACCATATCACCTTTGACAGTAGTGCAGCGGTATCCCAGTCAGCTGCAATCTGTAACTGCCGTACCCAGAGGGTCTCTTCTAGATCTGCCTGGTGAGCCTTTCTGGTCACATTCTAATTGTCACCTCCTTCTGTGTGGTGAATGTCAATACAATTCAGCCATCAGTCAAAACTGATGAAGTACAAACTAGTAGATGACAATTTAAGATCCTATCACAGTCCCAAAAAAAAGTTCAGAAGTTTTCAGATTTTTTTTTGTACACCTTTTGCTCAGTGGTAAAGAGCTCTTTGGTCATTCCTAGCTCCCATTTTCTGCACAATAATGGTCATATATGGATCTAGCTTCCATCTATTGGTTGATTATTCAACAACTGTTTCTCTATTCTGCAGGCAGCGCATGTACTAGCTCAGGAAAATAAAAAGCAATAGCGCCTGCAGAAGGGTAAAATCAGCGCTCTGATTGCTCTGACCTGCTGAACACTGATGAGTAAGAGATAAGAGCTTCTATTAGCAAAGATAATTAAATCCTTAGTTAAAAATGTCAACCTCGCCACTAAAGGCAACATCTCCCCTAGCCAATTTCTGCTCACTGCAAAATTTAAATTAGATTAGAAAATTGGCGCTCTTCTGGCAGGGGTATCTGTCGGTGAAAGGGTAAAAAGGCTCACCTTTCACTTCACAATTAAGAATCTGCACACCCCTAGATTGCATTGCCTTGTGTGAGTCAGCAGTAATTGTTAACATGCATGCGTAAAAGGATAGAGATCCACGACAAACAACAATTTGCATATACTAATTTGACTAAAATTGTTTTCTAAATGACAGTGTTTTACAGAGGCCACATTCCATTTTCTCTTCAGTGCTTTTTTGACAGCTGGAAATGGATACAAGTTGTAATTTACCCGCATCCATTTCCTGCTTTGCTGGTGTCCAGAGAAATCGCTCAAACAGTGTGACAGCATAAAAAAACAAAATGGAAATAATGGAAAGTGTACTGAAATATCTGAGAGCGATAATGTGTGCTGAATGCAAACAGTAGTTATGGATTGAGGATAGATAAAAGAAAACCCTAGCTGCAGCTGCGACGAGATGAGACCCGAAATATACCGCCAAGGCCCAGCAATGAAAACGTTATGGGAACCAATGTGCACTGATCCAGCAAATTCACACTCCTCCTTCCCACGCCTCAAGGCCATCTATAATGTGCTTGAATATGAAATTACTTTGAAAAGTGGGAGAAGCTTATCACCCCGTAAGATCTCGCTAAAAAATAGCATATTTCTGCAATCTACAACCGAAGAGCAAAAAAGATTTTTTTTTAAAAAAGAGTGGTGCCCGACAAGTGAAAACTGGAAAACAGGCACTGTCATCTGATGCAAATAACAATCAGCAATATAAAGAGTACTGGCAAACTAGGCAATAAATTATCAGACGGCTAGCGGTTTAGCTCAACGATCGCGCTGAAACAATCATATTTCATCAGCAGCCTCCAACCAAATTGTAATTGTAATACACTTTGAGATAATTTATATCCCAGATATATCAATTATGTGAGGGTGGACGCTGACTGAGAGAATGACCTTACTTACTCTTTCAAGGATTGTTTGGCAGATATTGAATTCTGGATGCAAATGAACTCGGTGAAGTTGAACACAAGTACGTCAGGATTCTTATAGCTGGCCTCGGGGACTGGCCTTCACTGAGGCTGATCCTGAAGGTGCTTTTTATGCTAAAGACCAATTAATTGAGCAATTGAGAAGTCAGCTGGTTGTACCAGATGAAGAGTGATCTCCTGAGCTGCACATTAAATTTGTGTTGAGCACCCGCCTTCCTGGTGGTTGGCATGAATGCATGGATCCTGTTGCAGAGGTCATGGCCTTGGTGCCGTGGGTAGTCAATTATTACCGCATGTGCTTGTGACTTATAACCAGGTCATTTTGATAAAATACTATTCAAGATGGTAGATGTTGTCAAACTGAGTGCTTACAAATCCTACCCCCTGGTGAATCATTTTAAGGCCCTTAATAACAAACCTCCAATTCAATAAACCTTTATCAGGTGCAGGTTGATGCGAGGAGGAGTTGGGGGCAACCATAACTACAAAGAGTGAATTTGAAAGCTCAAGAGACATGGACAAACTTCTTTAGGATTTAAAGACTTAAGTCAAGTCAAGCAACTTTATTTTCACATCAATTAAAATGCATAAAAGTAGAATAGTACAGCAAATAAATATATTGTAAAATATGCTCAAAGGTGGATTAGGTACAATCCATATCCATTAACCAAAAAAAGAAAAATCAATTTCCAATGCCTCAAACAAAAGATTTAAAGACTATTTTAGAGAGAAGGTGAAGGTTCTGCCCAAAATGTTTATTTTCAGAAATTGTCCATGATAGATTTCAGGACTGTTGTTTGGAGGGGGGTAGAATTTAACGATTTCCTTTTTACTTCAGTGGCAATTGGTGGCAAAGGGCGCTTTTATAAGCATGTTGAGCCAGTAACATTGTTCATGTTTCACTACATATCAAAATGCAGTCAGAAAAAAAACAAAAGGAATAGTTAACTCTGAATCTTCTTTAATAATTATATAGATTTAGTTTTGCATAATGTGGATATGCGCATTGTAGTTGTACACATCAACACAATTCATCTGTCATGCACAATCTCTGAGAGCTGCTTCATGCAGCACGCTTTTAACAGATTTGTCAGGACATGGAGTTAATGGTAGAGCCCTTATTACATTATTTCCCTCTCTCTTGCTATCTACGTGTCTGACACTTTATCTGTCCAAAATGACAACACTGGAGTACTTTTGGAGATGGGTATCGTCCAAGATTTCATTATGCACCTCTAGTCTCAAATCTGAGGGCAGGAAGGGAAGGGAGGGAAGAAGAACAGAAAGGTAAGAAGGGCATAGGGAGGGAAGAAAGATGGATACGGGAAAGAAAGAAATTAAACTGTGAGGCCTAAACCCAGTGGGTATGAATAAAAACACATTTCTAAACACAATTGCGAAAACCTTTCGACCAAAATGTTCACAGCCATTTATTCAGAAGAATGAGAAAACTTGATGTAATCAGCCATTTTGAAAGTTGGTTTCCTCTAGACAGAAAACATTTGAACTTTTTCCACATCAAAGACTTGTTTATGATTGCACTGGCATGCATCGCTTCTCCTTTACTCTGATTATGTAATTGATAACTTTAATGAAATGCTAATTGCTCTGTTTGTTCTGTTCTTTATTTGACAGTGGTGTCTATTTCTAGTGCGCAATCTTTATTAATAAAAGATATCATTTGAATCTTTTATGTTTCCAGTTGTTAGCTCCATTCACTCAATTTGGAGACTTTCCAATGCCCATGTTTTTTTTCGTCCATGCAGAGCTAATTTTTGGCAAGATTTTACTTGGGCCAGAAATGCAAATTCTCATAAAGTGGAGGGGATAAATGGGATGAATTACATTTGTTTTCCAAATTTGGGCAGGACTTCCTCCTAAGCACTGTGGTCTGTATGAGAAGGCGCCTTTCTGTGCAATCTGTTCTTTGTTTTTTCAATGTCCACTCTAAAATATCCATGCCCTAGGCGACCTTGTTAATGACAGATTGAATTTAGGGGGAAAAAGTTTAAGGGGCTAATTAAGAGTTTTTCTGTCAGGGATCCTAGTCCACCCTGTTGGTGGCCTTAACCTACACAAAGTTGATGGTTGACTATTGGCCATGCTTAACAGTGGTCTCCAGACAGTGGAGGTGTCAACAAGAAATTGGCTACATCCACCATAGGAAGAGCGACAAAGCGACACAAATGTCTTGTAATCCTGGAGGACATACTAATAGCATGAACTGGTAAGGCATCTACAAAGTGGAGAAACATAGTCAGTGTGCCCACATAATAGTCCCTTTGGTGTACCTACTAGAGGACATATCGCTGGATTTAAGGGAGAGTATAGTTATTATTTTAATAACGATTTGCTACCATTTCCATAGCACATTTAATGAAGCTATATGTTTTCAAATGTTCTTCAGAAGGGTAACATTTATGCACATAAGAGGCATACTTACATTTAGTATGCTCCACAAATGTTTACATTGCACATACATGACAGCAGTCCACTATATTTACCGCGGAGGACATCTACAGGGGATATCAGTGGAGTGACATTGCAAATGAAGAGCAAATGTAATCATTACTTACACAGTAGTAGCTGTCTGGACATGCATAAACACCTTGATATTTTATTCCCCTGCATACTAGAGCGCCTAACTCACATCTAATTGAAGAAGAAGTAAATAGCTCAAAAGTGTAACAAAGTACACCAGCCCTACTTTCGGAAGATATATGTAGGGGATTTGCCATGTATGTTTTTAAAGCAAATAAAGTAATGTTATACTATAATTTCCCTACATAATGCATGCTTATATAGAACAGACATAGTCCCGGTTGTCAGAAAGTTGTTTTTTTAAATCAAACACTTGCTACCTATTCCAAGGGAAAGATGTGGCTGGAGATACAGAGTAACCACAACACGTGTGCTTCTATCTTCGCATCCTTGTTATTTGTTTTTCTTCCTGTGTAAGTAAAAACACCAGCATTGATCACTGAGGAACCTTTGACTTTAAGTGATTTGCTGCACAGTGCATCTATTGTTTATTAAAGTACAGGCGAAGATGGGCACTTACTCCTCTCTTCCTGTTTCTATAATAAGTCTGAATATTTTGAAATCAGTAATGATGATTTTCTTAGCACATTTGACTGCCATGTTGTTTTTGTTTACCCCAAAAAAAAATATTACTCACTGATATGAGGGTCTTAAGTTCTAGAGGTTTCTCATTGACTATGATTTATATTGAGATTTATAATTTATAATTAAATAAATAGTTATCTCAATAGTTTCCCAGATTTTAAAATGGTCCCCGGCTCTGTGGGCAAATCTCAGGATAAAAGTGCACACCACAAAATCTAAGAGACTATGGGAGGAATGTGGTCCAAGCACAAACACCCAAATTATTTTCAAATCAGACAGAATATCAGTAAAGACCACAATCTGAATGAAAATAAAGCACAAACGATATGCTTTTGTTGGGAATCTGAATTAAAAAGTTGCTCCATGCCCGAAAGTAGGAGTTAAGACTGTGGAAGATGATGGAAAAGCAGCATTTCCTCAAACTACCTATTTATTCGATTTTGGATAGCTGTCAAGATCTATCAAACAAGCACAATTCTACAGTGGATAAATTCCAACAGAGATAGCTCCAGCATCACTTTCCAATGGATATGTAATAATCCAAGCAACCAACAAACTATTGAAGGATCCTAATATGAGCTTAGAATTTACACAAATGACCCTTCTGCAACACCAAAATATTTCAGCAGATTTATAAAAGGAAGGGACGCGTGAGGCACTTGTCCGAGCTGCTGGCACCTTTGCCATCCCAGGAAATGTTCCTATAACTATGTTCTACGCACAGGGCAGGTAGTTTGAAGTTGTGATACCGTGATGGGCTGGGGGAAACAGATTACAGGGACCTATCAGGTATCTTGAAAAAAACAAGCCTTAGTATTTAAGATGGCAACATAAACGCAGGGAGGGCAGGGTGAAGAGAATACAGACATTAAAATATCACAGTGAAAAGCAGAAATAGTATGCAGTTCCTAATGTATGATGCAGGTAATGGTAAGCGCTCAAAGGGTAACAGTGTGTGAATAATCAGGCGGCAGGAGAAGTATTTCCTCCTTTCAGAAAGAGACACTCACACACCCAACAAGCAGGCGTTTTGCTTCATCATCGGCTCTGCTCATTAACGGGTTGGTGCTGCAATACCCGATCAGGCACCCGTGATGGGGCCTTCTTGTTGGAGATCTTTATTCCCAATGCCGTTGGATGTAATTCTCATTTTTGGGCCCTGGGGACCCCATCCTCCAGAGCCTGCCCCCTAATATTTTTTAAAGAAATTAACAAATTGGGAAGGGGCCCACGTAGCCCCCCTCCCGGGGCCTTAATCAGCCCCGGGGACCCTATCCCCCGGGGCCGGCCTTTAATGTTTTTTCTCCATTTTTTCTAATTTGAGGAGGGGGGCCACTAATAGCCCCAGGGACCCCATCCCCCAGGTCTTGCCCACTCTGTTGGGGACCATGGGGGGTCCCCAATCCCCCCCATGGTCCCACCGGCTCCCCGCCTACTGCGGGAGCCGGAATTACTTTTCCACACAGGGAGCTGCTAAGATGCAGCTCCCCCCTGTGGAAAAGCAATTTGCCTTGCTATTTGGAAGAGAGAGCAGATTTCCTGCTCTCTCGTCCAAATAGCAAAGCAGGTTGCTATGACAGGGCGGAACCCGCCAGGCTATATATATAATTATTTTTTTCCTGAAAAAAAAAAAGGTTACAGGTACGGGACCATACAGTGTCCTGGGGAGGGCACCCCAGGACACTGCAGGAGCCGCCCTGGGGGGTGGCTGTCTTCAGGGCCATCACAAGGCTCCAGGAGGGGGGCCACACGGCCCCCCTCCCACCATCTGCAAAGCCCCAGAGGGGTGGTCTCCAGGGCTGGGGGTCCGTCACGGACCCCTCAATTTAAATATTTATTGCCCCGGGGAGGTAGCAGTCCCCAGGGCATGTAGGGGGCTTGAGCCCCCCCACACAGGGTATGTATATTAAAAAAATAAAGCCCGGGTGGTGGTCCCCGGGGCTGCGGGGTGCAGTGTTTCCCCTGCAACTATTCATACTTTGCCCCGGGGGTTGGCCGTCCCCAGGGCAGTGTGGGGGGACTGGGCCACCCCCACACTTTATTTTGAACATGCCCCCGGGGCTAATTAGCATTGAAGCGCAGGAGACCGCGCTTCGTTTTTTTGGTATTGTCAGGATACGCGCACCCTGGGTGGATTTTGCAGATTTTTAAAAAAATAATAATTTTGGGTCCTTGGGGGTCCTTGTGGGACTACCTGAGCAGGCCTAGTGCGTCAGGGTGTTTCTACCCTGCCCCTTTTTGTGTTTTTTGCATTTGTTTCTTAGGTTTCTTGTGCCTCGGTTCTATCAAGGCACAAGATGGCTGCCAACACTTCCTGATTTGGAGTGTTGACAGCCAATTACAATGCAGCTCGTGCTCGGCAGGGTGCATGGATCCAGCGCGGCCACAGATATATCTATGATATCACTTTTGATTTTCTCGGTAACTACTGAACGGATTTACACCATTTAAGCAAAAGGCACGAGTCTGAACCAAGGGCTACCTCTTTGCCAAATTTGGTGTAATACCGTTCAGCAGTTCGGGCTGTAACTGCGATAAATGGTTACTGCATGGGCAAAACACGTTTTGGAACCCCCCTTTTTTCTCGGCCCCCGCTTCACAGATCACTCCGAGACTTTCAGGATAGTAGCGGACCGGAGTGCCCCACCAGTTTTGAAAATTTCACGAAAATTCGTCAACCAGCGCCAAAGTTATTCCAAATAGAATGTTGCGGATTTCCTATGGATAATAGGTCCTAACTATGACTACCTACTGGTGACCGCTAGTAGGATATATAAATATAAATATATATATATATATATATACATATATATATATATATATATATATATATATATATATATATATATATATATATATATATATATATATGGAAACCAAAGTCCCGTCTCCCCAAATGCTCGGCGAGAAAGCAGGAATGGACCACAGCACATTCGTTGAGGTGATCTTTTATTGCGAATAAATTAAAGCAGCAACCATACTGCAAAGACGAGTGTCCAGCCATATATATATATATATATATATATATATATATATATATATATATATATATATATATATATATATTTATATATATAATAATTTTTTTACAGAACAAAAACAAAGGTTACAGGAACGGGACCATGCATGAGTGATGTAATATGTGAGATCATAAGCAGTGCATTGTGGAGGCATAAGTTATAGTTAGCTCAGTTAACGATAGATGCTGAATTTCACTGATTTTGTACAAGTGATTTCTGAACCTGTAACCTTTGGTTTCTTCAGTGAATTTCTAATTTTTTTTAATTATATTTCTTAACAGTGACAATCCTGTAACCTTTATTTTTTTCAGGTAATTTCTAAGTGTTTTTTAAATTCGATTTCCCAACAACAACATTCCTGCAACAGTGATTATCCATTGTCATTTAATGTTATTTCTTAACTGTCACCTTAGAAGGTGAGTGCATAAATGTCTCGGTGGGTGTGTGAGTGTCTGAGTGGGTCTGTGAGTGGGTGTGAGTGTCTAAGTGGTTTTGCTAGTGCCTCCACGAGTGTCTGTCAGGCAGTCTGTGAGTGAATGCGTGAGTGTCTGAGTGAGTGGGTGTGTGAGTCTCTGAGCGGGTCTGTGAGTGAGTGTGAGAGTGTCTGAATTATTCTGTGAGTGAGTGAGTGAGTGAGTGATTGAGTGCCTGAGTGAGTTCTGCCTGGTCTCTGCTCATTTTCTACTTTTTTTAATCACAATTCTGACCTTTATTTTCCCTCTTTTGGCACATTGCTGACCGTTATTTCGCCTCTTTCTGCTCATTTCTGACTTTATTGTGCCTCTTTCTCCTCATTTCTGACCTCTTTTTGCATCTTTCTGCTTGTCACTGGCCTCTATTTTGCCTCTTTCTGCTCATTGCTGACCATTATTTTCTCTCTTCTGCTCGTTTATGACCTTTATCTTGCCTCTTTCTGCTTGTTGTTAACTTTTATTTTGGCTCTTTCTGTTTGTTGCTGATCTCTTTCTCCATCTTGCTGCTCATTTCTGACCTCTATTTTGCCTCTTTCTGCTAATTGCTGACGTTTATTATGCCTTTCTTCTTGTTTCTGACCTCTATTTTGTATCTTTCTGCTCATTGTTTGACCTTTATTCTGCCTCTTTCTGTTTGTTACTGACCTTTATTCTTCCTCTTTCTGCTCGTTTCTAACTTTTATTTTGCATCTTTCTGCTCTTTCTCTCCGGGACACCAGTACAAAACAGAAGCCAGCCCTGAGGGTTGGTGGTCCCCAGGGCCATGCATGGCTCTAAGAGTGGGGCTAGCTATCCCCCTTCCAAGGGGGCATGGGCCCCCTTGGAAGGTGGTAGACACCGGGGCTGAAAACAGCCCAGGAGGGGGGCTACGTGGGCCTCCTCCTTCTTATAAAATAAGAACGCCCTGTAGAGGTGGTGGTCCCTGTGGCACAGGGGTCCACGCGGCCGCCACACCATATTCACATAAGCTCCAGGAAGGTGGTGGTCCCCGGGGGTTCCGTACAGCCCACATACTAATTTTATAATTAAAGCCCCAGGGAGGTGGTGGTCCAGGGTGCCCCGAGGGGCGGGGCATGTAACCTCCATGCAACAATACATAAATAAGCCCTGAGTAGGTTGTGGTCCCCGGGACATTAAAATGCCCTAGGAAGGGGCCCCATGCACCCCTATCCTTTATTTTATAAAATGCGTCACATGCTTTCGAGACCTGGCCCTCCCGGGGTTTCAGTATAAACAAGAGCAGGAGCTCACGCTTGTTTTTTTCTATCTTTGCCCTGAATTAATGAATTTTATGATTTTGCAGCAAATCTTTTAATACAAAAATGCTTTTATGCCTTGTCGGAGTCCCTCTGGTTGGGGTCAGGGTATTCCTACCCTGCCCCCTTTTCTTTTTTTTTATGTTTTATGTGGAACTTATCTTCAGCAGTGTCCCTAAATGGTTGCCCTACACTTCCTGGTTAAAGTGTTGGCAGCCAATCAGAGCTCCTAATTTTCCTGCAAAAGCTCGTTATTATTCCTGAATTAGCAGCGATCACAAATAAACAAATTTGGATTTCTTTACATTTCTCAACAACTACTGAACAGATTTACATCGCATAACTGAAAGTGTGATATGTGAAACTGTCGTACTCGCGGCAACGCGAACTACGTTTCCCGGCATGCTAGGGGGTTTGACTACAATTCCCATGATCCTCCACGGCACGCCACATTCTCGCGAGAATCCCATTTAAGAGAATGGCGGTCGGAGAATCAGCGTCGGGAATTCCGGTCCTGGTGTGAGTTTCTGGCCTTGCCCTGTGTTCCGGTTCGGTAAGGGTGCTTGCACCACTGCAGTCTAGCAGCGCTTAGTAGCGAGTCGGTTGGAGACTCGTTTTTGGAATACAAACTCTATGTTGTTAGCTTCTGGGTAATCGGACATTGCCTGGGAAGTTGTTGGTAACTGGAACTTTTGTTACCCCCTCGTTGTTTGATATTGGGGACAATCTTGGATTTGACTCGGTTGGTATATCGGCCAACGGTGTTGGTGTGGAAATTAGCGATATCAGACTTTAGATAGCCAGTCTGGTTTTGTGTTACTTTGTTTGATTTCTGGAGTACTATTTGCTTTTCCAGCTAAGAAGCATTAGCTGTGATTGGGGACTCTTCGAGCCCTGAGGAGTATTGTGGATATCGTTATTACATGTGGGAAGGCTACTGTTCTCCTATATTTGTTTTGGCATTTAACTGTGTACTGAATCTTCTATTTACAGGGGTACTGGAGGTGTGGCTACACTCTTCCCCTGTGATGTTTATTGGATTCAATGATTGGGTATGCTACAAACTAGTGTGACTACTGTGTGTGATATATGAACCTTCATTCAGGTTGCCCGAGATTACATTGCTGTTTTGTCTCTTTACTTAGTTATGCCATCAAGACCTCTACGCAGCATCTACACATCCACAAGATCCTCTTATTTTATTTTACAGGTATAGGTTGTGACAGACACTTTTGAATGTATATACAGTGTGTGCTCATTACAGTACAGAACCATATCTTATGCTTGTGTTTGTTCCTGTCTTTCAGATCTCCCTCCCTGCTGTCCTCTTCCTTTCCTTCCCTGGTCTTTACTATTATCCCCTTGCTTAATCCGGTCAACGTTCTGTGCCATCACAGCTATTCAGACATTGGCTAGATTTAGAGGTGGGCTTACCATTCGACAAACCGATCCTGAGGACTATAAACACAACAGAACCAAATTCTACCTTCCTGCCAAATGTAGAGTAATTCAGTCCTGCGGTTCAGGCTGCCGTTGTGTCTAAAGCTCCTATGGGAATTATTATGGGAAACATTAATCTCGCCCCCGCTTTATGGATCATGCTGAAAATTTCCATGCAGAACAAGACTTACTAGGAACATTTTATGAAGATTCATTAAACAACACTAAAGACATAGGTAAGTCACAAAACGCTTTTTCTATGGAAACATAGTTTTTGCTATAACTACCTACTGGTGACCACCAGTAGTGATATGTTGTTTTTTTAAGCAAAAACGTGAGTCTAGAGAGGCAACTAAAGCTGTTTTACTGTTTCTACAACAGACCTAAAAATAACTCTCAGATTTCCAGCTGAAAATAGAGCTGAAAGGTCGACGTGAGAAGTAGCACAGGCAAGGAGATGTTTCATTCCACAAGTGTAGTTATCGACTAAGGCAATTCTTCAGGACCAAAAACCAAAAATATTCTGGTGATTGAGGAGGAGTGAGTGTAGCATTCATAAAAGTCACCTAATTACACAAGTACATGCCCTCACAGTATAGTATAGCTGGGGATATCTAAGGACCAACCCAAATTTGGTACGCTATTGACCCTATAGGTGATGGCAGAGACTGGTAGCTGCAAAATAAAGGCATCCAATGCACTAACTCAGCAGTGACCCACCCCCTCTCTGGAACTTTGGAGGTGAGTCAGGGCAGTTACTCACCTTATCATATGAGCTGCAGTCGATCATTACCTCCAAATTCAGCAACTTACTACTTTAACACCTTGGCTGCTAGGTGTTTTCCCCTCCTGTGCTGCAACCCAAGCTATACCATTGTTTCATGACGAGCTCAGCTCGTCATCAGCACAGCTCAACCGTGCATCATGACGAGCTGAGCTCGTCATGAGCATCGAAGGGGTTAAACCATAACAAGAGAACCCACTTATAAATCTCAGTAGGATATCTCTTAGCTATTTTTGATTTAACTCACATCAATTTACACCTAGAACACCTCCACCCACACTTCATATCAGCATCGTATGCTAAAAAGACCTCCTGCAAAGAACCTCCTCAAGGCTTCCATTGGGATTGCAGCGCCGGCCCAATGAGGGATTGTCCGATGATGAAGCATGACACTCATCTTGGTGTGTGAGGACCCTTGCTTCCAAGCAATCAGATCCCCCGATCTGGATTCTCAGGTTCCATTCCGAGCCTCTCCCCTTGCCCCCACCAAGGAGCTGCATACCCCCCTTTGAACTACATAGAAAAATGACCAGCGCTGGAGCCAATAACACTAAAATACATAAATATGCTAACAGCCCACTAAATCCCAACCCTTTCTTTTCCTGGGACCCTCCTCTTCCTTCCTCCTGATATTAGTGATTGACAGTGCATGCAGGGTTTTAAGTGAGCCAGGTCTCACCGGTGCTGAGGACGTGCAGTTTTTGAAAGGGGGCCTCAAAACGGGTCCCTATCGGGCTCTGTTTTGTGCCCTGGCACAGGTGGTTCATTTTTTTCCGGACTGCAGTGACAACAGGCACATCAATGTGTGCGTTCTCACAATGTACACTTCTAAGTAGTGGAGAAGTTACGACATGACGTCATGCAAGGTGAGCATTGTAGGGGAAGGGAAATCCTTTAAAGAGAGTCATTTTCTCTCTGGATTTCCCTTCTCTTTTCGAAACACAGGAGAAGCAACATTGTCGTGGTGTCACCAGGGATTTAAGTGGAAGCTTTTTCAATATTATATACAAGCCTTAGTTGCTGCTTATTTATCTTATGCAAAAGAAACAATTGATGGATGGAATGCTAGACAATGCCAACATTCACCCCCAGTCACAAAGATCTGGATTTAATCTATCATTCTTTTGCTCACCACACCACCCCAGTTTGGACCCAGCCATATGCAAATCAGTCTTGACCCTGTTCCTTGTGCAACTAACAACCATTGACCACGCCAATAGTCCTGACTTGTTGTAGGTATGATGTTATTTGTTGTATCATATATCTGGATGCAACGACAGAAACAGCAAAATACAAGTCGGGCGGCACACTATGCTGAGCACAGATTTTTAGCTTACGTGTTTAAGCCGCGCCCTAAATTACATTGGCCACGCCTCTTTGAGAGACCCATCAGTTTTTTCATTCCCATTAACCCCTTCGATGCTCATGACGGAACGGTTCCGTCATGAGCATCGGTCGAGCTGTGCTTATGACGGAACCGTTCCGTCATGACCACGCCCGTTTTAATTAGGGCTCAGCACCGGGGAGAATCGGCGCCGCACGGAAGCGGTTAAAGCCCTGAGTTCATGGATCAACCTAAGTGACTGCTCAGATCTGAACATTTTTAATGACATATATATGAATTTACCATTCACCAATGTCACTATGAAAGCCATCTTCGAAGGCAACATTATGGAGCAAACAAAGACGCCATTTTACAGAAATTTTGCCCAGAATTTGAAAAGGGAGCATTGACACATCATTTGAGATAAAGCTATGTACATTTTGTTAAAAATTGACTAATTGCATTCATTGGACTTGACAATATGAGTATCGTTTTGGAATGCAAGGTGGTGCATTCCTTCAGAAAGTATTATTCTGATATCTGCCTCTGTATCGACATTGTAGAAGGTATGCAAGCTTCTCGAAATGGAGTTTAACACGTCATGATCTCCTTTGTCTGAATCTGCACCAAGTGAATGGAACGGGAAATCAGTTTGAAGTTAGATGAAACTTTAGGTTTTTCAAATTGACTCACGTTAGCACACATACTCCTCTCCATATGTGTTAGAACCCTGTGTGTTACAATTGACATGCAATCTATTCCAATCATCTGTGCCCATTGTGAATTGCATATGAACATAAATAAATCTCTGTCCCCCCTGGAGCAAAGACAACTCAACACCAAACAAGTGTGGTGGAGGATTCACAAGGTTGGACTTCTAAATTGGAAATGTGCAACTAACAATTCCATTGTTAGACTGTCAAAACACTTTTATTTTGCGATGAAGCAAATTTTTTTCGTCGTGATGTACAAGTGGTAAAGAAAAGGTAATGCAACATTCACTGGAGAGAAACATAAGGCAGACAATTGCATATTTTATTAACTCAATGGCCGGCTTGAAGGAGGTAACAGGACTGCTCAGGATGAGAAACAAAATGTCTTCTTTTCTCAAAATCCTATAGTGCGGATTTAGTTGTTCCTTTAAAATGTGCAATAAAACTAGCTCTTAGCCATAGGCAGGTCCCTCTCCTGTCAGCCCAGATATGTGGTGGTCTAGAGGAATGAGTCCTCCATGCTGTTGGAAGAGGCTTGTTTATTCATGAGACCATTAATTAAATACCTCTGGCCTCGGCTGGCTGCACGTATCTCCCTAACTGCTGTGTGATGCATCCGTGGGGCAGCCAGGGCCCCCCTAACAGCTCTGGATGGAGAGACCTCGCATGGCTATGTAAGGCAATTTTTCGAAAAGGCTAAGTGGCAAGCAGGTGTTAATATATTAATGTATAAATCCTGGCGAGTGGAAAAAGCTACACTTACAGTATGCCCTGCTTCATGTTGATTAATGGACCGGCTCAGGCCGGAGTGTTGCGGATGTCACTTAAAACAAATGCTTTACTTATCGTGACTAATGCCATGCCTTATCTCTCATGTGTCAAGCCTGATGAAAGTAGAGAGGGTTTCATATTTCCAGCACAGAAACATTGCCTGGTCGCCCAGCACGTCCATATATTTTCAGTAGTGTGAACAAAAACCAGGCCGCTGGTTCTCTTCCCATGCCACCCATGTGATACATTGCGGGCTTCCAAACACAGGAGAACACGAAATGAGATTTAAATAAAGCAGCTGCCGTTTCCATCGCCAGCATTGGGTACATAGTGAATATTAATCCTAATCGTTTTTTTTTTTAAAATAAAGCTAGTGGCTGTATTCTTTCAATTAAAATGGCGGCCTATAGCCCCTTTGGCACAAGATGGCCGCATTAACTTGACCCAATGTCATCGCCCTGATGAACCAATGGCCTGACGTCAATTCATCTGTACCCAGATTCCTCTCTGTGGAACGGCTCGCGCACCTTCACGTGACTTTTCTCCCTGGCAATCCTTTGACTCCGCATAGCTGCTTTTATCCGCCTTCGAGCTTTTACTGGGAAAAGAAGTCTCAAGCTGTGTTGTACATTTCCCAGACAGGTAGAGGCTTCCGTTTTTCACCTCCTATTTTAAGCAGGCACATTAATAAGGGAAACTCTTCTAATGTATTATTATCAAAGTCACATTCTCGCCTATGTTGGATTGTAATCACAGGGAAGCAGACGTGCGGCGTGCATTCTGAAAATGTGACAAAAGGAAATTCTCTCATTCTATCCAATTTAAGGTGAAGGGAAAATGAAGCATGGTGAATGAGGATTAAACAAATTTTTTTTTAAATAATATTTTAGATATTTTTCCATCACTTAGCCATGTCCCTTGCTTTAGAAACCACCCTAACGGCATGACAGATGATTGCACTAATCACACATCCTTCTCCCACCCCCAATATATCGACTTGATGAATTTGGTGGCTAAATTATTTTTGCGAAATAATCTGTTAAAGGATATGAGAGCTGTTTTTATAGACAGGCATTTAACAGCAGCGAAAATGCCAATGCTGGATTCAATAATAAAAAAATAAAAAAACATTATTCCCAAATTTCAATTTTCCTTTCTGTGGAAACATTATTGGATATCTAAAAAAATGACGGTGTTGAATCAAAGAACACACATTATAATCTTCTTTGACCTGTCAACGAACACATGTGCTACAGAAACGCAATGACTCCAGATGATTCCCGCCCTCCCTATAAACAGTTGTAAATGTACAAAAATTGTAAACTGTTGTTAATGTACTAAAATTGGTAACTGCATTTGAAGAAGCGTGATAGATAATATTTAAAATGCTGCTCGTCAATCTGTGTTGTATAAACTAAACTTGCCACAGTAAAAGGGGAACAAATGCATTTAAATAAAAGGCTTTTCTAGAGAAAAATATTTAAACGCCGTCTGCAAATTGATTTCACGCAAAAAAAACTTCATGAGCCATTAAGCGCAACCGCCCTCCATCGATGTGCTGCTTCCATTTTCAGCCACACATGAGCATTTTCCGAATCCCATGGGAGTGTTTAGTTTAGCGTTGCCTGTGCATACTCCAGTCTTCCTTCGGAGTAATGCTGCCATCGAGGAGACGGCTGTAAATTCCAGCCCTCTATCAGGACTGCTGACCTCCCAACAAACCCCACAACTGGCTACAGGCACAGAGCATCCATCATTACTATCGGAACCCAATCTTTCCAAGGAGGACAGCTGCACAGGGCAGATTTGAGGCATCGGTCTAAAATGCTTAAACGCATCATATTCCTCATGTCCTGATTTTGAGCCACAATTTCATGCCTTGGACTCAATGTGGGGCATTGCCATTCAGCCTGTGAAGTCACTTTTGTAAACCACCTGGTACTGTGATATAATTTTCCAATTGTGTCTGGTTTTGTCTATGGATGTTCCAGCCTGCAGAAAGAAGCCATTCAACCTTCTCCAGGGTTTAAAAAAAAATGTTGGCTACATGGCCGCTGTGTTTCATTTGAATCAAGAAGCATGTGTGTGACCGCCAAGTTATCGTGGCATGATGTTACGTTGTCCTTCCAAATGCCGGCCAAAAACGCACAGCCTGAAACTGTCTCAGGAAGATACGCATGATATTTCCCAAAACCTGAAATTAGTGACGTTCGACAAATTGGCTACAAGGAGGTTTTCTCCAAGGCTGAGAGCCATACAAAGGACTCCTCAGATGACATACACAATGAAAAGCTTATTTTAGGTCATTTGACATGCACAGACCCAACAAGGTAGAGTTCAAAATAAAACACTTGCCCCACAAAGGTCAGCCATCTTCTCGGGCTGCTGTTAGAATCCATCAGTGACTAAAGGGATGCAAACTAGCTCTCCAGTTAGTCAGTCAAAATAATGAAGAGTGCTCCAAACTCCATAGTGAGGATGCTGGGCCAGGAAGGCAAAAGCCTGGATAAAGGGGAGTGAAAAAAAAAGAAAAGAGAAGGGAAGTCCTCTCTGGAGTTGTAAAATGCTGTCCTCCATTAGTCTGCACCAAAAGAACCAGCATGCCAGGGCAAGGCCCTGACAATTCCGTGCTCTGAAACACATAATTGTCCCTCTCTATCCCCCTCATTGAGTGCAAAGTACAACCTGATCATGAAATCACGCAAAGACTGATAAATGATATTTGCTGCTGTATTGGATGACTAATATTTGCAAAACTCTTTACAGTACGATCTTTTCAAATCGAATCGAAGTCAATAATACAATAGCATATAGTCCAAAATGATATGCTGTTTTTTGGAAACACGGTACAAATAACTGGTAATTATTATTACAGGATGACATTTGTATTACGTTTGTTGATTTGCCCTCCGACCCCAAGGTTCGGACAGAATTTGTGACTGATGAAACAAACAAGCCACCCCAGCTGTTAAACGCGTAAATTACAGACTGCAGGCAGCGGGGTGATCGGAAATGCTGGTATGGCTGGAGCACAATTGACTGCGTGTTAGGCAGAGGCCTATTATTGACTTTTATCTAGTCCTTCCAACTTTCTGAAGCACCGTCATGTACGGATATTCACTGACTCTCTTAAAGACCAGCATGCCTTTGTGTGTACTTGCACCATGGGGCACACGGGTAAGGACAGTGCCACTGGAAGGAGTCACTGTGCTCTTCCCACTGAAAAGCATTGCCTCACTTAGTATCTCGTAGTGAAGTCTAAAGTGAGGCGTAAGCCAGAAATCCAGGCTATCTTGCACGCTAGGGGAAGCAACCCAATGGCCACTGGAATGTCTGTAAAAGATTCAGATGGAAGACTTATGTAAAAACATACAAAGATTTCTGAAAAAGAAAATTCCATTCAGTGATAGACTTTAATATTCAGAGTCTCTAGTGTGGGTACTGTTCTTAGGTGGGAGTTTGGGAAATGTAAATCTATTTAAAAAAAAATTAAAAGCAATGTGATGAGGGGGTATGATACTTTATAAATTCTGTCTGCAACACATGTGTTCTATATTATTGAGGAAGGGTGAGAAATAGTGCTCAGATGAAATCATCAGTGCAATAGTGGTGAAGCAGCCTTGGGGTGGAGCCGTTACATGGAAGTCATTTAAGCACCCTCAACAGAGGTCTGTGTCCAACACCATAAATACATATTTGTTTCATAGTGTGACTCAGTCTTAAATCCTTAGAAAGTTGATACAAGAGGGACCAAAGAGCTAGGTAGCAAGAACATCTGTTATTTGAACACCAAGTGACAATTAAGCATGTGGCGTGGCTTACATAAAAAGGCAGAAAGCTTGAAATATCCACCATCAGCGGCAGAAACGTATCTACAGCCTACAAGTCACATGTTTACATCGCAACAAGATCAACTCATGTAGTTGCCCTTCTGAGGACGACAAACGAGACCCAATGAGGTGGGCAATTGAACAGCTTATACCTGCACCAACAAGAACCAGCAAAATTAATCATAACAAGTACAACTGGAAATCAAGTTATTGTCTAAAGTAGGCAGGCACTCGAAAATCCACTTCCATACTATTTGCTTTTATAACCAGATGATCCAGCATCACAAGATTTTGTGAAACAAAGCAGTTATTTGTGGCACACAAAACACAGCAATGTTTAATTTAATTAAAAAAACAATGCATTTTACCACAAAATATATTAGAAAGATACAAGCTGTGTGGGAGAATGATCTGTGTATGCTTGATGTGCCACCTAGGAGATGAGAAATTCCCATAAGGGTGGACCTTTCCTCCACCCTGGCTGAAAGGAGGCCTGAGGGATCATGAAACAATGTTTTTATATGAGTGTCTTCTGCTGAGAAATATTGCTTCTCTGTACTTTGCCTGACCGTCCATCACCACCCCCTTTTGTACCGGATGTATGATAGTACAACGCAATTGTTTTGATCGCTGTACTTTACATTGAGGGTTTTACAACGCAAGTTGTTACAACGACTTGCGTTGGAGGGCGCGGTTTGAGCATTATTATAATTTTCTATTCTAACACCAGTCCACGTAACAGTAGGGAAGGTGTTGGAATAGAAAATTACAATATTCCTTAACCAACAGTGCCATCCAGCGCAAGTCGTAGTAACGACTTGCGTTGTAATGGCAGCGTGGTAAAGGTCGTGTGGTGTAAACACCGAGTTGTAAACAACGTTTCCCTTTTGTACCGCTTTGTTCGCCATAAATTGGCAGGGTATGCTCAGACGTGAGTCCCTTGCTCACTTTGCCACTGGATTCAAGCAAGCCTGGCTGAAGACGGATGTAATGCCAGAAACCAGTCCTAGGAAGCTTGTTTCCAGTCCAGGAAAGGCATGGCTTGGCAGTTCGGGCTGGACTGTTCCCATGTGGCACAGGGTCAGACTGATTTGCATATGGCCATGTCTGAACTGTGGTGGCAGAGTGGGCTAAAGAACGGTGATGGATTAAACCCAGATCTGTTGACTGGGTGTGAGTGTTTGATTGGTTCAGATGCTCCGTCCATCACCACCCCCTTTTGTACCGCTTTGCCTGACCTTGAAACAATGGATCTGTTGGTAAATTTGGTTTCAGACGAGCTTGTAAAGCCTATGGCTTTTAAGCCATTGCGTTTGGAAAATTGTACAGCAACATGATTTGTTTAGGCCCAATTTGTTGGATACAAACCTTGCTAGAGCAAACCCCAGTAATACTCATGGATAGGGTTTCTCAGTAAAATATGGATCTGATTTTAAAACATGCCCCTAGGATTCTTTCAGCTCCCAGTCCCAGCCATGCCTGCACTTATAGAGAGTGTCTCAAACAAGGGAGGGACCATCTGGATGTGAGGAAATTTGATGATAGAGTCCTCTCGGCCAATCCCTTGGACACCATGAGTACCAGGTAGCACTGGTGATGACCCTTAAAAGACCACGAGGAGCACTTACTTCCCCTTGCTCCTTTGGGGCACTTCGGCAGGCTTACAATGGTGGGCATCAGCAGGAGAAAGCAAAAAATGGCCCAATCTGCAAATTGAAAATAAATCATAAATGATTCACTGGCAATAAGCTGGGAGTTTTAATTTTGCACAAATGGAAATAACATGCTTCAAGCATTACAAGGTCTACATGGATATTGGCATTCACTGTTGCCTCCATTACCTCATAGGGGATGACTAGAAATGGCTCGTGCTGAAATGCAGCTTTCATATTTAATTAGAAATTAGACTGTACTATTTGTTCTGCAAATCCAATAATTGCATGCTACATCATCTCAAGATTAAAAAGTTGAAGATGGGGGATCGCAGACGTGTGCCGAATGCAAAGCAGTTTGTTTGTGCACACTCCAGCTAAAACATAACCGCTGTTTTAAGGGAAGAAAATCTTAGCATATTAGTTGAAGACTGAAATCTACTTCTAACTTGAAATGTGTCAGTCCATCTCGAAAGATATAGACTGTGGTAAATGGTCTGATCTAAAGTGTAGAAAATGTTCATTGTTATTGTGCAGTAATACGAAACTGGACCTTGTTGTATAGCTGTTTGTGTGATCTTGTTTTTACTTTTAAGTGCATTTGCTATTTTGCAAAAACATGCCACTGGAACAGGCATCCTTGAAAACTAACCTACTGTCAGCAAGTTGAGCTTGGTAATGCCTCACCTGTCTTTACACAGCCTCATGATTATTGGTGCAAATACTGAACTTCCCACTTGGCCTTTCATTTGACTGAGGTCTATAACAGGAGTATAAATTATCCGGATAAAAGATTCAACCAGTACCACTTGCCAAAGGGTATTCTAATCAAGTACTTCTAATTACTTAAAGAATGGGTCGTGGCACCTCTGCAAACAAGCTCCATTTTGAAGACTAGTCTAAAAGTGACAATGAATCTGGCTGTGGGTGTCACTCAAAGCAGCATTGTGCCAGGTGACTACAAATTAACCAGGCAGTGGTGTTTGTCTGCAAAACGGCATTGCGCAAGGCCTGTCAAGACCATCATAAAATGTAGGATGGTAGCATGTCTGATAAAAATACATACAAATAAAATAAAAATAGTAGAACCACGAAAGTAATTGTTGTTTCTTCACTTCGTGCCTGCAACATTGCCAGCCACAGCTCAGGCACTTTTACTCCCCCCTCGCACCTGTTACTTACTCCCCTCTTCCAGGCTATATCTAGACCAACCTCTATGTACACCTTTAACGACACCCCACGCCCTCTGAAAAATACAGCTACTGTGATCTTTGCATGCAAGGACCCCATTCTACTTTCAATCAATCACTACAAAGGACCCACAACCACCACTCTCAGACCCGCAAGCTCGGAAACGCAGACAATTTACCACAGGGAGACCAGGACCCCTGGGGAAGGCTGGGGATGTTCGTAAAAGCCCAGCTCCGCCATCTTGTAACAGAGGGTCTGTCTCTGTAAAAGAATTGACACACATTTTACTGGACGGTAAGAAAAAAGAAATCCCAGAGCAACCTTTTAATTTAACTGGATGCACCGAGTATTTATTCACCCAGTCATTTTTTTGTAATCACTCCTGTTTAAGTCTAGCTCAACTCCTCCCTAATTCTTTGAAACAGGAAGGCATGAACAAAATATCATTTCGCATTGGCCGTGTGTGATAAAAGTAAACCTTCTGCTAAAATATTTAACGCGAAGCGCATGCCGGTATTTCCTGTAGTAGGGCCGTTTCTCCAGGTCTCCAGTGTCTCAGCACGCGCAGCAGCAGATACAGGGAAACCCCGCTCTCATCTGTCGGCCGTGTTCTGCCTGACATTCCCCAGATTATGCGGAAAGTCTGTGGGTGGCCTGAAGATGCACGTTCCCAATCGGGCGCTGTTTTGTGGAAAAATGGTCGGCCATTTACTGTCACAGACCCTTCTCAACATACCTACCACTGTGCTTCTCAGGCAAACCAACGCGAGACACAGAGCGGGGCTCCACATGGACTAAACGGGTTCAGCAATCATGTGAGTGAAATGACAGCCACCAACGTAGACACGCACCCACGCAGGCACTCAAGAGCAGGCATCCACCGCATATGCGCAAGTACCAGGCATGTCAACTCAGACGGTGCCACCATGTGTCACGCGGCATCAGCTCCATTTTCATTGTCACCTGGTGAAGATGTCACAGAGTGACAAAGAAGGGGCACTGTAATCCCCTACCCTGAGGCTTTAGAAAATGGAAGCATTCTAAATTCTGTAAAGGGTTTGAAAAAATCTCGGGGGTGGGCGGGGGCAGGCTCAGAAAGCTTTTGGGTTTATTTGGAGGGAGGGTAGGTTAGTGGTGGGAGAAGGCCAAAGTGTCTCTCGGGCAGCCGTAGGAATTAAGCCCCGCCCCCTCCACACACAGTGGATTTGTTTTATTAATTTGGAAGTTCTGGTGTACACGCATATGGGAGAGCACATACAGATGCTTAAGCGCGTGCACAAACACATGCACGAGATTGTGCACACATGCGCCAGTGCCTCTGTGCACGCACACACAAAGAAGTGTGCACACGCATCCACAGATCAGGTTTAGGAGATGGCACAACCTTCTACACTTGTCGTCTTTATGGACTTCTTTTCCTGTTCTCAGAATTGGTTGGAGGATTTAAGTGCCTAGAAACAGGCTTCAGATTCCAGAGCGTCACCCAAAGAAGAAGCAGACAATTTTCAAACAACAAAACTCTAGTTTTGACCAGAGTTTCTCTATTCAACAAAAATGTGTGATCCTGAGCAAATCGTCCCATATACCATTGCTACCGAGTATGAAAAAATCAAGTACTTATAAACATGTTGAATAGGAATTGGCTGGATCAATCAATTTGTCATTTACATTTCAGGTCAAGGTACACGTCTTCATTCACTTACCCCATATCTAGTATTCAGGGCTGGCCAAAGTGTTTAAGATTATTGAGCTCTGTCTATAGTGCAACCACAATATTCAGACCACTCCTGAGCAGGTAAGGCTTCATTCTCTCAGGTACACAGGTCTCCTTCCTCTACTCAACACTCATCTGATATTTCATACACAACCTACAATATGGATGAGTGAATCCCACTGTTTGCCCTCAGATCCAGAATTTACAGATCAACACAAAAATAAGGCATTGGTTCTAGAATTCAGGGACTAGCTTCAAACTTAAGGTCTCACTGCCCTGGCACTCTTTGAAAAGTGGAGTGGCAAGGAAACCGGCACTTTGTACCTATTGCAGTAGTGTCCCTGCTCCTTAAATTTCCACTTTAATGTCCTTTATAGATCACTGAATGGGTGAACCGGCAGTGTTCTAAAATACGAATTCTGAGATTTCCACGGGTGATCAGTTGCCCGGCAGACACATCTTCTGAAAGAGGCAGAGAAAGTGGACCAACCACAGATGATAAATAGCCTGCTCAAAGATCGGGTTTGGGGCAGGTGCCACGGATTATTTTATGGACATTCCAGTGTCCTCCATAGGGTGGCACATTCATGTGCACTACCTACCACCTTCACACAAGGGGCCCTACCAAAGCTAGGCTCGGGAGTTCAAGGTAGTGAACCAGACAGCATGTCTAGGGCCATACAACCAGTCTCTGTGCTGCAGATCCCCGTACTGACCCGTTTTTGTTGCCCTCACAAGGTGACGCTACCCACATTTGCGTTCATCATCAGACCCGCAACCCCTTCAGGTTCTGCGGGCCACACTGCAGTCTGACAGATTGACAGGTGACACAAAAATGCCTAATCTCACCCTTACACAGTACAAGCCCAGTGCCAATGGATCTCCTAGCATTCACGCCCACTGTTAAAACTCCTACAGCATGATATTGAGGGGTGAACTTCAAAACCTGGATGTTTTGTTTACTGCAAACACGTATTTCTAATGAGAGCTCTTAAAGCACAAGGGACTCAAGATGCATTTCCTCTTCACAATCACCATCTCTCGCCCACTCTGTCGGTGCAAACAAAGACAGACACAGACTCCCTTTGAGTTTTCTAAGGATAGATATTTTTCTTCCACTCGTTTGGCTTAGGTGGGTCCAATGGCACTCAAAGGTAAGTATCTGCACACATTGAAGGCACGAACATGCATCTCATCTTGCTGCACGCAAGCAGCACATCTATAATTGGAAATAGTCCACGGGAGTGAGTTCCCAGTTAAACCCTTTTCACAGCAGAACCAGGCATGGCGGAGAAGTCCCTTGCCAGCAGTCTCCTCACTTTTAGACGTTTAAATGCGAGAAAGTGTGACAGTTGTATTTATGAAAGAGTCCAGGCTGTCAATTCCAGCCCCCAGAAACACGATAACAGTGCATCTCAACGCAAACTGGAATGCCGCTCAAAAAAGCTTACCAGGGTAAGCAGCAGATATTGATTTGTGCTTTTCCCTGGTGGAGGTGATAAAAATAGGCTACAGAGATAGGAAAATTCACTTTTTCAATTACTGGGGGTAAATAAGGACCTGGTTGAACAGATAATGGCAAATACCACCCAACAAGGTGGGGTTAACATGGTGTAGACTATATGCAAAATAAAATAGAGAGATCAAAATAACTAATGCCTTGAGGACAGACTGTCCTGGGGTTCAGGGGATGTGACATCACAAAATCTGCAGGCTGGTGACAACTACAATTCCCACTTCCTCTTGATGCTTAGAGACTCTTATTTCAAATAGTCACAGCAATCTGTCAAATGCTAACCGCAACAGATCATACAATGTAGTATGGGAAGATGTGAAGAGACAACCTCCAATGTTCTATGGTTGCACCACCAAAGAGCAGGTCCCCAGTGCTCTGACTGAAGGTAAACGGTATGACCATAATTCATAATTTTTAACTGGAAGTTCGACCGCCAAGGGAATGAGCTCTCTAAATTAGACAGCAAAGAATTGAGAACTCTTCATTTCAAAATCACAGGAATCCCCCCCTCCCCCCGATAGCGTTCAGGGCTATGCCTGATGCAGCAAAGCCCAGCCAATAAGAGGGTCCTTCAGATAATTCTCATAACAAATTACCAGATTATTTGTTTAAGACAAATGTGTTCGCAACAGAATAGAGAGGTAGAGTATGACAGATACCCGTACTAAGCATTAACAAGAGCACCAGGTCTAGCTAGTCCAGGGATCCAATCACCCATTAAGAAAGGAACTGATTTCAGAATTCCCTTAAATTAAGACCAAAACCTTCATCGTACCTGATAGGTTGAGGCTTGGCTTTGTTTGTAACCATTGAAAATGTCTCTAGGTCACTCTAAATTCTGTACGTTCTCATCTTGAGTCCAAACTTGTTGTTCGGGCCAACATGCATCTCTCCACTGTTTCTCTTTATTCCACAGAAAAACCAGCAAAAGTCCTTACTCTAGCTAAAGGCTGCCTTGAGCCTTCCACCGCTGCCTGATCCTCTCTGCCCTCAGTGCCGCTGCCAAATCCCATGTTTGTTGCAAGCATCTGGTTGCAGGGTGTGTGTGCAGAAAAACCTTGTGTCCGCCTGTCTCCATCTGTCACTCAGAAAGGCACTTTCAACTGCATCAATCTGTGTTCTTAGGCATCAATGATGCTCAAATTCTCTCAGCCTTCTTAGAATGGCTATAAAACACCACCCGCACAGCGAATAGAGCATAACTCCCATGCTTGATGCTCATTTCATGCTCTCCCATCTGGGGATCACCTATGGAGCTGGGTGGCAGGAAGCACTCAAGCCACAGGGATACCCACGCCTTTATCCTTACACATTTCTGCATGGGGATGAATCGAAGAGAAACTCACTTCCATCAACGATCTTGTGCACTTTCACAATGCCTGGATCAGCTGAAGAGGGCATACGCCATGGAAACCTTCCTCCCACACTCCGGTCAGGGGAAGATGCAAAGGAGGAGCGGGCTGCCCTGTTCTTTCTACCTTCAGTCACACATTCTCTCGTGTGTCTTCTGATGCACATCTCTGGAGTTGTTCCTACCCATCTCTGCTTTATTTTACCTGCTTCATGGTGCCTGTCTACCTCTCATACTAAAAAAGACCCAATCGGTTTTGGAGGTATATTGAATAAATTGCAATCCTGTAAGTATCACAAGATATCTCTTGATTTTGTTCTCAGGGGAACACTCACCACATGAACATCCCTTGTGAGCAGTGGAAACAGACTGTGCACAAAATAATTCTGATGTCTTCAGATTCTGTATTTAGTTACCTGTTTTACTTCTTTCCAACTTTTTTTCTGTGTTTATCAATTGCCTCTCCTTCATATCAGGAACATGTCCCTCCTTCTCTCTTGAGTCCCTCACCATTTACCATCCTCTCGAAACGTCTCCTGTCTGCCTACTCTCATTGCCCACTTCCCATGCACTTTCTCATCACCCCCCCCCCACATTTCTTCCCTACTTTATTTGACATCAAGTTCCAGAACCCCATTTTCTGGTTTTCTCCCCACCCCATCTCTCCAGGTGTTCTGCACTGTCAGAGTTGAGCCTGTGAAGCTGTGAGAGTATTTTGCGAACATTCACACTGCATAAGACAAAACACAAACGTATAAAACATGGCCTGCCCTGGGCAAACTACTTTTCGGCAGCAAATGCCAAACTAAAACACCGAAGCAAAGAACGCCCAAGATAGTGTAAAAATAGCAGTGCATGTCAAGGCAGACCCAATACCATGGGCAATGGCAAAGCAAAACACAAGCTTACAGTATCTTATATGAAATAGGCTGTGAAGGATAAAAGAAAAGAAAAATACAAGAAACATGCTCTGTAAAATGAGGGTACAGGGTCAGAAAATGGGGATACAAGTTTTTTCAAATGAAGGTACACGTTTATTTAAAAGGGGTGCAACGCCAGAAAAGGGAGAGGCTTAAAAAAAACGATGTGCACCATGAGAAAGAAACCTGTTCATGCTGCACTTGAGTGGCTGCACGCCCCAAATAATATTTCAAACACCGAAATGTTGATTTGCCTCAGTTAAAACATACCACAATCTCCTCAGGCGAGGAGCTAAATCGTGCAAGGCTCCCTCTGATACCTGGACAGGTGTAAATATGCTTTGAAGATAGTACACACGGTTTAAATCTGGGAGCAATGTGGCCGCACCACTTGTATCTCATTCATTTTGATGGGCTGCTTTGTATGCGGTGGGATCGTGGAATGCCTTTCTTTGAGGAAAGGTGGGTGACTGACACCCCACAGTTTTCACCAAGTTTAATATTCTATCTCATGGTTGGACGGCGGTCATAAGTGTCTGTTTAAAAATGCAGCAGTGGGATTGGTGTGTTATCCAGAGGGCAGCCGCAAATTCTGGTGGACATTCCCTTTCTTACATGCCCTAAATAAACCGGGACCAAGTGAGAGGCACTTCCAGGATCCAGGAAAGCTACAGAACCGGCTCAAAGAAACCACTTCTCACCATCGTATCGGTTCTATTGTGGGAGGGGAAACTGAATTGCTGCTGCCAATGCTATACATTTTATATATGTAAGGGAAGGTTGTGCTACTACTCTTGCTGGACTGGAGGGCAGGGCCAACAGTTTGGATATGTGTCTAAAGACATAGCCTCTGCATGTGCAGTTTGTGTGCTTTCGTGCACACATACGTGTTGTGTATACGTGTGTGTAGCTTGCACTGCCTCTGCTACGCTGGTAATGTAGGTGTATGTGTGTTAGGGAGGCCTGTTCCATGGGTAGTTGTGCTGTCTCTCCCCTGTGTGGGGGTGAGTCTCCCCATGTAATCCATACTGTATCAAATTTGTTTGATGAAGATTTGAAAGCCCTTGCGTTGTGTCTCTTCTCTTTGTATGTTCGTCTATATGTGTTCTGCTACCTGTGCCATGTGTGTGCAATGCTGATGTCTACGTTTTGGCTATTCTGTGTGTGAGGGGAACTTCTTCAATCTGCTGCCTGGCTGTACCTGTTGTGTGTGCACACGTGAAGCGTGCACCTCTGCACGCTGCCCATCTTCTCTGTGTGTGCACATGCATGTTTGTGTGTAAGTGTGCTGAAGGAAACTTGTGTGCAGGGAGCTTTCACTGACCAATGGGGTCAAGAAGAGAGCACTTCTCACTTTGTGGTGGAAACTGGAAAACGATACTCCAGCGAGGACATGTTGGTAAAAAGTCTCCGTTCTTTCTGCCTTGTGCCACTACTACAGAAGCAGAATCGACCACATGCATACTTCACTAACACAGGGCTTGTCTTTTATGTAGTGCCCGCTGCCAGTCCCCCTTCTTCTGTGTCTTTTAAGAACACAGGTGTTACTGTTACCAGCGGAATTGTTCTCGTTTGCCGACAATGGAAGGATTAAAAACGGAATCGGCTCTGTACGGATTAGAAAATGCGACCAACAAGTTATAAGCAAATCTCTACCGCATCACACTAACCAACTGAGATATATTGCTTATGTTGACAGGTAGGCGTAAAACTCAGGTCCAGCCACACACCAGTAAGCTAAATATGCCGAAAATGGGGAACGGTTAAAAAGTAAGGTAATTAAATAGACGCTTGTTTTTGGTTGACAGAAATGAGTTGTTCGGGGAGGACGACTTCTAATATCACATCACCAATGGACATAATTTGTTATCTAAGAGCAAAGCCCTTCTTATTCTCCATTTTATATTGTTTGTGGCTGTAGACCTGATCTGAGCCATACTCCGAGCGCCGCTAAAAAGAAAAGCCGTGTGTGTGACAAGCCATTGCTAGTCCTACAAACTGCACAAGTATCTGCTCGCAGAGGCTCCCTTTCCACGCACGAAGGTAGGGCAGGACAGTCTCATAACACATTTAAAGTAGTTAGTAATAATAATGTTTTTACAATCTTGTTCATTTTCTGGCCTAGATTGACTCAGAAAAGGGCAATATTCTAGTTAGATGCTGAACGCCTGTTTGTGGGTGTGAGCGGAAAGGTTCATGAGAATGTAGCAGCACGAGTACCATTTAAACGGCCTCTTGGCGCTTTGGGACTCTTTAATAGTGGCCCTGTCTTGTGACCTTCCGTTAAACATGGGCCAGTTTGACCTTATCATACGTGTCTGAGCGTTCTCTGGCGCCCAGAGTGTCTCCCCTTTCAGGGTGTCCCTGGTTCCAATTTCTGTGCATCATATCTAACACTGACAGTGTGTGTGTGTGTGTGTGTGTGCACGCTGGGAGGGTTATCGGCATGTATTCGCTCACTTAACACACAGGGTCACGGAAATACAATTAGAACACATTTACGAAATATGTTACAGATCGGCCGCATGTAAAGAAGAGGCTACTTGGTGGTGAGGGTTGAAAGCCATTCAAGGAGATATTGGTCGAAATCAGATTACCACACACACAACTAGTCGCCAGACATTGCTAGGACCACAAGTTCAAGCACACCACAGGAAAAGATTTAAAGAACTCCGTTTTACCCTGCACGTGGACAACCCCTGATCCCACAAAACAGACATTCCATTCTGCCCAACGCGGCCAGTGTCTGTGACCCTCACCTTGGCGGCCAGGGGTCACAGGGGCTTGGCAGCGCCGCGGAGGCTGGAAAGCCGCCAGCACCCCACAAGGGTTCAAAGCGCCTTGTGGATGGCATGCAAATGTATTGCAGCTGTGACAGGCATACCCGGGTTAGTTATTCTGTGCAGTCACAAATAATGAACTAGCGCACACTGTAAAGGCACCAGACGGGTCTCTCGCCTGTCATGGTGATGACTCCAGACTGGCAGGGGACTGCCCAGGGAGTGGGTGGCAGGGTGGAAGGGATGAAGGGTTCACTCTGAGGGGAAGGAAGGGGGTCGCCTCCCCGGGGAGAAGGAAGGGGCAACGCTCAAGGGGGGGGCAGGTTCCTTACTTTTCAAGTTCCTCGAAGAGCTGGCACTGGTCGGCGAGGCGGGCGCTGGACGCCATGCCGACTCCTCCGGGGGGTGCTGCCGCCTGGGGCGAGGCAGGGTCACAGGCACGTCGAGTGAGGGGCTATGTGGGGATGGCAGCGGTGCCCGGGAGTGGCCCCCTCGCCCTCTGCTCCGCGCCTCATGGATCCCTGCGCCCCCCGGCCGCCGCCGCTTCCTTCATCCTCCGTCTCCTGCTTTGCAATTCCCGGCACAATGTGGGTTTTTTTCTCTTCACGGTTCTTATTTGAATTCCCAGCCTTAAATGAACACTACAAAGTGCAGTTTCCACCGAGCCACTGACAAAGTGAACCAGAACCAGAAATGAGCAATTCTCCAGCAGCAAAACAGTAAGAAATATCCTGCAGTCCGTTACGTCCGCTCCACCCCTTTCGGAGTGCGGAATGGATTGAGCATCGGGGGTGTTTCTCCGGTAACAGCGGCGGTCAGTCGCCTCACTCTGCCTCGCACCCTCGGAGAGCCGCGCGCGCCTCCTCCCTCAGCTGGGGGAGAGCTGCTCTGAGTTGTGCTCTCAGGGCTTGGACCTGCCTCCTCCCCGCGCGAGGGTATTAGAAGCTCTGACTCCGTGCGTGCGCGTGTGCCAGTGGGGAGGCAGCGCGGCTCTCTGTCCCACACCCCCCTCTAGCTGCGGAACGCACACCTTGCACGAGAAGCACACGGAACGGGCGTCTCTGGGACCGGCTTTGTACCCAAACGCCTTCTAAGGAGTCCAGTAGCACCAGTCCACTCTCCGGCTCATTTTAATATTTTTTTTAATTTCAATTTGCATTTTGTCAGTTTTTTTTTCATGAACTTTACCTTCCAACTAAAAAATCCACAAGCCACCCTCTTATGAGGTACAGTTCTAGTCCTTAGTGGTGATCGCGCCGTGCCACGGACAGATACACCAAGAAAGGAAGTTTGCACAAGAAAGCAAAAGGCAAAGTATAGGTCTGGCATTAGCAAGACCATTTTATTTTATATATATATATATATATATATATATATATATATATATATATATATATATATATATATATATATATATATATATATATATATATATATATATATATATATATATATATATATATACAGCCGCCCTCTTCATTCATCTGCTGACGTGTCACCCCCATCATATATTTCATACAATGTGGGGGAAGGTATGAGGTCACGTAAATCATTTGCTCACTTAAGTGTGAGTGACGCCTATCTACCCTTTCACAAGAGCACGTTGACACGCAAAGTAATTGGCTTCGGTGCCTGGGGCTACTAAGAGAAATGCACGCTTGAAAAACCAAAACAGGCATTGGCAAAGCCAAAAGGCAGACCACTAATGCAAGGCGCATTGGCTTGGCCAATATTTGTTCTGTTGTTGCCTGGTCTTTACCAGCTGCACCCCAGCCACTTTAGCCCGGTATGCAGCGGGTCGTGGTACAGCTTAGCCATGCAGCATACAGATTATTTATTTTTCCCTGCATCTCAAGTCCTGGAAATCACTTCCATATCAGGGCAAATGCATATTTGCCAGAAAGTCAGCGGCAGCTCCTCCGCTAAGGCGGAGGAGCGACGCCCCACACAAAAAATAAAATGATAATAACATAAAGTTATTGTCATTTTATTTTTACAGTACTCGCCTAGTTTTGTTTAAGGGGCAGGGTGGGGCAGGGAAGGGCTGTTAGCCAGCAGGGGGAGGAATGGTATGTGCACTTAAGTGCGCATGACCATTTGGCTGGCCGTCTCGGGCCGGCCAAACTGTCATGCACACTTTGCTTGTTCTTCATCCAAGCTGTATTACAGCCTGGGTGGAGAATATGCCCAGGCTCCCACTGCCTGTCTGAGCCCTGAACCACAGTCCTCAAACCAATCATAACGCTGCTATCAGCAGCATAGTGATTGGCTGGGAGAAACTGGGAGTCTGGGTGCTTCCTGTTCCTGTTCATACGGAAGAAGAACGGAGGAGAAGCAGAGGCCAGGTAAGTGTGATTTTCTTTAGTTTTTAAAAAAAAAACCCGTGGGGCTGAGAACATAAGTGGCAGTTGGCATAGTAGGTCAGTTGATCTTGGGCAGGGCTGGGACAGAGCCAGTTACTTACGTCATATAATACATTAGGAGAATTGCAATAATATAAGATTTTGCAGGCCAGGTGAAGCAAATCAGCCACACAACACATTGGTGTCATCAAAGACAAATAGAGAATCACATATTCCCTTCCTTCGAAATACCAGTTACTTCAGTACTCCATTCTATTTCATGTAGCTTGTCCTGAAGAAGGCTGGTTAACTCAAGACTCCACCAAGCACACCGTCAACAGTAATTACTCAGGCAATGGTTCTAATATATTCTGCAAAATATCTATCTGGGGCCGTATTATGTATTGGCATTGTTTGCGCCCGGCGCACCTTTGAAAAGGTTCGCCGGGTCCAAACAATGCCAATATGCCCCAATATGAAATGAAATGAAATACCAGCATTTGTAGTGTGCACAGCTACCTCCAGAGAGTTTTCCCAGTGCTGGGAGCCGTCGGGAAGATTAAGCAAGCTATTGCCCAGAGTCAAAAGGTGCTTGGCTAACCTGCCGCCGGTCCCGGGGGATCGAACCGTGAGTCCCTGTGTTCTGGAATCAGCTACCTTGGCCACTGCACCTCACATTAATGCGCTGCCCACAGGGTAGCCTCGAACTTGTGCTGCCCTTGTGGCAGCGCATTAATGTTAAAACACGGAGCAGCCGCCCCGTGTTTTCACATTGCAGGCGACACCCGCCTGCACTTTCAGAGGGTTTCGAGATCCCCTCACAGGCAGGTGCAGTCACAGACTTCAACCTCCTGCAAGGGGATGTCTGGGGGTTCCATGGGACCCTCTTTTCCTCATTCCTCATTTGCATAGAGCACGCCCCTATGCAAAAGAGAGAACACCCTCTGTTGATAGCGCTGGCGCTTTAAGCGCGCCAACGCTGTCAGTATTATAGAAGGGGACGCAGAAGCGTCTGCGTCCCCTTCTATAATACCAGAGTGCCCCAGGGGCGCGCAAAGCAGGTGAAACGGCCGTTGTGCCCCCGGGGCACCTTATGTAATGCGGCCCCTGGTGATTCCAGAAAGTTTTGTAGGGCTCTGTAATTTAAAGAAGTTGTTGCGAATAGTATGATACTTGTTGGCACAGAAAAGTCCTCTGCATGGAAAGTGACATGAACCCCTGTCTGAGTGCCCAGCTGCAAGCTTGTCTGTGCAGCTCTGGTGAGCAAGCTTAGATCTGCCTACTTGATTTGATTTCCTTGTAGCACGACAAATTTACGTTTGAGGCAGGGCCTAGCTTCCATCACATCGTGCACCATATTGGAGGCGCTTTTGCCCTATTTTAATGATTTTATGGTTTGTAAGTTTGTCACTTTTCTGTTAGTTTGACATGTGCTACCAGCATCTTTTCCTCACAGGGGAGCTTGTGAGTGGATTGAGGGTTACTGGACCCTGGTTTGTATTTTATTTGACCCACCTATTTGCAGTCGTTTGTGCTGCAAAGTGCCGGCTCCCGGTCCCCCCCTCTCATGGAGGGATATTTAAAGCAGCTGAAAGTGCGTCTGTGCAGTGGACGTGTGCAGTGGCCCATCTGCGCCCATACGCGCCTGGAGCCTCGAGCGCCAGTTCCCCTGCCAATTTTTATCCCCAACCTGCCTCAAGAATATGCTACACAGCAAATGAACTGGGCACCCTTAACTTAAAAGGTTAGAGTTACAGATGCTTTCATATGTACCTCCTTTCTCTTCTTCATACTCCAAAGTGAGCTGCCAGGAATGCCGTGTGCAAATAATGAACCCTGAGCCACTGACTAGAGGCATTATTACGGGAAATAGAGGTATGGAGATTAAATCCTTAAACTCAAGTAGATCTCCAAATAACAAAATCCTATGTGTTCTTCTAAATGCCAGTCACTAATTTAAAATAAAACCGATTTGCTGATTTTGCAGATAGCCAACAGCCAGACATAGTATACATGAATTACAGCTGGGTGGATGAAGCTTCTGGTGCTGACCTGGTGGCAGTAATTGCTCACAACTTCTCCATCTACCATTTAGATAGACCCCACAAGCGAGGTGGAGGACTCGCAGTTAATTATAGGGGCACCAGGCCGACCTTTTTTGGTCCGGCTACAATGCGGAATGCGAGTTACTTACTTTCAATATAGAGCTTTAAAAAATGCAATATTTAATGGGCTGTTATTCTATCACTCTCCTGGCCCCATGAACATCTTCAAACAGGCGGTGGACTCCCTACTGGAAGCCAGCCTGTGCACCAATAACCTCACTGTCTTAGGTGATTTTAATTACTGCCTTCAAGCCTCAGCAGATAATGACAGTGAGGCCCTCACCAATACTATGGCTAGTTTTGGTTTGTCCCAAATAGTAGACCGCCCCACTCATCTGGCCACTTGCTCGATGGGATCTTTATGAACATTGCCCCGTTGGAAGGAAAAGGTTCTCTGCCCTTAACCGCATCGCTGCTGCGGTCATTTTTGCGCTGTGCGGCTGTTTTCGCAAAACCGCGTTACATGACGAGCTCAGCTCGTCATCCGCACACGCCACCCGTGGCTGATGACGAGCTCAGCTCGTCATCAGCATCGAAGGGGTTAATATGGATAGATCACCATTCTGTCATGTTTAATATCAAATTCGAAATTATGATCGACTCAGAAAATTGCTGCTTAACCTTCACAGGTTGCAGGCATGGAATATAATTCAGGCTGATAAATTCTGTCAGACCTTAGTCCATTCTTAGCCTGAACTCTCTGTGGACTTCAATTCAGCCTTGGCTAGCTACTCGAACAGGCTGACGTCAGTGGTCTTCCTTTCTGCTCCTAGCAGGACGTCCTGTTCACATAGAGGTAAACCCTCTGCACTGTGGTTCACAGAAAGCCTTGGATTGCAGAGACAAAGCTGTAGAAGATAAGTACGGAAATGGTGGAAGGCGTATAGGAATGATGAAAAAGGAAAATACAAATAATGTATTACCAATCACAAGTCCGTACTGTCCAAAGAAAAACCAGTCTACTTCACACACAAAATTGAATTAGCAAAAAATTCTACAAAATAATTATTCCAGGTAGTGTCTAAACTTTCCAGGGTTCTGAGCAATAATCAAATAAAGAGCAGTCAGGATTTTTGTAACATCTTTGCGAGTTTCTTCCTCGAAAAAGTGGCACAGGTACATAATAAGTTTGATATAGAGGAGAGGTGGTCCACAAAGGAATCCAAGTCCACATTAGTTTTCACTGATTTTTGATAATGATAACACACTCAAGAAAACTCTGGTCCTCTTGAGTTTTCAAACAACAAAGTCTTTAGAGGGGATGATGAGTGTGTTAAGCGTTACATCTTAGTATCCTTAGGCTCAATCCTTTTTTGTATGAATAGAATCAAAGGAGTCCGTTCTTTATAGAAAAGTTGCTTTTTATTTGTGAGGATAAAGACGTAGACAGCCGACACGTGTTTCGCCCCTGTGGCAAATTGCGCCAGGGCTTTCTCAAGGCTATTTACAATTTTATGTGTTCTGTATGCTTCCTCATTCTATACACAGTAAGTTTCAACATTTGGTCCGGTTTGTAAATTTATTAAGGGATTGAATCCCTGGCATATCCCTCAAGGTTTCTCGTCTCTTCTGCCGTTTCCGCTCCTGCAATTTATACAGAAACATCAGCTCTTGATTCCACCCAGTTTGGTTTTTGAAGCGGTCACAGTACTGAGACAGTTTTGGTTAAAACAACTGAAGAGACAATGGTCAACCTTGAATAAGGGAGGAAGTGCAGCCCTTATCCTACTTGATCTATTGGCGGCCTTCGATACAGTCAACCACAATTTGTTGGTCAAATGCCTCTGGGCCGTCGGGATCGAGGAGACTGCACTTGCCTTACTGAAATCTTTCCTCTCAAAGCGCATGATAACAGTGTCCCTGGACCACTTTGCCTCTGACTCCTTCTCATTCCCCAGTGGGGTCCCGCAGCGATCCTCACTCAGCCCAATGTTGCTCAATGTTTATTGAACAACGTTGGCATCCCTGATCAGATCTTCTGACTTTGAGTTAACATGTTATGTGGATGATACACAAATTGTGGTATCACTGTCTACCAATGACAAAGGCACAGGTGGGAGATTTCGTGACTTCATGTTGACAAGCAACTGGATGTATAGAAATTGCTTAAAACTCAATTCGGGAAAGACTGAGGTCATTCTATTTGGTAATCAACCTTCTCTTTGGTCTCCATCTTGATGGCCAGAGGAACTAGGAACTTTTGTCATTTTCTCTGAACAAAGCCAAAAATGCAGGAGTTGTTATGGACAACAAACTTAACTTCTTCACTATAAATCGTCTATATTGGACTCTGGCTAAGATAGCAAAGTTTCTCCCAACTCCTCCTCCCAAGTACCCAAGATGTGATTGTATAAGAGCTAACCATCTGCACATCTTCCTTGAATGCTCGAAGCTGAGAGATTACTGGGGTGGAATTGAGATCACCTTTAGGGGTATCTTCTGTAGAGAGATTACTCTGAATATGGCTCTTGTTTTATTCGGAGAAGACGGTATAATTAGTAAGTGGATTGAAGAGCCCACATAGAGGGCTGATATTCTATCTGATCCTGATTGCCGGAAGGGAAATCTATATAAAATGGAGGGACCCCCTGCCTCCAAAGGTGGAGGATTGGGTTAAGGCACCCATTAAAATCGCACTTTTAGACCAGGCAGTACCGAAGGAGGCTAATCTTGACATTAGGCTTGATTTTTTTATATGGAGCAGATACCTGGGTTTTGAATATCGTTCTTTAGTCCAATGATTACATGTGTTGGTCTGGTAAGGTTTGCAGACCGAAGCAAATACTTTAATGGGCGGCTCCATAAAGTATTGCAGACGCTTTTCTGGTGATATGAGGATTAGAAAAAAGAAAAAAAAAACGTAACTTTGGTCAGCAGGTGAACACAGTTTCATCCTCTTTTACATCTTGAGTATGATCAAAAAATCCTTCCCTATATTCACCCTGATGCACAAAAAACGGTTACTGCATTGGTTCTACAGAAAAGTGACTATTGTAATGGTTTGTATCTCAGTATGCAGCACCAATATACAAATACATTGCAAACCCTTCAGAATGCTGCATCTAGACTGCTTGCAGGGAGCCCCAAATTTAAATCTGCCTCACAAGCCATCCATAATCTGCACTGGCTCCCAATCATATAACAGATCAAACTTAAGGCCCTTTGGATCAGGGCTTAATTTGTAAAATAATAAGTACTGGGCTCCTGTAATAAGGCCACTGCAGCTTGCACCACACATTGCCCCTGCCATGCTGCCAATGAAGGTAACAACACAACTACTAACCATCCATCCCACTCCTACAACTGTTTAGGAGGCAGGTTTAAGTGTTTTCTTTTTTATTCTTTCCGAGCATAGACACCTGCTTCAAGGCGCTGGCAGCTCAGAATGATGTGCTGTCCACCATACATAATTCCTGAAAGCTGTACAACGTCCTAAGCGGGAATCATCATGATTATATGAGCAGCGCCGCAAAACGAATCCAAACGCGTTCTGGAAGGGTCTTTTGTCGAGAAAATATGAGGCAGTCAAGAAGTAGTTATTACTAAATGTATGTGACCTTTAGTCCCTGCTGTCAATCTGTTTCATGAATATTGTTTCCTCCGATAAGACTCGTTGACTCTGAAGTAACCTACAATTTTTGAGGCACCTTTTGAAGATAAGTTGCATCCTGTGTATAAGTGTAAGTGTAGACCCAGCCCCGATAATTAAGTGCCGGTGCTAAGCATCGGAAAGCACCGGCACAAATTAAGCACTGCTTTGGATAGCTTAAAAGGCCCTGCATGATGCTGGCCCAGACTTCTTGAGCCATAGTTTCAGGCCAACCAGAAACCTGAGCTCATTCGAACGTTTTTTGGGGGACAGAAGTTTTGTGGCCTGCACTGGCACCCCCCCCCCCCCCCCCCCACCACCACCCCCTCCCTATATTATAGCCATGCCGAATCTGTTATCCTTCAGGAAGGAAATGAATACATTGCTTTTGGTCAACCAGAGTCCAGACCATTGCAATTTCAGTGTTCCACCAACCTAAGAGCCTGTCAGGCCCCGATGAGCAGAATTGCTGAAAATGCCACCATCCTTGATTACTTACAGGGATGTGAAAGATGGTTTACAGGCTTGAAATAGGAATCAGGGAAAACAAGGAAGGGAGAGAGAGATCAATGGACTTTATCTCACACTCTGAATGGTTTAACCACACGTAAATTATAACACACAGCAAACTTGGTGCTTCAAGAATGGACTGTCACTTAAATAGCTGTAGGGAAAGCAGAGGACCAAAGACATGTATATGAGTAATAGCTAGAGTGATCTCAAAAGTTATAGAAGTGATCCTCGATTACTAGCTTCAAGAGCAAATATTGCTGTGTTGAACCCTCAAGCAGATCAGCACCCCAGACAAGGGTACTAGGACACCACACAAGCCAGGTTGTTCAGGAGTGGAGCAGCTGTGCAAGAGATAGATACTGTTTTGGTATTGGTATTGGGCATGATAAAGCTCACTATATATGGAAATGAGTTTTAAAGAGGGAATCTCACGGGAGGGAGAAGAGATGGTAGAAAACAATGAACACGATGGATGAATAATAAGTGTGAACTGGCACAATGGGAACAACCATAAAAACTCACAAAACATTGACAGTTGAAGGTTGCCTATCAGAAATGGTCTTAAATTCTTGCGCTATCCTTGCCACGGAAGTGTACCTATAATGGGGAACAAGACAGTGAAAGGTCCAGTGTTCTCAATCTCTTCAGTTTCCTCTGCCCCTTTCTCCACAATCTCCATTCCTTATTATCTTTTTTTTTTCTAGGTCTTCTGGTAAGATAGGCCTTTACTTGCTGACTAGAAACCCCTATTTGCAGGTTGTCCTCTGAGGTTTTGGGGGAGATAGGAAGAAAGAATGACAATTCACGGAGCTATTTGCTAATGGTGTTTCTCGTGTATTTTGTACAATGAAGGATACACAATTCATTTTTACACAGAGCCCCAAAAAAATATATATTCCAACAGAAAAACATTCATCCCCTAATAATTCACCTAATAATTCCACACATATCCACACACATCTGTAAAACCTTACACATCTCAAATACATGGATACTTAACTAAACAGCAACTAAAAAAGTGACAATAATACAAAAATTATACAAACAATATATCAATGACAAGAGGCGAGACAGCAGCGCTGACATTACTTGATCGCAATGCAGCCTTCAACACTCTGTCACATACTACACTCCTTGAAAGACTGTTGGAATTAGGATTAGAGGGAACACCCCTTTTCAGGATGACTTCTTCTCTATGAGACCAGTCATTTCAGGTGTTCTCAGCTGCGTCATCCTCCGAGTGACATTCCCTGATTTTAGGAGTTCCTCAAGAATTATCCCTAAGTCTGGTACTAATTAATATCTAAGTGCGCCCACTAGCGGATTTAGTGGAAAATTGTGGTCTCACTTTATTCTCATATTCAGATGACACCCAAATCATCTTCTCACTGTCATCTGCATAGAGACACAACTCCGGGACCTTGAACTCCGGACTGAGGATGGTCGCGGAATGGATGGGCAAGCAGTCACTCAAGCTTAATGGAGAGAAGACAGAGGTTCTTGTATTAGGCAAGAACCCGTCTTTGTGGAGTCCCTACCACTGGACGAAATGTTTGGGGCCTCTATTGGTACCAGTATCAAAGCCAAAAAAGATGGGAAATGTGGTGGACGATAAACTGTCCATGAAACCACAGGTGACAAAATTAGCAGCCATCTGCTTTGGCACTTTAAAATGTCTGCAAGAAATCATCTGGCTGCTACCACCTCATGCTCAAAGAACAGTGATTCAGACACTAGTAACATTTAGGCTGGTTTACGGGAATGTATTATATCTTGGAACAAACAAAGCTGCTAATTAATGACTGCAAGTAGTCCAGAACTCATCAGCAAGGATGCCTTTTAGGCTCCCAACAAATGCCTCTGCATCAGGTCTTTACTGGAACTACACTGGTTACCTATAGAAAGAAAAAATTCAGTTCAGGACCCTATGCTATATGCACAAGGCCAGAGCAGGGAAGTGCCCAAGGTATATATAAGGACTGGCAAAAGCATACCAACTGTATTAGACGCAATGTCCCAGTGACCGCATGATTTCCTCCATTAAACGCACACGCATGGGAGGCCTGTCCTTTAGTTACCAGGTGCCAAAACTATAGAACGGGCTTCCTGAATTTCAGAGAAACTGTCCATTACTAACCATCTATACTACTATTATAAAGAGAGAACACAAACCTTTTGGCAAGGTAAACTCGGGAACCACAGCGCCAATCCACACACCCAATACGTTGTTGTAATCCTCAGGGTGTGCAGATGGACATAGGCTATAGAAAAAAAGAAAAAAAAAACGTAAATTTAAAAATATAACTTAGAAAAAAAAGTAGTGCCCTGAAAGTAGCGCCGGCCGCGACGCTGACACCCACGACGTAGCACTGGCTGCAACATACGTGATGATGACGAGGCGCAGCGGTGAAGTGAGGAGCTCGGGGAGGAGCGGCGGCTCAGGTAAGGCTCTGGGACACGGGACTGGAGGGAGCCGGTGCGGGAGGTTGGCCCGGAAGAACTGCGGTAAGCCTCAGGGTCTGGGGGCAGCATTTCAGGGACACGGGACAGGAGGGAGCCTGTGCGGGAGGTTGGCCCAGAACAACTGCGGTAAGGCTCAGGGTCGGTAAGGTTCAGGGTCTGGGGGCAGCATTTCAGGGACACTGGACGGGAGGGAGCCTGTGCGGGAGGTTGGCTCGGAACAACTGCGGTAAGGCTCAGGGTCTGGGGGCAGCATTTCAGGCTTGCGTGCACTCCCGCCCCGGACCTCGCCCGCCACGACATTGTCCGGGACACAGACAATGTCGTGGCGGGCGGGGGCGGGGCAGGAGTGCACGCTAGCCTGATATGCTGCCCCCAGCCCCCTTCTGCCCCAGGCAACGCTGGGGCGGGCTGCTAGTATTACATAAACAGCTTAAGACATGGCTGTTCTAACGTAGTAGAAATGGAAGACTTCCAGCCTGTTGTTGCTGCGCCGGGAAACCCTAATAGGGTATCCAAGAACTCTATAAATGACTATAAGAATAAGGATTACATAATCCAAAATTCAAAATGTTAAAGTTAATGGTAGGGTTGAAGCTTTTCGAAATTTCCTTTTATTTATAAAAGATGACGCAGTATTAAGTTCTAACACATTGTCTATTTTGCTCCCAATGCTCTTTTTTGTCTCCACATCCTTCTTCATTGGAGGCCACCAACTGTCCATACCAGTTTCTGTTTGCTATACTTGTGCTGCTGCCACAATCAAGGTAAGGATGCCAACTTAATTTTAGAACGTTCAATGTCGTTTTCTTGCATATGTATTTTGATAATCTGCTACTAATATTTTTTTCCAAACAGTTGCATACCCCCTGAACATGCGTTGTGAAATGGCAATGGTCCGAAGGACACGAGTTAAAAAACTGCTGGCTACAACAATCCATCTCCCTTCAAAATAACACTGCTCTTTTTTCAGAGACTTTAAAGGATTAAACATGGGGATTCCTAGATATAGCCTTTTCTCCATCATACAATGTTTCCTGCTGCTGAAATCTTACGCTCTCCCCGCAGTTACTTCCATTCTTTACATATGGGAATAAATGCGTTTTGTCTGCTCCACTGGACTCAAGTTGCCTTTCATTCCATCCACTTTGCATTATTTATACAGTCTTGTATGGCAGAGGAGGAGCCACATTCTCAGAAATGTGTTCTACCAACCCAGCAATGAGTGTGGGCAGTCGAAATAAAATATTTAATATTAAATGCTTAAACATTAAAAATGAATCATGAATGCCCTTTAAAAATTAACTTTGCGCAAACAACTTGCTTTTTTTTGCAGGAACTCTGGCTACGTAGCTGACTGTACCGCCAACGAAGTGTGAGACTACCATAGAAATAAGGTTGATAACCTATAAAAGGATGGCAAGAATAACAATATTCTGTCTACAAAAAATACACAGACAACAAATGAAGAAAGTACACACGTTAATATTTTCTGCCTCAAAATAGCATTGACCAGTGCATAAAAAAATGAATGGAGAACCTAGCTGCAAATTTTAAACACCTGGACTTTTTAAGCAGTCCAGCGTCATATCCCAAGGTGGAATCCGTATCTCAAGGGTTACTACAAAAGCACACCTTAAAGTGGATTCCATCACAAGGTGGAATCCATCTTTAAAGGGTTACTACAAAGACACACCCCAAGGTGGAATCCATCACAGGGTGGAATCCATCTTTCAAGGGTTACTAAAAAGGCACAACCCAAGGTGAAATCGATCCCAAGGTGTAATCCATCTCTCAAGGGTTACTACAAAGGTACACCCCAAGGTGGAATCAACACCAAGGTGGAATCCATCTCTCAAGTGTTACTACAAAGGTACCCCCCAAGGTGGAATCAACACCAAGGTGGAATCCATCACTCAAGTGTTACTACATAGGCGCACACCAAGGTGGAATCAACCCCAAGGTGAATCCATCTCTCAAGGGGTTACTGCAAAGGCACATCCCAAGGCAGAATCCACCACAAGGTGGAATCCATCTCTCAAGGGTTACTACAACGGCACACCCAAGGCAGAATCCCCGACAATGTACAACCCTCTCTCAAGGGTTACTAAAAAGGCACAACCCAAGGTGAAATCGATCCCAAGGTGTAATCCATCTCTCTAGGGTTACTACAAAGGCACTCCCCAAGGTGGAATCCATCTCTCAAGGGTTACTACAAAGGCACACCCCAAGGTGGAATCCATCTCTCAAGGGTTACTACAAAGGTACACCCCAAGGTGGAATCCATCTCTCAAGGGTTACTACAAAGGCACACCCCAAAGGTGGAATCCATCTCTCAAGGGTTACTACAAAGGTACACCCCAAGGTGGAATCAACACCAAGGTGGAATCCATCTCTCAAATGTTACTACATAGGCACACACCAAGGTGAAATCGACCCCAAGGTGAATCCATCTCTCAAGGGGTTACTGCAAAGGCACATCCCAAGGTGGAATCCACCACAAGGTGGAATCCATCTCTCAAGGGTTACTACAACGGCACACCCAAGGCAGAATCCACGACAATGTACAATCCATCTCTCAAGGGTAACTTCAAAGGCACAACCAAGGCGGAATCCACCACAAGGTAGAATACATCTTTCAAGGGTTACTACAAAGGCACACCCCAAGGCGGAATCCACCACAATGTGGAATCTGTCTCTCAAGGGTAACTAAAAAGGTACAGAATTGCGTGGAGAGAGTCCCCTCCAGGAGTGAGCTATTGCATTGATAACATTTTGCATATAGTGCATTGTTATGCAGAAGTGGGTGACTCTTGGTCACTTCACAAAAGGGTGCATCTTTTTTTCCTTCTTCCATGTCCCATGTGCTATCTTAGTCCAAAGAGTTCCGGTATCAATGGGAGTATCAGCGACAGTGTTCTTTGCCTGTGTGTGTAATCAAGGCACATGATGTACATAGCAAGTAGACAGTGCAGTAGAACATAGGAGAAGCAATGGTTAGAAAGATCAGTGGTGTGGATGATTGTTAATGAATGGAACAATAGGGCGACCATTTGTTTCATATGATCTGTCTTGCACAAATTTCAGGCACACGGACAAGAGTAGATTAGACCAGAACCACACTATCTTTGGTTAGATACCATGGCCAATTTTAGAATCCACAGTCGAGATTTATTAAGATTTTGTGGCACAACCCCACTGCAAAATCCATGTTGGCATTGGCAAGTAACACTGATAAAGATTTTCATGGCTTTGCATGGGATTTGATCCCAAATGTAAGGCAGCACAGTGCATAATGTGTACCTTGCACCAGGGAGACATTACATGGGTGGAGCATGGGTGTAACAAGAAGAAACATCATTATTTCTCCATGTTACTTCCTCTTTGCAGGGGTGCTGCATTGTGCAGCACGCTACAAAGATGAATAAACCAATAACAATAGATTTTGTGCAGGAAGGTATTCCTTACTGTGCAAAAACTATTTTGACCACAATGAAGGCACCCTTGCATCATGGCACAAGAGGGCCGCATTGGCGCTAAAGAGTTGGACAGCGCTACGAGAGAGCAGACCTGCACCTTATCTTAGTAGTAATGGAGCACTTCTGCTCTCTTCCTTGAACGCACCTCAGCAAATTCCCTTGCAGAGTTGCATTAAAGATTAGTAAATCTGGGCCCAAGTTTCTTGATTCCTAGATCAACACCTTTCCCAGTCCACATTTCCACTGGACAGCAGGCACTGGCATCCACTATGGGTTCCTCAGTGCAGCACCACTGCTCCTCCGAGGTCACCTGTCATGTGCGGGTGTAGATGGATGCTTCTCGGCTTTTGATAAAGCCACATGAAATTCTTGTTGCTAATGAGGTCTATTGTAGTACCTGCAATATAATGAGCCTTTCTCTGTACTTGCTGGATGCAAAACTGAAAAAGGTTCTCTTCTTCCCAAGGCTGACAACTTCTTCATGAGTGATGTCTTGTTACGGCAGGTGAGAGTAGAGACTGAGCAGAGACTTGAGAGAAACCCCCAAGTGACACTGAGTGTGTGCACTGCTGTTACCCACCATTTCCATTGAGTCTCTTCATCTACTGTGAATGGAGTAATAGCCACATCCAACATATTTAATAGTCCTCCTCCCCAGTGCTTAATTTGTATAAAAAGAAGTGCCAGGACTCTTATGAGGACACCACTTTAACTTGCACCACACATTGCCCCTGCCATGCTGCCAGTGATAGCAACAACAAAACTACTAACCATCATACTCCTGCAAGTGTGACAGTTTGGCCTATTTCAGGCCCCCAAAGATATAAGAATGGCTTGGACGGCAAGTCACAGTCATTTTTAGTGTATATTGAATTAATAATTGACTATTGTTGTGGTCATCTCAGGCAGTGTAACCTTGTGGGAGACTGTCACAAGCGCCAGCATTGACAATTAAGTGCTGGTATTGGAAACCACCTGCTCAAATTAAGCACTTCTCCTCCCTATATTCATGCTTAGTGCACTGTCTCATTGTTTGTCCTGTAGCGTGGTATAGCTGATCCCAGCGAGTGGTGCAGTGAAGTCAACAGATCCAGACCTACACAATGCTGCTAGTCACTAGGAGTTTGTGACTTTCCACTTGCATATACCTCTCTAAGTGTTCTTCACACCATATACAAGAGATTAAGCATGGGCGAATTTTGCGGATCTCGCGTTCGCGAATTTTGCGGATTTGCGGATTCGCAATCCGCAAAATCCACGAATTCCCGCGAATTTGCGGATTTTTTTTTTTGTGTTCGCCCGTGTTTCTGCCAGTTCGCGAGGGTTTTTACAATTTCGCAATTTGCGAACTTACCTGTCGGGTCGCAAGTTTCGCGAACTTGTTGTTTCTACGTGTCCAGCCTGTTTGGGACACTCTTCTTCATCACTGCCACTCTCTGTCACCACTGCCACTCTCTGACTACTCATGCCACCCTCTGGCCCACCCATGCCACCCTCTGTTTCATCACCACACCCTCTGGTTGTCCAGTGTACATTATTTTCGGCAAAGCAAAGCACACCTTCCCTGCCTCAAGTGACCTGAATTAATTTGGGGCTGATTAATGTGTCACAGAATATTTTTTTAGCTGGCACCTGTTTCCTTAGTGCGCCCTGATTAGTGATCTTTTGCCCTTGCTAAGTGCTTTCATTGTTGCAAAATTAGTTACAACACCTGCCCTGCCCCAACTGACAATAATGAATTAGGGGCTGATTAATGGATTTTAACTTCCAGCCTGGCTCCTGCTTGTCTCCCTTAGCTGTAATTCAGGACCTTTGTGGCATATGTGTAACTATTCTGAGGTTCAGAGCAGGGTCACATAATAGTTTCAACTGGCAACTTAACTCTGGAGGGGCCCCTCAGGAAGCACTACAGGAAATGGCTACTAATGATGAGCCTGAACTTTTGAACCTGGTAAGTAGTTACTTTCAGTTTTGCTAAAATCGTATTTCTGCAATTTTGCACTTATTCGCGGGGCGCGAACTCACGCGAACAGTGCGAGCAGTGCGAGCAAAATCCGCTGCTCGCGGATTTGCGGATTTTGCGGGAGATTCGCAAATCTCGCGGATTGCGAATTTCCCGAAAATCCGCAAAATCCGCGAGCGGAACGGATTTTCCGCCCACACCTACAAGAGATAGCAGGTACTGTGGGTGTTTGAATGCTTTCCTTTCTCGTCCTGTGAGTATGTGTATGAATGTGACATGCTGGTGTAACCTAAGCGCCTGCAGACTAAGTGGACTACCAGCCTTTGAACCTAAAGACTAGATAAATCAGCTAGATGCCAGAATCTCAGTGGCCCACTCTACATTTTTCAAGGGACCTGATAATTTTATTTCACTCAACTGGTGAGCACCTGTAGAAGTACCTCTATCAGTGTGTGTCTCTATTTGTACATGAGTACCTGTGAGTGTGTCTGTGTGTCTGTATACCTAAATTTGTGTGCACACATATCTCTACAAACCTACGTTCTTACATGTGTGCCTCTCAGCGTGACATTCTTCATAGCGGAGATAGTGAGAACACAAATGCTGCAAATTTCTGGGCCAATATGGACTTCCTGGGCTTGGGGAAGAACAATACTGGACCTACACACTCGGCAGGTCATACCCTGGACATCATATTTACGAATTCATCCTTCATGATTGCTGATCCCTCTTGCCCATTGATGTGGTCGGATCATATTTTGATACCATTTCGGATTAATAGTTGCCTTAGAAACCAAACTGCCTTCTGTCCCCTGAATAGCCTCCGAAGCCGATGGCATAAAGTCACGTATGACTCCTTATATTTGTTCCTCCTGTTTTTAATGAGCATATGGACAGTACTAAGGAACTTATGGTTTTAAATGATGCCATCACTTCAAGGATAGATACGTTGGCTCCTGTGAAACATCAACATAGTAACACTAAGTGCGGATTGGTATCCTGCTGAGTTAAGCACTGAAAAATCCATATGCAAACACCTGGTAAAAATATGACACAAATCCCATTCAGAAATAGAGAAGCTTAACTATAAATTGTCCCTCACTGCTTATCATAAGAACTTAAAAAAGGCATGAAAAGATCATGTCATACTAAAACTCAACCAGGTTGGAAATTCTACTAAGAAACTTTTTTTTTTTTGTGTCCTTATATTCGCCCTTGGTAACCATATAATGACGAATAGATATAGAAGATGACTGAGGCACTGGCCCAGGTATACTGGGGGGGATTTAGATGGTACCTGACAACGTATCCCACAATGCCACGCATCCCAACTTTATCCTCATCTGATGGTACCAGCAGGGTTGGTGAACTGCTATATACAACCATTTCATAGCCAGAGTCGCATGTATAGGGTATGTAAAGCAAAAAAAGGATCAAAAGAAAAGATGATCCATCCAAGCAGCACAATCATAGGACTTGGGGGAAAAAAAACAAAAAAAAAAACATAATTTTCTGGCCTGTGGTTACCAGTTCAAAAGTAGCCAAAATCTCCTCTTGTGTTGGTTGCCTACTCTAGCCAGATCTAGTTTGGACATCTGTAACATAGCTGCTCGCCAATCTGTATAGAGAGGAGGAGTCTTGTCTTTCCAGCGTTTACAAATTTCTCTTCTAGCTAATAAACAGCTATAAAAGTTTTTTACTTATACCTTCAATCTCGGGTATAATACCAAAGAAAACTAACGTGGGGCAAGGAATAACTTGTAGATCAATTGCTAGTGAGAGGGAAACACAAATTTAATTCCAAAAAGATGTTATATAAGGACACTCTAAGAACATATGTGTGTCTGATGCTGCTACTAAACCACATCTAGGGCATGAGACCTGAGCATTATTGGTAAACTTTGATAAACGTAGTGGAGAATAGTACGCTCTATGTAGTGTGAACAAGTGGTTACGACGGAGCCAAGATGGTTTTACAATCTCCCCCAGAGTCTTAAATGATTTGAGCCACAAGCCCTCTACATCAGCGTTAGGTATATATGTTTCCCAAAGGGAGTGGGGTAGCAGAAATTCGCCGTTGATCTCGTCTAGTATAAGGTTATACCAGAATGTTATCTCTTTTTTAAAGGGAGGTTTGTCCATCAGATAGGATACTAGATTGTTATCAGCACCTAATTTGTGCCTACCCCTTCCTAGACTATAAGCTTGGGACCAACTCTGGATTTGAAGGTATTTAAAACGTGAAAAGCAAATTCCTACTATTGAGCTCAAGGTCATCCCTTGGAAGTAATACTCCATCATCAAACAGGCCCCCCCAAGCTGAGATCCCAGCCTCTCTAACTGGTAGGGCTAAGCTATCCAAAAGCCAAGATGGAGCACCTGGCGAGTCCCATAACGGGGCCCGACTTTGATAGTAGTCCAATTTGAGTGTACGTCTTAGATTTGTCCATGTTCTGGCAAAGTCCCTCAACACCTTTAACTTGACCTTCTTAAAGTACTTAGGGTCCCCAAATTTTAGCAAAAAGTTTGTTGGCCCAATTTTTTCCCCTTTAAGAAGTGCTACGAATAATTTCCCGCTCCCTACGTTATTAGGGGTCTTTAAAAGCATCCTAATATGGGAAAGTTGGAAAGCCCAACCGTATATCTGGAGGTCTGGTGCTGCGAGGCCCCCTTTTTCTCAACACCGTCTAATCTTCTTCCAGGATAACCTGGGCATACGGCTATTCCAAATAAATCTATTTAATTCCGTTTGGAGTTTGGCAGTCAAAGATGGATCAAAAAAAAGAGGGATAGTGTTGAACAAAAACGTAATCTTGGGTAAAATGGTCATTTTAACCAGATCAGATCTACCTATCAGGGAAATAGGAAGAGCTGACCATGATCTCAGCAATCTTCGAGCTTCCTTAGCCACACGGGCAAAAATTTAAAGGGGCGATCTTATTAATATCCGTATAGATATTTAACCCGAGATACCTAAGGGTGCAACTTGGCTGTACCCCTACAACCGGTACAGGTTGATTCCAAACCATTATGTCTGTTTTGGATGCATTCACTTCATAACCGGATATTGCCCCAAACTCTTCTGTAATAGATATGACCGTAGGGAATGCTGAACTTAACTCAGATGAAAAGATAAGGACATCGTCCGCATATAGTGCGACTTTCTGCTCCCAACCTTCAAAAATAAAGTTGCCTCTCTTTTACAAAACCTTTCTGATCCATATGCAAGATGTTATTTGCTACACCACCCAATCTATTCGCAAGTACGGCTGCAAAGATTTTATAATCCGTACTAAGAATTGAGATTGGTCTATATGACCCACAGTTGGTTGCATGTTTGCCAGGCTTTAAAATCAGGGTTATCGAGGCCCTATCCCAGGAAGCAGGAGGTAAGGCACCTTCTAGTAAGATATTATTAAACAAATTTGTTATGTAGGGAAGAATAGATGGACATATTACTTTGTATATTACCGAGGGTAACCCATCTGGTCCTGCTGATTTGCCTTTTTTACTTTTCGAGATGGCAAAGCTAACTTCCTTCGATGTAATAGGGCCGTCTAAAATTTCCATTTGTTCAGGGTCCAGAACCGGTAAAGCGATCCTGGATAACCAGTCCCTTGCTTGAGTGGGTTGTACATCATTATCTTCTTGATATATCTCACTAAAGAAACTTCTAAAAGCGCCACTAATTCCCTCATCTGTAGAGTGTAGTACACCATCTTTGCTGATGGAACTAATATTATTTCGGACCCTATCAGTCTTTGACTTCCAGGCAAGGAGCTTACCGGCACCTTCCCCATATTCGAAGTGGGCCAATCTACTAGCCTCCCATCTCTCTAAGACCCGTGCACTCAAGACTGAGGAAAGATCTCCCTTCAGGACTGTTAATTTATCTTGTATCCCAACTGGTGGGGACCCTGTTAATACTGAATTTGTGATAATCTCTTCTTGAAGTTTTGCTATCTCCAATTCAAGAGAGGCTACTGCATCCCTATAGGTCTTGTTTTTGTGTACTGATATATTGGTTAGGTAGCCCCTTAGAGTTGGTTTAAATGCGTCCCATGTTATTCCAGGTGGCGCAGACCCCTGGTTAAACTCCCAAAAGAGTTTGACTTCCTGATTTAATGCCTCTGAGATTAAATATATATATATATATATATATATATATATATATATATATATATATATATATATATATATATATATATATATAAAATAATAAAGAATATGTGTATATTTTTCCAGCTTAATCCTGTTAAACTAGGTGATATATATTCACTTGTGGGCTTTAGTCTAGGAAATCATATTATCTTTTTAATCTCATTTAGGTCTTTTTCCTTCCCTGCCCTTGTTTCTTTTCCTCTTTTCTATTTCCTCCCATAATTGGCTGATGGTTGATACTGGCAGGGGTCCACAGCGGAGTGCTATCTTTCTGGGATTCCAGATAGATTGTGTGGGGTTTTCCTGTGGGTGGGGGGCATGGGGTGGGTGGGGGGTCGGGGGAGGGGGAATGCAAAAACTGTCCTCTTAAACGTCCTTTACAGCACTTTCCAGAAAAGAATGACTGGAGTCAGTCAATTTATAGTTTACTCCTTGGAGTTGGCAGAATTGGTTTTGGGGTTCTATAACATTTTTTTCTTACTGTAATACATAATCTACGTATTTTGTCCTGGAACACTAATGGTCTTCGTACCTCACCGAGAAGAAATAATATCATGCAATATCTACGAGATTCGGTTGCACAGGTATTAGTGCTCCAGGAGACACATCTTGCAGAAACGGAAATGCAAAACCTCTTGAGTAAGAATAGATGGATAGATTTTGGAGTTATAACAACTCAAACCTCACATATTAGGGGAGTGGCCATTCTTTTTAAAAAATCTATCAAGGCTAGGCTAGTCGCTAAACAGGTAGACCCATATGGTCGATGGGCAATAGCTTCTGTTATTATTTCGGGTTCACCATTCACCATAGTAGGTTACTACGGTCCAAACCAAGACGATCCATCAATATTGGTAACTCTTTTCTCACAACTATATGTATTTTCAGAGCCGGTTATTCTAGCAGGCGACTTTAATATAGTTCTAGATCCAATATTAGATAAGTCATCCACTAACAGGGCTATAACTTTATCCAAGACTAGGACGTTTCTATTAAATAATATGAAAACATTGAACTATATTGATATATGGAGAACTCTACATGGGTTCCAAAAGGGGGTCACTTTTAAAAACTATAAATTTCACCACCAGTCTCGGATAGACTTCATTCTGATTAATCACACTTTAGTTAAATACGTAAAATCAGTTGCTCATTTACACCTTTCCATCTCTCAGACCATACAGCCATCTTGCTTGAGCTTGAGGTTGCATCCAGGCCCTCGTTAAAATACTGGTCTTTCGATAGATCAATATTCTACTAAGAAACTTAAAAAAAATCTCAACTCTTTCACCAATTGCCAGCTTGCTCCCAGCAGAATCTCCCCTCTCAGGGACTATGTGATAGTATAGCTGTGTATTTTTATGAGAAAATTAATTTAATTTACCATCATTTCCCTCAGACCTTGTGTCACGTTGAGCATTCTAACTCCAGACCCTTAACTCTAAGAAGTTTGGATGAAGGCCCGAAACATTTCAATGCCATCCAGGTCTCTCAGGTGCTTAGAGTTGCGAAATCTGGATCACCTCTTGATCACCTCTTGATGTATTGCCGGCACACATATTCTCTCTCCTTGCACCTCTCCTGGCCCCCTCCATTTCTGATATTCTGAACACTTCTTTCTGTGAAGGGCTCATGCCACTTGATTGGAAGGTCGCTCAAGTGCTGCCAATTAAGAAGAATGCTCAATTACCTGCCAAAGTGCTCTCTAATTATCGCCTCATCTCACTTCTGCCGTTTACGAGTAATATTGTGGAGGGTTAACACTTAGTTAATGGGTTACCTCGAATCCTAAGGCATCCTTGATCCAACCAGTCTGGGTTTAGACCCAGTCACTCTACAGAGAGTACCCTCATTGGGGTTACTAATCATAATACAGTTTTGGATAATAACAAAGCAGTGCTTCTGGTCTTATTAGATCTGACAGCGGCCATCAACATGGTCTCTCATCAGAAATTGATTTTCCAACTGAGAGAGGCTGGTTTGCAAAGACAGGCACTTAATTAGCTCATCAGCGTTCTAGATCAGTGCACCCAGACCATTAATCTGGGTCCCTTCTGCTCCCAAACCCTGAAGCATACTAAGGGGGTGACCCAGGGCTCTTGCTTGAGTCCTACCTTGTTTAATATCTATGTGCCCCCTCTGGCCAAGACCATTAGGGAGTACGATTCTACTCCAATTGTCTATGCTGATGATACACAACTATTCTTGTCCTTTGATGAGGACACAGAGTTAATCAATCAGCGTTTTGCAAAGGGAATGGTAGCCATATCAGCTTGGGTGAAGGAACACTTTCTCCAGCTGAATGGGGCTAAGACCGAAATCCTGATGTTTGGCTTGGCTCAAGCACCCTGGTCCCCTAAGTGGTGGCCTGCTGTGTTAGGCCCGCCCCTTTTCCTGCTACTGTGGCGAAAAATCTAGGGGTCCGTTTGGATGTATTGTTATCAATGAGGGATCAAATCATGACTACGTCAGGGACCTGCTGCCATACCCTGAGCCTTTTGCACAGTGTTCCAGTGGCTGCCTCTTTCTGTTTGTAGAACTCTGATTCAGGCTTTGATCATTGGCCCCCTGGATTATTGTAATGCTCTACTAACATCTGCTAACGAATCCCTTCTCAGCAGATTACCGATTGTACAGAATGTAGCCGCATGCCTGGCTCTCAAAAAGCCGCCTCACCCCTCCCCTGGGCCATTGTTAAAAGAACTCCACTGTCTCCCTACCTGCCAGTGAATTAAGTTCAAACTTTGCTGCCTCGCCCATGAGGCACTTTAAGGTACGAGCCCTAGCTACCTGGCGGATACGTTTAAAGTCCACTCTCAGAACCGTCGACTCAGATCGGAAGGTAAAGGGCAGCCAGTGGTCCCCGCTACAGGAAAATACGAATAGGCAGCAAAAATGTCGCCTACCTTGCCCCAAAATACCGGAACACCTTGCCCCAGTCTTTTTCGCTTCAGGAAACTCCTTAAAAACGTAATTATTCCGGGACTGTTCTGTGCCTGTCTTGTACCCTCTCTATGGTAGTGCAGAGACCTCCAGCGCTTTACAAATCCCTTTACATACATACATACATATGTATACATGTGAGTTTTTTCCATCTAAGACTATGCATGGATCTGCCTGTGTACTATTACACATGGGACTATGTATCTGTCTGGACATTTCTTGTCCTGATTTCCCCTCTCTTCCCACACACTCTCTCTCCTTTCTATCTTTCTCTCTGTGTGTCTGCCCAGTCTTTCTATCAATTTCTATTACTTTATTTCCCTCTGTCAGACTATTTTTCTTCCTACCACTTCTTTCTCACTCCCCTAATCACTTACTCCTTTCGTTCTCTCGCTCCATCCCTCTCTCCCCGTGTGACATCCTCTCCCCCCCCCCCCATTTTCAACCGTCTGTTTTTCTTTTTTCTCCCACCCCCCACCACTTTTCGCTTCCCTCCCCTACATCCGTTCCTCTTCCGCTCCCCACCCCTCCCTTCATTCTGTTAACGCGATAGGCTGAATAAGGGATGGAATTGGTTCCTTCTCCTCGAGGAAGGCCCACGCAGCGTACATCATATCTCGGATTTCTGATCTGTACTGCTGAGGCACAGCCAAGCTCTGTATGCAAACCCACATGCCCTGCAGACCTTCATATAATTAAATCCTTAACTTTCACATTTGCAGTATCTCTTGTGAATTTGTATGCAGGAAATCTGGATCAGCACTACACAGCGTTTTTGAAAAATGCAACGTCTCTCTCGTGTCAATCCAATCCTGCATCAGTGAAAGATCTTCACATTGAATCTGTTGACCAAATAGCTACAGTTATTTGTTACAATTTTAGATTTCCAAGAAAAGTACCAGGTAAAATTTACACCTACTACTTTTGACAGCTGACAACGTCTTTGAAGCACACAGCACGGGGTGTGCACTTCTCTATCGCTAGAGTATATTTTATTGGCTTAAATACCACTGGAAAAGAATTTCTGATTTTAACTCTATGGATAAAGGCAAAGCAAAAACAATAGCATCTACCCTTTAGTCAAAGTAGCTGATACAATTATACTCGAGCGAAATTTGAATTGTGCGGTTCTAATTCGCATCTTTTAGGGAATTTAGGGGCATATTTACAATAGAAGTGACAGAGCACGACGTTAGTCTTCTTGGCTTAACGCCGAGCTCAGCCACTTCTAAAAGGCAGGGCTGCACCATATTTACAACAATATCTTGCAGCCCTGTGTTTCCCTCTGTGCTGGCACTACTTTTAGCCGCCTAGCGGCAACGCAGGCACCCTTGCACCATAGGGCAAGGTTTTCTGCATTGCAGGGGAAGATGGTTTATGTGCAGGAAGGTGTTCCCTTCATGCACATAAGCAATCTATAAATGGTGTTTGGGTAACTTATATGTGTGCTGCTTAATGCAGCACACATAGAAGTTGCAAAACGTCATTTATTTATAATGATTGTTTAAGTGCAGGAAGGAACACCTTCCTGTACATAAACAATCAGTGGTGTTTTGCTTTTTCCATGTGCGCTGCACAACGCAGCACACATGGAAACAGCAAAAACGAGAAGAAATTAATAATTCCTCGTTGCGCCAGGGTAAGACCAGGTTTTCATTGCTCTTAATTTTTGCTTAGTCCCATATTTACGCCAACCTTGTACATATGGGACAGCATCAAAATCAATGGGTGTTGCGGTGGAACACCCACCGCAACACCCATTGCCCTCCCCTTTCATGCTAATTATAGTGTGAAAGGAAGCCTTATTTACAAGGCAACGTTAAGCCCCGTTATTGGCTTAAAGCTGTCTTGTAAATAAGGTGAAGCTCCTATCGCCACTACAACGCCATGAAAAGTAACATTGTGGCGGTGATAGGGGCTTGTAAATATGCCCCATAGAGTTATGCTTGTAACCTGAAATTTTTGAAATTTTGCATTTTGGATTTACTCCGCCATTTGTGGGAATATTATAACCACGAACAGCGTGACCAACTCGAATAACTAGAACACGAGTGGCTGTTTTTCATTGCAATAGTATTTCTTGCTCTAATTCTTTTAGCACAAAATGCATCCTTGCTTAAAATATTGTTATAAAAAAGCATTTAGCGTTAAAATACGGTATTAAGTGCTGAATTTGTGTTTCACACAATTATGCATAATTTTGCATAATTATCCCTAAATGTCACTTAAATATTCAAAAGCAAATTACTTGAATTTCGCACACCCCTAGATAAAAATGTTTGGTAGATTTGTAAGCAGAAGTGGTAAAAAGCCAAACTGGATTGTAGGTCACTCATTTATGGCTCATTACTATGGCTCATGGACAAGATTGAAAGAATTAGCGAAAAAGGTGTGCACCCTACCACTTCTATTGAATATTTATCATGGCTGACAATGGCATTCTAAAACTTCATGCAACTTTTAGAAGGTCTGGGGAAGACAACTAGAATATAAAACTCGAACATAGTCAAGGAAATTGATTGACAAGATGAAAACCTGTATGAGAATTAATTATTAGGAAAACCAAATGGTTTGAAGGGACATGCAAAGCAAGCTACAATAAATTGAAGGAATGCATGTGGCAGCACAATACATATTCAAAGTTTGGCCATGCTACCCTTTAAGATTAGTGTGTTTTAGGCCATTCATTGTTTAAATGTTATATTATGGTTTAACATTTTGGCATAACATTGGTGATACTAAGTGAAAGATGCCAGAATCTAAAATATTGGGGGCAAAGCCTTCATAGTTATCCCACAGCATCTTGAGGATGTGGTTGAGTTGTTTGAAGGGATTCTTATGTTAATGAAGTTTTTGGAGAGCCCTGCTACTAGCGGGTTGCCTCAGGTTTTAGCATACAAGACCATATGAAATTTCAAATCAAGTGAAAAATACCACATCAGTCTAGAGTTTCCACTCTCATAACTTCAAGACTAGGTGATCATATTTCAAGAGCAGCAATGTTCTCAGTGATTTACAGAATCTGATTTGGCCTGCCGCTCACTTTGCACTGGAGGCTATTTCACATTCCTGGCCCAAAGTCAGCAAGAGAGAACCTCACAGTGCTGACTTTTCAGAAGCATGCTGGGCAGATGGAGTGGTTCTGATGCAGCATAAAGACTGTGGGCCTGATTCACAAAGGTACATTACACTTTTGGCTTAGTTGCTTTGGAGTAAGTTTACTTCTTATGCTATTCACAAAGTCCGAGTGTAAACTTAGTGCAAAATTGTAAGCAATTGTTATGCAAATGTGAGGGTGGCTGTTATCCCTCCCTAAGCCCCTCTCTAGTCCACCTTAACCCACCTCTGACTACTACTAATCCCATACACTTTTATAGAAAGCCTGCCCCTTTTCCCACCCACTCCTTCCAGTTCCACCCATATTTACAACTAAAACGAATTCTTAAGTGTGCAGAGATTCCACAGTCAGGATGGAGAACTATGCACAATTAAGTATAGGCAATGCGGAGGCGTAAAATTTCATACATAGTTTGTGAATTGTAATTCGTAGTACTACCATAAATACTACAAAGCACAATTTGTGAATACGTCCCACAGTCGTTTCGGTGATTTTCTAAGGCCTACCTAAAAAGAAAAGGTATATGAAGGGAGTTTGTAGAATACCCTGACTGCAGGGTTCTGGACTCACTGGTACTAAACCGTGCCAGAGACTAGGCATCCTAAGTAAATGGTGAGACTTGCAGAGGTCAGACCTAATGTGGCTGGTAGTCCAGAAGCAAAGTGAAAAAATTCTAGCCAAATCTAGGTGAAAAGTGTATAAAACCGATATCCCAAACATCAAGATATTTATTAATAGGTCAAACTAAATACAAACAGCTAGATTCATGAAGCATTTTTGCGGGCGCAAACGGTGCGAATTGCTGAATTCGGCCGTTTGCGCCCGCAAAAATGGAATTTGGAATTCATCAATGGGTCATGAACTCGCAATTTGAAAAATCTCAAAAAATTGCGATTTTTCAAATTGCGATCGCATTTAAGGAATCTCAATTTGAGATTCCTTAAATACTATTCATGAACCATTAAAAAATTGCGATTTCGCTATTTTTTCCCGCTATTTACCGCGAAGTCTGACTTCGTGGTAAATAGCGAAAACTGAGAAAAATGCACTTTTGTGCATTTTTCTCAGTTGTATTTTACACACACACATGTCCTTTGGACATGTGTGTGCGCAACATAAGTCCAAATTTACATTTAAGGGGTGCTACAGTGTGTCCTTTGGACACCCCTGGCACCCTTGAAATCGCATCCTTATTTGCGATTAGGGGTAATGATAATGAGGCACCCAGCAGCATAATCTCAGGCGGATCCCTGCCTGTCCACAATCAGCAAGTTCCCCTGCATCCATCCCTGCATCAGCTGCAGCCTTTGAGAGATGCTGTTTCCCCTGCCCACCTTCACCTGAAACACCAGCTCACTGTCATCTATGTGCTTCTGGATATACAGCCTGAGGGCCTGAACACGTAAGCCAATAGCTTCACATAGATCTTGAACAATGGTGAAGCAGGACATGCTTTTTAAGAACACTGAATGTTATTTATTTATTTATTTTAGAGTTTTATATATAGCGCTAGCTAAACCGCAAGGTATCTGTGCACTTTATAACAGTAAATGTTCACAACATGGATAACAAGTATAGTAGACATTTATGTTGCACTTTGTGAAATTAACTGCCTCTAGATGCAAGGTGTTACCGGTCGGAACTGAGTACAACTTCTTGCCCATGTGCTGCAGCTGGCTCCAGAAGGGTGTTTGGTAGGAAGTAGAGTAAACATGCTCTAACCAGGCTTCGGTAAGTACCCACAACCTTTACTTTGGTTTTTGACTAGTAAATATTTTGACATTATTATTATTGTTATTGTTGTTGAGTCGTTTACATTAAGTAAGTTGGGGAAATAATGCTGTGCTTGTTTAGTTATTAGTTTTTTTATAGTTTCGTATTGTTAGACTTGGCATCTTTTGGCATGTTTCCCCTGAGTTTTTGCTTTCTGCCCTCCCGGTTTTAACTCTGTTTTTGCTGGTATAACGTTTCTGCGGGATTTTCGCACTGCTGATTAGTGGTAAAGCACTGGTGCTCCTGTGGTAAATTGTGTTATGATTGGATGTGTGACTTACTTGTCAGTCCCCAGTAACGGGCACTGCGGCTGCCGGGTCTTGTGAGTCCACCGCTGCTTGTGGGCCTGAAGCACGGATTGTGCCACCCACGTACGTGCCCAGAAAAAAGTATAAGTGAATGAAGTTTGGTATGCCTGAACTCAGCGTCTGAAGACGCAGCCTTTAGCAAGGGTGTCCTTTTCATTCTGAGTTCATAAAGGCCACTTTTAGAAAGTGGGTATTATTTTGCTCGGTCATCCTGTGTGCCTCTGCTGGAATGTGGATTGCTTGTCTGGTTTTTGGAGGACAGATGACCTGGGGGCGGGGTGGCTCCCGGTAGTCTAGGTAGGTCAGGAAAGAGCTAAAGAGACCTGGGTTACGATGGGGGTCTCCAAGGGCCTGGTCTGCCTCTGATCAAGCCGTCTCTTCCTCCTGCCAGGAATTCACACCAGAGAAGGTCCAACTGGTTCTGGCCGGACACAGACACCCTCTGCCTGAAAGATCAAAGGATTTTCAGATACAAATGCTGGGTCCCAGACCCCTGAATTTTAGAAGTCATGTGGTTCAAGAAGACTGCACAGAAGAAGATCCGGAGAAACTGCTGAATGGAACGACCGCTTTGCTGCTTGCTTTGTAGGACTGACCTGCAGTGGCTGCTTCTGTCTTGGGCATCAAAAAAGGCCTGGACTGGACTTTCTGCAACTGAATTGGTATGACTCTCCAAGGGCTTGAGGTAGAACCTGCCCCCTGTTCACGAAGTCTCAGGAACAGCAAAGACTTCAAGTTCTTCGACCTGAAGCACTGGGGACTGTGTGTTTTGTGCTGCAACCCGAGGAACGCCACCCGGCGACGTCTACAACAACCCTGCCGAACCCGTGTCCTGAAGCCACCACAGAGGGCACCGCTGCAATTCCTCACCACGACCCTGGTCTCACCGACGATGCCTGCTGATGCCATCACCGATCCACTGCTCGCACCGTGACCTGGGGGCACGGCACTCTGCACCGCCTTGCTTCACGCCGAAGCTTTGGCACCGCAGAGGGCACCAACGCCACGCCGCACTGCAATACTGGTATAACCGATGTTGCCATCACCGAGCCGCTGCTCGCTCCGGGACCTGTGGGCCCGCACTCTGCACCACATCACTACACGATAACGCTTTGGCCTTCCTGACCTCGCCACTTCCTGCCAAAATTGCCACCACTGCCTGCACCGTGGTTCAGGGGCACCGCTCATAAGTTACTCGACGCACTGCCTTCTCCCCGCACCGCAGCCTTGGCCTACCGGCGCCATCGACTCCTGTTCGTCAGCTGACGATAGCACTTCAGCAACAACAACGCCGCTGCTTGTACCTTGACCTGTCAGCACCATGACGAGCACTGCCTCCATCTTGCACTGCGACCCTGGTTTCACCAACGATGCCATCTGACGCCGCAACGGAACGTCCGCTCACACTGTGACCTGGGGGCACCACACGCCGCACCGCTGATCTTCACATCACAGCACCCGATGCCTGTGGATGCCCATGCTCCGGATCCCATCAGATTGGAGCTCGACCTGCAACGCAAGTGACTTCAAGGGCCCCATCGCCCTGCATCTCTTAAAGGTACTGTTTGCGGGTCTTCCCGACACAGTAGTTGGCCTGCGACCCCGCGGTCAGACAGAACTGTTTTTGGATTTGTTGTTCACGACGCCGTGATAGCCCCGGACGGAGCTATCGACTTAAAGGAACTATTTTTAAAGCATATTTTGATAAGTGAAGATTTTGAAGAATAGTATTGTGGAATTCTATCGTATTTGGTCTTGTCTTAAGTATATAAAAATTGGATATTTTTCTAAACTGGTGTGGTGCCCTTCTGTAGTGCGTGTACTGTTTTACTGTTGGTTATGTGCAAATGCTTTACACACTGCCTCTAAGATAAGCCTGGCAGCTCATGGCAAGCTACCAAGGGGGTGAGCAGGGGTTATTTTAGAAGTGTAACTCCCTTGTCCTGACTAGAGTGGTGGTTTCTGCCTCACTTTGGCGCCAACCTCAGCTAGCCAGAAATCCCATTCCTAACACTTATGATATTTGGAACCTAATTATGGTGTTAGTGAATTTAGATGCTGCTTTAAGATTTTCTGTCCTCGTGTTTGTTTTGTTGACATTCCCACTTTATATTTCACAGTATGATACATTGAATAATCTCTGGTAATCTTTGTTTCTCCTTTTCATTCAATATTTTCACATACTCTTCCTTTAATGATAGATAATTTATAAATCAATCCAGAGTTAATTTCTTATCACTTCTGCTTTCGTTTCTAAGCATTACAGAGGAATGGATATTCTACTTTGACACACACACTGTTCCTGCCCTGTTGTTTTCTAAGTCTTCTTACATCTCATTTTCCCAGGAGCCAAGGCATTTGTAGCGAAGTTGTGTTCTCTGGAAGAACTTCCAGATATGGAGGGAGAGCCTTTAGCTGTGCGGCAGCACAGCTGTGCAACAATCTCCAACCCAATATCAGACAAATAGAGGAGTTCCTTCAGTTTAGGAAAAAACGTAAAACTTATCTGTTCCCTAGGGTGTAGTGCTTGCATCCACACGGTTGGCAAACTATGTGCTTGTAGAGGAACCTCTGTCTTTTTCAGTGACAGGATACCCGTGGGGTTATAGTGCGCTTTAGAAATTCTGGTTACATTACATTACTTTCCAATCCCTTTGGATTTGTATAACTCTTAATATTTGTCTGCTGGCTGCAAGACCACTTTAATATGTGTTTCTCAACTTTCTAAGCTTCATGATCATTCTGTTTTTGATTTCTTCTTCCTTAAGTGATGTTGTCTTCCTATGTTGATTTTGATTCTATTCTCTCTGCTTGGTTTTATATTACTTTGACTTTACTACTTCCTTGTGATTTTAAAATGTATGATGTATCCTTTTTTTCTTTCTTTTATCTCTTACCATCTACAAATGTTACCCTATCAGCTCATACTAAGGGACCTTCATTATATTTAATATCACCAGGATCCTTCTCTTTAGTTTGTTTGAAATCTTGTGTGTACCCAAGTTGGCTTTCTTGATTATTTCATATTTTGTTTATTATGAGGTCCATCCTTGCTGTACCTGTAACCTCTGATGGCCCTCTTGGTCCATGTGACTTGCAAAAGGTATGTTCATCTACCACTTCTTCTACTGTATACTGACTTCTTTCTCATTCAGATTTTTAAATTATAATTTTAATTTTAGAACAAACGTGTTTTCTTTGGTGTTACTATAAATGCTCTTCATTCTTTGCCGCATACACCAACATGCAAGCCCCACCAACCATGAATTACTATTCCCTTTCCACTCACCCTACTTTGCAGTTTAAAGCCTAGCCCCACTGGCGTGAGAACATGTCTTCAACCAATGTTTAATGCTTCCTTCGATCCCATGGTGCCCTGAAAAACTGTCTGAGTAACTCTTGGATTCTACATACTGTCTTAGCGACATTGAGCTTCTACAGCTACAGAAGCTCATGAGTTACTCATGCATCATTCACAATGACCTGCATAGAGTTTCAAAAATGATGCTTCTAATTCAAAAGGGCAACATCGGCGGGGGTTTTTAACATTTGAGGAGATTGTCCTGCGGCAACCGAGCTGAGATAAATAATGGCTACAATAGAGGAACTGGGGTTTATTCAGTGTATACCGAGAGCCACCCAGTCTTTGAGCTATCATCTTGGATTGCTTGTTCACTCAGTGGGATGACCGGCCTATGGTTATTTCTAGTTCTCAAGTGGACAAGATAAATAAACATATTGTCTATATTGGGAGACTGCAGATCACTGGACGAAGAAAATATGTTTTCTAAAAGCTCAATTAGGAGGCAGGCAGTAATTGAGCTAGTTTATTAAAAACCTTCCACTGCTAATATGGGGTGGAGCTCTCCTCACTGTGTTCAACTGGCCAACAGACTGGAATTGTTATCTCTGGGAAAAACATCAAGGGATCTAAAAGAGTTATTATAAATAAACAATAAAAATTGGAGCTGATAACGTGATACCCATGTGGAACCCTGTCCAACCAAATGTGTTAATGGGAAAAGGGCTCGGTTGGCCAGGCATCTTGAATTCTGGCCTGAGTAGGTTATTTAGTGGTGACATAAATTAACATACTTGATGCAGAAATGTGTGTTTAACAATCAGGGCCGGACTGGCCGTAGTGGGCACCAGGCATTTGGCCGGAATGGTGGGGACCGGTTTTCGAGAGGTGGGGGACGCTTTTGTTACAGGGAGACAGTTTTGCAGCAATTATGAAATATCAGCCCCCTGTACCAAAAGCAGCAGCAGTGCTAAAGAGGCAGCAGTGCTTCTTCTCACTAGCAATTACCCCCACCCCCCCACCCTGCCCCTATTCCAGTCCAGCAGAATTGCCACGGCTGGTTGGTGTTCACAGTCCGGCCTTGTTAAAAATGTAGTCCGAGCATTAAATGCCACTGAGTCCGTTGTTTTTACCCTTCCATATTCAGTAGAATGAACACTGTTCCATAATGTAGAAATGAGCAGCTGCTAATGATACCCAGAGGTCTTTTCAGTCCTGAACATGTGCTTTAAGAACAATAGTTATATTATGGTACTATGCTTTACATTTACCTTGGAACTTTGTCCCACGTCTGTATGAAAACCTTAGAAGACAACTTTCCTGTACCTGCTCTTACCTCCTTGATTGATCATTTGATTTTTTTGTGCAAGGCCTTTGACTCGAACAATGGCCAATGTGATACCTTTACCAACTCCCACATTTTGAATCTGGTATATTCAGTAGAAATACTCAGGCAATAGTTCACTATGCATAATTTGCCAAAATAAATTAGTGCGGGAGCCCCAAGTGTTTCTTATGGGGCATTCTCTGACAGGATTGCCAAATACCAAGGCTGCCTAGTTTGTATTCCACCTTATTCCACTTTCCTCACCACCCTACACTTCCTGCCTCTTTCCCCACACGTGCAGGTTATTTTTCATGCCTTATTTCTATCTTTGTTGCTGTTTTCCTATCTTTTTTCTTTTTCTTTCTATCCTGCTATCAAATTCTTGCTCTCGGTCAAAGTCTAATGATGAAAAGTAAGTGCAGACCCAAAAAGAGACGCTGGTGCCCACCACCTGAAATCACCAACACAAATTAACAGCTGAGTGAAAATATATTTAAAAATGCATCTCTTTTGTAGTAGAGACTTTCATTTGTGACTCATTCATGAACATGAGATGGGGGTCAGTATTTTGACATCTAAGAAAATTGTTGCTCTAGGCTAAGAAAGACATGTTTGTGCTGATCCTTATTCCGATGGCTCTGTTGACTGACCTTAAAACAGTATATCACTCTCTGCTCCTGGATCATAATGGGAAGGGTGAAGGTGATACATTCTTTGAGAAAAACTAAAACTTTTTTCTCTCTGGCCACTGGTAAACTTTTCAACTTAGAGAGCTAGGTAGTTATTTATTTATTTGAAACTATCCAACATATTTTCAAATAGTGCTTGTACAAACAATATCGCTGCAAAATATTAGAACAGCAAATTAAGACAATGACTTTGACCTAACTATAGGATGAAAAAATAAAAAATGGAACATTTTCTTATAGCGAAAATGCCAAAGAGTGAAGAAGAGTATTACAAGTTTTTTTTATCCCTGACAATGAATTTGATTAACTGAACGACGAGGTATGATGTAGAATGATGGGCACAGAAGGACCTAGGACAGCTAATTGAACAGAGCATAAGAATTTTGGCACCAAGCTCATTTTAAGTAATGAAGGACATAGTGTCCTCCCATGTGACCCATCTCCCCCTTGAATTTATCTGGCATTTCTTCAATATATTTAATTACAAATCCCTGTTTTTTCAATGTCATTTTAAACACCTCAACATGTATCCTCAGTGGCTAGTTATGTAATGCTATTACTTGCCACCCTTCCAGAAATACTATCAGCTTGAGCCGGTTGACCATGAAGGCGAAATGCATCCCAATTAATTATCGTATGAAGCAATGTCGGGAATGTGACCTGCATTTAAGTGGATATCCAGTCTTCTACCTCAATTCCATCAACTTAGAGAGCTACGTAGTTATTTATTTATTTGAAACTATCCAACATATTTTCAAATAGTGCTTGTACAAACAATATCGCTGCAAAATATTAGAACAGCAAATTAAGATAATGACTTTGACCTAACTATAGGATAAAAAATTAAAAAATGGAACATTTTCTTATAGCGAAAATGCCAAAGTGAGAAGAAGAGTATTAAGAGTTTTTTTTTAACCCTGACAATGAATTTGATTAACTGAATGGTGAGGTATGATGTAGAATGATGGCCACAGGTGGACCTAGGACAGCTTATTGAACAGAGCATAAGAATTTTGGCACCAAGCTCATTTTAAGTAATGAAGGACTTACCCCCAGATGCATCAAAGTTATGTTTTGCGAGTCCTTAACAGCGAAATTTAAGGAATCGCTATTAAAGACTGGAAAAATGGGATGCATGTAGGAATCGCAATGTTATTTGCGATTCCTACTGATTCCTTATTTGCGATTCGCTAATTGCTAATAGCAAATAAGGAATGTCTTTCCCATTCATGCCTATGGGGGCCCATAGGCATGAATGGGAAAGACATTCTTTATTTACGATTAGCAATTAGCAATTAGCGAATCGCAAATGTGCCGCAATTTCAAGGGTGCCAGGGTGTCCAAAGGACACCCTGTTGCACCACTGAAATGGTAATGTTCACTGGTGTTGCGCACACACACATGTCCCAAGGACATGTGTGTGTGTAATTTACAACTTAGAAAAATGCTCTAAAGTGCATATTTCTACGTTTTTGCTTTTTACCGCGTATTTTGGATTCGCGGTAAATAGTGACCCCAGATTGCGAATTCGCAATCTTGGAATAGTTCATGCATTGCATTTAAGGAATCGCAAATTACGATTCCTTAAATGCAATCACAATTTGAGAACTCGCAATTATTTGCGAATTCTTAAATTGCGAGTGCATGAACCCTTGATGCATCTCAAATGCCATTTTTGCGGGCGCAAACGGCTGAATTTTGCGATTCGCACCGTTTGCGCTCGCAAAAATGCTCGATGCATCTACCTGATAGTGTCCTCCCATGTGACCCATCTCCCCCTTGAATTTATCTGGCAGTACTATATAATATATATTAATTAGAAATATTAATATATAATTAAATAAATATATTTAATTACAAATCCCAGTTTTTTCAATGTCATTTTAAACACCTCAACATGTATCCTCAGTGGTTAGTTATGTAACGCTATTACTTGCCACCATTCCAGGAATACAATCAGTTTGAGCCGGTTGACCATGAAGCCGAAATGCATCCCAATTAATTATCGTATGAAGCAATGTCGGGAATGTGACCTGCGGGTCACTTGCATTTAAGTGGATATCCAGTCTTCTACCTCAATTCCATCAAGATGCATCTTAATAGTGGCAACCACTAACCCAGCATGCACAAGGCTCCAATGACTATGTGAAGACGATGCCCTTAATAAAGAAATTAGGGCCTGTATTTATCAAGGTATTGAGCCACCCTTGTGCCATGCAAGGAGACGCAAGGGCAATGCACAACCTAAAGGAGATTTATCAAGCCTGGCGTGGTTTGATAAATCTAGAGAAATGCAAGGCTGCCCAAATCACTGCTGTGTTACGGCAGGGAAACGTGCCATGGGTGAAGATCGGGTGTTTCTATGCATCCACCCATGCATTCCAACACATTCCCGGGAATGTGTCAGAATTACATGCCTCCAAACCAGAGACGCAACAAGGAGAAATATCTATATTTCTCCTAATTGTTTCCTCTTTCTAATTGTGCCGCATTGTCCAGCACACATAGAGAGAGGAAAAATACCGCTAGAGATTGTTTTTGTGCAGGCCCCTTCCTGCACAAAAACAAACAGGCCTACAAAGCAGATGGGGCCTGTGTTGGTGCTAGGCAGCAGTTTGTGCGCCAGCGCAGGTAGAGAGCAGGAATGCGCTATATAATGTGAAATACAGCGCATTCCTGACCTATCCTTTTAACGCAGTGCAGCACAGCTCAGTGCAGCAAAATGGCTTGCATTGCGTTAAATGTTGATAAATATGCGCTTACGTTTTTAACCCGCTCGATTCAACGCAAATTTCCCCGCTCTGCAGGCGGATTTTACGCGTGGGGAAATCAGACGTCCCCCCAGTTGTCCAACGCACACGGCCACCGTGACGTCAGACGGCCGGGAGGCATTAAATTATACCAAACAACTATCAACATTGCAATCGTGCAGACACTTCCCCAACACGGGATACAATTGTAACTTTTTTGTTTCTTTCTGTATTTCTTTTTTTCTTAGTCGTGTAGGTTCCAGGCGATTGACAGCGTCAGATGTCCACGTCTGGTAGTCCATTATGCTGCCGACTAAACCTAGGAGATGCAAGTGGACTTCACTTTGACAGCCCCAGCCCTTGAACTCACGCGCCGCAGTCTCGCGCAGCAGGAGGAGCCGAGGTGGAACAGAAACAGACACGAGGCTGAGGTTTCGACGGGAGTTCAGCATGGAGCAGCCGAGTGTTATTTGGCCCTGGGCTGTTTTCTGCTTGATGTTGTGGAATGCAGAAGTCTGTGACACATGGGAATGCCCACAGACTCTCCTGCGAGCTCTGGAACATTCCATTAGCAGCTGGATCGGCGCGGGCCACAGGCCAACCAAAGGTCATGAAAAGAAAGGACAAGGAAATGAAGGAAAGAACCGGAGGATGCACTAATTACCTCTCCCAAGTTTGGGTTGTTGTTGCATGCAGTTGAAGGCCGTATATTACAATTATTTATAATTAATAAATGACAGGCTGTCGGCTGAGATTTAACAGGCGATTTGTCAAGAAACCTCGACAATGAATATGGTAAGTGTGGAATGTGCAGTTGTTAGCTGCTCTCTTCTCGGGTTGCTGACTTTAAAGTAAGCTTGGAGAACTTTGGGGCATATTATCAAGGGGGTTTATCTCCGCTTTTTTGGCTTTAAAAGCCAAGAAAGCGGAGATAAAATGATCTCCCTATTACCTAGCTGCCGCTAACACCAGTTAGCGACAGCTAGTAGGAGATAGCGACCATCTCGGGCCCCACTTTGCATGTCAGTGATATTTATCACTAATGAGATGCAAAGTGGGCGTGCCAAGATGTTAGCGACTGAAAACAGTCTCTAACATCGCTATCTCCTATTACCAACTTTTGGAGATATTCGCGCTAAGCGGGAATATCTCCAAAAGCTAACACCTGCCCTGAGCAGTTCTTAGCCATGTTATCCAATGGGAGGTGGATAACATGGCTAAGAGCATTAGCTCGCTAATGCATGAATATCGCTGACTTTTCAGCGATATTCATGCTTTGCGGCGATTTTTACCGCATTTGCGTTAAACCTTGGTAATACCAAGGTTTATTTGCGATAGAAATCGCCGATGTGCGGCGATAATTTTTGTCTCTAAACAAGTTAGAGACAAAAATTATCGCTAGTTGTTGGTAATATGCCCCTTTATTTGTAATTAGGGACCCCATGTTTTCGATCTGAGCCTCTACAGTGGAAGCATTGTTGAACATATGATGAAATTAATACACGTGTGTGCAGTAAACAACAATACCTTTCCTAATTAAAACAGGAATTAAAAAGCATTGTCCTGCAAGTAGCTGTATCTTGCTCCAGACTTAAGTACCAGTTATTCGTGAATTGAAGGGTGTAAGATATGTGCTCTCCGAGTAAGCATGTGTTACTCCTAGAAATTCATGAATAATTCACAACAACAATGTTATAGTCAAAATTTAATCCAAAAAACATAAAGAGAAAGTGGGGAAAAACAAAAACAGAGAATGATAAAAGTAGAAAAGCAGAGGCAAGGAAAGTCATCTTTTGGATAAAAAATAACCTGAAGAAGTGAAATAAGGAGTCAGGAAACCTCGGTGGAAGAAAGAAGCATGAGGTGGAAACACGATTTAGGCACCCTTGGGATGGAGCATCCAAAGTCTGGAGTAAGACGTACCTGAATCTGGCATGTGTAAAAATGTCCTGTCACAATGCACCAACAATAAACCATCACCAGCTATTCAATTGCTATTCTTTGAACGACACATTGTCAGCTGAGTGAGTTTTGATCATGCAGAGACACATTTTTAAATATAGGATCTTAATCCAGTGAAGTTATGCATTCAATAATGTCTTATTATTTCAAGGTAGATATTTCTATTTTAATTATTTATTTACTTGCCTACAGGTTTTGTGGAGAATGTGTGACACTTTGTAGTCATTTGCAATTGAATACAAATTGGTTAAAAAAATGTAAAAAAAACACAACAATAAACATAATTAACTTTTGCATGACTTAAAGGAGTTGCTTTGTGTGGTGGCACATACATGCACAGAGTTTTGCTCTTCCTCCACAATTGGTGGTCTTCCAAATAAAGCCGTATTACATTTGGGATGGACATTATGATGCCTGGGTGGAGGTGTGAGACTCTTTCAGTAGAACTGAGTTTGACAGTTTGAATTCTGCTTCAATGCCCCACCAAAGGTCAGGAAATAGCTCATTTACTTGAAATTCGCATGCACCATTAATGTTGTGACTAAGATGCGTCCATAAAGAAGGAGCAGGGCCTAAGAAGTGTGAAGCGAAAGAGTGCACAGGAAAGGTGCATTAAGTTCCATTGCTAATTTTCAGAGTCCCTGTATAGCGCTCCACTGACTTTTGGCTTGGACCTTTGGGACTAAAGAAATAACACCACGTGCGTACACACATAAATACTTTCCATTAAGGTTCACCTATTCACACACATGACAGTGGCAATTAGCACCTCTTGCATGAGGCAAAGTGTCAGTCAGTTGCAAATGAGGGTTTAGTTTTTAGGTCTGGCTTGACTGCACAGCTGTTGGCAAGACTTGCTGTTACAAATCCATTTAAATATACGTAGAGGGAGCTTTGGCTCCTCCCAGAGGAGTATTCCTTTTGCACCACACGCCACTGTCTGTCTTAGATATCATTCCACCCTCTCTTGAGTGCTTGCTTTGTAATGCATGAAGTGCTATTATACATTTGAAAAGTACACTGACTCATCACACATTCAATTGTGTATCTCATATATGCCTTTCACACAAAAAACAATGTTTTAGTTTGTTTTTCTCTGCAACAAGCGTTGCTTCATGTTTTCCCCAGGACTCTAAATGCAAGCCTACTTATCAGCTGTTTATCTGGTGGTGGAGGGAAATGGGATATGTTGTTTATTGACATTAGCACAGACAGTTCATTTGATTTGTCTTTATTCTTGTGGGGTTTCACCAGGCGAAAGGGATATTCCTAGGTGGGCTCCAGAGTAGAGATCATGCAGGGGCTGTGTTTCAATTATGCCTTGCGTCTGGTTAGAAAGTATTAATGCTAACCCCCCTTCACCAAGCATAACTGCAACAAAAGCTCCCAATGGCAAAGACACCGCTGGGACCAGGGGGCACATGCCCATCAAACTATTTGTGATAATCTAATCTGTTGATTAGGACTCAACATTATGCTAATCGTTGAGAGCCAAAGTGGTGACGGCATCATTTGGTGCTTCTGTGAAGCTACTACCCACTTGCCTTGGCCAACTGTCACTACTGTATAGAACTCCTCCATTACTTGCTTGCAACTTTTCTAATTTCGCATACTGAATTTAGTGCGAGAATACACAAATCAACACTCGGCATTAAATCTAGTCTACCACTAGAAGAGAATATACCCAAACAATTTAGAGAGTTTGTGCTCATCCTGTGTACTTGCTTTTAATGTGAGTCACTTTGTATGCTACAGTGAAATTGCACACAGTGGAGCAGAAAACCTTATATAGTGTCTCCTGTCAAACCTAATTCCCTTCCTCTGGTGTCTTGGGACCCACCCCCAGAAGTTCATTTGTAATTTGCACCACCCACTCGTGATATTCCAGTTTCTCTACTTAACACAATAGCAAATGAATCATCCATGTTGGCATTGAGTTTGGGGATTTCAATAGACATTTCAGCTAAAACATCACATATTTACAAAGCTCCTAAATAAATTAATATCAGCAACATTTTCACACAATAGCACGAGAATTCAATATCGACTCCCTCACAAAGAAATATGTTAATGCAGAAGGTAGCAGGTATGAATCTTACTGTGGGGGAGAAGGATGCAGGTATACTAGACATGTACATGACCCCACAGAGTTTGATGTCTTTATAGGTGTCTAATTAAGGAATGAGAATACATATTTTAAGTAAATGAACTTTTATCTTTTGCTATTTTAATTGAAATTTTGTACATGTATGCTTTATGGTTGTGACAAACCAAATAAAGTACATTTTGACTGACTGACTGACATAGGTGCCAAAGAAGGAAGAGCACAATTCAGCCTTTTGAGCAATAATTCTTTCAGAGTACCTGCTCTGATGTGCTCCCTTTGTGGCTGCACAGGATTACAAGCAAAAGGACTGCGACCAAACAAATATATACATTCTTATTCTGCTCTCCCTATAGATCCCATAGATGTCACAATGCCATCCCTGCTAACTTTCCACCAGGAGGACCAACCAAATACAGGGTCTTTGTTTTGGGTGTACGCTTTTCTAAGATTACTCTATAACTTATGGCGCGTGGTCACAAATATTAATCATGCTTGGTCTTATGATTGTACACATATCTGACATGCGTAAACATTCGTCTGGTTGAGGTAAATGTGCATATAGGAGCTAAAGACATGAAGCAAAATTAAGTGATTTAATGGAGAGATCTTGCAGAACTATCAGTACAGAGCAGTAATAGGCAACAGAAACCACATCTAAGATTATAAAAACATAACAAAAATGCATGATTTCTGGTTCTGCATATTACACAGATTGGGTTAGTGGCTTCCATCCCAACTGCAGCTCATGCACTTTCCAAAAATTGTAAATAAATATGAAGGTCTTGATTATTTACATGAAGTATTTCAATTTTATCATTTGCTTTCTTACAATATTACACACAAATATGCTTCTGTAACAGTCAAGAACAAAGATCTATTCCATCACCCCCAACAAATATAAGATTATGAGAGAAATATAGAGGCACAAAACTGTTAGAGTTTTTCACACTGCTAATTTGGGAAGAATTCATGTCAGTTAATCTATAAAAGTATCTCACCAAACAACTATCTCGTTACAAATTTACTATGCTGACCTCAGAAACATCAGGTCTGTAACAAAAAAAGAGCAGACGCCATGTTTTCTAATAATACTTAAGAAATCATTAGACAGGTCACACACTTCCGTTCATTTGGTTATGCTTTTCAGATTCTGGCACTCCAACCTTTTTGCCTGCATAAACATCCACAAACAATGAGGCTTTGTCCTGTCTCATGCACAAAGAGCTGCATAAATGACAGTGCGGTATATGTTTACCTAGAAGTTCTTGCCCCTGCAAAACCTATACTGTCTTATGATATGCAGCCTAAAGTCTTTCTTATTATTGTCAGACTATTCTTGGGCATATTTGCTCTTGAACAAGTTCGGAGATACTAGAAGTTCTAAAAATGCTTCTCTGATTTTACACCGCTTCTGTAAAAAATAACAAATTATTCTTTTCTGTGTCCATGAGAGAAGTCTGTCTTAGAACAGATCAGGCCCCCTTCTGTGGATCAGAGGATTTAGTTTCCAGGATAAGATAGACAGCTGTCAAATCTTCAATATGACCGGCTACTCCTCTAAAACACAGCGGTGTTTAACTTTTATAAGTGCAATGGGGGAAATGCTTTTTTCTCTCTCTTCCATGTTTTTTTGTATTATCCTGACTGTAAAGAAAACGATTTAATGACTACAAGACCATCTAGAAAGAAAATCAATTTTTGGGTTATAGCCATAAATCTATGATTTTTTTTGGTGATAGCGATTGATGGCGATTTTCAACTACTTGCATTGAAGAAAATAAGCAGTAAATTATTTTGCTGATCTAAATTTCCTAAATCACATTTAGTGCATGGGGTATGATAAAGAATCCAATAAACAATCCGATCATTCAATATAGAATCTGATATCTAAAATGAGTCTGCGGGTCAGTGGAAATGGAAGAACAATGATATGTATCATCTAATTGTCCTACTCCTGTAAAGCCATGTCATTGATGAGCACAAGGCCACTCCTGTGGTTGCTCTGGGAGTAGCCAGTGTTCAGTGAGACCACGGTCAGATTGGGATACGGATATTTCTCAGAATCAAGCAGGTACTCTGGTGCACCTGCACTTCTATTTTTCCAATTCAAGCACTGAGTAGCACCTCAAACCAGCCAGCCAAAGATGTACATTTCTAAGATTGTTCAAGTCAATCATATGTGTACTCTGGTTGGACTAGTCGATAGGCTATTAATATGCTGCGAAAGTGATGACGCACTTGTGCCCCAAGGCGTGAATATCAAAAATCTTCAATGAAATGTACATTACATGACTGGGTACAATCCACTATTCCCGGCAAGCGCAGCAGACGAGGCATTCCCGCTGATAATATAAGCAGCGCAAAGCCTGCTACTTTATGTGAAAAGTGACGGAACACTGACATTTGTCAGTGACAAGTGCTTGTGTGTGGGTGGTTGCCATATACCAGTGATAACTATGTGATGACAATACTGTAGGGCACTGCCTGCTTTTCAGAGCAGCTCTCTGAGTGAGGATGCCAGCATTAAACGCGCTGCAACTAAAGAGCTCTAAATGCGTTAAAAGTGTTAAATGATTTGCTACAAGAAGATTTGATGGACTTATAGTTGACAGATCATCTTGTATGCACTTTAGTGTCATGAGCCTGCCATACTGCCACCTGCTGGTGATCCAGTGGGGCCTCTGCAATCTTGCGTTAAACCCTGAATGCTAGACAGCACTCCATTTTCCATCTAGTCCCAGGTTTCACACAAACTAGCTGATGCATTCTCTAGTTCTCTCCTTCCTGAAGCCTTGAGGAGATCCCTTTCTGGAGATGGAACCTGCATGTCCACAGACAGCTAAAGGCACATGCACACTTTCTGGTTGTCTTCGGTCTCAGCTGAGATTCTTGTGTCCTTGGTACTCTTATGGTACCTTTTGCCTTCCTATTTACCAGACAAAAGTGGAGCTACGATTCCCAGCAACTGTCTCTCTGCTAGCACCTGTGCTTCTCTCTTTCTCTCTTGAGCTGCTTGGTATATGATACACTTGCAATCATCTGACGTAATGAGACTTTGCAACAACCTGGCCAAGTTTCCTTGCCGCTCCCATTGGACACTAATTCCATGTTCCTAGCTGTGTTAGAGCTTTATGATTCCTGGATTCGTAGTTCATATTCTGGTGCTGCAGTTCCTTCTGTTAGAAATTCCTGTTTTGGTGCTCTAGCTATTTCTGACGTCCCATGCAGACGATTGCTGCAGGAGAATTTGCTTTTGTGCTAGTTTGTAAGCAAATCGTGTACTCTATCTGAGTCCTTTCAGTCCTTGCTCCAGTTGCTTGTCTACAGTTGCTCGTTTTTGCTTTGCATGTCTTGTTTCTTCAAGTAGTTAGTTGAGTCTGGTTGCATGCTCTTTTTACTTCTCATACTTTTGTTCCAGTCCCTGTTTCTTAGAATCCTTCATCATTGCCAGTGCCCGGCCCTTGTATTCTGTCACTCTTGCTCTGTTCCATGTTTCTTATACCTCAGCTCCGTATATCTATGAGACTCGCTGCTGAAAACCTTGTTAGCACTATTAAAAGGTACAACTGAGTAAAGAGGCGAGGGGCCTCACATGCAAAGGCTCGATTTAGCAATGTTCTTCCACAGGAGCTGTTTGATTTGTACTAGGACCATGTGAGAATAGCTGTTCCTTGACCTATCTTAATCTCTGTTAGGTACAGAAAGATCATTTTCCACAAACCATCCTTACCCTCTGCCAGCCTGGCTATTGTGCCCTTCTTCCATGTTATGTACTTTTTGTATATTTTTTTCTTGTACACGGTTTTCTGTCTATTTGTTCTCCCTCAGGTCCTACCCACCGGGGCGGCTCTAGGCTCATGGCAGCCCTGGGCAGGGAGCGTAGGTAGGGGGCCCCGGAAGAAGGGGTCCGGGCGGGGCGGAGCCCCCTCCTCCCGGAGCTCAGGAAGGTGTTTGGAAGTGGAACAGAGCCGGAGGTCGCCAACTCCCTGCCAGGGGCCGCCATGCAAATATGTATCCACCCTCAGAGGATTATTATATTAAGGATATATATTGGCGTGGTGGCCCCTGGGGTTTGGCGGCCCTGTGTAGGTGCACAGCTTGCACATGCCTAAAGCCGCCCCTGCTTCCCAGTTCCTGTTAGGGCTTCCCCAGTGTTCAGCACCTGTCCAGTCTTTACTCTTCCAGACTTTATGTACTCCTTGTGATGTTACACTCCCTTTTCTTGAACTTTGAACTCCATTGTAAAAGCTCCCACTGCTAACTATACTAACCAAAGTCCCAGGCTGAGTGCTGGCATATGCACAGCCACTGCGTTTTAGGTAGGACTGAGTACATGATTACATGTAAATCTATGGTCACTGAAGACCTTACTAGATTGTGGGCCTCTAATCAGAGTCTGCATCACAACACATGAAAAAGTATAGCTTTGCATATTTCCCCCCATCATTTGCAAACACTTTCATGTATTTAGTGTGTATCCTTGTGATTACACATGGGAAAGTATCCAAATGTTTGGTTTCCATGTATGCTCTTCCTTCCTATATATACCATGGCTGATAACCAGCGGTTCCGCCAATAATCTATAACAGTAAGTATAGCAGACATATTCACCTACACAACCAACATCTGCTGCTGTTTATTTTTCCACATGGAAACATTTTCCAGGGGGAGAATTCCATTCCCCTATTCGTCCCTAAAAAGAGGGGAGGGCGGATTGGATCACACTTAAATCGTTCTCTTGCTCTAGAATTAAGCACCACTAAATGTAAGCCCAAAAGCTGTGTGTGAAATCCACTGGTGGGGTTTGTGAATGCAGACAATGTTATCACATTTTTTCGGGGATTGGGGGGGGTTAGCACATACCAAATGTCCATATCTCTGAGGCCAGAGATCACGCATATTCTCACCCTTATTCCTAAAGTCAAGCCTGCAGAAAACTTAATATGCTAGCCAATTTTCGACAATAATAAGTTTTGTCTGCAGGCAACCATGTCCACATATACTGGCACAGTAAATCAGAATGGAACTTTTACTTTCACGAGTGGCATTGTAATGAATTTTGCTGTGTGTATGCGGTTTTGTATATCCGCCTCTTGGTGCATATGGAAAAGGATAGGAGCTTTTTTTTAAAATACTTGATTGCACATGGTTTGTGTTTTATTTGTGGGGTTTTTCACTTACATGTTTCAGATGTGGTTTGCATTGCTGCTTGACCTTCTGGAATACATTTTATTGTTTTGGTTGTTGTTCATTTTTACGCGTTTTCATTTATGCAGAATGCTTCTCTCTCGTCGGCACACATCCCTGTCACCTTTGCTGTTGTTTGTCTGATTTAGAAGAATGGCATTCTTTCAAAAATAGGGCTAGGAAATGGTCATTTGCAGTCTTGCAAACAAATGTCTTGCCATATTTAGCAAGTCAGTTGCATGAATATTGAGGTTGCTTACACATTTGGGTGAATTTCGGCTTGCTGTGCGTTTGGTTCAGTTGGTGGAACATAAATTGAATCGAGGTGTTCTGCTGATGGTACTGTAGGTTCAGTGAAACATTTATGCTCAATACAAGGACGAAGTTGACGGTGAATTCATGCGAAACCCTGAAGGTTGCTCGAGCAGAAATAAACAGAGGGAAGGCGTGAACTGGAGGCATTGATTGGAAGATGCAGGTTCAAATTCTGCTTAGGCAGATCTATATCTCCTGCTTGGTAATTAAGAATGCAATACTCAAGCATCAGCACAAAAAGCTTATGCTGATTCTGAGACTGATATAGCAATCATCAGCAATTGTTGTAACTTTGCAATCAAAATGTAGCTGTTTTAGCTAAGTTGTCTTGGGCAGTCAATAACAGGATGGGCACTCTTTCTCTAAACCACAAGTCGTGTGTGGAGTCTTATTTTCCCGACCATACCGTTGTAACTGTTTCTCACCAAACAAGTTCACTGTCTCATCAATTATCAAATAAATGTATATTTTTGGTGCTGGTAAACATTTTACTGGAAAAGCAAAACTTTCTTTAAATGTAACCGTGGAGGTTGTCAATCTTAAAGGCAATCAACCAGCAACTCACCAAACACCTGGAACACAGCAACCTCTGGGACCCTTCTAAATCTGGATTCTTAGCCAACCACAGCACAGAGGCACCTGATAGCTGCCACCAATGACACCAGGGCCCTCCTGGACCACAGAGAAATGGCAGCACTTATCCTGTCAGCCACCTTCGACACGGTTTCCCATCACATCTGTATCAATAGACTCCACCACATCAGAATCCAGTGGGACGCCTTCAAATGGATCACCTCATACCTCACCAGAAGAACCCAGGGAAACTGTCTCTACTAGTTCACTTGGGAACCCAAGAAGATCATCTGCAGCGTCCCCAAAGATCATCCCTCAGCCCCACACTCTTCACCATATACATGACCCCCCTCCCTTGCCGACACCGACAGATTGCAATGACTCAACATCATCTCCTCTGCTGATGACACTCAGCTCATCATCTCACTGCCAGAAGACCCCTCCACCACCACAGCCAACTTCCATAGATGTATAATAAATGTTGTCTACTGGATGAAGGACAACTCTCTCAAGCGCAACACGGACAAGACTGAAGTCCTCATCTTTGGGAACAACACCTCCTCATGGAACGATGCATGGTGGCAGACTGAACTCGGTCAATCCTCCACTGCGACAGACCATGCCCACAACCTCTGCATCATCTTGCACAACAATCTATCTACGAAGAAACAGGTAAACCCTACATATGCTCCGCAACATCTTTAGGTGGCTCCCAGTCAACACCAGAGGGACCATCATGCAGGACCTCATCACCAGCAGGCTGGCTACAGGAATACACTCTAGGTAGGAATCACTGCACACTTCCTGAAGAGACTGCAGACAATATAAAACTCAGCGGCAAGACTCATCCTCAATCTCCCCCAATAGACTCACATCACTCCACAATTCAAGAAGAAATTATGACAAGCACAAGAAGATGTGGAGAAGAGTGGGTGAAGTGTTGGGGTGTTGAACATTTATGAAGATTTTTATCTTGTGTAAAGTGGATTTTTTCCCTAAATTATGTGGTTTCATGGAAATACATTTGCTGGTCAATCCAATTTCAATTCATTTATCAAAATATTTCCACAGCGATGTTTCATTTAATTAATATCAAACCAATAACCAATATTCATATTTCAGTTCCTGTATGTATGGTGACACTTTACTACACACACTGGAATTGCAGGTTTTGTGGCTAACACAGCACCCCCACAATTTTTACCATGTAATTTTTGGCAGAGGAAATTTACAGGAGGACAGATGCCCAGAAAATATCGGGACATGCAGATTTTGTTGTGGTAAGCACCAAAAGCTGCATATTATATCCCATTCTGCAAAGGTGTACTTGGAACAGGTGCTAATTATTGCAGCTGTTAAATTGAGATCTCTTAAGTATTGGATTTTAGCAGATGCAGCAATTATCACTTCCGGGGCAGGGCCACTTATAATTAAGGTCTTTGAGGAAAGTGAAATTCGCAAGATTATGCGAGTTTAACAACATTTTCACACGTCCAGTGAAATGTTGAAACTGTACAGACTGAATTCCTAACCACAGTTCAGTTTATTCTTAGTCTTCAAAAATGTCAAATTAAAACTTAAATTGTAGAGATTCTCCTTTCATGGACACAATAGACGCAAATGCTAGGAGTAAGATGCTGGCCTTGAAACAAAGCATAGCTGTGAAGGACTTGATATTAGCAGTTCTTGAAAACTGAAGACACCACGGAATGTAAAATGGCATGATATTTGTCTTGCATTACTTAAGATTAAGATTAAGATAAAAAAGTTAAAGTATTATGGATGGTTGATAACAGGCGAAATTAAGCAATTTACAAAACTGGCAGTAAATTAATTATACTGATAGACCTACATTTATGCTCTTGTGAATATGACACATAACTACATTTGTGCTTGCTAACATTTTTTTTTCTCCAGGGGAAAAATGTTTTTCCCATTGACAAATTCCTTCTTCATCTTCCCCAGTATTTGTGGTGGTTTTTCTTCTCTTTTCCAATTTGTGTAGGGTCTTACTACTGTCCTTAACAAGAGCACATACTCACCCAGATCCATGACTGGATTAGGCATTGCAGATATTAAGGATGCAAAAAAATGCAGGTTTTGACCTACATATGCAGGCATCTATGTACTGGAATGCGCACACCCCAGCCCTGTGAGATTTGCTCACATGTAAAGTGCAATGCTGGCAAAGTTTTACATGTAAGTAAATCTCTGTAGAGGTGGAAATGCATGTTTTCCCCATAAAATATACGTTTACATTTCTAAACGAAGGCATTTGCACAATTTTAGGGCAGGGATACCTTTGTGAATCCTTCCCAGTGACTGCTAATAGAAAGTGATTATGCACTCTTTGCTCTTCCTCACAACCTGATGGAGCAAGGCTTCATTTAAAAAATGTCACCATATCTTTAAGTCACATACTGTTGCATTTTGTCATGCTTAGGCAACTGGATGAATGAGATGCAAACAGGGGTTAAGGCAGTCAGTTAGAGTCTCCATGCACAGATTACATAATACACATATGTGCTCATAGACAAGTCAAAAAATAGGCAGTCACAAGGGTATGATGTCAGAGAGGCTCTCTCCTGAGTTGTAGGTGGGTGCTGGCCTGGGTTTTTGTGCTGATCTGCCCCCTTTCAATGAGTCTTCTGTGTTTTCTGTGGCCAAGGCAGTATACTCATCCCTGCTGGGATGTCCTCCCTAGTTAGTTGGTAACTTCTAACTCTAGGTTTTTTCCAATTTCCATGTTTGGCAGTCTCTTATGCTGGCCAGTCCAGTCCATTCTGGTTAACTAGTTTCTTTTTCTTCTTGTTCTGATCACCTCCTTCTGACATTGCCCATGTTCCGGCTGTGCTGTACTCTGGCACCGGAGTTGCTGACGGTTTCTCTGTGCTCTGTCTCTCTTCTTTATGAACCTGTTCCTTTCCTGAGATGGTAAGGGCAGAGTGTGCATTGAGGTGTTCAAGTGCAGTGAAAACGCAGCACCACATTTTCACAGACCCAAGACCCAAGAAGTGGAATCAGATCTGGTAAAACAAGGCCCAATGGCCAAAGAGCAAATGCCTTGTTTGCTATGAACCGTGAAGCACAAAGGACCTCTTTTTCAGATGGCACCTTCCTGCAGCCATTGTGGGACTGTAGTCATGCTGGATGAAACATTCCACGCTTTATGGCTTCAAAGCCAATGCGGGGCAACATGTCTGTCTGTGATCATTAAAGAGTCATTATTAGGATCGATAATAGGGCCCCCCCCTTTAATTGTGTGCAGATCCTCTAACCTAATGGATAACGGAGTATACAATAAAAGACAAGCTTCAAATAATGTTAGATTTTTATTTTTTTTCTTATTTTAGATACACCATCTGTAATAGGTTCTCTAAGTGCTTTAAATCTTCCAATACCGTTTCTCTGTGTTTAGTACAGCAGGGACCTGCCCTATGTAGGATCATCCTTGTTACTCTGCAGCACTGTGAGCTCTGATTGCAGCCAGAAGGCCCCCCTGGGCCGCAGAGCTAAATCATAGGTCCCTGTTGTGTGGCATTGATTTTTATTATTATATGGATATGTCTTTTACAGACTGCAATCGCCACCTGTGTCATGTGCCCTGTTTGTTTGATGGTTAACAAGGACAGTGACCTTTAGCATGCCTCTGTCAGTGAGACATTATAATTGAACACATCATTGAATTGATTATATATATTTATGTGAAATGGGCCTTTATTCCAGAGCTTCGCCTGCTATAGGCTTCAACCTCCATCTATTTACACCAAGGTGCAAATCCTCATAAATGTACAGTGCTTGTTTGTACATTTTGAAACTTAGCAATTAAAGCTTTCCTTATTTCACAAACACAACCATCATATCGTGTGCTGGAATCCGCCTCAAAGCATTACATCCAGGGAATGTTGGATTAACCCCTGACCTTTTGAGCCATTACATGTAGCCCATTTTCTCTGGACAAAATAATTCCCCAGCAAATGTGTACCCAAATAGCAGGAAAACAACACTGACCTACGGCCTGATTTAGAGTTTGCTGGATGGGTGCGCCATCACAAATGGGACAAATATCCAGTCTGCCTTATTACAAGTTCATTATACCCAGGATGTAACGCAGTGCAGGGGGGTCCCCGATCGTGCCAAGGCCAATGAATATCTGTGAGACATGGGAGACAAAGGTGCCCCTCATCCCATTCTGCAGGGTGCTCCATTATTTTGGGTATGATTCACAAAGGGCCTCCGCACACGTGGCAGAGGCCCTGCAGTTGTGGGGAAGTCTCTCCACTGGGGACAGAAACGTTGCAATGAGAATTCATATTGCGAAAATTCTACCCTGAGTGTGGACACTCCCTCACAATTGTGGGGCCTCCTCCATTAGTTGTTGAGGTCCTTGGTAAATGAGGCCCTTTGTGTTATTCCACTGATTATACCCGAAAATACTGGAAAAAAGGCAGACTGTAGTACTTGAGAGAGCGGAAATTTGAATAGAAATTATGTATGGGGCATATTTACAAGCACATTGAATAACGTAGGAATGAAACGTATATCATAATGTAAAGTGATACTTATAGCATATAGAAAACTGATATAATCCAAAGTAATATAGGAAATGTAACTATATTCACTTTAGAACATGTATTAGATTTAGAAGGCCCGTATATGTAGTAGGCTGATATAGAGATGGTGTAAAAAATGCTTACGAAATGTAGAATGTGCAAGGTAGAATTCATGTACGTGTGAAACTTTAAACGGAGAAGTGACGAGAAATGTAACGTGGAGAAGTGCGCAGAAAGTATACATACGACGATGTAACAAATAAGCATATAAAGTTATACTCTACGTAGCTATATTCTATGTAAAATGTATTCATATATGTGTAACAGACTTTTGCTAAATACGAATATATAATGTGTGTTAAAGGTTATACTGTGTAGAAGGTTTTTGTGAAAATGTTAGAAGGGTTTAGGTCATTTGTGATTCTAACCTGGCTGACTAAGGGTTAGCAGGAGCACAGTCCAATGTATATAATTTAGCGGACTTACAGGAGTCGTAAATAGCTTGATGTGGACATGAGAGCCAAGAAGTCTAGCACTTGTTAGATTTAAGGTGACAACGCTGGACAAAGTTTATGGCCTGAACGTGATGAGAAGCGCTAAGAATTTGAGACTTGTTTTTGAATGATCATTCACAGGACCTAGAAGGTCAAAGAATAGCAGTTGTAAGTTAAAGTCTTGTTTAAGTTCATATGATTTCTGATCTGAAAGTGTCAATTGAAATTACCAATAAGAAGATGAAGATGACATCTAAAGAAGAAAGGTCAACTTAACGGACGACGAAAGAGATGAAGCAATGGACGAAGCTGGAAGCTGACATCATCGGGGAAAGTCCGTGGTGGGCGTCAAGGGGCGTTCCACCCACACGGGGATTGTGTATTTTAGGGACAGCACCCGGGGAGAAGATAGGAACAGCGAAGGCGAGGGCGAACAGCTCAGAGCAGAAGTCATCATAGAGAGCAAGAGCGTAGATGACTTGAGCAGATGCGCTGAGAGAGATCAGAGCGCAAGAGAGCAGTAGGCCGAGGACCCTTAAGAAGAGCGGATGGGTAGGCAGAGAGGGTACTGCTTCTTAAACTTAAGTTACCTTTAGAGGCTAAGAGAGTTTGAACTTCTTTGGGAGTCAAACTGCTGACACCTTTTTAGGTTAGGAACTTGCGAAGTAGGGATGTCACATAGCATAGAGTAGGGACAGATTTAACATGATATTTTTTTCTCTTTCTGTAGATGACGCCAAGGAACCACTTCACATCGAAGCTTTAAATTGCTGAATGTGGAATTGATTTTGTATTCTTTTGTATACTCTGATCCCGAGAGGATTGTATTTGCATTTACCTTTGACTTTTATATAAAACTTTCAAACTTTATCAGTTGTAAGTGGTTCTTCTGAGTGGCGTCCGTTAATGGGGTTTGTCTAAACCGATACAGGGGTTGTCTTTTACTCAATGACAGATACTAGCGGTCCAAAACAGATGAATGAGATAAGTTATTAAATTGATCATAAATTGATATCAAAATCTCATTCCCCGCATACTCATCTGATAAACTCTAAATCAGTTCCCTATTATTTGCGGAATCAGATATTCAGGATGCCTACTCCCCACCCCAAATCCAGCACATTCGGAATGAGGGTCCAAGGGACATATTTACAAGCCCCTATCGCCACCACAACGTCACTTTTAGTGTTTCTGTGGTGGCGATAGGGGCTTTGCCTTATTTAGGAGGCAGCGTTAAACCATGTAACGTGGCTTGACCCTGCCTTGTAAATAAGGCACCATTTCACGCTGTACTCAGCGTGGAAGGGGAGGGCAATGGGTGTTGCAGTGGGGGTTCTACCGCAACACCCATTGATTTTGACGCAGCCCCCTATTTACAATGGTTGACGTAAATAGGAGGCAGCAGGTCTTAAAGAAGCGAAACGAGGAGAAAGGCTTTATTTCTCCTCATATTTGCTGTTTCCTTGTGTGCTGCCTTGTGCAGCACACATAGAAAGAGCAAATTGCCATTAATTGTTTACGTGCCGGAAGGTGACCCTTCCTGCACATAAACAAGCAAAACAAAATTACGTTATGCAACTTCTATGTGTGTTGCATTAAGCAGCACACATGAAAGTTACAAAACGCAATTTAAAGTTTGTTTATGTGCAAGAAGGGAAACCTTTCTGCTCATGAACGGGCTTCACCTCAACGTAGGCACCCTTGTGCAAGGGTGCCTGTGATGGTGCTAGGCTGCTAAGTTTAGCACAAGCGCAAGAGGAAACGCAGGACTGCACAATATGGTTGTAAATAAGGTGCAGCCCTGCGTTTCTGAAGTGGCGGAGCACGGCCTTAAGCCAAGGAGGTTAACGCCGTGCTCCGCCACTTCATTGTACTTATGCCACCAAGCGCGTGTTTCTCTTCTCGCCACTCCCCTGTCCTCAATACCTACCACTAAGGAATGGCAGTGAGAAGAAAGACCGAAAGACTTCTTGGAGTACAGAGAGCCAAAGCGTCACTAAATGTAGTCAGTATCTTGCCGGGGGGGGGGGGGGGGAGGGGGGGGGGATTCGGGGGGCAAGTTATTTATCTCTAGTGTGTCCATTGTGGTACCTGTTGGTGAGAGCATTTTGACGTAAAACATTTGGGGCCTCATTTATGAACGCCTTGCGCCACCGGTGCGTCACTTTTTCCCATGTTAAAAGTGACGCACCGGCGGCGCAAGTCCTTCATAAATTAGGCCCTTGGTGCTTTTTATGCGTAGCAGTGACAAGCACTGCACGTGAAGGCCATTGTATTACCCACAAATACGAAGCAAACGTTAAGTGATTTCCTCTGTTTGGAAGCCATTTAATGAGCAGGTGTTCAAAGCAAAATTACCAGGGGAGCGTTTTGTGTCTTCAGGCGCCCCATTCAATAGAAAGCTATGAATTAAACATTTCATAAATGATCAGCGCTCTTTGTTGTGATGGGCGTCAAACCGTTGTTGTGCGTGTTTTATTTATGAACTGTGTACAGTACTGCCGGTTTAACCTTGCCAGTACTACGTTTCTGCCTCTGCCTGTGTGCTGCAACCGAGCCCTGCTCATCTCCTAATGATAGCAGCTATATGCATTTTGATTAACTACCGCTCATTTGCATGGATTACCCTGTCGAGAGGAATTTGCATGCATTGTGCCCAGATGTTCATGTGACAATTTCGTCTCCTGTGATTGATCAGGGGGCCAAGAAGGCCGCATCACAATGTTGTCAGGTGTTTTATTTAAGAGTGAATGGCGAAGAGACATACAGACGCTCATATCATAGTGACATTTGGTGGATTACAATGATGTGGTGAAGACGAAAGGTTGGGATCTAATCGGAGTTAATTGCAATATGCGCACTGGTGAAACATGGGATTTTTATTGTGTGTGTGGTGGTGTACAAATCCGTTATATGTTTAGTATTGGAGATGTGTTTTGAACAATTTCTAGTGACCTCCTTCTTTTGGAGCATCAATCAGGTGGGAGAAAAATCTGTCTTCCTGATGTACTAAATCTAAGTGCTAGAATGATATTTACATGCCCCTTGACTAACCTTAGAATAAGCAATGATATTAGCACACTTGCAGTAGTGGAGCATAATACTGTGTGTCGTATGTTACATGAACATAATATCCACTATATTGAAAGGTAAATATATTTTTACAATTTCTAATTCCATTCATGCTCATCTCAAATGATAAGCATGGGTGGAGTTAAAATTTGTAAATATATAGTTACTTTTGTTGTGTGTGTGTGTGTGCGGGGGGGGGGGGGGTTTAGAAAAGTGCAAAAAGTGGAGAAAAGGAAAGTGTAAAATGATCGAACAGAAAAAAAAAAAATCAGCTTCCATCACTGGTATTTCCAAGCACAAGATATATTTTCTCTTATATACTCATAAGCAGATTTTCATGTGAAAAGTTATTGCTTTGAAGTCCCATACCCATGTTATTCACGGCAGTTGTGCTACAATCAAACTTGAACACAAAAAGAGCTATGCTAATGTGTGCAGGCAGATTCCTCAGGTTTATATGGACGCAGCTTATTAACTTGGATGTGGAAAGCAATGAATATTCAGTGACTGCATCTCTGCCAAACACAAATAATGAAACCTTTAACCAAGACAACTAACAAAGCTTTGCATTCTTTGGAGGATATTCCAGTGAAGTTATTATCCAGCGGAATTACTGTGCAGAAACATGACAAAAGGATTTATGGACACAAAAACGGCTCTCCTTACAGCTTTACGGCGCCTAAATACCTCAGTTCCTTCACAGTGAGTAAACAGGAAAACAGACATTGTGAGGACGTCATTGGAACAATATTCCAACCCTCTGATTACAAGGGCTACTTACAGACGTGTCCTCTAGTCCAGGGTCGGATTGGGACAGAATATTGATAGGCCCGGGCAGCAAAACAAAAGTTGCCCCCATTAGCGAATTAGATAGGTAAAACAGTGGCCCATGTTTGCCAATCCGGGAAGTTATCAACTTGTAAAGATTCGCTATATGGCTGTTTTGCAGGGTATGGGAGAATGCATGCATTTGTGCAGAAAATGTTTGTGAATATTGGGGAAATCTACAATCAACTTGGCCCACCAGGTGATAAAAAAGGCCCACAAACACAAAATAACTGGTCCACGCACTGACCTGTCAGAACAGCCCCTCTGGCACTGCCTGATTGCTCTATAGGCCAGTTCGTCCCTGCTGTAGTACAACTGTGACTGAGAGAGCAGTATGTTAGCATGTAGGCAAAGCGTGGACTTTTATAACCAAATAAACATGGACGGAATTCCGGGTTTGGTGTTTTTGTACAGTGATGTACGGAGCAGTGTTGTACGTCTTCCATTTTCATGCCATTCACAACCCCACATCAGAAATCCAATACTGCTGACATGTGAAATATTTAAATGAACAGCGAAAGAAAGACACATCACATTACACCTGACTTCTGTCAGACGTGTTTCTTATTAAATTGTCTTTGGAATCCAAATATGGCTATTGGCTAATAGTCTTTAAATTTGACAGCAATCCGACTTGGGGATCTCTACATATTTGTTATTTGAGTAGTAAGTAAGTAGATATATGCTTTGTTTTCATACACATGGAACAGACAGACATATTTAAGAACGTTTTTTTTCAATTAATGATTAATAAAATCCAATTTGAGTTTATGGGGACCAGATTTCATTAAGAGGAACCCTACAACAATGTCATCTCACCAATTTATAAAACCGTCCCGCATAATCAACTCAATCCATCAAAACAGTGACTCTCAAACTTTGTACCCTCTGAAAATGTACGTATTTCCCTGATCTCTTATTATGTTTTGCCGGCATCCCTAAATGTGGGAGACACTGGTAAACTAGATCCATCTTGAATCTAAACTCTCAAGGATATGTGGGAACCAGGCTTCCACTGAGAAAACAATTCTTGTCATCTCTGACAATTTGCTCAAATTTATCCATAGCTGCAAATTATTCCACTACAAAATGTTCAATTGGTCCAATACTTTCTACATAACTGGCTATGAGATCCTAAAAAACAACATTGTGGCAACAGATCATATCGTGTTCTACAACAAAAACACAAATAATCAACATCAGTGACACTAAACAGAACATGGTTTTGTATTCTATAGTGTGCGCTTTCAACTGCAACATGATAGGCTCGATCAGAGGCAAAAGGAATTTCAAAAAGCCTATTACAATAATTCATCATGTGGTGTGGTGGAGTAAAAATCCGTTATATGTTTAGTATTGGAGATTTGTTTTGAACAATTTCTAGTGACCTTCCTCTTTTGGAGCATCAATCAGGTGGGAGACAAATCTGTCTTCCTGATGTACTAAATCTAAGTGCTAGAATGATATTTACATGCCCCTTGACTAACCTTAGAATAAGCAATGATATTATCACACTTGCAGTAGTGGAGCATAACACTATGTGCCATATGTTACATGAAAATAATATCCACTATATTGAAAGGTAAATATATTTTTACTATTTCTAATTCCATTCATGCTTATCTCAAATGATAAGCATGGGTGGAGTTAACATTTGTAAATATATAGTTACTTTACAATTCAGTAGAAGGTCAGTGTAATGGCTGAAATTATCATAGGTCGTTTTTAATGATAGCAGTATATTATCATAAAACCAAACTCACTGGCCTTCAGATAATGAAACCAGAATTGTGTGCAGAGCATTCTTGGACTCCTTTTCCTCCTATTGCAGAAACAGGAATGCTAGCTGGATAACCCTGATCCATCTATATTAGGAATCCAGATGAGGACGGAAGTGTATATCTTTAACCTAGTCATGTATTCCTGGCACAAAAACAAATATATATCTCTATGCACTGTGTTAATTGCAAAGCATATACTGCACATAGTGTTCACATTATATCTTAGAGGTTGACTGTGCTGTTTGGAAGCAGAAGGAGAGAAGTCATAATCTTAATAGATTCAATGGGAAGGGGAGACTAGGTGAGTAGTGTAGATCATTTTTTTAGTGATGTCATCCTTTCCATACAAATGGACTTAAAAAGTTGAACAACAAAAAGTGCATCTATTCATTTATTTATAAAGTTTTATATAGCGGCTGTTTAAGTGTCATAAGTTAAATTGTTTTATAACTCACAACACCCAGAGATTGAAGAGAGATGTCAACACTTTACGTGACTTAGATGAATAGACAGTAATACAAAGTTTTCTTGCGCAACAATTGAAATTGTTGAATGCTTTATTATTGGATGCTTCAGCTTCCTAAACACATCTATAAGTCATTTTTCAAAGTCATTACTCTACATAATGAATACAACATAACAATTAAGTATGCAATAGTTTCAAATTATTTACAAGAACATCTCGGTTGTCAACAGCAGGATATTTTCTTTGATTTTATATAATTGTCTAAAAAAAGAGAAAGATTGGTTGAGGACTTTTTTTATTGCTGTTAATTTACAATGTGACAGGGGAGATGCAATTTATCCACAAAGCCCTTCACTTGGTCTAATTTGTTCTCAGTTAAAGTTGTTCTCAACCAGTGATTTTCTGCCTACCTTCTGCCTTTCACTGTTCAGTAATATGCTAGCATGTTGAAGCTCAGCCTTCCTTTACCATGGGCCACTGAAATTCTGTGGCACTAAAAAGTATGTTAGGCATGTGGTGTTGAATAAATTACACACCAAAGAAAAGCCACTTATGCAGCAAGGTAGGTCCAATCATGTTCTGTTGGATTATCTTCTAGATAATTTGAAATCTTACCATACATTGGTTCATAAAGAATCCCAATGCTAAAGAAATTCACAGCTTTCCAAGAAAACAACTTTGCTTATTCAGGGGATATGATTTAAAATGTCATTCAACAATTAACGTTGTGGGGCTTTATTTAGAGTTTTGTGGATTGGACACTCTGTAATGGCGTACATCATAATTTTGTTTTGCATTGAAGCACATAAAACTAATTTTATTAACACTATTTTTCAGTGTGAAATAGATCTCATTAAGCATATAAAATATGCAGGAAAAAAATCATAGTGTACTCACTTCCTTTAATAAAAGTTTGGTCTCTCCTATTAGATAGACCACTGTTGTGTTGTAAAAGTTGTTTCTAGTTTCTGGTTTACTTTGTGTTCATACTATAGGATCTCAGGAAGCACCTCTTTCTATTAAGCATTAAGCATAATCTCTAAATCTCTCGATCAATATTGCCAGTTTCATAAGCCACTTTAGGAGGTTCGAATTGTTGCAAAGTTCGATCACCTCTTGAAAAACTGGCTGCTTTGAAAACAGTGTCTGTAAATGTAAACATGAAATTAGGGGATTAGTGAAGCAAACATTTTACTGCAAAATAATTTTTCACCTTGTGTGAAGTTTAGCATTGTATGTTTATGTTTCCTCCTGCAGACCAAAGCTCTTCCTCCTCTCCATCAATTGGGATGATCATACAATCTGAGCAAAGGTATTACTTCTTTAAATAGCAATCAACAAACAAGCAATGTCTAGTTAACTTTGGCAAACTAACAAAAGTCGCAGTGCATCCATGTGCACCACATTGAATACATTTGTTCAATATGAGGAAGAAAAATACATTATTTTGTTAAAACCCGCAGATTATGCAGCAGCTGATGGCCTACGCAGTAATTGTTGAAACATAATAATTATATGGATAAAGCAGTAGTGACAAAAGTCTCATTTTTCCAATGGGTCTCTTTGGAACTAACCACAGTGACAGCATTGGTGTCTAATCTATCTCCTGATTCATGCTAGATTTTCATAATAGACAGATAAAATACATTTACATTTAATGACTCTAAATAAAACTCATTTGCATGAGCAAATGCTTATTCTGAAAATCTGCTCCCGCTCCTGCCGTTGGTGTAGCACAACACTACCAGTCAATCATTATTACAAACATAATAAAAAAGGAAAATTCATAACATTTATATAAATAGATGCAAATGAATTTTTACATACAAATCTGATGTAGATAAACAAAATATCATAAACAAATAATTTCAATTGATAGGCTAACGTAATAAAAAGATACATTTACAATTGTACATAAATGCCCAGACATAAAAGCCTGCATATTTGAGCATCTTTTGCAGCAGATCATCCATCATTTCATTTAATCTGTCTGGTCTTCAGTCCATTCATGATTCAGAAAAAAAGGGGAAAGCCAGAGACTAGGAGTTTCCACTGAAGGAAGTTCAAAAGCCATCCATGAATTTGATTATGTGAGTCGAAGCAGACATACAGTGGAGCAGTACTCAAACATTCAATTTCATACAGAACAATTGAACGTTTTGATTTGAATGTGCAACTTTCTACTTTTGAGATAGGTTTTTAGAAAATGATGAATGGTTGAAACCTCTTTCATTAAGAAACTGAAACCATGTTACAAAGGAAGTGTGTTGAATGGCCCCTTGTGCAATGGAGATTGATGCTAACTGCAGAACATCAATTTGTTTTAAAGATATTCCATAGCATTGTATGAGATATGCTCAATCTGAGAAGGGTGAGGTGCTGGCTGAACAAGTAGCAACGCAAACAGTTCTGAGACATGAAACATAACTTAAAATTGAACTTTTAAAGGTTCCGTGCGCCATTAGAATATTGGCATGGTAGTAGGCTAATATTTCTCGTATGGGCCACAACCAGAACTATTCCAGTGCCCTAAGCCGTAGAATCTACCTCTCCTTAAGATTCCCAGAATGTGAAGTTCTGGTGTTGGAGGAGGAGAGGAAAACTTTCATTGGCCAAAGTAGTCCCAAACCTTCGCTGCCATAATTAATAAAAAACAATTGAAATCTACTGCACGGCTGGGGGAGGTTACATGACCCTGTTTTCAGAGGGTGTTTTGTTTGTGGGCTAAAAGAAACATAAAGGTGAGCACACAAGTACAGAGCAGTTGCTATCCACGATGAGAAAGTGAATGTGGGCAGGGATCATTTTTCAAATCATGTTCTATTCTCTAGCAAACCTCTTTATTTTATCATCAGCAAATTGATGACCAGGTGTACCTGAACTCAAAATAGGAGGATTGACACATTTCAGTTGGAAGAGGAATGGCGCAGTGGCAAGGACGCTTGACTCTGGAAAACGGGGGCTCACAGTTCGATCGCCAGCTACAGGTTAGCCCGGATCACTGACAATATATAGAACTACAAAATATCGCTCTACTGGAATATCGATGCAAAAATATCGAAGGCAAGAATATCGGCATCCTTTCTACAACATGGTAAGTACAAAAATATCGAAAATAAAATATAGATGTTAAAATTATCGCTGTTAAAAATATCGTTTTTTTTCTGTAAACATATAAATGTAAAATAAAGTAAATAACACTTATAACTAAAATCAGCATAGTTAAAAATATCTAATAATGTATAAAATTATTAAATAATACATATATAATAATAATACATTAATTAAACATATACAGAAACTATATAATATATAAATACATTTACAAACAAAAACATAAATAAAAGTAAAGAATTATGTTTAATAAAATAAAAAATTTAAATATACTTTTAATATTTTTTAAATTAATTATATAAAACATTGGATAGCGTAGGGGTAAAAATGACTATTCCAACTCCAAAAAGTGCAACAGTAGGGAAAGCGTTGGATAGCGTAGGGGTAAAAATTACTATTCCAACTCCAGAGAGTGCAACAGTAGAGAAAGCGTTGGATAGTGTAGGGTTAACAATTACTATTCCCACTCCAGAGAATGCAACAGTAGGGAAAGCGTTGGATGGCTTAGGGGCAAAAATTACTATTCCCACTTCAGAGAGTGCAACAGTAGGGAAAGCGTTGGATAGCGTAGGGGTAAAAATTACTATTCCCACTCCAGAGAATGCAACAGTAGGGAAAGTGTTGGATAGCGTAGGGGTAAAAATTACTATTTCCACTCCAGAGAGTGCAACAGTAAGGAAAGCGTTGGATAGCGTAGGGGTAAAAATTACTATTTCAACTCCAAACTGTGCAACAGTAGAAAAAGGGTTGGATAGCGTAGGGGTAAAAATTACTATTCCAACTCCAGCGAGTGCAACAGTAGGGAAAGCGTTGGATAGCGTAGGGGTAAAAATTACTATTTCCACTCCAGAGAATGCAACAGTAAGGAAAGCGTTGGATAGCATAGGGGTAAAAATTACTATTCCCACTCCAGAGAGTGCAACAGTAAGGAAAACGTCGGATAGCATAGGGGTAGAAATTACTATTCCCACTCCAGAGAGTGCAACAGTAGGGAAAACGTTGGATAGCGTAGGGGTAAAAATTACTATTCCCACTCCAGAGAGTGCAACAGTAGGGAAAGCGTTGGATAGCGTAGGGGTAAAAATAACTATTCCCACTCCAGAGAATGCAACAGTAGGGAAAGCGTTGGATAGCGTAGGGGTAAAAATTACTATTCCCACTCCATAGAGTGCAACAGTAGGGAAAGCGTTGGATAGTGTAGGGGTAAAAATTACTATTCCAACTCCAGAGAGTGCAACAGTAAGGAAAGTGTTGGATAGCGTAGTGGTAAAAATTACTATTCCCACTCCAGAGAGTGTAACAGTAGGGAAAGCATTGGATAGTGTAGAAGTTAAATATAACATACTTATAAATAATTGTTCTAAATAAAATAAATAAAATTTTTATTTTTAAATAACTACATCATTTGCAAATCCCCATTGATAATTACTAAAAACATAATTACAATTAAATAATTAATTAACAATAAATTAACAATAAATACCAATACATATTAATTAATAAATATAAATAACCAAATAATATTAAACACTAAAATATTTTTCTAAACAAAAAACATATTAATAATTAAAAAATGATTAACAATTAAAAAATGGGAAACAGTACATTTATTTCTGAATAAAAAGTATTTTTTATAAAAAATTATTTACCAATTAAAAAAATAATTTCCAATTAATAAAAAGTAATTAACAATAAAAATTATTATTTACCAATTTCAAAAAATAATTATCAACTAAAAATATTAATTTCCAATTAAAAATTGTAATTACCAGTTGCAAACCTTAATTACCAATTAAAAAAAATAATTGCCAATTAAAAAAATGAATTACCAATTACAAACCTTAATTACAAATTAATAAAATTAATTACCAATTAAAATAATTATTTACCAATTAATAATTAATTAGAAATAAAATATTTATCAATACCAATCAAAAATAAATACTTACTTAATTACAAATAAATTACTTACCTCCCAATTCCCCTATAAACCCATAACCCGCTACAGAACTTAAACGCAAAAATTAAAGAAAATAATTTACAATTACTAAAAATGTATAATTAATTTAATATAATTAAATTACTTCCCACCCTATTCCCCTATAAACCCAATACCCGCTCCAGTACTAAAACATAACATTAAATTGCAAATAACATTTTTAATATATAATAAAGAGTACACATATAATTTAAAACAAATAAAATACTTAACAAAAACATATAACACATACATATAAAATACATAATAAAATACATAGCAACAAACAAATATCGATATTAGTAACATTGAAATTAGTGACATTGATATAATTGGTATCGATATTACTAACTTCGATATTACTTACATCGATATAAAAAAAAATCGATATTACTTACCTTAGGGTCGATATTCTGTCCAACGATATTCTTGTCCTCGATATTCTTCACCTTCGATATTTACAACTCAATATTACTGTAGGTCGATATTAGGGAATCAATATTTTGACTGTGCACCGTCTCGCTCAGCACCATGTGACTCTGGACAATAGCTCGCTTAATCTCCACGACGGCCCCCTTGATACCTCAGGGTAATTGTTCGCGCTTTACAAATACTGGATTTAATTTCATTTTCATTTCAGTTCAGCACCACTGGACTCATGAGCTGTGGGCCTCACATTCTGCCAGAGGGACATGGGAATATAGTATAGGGGCTTAGGATCCACAAAGCAGGGAATTATAAATAAAGTCATAGACAATATGGAATTGGCTTATGTTATGTTACAGATTTTGCATAATGCAGCAGTTACAAATTTCCTGTCCACTGGACACAAGTGCTGGTCCTAGTTGTGACTACTGTCTTCAAATTAGGAGTTTGACACGTTGTATGGACTCAATAATCATGAATTGTCGAAGAGCCTTTATTCTACCCCTTTAGTGTGTGTTTGCATTTTGTCTTTTTTAGCGAGCATCAATTGCTACTGACTTCTATCAAGGTTCTGCCATATCTCTGTGACAGTAAATTTATATTTGTGCGCATGAACATTTACACAGAGCCCTCACGGCTAATAGATGTTCTCTGTTGTAGAACACACATATTTAAAAGAAACAGTATACACTCAAAATCATCAGAATGACAGGCAGCCATGCTCACACTGACCCCTTTAATTATTCAATAACAGTTTGCTGTAAATATTTAACCATGTATCACATAGCACTGGGAGCTTTGCTTCAGGTGGCAGGGATACTCACAATAGTTGTGTCATGAGTCTTGTCCTGAATATCATGAGGTTTTTAGGGTTGCTAATGTACCGGAGGAGTGCTTTACCAAGGTGATGGCTAATGGTAGAGATGAGTTTGCTTCCACAGCTTTTGCACATTGATCTTGAGTACACTAGGGTGCTAGGTTAGGTAGTAGGTAGATGTAGAGGATAATGCTGTCCTACAGTGAAGAACAATGGAAAACAAGCATCTGTCTCTTCAGCACTTATAAACTTTTCTGGTGGGCACTAGAGGCTAACTTGAGCAGAGGAGAGTGGTGGAAGGGCCTGTGGAACTGGAGATTGGCCTATATACAATCAGCTGTGGAGCACTCTACAGCAGGCAAATGGAACCTTCTTAAGATGTTAATGATGGACTGATGTTTGGTAGCCAACAATAACCCATCTTGCTACATTTTGAGCAGTTTTGAATTGCTCATTTGGTACACGGCTTTGTGACAAAGCTGCATTGCAGTAGCCCTGATGTTTATGAAAGCTGCTCTCAATACCATGTGGTGGTTTTCAGGAGGCATAAAAGGCAGTTGTTATGAGCTTAACTTGTTAGAAACACATTTCCATTATTGATAGTATTTAAGTGTTGAGCTATTGATTCTTGTTCCAAATTACTCCATTGTTATTTATCTTGATGTTGAGGGAGGCTGTTTATCTAAGGGAGGTGGGGAAGGGGATACAGCTTAGTTTATTTGAGTATATGGCGCAAACTTGTTAAAACACTTTTAAACCTATTCAGCATATTTTGCCCACCCACAACTCTCTAGTTTTGAGATCTGTGGAGCCCTCAGAAAATTGATGATTTTCTTCTGTGACACTTACATATGTTTGAATGTTATTCGAATATGAGTAGAAGTGAGGAGTCCTTACACATTCTATGAGGATTTTTATTAATAAATCGAAGGGGGAGAGAAGGGTGACGTAAGGTATTCTGGAAGTGATAGGGTCAGAAGAGAGCAAAGTCTACCTGGGGGTACTTTTTCAAAGAAGCCTGATTGAAAGGATTGGATCCACTTCTGCAAGTGTTGTGAGACTATCTCTGATACATGGCGATTAAGGAGGAGGAAGATACCAATGTCTTTAGGAGATGGTATAAAGGGAAAAGTGGATCAACATGCTGAGTGAGTCTTTGTTTGTGGTATCAAGCAGGATGTCCTATACTTTGCTCAAGGAAAATATTTCTTAGTGGATGAATGTGAAAAGCAGAAGCAGGAGGGGTGTTTCTGTTGTATCTGCATATGTGTGTAGTCATATGGATGGTGGAATTTGGCCATACTCATTTTCAGGATATATCTAATGGTAAAATAGCCTGAGTTGTGAAGAGAATTGAAGATGTTAATGACCTCTGTGATTGATATAGTTAGTGTGTCAAGGAGGTGGATGGAGAATTTAATTTCTCATGGGAGAGTTAATCACCTTTTGTGACTTTTCTGGTGTCATGTTTTTTTTTACATTGAAAACTAGAGGGGGTTTATTGTCAATATTTATTTTTGATGTATTGTGTAGAACAAGATAGTGAAAGAAAAGCCTTTGTGGATGGATAATTTGATCTGGGTGACAAGGGTGTTGACATCAAGGAACTGTTAGAGGATGGTTTCATGTTTATGACCATGATAGTTGACGGATTCATAGATAATGTATCTACATTTAGACTGTTACATACATTCAGTAATTATGCGATGGAGGAGATTGAGTGGTCCTGTAGTAAGAAACTTTAATCTGCAGCCATGAGAAAGTAAAAGCTCCTGAATAAGCATGGTAGAGAACTAATAAGAACGTTTTTTGTGATGGCAGATGATAATTCTGCTACTGTAGAGATAGAAAAAAGAAGGTGAGGGAAGAAATAGCAAATGTGTGTTTGTATGTATGTGTGTGGGAGTTTGCCATCAAGATTTCCTCAGGATGTGTGGAGATGGTTGTGTTGTGTTTGGTCGGCTTCCTCAATCCATTAATGTTGAATGGGTGGGCCTAGCAGTTATAAACTGTCTGCTAGTCCTTATGTTTGCTTTTGTCATAGATGATATGCATGGAGTGCAACAGAGGGTGATTCTAGGGTTGTGTCAATAACCAACAACTACCTACATGTTATAATCATTTGTGTTGTCTATTACTTTGGGGCACATTAGGATAACGGGCGGATCGCCACTGCCCGTATGGCGGAGGGGATCCGCCCGCCAAAAACCTCCACCCGCTACCACCACATTCCCATGGCGGAGGGGACCCCGACGGACGTGAAATCCGCTGGTAGGTAATCTGCCCGATTGCCTACCGGGCGGAAAAGCAGTTTATATGGTGGAGGTGTCTGTTAGACACCGCCAGCCATATTACTATGAGGGTGAAAGCATGCCTTTCCATGCCGCCACGGAAAGGCATGCAGGAATTCTTTGTGGGCCCCCAGGGACTCTGTGGGTTGGGGGGTGCACCGCGTGGTGCCTGCCATGTTGTGCATTGAAGTGCACGACATGCCTTCCTGGCATTGTGGCGGGCGTTGCCGAGTGCACTTCCTGCCACAATGTTAGGAATGCAGGATGCCCCCACCACTGTGGCGGGCGCATCCTAATGGCACCCACGGGACCCCCGCCCGTTTGGCGGGCGGTCCCTTTTTACAACAGGATGCTAATGTGCCTCTTTGTCTTCAAATGATACAAGAAAAAACATCACGTTTTAGTAGGCATGCCAGAGTCTGTCATATGATTCCAAAATGACTTGGAGTTTATTGGAGAATGTGGTAGTTTTATGCGTTGGTGTTTGCTGGAGAAACTAGTAATTTTATATAAAATGGACAGAAAATCTTTCCTGTGCTGTAGATTCTAAGCATGTTTTCTCAGTGATAGAACCTTGTAGTTCTACTCAAGGAGCTACATTTAGTTCCGATGAAAGATTCAGATGTTTCAGGAACACTGATATATTGCAATTACAAAAATGCTGATGCTTTAAACAACACAGTAATGCACCTGCAACTGAGATGTCAATAAGAAAATGTGACCAGTATCCACAAGTATCCTGCTGAGTGTCAAGAATCCTAAACGTTTGTAGCAGAGCATCATCCCTGTCCAACAGCAAGCTGCCAAAAAGGGAGTCTGATGGACCTCAGAATACATTTTTTACATTCTATGCAGTTTCAACTCAATATTATAGAGGTCTTAATGCAGAGACTTAGGGGCAGATTTAGAGTATGGCAGAGACAGTACTCCATTGCAAAAGCAATGGAGTATCCTCTCTGCGAAACTGTTGGTCTGCCTGCCCAAGGGCTGGGAAGACCAATAGTATGTCAACAATGGAGCCTACTCCAGCTTCTACACCAACATTCTCCTATGATGGCTTGATGGAGTATGGGCCATCGGAGGTAAGCCATCTGCTCAATTTAGAGTAGGTAGTCAGATTACTTGTTGTTTTTTGCTGTCCATTACTACCAAGTAAAACCTACCTAGTGTGAGGGACAGTAAAAATAATAAAATGAACTCCGCACAATGGGAAAAAACTTCCATGTATAGTGGCTATTAGTTTTACAATAAAAAAACTCCTGTGGCTGGGGTTTGTTTATGAAAGATGTAAAGCTTTGGAAAAGTTTGACAGCCAGCCATCATGTTTGACAGAGCCATCTGTCAAACATTTCCAACATTAACAGGAACCATTGTGACATCGTGCCAATGTATAGTGATGTCCATATGGTCACCAGACATCTCTAAATGTCCGGAGTAAAGTACTCCATTGCCCTGATGGACATAACCCTTCTGCCAAACTCAAGATCAGGCCCTCAATGTGTGTATACTGCATAGATTCCTCAGCCTGCTACAATTGAAGGCTAACTATGACAAATACATAACACACAATAGAGCAGATCAAGTCAAGGAAAAGTATGTGCCTACAACAGTACCCGTGCGGTACTGGTGGTGAATGCGTGAAGCAAGGCTGCCAAAAGTGTAAGCTATTGGTGACGGGAGGCTGAAACAATTCCCATCAGACCACCCATGTGGTGGAGTTTACGTCACGTGGGAACTGTTGATCATGCCATCCCAGGTCCGCCCACATGGTGCCAGTGCGGGGGTGGATGTCGAAAGTGATGATCATAATCTACATCTACAAATGATGTGAATGAAAAAAGTGCACTGCTCAAATAATAAAATTGACTAACAGGACTACAGGAAACGTTTAAACAGAAGTCCTGGTGTCAAGGATTAAAAACACGCTGGGTAGTAAGACTACCCTCTAGCGCTGTGCAGTTAGGTCGACATGTTTCAGCCATGGGGGTATCTGACCCGGCTTTCTTCAGGACCGATTGAAAGAAATAGCTACTGCAACTACATATAAAGTGTATTGGTGAAGATTTCATACATGTACTAAAAAAGTTACATATATACCAGAAGAATTCAAGCATGTACTGGAGAAGTTACATATATACCAGGACTTTAAATACTTAAATGTCCACTGGAAGGAAAGGAATGATTCTTCTTCCTAACAAAAAAGCAAAAAGACAGTATGTCAGACAACGCTGAGTTCCACATACACCCACCAATCGCACACACACAGGGACCGTGCAGGCACACATGCATGAAAAATTTGCATTCTGCATTTTATAAAGAGCATACTAGCTCGATCACACTGAGGCATTTCCTTACGGTGATACTCACCCAGCTTTGTGTGGGTGATGACCTCACCTCACCCGGCAACCGCTCGGGGGAATGAGGCCCCGCTCTATAGTGTAAAAATAAAAGACACAGTAAGCACACAACTTTACCGTGCTTAGACCAATGGCTTTACACTGCAACCCAACAAACGTGTGGTAGTAGCCCCACCGTCATAACAAACACCATCTTCATCCCAGATTTACAAAGTGCGCTTTGAAATCGCACAACTAACAATGTTTCACTATGTAAAAGCACTGTCCTGGCCCTGCTAAGTGCCTCAAAACAACTCACTGATTGGCAAACAAGGCGCTGAGGTAATGGTGGGGTATCCTAACCCACACCCATGAATAGATACCAAAAGACTTCTCATCATTGTAAATTACTTAATGGGTAATCTATCCACCCTAACACACAGTTGTAAGGATGAGAGGCCATATTGGCTCCCTTTAGTCTGGCCGTGAAATCGAAGTGAAAGCCCTGCGAGTCTCACCTGTCCGTCGGTGCCTGAGCTCTGAAAACGAGCGGAAGTGGAGGTAAGTTGCAAAAACGTCCTTAAGGGAGACAATGCTTTTGGAGCATTGTCTCCCTTAAGGGCAGGCGATCGCGTCCTTATTGTTGCTCAAACTGAGCGAGATTATTTTTTCTGACTCTGGATTTTCAACCCACATAAAAATGTGCTCACCGAGATGGAATCCTCTTATCCCGTGGGCGTTGAAATGCTCAGTCTGGGCTCCTGTGAGTAATGAGGATTGCGCATGCGCGAGAGAACAGTGTGTGGCAACTCTCCACGCGTGCGCAACCAATCAGTGGTTCCTTTCGCGGCTCTCCCGCGATCCTGCTAATTCGTCAAAGAATGAGGGATTTGTTAATGTTTGCATGGAGGCTATTTAAGGAGGAAGGGCGTTTTTGCAACTTACCTCCACTTCCGCTCGTTTTCAGAGCTAGGGCACCGACGGACAGGTGAGACTCGCAGGGCTTTCACTTCGATTTCACGGCCAGACTAAAGGGAGCCAATATGGCCTCTCATCCTTACAACTGTGTGTTAGGGTGGATAGATTACCCATTAAGTAATTTACAATGATGAGAAGTCTTTTGGTATCTATTCATGGGTGTGGGTGGCGCCTTGTTTGCCAATCAGTGAGTTGTTTTGAGGCACTTAGCAGGGCCAGGACAGTGCTTTTACATAGTGAAACATTGTTAGTTGTGCGATTTCAATGCGCACTTTGTAAATCTGGGAAGAAGATGGTGTTTGTTATGACGGTGGGGCTACTACCACACGTTTGTTGGGTTTCAGTGTAAAGCCATTGGTCTAAGCACGGTAAAGTTGTGTGCTTACTGTGTCTTTTATTTTTACACTATAGAGCGGGGCCTCTTTCCCCCGAGCGGTTGCCGGGTGAGGTGAGGTCATCACCCACACAAAGCTGGGTGAGTATCACCGTGAGGAAATGCCTCAGTGTGATCGAGCTAGTATGCTCTTTATAAAATGCAGAATGCAAATTGTTCATGCAAGTGTGCCTGCACGGTCCCTGTGTGTGTGCGATTGGTGGGTGTATGTGGAACTCGGCGTTGTCTGACATACTGTCTTTTTGCTTTTTTGTTAGGAAGAAGAATCATTCCTTTCCTTCCAGTGGACATTTAAGTATTTAAAGTCCTGGTATATATGTAACTTCTCCAGTACATGCTTGAATTCTTCTGGTATATATGTAACTTTTTTAGTACTTGTATGAAATCTTCACCAATACACTTTATATGTAGTTGCAGTAGCTATTTCTTTCAATCGGTACTGAAGAAAGCCGGGTCAGATACCCCCATGGCTGAAACATGTCGATCTAACTGCACAGCGCTAGAGGGTAGTCTTACTACCCAGCGTGTTTTTAATCCTTGACACCAGGACTTCTGTTTAAACGTTTCCTGTAGTCCTGTTAGTCAATTTTATTATTTGAGCACTGCACTTTTTTCATTCACATCATTTGTAGATGTAGATTATGATCATCACTTTCGACATCCACCCCCGCACTGGCACCATGTGGGCGGACCTGGGATGGCATGATCAACAGTTCCCACGTGACGTAAACTCCACCACATGGGTGGTCTGATGGGAATTGTTTCAGCCTCCCGTCACCAATAGCTTACACTTTTGGCAGCCTTGCTTCACGCATTCACCACCAGTACCGCACGGGTACTGTTGTAGGCACATACTTTTCCTTGACTTGATCTGCTCTATTGTGTGTTATGTATCTTGATGTAGGGGAGCGAGCAGACAGGTCATAAAACATTCCCTTTGACCCCCCTTTTGTTTCTAACTATGACAAATGCCTCTAGGCTTTTTCCTAGGAAAGACACCATTAAAGGCAATTTTGTGGGGTCCATGTATCATCCACTTGTTTAGCAATTTAACTGTGGCATCATGACTATTGTCTGGGCACAGACATGCGGCCCCAACATGCAGGGCAAGCCATTTAAGAAGTAAGCAACTATTGCTTTTTATGTGTTTTTCAATGTAATTGTAATTTTTACATAGAGTGCCACGTGAGCACGACACCACCGCCCTCACTTTCATTCATCACACTTATTTTTAAAGCATTTGTAAAATGTTAACCTATGTCTATCTTTTATATACTGAAGGCAGGAAGTCTTGCAGCCATCGAATCATTTATTTTATGATTCATATCTTATTAGATAATTGATTTTCTAGAAGAAAAAAAACATGAAATACTTACTGAGAATAACAGTCCTTTTTTTCATTAGATCCCACTTATTGAGGAAAATAGGTTGGCCCCATCATTTTGTTATATTCCTTTTTAATTCCCAAAATAGAAGGAGATTGTTTGATGGGGATTATTAATGGAGGAGTTAGCTGACAAAGTAAAAACAGAGTATCCTGTGTTTTGAGTATTTTTAATAATGAGGCGTGAGCTTAAAGTTAAAATTATTTTGCTACATGTTTTTAGGACTAGCACATTATGGGAATAGTTGTGAGTTATAGAGATTAGTCTACTAATGGTTTGAATTGTGGGAGTGATACAGTTCCCTACTTACAAAGAATTGTCATAATTGCTGAAAGTAGAAAAAGTCACATGTGTTGTGACATGATTTCATAAAAGCAAGGAGTTTTTCTTCAGGTCTGAAGGTAATCAGAATCTCGGATCAGATACGTTTTTTTAGGGATTAATTCCTATTAGTTATATATGCTGTGCTAATCAACTATTAGCATTTGATTTATTTTGAAAGAGGCCCGTAATTGGGAAGCTCATTTTCACCAAGGTTATCATATCTGTGCCATTTGTGGCTAGCGAGGCTGACAACCAACTGAGGCTCTTCCACTGGCCTTTGGGTGGGTTGCATAGGATTGGTTAGATGGTAAAAATGTGTCAGTAGGACAGAATCTCTTATTTTGAAAGTGTATGATCTATGGTACATGACGGTCATAAATCAACTGATCAAAGGTCGAGAAGACTAAATGTTCCATCTCTTATAGAGAATTAAACCAGGGTTTTAATTGGGCCAGGTCCTGCCTGTGCTCAGCACCAGCACCAGCATTTTACTCCTCCTTATATCATGAACCTCTTGCTCTTCAAAATGATGTTATCATTGACTTCCTTAATACTTGTCAACTACCTCACATTTCTGACTCTGATAGACGAGCATTAGAAAATCCCATCGATATTCAAGAAATAATCACAGCCATTAGAGCATTAAACCCCAATAAAACACCTGGCCCGATGGAATTCCGGCTGAATTTTACAAATGTTTTTAAGACCAATTATCTCCTGTCCTACTTTCTCTTTTTACATAATTTCAACACACTTCCATGATGGGGGGGCTCTTTCATTTAAGCCAATATCATTGTCCTCCCCAAACCTAATAAAGATCCTACTTTAGCGTCAAATTATCGTCCCATATCTCTAATTAATCAGGACTGTAAAATATATGCCAAAATGTTTGCAAATAGATTATCTCCCCTGCTTTTCACTATTAATCAACCTGACCAGACTGGCTTCATGAAAGGCTTTGTCATGCCTTGTCTCTTGCTATAGTCACCATCTGCCCAGTTGGTGTGTTGGCCTTGGATGCGGAAAAGCAATTTGATAAGATAAACTGTCAATTTTTAATTAATACTTTGGAACCTTATCAATCTGGGCCTATTTTTCTCATCATGATTAATGCATTGTGCTCTGCCCCCTCTGATTTAATTTTTGTCAATGGTGCTTGTTCTTGTCCATTCAGTTTTTATAGAGGTACACGTCAATGGTGTCCATTATCTCCTTTGCTATTTCTTATTGCCATAAAACCACTCTTGTGTTCTCTCCGCATTAGTGATAAATACATAGGTGTAATTTTGAAAAATACTAACATTAAAGTTTCTACATATGCTGATGATGTGTTATTATAAGTTAATGATTCCCTTATCTCTGTACCTATCAGTCTCAATATTATTCATAAATATGCTGCAGTTTCTGGATATTCACTGAATACTAATAAGACAGAGTTTTTCCCTGAAATGTTTTTTGTAATTCTACAATGTTGGCAAATACTGATATATTATGGTTTTCAAAAGACTCAGATATCTAGGCATAACATTTACTGATTCGATTTAAAGTATAGTTGAAACCAATTGTTCCTCAATTGTATCTAGTACCAAACAGAAACTGGATAAATGGTCTAATTTTAATTTTAATTGTTGGGGCCGTATTGAGGCAATTAAAATATCTATAACTCCACAAATGCTTTATTTGTTGTTTATGTTACCCCTTTCTTTTCCCTCTACTTTTTATGTTAACCTCATAAGTGCTGTGCCAGTCCAACGGCCGACGGCACCACTACCTCGGGAGTGCTGCCGTCAGCCGTTGGACGTTCCAACTGCACCTGCGCAATGGAACGTTCAGCACTGGAGCTGGACGTTCCATAGCTGCTAAGGTGTTAAACTATATAAATTATTTACTAAGTGTTTCTGGAACAATAAACCTGCACACATTAGTCTTAACCGCATCGCTGCGGGCGATATTTTCCTCCTGTGCTGGGCCCCTATGAAAACGGGCGTGGCCGTGACGGAACCATTCCGTCATCAGCACAGCCCAACCGTGACTGATCACGGAATGGTTCCGTCACCAGCATCGAAGGTGTTAAAACATTGCTATTGCCCAAATGTGAAGGATGGGTTGGTCTTCCAGATAAAAAAATATAATTCTCTATTACCAATGCATCTACTAAGAAAGTTTCTCTTTGGTTCAATCCCAAACTCCAATTTCATAAACATATTTCTTTTTGGAATTTATGGATCACTGCTGGTATTTTCTTTGTTGCTGATATATGTCAAGATGACATGTTTTATTCATTTGATGATCTTCAAGCTAAATATAATTTACCTTTATCTGATTTTCCTAAATACACATTACTATGTAATTCTGTCCCCAACTGTTACCTATGACCCAACCCTCTAGTTTGGAGTTTTGCACTAAAGTGTTCAGTCATACAGGACATATAGCTTCTAAAGTCGATAAAAAACGTTCTACTCCTATTTCCCTATTTCCTCCATTACATAATTTACACAGAAATAGTCACCATACATATATTTTCAACTCTCTAATGTGTCATGGAAGGATATTTGGAAGTCCAAAACTGCTAGTTATCTCCCGGCTACTCTCATACAAACTAATATTTATCTGCTATACCAATGCTTTTGGTCTCCAGCTAAACTGTTTAAAACTAAACTATTAGACACTTCAAACTGTTGGCATTGTAATTCTGTGACCGGAGATTTTCACCATTTATTTTACACCTGTCCTATTATATATCAGTTTTTGCCAGACATATGGAATATCATTACCCGGATCCTTAAGATCCAAACACCTTTATCTTTCCCTATTTTAATTTTAAATCTTCTTTCCTTAAGTCTACATTATCTTCTATGGATTGTAAACTTTTGGACTTCCTCATTTCTACTACACTCAAATCAGTCACTTCTAATTTGAAAGATGCTACATTACTGCTTGGTGGGAATGGATTATTTTTCTTAGACGCAGGAAATTCTCATTTCCACATACTCTTAATGAATCATCTACTTCCAGGTCTGACATGTGGTCCAGCCTAGAGTCATATATCACTGCTTATTCTTCCATCTTAAAGCATGCATTTTAGTCTTCATTAGTCAATATATGTTCAATGTAGCCCCCTTTTTGTTTAATTTATTATTTATCTCTTTTATTCAATAGTTATTGATATAGTATTATATTTGGATGCAAATGGATTCTTTATATTCCTTGTATTTATAATACGTTTTAACCTTCAGAATTCGGTGTTATTTTCTGTATTGTGTTTATTATATTGTAAAAATACATTTAACACCTTAAGTGCTGCGCCTGTCAATGGCCGACGGCACCACTACCTCGGGAGTGCTGCCGTCGGCCATTGGACGTTCCAACTGCACCTGCGCAATGGAACATTCAGCACTGGAGCTGGACGTTCCATAGCCGTTAAGGAGTTAATGAAAAATGTTGAACACAAAAAAATAATGTCCCCAAGAATGTAATATAATAACCTCACAGCTCATGTGACTGGTAACTCACCAGGAAACTGTCTACAAACGAAATCACAATGAAATATAGGATAGTGTAGATTTATACTGGGTTGAATAGCCTGCTGTAATGTTATTTGTATGTTGACACATTGCTGGTGTTAAAATATGTTTCTTCCTGACTGTTTACATGGGGACCATGTAACCCTTTATTAGGATACTCATGCTCTTTTACCGAACACCAGTCCATCAGTGGTGGCTGAAGGAGGTCCAGGTGCTGCTAGGAATAGTTCAGTCAATAACAATCAATAAATCAGCCTTGTAGTCACTCTCTCCCATGTCCTAATAGTTAAAATGGCCGCATGGCAGCGAAGGAAAAGCAAGGTAAATTGAAGCACTGTCTGTGTGAAGTCGACCCAATAATGGCATTAGCCCAGGCATTAACCCTAATTATTAAACAGCAACACTAATCTTAGTGCAGTTAAGGCTTTGCTCAGAAGAAATAATGGCATTAAGCTTGAACTAGAATTTGATCATGCGCTGTCTCAGACCCGAGTGAAAAGGCAGAAAACAGATGGCTGCGGATAAAGAAATAACATCACGTGGAAAATCTGCAGCCATAGATGAAAAAACAGCTTTGCGGAATGATGTCCGAGGTTGCGTACGGCGCACCCCTGTGTTTTCCCTTGCACTGGTGTTAAAGATAGCTGCTTAGGGCCAGTGCAGAACCCTTGTGCCATTTTGCAAGGGTGCCTGAGTTGCAGGAATGATTGTTTATGTGCAGGAAGGTTTTCCTTCCTGCACATAAACAATCAATAATGGCGATTTGCTACAGCACACATAGAAATAGCAAATCGCCATTAATTAATGATTGTTTTTGTGCAAGAAGGAGCACCTTCCTGCACAAAAACAATCAATACCAGCCTTTTGCTCCTTCTCTGTGTGGAAAAACACACATAGAAAAAGCAAAAACGAAGAGAAATGAAATTATTTCTCCTTGCTGTACCACGATAATGCCTGCTTTTCACTGGCATTAGTGTTTGGCGCTGCATCAGATTTACAGATTCTAGTAAATCTGGGGCTGCGTCAAAGTGCAATGGGTGGTGCATGGGAACAACCACAGCAGCTACCATTGCACACCCTTTTCACACAAAGTGATGCGTTAAAAGGGACCGTATTTACAAGGCAGAGTTAAGCCCCTCAAAGTGACTCAACGCCACTTGGTAAATATGGAGCAGAGCTTAGCGCCACCGAAGTGTTGGTAAAAGTGATGATCCGGTGGCACTATGCTCTTTTAAATATGACCTTAAAATACTTGATTTGGTGGAATTTTTTATAAAACCTGCCAGTTTAAGAGCAGGCGTATATTCTTCTTGCCACTAAATAAACCCTACATTTTGACATTACAAAATATACTTGAACGGAACAGAAATTACCAATGGAAAGGGACAAACACTGTTCTAAATGGCTATTTTTTCTTAAATCCACCTGGCATCTGCCACGGAAATCCCAGATTCTGAGTCTCAAACTCAGAATATGTTGGACTTTAAACACCGGGTGGGGTTAGGGTCCAGGTACGACTGCACCAATTTTACTAGCTGTGTGGCTAATCCACAATTGTAAATGTTGCCTAATGGGCACTCCCAAAGAAGTTTCATAGGAGTAGTCAATGCAAATATGGTAAAAGCCAAAAGAGCCGTATCTTTATGTGTTTGCAAAAATGTGGATGTCTCTCAGACATTTCTTGCTCTTCTAAACTTGACACAGGTTTAAGTATGCAATCACTGTGCAAAAATGTACCAACATTTCTGTTTGTTACAGGATGTTGAGGACCATACGCATTTTCATGTAAAATAATTTCTTGGAAAGTGGAAAAAATATATTTTTAAAATGTCTTTTATTTTCCAGTCACAGCCGCGGCCGTCAGTGAGGTAAATATTTAAATAAATAAAACTAATTTCGTTGAGTGCACTGCATCCCCAAATGTGATGCAGTGCGCGCAACGAAATTCGTTTTATTTATTTAAATGTTTACTTACCTGTAAAACTCCGTAATCCATACATTACTACCCCCCACCCTGCCCCTCCCCCTCCCGACGTCACCGCCCTGCAGGTACTCCCACTGCCGGGCGTGGCTGTGAGTATTCCTGGTTTGTGTTTAATAGATCCATGCGAACATACTGAGCTTGTTTTTCTTTCGTTCATGCACTGCACAGCTTAGATATGTGTAGTCCAGGTTTGTGTTTAGAAGTGTATGAAAGTGCTGTAATTCCTGAAGGCGTGGGCCTGGTTGCAAATTTCACAAGGAAATCTGTTTTCCAAGTGAAGGAATAAAGTAAAAAATATATTTAGATTGTTGACATCCTATGCATATCTTAACATAATACATTCAGAATTGCTATAGTGGTAATATGAGCAATGATAGGTGACACACTGGCGTAGACAGAAAAGTTACATAAAGATTAACACTGGCTAGAATATGGTAATTGAGTTTGGCATCGTGAATCTCAGCAAGGAAAGACACGAGGTGTACTGAGATTTAATTATTTCGTTCTTAACTGATCCTCTGTGTCTGATAAAGAGCATTCTCTCAGATACATAATACATAGCATGTTCTTCTGTGCAATCCAGCTCCCAAAATTAGCAATAGAGAAGTACCCCCTTCCATGGCATCGCACCTTTTTTCCTATTTTTATTGGCATTTTTAAATGTTCGACATACATATGAATTACGAAACCACATCAATGTTAGAACCAAGTTACCCAGTGGCAGTAATGGTACATTGCTAAAGTACACCATTCAGTGTCCATAAGCAAAAGCAGAGATTGAGTCCAGCTTACATCATGCCGTCCATAGACGTTCCAACCCATATCTAACACATAACTGCCACCAGCTGGTGCTGACCGCAGTCCCTAGTATGTGCTTCACCAGAGTTTGCTCCCAGTAATTTGCATATGAGAGTTTCCACTAGCGGATCGAGGTACAAATATAACATTCCTGAACAAGGAAAAAAAAGCAAACATCCCAATGCAAACAATAAAGAAGCAAAGGAGGCTTATGCAGAGGGGTGAAGCATATCATGGCTAACATAACTTGCGTGAGGAGGAAGCATCGCATCATGAACCTTCCCAGGAGGGGGCTGGGAGCATGGGGGGAGGGGCCACCAACCGCAGTCAAAGCTGCCACACCAAGACAGTAAGTGGTTGGTGTACATACCCCCATACTCAGTATTCAATATCATTCAGACCGTCTCCCAGTGTGGACATTGTAGTTTAAGTCCCTTCGGAGTGGGGCCCCTGACCAGGATCCAAATCTGTCCCACTATTTGCTTTTCCCTCAAGGTTCTCCCAAGTTGCCATCACTTCCCTCCATTGACCGGCTATTGGGTGCTTCCTCGTGCCCTTATATTCCTCCCAGCTGAGTGCTCTACTTTCTGCCCCAGCTCACATGATGACGTCCCTGTTCCAGGTCTCAAAAGTTGGTCCCCTCTGGGATTTCCATTCCATCCTAATGCAATGTTTCGCCAGGCCCAGCGCGAGATCTACTCGCCTATTTCCAACTTTACGCTTTGACGGCCTGGGGAAGAGATCCAGCAGGCACATCTGCACTGTGGAGGGCAGCACTCTGCCCAATACTGCAGTGAGCCTACCAAGCACAGCCTCCTACAAGCCTGGACAATCCCAGGTCTTGTGGCCGAAATCCGCATCCGGGTGTAAGCATCTAACACAGGAACGGACCATCCCCCATATTTATTTATTTTATTTATTTATTTTGGCATTTATAAAGCGCACAAATATCCTGGGGCATCTTGGCGCTGCGGACAGCGGACAAGGTCTATAAGGGAAGTTATTGATTAAACAACCAGGTGTTTATCATCTTTCTAAAAACAAGTAGTGACTGACATGACCTGATCTCAAACGGAAGGGAATTCCAAAGTCTAGTCACTGTAACAACAAAACGCCTGTCGCCCCATGAAACAGTTCTTGTACGTGGCACGGAAAGGTGGAAAGCATTGGATGATCGCAGTGGAAGGTTGGGAGTGTAGGTGGCCCAATGGTTTATTAAAAACTGGGGACCTGTCTTGCGGGAGGCTTTAAATGCAATACATAGGGCTTTAAACTTTATACGGTTCCTTACTGACAACCAGTGATAGCCTTTGATGATATGTGAAATTGGTTTAAACTTCAGGTTTCCTGACAGCACTCTAGCAGCCGCATTCTGGACAGTTTGCAATTTTTGTATAACCCGGCTTTGTGCATTATCAAACAGACCATTGCAATAGTCTAGAGATGACATCACCACGGTGCTGACCAATGTTTTGCCCGAATTCAAAGGGAGATATGGTAAGATCTTTTTGATCATGCGAAGTTTGTAAAAGGCTGCCGAAGCCACCAGATTGGCATGTGGTGCAAAGGTCAGTCTATCATCAAATAGGATACCTAGATTCCTGACCTTAGTGACTGGGTTTGGGGGAGGACCTAAGGCAGGTGGCCACCACGTACTGGACCAAGTGGGGGACAGCTTACCAAAGATGATAACCTCTGTTTTGTCGGAGTTCAATTTTAGACAGTTGCTGGCCATCCAGCTACTGATGGCCAGCATGCCCTTTTGAAAGTTAGCTGCTACTTTCTCTCCATTGTTTCGCGCTGTTGGTCGAGTAACATCCATTGACTATTGTTTCATTTGAAAAGGTCACAGGCAGCACAATGCCATAAAGGGTCATATCCTGATTTGGCCGGTAATTCATATTCAAGTATAAACCGCTTTTGCGACATTACAAGTCACAATTTGCGCTGATATGGCAATTTATCCATACATACATTTGTAACATTTGTGTGGAGAACAACTGCAAGATTTCAGATTTTGCAGCTCAGAATTTGGGAAAACATACATATTTTCCACATTCTTTCCTTTTCTGACCTGTGGAGCTCTTGATGGGGAGGTAATTCATCTCCAGGGAAAACTTGCACCCTGAGAGTTCCGTATTTCCCAAACAGAATTACTGCACCCAAACACCTAGAAACTCTTAATAAGTAAAGTGAGAGTCTAAGGGTCTTTGGTGCTACTGCTTTGTAATGAGTCTGATACTAAAGTGATTTCTTTAAAGCATTGTGTCCTTAAATTGCAGACATAGTAAAGGACAGCTAATTCTCTTCTGTCAGAGCTCAGATGTAACAAACGGATATGCAGCAAATTACAGTTCCTTCCTAACTTAATATGTAGACCCCCCAATTACAGAGCTCCCAGCACACCCCTTGTTAGAGTATATTGTAGAGCGTAGCAGCTGCACGATAGAATTATTGCTCAGCAAACAAACTCTCTGATACATCTGAATGCATGGCCAATGGGCGATTTACAAGAGCGTCTCAGGCTTAGATCAGTGGTGTGTGTCTCGGTTAGATCCCGCAGAATATCCCCCCCTTTCACCATCATTTTAGCTTTCGCAGTTACAGAGGCGCCCCAGCCAACACATGATGGTGAACTTTACTGTGCGGTCAGAGGTTGGTGAGGGTGGGGTACATTTCCTGCAACAGGACTTCTCTAGCATAGGTCACTTTGAAGCAATTACCCTCAAACGCAAAACATTATTTTGTCTTCCTCATGTATGATGTCTCTCTTTTCATTCCATTAATTGGACTTCAGTAGCAGGCTCGGGGCTCCTCGGGCCAGACACCATGCTGTTGTATTTGCATAGCACTGTAATAAGCTCATGGAAAGCACATTACAGGTGCAAAGTTCTTATTATCATGATTACTATTGTTATAGCTAACATTGATATTGCTCAAGTGTTGAAAGTGGATCAATTTCACAGGCAGGGTAATTGTGTGTCTTCACCTGAGCAGTTGAGAACTTACCTAAGTCTGCCATGGTGGATGCATCTTCTTTGGTAAAATAACCACATTTTTGCCACTCTTAGATATATCAAATCGCTTTGTTTCATTTATCCTGTTGAGTTACTGCAGGCATATTTTGATTCAACATGTGGTGAGTGTGGCACTCATAATCCCCACTAGGGGGACTGAACCGGCGATTGTGCTATTGAACCCCGAAGAGTTCAGCCACATACTATCTACATGAGGACCACTGTGGTGTCATGACCTGTCCAGGTGGTGTATTTAGGTACCTTAGAATTAGTGTGTTAAAAAAGTAAAGCTCAGAAATATTTACTTTAGTCCTATGTATAACATGCCTCTGTATCAAAGCTTGTGTGGCATTAAGAGAGAGAGATGTTCGTGTGTCTGTGTGATGAAGGCTGATTGTGTAGAAAATATAGCCCTAGGATGAAAATGATGATGGAAGTACTAGAGAGCTAAACACGTAGAATAGTTAGTGGTGTAAATGTGTCTTTCAATTCCAAGCAAGCTTTGAGGCAGGCCTGCCCGTTCAAGATATGGACACTAGAACATGATTCGCCATTGCCTTCAATGCGATCCCCGGTCACTGTATGTAGTAGTTCAGGATATTCAAACACCTCCTTGCACCAGTGCCATCTACCAAACACACATCCCAGTGGTAAGCATGAATAGGTAAAGATGTTTTAAGTGCTGATAGCCTCTACTAGTTATTGACATGGAATGCACTGTACAAGGCCTTCAAGTTCAGTCATGGCCCACAGCTAATGTGGATACTAATACAACCACACCTGCAGCTGAGATCTGCAGCCAGGTCAATTCTGTCAGCAGGAAGCCATGTTGGGCAACTGGCCACCAACAGCTCAGTCAGAGCCACAAGGGCATGCTCACTCTAAAAATAAGTAACCTACCATCATGGCCCATATTCCAATTCACCACACAAGCTGGCTGATGAAAGGGACATTAATTCCAAGCACGAGGCAATGAACGGCCGCGAAGAGGACTTTTCCCAGGTCCCATATTATAATATTCTCTGTAGCACTATCACATGCTACCTATTTGATATGCACAGTTTTTCATTTAAGCCTCTGACTGCAGTTGGGACCGACTGTCACTCATTTGTGATGACCTTTTTCTCACCACACTTTGACCCAGAGCAAGAGAGAGAAAACACAAGCGTGGGGAAAGATGAAGAGAGGGACGAGAAACGGTGAGAAAGAATTGAAGCAGGAATGAAAGAAAGAACTAGAAAGAGTAGAACAGAACGGAAGGGAGTGATGGTGGATAAAAGAGGCTTGTGGCGCACTCGAGACTAAGCTGGTATGCGTCACCCCCTGGGCTCGGCCTCCCGCTCTGTGTGCCAGGAGAAAACAGCAATGTTTACCTGATGTTTTCAGTGCAACATTGTCATGGGAAAGAAGGCCCCTGCAGCGAGGAATTCCAGGGCAAACAGAGTTTATAAATTAGGTTGTAAATTCCTCGCCATTGTGGTCGCCCCTGAAGTCAATAAACTGAATATGAGCTATTGGCATCTGAGAACTGCTGCGTGCGAAGAGTTAAGAGTGTGCTGGTGGCGCCTGAGCAAAACTGCTGGCTGAAATCTACCAACGTGCACATATTCAGCAGCAGAGAAACAACAATGCGGATTTAAGTTCTCTCGGAAATAAGCGCCAGCTTCCTGAACCGTGATGGCCTTCTGCTCTTCAAATAATCATAGCAACACAACAGTCAGCAACTTCTGAGAACGCGTAATGAAACCACGAGAAAAATCAAAGCAATGAAAACAGTAAGCTATTTAAAAACAAAATGTCTCTTTCTTAATTTAACACGAAAAAAGACGTCATCTCCTCGCTATTTTCTACATGTGAATTTAGGCTTCGACACAGCGTGGATCAGCACAAATTCTCTGTACTGGAAATACCTTTAAATAGACACCAAAACATTCCTCAGACCAGTTAGCACTTCTGGTAAAAGTAAGCACAGTGGTGGTCTATGAAGTTGTGTGTGTACACCAGCAGCACCACCGAAGTGTGTGACAAATTATCAAAAAGGAGGTGTGGTCGCCAATGTTGGCGTTCTTAGCGCAGTGGATGAGCCGCCCATTCCGTGAATATTTCTGTGGGACAATTTTCACATTTCATAAAGTTCTACTGGCTCTCCATCAAAGTCTACTGCGCAGAGCACACTTCCTGCTACTATGCTCCTGGCTACACAGGCAAGATATATGCAGGTGCCCTCCAGCCTCTCTTTGTAAGAGGTTAAGGGCACATCCTGAGGATGGTCCACAGAAGACAAATGCCTCTATTTATGTGGCATACTGGATGAAGGGCCACAAAATGTCCTCTATGGGAGCGCATACCATTACACCAATTGTGCCTAGCTATCTGTTAAAAAAAAACAAATTCTGAACCTTGTAAGTCATACAGCACTGTGGACAATTGAGCGTGCTTCAAACTTCATAAATGTTTGTTAATTTTTTTAGCACACATTCAAAAACGCAGATTTGATTTAATCCCTTTGGGAGATTTCAATGGGCTTCTTTATGGGATTTTGTGCTAGGGTAGCACAGCTAGGCAGCTGGCTGCGCTGCCCTGTGACATAGTGAAAGGGCAGGAATGCACCATATTTAGGCAATTGCTAACATACCATTTGCGAAGACTCTTGTGTTCTGTGCCCTTCCCCTCATTCTCCTTGTTCATGTTAATCTATTGTTTTCTAGATCATCTATAACCCCTTTCGTGGGTGATGGGTGATATTTTCATTAATCCTATATTTTAGCTAACAGGACTGAGTTTGTCTTGAGTTTAGTTTTGTGCATTAGCTTGTCAAAACTGAAGGACTTCGTCAGGCATCTCATTCACTGGTCACTCAAATTCTGCATCACAGTGCATGCATTTGGTTGGTCTGTTGCTGACCTTTTAACTTTGTTCATCAGCATGTACTTGTTCCTGAGAGGATAAGATGCAACAGAGTCTTTTCTGTTGTGTATACATCAGTACTGTGCTTTATTTTTTCCCCCCATGTTCCTCATTCAGGGGGATAGTTACAACAGAAGTGACTGAGGGTGTTGTTAGCCTCCTTGGCTTAACGACACGCTCCGCCACTTCAGAAATGCAGGAATGCACCATATTTACAAGAATATGGTGCAGCCCTGCGTTTTCCCCCGCGCTGGAGCTACACTTAGCAGTGTAGCGCCAACGCAGGCACCCTTGCACCATAGTGAAAGGGTGTCTTCCTGCAGGGAAAGATTGTTCATGTACAGGAAGGTCCCCCTTCCTGCACCTAAACAATTTTGAAATTCCGTTTTGTCACTTCTATGTGTGCTGCTTAATGCAGAACACATGGAAGTTACAAAATGTCATTTTTAAAAAAGATTTTTTTATGTGCAGGAAAGGTCACCTTCATGAACATAAACATTCCAAGGTCTTTTACTTTTTTGATGTGTGCTGCACAAGGCAGCACACATGGAAAAAGCAAAAATGGGGAGAAATACAGCATTTCATCTTGTTTTGCTAAGTTAAGACAGGTTTCCCTGGTCTTAATTTTGGCGCTGCCTCCTATGTATGGCTGCCCTTGTAAATAGGGGGCAGCGTCAACATCAATGGGTGTTGCAGTGGAACGCCCACCGCAACACCCACTGCCTACCCCTTTTATGCTAAGCATAGTGTGAAAGGGAGCCTTATTTACAAGGCAGCGTTAAGCCACGTTAAGTGGCTTAACATTGCTTGTGAATTAGGTGAAGCCCCTATAACCACAGGAATATCACAAAAAGTGACATTTCCATGGCAATAGGGGCTTGTAAATATGCCCCTCAGTTCTTAGTCATTGATGCCAACTTACTGTGTGTTTCGAAGTTGATTTTCTTTAAACCACTGCCCCCTTTCTCCAAGCTCAATGGCACTATTGATTTTTTTTTGTATGCCTATTGTGTTACTCTTCACTCTAAAGGATCTTTTCTGTTTTTTTTAATTGCCAGGATGTAGGAACAATTTCTGCAACACTCACTGCTTGAGCAGCCTCTCTACAGAACCCTCCTGTTTTTCAGGCACATTTTCACGAAAGCTGCTCCAAACGGTTTCATTTAAGGGTTGGGATCAATATCTTGCCAAACTGTTGTGTGACTGCATTGCTAATCCAAATTAGCCCCAGAGGGTCAGCGAGAGAAAGAAAAAAAAGGTTGTGCTCTTGTAATAAAACAAGCATCGATCGTCTTCTTTTACTCAATTGAAGGAAGAGATTAATAAACTAATGAGAAAGGGAGTCCATGATCTATACCATCCCAAATTTACCATTTCACGCTATTCCCTCATTCAATGTTTATTAATTTGTGAAACAATGAAGACCCAATATGGATCAGGATGTGCTTTAAAGAAATACACACCAGAGGCTAACTAGAAAATATTTTTAGTAATAATAGGCTCCATGGCTTCCCACTAGAAAGATGCTCCCATGAAGAACACGAGACCTGGTAACAACATTTTGTAATCGTCAGATGTGTTCAGTTCAGCTAAGCCTGTTGAGTCTGTGCTCCTCTGATTAGCTTAAAAGTAAGTGAAACTCTTCTGTGTCAGCCACAGGTCAGATAGGGAAAATGGGCACTTGAACAATAAGCGGTGGGTCGGTATCTGAGTTGCAGCTCTGGGAAGCTTCTTTGGGCAGTGTGGTGACCGATTTGGGCTGTGTCTGTGGTGTTAAGATGCAGCTAGCAGCCCAGTGTGTCCTGATCAGCCTTTTCCAAAGCAGATGGGTCTCCATTACCTTCCTTTTACCAACGGGGCAGAGATGTCATTCCCAGTCTCTCTCTGGGCTGGCCCATTAATGTATGCAGATTGGGCAAGGGGCATGAGCAGAAGTGGCCTTACTTATATTTAGGTGTGGTTCACCATTGTGAACTAATCCATGCACAAAGAGTCCTGGCAATGTTTGCATTTTATATCTATCTCAGTGAAGCTAAGAAAACATGCATATTTTAGAGAACCCCGCCTCCAACTTTTCATAAAACTTAAAACACTGAAGCAGTGTTTTACGAAAAAGCGCAATCCAGAAATGTGGCCCTCTTTTTAGTGTACCCAAGCCTATTTGTGATCCCAATCCAACCTTGGTCAGGCAAATGCTTGGATGACAACTAATACAAAACTGGAAGACTACATTAACCATGAGGCAGTGAGGAGAATTACTGAAAGAAGGGACATTGGTGCCAAACCTCAAAGAAGGCACACATTTGTGAAATGTTACAAGCAAAATTGTCTGAGTGCAGCCATAACTCTCTCTGCAGGTCATGAAATATGGAGCAAAGCAACTGTACAGTATTTATTGCTTTACTTCTAGAAAGTTAGCCTATTCGCAAAAAAGAGTGGCTTCAAATTAATATATATATTCTAGATTTGCACCAACTATAGCAGCAGTAGAGTTCTTGACAGGACTCACTACCTAATTAATGCTTAACCTAGATACCCAAACAGGATTTGGCAATTGCTTTGCAAGTTCCTGCAAAAAAACTTTGTTTTTCAACAGTAAAGATATTTTTCCTGGATTTTAGCCCTTCAGTGCTCAAAGTTGGGGCTGAAGACTTATTGATTCAAACAGTGCCTGTTGGAGTATAGTCACTCCTCTCTCAGACTGAGATTGCAGGGACCTCTCTGCATCCTACCCTCTAAGTCCACTCAGAAGCTGCTCCTCCAAGGATCAACCCAGTGGTGCTGAGCCTGACTTGCACAACAAAGCCTCTTTCTTTCGAACGCAGTACATCTACCATCTCTTTGGCTCTATAACTCCTTCATTCTATACCCCTGCTTGTGCAGTTTAGTCACTATTGGCAACCTCACTCCTGCCCAGTGCTGTGTTGCTTCATAGTTATGTTCACACTATAGAAGTTACATTCAGACATACATAAAGGCCATATTTATGGCGACAATGCTGGTGCCCGATGTTTAGGACGGAGGACATAACAAGCTACCACAGAATGGCCAGCATTTTTTTATGAAACAGGCCACAAGATTAGGGATTGGTACGAGTGGCCCACTGAATTTGTGGAGGCAGATAGATATAGGACACAGTAGTGACTAGTCAGTGTTAGATGAGACAACCTGAAGAGACAGCTTTCACAGTTCACAAGTACAATAAACAATATACTTGCCCACTGGTTGAGGGGATAGGTGAATCATAGTAAGTTAAATAGGTAATGGCAATGCCAAAAGGTCAGAATTTTGAATGAAAGTGCCTCTCTGGTTAATGATGGGTTTAGGCGTTCTCTTATTCAACATGCATGCACTGTCACTCATCTTAACATTTATACATCCATCTATTCAACCCCTGACGCATTCTTGAATTCATCCACTTGCTCGAATATAATAAACTCACACACAAACTCAACGACATATGAAAGATAATTTAAAGGAATAAAAGTAGAAAAAGAAAACATGCTGCCCCTAAAACATGGCAGGCATATGGGTAGGGATCCAGGATGCAGCTCTTAACGTATTGTGATGTTTCCTCACATATCGTATTCAATTGGTTACTTTTTAAGACTTCACATCAGAACCCTATACGTTGCCATGTGTCACTGAGCCCAACATTGTTCATTCTCTACCTTACCCCCCTGGCAGCCTTAATCAAATAATTTGGGTTGTCACTGGGGACTTATGCAGACGACACCCAGATTGTGGTTTCGTTATCTGATCAGGGCCTCGTCATGAGCAACATCTTTAGTTGCTGCATGAGTGCAGTGAGCCTCTGCATGGACAAAAACTGTCTTAAGCAAAATTTGTCCAAGACTGAAGTTATCTTATTTGGTAATAATCCCTCTTTTTAGTCCTCCATTTGGAGGCCTGATGAACTAGGTACTCTTCAGATGCTGTTTAAGAAGTTAAATAACCTCGGCATCCTGGTCGACGACAGGTTGACGTATAAAAAGCAAGTTAAAAAAGTTATCTTGGTATCTTTTTCCTCCATGTTAATCGTGAAGAAAATTGCTCAATTACTACCATTTGACATGTTGAAGTCTGTCATCATTGCACTTTTTCTAACTACAGTAGACGACTGCAATGGTTTATATCAAAATTTGCCAAAAACCTTTTGAATAAACTGCAAATTGTGCAAAACTCAGCAGCTCTGAGATTGCACTGGCTCCCAGTTAAGAAGCGCATAGTCTTCACGAGGCTGTGTATGGCATAAAAAGCACTTCACAGCCTTGGCTCCTCCCTATCTTGGGGATAGGTTTAGATGGTATCAGCCCGCAGGACTCTTTGCTCGAGCTCTGCTAGAATCATGGCAGTTTCCACCTGCAAATTTGTCACCAGGGATGGCAGAAGTTTTGTCATCTGTACAGACCAAAATTGGAATAATTTGCCTCTGGAACTAAAAAACAGCCCGTTCCGCATTAGGATTTAGAAAACTGCTGAAAACCTGGTTGTTCAGTCACAACTAGCTATTGTTGTTGTCTATTTACCTGTCATTGGTAGCACCAAGATGACTCTAGGCATATGATGTGTTCTACAAATTATAAAATCAATTAAATATCAAATAAAATTAAAGATGGTTTGCAAGTGGCCTTTTTCTATGGAATTTTGCATGGTGTTTCATATTTTGAAGTTCCAGTATGCTCTTCATGTTTTGAACAAGTGTGCTGGCCATCTTGGTATAGTTAATCAGTGTGGACAGCAACATTCTGTGATGGTGTCCTGGTGTTGAGATGTAGCCTTTCAGGATGCAGCGCAGAGTACATGAAATGAACAGAAAGCAAGCAGTCTGTTAACACTGTCTGGAGAAATGTAGATATCTCTAAAGCAATGACAATAAGAAGATAAGATGGAAAGAGATGAACTAAAAAAATTGAAAAATTAAGCAATAGAGCTTATGGTGACTGACAAAGAATTGGACATTTTAAAATTGGATCTGTCATATTGCCACTCACAATCCTTTGACTTAACTCAAACTAGAATTGATCTCTTTACATTTTAAAGAAAGCTCAAACTGTTGAAACTTGTTACTAACAAATTAGACACAGTGGTGAAACCTAGGACAATAGAACATGTGAATTAAAAGCTATGTGACTTTGAAATAGTTACATGAATTTGAAGAAGTATTTTGGGTGAATCAATGAACATGACTACTGATGAATTTAAGAAATATCTTGATGTTGAGGTTGATTTGAGTGTGGATTGCAAAATGAAACTCCAACCATGTCAAAACAGGAGCTAAAAAGCACTTCCTTATCACAAAAGAATGTATGTAGGAGGGAAACAATAAGGAAACAAACCACATATCAGTTTTACCATCAATACATAGATACAGTGGAGTTTCAAGCCTATCTTTCATTTGTCACAAGATCTTCCCACCATTATGTTTTAACAAGATTGAGGCTAGGTCTTGTGCACCATCTGGTTGCGTTTCCTATGATGAAACAGTACCATGCTTCCCCCTGCCCCTGCGATGGGATTACCAAACAGAGCACGATGCACTTCTTGCTTTTATGTGACTTATTTCTGTCGCTTAGGATTTTATATCTCAAACCTTTGTTTAAGAAATATGAAACTAATACCATTAATGCTGCTATGACCCTACATCTTGCACTCAAAGAATCAGATATTTGTTTTTATACTGCCACATATATTTTAAGTGCAATTAAGACCAGAAAAAGTATGCTGTTCTAACGTAAATTTTACCCCCTGCACCCTGTACTTTATTATTGCACATTAAGCCCATGTGTTCTGACCCTTCGTTTTTATAACCATGTTTCGCTGCTTGAGCCAATTGTTTACATCCGGAGTTATGATACAATCTATGCACTTTAAACTATACTCTGTTTTTATAATCATATTACACCGCTATGTGTTTATTGTTTACATCTGGAGTTATGATAACATTTATGCATTTTAAACTGCTCTTTGTGAAGCCCTGGTGTTCTTATCAACCTTAATTATGTAAAGTTGCTTACAATCTGCACTAAGAGAACCAATGCAATGTATGACACATATCGGAAAATAATTAATTGGATGTCTTTTTATGTCTTTTTATCACGTATTTCGATTTTATTAATTTTTAACTGTCACATGTTATATACTGTGCTTTTATGGTTGTTTGTTCTAACCGAATAAAGCTTGTTTTGAATTGAATTGAGTGTGGATAGTCGTCTTTGACAGAAATGTAGTTGTATTCCTAATAAATCATTACATGCTATTAATATTTTCAAACTCATTGTTAGTCATGTTTTGAGCAAGTAGAGGAATGCAAATTGGCATAAGAATAGGAAAAGAAATGAGTCTGTGGTTTTGACGATATTAATGAATGAGAAAAGTACAGTAATCCAGCCATTGGACAAGGGTTGAAATACGGCGGTCTAGGACACAAATGGATGAGGCCATGAGACAACTGAATGACAGTGAGTGTTATTGTGTAATGACATGTTGGGGTAGACTGTGTAATGAAATTGATGACATAGAAAGACCAAAAATGTAGGAATATATTTTTCCGAAAAATTAGTTACTGGTGTTGCCAACAATTTACTTGCTTACTAAGATACTTTAGTAAGATCCCCCAGCAGACCCATAGTTGCATCTGATGTTAACCTTATTAAAGCACAATGTGCAATACATAGACCTCATTTTGGGTCTCATTTGTACAGATTTTGTCATCTCATGTTCCTGACAATGGACTCTTTATCAAAAATTGATGATACCCTTGCCAAGATTACTATGATTTGATAACCATAGATGTAACACCCTTGTACACAAACAAAAACAATAGTGTGGTTTATATACTTGCTTGTATTTCCAACATCTAGAGCTATACATTTATTGGAACATACTAAAATGTTGCTGTCTCTGAGAGAGTTTTGTGTATGCAATAATATGTTTAACTTTCAGGACATGACCTATAACTGGCTAAGAGCTACGGCTATGGGTACTTGTTTTTCCCCAAACTATGCAAATATTTTCAGAAGCTGGTGGTAGTAACAAGTAGGTTGGTTGGAAAAAATGCACAATATTATGAGAGTATCATCCTTTGGTTGAGGTACATTGATGACCTCTTTGCAATCGGGAACGAAGATACGGCTATTGCCAAAAAAATTTGGGAGCTCCCAATCATAATGACTTACACCATCATTTGCAAATTGAATCAAGTAGAAGCAACAAGTGATCTAATTAGATGCCACATTGGTATCAATGATAGCTAGATTAAAACCTTTTTGCACTGAAAGCCCACATTCAGCAATAGTTTACTCCATACATAGAGTTGTCATCCTCTGTGCCTAAAGTCAAGTATTCCCTAGATTGGAATGTTGAGGGCACATACAAATGGCAATTCCAATCACACCTTAGATCAAGAACAGGATAGAATGTTATCTAGATTTGGACAGAGAGGATAACCCTAAAACACTTAAAGAGGCAAAGAAGAAGTTTAAGAAAATCAAAAGAGAGGACCTCTTAATTCAGAAGTCTTTGAAACAAGGTGATAAAAAAGATGTGACTTCCTAGTTGATCACAACATACAATATGGCACCAGACATAGCACATATTTTGTGGAAACAGTGAGACATTTTAGAATCAGACAATATGATTTGAGACAAATTGGCTCTTGAGCCTTCTATTGCAAACAGACGGGCGCTTTTCTTTAGGGTTTATCTAATGAGGAGCTTTCTGCTAATGAACAAAGGCATACTTGTGGGAACGGATATGTTGAGCTTTCACCCCTGCCAGAACTTTAAAGCATACAAGTAGGTTGGACAGATTTACATAGAAAATTCCGGGAATTCAACAGATATAAAGAAAACAAAAATATATTAACGCGTACCACAACATTTGTAAAATGCGCTTTGGAATGACAATGTTAAAAATGGTACATTGGTAATAACAAATTCCCTGTAAAAATGCGATTATTTGGAGCATACATATCCAGTGGCCACAAGTTTTTATTTAAACCATAGTTTTGGTTGGAAACAACTTAGGGCTAGATGTAGGTAAATCGTTTTTACTGATTCTAAAATACCGAATTTTACTGATTCGGTATTTTAGAATCGGTAAATTAGATGTAGGTAAAAATTCAGTTTTTTTTACCGAATCGGTAATTACTGAATCGGTATTTACTGATTCGGTATTTGCCATTGATTCCTATGGGCCTGGAGGCCCATAGGATTGAATGTCAATTACTGAATCGGTAATTACAGATTCGGTAAATACCGAAAAATTCAAGGGTGGCAGGGTGCCACTTTGACACCCTGTTGCACCCCTGATTAGTGCTTGTGTGCCATTTGGCACACATACATGCCCTTAGGGCATGTATATGTGCCACATGACACAGGTGTAAATGCACATATTTGCATTTACATAGGAATTCGTTATTTCCCACCAACTAATAGTTGGTGGTAAATAACGAATTCTTAAAGCCCTGTAACACTGTTTAAAGTGCTACCTACATGTCAAAATACAGATTCAGTAATTTTACTGAATCGGTAATTTTACCGAATCGGAAAATTTACCGATTCGGTAAAATTACCGATTCGGTAAAATTACAGAATCTGTATTTTGACATGCCCTACATCTCAGTATCCAAATACCGGTCGGTAACGGCCGGTATTTGGATACCTACATCTGTCCCTCAGATACTTTAGAGTGGACAGAGTAAAAAATAAAATCAGAGATGGTAACATAATTACAGCTCAGAAAAATGTAACATAAATACATTATTTAGCTGGATGCCCGCAATATAGGTCTGAACTCGGAGGAATTGACAAATCATTTAATGTAAGCTGCTTTCCAATAATTAAATGATTAGAAATTTGCCCACGAGTTATCAATTTAATGTATATATTTACAATTGATGATTTTAAAGTAATTTAGTTTCATGAAATTTGTTTCCAACACTTCTTCTTCTTCCATTCCATTGCAGAAGGGGAAGTGCACATGGCAGAGCTTTACTTATATCAGTATACAATGTTGAATTGGATTAAGGTGATGTAGATAGACAATGTTGATAACATGACCACAGCCTGTAGGGACTTTATTTTTACACAAGTATGGATACATATCTGGCATTGCCTTCCATTTTATAATGGAAGAAAGTATAAGACATCATAATTAATTATTATTTGATTTGAAGAATATTCAGGTGGGTGTTGATATTGATGTATTGTGATATATTTCTACAAATAGAAATACCCACTGAGGTAAATATTTAAATAAAATAATGGATGTACCTCCTCTAGAGCTTTAAAAAAAACTGTAGTACTAGATGGCCCTACATAAGTTCCAAGGATACCAACTTGAAATGAATTCATGTTTTGATCTTGCTGAGCAACAAAATATAGTGAGCACGTATGTGATATGTTTTTGGAATAGATATTTTATTGCAATAAAATATGGTCCTTTCTTTATTTTTGGGAAATTTGATTAAAGGAAATGATGTGGAACACATATCACTTCATGGCTTGAGAAACGCGTTTTTGCCGAAAGGCGCTACTGAAGCTACATCTAAAAGCAATTAAGATTTACCCTGCAAGCACTACCAACAATTTGTTCATGGCACCCAGACAAGTAGGGTTTGAAATAATTTGAAGGCTGTTGTTCCGTAGTCATGCACTTGATGTTGAAAGTGGTGTTGCTGCTGTGTTTATGGACCCATTTTGTGACAAACAGGCAGGCATTCACAAAATTAGAGATGTAATCAACATTAAAGTTGGCAAAGCAAAATACTAGGTCTCCAAAGAGGGTCTAGCAAGGATTATTACTGTGCAAATCTTCTGTCCCAAGAGTCTCTCAGAGGGGGTAACCAGCACCAAGACCCTGGCCTACTATGGTAAACTGTAGAATTCCATGTAACAAAATACCTCTCTGAAAATCTTAATGGAGTAATAACTACCCAACCATAAATTTCTATTAACTTTAACATATCTTTTTCACTATATATACTTCAGGTCCACTGACTTTATAATAACTTTAAATAATAAACACACTAGTTTGTAGTCTTGGCTTGCTACTATAAAGAATAAATTCCTTCTGTATTGAGCATTAGCTTTCACACACAGCAATCAGAGAAGAAGAGAAAACATAGTTATCGCATTATCTAGGAGAAGTTGTTCAACATCACAACAGTGGCATTTGTGTCATCTTGAAAGGCAAGCTCTATCAATCATAGTGGTGTCTGTGACCGAAAGGTCAAAGACAATAGCTTTCTAATAAAGAGCCTGGTTCAACCAGCCAGATAAACAAATGATCACAGTTGTCTGAAAATCGCCCTTTCTGTGGAAGCACAAAGCTTTTGACAAATCAAAAGACAAATCAGATGAACCAACATCTGAGCATAGCCTTTGTTCCTCTCTGTAGCACTATTGTAAACTCTTTTTATATCACATGAGGTATAGTGACGGCTATGTTGTTAATCCAGACCGTAAAATGATTTTAACGATTTTCAATCAATGTATTTCTTTTAATCAAATACATTTCTAACAAATTAAATCAATATAAATGTCTAAAGAAAACATTGTTAATTAGAGTATATATTCTAATAATCAAAAGATAATAAAATGGGAATGCAACAACACTTCTCAAATACTGTTTATATCCCTCAAACTATAAGGATACAACAGAATGTGTACAGTCTAGTATATTATTGCATGAAATAGATTTCTTTAAAGATGCAAATCTATGAAGCATATTGTTTTTTGAAGTTCCCCATAGTATCTCAATTATTTTATGCTATGGGTCAGGTGCATACAGAGATAACACAAGTATTCTATCCAAGAGTGGTGATCTAATTTGATTAGTGGATGGCTGTGGGGTGGGCTATGCAGTGGATGCCATAGACAACCGTTTTCTGTGCAAAAAGTGGTATCTTAAAAAATTTGAATAACTTCTGCTTCATCTCTAATCGTGAACTTTAATTAGCAATTTGCTATACTGCATAAAACATTACTTTCATAGATGGTGTTCAAATAAATTTATTTGTGCTCCAAGAGGACTTCAAAGGAAAAAGTAAGCCTTCTGTCTTTGCATAATGGTACATGTGCTAACAGACCGTACCAACATAGGTTTCATACTTCCAGCTAAGGAGCCTTCACACATCAAACGGTGACATAATGAAGAGGATCTTCACAAGAAAACTTTCTATCATAAAGCATAGCAATTGACAACATGTCCTTTTCTTTTCATTTGTATAATCCGAAGACTGATAAATCAGAGTTTAGGAAAAGGGCATCAAGCAGAGGCCTTAAAAAGTGTATGGTGGTGACACTCTGACAAAGATATTATTATGGACCCTTCAATATTGTCTCATTTGTAACTAGTACCACCTGGGTAAAAAGACATGTCTATATCATATGCTATCTGGATTTAGACTCAAACATGGGACTGAAACAGTCCTTTCTACCTTTTCAGAAGGGACTGTGCCTGGTCAGTGAGGATGCTTGTTCCATCATATAAAGTTGGATACCTCTACAACATTTGATACATTATACCATCCTATTCTGTTGAAAATTCTAGTCACAGTTGAACACACTGGTGCCAGAAGCCAAAGATTGTTCTAAATCCTTCTGCCTGGTTACTCCCAATGAGTGATCCTGGTCTCATTCACATCTAACAAGGTCTCCCACTCCCCTGAGCAGAGTTCCACATTTATTGGTCCCCTGCCTTGACATCCTTTCAGTGACAGGACCATCATATGCTAATGATATACAGACTGAAATTAAATTCTTAAAAAGCCAGTTAACAATATTGACCCTACAGAATATACATTTTATAGTCAAAGTCTAGATGCTAGATTTTTTTTTACTGCTGAACAACTCTAACACCAAACTTATAATGTTGGCTTCCAAAGGGAGACCAGCATTTCCATCCCAACCTACACCAGATCCAAAACAAAAACCATCTTGCAGTCTCCTTTGAAATCAAATGTCCAGGTTCCTTCTTGACTTATATCTTACATTGAATGCAAAGATTTGTTCTGTTATGACATGCTTTTCCATCACCTAAATCAGCCAAGGAAATCCCTTCCTTCCTTACCCATCACATATAGGGCATTACCGATGGGGTAGCTATAAATTGCAGTCTAGACTCCTGCAAGACATCATACGTCAACTTCCTTCACAACAAGTCTGTAAGTTTCAGAGGGTTTACAGTGCTGTTATTTGACGTATTCATGTGTGTAGCACTCTCCCCAACCCGGTACATGTAAATGATCACACCACAAATGGTACTAGGCATAACACGTTTTTATTCAGCAGAGTGTAACGGTTAACTGCCTGTATTACGTCATGAATTTTCTTAACCACACCCAAACACATACATCACTATTCTATAAACTCCACCAGGGACCAGAGGGGTCCCAATATCTCTAACACACATAACACTACATCTCCCCCTTGCTAATTAAAAAGTACACAAAAGTACATCTATAAATCATAACTGCTCAATGAGTCGTCCAGGTGCTTGAATCAATCTTTCAGATCTTGTTGCGTGAGGTTGAGGAAACATAAGAGAGGCATTTGCAGTAGGTACCAGTGACACAGACACTGTTGATGTTTTTGGGCTCTCCTGACCTCCAAATGGAAAAGTCTCACTCTGAACGTCTGGAGTCTATGAATTGTGGGAGATGTTTGAAATAAGAAGAATCTCTTGTGATGGACTTTCAAGGACAATGAGCAGTCACCATGTGCCCATTGTTAGTCAAAACCCTTAGTGACTCAGCTTCAAAGGAGCATCAGACTTGCGTTTCTATTTCTGCCTGACAATGACTTGGTCTCCTGTGTTGAACACAGTACTCTAAGTACAGAGTCGCCTATTCGCATTGGTCTTCATTTTGCATTTGTGAGACAAATCAGTAGGGCGAAGTTTATCAATGTCAATCAATCTTTAAGTGGTCCATTGTTGCAATTTAATTCCCATTGCTCACCCAAACATTAAGGTAGCAGAATTTTCAGCTGTGGGAAAATGAGGAGTTGGCCTTTATGCACAAAGAGTAGAGTTAAGAACTGATTTTAGTTCAAGTCTTTCCAGTGCAGCATGCTGAACGGTCTTCTGAAGGGGGCTCATAAATCGCTCAAGGACACTATTCACCTGAGGCCAAAGAAGTGTGCTTTTATGATGCTTGACTTTTAGGTGAATGAAGAAATCTTTAAATTCTTGACTATTGAAAGGTTGGCCATTGTCAAATTTCAAAATGGAAGGAACACCCCATGTTTCAATTGTTTTTCTAATCTCTCAATTACTTTGTCGTGAGTGGTTGATGACAGATCTTCCACAAGAGGAAAACTGAAGTATTCTTCAACAATTACTAGTAAATGAAGTCCATTGTCAAGTGGTCCAAAGAAAACAATTGCAATCTTCTCCCGTGCATGCTTTGGCAGATCTGACATGTATAACAGATTTGGGGTTGTCTCGGATGACAAGCAGTTGCACAAATGACATGTTCATAATTCCCTCCCAACTCATTCATTAAGATGAGAGAACCACAGTTGATCTCATGGGCTTGTTTAGGAGCAACAACAACTCCAAAGTGTCCTTCATGTGCCATTTCAATGACTTGATGTCTCAGGCTCTGAGGTATAACAATTCTCGTCCCTCATAATAAAATACTTTCTGGGATCACTGAAAGTTCTCACTTTTTCATTGATGGTATTCAAGGGCATCATGAAGAGGTTGAGTGTGTTTTCTCCAAGATTAATGTGCAATAATATTTTTGAGTATTGGACAATCTCTGTCAGTGCTCATGTCAGCAATGACTTGTTCCACTTATATGGCAATAGGGGTATTGTATTTTATGTTGAAGTTAAAATAAGCATCAGCCACTTTAGAAGTTGTGTCGTGACACGGTATTGGTATATGTGAGAAATAGTCTGCAGGGTTTTGATTCCCTTCCTGGATGATGCACAATCGCATAATTATATTCCTTCAGTTTCAACCGCCACATCTTAATGTGAGGGGGCGTCTTGGCTTCAGGATTGTTGAAAATGGTGAGTAAGGGTTGGTGGTCAGAGACAACCGAGAAGTGATTTCCATATTGAAAAATGCACACTAGAGCGAGGTTTTATATTTCAAGTTGTGAGTAAGCATATTCTGTCGGCGACAAACTCCTGATAGTATAAGCCACAATGTGTCTTGGTGCATTAAGATGTCCACTGTGCTGGACAAGTATGGCACCTCACCCCAATCATTAATCTCCGTTTGTAGTTTTGGATCAATGTATGCCATTTCAATGGCATTCTCAATCGCTTGTTTGTTTCTAGGAAGCTTTGCTCACATTCACGTGACTTTTGAAATGGAACATTTCATTTAGTTAAGTCTCTTAATGGGACACTTGCAGTGGAAAAGTCACATATGTACCTTGGACAGTAACTAGCCATACCAAAGAAGGACTGCAGCATAGTTACATCTTGTGGGGGAGAAGTGGGTTACAAAGCTTGTACTTTATTTGGATCTGGAGTCATTCCTCAATCAGAAAAGCTATGACCAAAGAACTTGAATTTTGTTTTATGAAACTTACACTTTGCTGCATTTAAAGTAAAACCGGCATCAGCAAGTATACAACACACTTGTGTTAGAGCTTCATCAAGTTCCTTTCATGTGGCCCCAAAACCCAATATGTTAACATTGGAATTGAAAGCATTTGTGAATGGGTGTATTATGCAATGAATGACAACCTGAGAGTGTTCTGCAGCTGATGACACTCTGAAACTTAGTCTTTTATATCTAAATAAAACAATGAGTCAAAAAGGTAGTAACTTACCTCCAACTTTCTTCCAGTTTAATTTGGCGATACTCTTTGTTCAAATGAAGGTGGGAAAAGACTTTGTCTCCATTCAACTGCGTAATCATGTCAGCAATATGTAGACCTAGATGTCATTCTCTTTCATTTGCCCTGTTAGCTTGGCACATATCAACGCAGATGCGCATGGCTCTTCCACTATCCTTCTTAGGCACTACCACTATGGGTGGCTCCCATGGTGTCAGACCGGTGGATCACTCAATGATGTCATGCTTTAATAGTGTCTCAAGTTCTTTGTCAACAGCATATTGTAAATGAAACAAAATTTGACTATGTGTTTGAGCAATAGGATGGATGTCCTCTTTTATGCAAAGTAACACTGTCATTGTCTTAAGTTTTCTTTTTCCATGAAACAAGGATAGAAACTAATTCCCTATCTCATGATAGGCATTGACGTTGTACTTTACAGAAATCAGCTACATGTCAGCAACAGTGCTGAAAATGAGTAAACATGCACTTGATGAAGTGCCTTGCAGGACAAGAATTGGTGCTTGGACTTCCGTCTGTTTATGCTTCACAGTTTCTAGAAATGAACCTTGACTTTGCAGAGGAAACGAAGCAGCCGATATATACACTTTTGTTTTCAACAGGGTGAAAAGGGGCACTGGAGACAGTTCATTGTACTTTTCCGCTGGCAGAATGTTCATTGATGCACCACTGTTTATGATAAAAGATATGGGGCACCCATTCACTTTCAGTGTGATTTTGGGACAGTGTCCAAATGAATTTTGCACTTTCACTTGTAGATTTCGCTTCGACCAACATTCTTCCTTCCACAAAGCCAATCCTACATGTGCACGTTGGCTGTGGTAGACATTGACATCACATCCATCTTCCTCACTGTTGCTTGACAATGACAGTGACATACGTTTAGACAAGGAATTTGATGACAATCAATGGTATTCAGTTTCTACTTGCCTCAACTGATGCCACTTGGCCTTGTGGGTGTGGTTGTAATGTCTCTGGAACTTTCTCGTATCCATTCTGTTTTTTCAATGTAACACAGTTGACCTTTCCTTCGCTTTGAAAACTGTTACAAAATGCTAAAGAAGCCATTCGTTTAAAATTAAAAAAAAGATTTCACAGTGATGCTAGTAATTTTGATAACTTTAATGGAAAAGTAACTTTATAAAATGCACATTGCGCTGCCTGAGCAAGAAATGGCCTCAACCCTGTTTTGCCACTCATCACACCTTCAAAAGCCAATTTACAAGCCTTTTTGGAGTTGAGGGTCTGGATGCTAGGGAATAATGTCCTGGCCTATGGATCCAGGAAGGCAAATTTGTCAACAACTGGGCCCGAGCATGGATTAGCCATCTGGCAGAATCAAGGACAGCCTAAACAATTCTTTCCCCCCAAATGGAGCTGATAGGAAGTGCTCTCAGTCATTCCTAGAGCTCTGCTAGACCCTTTTGCTCTAACTACCGAAGGAGGGAGACACTCACAGAGGGACAGAGAACTCATCTAAATAGCAGTGTGAATAAGGGATTGATTGGAGATATTCCAGGGGGAAGAAGGATTCAGCCACATTGAATTTAGGGCTGCTGCTCATTTTTACAGTAAAGTGAAGAGGAAGTGCAGAAAAAGGATTAAGTAAGGACATTTCTCGAAGCACAGGCTAGTGCACCTCACCATCACGTTCTCTGAATATTCTTCCTGCTGGGAAGACTACATCTGAAAACTGGCCTAGTAGAAGGAACATTCTTGTCTGCTGGTGAAATAAAGGACTCATGAATCCTTCTGCCATCCAGAAATAGAACTGCTGTCCACGGTCAAATGGTTCACTTCTTGTTTGCTTGCTCTAGGGAAACACAACGTAGCAGAACTACCATCTACTTTGTCAGTAGTTGAAGAAAAGCAGTACCTAGCCATTTTTTCACCCTTGAAGGACTGGGATTCCCTTGCTCATCCACATTTATAGAGTAAAATGCCATGCATAATGTCACCACCAGCACCACCTTAGACATTATCCATCCTTTCCCAAACAAAAATGAAACACCCGATCTACCCCCCACCATCTCTGCCTTTTCTCCCCTCCTTCTCAAATGCAGCCATCTAAAACTCTAGCACTGACAGCAGATCTCTGAAAATTGTGTCAACATGGCTTGGAGTTCCATCTCAGCATGAGTCTGTGGGAACCCACAGCTGGCATGTAAAACGGTGGTTGGTGGTTACCAAGAACTGCCTGCATTGTCCTTCCTTCCTCAACTCTGTGGAGAACCGAGTAAGGTAGGTAAGATGAGAGATCATCCTCCACTATTACACTGCTTAGGTTATGTGTATGTGGACTAAGGTGACAAAATGGGAAAGCCAAGGAAAGGAGCACTTCTTTTTTGTTGTCACAAGAGTGTAAAAGCATTTCTGTTTTCAATCCAGTGGTATAGGAGCAGTGAATTACCAATTTCTTTAGAATGCTATTCATGCTAATGATATATTTCATAGAGATCAGCTTGACTGTTAGATCTGATCCCATGCACATGAAGGTGCTCCAACATACCTACCTCTTTCTGTACTATTTTGACTTCAATAAATTGTATTCCTATTTAAGTCTCTTAAGGCCTGATTATGATGTCAGGCGGACTTATGTCCACCCGACACTGACACGAAAGCAGGACAACCTAACTTGGAGTCGGAAGTCCAGCTGGCCACACTACAATGCAATCAGGTTCACGGCAGTCGCAATGTGTATAGTTTGCATTGCGGGGTGTGCTGCGGGCTGCAGCACACGCCGCAAAATAAAAAGAAACACATTTAAAACATCCCTGCACTATGTGGCAGGCACCATGTGGCGCCTGCCACATAGTGCAGGGATGTTTAGGGGGGCACAATAGGTGCCTCTGAGGGCCCATAGCGGAGGGCCGTGGGGAGGGGGGAAAGGGGTACACTAGGGGCCCCTAAGTCACTTCCTGCCTGCCTTTTAATGGCGGGTTGACCACCATGAAACAGCCAGCGGAAAGGGACATTGCAATCCCTGTGGGGGAGCCTGATCAGGCACCACCCCTAATCCCTCAGATGGGCTCCTTGAGGCTGTTGAATGCGTGGCCGATGGTCTCTCTGCCAGCCCACCATCATAATGCTGCGGGAGGACCTGAAGGGACAGATGGCGGTCAGACCGCCATCGATGGCCTGACGGTGATGGTCTCATCGTAATCAGGCCCTTAATTAGGTGTTACTTTCGCCAAACTCAGTTGTGCTCATATTATTAATATTGAGAAAATTAAAATTTGAATGTGCCCTTCATGGAATCTTTCTTGCAATCTTTAAGATCTCTGCAGCGGATTCTCAACCCAATGAGCTATGTTACCAGATATAATGATGTATATGTAAGTCCGGCTTGACTACTGACTACAAGCACTTCGAATTATTATTTTACCCAGAAAAATGTGTTGTATTCAGTCAAGCCTGCAAGCAAGGTCTTATTTCGAGAAACTGTATCTAATTTTATTCAGTCTACTTGCATAATGCATATATGTTTAAGGAAATGTGCTTAATCTGACCCATTTGAAGTGTGTTTTAATGCGTACGTGGCTATTTCGTAAATACACAGATGTTGTCATGATTGTAGAAATAAAAGAGAAATAAAGTACTGACAGAGTGTACGTACATCATTCGCGTGTGTGTGAAGTGTTTCCCTTAAAATGCAGCGCAGCCTTCGGGAGATCAATTAGTGCTGACATTTTAGCAGCTTGAGTACATTATTCCTCTGCCACGGCCGCTGTGTTTTTATGAGACATGATGTTTTTATCAATTGACACCATTTATTCTTAAATGGAGAGAAAGATACGTTTTTTTTCCGCTCAGGGAACATATTAAAATGTTGTTTTATGTGCGTTCAAAAATGATGTGGTAATAGAACTACCACTTCTCCCCAGGCTCATTTTCAATGTAGGCTGGGCGCCCTTTATTATATCAGCTTGTAAGTCAGTTGCAGCCCGTGGAGGGAGTTCCGTGGGTGGGAAAGGCGGGGCTAGGGAGGGGGTAGTAAACACTGGAATATGGATGATTGGAGGTAAGTAGACAAATAAATAAATAAAATGAATTTCGTTGTGCGCCCTGCATTGCAAAATGAGATGCAGCGCGCGCTCCGAAATTCGCTTTATTTATTTGTTTACTTACCTCCACTCATCCATACACCGGTGTTTACTACCCCGCACCGTGCCCCTCCCCGCCCCGCCTTTCCACCCCATGGAACTCCCTCCACGGGCCGCAACTGTTGTAAGTCAAACCATTTTTATTGTTGTCCATGTAGTGCTGTGGAATGAATGCACCCCCTCTGTCAAAGCCCCTCAGCTCACGGCCTCTAATCCTTGAAAGGCCGGTCCAGCCTTTCACTGTTTGGGATCAAGGAAATGAGCATCATTTGGCCGTGTAATGAAAAGACCTATGGACTTAAAGAACACATTGATGTTATTATTGGTATTTGCAAAACAATAAGAAGATGGGCGGAACACTGAAACTTTTCAAACACTCACCCCAGTCACAGATCTGGGTTGAATCCCTCATTGTTCTTCTTCGCAATAAGCCACCCCAGTTTAAACCCAGCCATATGCAAATAAGTCTTAACCTTCCTCCTCATGGGAACAGTCCAGACCGAACTGCCAGGCGAGATCTTCCTTGGACTGGAAACAAGAATCCTGGGACTGGTTTCAGGATATCACCCCTCATCAGCAAGAATTCAGTGACAAAGTGAGCAAGATCCAGTGGTGACCAGACCTGGCAATTCGGGCTTGACTGTTCCCACGGGAAGCAGGGTCAAGACTGATTTGCCTATGAATGGGTCCAAACTGAAGTGGCATGGTGAGCAAAAGAACGATGGATTTAACCAAGATCTGTGATGGGGTGAGTGTTTGAAAAGGGTCAGCACTCCATCCATCATCTTGTTGTGTTGACTGATCAGATGACTGATCAAGTTTATTTATTTTATCCATTTATATAGTAAACCTTGACCTATTGGTATGAGAGTGCTTTATATCACAACATTGTTAAGATGTCGGGTATAACACTGAGAAGAAAAGAGGACTTCAGCAACCTGAGTGCAGGCTTGCTTCAGTTTTCTAAAGTTGTTTTCAATATTTTAGACTGAAGACCTTATGTTGTTTATGACAATACGCAGTGCTGACAACTAGTGGATCTGCAACTGATGAGTTTACTAAGGGCAAATCAAATCCACCATTTCATCTTAGTGTGGTTGACAAGAAAATAAATGATTGTCTTGGCTAACAGAAACACTGAAAATGTAATGCTCTTAGAAATTGCAGAACCAGTTTTCATAAATGTACTTCACATTCAATCCACTCACCCATATCAATCATTAGCCTACATTTTCCTAAAGCATCTATGTGCAGTTGTGTGCACTATTCTCTGCTTTGCACACCCCAACCATGTATCTCTTGTTCTGCTCCTTCTTCTCTGCTGCATGTACCCTTTTTGGTGCTCCATCTTTTGTTCTTTACTGCTTGTTTCAACCAGTTTGGTCTTAAGGAAATCAGGCGCCACATCAGATGCGTCATTTATTTGTGATGGAAGGAGAAGAATAATTGCAAGTGGAGGAAGAAAGAGTCAAAAATGGGAGGTATATCATTGATAATGGAGGCATATTTGATGAGCGAAAAGAGTCCAACCAAGATGGTTAATGAAAAAATATATAATCATTTGTATTTTTACTCAAATGTTATCATATGTAAGGGCATTCTGTGATGTGAAAAACAAAAAAGTGATGGGTGCAATATTTGAACTATTCTCAGCCATTGATATTTAATCTGGGGCATTCCATTTCATTCCAGTACCCATAGAAGACTTGCAGATCCTTACAGCAGGCCTCAGTCTGCAGTAAGGAACTCCTCTCAACAAATCAGGAGTCCCCATCTTCCATATCAGGTGACATCTCAGAATGTCCCATCACCCATGAGTACTTATACAAAGGTGTGAACAAAGGCGATATCATTGCCTGCTTGAGATTGTTCATGCCAGGTAACGCATAGGAATACAATTTCAGGTAAGTCACCTACACATGGTGACTCTCTGTTAGACCTGTCATCCTTAGGATGATCTTCCCCCAATGTTTTGCCTGTGTACCTCCACTTTTTGCTGTATCTTTTTGTTGGCCTTGGGACTCAAAGCACTTTACCACTGCCATCCAGAGCTAAAGTGAATGTGCTTCTCCCCTAAACATGGTGACATTGGTGTACACATGATTACCATGTTTAGTTTACTTATAAGTCCTTTGTAAAGTTGTATACTGTATACCCAGGGCCTGTTTTTGAATGCTACTGCACACTACAAACTTGAGGTCGAAAGCACTAGTTGTGCCACCCACACAAGCAGCCTTTCAAACCTGCCTCAGGGCTGATATTGCAAGGCCTGTGTGTGCAATTTACTACCACTTCAACTTGGCATTAAAATCACCTACCAAGCCTTAAACTCCCCTTCCATTACACATAAGTCACCCCTAAGGTAGGGTCTCAGTAGGCCTATGGGCAGGGTGCTGTGTAACTAAAAGGTAGAACATGTCTTTAACCTTTTAAATGTCCTGGTAGTGACAAACAGCTACATTTGTTTTTTCACTACAGTGAGGCCTACTTTTCTCATAGGCTAGCATGGTGAATTCTTTAAAGCACTGCTAAGCTGTAATTCCTGATTAGAAAGGAGTAGCTACATCATGTTTCATATCTTTGGAATAGTAATGAGAAATCCTCTTCAGTGATAAAGTTGGATTTACCGTTACTAATTTAGAATTGCCACTTTTAGAAAGTGGACATTTCTCTGTTCTTAACTTAGCTCTGTGTGCCTGCAGCCTGTCTCCAATACATGTCTGGGGTGGGTGACAATTACATGTTGTGCCTATCCTCTAGACAGCCAGAAACACAGGAATGGTGGGTGGGACAGATAACTCAGCCACATTATTTTGCATTCTGTTAGCTATTCCTGGGCAGGAAGTGGGAGAGGGAGCTGACATAACAGGCAGTGTCCTATGCCTCTTTACCCCCTCACAGATAGCCTGGCAGACAGGGCTGGGATGAAAGGGGCCCTGTGCACCTCAAGGGCTTGCTTTGAAGTCACCCCCACTTCAAAGGTACATTTGGATATAAGTACTGGGTCTCTGACCCTACCAAGAGAGTACACTACTAAACCTGGGAAACACTCTGCCAGGAGTAAGACTGCTGTGATACAAGGATTGCCACTCTGCTTAATTTACTGTTCTGAAGGAACTGCTTCTCTGCTTTGCTGAGCTGTCCTGCTGCCTGCTGCTCTCTGCCCTGCTGAGGAGATGGACTGGATCCATCCCACTTGAACCCAGAGTGACTCCAAGAGTTAGCTGTCTTTCCTCCTGTTTCTGAAGCCTCACGGCCATCAAAGGATGCTGCTGGACTCTGTCATCTATGAGTTCTGCCTTGTCTGAAGTGGGTTCTGCAGCTGTTTTTGTATCAAAATTGTTTCAGTGATGATTTTTCGCTGATTGGAACCGATCCATTGCCCTTTGACACAAACGCAGGTGCTGATCGACTACTTCGCCGTGACGGACAGTGCAGCTCCACACCAACAGGCAGCGTTGCTTGGCATTGATGAAGCACCTGCATCGCAAAGGATACATCATCGCTGGCATGGATCAGCACTGATGCATCAAGACTTCAACATTAACGATTTCCTCCATCCATGGCACTTTTTCAACAGGACCTGCATGAGTCCTATAGCTTACCTGCCCTCCACCACGGGCGGCTTAAACTTAGCATTTGCCCCGGTCCAGCGCTACTTCAAGTAACCCCTTAGCGCTATTGCCTTCTAATCAGTGAGCACTACTTTTTTATTTAATCTTTAAAAAATCATACCTCTGGTCCTACTGATTGGAGTTTTGTAGTTCTGGTCTTGTTTTACTCATAAAAATGTTCTCTATTGTCCTAAACCTGTGTGTAGTATTTCTATGGTGTTTACTCTGTGTGTGTTGCATAAAAACTGTATACATTGCCTCCTTAGATAAGCCTGACGGCTCTGTGCCAAACTACCAGAGTGTGAGCACAGGTTATCTTTTAGCGTGAATCTAGCCTACCCTGACTAGAATTGTGCATACCTCTGTCAACTTCCAACACGCACTTCTTTAAACAAGACAATGCAAACACACACATAGCTATCACAAATCTCACTTCATTCTACTCATAAGCACAGCACACTGTCCATGGAACAAGCCCTACAACCCACGGTCATCAATGCGCACTCTGTAGTCTCCTCCGCTCCTGACAGCTGACTTGATCATTCTCCAATGGCTTACATCCATCTATACACAAATCCTTGATGATCTCATCACTATATGCTACAACACCCAACATATACAACTCACCCTTACGATAGTAAGACGACTGACCATTGTCCATGTCCAACTGGCCCTATACTCTAATGAACCAAGCTACATGCAAGGCAATTGGGTTCTTGAATCACATTTTCTTACCATCATCATCACACAGAGCTTGCTTCTATTGGCTCTACAGATCCCAAGGATCCAACAAGAATTTCATTCAGGAAATATAGGACCTCATCACCGAAGACTCTATAGGGCACACCTATTCCTTGTTCTACAGACTCCAATCTCCCCAGCAACTCAAGCAGAAAGATAATAAATCAATCCCTTGAAACATTCCTCAAGACTCGCCATTACACCACACATCATTAAATCCACCAACCACAAAGGCAACCCACTCAACCTCATTGTGACACCAGCCCCCTAACATTGTACTGGGATGAACACTACACCACCCCATTCCTGCCCACCACACCTATAAATAGAATGCAACTGAAAGAGAAAACAGCCCTACCACTCTTTCATAGAAATTCTCATGGATCCCTTTCAAAAAGAACTCAGCCACCACTTAAACACCCGCCAACCTACATCAGAAGCCAACACACTTGTTTTGTAGAACACAGTACTAAAATACCATGTTTGACTCAATAAATCTCTGACAACTTGGTCTGCCAAACCCAAACCAGTATTCACAAAGGTGCTAGGAAGAACTCACGAGCAATAAGGGCAGCATAACAAGACAAAAAAGAAATGAAGGTGAAGCAATGCCCTCAAAGACCTCTCCTAAATAAGCTCTCCACTCAGTCTGCAGATCATTCATAAATTTGTTCAAGGCTACCTTCCGCAAGGCCACCATCAATGAACCAACGAACACAAGCAAAATTCTCTGTATAGCAGTCAATTACTGCATCAGCCTTCACTCAGACTTACAATCCCATATTGGTAGACATGTGCAAAGCCATAAATCACTTCTTCATGCAGATAAGCTTGATAAGTGCCCACATTGTGAATGTAAAGCTAGCATCCAGGCAATCCCAACCTCCAATGCCTGTTCCCCAAGTGCACAGCTTTCAACCCACTCCTGCATGCTGAACTAACCAACGTCCTTAACGTATGTAAAATTGATATCCTCCTCTCATGAAGGTGACATTGTACCCTCCTCAATCACTAACTATTTTCATTTAAATATTTTCATGTATATGCCTTAACACAATCAATATCTTTCTTAGCCATGATGCACTCGCAGCAGGCTGTAAAACAAGAAACGTCTCTGTCTATTACAGAGACCTAGGGGCATATTACCAAGCAATAGCGATAATTATCGCTATTGCTTGGTTGGAGACAAAAATTTACTGCTGAGCTGCAGCGATTTTTACCGCAAATAAACCTTGGTATTACCAAGGTTTATCGCAAATGCGATAAAAATCGCCGCAATGCATGAATATCGCTGAAAAGTCAGCGATATTCATGCATTACCGAGTTAATGCTCTTAGACATGTTATCCACCTCCCATTGGATAACATGGGTAAGAACTGCTCAGGGCAGGTGTTAGTTTTCGGAGATATTCGTCCTTAGCGCGAATATCTCCAAAAGTTGGTAATAGGAGATAACGATGTTAGCGACTGTTTCCAGTCGCTAACATCTTGGCACGCCCACTTTACATGTCATTAGTGATAAATATCACTGACATGCAAAGTGGGGCCCAAGATGGTCGCTATCTCCTACTAGCTGTCGCTAACTGGTGTTAGCGACAGCTAGGTAATAGGGAGATAATTTTATCTCCGCTTTCTTGGCTTTTAAAGCCAAAAAAGCGGAGATAAACCCCCTTGATAATATGCCCCCCATACTCTTCTCAGATGACCTCATTAACAATTGTCCCATCACCCACTTTCCCATCTTAAGAAAAATTGACAAGGCATCTGCCAGTCTAATCCTAGTTCAGATATTGAAGAACAACCTACTTCAGGTCAATCAATCTGGCTTCATACCATAACGCAGCTAGGAGACAGCTTCCCTGTAGGTAGTCTATGAAACTCTCTTCTTTAGTGACAACAACAAGCCAACGCTTTGACCGCATCCTCCTTGACCTCTCAGACACCACTGACCATAAAGCTACTGAAGTACAAGCTCTTTACCACTCATTAGCAAAAAATAGCACATACTTCTAAAAGTCAACGAAAACAAGTGCAGCAAAAGAAGGCAAACATCTGGGGTGACCTTGCAGGTGAGGGCCAGCCTCAACAGCCACAATTTCAGAAGGAAAAATAATGAGTCTGAATTGTTCCACTGCTGCAATTTTATATAGGTTTTTACCAACACCCACAATAGCTCGATTAAGTTATGTTGCTCGATCAATGATTTTAGGGTTCATGGTTTCCCTTTCAAAGGGCAGCTCCTTCTCCCTGATACCAATATTCTGTATCTCCAAGGTGCAAATCTTTGGAATTGACAGAGAAATTGAGGAGGCAGTAAGACCCATCTTTTTTGGCAATTTGTAATTACTGGTTTCAGAGTTTTGCAAATCTCCCAGATTAAGCATCGCCCTGGCTCGTGCATACGACTTGTATAATTCGTCCAGAAAAGTTCTGCAGGGAGATAAAAGAGGATATCAAGGAATGACAGACCGGTGCAGCCGTGTTCTTTTGTTGAGGAGTATTTAAAAAGGAATCCATCTCATTTTCAAATTATTCATGATTTTGTTTGTGTTAGTATGTGGAATAATGGATTTTGGAGTTAAGCAATTTTTGCAGCAAAACCACACGGAAGCACTGTAATAAAAGGCCAGTCGCTTAGCATAACCCAAGATTTATCTTTCACATTTTTCCAATATCTTGTTAAGTGAAGGCAGGATGGCAGCTTTAGATGGATGCTTTATGGATTGCTTTGTTTTATCAAGTCGCTGTCCTTGATGGGCAGCAGAGGCGAGGAGGGGGTAAGGAGAAGCTGAAAGGAGAGGAGACGCCAGACAGCAGGAGGACTATGCCTAGGACCTGCGGCTACATCACGCGCACTGCAAGAGAGAAACAAATCCCTGTTTTCTATCAGACACACAACAGAAAACACCATTTCCAACTTAAATCAATGTGACCGGTGTTTAGTCTCAATGCATTGCAGAGCTGGTTGCTATTTGCTGCCCCCTGTAGTTTCGTTTTGCCACGATTCAAAAATAAAGTAAACAGAACATTCTGTAAAATGCTCGAACCACTCCTGAATAAAGTGCTTTGTCTGATCTGACAAAATATTATCAGCTTTGCACCATAACATAACTTTTGCAAGTTTATTGTCTCTGGGAATCGCAGCATGTTTTGGAAATACAGGTTTCGGAGTTTTTCCGGCAGAAAGGGCAGAAAAAGATTTTGGTGACGTTACTAGTTGCGTTTAAACCACCTTTGGGTAAGTTAAGGCCCATATAAAGCAGCCTGTTACTTCAGTGGCTGTAAGTGCCTCTGGTCAGTATTTTAGGAAAATAGCGATACACAGAACTGTTTATGCAACCTGCAGTCACAAGATGTAATCCAAGCAGGGATAACTCACCCAATGATATTGCGGGCACCTAAGCACTCTGAATGTAATGACTGGAATCTGGTCCAGTACAAATTAAACTTTCATGGTCGACTTTCTGATTCCTACGCTTTATATAAAGAATTATGATTGTCCCAAACGCAGAATCAAGACGCTTGCGGCAGCAAAAATGCTTTTTGTAATGTACCAAGTCCAAATTACAATGTAACAGTGAGAGAAGCAATTCTGTCATGAATGCACAATATGTGCCATGAATTACCATAACACCAGGGCCAGCATTCAACCAGCAGTAGGCATCATGACATAAATGCTACCAAGTTTCCAAAAACTATGCCCATTTCGTCAGGGACAGTATTTTACTAGTAGATGGGATCATGCCATCGACTCCCAAAAGTTGCCAAGAAGTACCACCCTTGTGCAAGGACCAGCATGACTTTACCAGAAATAGTGAATGTGCATGATTCTATGAATGCCCCCAAGTTACCAAGAAATACCACAATTATTCGGACTCCGTCCGAAGTCCTAAAACAATGCAAAATAAAGACAATGAGGCAGTGTCAGGATACCCTGATCCCTTAGGCCCGACCAAATAACATGTAACATTTTTTACTGCAACTTCACAGAGAATCCACGACTGCAGAAAATAAAAATAAAAATAAAGTAATCTGGGCCCCGGGGTGGGCCAGGACCCGGGGGGGGAGGGGGGGCATATGTTCTTTTAGGGGGGAGTGTGACATGTGGCTCCCCTTCCTAAGCCTCAGAGCTGTCCCAGGGACCCCATCCCTCGGGCTGAAATGAATATATATTTTATTTCTTCATCCTATGATCAAGGCCACACCAGTCCAAAACACACCGGGAATTTGGGGCACCTACCCTATTCATGAATCGAAATCAATAAGTTGAACTTTTAAAGAATGTGATTTTGACGTCAATTGCACAGCAACACAACGTTGGGACAATAGAGCGATGTTAGACCTGGCATCCTTGGTGTTGTTTCCTTTGGCCTTCTTTCTTCTGACCTCCGGTTTAGCTGACTTCATTTTTGATGGCTTTAGGATTCTGGGCACTTTACCACTTCTAACCAGTGCTAAAGGGCATATGATCTTTACTCAAAACATGGTAACATTGGCTTATCAACAATTGCCATATTTAATTTATGTATAAGTCCCTAGTAAAGTTCACTGTATATGCCCAGGACCTGGAAATTAAATGCTACTTGTGTGCCTGCAGCACTGATTATTCCATCCACTCAGTAGCCATATAAACATGGCTCAGACCTGCCATTGCAGAGCCTTTGTGTGCATTTTTAAATTGCCATGTTGACCATCGCCAGTTAACCAACTTCCCAGTCCTAAACCCTTCTTTTTATTTCATACAAGTCACCCTAGGTTAGGCCCTAGGCAGCCCCAATGGCAGGCTGCATCGTATTAAAAAGTTAGGACATGTACTTTTCAGTTTTACATGTCTTGGTAGTGAAATACACTTAAATGTGTTTTTCACTACTGCAAGGCCTAGCTCTCCCACAGGTTAACATTGGGGTTGCCTTAAACATCTTTTGAGCCTACTTTCCAATTGGGAGCAGATAGAAATTTGAAGTGTGGTGTCTCTGGACTACCAACTCAAAATCACAAATAGTAGTGAAGTCAATTTTTATATTGTATGTCTGAAAATGCCACTTTTAGAAGTTTGACATTTTCTTACCATTCTGTGCCTCTGCATATCTCTGAATACACGTCTGGGCTGGGTGTCAGCTAGGGTTTGCGCATTCCCTTTAGACAGTCACGCAAAGGGAGCTGGAGTATGATATTTGCATCCTGATGGCCCATCATCAGGTTGATGAGCCTTCCTGAGGTAGATTGGGAGGGAGGAGCTGAAACTTGCACCTGAATAGGGCGGTACCTATCCCCACACAAAGTGTTGCATACCTCCATGTAGTGAGCCTGGATCCAGGGCAGTAAAAACAGGGACCTTGTGAAAGGCATCATTGATGTCTTCCCCTCTTCAAAGGCACATTTGGGCATAAGTACTGGGCCTCTGGCATCACCAGATTAGAACTTGGAATCAAGGACATTATGCCTTGAAGAACAGCTGCTGAGCTGTAGGAGAGACTGCCACTTTGCAATTTCCTCTGCTGTGTTGGCCTGCTGCCTTCTGCTTCTGTTCTAGAGGTGAGAGGGACTGGACCCATATCCTTGAACCCAAGATTTTCCAAAGGTTTGTTGTTTTTCTGAAGTTTCAGGGACACACAAGCCTTCATGCAACTCTGCTGGTGCTGTTGGATTCGGCCATCTGTGATTCCTACCATTGTCTGAGGTGCCCACATCAGTCCTGGGCTACAGAAGTGGGCTCTGCAGCAGTTTTTCTGCAAAATCTGGTGCATAGTCTTGACTGCATGAGAAAGACCAACACATTACTCCCCCACGCCAACACAATGTAAATCGCTGATGACACTGCAAGGCTTGACAGTGATGCAGTGACGCAGTGCTGATTCTTCTGTGAGGCTCAAAGTCTAGGCAGTGTCAAATCTTCAACACTGTTTGCGAGCTCATCTCCGATGCAGTGACCCGACTGCGGGAAAATTCTGATGCATTATGGGCTTGACTTTGATGCTTTGCTCCATACAAGGTACTTTTTCAGTGGGCACTCTGTGGGTTCTGTAGCCAGTCTACTCTCCATTGTGGTTGTCCTGAACTTTGGATTTGGACCGGTCCCTCAGGACCTCAAGTAACCCTTTGACCGCTTATGACTTTTACACTCTGTTTTCACATTTAATCTTTACAAATTCATATCTCTACTTCTACTTAATGGATTGTTTTATTGTTTTAGCCTTGTTTTACTCATATAAATATTTTCTATATTTCTGAACTGGTGTGGAGTCTTTTTGTGCTGTTTTCACTGTGTTACTGTAACTAAAGTGTGCACCCATGCTTAAACATTGCCTCTTAAGTTAGGCCTGACTGCCTTATGCCTAGCTACCAGAAAGTGAGCCCAGGTTAATTTAAGTTGGGTATCTGATTTAACCTGACTAGGATTGTGCCTACTGCTTAGACAGGGTGTATACTCTGCCAACCAGAACCCTCAATTTCTAAAAGGCGGGATGACTCTCCTGCCTCAACCTGCACAACGAAGCAAGAGCGCCTCAAGAACCCCCAACAAAATGAAGGATGGAAGACTTTAAGTTTTGCTGTGTTTGGTCAAGGGGGTGCATAGATAAAAGGGGGTCCCAAAATGGGGTTGAAATCCAATGCATTATCTGTAGACTTTTGCATAGCCTAAAAACTGCCTGCTTGATTTTTATGAAATTTGGCAGAATAAAATGTTAGTGGGTGCAGATGATAATATGAGATAGTGCAGTTCAGTAGATAAGTATGTTTTTAAGTTATAAGGTTTGTCATATTAATGACATCTTGTAGTACACTATTGCTAAAAGTAGCAAGCAAGTTTAAAAGTCAAGTAAACTGCATATGTAAAATTCCATATTCACTACACGAACAACTGAAAGACCCATTTATGGCCACATGCTAATGAAAACCTATAAACAAATACATAATGAATAGAATACATCTTAGTCTAAATACATTTTCTTTGCATGCTTTCTGGCTCCCAAAATAAAACTATGCCCAACAAGCCAAACGAAAACCATCTTTCTACTGTACTCCTGTAAATCTTCATTGTAACAATGATTGTCTTTCATTCACTTTCAATCAATCAATCTATCAGAGTACTTGTAGAGCACGCTACTTACCCATGAGGGTCTCAGGCGCTGAGGGGAGGGGGTGCTGCTACGGCTTGAAGAGCCAGGTCTTGAGGAGTCTTCTGAAGGCGAGTAGGTCTTGGGTCTGCCGTATGTGGGTAGGAAGGGTGTTCCAGGTTTTTGCGGCGAGGTAGGAAAAGGATCTGCCACCGGAGGTCATTCGTTGGATGCGGGGGACAGCGCCGAGGGTGAAGCTGGCGGAGCGGAGTTGGCGGGTGGGAGTGTGGAAGCTGAGTCTGCTGTTAAGGTAGGCTGGTCTGTCGTTGTGGAGTGCTTTGTGTGCGGGGGTGAGGAGCTTAAAGGGGATCCTCTTGTCGACGGGGAGCCAGTGTAGATCTCTCAGGTGGGGTGTGATGTGGCTGCAGTGGGGGACGTTCACGATTAGTCGGCCGGAGGCGTTTTGGATGCGTTGTAGTCGCCGTAGGTGTTTGGCTGGGATTCCTGCATAGAGTGCGTTGCCGTAGTCCAGTCTGCTGCTGACGAGGGCCTGTGTCACTGTTCTTCTAGTTTCGGTCGGGATCCACTTGTGGATCCTGTGGAGCATGCCTAGGGTGTTGTAGCAGGAGGAGGAGACAGCGCTGACCTGCTTAGCCATGGAGAGGGAGGAGTCGAGAATGAATCCTAGGTTGCGTGCATGGTCGGTGGGTGTTGGTGCTGTTCCCAGTGTGGTCAGCCACCAGGAGTAGTCCCAGGCTCATGGGGTGGGTACGAGGATGAGTACCTCCGTCTTGTCCGAGTTCAGCTTCAGACGGCTGCTCCTCATCCAGTCGGCGACGGCCTTCATTTCCTTGTGGAGGTTGGTTTTGGCGGTGTGAGGGACCATGGTGATGGAGAGGATGAGCTGGGTGTCGTCGGCGTAGCAGATGATGTTGAGGTCGTGCTGGCGGGCCACTTGTGCGGGGGGGCCATGTAAATGTTGAACAGCTTTGGTCTGAGGGATGAGCCCTGAGGGACGCCGCAGATGATGTAGGTGGTTTCGAATCGGAAGGGTGGGAGGCGGACGCTCTGGGTTCTGCCAGAGAGGAAGGACGTGGTCCAGTCAAGGGCCTTCTCTTGGATTCTGGCTTCTAGGAGGTGTGTCTTTAGAGAGCGATGGCAGACCATGTCGAAGGTGGCCGACAGGTCCAGGAGGATGAGGGCTGACTTTTTGCCGTTGTCTAGTTGGCGCCTGATGTCGCCTGATGTGGTCTCGGTGCTGTGGTTTCGTCTGAATCCAGACTGGGACGGGTCCAAGATGTTGTTGTCTTCCAGGTGGCGGACCAGTTGCTTGTTGATGATTTTCTCAATGACCTTTGCCAGGAACGGGAGCAGGGAGATGGGCCTGAAGTACTTGAGGTCCGTGGGGTCCGCCTTGGGCTTCTTGAGGAGGGCGTTGATTTCGGCGTGCTTCCAGCTTTCTGGGAATGTGGTTGTTTCGAAGGGGATGTTGATGACCTTCCGTAGTTGGGGTGCGATGGCTGGGTCTGCTGTGTTGAATACGGGGTGTAGGCATAGGTCTGATGGAGATCCTGAGTGTATGGAGTTCATGACCTTGCGTGTCTCGTCATCATTGACATTGGACCAGGAGGTCAGGCGGATGGCGCTGGTGGTGTTCGCCGGGGAGGTGGAGTCTGGCATACTCGGGGCGGTTGTGGTGTTGAAGCTGTCGTGGATGTCAGCGATCTTGCGGTGGAAGAAGATGGCTAGTGAGTCGCACAGTTCTTGTGAGGGCGGGATGTCGTTGGCGCTGGGGTTGGAGAGTTCCTTTACGATGCTGAAGAGCTCTTTGCTGTCGTGTACGATGTTGTCCAAGCAGTCTTTGAAGGAGGATCTCTTGGCTAATCTGATGAGGTGGTGATGTCTGCGGGTGGCCTCTTTGTGGGCTGTGTGGTTGTCCGGTGTGCATTCGTGGAGCCATATTTTCTCCAGTTTCTAGCATGCGCGTTTGGAGGTCTGGAGCTCGTCGGTGAACCAGGTGGCTCTCTTGCTGGCATGGTTGTTGGAGGTTTTCTTGAGCGGGGCGAGGGTGTTGGCACAGTCGTCGATCCACTGTCTGAGGTTGCCGGCTGCAGCGTCTGGGTTGGTGGGGTCGGTGGGTGGGTTCTGGGTGAGGGTGGTGATCAGTCGGTCTTTGGTGACTTTGCTCCAGCAGTGGCGAGGCAGCTATTGGGTGCGGTGGTGCGTGGTTGGTTTCTTGAAGGTGAAATGAATGCAGTGGTGGTCGGTCCAGTGGTGTTCGGTGGTGTGGTCGAAGGTGACATGGGTGCCTGTGGAGAAGACGGGGTCCAGCGTGTGGCCGGCGGCGTGGGTGGATACGGTGACGAGTTGTTTGAGGCCGAGGTTGGCGAAGTTGTCGATCAGGGTGGCGGAGTTGGCGTCGTTGTTGTTTTTGAGGTGGAAGTCCAGGTCCCCGAGGAGGATGTAGTCCGTGGAAGCGAGTGCGTGGGTGCTGGCGAGGTCGGCGATGGAGTCACTGAACTGAGCCCAGGGTCCGGGGGGTCTGTAGATGAGTGTTCCTCTGAGGGTGGTGTTGGGGTCGGTGTGGATCCGGAAGTGCAGGTGTTCGGCGGTGTGGAGGGTGTCATCTGCATGGGTGGTAACCTTGAGGGTGGAATTGTGGATGATGGCTATTCCTCCTCCGCTTCAATTGGTGCGATCCCTGCAGATGATCTTATTGCCGTCCGGGATGGCTATGGCGATGTCGGGTGCCAAGGAGTCGTTCCACTAGGTGTCAGTCAGAAGGCCACGTCTGGGGCAGAAGTGTCAAACAGATCCCAGAGCTCAACGGCGTGTTTGCGTTCGGAGCGGGTATTGAGGAGTATGCAGCGGAGGTGGTTGGGTCCAGTCCTTGGAGGTTTGGTGGTTCTGTCGCAGGTAAAGCTGCAGGTGCGGCAGGAGAAGGTTCCTTGGGTCGGTTTCGGGGTGGCCTGAAAGCAGGTGTGGTTTCGGCCGGCTTTGAGTGCGTGGAGGGTGCTGGCGTCGTAGTGGAGTTTGGTGTTGTGGCGTTCGTGGGGTCCAGGGGTTCTGGTGCCGGGCCCGGACCAGGCACAGATGGGCGCAGATTGACTTGCCTTAGGTGCGCATCATTTGAAGGGGAGCTGGGAGGGAGGAGCAGCTGGGAGGCGGGATGCAGGGGACGGCGAATGGGCGTGGGGGAGCGGGGCAGCAGCGACAGTAAATTGTACAGTGGGCAGGTTGGGGGCAGGGGGGGGGCAAGGCATAACAGCGCCCAGGAATGGGCAGAAACAGAAGGATGCTGGCACAAGTGCTGGTGAGCTGCAACGGGGCGACCTATCTGGCAAGGTCAAGGGTCGCTCTCCTCACCGCACAGCTTGCACCTTTTGAAGGGGAGCTGGGAGGGAGGAGCAGCTGGGAGGCGGGAGGCAGGGGACGGCGAATGGGCGCCGGGGGGGCGGGGCCGCAGGGGCAGCAGGGGCGGGAAATTGAGCAGTAGGCAGGGGGGCAAGGGAAACCAGCGCCCGGAATGGGCAGAAACAGAAGAATGCTGGCACAAGCGCTGGTGGAGCTGCAGCGGGGGGGGGCGACCTACCTGGCAAGGTCAAGGGTCGCTCTTCTCACTGGGCAGCTGGTGCCTTTTGAAGGGGAGCTGGGAGGGAGGAGCAGCTGGGAGGCAGGGGGCAGCGAATTGGCGTGGGGGGCTGGGCCGCAGTAGCGGGAAATTGAGCAGTGGGTGGGGGGGCATGGGAAAACAGCGCTCAGGAATGGGCAGAAACAGAAGGATGCTAGCGCAAGTGCTGGTGGAGCTGCAGCAGGGGGAGCGCCCTACCTGGCAAGGTCGAGGGTCGCTCTCCTTACCACGCAGCTGGCACCTTTTGAAGGGAAGAAGGGAGGGAGGAGCAACTGGGAGGCGGGAGGCAGGCAACGGCGAATAGGCGCGGGGGTGGGGCCGCTGGGGCAGCAGTGGCGGGAAATTGAGCAGTGGGCAGGGTGAGCAAGGGTAAACAGCGCCCAAGAATGGGCAGAACAGGAGGATGCTGGCACAAGCGCTGGTGGAGCTGCAGCGGGGGGGAGCGACCTACCTGGCAAGGTCAAGGGTCGCTTCATATGTTGTACAATCCTATCAAAAGTAGCAAGGAAGGCCACAAAAAATAGACTTGACTACATATGTAAAGTTTCAGAATTGCTACATGAACAACTAAAAGACACATTTATGGTTCCATGATTAAGTGATTCCTTAAACAAATAAGTATAAAAAATACAACAGATAAAAAAGAAAGAAATCACATTAAATATGATTGCCACACTGTTGTTACAGTTAGTATTCCTAAATATAGCAGTTCCTTAGATATTAGCTCCCTATAGCATTTTCTACATTTTGAGATGAAGTACATTTTTGTGGTGAATCGTTAAGAGGGTGCAAAGATAAAAGGGGTCCCAAAACTTGTTTTTCTACCAATGCATTTTCTATAGATTATTATATTTCATATAGTAATGGATTTACATGAAATTGGGCAGGATTATACATTATGGTGCAGAGAGGATGCTTTTTGGGTACTGCACTTAAGTACGGTAAGTATTTTTTAAGTAATAAGGCATTTAAACTAAGGGTAAATGTATCATCTTGCTGCACTTCTCTGTGTGAAAGGTCAGTTATGTGCCGTATTTAACATTATATGGTGCATTACTGTCCTTTCCTAGCACTGACACACTTGTGCCAGCGTTGTAGGCAAGATTGTTTTTCCAGTATGCAGCACACATAGAAAGAGGAAAAACGAGGAGAAATAAAAATATTTCTCCTCTGTATGCTTCACCAGGGAAGGTGTACATTTGGATGAATTCCCAGGTCTATCACTAATGGTAAATCTGGAAATGTGCCAAAATTCATGAGGGGATGTGTTGGAACGCCCACCCTCCACCCATGGAAAGCCTCCTTGGGGCATAGTAACTCAAGGCAGTGATTTGCATTGCCTTTTGTTACTCTAGATGTATCAAGCCAAGCAGGGCCTTGCGTGGCTTGATAACTATCAGTTAGTTTTTGCATTGCCCTCGTGCCCCCTTGCATGGTGCAAGGGTGACTGAAAATCTTGATACATATATATAAGCCTTAATGATATCTGTCACTGTAGGAACTTTTGGAGAATTTCTCAACATTTTGTGAAACTACTGCGGCACATGGCGTGAATGAATTAAAAAATATATATATACATATATAAATAAATTCCCCTACCTATTACAACTTTAAGTGGTAATAGGTAGGGGCCTACTACTTACCTAGATCTACGGCCCTAACACTGAACACAGACAAAGTGTAGTGGAAAAAGTTTGGTTGCCTAAAAAAAACATTACCCAATTTTATACTGGCATGACATTGTCATGTACTATGGTGTACTGCACAGTTATCACGGTATACCATGGCCCAAAATATAGCTAAGGCCTAGCTGCACTAGTGGATTGCAGTACCCTTGCCTCACTCATGGTGTTGCATGTACAATGCAATACTTAAGTCAGATTTACAAAGGAATGAAGGGCCATCATGCATGGCCCTGCGTTGATTGGTAATCCGGAGAAATGCAAGGCAGCGCAATTCGCATTTTTGCGTTACTCTGCACACCATAATCAACATTCATGCAAAATTTCACATACATCTGTATGCCATGCCACTGTAGCCACTCCACTCTATGCAATTCTACTCAATGCCACTCCACTCTATGCCTCTCCATTGTATGAAACTCCACTCTATTCATCTCTACTCCATACTATTACACTGTATGCAACACCACTGTATGCCACACCAGTCTATGTCACTCCACTATATGCCACTCCACTAGATGCTACTCCTCTATACGCTATTCCACTGTATGCCATTCTATTGTATGGCACTCTACTCCACTCTATTCCACTATATTCCACTCCACTCTGCAACACTCCAATGTACGCTGCTCCAGTCTACGCCACTCTAGTGTATGGCACTCCACTGTGTGCCGCTTCATTCTACACTATTTGATTGAACCCCAATCCAAAGTTTGCCACTCCACTGTATGCTATTACACTCAGCCCCACACTACGTTATGCCACTCCAGTCTACACCACTCCATTATACGCCACTCAACTGTACTCTACTCCACTCTATGCTAATACACTATACACAACTCCACTCTATGCTATTACACTGTATGCAACTACACTCTATCTCTATGCCTCTTCTGTGTACAACACTCCACTGTACACCACTCTGCTATACGCTACTCCAGCATATGATATTCCAATGTGTGCCATTTCACTGTATGGCACTCCACACTATGCTATTCCAGTGTATGCGACTTAACTGTACCGTTCTCCACTCTACGCCACTCCAGTGTGTAGCACTCCGCTCTACGACACTTCATTCTATGCTATTTGATTGCATCCCAGTGCAATGTATGCCACTTTACTGCATGCTATTACACTCTACCCCATTCCAGTATATGTCATTCGAGTCTAAGCCACTTCATTGTACACCACTGAACTGTACACTACTCCACTCTATACCATTACACTTTCCGCCACTCCACTGTATGGTACTACACTATACGCTATTACACTCTGCACCATTCCACTGTATGCCACTCCATGCTACACTACTCCACTCTATGCTATTCCACCCTAAGCCCCTCCAGTGTACTCTCCTCCATTCAATATAACTCCACTCTACAAAACTCTACTCCACTCTTTGCCACTCTGCTATACTCTACTCTCCCTTATCCTTGTACACTTCACTGTCAAATTTATCCTCAACTCTATGCTCGTTTTCTCTATTATACAACACTTTATTCCACTTTACTACACTTTCCATCACTGTACGATACAGCACTTCACTCTACTGTATAAGACACCACTCTAATTTATAACAGTTTCCTCAACTCTACACTACATCACTTCAATGTATGCCTCCCCACTCTATGCTAATCCGCTGTAGTTGAATCCACTCTATGCAACTCCACTGTACACCATTCCACTCTACGCTATTCCACTCTATGGCACTCCACTCTTCTACACTCCACTGTACAGTATTCAACTGTACAACAATACACTGTATGCTACCCCATTTTAAGGTGATCCACTCTACAGTGTACTGCACCCTTCACCGCTACATTGGATGCCATTCTCCTACCCTCTATATAACTCCACTCTATAAAAGTCTACCACATTTCATGGCTGTTAGATCTGGCATCTTTTGCGTGGTTTCCCCTAACTTTTTGCCTCTACCTCCTGTATTTTTGACGCTGTGCGGGATTTCGTTTTTGCTGGTTTAGATGCTTTGGTAACTTTGCCACTGCTGATCAGTGTCAAAGTGCAAGTGCTCCCTGGGTAAATTGTTATTGTGATAGGTTATCCATGATTGGCATATTTGGTTGACCAGTAAGTCCCTAGTAAAGTGCACTGAGCGTGCTGGGGCTGGTGATTCAAATGCTACTAGTGGGCCTGCAGCACTGATTGTGCCACATGCATGAGTAGCCCTAAAATGGTATCTCAGGCCTGTCACCGCAGTGCCTGTGTGTAGTTGCTAACTGCCATACTGACCTGACCAGTGTCCCCACTGGCCAGGCCTAACCCTTCCCTTTCTGTACACATTGGACACCCCTATGGAAGGCCTGAGGTACCCCCCTGGGAAGGGTGCAGTGTATTTGAAAGGTAGCCCATGTACTAGTAGAGGTGACATGCTCTGATAGTGAAATACAGCCAATTTCGTTTTTCACTATTGAAAGGCTATCTTGCCCATAGGCTATAATGGGGAACACTGTGTATAATGTTTACCTGCATATTTTTCCATAGGAGCAAGATCGAAAATTAAAGTCTGGTATCCCTGAACTCAGAGTTTAATTACTTATCTTTTAGGAAGGATGTTTTTTAAATCCTGTGGTTGAAACCCACACTTTTAGAAAGTGGCTGTTTTCTTATCTGACCTTTCTGTGTGCCTTGGCCTGTTTGTGAATTGACTGTCTGGTTTGTGAGTGACAGGGGGTGGGGTGGCTCTCAGAGGCTGAGTGAGTCATCCCTAGGCTGAATAGCTTCATCTGCATCTTCAGTGGTGGGAGGGGATAGCACCCGGGCCTGAATAGGGCTGTGGCTGCCTTCCACAATGCTGGCTCCACCTCCTGCTGGGCGGCTGATGACCTTGCCAATCTCTCTCAAAGGAAAGAAGGAGTCAGGTAAACAAAGTGCTCCAGGACTGACCAGAACTGGTTTGGACTAGGCCAAGGCCTCTCTGCACTCAGAGAACAAAGAGAATATTTGTATAAAAAGGGCTACCCAGACTTCAGAAAATTAGATAATCCTGGAATCAAGAAGAAACCTCTGCCAAGGAGAAAAGCTGGAAGATTGAAGAGGAAAGACTGCCCTGCTGTGTGTTTGTAGGCTGACCTGCAGTTGCTATTCTGCTAAGGAGAGGGGAAGGACTTTGCTGTTGCTGTGCCCCCTGCTTGACAAGATCTCCAAGGGCCTGAGGAGAGCTGGCCTCCTGTTAAGTAGTCCCAGGAACAAAAGGACTTCACCCCCAGCTTCCCCCTGAACTCTGCTGTGTGCGTTCTGACCTGCCTAGAGTGCTAGATCCATTTGTGTGGCTTCTGGAGGTTGCTTTCTGCTGTTTGGGGAGCTGGAAAAGAAGAAGAAGAGAAGATCTATATTTTGCACGCATTGCTCGCTTGTGGAGCGCATCATCGACAGTGCGAGAAAATTTCCGCCGCCGCCAAGCTCGCCACAGCGCCTGTTGCCGCGGCAAGACACGACGCGTCGCTCACTTACGAAGCGCGGATTCCCCCTGTGTGGGAAGATTCCTGTTGCTGCGAATATCGTCGCAGAACCTGTCGTCGCTGTGAGAACCGGCGCACTGCTTACCTGCGAGAAGAATCCCGTTGCTGCAAACATCGTCACAGAGTCCAACGCCATCGCATCGAGGGGCCGCGGCAAAAGAAGATCAACGCTGCGCCGCCGATCACCGCTGCACCGAAGATCATCGCCGTCCCGAAGATCGTTGCATCGTGCCTGTGCGAGTCGCTTTCTACTGGAGAACCTGCACCCCGGAATCCATACAAGGTATCACATCACTCCCCATACAGACCAGATTCATCGCAACATGCCAGCTGCGTGCAGCGGGGTTGTCGCATCGCCTCGCCAGGGTCTCAGAAGTGACGCATCGCTTGTTTTTCGATGCTGCAGTTGCCGCTAGGAACTTTTGTCGCATTTACAGGTACTTTGGGCTAAAACTGACACAACTGTGGATTATTTTGATGCAAACCCTAGAACTCTTTTAAAATCATATTCTGGAACTGTGTATGTTTGATTTTTGTCCTTTTGGTCTTGTGTAGTTTGGATAAAGATACTTTAGTTTCCTAACCTGGTGTGGAGTCCATTTGTGGTGTTTTCACTGTGTTACTGTGAGTGTTGGTACAAATACTTTACACATTGCCTTTGATAAGCCTGTCCGCTCATGCCAAGCTACCAAGGGGGTGGGCAGGGGTTATCCAAAAAGTGTATCCTCCTTACCCTGACTAGAAGCAAGGGTCCATATTTGGACAATGGTACCTACCTCTGCCAACTAGAGACCCCCACATCTAACAATGGCACTCTACGACATTCTACTTCACCCGGTCAGTCAAATTTCCACTGTCCAACTCTCTACTCCCCACTATGCCCACACACTCCAATGTACAAACAACATTCTATTCCTTTATGAAACACAGCACTCCAGTCTACTATACAAGACCCCATGGTAGAGTGGTGAGTTATAATTAGTGTTGTCTGGTTAGCAAGCTGAAAAGAGAGTGTAACGAGGTCTGCTACTTATATTAATTTTAAGGTGGTGGATAAATTGTAAATTAAAGTTATAACTATAAAGTTAGAATGTTTTACCTTTTTTGCAGTTTACAGTTGATTTCTATAACATGTTTTCCTAACTATAACTAAGCTTTAACTTTGGGTTTTTTTCATTGGAAAAAAAAATATATATATATAAATAAATACAATTCTGCTCAGTGGTGGCATTTGACACCATGCTGGAGCAATTTGATAATTAAGGCCAGATGGTATGTGGTGGCGGCAGAACTTCAGAAGAGGCTTAGATGGGGACCACACGTATGGCAAGTTCATAGAGTCCTTAAGTGGGCAGAGCTTGGCATGTATTTTATTGGGGAACACTGATTATTGCAGGGCTTCCAATAGTCCCATGAGGTACAGACGGGACAACCAATCACGCCCTATGACAGTGCCCTTGTCCATTTTAGAGTCATAGCACAACACAGAGATGATAAATAAATAAAAAAGAATTAAACAAAAATAAAACTAGATTTTTTTGTATGCACAGTACTTAGTGTTAGTACTTAGTAGTATTATTAGCTATTGGTACTTTCTCAGGAAATACAAAAGCTCGTTGAACGCTGTGGTATGCTTTTTCGTATAACCCTGTGGTATGGTTTTGTAGAAGGCTGATCTGCTGGCAAAAGTATTTCATTTGTTAAAATATTGTAATCGTGCCTCAAATGAAGATCAGAAGTCTGCATTTCATTTTTATAAGAACCAAATTCATTAGTTTTCAGCACCTGAGTAGGATCTTTTAAGAATGCCATGCATTTTTAAGAAATTGATTACATTTTTCAGGGAGAAAGGAAAACTCTTCTCAAGCAGTCGACAATTTCATTTTTTTCTATCAAATCTAGCAAAATAAAACAAGCTACTAAGCTGTGTAATGGACTGTTCTATTCTTTGAACTATTGGTTTTACAACCCCCTGCACAGAAAAAGGTCGAAAGTGACTGCGTAAGGTAACGGTCCTTTCTGAGCTCCAGCTCTGAAAATATTTAGGTTCAAGAACATTAATCTTGGGAGATGCATCATTAGAATGCAATAAAGCAAAGTGTCACTTTCCCTCTTGTGGACGCGACAGAATACAGTGAAAGGGCCTTGGTCTGCATTTGACACAAAGATGAGCTAGACTTGCTGATTTTGAGATGACGTGTGGGAAAATGCTTCACAAATAAGCATCCTGTACCTTCTGACAGCTGATTAAATTCAGAAAGCCATCCGTTTTCTTGTTAGATGATTGGAAAATTCTACTATTCTAACACACACCTGCTCGAGTAAGTGAGAATGGGCGGTCAGACATTCTTTGTAAATCCTTTTACATTCACAAGTGTGGCACTTTGGCACTTTGAAACAACAAATCGGGTGAATTCAATTTCTCCTGCCCCGTTAAATACTGAAACATGCTCAACAGCACAAGGTCGGTGAGGTCCACCAAACAGTCCATTACAAAACATTATTTACATTTATATATATTACAATGTGAGTATTTACATGGGGACATGGTTGATATAAGGCCAGGAATACAGGGTCATGGGGAGGTGAAAAACAGGGTTGCACTGAATGATTAAAATACCTTTCTTTAATGTTTGACACACCTTTTTTAGAGCAGCTTTAAAAGTGGTGAGAGAGGAGGTGGATTCCAGTGATGAGGCCCAAGCAAGTTAAAAGACTAGATGCATGATGCATGCATACATTTCTGAACATTAAATTCTCCCGAACTGCTGAAAGGATTTACATCAGATCATAAAAAGCACACTTGCTCGCTCAAGATCTAGCTTTCTGCAAATTTGGTGTAATTGCTCTCAGCCATATTGGCTGTAGCTGGGTCTAATATTCTCCTAGCTATGTCTAATATTCTCTACAGAAACTTACAAAAGGACAGCATGTTTTGAGACCCACCCTTCCTCATTTTATTTTTCTCAGCACCTGCTTGATGAATCCCTAGGAAACATTTCAGAAGGGAGCTGAGGTGAAAGAGATTTTAAAAAAAAGTTTTGTGAAGATTCGCCAAACGGTGCAAAAGGTATCAGTAAACGGATCAATGTTTTTCCCTAAGGGAAGGTGGTCCTAATTATAATGACCCAGTGGAAATCGAGATTTATAAATTAGTGGTAGGTCCCAACTGGGGCATATCATTTCTTTAATGGGCTAATCTGAACAATCCTCTGAATGAAAATATCGACATTCTATAAAGAATTGCTGGCACTACTAACTCGGACAAATGAATACTTTGTGTTGGCAACTCCACAACCTTGAGGAAGGGTCTGTGTTGCCTAACTGCTTAATTCTAATTGAAACAACAGGTATGATGTTGTGTAATCAAAATACTGGTACTCTTCAATATACATTGGGCCTCATTTATGAGACTGTGCGTCACTTTTACGCAGCCGGTGCGTCCCTTTTTGTGACGCACCAGTGGCGTAAAAAATGCGCATTGTTGTGCCATATTTACAAAGTGACGCATCTAGGTAGATGCGTCACTTTGTAAACCCCTGCGCCACATTATACCAGCGACAGGTATAATGTATGCAAGGGGGGAGTTTTGACGCAAGAAAGGGTCATGCAAGTGACGCAGTGAAATCTATAAGATTTCACTGCGCCATTTCTTGGCCGCTAATGTGCCAAAATCTGACGCCTGCATCATGGCAGGCCTAAGACTGACGCAGGCACTAACAACATGGGACTTGCCCATGTGAAAGTACACATTGCTGGAGTTGCGTCACTTTTGTGACACACTCCAGCAATGCGTCACTTTTGCGCCTACAGATACGTCAGAAATACTGACGTATCTGTAACTCCTTGCGACATGATGCGTCATATTATAAATATGACGCATCAATCATGACGCAAGGAGTGCGCACTGAGAAGTGACGCATCGCTGCTTTCATGCAGCGAAGCGTCATTTCTCATAAATGAGGCTCCCAGTCTGGAAAAAGCTGTTACTCATTCAGTGGATGATGTGAGGCGATTCCACAATACTGAGCAAAAAGATAAAATCAGTGGTGACACCTCTGTTAATTACACCAATGACCCAGCCATCAAAGTGGAAGACATGAACTGATTTCACAGTTTTTAGTAAATTAACTATTTTACCACAATAGGCAGATGTCACTTGATTAACTGTAAACAGATGTTCATTAAACTCTACAATAGATGAATAAGGAAAGACTACAAGAGTAAAAGAAGCTATGATAAATGACAATATAATATACGATTTTGTACAGGCTTGCAGACAGCACCAAATCTACTCTGCCAGATTTGAGGATTTTTTAACCAAGTCTATCAATGTAGTTAAATATAAATTGTTTTCGTGCTAACTGTAATGGTGCATGACTGTTGGACTTTTATTTGTATACTTCAGTTGATTCCGAAAGAGAAGCAACACAGGTGGCTAATTCTGGACACAATCAATGGGTCACAGCAGGGTTACAATGTGATAATGGTTTATGACACATAAAGCCATTCACTCATTCTCCTGCATCACACCCAAGAAATGGAGCCACCTCTCTCAACACATTGGTGCCTTCTCCTCGCTTCTTGAGTTCCACAAGGAGCTGAAAACCTGACTCTTCGTATAAGCACCTTTGGACCACACACCGACACAGTTGCCCAAGTGCTGGGATATCCACTATACAAATCAATATAACATAAGAGCCAAGCTGCAGTTGAACAGCAAGTGCTTTCCAGTGAAACACAACAGGGGGCGTATTACAAAAAGGGTCCTGGGCGCTCAATGGGGCTGTATGCCTACTTTGCGCACTTTAGTATTACAGAAAGGGCCGCAGATGCTGGTGCAGCCCTTTCTGTAATACAGATAGTACTGACACGGGAAACAACCTTTACAACACAGTCATTACATCGCACTACATTTACAATGGAGTCATTACATCACAACATCCTTTACAACACATGTCACTACAACGCAGCCATTACATTGCATGTCACTACAATGCATGACAGTACAGCGCATGTCACTACAATGCAGGCATTACATCGCATGTCATTACAACGCATACCATTAGAACACATAGTACCCCTACACTATCCAACACTTACCCTAGTGTGGCACCCCCCTGGAGTTAGAATAGTTATTTTTACCCCTACACTATCCAACACTTACCTTAAATGCAATGTAATGGCATGCGTTGTAATGGTATGCACAGTAATGGTATAATACGATGTAATGGAATGCGTTGTAAATATTGTTTTAAAAAATTTGTTGTGATGGCATGCAATGTAAATGTATGTGTTGTACAGGATGTTGTGATGTAAAAACTGTGTTGTAAAGGCATGCGTTGTAAATGTATGTGTTGTAACATCATACATTCGACTGACACACATACAGACCAAGCACCATCACAGAAGCTTTTCCGTCGCTTGCATGGGGGTGTGACCATATGCAAATGAGCTTGGGAGAGTGATGCCTGGAAACTTTGATAACCCTGAGTTTCCACAACAGGAGGCCAGCTCTTCTCAGGCCCTTGGAGACAGGTTCACTTCAGAGGGACAAAGCAAACAGCACAGTTCCTCTTCAAGTAGGGGGACACAGCACACAGCAGAAAGTCCCTTAATCCTCTTCCTCAGCAACAACAGCAACTGCAGGTCAGCCACCAGATACACATCAATTTATGCCCCTTTTCCTCAGTCTTCTTCAGCTGTTCTTCTTTGGCAGGGATTCCTTCTTTATCACAAAGTTTCCTAGTCTAAAGTTTAGGGGTTTCAGCACAGATATTTATACCCCAAAAGTCTTTGTTCTTCGTGTGTGAGGGGTCCTGTACCCAGTCCAAACCAGTTCTGGGTGCACTCTGCCTGTGCACATCTACTTCCTTCAATGGCTGCCCCTTTTCCTCAGTCTTCTTCAGCTGTTCTTCTTTGGCAGGGATTCCTTCTTTATCACAAATCAATTAATCAACAATTTGTATAGAGCGCTACTCACCGTGATGGTCTCAAGGCGCTGGGGCGGGGGGGGGCGTGGGGGGGGGTCTATACTGCTCGAACAGCCAGGTCTTGAGTTGTTTCCTGAAGAAGAGATGGTCCAGGGTCGTCCGTAGGTGACTGGGGAGGGAGTTCCATGTCTTGGCCACCAGGTAGGAGAAGGATCTCCGTTCGACGGTGGATTTCCGGATTCGAGGGACGGAGGCGAGGGCGAGGCTGGGGGATCGGAGCTGGCAGGTGGGAGTGTAGAAAGTGAGACCGGCTGTTGAGGTACTTCGGGCCCGTGTCGTGGAGAGCCTTGTGTGCGTGGGTGAGGATCTGAACGTGATCCTCTTGTTGACTGGGAGCCAGTGCAGGTCTTTCAGGTGGGTAGAGATGTGGCTGCGGCGAGGGATGTTCAGGATGAGTCGAGCTGAGTCGTTCTGGATGCGCTGGAGTCTCTTCTGGAGTTTGGTTGTAGTTCCCGCGTAGAGGGTGTTCCCGTAGTCCATGCGGCTGGTGACGAGGGCCTGGGTGACCGTCTTCCTGGTTTCGGTGGGGATCCACCAGAAGATCTTTCGGAGCATGCGCAGGGTGTTGAAACAGGAAGACGAGACGGCGTTTACTTGCTTGGTCATCGTGAGGGAGGAGTCCAGGATGAAGCCTAGGTTGCGTGCGTGGTCTGTTGGTTTGGGTGCGGTGCCCAGGGCAGGGGGCCACCAGGAGTTGTCCCAGGCAGAGAGAGATGGTCCTAGCATGAGGACTTCTGTTTTGTCTGAGTTCAGTTTAAGGCGGCTGGTCTTCATCCATTCTGCAACATCTTTCATTCCTTCCTGGAGGTTGGCTTTGGCAGTGGCAGGGACGTTGGTGAGGGAGAGGATCAGCTGGGTGTCGTCGGCGTAGTAGATGATGTTAAGGTTGTATTGGCGAGCGATGGCTGTGAGGGGGCTCATGTAGACGTTAAAAAGGGTGGGTCTGAGCGAGGATCCTTGCGGGACTCCGCAGATGACTTCGGAGGCCGCGGATCGGAACGGGGGAGGCAGACTCTCTGGGTTCTGCCGGTGAGGAACGAGATGATCCATTTCAGGGGCGCTCCTTAGATTCCAGTGTTGCTGAGGCGCTGTATCAGGGTGTGGTGGCATACGGTGTCGAAGGCTGCTGAGAGGTCCAGGAGGATGAGTGCAGCCGTTCTCCCATTGTCGAGCATGGATCTGATGTCGTCGGTGGCTGCAATGAGGGCGGTCTCTGTGTTGTGGTATGCTCGGAAGCTGGACTGTGAGGGGTTGAGGGATCCATTGGTCTCGAGGAAGGCGGAGAGTTGTCTGTTGACGGTCTTCTCGATGACTTTGGCTGGGAAGGGGAGGAGCGAGATGGGGCGAAAGTTCTTGAGGTCCGTGGTGGGTTTCTTCAGGAGGGCGCTCAGTTCGGCATGTTTCCAGCTTTCCGGGAATGTGGCGGATGCGAAGGAGCTGTTGATGACGAGTCGGAATTGGGGTGCGATGATGGAGGCGGCTTTGTTGAAGACGTGGTGAGGACAGGGGTTGGTGGGGGAGCCGGAGTGGATGGTGTTCATTAGGCCGGCTGTGTCTTCAGTGCTGACAGGGGTCCAGGTGCAGAGGGTGGTGGTGGTGGGTGCCGGTTCCGTGGTGGGGTGCGTGGTCATCGCGGTTGAAGCGCCGAAGCTGTTGTGTATGTCGGTGATCTTGCAGTGAAAGAATGAGGCAAGAGAGTCACAGAGGTCTTGCGAGGGTGTGATGTCGTTGTTGCAGGCGCTGGGGTTGGAGAGCTCTTTAACGATGCTGAAGAGTTCCTTGCTGTTGTGGGTGTTTTTGTCCAGTCGTTCTTTGAATGCTGTCTTCTTGGTGGTGCGGATCAGCTGGTGGTGTTTATGGGTGGCGTTCTTGAGGGCTGTCATGTTTTCTGTTGTCTGGTTGTGGCTCCAGGCTTTCTCGAGGGTGTGGCAGGTTTTCTTGGAGTTCTTGAGGTCCTTGGTAAACCACGTGGCTTTCTTGCTGCTGGGTCTGCTGGGAGGATTCTTCAGCGGTGCAAATTCGTCGACACAGTCGGTGAGCCACTGAGTGAGGTTGTGGGCTGCTTCGTCGGGGTCAGGTGTGTTGGTGGGGGTTCTGGCTGAGGGAGGTGGTGAGCTGGTCGGTGGTGATCTTGCTCCAGTTTCTGCGGGGGGCCTGTTGCGGGTGCTGGTGGGTCTTGGTTCTCCTGAAGTTGAAGTGGACGCAGCTGTGGTCTGTCCAGTGTAGTCCTGTGGAGTGGCTGTAGGTGACGTGCTTGCTGGAGGAGAAGATTGGGTCAAGCGTGTGGCCGGCGTTGTGGGTAGGGGTGTTCACCAGTTGCTTGAGTCCAAGGTTGGCGAGGTTGTCTAGCAGGGCGGCGGTGTTGCAATCCTTGTTGTTCTTTGGGTGTAAGTTGAGGTTCCCTAGGAGGATGTAGTCTGTGGAGGTGAGGGCGTGCTGACTGACCAGGTCTACGATGGCTTCGCTGAATTGTGTGCGTGGTCCCGGGGGCCTGTAGATGAGGGTGCCCCTGAGGGTGGTATTGGGGTCAATGTGTATCTGGAAGTGGAGGTGCTCGGCGGCGGTCAGGGTGTTGTCTGGGTTGGTCGTGATATGGATGGTGTTTTTGTGGACGATGGCGGTGCCTCCTCCGGTTCGGTTGATGCGGTCCTTCCGGGTGATCTTGTAGCCCTCCGGGATGGCTATGGCGATGTCGGGGGCTGAGGAGGCGTTCATCCAGGTCTCTGTGAGGAAGGCGACGTCTGGTGATGTTGTGTCCAGGAGGTTCCAGAGTTCGACTGTGTGCCTGTGGACGGAGCGGGTGTTGAGCAGGATGCACTTGAGGAGGTTGTTGCTGGTGCTCAGCTTGGCGGGTGCGCTGTACGTTCGGAGGCAGCTGAATTTGCAGGCTTGGCAGGTGAAGGGTCCGTGGGTCCGTTTCGGGGCGGCCTGGTAGCAGGCGGGGTTTCGGCCAGTGCTGAGTCCGTGGAGGGTGGCCGCGTCGTAGTTCCGAGGGTTGGGTTGGAGTTGAAGTTTCCTAGTCTAAAGTTTAGGGGTTTCAACACAGATATTTATACCCCAAAAGTCAATGTTCTTCATGTGTGAGGGGTCCTGTACCCAGTCCACATCAGTTCTGGGTGCACTCTGCCTGTGCACATCTTCTTCCTTTGTGAGTGAGGGCCAGGGCCATCAGACGCGCCACAGGAGGTGTAGCTAGCATTGGGGAAGGCAGACACAGCTCTATTCAGACCCGGGTGCTACTCCTCCCACCATTCTACATGCAGATAGGTCTATTCAGCCTAGTGCTGACTCACCCAGCCTCCTGGAGCCACCCCAGGAAAAGAAAGGTTGAACAAGAAAATAGCCACTTTCTAAAAGTGCTATTTCCAAACTCTGAATTTAAAAAACATCCTCCTTAAAAGATGTGTTATTAAATTCTGAGTTCAAGGATACCAGATTCCAAATTTCTATCTTAGTGCTATGGGAAGATATGCAGATAAACATGTTACACAGCATTCCCCATTCTATCCTATCTGGACATGTTACCCACACTAGAACATGTCCTACCTTCCAAATACACTGCACCCTGCCCAGGGGGGTACCTTGGGCTACCATAGGGGTGTCCAATGTGTAAGAAAAGGGAACGGTCAGGCTTGGCAAGTGTGTACACTGGCCAGGGAACATGGCAGTTAGCAAACTGCACACATGCACTGCAGTGGCAAGCCTGAGACACCATTTTAGGGCGACTCCTGTGGGTGGCACAATCAGTGCGGCAGGCCCACTAGTAGCATTTAAATACCCAGCCCTGGCACACTCAGCACACTTTACTAGGGAACTACTTATAAACCAAATATGTCAATCATGGATAACAAATCACAATAACAATTTAACCAGAGAGCATGTTCACTTTAGCACTGATCAGCAGTGGTAAAGTGCCCAGAGTCCTATAGCCAACAACCGCAGGTCAGGAAAAACAAAGAAGGAATAAGCAAAAAGTTTTGGGATAACCCTGCAAAAAGGGCCCTTTCCAACATCATGATTCGAAATCTCAATAAAATCAGTGCTCAATTTGTATAAAAATAATATGTACTGCTCCACAAAACATCCGGGCCCTCATTTATGAGGCCTTGCGTCAGTTTTGCGCCGCCGGTGCGTCACTTTTTGTGACGCACCAGCGGCGTACAAAATGCACCTTGTTGCGCCATATTTAAAAAGTGACGCATCTAGGTAGATGCGTCACTTTTTAAACCCCTGCGCCACATTATACCTGCGTCAGGTATAATGTATGCAGAGGGGGCATTCCCCCGCAAAAAGCCTTGTAATAGTGACGCAGTGAAATCTATGAGATTTCACTGCGTCACTTTTAGGATGCTGTTGCGTCAAAATTTTGCGCCTGCCTCACAGCAGGCGTAAGACTGACGCAAGACCTTTCACATGGGGCTTTCCCCATGTGAAAGGACGCATTGCTGGAGTTGCGTCACTTTTGTGACACACTCCAGCAATGCGTCACTTTTGCGCTTACAGATGCGTCAGAAATACTGACGTATCTGTAAGTCCTTGCGACATGATGCGTCATACATTAAATATGACGCATCATTGGTGTCGCAAGGAGTGCGCAGTGAAAAGTGACGCACCGCCGTTTTCACGCAGCGATGCGTCACTTTTCATAAATGAGGCCCCAGGCATCTTAGCGAGGAGGGTGTATGGGTAGGTGAGGCAGATTTTATATCTATGATTAGTAGCTGCAGCTCCAGAGCTCCATCCATCTCTTTCACATCTGCCTTTTCCTTTTCACCGTTCAGTCAGCTTAGTCAGACAGCAGCATGCATTCAAGCCTGAAATGAGAGAAACTGTATTTCTTTTATTTCCATTGAGGTTGGTAGAAATAGAAGAAGGATAACCGATACTCTGACTAGTGAAGGAACACAGTATTGGCTGTTGTTCTTTTATTTCCATGCACCTTCGTGGGCATATGAGAAGGCCTGACTCTGCTGGCACCGGCTACTTGGCAAATTAGGGCAGAGATGCCTTCAAACAGGCACCCCATTGGAAGCTGCAAATAGTTCTAGCCACTGGAAGCATGTGCTGGTGGGGCCCACCAGCAACCACTGGCACAAATTACATGCTGAATAAATCTCTTGCATACAGCCCTTTTTACGGAAGGAGCTATAACTAGTCCTTGAAGAGCCTGAACATCGGTTCCAGTTCTTTACCAGATTATTTCAATGGCTCCACCCCCATATGCGCTTTCGTTCTGCTCCAAAGGATGTTTCTCAACCATACCAGCTCTGCTATATTAATCAGAGCAGTGCATTCATTGGCAGAAACCAAACTGTATTGTACCACCAATGCAGCATACATAGTAAAAGGTACCTCAGCTGCACATTTTACCCCCAAAATGGGTGCCTTATTTCGATAAGATGTTTTATAGGATGGCAACTAATTTGATCCATGAAGAGATGGTTCGCACAAACCAGAATTGTTTCATATTACCTACATAACGAGGATTTATTTGTACATTAATTTACTTAAATCAGAAACAAACACTTCAGAGGTTAAAGTCTGGTATGTCATACATTTCAAGCAATGGTCATGTATAATCTGGGTGCCTAGTCATTCTGAATAGAAAATCAGATATCAAAAATGAATGCGCATGACTGTGGTGTGAATATGTATTCATGCATTTTCAAATGTTTCTAATAGTCTTAAAAGTGAGTTTTACTGCAATGAAAACTCAAATACTTGGCTGTAAGACATAATCAATAGATGAAACAGGGCAGTTCATCTTAAAAGGAAGCTTGTACTGTTCAGCTCCTTAAGCAGTTCTTCTAATCACTGCCTGAGAGTGAAAGAAAAAAGAAAATACTGGCAGCAGGGGAGTGAGAGAAAGAGATGCAGAGGGATACTAAGAGAACACATTAGGAGGAAGAAGGAAGAAAGAGGGATAGAGTCAAGACGAGAGGGACCTCATTTATGAAAATTGTTGCATTGCTGCGTGAAAACAGCAATAGAACAGATTTCCCTCCGTGCGACACAATGGATACGGCGTATTTAATGTAAAGAGCTCCATGTCGCAAGAAATTATAGATACGTCATTATTCCTGACGTATCTGTAGGCGCAGTAATGACTCATTGCTGGAGAGTGTCACAAAAGTGACACAACTCCCGCACTGAGTCATTACACATGGACAAGTCCCATGTTAAATGGGCCTGTTTCAGTCTTACGGCTGCTGTGAGACAGGCATAAGATTTTGACGCAATGACATCCTAGGAGTGGCGCAGTGAAATCTGATGGATTTCACTGTGCCACTTCTATGAGCCTTTTTGCAGGGCAACGTCCAACCTGCATACATTATACCTGATGCAGAGCTTTACAATGTGATGTAACTGCTCTAATGCGTCGGTTTGTAAATAGGTATATATTTACAACAAGGGGTGGTGAGGGACAGAGTCTCTGAATTAAGCAGAAAGCTCTCACCCAGTCAAGAGATCAGGGCTAGATCCAACACCGTTTTTTAGCTCACTGCACCATCCCAGTTTCAGAACCTGGCTGTATGCAAATTAGTCTGTTCCTGTCCCAGTGCATGATGGGAACAGGGCAAACCAAACTACAAAAGCCAATTCTTACACTGGGAAGGAAACAAGCTCCCGGGGATCAGTTTCTGGCATTATAGCCGTCTTCGGCCCGGTTTGCTTGAATCCTGATGGTGCAATGAGCAAGGGTCTCACATCTGAGAATACCCTTCCACGCTTAGGGTGGACAAAAATATTTACAACAAGGGGTGGTGAGGGACAGAGTCTCTGAATTAAGCAGAAAGCTCTCACCCAGTCAAGAGATCAGGGCTAGATCCAACACCGTTTTTTAGCTCACTGCACCATCCCAGTTTCAGAACCTGGCTGTATGCAAATTAGTCTGTTCCTGTCCCAGTGCATGATGGGAACAGGGCAAACCAAACTACAAAAGCTCTTCCCACCCCCTTTTCTGAACCACCCCCTTTTCTGAATCGGTTTGTAAATAGGGTCGCAACATGGTACATTTTTTACGCCACCGGTGCATCACAAAAAGTTATGCAACGGTGGCGCAAAAGCGTTGCAAGGCTTGATAAAGAAGGCCCAGAGAATTAGAGAAGAACGTGGGAGAATACAACAATCAGAGAAAGTGACTCGGTCATAAGTAAACAAATAGGAATAGAGAGTAAAAGAATAACAAACAAATCGAGCAATAGTGTGAAGGTGTGAGGGGGTAAAGTGTGTTTCATAACAAAGATCAATTTAACTTGATTGTTAATAATCTTCAATGGAGCACTCTTTTTGTGGTTTGGCCAGCTGAACAGTGACTTACATTAAATACGACATGGGTGACCATCTTAATATGATTTTAATTGTAATAAAAGCAAAACACAAAAATACTAAAATAAAAACATTACATTTGTCAAAATAGTATTATGCATTTTAATTATTTTCCTAACTCACCAATGTATGCCCTGAACCTGCATCTTGAGCCTTAAACCCGGTTATTTAAATTGTCAGGGCGAGTCAAGATAGTTAATATCGCATGAACCGCCATCAATATACATGCTATGCTAAAGTTCTAAATTACATATCATGGGGCAGTGATAGGTATCCGCAGTTGGCTCTGCGTGCAAATATCTGAATGTCATCAGCTGGAATGTAAAAGGCTTTGTTATGCCGAGAGCTGGGAATGTTCCACTTTGTTCGCAAGAAAGGGAGAGGTGGGAAAGGAGCAGGACTCGGAAACTCTTGCGTGGTTTTGCCATTGTTCCACATGTAATGCAGGTAAGAATGTGTAAGTCTCACCAGTTCTAAGCTACCTCTTTGTGTGAAGGAATTGCTTTAAGTAGTTTGTGAAGCAGAACTGATGGCAGGCCCTGTGAAACCCCCTGTTTCCCGGAAGAGTTGCTCAGCGTCCTCACTCACGCGCCACCCCCACCCATTTTACTGCACCGCTAATGGTCACACTCTAATCCACTGAATAATCTCTTGTCAGCCTGCGTGACAAGGTATTAGCTCGGTGTCATCAGATGCTACGTTTCCACTACAAGTAACAACAAATTGTTTCTAATTTACACTCCATGAGGCGAAAGGTGCAGCATGGGGGACGCTGATGGATGCACACTTTCTGCCAGATGTCCCCCACCCCACCCCTCAGAAATGGCCAATTGAATCAAATGCTAGCATGCAGAAACTATGCTGCAGTAAGCACTCCGGTCTGATTTGTGTAGCCCTGAGCGCCATCAGCATGAATGATTCCGGCTTATAAAATTCAGATAAGCTGGAGGACTTTAGACATTCATGTTTTATGATTTCATAGCAAGAAAGTATGTGAAAATAGAACCTTGCGTGTGAGACTAGAAAAAAGGATTCGTTGCTCTAGCTAGTTTGTCATACAATAAATCTGCAACATATTTGTCAGCTATATCCCTTCGTCCATTAGCAACTTGCCAACATTTCCAGTGCGATGACAGAAGGCATTTTGCATGCACAAAAATGTACATCAACAGGAAGGGCAGAGGACCAATCAAATGCTTGTGTTTTAGTGTAAATGGAAATTTGATTCAATACAATATGTTTACTCTCAGCACATGGCATCCGATTTGTTCGTCACACATTGCCTGCATACAGAGACACCAAAATATTGAACAAGTGGATGTGTGTGCTAAAGAAATGCCATTGATCCTTGACATTGGGTTTGGACCATTGACCCTTCTGTGGCATAACAGAGGCCCCCAAGCTCCAAGGAGGGGCCCTCAGCACAATACTGTGACTGTAGAGTTCCTGATTGAGTCCGGAGGGGCCCTTCCACGTACCTTGCATGGGGGCACCCTCAAGTTTCGTTACACCATTGCCTGTAGATCATGCAACAGGGATGGGGTACATTCTTTGCACCTGCCGCAGTGCATCCCAGAACATTTTGTCACTGTACTGTGCCTTGGCCTTTGCATGGATGGTTGCAGTTTTAGTCTGTATATGTGGCACGGACCCTCTGATAGACCAACAAGAGATCCTGTATCATTTAGTTGATCCCTTGGTACTCACCATCATGGGGTCCCGAGACCTCTAACACAAGCTCTCCATTCTGTTGTCAAGCTCTGTGGCCTAAACGATCTACTCAGCTCTGTGCCAGGGAAATTCCACAACTGTCTTTGGAACCCCTCGAAGGATGCCACAAATGAACTCAACAACTGAAATCCTCCAACCCCCAGGTAGCCACTAGACAAATGCTCCATTACACCCCCAACTCCAACCCTTCATGACTCAAAATGTCCACTGGCACAATAATGGTCAACATTGTGCACCTCCCAGGGGCCCCTTGGTCTTTTTTCATGCAGAATGGGTTCCCTGGTTTTTGTCCAGTGTGACCACATGTATATCAAGGCACAGTCCCTTCAGACTGCACAGACACTTCAACAGTAGTAGTTAAATATTACAGAATGTTTATTGCCAGGAAAAAGACATGTATGGGGTAAATCTTTATTCACAATTTAGCTATTATTTGAATTACTTTATTTGATTGAAGTCCTTCTGTCTGAATACTTCAATGTGAAATCTTCGAGCCTTTTGATTATTGATCTGATTTCTTGTTTGGAATCATTAAAGGCTTAGATTAAGGGACAACTTTGCTTAATTCATCATAGGTGTGAATCACTACTATTGTCACCCACATCACAGCAGTAAAAGATTGCAAACGCAGTAAATAGGAGCTTTTAGAACTAACAATTTGTTCTCATTTTGAATGAAGTAAAGGTAACATTTTCCTTTTTATAGAGATAGATTTTAACTCATATAAGGTCCTTTTTATGTTTGTTTGTAAAGCTGATGAACAGTTTTTGTTTAGATATTTCTATTACAAAAAAATGTTTGGGCTGCTACAAAGGATTTACTCGATGCATATCTTCTGTTTAAGCTGTGAAATATTTGCAGATTTGGATCTGAGGAGCACTCAAAGGTAAATGATCTGAACATATTCAATTCCACTCAATGCAGATTCTCTGTCCCCCGTTTCAAGCGTGCAAGAGTCGGTGGGCGCTCGTTCTCCTATCTGGCACCCACGCTCTGGAATTCGCTTCCCATCCCTTTGCGGTCTGAAACATCTTATCTAAAGTTCCGCAAAGGAGTGAAAACCTGGTTGTTCTCTCTGTAACCTGTTCCTTCACTTCCGTTTGCCCTCTTTGACTTCTGTTCTTCTAGCGCCGGGAAACCCACGGGTAGCTGAGCGCTCTACAAAATCAGATATAATAATAATAATAATAATTCTAATTGGAGTATGGTTTCCTCATTTTGTCCATTTTGATAACCATTGTTCCAAACTGGATCCATGTGGACTAACCAAATGGGAGGCAGGGAGCACAGACTCACTGCACGGCGGGACCTGTGGCCATGTACCACTGCTCACGGCGTTTGTTTGCACTGAAGGGTTGGACAAAATAGTAGGTTTAGCCAATCCAATCCGTACACTGCCTAGGTCATTCACTGGAGTGGTTAATAGGACATTGTGGATTGAGCATAGAAGTTTAGATGCGATCCAGGCCCTGCAGCCGCCTCCCACTACACGTGACCTTCCCCCAAGACCAGTGGAATATACAAACATGGGAGATGGATGGAGTACGCCTTCACACAACTTCCCAATTGACTACAAATCTTTAAGGTTAGTTTACTTTTTCTTGTTTTCATAAGCGATTTTGTTAATATGAAGAAAATTCTCTGGGAACTCGCAAACTGATTTAGTGAGTGACAGCAGAAAAATAGCAGATTTTTCAGGTGAGGAGTAATTGCAGGCAGAATCAATAGCGATCAGTCTCTGTATTACTTCCTTTGTCCTTAAAGAAATTGAAAACATGGACAAATAAAGCAATTTACCTTTACTTTTAAGCCATAAACAAACTGTATTTAAGATGGCACAGAGAGGTCAAGTCCTTGTAGGTGATTAATGCACTTGCTGTAGACGTGTCTGTATGTAATCTTTGGTTACAGATTTAATTTATCGTAAATAGATCTTGATGTTAATGTTCCTAATGCAGAGCATGAATACAATGTGTCGGCAGCATATTTGAATTTTATGTAAGGTAGCACAGTGGGTTAAGGCTTTTGCTGCAGATATCATTGTCAAACCTGCAGGATGCAATTTATGATTTATGTAAAATTGCTTAATTCACTATACACTATCTGGAATCAGGTGCATGTAACCTATAGAGCTGATGATTCGATTTTTGTAGGTTTTAACATAGCCTTTTATTACTGTATAGTCAATAAAACTGATTCACCTAACTGGTAAACATTTAGGGCCAGATGTAGGAAGGCTATTACCGGTCGGTAACGGCCGAAATCGGCCGTTACTGACCAGTAATAGGCTTTTCCTATGTAGGTGGCAAATTTACCGATTCGGTAAATACCGAATTGGTATTTACCGATTCGGTATTTACCGAATCATCATTTACCAATTCGGTATTTACGGAATCGGTAAATGAAATGTAGGAAGCACTCTGAAGAGTGCTTCTGTGCTTACAGGATTCGTTATTTACCACCAACTATTAGTTGGTGGTAAATAACGAATATCTCTGTAATAGCAAATCTGTGCATTTACACCTGTGCCATGTGACAGACATACATGCCCTTAGGGAATGTATGTGTGCCACATGTGCACACAAGCACTATTCAGGGGTGCAACAGGGTGTCAAAGTGACACCCTGCCACCCTTGACTCTTTCTCTATTTTACCGAATTGGTAATTACTGATTCGGTAATTGCCATTCATTCCTATGGGCCTTCAGGCCCATAGGAATGAATGGCAATTATCGAATCTTAACGATTCGGTAATTTTTACCGAATTATTACCTACATAGGATTTACCGATTCTAAAATACCGAATCGGTAAAATTCGGTATTTTAGAATTGGCAAATCCTATTTACCTACATCTAGCCCTTGGTATTAAATAACTAAATAGTTTCAGATGTGTGATATTTAACTAGTTATTGGTAAAAATGGTGTAAAGTCACTCCTGAAATTCCTAAGGAGCACACATATTCCTAGGTATTCGGTACATAGAGAGCACATCTTTCAAAACTAACCTTTGTTATTCCATGTACGTTTCAGATGCCCCTCATACATTCCAATGGAAGCACCTCTGGGAAGGCTGAGTGCTACATCAAGTGGCCAAAATCTTGTGGTAAGAAAGGAATGCTGCTCGGGGATTGAGACAAAGCCCACTCTATGTATATTATAAAGAATAGTTAACATTATGTCTTGCCATCAGCAGCACTGTTAAGTCTTACCTAATAAGCAAAGGTCCTGGTTTTACATAAACGGCAACCTTAACAATAGAGGCGTGATTTTGCCTTTGTGATACATGTGAATTGACAAAATCTTCAATTATAATGTTTTGGGTTGCATTAATAAAATGCATGGTGCATTGTGCACAAACAACAGACACATATCTTAAATGGATGAAAAGAACGCAGATGGCAAACAGATTCAGGTGAAATGCATTTAAAAACACAAAGGCACCAAGACACGACTGTTCAAGGAAAGTCATGCCATTATAAATTGCGTGATATGTTCAATAAAAGTCACTTTTGTGATATTCTCTTCTGAGAAGATGACCTATTTTAGGTCCCAGCCAGACAGTGCTGTCTTGAAGAGACATGTTGTCTTCAATTTGTGAGCTTCAGCCCACCCATAGGCGTACAATTTGCTTGCTTCATCCCTACTCTCATATCCTTGGTCCCCATTTGTCCATGGCAAGCAGATATCATACCTCTTCTTGTGTTCAGCCCTCTTCCAGGGCATGTACCAAGACTTTGTGTTAATATACTGCTCCCATTTTAGGAGCTGCTTTTTTTCTTTGTCTTTCAGCACTCCACACAAGTGCTCATGTTTAACTTGACTCACTCATTTGCTAAATCGTTTTCATCTGTCTTGTTTATTTTTTGTAAAGCACTCCTCCCCACTCCCCATGTCATGCTGAAGCACTGTGTGCTTCTCTGCACCTCAGTGCAAAATGTAATGGTTCACCATCTGCTTTCACCCCCTCCCTCAACTGAGCCACTATTGCAATCTCTAGACTGTGTGCTTCTTTGTGCCTGGCTCCCTTTATTCCTGGCTTGTTTGAAACTTGCAACGTTTACTGCTTGCCCACGCCCATATTTATTTTCACCCAGCCATGTCTTTGTTATAAGTGTGTGCAGTGGAAAAGCTTGCCTCCTAGTTTGTTAAAGGTTTTCCTCTGTACTGTTCCCCTATGCTTCCTTTTATAAACAGTGGGAGAAGATGTGATGTAACTGCTTGAGTGACTGACTTTGAAGCTGGGGAACCAGGTTCGATTCTTGGTGGCAGGCTCAACGGCCTATGATTCTGGGAAAAGTCTGGTTCATTTCATACTTGCAATGCTTGCTGCATGCCACCGCCTGTATTTATTTTCACCAGACCATGCCTTTGCTATAAGTGTGTGCAGTGGAAAAGCTTGCCTCCAGGTTTGTTAAAAGCTTTCCTCTTTACTGTTCCGCTTTGCTTCCTATTATAAGTGCGGGGAGAGTATGTGGCATAACTGCATGAGCAGCCAAGTTTAAAGCTGGGGTATTGGTTTCGAGTCTAGGATAAAGCTCAACATCCTGTAATTCTGGGAAAATCACTTTCTCCGAGCCTAAAAATGAATGTGTCCATCTGTAATGCAACTGGTGCTCATGTATAGCGCTCCGATACCTTTGAATTGAATTCATGCTTTATAAAACTGCAAAATAAATGTTTGTATCTTGCTAAATATTTTTCGACTCTGGAATGCATTTTAAAATGAGCATTATCTTGTTATTACTTGTAACGATTTTACATTAAATTTTTCTTACGCAACTAGTAATTCACACGCTCACACCTACAGCCATTCTACAAGTCTACAGGCTCAGGCTTCATGCTTTTTTACTTCCCTTTCAGCAATGCTGAACCGCAGAAGTGCTGCTAAAATACATTGACCATGCCAATAACACTCGGAATGCCGAGACCTATTTGGATTTGCCAATGCTTGTTATTATTTCTGATGCTTGCCAGAGATTTCATGAAGCTATGTACACAACAAAGACAAATGAAAAGAAAAATAAAGTGGAGAGAACATTTCAACCAAAAGCATTTCGAGATCATTTGTATTTGTCACTGTTCAGGTTTATTTCTTTGATGAAACCTTGTTATGGCCTGTCTCTTTTGTGCTTCAGCCGAATGACCCATAGAAGGAAAATGCTATCATAATCAAGTCTCCTACGGCTTCGCGGTCACACACTCTGCTCCTTCGAGACATCCAGGGGCAACAATGCAATAAGGCATTTTCCTGCTCAAAAGCTCTAATGTTTTTGGAATGGCGTGCAGACCTCTTTCTATGTTGCCGTTTGGGGTTGTGAGGTGCAGAAAAAGGCTGGCGAAGACATGCAGAGATTGTGGTTCTGAAATTCTGGGCCCTGCTATAATATGGTACCGAGGCCCAACACTCGTGTCACAAAATATCATCGTACCATGACGAATTTGGTATTGACAGACCGGTAATGATCCAGACGTTATCCCTATGTATTTGCGTCGTGATTGAGTGATGCTAACACCCTTAAATCATGGTTTCCGTTCTGAACCCTCGGACTCCATTTTGTGAACAGGCATCCATCTTAAGGCTTGCCCTCATATAAGTCAATTGATTAAGGCCGAGCTTAATCCAAAGGACACGTCCACCTTTCGCTGACTTCTCCGTGACCTGGCCGAGCCGACTCCACTGCCTCCAGCCAAACCTTTTCGGGCAGTCCCTCGCCCAGTGGCCGAGTGAGATAGCATCAAGGCACAACATGCCATAAACCATTCACCACATACAAAACCATGCTTTATCATACACACACCTGTCCCTGTTTCTTGTTTATGACTAGTTTTACGACGGGGAGGTGCCCGACTTTATTGGGGTTTCATCGATATCTGATGGTAGTTCTTCTGGGCCGGGCTGGGCCATCTATCACAAACTGGACATCTAACATATGGGTTGGCCGACATGACTTCGCTTTTTGCATTATTGTGGAAATATGTGTATGACCGTATTGTAAACTAAAGAATTCTTGCCTGCAGCTATTATTTTTGTATAAAAGGAGAAGGCTGGTTCTGTAAAAACAAACAGTCTCCTGAGAACTTACGACCCGTGCTGTCGTACTTCTAGGACAAATGTTACTTGGTTGCAGCCAATAAAACTCGATCTCTGACTTCACCTAGAAGACTCTGTGTTTCTGTGGTCCGGAACAGGGAGAACTCAGAGGTCTTTGGGTGTGATCCCCTGGCACCACCGGGTTCCTAAAAACCCGGCACCTCAAGATGGGGAGAGGGGCTGTGTACCATGTATAATTTACAATGTCTGGCCTACAAAGGGTTGTTCACAAAAACATCAGGACTGACTGAAGGTGTAATGCAAGACATACGGTCACATTGAAGAGAGTGATACCCACACGTCTCCAGTCAATTCTTTTGTTATAAGTTTTGATCTCCAAATTTTACATTGTCTGGTCAGTGACACCACTATTCAATGCTTTTTCCCGTGGCTTACTATCTCTAGAATGATCACCTTCAATATCGTGTGCAAGTTTAATTGGTCCATTTATGTGGGATCTCCCAGTATTGCACACAATAGCATTGCTTTCGCTCCAAGGATATTTTACTTCTACTGTTGGAGACATCAAGATATAAAAGAAAATTTGAAGGACAAAAATCCTTCTCTATTTTTTCTCTCATTGACTGGATCATCATCCAGTTGAAACTTTGGTTGTCTCCTGACTATATAAAATGTTAAATGCAGCTATTCAGTAGGCTCTCAATGTCTTCTTAGCTATAACGTTGCTTTTTCTCATCTGCTTCTCCTCTTTTCACCTAGCATCAGGAAACCCCTAGTGGTATGTGCATGCTTTACAATACCACTTTGTGAGAAACTGGGTTGTTGGTTGAGGGGGTTGTGAGCCTTTCTCAGGCAACAGGCACAATCTTTGTGAGGGTGAACCAAAAATGTTACTAATTAACCTGTATTTAACCCTCTGGTAGCTAGGCATAAAAATAGTAAGGCTATACTTAAACGCAATTTGAAAAGTATTGATGCAGCACTCAAACGGTAATAAAGTGAAATCACAACACAAGAAAGATCTTACACCAATTTGTGCATCACTGCTCGTCAGTTCAAATAGGTTGGGAGGCGAGGCTTTGCGGCTCTTTGCCTCACTCTGTATCAGATCTAATTAAGCTATCTGATGCAAGCCAAGGGCCCAGGACCTAGGGAGGCACCGCTTGGACTTCAGGAACTCATTCCAGCAGAGGCCAGCAGGGCTCAGACAGATCCACTTACAGGTCCATAGCAGCAGGACAGTGGGAAGTTGCAGGTAGGTCTCTTCAGCTGCTTGTCTCCCTTTAACTCAGGACAGGAGGTCAGTCAGCTAACCTTTGAAGTCACTCAGGTGGCATTTGGTTGATGGATGCAGGCCTAGTGTTCCTTTTTAGACAGTAGGGTGCTATCTGCCTTCAGGGATGTCCTTCTTCTGTAAAGTCTACAGGTCCAGGAGTGTACTGAAGAGTGGGTCCGAGGTTCCCACTTTTATTCCTGGTTGCTTTGAAATGGGTGAGTGTTCCCCCTCAAAGAGTTGTTTGGAATTTCATACCTTTCTGTCCTGCTCACAGTCTGTCTGCATTCACAATAGGCTAGTGCAAGTAGGGCTGTGCACAGTTCTGTCCCCCAATCCTGCCTCAGATGCCCATCCTGCCAACAGCCAGGCCCTCTATCTTGTGGCTGTCTGGGAGGAACACACAAAGGCCAACTACTAACTACACCTAGTCATGTAGTTGCAAATAGATGGAAGTCTGGCTTTCCTACATGGTCCCTCCTAATTGTGTGCCTTTTTCTTGAGTCTGCTTATAGTGGCATTAGGACTGCAAGCCTTTTGATAATGCTATTGAGTGCCACAGTGTTTCTGTTCCGGCCATAAAATGATATTGATAAAATTACTTTACCCCAATTGGTGCAACTAACTTTCATGAAAGCCATGGCAGAAAATGCACAATTGGCATAGGAATTAATTGTCATACGTGGGCTACAGTGTATATTAAACCACCAACATATATGACAAAAGACATGGTTGCCAGGAGCACCACTATGATATGGCTGGGATTCAGTTTAAAAGCACTACACTGCTGTAACACATAGCAAGGAAGTGCCTCGTCCATATAAGAATATACTCATGCCTATTGGGTAAGACCCCCTATATATTAATGCAGCCATTTAATATTTGAAGTAGGTACCCCAAAGGTGACAGAGGACCTAAAAGCTATTTCCATTGTTTAGTTGCAGCTACATTTTCATAGGAAAGGCTCCTGCCTGTGATTAAACCATGTATTTTACATCTTTACTTGAGATAATGCTAGAGAAACCACTCAAAGTATTTTTACATTAGCTTAAAATTTTAATTTAGTGGTGCAATCAGATTTGTAATAACGTTAGTGAAAAAGTAACTCCATATTAATGCCCTTTGGGATGCCTTAGAAATCGCATGAGATCAATTCTGTATTTCATCACTCTTACAGAGACCAATACACATTTCTGACTGGAGATTATGACTCATCCTGACAGAAGCCTTGCCTCTGGACCCAGGAAGGTAGTGGTGTTGTCAGTTACTGGCCACTTAACAGGAAGTAGCCATCTGAAAGACATACAGGACAGCTGGCAGAACAAAGGAAATCCTTAGCACTGCTTCTTTTGACTTGCTGATCACAAATTTGGCTTACAGGATGTGCGCTTGTCCATTCCCTGGGCACTCTTTTGGCAGGAGAACCAGTTCTGACCTTGCCAGAGGAAACAAGACCTCATCTAAGTAGAGGAGTGGCTAGGGGCCTTCCTGGACCTGTTCCAGAGGGAAGAAGAGTTCAGTCATCCTGAATTTTGAGCTCCTGGGAATTTTTACTGCTGAGTGAAGAAGTTGTTTTGCAAAATGAGGTGAGCATAGGATTAGGTTGGAAACATTTTCCATCACTGCCTTGTGCATTGGATATGGCTGACACCTAACCCCACTTACAAAAAGAACATTCCTGCACCTGAAAGACTACACCTCAAAAAGTGACCCTGCTGGAAGAAAAAAAACTTCTGACTCCTTCTGGTAAATAAATACTGAAGACTCATGAACTCCTGCTTCCTGCTGCCACCAAGGGACTGGAACTGCTCTCCAAATTCCGAGTTGTTGGCCACCTGTTTGCCAGCTTCAGGGGCAAAAAGAGGGACTCCTGACTCCAAGAGTGCCCAACTGACCACAGAAGACTGGACATTCTTGGAGTCATGGCCGAAGAGAGATCTCATTCCTAGAAGCATTCACTAAAGTCTTAGGTGCTGTAGGACTGACAAGAAATATCTTTCTAGTAGGTGCAGAAAAGTGGAACTTAATAATATTTTCCTCATTTGGAGGACTAGGACAAGGTGCTGAGACTTAGCCATAGAGATTTCACCAGAGGTCTGAACTTTTTACTGCACTGAAATTAGGTTCACAGGGAATCTGCGCTGAAGGCATTTGGTATTACGAAATCCTGCCCAACTATAGATTTCAGCCTTACCCTGCTGCAGGATTTTCAGAACCAAAAAAGTGACTATGTCCAAAAGTAAAAGCTTGAATCAGGACGAGGTGACAAATTCATCCTAGTAATGAAGCAGCCTAAGTGGCTATGACATTCCGTTTTATCCCATTGAGAGATTTTGATGCAAAAACTAGATGCTTCAGTGGAACCTTAACAATGAAGTATCTAATTTTAAGGGACCCTCACTGACCTTCATGTTGGACTTTGCCCCACTGAGGGATTTTAAACTTCCATTTTAGAAACTACGTCCGAAGACAGGAACTTTTCACTGGGATGACCCACTTGATGTGTCTAGCCTCCTTTCCATCACGGTCAGCCTAAAATCGTACCTAAGTCCAGTTCAACTGATATTTTTTTTCAACAGTATTTTACTTTTTAAAGGCACTGTGTGCCTTGAATTTTTTTAAAATAATTGCTCAATCGCAGCATATCCAATTTGAGTGATTTTGGTGTCTTTTAGCTAGTTAATTTTTTCACTTTTTCTAAATGGCTTTGGGGATTTTATTGTGTTGTTTTCTTGATGTGAAATTGTTGATATTGTTGAACTTAACGCATGTTTCTCTTGCCTGCTACTTGTGCAGTAGCAACAAGAGGCTAAGCAGAGTTCCTTTAAAACGTTTGTTGAGATCTAAACAAGGCATATTTCCCCTTTCCCAAACTAATATCCCACTTTATGACTGGGTCAGATTACATGAAAAGGCAAGCTAAATACTAAAAATAGAGTATTACAATTGCTAGGGTATCATTTGTAAGAGCATTTGCACTTTGACATACAAATAGTCAACTGTATGCCATACAATGACTTGCTACTGATCTCTATATTAAAACGTATCTAGGCCACAGAAAGTATATAGCATACACAAAATATACCAAAGCTGCTTAGTACCAGCAAACCTTGCATCTCTTAACATGGAGCATTTTGAAAACTTTCAGCAGAAAGCAACATTAGGGTCACCTAGGACATATCTTCCAACCCAGCCCAAGGTTTCAATCACTTTGCTGATGGACGTTATTAGCAGCAGATCTATCTCTCTCACATCAACCTTCCAGCAAGCTAGAGGGGCCAAGACATGCAATGTTTACACCCGCTTCAAAAATATGCAGCATGATAGTGCATTCTATGCCTCTGAAGTTTCACTAGTCACAGGAACATACGCCAACTGGTGACAGAAGGAACATTTCACAATTTCTATTTTGCCTTATGTAATCTCCAGGGTACCTGAGGTAACACAAAAAGTGTAGGGCCAGCAGGAGGTAAGCCCTGATAATTTACTCCCAAAGGAGGCAGCTACCTGGGCAACCTATTACTCCCAAGCATCCAGTGCCAATATTAGGCTACATTGGAGCCATGGAGTATCTAACGTAACAAAGTTGGAGTAGGCGGGTTGCAAAATTCCATTGGCGACCTGTGTGTCACAGCGTGGTGTCTTAGGGGACACAGAGGGGCCTACCTGGTACCATCCCACTTTTAAAGGCTCTTGGGCCTACCCCTTCCTCTGTGTCGCTTACTCTATGACCATTTCGGGCCATGACCTACTTCCTTCGGAGCCCACATCTCCAGGTGGAGAGACTAATGCCCCTCACCCTCAATTTGAAATGGCCTTTTTGCCAATTGTGCAGCACAGTTTGAAATGTGTTTATTAAATGCTCCAAGTTACACCTTCACCAACAAACAGTGCTATGCATGAAACATGCAGGGTGACTCTAATCACATATATCAGAAATAGTGCTAACGTCAGCATACAGTCCCATTGGCTCAAAGGCATGTCTAAAAAACAACCGCAGGGAAAATCCAGCATCCAAAATACCACCACACGCTTCACACAGGGTACAGTGTGTCCTCGTACATACCCATAGAGTATGCTACCCGGGCTCACCAAAGGCATATATGTGTCAGTGCTTAATTTGTAATAAAAGAAGTGCAGGTGCTGAAAATTTTGCCAAGGAGGCCACCGCACATGTCTTCCTCCGGTGAGCCTCACTTTCAACACTCTCACTGCCTCAGTTTCTATCTTCTAACCTTGATCTGTTGTCTGTCCCCTAAGTCTTTTCTCTAAGAGTCTATCCTCTCACATCTCTAATTGTTTTCTATCACTTTTGTCACACCCTGTATTTCTGATTTTCCCTCTATTCGTTTTAGCCCTGCCCTTTTTTCTCTTCACTGTTATCCATGCTTTTCTCTCTCTTCCCTCGATCTTGGCTCTTTACTATCACTCTCTAGCAGTGATTAGCTGTGTCTCCATTTTATCATTTGTCTGCTTTTTTTCCTCTGTCCTGTCCTCCAGATCCTTTCATTCTATCTTCTCTCTTCTTAAAGCTCTCTTCATCACATCATGGCTGCTTTCTCTTTGTATCTGATTTGCTCTCCTCATGTTCTTCTACTTTGCCCCGTTCTATCTCTTTCCTCTCTTGTTGTTTCTTCTCCTCTGTACTCTTGCTGTCTCTCATCTCTAACACTGCTGCTGCCTGTGACCCCTGTCGTCAGCCTGTACATGTCCCTGCTATTTCGAACTCTGCGTTTTCCTGTTGTAATTCCTAAAGAAGTGGAAGATGTTTTACTTTCTTACTTACTTTGAGTGCAAAAACAAAATGTACACCAAATGAAAATGCTTTTTTGCATATATTAATCAGTGTGGTATGACCGGGTTTATTGCAGAACAGGCGGCTGCTTGAGCACAGCAGTTCATGTCACTGCTAGTGCTGCCTGCAATTAGTAGGTCCAGGGATGGCGACGGCATCAGCATCCACTGCTCAGCTTGCTCTGATCCTGCCTGCTACAGCACAGTCATTGTCCCCAGCAGTAATGCTGGCAATGCCAGTAAGTATGGCTGTGGTGTCTACTGGACTCGCTCACGCTCAGCAATTACCATGCTGGGGTGCAGCGCACAGATTCTACTGGTGATGCCATACCGCACAAAAGTTGTGTTGGGCTACAGCCTCATCAAGCATATTGAGGATTGCAGCAATGCAGGGCTGCCGGACATGCTACTCTACCTACGCAACAAGTGGAAAGGCAACACTTACTTTCATTTATTCTTCCTCAAGAGCCCTCACTCCCAAGTTCCAAATGTGCTCTTGCAGCTTCCATGCCTCAACTCTGTCATGAGCCTGCCCCAGCTACAATTATTCAATGGGAGGTTTAGGCTCAGGCAGTGGCAGAGTGCAGCAGACTAGGGGAATAGAATGCAAGCCATAGTTTGTTGATGACTTCTTGGATTTGTGATCAGCGTGATGACATCATCCCTAACGTGGTGATACACAATCATGCCTGCCTGAACAGGCGTATGCCGGACTGCCTATGAACATTTACCAGCCAGTCACCATGCAATGTATGTTATTCTTTTTATTTTGAATTGAACAACTAATATTGAGACCATCACCTGCTGGTTCGAAAATTGTAGCCCCGGCCCTGTGAAAGCCGTGCAGGTGCTGAGCACCTGAAAGCACCTGCTCAAATTAAGCACTGAATGTGTGCACCCAAAACCTCGAAGGAGAAAAAAAATGCAGAATGACAGATATAAAAAACCTTCTGGCATAAATTGGTACATTCTTACTGTGAAACTTTGCAGGTTCACCAACACCTTTGAAGGTACGACGCATATCTCTGCTTTGTTAGAGCATGGTTTATACAAAGCACAATCATGTGGCAGAATCTGATACTCACTTGTAATCAATTCCTATGAGTTGGATAAGTCAGAAATAGGGCTAAAAATACTTTATAATTGCCTGTTTGAAACTGGTTAACCCGAGGAATGAGCTTTATTTACCTCGCAGGTAAAGGCGTTGGAATGTGGTACTTGTGGTCATACAATGTGAAATGATTATTGCTTCTTTGTCCTCCAAAACCACAAAGAGTTGTATAATTATTGGCTTAGTGTCATTTCTTACAATGCATATGCATATTACAAACACTGGCCTTGCAGAACACGCATTTATTCAACTCGGGTGCGAAACATTTTGTTTTTACTGTTAGCTTGGCAGGTTATGAAAAGAAGAAAAGAAAGGTCTGTGACTATGTAAAAACCACACAGAGCAAACATAGCAGAGGTGTATTGTGAGCTCAGCTATTTCTTGCCATCCTCTGCGGGCTTATTTACAAGCCACTTGCTCCTTGCTTTTCCCACGTTAAAAGTGACGCACAACGGCGGAGTAAGGGTGTTGTAAATAAGACGCCTGCTCTCTGGGCTCGGGAACCCATTTTGAAACGCAGTTCTCCTCGCGTGCTGCCCCTCTCGCTCGAAGATTGAGGATCCAAAGACATAATTTGTAATCCTGAAAGCACAGTAAATCCTTCTCTAACACTTTCAGCATTTTTGGAATCAGAAAAGCAATAATGGAAACAACCATGCCAAAAATAGATGTATTTCATTTTATGCAGCGGCGATTATACAGCTCCGCACTCAGTAATCTCCTGGGGGAATTACATTAGATCCATACTGGAAGATATGCATTGCCCTCGCTGAAAAGCTCAAATGAGGGGCAGTTAAAATTTACATCATTATTTTCCCCAACGGGAGGGCCATCACAGGCAGGTGCACTGCCTGTAACAGTTAAGGCTGTGCTCGGCTGCCCATGGAATGCAGGACATTGATTTAAACATTAAAAATGGCAGCCGCAACATTCGATAATTAAAAATGTCACGGGAAATGGGAGACATATTTCAGATGTGGCAACAATGTTTTTAACCACCAGTTTAGCAGTCAATGCTAGAGAGAAATACACATACATATCCTCCGTTTTATGTAAAATATGATCATCTTTAAGTGGGACAATTTGAAGAAATATAACATGTAAACAAATCAGTTAATTCTAAACCCTCCAATTGAAACAGGTTGCTTGTTGCCCGGTAAACCTGTTTTTAGGTCAAACTTACCAAACAGTGCAAGATAGCTGATTGTAAAAGAAGTATTGTGGGTTTGCCGAGGACTTAGAGGGGCTTACAGCACATCCATTGCTTACCACTGGTTGAGTGTATAGTTATAGTTGCTCTCATTCGCTTCCTTCTTGTTGGATGCCTTTCTTTTTAACAGCTTGTCCATCTTGTATGTGTCTCTCCCTTGGAGAATAGTTGCTTTATAGTTTCTCTAATTGGCTGGCTTATGTAACTGGCTGGCCCCTCTGCTTTCAAAATGGTGCTTTCACACTACTTATTTTTTTTATTTTTTATTTATGAATCCATCTTGGTGTAGTCATTAAAAAAATAAGAATAGCAGCCCTAGAATTTTGTAACCGCCATCCACAATGATACATACAGAAGCCTGCAAAATGACTAGGCTACGTTGTTGCAACTTTTTGTTTCTCTTTTTAACTTTCGGCCATGCTGTACAGCATCTCCAAAAGGCATTGGCAAAGTCAAAAGATACCAAAGGCTTGACCTATTGGTTTCCTCAGTGATTGTTATTCTCTTATGTTTGTGTGTTCCACAGATACTCTCTCAGTGTCGTGTGCCTTCTCTTACTTCATTTATCTCTGTCCACCTCCCTCATTTTATTTTCTTCTAGCACACCCTTCTGCCAACACTTAGTCTGTTTGCACTCCTTTTCTTTACACCTGCACATTTTTATTAGGCTATATACCTCTGTCCCTTAACTCCCATACCTGAATATCTTACTGTCTTAAAAGCTCTTACTACTTACTACTTTTTTGTTACCCTTATTCATCTTTATTTCTCTCTACTTTTGCTCTCACTATTTCGGCCTATCTACCATTTGCATGGACCACCCCTTACTCTATTTTGATCTTTCAATGTAGAGTAGTGGTGATATGACAGTAAATTCAAAAGGATCTAGGAAGGGGCCTCATACACCTTGACATCGCTGACATTGTCTCGTGAACAGACATGGCATGACCTTCAAGCCTCGTGCAAAAGTGCTCAAGAAATGTGAAAGATGATGTATCAAAGAACACAAAGAAAACTGGACCGCACACAGCAAAATCAAGCTATAGAATTGTGGCTCACCATATTGCACCATGATGTTTCTCAAAATGGACTATTTCGAAGGTAAACGCAACAAGTCAAACATGAATACAGTCAATAGATAAACAAAACTTATAGGATTTGAAGACTTGTAAGCATTTGGGGCAGATTTACATCTGGCTTGTTAGTTAAACAATTGTCACTTGGGTGTATGTATGTATGTATGTGTTGGGTTTTGTAGAGCATGAACCCAGATTAAGATTAGTTGCAGAACAGGTGACATGGCCTCCCAAAAGATACATTAATTGGGAGAAGGTGAAGGCTAAGCTGTCAGATCAGGGCTGCTTGTGCGATCTATTGTTAATGACAATATAACTCTAAAAGGGGTAATCACGGAAAATATCAAATCAGTAATAGTTTTGATGATCTCACAAATTGTAAACACTATGCAGGTTCTACATATACATGTGATTCTCTATATATGACCAAGAACCCACATATTGAATCCAATCTGTAAGCCTGGGTGAGACAGAATTTTTTCCTTTTTCATTTGTACTCGTATAGTCTTTACTTTGAAGGTGAAAGGTGTGGCAGAATGAAGGATGCTTAATTATGGAGATTATGAGGGCATCATCCATCATTTCTATGTGACTGACCAATACTTTCCATCAAAAAGAGAAAGTTTTTATGACCACTGTAAGAAATTAAGTTGTTGGTTGACTGGGGTATGAATCCTGGTCAAGCAGCAACCACAATCCTTGTATGGGGCAGCACAAGGTCACCCCCCTGGTATCTTGGGACAGAGCAGTCAGGCTTAACTTAGAGGCAATAAGTAAAGTACTTGTGCGGCACTTCACACAGTAAAACAGTGAAAACCCCACACAAAAAGGATCCCACATGAGGTTAGAAAAACAGATCTTAATTTAATAAATTTAACAAGATCAAAATAATATAATTAAATGAGTAGATCCAGAGATAATGAATCTTAAAGTTTTTGAAGAAATTGGAGCTGAAAGGCGTAAAATCCGGGCCGACCGTGATGGAGTGCGGGTCAGCTACAGGGACTTAGGTCAGCTACAGGGACCCAGTTAGGCCCTCTGAGCAAAAGTACCCTTTTCTATCCTGGTCAGTGCTTTAAATGGGCCGTACTCCCTGGTACTGAGTACCAGCACTTTATTTTCAGTGGGAGAGTACCTGTACTTCTCAATACAAATAAAATACTTTTAATTGGAGAATCCGTGCACTTCTCGCAAATGAGCAGGTACTCTGTTACAGAGTACCTGCACTTCTGATTTTCCATTTCAAGCACAGATCTTGGTTTGTGTAGCATTGCATGGATCTGTGTCAAACATGTGTTGCACAGCCAAGGTTAGATGTTGGTTCTAAAGAGCTGCGACACTGCGATGCGGAGTTCAGCATCATCGTTAAGATTGCCAATGACATGAGATGTGAGGGCCTGTGCTGGTGAAGCACTGACCCGCACTCTGAACCACTAGATTTTAAATAAAATATATGTGGGTGCAGTGGTTCCAATGCTTTGTAGTTCAGTGACCTTCAGTGTGTTTATAATTGTCGGTCACTTCTGTTTTGCCTGAAAATGTCTGTGCATTTCTTTGTGTTTTCCTTGGTTTTTAACACTTGTGCTTGGATTTGCCCAGTGGGGATTAATCTCTTAAAACCAGGATATAAATAAAATCTCCTTATTGTTTAACTAGACAATTCCTGGACGTTGTGGTTCTCCCAGTAATGTCATATTCATAGATTACTCTTTAGGGACCTCTCTTCCCTTACCTACCTAGTGCCTTAATACCAGCAAAAAACGAGGTCAGAAAAATTGAGAATAAAGACAAAAAATTGGTGGGAAGACCACCCTAAGGCTGACAGGTCCAACAACTACTTAACATAGAAGTGTAGAATAGTAAATAGAGCCCCATAGCTGTTCTTTTTGATATTAAAAATATATCAAAAGGTAGAGTGTTGTAACATATGAGATTGGCGCAGGGCAAACGTCTAGTGAAAAGATGAATGCAAAGTAATGTTTAGTAATACCATTTTAGTAATGTTTGACTCAGGAGCCGTGATTAATAACACATTTGGACTAGGCCAGCACGTGGCACTTGGAACCCTTTTTATTTCGTTTTTTTCTTGCTCAGTAAGTGCACATGCTTTGAAAGATTTTGCAAAAGATTGTACACGTCTTTACAATAACTACATATGGTATAACAGTGTATAGCTTTTTCATGTTTAGGCTTTGCATATGTAGTAAATGTACAACTCTTCACACATCTCCAGATGAATAGGTTGTTCACTAATTATTAGATTGCATTCTATTTGTGCTGTAGAATTGAGACCACCATCTTCAACCCGAACTAGTATTTACAGATGGTGCACCTTGATTCTTCCCAACATTGTTTCTCTTAACTACACATTAACCATTCACTAAAGGATTCTATGACCATACATGTGTCTTTTATGATTTCATTTTAGCCTCCAAAGCAGTATACTACTAAATATTCCTTCATTACACAACTGACACTATGGTAACAGCTTGAAAGATACTGAGCTTATTCATATCTGGCTTGATAAAATCTCCAGGATCACCTCTCTTCAGCAGTCATCATCACCTGTCAGGTGTACAATATACTGGATCCATTGCCTATAGATCTTCAGTCATCCCTATTCCAGTTCAGGTGATCAATGTCTGCATGTGACCCTACTGATGGTATTTGAGATGTCAACTGTGAAGTCATGAATAACCTAGTTGGCCTTCAGTGATTTCTTGTATGAGGTCATCATGAAGCTGTCATATATATGGTGATGATCAATGCATGTTAGGGCATGGGTTATAGTTTTTACAGCATACCATAACTGGCGAATTTCACAGTTTTTCCCTTTGGGTTCTGAACATAACCTTACTTTCAGTGTATTTTCAAGCGACTTTCTGAGGTTTAATTAAATGCACATTTGTTAATGACATTTTGCCTTCAATAAAAAAGAACTCAAAAATTGCTTTGTGTATGCAAGGCATGGGTGAGATGAAGAATATATGTGTTCTGATGTAAAATATTTCCTTATTCATTCCAATGCAGGTGGAGCCAAATCTCCAAGCTGCCAATAAAACAAGGTTAGAGTATTTATTCAGGTGAACTGATGGAAGATTTGACGGACAATGTCTCAAGCCAACAGCTGAAGGCTTCGGAGACAAAGAGAGCAGTCATTTACACCATGAATGGTGCAAGCTCCATTACAAAGCTTAAAAAGGGAGCAAGGAAGCATGTTACACTAAATATGTGGCTGACGTTTACTTTTACGTATTGCGGATCTTGGGGCAAATATATTTAGCATTTTTAATCACAGCCCAGGAATCTACAGCCTACTGCTCTGTGGGATGCTGCACAACCTTTCTATTGAAAAATCAAATTATCTCTAAGTACAACCTAAAAGTTAAATATTGTCTTTTTAGGTGAGTTCTTTACCTTTTTTCATCAGTGGTCAGCTGATTTCTGGATACTAATCACAAATAAAGCTCACTACTTAGAATGTAAACAGGAACGCTGTTCATTCAACATGAATTTGTTAATCAATGAATAAAGGAACCCATCCATTTCCTTTTAACAGAAACGATTCAATAAATCATGTGGGGTCACCTTTTAGTAGCATTTTTCCAATTGTCTAACGAAAAAGGAAACACACGAGTATGAAATATCTTCAAACTTGTATAAAAGCCGAAATAGGAGCAACAGTGCTTGTAATTTCCCATCATGCCTTTCTCCTTTTCTGAAGGGGATAATCAGTAAGTAGATCTGCAGGGCTTCCATTAATCATTGTCAGTTGTGGATGAACTGCAGTTCTGATTGGCTGCCCAGGACCAGCCAGCCAGTAAAGGAGAAATCTACTGGAAGCATTTTTTTTTACCTCTCTGTGCAATAAATAATCTGGAAATACTGAAAAGGCAAATTGAAAATCTGCACATGTAAAATTACAGAAAGAGCAGCACTAAATTCGTCTCTTTGGGCCTGTGCTTTCGTACTGGCAGCCATGTTAAATGCAAACAGTAGTAAAGGAAGAAACTGCTGTGGATGGTGCAATAAGACGTTGGTTTCTTCGGTAAACGCTATTGCACTAAAAAGCAAGCTGAAGCAAACCATACACCTCTTACCTGTACAGCCGATAAAGGACAATGTTCATTCAGTCATGTAAATAACTCAAGAAAGTATGAATTGTTGCAATTTGCTGAGTAGGTACTCACTTTCTCTGATCATAATCAATTTACATTAATTCATTTTGTTATGATATAATTTTATAAGATTTTCAGATTGTCACCATACAAAACGCTTTCAACTATCAACCCTCTTCCACTCCTTTATCGCACAATAGGAAATGTACAAGTATACATTATTTAATTTATAGAGGATTACCATCACAAACTAACTGCTGCCTGGTAAAATATCACTTCATTCAACTGGTCTTCTTTCCGCTTCCCATGCAATCTGGAATTCTCCTCAAACGATGTCAGTCCTCCTATAATCTTGCCACTGTGACCCAATCTTGGAGTGTTTTTTTGCACAGCTTTTAAATTAATGAATCTGCAATTCAAGGAGCTTCAGATGGTCTAGCGCCTCAAACGTTGCTCCCTGGCAATTAATCTCTTAACTACCAAGAGCCCCCCCATGTAGAGGAGGGCCAGCTTATATGTATTGGAAACAAAGGGCCATATGTATCAAGCAAATTTGCATTTGCAAACGCCAAAATTCGCAGAATTTCGGCATTTGCGAATGCGAATTTGCTAAATGGTATGTATGAAGGAAAATCATGTGCAAAATAAGGAATCACAAATTTTGCGATTCCTTGAATGCAATGTATGAAGCAAAAAATTGCAAATTGTCCTTAAGGAATCGCAAATTACCACCAACTTCTAGTTGGTGGTAAGTTGCGAATTCCTTGAAAAATGCAAATTTTTGCATTTTTCAAAGTGCCATGTGACGCACATACATGCTCTTAGGGCATGTATGTGCGCCACATGTGCACCCATGCATGTTTCAGGGGTGCAACAGGGTGTCCTTTGGACACCCCTGCACCCTTGATATTATTCTCAATTTGCGATTCTCAAATTGCGAATCCCAAATTGAGAATACCTTCCCATTCATTCCTATGGGCCTCCAGGCCCATAGTAATGAATGTGAAATTATTCCTTAATTGCAATTCGCAATTTGCTAATCTCAATTAAGGAATTTTAAGAAATCGCAAACAAAATGCGATTTTGTACATACATACCTATTTGCGATTCTCAAATAGCGATTACTTAAAAATCGCTATTTGAGAATCGCAAATCAGGTTGATGAAACAGGGAGGAGAACTGACCCAACACTTGGCGACAGTCACTCTGCTGTTCTGGGGCTCAGGGTGGGCGAGAGGACCACACCATCCACTGACCCATCTTGCTCCTTAACTGCCAGGAGGTCAGGGAGAGGATAACTATCCTCTTCCATTCCTGCATCTGTAGCCATGAGCATGGTTACTTCAGACCTCTCAAAGTGTGGTTTGAGGCGGTTCACATGCAAGACTCTCAGGGGCTGCCTGGGAGTCTTCAGGTTAACCAGGTAGGTTACCTCACTCTTCCTTTCCACCACCTCATATGGCCCAGTCCACTTGTCTTGGAGCGCGCAGGGCTCCACTGGCGCCATCACCCACACTCTCTGCCCAGGTTGAAATTCGACCAGAGTGGTATTCTGGTCGTACCACCTTTTCATTTCTTCCTGGCTTGCTTCCAGGTTCGCCTGAGCGAGCTTCCTGAAGCGTTGTGTCTGGTTGCGGATGGCCAGCACATAGCTGAACACATCTTGGGGAGTTTTCCCACTGGACTTTTCCCAACCCTCCTTCACCAGTGAGAGAGGTCCTCTAACGGGGTGGCCATACAGGAGTTCAAAGGGACTGAACCCTAAGGACTTCTGAGGCACCTCCCGGTAGGCAAACAACAGGCATGGTAACAAGACGTCCCACTTCCGTCTCATGGACTCTGCTAGGCCCCTAATCATACCTTTTAGGGTCCGGTTGAACCTTTCAACCAACCCATTTCCTTGAGGGTGGTAAGGAGTGGTGAACTTATAAGGTACCCCACACTCCTCCCACAGAGACTTCATGTACCTAGAGATGAAGTTGGTACCCCGGTCGGAGACCACCTCTCTGGGGAACCCCACGCGGGAAAAGATCCCCATCAATGCACGGCCCACCACGGGTGCTGTGATTGTCCTGAGAGGGACTGCTTCCAGGTACCGGGTGGCATGGTCCACCAAGACCAGGATGAACCTGTTGCCTAAGGCTGTCTTGGGGTCCAGGGGCCCTACTATGTCTATTCCCACCAACTCGAAAGGGGTGCTCTCCACTGGGAAGGGTTGAAGGGGGGCCTTCAACTTCATTCCAGTCTTGCCACTGGCTTGACAGGTTTGGCAAGATCTGCAAAAGGAACCAACGTGCTTTCTCATCTGGGGCCAGTGGAAGTGGGTGACAAGCCGGTTCAGGGTCTTGTCTTGCCCCAGATGTCCTGCAAGAGGCACATCATGAGCCAGACCCATTAGGTAGTTTCTGAAGCGCTCGGGTACCACCAGCACATGGGCTGCACCGGGCTCAGCAAACTTAGGCTCGCTATATAGTAGGTCATCTTCCCAGTAGATAAAGTGGTCTCTGACGGCTCCACCTGCTGCCTGATCTACAGCCTGTTGCCGCAGACCAAGGAGGGAAGGGCATTCCTTCTGCGCCTGGCAGAACTCCTCCCTGGAGGGACCACCTTCTTGCTGCCAGTGGGTCAGCTCAGGTAGGTCTCCCAGTTCGGCCACCTGTTCCCCTGTAGGTTCCAGGGCATCCCCCTCAGGTTCAGCTCCTTCCTGGACCGTGGTAACTGCTGGGGCGGGTTCCCCGCGCCCCTTGCCTCTTCCTCTCCTGGCAGGTCTCTGGGCCACTGTTTCAGGCTCCAGTTCTGCTGAGTCACCCTTACTTGCTGCCATAGCACGCGTGGTCACGCAGATCCATGCAGGCAGACCCAACATCTCCAAGTGAGTTCTGTGTTCTACATCCTTCCATGGAGAACTCTCCAGGTCGTTTCCTAACAGACAGTCTACAGGCAAGGCATCACTGACAACTACCTCCAAAAGATCAGAGACTCCTCCCCATGCAAAGGGAACCTTCGCCAGCTTGCAGAGGCGCACTGAGCTGTCAGCTGCTACTACAGGGCGGAGTACACCAGGGATGATTTGCTCTTCAGACACCCACTGACTCCTCACAGATGTCACGCTGGCTCCTGTGTCTCTCAGAGCCTCAACCTCCCTCCCATTGATGGTCACCTTCTGCCCATATTTTTTAGTGTTAGAGGGCAGTAAGGTTTCCTGGACCATCTCTTGGTCTCCTAAAGAGACAAGGGTCATAACTGCTAGCTCCCCCCAGTCACTAGAAACCAAATCCCCACCCAAAGCTACACTAGCTAACGCTGGGGCGGGAGCACCAGTAGGTGCGGGCTTCTTCTTGGGACATTTCGGAGCAATGTGGCCCACCTCATTGCAGTGATAGCAGGTAGGGGGGCCTTGGTTATCTCTTCTGTCTCTATTGTCCCGCCTGCCCTTAGAGGGCCATGGCTGTTTAGGCTTTGGGGGTTGGGATTCCTTTCCCTGGGAACTATTTTGGGGCCCTTGTGAGAACTCCTTTTGGTTACCCTTGTCCCCCCCACTCTTCTGCTGGGGACCCTGCCCACCTTTGGCTGTGGTACCCACAATTCCTCTGTGGACCCTGGTACTGGTCCAGCGGTCCCCCTCCTTAGCAAGCACTATGGGGTCTGTCAGCTTGCTGTCTAAAAGATGCTGGCGCAGCTCTGGAACAAGTGCTCCCAACTGATTAAATGCAACAACCCCTTAAAATCAGTTACTTTACTGCCCTTCATCCAACCATCCAGTGCACGTGAATACACATTCACACATTCCATCCAAGTCTCAGACTCTTTCTTCTTGGAGTTTCTAAACTGCAGTCTATACTGCTCTGGAGTAAGGCCATACCTGAGGCATAAGGCCTCCTTCATATTGGGGTAGGTCATGGCACCTGCCATCTCTAAGGGCTCTAGAGCACTCCTCCCAGAAGCCTCAAAATGTTTCCACAGGCCCGCCCCCCAATACTGATCAGGCATACCATTCATCTTCAATGCAATTTCATACGAAGTGAAGCAAGCATAAATATCCTCACTCCTATGGTAATTCTGGACCAGGTCTTTGGGAATATATACTTTACCCCCATGCACTGGCTGCGCGCTGCCACCATTTGAACTGGCATCCACCTCCTTGGCTTTCAGACCCAGTTCTTTCATGCTCAACTCATGAGCCAAAAGCAATTTCTTTTCCTCTAGGGCACGGGCCTCTTTCTTGTCTTCCGCTGCCCTTTCTTTCTCCAACTCCGATTGCCTCAGTTTCATTTTCATGACTTCCAAGTCATATTCTCTCACTCTCTGATTCTCTAGTAACTCTTCTGGGGTGAGGCCCCTACCGGAGTGGTTACTGCCAGCTCCTGAGCCTAATCTGCCCACTGGCAGATCTATGACTTGAAAACCATTGTCTCCATTCACATCATTTCCCTCTTGTGCCTCCCAATGGGCCTTCAAGATTCTCTGCAGCTCCTCCTTTCTGTAGGCGCTCTTTATGGGGCACTCAAACTCAAGGCAGAATTTCCTAAGTTGCTCAACTTTGTATAAATACAAATCTCCAATGGCAAACTCCAATTCTCCTTCTGCCTCTTTACTGGGTGCCTTCCCATTCAAAGACATGATGCTTTTCGAAGAGTTACTCAAAAACAGAAAAAAATCAAAAACCAATAGTATGCGGTGGCGTAGTGGTCTGCACTCACTAGTGATGTACACCAATTACTGTGGGTCAAGTGCAAATACAAGTTCAAATCCCACCGCCTGACCACCAATGTTAGAACTGGGGGTCTCTAGTTGGCAGAGGTAGGTACCACTGTCCAAATAGGGACCCTTGCTTCTAGTCAGGGCAAGGAGATAACCCTCTGAGATAACCCCTGCTCACCCTCTAGGTAGCTTGGCCTGAGCAGTCTAGGCTAACCAGAGGCAATGCGTAAAGTATTTGTACCAAAACTCACAGTAACACAGTGAAAACACCACAAACTGATTCAACAACAGTTTAGGAAAATAAAGATATTTATTCTAAACTACACAAGACCAAAACGACAAAAATCCAACATACACAGTTCAAGGATATGGTTTCAAAAGAGTTCTTAAGGTTGTAATCAAAGTTCTTTAAGTTGCGATAAAATAATCCACAGATGTGTGAAAAGTTCACAGTTGCGTCACGTTTACTCACAGTACCTTTTAGTTGCAACAAAGTTCCAAAAGCAGAAGCTGGTGCGGTGGAAAACAAGCGATGCGTTGCTCCTGAGACCCTGGGGAGGCGATGCGACAGCCCCGCTGCAGCAGCGGGCGTGTTGCGACGAATCAGATCTGGAGAAGTGTGGCTCAATGCTTAGAGCGGCAGACCTTGATGCAGAACGCTGGCCAGGGACCAGGGTTCGATTCCCGCCTCGGTGGGTTCGGGCTTAAATTCCTCTGACCGGATATTCTCGCCTCAGTGCCGATTCTAAGCATGGGTCCCACGCTGCAACTCTGGGCAATAGCTTGCTTAGTCTCCACAAAGGCCCCCTGATACACAAGGGATGCCTAGTTTCACCATGGGATGCCCAGGAGTGTACACCCCACAAGGAAAAGCCAGGAGGGTTTCCCTTGTGGTAGGAGTACAAGCGCCGGGATGCCTCCGGGTCACTGTTCGCGCTATACAAATACGCCACATTTACATTTACATCTTGTATGGATTCCGGTGCGTAGGTTACCTAGGAAGTTTGTTCTCGCAAAGGCACGATGCGACGATCTCGTAGGTGCTGCGACGATCTCCCGGGCGACGATGCGCGGTCCAGCGGTGATCCTTTCTCTCGCAGCTCCTCGATGCGATGGTTCTGCGACGATGCTCGCAGCGACGTGATGCGGTCCGCAAGCAAGCGGTGCGGCGATCTCACCCAGCGACGACAGGCTCTGCGACGACACTCGCAGCGATGTTCGACTTTCCCGCTCCGGTCTGGTGCGTCCCGCAAACGAAGGATGCGACGGCTCTGGCAGCGGCGTCAGGCGCTGCGACGATCTCGACCTTCGTAGCGGCGGGAAACTTCTCGCACTGTCGGGGATGCGCTCGGCAAGCGAGCGATGCAACACTTTTCAATTGCAAAAGTCTCTCAAGCTTAGTTTCAAGCTTCCCAGCACAGGTACAACTTCCAGAGGCCCCACAACTAGATCAAGCACTCTAGGAAGGACAGAACTCTCTCAGCAGAGTTCAGGGAAGCTGGGGGGTGAAGTCCTTTTGTTCCTGGGACTTCAGAACAGGGAGCCAGCTCTTCTCAGGCCCTTGGAGATTCCTTCAAGACAGGGGACACAGCACACAGCAAAGTTCTTCCCCTCTCCTTGGCAGCAAAGCAACAGCAGGTCAGTCCAGCAGAGCAACAGCAGGACAGTCTTCCTTCTTCAGTTTCAGCTTTCTCCTTGGCAGAGGTTCCTTCTTGATTCCAGGATGATCTAATTTTCTGTTGTCAGGGGTCCTGTACTTATAACCCTAAAGTCTTTGTTCTCTCTGTGCATGTGGGCCCTGAGCCCGGTCTGAACCAGTTCTGGGTGGATCCTGAGCACTTTGTTTTGCTGGTTGCATCTTTCCTTTCAGAGTGAGGGGCAGGGTCCTCAGCCGCCCAGCAGGAGGTGGAGCCAGCATTGTGGCAGGCAGGCACAGCCCTATTCAGGCCCAGGTGCTAACTCCTCCCACCACTCAGGTTGCAATTGCATTCATTCAGCCTAGTGCTGACTCATCCAGCCTCCTGGGGAATCCCCTGCCCCTGTCACTCACAAACCAGACAGTCAATACACAAACAGGCCCAGGCACACAGAAGGGTCAGACAAGAGAACAGCAACTTTCTAAAAGTGCTGTTCTCAAGCACAGGATTTAAAAACCACCTTTCCTAAAAGATGTGTTATTAAATTCTGAGTTCAGGGATACTAGATACTTATGTCCTATCTTGTTCCTTTGGGAAGGAATGCTGTTAACCACTGTAGCCAGCATCCCCCATGTTAACCTATGGAGCAAGATAGCCTTACAATAGTGAAAAACGAAAATGGCTGTAATTCACTACCAGAGCATGTCACCTGCACAAGTACATGCCCTACCTTTCACATACACTGCACCCTGTCCATAGGGGTGACTGATGTGCACAAAAAGGGAAGGGTTAGGCCTGGTCAGTGGGGACACTGACCAGGAGGACATGGCAGTTTCTAAACTGCCCATAGGCACTGCAGTGAGACACCATTTTAGAGCTACTCATGTGGGAGGCACAATCAGTGCTGCAGGCCCACTAGTAGCATTTGTCATCACCAGCCCTGGCACACCCAGTGCACTTTACTACGGACTTCATGGTGATACAAATATGCCAAACATGTATATCCAATCATGATAACACTTTACATAGGGAGCACTTACACTCTGGCACTGATCAGCAGTGGCAGAGTGTCCAAAGCATCGAAACCAGCAAAAACGAAATCCAGCACAGCATCAAAAATACAGGAGGTAGAGGCAAAAAGATAGGGGTAATCACGCCAAAGATGCCAGGTCTAACATAGATGGTATGTAATATACATATTTGTATTATTCTGAAATGTGTGGCAATGGCAATGACCCCGTGAGCCATCCTTGCATCTAGTCAGTCTTTATTTGACACATCCTCAAGAAATGTTTCCATGCAGTACAAAGTGTATTAAAATTTATGATGGGTTATAACTGCTTTTACTCTACAATAGTCATCATCCACGAGGCTTTAGGGATAACCTACCGGTGGGACAATTCTTAAGAATACGGCCCAACAGCTCCAGAAGAGCTGATTATTGTAGGGAATCAGAAGACTTAACTTTCCGATTATTGGACAGAGGATACCCACGACGACTCGTGAAGAGAGCACAGAAACGATCTTGGTACAGCCCACGGGAAGAACTCCTCACGACACATGAAAGAGATGACAAAACAGTGGAGAGGATGATCTGCGTCACGACATATAGCACGCAAAGTAGCGCTATACGCAAAATCATCAATAAACATTGGGGATTGATTGCCGACGACATTGACCAGTGTGAGCTACCCATGCATTCTTTAAAAAAATCAAAGAGTATTAGAGACCATGTAGTCTCTTCCTTTCTTGACACTCCTGCACCACCGACTCTACAGACCATGCTGAATTTGCCTGTGACTATGGGACACTATAAATGTGGAAATTGCAAGGCTTGCCATACATGCAACCAAACCAAACAGTTCAGTTATAGACACCACATTGTAGACCTTAAAACGTTCACTAACTGTAATTCCAGCTGTGTCATCTACTGTATCACCTGTCCGTGTGGCCTAGCCTATATTGGCCAAACTCAACAGAAGGTTAAAGCACGTATTTTGCAACATCAGAGCAGAATACGTTGTGAGGTCCAAGGAGTGTCCTTAGTAGAACATTGGCAGAGGGCAAGTCATGGAATAGATGATCTCAAGTGGGTGGTCTTGGAAAGAGTAACCCTGGGCCCTAGGGGTGGTAACATATGTTCAATCCTAAATCTACGTGAAAGCAAATGGATGACCCGTCTTGATACTATTTGTAATGGACTTAATGAACAGGATGCTAGTTACGCTCAATTAGCATGCCTTCATTGATATGTGTTGGCTAGATTATTATTCAATGTCTGGTATACACTGTGATTACAATTTACTTTGAAGTTTGCCCTGTCTTCCGTTTTTTCTCCCACTCACAGGTCAATCACAGATGAACTAATAATATACCTGTACAATGTACTTTTTTTTTCTAACCGTTACTTCGAGTGCCTGACATTGTACTGTAATGTGATTAACATGTGGTCTGTAACACACTCGCCTATCACTAGTCGATCTTAGTGATACAACCAACATAGTTTCTGGCCCTTAATATCTACCTATTTGGCTCACAGTAATATATTCTTCCATTCTGATATTCCCAATTGTCATTATTGTGTTTGTGACGGCCTCGTCAAGACGTGTTCGCCCATCAAGACTTTCCTCTATGGCCCCTTGATCACTGACGTTACCATAGTAACCTGAAGCGCTGGCATCTAGCTGCTGTATGCACACGCGCTGATGACGCATGTTCGCCACTATTTTAGAAGCCGTTACCCGCCCCGTGCTCACTCCCATTCACTGGAGCACCCGAGTGTACAGCGCACGCTATTTCCGTGTTAAGTTGAACACGGTGTTCCCTTTCGCCCACTGACCCGTTTTGTATCTAAATAGAAGATGTTTTAAGAATTAAGGAAATGGTGTTTTCCACTTTCCATTTAGATTGATTCACTGAGTTGATCTGTTCAATTGAGAATAATCGTATGATTCATCGAAGCGCCTGTTTAAGACACAGTTAAACCAGGGATTTATTTTTGAATCTACCCTGAGCGCATATCACGGTGCGGGATCAATATCGAGCTTTCAATCCATAGTGATTGTACATATAGTTCAGGAGCGGCCGATTGAAAAATGACTATAATGATGTGGCAATTGAATTATGGTAGAATATAGATGCCCCAACAAGCCTTTGCCGGACATTTTAGTCACAGTGCATTATTATTAGCAGCACGCGGCTATCTCCTACACGTGTCCCTATCGAATCCAATATACGATGAAAAGGTGAATCTGTACATTTCTCTGTTTTGGTGTCCCCTTACGTATAAGGTTTGTTTCTAACGTCCTTATGTGAAGTTGGGTCTGACGACCGTCCTTTCTGGTTTTACAATTTTTTTTAAAATACTGCCACAATCTGTAGTCCCCTTGTCATTTGATAGGTGACTTTTTTAACCCGGCTGGGTTGTACTGATGTTAATGTGTGCATATATCAAAGTTTATGGCTATTTCATAGGTGGGAACATTTTGATGCAAGCCCATTTCTCTTATTTACCTCATGTTCATAGGTTGTTGCTCTCTCGATGCCAGGATCCCATGGGCCCAGATCCATTAACTTATTCATGCCACAAGATTGAGAGTGGCAGTTTTTGGTAAATATTTGTTTGGATTCATGTCACCTTTTATGTATAGTAGTGTCCGTCCCCTAGCTCACAGAGATGTTTTTTACTCATAGGTGCCCTTCCCCTACTCCCCCACCTCACCAGTCCTGATGAAGAGCCCGCAGTAAGGTGCAAGTGGACCTACACCAACAGGGGTCAAAACGTCGACTTACCTCTTACCTGTCCTACCTGAATATAACAGAACATTCTTGACTGTTTTACACCATTGGGATAGGATTGAAACATTTATGTATAACAGTGCTTTATGGCAGAAACTATGTGCTCATGTGATGTCAACCTTGAAAATGTACTGATGTGACCACATGTGACTATCTTCTATCACTCTTAACCCTCACTGAGCACTTAACCCTCCCTTCACCCACGCTCCTTCTGGGCATGTAATATGTTTTGTACAAAGAATGCATAATACGTTTATGACCGAGGATGTGAATAATTAACATCACTCCATTGTCTTTGATTCTGTAATTTAATTTTGTGCTAATCAATTCTACAACTGGGACCCCTTTATATTTACCTCTCAACGACCCAGGTCCCAGTACCGTTGGGTGAACCCTTACTTTGTAAAGTTATTCACCAATGTCTGATAGATCAACAATATCTTCTTCAACTCCTATTATTTTCAGACTCTGCACAATTAACATTTCTCTTAGTCAGGAGTACAAACCTGGAACTGCTGAGGAGAACATAAATTATCAACACAAGCAGGACACCATGCACAGATCATAAACCAGTCATTGAGATTGGAAGAGAGAATACAAGAGAAGAAAGACTGCCCCGTCTGACCATTTTCCAGCCTAGAGTGCAAATTCAGATCAATTCTCTCCGGCTTCAATGATGATCACTTAGTGCCATTTTTCTCTTGTATCTTTTTCACATCAGTAAAACTAAAAAATAGCTTAAAGCAGCAATTCCACCCTCTAGGAACTGTGACCTGCTTAATTACAGAACATACAACAAAGACTTTGAGTGTAAGGTGCTAATTAGCACCGTTGGTGCATCACTTTTAAAAAGTGTCGTACCAGCAGTGCAAGGGGCTTGTAAATAAGACCAAAGCCTCCTGAACTCTTCCCAAGTCATTATCTTGTCAATAAATGAGGGCATTTATTAATCAAGTATAGTCAATATCAAGTAGCCTGAAATCAATAGTGGGGATTCATTTAATGTGATGGCTTTCTTAATGGATGGTTAAGCAATATTAGGACTACTCAAACCAACATGCTATGGTGGACCATTAACATGTGCAGGGCTGGAAGAATTTTCTACTTGACCTGGAAGGGGTTGTATTTGATTATGAAAATATTTTGCTAGATGAAAGCTATTGTAACTGTTTTTATACACATAGGGCCGGAGCCCACAAGCAGCTTCCATGTATTTTTAACAGGCGCTAAACACAGATACGACTGATACAGACTGACTGTGCTGCCTGCCTCAGGCGGAGCGCAGTTCAGAAAAGTAACTAGTGTATTGTTTGGGTGCCAAGCTCCAACATGAAGCAAACAGCAAAGGGAAATTATTGTACTGGACCTTCCTAGCTTCAATAATGATTCATAGAACAGTTATGGCTGGGGAAACTTTTACACCATTCTGCATGGTTTGGAATGTAATGTATAGAGGAAAAACATACAGGCGGCGAATGGTTGCCCATGTGTGTAATTTGAGAGCCCTCTTTAATAAGCGTATCTGTATCTGTAGAACATTATATTCACACATAGACAGCCCACGAATGCCAATGAGTTGAACAATGGAGTGGGTTAAGTTACATACAGACGGGGCAGCATTTGTTTTATCCCCTGTGGACTTACTGGAGTTAGGCAGAGCAGTTGACCTCAGCACATGCAGCAATGCACAAGTCTCCAACTCTATCGTTTCTGCACCTAGGATCCTGGACCTGGAGCACCAGGCTTTTCAGAATGGCCCAGAGTAGTATTCGCCCAGAGATACTGCTCCTGGCCTCTCATAATGACGACCTTAGTTATATAGCATTGGAATGGTACCAGAATATTGTTGCCAGAATATTGTGTGACATAAATAAGGTTTCCTAAAGAGAGTTTACAAAAATATCACCTCCACTGGAACTAATAATAGAAAATATTCATCCAATGTGGCAACAGTTATGCAAATGATATTTATAGAGAAATATTTTTTTTTCAAATGGTGGACACAGCTCTTTCATTTTCCACAGTCATGTGTGCAAATAACACACTGGCCTATTTTTAGCTGCTATATTTAGTTGTGCTTCAACAATAGTATCCACTAGAAGTTTCAAAATCCAAGGGATACTAAAACAGGACTGAAGAACGTTTCCCTTCTTACTTAAGGAAAAGGGTGACATCTCTTAAGGAGGTCACGTAAATAAAAAGGCCCACATATTGCATTGAATATTATGCCCTCATCAGTACATTAAGAATGATATTGTAAGACACGGCAGAATACTGCAAACTAATAAAAGAGCTAGGTCTCTGAACTAATGCCTGTATAGAATCATGGAACGTCCTTGTCTCTTACGGTAATCGAATAAGGAGTAGTTGGGTTTCACATTTAATGATAATAATAACAATAACAACAATAATAATAACACTAATAACAGCAACACCAATCACAATAATTACAACAATAATAATAATGCTGTAATTATTTTCTCATGCAAAAACAACAGTTGATGGACAGAATGCAGAACAATGTCATACATTCACCCCAGTACAGAGATCTGGGCCTAAATTCATAGTTTTTTTGCTCACCAACCCAGTTCAGACATGGCCATATGCAAATCAGCCTTGACCCTGTGCCTCATGGGAACAGTCCAGCCGGAACTGCCAAGCCATGTCTTCCCTGGACCGGAATCAAGCATCCTAGTACCGGTTTCTGGCTATCAGCCGTCATCAGCCAGGATAGCTTGACTCCAGTGTAGAGTTGCAAACTCTGCAGAACCCCTGAGGCGGCTGACGCTATGCATCTTTAAAGGACTGTACATCCCCCAAAGTCTATAGAGTGGTGGATGCGTAAGAGAACTGGGATACTAAATGGGCTCCCAGAACCAACCTTGCTGTGCCTGTTCTTCTCTGACGCCGAGAGCGGCGCCCCAGCCGCCGCAGGGCCGCCCGCTCAACCTGATCCCGTTTCCCGCCGCTTCCCGCCTGCGGCCCCGCCCCCTCGCCAGTCCATTGGTGGATGCGACCCCGCCTCCCAGCTGACCTGCCCTCCCGGCTCCCCTCTTAAGGGGACCACGCACGCACCTGGTTAGCGACCACAGCGCCTCTGGCCTGGTTGCCCCCTCGCTCCTCCGCGCTCCTGCTCCAGGGCACCATGCTGTGCCTGTTCTTCTCTGACGCCGAGAGCGGCGCCCCAGCTGCCGCAGGGCCGCCCGCTCAACCCGATCCCGTTTCCCGCCGCTTCCCGCCTGCGGCCCCACCCCCTCGCCAGTCCATTGGTGGACGCGACCCCGCCTCCCAGCTGACCCGCCCTCCCGGCTCCCCTCTTAAGGGGACCACGCACGCACCTGGTTAGCGACCACAGCGCCTCTGGCCTGGTTGCCCCCTCGCTCCTCCGCGCTCATGCTCCAGGACACCTAGCTGTGCCTGTTCTTCTCTGACGCCGAGAGCGGCGCCCCAGCCGCCGCAGGGTCGCCCGCTCAACCCGATCCCGTTTTCCGCCGCCTTCCGCCTGCGGCCCCGCCCCCTCGCCAGTCCATTGGTGGACGCGACCCCGCCTCCCAGCTGACCCGCCCTCCCGGCTCCCCTCTTAAGGGGACCCCGCACGCACCTGGTTAGCGACCACAGCGCCTCTGGCCTGGTTGCCCCCTCGCTCCTCCGCGCTCCTGCTCCAGGGCACCTTGCTGTGCCTGTTCTTCTCTGACGCCGAGAGTGGCGCCCCAGCCGCCGCAGGGCCGCCCGCTCAACCCGATCCCGTTTCCCGCCGCTTCCCGCCTGCGGCTTCGCCCCCTCGCCAGTCCATTGGTGGACGCGACCCCGCCTCCCAGCAGACCCGCCCTCCCGGCTCCCATCTTATGTCGCCCCCTCAGCGACCGCGCAGCGGACGCGCGCAGCGGGAGCCCCGACTGAGCGCCGAAGGTGCGCCAAAGGTAAACCCGTCTGCGCCCGTCCGTGCCTGTACCGCGCCCAGCGCCAGGACCCCTGGCCCCTGCAGACCCCAGCCAACTCGCCGGACGTACGACGCCGCCACCCTCAACGCACTCAACGCCGGCAGAGCCCCGGGCTGCTACCGAGCCACCCCGAGACACACCCACGGACCCTTCTGCTGCAACTCCTGCAAGTTCACCTGCCTCCGGACCGGCACTACACCTACACCAACCAAGACAAGCAACAGCAGCAGCCACCTGAAATGCATCCTGCTCAACACCCGCTCCGTCCACAGGCACGCCATCGAGATCTGGAACCTGCTCGACACCACAGCCCCAGACGTCGCCTTCTTCACGGAAACATGGATGAACGCCTCCTCAGCGCCTGACATCGCCATCGCCATCCCAGACGGCTACAAGATCATCCGAAGGGACCGCATCAACCACACCGGAGGAGGCATCGCCATCGTCCACAGGAACACCATCCGCATCACGACCAACACCGATGACACCCTCGCAACCGCCAAGCACCTGCACTTCCAAGTCCACATCAACCCCAAGACCACCCTCAGAGGCACCCTCATCTACAGACTCCCTGGACAACGCACACAATTCAGCGAAGACATCGCCGACTTCATCAGCCCACACGCCCTCTGCTCCGCTGACTACATCCTCCTAGGGGACCTCAACTTCCACCTGGAGAACAACAACGACCGCAACACCACCACCCTGCTGGACAACCTCGCCAACCTGGGACTCAAGCAACTGGTGACCACCCCCACCCACTACGCCGGACACATACTCGACCCCGTCTTCTCATCCAGCAAGGACATCGCCTTCAGCCACGCCACCGGACTCCACTGGACGGACCACAGCTGCGTCCACTTCAGCTTCGCAAGGACCACGATCCACCACCACCAGCAACAGGCTGCACGCAGGAACTGGAACAAGATCACAGCCGACCAGCTCGCGTCCTCCCTGAGCATGAACCCTCCCACCAGCACTACGAACCCTAGCCAGGCAGCCACCAACCTCACGAAGTGGATCAGCGACTGCGCAGACGAGCTCGCCCCCCTGAGGACCCCGCCCAGCAGACCCGGTAGCAAGAAAGCCCCATGGTTCACCGACGAACTCAAGAGCTCCAAGAAGAACTGCCGAGCCCTCGAGAGAACCTGGCGCAGAGACCCAACACCGGACAACATGACTGCCCTCAAGCTCGCCACCCGAAAACACCACCAACTCATCCGCGCCACCAAGAAAACTGCATTCAAGGAATGACTGGATAACAACGCCCACAACAGCAAGGAACTCTTCAACATCGTCAAAGAGCTCTCCAACCCCAACGCTGGAAACAACGACATCACCCCTTCGCAAGACCTCTGCAACTCCCTCGCCTCCTACTTCCACAACAAGATCGCGGACATACACAACAGCTTCAGCACTCAACCGACGATCACCACGACCGAACCACCGCCCCCCACCACCACCCTCCGCGCCTGGACTCCGATCAGCACCGAAGACACCGTCCGCACGATGAACTCCATCCACTCCGGATCTCCGACCGACCCCTGCCCTCACCACGTCTTCAACAAGGCCGACGCTATCATCGCACCCCACCTGCGGGACATCATCAACACCTCCTTCGACACTGCTACCTTCCTGGAGAGCTGGAAGCACGCCGAACTCAGCGCTCTACTCAAGAAGCCATCGGCTGACCCCACCGACCTCAAAAACTACCGCCCCATCTCGCTGCTCCCGTTTCCTGCAAAAGTCATCGAGAAGACCGTCAACAAGCAGCTGGCCGCCTTCCTCGAGACGAACGGATCCCTCGACCCCTCGCAGTCTGGCTTCCGGGCCAACCACAGCACCGAGACCGCCCTGATCGCAGTCACCGATGACATCCGAGCGCTGCTCGACAACGGAGAAACAGCGGCCCTCATCCTCCTCGACGTCTCCGCGGCCTTCGACACTGTCTGCCATCGTACCCTAGTACAACGCCTCAGCAACGTCGGAGTCCAAGAGAAGGCACTGGAGTGGATCATCTCCTTCCTCGCCGGAAGGACACAGAGAGTCCGCCTCCCTCCGTTCAGATCAGAAGCCACCGAAGTCATCTGCGGCGTCCCTCAAGGCTCCTCGCTCAGTCCAACCCTCTTCAACATCTACATGAGCCCCCTCGCAGACATCGCACGCCAGCACAACCTCAACATCAATCCTACGCCGACGACACCCAGCTGATCCTCTCCCTTACCAAAGACCCCACCACCGCCAGAGCCAACCTTCACGAAGGGATGAAAGAGGTAGCCGAATGGATGAAGAACAGCCGCCTGAAACTGAACTCAGATAAGACGGAAGTCCTCATCCTGGGATCCTCACCCGCCGCTTGGGACGACTCCTGGTGGCCCCCCGCCCTAGGCAGCACACCCAAACCAACAGACCACGCATGCAACCTGGGCTTCATCCTGGACTCCTCCCTCTCCATGACCAGACAAGTCAACGCCGTCTCCTCGTCGTGGTTCAACATCCTGCGCATGCTTCGTAAGACCTTCCGGTGGATCCCCACCGAGACCAGGAAGACGGTCACCCAGGCCCTCGTCACCAGCCGTCTGGACTACAGCAACACCCTCTACGCCGGAACCACCGCCAAACTCCAGAAGAGACTCCAGCGGATCCCGAACGCCTCAGCACGACTCATCCTGGACATCCCCCGTCGCAGCCACATCTCCGGACACCTGAGAGATCTGCACTGGCTCCCGGTCAACAAGAGAATCACCTTCCGTCTCCTCACCCACGCACACAAAGCCCTACACAGCCAAGGCCCAGGATACCTCAACAGCCGCCTCAACTTCTACGCTCCCAAACGCCAGCTTCGATCGACCAGCCTCGCCCTCGCCGCCGTCCCCCGCATCCGTAGAGCCACCACAGGGGGACGGTCCTTCTCCTACCTCGCCGCCAAGACATGGAACTCCCTCCCCACCCACCTCCGCCTGACCCAGGACCACCTCGCCTTCAGGAAGCAACTCAAGACCTGGTTGTTCGAGCAGTAGCAGAGCCCCCCCGCCCCCCGGCGCCTTGAGACCCTCTGGGTAAGTAGTGCGCTATATAAATGCGATGATTGATTGATTGATTGATATACTACCACTGTGAGGTATTGAGAAGGACACAGAATTTTTATTAAAGGGGTGTCAGTTCAAACCACCCTCATCGCTCATAATTTAAATGGTGAGAGGTTAACCCGCCAACAGTGCTCATAATGTAAGTGGGATTAAATCAAAACCCTTGATATAAATATCCTTTGGCCTCGTTTTGATGGATGCATAGTGAAATACATCATATTTCATTTCATTCTTTCGTGAAGCCAGACAGTATGTGCTGATCTGCCAATCAGGATATATTGGTTGACAGTGAAGATGAGGTGTTTTTAATATTTGAGTCCTGAGGAAGGTGTTTTTCGAACGAACAAGACACACCGAAACGCGTCGACACAAGAACACAATTAATCTGTTTTTAATGTACTGTTTTATTTTTAAAGCAATATAATGAGATTTGTATGAAATGTTTCAGATTCAATGTTTTCCATCACTGAAAGAATCATTGTAAAAAATACTACATAATATTGAAAAATCTCTTTGCTGGATTTTATTGATTGTTTTTAATGATTTGTTATCATATATGGTTTTAATTGCACTAATTATTGTATTAATTTGTTTACGGATGCCAATAATAGAATAATAAATGAAGGGTACTGATTTACGTGATGCTGTATTTAGTAAGCAGATTTCCTTTGGTTCACTGTATGTTGATTGTAATTTGTCACACTAACATTGAAGAGCACAGAAAAGAACACTTTTGATACTATGATGGATGGATGCCACGCCTGGTGTAGGATACTTGTTTTACCTGTCTCGGATGTCAATTGTAGACATGGCAGTTCAAGGAAGGAACATTTGAAAATGTGTCTGATGCGCAGTGAGCAAAGTCCCTGCATCTCAGGGACATTGCTTTTCAGGCAATGCCTATACACAACTTTGCTGTCTATTGTTGAAGACATATCATCTCCAATAAATTAAACAAGCATTAGAAATGCAATAGGTCTCGCATTTTTTTGAGTTAAAGCTATTTGCATATCTCAACAGCTACCGGACAGAAATTGCCACTTTGCAGGTGCCGAACAGAGCATTGCTCTGTGAAACGGCCTGTAAGCCTAAAACGATGTTGATAGCCTACAAAATAAAAGGCAAATTAGGATGACAAGGAGGAACCGCGGACGTATTGGGATAGCCAACGCAAGCAAACAATGAGTGACATCGACTGGGTGTGACCAAGCACGTAAAGGCGGGAGAATCAGACCTAATGCACCAATAAAAAACCTGTATTTATAAATGACAAAACAACGAACAAATGACAATTCATGGGCATGCCAAAAACTGATAGAAGAGATAACAAGTCTTGCAGACAGCGCATGCGCGCTGCCTAGGCTCAACCTACAAATGTAGGAATAGAGTGGTTTGAGTCAGCCCGTCTCTTGGTTGTATGGCCTTCTTGTCTATCTCATTGCAATGATTCTCATTCCATGGTTTCCCTACTTCTTCTTTGTCTCACCAATGGGCATTGCTTCTTTTCTCATGTTATGATTGGATGACTTTTATATTTCCATTGCTGACATCAGGTAAATATATTTTTCTTATACTCTTTAGCACTCCATGGGAGTGAGTGTGTTTATCAATTGCACCCCCACCTCTTATTTCCATCACATTATTTATTCACTTATGTTATTTATTTGAAGAAAAAACTTTTGTTGTGAGATCCAGGCAGGTTCATCAGGCATGGCCGGTAGGAGAGGTAGGGCGGGTGGGGAGTCAACTTACGACGGGATGGGCAAAATAAATAAATAAAACCACTCACCTTGCACTCGCCGCATCGCCGACTCATTTTGCTCATTCCCTGTCCTGGGATCTGTTGCTGCTCCTCGCCTGCTTCACTATCCAATGTATTGTCTAGTTATTGAAAAACTGTGCATTTTTCCTGACAACTGCACACTCCTGCTTGCTTCTTTTTGCACTCAAGTAGGTAGATTTTCTTATAACTAATTGTACTAAAATGTCTATCAGACATCTTGGAATAGAACACTTCATGCCAAAATGAGCACTTGTGCTTTGCAATGCATACTTATGCATCGGCATTCTTCTTAGAATGTATTGTTTTAGAAAATACCATATTGGAATGTTGATTTCAAAAAGTAAAAACCTTTCAAAATGGTTACTGTGGTGTGCTCACACACAGTGATTTCTGAAAAGCATGCTCATGGCAGACAGGATATTTTTTATTATATTTTCTAGCCGCTGCCAAATGAAACATGCATTGGAAAAGCTAGTAGCTTACCACACTTTTTTTTTCTTTTTAAATGTGAGACTAATTAGTTTCACTAATTCTTGTTTTTTTTTTTTTTTAGTAACAAACACTGCTTTCTTTGGGGGTTGTTTTTGAAATAAACAAAAACTGCAAGTTGGCCTCAACAACTTGTCAGCCCGCACAGCATTCATCCTTGCAAAATTGCATCTGCCCCAGGGGCGAATGCACTTTCCGCATATAGCTCACAGCCAGGCAAGCTCAATGTAGACTTTCAAAGAGTAGTGTAAATACATTATAAGTGGCAGACCCATTTATTGGAAACCATAATATCACAGTTATGCTGGTCTACCAGCAGCAGATGTGAGTTACAGCTGCTACCCACTACTGACCATTACATGATGCTGTAAGCAGTAGGAAGCACTGGCACAGTGCTACCAGTGTGGTCAGTACAACTACTAGCAGAGCCATTAGCATGGAGGCATGTGTCACGCACATTGGCTTCTCTCCAGCTGCTAACAATGATGTGAAACAACTTTAACACTTTCAGCTTTGGGCAAATGTTCAGAGAACACAATTTGAAATCGAACTCAAGAATTGTTGAGCACCACTTCCTGGGAGCAGCTCCTTTATTTCAACTATTTAACCAAGATGAAAACAAAAAATTGCACCAAAAGTGCAATATTCACACAGAAGCTGCAAGAATTTAGAGAAAAATGTGTATCACACTTAGACATCTTTTTTCAAGCTATCACATACTCAGTAACTGTAGGGGGGTCTCTTCTCCTTGGGAATAAGTAAACGATGAGAAATTGCAACTTTACCCACAACGAGTGCCTAATTCCAAGCCCAGAGCACCGGTTTACTTTGTTTACTCACTTTAGACTACCCCAACAAACAGGATGGGAGGTTTGCATACAGATTTGACCTGAAAACTTGCCACTGCCTTTCAAGATATGGAATAGGAGATTTTGAAACTCTTGCCACTAGGAACATTTCCACTGCCAAAGTCTAGACTTTTTTACATTTGCCCGGAAATCACTTGGCTGAAGTTTGGTAATCTCATTGAAGGTGTTACCCTCTTGGAGCATTACTTAAAATGTTGTATCAAACGTGCTTATGTGCGTTTGTGTTCGGGGGTCAGAAGGTGGGCAAGTAGCAAAATAAACCCTTTTCATCCTTCTGAAGAAAATGATCCGCCTCTCTGTTGGAAGACCGGCAAGATTGCTGCTGCTGAGTTTCTCTGCTTAACTTTCCATGCCACGACAGACTCCTGAAACTGTGGAGTTTTATTTACAAATAAAAGAATATGGTGTAATAAAACTTTGTAATATGGACATCCTGTTGGGGAAATATGTGCCTGGCTAGTAATTGCATCGTAGACCAATTAAATCATCTATTAGCGAGTTTACAAAACCTTAAATAGACATTGTACATATGTAACCAAATAACGTAATGAATGTAGCGTTTATTACAGCAGATTTTCTGGTTTATAGCACTTTAAGTGCCAAGTGTTCCTTTTACTCAATTTAGTGACAGGATATTTATTAATCTTGGAAGTAAAATATGCTAAATTAAAGTATATACTTGTGGCTTGTGGGCTGTAAACATATCTCAGCAGCAAGCACATATTTTACCAAGTTATGCTGCCAAAGTCTAATTAAGGCATGGACGATAGAAACTGAAGCTTTATATAAACCTCAAAGTTTATATGAGGACCAAGCATGAGGAGCATTTAGGTCCTGCGGTGACACAAAAATAGAGATGAGAATATAACCTGGCCCAATGGCGTTGGATTTGTTATAGTAAAAAGTAAAGGGATTTAAGATAGAAAGTAGGTTCTGAATAGTTTTGGGTCACATTTTTTAATTGTCAGAGGCATGCAAGGTATTGCTAGAGTACTCATGGAAGACGCTGGCAATCATAGTTTTCCAGTAATTATCATACATTTCAACTCAATTTTAAACTACACACACACAGATTTTCCAATTTTAAATTTATGTTGTGCTTCTTTTTGGGGAAATATTTTTGGACCACCAAATAACTTATTCCTCTGTTCATCTTTTGACCATTGGTGTTTCTCACCCAAATTCCTACCCACATTATAGACTCAGTCATCTTAGCAAAATTGGTAAGTGCGTTTTCTATCACTTTCACAGGAAATCCTAGGAATTGGGTGTGGGTGAGGGTGGTGTTCAGCGGCTAGTTTCTCATCTATTTAAGTAAGTTTAAATCTGAGTTATGATTCTGGTACAAACATGCAAGATAAATGAAATTCACCAGTTATGGTTACCAACACATACAACAACTGTAATAACATGTACCACCCCCAACATGTTGTTCTCTCCATTGTTCTTTTTTGTTTCTGAGCCATTGGTAAATTTGTGTTTTGAGAATGATGGGTGGCATGATTTATGGCACATGTGTTTTTAACTGTGTTTTCTTATGAATTTAATTTTTCTTTTATGATACAATTAATTTATATCCACCTTTGCAGTGCTCTGTGGGTGTTAGTCAAAGGGACTGTTCAATTCAGTGGCCTGTAGAAAAGTATGTTCACAGTAAAGATTCCTTCAATTTCGCTTTACTAAGCAGAAGCCTTACTTCCTATTATCTCAGTAAAAATCAAGTGGCCTTTCACTAACTGAATTTTATAATACATTTAGTTCTACAATATTACTACTAATATACTACAAAATGCTAATCACAAACCAAAGTAAAGAGGCCTATGCCTTCCCCTCCTTGCCTGTCTTTTATGTGTGGAGATGTTTGTCCCATATACGTTTCAGTAGGTAATGTAGCAGCAACAGAATATTTGTTCAAAAATGGGGAATTATTGCCTCTAAAGGGCAAGTGTCTTGGTAGGAAAAGGCGTAATTATAGGAGAGTTAAGGAGAGACAAGTCCATCTCACAAAGAGTAGGCTCTTCCTATTTTCATACTGCACTTTTAAAGTAACTAAAGCTAAAAAGGTCCAAAATGTAATGGTCTGCAATGTAATCCCGTTCAGTGCTGGAGTTACTCCAGCACATTCCATGACCCCTCACATGTACGGAAGCACATTTAGATAGAAAATAATGGAAGTACAGACTAAAAGTAAGACCCTTTAGGAAATAATGTTAAAATTAAATAATTTATGTAACTTTTAAATATGCATACATTTATTATGTTTAAAAAATAAACTGTAAATGACAAATAAATATGATATTAATATAAATATTTTAATACCTTTTTGAAACTGAAAAAGAAATGTAATTTTTAAAATAAATTAAACTAATTTAAATTAATTTTAAACATAACATTGAGTAACTTGTAATATACAAAAAATTGTATACATATACTTTAGATGGGTGTTGAACTTTTATATACTTTTCTAAGAAGACTAGAAAACAGGATGGGTTTATCTGGCACAGTCCTTCTATGGTTCAAATCCTTTCTGGAAAACAGAGCGCAATCATACATGACCAACAAGATTCTTTCTCTATCCTCACCTAACCTACTTACTTCCCTCCAAAAGGAATACACCCCTGGGCAAAGCCGTGCCAGATTCATGAAGTCCACCATTTCCGCATGGTATCTCTCACATTCTGTGTTTTCTCGCAGTCCATATCTATGTAACCTATCTGGGGTATAGTATACCCTATTGCGGTACTTAAAGTGAACCAACCTGTGCCTTCCATGGAGGGATATCCTTCTGGTATTCATGCAGCAATAGGACCATTTATCGTCATCCAGCTGAACGCTCAAGTCGCGCTGCCATTCTAGCCTAGCCGCTGTGTATTTATGAGCCCGATGTTTCATTATATCTTGTAGAGAGCTGTAACCATCTTGCGAGAGGATGTCGCTTTAATAACATGTGTCAACTCACGCACTATCCCATATCTTCACCCAACAGCGCAAAGTCGGGCGCTCCCAGCCCACCCAGATGGTACGGAAGTGTGAGTATCCCCCATTGCACCCTGGCCTGCTTACCCGCCCAGGCCAGTTTTAGCACAGATTGTCGCAGCCTATGGAAAAAAGCAGACGACAGAACCAAGGGAATATTCATGAAAAGAAAAATGAGCCTAGGTAGGACAACCATCTTCATGATCGAAATACGCCCCGCCAAAGACAGTGGGAGATGGCTCCATAACTCAACATCATCCTCTAGCTTAGAGATGGCCGTGCCATAATTTTCTCGGAACACAATATCTGCATCAGTATGCAGACGTATGCCCAGATATTGTACTGAATCCTTAATCCATTGCAAAGGGTAGTCCATTTCAAATTCCGTGGTAGCCGTTGTGAGCGGGAATACTAGCGATTTTTCCCAATTGACCTTCAGGCCCGACAGAGTCCCAAAGCGCACCACTTCCCTAATGACTGCCGCCAAATTATCCTCGGGCTCCAAGACGTACAGAAGCATGTCATCTGCATAGGTTGACACTATTATTCTATATGTAGGAAACCCTATACCCTCATTCCCATGATACTCCCGTAAGGCGCAGGCAAAAGGTTCAACCACCAAAGCATACAGGAGCGTAGATAGGGGGCAGCCCTGCCTAGTGCCTCTGGTGATACAAAAGGGGGCGGTGACCAGGTCCCCAATTCGCACTCGGGCCGTGGGTTTATGATACAGAGTACCAAGCAATTGTAAAAAGATCCCTCCAAGCCCCATTCTCATCAGCACCTGCCATAAGAACAACCATTCCACAGAATCAAATGCTTTTTCCATATCCAGGAATACAGCCACTGCCTTATTTTCCTGGCAAGTATGCTGCATCGTGCCAAACACAGTCCGAATATTATAAGTTACATTTCTTGATGGGATGAATCCAGCCTGCTCCGGAGCTGCCAAAATGTGAGACATCAACACCAGTCTGGTGGCTAGTATTTTAGCAAACAACTTTGTGTCCACATTAAGAAGCAATGGCGGGCGAAACAAGCTGCACTCCTTTAGGGCTTTACCTGGTTTGGGAATAGCAATCAGCATGGCCTCTCTCATTGAAGGGGGCATCACTCCCGACTCGTACAAATCCTCAAACAGGGTAGCGAGATGCGGGAGCAGCTGCTCTATGAATGCCTTATAAAAGGCCACTGTTAAGCCATCTGTCCCTGGCACATTGCCTGCCCTCATACCGCCCAAGGCCTCAACAATTTCGTCTTTTTCTATTGGGTGGCGCAGGAGTTCCCTGTGTCCATCTGGAAGAAAAGGCAACTGTATATACTCCAGAATCTGTTCCTCTGACCCTTCAGACCTGGATCTGTATAATTCAGCATAATACTGCCTGAAGCGTTCGGCCACAGTCGCCTCATCAGTCAGCAACTCGCCACATTCGGATTTAATTTCCGTCACTTGAGTCCTACCCCGCCTAGCCTTCATCAATCGGGCCAGGACAGATCCCGGTCTCTCACCCTCTCCATAGGAGCGTGCCGTGGAGTATTTGCCTAGGTGCTTCACTTCGCGATCAGTCATTTCCTGATATTACTCCAATAGTGCCTTAATTTCACTATCCAAAGCCTCAGCGCCTCCTACGAGTCTTTGCTGCTCTAAGCTTTTCAGTTTCCCTTCCAGTTCTGTCAGGGTCTTCCTAATCGCCTTAAGCACACCCGAATGCTTCGTCATCGCAATGCCCCTAATATACACTTTGAAAGTTTCCCAGATCATTTGAAAGCTATCAACGGAACCTACATTAGAATCAAAGAAGGTTCCTATAGCTACAGTCAACTCTTCGCGGAATAACGGATCTAACAGGGAGTATGGAGGGAACCTTCATGTGAATGGTGGAATTCTCCTCGCAGGCGAGTCCAGGACCAATAGCAATGGCGAATGGTCCGAGAGCGTGCGTGGCAATACCATACATTGCCGAACCTGGTTAAACAGGGAAGTAGAGGCCAGCCAATAGTCAATCTGAGTGTGAAGATTATGAACTGCAGAGTAATGTGTAAAACCCCCTTTATCCCCACTCCTCATACGCCACACATTGCACATATCCAAGCACACCATAACTTCCTCAAGCTTTCTTGCAGCTGCCGCTGGGCTCCTAGGGGGACCAGCCGATCTATTCAGCTCTGGGTCTCTGACAATATTAAAGTCTCCCCCACATAGGATCTTAGTGTCGTCGTACTGGGAGGTGATTCTGGCGAGTTTCCCGAAGAATTCAGAGCAGTCGTAGTTAGGTCCGTAGACATTAACCAGGAAGACATCCGAACCCCGGCCCCGACAGTTGGATACCACATATCTACCTTCAGCATCTTCTTGAAGCAGCTTGAGTGTGAGTGTTGATCTGGGGTTGGCCCAAGTCAAAACCCCCCTGGCATGCGTAGTGAATCCCGCCGCATTAATATTACCCTCCAGAGCTCTAAGTCTAAGCATGGGACTAGTTTTAGGAAGATGCGCCTCTTGTAAGAGAGCTAGATCCACCTTATGTCTTTTGAGATAATTCATGACCTTCCTGAGCTTACGATGGTCATTAAGCCCCCTAACATTCCAGGACAGCACCAGCAGCCCGCCCAATCTCTCCCTCGGGTCCAATACGTCACTTGCCATTACCTACATGCAAAGGCCAAATTGCATAGCAAGACTCTGTGTAAGCCAACAAGATATGCATCATTGCTTAAAAAAAATCTTCAAAATCTCCCCTGAGGCGCACCAACCCCCCCTCCTGCCCCCCACCCACAGCAGACCACCCCCAAAAAGGTTGCATGCAAAACAATTCTCCATCCCCCCACCTCCTGATCCCCCCTTTCCTACCCATGAACTCTACTGAGCAAAAAAGAAAACAACAACAGTGCGAGGCACGCGTGGGTGGAGGTAGCTCCTCGCTTCAAACTTAGGTAAGTAGTAACAGCTACAGTACATTGGCCCTAGCTCCGCTTTGCCATACAATAACATTTACAGCTGAGGTCTTAAAGCTTCCAGCCCCAACAGACAAACAAACAGGCACCCCGACTCAGCTCAATCTGCAAGTTCCAGCTGGATCTTCTAGCCGCGCCTCCAGGAACTCTGATCTCAAGAATTCTCATGTAGCACATTGGTATACAATAGGCAACCGGTGACGTGGAGCCAAATACACAAAGTCGTAGTGACCATATAAAACCAGCTTTTCCACAGAGGTGTGCTCCCTCGTCAAGGGGTCCAATGTTAGGACCTAAGGGATCATGTCTCGGTACTTCTAGCCCATCGCTCTGTGCCTGCCTGAACGGTACAGTGTTCTAGTGGCAGCAACCATGCAGATCAGTCCTGGTAGTCCAGCGATGATTCCTCCATCCCCACCTGTTGCGTTCGCATCGGGCTGGTCTTCCGGTCCTTGGTCCAGTTCTTGATAGCCTGCTGCAAAACCTTGGAGTCCGTAAATATGTGTGACTTCCCCTGTCTGTTCACCCGCAGCTTTGCAGGATACAGCATGGCATAATCCACCCCCAGCTCGCGCAATTGCTTCTTGAGGGGCACAAAATGTCTACTAGCCTCGTGTACCTAGCAGTAAAGTCAGGAAATAAGGAGAGTTCCGACCCCTCGTACTTCAAAACCTTCTTTTCCCTGGCCACACGTAAGGCAGCGTCTCGGTCACGATAGTTGGGTAGTTTTGCAATGATGGGGCACGGGGGGCACCCGGAGGAGGGCGAGGACCCAAGGCCCTATGCGCCCTCTGCACAACAAACATTGTGGAGAAGACATTTTCCCCCAACAGAGCAACAAGCAATTTCTCCATGAATTGTTCCATATTGCCTGTGGGTGTCGTCTCCGGAAGGCCCACAAGCCTCAGGTTGCAGTGCCGGGAACGCGCTTGTATATCCTCTGTCTTATCCTGCAGGATTCGAATAACTTTACCCAGTTGTTTATGGTCAGCATCAAGAGTGCTGTCAGCCTCCTCGACCTCCGTGAGGCGCCTCTCGGACATATCCAATCTTTCGGCATGTTTGTCCAATCTCTCCACCATTCTATCCATCCTGTAAGACATGGCGTCCATTTTAGTGCCTAAACCAGTGGTGCCATTCTGCAATGATTGCTCCATGAACTTTAGGATAGTGCGGATGTCATCCTCAGCATCCTCCTGCACTGGCGCCATCACCCACGCACCCCTGCCCGGGCCAGGGTCTTGTGACTTGGATCATTGTTGTTTGAAGGACAACTTGGATTGAGTCTTGTCGCCTTTACCCATTCTAGTTACTATCGCACACTTCAGGCGGTCTGGGCAGTGACACTAACAGTTCCAATGGTGTGGACAGACTAGCAGAGACTATGGTTAGGTAAGTTCTGCCCACTATTTCAGCCTCTTCGGACACACAGCGACGCCGACTAGTGGTACTCCAGACCGCACACACCGCGTCTCCACGCCGCCGCTCTTGTGCGCCACTTAACAGATCCCACTAATCTTAGGCAGTAGTCATAGGGGGAAGCCAGATTAATGAACAAATGCCTCTGCGTAGAGGAGCACAGCCCAGGGCTCAATTCAGTCCAGTACCTTCGCCTCTCAATAAACCCGGGTTTCGGAGAGGCCAGCCGTAGGGGAATACTTGTATGATCTCCCAGACTCGGGACAGGACCCTTGCGTGTTCTATTGGTCCGGCAGGCTGCATGCGAACACTAAATAGGCTCAGGGGCCCTATGCCACAGTCAGCTCCCAGCACACCCTTGAAGCCTCTTCTCGGTGTACAGGTCACATCCCTGTCACAGCGGTGCACAGGTGCCTTCCTTTAACCGCAATCTCACTGCGTTCCTAACAATGCCAGTGCGGGGCGGCTCACTTCGATGGCAAGTCCCTGCCGCTCCGCACTCATCGGCACCAGTCTCTCTCCCGCAGCCGCACGTTGCACCAAGCTGCCCAGCCCCGTGAGTTACCGTGGGCCGGGGATTTGCGGCCCAGCCGCTGAGGATCTTTCCGGCACCTCCTGCCTCCGGGGAGCCTGCAATCGCGGAATCGGCTGTCCGCAATGCCTCCAGGTCACCTCTGACATTGCAGGTGTTCTTTTTCGACCGTCCGTGTGCCTCAGCTGTAGGATATATTAACGGATCTGTTGTCGGCTCTACGGAGATTCGGGATTAAGAGGCCATCACGCTCCCGAGCAAGCTCCGCTCCCCCCTCTTTTCACCTTTATGCAAATGCCACAGTCACCATTGCTTGAAAGTTACAAAAGGACTCTTAATAGAAGCAACTAGCAGCAGAACTCCATCTGGCCCTCTTACTTTTCCTTTTTAACATTTTCCTTTGTAACTATATTTCACCTTATCATGCATCCCTGAAAACGAATGCCATGTTAATGGAGGTGATGCAGGCAAATGAGCTAAACATTTATCTTACTCTGCTATTTTGATCAGTGCCATTGTAGAAAAAAAAACTTTTTTGCATTTTCACATGGCCGATTTGAGCAATAACGGCTATGAAAGGGACAAGAGAAGTGGGGGGAGGAGGTGCAGGTATGCTAGGGATTCTCTTCATGGCCATGCACATCGAAGGTATACAATGAGAGCACAATGAAAAAATGCCACTTGAGCTGCACTTTTGAACATGTAAGTTTTAAAGGAATTCTGCAATATTTCAAGGATTCGCAGGAAAACATTACAGTACACATACTTTTACGTACAGATCACTTGTAGGTTAGTTGCTAGAACATGTTTATATCAAAGGTGTAAATTTAAATAGAAATAGAAAAGGGGTCCAAAGTTTTGATATCATAGATATTGTTATTTGTATACGAGGCCAGAGACATGAGCCAGGTAATTAAATATTCAGTAAGCATGTAGACTATCTGCAGAATTCCATGTAGGAAATATGTGTTCGTAGTTAAAGCTTCTGTGCCTGCAACATTGACTTATGAAAATGTGGACATACAAAAAGATGCATGTTGGACCTTGCCCTTTCTGATGGGTTACCCCAGATTTTTTGTTTTCCTTGTCGACTTTTAGCCTTCTGTGCACTTTTCTGATGCTAACCCAGGGTGTAATACTTATGTTACCCCTAAGGAAGGCCGAAAAGGCCCATATGGTTTTTAAAAAGGAGGAAATGTGATTTTAGGTTTTACATGTCCTGGCAGAGAAAAACTACTAAAGTAAGTTTTCATTGCTGTAAGGCTGTCTCTCCCATTGACAAACACTGGTTACCTTATTACGCTTAGCTTATTAAGAGCTAACTTAAGTTCCGGACAAGATAGGGAAATTATATTTACACTCAAATGAGTTGTAATTAAAAATACTCTTTAGTGGTTATGTCTGAGTTTTAAGATATTGTTCTGAGAATTATACTTTTGGAAAGTTGGCATTTTCTGCCCTAATCCAAATGTGCCTTTCTGCTTCTTCCCAGGTCAGATAATTATGCATTGCTCTCCTGTGGTGTTTTGTGTATTGCTTCCAGACATAAAGACAAAAGAAGGCTAGGGGTGAGGAGAGAGGGTTTTCCTGACAGGTTGTCTGGGGAGGGGTTGTGCCCTACCCTAATTACACTTCAAATGACCCTGACATCAGGTCGGCCCTTGCTGTTGTCACCCTATCACTAGGTTTAAAAATGGGACTTTCATAATCTCTTATCAGAGCCCCCCGAGACTTGAGGAAGATTTCAGAAAAAGAACTGGCCTTCTGTTTAAAGATGGAAGATTAGAGTTGCTTGCCTTAAACATAGGCTCTTCAAACGTGACTCCATGGGTCAGTTGGCTAACCTCCTGTTTGAGCTGCAGGGACACAACAAGCTTCCAGAGGCATTCCAGTAATTGACTAGTTGACCAGCACCAACTGGACTTGCCTGAGCCTTGCTGCTGGCCTCTGCTGGAGTGAGTCCTATTCCCCAAGAGGTGCCCCAGGTCCTAGACTGTTGGCTGGCATCTGAGTGTCCTACTCCTGAAGAAAAGATGAAGGTACAGACGTTTTGGGCTCCTTAGTCTTCATGCTGACTCTGACCATCCGCGACGACCCCCAACGCGAAGCTCCAGTTAGACCTTCTCTTCATGTAAACAGTGACAGCCCACATCAACCACCAGCGTGAATATCCAGGTGTGTCCACAACTCCTGAACTGCTCCTCTTGCCAACAACCTTAATTCCTCCTCACAGACCCCCACCTATGAACAGCACTCTTCGGGCAGGCTTGAGATGATAACACTTCAGTGGTATGAACCTGGTTCCTATACCGACCCGTGTTCAATCACAGTTAGCCTAAACTTGTGACATTCCCCTGATCAAGCTTGACCAGATAACAGCTAGTGGTGCTTTGTGGTTTTTGGCACTATTTAAAAACCCATGTCTATAATTCTACTGATTAGATTTTTGTTGTTTTGTGTGTCATTTGTTTATTAAATTTGACACTACCTTTCTGAGTTGATGTGAGAGTAGAATTGTGTGTAGTGGTGTTCAGAGTGCAGTCTTGCAGAAAAGAGAGTCATAGAGTGCAGTGTTGCAGAGTAGAGTTGTGCAGAGTAGAGTGGCGCCGTGTAGAATAGAGTGGTGTAGCTTTCAGTGGTGTGGAGTGCAGTGGCAGAGTGTTATATAGTAGAGTATAGTAGAATAGGGTGCAGTGGTGCAGAGTAGTTGATGTAGTGCTGTGATTTAGAGTGAAGTGGTGTAGAGGGCGGTGGCGTAAAGTGGAGTGGTGCAGAGTGCACTGTCATAGAGTAGTGGTACAGAGTAGAGTAGAGAGACATAGAATGTTGTGACATAGATTGGAGTGGTGAGGAGTGGAGTAGAATGGTGTAGAGTACATTGGTATAGAGTAGATTGTTTTCCTAGTAGAGTGGCGTGGTGCAGGGTAGAGTGGAGTGGTGCAGGGTAGAGTGAAGTGGTGCAGGGTAGAATGCAGTGGAATAGAGTGGTGACGTAAAGTGCATTGGCGTAAAGTGTGTTGGTATAAAGTTCAATGTTGCAGAGTAGAGTGGAATAGAGTAGAGTGGCATAGAGTGGAGTGTGGCAGAGTAAAGTATAGAGGCAATGAGTGTAGGGGCCCGGAGTGTAGTGGTATATAATGTATTGGCATAGAGTGCAGTAGAGTAGGGGAGTTCTGAGTAGAGTTCAGTAGCATTGATTGCAGAGGCACAGAGTAGAGTGACATAGAATTCAGTGGCGGAGAGGGCAGTGTTGCTTACAATGGCATACACTGTATTGGTGTAAAGTGCAGTTGCGCAGAGTAGTGTAGAGTAAAGTGACGCAGGGTGAAACAGTGTAATATAGAGTGATACAGAGTGAAGTGGTGTAGAGTGCTGCAGAGTAGAGTATAGTGGCGTACTGTACAGGGGCTCAGAGCATATTGGCCTTGACTGCAGTGACATACAATAGAGTGGCATGGAGTGTAGTGGCACAGGGTTGATTGCAGTGGCGTAGAGTGGAGTGGCATAGAAAGGAATGACAGAGAGTAGAATAGAGTGGCATAGAGTGTAGTAGCATAGATTGTAGTGCTCTTGAGTGAAGAGGTGCAGAGTAGATTAGAATGGCTTACAGTGGATTTTGTGATTAGTGCAGTGGTATAGAATGGATTGATGTAGAGTAGAGTGGCATAGAGTTTAGTGGCATACAGTGCTTTGACATAGAGTGCAGTGGAGTGGTGTAGAGTAGAGTCATGTAGAGTAGAGTCGTGTAGAGTAGAGTAGCATAGACTGCATTGGTGTAGAGAGCAGTAGTGTAGAGTGGTGCAAAAAAGGTCACGAAGAGTGTAACAGTGTAGAGTAGAGTGATGTAGAATGAAGTGCTTTAGAGTGCTGCACAGTAGAGTATAGTGGCATACACAACAGTTGTGCAGAGTAGATTGCCTTTGAGTGTAGTAGCCTAGACTGCAGTGGCATAGAATAGAGAGGCATGGATTGGCACAGGGTAGATAGCAGTGGTACAGGGTGGAGTGATATAGAGTGGAATGACATAAAGTGGCTTAGAGTGCAGTCACGTAGAGTGCAGCATCCTTGAGTGAAGTGGTGCAGAGTAGATTAGAATGGCCTAGAGTCGATTTGGGTATTAGTGCAGTGACATCGAATAAAGTGACAGTGAGTGTATTGGTGTAGAGTGCATTGACATAGTGTGGTGTAGAGTTAAGTGCTGGAGAATGCCATATTGCAGAGGAGAGTGGAGTAGAGTGAAGTGGGGTAGAGTGAGTAGTGCAGAGTACAGTGGAGTGGCGTAGAGTGGAGTGATGCAAAGTGTAGTGGCAAGGAGTAGATTAGAGTGGCGTACAGTTGATTCTGATAAAGTGCACTGGTGTAGAATGCATAGAGTAGATTGCATTGGCGTAAAGTGCAGTGGCATAGAATGCAGTGGTGCAGAGTAGAGTGGTGCAGAGTAGAGTAGTGTAGAGTGCAGTAGTGAAGAGTGCAGTGGTGAAAGAGTGCAGTGGCCAAGTGTGCAGTGGTAAAGAGTGCAGTGGTTTATAGTACAGTAGCATGAGATAAAGTGCATTGGAGTAGAGTGCTGTAGGGTAGAGAAGCTTAGAATGAAGTGGCATAGAGCATATTGGCACAGAGAAGAGGGCAATGACGCAATGTGGAGCCACCTCGAGTTGAGTGGCAGAGTGGAGTGGAGCAGTGTAGAGTAGAGTGGGGTAAAGTGGAGTATGCATGGTGTGATAGCGCACTGCCATTAAAGAAAGTGCATCTTTAGTTGAAATGCCCATTAGATTTGCACAGACATAGTTTTACTGATGAAACTATATAGCACACAGGTGATGTGGAAACGCCATCACCTAGTGTATTGATTTGTTTTGATCATATTAAAATATGTGCTTCAACTACACTTCAGGATTACCAAAAATGTGCTTCATTCTGATATGTTCTGATATAGCTGCACAGTTCATTTACAGACAGATACGTTTTGTTGTGTGCTAGAAAATAAATATTGTTCAGAATTCCTCAAATGCACCCCCAGTAGCCAGCTTGATTGTAACATAAATCTTCTCTCTCTAAAGTCAGCGAAAGTAAAGTAAACAGAAAACTCCCTGGAAGGCAGAGCCTGATATTTGACCTCTGCCTATGAATGCACAGCAAATGTGACAAGGTAAGAACAAGATTTGAAGACCTGTTTACAGAAATACAGTCCTGGTGGATGAATACAGTAAATAGGGTTTGGGAAACAGTAGGGGTGAACTCAAGCTGAACAACCTAAAACAAATAGAACCAGCAAACAGGAAGCAACCAAATGTGACTTACAAAGCACCAAGCACAAAGGCAAAATGCATTCCCAGGGAAGCTTTCAGAATGCTGCCAAGGCATAGGAATTATGTCCTGATGATGATCCGTGTATCAAGTTAACGGATCGAAACGCCATCGACTCCAAATAACACCTTATACAAAGTCTGAAAAACTTTATATGTACTACTAATGTAAAGGTGTTGACTATGTTCTGATGTACTATGACACTGTGTAATTTAATTTCTGGTACGTCAAACCTCACGCTCTTGCCTACAAGCCCTTTTGTTCTAGTTTTGTCACTGTATGTCAGTTGCACATGTGTTAAGTTGGGTGCAGGCTTGTACCCTACGTTGTGAACTGTTGTGTAACATTTTTCCACAATCAACTATAAGTAAATACTAGACCGCTGTCCAGCTGGACAAGTCCCAATCAATATAGCTACGACGGTGTCTATATTTATTCATTATGTATATTTTTCCTAATGGGACCACTGATGTTTGAATAGCATTATCCCCAAGGTCCCGTTCGACTTAATTGGGTCCCATTGTTGTTTTCAATATATGCCAAGATGTTGTTAGCAAACCAGACAGAATGTCTGGGAGGGTTCGACCTAAAAAGGTGAGAGGTGAGAGAATTATGGGAAAAAGGAGAATACTCAGGAAAATGGGCTAGGGTAGACATCAAACGAATTTCAGCAATGTACAGGTTTGACATTTTCTAATATTGCATATTCATGGCAGCAGCTTGTGATTCTAAACATTGCAGTCTTTCTAATCTCTGTATAATTTATTGGTTTGGTAGGAGGCGACATCCCCAGTCCTGCCATTGTTATTTATTTCCACAAAACAAATGCATCAAAACTTAATATGAACAAAGTTAATGAATATAACATCAGCTAGGAAAACCTGTTCAACATGCTGCCTAGTCAGTGGCCTTCCTACTGAGAAAATATTCTTCAATAAATGCAGGTTCAGTCTAAGTTTGTCTATTTTCAGTGATGCAATAGGAGCAGTAGGAAGGCATAAAGCTGCAGTGAAGGGCTGGATCAGATGCAGTGAAACATATAATGAGTCTCATAATTCAAGCTAATATGTAACCATGAAAGAGGAGGCAATCATCTCTCCGAAGAAATTTATCTAAAAGCGCCATCCTGTAAATCTGTTTGACTTTGCTACAGGGGATGTTGCACCTAAGGATATAAAACAAAATGAGTTTTCTTAAAAGGTACAGCAAAGATAGATCAAGAGGAGAACCACTGGGTGCTCACTGATTGGATGACATACACATTATTTTTCCAAATGACTGAAACTCGATAATCATAAACACCGTTTGTGAATCCACCCGGCAACATTTATGTCAATATTAAGGACTGTCTGCACATGTACTCTTTTTTTAAATGTTTGCATCAAGTTGTATTTTGTGAAATTGTATATTTGTAAATGTATTCTTGGTTTAAACACATCGATGAGTATATAAGGCCCTGTTCAGGAAAATATGGAGAAATACATGCAGAGATTTAGATTACCATCCGAACTGCTATTGTTCCTTTCACAAACATTCCCAGATTACCACTTGGAAAGCTGAAATGGATGCAGATTGCAAGGGGTACATACATAATATAATGTGTATTTGTAAAGTTTCCGTTCACCCGTAGGCATCTTTGTGCTGAATAACAGATGTTTATTGTTACCCAACTCAATTGTACTCATTTTATTGACCTCAGATGGTTGAAAGGCTGAGAGGACCCGCCAGGATTAGAACCGGTGACCATGAAATTGAACACAAGCCCCTCCCATGGAGCATTAGTTCCCTTCCCCACCAGACCCAGCTACTGCTGGGGATGCCATGTGACCTCTCTAAAGGGCGCCTATGCCCACAGAGTGAATTTCTACATATCACCGAGTTCTGCAAAATGTGAATTGAGCCCTTTGTGAAATCTGCTAAATATGGTTTCAGTTAAACTTTCTGACAACCAAAGAACAGTGACTGTGGCATTAAGAGGTCCGACTGATTTTCTGAGCTTAGAAATTAACTGTTGGAACCTAAGCATAGACCTAAAACTCATCTCCTTTGATTTACAGGTAATTGCTTTAGTTTAAACCAGTGCATGGGGACCACCCTTGGCTATTTAGCGTACTATGTAGATAGATAGATTGTAACATAACATATTCGTGGCAGTGAATAGTCAATACTACATGTATGTGGTGCTACCATTCTGCCCTAAGGATCAAGCTGAAAGATTCATGGAACAGAATACTACAGAAGTAAAAGCACATGAGCAATGTCTAAAATAGGTATATTCCATTACGGAAATCCCGAGCCAAATTCATGTAAACTCATATTTTTGGACCATGTATGCACTGAAAAGGAGATGTGTGTGTATCTTCTAACTGGAGCAGCACAGTTGTAGCATTCTGCAAAGGAAGACACCAAATGGTCCTCTGTATCCATCAACTCCTCCTAAACCTACTTGCACCATGTGCAAGTCTTACACCCTGCATGCATCCCACTGGGGCACATCTCCAATGGAATGGTGTCTTCAAGACACCTGTAGTCATTGCCTCGTTAACCTACTGGATTCTAATGCACGTCACACAAGATTGTGGTCAGATCAAAAATTGCCATAATTGCAGAGGAAATTTGAACATTTATGGGATGAATTTATCTATTAGCATTATTAATGCACAGCAAATGCAAGGGATCAAGCTTCTAGGCACAGGACATACATTTGACAGATAGATCGAGTTCTTATCATAGCAAGTTGAACATAGACAATAATAAAAAAACAGAAACAATTCAAATTAATTTCTTATGTTAGCAAGGTGAAAAATTGCCAATAGTACACAACACGTATCATAAAAGAAGTCTGTTGAAAGATGGTTAAATAAGGAATAGAGAGGTAAACCTATCTTGGTAACAATCTGTTTAACAAAGGGCAGAGCATGGCTAGGGGGGTAAGTAGGGCGCATGAACAGAGAATGAGAAAGGTGTTGGGACCAGTGCTTAGTTTGTAAAATATTAAGTGCCAGGGCTCTGACCAGGAGGCCACTGCAGCTTGCACCACCCAACACCCCTGTCATCACTGCCAAAATAACTACTACCCGCTCTCTCGCTTGTAAATGCGACAGTAAAGATTATTCCAGGTTTCCAAAGCTTAAGTAATGGCTGGGGAGGCAGTTATTAATAATTTCTTAATGTATGTTGTTTCTCTAACCAGCTGTTATACTGCCCCTCTCTAAATTACATGAGCAGCGCAACCTTGTGGCAGACTGCCCTAAGTGTGGTGTTGACAATTAGGCACCGGAAAGCTCTGGCTCAAATTAATCACTGGTTGGGACATGCTGACAGTAGTGGAGAAGTGTGGCTCAATGGTTGGAGCGGCAGACCAGGAAGCAGAGATCTGGCCCGGGACCAGGGTTCAATTCCCTGCCTTGGCGGGTCTTGGACTCAATATTCCTCGGACCTGATAATTCTCGTCTTGGTACCTATTCCAATCATGGAGTCCCACTCTGCAACTCTGGGCAATAGCTTGCTTAATCTCCACAACGGCCCCCACAATGCTAAGGATGCCTTGCCTCCACCTTGGGGGTGCCCAGAAGTGGACGCCTCACAGGGAAAGCCAGGATGGGTTCCACAGCAGTATTCGTACAAGTGCCTTGAGACCCTTGTGGGTGAGTAGTGAGCTATACAAGTATCAATTTACATTTACAGTATAGAGAGGTGATTACAATGTATTCATGACTGATAGACATTGTTTTGTGGAATGTTGGCATGACCCTCTCAACATAACACAGTCTGGTAAGCAATTCTCTCTAAATTCTATCACATCTGTTACTAGAGCCATCACTACGGGAAAAGAATAGAATACGTTTAGTGCAATAACAGTAAAAGCACCTTCATCTGCCAAGGATGGAATTGTAGCTAATATGCTCAACTATCTTGTGATTATACGCTCAAATTCAATTCATCTACCTAATGTAGTTGATTGATAAACATAGTCAATGCTTTGAGAATAAGATGGAGTTTGAAATGTATGTTGAAAGCACTAGTATGCTCTAAACAAGAAGCAAAAAGAACAAGGGTTTCATTGTATGGATTGAAAACACAGCATACATTATTTGGAGGCAAAAAATGGCAATAGCTTCACAATAGTGTCAATGCTATAACTATAGAAACCTTGTCACATCTTCTTCAAGAGATTCTGGAAAGAGCAAAATGACCAACATGAGTACTTGAAATGTCAACTTAAAGTAATATATATCTAACACCTACTTTAATGAAAGGGACAGAAAGCAGCCCTTTTCTGTCACCAGTTAGCTTCACAGATTTATATACTGATTACCTACTTAAAGAGAAATGCTTGGCCACATCAAGCTAACAGCTTCCTAAATTAGGATCAGAGCATGCATGGCCCCTAAAATGGAAACTGATTCCACGTCACCGAATATACATTCAAATGCAAAAGAGGTTACATTCATTTCATGACTGTAAAACCCATGCAGACCTCTCCATAAATTCCAGGACCTCTCAAAAATATTCAAACTGTTGTAATTCAATTTTTTTGCCTAGGCAGACAAGGGCAAAAGAACCTGAAGCAAACGACAAGCACAATCCCCCACTATAGATTCAGAGATGTTCAATATTTGGTATGTAAAAGTAAGAGAATTTAAGAAATAATGGAAATGAATATCCCATGGAGCACAGCCAAGAAGCATGGGGCCTGACTCCGTCTGCCGCTCCGCCTTCCACTGCTAACACTGCATGGTGATGTCCTCAGTGTGCTGTGGGTGAACAGTACGCCAGTTAAAGAATAAGGGCAGTGCCTAATTTGAGGCGGTGGTTGCTGGTGGGGCCCACCAGCACTTGTTTTTGGGGGGGTCCAGCACGTATATTTCTTTTAGAAACTTTGATCCAGGTATTACAAATCACAAAGGGGAAAGAAGAAGGAATAGAAAGACTGACAAAATGATATAAGGAGAAAACAAAGATGAAAAATAACCTGATATAGTGAGATTCAGTGGCAGGGAGTGTCTGGTGGTGGATTGTAGAGGCATAAGGTGGAATTAAGACTAGACCAACGTTCAACGGTGTCAGCCGCAAATCCATACCAGAACTGTGGACCCGGGCACTTATTCTTTTACAAACTAAGCACTGAATAAGGAGGTGTATTTACTAATTCATTGGCACAACACAATTTAAGCTGTTGTTGCTGCCCTTTCTAATATACAGTAAAAAGACGTGAAATCATATATCACGTTGCACCACGTGAGGATTTGTACAAAACATTTTTAAATATACCCAGAGCCACTGAAATTATGTGACTGTGCAGCCGCAGCGATTTTTGCTTATTTGTAGGTTTGCTGCATGTGCCACATAATCCATCATCTGCTGCATACTATGCAGATTCTAACAAAAACATTTGCTTATATGATTTTACCTCAAGTGGTTCAAAAGTTTGTAAAAACACAGTGATACGGTGCTGTGCAAAAGTTGACGGCCCACCATTCTGTTGCTTATTGCTATATTTGTGTGTGAAACTGGCACTAATATGGTGCAACCAATGGCCAGACAGTCTTAACAAGTGTAAAAAGGACAAAATAATTAAGTAAGACAGTCACGAATTGTGCCACATTATGCCACATAATTTGGCTTTTCTTGCCGCATAATTTACTCAAACCCTACAACATAGTTTGACCCTACCGTGCCGTATAATTCAAGTGGTCCTGAAAATACCCCAGGGTACGTACTATCCACAGCCATGCAAGTAAAACAGAGAAAAATAAGTCAAGTTACAAATGTTATACTTTAATCCAAAATCACATAGACATAGGCACTTCCAACAAACTGTCACTCCACAGAACATTAGCATGAAATTGTCTTTGGGTCTTTCAACTTGAATTAAGTGTACTCAAATAGCATTATTATCTTCCTGAGAGCTGCGTTCTTAAAGGCTAATGCAGTAAATGTTTAGAAACAAAACTGCTTAACACATTTTTGCTACCACGAGCCTCCCACGATCAACATTAATTGCAAAACAGCAGGACTTTCAAGCGCTTAATGCATGAGCGAGCAGGTGCTGATATTCATTTTAGGGAACTTTTGTGAGGGGGCAGTACAGTTCAATTTTGTATTTTCCATTCTCCAGATGTAGGCTGAATTTTTAGGGCATATTTGCAACTAAAGTGATTGAGCGCAGCGTTAAGCCATGAAGGCTAACACAGCGCTCTGTCACTTTAGAAATGCAAGGACTGCACCATATTTACAACAATACAGTGCAGCTCTGCATTTCTCCCTGCACTGGTACTAAATTTAGCTGCCTAGCACCAACACAGTCACCCTTGCACCATAGTGCCTGCATTGTGGGAATGATCAGGGAGAGGATGTAGCCTCACGGCTATAGTGGTCGACTCTGAAGCTGTAGAACCAGGTATGAATGTCGGCAAGGACACACAGCATCTGGCAAATCTCTTAATCACCAGTGCCTGACAAAAAATGTATATGTCCTTCTATATCGAAACTGGTGCTCATTTAAAGTGCTCTGATACCTGATTTCTCGGGTCTAGTTTGCGCAATATAAAACTCTATTAAAAAAAAATTGGTTATGTGCAGGAAGGTGCACCTTCCTGCACATAAACAATCATACATGGGGTTTTGATGTTTCTATGTGTGCTGCACAATGCAGCACACACAGAAACAGCAAATACGAGGAGAAATAAAGCATTTCTCCTCATTGTGACATCACTTGCTTGCAGGGTATGTTTGGAGTATCCATAGAACTTCTTAGTCCCCCTTTTGGAGTATGCACTTAGTGGGGTGCACTGACTTTGTGCCCCCTTTATTGAGGCACATATTCAATGTTGCCTCTGATAGCTTTTTTGCCTTTACTCCCATGTCTATAATGGGGCATAGTCGCAGAGGCAAAGTGTTCCCTAATTTGCATGGGCCTCAATGCAAATGAAGGAACTCCTCCTTGAGACTGTGCTGGATATTCATGTGCACTTGTGCAATCTGTATTACAGGAGAGGCCACCATGTATCTGCATCCGCTTCTGTAATACCAAAATATCCCAGGGATGCAGAAAGAGGGTGCAAACCCCAATGCACGCCATGGCATCTCTAGAATAAAGCCCCAGGTCCTTTAACCCCTTCCATGCTCATGACGAGCTCAGCGTGTCATGAGGCACAGTGCAGCTGTGCTCATGATGAGCTGAGCTCGTCATGACCACACCCATTAACATTGACTTTCAGCACAGGAGAAGATCCACTCAAGCAGCCAAGGTGTTAAGGAACTTTAGCCTCCATTACCAAGCGTTTAAGCTGCCATGAGTTATAGAAGGAATACAAACATCAAAATGTTAATGATCATATGTTGACTTTCTCCTTGGACTACAGAAAAATGACCTATACTACACTCTTACTAATGTACATCTGCAGGGGATCATATTGCATCTTCTGTTAAAATCCTACGTTTACTAAAGTTTTGAGCGGCCACTCATGCAACACAAAATGATGCAAAAGATGGGATCTATTTATTTACCATTGTCAAGGCCCACTCCCACACAGGGTGTTTGTTTTCTCAAATAGTTTTGCTGAGCAGGAGCCTTCACAAATGTGAAGGGAAGTGCCCCAATGGCAGCTCCCTTCACAAAGTAGATATCTTATAGCGTGGATCTTTAAATATGACAGATAGTGCTCTATCAAGGTGGTGAGTGCCATTGCAGATGTTCCTTGAGTACTAGTCGTTCACTGCTTTTTACTATAGTGCTAAACCAACAAGGATCATCTTTCATAACTATATGAGATCAAGGAGAAAGGACTGTAAGAATTTGGCACTTCCCCGAATGCTTTCAATAGGGCTGTTAAACGTGTTGAAAAGACTTAACATGTATATCAATTAAAATTACGTTGAGTAAGATAGCCCTTGAATTGCCAATTTTTGTATTTGGCAATAGAGGTTCTGCAATGATTACTGAGCACAAAAATACACATAATTTTCGTGCATCCACTGAATACGTACATAAATAAAGTATAAAATATATTCCTTCTATTACACGAAGCCAAAGTCTCAGTTATTAAAACCCGTAATACTGAACGATGAATGCCCTGAAAAGTAGAGTTGTGATGTCTCGTAACTCCAGACACATATGTGGTATCAGCTCCTGTATAACAATGCAGTTTTTGCTAGATACCACCCAGTCCTCTTTACTTTGGTTCTCCTCCACCACCACATCTTCCCCAATTGCAAGTTCCTGACCCTACTTTCAGCCACCACTGGGCACTAGTAATTATCCATGGCTGTTGATTCAATTGATCATCGTGACCCAAAACGCGCTGAGAAGAATTGGCCATGTAAGTGCCAGAGGAGTGGAGGTGCCTTGAGTACCCTTACACAAATGGCATCCAAGAATGACTGGTATCCATTGCATGAGAATTGGTAAAGATAGGAAGTCTATATAAACTTGGTGCAATATATAAGGCACGACATTAAATCAAATACAAATATGGAGTCCACATTAGGATGGCATTTTCTGCCACAAACATACATCTACAATACTAAATGCTTGTTTTTTACACTGTAAAGTTATGCCCGAATTCACAGAAGGATCACTTGACAGGCCTACATGGTTGTATGACTGTAAATGTCCCACTGTGAAGGCAGATTAACTACATTTCTTAGTGAATTTGTTGTATAAGAATGCCCTCACATTTGGTCCAAGATTCACAACTAATGAGAAATATTAGAGTGATTTTAGGACAGTAACAATAGCAGTGTGTACGTCAATACATTTGAAACAGTATGCTGAAACAACCACTCGTCGTGATGTGCATCATCTTGGGTCATTGACCAACCGATGCTGATTGCTAAATCTAAGCAACACTTTGTTCACCAGATGTGGTCTGAAATGCTCATGGAAAGTGCTGTTCACGAGAAGGGGGAATAATGAAGATGATTTGAAAAATATGTATTTTAAAAGAAAGATTACTGTGCATAACTTACTGAGAGATGAAAAAAGACAATAAGGATCAGAGTTGTGCTGAAGCTATTATAATCAAAGCATTCTGATTCATATTATTTTCATCAGGAGGTATGTGCAATAACAAAATCATGAGTATTTAAAAAGTAAAAATTTTAAAAGAAGGTATTTAACAATTAGGACCAGATTTACTAATGCTATTCACGGGGTCTGCATTACTTTTGGGAAACAAGCACAGTGCAGAGTGTTGGCTGGAATTTACTAACCAATGCAAAACCGGATGTGTGTTGGGAAATATATCAAATCAATGCATAGCTGTACTATGAACTTGTGAGCACTAAGGGGGAGTTCCATGAGTGGTACATGGATGGCCTCATGCAACAAACAATGGGTTTTGACATAAATCCCTATCTACTATCATTCATAGATAGGGATGTGTGCCAAAACCTTACCACCCCCCTTTGAGGCAGGCGTAGTGAGGAGAAATGTTTTCAATTGTCCTTATTGTTGCAACTTTGCATTCATGCTACATTGTAGAGCACACATACAAAGTTGGAAAAATATTAAGAGATAGTTTTTTTACTTGAAGGCTCCCCTTCTAGTAAGCATAAACAACTCATCTCAATTATGATTTTTGCACTGCTTCCTGCAGAATCGGTATTTGTTGTGTGTGGTGCCAAGTGTGATAAATATCTAACTGGGTAAAAATCTCTCATGCAGTATTAATCACAACTGGTATTAATCATGCATGGATGGAAGAGAGATGTTTTCTAGGCTGAATATGGAAATGCAAGGTATGACTGTCATCTATTAGCCCAAGGGAAAATATACACAGAGAGGAAAGGATGGGATTGTCCTAATGGCTTCTGTCATAAAGGCTTTGACTTGGTGTTGGTGTACTGTGGAAGCCTGCATGTGACATATTCCATGTTTAGCCATAATGAAAGATAAGGATTCCAGGACAGTCAGTGCTTAGTTTGTAAAAGAATAAGTGCTGGGGACCATACATTTGCTCAGAAGACCGCGGACCGCGCTATTGAATGTTGGTCTGCTAAACACCAAAGAAAGTAGTCTTGATTCTACCTCATGCATCTATAATCTACCACTAGATACTCTCTGTCTCTTTAGCTCACTTTGGTGGGTTCTTTTTCATGCCTGCTTTCTCCCTTTGTCATGGCATGAGGAGGAAAATAGGTGCTGGTTATCTTAAGTATGTATGCTGGTGGCCCCCACCTCCAACAACTCGCTCATATTAAGCACTGCCAGCAGCACTGGGTGCACATAAACTCCCAGCAGCTACAGAGATACCAAATAAAGGCAAAGCAAATGGCACCCCTGTATGTCGTGGGCATAAAGTAGAACAGTTAAAGAATAATGTGTGAACCAACCCCACCTAAGCATGTGATATAGAGAGAAATCTAATTACCAAATGTTATTTAAATCAATGTAACAAAAGCATAGAGTCTTCCAACACACTTTGACTCCAACAAAATCAGCACATAATTCTGTTTGAGTTTTCCAATTTGAATAATATTATTCAAGTGGTACTATTACCTTCACAAGAACTGTTTTTTAAAGACTAATGCAGTGAATGTTTTAAACAAAATTGTTACAAACATTCTTATCTTTTGACTGACAGACACGGATGTAGGTGAACACGGGGAAAGAGGACTGCTCAGCTGGTATGTATGAGTGCCTCTGCAAGTAAAAGTGGTGGAGCGGGATGGGGGGTGTTTGACAGACGGCGAGGTAAAATTAAATAAATAATTAATTTTACCTTATCGCCATCTGTAGAAATACAACCCTACTTGGCCCCACCGCTCCTACCTACCTCTGTTGGTGGTCCTGCAGTGATCTTGAGTGACCTTCTGTAGCCATACTCTTCTAGCCTTCTGCACTTCACTAAGAATTTTGAATCTCTTGTGGCAGGACACCTCCTCATGACAACTCCTGTTGCTCAGTCACGTGTTGCTGGTCGAAGACGCAGCTTAGAAGGCTCTTCGGAGTCTTTGTCGGGGGTAAGTGCCTGTTGCATGGTGCATACAAGAGCCAGGTCCCTACTAAACACAGCTAGAAACTCTGCCTTTCATTCTAGCAATAATGCTTCATAACATTAGAGTGTTGCAGGAAATGAAAACATTTTTAAGATTACAACAAATATTCGAAGGCAGGAAATGAAAATGTTATGGATATGCTGCTAATGAAATTACTATTCTGTCCAAGTGGTCAGTTGTGTATGGGGAGAACAATTTGAAAGTGAGGGAAAAACTTTTAATTTACATAGTTCTGATGAGAATACACATTTTCATTCAGAACACAACTTATGTCTGCTTTGACCAGCTGGACATGTGCATAATGACTAGGTGCAGAGCTGACAGAAACATGTGTTTAAAATAAACAATATACTGTATTGTAATGTATTGCAATTGCAGTAGGTTGTGCTGAGAGAGAGGACAATGCATGCAGAGGATGGGTGAAAAATTCTGAGGGATATAGGGTATAATAAGGGGGGGCCTTTGGCATCTTGCATCATGATGTGATGTGTGGAATAGACTGAGGGGCATATATAACAAATATTCACACAACACAATGCATCAGGGCGCTATGTAAAAGAGAAAGGGCAGGATTGTACTGTATTTAACATTAAACAGTGCATTCCTGCTCTCTGTCTGCGCTGGCACACAAACTGCTGCCCAGTGCCAATGCAGGCACCCTTGTACCATGATGCGAGAGCGCCTGTGTTTTAGGCAGGATTGTTTTTGTGCAGGAAGGAACATCTTCCTGCATAAACAAAATACTCTGAGGCAATTTCCTCTTTCTATGTGTACTGCAGAATGCAGCACAAGTAGAAAGAGGAAAGTGAGGAAAGTGTGTGGAGCAGTGATCATATTTCTCCTTGTATAGCCTCCCCCGGGGGAGGCGTAGTATTTAGATGCCAGGCGTGGGCAACTGGTCGTGCTAGATCAGAACAAATTTGAAATATCAAGCAGATCGCGATGGACTGTGGGTTTGATATGGTCCCGGGTAGGTCCAGCTGAAGTTTTACCTTCTCAGAATTGTGCCCAGTGTCCCGTTCAGAGGTCAGAACTTTGCCGGCAGCAAAGAGAGTGTCGCTGACAGTGGTTCACGAAGTGTGAAGTGCAGCTGGGAGTTGTGGGCAGAGGAGGTGGACCCTTGTGATTTCTGAATATCTCACCCTACTTCCAATCACGTATTTCTTTCCTCTGTATCCTTCTCACTAAACTTTTAATGGTCCTATATCCAAACCTCATTAGTGTGCATTGTCCCATTGCTTTGTTGCTAGGTCTGAGCTGTTAAGTACACGAACATGTGAATGAAACATTCATTATTAACAATGAAATATGGACGTTAGTACCTGATAAAGAAAGTATGCAGTCTTCCACCTTCTTCAGATTGAACTTGTATTGAATATGCAGATGTTGCCAGTAAAAGGCAAATTATGCACAGCCCAACTTTGACTGAAGTATCTATGTAGAGCATTAAGCAACGCTCCCACCACAACTATACCTTCAAAAACCCTGGTTTGCATATGTTTTTCACAAATGTATTAATCTAGGATGATGATAACACCATGGCTTTTTGTGCTCCTATATGACACAGAATGATTATTTGCCTATTTTTAATGTACTGAATCTGATTTGCTGAAAAGTATAGAAGCTCTTGCGTTTTCTACAGCACTCGGAAATAGTTTGTATCAATAATTATGTTCTTTAACCCCTCCCATGCTTGTGACGGAACTGTTCCGTCACAAGCCTCGGGTGGGCTGTGCTGGTGACGGAACAATATGTCACGGCCCGCTCAACGCGCCTGCGCGGCACGAATTCCACGCCTGCGCTAACGTTCTGAAGCGCGGGCGAGGCCGTGACGGAACCGTTCCATCACAAGCACAGCTCACCCGCGTGCCGTGACGGAGTGGTTCCGTCACGAGCACGGGACCGCCGCGCGGCCCCCCCACCCCCTTAGTACTGCGGCGGAATAGCCGCCGCAGTGAAGGGGTTAAGTATCCATATGTCCCCTTAGTATTTACATTTTTTTTAGAGTTGTATATAGCGCGAACTCGGCCAAAAGCAGGTGTCAGAGCTAATCATATTGGCACCAGCTGCATTACACAAGGACACATGCATTTTGTTAGGGATAGGGAGAATAAATAATTTGCCCTGAATCATAGACTGTTGAGCGTCATTGCCAAGACTCAAACCCGGTTTGCCAGATTCGAGGTCGGCAGCTCTAGCCATAAGGCTACATCCTAGTAATGGCTGTGCCCTAGAATGAAATGCATCATTTGCATTTAATTATTTCGTTTCTGCATAATTTGTCTTCCCTTGTAGCAAAGTTTGTTAATAAGGTTGCATAATGTAGTCCTCTTTTGTCAATTAATTCTAGTGGCTCTGAAAATGTGTATGCAGTAAAGTTTGTCAAAAATATGGGAGACCAAGTACGGAACATATTGTTAAACATGCAGTTCAAGTAAGGACAGTGCACCAGTTTTAGAGGTAAGGGGACATAACAATTTTACTGACATGAATTATCAAAAACATCCGGTTGCCAGACACTTTTTCAACGGATGACCACGTAAGTGATCATTACAGTGAAGCGTATAGAAGGAAGAAACTGAAGATGATGGAAAGAGCAGGAGACAGGTTGATAATGGTCCTTCAGCCTGAAGCAGTTTGTTTTAAATGGTTATAGAAAAGGTAATTTCGTTAATGTTTACATGTCAAGTTACAAATAAATATAATTACAAATATTTTATCAGCCGCATTTCTGAGAGATATACAAGAACTGCATTTCTGTCCCATTTTCCTTTGTATCATAACCACTTCTTTGGAATTCGATTAGTTTTTTCAATGTTTGTCCCAGTGAAGCATCTGCACTTTGTTAACAGGTATATACACATTCATTTACATATATATCCAAAAATATAGCTGTATAAGTGACGTGAGTTGTTTGATTTAATGTGTGCATTTATCCTTAATCTTATGATAAAACACATATGTCCTTGTTTATAATCTGGATTTTGGAAATTAATCTTGAATAATCATTTGAACGCATATAATAATATATGCGTGAGGTAGGCATTATGTCATTGCCATTTTGCATTTTTCTCCTGAGCAAAACATTTAGATGCCTCTGATGCTTTCTGCATTCTCAACTATTAGTGATAGCTTTAGAACCCAAGCCCAGAATCAGCTCTATTCAAGGAAAATCTAGCTCAAATGTTGTGAATGTCTTAATTTCTTGCCCTACTCCTAATCCGCTGTCCTTTTCCTTTGTACTCTTCGCACTATACTTTTGATGTGTCGGCAGGGCAGGACTGGCCATAGCAGGCACCAGGCATTACCCCAGTTGTCCAGAAGGGAAGGGTGGGGGCTGGTTTTTAAGTGGTGGGTGCCGGTTTTGTCACTGGGGGCCGGTTTTGCGGCAGTGCTACAACATCAACCCCAAGTAAAAAAAGCGGGAGCAGTGCTAAAGTGGCAATACGCTGCCTCTCTCTAGCATCCCTCCCACCTCAGGCCGGTCCAGCAGAATTGCCAGGGCTGGTTTGTGTTCCAAGTCCAGCCCTGTGTGTCAGTGTACCATACCGGTACCTCATTACTGTGCAATGCTCAATGGCTTTGTTGCTAGGTTTGAGTTGTATAAGTACCATATGCATGCATCCCGTCCCATCTTTCCCTCCAGATTTTATTTGATAGCGCATGGACCGTCACAACAAGCACCAAGGTTGCGATTCTACTAAACGCAGTTTGAAGAATATGGCAACCTCAAGCAGTACCCTGAGAAATCTCTATACATTGCACCAGTAGTCAGTATGTACATGTCCTTTCTAAGCTTTGAGTATGAAAAGCTAGTTCATACATGCTGCATTGAGATTGGCTGTTCTGGCAAATCATTTTTTCCTGTACGCAGTTTGCGCATATTAGTTGTGTTTATGTCTTTGTTGGTACATTCATCCATTGAGTTTGCCATGGACAGATTCTCATAAAAGCTCAGAAAATTTTAATTTTGTATGAAAACTTGTCCATTCGTTGTTAGAGAGAGCAGTGCCTTGGAGGCTTTGCTAGGATACAAAGAGGCCTCATTTATTAGGACCCTTGCAGCAGTTTTTGATGTTCCAGTGCCGCAATGTGCACCTGCATATTTACAAGGCCAAGCAAAGCCACTTTAAGTGGCTTTTCATGGCATTGTAAATATGTATTCCTTTCACGCAAAATACTGCATGAAAGTGGTGTTACATGGGTGTTGCAGTGGGTGTTCCCACGCACCACCCGTGGAATCTGAAGCATTCCTAGATTTACAAAAACTCATGAACCTGGGAATGTGTCTGAATCTAACCCCACTCCAAGGGTGGCATTAGGAAGGCTCAACGAAGAGAAGTGTTTTAATTTCTCCCTAATTTATCACTTCCTGCACAAAATCAATCAGCCCCTCAACGCAGGCACCCTTGCACCATAACGAAAGAATGCATGCATTGGTGCATGGCAGCCCATTGTCTGCCAGCACAGGGGAAAGGGCAAGAATGTTCGTATCGTATAGATACAGCACATTCCTGCCCTTTTCTTTTGATGCAGGGCGCTGCAAGATTCTTTGAGGTGCTGCCCTTCGCCAAACCCTCATAAATTATCTCATTCGAATTAATGTGTAGACCTTGCATAATATGTCAGTAAGGAGTCCTCACTATTCTGTCAATAGGTTTTGTCATGATTTTAGACAATGGTTGCTCAGCCGTATCTAACGACATTGCCCCCTTTCAAATCTAGTGACAAAAATCTAATTCTAAAATGATTTTGCATATCTAAGCTCAGCAAATTTGTGGAAAATCTCCACTTTGGAAATTGAAATTCATAATATTGAGTCACAGATTCAGAGTTAGTTGGAATTTTCGAAGACACAACGTGCATTTGTGAACACTGAAATTCTGGCAGAATGGTGGAATTTCCACAATCACGAATGTATTTCCAAAGGCATCCCAGGGAGAAATGGCTTAAGAGCCTACATGTACAAATATATGTATATTAGGGAAAGTTTTTTTAGGGTGAATGCATATAATACACATATATATATATATATATATATATATATATATATATATATATATATATATATATATATATATATATATATATATATATATATATATATATATATATATATATATATATATATATATATATATATATATATATATATATATATTTATATATTTAATTTAGGGGATTGATTAAGGTTTAGGAGGTATGGTTTTTTGGGGTGCCAAGGGTAATTTTAGAGTTTAGGGTGGGCATGGGTTTTGTGATGGCGAGGGGAATTTTAGGGTTTAGGGTGGATATGGGTTTTGAGGTGGCAAAGATCATTTTAGGGGTTAGGGTGGCATGGGTTTTGAGGTGACAAGTATAATTTTATGGTGGGCATGGTTTTTGGGGTGGCAAGGGTAATCTTAGGGTTTTGGGTGGGTATGGGTTTTGGGGTGGCATGGGTAATTTTATGATTTAGGTTGGGTATGGGTTTACAAAAAAAGTAAGTATTTTACAGGAAAATAGAAACCCTTTATCTATCTATCTATCTATCTATCTATCTATCTATCTATCTATCTATCTATCTATCTATCTATCTATCTATCTATCTATCTATCTATCTATCTATCTATCTATCTATCTATCTATCTATCTCTCTCTCTCTCTCTCTCTATTTATCTATCTATCTATCTATATATATATATATATATATATATATATATATATATATTTTCTCTCCTCCAGTGCCGGTATGCGCACGTTGGGCTGTCGTGGCGCGGTCCTGGATAGGCCACCGACTGGCCTTCGATATGTACACCAGATACCTCCAAAATTCTGAAGTAAACCAGGACACACGGAGTTCGTTGCAAAATTTAATGGCAGAGTGAAAAAGTGCGACGCGTTTTGCCGATAAGGCTTGCTCACGCTCGTCTAACAAACAATGACGGCCATTTTTAAAGTGCTGAAAACACACCCCCAACTGAACAAAAACTCAACCAACTTTTGGAATGCACAGAGACTTATTATAGCCCACTGGGGCGGCACCAGTTTCATTTATATTCATTTTTTGGTTTGTTAATTTACTTTGGCAATAGCCCACTCGGGCGAGTACTTTGTGCAGACATAACATTTTTGTGATGTGTACCGACAGCACATGCGGGTAATTGTTGTGCAACATGTAATAACTCACATTTTCAGCCCCAGTATTATACTATGCATTATTGTACATCATGTGGGACAGTAATCAGTGTTATCAACATTAGTACAATATGGCAGCCCTGCAATACCTTGGTGAAGATATGTTTACACTGGGGGTGTGTTTTCAGCACTTTAAAAATGGCCGTCATTGTTTGTTAGACGAGCGTGAGCAAGCCTTATCGGCGAAACGAGTCGCACTTTTTCACTCTGCCATTAAATTTTGCAACGAACTCCGTGTGTCCTGGTTTACTTCAGAATTTTGGAGGTATCTGGTGTACATATATATATATATATATATATATATATATATATATATATATATATATATATATATATATATATATACGATATATATATATATATATATATACATACATTAAAAATATATATATATACACACACACACAAGGTTCATACTTACCTTTTAAATACTTTTAATTGCATTGTAAAACCTTTACCTCACATATTCCCTTGCCATTTATGCTTTTACGACGTAATTCGTTGTAAAGGCATGAGTGGTAAAGGCATAAGCATTTTAAAGGCATGCGTGGTGCAAGTCATGAGTGGTGATAGCATTCATGTTGTGACAGCTGTGTTGTAATGGCATGCATTTCAATGCAATTTTTGGTTCCTTCATACATCCTACCAACACACATACACACATATTCAAATACACACATAAATGTGCATGTTAGAACAAACAAAAGCACAAGCAAGAACACAAAAAAACATATTCAATAACTAGCATGTTTCAGACGTAATTAACCTTAAAATAACCAAAATACGGACTCATTCTGACGTAATTTAGAAAATGCTGAATTGTAATCAGAACAGTGAACTTATTAGAATATTAATGAAAATATTTAAAGCCACAATGGGAACAGGAATGACACTTAAAAGAATGACAGCCCACCCACATGCATTCCTTGGGATCAGTGCTCACTGCAAAGTTGCTGGGAAGACGTATGCGAGTTGAAGCTCTTTGCAGCTTGTAGACAACCTTCTGGCTGTAGGGACCCAGGGCCTCAACAGTGCATCACTTTTTTGTTGCACCGCCGGTGCAGTCTGCCTGCACACATTCAAAAGGCCACGTAAAGCCACCCTGCATGACTTTTTTTTCATGGCCTTGCAAATAAGGACCCCTTTCACGGATTACTCTGCGTGAATGGAGCGTTCAATGGGTGTTGCTGTGGGTGTTCCCATGCAACATCCATGGAACCTGACACATTCCCAGATTTACAACATTTTCATCAACCATAAGCCTCCACAGGGGAGGCAAAGAAGTGGCATAGGAGTGGCGCAACTAGGAGAAAAACCTTTATTTCTCCTTGTTTTTTCTTCTTTCTATGTGTGCTGCATTCTGCAGCATGCACAGAAAGAGGACAATGCCATAATTTATTGTTTTGGTGCAGGCACACAAACAATCATCCCCACAATGCAGGCAACCTTGTAACATGACGCAAGGGTGCCTATGCTGCCACATGGCAGCCAATTGTGTGCCAGCGCAGGGGAAACACCATTTTTATCCTATTGTTGTTAATAACACGCATCCCTGTGCTTTTAAAATAATGCAGCTCAGGGCAGTAAAATGGCTTGCAATGATGCACTGCGCCATTTCTTTGTAACCGTTTCCTCAATCTGCACTCTAATGGCACCATCCGGGATCTTGTAGCACCCTTCTGAGGCCATCACTGGCATTGTGCCTGTCCCCTGAGTAACCAATCATCACCAGGACTGGTGTTGTTTGGTGTGTAGGATTTTTCCTCAACGCGGCCAAAAAGTACAAATAGATTCCTAACATGAAAGATGGTGGTTGGTCGTCGCTGTTAAAAACCGCCTTCGCAAGTCACTACCACTTCTTCAGGGTTTTCCAATAGTGGCACATGGGATGTTTTACGGAATGTTTCTTTCATGTTTACAAGAGTCTTCTTTTAATAATGCTGGTAGGATTATTTTATTGCCACATTTCAATATCCCCCGTTTTGTCAAATTAATCACGTTATGAATTTGCTTGAGGAAATCAAATTACTAATCAAGAAAATTGTATCATGTGAGAGTTCTCCATGGTGAATCTGTTAATTGTTAAAATATTTTTATTTCAGAAAAACCTCTGGAGAACCTTGATACAGAACATTTAATTGAAGTCTCTGTTATTTAACATTTTGGGATAACCCAGGGACATCTGAAAAATAGTTAGCTCAGGCAGAGAAAAAGTCCCTTCTTTCAGACGTGATCGTCTTTTTCACTTTCACCTGTCAGTCCAGTGGATGTGGTTACAGGTTTATGAGGCATTTATTTCACTTATGTCATCGATTTCCTGCTTGGAAAGTGCAAGCTCGCATATTCATGTTGCTGTTAGTAGCACTTCAAGGACCTTTGCATTTGATAATTTTATGCTTTATTAACCATGATTTTGTCAAACAGCTTCCACTCAGTTTGGCTCAGAGAGGTTTTTTCATGGCTAGAACCTGAAAGTAGATGGAATTGTATGACTGTGTGTGGTATGAAGCCATGCCTACAATGCAGTCTAATGTCCCGAGTTATACCATATCGATTGTTGAAAACAGCATGTTTGTCCCACTTTAATCAGAACTAGTGTACTCTGCACATGTGCAAAAGCAGTGGCCTAACTATGCTTGGAATGCAGTTTAAAACCACACAGTCGTGCATTTAAAGGTAGTGACATTTCCTGTAAACAAACAGATCACGGATGGATATGACAGCCAATGTAGTGGAAGTTGTCTTACAGTGTAAACTGGAAATTATGCTGAGGTATACAATTTAGAGTTAAAACATATTATGGGATGTTTGATGCCACACATCCCGTAAGTGGTAACGCTTTCATCTGAACCCACTAAGTACCGCTAGGTACCTAGGAAGCAGCAAATGTCTAATTATTTTCAGTTAGACTTCTGGTACTCCGCTCTCACCAGTGCCTGTGCATGAGAGTCCATCTGAGGGTCAATAACACCTGATATTCATGTTGCACGTGACCATTTTTATGAGCATGCACAGGCGACACTGACTGAGGCTGCCACATACAACCCCATGATGTGCACGACTTTATCATATGGTACTTAACCCAATTTTTGTGATGTATCTCCAGTTATTAAACTGTCCTTCATGGGTCACTAGACTTCATCTGATATTACAGCTCCCGAACTTCAAAAAGTAAATGTGACCCCAAACAAAATTACTGAACACAACTTCTGTGTTTCACGAGGCCCCATCTGATGGCACAACTCACAGACTTCAAAACGTACCAGAGACCCCGAACGAAATTACTGAACACCACCTCTGTGGTTCTTGAGGCTCCATCTGATGGTACAGCTCTCAAACTTCAAAATGTACACGAGACCCCAAACAAAATTAAAATTAATGAACACAACCTCTTTGGTTCACGAGGCCCCATCTGATGGTACAACTCTCAAACTTCAAAATGTCCCAGAGGCCCCAAACAATATTACTAAACAACACTCTCTGTGGTTCACGAGGCCCCAACTGATGGTCCAACTCTCAAACTTCAAAACGTACCTGAGACCCCAAACAATATTACTGAACACAACCTGTGTGGTTCATGAGGCCCAACTGATGGTCCAACTCTCAAACTTCAAAACGTACCTGAGACCCCAAACAATATTACTGAACACAACCTGTGTGGTTCATGAGGCTCATCTGATGGTACAACTCTTAAACTTCAAAATTCATCTGAGACCCCAAACAATATTACTGAACACAACCTGTGTGGTTCATGAGGCCCAACTGATGGTCCAACTCTCAAACTTCAAAACGTACCTGAGACCCCAAACAATATTACTGAACACAACCTGTGTGGTTCATGAGGCTCATCTGATGGTACAACTCTTAAACTTCAAAATTCATCTGAGACCCCAAACAATATTACTAAACACAGCCTCTGTGGTTCACGAGGCCCCAACTGATGGTCCAACTCTCAAACTTCAAAACGTACCTGAGACCCCAAACAATATTACTGAACACAACCTGTGTGGTTCATGAGGCTCATCTGATGGTACAACTCTTAAACTTCAAAATTCATCTGAGACCCCAAACAATATTACTAAACACAGCCTCTGTGGTTCACGAGGCCCCAACTGATGGTCCAACTCTCAAACTTCAAAACGTACCTGAGACCCCAAACAATATTACTGAACACAACCTGTGTGGTTCATGAGGCCCAACTGATGGTCCAACTCTCAAACTTCAAAACGTACCTGAGACCCCAAACAATATTACTGAACACAACCTGTGTGGTTCATGAGGCTCATCTGATGGTACAACTCTTAAACTTCAAAATTCATCTGAGACCCCAAACAATATTACTAAACACAGCCTCTGTGGTTCACGAGGCCCCAACTGATGGTCCAACTCTCAAACTTCAAAACGTACCTGAGACCCCAAACAATATTACTGAACACAACCTGCGTGGTTCATGAGGCTCATCTGATGGTACAACTCTTAAACTTCAAAATTCATCTGAGACCCCAAACAATATTACTAAACACAGCCTCTGTGGTTCACGAGGCCCCAACTGATGGTCCAACTCTCAAACTTCAAAACGTACCTGAGACCCCAAACAATATTACTGAACACAACCTGTGTGGTTCATGAGGCCCAACTGATGGTCCAACTCTCAAACTTCAAAACGTACCTGAGACCCCAAACAATATTACTGAACACAACCTGTGTGGTTCATGAGGCTCATCTGATGGTACAACTCTTAAACTTCAAAATTCATCTGAGACCCCAAACAATATTTCTGAACACAAAATCTGTGTTTCACGAGGCCCCATCTGATGGTACAGCTCTCAAACTTTAAATTGAAAATTACAGATCACGACATATGTGGATCACAATGCTCCAGCTGATGCTACACCTCATCAAGTTCAGCATTACCCCATCACAAATTTAAAACAAACCTTTAGTGGTTCAAGAGACTCCATCTGACACTACAGCCAGCACTAATGATTTATATGAGACACCACCAAGGGAAACTATACTTTAATCTTGTAATGCTCACAAGACATCAAATGTGGCTATAAAATCTATCCTGTGTTAGCCAAATGCGCCTCCATCTGAGAGTGCGAGTACGCTAACTTTTTAATGCGCTGAGACATAATCAGAGGCTACCTCATTTTGAGGTCACATCACCCAACCTTCAAGTTGCCAACGAAAAACCATTTGAAGCTGCATCAACTAAACCCCTTAATGGATAAGAGATACTATCTGTGGAGCCAACATCTGAACCCCATGGCATGTGCAATAAAATATATTTAATTGTATTGAACATTGCAGATATCATAGCACAGGGCATTTTTAAACTTGCTTGCATTATACGGTGACAATGCAGTTGATTGCTAAAAATTCCACAAAAAATGGAATTAATGTTTTGAATAAGAGTGTTTTGGCTGAGAAGGCAGCATGCTATAATAATTGTTCAGCTAACTGAAATATGCTGTCAATTAATTTTTTCTAATGCTTTTCATATACACACAGTTGATTGTTTAGAGTTATGTGGCCCTGATTTATTCCTAGCAGTGAGGATGCATAAAGCACAGACGTCAGGTGCTGAACGTCAATTACGGACTGTCTTTGTGTCACTCTAGGATACAATAATGGACACATTGCTTTCATCTAAACAAGAACCCAACATGCATACTTACACCAATAAAATGTTTTTAAGCTTCCAGCAGCTGGCCAAAACAATACATCCATGGAGGAAAAAAAATACATTTGAATTGAGAGGAAACAAAAGCATTGAATGACTGAGCTCCGAAGGGATGAGAGGAAGCAAGTTTTCAAAATAAAAAGTCCCGCTGCGCAGACTACGCGTACATGGACAAAGACGTCGCAGTGGAAGTAATCGTTTATTTGTGCTCTTTTATTACAGGAATTAAAATAAACATGGGAGAAATTTGTGTTGTCCTTTTAACTTGTTTTCTTTTCTTTAGTGAAAGGAACGTCCAATGCCCGATGTCAATGTCCTGCGGTTACCCAAGCAGTTACTAATGGAGGCCCACCATTGGGCTTCCATACCAATGCAACAAAAGTGAATGTTTCTTAGGTTGATGTGCTGGCCTGGGAGCCACCCCTTCCTTTCTGTTGTATCTCAGTGACTGATCAGGAGCAAGCTGGGCTCATGCACTACCAAGAGGTAGGCCCAATGCCTCTGCTCCCCTCTTCCTGGTCCTGACCACCACTTGTGAGGAGATCCTCCCTCATAGGTAGTAAGGATGAGGAGTAATGACGATCAGAATTCAGTGTGAGGTGGTCTTGGGTGACTTACATTCATAACACAGATAAATCGCAATGTCCCCTGCAGTTCTTCCACCCCGTTGGCCACTGGAATATGGGATCCCCTAGATAGCCTCAATGACGAAGCAATTTTCAGGTAGAATGCTCACAATTCTAGCACCCTCCCTTCAGTGTAAACATTTACGGCCTTGTACCATGTGACTTGTCTATACAACAATGTTCCCCTTGTCCCCATTACTCTTCCCTTCTTTTATCTATTTGTATAACCTAGATTTCTTTGCTATTGTTCTTTTTTCTCTTTCTCTTTAGGGAGTTGATAGATCATATACATGTTATGATCTTGATATGTTTTCCAATGTTTTCATTTGGTCTTGCTAGAACTTATCAGAAATCGTGGATTACCACCTTTCCCTTATTTAGCATATGGTGATGAGGTATTTATGTGCCATAAGGATTATCATTTTGTAATTGTTAAATATTGTAAGAAAGAAGCACTATCCTTCATTGATGGTGATGGAGCAGGGTTTTCATGGAATAAAATCTGCTCGGATTAAACCCACATTGTGTGAAAATACTAATCGAATGATGTGCAAACCAGGTGGTCGATTAGGATGGCAGACGGACTTGCGTCCGTCCGCCACCCCTGAGGCGGAGGGACCGACCGCAAGGGCAGCGGCGGTCCCTCTGTAGCAAATAGGATGTGACCGCCACCCTGGCGGTCACATCCCGTATATTTAACATTGCGGCAGGTGCTGCTTTGGGCAGCACCCGCCGCAATGTAAAATATGCATATTTAACTTTGGCATGCATAACTTGGCAGGCACCGCGTGGTGGCTGCCACCTTGTGCATGCCAAAACAGGGGGGTACCATAGGTACCTCCCATGTGCACCCCCTACCCCCCAACACCCTGGGGGCTCGCAACGGGCCCCCAAACACAAAAGACCACATGCTTTTCCTCAGCGGAAAAGCATGTTTCTGCCTGCATCATAATATGGCTGGCGGTGTTTTGCAGACACCGCCACCATATTTGGGAACACATACTGTGGATCAGCGGAGGACGGACTTGCCGTCCGCCGCTGATCCCACCGCCATCCTAATGTGGCTGGTGGTGTTGTCGCAGTCCATGGCGGTGAATCCGCATCCTCCAGGCCGGCCCGGAGGATGCGGATTCACCGCCATTCTAATCAGCCCCTAAATGTAAAAGGCTAATGGGAGAAGATGAAAACTGCGCAAACACATGTTAAATGCTGTTGTAGGCCACTAATGCATTTGAAATAATAAAAGCTGCTAGTTTTATTTTACACTAAACTGAATCAAAAGATGAATCCTTTAAAATGTGCATAGATAAAATGAGACAATATGCATTACATAGGGCGTGTTAATAGTATGACCTTATAAACAATAAATAACACTTGTATTTGTCTTTCCTAGAAGTGTGATCTTTCTGCTCTGCCGAAAATGCCTGAGAGTCACTTTTGAAATTAAAATGCCGTATTAGAAATATAGAAGGGAAGAAAATTGTGAACTGTTCATCGCGAGCCCTGTGTTTCTGCCAAGGTTGCAAGGAGGAAACTAATTGAATAAAAGAATGGAACACTTCCTCAGTTAGCGGCACATTGAAACAATTGAGGCACAGAAGTTGATACATGACTGAGCTGGAGGAAACGTACAAACTATGGAAGCTTGAAATTTGTATTTCCTTGGCTGGAAGTTGTTAAATGAATAAATAAACAATGGATTTTTGCGAAATTGTCATGTCAAGAGTGGTGTGATAGAACACCCCCTGTTTTGACCAATAGAGTGAAATTAAAATGTAGTGTTATGACACAATATGGGTTTGACTTTAGTGAAATTTAGAGTATAACTACAAGTACCCAGGGGGTGGCGTTAGAAGGTGTGATTTTCCTACTTTGCGAGCGGAGAGGGCTGTGTTATTGTTTCCTAAGTTCTATGGGCTGGCTGCTGTTCTGCTGAAACCTGACTTTAAACTTTGTTCATTAACTCTTCTGGATGGGCCTTGCTTACTCTCATGGCCAGAAGGTAGCTTTTTTTATTTTTATTTTTTGAACTCGGGTTAGTATGATATTCTGAATTTGCAAAACTGGTTTGCAAATGACTTATGTTTCTACTCATTTGTCTGTACGCCTTTCCGCTCACTCATAGTGCTGCTTTTGACATGTTCTTATGTCATTTTCCATTGGTATTTCTCTTGTATGGTGATTTATGATTTGAGCTGTATTGTACTTGATGAGCAATCAAATTATTGTAGATAAAACATCAATAACTCATAAATGAGTTTGTCTTTATTAGTGTTATTGATTGGGTTATATGAAGAGTCTATAATAGTTTATTTCTAGATCCAATTATTATTTTGCCAAACCCTGATTACATTAAAAAAATTGAATCGCTACAAAAGGATAATATGATGATGATATGGTAATGAGAATTTGGTAACTTTGGTTTACACTCACCCAGCGTGAAAGCGACTTGTAGGGTATTGAATTGGGTCCAGGTGATGAAATGTATTAGGCCCTGATCACTGGATCAATGGGGTGTCCCTTTTTGGTATATGTTCTGGTATATGCCTTCTTGAAAATCTTTGAAAAACAAAATAATCAGAACATTATGTGCAGATTTCCTAGACAGACTACATGGTGGAGAAATACCTTTAGAGCATTTTATGTATAATAATGTTGGGGTTATGGGCTGAGATGGGGATAATGTGGATGGTGATGAGAAATCTCTGCCCTGACAGTACTGTACCTTATATCATGGATTTTTTAAATGGATGTAAAATGTATGGGATGGATGTGCTGATGGAGAAGAAATAGGACTGCTTCTTTGAATATGAACCTTTTTTGACATAAAATGGCTGTCTCTAAGCTGCACTTGACACATGTTGGAAGAACATGTGCATGAAATGGTTCTGTTTGTCATATGAGAAATGGACTTGGTATATGATGGCTGTCACGGAGCATAGAAGCATGCATCTGATACATGACAAGTGTCCTGGGCATACAACGTTATATTTGAAAGTAGGTCATGACATTTAATACCAGCACAGTTGTGTCTGAGACTGTCTGTTGCCTGTAAGTCTGTAGAGTGTATACATAGTGTATACAGTGCATCTGATGTTATATCTGACTATGTAGTTGAAGTTAGTCAATATATATTCTAGAGTTTGGCATGTGAGGCTGCATCTACCATACACAGCAGAGTACGAGCTTAAGATGACATGTGATGCAGTACCTTTTTTCATGACGCCAGAAACTGAATATGCTACTGACCTACAAAGTCAGTTGAAGTTCATGCTAGGCACAGATGCATGCCCATGCAGATATCACACAATTATATCAGAGTCTTGTTAGCTAGAAAGGCTTTCACTATTTGGTGGCAGAATTTTCCACTGGACAAACAGAAGCCTGTCAATTGAATGCAGTGCACATTTACTTCACCCTCCTTCCCACAGCAGATCACTATTGTATATCCTATCCCTTCACATCCTGCACAATCATATCAAGGACACCTACTTGCCTTAGACACTACCACCACCTTTGACGATCACATTTCAGATTCTTAATATTTGATACCAGATTTTAATTCACCGAGATGATGATGCATAGGCCCTTCCACAAGAGTAGGGACCAGATTGCTCCTTCAACATAAAAAAGCTCATCACTCCACTGTTGAAAGGGCAAAGAATTGAAGAGTTCCAGAACTCAACAGAAGTCCTAAACTTTGCAGTAGCATCGATGAAAAGAGTACGTTTGCACTAGAAAATTCATGTTGAGATTTTTTGCCACCAAGACAAAAGATTAAACACCACTTAGTCATACTGACTTGTGCAAAGCACAGAAGCAAAACAAGAAAGTAAACATGGAAAGCTTGAATTAATCTCATTCATGGCTTTTCAATTCTTCATATGTTTGCTCATTACTGTGAGTAGGCAGAGACCAAACATCTGCAAGTCAATTCAGGCTTCACGCAAGTAGGGCTAGTTTATCCAAAACTATTAAGCATTGTCTTTTCTATCCAGGAATACAAGAAACACTACATATGCTTCACCCTTCTCGGGCTTTATCAGTGAGGTGCAGTTTCAGTCCTATGACAGGCTGAGCTCATGGACCCTGGTCAGGCAGACTTGTATCTCAAGATTATTTTGTGAAAGTTAGATGACTATTGTACCAAATCTGAAGCTACCAAAAATTTTCTTAAAAAGAAATAGGAACATGAAAACATTAAAATACAGTGGTCTAGAACAAAGATACAAGTCTCTCAAATAAAGTTCAACATTAGCAGCTACATTTTAGCATATTGCCCCAATCAAATCATTTGCACATGAAGTGTCAAGTACAGTAGGATCATGATAAATGAGCATCAGTCTCATGGTGCTCAATTCACCTAGAGATTCAATTGATGGCCCTTTAAAGATGATCAACCTCTAGAAATGTTCTACATGCAAAGGTAAACCTTTTCACTTTGACAAATCACGAAGATTTCTGTATCCAAGGACCATTCCAAGAAGTCTGCTAATGGAAATTAGATTACATTCTCTAGCACCATATCAGTCAGGAGCTCCCTTCCTCTGGTACATCTACTGTAGTATCCCATGATTGCTACAATGAATTTGCGGAATATTTCCATGGAAAAATTCAGGATATGTACAACACGTTTCATGGGTCTCCATGTCCTAGCGACCTTTCAATCATGAATAGGCCCCCAGACCACATTAAGCACACACTGGAGGAGTTTCCAATCTTGGACCTGAATACTCTATCAGGAATTTTTGTTGAAAAGTCGAGATCCCCTCTCGACCCGGCTCCTCCTCATCTCTTGTGCAAAGTTAAAGAGGTGGTGCTTCCTGTTATACTGGATGTAATAAATCTCTCCATCACCACTGGCCTAATTCCACCCTCTTGGAAACATGCAATGGTGAAAGCTTTATTGAAAAAGCCAAGCTTAAACCCTGATGTCTTGAGTGACCATTGTCATATTTCTTTGCTGCCTATGGTCTGTAAGGTCTTGGAAAGTATGTCAATTCAATTCTTTTCGACTTCTTAGAAACTCATAGTCGTTTGCACTACTCTCAGACCAGTCTTCATCCTCAACATGGAACTGAAACCGCACTCCTTGCCGTAGTCGAGAATCAAAAAAACAATTGTCCAGGGAGGAGCAGTAGCCATTCTCCTCCTTGACCTTATCTCCACATTTGATACAGTTAATTTTGACATTCCTCTTAAGAGACTTAGGACTGCCAGTGTGTCAGGTGGAGACATTTCCTGGTTCAAACCTACCTAAAGCATAGAACATTCCAGGTCTTTGCAAGAGAAATAACCTCAAGGTGTCTATCTCTCATTTGTGAAGTACCTCAGGGGTCATCTCTGAGCCCTACTCTATTTAACGTGTATATGAGACCACTTGCTGATACTAGCCTGCCATATGGGATCAAAATTGTCATATATGCGGAGGGTACTCAGTTGGTAGTATCCCTAAACCATCCTCAGAATTCTCCCTCTGATCTGGAATCCTGTCTGGAGAAAGTGGCAACTTCTGTGCAACACTAGTATCTCAGGCTCAATGGAGATAAAAACCAAAATAATGCTTCTGGGCAACTTGCCTAACATTGATCCCAAACTTGCATTGCCAACCTGCCTTGGACCCACTCGACCCCTAAATCCAAAATCAAAAGCTTAGGTATCTGGCTCGACAAATCACTGAAATTTGACCATCAAGACGTGGAAGTGACAGGAGCCTGCTATGGTATTCTTAGAATGCTGTGAAAAGTTCTAGCCTTCCTCCCTGTGGGGGCCAGGAGAATTATGGTCCAGGCCCTGGTTCGCTTTTGCCTTGATTACGGTAACTCCATGTATCTAGGAGCACCTAAGTCCACAACAAGGAAACTTCAAGTTGTTCAGAACTGTACCATTTGGCTGCTGCTTGGCATTCCCAGAACTCAATCGACTAAGCCTCATCTGGAGACCTTACTCTGACTACCCATCCTGGAGGGAATAACATTTAAATCCTTCTCTGTAGCCCACAAGACTCTTTTGGGGAAAGGCCCTTCTAATAATAGGTCCCTTATCAGGTTTTACCGTCCACCCAAAACTCCTCTGCTCTGCAAGTCTGAGCTTAGATCAGGAGTGGGGGTAGTTCCTTTTCTTACAATATAGCTAGGCTTTCAAATGCCCTTCCCCTGCACTTGGGCACAGAGACTTACCATCTTCCATTCCGAAAGTGTCATAAAACCTGGCTGTTCCAGAATACTAGCCTGTGAGCCATCAAACCTTCACCCTGCTCTGCTGCCAGTGCTGGGATGCCTAAGGGTAGCTATGCGCTTAATAAATGTTAATTTACAATAATGATAATATTAATAATCAATCAATCAGCATTTGTTGAGTGCTTCACTGCCCCCCACTATGGGTATCTGGGTACTGAGGTGCAAGATCTCAGTCGAAAAGCCAGATCTTGAGGAAACGTCAGGAAGAGGGAAGAAACATGCAGAAAAATGCAAAACAGAGGGCAGAAAAAAATACCAAGCAGAAAAGTCAAAACAGAGGGCAGACAAATGAGCAGGAAAGGCAAATCAGAGCAGAAGAAGGCAAAATATAAGGGAGAAAAACGAGCAGAAAAGGCAAAGCAGTGTGCAGAAAAACATGCAAAAAAGACAAAACTGAACAGAAGAGGTCAAAACAGAGGGCATAAAAATGAGAAGAAGAGGTCAAAACAGAGGGCAGAAAAACGAGCATGAAAAGGCAAAATAGAGGGCAGAAAATTAGCAGAAAAGGTAAAGCAGAGCTATAAAAGAGTAGAGGAGGCACAAGCAGAGGGAAGCAGGTAGACAGACAGCAGAGGGTAGTGTACTCCATGAAAGCTGGATAGGAGACCTGTCGCAGGGAGAGCTGACATTAGTACCTTAAAATAACATTGATTTTTATTTCCTTTATTTCTGCTGAATGTTTTGGAATAACTCTTGGTCCTTACATCCACTTGTCTTCAATGTTATGTTATTTTATTCATTAGACCATTCTCTTTAAACCAAGTAGTTTTTTAAATTAAAAATTCTTGTTCATAAATCTATTTTTTTGCATGCAGCTAGCTCTACAAGGAAGATATTGCTACTTGTACTAACCAACCAAGGGTGAACCAGGTGTTCCTCAAAGATTCCTGTTTACCTTTTAGGAGTCAAAGGCTTTTGACATAGTGAGACCTCATTCACAGCTGACATCAAGACCGTGGCATCTCGCTCACACAGCATTACAATTCAATGTACTATCAACCACAGCTCTCCAGCCCTGCCTTTGGAGTGGTGGATAACAAATGAACTGAGACACCAAGGGGCATATTACCAAGCAATAGCGATAATTATCGCTATTGCTTGGTTAGAGACAAAAATTTACCGCTGCCCTGCGGCGATTTTTACCGCAAATAAACCTTGGTATTACCAAGGTTTATCGCAAATGCGATAAAAATCGCCGCAATGCATGAATATCGCTGAAAAGTCAGCGATATTCATGCATTACCGAGCTAATGCTCTTAGCCATGTTATCCACCTCCCATTGGATAACATGGCTAAGAACTGCTCAGGGCAGGTGTTAGCTTTTGGAGATATTCACGCTTAGCGCGAATATCTCCAAAAGTTGGTAATAGGAGATAGCGATGTTAGCAACTGTTTTCAGTCGCTAACATCTTGGCACGCCCACTTTGCATATCATTAGTGATAAATTTCACTGACATGCAAAGTGAGGCCCAAGATGGCCGCTATCTCCTACTAGCTGTCGCTAACTGGTGTTAGCGACAGCTAGGTAATAGGGGTATCATTTTATCTCCGCTTTCTTGGCTTTTAAAGCCAAAAAAGCGGAGATAAACCCCCTTGATAATATGCCCCCAAGTTCCCCTACAGCTAAGAATATGGTAGGGCAAGCATTCTTCGAAGGATGTGTTTGTTATTAGTAGGACGACTGGGTTTTTGTTGCCTCCAGGAGTTCTAGAAAGTAAACCCCACACTGAAGCAACATTGTGGGCTGTAACAATAAAGAAGGGTTGAGAACGGTCATTCGCAGAATAGACTGCATATGTACAGTTAAGCTTTATGCTTAAGAAAATGTGGTATGAAAAGGAGTCAGAAGACCGTTTGATTTGTAATCAGTTGACTTAAAAGGCATACACATCAAAATATTGCACATTGGATACTGTTGACAAAAAGTTAATATTTTCATTGCATTTTTAAGAAAACACATGTACATGTGTCCTTAATTTACAACTAAAAAAGTCAAACATGTAAACATGACAATAAAGTCACACAAATAAATACTTGTGCTTAACCTCTACTAGGTTTGCATACAATTGTCAGGCTTAACTTAAAGGATATGTGTAAAGTATTTATGCAGCACTTCAAATAGTAATAAAGGTAAAATACAACACAAGAAAAATCCCACACCAAAATAGAAAAATAGAGTAAACGTTTCTACATTATTTGAGACCAAATGACAAAAATCTAATCAATAGAACCGGAGATGTGCAATTTCAATGTTTTAATGAAAACTAGTGCCTAGAAGCACCTAATGCCAAATTTGGTTATCTGGTCATGCTGTACTCGGACTAATTCCAAGTCCAGCGTGACCAGCATGAGTCAGATACAGAGACCAAGTTAGGCCCATTGAAAAAAAGGAGATGCAGGGCTGCAATGTGGAGTCAATGTGGAGGATGCTGTTGATGAGGGGCTTGCAATGGGAAGTCATGCATTGAAGATGAGTTGTGCACCGGTGGTTCCGGAGAAGCAGCTGGGTTGCGATGCGGAGTCTTGAGTTGTCGTCAAAGATGCCCTTGATGAGAGGCTTGTGATGTGAAGGCCTGCATTAAGGATGCATGGCGCAGTGGTGGTTCAGAGGAGGCTACAATCTGCAATGTGAGGTCTGGTGTCAAGGATGCATCGTGTTTTGGAGGTTCCAAAGAGGAGCTGCAAGGAGATGCGTTGTGCTGTGTCGGTACTGCCCACAGGACCACAGCTGGGCAGACAGAGCACATTCAGGCGCATTTCAAAGGGTCTAGGTCTGTGGTGGCACCAATTGGGGGTAGGAATTACAGCAGACTGAGTCCAGGTGCTGAGTTCAAGGCGGTTGAGCCTTTTATGTCCCCGAGGTTCTGATCAAGAGGCCAGCCAAAAAGCCCTTGGAGTCACTATAGTGATCCTGGGTTCAAGATGCAGGCAGCAGAACAACAGGGCAACAGATTATCAGGCCTTCTTGCAGAGCAGCACAAAGTCCTTATGGGTCCTCACAGGTCAAGAAATTTACTGATAAGGTGGACATGAGGGTCCATTATTTATACCTAGTACCTACTTTGAAGTAAAGGAAGGTTCTAGAGCTTTCCACCAAAGAGATGTTTGGAATATCCTGCCTCCCTGTCCTTAACCCAGCTTGACTGGGGACACAGTAGACTAGTGACAAATCCTTTGTGAGTGTGCCAAGTCAGAGCATTTGTGATGTGCAAGTGTGGCATATAACAACTCCTCCCCATCATCAAGTCAGAGAGGGGCAGTCCTGCCAACACATATGCTCCTTTATCTCGCTATTTCGGAGCAATATACAAAGACTAACTGCCAGATACACCTAGTCATGTGATCCAGCAAACAGGCTGTAGGCACCAAATGGTTAGTACAAGAACATTGCAACATTCTAAAAGTGACATTTACAGAATTGTGATTTAAAATCAGAATTTACCACTGAAAAGGGTTTCAAATTACAATTCTTTAGACACCAATCTCCACATTTCTACCTGCTCATAATGGAAGTTGTCACTTAAAGGAAAGCAGTCAACCCATGGCAGAGGCAAGCCTTGCCCATATTTTTAAATACACCGCACCCTGCCCGATGTGCTATTCAGGTCCTACCCTAGGGGTGACTTATATGTATTAAAAAGTAGGATTTCAGTCTGGCAACAGGTTTACTATGCCAAGTCAAAATGGCAGTTTTTAAATCTGCACACACAGGCTGCAATGGAAGTCCTGGGATGTGTTTCCAAGGCTACATAGGCACAATTTGTGCTGCAAGTCCACTCATAGCAGTTTATTTACAAACCCTGGGTACATCTAGTACCGCTTTACTAGGAACTTACAACTAAATTAAATGTGACAATTGGGTTTGAGCCAATGTTACCATGCATAAAGGAAAGATCAAAAGCACTTTAGCACTAGTTAGCAGGGGGAAAGAGTGCAGAGTCCCGAAGCCAGCAAAAACAAAGTCAGCAAAAACAGGAGGATGGAAGGCAAAAAGTTGAGGGGAAAAGATGGCAAGGATATAAGGTCCCGCAATATTCACGAGCAATTAGTGAATAGCAAGGTACTTCTAAAAGAGGTTAAGGCATCTAAACAGTACACACCGCATAAACAAAGTTGCATACATCTGCAATTTATAAGTTGTGTCAGCAAAGTAAATAAATAAAAGAACATACAGGATCTCTGGCTATGTGATACCTCTGGTGTCTTGCGAAAGGAATGATGCTGCAATGTTTTATGGTATTACATGGCTAACAGACATATCCATCACAGTGCTGAAACTGACACCAGCATTTAGCAGCTCTTATCTCTGACAGTCTTAGCATTTGATGAGGTGGGTCTGGAAGAATAGATAATTGGAAAATGTATCTTACTTTTACACAGAGGGATTTCATTATTGCATTCTTTCTCTTCTTGGGTATTACCACAGGGAGGGATTGGTGGTACTGGAGTGTCCACAGCATGAAGTACTGCCATGTTCCCCTTTCCAGAGTGCCGAACTGCCAATATTTAGTATCCTAGTTTTTGATTTTGACCGTAGCCTCACACTACTCCAATGTGTTCACAGAGGCCTATGCCTGTTCATTGACATGAGTGATTTACTGGACATGTCCTGTGATCTTGATGGGCACGCCAAGATTCCCCTTGATCACTAACTGTGGACTACTGTCCCTGTTTGTATTGTACATGCATGGTATGTGTCAGAAAAGGAATTCCTGGTTAGCTGAGGTATGCACCCCAGCCAGGCAGGAACCACCACTCTACTTAGGGTACGCTAAGTACACACTAAAAGATACCCTCTGGTAGCTTGGCACAGAGCAGTCAGGATTATCTAAAGAGGAAATGTGTAAAGTATTTGTGCAACACACCCACACAATAACACAATTAATACTCAACAAAAAGACTTGACAGAGGTTTATGAAAATAGTTGTCTGAATCATTAGCAAAATGGGACCAGAACGATATAAATATTACATGTATGTCCCAAGATGTGCACAATGAAAGAATACCAATAATCACAGTGTCAGATAGTTCTTCAGTGTCAAAGGGACACTCACGTTCAAAGTGTTTTCTTTCAAGTAGGGAAAAATGTAAGATTAGCAAACTGTAGAGTGCCGAAAGAACACTTGCATCGGATCCGGCAGTCACAGTGTCTCTGACCGATTTAGATTACCAGGCAGACACAACTGAGGAGTTGGAACAACACGGACCCACTACTGAGGCAGACTCCACCACCTTTCAGTGGGAGCACTGAAGCTGCTGCCAGAACCTCTGAGGTCCTTACCTGCTCTGGGCCCTGAGTACAAGGGAAGCGAGTCTCCAGCATTAGATGGCCCAAGGCGACTGGGACGGGGATGACATAGTTTTTGCACTTCTCGTGGCCCATGCATTGCTTTCAAAGGTAATACAACTGATTTGCTTGGCACCGAGCCTGAGGTGCCACTCTCGTCTGGAATCTCCACTTACAGGGCACAGACTTGGGGGGCAGAGAGAGACAGCCCCCGAAGGTGGAGCCCTGGTTTTCAGAGAAAGGAAGCACAGAGTTTAAGGAGGTTTCAGTTGCGGGAATCAGAGTCCAAGAGCAGAGCTGGTATGGCGAAAAAGAATTTGATGATCTTGAGACTTTTAGAAAAAGAGGGAAAGCCAGCAAGCTCTTGGAGAACACTCGTAGCACAATTAAATGTAGCAGAAAGCAGGCCAGCACATGAAAGCACGTCACATAGTGGCAGTCCCTCCTGCAGCACAGGACTCAGCCAGCAGCAGGCCAACACAGCAAAGCAGTTACCAAAGTGTAAGTCCCTCCTGGCAGCACAGCAGTTTTTTTGGCAATGTAGAGATGTAGAGCTGGCAGAGTCTTGTTACAAGTCCCACACATTGTCTGATTTTAGGGGGCCAGAGCCCCAGTTCATATACCTAAAAGTGCCTTTGATGAAGTGGGTGACTTCAAAGGAGTTCTCTGACGTGCACAAGGATCCTTTTCAGCCTAGTCATGTCTGCCAGGCTATTGGTGGGGGGTTATTAGTACCTTGTGTTTGGGCAGGACAGTACCTATTCAAGTGAAGCGGGAGCCCCACCGGTCCCAACCCAGGAAGGCCCATCAGAATGCAGATGAATGCAGCCTCATCCAGACATGTATTAGAAATGTCTGTCAGGCACACAGAGCAATAAATGCAGATAAATGTCCACTTTCTAGTAGTGGCATTTCAAAAATAGTCAAATTAAATCCAACCTCACCAGTAAGTAGGATTTATCAATATCATTACAAACATATGAAACATCAAAAAGCTACTCCTCTCTGATCTGAAATTACCACTCAAAAAGTTATAAGGGAATTCCCAATGCTAACCTATGAGAGGGGTAGGCCTCACAGTAGTGAAAAACAAAATAGGCTGTTTTCAACTACCAAGACATGCAAACCACCACAGTACATATCCTACCTCTTATTTACATGGCACTCTGCCCTTAGAGGTACCTATGGCCTACCTTAGGGGTAACTTATATGTAAACAAAAGGGAGTTTAAGGCGTGATGAGTAGTTGTAAGTGCCAAGTCGAAGTGGCTGTAAATTTCATACATAGGTACTGCAGTGGCAGGCCTGAGACAGGTTTGAAAGGCTACTTCTGCACTTTAGCACTGATAAGCAGTGGTAAAGTTCACAGTGTCCACCCTAAGGATGCTAGGTTCAACAGTATGTATCAGTTAACCAGGGTAATGACGAACTGTGAGTTCCATTTTTGGAAGACCCCAGTCTGTTCCTGTGCATAGAATGGAGGTGAAGTTGTTTTCCCAGACAGTGGAAGCAGTGAGAGCACATTGATGGCCATCCTGAGTTGGTGGGAGGAAAGTTAGACAATTAAGTGGGGACAGAGGAAACAAAGCTTCTTTGGAAATTAAATTAGACATTTTGCTGAAAAGGCTTCTAATTCTTCATCTTGTAGCACTGCCATTTGGTGGATGGTGGGACTGAAGGGCGGAACTTCAGTCTCTATATTCAAGGTGAAAAGGAACCCTTTGGGAAAGGCCAGCCTTTTTATTTTTCCCTGATCCCTACTCGGTGAGGCTGTTGATAGCCAGGTGCAGGATGTTCAGACCTCTTTTTGACACTGTTGTGGGTGCTCCTTGTTGGCGACCACCGTGCTGTGAGAAGCATCACTCTACACAAAGGCAAAGGCTGTGTCTGGACAGCCGACTGGAAAGAACACCTTAAAAAAGAACCACCCCAAACTGGTTCCACTTTCCCAATTGTTGTTCAATATTCTAGGAAGGGAGTGTTCTGCAGAGAACTAATAGGAATTATACTCATTAATGGTGTCTCACTGGCAATCAGCTTTCCACAGGTGAGGGGACATCGCCTGATGCTTGTCTTGATGGAAGAAGCTTGTTTCTCTGATTTGAAGAGTCCAGAAGCTAACCCGCCTGCTTAGAGAGCCAAGAAGTCTGCTGACCCTGCAGGAGGTGTGATTGTCCACATAGAGCCAGAAGTAGCTTGATTGCCAGTGGAGAAGAGTTCTACACCAAGTGCAATAATTATGAAAACACTGATACAGTTTAAACATCGTCATATTCTTTTCAACAAATGTCTGCAATTTAAAATATAGGTAGATCCACACTGCCATGACACAGTCATGCTGATTGCAGTATGAGACAGAGATAGACTCTTACAAGATTGGGAAATTGATGAATTGAAAACTCGTTTGTTAGGACCAGAAAAGGTTTATGCATTTATAGAACTATTAGTGCAACATTAACTATTTTATGAAAATTCTTGCTATGAACATTGCCCCTTCTGAGAAATAGGGGGAGATTCTGGTGGGTGGTGGTCCGGGGCTCCCCATTTCCAGTCCTGCTGCTTTCCGTGTACCCAGTTAGGACACATTCAGGCGGACTTGGTCTGTCCAAAGAAACGATCCACTGGTAGGAACACTAGAGGGGTGGCAAAGGTGATTTTAGGGGTAAGTATTCCCCAGGGCCAGATCAAATACCATGCCAGCTAGAAGTGAATGGGATCCCTGTCACTGATCTGAAGGACACCAAGGCTAGCCAGACCGTGATAGTGGAAAGGCTAGTTACCATGGCCCTGGTATCACTGGAGTTAGTCTGTCCCCAGATGCCCACAGACAGCATTCTGGGGAATAACTTGACCCCGGTGTCAGGAGAGCTGGGAGGATTACAATTTTCTGGGAGTACCACTCCCAAGGGGATGGTGCGGGAGCCCAGATAGAGTGGCAGGGTGAGGGAATACTCAGCCCTGACCCCTGTGCAGTCTCAGGGTACAGACCTTTGATAAGTGGCCATTCCCAAGCCACCATCCCTGGATGGTGGGAAAGAGAGTGGAAGAAGGGTGCCTAACACCTGGGGCTTTTGCCCCCCACTATGAGAAACCTTAGAGGTCAGAGAAACCCATCAGTCTACCCTTATGTTAGGCTGGAGGAGGGTAATGTTGGACTTGGCATTATGCGCAGGGTCATTCTTAAACTTACATCCAATTGGCAGGTTTAATTTACTTGACATTTTCTAGTAAAGTGGTACTACACATACCCAGGGCTTGTAAATAAAAGGCTAATAGGGGACCTGCGACACAAATTGTGCCACCCACTTAAGTAGCTCTTTTAAACATGTTTAGGCCTGCAGCCTGTGTGTGGAGTTTTAAACTGCCATTTTGCCCTAGCAAAAAAAACCTTTTGCAAATCACGCCTAGGATACACCCCAAATATTCCAAAGGGCGGGGTGCATTGTAATGAAAATATTTCAGATGTTCCTTTGACTTTACCATGTGTCCCTGCAGTGAAAAACTCCTATGTTCGTTTTTCACCCCTGCACGGCCTGCCTCTCCCATATGATATAATTAGGTTGACTTATTACCCTTAATAAGTGATAACTTTCAATTGATAGCATGTAGGTAGATCATGTTTGGTATCTAAAGAATTGTAATTTAAAATCCTCCCTATAAGTCAGATATATAACTTTAACACAGTTGATATTTCCTTATCCCATTCATTTAGTGCCTGCAGTCTGTCTCCTGGGTCAAATGACTAAGTGTAGCTGGCAGTTGGCTTTTGTCTATTACTCCCAGCTAGTGTGACAAAGGGGAAATAGGTTTTGGCTGGATGGGCCATGTCTGACTTGATGAACAGCAGGAGCTGTCACCTACCGGACATGCACATCACAAAGCCTGTGCCTGAGCATACTCACAAAGAGTTTGGCACTAGTCTTTGGTGACCCGAAATCTGGGGCCAGGGCAGGGAGGTAGGAAATTCCAAGCCCTTCTGGGTAAGGAGGACTCCAGAACCATCCCCTAGTTCAAAGTAGGTATGAATATTTGACCCTCAGAGCCAACTCTTCAGTGCACCTCTGGACCTGTGAAAGACTCAGAAGGACTCCTAAGCAAAAAGGACTGCTACTCTGTTGCCCTTCAGCTCTATTGCAAGAGTGACCTGCATCTTGAACCCAAAACCATCAGAGTGACTCCAAGGGCTCTCTGGTTGGCCGCCTCCTGATCAGAGCCTCAGAGACAGAAAAGGCTCCAACGACCTCCACCCCAGCAGCTGAACTCTGCCTGCTGTGATTCCATCCCCCCCAAGAGGTGCAACCCCAGTCGTGGACCTGTGAAATTGGGCCTGAAGGTTCTCTGCCAGCTCAGCTGAGGTCCTGTGAGCAGAACCGATGCAGTGTGATGCACCTTCTCTCAGCCACCTCGAAACTGCTGCAGTGTGGTGCATCCCCAATGCCGGACCTCACATCCCAACCCGCAATCTCCTCAGCAACACCCTGTGCGACGTATCCTCAGTGCAGGCCATGCAGCGCAAGCTACACATCAATCCTGAACTTGTGACTTTGTCCTTGTCTGGCTTGACCAGATAACCACATTTGGCGCTATGTGCTTCTAGGCCCAATTCTCACCTAAATCTTTAAAAATGTCCTATTTCCGGTTATACTAATTGGATTTTTGTCATTTTGGTCTCTGATAATGTATTACATTTTAATCTATTTTTCTAAATTTGTGTGGGTTTTTTATTGTGTTGTGTATTATTACTGTTTGCAGTGTTGCATAAATGCTTTACACATTGCATGTACGTTTAGGCTTACTGCTTTGTACCAAACAACCAGTGGTTTAAGCAAAGGCTTATATGAGGTTTGCTTGTAACTTCACCCTGAAAGGAATTGTGGTTTCTGCTTGAGAAGGGTTTCACCCCCTCAATCAGTAACAATTTCCAACAATGCTGTTGCTGTGAAAATAAAGTGTTCTAATAACACACTATTTAGAGCAACTCCACTAATTAATGCATATACACAGATGTATTACTACAGTGCAAAAGTGCAAAGGTCAAATTCCATTTTACTCCCAGAGTACAGGGAAACTGTGAAAACACTGTTGAAATAAACATGCCACATAATGTTGTATTTAGAGGACGTGTACTAGTAAATGCACATTCACACATTTATAAAGAGTTCAAAGATAGAATTCTATGTAATCACAATAGTACAGCCTAACTGGTGTGAAAATAAACAGCTTAATGGCTCACAAAATGCATTTTACTATGTCTTCACGCAGGAAAACAACCATGCTAGTAGGCACAAGGACTGAGTTGCCCTGGGAAGTAAGAAGAATCTCTGTCTTTGATGGATTTAACTTCAGAAATTTTGAGTCAACCACTATCGGATGATAAAACTTCTGTCAGGATGGCAGTACATTGATGGGTTAAAAATCAAGTCAAAATATGGCAAGCCCAAAATAAATATTTAATTCTTAATACATTTGGAAGCGGGCCCATGAATGGATTTGCTCTTTGAATTTGAAAAGGAGGGCTATACACAGCCCAGATTGCTTCACCTAAGAAGGAGTTGATCCAATCTAGAGCCACACCAGAAAAATAATCGAATACCTTAATGCCTTACAACGAGTTTGGACACAGATAGTATGGCATGTGATGTAAATATTTTGAATGAATGTCTATTGTAATTGCACAGATCTAAAAAATGAGCATCAGATCTAACTTAGTTTATGCGCATATTTTCGATAAAAAAACATTTTGAACAAAGCCTTGTGTGTAAAGCAAATCAGTATTCATAATATTGAAATTATGCATTGTAGAGGCAAACACTCAAGAAATATTGTAATATATTAACTAAATTCGTAATTCCAAATTATATACAGTCATTTCTAGTTAAATGAATCCCCCTGAGCTATCTACTTTCGTATTCATGCAATTATTATACGAGAAATCTAAAAATCTAATAGGGGTTTGGGAAAAATGAGGTGTGCGAATTAAAGATCCATATTTTTATTTACTGCAAAATTTAATTCAGTTTTAAATAAATAATGCATAGCTATGTGGCTGTACGTCCGAGAGTTGAAAGGCTTCGTTATGAACATACACTTAACACCTGGTTCTGAGAGAGAAAGAGTAAATCGACCCTACTTTTTTCTAAATATATGGGGCCGCATTTATGAAAAGTGACGCATCACTGCGTGAAAACAGCGATGCGTCACTTTTCATTGCACCCTCCTTGCGACACCAATGAGGCTTCATATTTACATTATGACGCATCATTGCGCAAGGAGTTACAGATACGTCAGTATTTCTGACGTATCTGTAAGCGCAAAAGTGACACATTGCTGGAGTGTTTTCTCAAAAGTGACGCAACTCCAGCAATGCGTCCTTTCACATGGGGCAAGCCCCATGTGAAAGGACCTGGGTCAGTCTTACTCCTGCTGTGAGGCAGGCGCAAGATTTTGGCGCAACGGCGTTCTAGAAGTGACGCAGTGAAATCTCATAGATTTCACTGCGTTACTTCTACGACCCTTTCTTGCATCAATACGCCCCCCTTGCATACATTATACCTGGCGCAGGTATAATGTGGCGGAGGGGTTTCCAAAGTGACGCATCTACCTAGATGCCTCACTTTGTAAATATGGCGCAACAAGGCGTATTTTTTATGCCACTAGCGCGTCACAAAAAGTGACGCACCGGCGGCGTAAAAGAGACGCAAGGGCTTATAAATGAGGCCCATGGTTTCATTTTAATTTGTATACCTAAAACGTAACTTCTGTTCTCTTAGGCACTACAGTGAAATGCATTAGCTGGTGAAGTTAAAAAGACTCTTTAAACACATTTTAAATATGGCACAATCACATTCATGGTGAAGCTGTGACCATGCTCTTCTGTAGGTAAGGTTCAAGCAGTATTACAAGTTGGTCAATATATTATTTTCGTCTTTTAAGAAAAAAATCATATATATATATATATATATATATATATGTATATATATATATATATACATATATATATATATATATATGATTAGCATTTAATCCAATTGCAATTTTAAAAAATACAGAAGTCTTCCTTTGCCTCCTACGTTTGCTAGGTGATAGATAGCTGAAGTATTAAAGCGAACAAATGGCAGCCGGCAGCAACTAAAATCCAGTCTGTTAATTCATTATGAACTTAAAGTTATCGTGCACATGAAATAGAAAAGCCTTTCCTCTGAATAAATTACAGACCCCTTCAAAAGTAGCCATTGCTTTAATTTCTTTAGTAGCAATGAATCTATATGTCTATCGCAGTACTATCAAAAATTCCCCAAGTTTAGTCCACTCTTCGACACTTATAGAATATGCACAATGTATTGAATGTTGTCCTTTTTAGAAGGCAGTGCAGAGTGTTCAATCTGGGTGCTTGTTTATCATTATGGCGAGGGCAAAACATGGAGTCCACATTGTAAGCAAAACTACATCAGTACATCAAGAGACATTACAAGACCACTTTAACTTTCAGAACCGAGTAACTATTCGAGTCTCTTGTTGGCTTTACCTTTACTTCTAACATTGTACCATGTTAATCTGGGGTTTGGATAGTGTTCACTATAAAATACCATCTACATACCTAAACTTACATGTGGGGTTTTCTCGAGTGCACTGTACTCGACAGATTTGTATATACTGATTCACAGTAATCTAGCTGCAGTATCACCATTGTTGATGGTAGAATTGGAAATGCCCCCCATAACACATGATAGAAGACATTTATAGTACTTGGTTGAGTTTTGGGTTAAACCCCAGGTCCTTTAAACTCATTAAGCCCCCTAGACTTTACACCTTCTTTTACTGTTAATGGTGGTGGGAGGGCCCAAGGTAAATGGCTAATTAAGTTGGGAAAGAGGCTGGTTTTGATTTTCTATCATTGATGCACAGCCATTTCTTGAACAAGCAGTCATGAATATCCCTTAAGTAATATGCCATAGGTTCGCCTTCCTGATTCCTCCTATAGATCGAGAGGAGATGAGTTTAGCATAGGCCTAGGGTAATTTGCGATTAGATGTTTCGGACAAATATGATTATTTTAGGCATTAAATATATAATAGCTAGCCCTTATTTTTCTTTCAGCCTGGATATCTGAATACGCGTTAGACTTTTAAATTAGATAACATTGTCATCTCTGATTTGACCCAGAATCAGTTGTAAATTATCAGAAGTGCCTCTTAGTGAGCAGTGCTGAAAAGTAATAAAAAAACGTTTCCCTTATGTTGAGCTCTCCTAACCCCACTATAAATTGCTTCAATCTATACAAATATTCTTATATAATGTGTGCTCTGTCAAGGTGTGAATAACATTTTTTAAAAACACTTCATCTCCTAAAGGCCTCTATTTGCACCCAAGTGAACTTCCTTGGCCAGATCTGCAAGAACTGATGAGAAATCAATGTCCCTCTTGCATGTTTAGAAATATATGTACTATCAGATATCTTCAGCTATATCTTTTTTAAAACAAATTGAATGTGAGGACATAAATTGGTTTAATTTAATACAAAAAAAAATGTCATTCATTTGAAAACTGGTATAATCTAGTTTTTTGTATCACTTTTCTTAAATCCAGAGAACTACTACTAAACCGCTTATAATAACTTACCATAAATAGTATGTCAATCATTAACAAGATTCATGTCTAAGTATTAAATATGACTGAGTTGTTTGGTTGGGGGCGCACAGCGATTTTTGGGATAAGTATTTAGAATGATCCTTATGAGTCTTTCAAGGGTTGGGTGCTACATACAGGTGGCACGTCCGTCCAACGTGCGTTTGGTAATGCAAATGGTCACTGTGTCCCCATATAGCTTGGGGACATCCCTGTTTCTTGTGCACACCGTAGGTGCTTAAATAAGCTTCCAATCAATAAATTGTTGATATATTTTTAATCATTTGTCGTCATTGGTTTCATGACAGTGAATCTCGTGGTATCATGTGCGTATCAAACACTTTTGAAATGGCTCCAATGCATTTCGGGTGGTGTACCCTTCATCTGGGAGCTTCTGAAAACAACGATAAGATACAGCTAAGTACAAGTACAGTATAAGTACAAGTACAATATGGTGATATTCGTAGCATGCAGGGAGGGTGAGTGATGTGGTTGGTCACCATGTTAGTTCAGCCGACCAACCACATCACTCACCCTCCCTGCATGCTACGAATATCACCATATTGTACTTGTACTTATACTGTACTTGTACTTAGCTGTATCTTATCGTTGTTTTCAGAAGCTCCCAGATGAAGGGTACACCACCCGAAATGCATTGGAGCCATTTCAAAAGTGTATGATACGCACATGATACCACGAGATTCACTGTCATGAAACCAATGACGACAAATGATTAAAAATTTATCAACAATTTATTGATTGGAAGCTTATTTAAGCACCTACGGTGTGCACAAGAAACAGGGATGTCCCCAACCTATATGGGGACACAGGGACCATAAGTATTAAATATGAAAGCAGATATACTCCACTATTGATTGTTTCGAGACACTCATGCTGTTTTGGAGCCACTGGTTTCGTACCCTAATATTACCAATGCAAAAAGAACAATTGACAGACAGAATTCAGAACAATGTCATACATTCACCGTAGTACAGAGATCTGGGCCGAAATCCATTGTTGTTTTGCTCACCATGCCATTCCAGTTTGGACCCAGCAATATGCAAATCAGTCTGACTCTGCACCCTGACGTGGGTCCCTTGATCACTTTGCCACTAGATTCAAGGTAGCCTAGCTGATGAGGGCTGTTAGCCGGGAACCGGTCCCAGGATGCTTGTTTCCGGTCCAGGGAAGACATGGCTTGGCAGTTCGGGCTGGACTGTTCCCATGAGGCACAGGGTCAAGACTGATTTGCATATAGCTGTGTCTGAACTGGGGTGGCGAAGTGAGCTAAAGAACGATGATGGATTCAACCCAGATCTGTAACTGGGGGTGAGTGTCTGAAACGTTTCAGCACTCTGTCCATCTCCTTGTGTTTGCTTTGTTCGCCCTAAGTTGGAAGGGTATGCCCAGACACGGGTCACTTGCTCACTTTGCCACTGGATTCAAGGTAGCCTGGCTGATAAGGGCTGCTAGCCTGAAACCAGTCCAAGGATGCATGTTTCCGGTCTAGGGAAGACATTGCTTGGTAGTTCAGGTTTGACTGTTCCCATGAGGCACAGGGTCAAGACTGATTTCCATATAGCTGTGTCTGAACTGGGCTGGTGAAGTGAGCTAAAGAATGATGATGGATTCAACCCAGATCTGTGACTGGCGGTGATTGTCTAAAAAGTTTCAGCGCTCTCTCTATCATTTGCTTGTATTTTCTTAATATTACTAAGACATCTTCTAGGGTTGTCTTTTTATTTGTCACCTTTTTAGTAAGGTAATCTACATAAAGTACACTTTTTTGTCTGAATAGGTTTAGCGAGAATCCCTTGAACACTTAGCCAACTGATCAGCAAATGAAATACACTGCAAGTATGAGAGAGAGCCCTGGTCTTACAATGTTTATTAGGCCTCTGACAATCAGATTGCTTCTATTTCTGGCACATAATATTCGTAAAAACGTTTATCTTACCTAAGAATGTCTCTAAAAACCCTAGTAAAGTCCAAGTCTACTCCATCAAGAAGTAAAAGAAAACAGCGTCCTGTGATCTGAAGAAGATTCTAGCCAAGTGACAATTATAAATCCGACTGAAATAGTTCCCTAACCTTGTTTGATTTTGAAAGACATAAACACCATTCTGCAGCTGATGTTGATGGCCACAGGAATACATATATTCAAGCTTTGTGCTTAACCAGGAAGAAAGAACAGGGGAATAACCGCTCAGGTTTAGATTTGTGCCTGCAATTGTTATATTTGTTGTACTTTCTTGTTATCAATTAATTGGTTTCTCCCAATGCAATGTAGGAATCTAATGGCGAGCAATGGGAAAACGACTCTAAATTATTTGCACAATTGTGCAGATATTGAAAATATTACGTATTATTTTGCTGGTATGCATTTACGTAACTTCATAACATAAACACTACTGACCATCTTTGATCAGATCAGGTGTCAGTTTGTATGGGAGTCATTCATTGTCTCTTTTAGAATTTTTATCCGAGAGTCAAGTTCCTACTAAAGTGAGAACTGCATAGCCCTGCTAATATTTACAAAAGATGACAGCAAGGGATCTGGCATGGCATTCTTTTCTCATCGAGACAGGTAAGCCACCCAATACTATACATGCTAGGTTTACCTTGACCTTAAATATATACCTGAAATATTCATTGAGGAAACAGCTTGTCTGGGAAACCTTTGTGTTGCACCATTGTCTTCTGCAAACACATACATTTAAGTATCAGCACAGTAATAAATTATGCAATCATTATTCTATCATCTGTCTACAATTTATGATACTGTTTGGATATCTTAGAGATAAAATAAAAGCATACACTTTTTACCCGTTTCCGGTCGGATCTTCCCAAAACACATCAGATTCTTTCTCATGCTATTAGAAAATGTCAAATGTAACCACCATTTATGGCTCCAGGCAGATGAGCTGACAGCACCTGAGATCAGACTCGACAGAATTCTTAAGAAACCTCCTCACTTACATAGGGTGAAAAAATACTTATCTGAAATAATATCCAGAATGTGTCTTTTAAATATTAAGAATGGAGGTCATCATAAGAGGCTCTGTGAACTACTAATCGAGGAAGGGGGGAGAACCTGATGTAGTCAGATCAGTCTGTGTAGACAAACGGCTAGAACATTCTAGAACTTAGGCCATGTTGACAGTTGATTTTGTTTTTGGAGTACTGACACCTGGGTTTAGCCACTGGGAGCTTCCTAGTATTATGACAATGAACAGTGTATGTTTAGCCCAGGTAGTCCCAGTCCAGAGACTGTTCCAGTGACCTGTGGGGTGACAGAAAAGGGGTCTAGGTAGACAACCTCTATCTTTCCAACAATGATGTAAACATTTGGATTATCTTATAGCAAATCCTGCTGTGAAAACTAGGCTAAGACCAAACCTATGGACAATGTTCAACAACGCATATTTTATTTGTGTTTTCTATGGGTCGTACAACATAATTAATGCACTGCCACCTAATAACTGCCCTTCATTTACATTCAATTAAATTATTGTTTTATGCTTCCTGTGATCATGTAAAAAGTTTTCAAATATTTGATGCTCATTAGGCTAGCAATCTCAAGCTGAAGACAAAGAGGTGTGCAGACTTTCAAAGTAGCAAACAGCTAATAATAACTGGGTGCCATGTGCGTCAATTCTCTTTTTTTTCCTTTTTTGGGAGCTTACATGTAAACAGCAGTTACACTGTTTTTTTCTGACCACATCTGCATAATTTCTACTCCTTCAGCACTTTCAGGAAGCTGAATCTCCCTTTCCGCGTTCAAGTGCATGTTTTTATACAAATGTTGTTTTTATTTTATTTGAAGTTCACGGTACTGTGAAATCTGAGTTTTCTGGGGCATTAAATTGGTGTGACATTTTTATAATGCACTCTTCCTCTGGTACATAATTTTGTTGTCGAGAGGGAACAGCAAGAGTGGCCAGGCGGACATTATTATTCAACGAACACAAACTATTTGCAAAGAATACACATATTTGCATACTCTCCACCATTTCATATCTGCCTCCTGACATACGAATGATTGAGTTGGTTTGGAAAATTAACCTAGGCGTCGCATATCAGCACCCATTTCATAATTCTAAATAATAGGGTCTCCTTAGTACAAAGACAAGTGACCGGCTTTCGGGTGTAGTCAGTATCAGTCTCAGTCACTCTTGGGTGAAGAAAGGACAACAATTTCTACCTAGTTAAAATCAGACACTGGTTGAAGAAAGATGTCTCATGCTAGACTCAAAACTGTCTTAAAAGCAGTGGCGTTTGGCAGGGAACGGGGCTGGCGGGGGTTGAAAAAAACATACTTTAAAAAAAAAACACTTACCTCTTCACACCACCGTCCCTCCTCCATCGTTGCTTCTATTCCTAACGAGTCCAGGACGAACACAGGCTCTGCTAGCATATCACGACGCTGGTGTCACCATGACTGCCACGTTGTGATTGGTCTGAGCGCCGTGGTTTGGCGCTCATACGGGGACTGGGAGCCTGTGCATGTTCTCTACCCAGGTTGTGTATTACAGCCCAGTGAAGAACATCGTAAGTGAGGCTGGCCCTAGACAGTCAGCTAAACCGCCATGTGCACGTAAGTGCATGAACCACTCCTCCCGCTGTGACACCAGCTCGCCCTGCCCTTACCCAGCCTTGTAGCTATAAAAAAATAAAATTTTAATAATGGCGTTATTATCATTTTATTTTTCCTTTTTCCACTGCTCTAAGAGCAGTGGGGCGAAGCTCTTCTGCCTTGGAGGAGCTGCCCTTGCTGAAATGAATTGGAAATTGAAACTCAGAGAAGGAGTGCGGATGAAAGGATAGAGTAAAATTAAAGTAAATGAAGCCAGAAAACAGCAATTACTGGCGAAATGTGGAATATTGTTAGGGAAAACTGAAGTTTCAAGCTGTATAATGTGATATACTTACTCAAATAGGAAAATTAAGACTGAATGTGGTCTGGAAATTCTAGCATACATGTAGCAGAGTGTTCCTGATACAACGCAAAACCTCCCTGTGACCATTACTTGCTCTGCTCCTGAATGTCCCTGTTTGGGGCATCTGAGAGAGCAGAAAATAGTGATTTTGGAAGCTGCATCTTCCAATGGTATGTTTTTTGAGGGGGCAGCTGAGACAGTGTTGGGCGAGAGGCCAAACCAATGCTTCCTCATAGATGACCATCTACTCCATAAACTCCAGTTCAGCTGCAACACAGTCATTTATACATTGTCTGTAGGTGCCAGCATCCTTTGTGTTGTTGCAATCGTTGTCATCTGTTAACAGAAGAAAATGATAGACAACAAAAGGCTCTTTCCGGCTCAGTGCTAAATTATCCCCAAATCACATGCTGGGGTTTTCCTCCCTCCCCAAAATCGCACTCTGATGTGATTCAGCCTGTCAATGTGTTGAAATTCCCAAATCTCTATATGTCCAGACACATCTGGCTACCTGCTTGTGCTAGATATAATTATTAATGGTTCTTACTTTTATCTTTGTCTTTCACATCCTCTTTCTGGTTGATAAGCCCTGCAGCTGATGTTTAAACTATACTTGCCCTATATAAAAAATAAGAAATAAAAAACAATTTTGCATTGCTTTTTGAGAAATAATGCCTATTCTTTGATGCTAATCTTTTGCCATGACTAATTGCATAAAAATTCTAGTAGATGCTAAATGTAAAATATATCTTGTATAAGGTGTATTGGTTGTGGATAAAACATTATTGTAATTTTAGATAATTATTAAATTGTGAGATTCTCGTCTACACAAATCTGTATTTTTAGCAAAAGGAGCTTCTACACCTTTAAAATATTTGAATAAGAAATTTGACTTAGAGCCTCATTCTGGGGTCATCAAGTGCCATATATCAATATTCGATGAGGGTATATGGCACCTGAGAATCGCGATACAGCAGTAATTACAAACGGAACCTTTAGAAATGGGGAATAATCACAGGAATCAGTGTCTGTACACTGATTCTAATTTGCTCTTCGCATGTTCTGGGACCTTTCCCCTTCATAGATTTCACCGGATGTGTCCTAGAGGAATTGAGAAATGAAACAAGCACTGGGGAAAACCAATAATTCCTGCCCATGTGAGATTTATTGGCTGTGCTAATGTTTTTTAGCTATTTTGCAAATGGCTGAAAGTAATGTATACAAGCTGTATGACATGCTGCCAGTGTTGTCCACATGCACTGAAGCCTGCGCTGCTGTAAAATATGGCTAAAAACATTGACAAAGCCAATAGTTTTCACACTGGCAAGATCTATTGTCTTTGCTAATGCTTGGAAAAAAAATGCCTCTGGTACTTTATAAGGTTTGATATCATGTTTACAACTGCTGAACTGCTAATGTTATAGAATGAAGAATGCCCTTACCACAGCGTTAGTGTGTCCTAATTCAGCATCATTTTAGGACTGTACAAAAACTGTGAATATATGCTACATAAGCCCACTAAAGGTAACACAAGTTGTAGGTAGACAGAAAAGTTCAATAGATTTCAGCTTATATTACAGTGATGCTTTAGGCTATGTGTTACTTTGTGTGCAATGATTACAAAAGAACCAAAAAAGCACTCCTGACTGCTTGTTAGTTGTAAAATATACAATATTCGGTGTTCTATGAGTTTCCTAGAGCTTTTGCCTCAGGTGCCACTGCACCTGCTGCACTATTAAAATCATGACCCTGGTGCCTGCAAGGTAACTGCACCCCTGGCTGCTTGTTTAGTGATAAAATATAGCAATGATTGGTGTTCAGTGGGGCCTTTTTGCCCCTGTGCCACTGCACCTTCTGCACCCTTCTAATTAAGGCCTTAGTGCCTGCAAGGTAATTGAACTTGACTATTTGTTCAGTAGTACAATACAGCAATAATCATGTTCAATGGTTTTCTCAGACATTTTTGTTCCTGTGCCTCTGTACCTGCAGCACCATTCAAATCATAACGTTGGTGCCTGCAAGGAATTTGCACTTGTGACTGCTTGTTTAGTAGTAAAATATAGCAATAATAGCTGTTCAGTGGGTTTCCTAGACCTTTTGGCCACTGCACGTGATGCATCATTCAAATGTTGACCCTGGTGCTTGCAAGGTACCTGCCATTATGACTGCTTGTTTAGTGATAAAATATTGCACTAATCATTGTTCAGTGTGTTTTCTAAACCATCTGGTGCCTGTGCCACTGCACCTGCTGCACCATTGAATTCATGACCCTAGCACCTAGAAAGAGAAATGAGGAAATCGTTTATATCCTGTAACATATGCTTTCGCAAAAAGGCACAGTTGCAGATGGAGTACATCATTATTGTGTAGCTAACATAAATACAAACGCTTTAATTAAAAGTGCCTTTAAACATGTACAACTCTCCAAAACAGGTTTCCACAGATGTCATAAATAAAGCATATGCTTTACACATCAAAGTGAAAACTAAGCATTGTTAAATTGTTTTACAATGTGACTGGTTTTTCCTTCGAAAAGATCTTATCCTATGCTTGACAGTAAATGGGCCATAAGCATTGTAATGTTAGGCTGACGCTGAGACTGAGATGCTGTTTTATACTTTGTTCCTAAAAAGGCAGTATCACAAATTAAATGGACTCACCAAAGAAGAGGAATTTTACAAAAAAAGTACAAATGTTTTGTGCAGATCAAGAATGAGATACCTTTTGAGATGGCTATGTCTAAAATGAAATAAGTTCTATCAGGCTCCATGGAAAGAGTACGCTGTATTCCTCTTTCCCATAAATGCTCTCACTTTGAAGTCAGCCAAAAGCAAAATAAACCCCAGGCTCCCACAAACACTCAGCCTGACATTCAACCTCGGTCTTTGAAGAACTAGAAAATGTGAGATGAAAAGAAAACGATTTTAAGGCCTATTTATTACAGAAAATGAGTTTGCTGAAGAATATTGTAAACACAGCTTTAGCATGGGGAGGTACAAACTTAACACAAGCAACAGAACTCAAGTTACACAGCCAAAAGCAAATAAAGTCAGCAAATTGAAAGCCAGAAAACGTGAGTTACAAACCACAAAGCCAATAGCAAGCCACGGGTGAAATGCATTCCCAGATCAACTATCCGAAAGTCCCCAAGATGTCTTTCGCATACCATAATAAGAGACTAAGAACCTGGGTTTACAGCTGAGGACGACAAAAATGATAATGACATTGTAAAACAAGCTAGTGAATTGTCATAGTAGGCCAAAAATTTGACTTTATATCACTATTCAGTTTTAGATGATGGGGTTAACATATTCTTTCATATGGAATTGTTGTTGTGTTGCAGGATGAAAATAACTGTGAAGATGTCAGGCACCGAAACTAAAGGAAGCAGGACTCTCTATCCTTTTAAATAATGGTTGAGGAAAGATAACAAAAAGGTCAATAAGAATAAATACCTTGGATTAATTGTTCTCCTTCAACAGAGACGAGGCTATTTAACCCCTTCCATGCTGCCGTCGGCCATTGGCCGACGGCAGCACTACCTCGCTGGTGCTGCGGTCGGCCAATGGCCGACGCGGCCCCGCCCATTTTTTGAAACGGCCGCACTGCCGCAAAATTGCGGGAGCAGCCAACGGGTTAAGCAAAAAAGAAGTCTAGCAATGTTAGTAAATAGGAGCTACCAATTAAAATAAATGTATGATTGTTAGTGTAACCCTAGAAGGGAATTAAGACTGGAGCCAACGACGAGTCAGTTCTGTAAATGTAGAACTGCGATGGTTCCTCAACATGTAGACTGTAGAGTTGTGAGTTCACCTAATAATACTGTGATATTGTCAGTGGTGGCTCCTCCGCTAAGTGTCACCCCACTGCTCAGTAGTTAAATAAAACTTAAATTATAATAACTAGTGGTATTATCATTTCAGTTTTCCTTTTCTGGTGCCGGCTCGGAGTGGCTAGGCTGCAAGAGCATAACAGGGGAGGAGAGGTTTGCCCACTCCAAGGTGCACATGATGCTTTGACCAGCCCCCTCGGCCCGGTCAAACAGTCTTGAGCACTGTGCATATCCTGCATCCAGGCTGCAATACAACCTGGTTGCAGAACATGCCCCAGGCTCACATCCTGCCTGAGTGCCGATCCACGGCGCTGATTGGCTAGGGGAGTCAGGAGCCTGGGTGCTTCCTGCTCCTGCTTCCAGGAACAAGAGGCGGCGGTGAGCGACCGATGGGCGGCGGCTGGCCAGGTGGCCGGGCTTAGGGTAAGTGTTTTTTTAAAATTTAGAACCCCCCCATCCTCCCACCCCAACACCCCCAGTAAATAGCAGCCACCACTGGATATTGTCCTCCTTTTTCATTCCTTCCTTATCTTACTTACTTTACTTCTATGATTTTAAGTAGTGTTTTGTTAACCAGATGAGTAGCAACTTTAACACTGCTTTTGGCTGCTAACTTCCAGATAATCGTTTCAGGAAAGAAGACATGCTCAGGAATTCAGCCTCTAAGTCAATTTTGAGGTCAATGTCTTAAGGTGTCAGTATTGCCCATCTGGCAGAGATGTTCTCTCCGGTGAACTATGTGGCATTGAGAGTATTGCCGTCTATAAATACAATACTATTGGTGGAATTTTAACATACACTTATTGGGGCCTCTCAGTACATGTCATTGAGTGTTATTATGAATGGAATATAAAACACAGGATACTATGGAAAAAATGTGACAGGGCGAAAGGAAACGATGGAACGTCCCACGAAAGAGCAAAATGAAAGAATAAAAGAAAGCATAAGCCATTACTGCGAATCAGTGAGAAAAATACTATTTGGAGCAAGTCCAAGAAAAAATGATACATGGCGAAGATCAACGACTTATTGTCAGAGCTAGAGACGCATCAAATATTCATGCTGGTACCGGGGTGTTACAGATCTTGACAAATTAGGCCTTTTAAGTCCTTTCTTGAATCCGAAGACATCCCATCATGCACTCCGTGCTCCGACTGTAATTGAACCCGGTGCTTTCATTCCAAATTTTGTAGCACAAAAACGTAAGATGGCGCCTCCGCCTGCTCAGCACCACTCAATCCTGAGAAATAGATTTCTGCTCATAACAAAAACACTCCAGCTTCCCTCCGCTGCATCTGGCGTATTGCTCCCAAGGGTGTTGTTTAATAAAGTTAACTATCCTTCTAATTTAAACATTTCAGACAGCTCTGCAGCTCAGCGTCAGATATCACTTTAGAAATAAATCCAAAGGATTCGCAGCAATTCACAGATCAGCCGTTAAAGGCTCTTTGTCAAATCCCTGCTTTTTTGCTGACAAGAAATCCATGGTCACTTATTGCTAATGGGCCAGGGAGGTTTTGTTTATCTCTGATTTACCTGTACGGCACGATATATTGGGAAACTTAAAAACCTGCGGGATAATGAACAGGGGGGTGGACACATTGAAAGCGTTATACAGGTTGTTTATGGTCAGGAAAGAAAATAGCTAAAGCGCATTCATTTTTGGAATATTTTCGATCTGCTGTCAGTTCACACATACTCCCCTTCTATTGTTCTGAAAGACTAAGTGAACTCCCCCCACACACATGCGCGCGCGCACACACACATCAATAGCACAGGTAGCAGAACACATATGGACAAACATACGAAGAGAAGAGAAACAACACAAGGGCTTTCAAACCTTCATCAAACAAATATGATACAATACAGGTCACATGGGGAGGCTTAACCCCACACAGGGTAGCTACAGCAAAACCACCAATGGAACAGCCCTCCCAAACACTCATACACATACATTACCAGCGTAGCAAGGGCAGTGCAAGCTTCACAAACGAACACACACGTATGTGTGTACTAAAACACACAGACAGCACATGCAGGGGCCATGACTTTAGACACAATCAAAATGTTGTCCCTACCCTCCAGTCCAACAACCTTGCCTCACACATATAAAATGCAAAGGCATTCCACTCTAACAAATATGTTTGGTCCAATGATTATATACCACGACAACAAAAAAGAAGTTGGAAGAGGCATTCAGGCAAATATGCAAAGTCCACTGTCCTTCGTGAATGTTTGAGAACTAACAACACCTTTATTTAGGTTACCTTCTTTGTGAAAGGTAAACGAAAAACCCAATAAAATGGATAACGTGGTAAGTGAAATACATGTTATGCTGCACATGTGTTAACATTCAATTTATCTATATAAGTTCATGTGTAAGCCATTTTTAGTGCTGCATTGTGATTGTAATAGTTCACTAATGGAGAACAGTCACATATGCAAGACATGACATTCATAACAAAACAATGATGAAAGATGCACACACACACCTGTTACCAATGTTGAACAATGTGGGTTGTACTATGGTCAGTATCATACCCCTCACCAAGCACCATAGAGCTATAATGGACCTGGGCACGCTGCACTTATAGCCACTATATGCATGCGCTTGCAGTCCACTAAGGGAGATGAATTGCTTTTAGTGGGTTTTGAAAGAAGCCAGGGCAAGTTATGATGGCAGGGGACCAGACTACGTGGCTTGGCACTTCTCAAAGGTCAAGGGGGCGAATGACCTAGGGGTACCAAGTTTGAGAGTAGAGGGCACCATGACCGCGCTTTAGTGCATAAGGAGAACAGTAACTAGATACAATTCCCTGATTGCTGAGGAGCCCCATTGCCCTGGCACTTCAGGAACCAAGTCAGGGGCAAGCAAGGTCGGAAAGAATGTGAGAACAAACAATGACATGGTTCAGGGGCTCATGGATACTGGAGGCAATATTAATGGGAATAGCATTGATGGTTACAATATGCATAACGATCCATGTCTGCCCTACTTGCTGGTCTGCAATAATGAGTCGTTGTGGACATTGCATGGCAAGGAGCGCAACACTACACACACGCATCCCTAGAAATTACACTGGAGAAGAAGGAACATAGATGATGATCAGGAAAGACTCAAGGTAAATGATATTGATTGAGTATCAGAGGGTGGGAATGTGGAAGCCATTTTTAAAGCTTGTGATGCCAAAGCCTAACCAGCTGTGTGATACTCAAAAACCACAAATGGACAGTAGAACGTGCACAGAAGAGAAATGACCTGAGGTGAACTAGTCTACTTTTTACCATAAGTATGCTGATATGGCCGTGCAAGGCTTGCTGAGGAATATCATCTACACAACACATGATGCTATCTTAGCAATAGGCATTGGGCCACTCCATATCTAGAAGTGGCAAAGTTTATGTGTCCCTGATTGGACAAATATTGCAAATCTTCCAAACATCATTTACCATTACTATCACATTACATTAGCTTGGAAAGTCCCAACTGTCTCAATCAAAGGACACATGGGTAGCAACAGCCCAGCCACCTTACACCATGCAGGTATCACACAGTGTTGGCCTCTCCTGTTTGACCTGGTGTTCAAATGTAAATGTGTGTGTCTTGTAAAGCGCGCTGCTACCCGGAGGGGTCCTGGCGTTATAGACCGCTGGGGAACCCGTCCTGGCTTTCCCTGTGAGATGTTCCCTCCTGGGTATCTCCAAGGAGAAGCCAGGCATCCCCGGCGTTTGTGGGGGGCCGTTGTGGAGATGAGGCAAGCTAATGCCCAGAGTTGCCGAGTGTGATCCCTGGTTAGAGTAGGCACCGAGGCGAGAATTATCGAGCCCGCTAGCCCTGGTTCACAACCCTGCCACGTCGGGAATTGAACCCTGGTCCCTGGCCGTCCTCTGCTTCCAGGTCTGCCGCCTCTAACCAGTGAGCCACACCACTTCGCTCAATGATTGTATAATCTGCTGAGTCTGGTGATGAGCAGGTTACACCCCTGTTCTGAGAAACCACTTTTTTGTGACTTTAATGGACATGTATTCCATGTATTGTGACGCCTTCTTTTACGGTTTTAGATGATAAAAGATTGTGAGAGACTTCCTTTTGTTGGGCCTCAGCTGCTAGCTGTCTGTGCCCATACTGCACGTATTATTATAATACATGTACTCTTTCATCATATGTGCTGACAGAGTTTGTATTTATTTCATGTAGAAGTCTACATTCATATTTATGTATTTATGTCTGTAATTGTAACTGTAATTGTCAATCTCTTTTCCTACCTGTCATGTGCAAGTATTTAAGTCATATTTCTAATAGTCCTAAGGACTTGGGTGAATAGTATGCAGGTCAGGATTCGGGCATGGTAGGGACAATGTGAAAGTGGTAAGTTGCTGCTTCTTGAGAATATGAAGTGGTGAAAAAAGGTACTGAGGTTGATCTTTCCCAAAAAATACCTTTATTAGCTAATTTGAGTGATTCAAACCACAGAATGTTTCCAAGGACTTACAAAGATTTAGGTCGACATCAATTCATTGGCAATAAACACCATCATCTGGAGTCTTTCATAATATTAAGTCCTTATAAAGTTTGTTACAAAGGAAAGTTTCAAATTATATTTTGTTTTTCTTCTTATTACTATGCCTCCTTAGATAGAAATGGGTTGATGTAGTTCTTAACCCTTTAAAGATAGTAGCCTTCTATTTTTGGAGGGTCAAGAACATGAGAAAGAAATAGAAGGGCGATAAACTATGGATGCCTTGTACATCATTTCTGTCAGGTCTCACAAAAGGACTGAAGATAGTGCTTAGTGGAAGGTGTCTTTGAATAACAGTAGCCCCCTGAAACAAAGTTTAACCAAATCTCCTTAGATTTCCCATTCTACTCTACATGATGCATAAAGATACGTAACAAGCCCTACATTCTAAGCATAAAAGTGAATGAACATTAATTTTAAAAAAACGGATAAAATGAACATTATTTTATTCAGAGGTAGTATTCTCATCAGCAGAACAATGTGTGAAGTGATGCATCTATAAGTGAATATTTCTAAGTAGCAACCCTATGAAAATGTTTATTACAAACAATATTTATGAAACACCAATATGCTTGTTACAATCACACAATGAAGACAACAATATGTCTTTTAATTTTTCATGGAATACATTTCCATTTCTCAGGGTGGCAATCGATGAGCCTACTGGAGCAATTCCACAGTTAGAATGAGATAGACATTGACCTGGCAGGAAGATTCTGAGACCCAAAAGTGCTCAAATAAATATAACTCCAAAAATATATTTAGAAACCAGAGACAAGAGACCACTTCGAAAAAAAATGATTATTCAATCTATTATATCCACAGGCAAATTATTCGTATGTTTTATTACCACAAACATTGGGAGTCTAGAGCAGGGCCAGAGAGGAACCTACATTCAGGCCTGGCAAACATGTTAAAACTAACCCCACACTGCAGGAGGTCACATGTAGAATGGGATCATGGGGTCATAGCTGTGTCATGACAGCCCATCCTGTTTAAAAGAAGCCTCCTAGTTTACAACCCTTTAGGAACATCCCAGAGTGTCAGAATGGCCAGTCCTGCCCTGGTCTATACACCTGTCAAATCTGTCCCCCCTACCACATTGCAGAAAAGAAAACAATGATGGGGCAGATTTACTATACATTTTGTCGGTGACAGACACTCTGAATCAAAGTATACACTGGAAAAATTGACTTTCCAATATATGAATAATATTTTAGGGGTTGGTAAAGGTGTTCTGATTCCTAAAAGAGGATTCAACTGGATTCCTATTCGCTATTTGGAAGTGGAATGCTGTGGGATGGTAACCCATTTGTAAAAGAGAAGGGGTTCTCTTTGAACCACTTCCCCTTTGAAAATGTTTTTAGAACATTCAGGGAGAATAGGCTAGTATCAAACATTGAAAACATTGACAAGTTACTGACCTCCAAATTTGAGATAGCAACCTATTCACAAAATGGAAAGGGTCCACTTTGAACCCCCTTCCACTTTGAAAATTTGCAAAAATTTGTTTCAGAGAGAGTGAACAGTGGTCCACGGGACCAATACCTACTCTCAGTGATATTATTCTTTTTTTCTTGTTTTTACAGTCCTGTACTTCCTAAGAAAAAATGCTTCAGCGTACGTTTTTTTATTTTATTTTGTTTTAACAAAATCACATACATAGTGATCTGCTGCTCCTTGCAGGTCTTGATCCCTTTGTTTTTGTCCAATCAGAGTGAGATGCAATTTGAAACCTACCTCATGAACATTAATGAGTTAGGGTGGCTTGTCACTCACTCCAATTTGGATTTTTATGAACTGTCCTAAAAACACATAGGTGGGCTTGCAAAATATTTACAACCAATTGTAATAACCAGTGTAATAGTACATCTGGCCACATTTAGAAATATTAGATTGCATCATCATCTTCTGATGATACAGAGTAAGTTGTTTTGCATAACAAGAATAGCAAACCAGCATGAAAACGTTGCAAGCTCATTGGCAACTGGGCAGTTAATACTTATCAGGGATCTTCACAATCAGAAGGAGAACTATACTTATTGCTTCTATACTGCATTTGTAAATAAGAATAGGTTACTTAACAATTTACTGTTAGATAGAAATAAGTTCCTGACTGAAAGATAAATAATTTCAGCAATATCAATACTGTCATTGATCTGCCAAAAAAGTATTTAATCATGTCTGAGGTATGTATTCGAACCTGGGACATACTGCTTAGGGCAATATGATGCGCTCTTCCCACATTTTTCTGGTAATGTATCTTCTAATGAAAGCAACACTTTGCATTATCTCATAAAGTTTGCTTCTAAACTTAAACTCTAGAAACAGGGCTTTAACTTTTATGTGATTTAGAGAATGGCAATGAACATTTCAAGAGTGGATGTCACTATGGCTGTCACAACAAGACAGCAATATGCATTTGGACAGTTATTCACACATAGACAGCAGGAGAAGTTACTGAATTAAAAACAATCGGATTAGTATGGTTTCAGATCATTTCCCAGCACTTACTTTCATATGAATGATGGTTATGTATGTAGTTAACATTCTTCCTACTTCAATAACATGTGAGTAAATTATTATAGTTTTGATATATTTAACTTTAACGGATATGACACTTGTCTAGGATGAATTACAATCAAAAGGACAGTGAGCAGTGTGAAGCATTACTCCACTTCCCAATTATATCAGACAACAAATAGGAGAGAGGCTGCTACCTTTATCCTACTCAACTCCTAGATCAGGTAAGTGGGTACTCCTACTTCGTTTTTATGCAGAACTTAGAGGACACCAAAGAGGTATATAATGGGCGTGACACCTTGACGAATGGGTGACTACAGGGTCCGCCCGCCTCTAAGTATCTATTATATCATGGACAACACCATTTAAAATGTACTCAGAGGTCACTACCCTGTGTTGAATCATAACATAGATCGTAAGTCACAACAAAATTGCACAGATTCACAAGTAGTAGTCCTCATGTGTAAATTAGTATATGATAGGAACATGATATAAGGGATCAATCGTTCCTGAAGAAAGCCATTTGACCTAGAGGGGCAGCTAATAACCTGGCTGAAACATGTAGAGCGAAGATATGAGAGATCATAATCTTAATTTAACCTGACATAAGGCTCCCATCATTAAAAATCACCTCTCCTGGTAGGGAAACCTTGAGGTAATTTTATTTATCCTGACCTCCGACAAAAAAGAAACCTGCTCCACTGTAAATCAAGCTTCAAAGGACAGCCAGATGCACTAGGCACCTTGGGTGGGAACCTTATTATGAAGACTGCCACTCACCATTGTGTGTGGCTGAGGGTTTGTTAGACCTGTCATCCTTAGGGTAGTCTTTCCCCATACTTTCTGTCTTTTGCCTCCATGTTTTGCTTATTCATTTTGTTGGCCTTAGGACTCTGAGCACTTTACCACTGCTAACCAGTGCTATAGGGAATGTGCTTCTCCTCTAAATATGATTACATTGGTGCACACCTGATTGGCATATTTGATGTACTGGTACGTCCCTAGAAAAATGTTTACCATATACCCAGGGCCTTTACATCAAATGCTAGTAGTGGGCCTGCAGCACGTATTGTGCCACCCACATAAATAACCTTTCAAGCCTGTCTCAGGAATGCAACTGCAGTGCCTATGTGTTCAGTTTACTGCCACATTGACTTGTCATTTTAAAACTACTTGCCAAGTCTCAAACTCCCCTTTTATTACATATACGTCACCCCTAAGGTAGGCCCTAACTCACTCAAAGGGGAGAGTGCTGTGTAAGTAAAAGGTAGGACAGGTACCTTTATGTTTTACATGTCCTGGTAGTGACGAACAGCCTATTTCAGTTTTCACTACTATGAGGCTTACTCCTCTCATAGGCTAGCATTGGAAATTCTTTAATACACTTTTAAACTGTAGTTCCTTAACAGAGGAGTAGCTTTTGCATGTTTCATTTGTTTGGAATGGTAATGATAAACCCTCCATACTGGTGAAGTTGGATTTAACATTACTGTTTAATAAATAACACTTTTAGAAAGTGGACATTTATCTGCACTTACTACTCTATGTGTCTGACAGAGTGTCTCCAATACATATCTGGGGTGGGTGACAGCTACACTTCGTGCATTCCCTTTAAACAGCCACAACACAAGAAGGGTAGGTGTGTCTGAGTACCCATCTACATACAACTGTATTTTGATGGCCTTGCCTAGGCAGATTGAAAGGGAAGGGCTAATACTTCACTTGAATAAAGCGGTGTTCTGTCCCCACACAAAGGTCTGATTACCCCCCACAGATAGCCTGGCAAACGGAACTGGGGAGAAAGCGATACTTGTGCACTTCAGAGAGCTGCTTTGAACATTTGTGTATAAGTACTGGTCTTCTGTCCACCTAAAATCAGACACTTCTGGGTCTTGAACTGAACCTCTATCAGAAGGACTGCTGTGCTAACTAAAGGACTCATCTTTGGCCTGCATGCTTGGAAGGCCTGCTTTTTTCTTTGTGTTGCCCTGCTGCCTGCTGCTCTCTGGCTCTGCTGAAGGAGACCTGGACTTTGCCCTCCCTATAAGTGATCTCAAAGGGCTTGTTGGTGTACCTCCTGTTGCTTTAGACTCAGGGAAATCAAAGTCCCTACCCCTGCTCCTGTGCCTGGCTCACCACTGAAAGTGGCCCAGATACTTGCAACATGGATTTTGAAGCATCTCCTGTCTCTGCGCAGCAAAACTGGCTCATCGACATGGTTGCTGGAGTAAAAGTGGAGTGGAGCATTGCAGCGGAACCAGGGCTTTGCCTACAGAGATCAATGCATAGAACTGCATATTGTGACTGGAGCTTGGTGAGATCAACACATCCCCTTAACTGTGTGGAAGGATCTGATGCATCGTTCAATGCCTCTCAACTCCTGCACCTGTCTTTGGAACTGACGCAACACCTTCACTGCGTGGAGATCTGCACATCTGACTGTTTACTGCCAGGAAAGGTACTACGGGCCTGGGTCAGTCCTGTAGTCACCCAGCGCTCTATTGAGTTTGGTCCAAACATTGACTTTTCCCCTGTCCAGCGTGAGCTAAAGTAACCTTTTTAGTGTAACTTGCTCCTAAGCGCTTGTATTCCTTTAACATTCAATATATGACATTCTTTATATTGGATTTTTGTCATTTTGGTCTTGTGTTTATAATTGATTAATATATTGTTAGAAAAAACTATGTGGAGTCTTTTTGTGGTATATTCATTTTGTTACTGTGTGTGGTGCACAAGTACTTTACACATTGCCTCTTTGGATGAGCTCTGTGACAAGCTATCAAAGGGTGTGCACAGATTATCATTTGGTGTGTATCTAGCTTACCCTGACTAGAGTGGTGGTTCCTTTCTGGCCCGGGAGCATACCTCAGTCAACCAGAAATCCCATTTCTAACAGGGCTCTTCTAAAACATAAGTAGGAGTCCCGACTTAACTGATCAAGTAGTTGTTACAATCTTATGTTATATATTTACACCTATTTACAACATGATGTATTATTATATACACCTATTTACAACGTGCCCACCTTGGTATGTTCCATCCACCCCCATGGTGATAGCGCACTTGGTAGCTTCCTGTGAAGCTACTCTTAGAATGTTCATGTGAGGTGTTTATCATTTGCTGGAGAACGGAGCAGTGAATAAAGGCAGTTTTCTATCAGACGCCTTAGGCTTACATCTTTTAACAGTAGTCTTGTAGGATACAGGTAGAAGGCTCTCTCTTGTTGATTGACTGACTTGCCTAGGATGTTCAGATGTCTTCGAAACAAATGAAACAACCTTTGCTTTTTGATTATCGACCCTGTTATTTGTCTTTATTGGCTTTCCTCACAGTGACATTCTGTTTTAGTTGCCCATTCTACCTACTTCTGAGTCTATTGTGTATGTCACCTTTGGAAACTTTCTATGAAGTTTCTTTGTGCCATCAGGGCCCAAAAAATATTGGCAGGAAAAGCTTGTTGACATGTCAGCTCACAAAATCAACCCTGCAGGGTACTTCAATTCATTAGTTGATTTTGGTCAGAGTGTGGCCTTTGGCTGTGCCATAAGACACAATGACCATGCCACTGGTCACTAGCTACATGTGCATGCCTTTCTCATGGGACAATATTGCTAACAAGTTCTACTGTAATGACATGTTCAGCTTTCATTGCCTTGCACATATCAACAACAAAGCTATATTTGTGCATTTTGCAACTATTTGCTGAGAATTCTTTGGCTAGAATTTCTGCCTGAGAATAATTGAGTGATTTCAAGGTGAATATACACGTGATGTGTCCTTTTCCTTGTCAGAAAGTGCAACATAGTAATATCAAGACTGGGAAAAGAGGGTACAGAGAAACTCATGAACATCGTAATGATGCTTTGGAGAAATATAACATATTGCCAAATCAGCACATTCAAGAAGTGGCAGGCATTTGAGAAAAATAAAAATAAAATTACAATGAGCTGTTTTTTAACAGTGTTTATTCTGCTAATTTTTATCCAAATGCTAATTGCAAAAGACACATCTGGTAAAATAGAATCATCATTTCACAGTTGGTTTCATGAACTTGTTGTGCAACTATTCATGACATTATCTTACCTAATGATGTGTCTGCTGTAGTATGCTAGTGGTTTCAAATACTGTGTTATTATGGTAAACTCTGGTGGGTTTTGTTGCTTCTACATCTGAAGACAGAGTCACTTGGATCAAGAAAGCACCAATGCCATAGGGTACGAAAAACTCCCTCAGAGGGCTATGGACATTTAAAGGCTAGGATAGGGTGTTTTAGATGACTATTCACAATTAAAATTTGCAAGAAGATATGACGATGGTAATGGACCAAGCTCCAGGATGATTTAACCATTTCAAAACGATGGCTAAAACAATCTAGCAAATCAGGAATTATTTTAGAATACAAATTCAAATTGAAATTTTATTGTTTGATTACTAAAAATCATAACAAAATGTTAAAATCATATGAATTAAATATACATACACAAATTTAAAAAGGAGCGAAAAGGGGACTTTAGTTGGTGCAACAGCAATGCAATAATCTAGCGAGGAGAGTGGATACATTAAAAAACAAACTGTGCGAATATGCATGTCTTTTTCAAATCAGAATCATTAAGTAATATGACAGTCACAAAGTGGTTTTAAGGAAGTCTAAAAAAAGGGACAAGTGAGTATAACAGCTGGTTTTAAAAAATGCTGAACACGGTGTCCATGCAGCCTAGCTGAAGGGTGCCGGCGGCCGCTTGAGTTTTTATTGCAGGGACATAGCTGGGTGAATACAAACTTTTCTTGTACCATGACGTCTGAGAAAATATTTATGGAACTCTCAGTACAATGATTTAATACTCAGATGTGTGGACAAACCTCTTCAGGTAAAAAAAGACATGTTTGTTTAACCGCATCGCTGCGGCGGCTTTTCCCGCTGTGTGCGGCTATTTTAAAAAAGCTGCGTTACATGACGAGCTCAGCTCGTCATCAGCATACGAGCGCCGTAGCTGATGACGAACTGAGCTCGTCATCAGCATCGAAGGGGTTAACTGCGGCTCCTACTTTTGTAGGCATTGCCTTGAAGGAATAAAGAAGGGTATTTCTGTGTTTCAGACACACCATACAATATTTTAGATCTTTTGTATCAATTTAGTGTCACCAAAGATGAGACTATTATGAAAACACCACCTTGTAGTCTTGCCTTTTACATAGCCCCCTAAGACATTTGTACTAATTATTCTCTCTGCAATGTCCCCTGAAAACCATAGTTGTGGCAAAGTTGAGCGCACAAGTGATGCTTGAGAAATTTTGTGTTTTTATAAACATATGGCGGGTCACATACCTTACTCACAATTTTCTGAGTCACTCTTAATAGAACACTGGTTCTTCTTTACCTCATTGTGCATATTAGTGTAACTCTTATTTGCATGAATCTTTATAGATCACATCAAAGCTTAGGGACGACATGAAACTCCAAACTATATACTGCTTACCCTCAGCTAAAACTTGAACACAGATTTACATTGCCTAATTTTATTTTGTGGTATATTGTATTTCAGGTACTTTGATTTCATTCCCAGAAACAACAAGCCGTTCTGTGTCCAGATCTACATCCCTTGAAAAAAAATGAGCACAGTGAAGCCTCAGTGAGTATTGTGTATCCTCCTAAGATACCAAATGTATTAAAAGTACCCGACGTGTGTGCCCTTACTTGGTGACTACTCAATGAGAAGCACACTCAAGTCTCCATTATTGTTGCAACAATTGTGGATAGACTAGAAAGACAATACACCTAGAGGATGGCTGATTTTAGAAGATCGGACCTCCAAAGAAAAACTCTTTCATTGGTTGCCAAAGTGACTGTTATCAATGACATACATGTGTCCATTTATTTATGCGGTGTATACATTTTTACAACCATGATGGTCTTCAAGGTTGATAACTATATTTGTTACATTTGTAATTGTTTTTTATTCATCATATATTTGAAAGCAAAAAATAATTTTATAGTCTTAACTGAACCTGCTCTGCTTTTTGAGATCTATACACAGTAATTCTTTTATGTGTTTACTGCATTTTTAGGTACGTTTTCTTTTTTTTAGCCAATCACCATCTTTAGTGTTGTCCTCCTCTTTGACATTCATGGGGCGATTACGATGTGGGGTCAGACACCGTCTTGTAAACGGGATCGACTGACCTTCGGTTGGCGGTCCCGCCTGCCTCATTAGGATGCGACCGAACACTGTTCGATCACATTCCGACATTTGCCTATGGGAGCATGCATAACAGCCATAAACCACCCGTAATACATGCTCCCATAGGGAAATGGGAGGTGTTGTTCATCCCTGTACCCCGTGGCAAGCACTTCAAGGCGCCTGCCACGGTGTGCAGGGATCAACAGGGGAGAACCAAATGTGCCCCTTTGGCCACCAACCGGAGGCCGCACACGCAAGTGGGCCCTGCTGTGGGCCCCCAAACACGGTTTCCGACATGGTTTCCATGTCAGCATGGAATCCATGCTGTAAACCATACATAATAATCTGAAAGGTGGAAAGGCCCATCCTTTGGGATTATAAACCGGTTCTGATCGGAAGCCAGCCAGAATGACCGGCCGGTCTCAATTCCAATCGGCTGTTGGTCAGGGGCTTTCCAACCTCCATCGTAATAGGTTCCTCAGTGTTTTCTTCTCCTCATTTGATCAAGTAGAAGTTGTTGCAATAACTTAACCAACCTCATGCAATATGAAGGTAATTTGAGTGAGTGTATATGAGGACAAGATAGGGGAAGATTTAGCAAAAGTGATAAATGGGTGGGTGAATGTTACTTCCATACGTTCCCTCTGGGGTGCTTTAAGATATACTCGTTTTGTAAAATTGATGCCCAAATTGCTACACACAGTGATTAACAATTTTGTACTAAAAAGGCACATCAGATTCTATTTTTTTAAACATGTCCAATACATGCCAATCATGCACCAGATTCATTCTGATTCCATGTTTATTCCTGATTGTTTTTTTCGAACTACGCATTTAAATTTTCTTCAATAAGAGCTAGACTCCTTATTCACAAAGTCATATTTGCAATCTGAATTAAATTAATTTACTGAAGTTGACCAGCATACATTTTCAACTGCAATTTCCTTTAAGTTTTACCACTGCCTGCACTAGATCTTTTACACAATGTAGGATTATTTCATCATAGATCTGTACACAGTCCCCTTGATTTGAAAATGAAACGTGCATATTAATTCATCTTTTTTTGTTTTTTTTGTTACAAAGTAGTAGTCACACCTTCCACATGAGCCATGCAGGCTTTAATTCCACAACAGCAACAAATTAACTAATTGCATTGGGAAGTGTGCTTTAGCCGAAACCACACGGGGTATTAGTAGCAAAGCCTTGATTAAAAAGAAGTGCTTTTGAAATATTGACACTTACACATCTCTGCAAAATGCACCCGCACCGCTTTAAAATTAAAGAGCATTATCCTTCCAGCTTGTGTTTCCCTAACACCTTAGCAGACGGAAACAAATCCTAATGGAGTGAAAGCCTATTATCTATGCCATTTATATTTAGGAAGCATTTATCATGGAATAAGTACAAGAAATCCTGTATATAGTAGCATTTCACTACGCGAGGAAATTATTGTAGAATAGCACATTACATTGGCAGCATATATAAATGTTCCTGGCATATTTAAATTTAAATATATTTGCAATTTAAGTGAAAGGGAGACAAAGGCATGTACCCAAAATCATATGATTGTTGGGATTTAGAACCCTCGTCTCATGGTGACACCATTTTAACTTATCCACCAGGTCACATCTCCACTTGGAAATCATCATAGAACATCCTCATAACCGTGGCAATTGTCATCAACAAAGAGAGAGTTCTTAGATGCAAATGATTGGGTTTAACTAACAATTAGTTGTTGAATGATTTTAAGATTTCCCACTAAATATTGTGGGGCAGATTTATGTCTGACTTGCGCCATGTTTAAGCCGCCGTTGCGGATTGGTAGGGGTACTAAGTGGGAGAATACACAATATTTTGTAAAACAACCAACAATTTTTAAGACTTTCAAAGCAGGGGGAGAGTGTGTGTGCGTTTTTTGTCTGTGTCTATGTATACATTCCTGGTGAAATCCGACAGACACCTCATCATACCAGACTGAAAACACATGTACCCAACTATTTACAAGAAAGCACATTTATCAGGGGGGTGTAACACCCCAAACACCCCTTTCCCCCGAACCTACGCCCCTGCTGCTCAGCTGTAGTGAAAAATAGACATTAATAAAAACAGTAAACCGATTGCCAATGCTCACTATGGTACATGAATTAGAAGAAAGACAGTGCGAGCTCAGCTCTGCCTTGAAACCACCAGAGCTCCATCAAGGAATCCCAGACAACCATAAATGAAAGACCCTGCTAGCCTTAGTAAAGGGGCACCAAAAGATTAATTGGGAAGCTTTGTTGTTGATGTAGCAGAGTCTACCAGAATTCCTCAAGGTCACTCAGACCCTGTTCCCCTTCCAAGCATCTCAGCTTCCCTTGCATATCAAGTGCTATGGCATCTTCTCCCTGAGAAAGTAGAGTGACCGAGCCAGAAAGCTGGGAACAGACTACTGTGGACATGGACTAAGTAACAGATTTTGAGATTTAATTTCATTGGGTGCTTTTATTTTAACTCAGCTGAAATAAGGACATTTTTTAACTTTGCAATATGATGGAAAGTTCCTGATTCCACTTACTTTGCAGGTGGTCTTGAAAAACTCCTTAACACCTGCATCTGGCAATTTTCTTTTCGAGTTTGTCGTGTGAGTAGGACAACCTGGAGCTGAGAGGTGGTCGGAGATCATCAAAGCCTTCAGTCCTACATCTGTCCCATCATAAGAGGTGGCATGGAGGGCCTCAGGAGTATGGTGCACAGTGTGATGAAAAGGGGTCTGTGTGCAGGCCTTAACAGCAGGCCACGAATGGTGGGTGTGACACTAAGGAGTCGGAGCACAGAGCTGGATGACTCCCGCGGGGGCGCAGAAGTGGAGAGAAGTGTGGTTCAGAGCAGGGCAGGGGTTCCGGCAGCCATGCAGCGCTGCTCCACCCATTTCCCAGAGTGATCCTCCGCAGTCATAGCTATGTCTCCTGATGCCTCAAAGTTCCACTAAAACAGCACCTTTTTTAAGTTTAAATTTCTTTTATTGTATTCCAAAATCAAGTACAACAGGCCAGTAGGTGCCTTCCTTACAAGGAAGAGGGGTGGCGCTGCGGCTAGGGCCACTGACTCCGGAATCTGGGGATCACAGTTCAATCCCCGGCACAGGCGGCAGATTATTTCAGCATCATGTGACTCTGGGCAAGAGCTTGCTTAATCTTCCCGACGGCCCCTAGAGACCCTTACGGGTGATTGGTCGCTTTTCAAATGTGGATTATTATTATTACATTCATCGGATTGCAATCCAACAGCACCTTTTTTATGTAAACTTAAGGCGCTTTGGGGCAGATTTACAATAACTGGCGCATCCCTGCATATCAGCAGGGATGCGGCAGTTATTGTGCGCCACAGCTCCGCCACCATGGATGCGCCGCATTTCCAATGCGGCGCACCATGGGGCAAAAACGGCACAGATGCGTCAAGCATCTGTGCCGTAAAAGCGGCGCAGTGCTGGAGTTGCGTCGCAAGCACGACGCAGCTCCAGCAATGCTTTAGGGGGGTCCTATCTCCATAATGCTGCGTCAATCATTACGCCTGCTTCAAGCAGGCACAGGGTTTTAACGCAGCATGGGCCCAAAAGTGTCTGAGTGAAATCTTGTAGATTTCACTCAGCCACTTTTGGGAGGCGTTCCTGCGCCAGAACTCCCCCACCCCCTGCGATGGAATGCATCCTTCTGGCGCTGGGCTTTACAACGTGATGCATCTGGGAGATGCGTCACGTTGTAAACACCCCGCACCATGGCGCATCTTTTGCGCAACCGCTGCGTCACAAATTGACGCAACGGCGGCGTAAAAGAGGCGCAGGGGGCTTGTAAATCTGCCTCTTTGTACTTTGCAAAACTCACCAACCATTCAAAAATCTGTGGCAATATGAATCATGTGAGTTACCAACTTTGCACAACCTTAGATTTAATTAAATGCTATTAAAACCTAGGGCATGCAGCTATAATTGCCATTTAAAATGTTCTTTTCTGTCTAATCTGAAAGACGCAATTATTTCTGATCCCTTCGTGCTTCCTCTTCAGTTCTTGACAGTTTTAGCCGTACACAAATTGAGGGGCATCGAGTTAATGTGTCCTCTCTAGGAACAGAAATCCTTCACCTACACTAAGCTGAAAGTTCTCTCAGAATGGCTATCTCTTTCTGCAACACCTTTGACTTTCCTTCAGATTATCGCATTCCATTTGACGTCAGTGCTGCCCGAGGAGGATAGGCACGGACATGCAGAGTCAGGGAGGCGTTCATACATGGCAGGCAGGGGAATGAAAATACCTCACCGCAGGCAGGGCAGGCCGGCGTGGAATCTGAGTGGAGACTTCAGAGGTGTTTCGCGCGCCCTCTGACGTCCACCAGCCCTACAGCAACTTACAAAAGGCATCGGTCCCCAAGGAAAGCCTCGACGTGAAAATCTCGCTTTCACTATAGCATCTCAAGCAATAAAACCGTGCGTTTCCTGAAGGGACCCTCTCAAAGCTGTGCTAGATGTTTATTACAAATCTAACCACTTGAGAGAATACCTTTAGTAGGACATTTTGCGCTTCATGTGTCTCAAAACACTTCTTAAAAAAAGGGGGGGGGGGGCAATGTTTTTGCTGCTCCTTCAAAGAAATTCGTTTTTTTTGTTCTTTCCTCTTATTTTGTTCCTGCTTTTCTTTTTCATGTTCAATTGGTTCTCTGTTTAATGGCGGCCCGTTATACACTGCACATTTGGTAGGAGATGAGGCCTAACTGTATCGTCTTTGGAATTAGAGAACCAGGTTAGCAGGATGTTGACCCCAAGCCGGAACCCTAAGTTAGGGTTCCGGCTTGGGGTCAACATCCTGTGATTTTTATTTTTGTGTGACTGCCATCTATTGTTTTATTTTACTTCTTCATCTATCTCGTTTGTATCTGTAACGTGTAAGTATGTAAATTTCCTCATGTAACTTACCTGGTTCTATTGTGAAGCGCTCTGACATTTGGGTAAAGCCCCCACTATATAAAATTGCGTTAAATAAATAAAAATAAAATAAAAAAATAAATCACCTAATTTCCCAGTGCCTTTAAAAAAACACAAATGAACCGGACCTTGTGTCATGTAATCTGGTGCTCATGTTAGCGCTCCAACGAGCTAGGGCTGAGCTCGCACTATAGTTGCAACCAAAAATGTAAAGGTGTCTGTTGTTCAGTCACACCGCAAAAACACGTGTAGTTTTTGCATAGCACTCAACAAGGATTTGTCCACCAAAATTTTAATTGATGCCCCAAAAAAGGAATTCAAGGCAACAATTTGTCAAATTATATGATCATAAATTACACTTGCTACAGTGGAAAACTTTCTAGTGAGACTGATTTTAAAAATGTAATTCATTTAAAGTTAGAAGCCGGAAAGAAGAATTGTCCAGGGGATGGCCATGAAAAATGGAGTGAACTCTGACAAACATGAGTCTGGGGATATTGATTATCATTTTGCTAGCAGATTATTATTATTATTATTATTATTAAAGGCTTTTATATCGCGCTCTATTACTAAAAAAATAGTATCCTGGCGCGTTGAAGGCAGAGCAGACTAGGTGAGCGTAAATAGCTAGGAATACAGGGAGTGGGGAGGTTTAGGCTATAATATTAAAAAGATGGGTTTTAAGACTCTTCTTAAAGGAACAAAGAGTCGGTGCAGTTTTTAGATGAAGCACAGTTTTTAAAGTGAAAAAACAGACTCCAGTGACTTTATTTATATGGTCTTCAAACTTAAGGTTCTTACCGAACCAAACCCCCAAATTCTTCACTGGGCCCGAAGCAGCTTTTGGAGGGGGTAGGTCGGTAGGCCAAAGACGGTCACTAAAATCCTCAGGGAAAGAGCCATATAGCAGGATCTCGGATTTGCTTTCATTACATTTTAACTGGGCGTTAGCTAACCATTGGAAGACAGAAGATAGGCATAATTGGGCCGCCGACGTATCTAAATTATCTTTGGGCCAAGTAAACAACAATTGCGTATCGTCGGCGTACGCCATAATTTTTGCCCCTAACTGTTCAGCCAGGTAGATCAGAGGGGTAAGATAAATATTGAAAAGCAAAGGGCTTAACATAGACCCCTGAGGAACACCAGTAGAAAGCAATTTAGGAGTGGAAGCAAAGGGGGGCAACCAAACTTGTTGCGTGCGCTTATTTAAAAATGAGGTCAGCCAGTCAATTGCGGAGCCAGTAATACCTATATCGGCTAGTCTGGAGAGTAGAAGGGAGTGAGGCACCGTATCGAAGGCAGCAGAGAGGTCCAATAAAATCAGAGCCGCTCTGCCACCCCCGTCAAGGCACTCCCGAATAGCCTCCGATATTTCGACTAAAGCCGTCTCTGTACTGTAGGCGGCCCTAAAGCCAGACTGAGCTGGGTGTAGGGCCTCCGTGGATTCCACGAATTTCTCTAGTTGACCAAAAACAATCTTTTCGCATACTTTTGCAAGCGCTGGCAGCAAAGATTCACACTAAGGGCCTGATTACAAGTCTTGCGGTCCATTGACTGCCAGACTCATGGGGAAGGGGGGTCTCCAACCACCCTATTATGAGTTGGGTGGTCGGATCGCCACAGTGCCGCCACAGATGCCAGGGTACTACTGTTGCCTGGCGGTGTTGCTGCAGTGTAGTGGCATCAATATGCTTGGCACGACTGCCGCTGTCCTACCAAGCAAGAAGTTTCCTCTCCGCCAGGGTTTTCAAGGCGGTTCTTCCTCCATGAAAACTCTGGCGGAGAGGAAACAAAGGGGTCTTACACGGCCTACTGACTTTCCAGTCCATGCTGTGCAGGAACTGCTTTTGAAGATTCCATTGCGGTCCCTGTTTTTAGAGGCACCACTGTGGGAATGCCAAAAAAAAGCCCGCCAGACAGGAGGAAACTCCTAATCTAGTGGGCGGCCCGACCATAGCTTTAGCGGTGCAGGGGCGGGGCAGACCCGACTCCACACTGCCAAAGACATAATCGGGCCCTTAGAAACTATGTGAAAATACTGCTATCAAAGGTTGACTAAAATGGTTTTCCAGCATGGAAAAAGGACAAAAATTACCCTATGTTGCATAAAGGTGTTTGGAAATGGTTTTTTCTGCAAAGAGAAGTATCTTTCCTCCAGGCAAAACGGCCTTTATTGTAAAAAATGCATTTCCACAAGAGTTACACGCACGTTTGCTTCCTAGTGAAAAATCCACATCATGGAACTTTGCACATTAAATTACATTTTGAGAATGTATGCCTCATGTATATTTATCAGATTATTAAAAGTCACAAGTCTACTCCTTCAACACAGAAAGCCTCTAATGCCACTATCAGCAAGCATACCTTCATAGGCACTAGAAAGGCAAGGGTAACCAGGCTGATCCTTTGCCTATTTAAGGAACCTTCCACTTGAGTTTGGATTTCGCAGGCTACAGACGATGTGTCTACAGTGTCTGCTCAATCACACAGCAGGCGCTAGTGAGACAGTATTGCTTCTAAGATGGTACTATCGACATTTCTAGCTTTTGTATTGGTAGGTAAACATTCACCAATCTTTCTCCATTCTTGGCTCACCCTGTCAATGGTCTATGGCCAAACCTTGATTTATTTTACTATTTGTCTCTTTTACTTACGGTATATAAAATACTGCAATTAGCTCCATGCAACAGTGAAGCATTAACAGAGAAAATAATTATATGTGCATAAACAGAAGACACAAGATTGCCTAAATCAGGATTTTATGCGGCAGAGGGGAAAGAAATTAATAATTTTTTATTGTAGAATGTGCACTGGGCATATTTACATCACACTTTTTTACCTTTTCCAGATAAGCCGTTTTACAATTTAACATAAAGGGAGAGAATGTAATTTACCCAGAATTACCCAATATTTCATTAAATGCCTGAAAACTGTATAAATGTTAACAGACAACATCTGAGTAAAACTTGCACAGCAGCCGAGTTTTAAGTACGGAATTCAAAATTGAGTATGCCATAAATATTGTAAAAGATCTTCAAGGAGGTAAGAAATGTTGTATTGCATGGAAAACATAAACAACTTAACAGGATGTGGCACTTGAATTAAATATTTTTTCTAAAGACATTACAGTTTAATGAAAATCCATTCCCAGTATCATGTCTGGGAGGTGGAAATTGAGAGGGTTTCTTTGTATTGATGAATGCAACCAAAGATGAGTACTCGTGGTCTAAATGTGTAGAGAAAGAAATGAGTGTGCAGATGACTGCTGTGTGATGAGAGGGTACAGGCAATTAGACTCATGAGTTCACTTCAGGGAGCTCACAGTGGCGTAGATACTTGGGGCCCACATGTCAAAGGTAAGAGGAGTGGTGCTAAAAAAGGGTTATTAAGGAGCACTGATACAAGAAAAAGAGTTCCCGAAGCATGGTATGGGAGTGTTTTTCCTCACCCAGAGTGCGTGACTGCATGTGAATCTGGTATCCTGTCATACATTTTGTCCCTAGCATTAATCTACGGTATCATGTGTGCCTTGGAGTGTCCCTGACAATGCAAGGCCCACTGCCTGTCCTGTGACCTGAGGGGTTCACAAATTTCCTCATAGTAGGCAGAACACTTTTGCCCCTGTTTTGGCTGCATGCTTATGAACCTGTGATATATGAATGGTAGTATGTGTGTGTCTTTGTGTGTAGGTGTGTGTTTGTGTGTGTGTGTGCATGTGTGTGTTCAAGCACTGAAACCAATGGAATCAGTTGTTGATGCCCTGGGTTAGTATGGCATAAGATGGAGGATGAGGACAGCTTCCACAGACTGGAAGCGTACTGCATATATTCCTGTGGCTGGAGGGTGGAAACCCAGACACTGAAGGGGTGAAATGGAGACAGGTCTACGTTTAGAAATTCCATGAAGACTTTGAATCCACATAATTAGTCAGGAAACTATGTACAAAAGTGGGTCCCAAAAAAGCCCACTTTGCTCCAGCCCCAATTTCTTCTTCACCAAGGAAGAGAGTGATCCAATGAGTAATTGAAGAACTGCTATATAAACAAGGCTTCACAATAAAACAGCAAAGGTAGTGGTGGTTTAGACTGTCGCACTTTCCAATCCTGTATTTAATTCTGTCATTGAAAATGAAGCTGTCAAATAAAACTTGTTTCGTTTGTAAAGAACGGTGCCCATCAAGGTAACATTTGACATCCCACTATCTCAGATGTCAGCTTCCACTCAGTTCCCAACGGGATCAGTTGTAGGAGACTATTGAACATAAATGTTTGAGTGCCGAGGTACGACAAACTTTGTTCAATATAAACAAGGCTGTTGTCCACATTCCAACCATTCTTCAAAGGTGATGACATATCACCTGAAATCAACCTTCTCTGTTGGAAGAGGTGAGAACCTCTCTAGTGCTTAAGTGTCTAGAAACCTGTCTGTCCGTCTGCTAACAACAGGAAGGAGTGTGCCTGGCCCTGCAAGCGAAGAAACAGTAAAGGAGGGGAAGCCCAGCATGCTCCAGGAGCAGAATATACAGAGAAAGCGGACCCTAACATGGATCAAAGCTTGGATTGATTCAAAGTGTGAGGGGCTCCCTTGGCCTCTCATTGTAGTTTCTACCTGAGAACTGCTTCAAAATTGTATCAACCAGGGGTGGCCATATCTGCTGTTCAATGCAGCTGTGACTCAACGTGCCTGCTCCTTTACCTCGCTACTGTAAGGATGATCGCGGCCTGAGAGGCCATACCCTCACTTTGCTCCTGTGATCCTGACTAGCTGAAGAGGCTGCCTCTGCTGGCAATGCTGGGCTGCAACACCCAGCCAATAGGTGGATCCTGATTGACATTGACATTAGAGAGTGGCTATCACAGCAGACACCGCAACTGTCGCACCACCAGCCAGCGTGGACCAATGAGAAGGCATTTGTGAGACTTTCGTCGACTGGAGTACAGTGCCCAGACTTAAGACTTCTTTTCAAAGTAAATCAAGGAATATATTTAAGTGACTGAGTTGTCCTTCTAAGCCCCCTGGGACTGAACTCTGATTATCTGCCATTGTGCCTTAAGAATGAAAGGTACCAAAATGAAAAGGGTATTTGGAAGAGGTATGTGGGAAGGATCATATTACCAGATTCTGGAAAAATGGGGGATTATAGTGTATTCATGTATTAATTTCCCAATCCAATACTTGCTCAGTTATGATGAAACTCACATTGTACCTTATACTCACATATTTCATGCTTTTTGTTGCAATTCAGAGGGAAACTCCCACTGACTCAGGGATGCCTAAATGCTGCATATATTGTACTGTAGTAAAATTCTAAACAAATTGTGTTAGGATACAGCCTGAGAAGGCTTCTATGCATTTTTAGCCCTCATAAAGTGTGTGATTTCAAGGTGACACATTATCCGTGCTAGACATATTTCTGAAACTACCAGTGATAGAGACATTGCTGGCTCTGCAGCTAAATTGGTGTGATGCTTGAATCAGTTGACTAGACAAGTTGTCTTGAAAGCATTTGTCTGGCAATTAGGATGCTGCACTTTGCATCCATTTTGCATTTGTTTGAGGGTGTTATGTTATGTGTATTTGTAAAGCTCTCTATCAACCGTGAGGGTATCCTGGCTGTGATGATTGATACATTGAAAGATATATTAGAGGGATGTTATTATGATCCGGTCTCAAGGGTGCTAGGGGCTGTAATGAAATAATCATTTTAACCATAGCAGGATTTATAGTTTGTGTTGAGCTGCTCCTATTACAGTTTTAATGTAAAGTCTGAGGTGCAATTTACTGTCAAAGATAAAATACAGTCATGAAAGGATTTTACACAAATGTGGATGATACTCCTACAGCAGACAAAGTGGTCACAATGCTCTCAGTAGGATCGTGTGAAGTGGATGAAGAGAATTAGACATTCAGGGCCAGATTTTTTCAGGTTTTACATCGCCCTTGCACCACGGGAGGGAGTACAAGGGTGATGCAAAACCTAAGTAAGATTTATCAAGCCATGCAAGGCCACCTTGCGTGGCACTGCATGGTTTGGTAAAGCTAAAGTAAGGCATGGCAGTGCACATTGTTGCCTTACATCACTCTACCCCAGGTGGGTGTTCCTTGGGTGGAGCGTGCATGTTCCCACACATCCACCTATGATTTTTGGTACATTTCCAGATTTACAATTTGGTAGGCCTGGGAATGCATCAGGGTGTTATGCCTCCCCAGGTGAGGCATAATTTGGAGAAATATCTTTATTTCTCCTCGTTTATTCCTCTTTCTATTTGTGATGCATTCTACAGCACCCAAAAAAGAGGACAATGCGTCTGAGGAGGATTGTGTTTGTGCAGGAATATGTTCCTGCCTACAACATAGGCGCCCTTGGATTATGACGCAAGGGTGCATACATTGGCACTAGGCAGCCAAAGTGTGCCAACACTAGAAAAGGATAGAAAAGAATAGGAATTCACTGTATAATCATAGTACTGGGTATTCCTGCCCTTTACCTTTCACGTAGTACAGCACAGCAAGGTGGCTTGCTGCATTCATTGATAAACAGGAAAACCTGCTTTAAATCCTATATATAAAAAGTGACACTCCGGTGGTGCTAGGGGCTTGTATTTATGCCCGAAGAGTTCCCATTTTTTGCAAAACAGATGCAGCCTTTCATTCCTCTGAGGTGGCATAAGTGAATTCTATAAATTATTATTAGTACCTGTAATTAACACTGCTTTAAACAAGGAAAGTGCAGTATTTGATGTTATATAAAATATAATCATTATTAATCGTTCAGATTGAAGCTGTCTCTTTACACGAACTAACTTCTTGAACCATTTATATGAATATTAAATGTGTATATCAAAACATAAATGTATGCTTAATCCTTGTGACTGCACTGATGTTCTCATTTTGTGTGTTAGTGTCATAGTTACAAATAAGTGAACCACTTACTATGTTCCTTCCATTAAAGATCTAAAGTTTCGGGGAACAGCCATCACAATGCAACTTTTACTGCACGTTGCATTACATCACATGTGTTACAACGCATGCGATGTTACAACGCATAGTAAAAACTACGCATACCATTACATCTCATGTGCTTTTACAACGCATGTGATGTAATGGCTATCCACGTCGTTGGGAGGAAACGGAGGCTGTTACCTCACAACGACGTCTACCGGCGTGAAGCAGGAAGCAGGAACTGGGAGCAGAGACAGCGACGTTGGAACGACGAGGAAAGAGGTAAGTCCGATTGTGCTTGGGGTGGGAGTAGTGTGGGTAGTGGTTTAGGGTAGTGTCATAGTGTTTTAGGGTTAGGGGTAGTTCCTGGGTTTGAGTAGTGTGGGTAGTGGTTTAGGGTAGTGTTGTAGTGTCGTAGTGTTTTAGGGTTTAGGGTAGTGTAGTGGTGTTTGGGTAGTGTAGGGGGTCGTGCTAGGGGTAGTGTTTTAGGGTTTAATGTACTGTAGGGGTGGAATAGTGTGGGTAGTAGTTTAGGGTAGTATTGTAGTGTCGTAGTGTTTTAGGGTTTAGGGTAGTGTAGGGGTGGGAGTAGTTTAGTGTTGTAGTGTTTGTATAGTGTAGTGTTTTGGGATTTAGGATTGTGTAGTAGTGTAGTGTTTTAGGGTTTAGGGTAGTGTTTTAGTTTAGTGTTTTAGGGTTTAGGGTAGTGTTGTAATGTCTGTACAGTGTAGTGTTTTAGGATTTAGGGAAGTGTAGTAGTGTAGTGTTTTAGGGTTTAGGGTAGTGTTTTAAAGTAGTGTTTTAGGGTAGTGTTGTAGTGTTTGTGTAGTTCAGTGTTTTTATGGTTTAGGGTAGTGTAGGGGTGGGAGTAGTGTGGGCAGTGGTTTAGGGTAGTGTAGTAGTTTTTGTGTAGTGTAGTGTAGTGGTTTAGGGTTTAGTGTAGTGTTGTAGTGTTTGTATAGTGTAGTGTTTTAGGCTTTAGGGTAGTGTAGTAGTGTGGTGTTTTAGGGTTTAGGGTAGTGTTGTAATGTCTGTACAGTGTAGTGTTTTAGGATTTAGGGAAGTGTAGTAGTGTAGTGTTTTAGGGTTTAGGGTAGTGTTTTAAAGTAGTGTTTTAGGGTAGTGTTGTAGTGTTTGTGTAGTTCAGTGTTTTTATGGTTTAGGGTAGTGTAGGGGTGGGAGTAGTGTGGGCAGTGGTTTAGGGTAGTGTAGTAGTTTTTGTGTAGTGTAGTGTAGTGGTTTAGGGTTTAGTGTAGTGTTGTAGTGTTTGTATAGTGTAGTGTTTTAGGCTTTAGGGTAGTGTAGTAGTGTGGTGTTTTAGGGTTTAGGGTAGGGTTGTAGTGTTTGTGTAGTGTAGTATTTTAGGGTATAGGGTAATGTTTTAGTGTTTGAGTAGTGTAGTGCATTAGGGTTTAGGGTAGTGTTGTAGTGTTTGTGTAGTGTAGTGCATTAGGGTTTAGGGTAGTGTTATAGTGTTTGTGTAGTGTAGTGGTTTAGGGTAGTATTGTAGTGTAGTGTTTTAGGGTTTAGGGTAGTGTTGTAGTGGTTGAATAGTGTAGTGCATTAGGGTAGTGTTGTAGTGTTTGTGTAGTGTTTTAGGAATTAGGCTAGTGTTGTAGTGTTTGTGTAGTCTTGTGTTTAGGGTTTAGGGTAGTGTAGTGTTTGTGTAGTGTAGTGTTTTAGGGTAGTGTTGTAGTGTTTGTGTAGTGTAGTGTTTTAGGGTTTAGGGTAGTGTTGTAGTGTAGTGTTTTAGAGTAGTGTTGGGGTAGTGCAGGGTAGTGTAGTGTTATTGCAGAGAGATGACTGGGGGTTTGGGGAGGGTTTGTCTAGGGGTAGGGTTGTCACTTACCTTGTAAACTTTCACCACGAGTATAGCTTTACCACGCATGCCTTTGCGTTGTAATGGCATGCGTGGCATTAGTATGCGATGTAATGACATACATCCAAAGTTTCACTTCTCTCTGTAAGTCAACATAATGCTGCCCAGTCTCCCCTGCTGCTTATTTATAATACAAGAGTCATGATTACGAGTTGGGCGAAACTAGGTGTGTACTTACCGGACCCACTAAATACTGCTGCCCAGGGTTCAGGAATTTACTGTGCGTTGAAGTTACCACCTACTTCTACTTTATACTCTCAAAATGAGGCTTAAAATGAGGAGTCAAATTCAGTGCACCAAAAACTTCCTCTTTTACCTTTTTTCCAGGCATGTTCCCTGATGTATTTTGCTAAGTTATTCCTGGTGAAACATTTAAGTGAAATCAGACTTTTAGTCAAACTCTTATATTTAGGGCCTAGTATTGGGCGGACAGGAAAGGGTAGTTGATGTTTAGCGCACCTAATATTTACCCATGACCCAGGGGTCACAATTTATCAAGAGCAATAAAAACTGCCTACTACATGGAAAATCCTACAAAATAGAACCTACACACAGATTTTAAGATTGCCTGTACTAAAATCTGCATGTCTCCGTAATTACTGGGCTTTTATCACATTGACTTTCAGCAGGTTTGTACTGCCAAAATCTCTAGAGGAAAAAAATATCCGAAGCTGTAATCTTTAGCATACCCAGTAACAACCAGTTGCGATAAACATCACACCACTTGAAAATGCAATCTCTACAGGAGTTTGAACAAGGATCATAATTAAATGACAGAGGCATTCGTAATTGTATTACAAATGTTAGAAATAGAAGAGTAAGCGCATTACAGTTAGCGTGTGGTGATGGTGATATATACTGAGGGACAAATTGAGACAAATTCGGCCCTCCCTGGGAACCAAGCAGGCCCAACAATAGACTTAAATTGTCTCTCTGAGAATGCCCCAGGAGCAGGTAATCCAGCAAGAAGCGGGCCTGTTTACTTCTTCTCGAGCGGCATTGCAAGGGGGCGCCCAATCAGGTTAGATTTGCCATCTTCTTTGTCAAGCACAGGGGCAGCAATTGAAACCGTCGGGAAGTGGGAGCGGGTGGCACGCCAAGTACACAATGAATATTTATTTACTTGCAATCACTTCCCGAGCACTGCTCGCGGAGTGCTGAAACTCCACCGCTTTCTGACACGACAAACCGAGGGGCAGAAACACAAGTGACATTTTTAATGTTTGCAAATTACATGAAATTTCCACTCTTCAGCTTCAGTTCCTCTTCAGATTCGTTACGGTTTGGGCTGCACGCATGCGCAGTGCAGTTTGTCAGTAGATGCCCACGGTCTGTCTAGAAAGCATTTAACTACAGAGTGATTTTGTTAAAAATAGTTTTATAGCACGAAATCGACCCAGAGTGCTTTACAAGAGCACCAGTCGCGTTACAGACGGGCGCATTCATTTTGTTAGGCATGGGCAGATTAAGGGCCAGATGTAGGTGGCTAAATACCGAGCAGTAACGCAGAAATTCGCAGAATTTCTGCGTTACGACCGGTATTTGGCTGAGAGCAATGTAGGTGAGTTTAAACCTACTAACAAAATAAGGAATCGCAAAATTTGCAATTCCTTATTTTGCTTAGCATTTAAGGAATCGCTAATTGCGATTCCTTAAATGCAATGTAGGTAGCACAAAAGAAAGTGCACTTTAGGCTTAAGGAATCGCTAATTACCACCAACTTCAAGTTGGTGGTGATTAGCGATTTCCTGTAAAAAAGCCCTTTTTTGCTTTTTTGAAAGTGCCATGTGGCACACATTCATGCCCGAATCGCAAATAGTGAATATCTTCCCCATTCATTTCTATGGGCCTCCTAGCCCATAGGAATGAATGAGTAGGTATTTCTTATTAACGAATTTCAATTTGTGATTCGTTAACAAGGAATTTTAAGGAATCGCTAATATTTTAGCGATTCCTACCTACATTCAATTTAGAGAGTCCTTAATAGCGATTCGGTAAAAATCGCTATTAAGGACTCGCTAAATTTAATTTACTTACATCTGGCCCTAAGTGATTTCCCAGAACCATAGGATGCTGAGTGTCCGTGCAGTGCATATGGAGACCTGCTGCCCCCCTCAGGGCAGTCAATAGGTTTGCTGCCCAGTGCAGGTAAGAGCGGGTGGGGGGCTAGTGGCTGACTGATGACTTGTTCTAGATGGGTGGGGGGTTGGCAGCTGATGGATGTCTTGTTCTCGGTGGGTAGGATAATGGTGGTAGTCGACAGCCCTGACTTGCTCACCTCGGCTGCCCCCAAAACAGTGCCGACTGGGGCAGACCGCCCCCACTCTCCCTTAGCTACGCCACTGCGTCCTGTCAAGACTTAAACCCGGTTCCATAGCTTCGAAGTCAACCGCTCTAGCCGTTAGGCTACATGTTGTGAATGTGCTAATTAAGACAAGCCTAGAGCAGTGGTCTTAACCTTTTAACTTCTGTGGGAACCCATTTAGTCATTACTAGGCTCAAGTAAGGATGAAATATTATATTTAATTTACAAATATAAAAATTCACAATTTTAATTTTAATGTGAAGTTTGGAGTTTTTCTAAATTAATTTAGGGCAACCTATTCTCTATACTGCATTCTGTTTGATGCACGTGCACTGTCCTACAAATCCTACAAATCAATCTGTGGACAACAACATCATTTTTGGGCTCCAATTTCAAATTCCTTCACATTACCAGTATAACATATCCCACAAGCATACCTATAATAACATCTATAACGACCCTTAAGCCAACCGAGTCTGGCACATTTATTGCCCGCTATATGATCTTCAATGGAACCTTATTTTAGACTAAATCCTCACATAGCTAATGATCAACCACCTCTGACTCATTTTGCTTTTTTCACTGAACAAATGTTAGGATTTCAAGTGACCAGGCATGCATCAGGCTCATGGCATTGTTTTATGTCAGCACATAAATATTTCTTTGTGGGGTAGGGGCATGTGTGTTAGGCAGCTTATGTTGGTTCAGGGAGGACCTGGTGTGGCAGTTCAGGCTGAACTGTTCATATTGGAGCTGGGAAAAGACTGATTTGAATATGGATGGGTCCAAACAGAGATGGCATGGCGGGTGAAAAATGATGGACGGAGATGCAGCACGAGCAATAGTCAGTAGCTGAGATAAATTCAAGCATTCCTTCCATCACCTTGTTGTTGTTGACGCTCTAAGTGTGATGAGTATGTCCAGATGTAGGTCTCGTATACCATGTGTCACTTGAAACAAGCTAAACATGGCTGATGAGCCCTAGTCAAGGTGAAACTGGTCTTGGGTTGCTTGTGTACTAGTTCAGGGAGGTTGTGGCCTGACAGTGAGGCCTGGACTGTTTCTATTGGCACAGGGTCAAGACTGATTTGCATATGAATGGGTTCACACTAAGGGGCCTATTAGGATGGCGGACGGACCTGTGTCCGTCCGCCACCCCAGAGGAGGAGGAACCGTCCTCCGGGGCTGCAGCGGTCCCTCCGTGCAAATTAGGATGTGACCGCCACCCTGGCGGTCACATCCTGTATGTTTAACATTGTGGCGGGTGCTGCTTGAAGCAGCACCCGCCGCAATGTTAAATATGCAAGCAGTGCATTTGCATGCACAAAGCGGCAGGCACCGCGCGGTGCCTGCCGCTTCGTGCATGCAAATGCAGGGGGGTACCATAGTTACCCCCCATGTGCACACCCACCCCCCTTCATCCTGGGGGCCTGCAAAGGGTCCCCAAAGAAAAGACCGTATGCCTTTCCACGGCAAAAATGCCGCAGTGGAAAGGCATAGGACTGCTGACATCCTAATATGGCTGGCGGTGTCTGATAGACACCGCCAGCCATGTTAGAGCTTTTACGCCGCGGTCGGAAGGCGACTGCGGCGGAAAAGCGGCGGACGGAAAAAAGATCCCCCAGCCATCCTAATCTGGGTGGGGGTCTTTTTTGAGTCCGCAGCGGTTGATCCGCATCCTCCGGGCCGGCGGTGGCTTCGCCCGGCCTGGAGGATGCGGATTAACCGCAATCATAATCGGCCCCTAAGTTGGCATACTGGGTGAAAAACAATGGAATGGGGTGCTGCTCAAGTGATTGTCAGTGGCTGAGATTAATTCAAGCATTTTATACCTCGTTGGTAGTCAAGATTAATTTGTGTAAGTACAGATCATCAGCAGTAGGTGCCAAATGCTTTGCACTTGTTAATTATGAGCTTGCATTTCATAAACACTGAAATGGGAATCTAGATTGGCAAAACTGTTCTGCCCATGGTTACAAAAAATGTGACGGAGCAACCAAAACCTTTGTATGGAAACTGTGGGAAAATTGTGGAAGTATCCTCAACTAGCAAGTCCTCTGGTAATTTTTCATTTCTCAGGAGATTCTGAGTGTGCAACCAAGAATCCCTCAGAATTCCGTATCCCCAGAGTTATTACAATTGTCAGTATTGTTTAATATGAGGCTTGCAGAATTAACACCTCATCTTCAAGGGTTCTTGTGAAAGGTCCTAAATGTAAAAAAACAACACTACTAAACCACAAATAGGCAGAAAAAAAGAATGTAAAAATATGTGAATTAGATCAACACTAAACAAAATGCATCCTCTATTAGACAATTTGCACCACTCTTGATGCTGACACTCCAAAGCACACAGAAGTGTCTGTGCCATATAGTTTATTGAAATCATTTGTGGTTGGTGGGTGGATAACCCAAACCTATCAGCAGAGAGGAAATAAATGAATCCAACATATTCTCGTCTCACTTCCCTGGATAATATTTATTTGATACTTTTTCAAATGTCATGTCAATAAAATGTAAAGTAAACCTTGCAATAGCAGAATTTGCAGGTGGTCACCAAAGAAAGTATTTGGTGTGCCACCTCCTTTAAAATTTGTGTTAAAACCAGGACATGTTTATCAAATTTAATTCGAGCATCCCAAAACTATTCAACTTCGAAACATGCAAACTACGAAGTACGAAGGTGAGGAACAGCTTGTTAAACTAATGCCACTGTGTTTTCTCTGCAGCCACAAAACTAGAATGCAGCATTTAAAAGCACTATGAGCTGTGCTCATTTTATGAAAAAAGGTTTATGGTTGAAAGATTAAAGCATTTCCTAACCTAGAAAGAAGAGGATCCTTCAAATGTATCACAAAACGTACAGAATGTATCATACATGTTCTTGGCAAGTATGTATTACTCGACTGGCTTGTTGCACCGTGAATATCCAAGCAAAGGAAGGGATGGTTTGGCTGAATAAATGAGACAGAGACGAATATCACACAGAAATGGAATAAACCAATATCTACCACTTCATCAACTAAGCAGATCCATTTCAAATTGTGTGCTAAATATAACTGAATAGATCATGAAGGAGAAAAAACCATACCTCCTGCTAAAGAACTTTCCAAATGTACTATAAGCTGGCGACCCAGAAATGTATGTGTATGGTGTCCTATGTGAAAATGCTGCACAGCACTAAGAGGCCATGGGCAACGAATCACAGAAAGTTTCATGATCAGATTTCAAGAGACGCAATTCATTCTTCATTTCTATGTCACCAGAATGAATGTAGAGATGCTAACCAGCAAGGAACCCTAGACATTATAGAATAAGCATGAATAATAAATATAGATCAAATGATTTCTTTATTCTTTGTCCAGCCAGACAGGATTTAATATATCATATGTTCATGTATTCAATTATCTATAAAAATCCATGTGGAACACAGCCTGTGTCCTACTACCACATATAGACAAGTATGACATACTCAAGGGGAGTGTCAGGCAAGGAAAAAAGTATGCGTACATTCTAATCTTGCAGAATGATAAATCATAAATACACTATTGTGACATATAATATAGTATAGTCAAAGACATATAGTGTATATAGTGTCAACAGCGTTTCGATCCCTGTGCTAAGATGAGGGGATCATCTTCAGGACATTGTAATTCATGCCTTTATTACATTTAATTGCCAACTTCAAGCTCAGATTAAAGTTTTATTTAAAACATGACATAAACAAAGCATATACGTAAAATGGGAAGAATGGGGGAAGGGGGTGGGAGGAAAAAAGAGATTATAAATTACATACATTGTACGTAGTAGGGGAATATCATGTGGCAAGATTCCTAATATCAGCATTGTGTACAAGATATTTGAAAGAAGGTCAGACGAACTGAATTGAGTGAAGAACCTCATGCTGGTATAGAGTGTGGCTGTTTTAATACATTTCGGAGATGTCCACGATGGTGGCATGCGCGTGCAGGCTCGAAGAGTGCCTAATAATGTTGGTTGAGACAAGGCAGATTGAAGCGGGTGCTTGCCAGTGGCTAAAAAAATTGTGGCGCAAACCGTGAGCGAGTGAATTTTACGGCGCAAGTGAAATTATAACCAGAAAAAAGGATCCGAAAGGTGGCTTACATACGGCACGGCCGGTATGGCGCAAGTCGTAACGGGTGAAGAAATAGCGCGGGTTATTTAAAATCTGCAAGTGAAAGAGGGATTAAAGTGAATACGGGGATTCTAAGCTCACTGTGTGCTTGATGTATGCCGGTGGTGTTCTTACCACGATAAAAGCTCGCTGGGATCCCGATGTTTGATGGGCATATGAATCCAGCAGCTGGGGAGGGGAGCACTAAAGTCAATATGAAAGTTAAAAACGGACCGAGGCTTGCGTTTAATGACCTGTGGTACCGCTGCGATGCCGCTTACCTGGAATTAAGAGCAGCGCTGTTTATTCTTGTTGGCAGCAATTATAAGCTTAAGGAGAAAGAACATTAGAATGAGGAGAGGCTTACGCCTGTCATGATCTTTGGCTAGAGCGGATGGGACCCTCACATACTCTTACCGTATAATAGATGAAATTTGGTACTTGAATGGGCTCCAAGCAGTCAGTCGAGACGATGCTCAAGATGACTGTTCCTTGCTGTAGCGTGAGCCACCATTATGTCTATGCTGGTCATGTGGTATAAACCATGTGACCTAGAGTAGATCTCCAGCTTCAGCATTGGGATGGGTGAGCTTATGTGGTGGCCATTTTGGAAAGGTGTGAAGTGAAAGCATAACCGTGCAGTGAGTCATACAACCATTGCAATTAATAGCAATTCATATTGACACATTTGTTCCATGAAAACCATGGATGTTATTTCAAATATTGAACTGAAATTGTCCAGAAGCGATTACATGGGTCATAATAAAGAAGTCCAATCCTCGAGGCGGTTGGGACCATTGTGGATGCTTTTGGTCTTGAGTATCCATTAGAGCTCTTCCTTATTCATGAGCTGATTGATATCTCCACCCCGTGGGGTGACTTTTATGACGTCAATAATTGTCCATTGTAGATCCAGTTCCGTAAGGCCATTTTCAATGAAGTGATCCACAAGAGGCGCATTAGGTGTTTTGCATCGAATCCTGCTCCTGTGCTGGCAGATTCTGATACTTGCTTTCTGCGTCGTCTGCCCTACATATATTTTGTGACATGGGCAGAAAATTGCATAAATAAGATTCATGCCGTTACAATTCGTGAAGTGTTTCCTCTGAAAATTTATTTGCTCAAGAATGAAGTCTTTCCCTTCTACAGTACAGTCACAAACACTACATGAGCCAAATTTCTCATGACCACTAGCATGCATCATGCACACAGTGATCTTAGAATCACCGTATTCACTTTAATCCCTCTTTCACTTGCAGATTATAAATCACCTGCGCCGTTTCTTCGCCCGTTACAACTCACGCCACACCGGCCGTGCCGTAGGTAAGCCACTTGCGTACCTTTCTGATACTTTTTTCTGGCTATAATTTCACTAGCGCCGTAAAATTCATTTGCTCACGGTTCACGCCACAATTACTTTAGCCACTGGCAAGCACCCGCTTCAATTTGCCTTGTCTTAACCAACATTAATAAGCACTCTTCTAGCCATCACGCGCATGCCACCTTCGTGGACATCTCCAAAATGTATTAAATCAACCACACTCTATACCAGCATTAGGTTCTTCGCTCAATTCTGGTGAAGTTTGTCCGACCTTCTTTCAAATATCTTGTACACAATGCTGATATTAGGAATCTTGCCACATGATATTCACTTGTCACACATGACTTCCTTACTATGTACACTTTATGTAATTTATAATCTCTTTTTTCCTCCCACCCCCTTACCCCATTCTTTCCATTTTTTGGTATATGCTATGTTTATGTGGTGTTTTAAAAAAAACTTTAATCTGGGCTTGAAGTTGACAATGAAATGTAATACAGGCATGAATTACAATGTCCTGAAGATGATCCCCTCATTTTAGCACATGGATCCAAACGTCGTCGACACTATATACACTATATGTCTTTGACTATACTATATAATATGTCACAATAGTGTATTTATGATTTATCAGTCTGCAAGTTTTGAATGTACGCAGACTTTTCCTTCTTGCCTGACACTCCCCTTGTATATGTCATACTTGTCTATATGTGGTAGTAGGACACAGGCTGTGTCCCACTTGGATTTGTATAGATAATTGACTACGTGAACATATGATATATTAAATCCTGTCCGGCTGGACAAAGAATTTAGAAATCATTTGATCTATAGTTATTCATCATGCCTATTCTATAATGTCTAGGGACCACTGTCTTTAGAAATACTGTAAGTACCCAAGGTCCCTAACCAATTGCTTATTTGGGTTTCCCTTGTGCCTTGAAGCAACCAGCAAGGAACAGCAGTATCTGCAGTAGCGGCTCGCACAGGTAAGAGCAGTAGTGGCGGCGGGGCGGGTTGGTAGGTGGTGGAAGTCGACAGACAATGAGATAACTGATATTAAATAAATAAATACATAAAATTGCTTAATTTGTGCTAGCCACATGGCTGATGCGGCTATGCAGCAAGAGCAAAGAAAGTGATTTATTTATTTAATAAATATTACTTATCTCGTTGTCTGTCGAATTCCTGCACCACCCACCCACCACGCCCCACCTCCCCACTGCTCTTACCTGTGCCAGCCACTACTGTGTATTTTTTTTCTCACTGTAAGAGTATTACAATGACTGTCCCTCCTGTCCCCTCAAAGCACTGGATTTGGTGTTACAAAACAAATGTGCAAAGCAAATAGGACCTGAGAAGGCGGGGCAGAAACAGACCACTGGACTGCTGCCTGCTCCGTCACTCATCAAGTAGAAACTGTTCAGAATGCCCAGGGAATGGTTACCAACTGACGAGGGCGGCCAGTAACCAGCCAATGCTTTGCCTAAAAGAAGCCACAAACACCAGTAATAAATATCATTGCACGGCATAAAGAAAATAAAACAGTATTTTTTTGCCTCCTAATAGGTAAGGTTCGACAAAGTGTGCCTAAAACAGCAGCTGTGGCACAGAATGAGAGCTAGCACATTAGATTATGTTTTTTTTCTATCACATAAACCCTGACATTTTGCCAAGTGAAGGCTTAACAAAAGACAAAAATCCTTCAGTACATAAGCTCCTCACTCATTAAAACACTAATCTCTAAATTGCTTATGTAAACAGACGTAGAACAAAATTAGTGAAAAATGACTTCCGCATTCAACTTTAATATCGTCCACCATCTACCACTTGCACAAACAGTAAAAACAGAGCTGATATTTGGTTTAAATCCAATGCCTTAAAAACCTTTTCACAACTCCGGAGCAGATTTTGCATTTGGCCCAAGGAAGGGCGAAAATGAAGGTTTGCGTTCTTACCTGTATCTGCGTAAAATCTATCGGTGTACACCGGACATGACACCTTGCAAAGAAAGGAGAAAAAATGCAATTGGTTATTTCAGAATATTAAATAAAAAGAAGAATACAATTATGAAGAGTGGAAGTGGAATAATGTAGAGGTTACTACAGAAACTACTAAACTGCCATATTTCAGTGGGCTTGCCATATTTCTATTGCATTTTGTTAGAGATGTATGAGCTATTCAACACTAGAACAACTTGGTCTTTTCCAAGCTACCCAGATCACTGCAACTTTGCTGCAGTTCTGACTTCATCCTGTAGGTGGAGGCATTTCTAACTGCAGGTTGTAGGTGGAAACAGCCAGTTGTCAACCTTCATGTCTGCATATCACTTCCTGTTGGCTAATAATAATGTTCATTAGGTTGCTCATTTGGCTTTGGCCACTTGCAACAACAAAAATAACTAATCAAGATGAACACATTTATATTTGCTGGGAGATCCAGTGCACCAGCGTTTTTAGGGCCATATGTACAAATCATTTTGCCAGTCGGAAACGGGTCGAATCTCAGAATCGACCCCTTTGCGAATGCAAAAAGGGTTTTTGGCACGTAAAAAGGCCAAATAGCGATTCTGTAACTTGTTACTGTATCACAATTTGGGTTTTTCAATTCGGTATTAGGAAGGGGCATGTTAAGGGCGTCCCTTCCTAATAGCGACTCGCTGTGCCATGTACCAATGTTTTGTGATTGAAATGTGGTTGCAAAACATTTGTAAAAAGGGAGGGTCCCCCTGGGACTTCTTCCTCTTTGTAAATGGTTGCAGAATTTTTATTTTAAGAGCAGGGATTTTTAAGGACCACAGCCTACTTTTAAAAAATGAAACTGAAAAATGTAATTTTTCTATTTTCTATTTTCTGAAATGCATCCCGTTTTCCTTTAACCCCTTACATGCTGAACACCTAATGTTTATGTACTCTGCTGCAGTGATGCTGTGCCAAGGACGTAACCATTTCGTCCTTGGCAGAGTAGTCAGAAATTCCTCTGCAGTAAACAGTAGAGGGATTTCTCTTTTTTTCAGCCTCTGGAGCTGGGGAAGAGCTTCCCCAGCTGCCAGCTAGATTTGATGTGTCCATGTTGCATTTTGGTCCATTTCCTGTCGCGGGCACTAGGTCTATCGCCAGACTTTGGGGAATGCTAGGAGAGTGCAAGTTTGTGGCTCCCAGCAGATTCCAGAAAAATTCATCACAGAAATGTGAGGAAAATGTGTTTTGTTTTACAACATTTGCGGTTTGGATTCTGGGTAACAAAACTGGCGAGAGCAACACAAGTCACCCTTTCCTAAAAGTTTTCAGAAATGTACAGTCTACTTATAAAGTTATGTGTACATGTGCTCAGTTGTTCTATCATGGGGTTTTGCGCAGTTGGGCAGTGGGTCCATGCAGCTCCCTATGTACCAATGCACAAAGCTGCTGCTTACTTAGTGGTCTTCCGTTGAACATACAGTGGTCTGGAGCAGCCAGCAGTACACAAAGCCACCTTTGCTGAACAACAAAGCAAACCAGAGCCACAAAGGGCATGTCCAGGGCCAGCTCTAGGGTGGTGCAATCAGTGCTACTGTACTGGGCGCCGACTTTGGGGGGGTGCCATGTTTTCAGGTACAATATTGTTTTAAAAGCAACTGCTGATGCATTCCTTGCCTCCAGCAATTTTCAGTCAACCATAAAAATGTCAAGATAACTCTGGTGATTGATGGAGCTGCTGCAGAGAGATAAGAGCTTTGTCTAGTGGAAGTTTTGACTCATCATAAAGTAGTGCAGAGGTTAAATGCCTGCTGCAAATCACGTGTGCCATGCAGATCACAAAGGGCATTCAATGTAAATAGGTCAGTGTGTTACTGCTTCTGTCTGACAGCCTCTTTTGTTACTTGCAGTTTATAAGTTTAAACCCTAATATAGAACAGTGAGCTATTAGCTATCATCAAAGAGCTGCCTGCACACTGTAAGGTATAGATTAGAACATTATGATTTTTCCCCCCAGTCTTTCATAATCCTAATGTTGCAAAAAGGGTTCACTTGGGTAAAAATCAATTCGTATTAGTAAAGCCCATCCCCGACCATGGTGTTACGTTTTTTTTTTTATTTCCGTAATTTTTTATTGAGTAGAAAAAATATATATTTACATGGAGCACGGGATATACACGAGTGGAAGATTAGAGAAAGAAGCGAAGAAGGAAAAAAGAAAGGAAAAATAAAAGAGAGGAGCGCCGGGGGGGGGGGGTTAATAGTTCGATTGTTCATGTTCTGTTGGTCGTTCCTTTATGCCTCCTCCTTTGCGACTGTTCGTTGTTCGCTGGTATTTCTTTCCCAGCCCCGGACAGTAGTGAGGAGAGGGGGGAAAGGAGGTCGAGGTTGAGAGAGAGTTTGTTCAGTACGCAGGAAAGTGTGTCCCTTTCTGTTGAGTTCGGATTTTACGCCTATGGGGGTTTGTGTGATGTTAGGTAATTGTCTAGGGGTCCCCACATGTTCGCCTGCCTGTGGATTGTCGGTGAGTGTTTCGCTGTGATGTTGTCTGCCCCCCTTACGAACGTGACCCAGTTGAGCCATGCCTGGGGCGCAGCTTTTGAGGTGTCCTTCCAATTGCTTAGGACCGTTTTGACTGCCGCCGTTAGCAATAGGTCAATGAGGTCACGATTCTCTGTCGTTGTGATTGCCGGAGACATAAAGCCTAGGACTAGGTTGGGGAAATCTATGTGTATGTCTATTCCTGTGATCTCCTTGATGTTTGTTTCAATTCTGTTCCAGAAACCCCTGACCTTAGGGCAGCTGAGCAGAAGGTGTTCTAGGTCACCCCTCCCTTTGTGGCAATTCCAGCATGTATCGCTGTCCCGGACCCCAAGAGTGGCCAGGCGGGCCGGAGTCCAGTATGCCCTGTGTACCAGCCAATATTTGGTCTGGTAGAGCGCAGCTGTTATTTTCTTTCTAGTGGGGGATCTCCACATCTCTGCCTTCTCTGCCTCGCTTAGCTTCCTACCTGCTGCCTCCCCCCAGAAATTTGTGACCTTACTGTTTACTTTGGAGTTCTTGGGATGAAGGATTTTGTATATGTGTGCAATTTGGTGTCCTAGTGTGTTGAGGCTGGTTGCGAGTTGTATGAGCGAAGGTGTGCGGTTACTGAGGTTAGCCTTCCTGATGGCTACTTTGATTTTCAGGAAGTTGTAGAGCTCTATGCTTTGTAGATTGTGTGTTTCTTTGATGGTGTCGAAGGTTGTGTATGCACCCTATCCCTGAAGGTCTTGGGCCGTGGAGATACCATGTCTGTACCATTCGTGCATGTCTAGGACCTTATTACGTTTTTAATCCTGAGTTTGTGCTTCTCCAGACCAAGCACTCTTAAACTATACTGTCTACCAGTAGGGATGACTTGTGACCCCTACACCTGGTAATCCTCTGTCTGGTGTAACATTTACTACACAATGATTTACAGACTTATGATTCAGTGTCTCTGTGTAATATGTATGTAATGTAAAGTGCTCTGACACCGAACACTAGTATGAATGGCTATAAAACAAAAGAAATGCATGATAGAGAGTGGTTATGGAGACTTGAGGGGCACTTCTAAAGGGTGGTAGTGAGGGAATCCGTGGGGTAGGAGGTAATTGAGGGGGGCGCCAACAAACATAGTCACACCGGGCACCACCAGGGCTAAAGACGGCCCTGGGCATGTCCCAACAATTCCATACTACTTGGAAATGCATTACCACAACTTCAAAAGAAGCAAAAACGCATTTTTAGCATCTTTACAACTCAATAATGCTGGGGTGCAAAAATCAAACTCCTGCTGTGCGACATTTACCTGCCTGCGTGCATGAGGGTAGCCCAAGTACCCAAATTTGCCTTTAACTGCTACAATATATATTCTTTTGACAGTATTAAGTTGCTCGGTCTATAAAATGATTAGACGCTTTTCTCTTACTTGGAGTGTAAAAGCAGTCGTACTTCCTTTACAGGCATCACAGGTTGAATGAAAAATTAACTTGTTATATTCACTTGAGAGACTGCATTACATTTGTTAGAATAGCAATGATGAGGCCAAAATAACATTTAACACACAGTGCCCATGTTGGTCATAAGAACTCGTTCTGAACATATTAAATCAGGCCACCATAAACTATCTATAACTAGATGTCGTTTTGCAACCTGTTGTTGAGGTTGCAAAAGTAAACATTAGCATTTTGGCTCTACAAATAGGAACTCTGTGGGTTAATAGGGGCCTCGGATAAAATTCCTCCAGTGAGCCCCATTTCCAATAGGAGAGCTGATTTTGAAACTCCTAGCTGTAAGTTGGAACCCTGTTTGAAGCGTTTTAAGGTAGCCGTCTTGTCTATTTCTGTGGATGGGATGTGCAGGGTCTGCCTACCAATGGGGTGTTGCATCCTGTGACCAATACCACCACTCATGTTCTGATTCGTCACCTGTACTCTTCATTACTTTGGGGAAACAACCATTAGAACACAGTCATTACAATGCGCTACCTTTACAATGCAAGTGAATTTACATCGCATGCCATTACAACACAGACATTACAACACATGCCTTTACAATGCATTATACGGTAAGTAATGGAGTTTTTTCTTCTTTTTTAGGGTGGGTATGGGTTTGGGGATATATGGGAATAGTAATTTTTACTTCAACACTATCGAACACTTACCCTACCATTGCACTCACTACAGGGGGCATAGTAATTTTTACCCCTACACTATCCAAAACTTACCCTACTGTTACCCTAAAAGTATTATGCATTGTAATGGTATGCATTGTAATGGTATCCATTGTAATGGAATGCCTTGTAAAGGTTGTTTCTAAAAATGTGTTGTAATAGAATACGTTGTGAAGTCATGCGTTGTAAAGGTAGCTGTGATGTAAAGCCAGTATTGTAAAGGCAATTGTTTGCGTTGTAACGTCATATTTTCTTACTTTGTGTGTATGTGTGTTTGTGCTAAAGCATTTGGTAAATATGCATGGAGGGGTGGTGTAAGGTGGGGTAGAGCTGGGTGTGGGTGTGGAAGGTGGAGGAGAGAGGGAAAGAAGATTGGCTGTCATTACATGATTTCCTGTGCCTTGTCTAAGGGCTGCACACTAAGGTATACAAAAAAAAGTGGTGTAATGAAGAATGATTGAATTAATTTCAGCCACTGGTTTACTCGAGGCCCCATTGCAATCCATTGTTATTTTGCACACCATGCCACCTCAGTTTGGACCCAGTCATATGCAAATCAGTCTTGGCCCTGTCAAATGAGAAAAGTCCAATTTCAGGCCAGGTCCTCCCTGAACCAGAATAAGAGCAACCAAGGACCAATTTCACCCTAGTTAGGGTGCATCAGCTAGGTATAACTTGGTTCCAGTGACACAGTGTGCACTGGACCCACGTCTGGGCTTACCTGTCCAACTTAGGGCAACACACTAAAGTATACAAAAAAGTGATAGATGGAATGTTTGAATTGATCCCACCCACTGGCAATTACTTGGGCCACATCCCAATCCATCATTATTTCACACATCACGCGACCTCAATTTGGACCCAGTCAAATGCATATCAGTCTTGACTTTGCTCCAGTGAGAACAGTCCACCCTAAACTGCCACACAGTTACTCTCTGTACTGGAACACAAGCAACCCAGAACCAGTTTAAACCTTGTTAGGGCTCATCAGCTAGTGTAGCTTCCTTCCAGTAACAGTGTGCATGGGACTGGGATGCAGGCCGAGTAATTACCAATAACTGAGACTAATTCAAAATTCCATCCATCACTTGTTTGTATATTTTCTGGCTGAGGGTTGGGCAAGCGCCAGGAACATGGTCTGGGCTGCAATGCAGTCCATTTCCAATGCAACTTTACCAGTTAGATTTTTCTGCCGGTAATTTCGCTCTGTTGTTTCCCCACCAAGTAAATCCAGTTGTGGGAACCAGGGCCCAATCGTGACAGAGATGAGTATGAAGGGGGTAAAATAAAATTAAAAAGAAGATATTTTACTGACACATACAGTCCATGATTATAGAAGGCTAGGACAGACTAGAAATGGACAAAGATGAATATTTTCATAATTTCAATTTTTGAGACATTCTTTTATGGAAGACACAGTTTCTGTCTTCAGTTTATGAATAGACACACACAATATGAAGAGATGCTTTCCTATTGATTTTTCCAACCATAACTTACATTTCTCCAATAGGCAGGCTTTACATTGAACAATGTTTCAAGCCCATGTACCATAATGTTCTTAAATTCACATTAGAACTGCAGACATTCATCAAATGCAGCTTCATGATTATTTTATATATTAGCAGTTTTATAAAGGACATACAGGACGGGTAGGTGTCAGAGTGTTGTACAATAACACAAAGTAAAGTTACAAAAAAACATGAAATCAGGAAGAATCTTGGGTGCAAAAGAGACCAACAAAACTCTCACGATAACCTAGAGTGTGCCAAACTCGGATCTATTTGCAATGTAGACAAATGATGTATTCAGGAAGTCCTCAAATAGTCTGGTGGCAATACAGAAACTAGTTATAGACCATATAATTAGAGGGATTAATGAAGGTAGCAGTTCTCCATCGGTAGGGATTTTAATTTTTGAAGGAATTGAACATTGGGTTTGTATAAATCTCTGGAGGAATCGCTTCCATATTCCGGATGCACATCTAGAGAAGGAGCGGGATTTAGTATTTTGTTTTTTGAACCTAGAAGGTTCCAAACATAGAGAGTTAACAATATGCAGTGATTGGTAGACAGTTGGAAATGCACCACAATTTGCTGCATCCAGAAAATTTGATTTTTAAGCTAAGTCTCTAAGTATGCCATTATGCAAGGATTTGTGGGTGATGCAGACTATCTTGAAAATGCAAATGGCTTTGATGGGGAGCCACTTGAGAAAAATGAAAATCTGTGAAAGTTCTCACTCTTGTGGCAACATTGAAAGTAAATAGTTGCAGTTCTGCTTTCCAATTAGAAGTGCATTGGTGAAGTCGAATCTTGATATGACTAAAACTTGCACCACATTTTTAAAGTCTGATTGGGGGATGGAAGGTTTGACGTATGAAATAAATCAAAATTGATGTTTAGTCCTTGTGATAGCATTAACTTGAACTATCAAGTTTAGGTTCTTGGCTAGGGAGAAGCGGAGTGATTTAATGAAATCAATGAATTTTGGGCAAGCTGTTTAGTATACATTTAGCGAATCAAGCCAGCCTTGTACTGCATGGGGTTTGTTTGAGGGGGAGAGATGAGGTGGAATGTTGTCTTCAGTGGGCTCTGCTTTATGTGGATGACTCAGCAGCCAAGACTGGATGTTCTTTAGAATTTAGTTAAGGAGGAGTTTTCCTTCCAGTTGCAAAAATTTTAGGTAGAGCTGCATATTATTGGAATAAGAATGGTTAGGCAAGTCATGTTTGGTATTGAGGTTAGCAGTTCTTTGTCTAGATTACAGATAGTAGGGGATTGTATGGAGCCTTGTGGATGAATTGTTTCAGATTTGACAGTTCTCAATAATACTAAGCTTCATTTCTAAGCAATTTCCATAGTGAAAATTGATATTATCTTCTCTTTTTTAAACTCCTCTCCTTGAGCAGCTGTGAAAGACCCATGGGGAAGGAAGCCTAGAAGGATCTGAGAAGCTAAAATGCTTCGTAAGAGAATGTGAAGAGATCAGTGCAATACCCATCTAACCTAGTGTCTGATTTTATCCTCTTTCAGCAGTCCTGCTCTAAAAGGTGATATGAAGATATAATGTGACTATCACAATCTAACAGGATTTAAATGCACCATGAAACTTTGAAGCAACCTGATGCTTAGCTTTGACTATAGGATTGATTTAGAGTTTGGCGGACAGGGCACTCTGCCACAATTATGCAAAGTACCCTTTCCACCCAACTGAAGGTCAACCCACTCTGTTTCCAACGATTATGTCCTGTTGCCTTTGTTATTGGAAACATTACATCAGTGGTGGAATGGAATCGAAGCCATCAGTGTAGGTGCATCAGACCATCCGCCTTCTTTAGAGCAGGCAGCATGATATACTTTTTATCATTTCTGGCTGACAGGGAAACTCTGGAGGTCCAGAAGAGAAAAAAATGAAAATGACGGGAAACATCCTTTACAACGAAACTTTTACAACGCAGTGCTATTACAACGCAGGTTTTACAACGAAAACCATTACAACGCATTGCGCTGGGGGGGCGCTCTAGGATAGGGAATAGATTTAATTTACTATCCAACAACTTCCCTAGTGTCCACGGGGACTGGAGTTGGAATAGTAAATTAAACTATTCACTATCCAGCACCCCAAAGCGCTATGCGTTGTAAAGGTTTGCGTTGTAAAACTGGCGTTGTAACAGCATGCGTGGTAAAAGCATGCGTTGTAACGTCATACATCCGAAAATGACCCATTCATCTTGGGAGTAGGGTCATTATTATTTTGCTTTTCAAAATCAAATGCTCACTTTGGAATAAGAAAAAAACATAAATATCTGCTGAGCAGCCACGTAGCAAGCATAATTTCAGTGCAGTGAGAGGAGCCTCCAATGGAGGCACAGAGATCTCTGCAGGGCCAGGTCAGATCTCCGAGTATGTTGGATGGTAGTCTGGTCAGGGAGATGTAGGTAATGGCCTCCTCCACCCTAACAGACATCAGGCTGCTCACCAAACCCTGAATCAGTTCCTATGTCTTCAACCTCTCAAATAACCTGCGGTCCAACCCTGCATAGATGTTTAGCCTCTGCGGCAACCTCAGGATTAACTCTATGAGGCATGTGCTAACAATGCACACAGCACCAACAACAGACATGTGGCATCTGTAGCAAGGTGCACTGTGCATGCTATTGACTCCTTGATACTGAGAAGTTTATATCACACCTTCAAAGAGAAAGAAGGAGAAAGTTTGTGGCAGATGCCATATATCAGAATGAGATGTTCTGTTGCATTATTAGGAAGGTGTGTGTTTTAGCTAGGCATGATATGAATAACTGGTATATTATTCTTGTTTTTGTTATAATTGTTGCTGGAAGTACTGGAATTTAGCTGCACTGTCTGAGACATGCTTTGAGATTCTGCAGGATGATAAATAAACTCTTCTGAGACTCCCGGTACCCGCACCATGAGACTCATTCTTTGTAGCAATGGTACATACGGGTGGGCAGAACACAGCACTGATCCTGAATTCATAAGCACTCCATAGAAAGAGAAGGAAGTATAGAAGATGAATTGATTACTGGGCTGTGATGTGAGGTTTACACAGTGCATCGTGAAATGAGATGTTGGAAGCAAACTTCACTGACAGCAGCCATCTTGAGATTTGCCATCTGTAGCTAGGGCAAGAGTGTTTATTGAGAACGTATTTGTTGGCTGATGTTTTGATGGTGAAACAAGCTTTGTTACAAAGCTCTTAGAGTTATAATAATATCGTTGACAGACTGTGACCTTCATGAAAGCACAATTTATGTTTCTAATATTGATTCATTTTACTTAGTACAAATAACAGTGTATTGTTTTCTACTGATGGAACTACTTTGACCATCATCTTTTGGGTTAGGCACTGTTATGTAACCAGTCTTAAGGTGCTGCCAAATGCCATTCATAGAAAATAAACTTCTGGAGCAAAATGAGAAGTTGGATCTTTAAGGAAGATTATATTTCATAGAATTTTTGATAATGAGGTTACTATGCGTGATGTCGAAATTGCACAAAATCCAGAGGATGTGGCAACGGCCAGAGCTGCCGACTTGCTGCCGACTTTGATGAGCTAACACAACCAGGCTCGAGTCTCTGCGTCGGCTCAACATCCTGTAATTCAGGGCAAATCTCTAAAGCTCCCTGTGCCTACCAAAAAAGAATGTGTCCATCTGTAACAAAACTGGTGCTTATGTAAAACGTTCCAATTCCTTTGGGTCAAGTATGTGCTATATAGCACTGCAAAAGCAAAAAAAGACCAGACAAAATAGCACCGGATAATAGGAATTTACAATATTTACCCTTAACTTACTTTTTCCAATAACTCTTTCAACATCTCTCCTCTAGCATAAGGAAGTCCACCTCCATCCAGAAAATAAAGGATTGCAAAATTCTTTCATAGAAGGGAACTAATTCATCCCTTATCTGTCAGACATAGAGGCGCACTCTGAGGTTCAATGTTACTCTGCGTTAATAACCAAGGGTGCTGCACTACTTATGTGTGTTGACATCACACACTCAATAAACTGGCGAACTTACAGGCTCAACCCTGAATGTAGAGATCACTGTTCCTACAAAAACTATTTCATCCCAACACATATGTTTTTTTGAGAGTGCTCCTGTCGTTCAAGTATCAGGGCTGTCGTCTACTCTTAACCCCTTCGGCGCTTATGACGGAACCGTTCCATCACGCGCCTCGGGTGAGCTGTGCTAGTGACGGAACGGTTCCATTACGGCCCGCTCGACGCGCCTTCGTGGCGCTGTTTTCGCGCTTGCGTGGCGCATTCTATTGAGCGGGCGCGTTCGTGACGGAACCGTTCCGTCACTAGCACAGCTCACCCGAGGCGCGTGACAGAGCGGTTCCGTCACAAGCGCAGGTGAGCCATGCGACCCCCCCCCACCCCCTAGCACTGCGGCGGAATTGCCGCCGCAGTGAACGGGTTAACCTGCATATGAGGTTGTGATCCATGGCCTCACTCACTTTTAACATACAAAACCATTACCTTTCTTTCAAAACAAATCAAGCAGCATATTGTATGCACTCGGTGACAGTAGAACATACACGTGTCGGTGTGCCAATCAAGGTAACGTGCTGTTCTATTTTTATAATGTTTTCTCTTTGCACAAACTCTAAGCTCAGTTTTCCATTAACTCAAAATGAGGTACATTGACTTACCAGAGGTGAGAATGACATTTATACATGATACTTTTTTATTACATTTGTTATTATATTTGTTGCTTTCATATTGAACCCAGTCAGGAGTCTGCTTTGAGAGCACAAATCAAAACATAACATGAGCAGAGAACGCATATACTGTGACACCTTTTTTCTTCATGTAGCTCTGACATCAAGTTGATGAGTTTGAAATATAAATGGTGCATCAATAAGAGTGCATTGCTTCATTTAATAGGCTTGTCTTTCATTATTTTCTATTTCATTATTGCCTGACAAATAAACCCACACTGGAAAGGTGGGGAGCGGTGGGACTGCCGCTATGTGTGTTCCTGTGGAGAGCTGTGCAGTTTCCAAGTACTTTACAAAATGCATTATTGCTTACGTTCCTTGTTATTTATATATGTACTTAGGGCCTCATTTACAAGTCCATTGCACTGCTGGTGCGTCACTTTTTTCTACAGCGCAGTCTGCCTGCCCATATTCACCCTGCGTGACTTTTCATGGCCTTGTAAATATGGCCCTTCACGCATTAATCTGCAGGAAAGGAGCATTCAATGGGTGTTGCTGTGGGTGTTCACACACAACATCCATGGAACCTGACACATTCCCAGATTTGCTACATTCTGTAAAGATGAAAATGCGTCAGAATCCTAGTGGCGCGACATGGAAAAATATTTGTATTTCCCCTCATTTTCTCGTCTTTCTATACTTGCTTCATTCTGCAGCATGCATAGAAAGGGGTAAACACCATCAATAATTGTTTTTGTGCAGGAAAGTGTCCCTTCCTGCACAAAAAAATCATCCCCACAATGCAGGCACCCTTGCAACATGACACAAGGGTGTCTGCATTGGCACACAACTGCTATTTGTGTGCCAGCGCAGGGAATGGGATATTTCTTGTAGATGTGGTGCATTCCTGCCCTTTCATTTTGAAGCACAGCAGGAAAGCTTGCTCTGCTGCTGTGCCTCAAAATATACCAAACGAGGCCCTAAATATCTTACTAGGCTGCTTGTGTGTAAATATTATGGCAAGTGGGAGGTGTGATGGGGTGTGACAGAGGATCCTATCCAATGCTTAATTTGTAAAAGAATAAGTGCTGGGCCCAAAGTTTTGCTCTGAAGTACATTGCCAGCACCCTTGAATGTCGTTATGCCACATACCAAGGCCACATAATCTTGATTCCACCTCATGCCTTTTTATTAACCACCACACAATTCCTGTCCCTTTATCTCACTCTTTCCTCCTTTCTACTCTGTGTGTTTTTATTGCTCCTTGTCAAAATCTAACTAGGAAAAATATGTGCGAACCTCAAAAATACAAGCCACCACTGGCTCAAATTAAACACTGATATCATAGACAATAACAAAAGCTCTAGGTACTGCTCCTCTTATATCTGATTGTATATTCACACACAGAAGAACTTGAGCCTTTGCAAGATATTTTATGGCATTTTCATTGGAACATCCAGACACCATTTTAATATATGCTTAAAATTAAATAGCCAGTCCTGGATTCCTTTTATGAGATATAAAACTGGGTCTGGAGACCAACATACTCCGAAAATGTTTTTGGAACTCACTCACCACATCCTACGGAAAATAAACTAAAATAATACTGCACATCAAAGCAACATAGGACCACATTTCCTAAAGTGAACCCTTTAATACAGTAAAACATGGTGTTTATTATTTTATTTCCGATTCTTTAGTGGTCTTTAGTGAAGATGGAGGCTGTCATGCGTGATGCTGTGCTATGCTGAAATATCTATCCTGAAACTACAATAATACAGTTGCTGAATGGATTTGTTAGTGATGCAGTCCATTTTGGCGCCTAGTTATTCATCATCACATAGGAGTAAGGAATAGCCTGTTATTGATATCAGCTTCCTGATATAGAGGTTTGGTTTAGAGCAGTTATCAGGTTTTGCCCACAACCGTTTGAGGAAAAATATTTCCTCACATGGGAGCAGCGTCATGATTGGCCTGAGCGGGCTGAAATGCAGCTCAGTTAAGGCCTGGGAAATGCTAAGTGCGCATGTCTCTTTGGCTGGCCAAAGACAGCCGGACAAACAGACATGCACACTTAAAGGCCACAAACCACTCCTTCTCCCTAGCTGACGATGCTGGGATGTAGAGAATGGCCCAACCCCGCACTCGATTTAGCGGACTGGGGAGAAAGTTAAATACAAAAAGATAATAAAACAGTTTCATTATCATTTTATTTTTAATCTGCTGCCTTTCAACAGTGGAGCAATGCTACAATGTCATGGTGGAGGAGCCGCCCCTGTTCCTGGGGTCACTGTGTATCTATCAAGAAATCAGAAAATCTACATCTGGACTATGCACAAAAACCCTTGTTGTTGCCCATGTAAATAACTGCATATGTCACTGTGGCATTTGATGCACCAAAAGATGAAACAAGACAGACCTATGAGTAGTGAAACATAAAAAGAGAGACCTCTCAGCTCTATTTGTATTATACAGGGTAGAGTTTTGAGTTGGTCACGAAGTCAGAAGACTCTCTGCACAGTTGCTAGGGAATATAATCGGACGGTTGTCAAGGAAAATCTCTATCTGCAAATGCCTGACACTGTCAGCAAAGGTTTCACTTGCTTGATCTTCCATTTTGGCTTATCATTTGTTGAAACTGGAAAATGGCCGCCCTGGTATGAATGCAAGCCCACCGTTGCTAGGAATTGATGCAGTTGCCAGGCGAAAATGGCCTGCATTAACCTGCCACAAACATCTAAATATTCTGATAGCAGAGCAGTGCTGAAAGCGCAGTCTTGGAAAATTGGCTGATGCCTGATTCCTCAACAAGCTTTTAACCGCAAAGTGATTGTATATTTACTCTGCATTCCCTTTGTTTACATAAACTGGCCCAGCCATTTTGTCTGTTTTGCAAGCAGAGATGGACAAATGAAATGACTGTCTAACTTAACAGTGATGACACTACTAAATGCATGTGTTCTTTAGTAAGTGAATCTTAACTAGGCTTTCAAGAGCAATTCACCAGCAGTATTGAAAGCACAAAGAGGCTGCTCCGCATCTTTGGGTGTTCCTTTTCTGCTTTGGGCTTTCGATTACTGTATGTTGCTTGCTTTTACGCCAACTATTCTTTCATTTCTTTTTAGGCAGGTTGTCGCAGCAGCAAGATGAGAACGTACATAATACGTAGGCTTGGAGAAGGGCAGTCACAATATTTCAATATCACACAGCCAGGGCTGTATAATGGTATTTAATTGCAGTGTGTCTTCAATCTAAGCCTAACAGGCTTTTTTTTAACGAGAGTGCTACTTAGATGAGCTTTATAGCAATTTGCATAATATTATCTCAGATGCTTTGAACTATAATGTTGCTTTTTGACTGGGATCTTTCTAGTTATGTGCATGGACCACTTGACTGCAGTATAATGGATAAACGTGTGCAGTGCAGCTAACAGGATAAAAGCATCTATACAGTGCTCTGGTTTGCAAACTAAGGTGCCAATGAAAAAAAATAGATTTTTGGGTGTACCTTGTACACAAAAGTTTAGGCATTAGGTGAAAATTGCACCTGTTCTGAATTCACAATTTGCACTAGGTGTGTAACTTGGGCTGCCCACATGCAAGCAAGGTTTATGGAATTTGTGCATAAGGGGACAATTTTAGTTGTGACCAGGGTACACAGGGGTCATTATTGGCTCTTGTCTGACTTGCTGCAAAAAACGTATTTTCAATTTTTTCATTAGGGATAGAATGTATGCGATTTTCTCAAAGATGGTGTTCTGTGCTGTGCTCACACTCCGGACGGAAGTTGAAGGCTGAGATAATAGTTATGCCCAAAGGCCACTGCACCTTTAGGGATGTGATCAGCCAGAACCTACGTAAGTATTAATTACACACCCGATAGTTTTTTATGTATGAAGGGACCAGTAGCACAGGTCTTGTACTACCATTTAATTTCTACCATACCATGCAGGTCCATGCTGTGAATATAGGTCCTGCTTGTCCAGCATCCTTGGACAGATATCTGGGACAAGCCATAGTGCTCATCGCAGATATTTAAAAAAGATGCTTCAATCCCAGCCACTGGCAAGTACTCGGGCTGCATCCCAATCTATTGTTATTTTACACCCCATGTCACCTCAGATTGGACCCTGTCATATGTAAATCAGAATTGACCATGCTCCGATGGGAACAGTCCAGCCCAAGCTGCCAGGCCAGGTCCTCCCTGAACCAGAATCAAGCAACCCAGGTTAAGTGTTGCCCTTATTAGAGCTCCTTAGTCACGTATAGCCTGGTTCCAGTGGCACGGGGTGCACCAGACTCACATCTGGGCATACCCGTCCCACTTAAAGAGTCACACTGAAGTGTACAAAAAAGTGATAGATGGGATGCTGAATTAATCTCAGCCAGTGGTAATTACTTGGGGCTGCATCCCAATCCATTTGTATTTTGCACACCATGCCACTTTAGTTTGGACCCAGCCTTATGCAAATCCGTCTTGACCCTGCCCCAGTAGGAATAGTGCAGCCCAAACTACCAGGCCAAGCCCTGCCTGAACCAGAACACAAGCAACCCCCAAACTGGATTTGCCCTTATTAGGGCCCATCAGTAGAGCATAGCTTGGCTACAGTAGCGCAGTGTGCACTGGACCCACGTCTGGACGCTGCACTGAAGAATACAAAAAACTGATGGATGGAACGCTTGATTTCATCTCTAAAACTGGTAATTACTCGGACTCACTTCCCAGCCCATCATTATTTTGCACACCATGCCACCTCTGATGGAACCCAGCTGTATGCAAATCAGTCATGAACCTTGAACAGTCCAACCCGAACTACTACGCAGGGTCCACCCTGAACCGGAACACAAGCAACACAAGACAGAAGAGCTGATGTGGGCTCTTCAAAAACCATTGGGCCCCTGGGAAGTAGTGAGCATAGTCATGTCTGTACAGTTAGGTCCGGCTGCAATGACAACAAGCATTGGTAAAGCCAATAGTCCTGGCATGCATGCCAATGTTTGCTTTATTTGTTTTATTGTTATTTTGGAAAAAAACATTCAGAGATAGCAAGCACATGTGCACACAGGGAAGCACAAGGGTGATGCTACTGAAATGGTTTTCCCAAACCATTAGAAGAGCATGGCAGTAAGTGTGTGATGTGCAGATGTAAAGCTACACAAGCCACCTGGTAGCAAGCTTGGGGGATCTGCTGGACCCTTACCAAAGAAAAAATGGAAAATATAAGCAAAAAGCGAACATTGTTGTAGAAGTCTCTAGCACTAAAGGGGACTACCTTTTGGGTGAATATGCACTGGGTGCAGCAGTTGAATGCTGTCACTCACAACCAGGTAAGCCATTAGCTAAAGTGAGCTGACGCTGTGCGCCGTGGTGTATACTGAAGGGAACAGAAGCAAAATGTGAGTGACACTAATGCAGACCAATGGATGAAGAGAGCTGACTTGAATCCTGTGGATTGTAAGTATGTAGAGATATATACATATATCTATTAAAATCAAAACGTCTTGGCTAATGGCAGACATTAACCACTTCACTGCGGCGGCTATTCTGCCGCAGTGCTAAGGGGGGAAGGCGGCCGAGCGGCGGGCGCATGCTGGTGACGGAACCGCTCCGTCACCAGCGTCGGTTGCGCTGTGCTCATGACGGAGCGGTTCAGTCATTGCCCCGCCCGCTCAATAGAACGCGCCGCGCAGGCGCGGCGGCCGGGCCATGACGGAACCGCTCCGTCATCAGCACAGCGCGACCGCGGCTGATGATGGAGATGTTCCGTCATCAGTAGGGGAGGGGTTAACAAAGGGTTTGTGACATCTACATCATCTGTTTATGAAGCGCAAAATGTAGATCTAGTTGAAAGTCTTTGCTAACTGTGTTAATATGGGACAGGTCAAAGGACAGAGAGTGCGTTGAGATGAGAGGGTGTCTACGAGACATTAAAACAGTTATAATTGGGGAGAGCCTGGCTGTGGTTACAACCAAACATGCATTTCCGTCCTGCAAAGTCAGGAAAGCACCTGACGGCTCTTGTGTTATGGAAGCTCATGCCTGTAAGCTGAGCTGTGACTGACACTATATTTCCTCAGTACACCCCAATCTATTTTCCGCCTCACTAAGCTTATAAAACTCTGAATAAATTCTCTCTCTCGGCCTGTTCTGTAATCCCGTAAACACATTGTCTTCCTGTTCATTCCTTCAACACAGCTGTTGGGTCTTGAAAACAACATTATTTGTGTTGAAGAAAAAAACGTAATAAAAATAAGGATTAGAAATAAGTGAAGAAAATGTAATTGGTGTGTTTTGTTGAAGCGTTTAAAAAAAAGAGAGAGAACAAGAGAAAGAGAGGGAAATGAAAGATCTCAGGTTGTACGTTTAAGAGAAAGTATGTATGCTTTCATTAGGGATTTACAGATAATTTATATGAGAGAAGCCAAAGAAAGTGTGATAGAAATACAGAGCAAAATTTAGAATGTTCATGCATAAGGGACAATCTTGAGTATGCTGTTAAGAGAGAATATGAGGAAGGATTGTGTTCGATTGCACCAATGGTCTGCCTAGTGCCAAAATACATGTGAACTGCCAGACAGCTTCGAAAATACTAATTGTAAGAACACTGATTGGTGCAAATGCAAAACATTCAATGTAACCTACTTCTTAGTGCTGTAGTGTTTCTGGGCCCATTTTGAAAACTTTATTTTCCTTCTATTATTTAATTAAATCACTCTTTTGGTCCTTCGATGGACCTTGTTTTGTACCAAGAGGGATCGTATATAAAGGATCCTGTCATCCAATGAGGACCAGGAATTGGATAACTGAATTACAAGCTAGAAATTAAACTCATGTAAATGACTCTCAAAACAATGCTGTAAAGATAAAAGATTATCAAAGCAAGCCCAAATCTCCTGAAGACACGTAGGCGAGCCAAAATCATACACATTAAGAGCTCAGTCAAAGCTATACAGGATAATAGCATTAGTATTTGATGCTCTGAGATCTCTCTAATATGATCTCTTCTGGTCATTAGAAATCCCAAATTTAGAATGCACATTCATTTGAGTAGAAATAATCATGATAGCTGAGCCAATAGGGAAATTTGAGTGTAGTTTATCAAACGTTAAGTGAAAATGAGTACATCAGCATATTGGCATCAGGTTATGAGACAGGTTTGGTCAGAGTCTAATAAGGCATTCAGGGGCGGTGGCTTCTCAAGACAAAAGGAGCATTGCCTCACTGTCCCCTCCGAGCTGCCAAACGCCTTTTGTACTGTCTATGTTCTTATTTAAAAAATATACCTCATACTAAGCGCTTTTTGGGCAGGGCGTAGCCCTAGCCTTTCCTTTTGAGTGGCAAACTGCAGGCCTATGGTAAATTCAAGTGCACATGTCAAGTTGGACAAGGCTCTTACAGGGTCCAGTCCGACACTTCAGCTCCTTGAACCTGTGCTGTGTTAGGCAGCCAGGGGAAAGGCAATGCTGCCACCTTGTCTGACGCGCTGCGACTCTCATGCTGATTACCTCTGTAAATAGCATGTAGCAACGTAAGGATTGGCTATGATCATGGAGCTTAAGTTTTGACTGTCGTCGTGGCCCCATGCTCAAAGGTAGTAAGGTGGCGGGCATATTAAAGAACAAGGCCAATCATTGGGTGGCTTTATTTGAAGCCACACAATTATTGGTCATATTTTTACCCTTTGCATGTGGCGGGGTACTCTCGTACATACTGCTATGTACAAATTAACAGGTCGGCCATGACCTGCATTAAAGTTCATCATATATTTAGAGCTCTATTCCGAGCTTTAAGTCTTGCAAAATACAGCTGCCAGATTAGTGGTAAACCTTCCATCGAGAGCCCCATCAGTGCCTAGTCTGAAGACTCTTCATTGGCTCCCTATCAAGAAGCAAAGCCGCTTTAAAATCCTTTGTCTTGTTCATAAGAACATGTATGGAAACGGGCCAAGTTATTTTGCTGAAAGAACTTAGCTGGTATCAGCCAAGTAGGGCGCATAGGTCAAGTACTAAATGTCTCCTTACCCCTCGCAGAATCCGCACCGCCAGGAACGGCGGTAGCTCTTTCTACTTCCATGCACCTGCTTTCTGGAATAAGATTCCATCACATATCCTCTCCATCGCTGACCATAAGCTATCCCGCAGGGATTTAAAAACCTGGTTATTTGACCATCTATAAAGCGCGTATATCTAACCATCACTCTTCACGGAGTCTACGCTAGCGCCAGGAGACGTCCGGGTGGTATGTGCGCTTAATAAATCCCTCTGACTTGACTTGACCTCAGACTAATTCCTCGTAGCACTGAGGAAGTGCTTTTCCCCATATTTTGTATCGGAGGTTGCAGAAGGATGCAGGCTCTAGGAATGTGTGTGGCGGAGCAAAGGAAAGACAGCATCTGCAGTAGGTAAGAGCATCTTGCCTGAAATTGCACAAAATGTAGATCTCTGGGGTGGTCATTTATCGTTCTAATCACGGCGATCTGGGCTGCCAGTATTTGGGGAATTAAAACGTAAATTGTGATGTTTATTTGAGTGGTCTGCATTGCATATTTCTGGAAAGTGATTGCAACATAAAGAAGTGTGGATGATAGACCATTTCTTTAGAGCTGGCATCCGAAATTATCATGAAATCATAATGCCTCACTAACTGGTTGCTATTAATTGATATTAGATGATTTTGAGGATATGAGACCAACCTCTTCTGCTGCATCTCCACCTTTTATAATTTGTTATGTGTTTGTTTCTTCGGTTTTTAATGAGTATGATGGATATTAAGTATGTACTTGTGTTTGTAGGACCAAAGTCCACAAACTACTGTGATGTGGAATCACCTCAGGTGCTGCCAAGTACGATAATGGGAACACCAATGTAATCTTTCTCTTGTTGGAGATCACAACGACTCTGCTGTTCCCTCAAGAGGTTCGCTCCTGCTTCCGCTTTCAGACAAAGCACTGTGTCCATGCAGAGCATCCCGACTTACCTCTCTTTAACCTGCAAGGGTTGAAATTCTGAACTTTTTTTTATTCCAACGAGCCTCCGCTTTCAGTCACTCATTCAATAAACTTTTTTAAATTGAGTCAGTCCATCTAAAGTATAATAATAATATATTTATAAATATGTGCAGAGTTTTTGGAACTTGAGAGATCACTGCATTACATAGAACTATGTAGCTACTATGCACTGCAAAATTTGTAATAAGCTACAGAGGGAAATGTTGAGAAAGAAAATCACCTTACTGTATCTGTGCATTAGTTTTAGAGCAGACTTGGACATGGGGAGAAATCAAAACTAGACAACCTTGGTAATCTACACCCCCAGCATTAGACTCCTAGAACTCTGACCGCAGCACTTTTGATTTATTTTATAAATTAAGCATTGTTTTAAGTGTAAAGAGATGTGATGAGGGCGGACCAGGGAGTGCCATTTACCAACGGTTAGTGCTATGGTAGAAAAAAGGGACTGATTGGGACTGCTTTCTAAGTCAAAGCCACTGATAGAGCAGCTCAACTCTGTGCCACCGCCTTTTTGAATGGTGATCAACTTAATCTGAAAAATGCAGGACAGGCTTTACGGATGGGAAACACACTGTGGGCTTGTTTGGGTAGGTCTGGGCTTGACTTGGGGTTTGTAGGGTATTTTGGAAAAAATGGAGATAGTGGCTTGGGAATGTTTTGCCTGTAAAATGCACCATTTGAACCCCTTCTCTTTAATTTCCTATTGAGTTGTGTACACATTTATGCTGTGAATTTCCCTGTTACCCACTCTGCTCGCCCCAAATCACCCTCTTCTTTCAGTTCCTGCTCACTCAGTATGCTCGTTCACATGTTCTACCTGGTTTGTTACTTTCTGCCTACCGCTTTTACTATCCACCAGCCGACACTGAAGACATGCAAGATAAAATTCCAAAGCTCAAGAGTTCAGGAAGGGACATGAAACATCTCAGTTCAAGCAGTGTCCCAGAAAGGAAGAGATCACCATGCACAACTAGCATATGGGTCAGTTCTGGAAGGAAAGCCAGGAATGTTCGTATCAGGCAAATTAAGACTGCCAAGAAAGTTCTGAAAATTCTCCACCACAGGATTTGGTTGCCAGCATGTGTGCAGAACTCCTTAAGTAAAGAAGCAGCAGCTCATCCGCCACCAACACCAACAAGCAAGCCACTTCAGCCCATTCAGTTAAATAAGACAATATTCAGAGGTTAACACCTCATGGAATCACCTGATCTGGTCAGACCACTCAGTTAATTGGTCAGTTCATATAGGATGGGTGTCAGGCGACATAAACAAGACACAAAAGGTATAGAAATAGTTGGGACAATTACGCAATCCATAAGTAATCCACTATATGACACTTCGAAACTATGGTCCTTTAGCAATAGCACATAAGCAAGTTCAAGAGGACAGTTTCCAGGAGCTATTCAGGATTCTAACGAATAATGTTGCAAAGTAGTACAGTACATGACAACTCAGGAAAGAAAACACTGTTTGAGGTTGTTGGTTATACTGAGGAATTTTCTCACAAACAGTAGATTCATCAGGTCAAGAGATGTCACATATGGAGTCAGGTCTACATTAAATTGAACTAATATAATGTAATATGTATGTGATTATTAAACATACATTCATAGAGAACATAAAGATGTTGTGATTCTAGATTAACTCTGATGCAATTGAACTCATTTAGTTTGGTTACAAATAACATATACTTCTGCTCTTCAAATGTTCTAATGTGTAAATATATTTCAAATCTTATTACAAAAAAATTGTTTTAGTTGTATAGCATTAGTGCACATATGAGAATCTCTGAAAGATTCATGGAGGCAACATTAATTAGGAATGTGTAACACCTATTTCCTTTTTGTCATTTCGGTGTACACGTCTACACACACATAGAAAGATTTTTATAAGATTCGTCATCATAATCAGGTTGTATCTTCATATTTTCTATGTTCCTCATTAGTTATACAAACTCATAAATGATAATGTTGTAGCGTAAACGTGTTGGCCCTCATGATTATTTGTATTTGATTAAGTGTATCTAGTCACAGAATAAGCTTAGCTACCATATAAAATCTCCCAGGTCCTCCGATGGATCTTGTTCTGTGCCCAAAGGGACTGGAATATTTAGGGGATGCACAATTATCATACGAGGACTTGGAATAGATCATCGCTAACATTAAAACATGGAAGCAATCTCCCATGTAAACCCCACTCCTAATCACTCGCTCATTAATCAATTTTGCATTTAGCCAAAACCACATAAATGAAACAGAATCAACAGAATATTTAATCATAATATATTTCTGTTTAAAAATCAAAGGATTATCATACAGCCTTCACTTCAAATTAGATCAGGTTTACTAAGCATTTTCAAATTCTGTGAGGTTCAGAATTAAAGAGATATCTTTCTCAGCTGAGGAAGATTATATTGGCTCTTGAATAGTGAATTAGAAGGAAATTAGTTAAATCTCAAACAACCCTCTAGGAAAGTTCAGCAAATATCAAAAGGGGATTGGAATTGGCCTAACGGCTAGGGCGGTCGACCTCGAATCTGGGGAACTGGGTTCGAGTCTCGGCAATGACGCTGAACATCCTTTGATTCTGGGCAAATCACTTAATCTCCCCATGCCTAACAAAAATAAATGTGTCCTAATGTAATGCAACTGGTGCTATGCAACGCGCTTTGATACAGATTGGGTAACATTTGCGCTATATAAAACTCTGTAAAATAAAAAATAAAAATAAATAAATGACCAGTTTGAGTTCATAGACAGAGTCGTCTGGCTCTGTCTGCACAGCGGCATCAATGCTACAGCTGCTCTGTTAGGAACACTTTCATCTGAAAAGGTTCCATTGCAATAGCATATCAGCCAGAGGCAAACGCAGTATTTCGTCACAGTTGGCGTTGGTTCTGGAAGTCCCAATCGCCAGTCTCTGTACCACAAGATGGGTAAAGGGCTAACACCCCTTAATTCAAAATGTAGGAAATTATACCCTATCGATTTCAAGTTTACACTCCTTGACATCACCCAATTTGTCAGACCACTCTGTCCCATTGGTCACTCTCAATAGGATTAGATGATGTATGAAGTAAAAAGTATACAACAAATTAAGTAATCCATTACATGCAATTTCCTTAGGACCACTGTAGTATCGTCATAGTATCATCACACAGTCATTTGTTGCATTTGTAACGTTTAGAAAGTAGTAGCATTGCTTTAGGAAGTAGCACTTTTGTTGCAAGTCTAATCAAGTAAGCCACAAAGGAGAAAGGAGACGATTGAGTGTTAGAGCACAAGTGGAACATTTACAAAAAGTTCCCATATGCTTCAGACTATTCAATTCATAAGTTTATACTAGGAAAGGAAGCAGAGTTTGAGGCCTTCATGAAACACAGCTCATGCACAATGTGAAATGTATATTTTAGCACAATGTATTTGTGCTAAAATATACATTTCACATTAAATAAAAGAGTGCATTAATTGATCAATTAAGCATATTAATATCATTCCATTATAAATTGTAATTACTTCATGTACGTATAGGGTACTCCTAAAATGTTAACACACGCTATTATTTCACATATACTTTTGTAAGTCTCTTTTGTACATTATACATTAATACATCATACAGGGTTTAAAGGCTCACTTGAAATAAACTTTTACGAAGTGCAAATCATAACATAACCATGTGTAACACTTACTTCTTGTCATGGCAAGTGCTCATGTTACACATTCTGGTGTTATTATCTGTTTTCTAATACAGGAAGCAGTTTTATTCTTATAGAAAAATGTCTGTGTTGTCATTTATTTACCACGTTCATCTATGCTTAAGAACACATGCCACTAAAATATAGAATTTCACATTAACTTATTGACTGTTAGATATTATCAGAAATATATTCCTTTCATTCTGCATGCTTCAAAGATGCAGTATCTAAATCAGAACATCATTTGTGTGTTTCTTAAAATATAGTAGCCTAAACACTTTGTCATTATCATGTAAAATAGTGTCACAATCCATCTTCTATGCAATAATCGTCGTAATAATGATTGATAACATCTCTGCTCCACCAATAATAAAGAAGGATTAGCAATAAACTCCATAACGTGAAAAGTTAGCACTTACATCTTTCTAGCACACGTTAATTAAATATATTATATAATATAATTGTCACTTAGTAAATCACAGACTATATAATTTGTATGAATGATATCATCTAGGCTACATCTTTTCTGCATGCTTTTGCGATGCAGTAACTAACATTTTCTTATTCTGTCATGTTTTCTTGAATGTGTAATTGTTGCACATTTATTCATTTTCTCTCAGAAAGTGTCATCATTGGGTTTCTCATGTTATTAAAAATGTAAATGTAGTTCCCTCCTCAACATTAGTATGTAGCAAAGATATCAGAGGGAGATAGAGGCGTATCTCTAAGGGCACGTGAAGGGCCGTTTATTTGATATAGACAGAGAGACAGCCAATCAGTTGATATTGGTGTAGGTGTGTATGCTAAGAAGGCGGAGATGCACTTGTGTGATGAAAGAGAAAATGGACAGAGAAACTGTGGTATCTGTCTGATAGGTAGTGTCTTAGAGGTTATGTGCCTGCATGGGACAGAGCTGTGTCTGTGATTGACAGTGAGAGAGCAAAAGAGAGAGTTTGTAGTGCTCTGGAGGCTGTCTTCATGTGCATGTGTGTCAGTCTGATCGAGAAATTAAACTAAAGAAAGATTGAAGGAGAAGAGAAAGTAGATGAAATGTGTCTCATCTTTGACAAGGGTAACAAAGTGTAAATATTTTCATCAATCAACATACTTCCAATTCCTAGTGAGATCAATTTATCCAGCAAGACGTGGAGTAATTTGTTTTTTATTGTTTTGATCATGCATTAAACAGAAAACATGCTGGGAACTGTAATCGGGACATGGGCAAATTAATTATATTAACATATTCTGCTTGAAGCGATCATATTTTACGTCTGTTTCCGATTCTCTGTATGCATTTTACACTTCCCTGAACTCAAAAACAATATGTTTTTTTATTGCAATGAAACGGAAGATTTAAAAGGCAGTCAGCTCGTATTGGAAACGTGACTGAATTACAAGTGCTTCAGGAATTTAAAATGTAGGCTTATCTTCTGATAAGTTCTCTCTCTCTGGCATGAATAGAATCTACACATTTTGAACATTGTTATGGTATGTATGAGGTCTTTTCTCTGCATTCTGAGACTATTATTGGTTGTTGTGCAGTTTTTTATGTGGGAGCTCTGGTGAACAAGGTCCTCAAATATTACTGCATTCTGATGGAGAACGATTTATTTTCTTTCTGCTGTTCACTATCCAAGGGTGGCTCGGGAAGCAGTCACTACTCCGTGTGGTGGGAGAAGGTTTGGAACTCATATGCTTATTGTCACTGTGATCACACTTCGAAATCTATCTAAAGCCACAGCTGTGTTTTTGAAAGAGTGGACCACTATTTTGAAACAGACAATGTGGGTCAGTTAGATAATGAACCACCTCACACAAATAGTTCTGACCACCTTCTGCGGCAGAAATACAACCCCAAATAGATTGCAATTGCTGGTGCTGCAGCAATATTCTAAGAATCATTCCAATCCACATGCAGCTGGGCACACCTAAACATTATTTAGGAGTTTAAATGCACTTTACCCCAAAAAATTGTGCACCATGATTCAGAGAAAGATGATTGGCAGAGTGCTGGATTTAAATGGTGCACGTAACCATGCCTTTGGCGAATACACTGTATTGTCAATTTTAGTGTCGGAGTGGGGTCGTGGGCAGTATTTGGTGTGGAATTCTGCAGAAGTAGATGAACATACACTTGAGTTAATGGAATTTGACATGCAGAGTGTATTCTTCTCCAGTTCGAAGTAATGCTTACAGGAGAGCAGAGCCATTCAAAAGAGGTGCTAAGTTCAGTTTTTGCACTTTGCCAATCAGCGAGTAACACATTTTCCTGAACATGTCGTCATGATGTTTAAGAGTGTTTTGTAAAAGGAAATTGACATAAAAGGTGGCATGTCCAATAATTCAGCATGAGGGGGAATCTCCATATTTTTATCTGAAATAAGCCTGTCTTTGCAAAGGGCGCCTTATACACAGCACTTTCAGATATGCTATACGTATGCTATGTCACAAACAATTAGGAAGGCATGAAGAAATCCCACTGTGTAGGTCTGAAGAGTTTATCCAATTAGAGAGTCAATAGTCCCTCTCTCGGATGCATAAGTAGAAATACATTTGAACCTGGACTGTACAATTTACTGATGTCAGCTTTCATTGTCCTCATTGCTTTGCAAAAGGGCAACATCCTCCCTCTAGTGTGATGATGATCACATATTTTTGGTGTCAACAAAGCATTGGTGTATCCCAGCAAAACAAAGCTGTGTGCTCTACTGGACATTCAACCCTCTCAGGAATCATCTTGCTAAGACTACAAATGGCTGAGTTCACGTAGGCAGAGAAAGCTGGGTCAACCAGAAAAAAAGTTAAGTGGACAAGCTTGAAAAGATAGATAAATCCCTATATGATCAAATAGCGAAAATGAGTAGCGATGTCTGCTGATTATCCAGCAACTTTGATGCACTTTCCTCTTGGAGATGACATGGACTGAAAGTGGAAAGAGCTGCTTCTTTTTGTGCCTGCATGGCTGAAGAGATTTTTTTTCGTTGTTCTGAACATCATGTGTTGTACAGTAGCTCATTTCGAAGTTGTGCTTACGGAGTTGGGGGGTAGTTTGCTGCAATTTCTGTTTATTGTGCTTTTGGATTCTATCTTAAACTATGTTGGAAGTTTGGCAGCTATCATTTGAGGGGTATCAGAATTATGGAAAAAGCGTAGGATTGTAAACAATATTAAATACTTAATCTGGAGCAAAAGTTTGAGCTCAGGCATAATATCCCCTTAAGCGCTGCCGTCGGCCAACGGTCGTCACGAGCGCTACCTCCCCAGTGCTGCACACGACAGTTGGCCGACGGGCCAGCGCTCGTTATTCGAACATTCAGCACTGGGGGCTGAATGTTCGAAGCAGCTAAGCATAGGCTTGGTAAAGCATGTTCGAAGCATAGGCTAGGTAAAGACAGTAGCCAATGGCTGTTAAATAACAGCCACTATTTGGCCAATGATTATTCTGGAAAATTATATTTTTACCAATCTAATTGGCCTTGAGCATGGCAATTTTGGCCAAATCTGAAGCACCAGAGCTTTTGAAAATTCCAGGTTTTACATACGTTTGGGATTTTAGGGAAGTGTGTGTTGACATTAGCCCTTATCAGGATTGCCACAGACTATTTTTCTGCAACATTCACTAGCGTAAGCCCATTCCAGGACACAGATTTCATATACTTTATATGCGCAAAGTTTTTGTTTTAGTCACTCAAATACTTCATTCAAAATTGAATATAGTGTAGGGTGTTATGGTAAATCTACTTACCAGCAATCACAGTGACCCAAAAATGCAATGGATAAAGGAGGTGATGCAGACAATTTGAATGGCAAGTGGAGGAAGGGTGGTTCATTATGCTACGGGACCTTAATCCAGAGGGTCGCTTCCTTACTATGCAGAAAGCATTTGATTTGTTTGGCCTGGGACAGGGATAATTTCTACAGTGTGCCAAAATAGCAGCCACAGCTTGATAGTTGTGACAGTCGCTCCTTGAGGCCTCTGAACCCACACGGATGATGGTTACTATGCTCTCCCTGGAAGGGGGCCATAAGCTGATCAGGCACTTGAGTGCAGATCGACGGCAGATGCTGCTGTGAGTTGAGGAGACCTGGCAACGCACCAGCGAAGATCCCATTGCCCCTAAAATTCATGATCGGTCTACATGAGGTTTCTATATACACATGCTTTAAGCTGATACAATATAACTATGTGCCCATAGCTTACCTCTCCCCCAGGAGACTACACACTATTTATCCCAAAGGGATCCCAAATGTGCTAAATGTGGCTATGCTAAGGCCGATTTCTTCCATGTCATGTGGTGCTGTTCGGTTATTGCGATTAATTTGGTAGATATATTAGCCGAAATCAAGTTTGTCACAGGGTGGGAGGTCCCCTCCAAGCTTAAACAATGTCTGTTGGGCTTAATCCCAGAAAACACTAAGAAGAAATTGAGTAGACGGATCACAGTGCTGGGACTTATAGTGGCTAAGAGGTGGATTGCGATCAATTGGCTGAGTGCTCGACCCCCCATGAATCGGGATTAGAGGAAGGACCTGCTGGAGTGGGTGGGGGCAGAGGAGGCACATATGTGATGGACACAACGGGATGAAAGGGTGTCAGATAACTTGCTTTCCCGGGGAGTTATGGTGCAGGTGTTGACGGCACCTTTGGAGAATGCTGCACCTGGTTAAATGCATACTGATCAGCATCGTGCAGATCAGTAATCTGAACGTCGTGGTGTCTGACAATGGGTAGGGCTTGTGGGAACAATATACCAATTGGATTACATAATGGATGACCTGTAGATGTATTTTGATGTTTTCCCATATATGTTAACCAGTTACTGTATGGAAGTAAGGGGGAGGGAATGGTGGAGGAGTTCAAATACGAGCGTTGTTAAAATGCCTAATATGTTATTGGTGTGCAATGATTGTCACTCCAGCCCAATACCTTACGAGTTATACTGTATTACTATAACTGCAGTTGGAGCAGGAGCATAGACTAAAATATTTGTACTGTTTTATTCTGGAATACTGTACATACAGGCATGCTTGTCGAAATACCAAAAAATACGAATATATTCTGCACAAAGAAGAAACCAATGATGACGTGTCACCTTCTTGGCACTAGTTAAGGCCCTCATGCCACGGTGTCTCTGCTGTGAACACAATTATACGGCTCATTGTACATCTATGCAATATGCCTTGATTTCTTCTGAGTACCTTTGCTTGGGAACAAATTTGTTTTTATTTAGAAGCTATTTTTCACAAACTTTTTTCAAGTTGGCCACCCCCATGCTGATGTCCTTGAGGAATCAGCGACTCATTTCATGGCTGCAAGCCCCAGGAACCCTACCACCATTACCCTGGCTCCCAGCACTTATCCACTGTGGAGCCTTGATTTAAATTAGGCAGATTGCGCGTAGCCTTCGGTTGATTAGTTGGATTTACTCGCTAGCTGCAAGAAGCACTTTTCGCGAGGCTGAGACGCCGGTGCATCAAACACCGAATCAACACAATTCTCTTAAAATCCCGCCTCGAATCAAGGAGCCTTGTGTGTACAAGTGATCACCTGCTGCTTCATTTCTTTCCCTTTATCCTTGCAAGCTGCTAATGTGCCTGTGTGTCCGCTCGCTGCTGCATTTTCTCTTGTTCTATTTCTGTCGCTTGTTTATATGACTTCACTGTCGCGAGTTCTCTTTATAAAACGAAGCTCATTAAATCACAAGAAGATCAAAACAAGTTTCCTGTATATTTTCTAAAGTAGTTCAGTTCAAGATCTCTAGCCTCAAGTGCAAAATGATTCTGTGACTTGGATCCATTAGTCTCTCTCTTCTAAGAGTCCTAGGGGCAAGTTAAAATGTTACAACAACTTACTCTGTGTTCGCGGTGAGAAAGTTGAGAAGAGGGCTTTCGTGTGGAAAAGGCCATGGCATTTAATTTTGTTGGGGTGGGAATGGCCATGGTGGAAAAGTGTATCTACATCACGCAGCATATTCAATGGCAACCCCCATTTTATTTATTTATTTAAACAGCTGAACTGTTGGAGGTGGGGCCACAAATGTACAGAATGAAGCATATATTTTGATTACATTACAGAGAAGCACGTGAATAACAGTTTATTACTATTCACATACATCTCCTTGGCATGTCTATCTGTTATAATGTACATATGTAAGATATTCCTATACTGTAGAGCAGTAGGATCTGCTTTTATGGTTACCTCCACTTTTTGCCTGGTGTTAATGACTAGTCTGACCCTGTTAATCAGGACCCCAGCCTATCTGCTTTCTCCCTTAAATTGTTAGTACTTAGGTACATCCCACATTGGATACTGGGGTACCCTTATATGTCCCTAGTATATGGTACTGAGGTACCCATTTCATAGGTTCCCCAGAGGTCCCCCATGGGCTGAAGCATGCATTATGCCACCCATGGGAGACCATTCAAAATGGAACTACTGGCCTGCCATTGCAGCCTGTGTAAGCGGGTGCTAGCACTATTTACTAAAGATATAGTTTTCCTACACCGCTACAGCCTACAGCCTATGGAGTCCATTCTACTGGGTTGTAAATGTTGCAGCCATATACCATATAGGGGGCACCGTGTTATTACACGGTGACCATCTCAAAACTGGCTGCAACAAATCTTATCATGTTTGGTACCAAACCTGTTGGAATCATACCCCCACACTGTAACCGTAAATGGTGGTAGGGGTATGATTCCAAGCACTGGAAGAGCCCTCCGTTAGGCTCTCAGTCTTTCTGGTACCAGCCATTTAGACACGGACAGCATAAAATGATTGCTGCCAACCAGAGACCCGAATCAGCCCTCCTGCTGCTGAGCCATGATCGAGCAGGGGAAGGTAGAACAATAGGCATCGTGTCAGAGAGAGGTGGGACCACCGCCCAGATAGGATTTAGTGTATTGGGGCTGGGTGGGTGCGCTTGCTAGCACCACTAAGTGTGCATGAGGGGCACATGTTGTGTCCCCATGCATAGTCCAGTTCAAACCAGTCCTGGGAGCAGTTAGCTCCCGCTCTGGCACGAAACTGGACAAAGAACATGGGAGTAACGTCCCCCCTGTCCAGACTCCTCCCAGGTCCCTGAATCATCCCAACCCTTTCCTTAGGGTACCTGTACTTAAGGGATTACCTGGGTGTAGGTCCCTAGATTTCTTGTGGGACAAGATTCAGATCAGAAACCACTTCTTCTTCTACCGTCTGGGCACTGTGGACTTCGCTGGACTTTGTTTGGTTTCGACTTTGTCTCCCTTCTAGTCTGCTGCATCATCTGAGCCTGTGCACTATACATGAACCTTCCAAGGCCTGTGGGCATCAAAGACACCTGAAGAATCTCCCTTGAAGTGAAAGAGTCAATTCCCTACATTCGCAGGCATTGCAACTAAGTCGACCGGTCTGCTGATCCTGAGCACCTTCAGACTCTGAAAGGTTTTGCAACAAAGGTGGTGATTCTCCACAATTCTCAAGACCTGCCCTACCCTCTCACTAAGTTTGAGGCCAGTATCCCTTGTGGTGGCTTCAATAACCGAACCCCTGTGCACCGCATCTACTTGCAGTTGCAAAGGCTTGTTGGCTTCCTCCCACCAAAATCTTCAGGCTCCAAGTAGCTCCAACATCAGGCCTCTCCAGTGACCAACCTCAGGCATCTCCAGTGACTAAAGTCTTCATCCACATTGCATCCTTTGTTCCGTGGCCTGCATGTTTTGGTGAGCTGCATGAGGTCCTCTTGTGACTCCAGTGCCTCCGGCCTGGGGTCCTGTTGAGGGTCACCTTTGTTTCATTTGGGCTCCGTGATTGTTTGGGGCCTACCCTGACTCCCCTGCTGGTGGTGAGTCCCCTGGACCTTGCTGGTCCCGACATTGCCAAATGAAAATGTTTGAATGCTAAGTTATCAAAAGCCTTGAGAAAGCCCTGGTCCTATTGACCACATAGGGCGAAACACATGTCCGCTGCTGTAACACCAATAATGTGTTTCTACAACACCCTGAAGAATGAGGATGAAGTCTAAAAGTTTTTTTTTAAAGAAAGATTTCTAAATTAATACAAACCAACTGGGACTTCTTTTGGACCACAGGAAATCCAATACTAATTAAGGAGTGTATGCTCAACTTTTTCTGCACTCTTACAATATGAGGATGGTAAGGTCCAACGCCTTGAGTCAATCACCTCCCTCTAACTAAAACAAATTGGGCAACACCATACAGGAACAGGATCCCTGGACCACTTTCTATACTGGGAATCCTGGTCCCGACATTGCACCTTCTTTGACTCCTGCGTCGGTTGCCTTTGCCAAGGCTTATTGGTACTCCCTCTGTACACTGACCCCCCAGCACTTGACATCCAATGTGGGACAGCTCATGCATGGCTCCTGGTCTTCCTCAGCGTCGCCTGGTCTTCACAGCTGCAGAGTCAAGGTCATCATCATCCCTCCTCCAACACCCGACATCCGAAAGCATTGGTCTTCCAAGTCTCCTGGTCACTCCTGAGTTACATAGACTCTGTCCCCTCTGCTTGCAGGTACTTCTCAACTAGAATCCACCTTTGCATTCCACCGGACACTTTCTTCCTCAGCAGCGGCACTTTCTTAAAGTCCTATATTGGGTTCGACAGAGGTGTCCCACACCACGTTCACACCTATGCACCAGGCTTCCCTGGTGTAGGTAACGTGAATATTAGGGTATCCATGGGTGGGATTACTCTCCAACCTTCTGTCTTCCCCAGGGTTTCTTCAGGGTCCACTGGGAAAGGACCCTAACCTTTAAAAATCCAACCACGACCTACATGTAGACTTGTAAGGGGCACGCAGTCGTGTTCCCTCCCTGCACACCCTCTCCATGGGGATCCTAGTCACTCACCTTGGTGGTTCCTTGGGTCCCCAGCACTTCTGCATCTTCTCAACATGGTAGTGATCAGAGTCATGGTTCTTATACCACGTTCTAGGTATAATGTTTGCCCAACATGGGGTCCACTGCGTATTCTGTGCTATTTACTGCATTTCTTCACTAAGTATTGTGTGCATTGTTCATATCTGCGGGTAGGAGATATTTGTATGTGTCAGGGAGTATTATATAATAAATACATACTTTTATAAATACCTTGTGTGGTTCTTTCTCACTTAATCTGTATATATAAGATTGCATTCTGGTAAAACATGCTGCTTTACACTCTTTCTGGACTAAGCCTGAAGGCTCTTCTCCGCAGCTACCACTTATAGAGCTTTCTAAGGTTGTCTAAAACCTCTTAAATGACCATAAGTGTTGTCTAGACTGGTGCAGGGTGCCCACCTACATACGTAGACATTATATACCAGGCCAGCTTCCCAAATATACATTTTGCAAATTATATGCACATTATCCAGGTGTCAGGGAAGCAATATTTTGGAATTTCACATTCTCAAATTTCACGTCTTTTAATGTACTGTTTTTCTCATGATAACACAGAACTTATAGCAACCTTTCCAACATGCATACAGTAAAAATTGGACCCTTTGTTGCACTTCTTGGCACTTTCTACAACATATGTACTTGAATCAAATGGGTAAAGTCAGGTGCTCTAGTAAGTGTGGGATCTGCAGAGCAAGGTCCTTGTAAATGCACAAAATAGTTCTAGACTAATGGAGGAAACTAATGTCCAGATTTATCATCATTTGATGCAACGCAAAACAGCAAGACAACTTGCTGTACTGCACTGCCTCAAATGGAGAGACTGCACTATATGTACCAAAATATAGAGCATTCCGGCTCTCTATCTACACTGGCGCAATGTGTGCTCCCTAGCTCCAACTCAGGCAACGGTTCCTGCATTGTAGGAAATGTATAATTTCTCCTCATGTATTCCTATTTCCATGTCTGCTACATTCTGCAAGGATTATTTATGCGCAGGAAGGTGCCCCTCCTGCGCATAAATAATCTTTGCAGAATGTAGCAGACATGGAAAGAGGAATACATGAGGAGAAATTATACATCTCCTTGTTGCACCTCTATTGGGAAGATGCAGCATTTTGATGTATTCCATGTGTCTTGGTATATGTGGGAATGCACCAAAAGTCATTTGTGGATGTATGGGAAGACCCATTCTCCACCCATGTAACGTCTTTACGGCACAGTCACTCAAAGCAGCTATTTACCTTATTTAAGATTTATCAAGCAATGCGCAAAGGCAAGACAATCCTATTATAAATATGGGCCCAAATGTCCATTGTGTTGTCCTGGCCGTCTCTCGGTTATCTATCTTTTGACACCCACTTCTGGAAATCCACTTTGTTTTAACATGTCCTTATTACATTGGTTACACATGTTTACTAACTGCCTGCATTAGGCACAAGTACAACACACTCATTTACTTCAGCACATAACTGGAATGTGAACATTCACATGTTGAGGGCCTGATTCACAAAGGTATACTTCCACTTATGCCTCTGTACATAAAAAGGGCAGTCCTATGATTTTATGTGTGAAAACTTAGCAGTTGTAAAGAGACTACTAGTAAAAAATATCTTTGTGAGTAGCAAAAAGTCATAAACGTACACAAAAGTGTAAGTTTGCCTTTGTAAATCATGCCCTATCATTTTTCCAGGTTTAAGTCACTTGGAGAAATGTTTGTGAATCTGCCTCTGTGTCTTTAAGGAGACATCCAGAGATGCTATTGCATCCTATATCATGAACATAAAGCTATTCTTCCTTATGTTTTATTTATTTTTGCAGATTTTTAGAGTGGAAAATTGAACTGAAGATACATTACATATGGTTAAATTCAGATTTCGACTTTTATGTTTTTGGGCACAGGGAGATTGAGTGGTCTTCCCAAATCACAGGGTGGTAAGCGGGCGCTAGAATAGAACTTGGTTTCCCAGTTCGAAAATCGGTAGCTCTAGCTGTAAAGCCACATCCTCTCCCCATCCAACTCTCAAGTACTGAAATAAGTCATCACTACATTAAATAACTATCTATTAATTGTATTTCCATTATCTCATGTTATTAGAGCACGTCTCAACGTGTGTTTATTAACACAAAATGACCAATACTAACCCTGCTGTAAGAAACTAATAGAATGCATAACTTATTCTCAAATCCATCTGTGTCTGTGACAGATATAGGTTATTAGATAATGCACATTAAATTATCAGAAATGTCCGTTCTAACCGGGTTTTTTCCTAGGGACTTTGTGGACAGTTTCCTGCTAAACTTTCTGTAGGGTAAAGCAACTGAAACGTCCAATGGACAAAAGGCAAAACGTTGTAATCTAAAGAGCTGAAGAGAATTTAAGAACTAGTTATTGAGTTTTGAAAACTTCTCAGGAAAAGCATTGTGTCGTCCCAGCCGATGCATAGACATGAGTATAAAAAGAGATGGTTTTCAGGGTCAGTCATTGGTTAAAGTTAGGCCCACAATTAAAGTGACCTCAGGTGTGAAGATTATAGATTGGCCTGAATGCATGAAAATATCTGCATTGGTAAAGATTGCTGGTGAGGCGCAATTTTGATTATGTGTACCAGAACTGTCAGTTTCAACAGAAAGTTCATTAATGGCCAATGAATTAAAATAAAGTACGTACTGTTTTTCAGCCTAGAGAACTCACATTCACTTCAAAATAGCATTAGCCTATGATACAAAGTTCAATTTAGGATTTTATGGTTTATGGGACACTTATCAGTTATGCATTAAAGCAGGCAGGTACAATAGCAATGGTAGTGCAGAGTGGCATTCAGAGCGAATGTCTACATATCTGCATTGGACTTGTGGTAGATGTGTTATGTCTACCATAAGACGAAGTAGAGAACACTATAATGTGGAATTTCACCAGGATCTTTCCAGACTCCAAGTAGACAAGAAACTAATCTGTAGCCCCTTCTGCTTAAAGGAGATGGGGCCAATATATGTATCGTTGAAAGAGGCAGATTTATCAAGACCTTTCACCACATAAAGTAACTTAAAATGATGCAAAGTGGCATGAGGTTTTGATAGGCCATTTATTTTCCAGTGCAAAACTTTTCTGTACCTGAACATTTCCCATTTTTGCACAGTTGGCAGACTGTACTCCCTTACGCTTGTCTCTGCAAGTGTGCATCAAAGGGGAAATCATTGGGTGGTAGTTGGGCGTTCAAGTGCAAACACCCTTGGTTTTTGATGCAAAGCCCATTTTTAGACTAGAATATGCATTAAGAAACTCCTCCACGAGGCAGGATCAAAGTTAGAGAAATCGTTATATTTCCCCTAACAATTCACAGAATTCATGTGTACTATAGAGTACAGCACACAGCCAATGAGTGAAATGTTTGAAATTGAGTTTAATATGGTAGTCTCTACAAGAGGGATACTTTTCCAGTACAAGGCCTATGCAAGACATCATGCATAAACTGTCACACTATGATGTAAAGGTATGTGTATGGATCTAGGCAGACTGCGTACCAGCACAAAGGGAGAGAGCAGTAGGCCATATTTAGTAAATATGGCTCTGTGCTGCTCGACAGAACGAAAAAACATGACAAGGAAGAAAGCACACTTTGGTAGCAGAAAGGTGTTAGTGGAGAATGAAAGTTATGACCATACTTTAGAAATAAATGTAAACATTTCAAGAGATTCAAGAACACGCCAGCAAGAATCTTCTATGAGGCAACAGAGAGTTTACCCACCCCCTTACAGTTTTTATAAACTAGTATCTTTTGTGGGATGTCCTTAATAAATATATTTTCTCATTTTACCACAGCCTGAAGTCTGAGATGGGGGTTTGGAGAAGTGGGAGGGAGAGGACTCTTGTCCTTCAGTGTTTGACTTTCTAAGAGGACAGATGCATCGGATAAGAGGATTAGAGAAGGAGCCCTCCTCAGGGTGCTAACATATTGACCCTATCATTCGCCTAACCCACTAAGATGCAGACATTTATAAAAATATATCCTGTGGGTGGGTTTCAATAATGTTTGTATATGCATGTCATATGAGATATATTGATTATCTCTTGAAATCTGTAAATTATAGTTATCTGGGTATTAATCCTTTTTAACCTATATTTGAATATATTTATTATAATTATCTGTGTACCTTTTTAAAGCAAATTACTGTTTATCTAGTGCACATCATTTATGATCTGTATTATATGCCTGTCACTATTGCACTAAGGTCTATTTAATGGAACTAATAAAATTAGTTTACATTAACTCTGGGTGGGTTTCAACAAGTCTTGCGTGCATCTACCATGAGCTGCAGCACGCGGCACAGCTCTAGTTAAAGCAGCTTTGTGCTAGATATGTGAAGATACTTTACATGAATGGATCCATTAGCCCTTTCTCTGTAAGTATAATATAGTAATCAGGTAAGAATTTCTCTTCTGAGGCGCAGGCTCATTACAAGACTCTTCTCGTCAAACAACGCAGTACCTGTAAGAGAATGCTGCTCAATGATTTTAATGACTCCTTTACCCAAAGCACTTTGGGGCATATTATCAAGAAAGCTCGATACATTATCGCCGCTTTTATCGGCAGGAAACTGCCGATAAAGCGGCGATAATGGGCTTGATAATATGCTCTATGGAATTCCAATCGAAGCCCATGTTAGATGTGAAGACATATAACATGGGCTTCGATTCGAATTCCATAGAGCATATTATCAAGCCCATTATCGCCGTTTTATCGGCAGTTTCCTGCCGATAAAAGCAGCGATAATGTATCGAGCTTTCTTGATAAAATGCCCCTAAATCTTACTGAAGGGTGCCACCAGATATGGAATCCTGGGTATTTGTGTCTGTGTTTGAGTAGCAGAATTCAGAAGAGAACTAGAAATTCTCAGTGCGGCTTCACAGTATTGTGGCGATGAGCCGCGCCGTATCCTAAAAGGGTCGAATATGTTTGGAAAATATTAGCTCGTCATCTTGATAGGAATGATCCATATGTACATGTTTATTATATTTGAGGGATCAGGTGAATCTACTTTGCTATTTGCATTTCAGTATACAAAAAGTAAACTTCAACACATTGCAGTCTCTTGGGAGCATCACCAGTTTCGAGCTGCATACGTATGGGCTTGCTTTATATGCATTTGTTGACTTTTGTTAATGAAGAGGTTGTCTCATGGAGTAAGTTTTAGTGATCCTCCGCTATTAGAAGGCACAAAACTCAAAGTGCATGTCTTGCATGTTTGGGTGCCCTCGTCAACCTAGTGTGTACTGACTGCCTTTGGTTTTCATCTTAAATGTACGCTAAGATATCTCTTGCTTTGGGCAAAGTCACCCAGTGCAAGATGTCCTATGACCAGAGGCGCTTTGCAAGCTGTTCAATTTCTTGGCAGATGTTAGTGTTATTTATGGTCACTAAGACTCCCACAAGCCTTTCTCAACCTACACGAAACCAGCGTACACAACATGAGGTAATTAGGTAGAGCTCTGACATGCAGGCTGAGAAACAAGGGGGCATATTATCAAGGGGGTTTATCTCCGCTTTTTTGGCTTTAAAAGCCAAGAAAGCAGAGATAAAATTATCTCCCTATTACCTAGCTGTCGCTAACACCAGTTAGCGACAGCTTTTAGGAGATAGCGACCATCTTGGGCCCCACTTTGCATGTCAGTGATATTTATCACTAATGACATGCAAAGTGGGCGTGCCAAGATGTTAGCGACTGGAAACAGTCGCTAACATCGCTATCTCCTATTACCAACTTTTGGAGATATTCGCGCTAAGAGCGAATATCTCCAAAAGCTAACACCTGCCCTGAGCAGTTCTTAGCCATGTTATCCAATGGGAGGTGGATTACATGGCTAAGAGCATTAGCTCGGTAATGCATGAATATCGTTGACTTTTCAGCGATATTCATGCATTGCGGCCGATTTTTATCGCATTTGCGATAAACCTTGGTAATACCAAGGTTTATCTGCGATAAAAATCGCCGCAGCTCAGCGGTAAATTTTTGTCTCTAACCAAGCAATAACGATAATTATCGCTATTGCTTGGTAATATGCCCCCAGATTTCAAGGTGAAACTAATATGGTGGCAAGCTTTTTGGATGAATCTATGACCAATATTTAACACAGTGGCGGCTTGTGTATGTTAAATCAGTGGCGGCTCGTACAGGTAATGCTGTGCGGCTAGTGAGGTAGGGCGGAGCTGGGGCAGGGCTGGGTGGAGGGGTAGTGAATTTTGACATACGACAGGAAAGGTGAAATTAAAGAAATGAATAATTGCGGAACCGGTGATACCGTGAGAGCAAGGTAAGGGGTTTTATTTCTTTATTTCTTTACTGTAATCTTTCCCATTGTGTGTCAAACTCCACCACCCCCACCCTGCCCCACCCCGCCCCACCCCCGCTCTGCCTCACCACCCCACAGCATTACCTGTGTGAGCCACCACTAATTTAACATACACTTTTAACTCAGGGGTGAATATGCAGGTACTGAGAAATGTCAAAGAACCGTTTTCTGATCCGATAATAATGTCATGTGTTTTAATAATTTTTATGTTTTTTATCAAATGCATCTCTAGTGATTGGAAAATGTGGCCTTTCCTGTACTTGTATCCAGCTATTCTCAGGCATTCCTGGTCAGTATGCGATGTGTTAATGGTTACTATAGGTTTCATTCATTATGATGTGGACTCACGTCCACATTTTATATTCAGCTCCACAGAGGAAAAGACGGAAAGGTAATGTCCTTCAGGGCTTGCACTTTAGCTCTGTGCCAGGAAAAAGGCCAAGATTGGTCCCAAATTATGACTCACAGGTGAAAGGTCATTGCTTTCAATTATTGACCGTCTACAATTATTGACCATCTACATTTACAGAATGAATGTTTAAAGATGTGTGTACTACTGCACAGTCCACAAGGATCAGTTGCATTATTAAGACCTTCCTTTTTTAACCTTGTATCATTTTTTCTTTATTTAATGTTAACTTTCGTTCTGAATGAATGAATGAATCCAAAGGCAATACTGCACAAAGTAGTTTCATATGCACATGCATATGCACATGCATATGGCATAAAAGCTTTTTTTTAAATATAACTTTTTATTAACAAACATCGGCATACAAGCATTCAATATGCAGCTTAGTATCAGTATATGCATGACAATTAAAGAAAATACAATCACATATTATACACAGTAAGGATCTTTCAAGGAGGAAATAAGACATCATATTCAATACTCTGTGGGGGAATGCAAATATCTCCATGATAGGAGTGCCACTGTGACCATATGCGGGACCACTTTTTGGGGTAGCCTCGGGCAGTATAAACCGTCTTTTCTCTAAACATACTACAGTCCATACTAGACTCCCAAGCCTCCAGAGTAGGGGGAATTGCTGCGCCCCAAGCCTGAGCAATGTTTCTCTTGGCGAGCATGAAACCCAAGGTGGCCCATTGTGTTTGATGGATGTTTAGGTCGGTTAGTTACCATATGTTTAGTAAGCATCTGCGCGCTTCAGGGTGAATGGCAACAGTAAGGACTGCCCTCATCACTGCGTGTAAGTCCCTCCAATGCGATTGAATCAGCGTGCATTCCCATATGACATGCATAAAAGTGCCGATGTGGCCGCATCTTCTGCTACAATCCCCTGTCTCTGCTCTCCCCATCTGCATATATATCCTATGCAGGAGTTTTAGCTGAACTAGCCGTAATCGTGCTGGGATGGCCACCACTCGAGGATAAGATACCGCCTCCTGCCACTCCTCATCATCCATTTCTATACCATATGCCACCCATGTCTTTTGCAATCTTGAAAGAGGGTCTTCCTTATTATGTATCAATTTATTATAAACTAGCAGCCCGCCCCAGCATTGCCTGGAGCAGAAGGTGGCTGGGGACAGCATTTCAGGCTTGCCCGTCCCTCCACCCGTCCCTCGGCCCGTCCCTCCGCCCGCCCCTCCGCCCGTCCCTCCGCCCGTCCCTCCAGGTTCACTTACCTTACTCGCCGCTCCTCCTCGCGCCGCTGATTTTACCGCTCCACTGCTCCTCCGCTTCACGCTAGTCACATCCCTCCGCCCCTCCCTTCAGGTTCACATACCTTACTTGCCGCTCCTCCTCGCGCTGCTGATTTTACCGCTGGTCATTACCGCTTGTCCGCCGCTCCTCCCCGCCTGTCCGCAGCTCCTCCCCACGATTATGTCCTCCGTTCTTCCTGTTGCTCCCGAACGCCGCTCCTCCCCGCGCTCTCAATGTCATGATGCAGATGTCGCGGCCGGCGCTTCTTTCAGGGGACTACTTTGTTTTTAAAGTTAATTTTTAAAATTTATGTTTTATTTTAATTTTATGTAGCCTATGTCCATCTACACACCCTGACAATTTCTAGGATGTATCGGGTGTGTGGATTGGCGCTGTGGTTCCCGAGTTTACCTTGCCAAAAGGGTTGTGTTCTCTCTTTATAATAGAGTATAGATCAGTGAGATGGTCTTATCCAGGATGTGGTCATCTAGTATTCAGTCCTCTAGAGGGGATGATTCAGGAAGGGATTTCCCTCATGGGATCAGGGAATGTAGTGCATGGTTAACCTGTCTATAACGGTACACTTTGGTGTCATCTAGCTCATGCTTACTCTGAAGAGTCGCGAAAGGTTTCAACCCTCCCCTCTCCTACATATCTCTAATTTGTGAGATGCCAATTAAATCCCACTTATCACACCCCTTCGACGACCACAAATTACCCAATTGTGCAGAGTCCCATAGTGGGTAGCCAGCGTTAGTTTACGTTCCCACCCGAGGGATCTATTTGCAGCGTGCCACACATGGACTGAGTGTCCTGTGGGGCCTGTTAATCTGGACCGGTTAGGTTTAGAATAAAGAGATCTATTATAATGCCCTCCTTGGAGAAGCCATTTATCCATCTGGTAGCCCGGGTTGTCAATGCCAACGTATGTACCATGATTAATAGATGCCAGGTGTGTGGCCCAATAATATTTCTTTATGTCCGGAAGGCTGATGCCACCATTGTACTACGTCAATGTGAGTTTACCCAAGGCTATGCAGGGCGGTCCGTTCCACAACAGGTCTCTTTGGAGGTCTCTTTGGAGGTGTTCAATTTCTTTAAAATATTGCAAGGGGACAGGGTCAAGCGAATTTTGCAGGGCATAAGGAAAATGGGGGAGGGACATCATTTTAAAAAGAGCTGCCTTGCCCAGAAGAGAGAGGGGAAGAGACTTTCACCTAGCTATATCTCGCTTCAAGCAAAGCATCAGGGGAAGGAGATTTTCCTCATAACGACGGGCGGGGTCTAAAGATAGAAATATTCCCAAGTATTTTAATCCTGTGGTGCTGACCTGAATTGGACAATTGCGGGGCAGGGGAGGTAAGCCACCTTGAAGGACATATAAATGGGATTTAACCAAGTTAATCCTAAAACCAGAATATCGATCAAACACTGCCAGTATGTCTAAGACTGCAATTAAGGACTTTTTGGGATCCATTAAATAAAGCTGAATATCATCCGCATAGAGCGAAATGTGGTCTTCCCATTCCATTCCGGTGACCACCTCATACCTCTAATAACTGGATCTAGGCAGATCCATGCTGCCAGGGGTTCCAATGTCAAAGCAAATAGGAGGGGGGAAAGAGGGCATCCTTGGCGGGTGCCCCGGCTCAAAATAAAAGTGTCTGACTTTTTATTATTTACCACGACCTGCGCCAGTGGCTTTGAATATAAGAATCGAACCCATCAGATAAATTCCTGGCTGAACCCCAGCTTTCGTAGCACTGGTATGAGATAAGGCCACTCAATTGTGTCGAACGCCAAGGTGGCATCTAGAGAAACAAGGATAGCTGGTTCTAGGATCTTGTCTGATCTACCTATAACCCAGTGGACTCTGCGCAAGTTAAGCACCGTGGTCCGGTGTGGTATAAAACCGGATTGGTCTGGGTGTACCAGTTCTGAGATTATTTTAATTAGATGGTTAGCTAAGACTGTAGCAATGATCTTAGGCTCAGCATTAAGGAGGGATATCGACCTGTATGAGGTGCAATCTGTTTTGGGTTTGCCTTCCTTATGTATGTTTACTATATTGGCTATAAATTGGTCTATGGGGAGCTCACCTAATTTTCTGCTTTCCTCGAACATGCCTTTGAGATAAGGGGACAATCGATCAGGGCTGAGTTTATATTATTCAATTGAGATTCTGTTGGGGCCGAGGGTTTTTCCCGAGTTCAGTGATCTAATTGCCAGCGCTATTTCGTCTGCTGTATCCAATAGCTGCGGGTCCGCTAAGGTAAGAGTGGGGAGAGTAATATCTTTCAACAATTCAGCAGATTCTTCCACAGTGTAAGTGGCCACTGCGGTGTACACCTGGTCAAAATGTTTAGCAAAATGGTTCACAATTTCTTGGGGGTCAGTTATACCAACTTCATTAACATCATACAGAACTGGGACCAATCTGCTTGCCCACTCGCGTCTATCAAGCCAAGCTATCAGTTTTCCGGCCTTATCCCCTAGGTCATAAATCCTACCAGGTTTCTTCCTACCCAGCGTTTTAGCCTTCTCTGTCACTAGTGCCCTGTACTCTTCCTGCTTAAGGCATAACAGGTGGAGCGAGCTAGGTGTGTTCGTCGTTTCCATCACTCTCTCTAATTGGTCGTTCTCGTTCTCTATAGTAGACACTTCCTTCTGTCGTTCCTTCTTCTGTCCAGATATTAGGGACAGAGCTTCCCCCCAAATCACTGTTTTAAATGCCTCTCAGAGTATCTGAGAGGAGTCTACCGTACCCAAGTTTTCATTGAAGTAAGTGTCTATCGCTTTAGTGAGTTCCTTGCGAATTTTGAGTTTGCGAAGATACCAGGGATTATTCGGGACCACCCTACCCACTCTATCCTGATCCAGGAGTATATGCACCCTTATCTGTGAGTGGTTAGATAGGCCCCTAGCTAGGTGTCTGATTTCATGAATAGGTGAGATTTGGAGGCTAGGGACCAGTATATAATCTAGTCTGGATAGGCTGCCATGAGCCCCCGAGTAGAAAGTATGTTTTACAATCTCAGGGTGGTATGTGCGCCAGCCATCTACTACACCCATGGCATCAAGAAAGTCTGGCAGCCATTTATGAGACGGCCCCAGCTCATGTGGCGGGGGCGATCCAGTGTACCTGAACCCACAGAATTAAAGTCACCTCCCAGTAACAAAATTTCTTCATGTAGTGAAAGGAGAGTAGTGCGCAGGTCTTGGAACGTAGTTGTTTGGAGGCCAGGTGGGACATAGACCGACACTAGCATAATGATTCGTCCCTTTCAGGACCCCGTGATACCTATGTAGCGGCCCCTGTCATCTGTCCAAGTAGATTCCACGCTAAGGGGAAAAGTGTTTTTCAGCATAATACCCACCCCTCTTAAACTAGTTGTGAATCCAGCATGTGCCACTAGCTGATAACTCATCCCGCACAGTGCTTTACATGAACTTCCTATCAAATTTGTCTCCAGAAGCAGAACGCTATCTGGGGCTTGTTTCTTGATATATTGAAGAACTATACAGTGCTTAACCTTGTCTCCAAGCCCGTTTACATTCCAACTCAGAATTCTGGCACTCATCCCACTGCATATGCATTGAATCTAATGGAGATAGCAATAACCTCAGTCATGCTAATTACAGTGCTTGCCGACATAACAATTCTTAAATAAAACACCCTCACCAACAACCCCCCACTCCGCTGCCCTGCACTCTGGGCCTAGAACTGTCCATCGAAAACTTGCAGAGTGCCTGTCGCCCTTGTAAAGAACTAAAAGTAGAAGAAAAGGGGGGGAAAGAAAAAGCGCTCTTCCACCCTAACCCCAAATAAAACAAACGTACAGTCTCAGCGGACCGAGTGTATCAAGTCTAAGAGGGTCCCCAGCAACAAAATGCTGGGTACAAGAAAGTTCCCATCCCCGACACAGCCCGCTCCTGGCCCAAATCATTCAATCCAAACACCAGCAGTTATACGACCCTCTCCTCAGGCATTACGGTTGTCTTCACTCTCCCTTCCGATGTGGTCTCCAGGGCCCCTTGGTCCCTGGTGTTCAATCCATTCTGCCGCAGCTTTGGGGTTTTCAAAAAACCAGGTTCTCCCATCCACCTCGACCCGCAAACGTGCAGGGAATAACATCGAATATTTCAGGCCTCTATTTCTGAGCACACGTTTCACCGAGAGGAATGACCTCCTCTGTTTTTGTAATCTCTATGTAAAGTCTGGGAAAAATGTTATGTTGGCACTCTCATAGCGGAGTGGAGCTCCCGTTCTGGAATTTTGGAGGATGACGTACCTGTCCCGAAAGTTCAGAACTCTAGCTAACATTGTCTGCGGGGAGCGCCCGGCTTGGGACGGCCGCCTGGGACCCTATGTGCCTGTTTGATGACAAAGAACTTGCTGAGGCCCTTAGGTTGTAAATGCTTTAGGATGAGGTCTTCCACAAATGAGTCTGGGTACTGCCCCTCTGATTTCTCTGGAACTCCCAAAATGTGAAGGTTGTTGCATCGCAAGCGGCCTTCATAGTCATCCAGTTTACGGGAGGCATGTAAGTTGCGTACTTCTCCTTGAAGCTGTGCCACATCTCCAACAAGACTTGCAGCAGTGATCTCCACCTGCTTGACCTTTTCATTTAGTTTTCTCAGATCCGCCCTGATGAGGTTCACGTCAATCGCCATAGCATCCATCTTGTGTTCAAGGGAGGTTTTGACTCCGGTGATGGCATTAATGACATCTTTCAACCACAATTCCTGCTCTTCCTCACATGAGCCACCCTGGGAGGCTCTTCCGGATAGTCGATGCTGCTGGGTATCTTTGGGGATTGTGTAGCGGTCAAGTTTGTTAGTTTGCATCGCTTTAAGCCTTCGGGCCCCAGCGCCTCTGCTGCGTTCCATCTCACCACTCAGCCGGTACTCAGTAGCCCTCTGGTCACACAGGACAGATGCCAGGTTGGTCGTCGTTGGTAAGCTACTGGCTGGCTATACCCCGATCCTGCAGGCACCAGTGTCCCATGCAAGGGATGAGGTCCCCCAGATTGTATTGCCCCAGGGGAAGTCTCCAACCATGCCATTCAACCGCAGTGACAGTGTTTACAGCCAGAATTAAGGTGTTCATTGCCCCAGGTCCAAAACACACGCCTGTACGTGTTGGCGTTGACGTTCAGCTCTGAGCTCCCACCACCTGCCTTGGGGAAGCCCTCACTTGTATGGCACCGCAATGATGTGTCTTCCCAACCACTTCTGCCAAAGATCGGGTGCAGCGCACACGTCTGCCACACTCTCTGATCCCCTGCCAGGGAAACGAGGGCACCATTTACTGACAGTGGGTCCCTAATTGCTGAGCCTAGCAGTCACTGGTTTGATTGCACTGCTGCAGCTGGGGGAGGGGCGAGATGGCGCATTCTGAGCCTCCGCTGCGCCACCCCGCCGCACACCAAACAGAGGCGTGCAGCACGAAGATGGCTCCGTCTCAGGCTGCTCTTGCCCAACCGGACCTCTCCTCCGGATCCTACGCGACCACAGAACACGGCGGGGTCCCGGTGCAGGCAGTGCGGGTGGCAAACTGTCTTGGACAAAATGAGTTCTGGACTTCTCGGCGCCACGAGAGGTCCGGGTACCGCTGTGCCACTCCCTAGCTTCTCCCAGCACTGTGGGCCCTAGCTGCCGATCTGCAAATAGGCCTCACCACCCCCTCTCCGTATCTCCGGCGCTAATCTTTGGGGCGTGGGCTGAGATGGGTGAGATGGGTATATTAGATGTTCCGATGCACCGGACCACTGACAGAGGTGCGGATAATGTCACCGGATAGAAGTTTTGGGGAAAGTTGGGCGGCGAAGCTCCGCTCTGCGCACCCACCATGGATCGCCGCTTGGCCACGCCCCCCGCATATAAGCCTTTTTGCAGACAAACTGATCATTGAAGTATTTTACTTTCAGTTTTGTTGGCACAATTTCCATCTTTTCTACACCAAGTCACAGCAGTTGATTCTCATTCTAGGTCAGTAACACTACAATCTAGATGCTAGCTACAAGACTTAGTAAACAGTTTTAGGACATCTAACTTGAAGTGTTAATTGATTTCCCAAAATCAAAGAGTTTAATTATAACTTGAATGTATCCTCTATTTTGTGTGATAGTGCCCTCAGAAGGCAACCAACCAGGGCCGGACTGATGGTAGTGGGCATCCGGCAATTCCCTGGGAGGCTGGAAGGGTGGGGGCTGGTTTTGGAGTGGTTTGGTTATGGGGGCCGATTTTCCAGCAGTGCCTTCAATATCGCCCCCAGTAACAAAATCAGCCGTGCTGGGACCAGTTTTGTAACTGGGGGCCAAGCAGTGTTTCACACTTACACCCCTGGGCCGGTCCAACAAATGTGCTAAGGCTGCTTTGGTTCCCAAGTCAGGCCCTGCAACCAACCCCAGTCAAAGGGGGTAGGAGCACACTGCTGCCACGTCTCAGCGATGTTACCTCTTTGCGTCTTGGTCAATGTAGTACAATGTTTAGCTCTAAGTACAAAGTTCAAAATATTAATCAGCCATATTTTTGGAGACTATCTCTAGACACGTGTTTCTTGATTCCTCGGTCATCAGTAGAGAAACTGTTAGTAGGTTGCTGGACATGTTGCCACTCAATTTTTCAGGCGCAATTCCATACTGGGCACGCAGAGGCTCCAAAGCTCGTCAGGTCAGCGGCTCATGGGAGCTTTTGTGAATAGTGAAAGGGGATAGGAGCACACTGCTGACACGTCTCAGCGCCATTACCTCTTTGAATCGTGGTCAATGTAGTAAGATGTTTTGCTCTCAGTAGAAAGTTGCCTGCAACCAACTCCTTTTTGTAGGCTTGGTACTCAGGTATTTGCCACAACTATCTACTCAGGTTTGATAAGATAGAATCTGATAGGAGGAAATGATATAGGTGTGGACAATTCACCCAAGCAACCTGTATCCAATAATCAACCCCAGTGTCCAGCAGTGTGGTGGAAAAGCAGTTTTGATGTAGTGGAGGGTGACATGTTGACACTTGATAGAACAATTTACTAAATACAAAATTTAAATATGTTTAGGCATTATCTTACAGATGCCTCATGAACAAGGCTTTTTCTCCAACTGTGCATTCCACTTCAAACTTCTGAGAAAATGTAGCATTCATGACAAAAGAATAGCCAGCTTTGGAGAGGCTTATGTATTTGTGCCTCCACTGTTAAAGTACGAAGGGCATGTTATGCTCCAAAGGAGGTGGTCTGCTTGCTTCCATATCTAAGACACAGAAATGGCAAACACAGCTGTGACCAGTAGTTTTCTCAGTCTGCACTCTGGGTCTGCTGCCAAGCTATTGTCTGATTGCCAGATTCACAGGGGGGGGTGGTTACAGAAGATTCACTTTGTTCACTGAACCAAATACCATGGTTCTCTCAATGGCCTCTCATTCTGCCGGACAATGTACGTTTTTAGAATGTTATATCTTTTTAAAGAGTGAACATGTTTACCCTCTGGCATGGGGATGCGAACATCTGTATTGGAAAGGTGTTTTGCTCTCTCTCTCTCGCTACCCCAATTCCCTAGCCCCACCACTTCACGATCTTCAATGATTAACATTTTATTACATGTAAGATGAAAGGCAGAGAATCACAAACTGAGATTTTTTTTTTATTTCAATAAAGTGGTGTGCCCATTTTTTACACTGTGATTTATTTTTTTCAACTCAAACTCAGGCGTACATTCATATGCATGCTGACTTTGAATTTATGTATAGGAGACAAACTATACATCAATGGGAGTGGGGGGAAAGGCATGCTAATAATGAAGGTGAAAGGTAAGCTCAGGGTGTACTTTTTTATGGGTTGCTAGGGCAGGGTGCAAGTGGAGGGTGAGTGGGGGAAGGTTGCAACACAGAGGAAGTGATTCCAGGTTGATGGGGCAAGCAAGATGGAGGGGAATAACAACTAAGGTAGGACCTGATGTGGCAGAATAAGGAGGGGGAGTGCAGAACAAACTGGATAAATGAGATTGAGGGGATAGTAGGAGGAAGGCAAGAGATTGCAATGCTAATGAGGAGGAAGTGAGTGGATGATAAGTTTGTTTTTCGGTGGGTTTGGCAGCAGAGCTGTTCTAGTATGATGATATTCTGTTTGAAGGTATATATCTTAAGGTCTTTTCTGAAATGGTGATGTAATAGGAACCATAAAAATACTGACGTGAGACACCATTTAATGCCCTCGTAGCATGGAATTAGATGTTTGGCTTCCCAAACTCTCCTTGATTTCCAATCCGGTGGTGATGCTGCTTCGTCTTCTGTGTGTTACTGGAGATCTTGGTCTTTATTACCTGGAATTGCAGGGTTTTGTAATTGAATGCATTGCAGACAGTGTGACCAGTTTTAAATGTGATGTGGGTGGTTAGTGTGAGTCATTGGAGTTCTTTGTGTGTGTGTAAATATATTGAACTTTTGATGACACAGTGAAGAGATTGTCTTTTCTTCAGTGATGGTAGGTGGGTTCTGAGTGTACCAGGTGTCAGCATGTTTTCTTTATCAAGATGGGATAGTAGGCTTGAGTGAATAGCTGTTATGTGGTCTCATTCCGTCTGTTAGGAAAGTCCTCACTCTGCGCAACATGGTGAACTAGTGCCTGACATTTCTATCATGTGGGCAACGTTGGTCCTGAAGCAGATTCTGATGTGTATATCGAAGATCAATAATTTTATTTGGTAATATTGAAGGTTTATGCAGTGAAGCTGTTCAGCTTAGCCTTTGATAGGCATTCATGTATGTGTTATGGTTTGTAGCTGTCGATGATAAGCATAAATTATATATTGATGGAGTTCAGCTTGAGGTAGGCTGATATCATGCTTGAAAAGTCGGTGTCATGGCCTGAAATGACCTTTAGATACAGCTGGGGTTCTAACTCTGATAATTTTTAAGGATGATGAATATTTCTGCTGTATGCGAAAATGTTTGAAAAAAATATTTTTGGAATTCTGATCTATCTGAATGATTGGACTCTTAGGGCTCGATTATGATGTTGGACGGACCGGAGTTGGTCCGACATTGTTTGGGAAGTGAAACTGAATGACCTCCTGTTGTCGGTTCCAGCTCAGCAAGTAGGATGCGATCGAACACTGTTTGGTCCCAGTCCTATTCTTTACGATGGGAGCATGCTTTCCGAATGGAAAGCATGCTCTCATTGTAAAGAGCAGAGGTGCAGTTCATTCCTGCACCCCGTGGCAGGCACCTCAAGGAGCCTACCACCGGGTGCAGGGATCAACAGGAGGGCACTGTAGGTGCCCCCTAGGCTGCCATCCAGAGGCCTTGCACCCATGGAGGCCCTGTTGGGGGCCCCCAAAGTGGGATTCCCACAGTCTTTCAGTGTCTGAAAGGACGGCACAGAAAGGCTGTGGGAATCTTACAACATAATCCCTCGGTCGGAAAGAGACGCCCGAGGGATTGATGGAGGATTTCCGAATGGGAGCCAGGCTCTCTAAGCCTGTCAGAGGCTTTCGGAAATCCGGCTCGGAATCCTTTCCGATCCACATCATCAAATTGGGTCGGTTGGAAAGGAATACGGATGGGCCATTTTGATGTGGTCAGAGCCGTTTTCGGCCCCTTAGTGGAGAGACTGTATTTAATACTGGAGATTGAGGTCATTTTGCTGTGTGCCCTCTCCTTTTAATTTTTTTTAAAAGGACGCAGGAGATGAGGTCCCTAGGGCCCTTACCTGGGGCAGCTCCTCCATAATGTAGACTTCAGCGGAAGTGGTGTTAAGAGACCTGGAGTGATTGAGACTCTTCAAAGATCACTAACCCTTACACAACTAAAATGTAAAAATGACATATATTGTTGTATATGTCATTTAAGCTTTTTAACCATACTACGAAATAAACATCCTTGGGTTAGTGGTCTTTGAAGAGTCTCAGTCACTCCAGTCCTCTTAACACCAATTCCTTCTGCAGTCTACTGGCTAGATGCTTCTTTTTTCTCTCCTCATATCTTTCTCATATATATCTTTCTGAATCTCTCCATCTGCATATCTCACACTTTATCTCTTTTCTCTTCAGCACCCTCTTTTCACTCTCTTCTACACATACTTCCGTTCATGTCCTTCCTCTCACCTCCCTCCACACAAAACACCCACTCACCCTGCGAGCACCGCCTTTTCTTTAACTTTTGCTGGATCAGTACTTTGATTGTGTTCCACCTTCACAGTCTTCTCATAGAGTCATTTTTAAAATTGACCCCCCTGACCACTATTTTATGTGGTCTACAGAGAGGCCAAGGATTGGATGAGCTTTTATTCTGAGCTCCCTTATGCCCCACACCACAGCTCTAACTCATTGCCCATTATAAACACCCATCCAGCACCTGAACTCACACAAACATACAGAGGCAACTCTTTTCATATTGTAATATGTTGCATGAAAAAACATTACAGAAACACAACCTGGAACTATCAGGTAATGTTATGGATTTCAAAAGTTAGTCAAATGTGAATTGCAAACGGGAACAACATTGCTCTGCCCAGGTTTGACCAGTGTCTGTTTTTGCTGACTTCAACTGTCACTGAGTGGTGGGGCACAAGGGGGGCTGGTGGGGCACAAGGGGTAGGACAAGCAACCCCCCAACCCCACCAAGGGACGCCTCTAATTATGTTTTAGTACTCAGTAGCCTAGTTTTGGTAAGCGACTTTTTTATAAACAAATGAACACAATAAATCACGTGGCATAAACCATACATGCAAATATACAGAGCATACAGCCTGATTCATCAAGCAGATTTGCGCTCGCAAAGGGCCAGATTCTGAGAATCTGGCCCTTTGCGAGGGTGATTTTTGCATTTGGGATTCATCATCCCAAATGCAAAAATCGGTAATAGCAATTTCGCTATTTTGCGAGGAATTACATTTAAGGAATCTCTATTTGAGATTCCTTAAATGCAATTCATCATCCATTTTTAAATAGCGAATTCGCAATTTCGGCCCGCTATTTACCGCGAGGTCAAACCTCGTGGTAAATAGCGAAAACTTAGAAAAAGGCTTTTAAAAGCATTTTTCTAAGTTGCATGTTGCACACACACATGTCCTTTGGACATGTGTGTGCGAAAAACCTGTTTAAATTTGCATTTAAGGGGTGCTACAGGGTGTCCTTTGGACACCCCTGGCACCCTTTAAATCGCTATCTTATTTGCGATTAGCAAATTGCTAATCGCAAATAAGGAATAACTCCCCATTCATTCCTATGGGCCTTTTGGCGGCCCATAGGAATGAATGGGGAGTTATTCCTTATTTGCGATTAGCAATTTGCTAATCGCAAGTAAGGAATCGCATATTTTTTTGTGATTCATACATGAATCCTGTTTTGCGAGCCTGTAATTGCGATTCCTTATGAATCGCTATTATAGACTTGCAAAACGGGTTGTTGATGAATCAGGCTGATAATAATCTATTTATCACCACTGTTGAGGGAGGAGAGGGTCGCAAGACCGGCCAGATGCTTTTCTCTCGTGTGTCATGCTACCTCCCCGCCTTCGATAATGCTAATAAATACCATAATATACCCTTCTGCGCATATCTATATATAGACAGATATACATTTCTATACAAGTGGGGCTGTTTGAGTTATTTCATAACTATTATCTTACTGTTTGTTTTAACCCCATATCTGCACCTATGCAAGTTCTCATTATGCAGCAGCAAGAACGCAATCGTCCGTGTCAGAGAGAGTCTTTCTTCCTTGAGGTGCCGTCTTGACAGTGTACTTAATTTCCTCTTGCTGTTGGCGTAGCGCAATCAATTAATCAAACCCATCCGTGGCAGTCGAACATCAAGAAAGCTCCAGCCATGGCAATCAATTACAGCCTGCCCGGTTAAAAATTGCATTTCCTTCAGAAAGCCACCTTCGAAAACATTAATGGGATACAGAAACACCACACAAACCCCAGGTTCGTACCCACCCACTCCCTAAATTAATAGTACCGCATGCAGTCGTCAAAGCGTCTGGCTATGGTAAAGTTCAGATGTTCGACACAGCTTTTCGGAATCGGAAAGCAGACACATTTGGCGAAACGGGGACGCTTTCTCCGCAGCAACGTTTACGTTCGTCAATTCAGTTAATGATTTTTCTGTCTAGACACGTTTAAATGCATTCCGCGTGCGCGCTCTCTCCTCTCTCTCCCGCTCTTAAACGCAGGTACGGCGCAGTAGGCAGCCTCCTTCTGAATGGGAGCCATCAATCACGGTCTTGTCAGAAAGAGAAGCTCGGCTCTGTCTCTAAAACCTTACTAAAATATTTCCATTTGAAGTATTTTGCATGCCGGAGCGGTTCACACTTGTCAAAGAAGCTAATGCGCCTTTTTTTAATTGGTATCCTCACTTTGCCCTTTGGAAATGCTCCCACTCTTAGTTTACTAACACTGGATTCGGGAAGTTGTTTCTTTAAATTTGTGGACTCGGAGCTCTAAGCATTTACTATAGTGTTAAGGCAACACATTTCTGTGCAAGTAGGAGGTAACTTGTGGTATGGTCAGTGCTGAGTCTATTCATACGGTAGCAGGAGGTGGTGGGCTCAGGCACGCAAAATTCGCTGACCAGGGCCAGTAATATGTACTGGGTACTAACCCTGGTCTGCGCTGTTGTGCACTTTTGGGTAACATAAGTGACATTATTGTGCAAAATATAGGGGCATATTATCAAGGGGGTTTATCTCCGCTTTTTTGGCTTTAAAAGCCAAGAAAGCGGAGATAAAATGATCTCCCTATTACCTAGCTGTCGCTAAAACCAGTTAGCGACAGCTAGTAGGAGATAGCGACCATCTTGGGCCCCGCTTTGCATGTCAGTGAAATTTATCACTAATGACATGCAAAGTGGGCGTGCCAAGATGTTAGCGGCTGGAAACAGTCGCTAACATCGCTATCTCCTATTACCAACTTTTAGAGATATTTGCTCTAAGCGCGAATATCTCCAAAAGCTAACACCTGCCCCTGAGCAGTTCTTAGCCATGTTATCCAATGGGAGGTGGATAACATGTCTAAGAGCATTAGCTCGGTAATGCATGAATATCGCTGACTTTTCAGCGATATTCATGCATTTCGGCCGATTTTTATCGCTTAGGAGATAAACCTTGATAATAGCAAGGTTCCTAAGCGATAAAAATCGCCGCAGCTCGGCGATAAAAATATTGCCGCTAAGCCAACATAGCGATAATTATTGCTAGTTGTTGGTAATATGCCCCATAATCCCTTAACGGAAATAAGGATGCCATATGCATTTCCTCGGTGTGATGAAACAAAATGTTTTTAAAAATTCATCATTGGATGATGCTGCGATACATTTCAGACTATCAGGGAAGAGGAATATGCCTGCAGCAACATATTTTGATTTGTGTGCCTACCTGACACAGTTATCTTAAGTTAGAGGAACCAACAGTTGGGTGGTGCTATCACCTTGGGGGTCCCTTCGGGGTATAAGATTCTTAGGCTCGACCGCCCTGTTAAAACTGGCGGCGGGGTCGCGGTAATCTATAAGGATACTCTTACTGTCACTCTCCTCGACCAATGTTGTACTGACGACATTGAGATACTAGTTTTTAAAATTGGTTCCTCGCCCCCCCTATCCTACTGGAAGGGAGCATTAGTGTACCGACCTCCGGGTCCCTACACTGAGGCTTCGACTACCCTTCTGGAGACACTAGCCCCCCATATCAGATCAGGAACTAATTTTGTACTCCTAGGGGACTTCAATGTCCACAGCGAACTATCTGACAACGCTGAAACTCGCAACTTGTTGACTGACCTATCTGCCCTAGGCTTCAAACAGTGCAACCGGGGTCCGACTCATCAGGCCGGTCATACCCTCGACTTAATTCTATCGAATTCTCATTCCCTGACCTGTCATCCCCCTTCACAGGTGGAATGGACCGACCACTTTATAATTAACTTTCTCCTCCCCACTCTCTCGGAGGAACGCCCTAACCCTGTCCCCCTGCCGCTATGGCGCAGGCAGTGGCACAAGGTGTCCGTTGATTCCTTTAGAACTGCCTTTATTCCTCCTGATTTTCTCCCCTCAGACTCCCCCAACCTGGCCTTGTCCAAACTCAATAATGCTTTGAGTACGGCGGTCAACATGATCGCCCCCCTAAGACGCTGTAAGCAGCGGTCAGACCGCAAACAAGAACTATGGTACTCAGACCTACTGCGCGCGGAGAAAAGAACTTGCAGAAAGTTGGAGAAATCTTGGAGACTCTCGCGCAGCACTGTCGATAGAGATAGGTATAGCTCAGCAATGAGACTCTATCATAAAAACATCAGAGCTGCCCGTAAGTCCCATATTATCTCCCAACTCTCTGGGGCCGGCAACGACCCCAAAATGTTGTACCAGGTGCTCTGCACATTTACCAAGCCTGTCGCTTGCGACAGTACAGAAGTGCTAACCCAAAAACTGTGCGATGACACGGCCGGTTTTTTCTCGGATAAAATTGATGGCATTTACCACAAAATTTCCCAATCAAGCACATCCGTGGATGAAAATGCCCCTTCTTCCAGTTTTCAGCCTGGAACAGCCAGTGCTGCTCCAGCCTCATTATCATTCATCCCTGAGATCACCTTAGATCAGGTCAATTCTCTGATTGGGACCATTAAGTCGGGCAGCCCAGTAGACCTCATACCTGCCCGTGTCATGCACCTCATTGGGAGTGTCCTTAGCCCCTGCTTTTGGACGGTGATCAATCGCTCCCTGTCTGAGGGACTGGCCCCCCGGGTGTGGAAGGAGGCCATAGTCAAGCCTATCAGGAAGAACACCGCCATCCCTTGGTCAGACATGACCAACCTGAGGCCTATTTCCCTTCTGCCATTCATCGGCAAACTGACGGAGAAGCACGTCAATCACCATCTTTCCACCTTCATTGAGCAGACTGGCAGCTTAGACCATTCTCAGTCCGGGTTCAGGCCTAGGCATAGTACTGAGACTGCCCTCCTCTCCGTTACGGATGCCATACGCATGTCCCTGGACAGAGGGCTGTCTGTGGTGTTGGTGCTGCTGGACTTGTCCGCAGCATTCGACACCATATCCCACGCCATCCTCCTTACCAGATTAAAGGAGATAGGCATCGACAAATCTGCCCTGGCGTGGTTTACCAGCTTTCTCTCAGAGCGGACTCAGAAGGTGAACATGGGCTCCTTTAGTTCCACCTCGGCTAACATCATCAGAGGAGTCCCGCAGGGCTCATGTCTTAGCCCTACGTTGTTTAACGTATATGTCTCCTCTTTGGCCAACATGACAAGGTCCTTTGGGTTTATACCTATCTCCTACGCTGACGACACGCAGCTGCTGTTTACTTTTAAGACCTTTACTCCAGAGATTAGACAAGCTTTCTCTAACGGCATGACTGCTATCGCCAGCTGGATGGCCAAGAACTTTTTACAGTGTAACGTGGGAAAGTCTGAGGTCATGTTATTTGGGGAGGCGAGAATCCTTTGGACCCCAGATTGGTGGCCTTCAAGCTTGGGACAGGCCCCGCTCCCCAAACAGGTAGTAAAGAACCTGGGGGTTCGTCTAGACCAGGACCTCACCCTTTTTCAGCATGCCAGCACCACTGCAGGGTCCTGTTTCCACATTATTGGCCTCCTTCGGAAGGTGTTCCCCCTTCTACCCGACGAGACCCGGAAGACCCTGGTCCAGGCCCTCGTTTTGAGCCGCCTGGACTATTGTAATGGCTTACTTCTAGCTGCCAATGAGGGAGTGCTCAATAAACTACAGGTGGGGCAGAACACCGCAGCACGGCTGGTGACCAACACCCCCCCCAGAACACCGTCCCTCCCCCTCCTTAAGGCCCTTCATTGGCTTCCTATCCGGAAACGGGTAGAATTCAAGATCAGCTGTGTGATACACAAAAGTTTACACAACCTGGGACCACACTACTTGGCAGATAAATTTGTTTATCACCGTCCATCCCGCACCCTCAGGTCCTCCAACCAACAGTTGCTTCAGGTTCCTAGACACCACAAGACCAGACAGGGAGGCCGTGCCCTCTCCATCATGGGGCCACGTCTATGGAACAACCTCCCCCTCTCCCTTAGAGAATGCCAGAGTCACTCAGCCTTCAGGAAACGCCTAAAGACTGTACTATTCTAGGAGGAGTTCTTCGACCTGCTCACCTCACAGCACCGCGCGGAGATACACCTTCGGGTGTGATGCCGGCGCGTAACAAACCTATAAATAAATAAATAAATTTGTGTGTGACAGTGATTAGTGCTTAGAACACTTACCACTGCCTGTGCGTTGGAAATTATACTATGCAACATACAAAGGATGGGAGTGGTGTATTATGCAGTATAAAAATATGTAATTGTTTGTTAACATGCATGATTCTGCCACTCCAGGGAATAGCTGGTCTTTCAAAGAGCATACAGGAGCAGAGAGATAAGGTTGTGAAGACATTTCTATATCTAAATAAGCCTTCAATGTAGCGTGATCGGAAACGTCCTGTAGAGAAGACAATTTGCCTGCTCTGTGGCATGTTGGGACATTTTGAATATATGTCCAAGAGTGGTAGCATGTGTGCAGGTTTAAATTTCATGTGTGAGAAATAAGAAAAAGAGCAGTTGGATAATTTGTGCTGCTAGTGCTTTGTTGAGAGGACCCTTATGACGAGGTGATGAATTCTGGAATGTATCTTGATTTCAGATTCACGATTCTAGTCACCATTAATTTAGGGAAAATATATAAAGAGGAGCTGGATAATCTAAAACTGAACCCTCAGACGGCTAACATTGGAAACATTGAGGTTCAAAAATGTTTTTGATGACCAAGTGTATTTTAAGAAACACAATGCATATGGAAAATATTATATGTCATTGAAATCACGTACTGGAGAAATCAACAGGGAATTGAAAATGATGGTGAGTCTGTGTAATAAGCAGCAGGTAGTATCAATCTGTGAAACTAACGGTGGTGTGAGATATTGGGTTACTGGTTGAGCGGGTGAAACCCTACTCAAGCAGCAACCCCAATCCTTATCAGGGTGAGGCACAAGCAAACCCCAAATTAACCTGTGCTCAACCTTCTGTTAGCTTGGCACAGCATAGTCAGGCTTAACTTAGAGGTAATGTGTAAAATATTTATGCAGAAGTTTAAATAGTATTAGAACATTGGAATGTTGGGAGCTCCATTGCAGACAATGGAGTGCTCCCTGCTTCTACGGGCCGGTAAAGGCCCGCAGAGCAACATTCCAATGTTCTACAAAGGCTTCTCGAAGCTCGAGGGGATTTATATCCCCTCGAGCTTCGAGAACCCTTTGTTTAATTTGTTAGAACATTCTGCCCTCTAGTGGCAGAATGTTCTAATAGCCTTATAGCCCTTCGTAGCATGGCTATACGGGCTATTAAAGTCCCGCTCTCTCGTTAAAGTCCCTCACCCTCGGCTCTGGCCTTTAACTATTCAGCGGGCCTTTAATAGCCAGTATAGCCCGCTACGGCCGGGCTATAAGGCTATAATAAAGTGAAAGCAAAGCACCATAAAATACAATACCAATGTAAACAAATAAAGTGAAAGAAAAAAAGACCAAAACAACAAAAATGCAATCAGCAGAACTGGAGATATGCAATAATAAAGATTTAAGTGAAAATAGTGGCAAAAGCTCAAAGCGCCACTGGTGGCTATCTGGTCATACAAGACTTGGAGAAAGTCAGAAGTTCAGTCCGACTGGGACAGAACACTGGTCAGATACAGGGATCAGGTTAGTCCTGCTAAATAGTTACTTTCTCAGTCCAATGCACAGAGCTCCTTTCACGGTGGAGGGGACCGTGAAGAGCAGAGAAGCATCGCGGACGGTCATCAGATTAGCGCGAAGAATAGGCCTGGTGTCGCGGACAGTTGTCGCTGTAGCGTAAAGATTATTGTGAGCGGGCGGGCCAGAGCTTTGTTCGTGAAGAGCCCAACATCTTTAATTCAGCCTCTCTGAGACCGCACCAAGGGTCCAGGACCTGAGGGGCACCTCTTGGGGTCAGGGGCTGGCTCCAACTGGATCAGGGTGCTGGTTCAGGTGGTTGTGAGTCTGAACCGGAGGCCAGGGGATTAGCCCTTGGAGGCATTCTGGGAGTCCTGGGTTCAGGTTCAGGAGGGCAGCAGGGCAGGAGGACAGCAATCCAGCTAGGCAGAGTCCAGCCAGGCAGTAACCCTGCAGGGCAACAGTCTAGCAGAGTGGCAGTCCTTTCAGCAGCACAGCAGTCCTTCTTCCTGGCAGAGTCTCCATAAGCTCATAAGTTTACTGGATAATTGGTTTCTAAGGTTCAATATTTATACCAAATGCCTCTTTTGATGTGAGGAGAGCTCTTAGAGGTTTCCCTTTGAAGTGCACAGGTTTCTCGCCTCACCTGACCTGGCTCCAGACTAACCACAGGGGGTGTACATGCCTTAGTGAGGAGGCAGGACACAAAATATTCAAGTGTAATTGGGGCTAAGCCCAACTTCACCCGCATCCTGCCAGTGATGGCCCATCCAGGCACCACCAATCTTTCTATTGTGTATGGCTGTCTAGGAGGGATGTATGATGTTACAACACAATCATTTTGATCGCGGTACATCACATCGCTGTTTTTGCAACGCAAGTCGTTACAACGACTTGCGCTGTAGGGCGCTGGACTTAGGAATAGTATGAGTTACTATTCCAAATCCAGCCTACATACAGTAGGGAAGGTGTTGGAATAGTAAATCACACTATTCCTTAGTCTAGAGCGCCCTCCAGTGGAAGTTGTGATAACGACTTGCGATGTAAAAGCAGCAATGTAAATGTATTGCAGTGTTTTGACCTCTTTGTTGAGGTCATTTCCCGTCTAGGAGGAATAAACAAAGCCCACCCAGTTTTGTGACCCAAAGACAGGCTTCAGGTGCTAAATGGCCGAGGAGAAAAAATTCCAACTTTCTATTATTGATATTTAGAAAATGTGCTTTTATATCCAACTTCATTATAAGGGAGGATTTTTTGATGTAATTTCAAAGATACCAATCATGAATAGTTTACCTGATCCCATTTGGAATTAACAGCTTATTAAATATAATTAGGTAACTCTAATGTTATCCTATGGGAGGGGGAGGCCTTGCAGTAGTAAAAAAAATAATGTAGTCGTTTTTCACTACCAAGACACGTAAAACTTAACGGTGCATGACCAACTTTGTAATTACACTGCACACGGCCCTGTGTGCTGTCTGGGGCCTACCCTAGGGGTGATATAAAAAAATATGGTTTGGGCATTGCAAAAGGTTTCTTGTGTCAGTTTGAAATGGCAATCTAAAACTGCACACACAGGCTGCAATGACAGGCCTGAGCCATGTTTAAAGGGCTACCTAACTGTGTGGCACAAAATGTGCGGCAAGCCCACTATATCATTTAATTTACAGGGCAGGGCAGAGTATTGCCACTTTGCTAGGGACTTACAAGTAAATTAAATATGCCAATCGGGTATAAGCCATTTCTACTATGTTTTAAGGAGAGAGCACAAGCAAATTAGCACTGGTTAACAGTGGTAATGTGCACAGAGTCCTAAAAGCCAACAAAATCTGGTTTAGAAAACAGTAGGGTGAAGGCAACTGTCTGGGGACAACCCTGCAGAAATTGCCAGGTCCAAAAGGTGGCATAATACTATAGACAAGTAAGTCCCTGAACAGGGCAAGCTGAAATGATGTATTTATAAAATAAAGTTAAAGGAGTGATCCTGTCAATCATCAACTTAAAAATAATGCATTTATCATTACGGAAGAGTCTTCTGAAATTTTGAATGACAAGTAAAATGAAAGGTTGATAGAAACAAAAGCATGTCTCTTTAGCACTCCCAAATACTGGTTGCAAGAAGGAGAAATTGTAAACATTGTTTATGCATCAGGTTTTTTGAAGCCCAGTGTGGCTATTTTGGTAGACTACCACAGTCTCAAGAGAAGGGATGAGCTCATAGCCACCAGAATATTTATAGTAGATGGGTTTGTGGATTGCACACCATCAGGTGGAGTGAGAGGCAGGATCAGGACATTTGATCACTGTCATTTTCCCTGATTGTGCATTTCTATTCTGATAATTGTCATTTCTTTTGGCCTGTGTGGTATTGGTCTGCGAGGAGATCATATTTCCATTGGCCACAGGTGTTAAAATGGTGATGATATCCTTTAATGACATTTGAATTCTTAAACTAAGAAAAAGAGAGGAATTATATCTTTCAGGAGTGAATGTTGAACGTTCTGAGGAATAAGACAATGATATTGAGGAAGAACAAGTGTGGTTTCTAGAGTGATGGAGAGGGTTTGCGGGGGTACATCATTTCTTAAGTAGGGCTGGAATCCAAGTAGAAATTTGTGTTAGGTTTTCCAGCTCAAGAAAAGAGAGCAGCTTGTCTCATTTCTGATTCTCTGCACATTTTATTTGAAGATGGTTGTCTCCAAACCTGAGTGTCCCAAACGTCATCTTAACCTCTTGGCTGCTAATGACAAGGGTAACTCGTCATGCACTTTTCATTGATTTCAATGGAAATTAGATGAATAGTAAAATATTGCCTTAGCAGCCAAGAGGTTAAGAATATCACTGAGGGAATGATGAACAACTAAATTGCTCTCATTATATGAAAGCCCATCTTGTCATTGTTCCAGCATTGAAGTAATTTCTTCTTGGGTCCAAGTAGTATGTGACACTAGATTCTATAGACAACGGAGGTATTAAATAATTTTCATAAATGGAAGGAGGAAGGGAGTTTGTCTATGATTCTTTTCCCATCATTTAGTCTGCTGTACTCTATTGCAATGAAGGAGATGCTAACTGGTACTTGGTTAAGTGACAAACTGAAAATAATTTTTTGGGAGCATGCTACTTGCATCCCTAAAGATCATATTTTTTGTGTGTATTTTAAGTGGTAATAAAATGAGCAACACCACACCATGGTTATTACAATTCAGCAAAAAGCTGATAATTTCCACTAGCAGTATACACATATTGCAATGCACCACAAGCAGATTTCTGTTTGGTAGATCTTGTAGATATAAAATGGCGTAGATATCAGGGGTATTAAGGAAAATATTGGAACACTAATAGTAAATCTTGGAATGCACCAAAATCCATGGGTGGCTGCAAGGGAACACCCATGCGCTACCCATGGAACACCTCCCTGCAACACAGTAAAGCAAGCACCGACTTGCGCTGCCTTGCATTACTCTAGATTTATCAAGCCATGCACCAACATAGGCGACACAAAACCTTGCTAAATCTGGCCCGATGTGAGCCTCAATTACACTAACATAGTTGCTGAGAATCTCTCTGTTCAAGGTCAAAGTGTCCTGGCAATGTGGACTGTTCTTTCTGTGCAGGTCGGTTTTGTGTTTACCACTAATGTATTTTGGACTTCATTTTTGTCTCACTTCATTACAGTAAGGACAGAAGACAAGCTTCCAGTTGGATTGAGGATGAAGAGGTTAGCCAGGTTTTAGCAGTGTTTAAACCACATCGTTGGAATTCTTCATCACAGTCTATTAAGTTGAACACATCTCTTTGATTTTCGACAAACCCACGTATAGGGCTAATTACACATATATTTTAATGAAACTTTTGAATGAGATGCATGGGCAGAGTATCCAACGTGAAGGGGTTGGTTACCTGAACGTCAAAACATCTATCACCATGGCATCGGACTGTAGAATTGATTCTTTAGTGATTGTGATGATGGGTGACTTCAGTGTACAGTGGACACAATGAGCCTGATCATGATGTCAGTGGGACAACCACCAACAGGCCATCGGTGGCGGTCCCACCGTCATCCAGCATAGCAGTCCGACCGCCGCCTTATGATGTGGTCGTTCGGACCGCAGCAGTCGGAGGGACCGACCAACGCTTCCAACAGGCTCAAGGAGCTCATCGGGGTGTCAGTCGGACTGTAATCCCTACAATGAAGGTGGTGCCTGTGCAGGCACCACCATAGGGATTACAATGTGCCTTTCTGACAGCCCTTCCAGGGCTATCCGACTGCCATTGAAAAAATGCCAGAGAGGGAATTTAGCAGGCTCTAGCAGGGCACCCGTCCCCTGCAGGCCTTTGCTATGTGGCCCTGGGAGCACCTGTAGTGCCCCCGCAAACATCCATGCACCATGTGCCAGACACCACATGGTGCCTGGTACACAGTGCATTGATGTTTGAAAAATGCTCTTTATCATTGCTTATTGTGCAGCGGCCCTTTTCCTGGTCACATTGTAAATGGGCTGTCGGGACTGCCAACTCCTTGTTGGATGGTCCTGTGCCCGAAACGATGGTGGTTGGACGCTCATCTGACCACCATCGTAATGAGGCCCTATATGTGCTAAGACATGTCAGAACATGTGATCATTTAAATTACAATAATTTTAGGACTGATACGTAAAACTAATCATGGTCGTGTTGGGATATTTATATATATATATCTGAATATATATATATATATATATATATATATATATATATATATATAAATATATATATATATATATATATATATATATATACACACACACACACAAACACATCTATCTATCTATATGTATATACCACCGCGTTGGCCAAAACGCGTCATGATCAACATTGCACTGCATTGAAAAATAAAGAGCTTCACTGGGCACCAAGCCAACAAAAGTTGTCCGTATCTCTTTGAGTGCATGAATGCACGTTGGAGTGGTAATTGGAGATATATATATGTGTATATATATATATATATATATATATATATATATATATATATATATATAGAGAGAGAGAGATGCGTTATTCAATTTTACACATGGATGCCGAAAAAGGTATATTTTTTATAAAACAATTTCACGTCGTAAGAAGGGTTATAAATGTCCAGTAAGGTAACTATCATCAGAAAGACATAGTGCTTAAGGGATACAATTTAGCAGTCTACACTAGTTTGTGGGGGAAACAGTTTTTTACCTGCTTACATGCAATATTTGAAATGTGACATACTTGAAAACGAGCCAATGCCTGCATTAACAGTCCTTTGATTAACCTCATGCGCGCTAGCAGAATTCCGCTCGCGCGCTGAGAATTCGAAAATCGCACTTTGCGTGACGAGCTGGGCTCGGCATCAGCATGCGAGCTGGCTATGCGATGACGAGCCCAGCTCGTCATCAGCTCCGAAGGGGCTAAAGAACCAACATTGCTGTAAATATGTAGAGCTCTATCATGCTTACTTAGCAGGTTTCTAATAGCTTTGGAATGCATTGGTGATTTGTGATGTATCAAATACAAATTTTTGAAAAGAAAGTGTGCACATTAACTCAGGGCTACAGAAAAATTCATTTTGATTTTTCGAAAATTTCACTTCAATGATTATTAAATTACAAGCATACCATGGATTTATATTATGTATGAAACTGGTTTATTTGTACTGGGCTTGGAATGAGAAGATTTAAATGGGTTTCCTGTGACTTTCTTGAGCACTAACAAGGCATTGTGATTTACTGAGATTGTAGTGTTCTAATCAAGCCATTCCAAGCAAGGAACACGAAGGGTTACCGCAGCTCATTGCCTGTGGCACATTTTGCTGGCTCAGTCAGGCTGAACATGAAACCTTACTTTATTCACTTTCCAAGCTCAGAGCGGAGTGATAAGATTTAATTAGATGTGATAAGTATTATGGCTCAAGGATATTATGCCTTTGAAGTGAAGGTTGTGATCTCACGTGCTCAGGTCTCTACTGCATCACAGCTTCTTCTTTAATTCTGCTTTGCAAACTCTCAGTCATGTCAAGCCAACACCAGTGTCTCATCACAAGCCCTGCACAAAAGAAATCATTCGTAGAAGCTTCACAAAGTCAGTCAGTGTGCCACGTGACAATGATCCACCCACAGATGGCTACTGTTAGCCATGCTGAATTTGTGGCATTTGCAAAGTGGATTTGATGTAAATGTAGCAAAGCCAGAATGCTCTGCCAAGGAAACACTAAAGAGGCATTGAAGCCCAAATAATCCTCCTTCATTGACTAGACCTAGTTTTATTTTGTTTGTTAATTTGAAACTATGCTACTGATTTAAAGTTTGGTGGACAGACGTTCCTCTGTCAGGGTGGCAGAGGACCTCACCTCTGTCATCCTGAGGGACTCCTGCCCGACAAATTTAGAGTTGTCGGCCGGTCTGTGGATAACTTTCAACATTGACAGGAAACACCATCATGGTGCATCCTATCAATGTAGAAAACGTTTAATGGGCGGTACCCCCAGCCATGATCCTCCTGGCATTAAACTTTTCAGAGGTTTTTAGTTTTTCAAAACAAAATTTCAAAGAGGGATTTTGTTTTAGAAAAACCAAAAACTAATGGCCCTACATCCTGGGAGCTCTCCCCAGGGTTCGGGGGTCTTTTTGCTTTTGCCCTGTCCCTATCATCAGGTTCATCCTGATGTTGATGGACAGGAAAAAACAACTTTACACTGTCAACCTTAGTTAGGGCCGTTGGTAAAATATCTACGCTCTGATGGCCCGCACTACATCGGGCCGCAGGAGGGGAGGAAGCATTCTGTCAATGGAGCTGTCAACAGAATACTTACCTCCTCACTCTAAATGGGGTGGGTGGACTAAGGGTTTAGTGGACAGAGGATACTCCATCGCAAATGTGACAGAGCACACTGTCCACCAGACTTTTAATCAGGGGCTATACTTGTTTTGTTTTCTATTTAATGCTGATGGTATGCCTGAAAAAATGTTCACTCCTATTTGCTTTGAGGAATGGCACTACACTCTGCAGATTAGTAACAACTACAACCAGTGCAGAAACTACAATGTTTACCATAAAATGCAAGATGGCCAGCTAAGTGAACTCTCGCTGATGAAATCTGCTATGATCAACAAGTCATGAGATTAAATATTAGAGTGGCCATTTGAGCCTTCTAATTGTCCAAAGATGATAAACTAAGTGCCATGACATTGGACATCGGGTAATTGCTATATCTATTCTTTACAGCATGGCATGGTGTGCAATATAAAGAAATAATGTATTTTATAGTGAAAGAGAAGATTTCCTCCTACAGAACTGGCCATGGAAGGGACACTTTTGTGAACAGATTCTAATGTGCAAACTTCATTACTATGGGAACGGAAAGGTTTGGAGACTGGGAACATTCAGGTAAGGCCATCATACAAAAATGTCTGCTGGTGTTGTTTTTCTGCAGAGCTGGCACAGAGTAGTCGTCCGACAAGCAATTGATTGACCTATGGGCATCCCCTATCCATGACCATATCGACAAAGTGCTTGGCCATTTTTAATTAGGATTAGACTTGAAAAATAGAAATTATTCTTCAGCTGCTTCTATGAAGCTTAGCTTGTTTGCAAAGTTGATGTGATGGCTCTTTAGGCCACTTATGTGACCGGGTGATAATTTCTAGTCATCAGTAGGTGGGGTTACTACCAGGAGAAAGCCAAAAGCCTATTTTACAGGGTGATTCTGGCTGGTGGTCGCTCCCAATAGTGGGATGGACACAGATGGGTTTATTTGAAAGGAGGCTGCCAAATGGAAATCATGTCCTATTTTATGTCTCAGGCGTCTACAGCACTGTATTTCCTAGACTCTGCCAGATTTCTTCAAGATCCTGAGGCATTTGAAGACTCCAGGGATTTTGGGCCAGATGTACGACCCATTTTTGCATGCGCAAACGGGTTTGCAAACGCATTTGCGCATGCAAAAACTTATTGGGCCATGTACATAGCATATTTAGCGAGTCGCAATTTTTTTGCGACTCACTAAATAGGTTTCGCGACTCGATATTTGGAAGGCACGTTTCCTTCCAAATAGCGAGTCTCGAAACACCTACTTCAAGTAGGTGGTAATGCATTTGCAAATGGGAAGGACCCAGACCTCTTTCCCTTTGCAAATTCATGCAAAATATTTTTCCCAGGGACCACTGCCTGCCCCTAAAAAAAAGAAACGAAAACGTTTATTTTTTTTTTTCTAAATGCATCCCATTTACCTTTAAGGAAAATGGGCTGCATTAAAAATAAAAAGCTGCTTTATTAAAAAGCAGTCCCAGACAAGGTGGTCTGCTGAGTCCAGCAGGCCACCATCCCTGGGAGGGCTGCCATTCACAATGGGCTTGCAAATTAGAAGAGGCTCATTAATATTAATGAGCCTCGCTATTTGCGACCCCATTGGAATCACAAAACAGTTTAAACATACTGTTGTACATTTCATTTAGCACCTCACAATTTGCGACTCACAATGTGTCGCAAATTGCGAGGCGCTAAATGAAAGGGTCGTACATCTGGCCCTTAATCCATTCCCGGTGGCAGTGGATCCTGTGTCAAAGGTAGACCTATTTCTACTCCGTTTGATTTTATTTATTTATTTATTTATTTATTTTATTAAGCAATTTGTATTGCGCAGACTAAACCCGAAGGTATCAAGGCGCCTATCAAAATCAATAAACAGAAGATATACAGAATATAAAGTGCCACTAATGCAGAATGCCACTAGGGGTATGCAAGTATGAAAAGATGAGTCTTGAGCGCAGATCTAAAGGTTTGCAAAGAGGGGCTAGATTTTACTTCGAGAGGGAGGGCATTCCACCACTTGGGTGCCAAAAAGGAGAAGGCCTTACCTCCCCATCTTACTTTTCTGACACGAGGTACAGAGAGGAGGAGTTTGTGACCGGAGCGAAGATTTCTACTAGGGTTGTGCCGAGAAAGAATGGATCCCATACTTGTGGGGTTGGGTTTAGCAAGAGCTTTGTACACCAGGCACAAGGATTTGAAACGGATCCGGTATTCAACGGGGAGCCAGTGCAGTTGTTTTCGGGCTTCAGTGGCAGAGGCACGCTTAGGTAGGTCAAGAGCAAATCTCGCTGCCGCGTTCTGGACCACCTGCAAGCGCTGTAGATGACTCTTGTTCAACCCTGCATACAGCGCATTGCAGTAGTCCAGACGCGAGCCCAGAAAAGCGACAGCAAGTTGCTTTCTTGCCTGGGGTGACAGAAAGTGCCTGATTTTCCTCAGTGTGTGGATAATCCCCCAGCAGGTCGAAACAGTCCTGTTGACCTGTTGGCACATACTGAGGTTGGGGTCGATCATAACTCCCAGGTTTTTAGCTGACTGGGTGGGCTCGGGACATGCACCCAGCGAATCCGGCCACCATTCCGCCGACCAGATCGATTCCTTTCCACCAAAAACCATCACCTCTGTCTTCTCCCCATTCAGCTTTAGTGAATTGTGGATCATCCACTGGCCAACTGCCTCCATGCAAGATCTAAAATTTGCGGCAGTTGACGTAGCTGGCTGGGAGAGAGAGACTAGGATCTGGGTGTCGTCCGCATAGGACACTACCTCCATCCCAAAAGATCTAATAAGTCTGGCAAGGGGGGTCACGTAGATATTAAAAAGGGTAGGGCTAAGCGCTGACCCTTGGGGGACCCCACATTGCACAGACAGGGATGGAGATAGGAATGAGCCCAGCATTATCCTTTGTTCTCTGTGGTCGAGAAAAGAGGAAAGAAGTCCCAGAGCAGACCCGTAGACACCAATTTCCCTTAGGTGAGATGTTAATACCGCAGGAGAAAGGGTGTCGAAGGCCGCAGTAAGGTCTAACAGGATCAGGAGGGAGGTCTGACCCTCATCAACTCTGGTGCGGATGGTATCCAGCACTATGGTGAGGGCAGACTCGGTGCTATGTTCCCTCCTGAACCCATGCTGGGAGAGATCCAGACAGCCCGAGCTCTCCACAAATGCCGCCAGATGTTTATTTAAATAGGCTTCAAGCATCTTTGCGGGAGCCGGGAGCAGTGAAATGGGGCGAAAGTTCTTTAACACCCCGGGGTCCAGAGAAGGCTTTTTAAGCAAGGGTTTTACAACAGCATTTTTCCACTGTTGGGGAAAAATGCCTTCCTTCATCGCTCTGTTCATGATGTCAACCAGAGGAGGAAGGAGAGATTCTCTGCACTGCTTGAGGATCTTTAGCGGGCAGGCATCCAGCGGAGAACCAGATTTGGTTTTATCAAGCAGGATTTCGAGATCCTGACTGGAAAGAGGAGGAAAGGAAGTCAATTCCTGAGGCGGAGAGGATACCGCAACACTGGGTTCGGGGAGGGCAGGCAACAGAGGGACGGTGGTAAGGGATTTTTGGACCTCCAGAGCAGCGTAGATGTCAGCGATTTTAGACTGGAAAAAGGCCGCTATCTTGTTGCACAGGTCCTGGGAGGCAACCACAGGATCCGGTGTCTGAAGTGTCGTGAGGGAATCGACAATCCTGAAGAGATCTCTAGGAGATGACACTGAGGAAGTGAGTGCCGTGAAGTATTCCTGCTTGGTCTTAATGACTTCAAGTTTATAATTTTTAAGCAAGACCCTATGGGCTTCTCTGTCTTTAGAGGCCCCACTAGAGTGCCATGCACGCTCCTGTCTTCTTACTTCCTGTCTCCGAAGCCGGAGTTGTTCGGAGAACCAGGGGGCGGAGGGTCTTTTCCTTGCAGAATAGCAGGGCCTTGCAGGAGCAAGCTCCTCCATGGCTTCAGCAATGGTACTTTCAAATAGAGAAACCGCAGTGGAGGTATCTGCTTCCCGGGGAATGGACAACCTAGTTGTCCATGGGAGGAAGGAGTCTCCCCTTATATTCCCTTTGAGAATCAGGATCAATAGGAGTAGTAATACTATGAATACTTATAATAATAAGAATAACAGTAACAATGAAAATAATAGCAAAGAACAAAAAACAACGAAGAATCAAAACTACATTATAATTTTTTGTACAATGTTTTTAATAATAATTTAAAGTAATTTCTCAATAGATTTGTCTGAAATCTCAATACACCTAGAATCAATTAAATAATTAAATATATGTAAATAAACACACACACACATATATATATATATGTGTGTGTGTGTTTATATATATATATATATATATATATATATATATATATATATATATATATATATATATATATATATATATGTTTATTTTAGATTCTTCCGTAAAAAATGTCATAAACATGAGAAATCGTTTCATTCAAATGGCAATCAATTTCTTTTCCAATAAACTAAAGTGAAGACACTTAAATAAACCCAAAAATCTCCTTAAGTGATTTCACTGTAGCCAACAATGACCTGATGTCATTCCTAAATAAGTATTGCCCTTAATTCAGGGATTAAAATGCATTTATTGAATAGCTTGCAGATAATACTATGTGACTAAATCTATATTTATGTGTGTTTTGCATTGAAAGCCCGGGGTCATTAGATGTAAGCTGTGGTATCTCCTCTTCGATGAATATGTTCAAATAGGAAATTGCACTCAGGTTAAATGATAGAGGGAAGAGGGCTGCTGTGTTCCTTAATATGACAAGTAGATATGCGTCCGGGGATACTATGTTAATTTTCTATATAATGTAGAAAGAAGGTATGATGTTGTCTAGTGTATACCTGATGTGATGGTTAATGACAGGACTGCTCTTGGTAGAACTAAGCAGACCGCCATTATAAAGTCATAAGCAGTACTTGTTACAATATTATAGACAACTGTCTTTTAAAACATTTCAATAATTAAATAATTTACAACAATTTCAGGTAATTTAACGTTTCAAGTTATGCCACCTAACTTAAAAGAACAGAACAATGGTTAACATTATTTCTCTATGTGGCTTTCCCTGAGAGTGACTAGCGTGAAAAACAGATTCTTAATTTGGTTATTTACTCCAATGATGAAGAAAAAGTGGGAAATAAAAGTTATTTCCAACTGCAGCTAAGTTATAAAGGAATTCCAGGGTGCTCTGACATGGCTGTCAGAGAGCCTTTCTGTGCAGTGCTGGCTCTCTCCTCTGATAGAGAGCCGATAGCACATCTTTGGCAAGGTATTTTTTACATTTGTGACAGGGTAGAGAGGCTGCATGGATGGCTCCACATTACTCAATACTCTGTGTAGCAGTTGTAAGCAAGGGCAGATGATTTGGGTATACATAATATAAAACTATGGATGAGTAAAAAGTGAATAGTATGGACCTTTTTCACCTTGGGGCTCTGAGTACTATCACAAACAACTTGCTGTTTACTCTCATTTTCGATTTGATGTCACTCAAAAGCCCTTGGGTAAAAACATCCCTGATTTTCACAGATACCTAGCCATAATTGTGTACCCATTTCACAAACAGTGGACATAGATATCTCCTTTACCTCAATGGAGTCTGTAAAACATGATTTATAGCTGGCTACATTTACATTTAGCCCACATATACAAAGATAAGAATTTATATCCAACTATACCTTTCCCTTAGAACCTCATTACCCAATCTAGAAACAGAAAATGTAAGGAAGTAGAGAAGTTAATTTCTTGAACCTAACCAACCCACGTTAAGGAAATGGAGGATCTATCTGCCAAATATTGAACATCCATAGTAGATGATAAAGCAAACATAATTTGGCGTAACAATTTCTCCAGTATTGGATGGAAACATTTACCAAAAGATTACTTTAAAAATTCACCAAAAATCTGTCTACATTTTTCCAAAGCATAATGCCTGCTTACTCTCTTCCTCCATACATGCTTTACAGCAAACAAGAATCTGAATTCTGCAAAATTTCATGGTGATCCACAACATGAGAGTCACAAATAAATTCCCTTGGAGACCTAAAACCATGCATCTCAATTGTCAAAAAGCTTCAGTTGCCAGACATTCATACACACAGTCTTCAACGAGCCAAATAAACAAATCGATTATTAAATTTAATGTCAAATATATTCAATAAATTCATCCCAATAATTCAAATCAGTCTAAAAACAAATCATGGAAAGTTCTCATAGATACACGTTATCGGTAACAGCTCGCATATAAGGAAGGAGATATTAGAGAGAGCTTTGGCATCTCTGGACACTAGGACAGACGTTTTGAAGGTGCTGCCTGCCCGACACATATTTGATTGGAAGGCTTTTGAGTTTCATTTTCAATTTTTTTACGACCAGAGTGAGTCTGTTTTAACTCATATTGGAGGGATTTTGTGAACCTCAATATTGATATGAAGCATAGTGAGTGATCGTTCAGAAACTTTGAATACCACTACATGCTTTGCAGAGGATATTAGGAACTGTATAAAATGATAATATGTTTAGGTTTTAATTCCATTTGTTATCAAGGGTCCAAGTGAAGTTTATCTCGCCTCACCTAAGTGTTAATCTCAGCATTTATTACATAAATTGTTAGGAGGGAAATATTATTGGTGCCCTGAAGAAGGTGGTTTTATCCTGCACTATCCACTGAAACGCGTACACGCCTAGGGTTTGTTAAATTTGCGGAACACAGTCTCACATATTGAGGAAAATAATTTTTACAATGTGTTACTTTTATGGATTCCTACAAATCAAACTAATTTTATGACAAATGTGACTGTCATGTGTTGTCTCTCCTTTTAACCTGTGCATCTAACTGAACTTTCAATGATTTGTTTTTAGACTGATTTGTATTTTTTGGATGAATTTATAGAATATATTAGACATTAAATGTGATTATAGATTTGTTTCTTTGGCTCTTTCAAGACAGGGTGTATGAATGTGTGGCAACTGAAGAAGCTTTTTGACAATTGAGTTGTGTGATTTTAGGTCTCCAAGGGAATTTATTTGTGACTGTTAAGTCTAATATAGAACCCTGTCTCTTGGAGCAGCGGGCCTCTCTATTTTGCACAAGATAAACCATAAAATAACAAAAAAGACAGGCCAGAACACCACCCTGCTTAGGGCATTGGCAACCAAATGAGATGAGGCAATCAAAAGTCTAAACTAACATAATATGTTCCCGAATATCATTAAGAAACAATTTAAAATGCTCAAAAGACCTTTGGTTGTAGACCATAACAACAGTTTGTGCCAAAGATGTGCATGAGCCACCTTTTAAATGTTTCCCAAAAATCCACAAAACAGCAGCAAAACGGGCTTGCAACTCCACTAGGCAGCGCAGCGCAACCAAAGGGGATGATGGACGGAGTGTTGAACATTGCAAGCACTCACCCCGAGTCAACTGATCTGGGTTTAATCCATCATTCTTTAGCTCACTCCGCCACCCCAGTTCAGACATGGCCATATGCAAATCAGTCTATGTGGGAAGGGTATGCCCAGACGTGGGTCCAGGGCTCACTACGCCACTGGAGTCAAGCTATCCTGGCTGATGACGGCTGATAGCCAGAAACCGGTCCTAGGATGCTTGATTCCGGTCCAGGGAAGACATGGCTTGGCAGTTCGTGCTGGACTGTTCCCATGATGCACAGGGTCAAGACTGATTTGCATATGGCCATGTCTGAACTGGGGTGGTGTGGTGAGCAAATAACGATGGATTAAACCCAGATCTGTGACTGGGGGTGAATGTTTTGCCAATGTGCAACATTCTGTCCATCATCTTGTGTGTTTTGCTGTTCGCCCTATGTGGGAAGGGTATGCCCAGACGTGGGTCCCGTGCTCCCTACTCCACTGGAGTCAAGCTATCCGGGCTGATGACAGCTGATAGCGAGAAACCGGTCGTAGGATGCTTGATTCCGGTCCAGGGAAGACATGGCTTGGCAGTTCGGGCTGGACTGTTCCCATGAGGCACAGGGTCAAGACTGATTTGCATATGGCCATCTCTGAAATGGGGTGGCGTGGTAGGCAAAAATAACCATGGATTAAACCCAGATCTGTGACTGGGGGTGAATGTTTGGCAATGTGCAACATTCCGTCCATCATCTTGTGTGTTTTGCTGTTTCCCCCTATGTGGGAAGGGTATGCCCAGATGTGGGTCCCGTGCTCACTAAGCCACTAGAGTCAAGCTATCTTGGCTGATGACGGCTGATATCCAGAAACTGGTCCTAGGATGCTTGATTCCGGTCCAGGGAAGACATGGCTTGGCAGTTTGGGCTGGACTGTGCCCATGAGGCACAGGGTCAAGACTGATTTGCTTATGGGCATGTTTGAACTGGGGTGGCGTGGTGAGCAATATAACGATGGTTAAACCCAGATCTGTGACTGGGTTGAAAGTTTTGCCAATGTGTAACATTCCGTCCGTCATCATGTGTGTTTTGCTGTTCGCCCTATGTGGGAAAGGTGTGCCCAGACATGGGTCCCGTTCTCACTACTCCACTGGAGTCAAGCTATCCTGGCTGATGACGGCTGATAGCCAGAAACCGGTCCTAGGCTGCTTGATTCTGGTCCAGGGAAGACATGGCTTGGCAGTTCGGGCTGGACTGTTCTCATGAGGCACAGGTTCAAGACTGATTTGCATATGGCCATGTCTGAACTGGGTCGGCGTGGTGAGCAAAATAATGATGGATTAAACCCAGATCTGTGACTGGGGGTGAAAGTTTGCCAATGTGTAACATTCCGTCCGTCATCATGTGTGTTTTGCTGTTCGCCCTATGTGGGAAAGGTGTGCCCAGACATGGGTCCCGTTCTCACTACTCCACTGGAATCAAGCTATCCTGGCTGATGACGGCTGATAGCCAGAAACCGGTCCTAGGATGCTTGATTCTGGTCCAGGGAAGACATGGCTTGGCAGTTTGGGCTGGACTGTCCCCATGTGGCACAGGAACAAGACTGATTTGCATATGGCCATGTTTGAACTGGGGTGGCGTGGTGAGCAAAATAACGATAGATTAAACCCAGATCTGTGACTGGGGTGAAAGTTTTGCCAATGTGCAACATTCCGTCCATCATCTTGTGTGTTTTGCAACTCCACTAGATCAGTAGGCAAGGAGTCATAGGACAAAGCAAAAGTCCATAATGGAGTGATTGAGACAAAAACCTCCTTGATTCCACAGAACATTTCCCTTTGCACACGACCAGTGATATAAACTCTATAACACTATTTTTTTTAAAAAAACTTTAATCAAGGATGTCTGAAATTTGTGTAATTTTGTTTTGAGTAATACGTGAAATTTTAGAAAAAATATGCAAAATTACACATAATTTTGTGACATGTTAAAAGCTCTTATCATACTACCACGTGCAGTGTGGTGAGCTTGGATGCTGCTGTTACATTGCACTATATGATGCTCTTTGACACCATTGCCAGTGTAAATAGTGCAAACACACAATTTCCACGTTCTGGTTGTTTGCATTGTTCCAGCACTACAATTTTGCACAAATGGTGCCATAATTATGCATCGTAATGTAATGGCATAATTTAGGGGATTTTGCATAATGTGCATAATGTGAAATTCCCAAAATTATGCAAATTATGCCATGTCATTTAAATTCTATTCAGACCAAACTTAAATATCATATCTAGGAGAGAGATAAATACATAATTATGTGAAAGAGCGTGTTCCTTCTTTTTAGAAATAGTGTTTTGGTTGCTCCTCTCCATGAGTGAGTTAATTCCCCCAGGGGACAATCCACTGGGGAATAAAACTAATACAGATGCTCACCAAAATAAGTTCAAACCAATAATCTTTGCAGTAACATTTTCTTGACCTGCGGCTGGAGCTGATTCATTGATTGTAACGTTTTGAGAATTTCATCTGAGTTTCTCTTTCTCGGCAAAATATCATCAAATAAATATTCCTATGAAACCTACCCCACACAATATACATGTTCACTCTGTCTATATACGAATGCAAGTAATATAACTCAAGAATCTTTAGGCACAATTTAAAACTAGAGAATTAGCACCTGTATTAAGAAGGGACCATAATCATTTGGAATCTACCAACTAAATTCTACTCAACCATAAATTGCCTTTTTTGGCTAAAATAAAGCTGTTTCCTATCATTTAATAGGCCTCTATACTTTAATCTTGAAGACTTCAATTAATTCAGGGTTACCAAGCTTGGGAATGTCCTATAGGTTCAATATTTTATCTGACAGGTGATTTAATGTTTTTACTCTCTATATAAAACCACTCCCTACTTGCTCTCATGTCACAACTTTTAAATGCAGAGCAATTACCTTACTTAAACACTTTTGTGATATTTACAACCACCTTGTGTATTATATATTCATAGCACATAACTGAAGATCACAAATCCAACTGGACTTTCACCATATGCCTTAAAGCCTCAATCTTTAAAGAAGCCTGCATCCTAAGGGTATAACTTATTGGGATAGGAGGGTGTGCCTTAGATACAGCTAGTGCAATGTATTTATATTGACAATCAATTGCCAAAGATCACAATTTGTTGTTTCTGTTAGCTCACATTTAGAGTACAAACCAGACGGTGCTAATGAAACAAAAATATAATCAATAGGTGAAATACCTGAGTTGGTTAAAGTAATGAGATTTAGCTGCAGCAACTCCCCAATTTAAAAGGTGCTCTGCCTGAGCCTTATCTAATTGGAAAGGATAGATTTTCAAATTGAGATCTCTAGGAACTATAACAATTGAGGAGGGAAGCGAGTCCTTATCGAATGACTCCAGCTGGCCAGCCAAGATTACGAGAATAGGAGAAGTAGAAATAGATTCATAACAATAAAGATTATCACACCCTCACCTCCAACTTCTAAAACTACTTTACAACCCAAGGCCCAGGAGCAATTCATATCTGCACGTACCAACGCTGTCAAATGCTTTGCAGAAATAATAACAAGATGGCCAACCGCCACTTAAATATTAAGACCTTTTTAGAAACCACAGAAAATCCATTAAGTTCTGCGCAATCCAGCAACCAAGCCTCCTGGAATAGCATGATTTTGGTGTGAGCGCCTAAACCATTGCCATTTAATGCTGTTGTCATTACTCAATACCCACTGATAGTCCAGGACAAAAGACCAAAGTCATAAGGGAAACCACTCTTCTAGAAAAAGTCACTAAACCCTTGTAATCTGAAATTTGTTGTGAAGAGGGTAGAGAAAAGGGCTTGCTTGTAGAGTTGCTCAAGGTTTTTCAAATAGGAAGGGTCTCGTAAGTTCGGATTAACTGTCATCAATCACTCAATCAATGCCAAGGGCCGTCCTCTGCCATATTAGACCTTGAGATATCTTTGAAAAGTTAACTATCAACACTGGTTCATTTTCATTTTTATTCATTGCTGTTACATCAGCAGTATTCCAATAAAAGTAAGTATTTCACTTATTTTAAGATGGTGCATCATCCTTCTTTCCTTACTAGAAGAGGTGATACTAAAATACAAGGTTAACTCATCTTCATTCTGACCTACAAAGATGCACGGTTTTACCACCAAATATGATACCTTCCGTGAGCTCAAGTTCCCCATCTGTTTGGTGGATGAGGGATTGCGATTAGCTGATTAAATTACATAATTTGATTTGGTTAATTCTGTTTCACTGTCCCTCACCTTTAACTGGGGCATCTTCCCATAATGGTGAACTTGTCCAAAGCCAAACTAGGTAAACCTTTGTCAATAGATTCACCAAGATTCCATTTTGGCTGTTCACAATATTTACTATTTTAACCCCTTCTTTAAAAAGCAGTCTTGGGCCCTTGAAAACATTTTAAAGGTAAATATTTAATAACCATGGAGACATCTGCATCTTTTTTTCTGGATATCCATACTAGAGCATCTTTCCAAAAATCTTTTGCATTTTACTGAGGCATGAATCCTCTTTTCCCAAGACCATCCACAAGAGAATCTTGGGTAATTAGAATCACATAATGTCCCATATATTTGCCTTGTTGCAATACTAAGATAGGTTTTCAAGATATAAAATTCTCTTCGAGGATATCTGCACATGAGGTTGATGATTCAAGGAATTACCTAGGCATTTTGAACTATAACCTATGATGATTCCCTGGAACCCTGAGAGAACACCATGTCTTTACAAACCAGAGAAAAATCACATTCGATACCCTCTAAAACCAATAGTTGGAAAACCTGATTAAGGTTTAACAATACAAGTGCATCTAAAGTGTCCTGCAATGTATGCTGTATTAGGTGTAAAACATCCAATATCGAAGCCAGAAAGAGAGATCAGCTAAAAATTACTCATTGGATAAATTTACTGCCTGGCCATCCCCTAAGGAACTGTTATTAAAAACCACATGAGAGCCCATTTGAGTTGACTTTGTTTGCAATACCAATAGGCCAGTGCCATCAAGATAAAACAAGTGTGAAGATTGTCAAGCTTGGAAACATGGTGGATGACTGTTAGTCGCTAGCGCCCGGAACTCTGCGCCAGCCTCTATGGACCCAGAGAGCAGCCCGTGATCAGAGGAGGACGAGGGGAGTAAGAGACGAGCCTGTTACCTGGCTGTTAGCGCAGGAGTGTTGGAGCGTCTGAGTGTTTTTCCTCGGTAGCTCTCGCAGCCTGTGCCGGGCTTGTAGATTCCTTCGGCAGAGCCACGAGGCCGAAGGGCGGTGGAGCGCTGCGTCGTCACTGGCGGTGCCACATCTGTTGAGCGGCGTGTGAGAGGCGGGGAGAGAACCGTTTCGCGGTTCTCAGGCTTCTTGCGGCTTGGGCCGGTTTTTGGAGGTGCAGCTGCTTCGTGGATTCTTTGATTTCTTCGCAGGGGGCACTCGAGGAGGAAGGCGAGCAGTTTGCTGGGGGAGCCGGGGATGTGCAGGGAAGCAGAAGGGATCAGTTTTTCTGTGCCCCCCCGTTTGCTGGAAGCCACGCTGGAGCACAGGAGGGGGCGCAAGGTAGTAGCGCGAGGCCTCCTAAGGGGGCAATCTTACCCGCGGAGGTATGCCTTGGGATGCAGAAATATTTTAGAACATCAGCTTGCTACCAAACTCCCAGGGAAAAAAGAAGTCTCATTCTGGTACCAAACCCTGGTGGAGGAAGTATACGGTGAATTTAATCTCGCTGAAGAACTGTGGGCAGGGTCCTTGCCCACTCAGGATTGCGCTAAATTATGGCAGAAATCTTGTAAAATATTATATGAAGTGGTGAAACCAGACTGGCTAAAAAGAAATCACCTGTTTACTATCCACAGGGCAAAAACTGACCAAGATCTCAGCTGGACCCCCAGTTAGTTGCAAAAAGTGTGGCCTGGTTTCCGCCTCAGATGTCCATATGTTTATGGAATGTCCTTCCCTTGCTACTTTCTGGCAGGAGAACGGAGAATTTTTGTCAAATGTTTTAGGCTGCGTGGTTAATATAAATTTGTCCTTAATAATATTTGGCCCCACAGAAAACATCACCGGGCTTGCCGAGACTTTACTTTTTTATTCTGTTTTGTTAGCAAGGAGGCAAATCTGTATGAAATGAATGGAATCCAGCCCTCCTACATTTGTGGACTGGCAGTCCTCAGTTTTAGCAGCTTCAAAGTTGGACTTGGCCAACAAGGAAGCAGAAAAAAGAAGGCATTCTGGAATCTTCTGAAAAATAGATGGAACTCTCAGATGATGGGGTGATTTCGTGTTTTGTTCTTTTCACAGAGTTCTATCATTATGCCGTTAACACTCCCTAGGCTAAGCTGCACACAGCCAGGTATGGCGGTGGTCAGGCGGCAAAAGCCATCCAGCCCTTGAGCTTGGCATGTGAAGTATCTCAGTGGTTTCTTCTTTTGACACCAAGGGCAGATCTGGTACTAGTAGGCGGGCCACATTCCATCACTCCAATGGCCTACTCCCCTCAGTGTCATGTGAGTGAGTACAGACGCCCACGGTCGATATCGAAGTGAGATAGACGGCGAATGAGTGCAAAAAAAAACAAAACGGGTGAAGATTAAAGATGTAGGGATCTGTCATGTTGAGAGGAGAGTGGCAGTAATAAAGATTTTTCCTGAAATACATTTCAACACTCGAAACACATTTAGGCCAGAGAAGATTGAAACTCAGACTGTTTGTGGAAAGTGCATATCAATGCAAGTTTTTTTTGCACAAATGTCTTTATTGAGTGCGAGAACAAAGTTTGCCTAGCAGAGTTTACTGTTGGTTTCATGAGGAACATATGTTTGAATCAAAGGCAAGCTATTCCGCCTGACTATGTTGGTGATTTTCCACTTCTAAATATCGTGTGGACAAAATAATGTCTCAAGAATTTCAAGGACAAGAATATCTTGAAGGTAAGCTTCTATGGGTATGCAAAATGTTACTATACTTAACTCTAGATATATGTTCCTTGACTATAGATCTATATGAAAAGTGAAAAACGGAGGAGATTCTTTGTGGATTATAGAGAATTGCCCTGAAAGAATATGAGTAATATCATTAGCCTTAATCCATACACTTTTGAAGCACTTCATGACAAAAAAAGTTAAAACAGAAAAGAAAAAAACACAGGGAGTGATCATTGAAATCCAGACTTGTGTTCAAATAAATTAAGAATCTAGTCTTGAATAATATTTCCCCAAATCTGCCTGAAACGGTATTTATTACTATGGTAATGGCTATGTTGTTTATATAAGTGGAGTTCTAATTCTAACTGGATCAAAATTCTAATGTGTGGGTAATGGGCATCTCAGCATTGCTATGCAATTTGTAAACATACCGATAGTATAGCCAAGAAATTATGCTTCTGATTCACTATGATTCCTGTCATGATCAGCAATGGATCAAAATAGATTGGGAAAACAACAGAAACTGCTATTTTGTCAAGGGTGATTTCCCAGTATAGTTTAACCACATCGCTGCGGATGGAATTCCCCTCCTGTGCTGGCACTCTTTGAATTCCATTATTTCATGACGAGCTAAGCTCGTCATAAGCACACGACCAGGGTACTGCATGACGAGCTGAGCTCGTCATGACCAGGGAAGGGGTTAATACTAGACAGGTCGTAAACCTAATACTCGTCGGCAGCCTAGTTCTGGCCTCTGGGACATTGTGCCCAGGACCTGAGTTTGGGTATCACTTAAGCAATGTAGCAAAGGTTACATAGAAACCAAATGTGACTTTGTATTGATGTAATCAGGTTTGGAAAATTAGGAAATATATTTGTTAATTTGTGAGCCATTCTGGTCATTTCAGGAGCCACAGGACAATCTCATCTTCTAAGCTGCTATAGAAAGCCTGGTCATATGCTGGAATTGTGAGCTGTGGAGATTCGTACGTGTATTGACCAGGCCAAGGAGCTCTCTAGCTAGTTTGTGCTTCCATTCCTGGTAGGTTGATCATGGATGTGTAAATATAAGAAATATTCCAGATGTGCGATCTCATATTCACTGGTGATATTCTGGATTGTTGTAAGCACCACGTAATACCCCTTGTATGGTTGTTGAAGCAATGGTAGGTCTTAGAGAAGATGAAATTTTAGTCATTTGGAAGATCTGGGGCAACGGATGATTATTCCACACTATATGAGAGTGAAAAGCCAGAATTATGTGACATTATGTGAGTTCATGCCAGTCTCTTCATGGCAGTCTCTTCAACTTGCTTATCTAAGGCTGCCCTGTAATATACCTGTAGGTTAGGAATTTCCCATCTCCCTACCCTCATATATTCCCCCTGTCCGTTGTCCGTGAGGAATTCTTTCATACTCATGCTCATTCTAACTCACTCACATTGAACCCCTCTCACAATTAGTCACTCAGTCCTACTCACACACTCTTACTTGCTCTTACTCATTTTTAATAACACACACACTCTTCCTCGTTCTCAATCACTCATACTCACTCATTCTCTATTCATTTACACCCACTCCCACTCATCCTTAGTCATTCACTCTCATTCAGACTTACACTCTCTAGTATTTTGTAGCATGTAGCTTACAGAGTAATGATGTCATGATATAATGTAGAGTTGTTGCTTAGCTGGTTTCTCAATCACTCGTGCTCACACCCTTGCACATACACAGAGCAACAGTGGGATGTGTTTTTCTTTACCTTTTTTCCCCTTTTTATGACTTTTCCATGGCAGCAGCAAGGCAGGAATCCCATGTTATGAATGAGGAGCAACACAGGCCAGAAGAGACAAGAATCTCACAGCTTTTGATAGGATAACCCTATCAGAAGCTTGGACAAGGATTGGGACTAAGGACCTGCTGATCGGGGTGAAGTCTCCTGTGGGCGCAAAGATGCACTGATTAGCACCCTGACAACCCCGTTTTAGTAGATATGCCATATTGTAAAAGCCGTGCACAGCATATCTACTAAATAAAATAGATTGCGTCTGTGTGAGAAGACATAGCTGACGTGCTCCCTCACACATGCACAATCCAGACAGCCACATAAAGAATGCAGTATTCTTCCTCGGTACTCTGTAGATGGCTCATGGCTCAACCATCACCGGCCCCCTCCTTCTCTTGTCCTTAGCTAAGGAAGCTTGGAAGGCCAACTGGGCTGACATGCAGCTTTATAGTGTTCATGAAAACACAAACAATGTTTCTTTCTTGAGAACTGCAAAATAAATGTGCAGCAGATGAGTGCAGAGGCCAGGCATATTATGTGGTGGCTTATGGCTGGCAGGGCAGCACCCTGTTACCTGAGTTTAAGAACGGTCACTGATATTTTAAATAGTGAGTGACTATAAACTTTCAGAGTAATGAGTTCACATATTCCGTTATTTCACAGGAGAGGACTGAAGAATGCCTTAATTCATACTTCTCTTGGTTATTAGATAACTGCAATCTTGGTTTGTAATTTTTCACAAAAAACTCAACTCATTCCCTCCTGTTTAAAGATTACAAAGGCTGAGTTTATCCTGGTTGGAATGTGGGATTGATGGGGGTGTAGGCTGGACAATGTCAGTGGATCTATGCTGTGTTGTTGAGTTCTGTAGGGACTCTTTTCAGCAGCCGCGGTGCGTCCATTGGGGCGTGGGGGCGTAGCCCCCCCGCCCGCAGCTCGCAGCTCCCTCGGCGTCTCAGTTTACTTAAGTTCAATGTGTGTTGTGCTGCTGCCTGTTGCCAGTGGGGGGCAACAGGCAGCAGCACAACACAAGTGCGCATGAGTGGGGAAGGAGGGCGAATTTTCACACCGTACCCACTCATGCGCACTTGTGTTTTGACTTATTTGCGCATGCCCATTAGGAGCCCTTACCCCTTTGGGCTCCTAATGGGCAAGCTGCGGGCGAAGAATAGCCGTGTCCTAAGACAATCCTGGCGCTTCTGGCAGCGCCAGGATTGGCTGAGAGGGCCTGTAGGCGCCAACGGACTCGGGGCAGCGCGGACCTCCTCAGGACCTCAGGTAGGATTTTAAAATGTTATTTTAATAACCCCCCTCCCCCGTGCGACCCCCTCCCCCCGTGCGACACCCGCGCGCAACTCCCCCCCCCAGCCACGACTGAGCTATTGTGGTGCAGTTTCTGAAAAGACGTGTTACTTTGCTTTCCTCTATCGTCTATGACCTGGGTGGGGGGGAGGGATCGCCAGACCTTTATCAACCAGAGTACGGAGGCATGGCAACAATATTAGACAACTTGCCTTGGGCAGTGACATGAAGGGCGTTTCATTTGCTTTTTTTGTCCCTTCTTGCGTCACCTTTAATTACAGCTCATAAAAAAATAACATGTCGTGAGGCACTGTATTGAATCTAGCGCTTTATATAGCGCAGCACCATAAATTAAATTGCCTTGAGGCGGCGGGTGTCGACGAAATCCCGAGCACTTCAGGCCAGTTTTAACCCCTTGTATGCCGATGACGGAACCGCTCCGTCATCAGCTGCGGTGGCACTGTGCTGATGACGGAGCGGGTCCGTCATCGCCCGCTCGCCGCTCATGCGCAGCGTGAATTCCATGACTGCACTGAGCATTCTATTGAGCGGGCGGGGCCATGACGGAACCGCTCCGTCACAAGCACAGAGCAACCAATGCTGGTGACGGAGCGGTTCCGTCACCAGCATGCGCCCGCCGCTCTTCCGCCCCGCCCCCTTAGCACTGCGGCGGAATAGCCGCCGCAGTGAAGGGGTTAAATGCTATTGTGTTTTTTTTCTCTTCTAAAATGGCCAGTTGTCCTCTGACCTCTCTGTCATTTCCCCAGCTTCCTCTTCTTTAAAAAAATGACAACATGCAGCTGCTTTGGTATTTTTCTGGGTTGTTGTTTATTTGCATTAGTACAATAAAATCACAGACACCAGTCATTTTAAAGAAGAAAATAAACAAAGCTTTAGTCGAAAAACGATACATTTATATAATTTCTTAATGCAAAAATGTGTACTGCCATTTCTGCGTCATAACTCTGAGTCACGATATTTACTGAAGAAAAGGCGACATGACAAAGAAAAGAAACCCGAAGAACAAAAGTGGCCTACGCTTTGCTTTCGTCCTCGTGTTGCACTATACTCCTCGGGTGTCGTAACGTATTTGCGTGGCACAAGGCAATGCCTTGATGAAGGCACCGATCACATATGAGCTGTGAGTGTGTGTGTATGCGCGCTTGTGTGTACTTGTCATTTGTGTTTGAGTCAATTGCCATCTATGTGATACTTGATGTGATTGGATGTGAGCTTGTGTAAGGCATTGGGTGAGTGCATGGCAGTGGAAATATGTGTGGTCCAACGTGTGCGGCTTTGGGCATGTGTGCAATGTCACTGGGGGAGTATATGTTTCAGGGTATGTCAGTTATGTGTGTGTGGGTGTGTGTGTGATTCCTTCTGATTACACCTCACCAGTTTCAAATTCCACCAGCCGCCCCTGCTTTCCAGGACTATAGGTTAGCTCACCGAAGATGTTCAACTCTTTGTAATTACACTTAGGTAACTTCTTGGTACACCGGAAGTAGTTCACATTTTTTGCTCTGCTACTTCTTTAGAATAACCCTGATGTGATTCCTCATTAAGCTGAACCTTTCCTATATCAGGTATTTTCGATTTCAGCCACCTGCTGTTTCAGTGCAAGGGTAAAAATCAGGGGCCAGGTTTACTAGCATTTTGCATTGTATCTGCACCACATTTATGACTCAGCTACAGCACAAAATACCAGCAAATATTTACAAAGCACTGCAAAGAGGGATTTGTGCTGCCTTGCGTTACATTAAGTTCTGGGTGGCAGTCAATGGGAAGAGTAAGGACATTCCCATGCATCTATCCATGTGTTTCAAGCAATCTCAGATTTACAAAGGTTTGTCAACCTGGGATTGCATGAAATTGCTATGCTTCCCAGGGGATGATGTAACACGGAGAAAAATCTATTCCTTCTTTCTGTGCGTGCTCTATGCAAGGAAAAGGGAAGTCAGTACCTCCTGAGTTAAGAGAATGGTTTGTTGTTCATTAATGCCATCAAACCATTGCTTTTGTATCCAAAATGGTGCTCATTTTCCATGTATAAGGTGTGGTGCAGTCAGATGCTCGAAAATTTAACTTAAGTGCATTGGTGTTTAATGGTATCTCACCATGAAACTGTTTGCACAGGACAGAGCTTGGAAAAGGCAGTCCTTTCATTTTGCTTTGGTACAGGGTCTACCATCGGATGCTTAATACGAGTCCACTTCTTAGCAATTGTTTCTTAACCTTTTTGATGCGTAGGACTGCCCACAGCCATCCGACGTCACGGTGGGCGTGTGCGTCGGACTGCCAGGGGCCGCCCGAACTGCGCATGCGTTGCATTCGGCCGCACCCCGGCGAAATGTCCGCCTCAGCGAAAAGGCTAACCAAACATTATTTTGCAACTAAAAAATGTTGGTGTGATACATGTTCTTGTCCTTCATTTTAGTAAACAATGCTAAATCCGCACTTAATTGGCAAAGATGACTCCAAAGTGAACAACCACCCTAACCTGTGAACACACCTATCCATGCATGCAATGCTCTCCTTAAAGTCGTGACATGATCTAGCTTGTCACAGTCCAATACAATCCAGTTAAAACATTAGTCGACATTGCTGACAGTGTACGGTGTAATCCACCTTGTTTGACTTGGCCTTGTTGGCTAAAGTTCACTTAAACTTTTTGCTTTTCCCCTAGGCCGTTTTCCTGATAGAGAGCTATGAAGTTAGATGCTGTAGGTACTTGCCACTGCTAATCAGTGTGCAAGTACAAATGTTCCCTGTAAAAATTAAAAAAGTAGTGGTGTTTGGTTGTCTCTGATTGGTATGTTTGCTTTACTAGCAAGATCAGTAAGTGATGTGCACTGTGTGTGTGTCGGAGCTAGTACTAAAGAAATGCGCAGAGAGGGAACACAGGTCTTCAGTGTAGGGCCTGCACGCATTATGCTAAATTAGCATGTTGTCCTGACAAGTGCTACCACTTGTCAGGCCTTACTTTCCCTTTTACATACACATGGGGCACTCTTCTAGGACGTCCTGGGTAACCCCTAGGTGGGGTGCAGTGTAGGCAAAGGGCAGGACCTGTGCAAGAATGGGTGCTAGGCCCTGAGAATAGAAAATACTCTATTTCATTTTCCCTGGTGAAAGGCCATCCTGCCCATAGGACAGAATGGGGGAGGCTGGGTGTAGTATTGTTAGCCTGGTTTCCCAAGAGTTGGAAATGCAACAGTAAAATTTGGTATGTCTGAACTCAAAGCGTCATAACGCATCTTTTTGGGTAGATAGTTTTGTCGATGTGTGTCCAGAAACCACTGTTTGAGAATATGGCCAAGTTTGTGCTTTAGACCTTTTTGTGTGTCTCAGCAGAAAGTGAATTGCTTGCCTGGATCTGGGAGAGGTGAGAAAAGCTGAGGGAGGTCATGCCCCAGGGGAGTGGTATAGACGGCGCCAGGCTGCCCTGCACCTGGAGCGGGGAGGAGAGACTTTGCGAGGTGAAGAGGCCTGGTTCAGAGACATAAAACAATAGACCCATCTCCCTCTCAGTGATTAAAGATCTAGGCCCCCAGTATCAAAGAGAGGATGGTGACACTGGGGGGGGGGGGGGAGATACGCAAGACTGTTTTAGGGAGGGGTCGGGGACACCTGAGCCCAAGGAAACATCAAAGACAATTAGGGGTACAACTGAAAGAACTGTAACCCTATGACTTTGGTTAAGTTGATGATGTCGTCGAGAACGGTCTCGGTATCAATCAGAGAAGTGATGGGAGCTCTTTGGAGGCACCGTGGTCTGGTCGAGTCTCTGGCGCATTTGACAGGTCCGCCATCGGGAAGAAAACCTCTGCTTCAGGAAGAATTGCTGAATAGGCTGAGGGAGAAACTTGGCCCTTGCTTCGTGATCTGGGGCTTGTGTGCAGTTTGTAGCTCTTGACCGATGAGAGACTGAAAGGCCACTGCAGTGAGTCATGTACGCTCTTCTTCCTGAGCAGGACTTTGCTGTGTGCTGCGTCCTGTACCCCAAAGGCCCGAGGTGAACTGGCTCCCTGTTCGGAAACACAGGAACATAAATGTTTCCAGGAATTCTCAAGAGGCGCAGTGGTGGGATCGTGTCATGGCAGCCTGAAACCTCAGGAGGGGTGCCTAAGGTGATCATGGGCACCTGAAGCTAATCAAGACTATGACATGCAGGGTGCGTGTCTTGGTGTGGCTACAGGTGTTGGAGCGCCTGTGGATTGTGTGCATCGTGGAAGAGAGCCGAGATTCGGGACGCGCAGGGGGTGAGTGTCGCAGTGCAATCCAGGCACTAGTGAAGAGTGCCAGGACATCGTGGGTACCAAGAAGGAGTGAGTCTCCGGCACGCGGGTTGGTGTGTGGTGGTGTAGCCCAGGCATTAGTGGAGAGCGCCTGGTACCTCATGTGCACCAGGAGAGGTGAGACTCAGACGCGCAGTGTGCGTGTCGTGGTGCGACCCGGGCGTTAGTAGAGAGCGCCTGAAGACTGTGTGCACTAGGATACGGAGTGAGTCTCAGACGTGCCAGGGGTGCGTGTTGAAGGTGCCATGGAGGTGCTGGTGAGGAGTACCAGGGAGTGGTGAGCACCAGGGAGCGAAGAAGTCCTAACAGCACTGGAGAGGAGTGCCAAGTGATCGAGTCCTCGAAGACAATGTGAGGTAGCACCAGTGTCGTGTGGAAGGCTTCGTGGAAGGAGTTTGTGCTGAACGTTGGTGGCCCAGTCCAGCAGCCTCGCAGGAGCTGAACTGCCAGCCAGAGTGTGCTTGCCCTTGGTGACAAGGTTCTGGAGTGAGGCCAAGCCGCTGCGGCAGGAGCGGATACTGGGATCATCGCATGGGGCTGGGTGCGGGCCCGGAGGGACACTCTCTCGGCCTCTTGCTGCTTACAGCTATGTGCGCCTGTTGCTGCGGCCCAGATCTTGGTCCGTGCTGGTCCCGGATGGGGCAGTACAGGGGCCAAGGCCCAGAGTAGAACTTGGGTGTCATCGTTGATCTGTGTTGGGGGCAACTGGTTACACAACTTCTAAAAACAGTCATATAACACTTTTCATATTTGCTGCTAACGAACTATCAAACTATCAACAACGTCTGACACTAGAGGTGCTTAATGAACTCAGGGGTTAGTGCGCTACGCACTACATTATGTTTCTGTTACAGGATACAGGCTCATAGCCTAGCGCACTGCATTGGTTGTTTACTGCACTGTACTGAATTGCACTGTGACACATTACCTTATTCCTTCCTTGCACAGGGCATGCTGGTGGTGATACGTATTGCGTTGTCTTTCTATTGCAGTGTACATAATTGCAGCGTGACACATTGCTGTATTTCTTCCTGAGACCGGGCATGCTGGTACCGAACCGAGTTGCATTATCTTCTTCTTGACTCAGTACATGATCTTGAGGCTACGCATTGCATTGTTTCACTGTGACAAGGTACAGGAACCCCTTTTTAAGTAGTGCAGTATTCCGTATATTTTGCAACGTGTGTGAATCTAGTGATACGACGTACCTAACCTGTTGAGAATGGTTAAAAGTAAGCGTAAGTTTTGGTTAGAAGTGGTGTTTGGGGATCAGAACCGCCAACCCACCATAAACAATATTACCCAGTTTATATATATATGGGAGTTGTATCGTGTGGTCATTTCGTATATCTTTTTATATAAAGTATACTCGTTTTATACAAACTCGTGTGGAGTCCATTTGTGGTGACATCATTGGGATTGCTGTGAGCGTGGTTGCACATAATGAACACTCGTGCCTTGGAGATAAGCCTGCCTGCTCGTGTCAAACTACTAAGAGGGTGAGCACGGCTGTCTCGGACGGTGCCCTTCCTTTACCTAACATGGCAGGGGGGGTCCGGGTCTTGCTCTTGACAACAACGGTGCGCGCTGGAAGGCCGGCTTCTAATACACCTAAAAAGAATAACTAAATGCAATTTTAACAAAATAAGATCAACAAGAATCTCGAAACTGTATAAGGCACCCAAATACCCTAAGTCAGTGATACTCAAAGTACGGCCCGGTGGGCTATTGTGGCGTCCTGAGCTTTACATGCGGACCCCTGCCCAACAGCAGCACTGGGTTGCTGTTTCTCGACTCAGCACTAATGTTGATAAATAGGTTAAATAAAGGGGCACACATTTATTTACAGCTTAACTGAAGGTAAAGGATGTAATTAAGGTGTTGTGCACCATTTAAATTTTGGAACTCCTTCATTTTTAAAAACATGTTGCAACTGTAAAAATCTGATAGTCTCTTCAATTTTCAAAAAGTGTATTTTATTATCATGCAGAAGCGTTTTGTCGTAGTAAAAGAGATTATATCAGTGCATTGAGACATTTTTTTCTTTAAAGTGATAGTTTGCAAAGATGAATTTAGAAACATTTATGCTTCCCCTCCACCCTATGTTCATAATGTGCATGGATGCCATTATAGTTTTGTAAATAAAACGCAAGAGAATGTTTCTTACAGTGCGTATCCTGAAGTCATGTATTTAAAGGTCCTCTTATATATGAATACTAGCAGCCCGTCCCGACCTTGACCGGGAGCTTTCAGGCTTCCCCCTACCCCCGCCTGCCCCGACATTGCCCAGCAGCCCGTGCCCCCACCCGCCCCGTCCCCCGCCTTCTGCCTGGCCCGACCCTCGGATGGCCTGAGTCAATGGAGGTGTTAGTCCCCGTCCCCCGCCTTCTCGGACCCCCACCTGCCCAGACATTGTCTTTTGTAACTCCCCGTCCCCCGCCTGGCCCGACACGTGCCTGCTTACCTCCGCCGCTGCTCCTGAGTTGATAGCTCCTCGCCGCTCTGCTCCTCAAAGCCCGTCCGCCGCCGCTCCTCCCCCGCGCCATGTCCGCCTCTCCGCTGGTCGCACCGCCGCTGGCCTGTCCGCTGCTCCTCACGTGATCGCTCCTCCCCCGCGCCATGTCCGCCGCTCCTCTGACGCCGCTCCTCGACGTTAGCACGCATGCCGCGGCCGGCGCTACTTTGGGGGGACTACTTTTTTTTAAAAATAAATTTTGTAAATAAGGTTTATTTTTAAACTTTATATAGCCTATAACCATCTACACACTCTGACGATTTCTGCGGTGTATCGGGTGTGTAGATTGGCGCAGTCGTTCCGGAGTTTACCTGCCTCAAAGCCTGAAAGTTTCTCCTTTATTATAGTAGTATAGATGAAGAAAAAGAAAGTAACGTGAAATAAAACCATTGTCCAGGATCACACAATTTGGTCAAGTGGGGAAGCCGGGATTGATCCCAGGTTTTTTTTCTTTCTTAATGTGCAATTCAGCTTTTATATGTACATGCTTTGCTTTCCCAACGCCCACCTTACACCCCCCAACCCCCACCTGCTATCAATGTGGCCCTCGATTACACGACAGGCAAGCTTTTTGTCCCCCTGGAAAATGTGTGTGAGTGCCCATGCTCTAAGAGCTACAGGACAACAAAAATGGTAGAGTTGCACTACAAAAAAAGCAGGTAGCACAGCCAGTGCTTTAAAGGGGCAGGTACTGACCGGTACCTTGTACTTGCACTTTAATTTGAAAAGGGAAAATACATGCTCTTCTCAGCACTGCCGTTAATGGGAGAATATGTCCCATTTTGAAAACATTGTCCTCTCCGACATCACATAGGCAGTTTAATTCGCATACAAATTCTGCACAGTTTGATTTAGAAGGAACTGTGCGAGTTAAAATTGTAAATCTAAAAATGCTGGTCTCTTAGCGTGCGGCGGCGAGGTAAACATGTACAGATGCGGGTGACCGGAAATGACCGTCTCTGGCCTGAATAAGAAGAGCTGACCCGCGCCTGACAAACCAAAGAGCCCAGGTCTTTAAAAGGAACACGCAGAAGACCATCCCGCTGAGCTTCTAATTCAATGACCTACTACTCAAAAGAAATAATCTGGAACTTTTGAAAACATTTCTCGCTCCAGACCTTGCCTCGTCTGTCAGCATCCGAACACACACTGACAAGCACTATAGAAATGTATTCCCGCTGCGCGCCTCTCAGAGATGTACTTTGTGAGCATCCATTGTTAACTCTGGCGAAAAATCATTATTGCGCCGAATTCTATGGCCCAGAACTGTGAAACTGCAAATAACGAAATCTACTTATGATAAAAAAAATGTGCGTGTGTTTGTGTGTGTTCCACTTTCTTGTTCACAAAACTAACATCGTCTGCTTGTATAACATTTTTTTTTTAAAATCTTTTTTTTCGTTGCATCTGCCTTTTTATGCCCTTCCGTGTCAGTTTTTTCCCTGCCTAAGAAGAGGAACTTTAGCATGCAAGACTTCTGCATCTCTGCTACTACCTCAGTCGGGAGATCAATGGTCAATAAGGCGACCAGTCTGAAGGACTATTAGTTCATGCTTTCTAATGCAACGTGCATAAAAAACAGGCTCGTCATTTCTTTCGGCCTCGATCGTCACATTGAGTGTTTGCGCCTGGGCTACTCAATACATTGTAATTACAGTCATTTGCGGCTGTTTCTAGATTTTAATTGACTCTGTGCATCACTGAACAATGAAAAGCTTCCCAGCACATAATCACTTGCCATGAAGATCTGGGGTGAGCAAGTATATTCTGCAAAATAACCAATAGCTACGGAGGTGTATTAACCCCCCCCCCCCCCCTAGCATATGCATTTGTGTTTGCATGTATTAAACGTGCAGAAAATTAATCTAAGGTCTTTGGGCCTCATTTATGAGGTTTTGCCGTAGGGCTGCTTCGTTGCCCTGCAGCAAAAGAAAAGGGCACTTATAAAATGTAAGCAGAAGTGTGATATCAAAATGAAACTTAATTATATAGATTATATTCGTAGGATAAAGAAAGTACTTGACAAAGAATACGTGAATTGGCTGGAAAAGAATCAGTAAGTGGGCCGTTGCGGCCAAAGATACGTTAAGGTGACTGCAGAAATGTCAGCATTAGCAAATCAATAATGAAGTGATAATAGGAACAGTTCCATGAAAGCAATAACTACCATTTCACAACATTGCAAAAAGGAGCTAAGACTAGGGTACACATCTGGGATGGGAAGAGAACATGGCAAAGCAATTGGTTCCATAAAATTAAACATTGGAATAAGGAAGTTGGACGATATTTAAAGCAATCATGAACTTTTTCAAGATATGTAAGGAGGGAATTTGTGAATATAATTATAACCCAAAGAGGAGTGGATTTGAAATAACTTTAGGGAGAAACTAACCACTCACAAAGCACTGCCAGATTCGTAGGCAGGATTCAATAAACATTTAGGGCTTCATTAGTATGTTGGGGGGACTCTTGTCCACTCAACACCATTGTGGCCTCGGGAAAAACCGACTTCCGGTATTACATGGTGTGGTCGCATTATCCCATTTATCTATGGGAGCTTGTAATGCAGCCAATAACCAGCTGCAGCAGAAGCTCCTACAGAGAAATCGGAGTTTCTGTTAATCCCATGCACCATGTGGCAAGCACTGTGAGGCTGCCACACAATGCAGGGATTAACAGGGGGCAGCAGTGGCCCCTCAGCCTCCAACCTGAGGCCGCAGGGAGATGGGGGCGCTGCTAGGGGCCCCTAAAGTTGCCTTTTCAACGTGCTTTCCATATCAGAAAGACTGACATGGAAAGCCTTTGGGACCAACATCGTAATCCCGATGGCTGAAATGCCATCATTAAGGGATTATGTGCCGGTTATGACTGGCCGATGGGCTCCTTCAGCCCGTCGGGAGCCAGTCGGAATGACCAGTCAATTTCACGTCTAACCACCATCATTGTAAAACGACGGTCAAAAGTGAATCCTATAATGTCGGTTGGAAAGCCTCTGTTCACAGCTCGGAGGATTAATGACTGACATCATAATAGGGCCCTTAATGGTAAATGAAGAAGATGATTTGGCGGAGGTCAAGGTGGAATGTGAGCGGTAAAGACTTACAGTTACCAAGGGACAGTTACCAAGGAAGTGATTACCAAAGAGTACCAGTGAGCGATGGGGTGTTGTCTGGGATTTCAGAAGTATTTCTGTGAGAATGTATAGAGAAAGCCGCTGGATGGTCATGCATAGTTTGTAGCTGTTTTATAGGATATTATAATATATATAGAGGGTAAAAAGTACAAATGTTTTGAGGCTTCTCTAAAGTACTGACATATTTGTACATATACAAATGAATGAGATAGATTTGCCTAATTTCAAGGGTTTAAATACTACTTCTAAACTTAATTAAATTGTTGAATTTCCATGAGACACATAAGCATTAAGTTAGCTCCCAAAAGTATGTATTGTGTAAATATCAAAAGAGAAGGACTCTTGCATTAAAGGTTCATGCATCCAAACCAACATCGTAATCCCGATGGCAGAAACACCATCATTAAGGTACTCTGTGCCGGTTACGACTGGCCGATGGGCTCCTTGAGCCCGTCGGGAGTAAGTCGGAATGACCAGGCAAGTTCACTTCCAACCACCATCATTGTATATCGATGGTCGAAAGTGAAACCTATGATGTTGGCTGGAAAGCCTCTGTTCACAGCTCGGAGGCTTAATGACCGACATCATAATAGGGCCCTTAATGGTAAATGAAGAAGATGAGTTGGTGGAGGTCAAGGTGGAATGTGAGTGGGAAAGACTTACAGTTACCAAGGGACAGTTACCAAGGAAGGGATTACCAAAGAAAATCAGGGAGCGATGGGATGTTGTCTGGAATTTCAGAAGTTTTTATGTGAGAATGTATAGAGAAAGCCGATGGATGGTCATGTATAGTGTGTAGCCCTTTTACAGGATATTATAGTATATATAGAGGGTAAAAAGTACAAATGTGTTGCGGCTTCCCTAAAGTACTGACATACTTGTACATAATGAATGAGATAGCAATGCCTGATTTCAAGGGTTTAAATACTACTTCTAAACGTAATTAAATTGTTGAATTTCCGCGAGACACATAAGCATTAACAGTTAGCTCCCAAAAGTATGTACTGTGTAAATATGAAAAGAGAAGGACTCTTGCATTAAAAGTTCATGCATCCAAAAAGAACAAGATATGTGGGGTGAGATTACTCTTACAAAGCAAGGAGGAAAATTTGTTAGACAAAAGCAGGAGCTATGTTTGATTAAGAAACTATTCACCATTCAATGGCACATGGTAGCATTAATTCATTTTTGTAATAATGTTCACACAATGTTTCTAGAAGATGTGCTTTTTTAGTTATAGGATTTCTTAGTGGGTAAATTGAAACTTTGCACATAATAGGGCTCTGCCGGCATCATAATAAAAATAGACCCAAGATAAATTATACCCACTGCCTCAGTTAGAGCTATATTAAAATTCATTCAGAATAAGGATCTGGGTCATAAGGGCCTTGGAAGATACACATACAAATAATACAGATTTTATATTTTTATACATGTACACAAGTCCTTTATTGAGGAAGAGAAAAGAATGATGGGTGGAATGCTTAAATAAACAAGACCACATTCCACTTCTTCACTGTGTGCTCACTGTGCTGTTCCAAACAAAGAACAGTGATATTTATTTAATCAATATTATTTATATATTGTGAGATGTATATAATACTTCTGTTACCTCTCAGATATTTCAGATGACTAAAAGAACTGTCTGTATAGTGCTATTTGAGGAGACATGAAATAGGGAAACGTGGACTTAATCGGAAGGGCAGAGTCTGCATTGTGATTGTGATTGATTCTTGAACATTTCTGGTAAACATAAGTCTGAATGCTTGAGATTATAGGAATTTCCTGGCTCATAGTTGGTCGGATTCGGATCTCAAGGAGTGGTTCAGGACAATCCACTGTCTAAGGCTTTGCCCTGCGGGGATCCATCTTTCAATTTTGACCTTTTGATTGTTAATGGATCAGATTACTTCGCCCCGTTTGGTGCTTTGTATTTTGTGATGTACCTTGAATTTGATCCTTGCTTCTGCCAGAAGACAGTGCAGAGCCTTCATGGAAGGACTGATCTGGTCATTCTTATGGATATTAAGGCACATTCTGGCAGTCTGATCTGTCCTCTTTTCAAATTATCAAGGAATTTCGTGGGGACACTTATGAAGATGATTTTTCAGTAGTTCAGGCTTGCCATGATTTGGGATTTGTCTGCTATACCCCAGAATTAGTTTGATATTGAGGAAGTATTTTTCTAATTAATCAGAGCTGGAGATTGATACTTTTGACTAATTCATTGGATGGCCGATGAAGAAAAGTTCAGAAGGAAAAGGGATACCATGTTCCTAGCTTTTTTGGTGATTAGTAAAGATTTATGGGTCATAGGGCAAACTGAAACAGAGATAATCTGGCTCAGTTCTTCCCACAACCTAGATCTCATTTTTGCCTTTGTTCATGCTACACATTCTCTTCTACATCCAGCGAAGTAGATTGTCCAAGCATTATGTGCTGTTGGTCTTATCAACTAAGAGATTGTCTCTGCTTAAATTAATTGCCATTTCGTCTTACTACATTTGGAAGTTGACATGCTGCTGGTTGAGTAGCTAGTTCTGGGGATGGATATAAATATTGAACAGTAGGCAAGAGATGGAAATGCCCTGGGTGAGGCTGCTGGGCACCAAGTGCATGGATGATTCAGCTACCCAATCCTGACATTTTGGCTTAGGTTGCAGAGCAAATATCTAAGCATTGACATAGACAGATTAGATACCAATATTCACACCCATTTTTCCAGTCTCTCCACCAGCATTTAGTGGTAAACAGTGTCATAAGCAGCAGAGAACTGTTTCCTTGCCTTTTTTATGGAAACAAGAAGTTGCTCACTTTCATTGCTTATGGATGATTCAGTGCTCCTACAGAATCTATATACAGGCTTGTGGTCAAAGAGAAGCCAATGTAGGTAGCTGTACTGTTGGAGATGTAAAATCACCTCCCTTTCTATAATCTTGCTGGGAATTGGAAGGTCGGAGAATAGGCTGTAGTTTAACAGGGTGTGTTATTCAACATTGTTTTTTTATTGGGGTTATTAGGGCTTGTTTCAGAAGGCAGGGGTATAACTCCTGAGCAGAAGGAGACATTCATCATTTTAGTTGTGTCTCTTGTATAAAAAGTGAGGAATTGTTTGAATCAGGAGGATATGCGAGGTTCATAGTCAATATTGATTCGTTCTTGGTATGATTGAGTGCTAAATTAATTAGTCTGGTGAAGTAAACCTTTTTGACTCTTATGATGACTGCCTCTAAAATATATCCTTTATCAGGTTTTATTGTCTTCAGATTTTGACCTGCACTATTGCTTGTTCTGGTTAGGGGTAATGGGTTTTAATATATATATATATATATATATATATATATATATATATATATATATATATATATATATATATATATATATATATATATATATATATATATATATATATATATATATATATATATATATATATATATATATATAGATATATATATATAGATATATATATATATATATATATATATTCACTGGAAAAAACAAAGGTTACAGGAGTGTTATAGTCAGACAATGTAATTTAAAAAACCTTAGAAATTCAATGAAGAAAACAGAGGTTACAGTACAGGGACATTATATTTAAGTTCAGATTTCACTCGTACAAAACCATGAAGCTGAGTCCCAAGATGGATGCCAACACTTACTGGTTTAAGCTCTGCATTTCCTTGCATGAGCTTATCTTCGCACAAAATAACTGAAAGCATGATCTGCATAACCAAATGTACCTTTCTGCCAATTTTGGTGCAATTCCATCCAGCGGTTTTGGGCTGTAGTCATGTTCAAACCTCCTATGGGAATTAACATAAGAAATACACTTTGTTTTTACCCTCTCCCTCACCTTTATCTCAGACAGATGACCCCAAAACTTTCCATGCACAATAAGGCTAACTACTTTTTGTGAGCGTTTCGTGAAGATTCTTCAAATGATGCCACAGATGTAGGCAAGTCAAAAATCTCTTTTCGTATAGAAAGATGGGGGCATATTATCAAGGACCGGTGTTAAAATTATTGCCGTTTTATCAGCAGGAAATTGCCGATACAACGGCAATAATGGGCTTGATAATACACTTGATAATAAGCTCTTGTTAATTCTCATAGAAGCCCATCTTAACACCAGAACATGGGCTTCTATGGGAATTAACAAGAGTGTATTATCAAGCCCATTATCGCACTTTTATCGGCAGTTTCCTGATGATAAAACTGTGATAATTTGAACACCGGTCCTTGATAATATGCCCCATGTTCCTAACTATACAGTTCGGTCTGTTGTTCCATAGGAAAAGTGTTTTTTGTGTACTAATGACTTTGTCGTTTGACAAATCTCCATCAAACTGTGCAAAAAGTTGCCACTTTCTGACTACTTTGTGCATGGCAAGTTTTGCGGTGATCTGTCAAGCAGGGGCAGAGAAAATAGGGAACTCGACTCCCAAAACACAAAATCCCCATGCATTTTACTTAGACTGTCTTAAAACCGATTACAGCAAAAACTGCTGAACAGAATTACACTAAATTTGGCGGGAAACTAGATCTTGGTCCGCAGATTGTGCTTTTTTTAATTTTGTGTAAATCTATTCAGCAGTTTTTGAGCAACTAAGTGTCCAATAGAATTCAATATTTTGGCATTTGGGCTTACGAGAGACTCAGAGACTCTTGTAGCCAAGCCATTTTAAAAATAGAGCTTTCTAATTGCCTCATGGATCTGTATTTCCCTTGAGCCATCTCTCTCCCATGGGAGTCAGACTCCAGGGAGAGCAAGCACTTAGATTGGCTGCCACCAATATGAGAAAAATATTGCTGGCAGTCATTGCAATACTCGAGGACTTAGTATCCTGTCCTGAAGTTCTAAAAAAAGATATATGGGGACAGGGCAGGGATCCCCTGCCCCCTAGGACCACGGGGGACCCAAAGGGATCGGCTGTGATCTAAAAAGAAAGACATCTCCCAAATATTCCACAATAACGCAAGATTGGAAAAAAAAGAATTGGCGACTGGGCAATATTTAAATACATTAAGCCCCCGGGAGCCTACCCCCAGGGCTGATTTAATGAAGGGTAGGGGGCTACATGGCCCCTGCTAAAGCCTTCAGAGGCCCTGGGAAGCTGACACCTTGGGCAAAAAACGATTGTTATCAGGAAGCGGAAGGGGACATTTTGCCACCTGCCCAGAGCCATAAGGGGCCTGGTGAACCTACTCCCGGGTCGGGGACCTCGTGGCCCCCCTCCCTGAGCCTCAAGAGGCCCCAGGGAGCCCACCCCCAGGCCAGCTTGCAAACAATGTCCTGGGGAGCCCTTCATCAGGATATAGCGATTTTACTGCCAGCAGAAGCCAGAGTAGGGACACCTGTCTTCGCTCTTTTGTTCCAGGAGCATTTTAAAACCTCCCAACAGTTGAGAGCAAACACCACGTCTGCTCCTAGAGGGCAGGAGCTTCAAAAATGCTTCAGACGGCTAGGAACAGACTTTTCATCTGTTTCCCTGCCCATACTGAAGAGGGTAAGGGAAACATATGAAAATATTTCTTCTGCCGGCAAGTAGCAGCCTCATTACCTGCTATCTGTTGGCAGGAAAAATGCTGTAAGCGGAGAGCTGGCTAGGGCTGCGTAGGCCTTGGGACTCTCCCCGCAACCCCCAACAACAGAATGGTGGGTGCCCTTTTGATCTTCAGGGCCTAACAAGGCTCTGGGATGGGGACCACATGGCCCCCTTCTCCTTCATTTAAATAAGTTGCCCTGGGGAATGGGTTGGCAGGGCCGATAATGGCTGGGGGAAGGGGGCAACATGGACCCTCCCCTTAAAAAAATACACAGCCCTTGGGTAGGGTTCCCAGGGTCTCATAAGGCTCTGGGAGCGCCGAGATGCCCCCGGGTGAGTTGCGCGCTATAAAAGTGGAATTAACATAACAAACATAACATAACATGGAGTGGGGCTGAGTAGCCCCTTCCCCTTTAATTAAAAAGACAAATGGCCCTATGGGATGGGGTCCTAAGAGCCAGACCCTATGGCCAATCCCCCACTGTGCTAGCCCACAGGCATGGGGATGGCTGTATGGGGGGGTTGACTGCAGGGCCCGGCCATGGGTCGTGTGCATCAGGGGTTGCATTTACTTATGGAAATTAAGTATTACTTTACTTTTTATAAAACTGCTATTCATTGAAAAGAACAAAGGGTAACATAATGTTATAGTTAGGTGTGATAGAAAGATCTGCTTTCATTTTCAAAAAGAAATTCACTGAAAAAATAAAGGTTAAAGTAACGTTATTATAGAGTGCAGCTTTGTACACATTGTTCTCATCTCACTCCTCAACTATAACTCACAATTCTACCATGCACTGTGTTCTGAAAAATCATCTCAATTGAGATGTCATAAGTGTTTCTATGAAAGCTGTGATTTAAGATGGTATAAGTAATGTTATATGCAATGGTATAAACAGTGCATTGAGAAGGCATGAGTTATAGTTAATTCAGGATGACGAGTGAGGTGAGAACACTGTGTACGAAGCTGCACAACATATAGTAAGTAATTTCAAGGTGATGTGTTAAGGTAAAATATAAGTTATAAGTAACACTGTGTACGTAGGTGGGAGACAAAGTAAAGTGAAGGTGGTGTTTAAATTGTAAGTTAAAGTTAAAACTATAACTTTAGAATTTCTAATGTTTGTGTAGGTTAAGTATGGTTTGTTGGTTTAGTTTGAGTATGGTTTGTAGGGAAATAATATAACTTATCTGTAACCTTTGTTTTTTTATGGAATATATATTTATATAGAGAGAGATAGCTAGCTAGATAGATAGATAGATAGATAGATAGATAGATAGATAGATAGATAGATAGATAGATAGATAGATAGATAGATAGATAGATAGATAGATAGATAGATAGATAGATAGATATTCCGCACGGAACCATGCACTCCTTCAGCAGCGTCAAAACAGGCCACTCCAATCGCGCTTTGAAGTTTCTTTATTTGAGGCAAACAGGCAAGTAGACTTTACACGTTTTGACTCATGCAAGTCTTAATCATATGCCACTGTTGTTGGTGGGCTTGTTAGCGTTTAAATAACGTGACTTCTGAACATTGAAAAAAGGACTAGTGTCCACTCTCTCACATTTTTAAAGAGGCAGAGGCATTCCGTTTTTTGAATTTCTCATAGTTCGTTTTTAAAAAGTAGCAAAAGTAAGTACAAGTCTTTCATTTCCATTCAGGTTCAGTCCTTTGAACAAATAGTATTCATCCATACATGTTTCCCTTCGCTGCAAAATCTATTTGTTGTTTTTTTTGTAGCCAGAGGACCACAATTCCCATAAGACTCTATAACTGCCGTTTTTCTTCTTAATTGCTATTCAATGTTTGCAAAACTACCCTTGTCTCTTTAAAAATGTGAGAGAGTGGACACTAGTCCTTTTTGAATGTTTAGAAGTCACGTCCCAGTAACTGCGATCACTAGTCCTATATGAGGGTGAGCCCTTGCATAAAGAGGTGTTACTACGAATGTCAACTAAATATTTATTTGCATATTTGCACTTATGACTTTAATGAAAATACTCATATGTTTATCTCCAAAAACCTCAAATCACTTGCAATGAAAGCACCTAACGGACATGTGAATGAAATGAGGTGCATATTATGAACTTTCAAAGGAGATAAACTTGAGATTTCAATGGTCATTTAGTACATGCCAATGTGGCTTTTTATACTTTTCATGACAAACCTAGGCAATCATTATTAGATGTTAGCTAGTTGCTGAGCATCTACACCAATGTGTTTCTTTCGAGTTAATTGAATGTATTGAAAGCAATATTTTTCCTCAGTTTCTAATATCTACGCTAGGAAAAATAATCAAACTGCTAGTGAAGTGGTGCCCACTGTTTTATGAACGGCCTCTGCGACAATCCCATTAATAGGGAACATTCCTTTTAATTTACTGGTTGATACTACTGATATGCACCACCAATGGTGTGCTTTTCCCCATAAGGTTCATTGTGTAGATGATTTATTACTGACATAGTAGGCTTTTCTTGGGAAACTTTCAGCTCTGTCAGTAAAATCAAGTTTATTTGAAATATAATTCCTAATTGAAAGGTGTCCATAGAAGACAAGGTAATGATCACTGATTTATTCAGGAAGCTATGTGAGGGTGCTTTAGCTCGCCCTGATTTTCAGCAGTTTTGCTGGGTGTTCCAGCTTAAAAATTGGAGAATGCTTTTATCCTCTCGGAACGAGTCATGTTTGAGGACTATGTATAAGACCATGTTAGGTGAGGGTAGATCTGAAGGATTCCTACATAAATTCGGGGCTCCCAAACACTTTAAGAAAGTAAGGTTGAAGTGTTTGCGGTCAGTAGCCAGTCTCCGAGCTAGTGTTATCAGCAATCCCATGTTACAATACATTTTCACCAATTTGGGATTCTCCAGGGACCCCAGAATGGTTAAAGGACTTTTCCGAAGTAATCTTGCGCAAAGTAGGAATTCTGAACTGGGGACAGTTGATTGTGGAAAACAAGTTAATGCCATGGGAAGAATGGGCTAAATTGATAAGGATGGGCATATCCAAACTTAAATATTTTCAGTTTACTAATCCGTTCAGAACAAAGGACTGGACAAATTATGAGTTTACTGAAATCCTCAATATGGAATTGCATCCGAATAAGGCGTTGAAGAAAGAAGTAACTAAATGGCACTTCCATTTACCAAAGGCTGCTAAAAAGAACTTCAAACCGGCATATAGTGTGTCCGAGGACTGTATGCAGCAGAAGGAATTACAAGATCTCTGGCAAGTATCCTTTGATTTACTCTACCCCACAGTAAATTCTGCCTCCCTCAAGAAAATCACTTGTTTACCTTGCACAGGATCTATTGGTCTCCTAGGAAGTTGATGAAGATTAGTAATACCAGGAACTCCAGCTGCAGAAGATGTGGAAGTGTGGATCCTGATGATCTTCATATGTTCACCTCCTGCCCTGCCCCACTTTTGGCTTCTGGTGGGTAAAACATTGACAAGTACTTTTGGTTGGGAGATTAAGGTAAGCACAAAGTTGATCATATTTGAAGTGTTGGTCGAAGCCGTGGAGAGGAGTCAAGTCGTGGCAAACTTTAAGACATTATATTTTTGCCTGCTTCTATTGGCAAAGAGAGAGATTTGTAGGGAATGGTCCCTATCAGTGCCCACTGAATGGTCTGACTGGTGACGATTAGTGTTTTTTATGTATGAAATGGAAGAGGGAGCAGTGGAGAGAGGATCCGTTCACAATCAGGGTATTTGGGATCCCATAGGTGGAGTGTTGGGATTATACCGCTTTGGCAAAAGTTACCTTAGGGTCTGATTAAATCTGGTGAGCACTGCAGGTGGCTACCTGTTTAAGGCTCATTCGAAGTTGAATGAGGACTCAGAAAAAAATGATCATTGATTTAATGAGTCAGTTCTCCATTGTCTTTGCCAACAGATCTAATTCACAGATATAGATCGAATGGCTCCATAATCTGAGTGTTTTCAGCTACAAAATTGGAATTTCTAAAACCAAGCTTAAAGAATTTACTTAAATATATAAAAAAAGAATTAACCCTCATAAAAACTGTAATGCAAATTATAATGCGCTCATAAAAATAATAGGAGGCTTTTTATGTAGTTTGCAGAGTGTGCAAATGGAAACAAGCAGCATTTTTCTGACAAGTCTGAATATTTCATTTGAACAGCTTGTACTCGAAATCCTTATCAGTTCTGAAGTATTATTATGTCAACTATCTTACCATATCAACCTAGCTGTTTTGGTCGAATAACACCGGAGACCACCACTAGCTTCATTAAACCAAGATTCAAACTAATGCTGTGGGGACAGAAGGCCTTTAGAGCCGCTTGGTAAAAAATCCTATGGAATGATGGGCGTCTGCAGGGAATAACTGCATCACATGTGATATATTGTAAGGTTAGACTATTACATCAACCCCTAGCCATTTACCACTACATAGTAAAGTAAGTATTTAATTGCCATTTGTAATTCCATTTCCAATTTCCTGCTCAGATAAGTATAATTGAAATCAAGAAAAGTGATTATAACTGCCTTATAATGTAGCAGTAGGCCAATGTAGTGCAAATTATATTCTTGTAGGGCGATGCTGATTGAATCAATGTAGTGATATACAAACGTGACAGGCACTTTTACACATGATTTATTAGCATAAATACTACAGAATATCCAATTCGGAAAGGAGCAATGGTGGTTTCCATCCTCCGTCCTTGAAAAAGGGCAAGACATGGATCCTAATGACTGTCTGCTTTTTTAGCTGCTGTTAATCGTTTTGAAAACATTTTACTAATTGACTTGATTGCACGGTTCTTTAAAAAGAGTCACCCTGATGAACAAGACTTGGTTTTCAAAGGGTTTTGGTCTAGCACATCTCAATGGCACTGGCCATGATGGCCAGCAGGGTAATGTGCATCAATGTCTTCTCACTTTTTGCACATAAGTTGATTTTTCGAAGGCTTTGATTGTGTTTTAGCTACATTCATTTTGACATTTATCACAGACCTTGACACTGCCCTAGTGCAAATCCATATGATTTTTACTTTGTGTGACTAACTCATCAGAGCACTCTATCATGTGGATAATGGCCTGTTTATTTAACAAACTGGGATGGGATTCCAGCATGCTCTTGAATTACTGGTCGTCTTCTCTTGTCAAAGATCATTTTGGGGCACCTCAAAAGCTATCGTTTGACAAGCGTACATTTAAGAGCTTTAGGCACTTGAAACGACTTGAAATATGTTACAATCAAGGATTGAAACTCGTATATTATAAAAGATGTAGGCTTATTAGGTTCAGATCAGTTTACGGGTAAATCAGGTAAGGCCCCAACAGGAGTATCCCCCTTGACACTCAGCCCATACTCTCCTTACTGACCCTTATCCAAGCACAAACACTCTCAGCATTCTAATGACCTCACATGCTGGCTGAGCAGCAAAGCAGAGGACATCAATGGGGAGAATGCATTGTACCAGACAGTAGATTACAATACATTTCCCCCCATAATAGAGATAATAGAAAATCCTATGGACGCAAGCTGAAAGCACACCAGCAACAAGGCTACCCACGTCCCTAGGGTTAAATTCAAGGATTGATACTCATAGGTTATAAAATATTTAGGTGTATTAGGTTTAGATCAGTTTACGGGTAAATCAGGTAAAGCCCAACCAGGATGCATCCTCCTTGCTCCTCAGCAACACACTCCTACTGACCATTATCCAAGCACAAACACGTTCAGCATTCTAATGACATTACATGCTGGCTGAGCAGCAAGGCAGAGAACATGAATGGGGAGACTGAATTACACCAGACAGTAGATTACAAAAAATTGTTTTAATCTTTCGCTACTTGGACAATAATATTGTTTGGAAAGTTTTTCTTGAATCCAAGAGGAAGACTATGTGGCTCATTTATGAGCAAGTGATTCAGTGCAGCGCTGCAAGTCACCTTGCTGTGCTGCACTGCATTACCGTGAAAGGGCAGGAATACACTGTATTTAAGTCAATATGGTGCATTACTGTCCTTTACCTTGCACCATTTTAGCAGCCTAACTCTAATGCAGGCACCCCTGGTGCAAGGGTGCCTGTGTTGAATCCAGGATTGTTTTTGTGCAAGAAGTGGCACCTTCCTGCATAAAACCAATCCATGTGTGCTGCAGATGCAACACTCATAAAAATACGAAGAAATGAGGAGAAATATAGATATTTCTCCTCGTTATACCTTCCCTGAGAAGGTGTAAGATTTTGGCGCATTTACAAGTTCTTGTAAATTTGGGGCTATGTCAAAATCCATGGGTGTTGTGTGGGAACACCCATGCATTGCTCATGGAACGCCTACCCAGAGCATAGTAATGCAACACAGCGATTTGCACTGCATTGCCTTACTCCGGATTTTTAAAGCCACTCAGAGCCATGCAAAGTGGCTTTGCGTGGCTTGGAAAATCTGACATAGAGGGTTGTGTCCCGTATGTACCACGCTGTGGTGCAAAAGTGACACAAGCCCCTTATAAATGAGCCCCTATCATATAGTGATTGACCCCTTCCAAACTTCCATTTGCTTTATCGGGTATATGTCTTGACCCCCACTACAAAAATCTGATCTGTCAAAAGCCACTCCACAGTTAATTCATGATTTTCCCATATGGCTTCCGGCTGGTTATTGCTCCATAGATTCCATCAAAGACAAAACTTAGCTCAAGTTTCTGAGCTTCAGAATGCACTGACACAGAAGCTCATCAGAGTGGAGGTTGGATTGCTCGGAAGTACATCTTTAAAATGGCACTATTCTATTGCACCTCAACTACCATATTCGATTTTTTTCAATGCTATTCACAGGTATGAGGTCTTGGCAGTGACTATAATTCACATTCTATTCTATTCTGTTCAGTCTAGTTGAGAATGTTTGGCATGATTGACAAAATGGATGCCATGACAAGAAATCATTTTTTAAGAGACGCGTGAAACTTACTACTTAACAATCCACACTTCTTTTGATCTGTCCAGTGTACAGGTTAATCGTTCTATTTTTCATATTTCATATGTTACTATGCATGCATTTTTCATTTATTCATCTTTATGAGGGCCTTTTTGATCGTTGAAAATAAGGTCACTCCTGTTTGTTTCTTTTGGTCTTTGTATTTGAACTGGACAGGCTTTTAATGCTGCAAAGTGTTCAAGGCCTAAAGGCTCTTGTTCTTTTGTTTTGTAAATATTTTATCTTACGTCACTTAGGTAAGTTGTCCTCAAATGCTGAAACCGTGGCTGGGAAATTCCATAGTTGTTTGAACCATATCATGGGGAGGATGCATCAGAGTTATCCCAAATTGAATACAACCAAAATGGAGGTCTTGGAGTTTTGGATAGGGCCTCCACTTTGAGATCAATCCTGGTGGCCGGCAGAAGCAGATCACTGCCAAAATCCCTCAGTAAAAGTCAGGAACCTAAGGTTTCTGTTTGACGTCCAACTAAATTTTACCGGACAGATTAACCAGTTGACATCATCCTGCTTTGTCCTGTTGAAAATCTTGCGTAAAGTTCTACCATTCATTCCCCAAGACCTCAGGAAAGTGGTTATAGTCGCCATAATCCTCTCCGGTATCGATTATTATAATGCACTCTTTCTGGGTGTTGACAAATGCCATCTGTTAAAACTTCAATCATGCAAAATGCAGCAGCTCGAGTGCTGCTCAATGTTCCTAAATACCAAATATTTCAAATAGCATTAGAGAGCTTCATTGTCTACCGATTAAGCAGCGCATTGAGTTTAAGGCTTTATGCCTGATGCATAAAGCACTGTACGGGGAAGGGTCTGGGGACCTATGGAAACTTTTTCAGTGGTATTTACCAAATCGGAAGCTTAGATTGGGCAACAAAGGATTAGATCAGGACCCCAGGACCTCAGGATCTATAAGGCCAGATGGGGAGGCAGAAGTCTCTCATACTAAGCATCAAAGCTCTGGAATGAACTACCAGCCATCATAAGGTATCAGAATTCAAAACCTCGTTTTAAAAAAATGCTCAGGACCTGGCTCTTTCTTGAAAGGGAATGAAGCCGTCTGTGCCAGACCGCTAACTTGCTCCCCTGCTTCACAAGTTTCTTACTTACTTACTTCCTTTATTGATGGAATCATAACCGATTGATCAATTTATATTTGCTATTTTGAACAGGTTCAGTTATGCACTATGCAGTGCTTTTGTAATTTTTGCCAAAAAGTCTGAAAAGTAATATGATTCTTTCTAAACTATATTGAATGTGTTAATCGATTTCTGGAACTATGCGCTTTTTAAATGAATTCTATAAAGCAAAATAGAAAGGAAATGCAGTTGCTACTCAATTAGGTCATTCTAGAAGTTCAAGCAACAAACAAAGGTAAAAATGTCAATTTTCTGTGAATTGCTGAGGATGGCAGAAATGTTTTTAAATGTTTTCAGCTTTATGAAAGTGCAATAGATGAACCTTTTAACTCGAGAACAAACAAATTAGGTTGGCAACCCTGATGGCAAAGAGGTTTCTGACTTTGAATTATTACGGAAGTGGATGAGGAGAGGAGGTAGGGAGCTACAGCTTTGTAAATGACTACAATCTCAGATGTTGGCTAGTGAGGCAAAGACAGTGGCCTGCACTCAGGTACTGATTGGGCTAAAGAGTCAGCAGCCACTGAAAGACTTCTGCTACTGTGAATTAGATGACAAGATAGTTGATGGTCCTCAGCATCCATATAGGAAGTAGCTGTTCCTAATTCCCCTAAGGTAAAGGTAAAGGAGAGCCGGATTAGAGGTAGTTAAAGACATTATGCACTTGAACAAGTTCTTGCAATTGTATATTTAACTGTTTCTTACTTTGAAATGTAACATGAGTCTTGGAAATGAAAAGTGAGACTAATTTTCAGTCGTTATAGGAGTTTTCCTATGGGTCTGGCATTAACCATGGGTCATATTCCATTCAATGCAAGCATGCATGAAACATTCTAAATGCAGGACACAGTCCCCAATACCATCTTCACCGACTAAAGGTAGATCTTTACTGCACTTTTACAATTGTTCATATTTACCCAACAACAGCTAGGGAAAGAGGCCTGGGTCAGTGGCAGAGTGCACTCTTCATTACCCTTTTGCAGTATTGAAAAACCATTAATGATTTTGCATGGTTCAAAGAGCTGCTGAGGCATGAAGAGATCCAGAGTCTACTGGGTCGATACCTTCCATTCTACAAGGAAGCTGTTTTTCAGCTCCTTTTTGTGCAGACTGCTGTACAATATATAAAAAAGGGACTTTGAGTGCTGGAATGGCTTGAGAATGGTAGCACATATAAATCCTATTGCGAAAAAACACAATTATTTGCGTTCAGAGTAAGATATTTTGTTGTACTCGTTACCCTTTGTTCAAGTATCCTCCCCGTGGCAATGAGCCCACAGGAATTTCTGCTAGCCTCATGTGGACCCACTAGTGGAAGTTGGCATTTCTATGTTAGGACAATAGGCAGTGGTTAATTTGTGGAAGGAAGAGTGCCGGTGCCCAAAGCTCTGCTCAAAAGCCTGCAGCCAGCGCTATCAGATGTTGCCATGCTCAATACCAAGGCTGATAGTCTTAAATCCATCTCAGGCCTGTTTAATCCATTAGTAGACTCTCCCTGTCCCTTTATCACAGGTTCCTGCTTTCTCACTTTGTGATGTGTTTCCCGTCTTCCACTTTGTGTGTTTTCCCTCCCTTACTCCCTGGAAATGAGGGATGAGGAAAAACTAAGTATCGGTCTCAAAAAATGAGTGCCAAAGGGCCCAACCAGGAACCACGGCTCAAATTAAACACTGGCCATAGATATTTATCAATGGACAAGTCTTTCAATAGGCCATGTAACCACTGGAATCTGCCCTCCTTGTAGACATGTGACACCTTTAAACCGCGACAGCAATTCCGCCGCGGTCGGGGGCGTTCCATTGAATTGGCGGTGCCGCATCGGCCAACGGACGTGGGCGGCACTACAGAGGTTGTGCTCGCAAGGAAAGGGTTAATGTAAAGGGAGCTCCATTTGTAAATATTATTACTACAACCCTTGCATAGTTCGATAATGAGGTGCCTAATGCCTCTCCATGTATGGTGTTACTTAACACCAGCCTAAGATAGGATGAGAGCGTCCAACACAAAAAATTTAACTTTTCGGTTTGTGTTCTGGGAGAAAAGTAAAGTCAGACTTACAAAGGTATAAATAAAATTTCCCAGTTTGCAGCGGAAAGGGCTCATCCTTAATGTGGCAGTGTAGAGAACAACGCTATAAAAGAATTGAATTACAAAGTATACATCAATAGATAAACACATGCACAAGAGTCTGATTTAGGATTGGTATATTTCAGGTAGGCAAGGTGCTATATTTTACCAGTTCTTAGGTTTGACCTCCTAAAACTGCAACTGATTGTAGAAAAAATGCTTGAACTTGCAATCAGGTGTTTTTGCAGAGATTGGGAACTAAGGGTCTACTCCTAATAAGGGCACAAGTGTATAGGAAGAGCTTCCATGAACTCTCTTGAATGGGAAACAACCTTTACAACGCATTTATCACATCGCACTACATTTACAGCGCAGTAATCACATCGCAACAGTCTTAACAACGCATGTCAATACAACACAGCCATTACATCGCATGTCATTACAACGCATGGCATTACAATGCATAGTACCCCTACACTATCCAACACTTACCCTACTGTTGCACCCCCTGGAGTTAGATTAGTACTTTTTACCCCTACACTACCCAACACTTACCCTACTGTTGCACCCCCTGGAGTTAGAATAGTAATTTTTACCCCTACACTATCCAACACTTACCCTTCTGTTGCACCACCTGGAGTTAGAATAGTAATTTTTACCCCTACACTATCCAACACATACCTTAAATGCAATGTAATGGTATGTGTTGCAATGGTATGCGTTTTAAAGGTATAATGCGATGTAATGGAATGATTGGTAAATATAGTTTTAAAAAATGTGTTGTGATGGCATGCAATGTAAATGTATGCGTTGTAAGAAGTGTTGGGGTGTAAAACTGCATTGTAAAGCCATTTGTTGCAAATGTGTGCGTTGTAACGTCATACATTCCTCTTTAATACATACGACTACTATCTTTTCTGCTATTCTTGTTTGCTTGAATTTCGTTCCTAGGACGTGTTCTATGGAAATAGAGCTAATGAATATGCTTTGTAGGAACATCTGTGTCGAAGACGCAGTGACAAAATGTCACACTGTACTTTCAATGTATTTGAGTTATTACATTTGTATATTAATATTTAATGCATTACTTGCCTAATGAAAACATTTTCCTTTTTCATCGAAATTGTAGTTGATTGAGTTCAGTGAACCCTATTGGTTTTCAAGCAAACTGACTGTTCATCAATATCCTGTTGGTGTATTTACAAAGGTAGAGCATATGTTGAATTACAAAGCCAGATTATTTTAATTTTCATTTACACGAAAACTCAGGCCTTTTATTGACGTTCCACAAATGTTGTATTTTGTGGTAGAGAGGTTAGAGGGTAGTCAAAGACCGATTCTAAAGCATAAGCTGCAGAATGAAGGGCATACGTGCAAAATGATTCTACTTCCTTAAGCAACCAATGGCCTGGAAGGAACCATTCACTCTCCCATGTCCTAAGGGGAACTGCAAAATATTTCCTTTAGACAATGGTGTACTATATCAGTAGCCATTTTCTAAAATGCTCACTATAATTGTTGTGGTTATGAACAGTTGTAGACCGTTTTAGGGCCTGATTACGATCTTTGCGGATATGACATTCCGTCACAAACATGATGGATATCTCATCATCCGTATTACAAGTTACATAGGATATAATGGAATTGCTATTTGGTGGACTGGATATCCGTCACGTTTGCGATGGAGTAACCCTGTCTGCCAACATCTTAATCAGGCCCTAGGTTTGGAGCTCGCAATTTGACATTTTAGATGTTGTTTTACAAAAGCAGGAGTTACTTTGCTTTAACTCTACGGTTTCGTTTCTGAGACAATTACAGCAGTACTGTTGGCACACTGTGATTCAAAATGGCTTTAAGGTAAGTGCAAGGAACAATGTAATGAGCCATATATGACTGGATTCAAGACAGTACAATGTAACAGTATTATGTATATGAAAGACTGATGTACTAAGTGATGTTTTTACACTAGCCATACATCCTAGCCAACATAGGCAGCATTAAATATCCAAATTAGCCTTTCTTGCAGTTCAGCATCCTTCTCAAAGGACAGGAATTTTAATGGTCTCCCAATTGTCACACTTTGAGCACCAGCTGCAGGAACTCTGTGCTTCTTTGAACAGGCTGGACCATACCTAGAGTGGGACTTTGCTAGCTCTATTCGAAATCCTGAAGGTCGCTAGTCAGTCAAGGCCACAGTCAAGGCCATAGAGAACTAAAAATATCAAACAGTAAGAGTGGGAATAACGAGACACGCACCAACACTTTTGCCACCACCGTTGCTGTGGGGGACTAATGCCCCCAGGACTCCTTGATAACCTAGGAGCTGGGCATTTTTACTGGTGGCCAGTGTATTTTTAAGTGTGACATGTTTGTTGGCAGTGGAGGCCCCATGGGAGACTACATACCCAAGAATTCATTGCGCTTGGAGGCGCTTTTGCTGGTGTTACGGGGGGAGGAGCCCTCTTAGGGCTATGTAGTGCCAGAGGTTTTCTGCTGCACAAGACCTTGCTTGCTGGTGACTATCACCCCGGAGGAGACTACATAACCCAGAATCCATCGTGCTTGGGGGCTCTTGTGCAGCCGTGACAGGAGGAGGAGCCCCCGTAGTGCTATTTAGTTCCACCGGTTTACTGCTGTATGGGACCTTGTTTGTTGGCAGCAGTGGCCCTGGGGAGACTACGTACACCAGAATCAATTGCGCTTGGAGGTACTTGTGCAGCTGTGACAGTGGGAGGAGCCCCCTTAGCATTAATAAGCATCACCGGTTTCCCGCTGCATGGGACGTGCGCGGGATGCACCCAGACGAAGCCTGGGTCAAGGACGGGCTCATCTGCACCCACCAGCTTTACAAATGCCTAATTTGTGCCCTTTGATTGATTCCTTTATTTGGTTTAGACAAAAGGAAAACCATGAATAGTTCTACTCTGGAATTCATGGTTTTTGCTTTTTGATGATTTTCTGGGTTCTCTGCACTACTGCCTTTGCCCTCATTTACCCCGCTTTGTTGCAACTTTCCTTCGGGCTCGCAGAGGGGCAGGACTTCACCTCTTGTAAGTAGGACCTTCCAAATTACTTTGATGCTCACACTTCTCCTGCTTTACGCTATTCTTGCTTTGGCTTTTTATATTAATTGCTTTTTACGACTACTTCTTATGTGGGAATGTAAAAACATGCCTTCACTTTGGCCAAACCTAAATCCCTGAAAAAGTCATGCACTTCAATATTCAATTATATAACCGGGGCTATGGGAGCATTTGACAAAGAAATCATGAGCATCGAAGCAAGACTGACAATATGTAATCAAGACTCAACAGATATTTTAACTCTGGACCGTCTTCAAGTTATTGATCTTAATAAATCACCCAGGCCTGTTGTAGAAAATGGCGTAAATGGGATTGCTCAAGACATCTCAGTTTGTATCTATCCATCTCATCCTTTAGCTCAACCACCTTTAAAAGCATATGAAGACACCTTGTGTGAGCGCCAAAGGTTTAGATACTAACTCATTGAGAGGGCCACCAGCTAGCACTAAGACCAAGGCCTCAATTAGACCAACTAAAACTAAGCTTAGAGCCACAACCCCTGGGCATTCTCAGAAGATTTTAAGAGCCTGATTTCTATGATTCAGGCACTAGAATCTTTAGTGAAGTCCTCATTAGACTCTTTTACTACTTGATTAAGCATGTGGAGAGTCTTACTTCTAGTTGTTTAGAACTCTTGAAGCCTAAAACAACTCTTGCTATCACCCCCTTTTGCCTAATACTAGAGCAGTACTCTCTCTAACCTTACCCACTCCACTTTCTCATACCACGGGCACTCAACCAATACCACAGACCCTTGCCGCAAATATCTTGCCTATGAATTGCAACTCAGGTGGCATGTTTGCGGCATGTACACTCAGTCTACATATTACAATACAATTCTACCATTGCTTCCCAACATTCATTTTCATAGGGAGGTATCCACAGGAAAGGCGTCAGGAGATCTGATGTTTTTGGATTTGCCCCCCCAAAGTGTAACCTAACTTGGCAGTCTTTTGTAGTGTACCCATCCTACCTGCAGTAGAAACTGAATCTTAGGAATCATTGAGAAATAAGTCCATAAATTGGGTGGGTAATAAAACAGGTTTATTGAGGGCCCTTTCTGATTACAATAAAAAAGTTAGAAGGGTAAAATGGGTTGGTAGGGTCACCAAAGCATTATCTAGTGATTGTGTAGTTCTATATTTTAAATCACTCAGTTTAGTTTAGTCTATTTTGCTTAGAACTAGCTCCCCCACCATGTCTTCTCACCAAATATTAGTCCTACTGCTTTACTCTTTTTTCCAACCATCGACGATTGCCAGCGGCTTAAGACTGCCTGTTAAGCCACCACCCGTTCATGCCCCCGAATATCATTCTGCCATTCTAACTTATAATCATTTTGCTAGATTAGTAACTTAAGATGGGGTCGATTGACTTGGTGCTGAACTTCCTCTGGCTTCTGCACCTGGTAATGATGAAGTCATAGTGAATGGCGGGTCTTCACCAAATCCTTTAACAAATGTAGTTGATTGGCATTACATGTTAGGTCCTTCTCTTTCTCTACCCTTAAACAACTAGGTTGACTGTTCCACTTCAGTTTTAGGTCCTGAGGAAATCCTCTAACAAATGAATTATATAGTCTTTTTTTGGAAAGTGGAAGGTCTACACGCAAAGTTTAGTACTCCAGAATGGTTGGATTTAGTAAGGAATTTCTAGATTGTATGTCTCCAAGAGACTTGGTCTGACAAGCCCATTAACGGCTACAGAACCTTCCATGTGCCTGGTGTGTCTACTGAAACCGGTACCGCCAAGGGTGGTTTATGCATGTATATCTCCAACTACTTGCCTTTCCCTCATATATCTATTGTGATGACCACATTGTACTTTTAAATTATTGCTATTTAAATGTCATCTCTTTTTTATCTTATGTTGGCTAATTTGTATAACAATGCATTGTTGGGTGAAATACCATCCGTCCTTAGGCAGCTTGACCAAGAGCTTGAGTCCATCTTTAAGGGTGACATGAAGTTAGTTACATACTCTTGGATGCCAACTTCAACATTTATTTGTGTTCATTGTTATTAAAAAAGATCTGCGGTTTGACACACATCTATGATTGTGACCAATCTAATTTCACCCACAATGGTGACAAATTAAATGAATTGCTGTTTAAATATGATCTTGCCTTTTGAAACAATCGGTGTCCCTTCATTCCATTTAAGGGCACTTGTAATGGAAAAGGAGATAAGATTGTTCTTGATTATATAATACCATCTCATAGGCACTCCATACTGGTATCTAACTTTAACACACTCAGAATTTCTTTGAGCGATCACTAGCCACAGAGTGTAATCCTTAAACTTAACCGCTCGATTAATCAAGAAAAGTCTGGCATACCATGTTTTGTTGGTAACGTGGGCTTGCTACAAAATGGTTTTACATTACGCTAGTCAAAGATTTATTCTGTTTTCCTTGGAAAGACTGGTAACCAAACACAGAGAGGCTTTTGAGACATACCTGGATGCTACAGCCAGTCCCAATGACATTCTTATGGCCTACCTTACCAATGACAAAGGGGATCAAGGAAGGTTTAATTGCTACTAGAAGACAACCTATCTGTGATAGACATGGGTGATTTGATTCCAAGGCTCACAAACGAATCAAGGAAGCCCTTCATAAAACCCCAAGGTGCACCCTCAAAGTGCAGCCATGTGGACGCGAATATAGATTAGCCGTGAAGGGGAGGAAAAAAGATCTAAAGGATGCGGCATGGGAGTTCCCCCTGGAAGCCAGTCCTAATGATAGCAAAGCCTTTTAGAATGTGTTATCCAGCCCCTATTTGACAGAAAATATTGGTCCTAGATTGTAGGTGCCCATCACCGAAACTGAGTGGGTGACTCATTTTACTAAAATCCATTCAAACCCCAACAAAGTGTTAACAGGGACAGTATCCCTTTATTCAGAAGCTGCTATAGTGGATTCTCTTTGTAGTAGTGCCAGGCTTACAATCATTCTAAAGGATGTTTATATGGATAGTAAGGGCAGGAAAGCACCAGTTCTCAACAACCTTCCTGTTGCCCTTTTTAAGGCAAATGTTCCTTTGTGGGGCCCTCTATTTACGCTGGTGCTGGGTGAGTGCTGTGGCTCAGGCTTTTTGAACACATGGTCAGAGTCACTTATTGTTCCTATCTCCAAGAAGGGTGATCATTCGAAACCAGCATGTTATCGCCTTATCGCATTACTAGATTCACTGGTATAAATTGTGTGTCGAATAATCCTGTATAGATTAGTATAGTAATGACATTCTTTCTGACCTACAATATGACTATCACAGTCATCTAGGGACGTTAGAACAGGGATTAAACCTCAACCTTTTGGTTGGGAAGTACACCCTGATTAAGCAGGGTCACATGCTTTTAGCTTTCATCAACCTATCCAGTGCATTCAACTGTATCCTGCATAATAATTTGTGGACTATAATGACAGAACTCGGTGCTCGGTGTGGACCCACCTTTAATACAGTTCCTATGGGAGTTGTATTTGGAGAGTTGAGCCAGAGTACGGTATGGCCTTAAGGGAGAATGCACCCATCCATTCAATATAGAGAGTGGGGGAAGTCAGGGGTGCGTCCTGTCTTCCTTTCTGTTCACCTTGTATATAAATAGCTTGGGAACAGTTTTAGTGGAAAATTTAAGTGATCTTCCATAAATTGGCCATCATCCGATTCTGGCTCTTCTCTATGTAGACAATGCCATACTTATGACCTGTACTCTCCTAGGGCTGCACCCGCTACTCACCTGCTTTGTCGACTGCATACAGGATTTCGGTCTTTTAGTTCATTTAAGTAAAACTTACATAATGAAATGTGGGAAGAGATCCCCGAAGTGTTGTGACCTTATGATCAGTGGTACAAAGATTAATTTTACTTCATCTTTTTATTACTTGGGTATTCGATTTGATAAGCTTGCATCTTGGAAATAGGATATTAATACTAGGAAATTATATTTTATGAAAGCTATTAGAGCGCTGTCAAATTTTGCGACAAAACTTAGCACCAAGCCCCCTAATGAGATGTTAACCATCTACAAAGCCAAGTGCCTATCAACAGCTTTGTGTGTGGTGGGAGTCTGGGGTTACAGCAATAGTCAGTCTCCCCATCTGGTGGAAAATGCCTTTTTAGGAACCTCCTCTCAGTACCCGAGAGCTGCTCCTCATTCATCTGCCACTCCAAACTTGGTGCTCCCTTCTTAATAGATACAGCAAGAATTCAGCCACTTCTTCTCTGGCGTAAGATCTGGTCCTCTGATGCTACCATCTAAATCATGCGGTAATAAGGGATTGTCTTAAATCATCCTTTTTTATAAAAATTTCCTGGCTGAATAACATCAAAACATTGTGGCGGGACTCGAGTCATCCTAAATATTGTGACCTCCCTGATATATTGGAGCACATTAGTAGAAAATAAATAAGAAAGGCCTGCTTATCTTTGCGTGTGGACTTTTGACTGAATATAGAACTTTTAAAACCTAGTGTCCGTAAAAATCAAATGATGTTGATGATATGTAATGATACCTCAAATGTGTCCATAATGCCCATCATAGGATTGTTTTAACTCGCTTCAGACTGAATATATTCCATTGTTTGACAACCTTTCCCTCTGCAAATGATTACTCTGAGGTGTTAGTTAAATATCCTTGCGAAAATTCGTCAGACAAGAAACACTTCACATTGTCTTGTTCTATATATTTTTGAGGAAGAGATTAATATTACCTATTCTGCGAGGCAAACCTTTGTACAATGTAGTCCTGGCTAATTGTACCAGCAATTCATACCCATATTATTTATTTGTTGTATTATATCAAGTTACTTATGGTTGGTGATAAATCATAGGAAGCTTTTGTATATTCATGGTGATTTTGGCACGGTAAGATGAACTTACATATTTTGCGCTGTTTGCACTATGATGATCATAATGCAATTTTAGCTGGTCCTGTCTAATGTACATGTTTTTAATCTCTTTAATGACGCAATGTACTGTTTTTACATGCTTTGATGATTTTATTACAAAATCGAGGAAAGCTTATTTTTGATTTTAATAACAAGAAAAATGTAATCCTTTACAAGATACAGAGTTCATGTTTGATTGGGTTGCAAACTCAGGAAGAGAGTGCCTGGACAGGTTCACGGTTGATATTTCAATCTGACACCTTCTCAATGCTGTGCACATAGATAATGAAGCACCTTTGTATCATGTTCTAAATTATATCAACCTGCATCAAGAATTTGGCATTAATTGTCTCTGAAGTCAGCAGCCGTTTTTAGTGACAGCAAACTGGATTAATTTTGTAATATGTTTCTGTTTTCTTTAAAAAAAAAATATTGTATTTTGTAATATGTTGATTGTAAATATATTCATACTTTTTTATGGTGCATATTATCAGGTGCGACCTGTGTAGGTAAGAGCTGTGGGGCGGGGTGAGGAGAGATTCGACATAGGACAACGAGAAAAACGTAAAGTACGAAAAAGAAAACCACTGTTTTCTTTTTTTTTTTTGCTTTCCTTGACGTCGTATGTTGACTGCCCCCCATTCTACCACACTGCTCTTACCTCCATGGGCCGTGCTTGCATATTATCCTAAAAAATCTTCACAGTGGCACATTTAATTTTGATGCCAAGGTACTCAACTGAGTTACACTGTTACACTGGGCCTGATACCCAAAGATATATTTGGACTCATAGTTTAAACATTGCATACATCTGTGCCTGCACATAAGCTCCAACAAAACACTGAGTAATAAAGAAACAATGCTTAGGTCAAAGTAGGTATAATAAACCTAATAATACTATACAAGGGTCACTGTCAACAAATATTCCTGTACAATGACAAATTACAGATTAGTCTGCAGCCCAGTGCTAGTAACACATAAAGATGACTGCATTTTAGAGACCATGGATCAACATGTCTTGGTTGTGGTGTTGAAAACAAAAACAGCTATGGACTCACAGGTGAAAAAGGGCCAGTGCGTAAATCCAGATAGGCGCCAAGGCACTAAAGAGGAAAAGGAACTTCAGAGCAAAGGTACAGTTAATCACCCCTAGATAAACATTGTGACCAGTTCAAAAAATAGTGTTTTACATCCTTAGGGCCCCTGCCCAGAAGGACAGGGAGGATGGGTACACTGAGAGAGTATGGTGGCTGGGAAGCTACACACAGTTGGCCAAGTGAAAATGAATTGGTAGATAAGAAATAATGTGTCAAGTACAAAGCCACAAGAATGCATGCCAGCTGCAATGCTTGGATTGACCATGGGCATATCTCAGACTCACACATCAAAAAGCCTATGTTTTAGCAACATCTCTTCCAGGTATTGCATGGATTTGTCAGTCCCTGGAGACACATATACATGGCCAAGAAAGGTAAACAGCTATAGAATCATGTTTCCCTGTATGTGAGTTTCGGTATCTTTGTCATCTGAACCCATCTCCCACTCAAAGAGTCTCTTCTCCCTCTTCATCTCTGAATTTACATGTTATGTTTCCATCCCTCACAACATAGATAATGGGGAGACGCTTTCTGTGGCAGAGAGGAGGAGAACCCTTGCACGCAGCTTTCCCTTTGCTGGGCTTGCCTTCCTTTAGTTGGTCTTTGCTGAACTTTGCTTAACACCTCGCGGTCCCCGCTGCGCGGGTCCCGCTTCGCCTTCGTGTCAAGGCGCTAATCGTGTGGATTGCATCATCGGGGGCAGGAGGAGGAAGCACAGGGCTGCGAGCGCCAGGTGAGGAACAGGGACTCCATTGCCCAGGAGTCCCTGCGCTGCAATCACCTACACCTGGTCGCTCTCCCTGTTTGCCCCGCCCTAGAACACCTCCCCTCTATATTAGGAGTAGTCCTTGCCGCTTCGCGTGAGCGCGCGGGAGCGCGCCGGGAGAAGCCCGGGACAAGGGCGGGACCGTCTGTGGCCGTCCGGGGCCGGAGGAGGCCGGGCTGGGCCACCCCATTAACAGCTACGGGCCAGGTATTGATCACCCCACTGTTGTTGTAACGGTTTTGTGACCTATTACCTCATAGGTGGGTAGAAAGGGGGTCCCTAGTATTATGGCTAGCTCAACAAGTATCTCCTCGCCGCTGCCTCCAATGGGGGAAGCTGAGCCTGCTGCCATGGGCCCCCTTGACTCCTACTTCAAGCGTCTGCCACAGGATATCGATAAAGAGATCGCTCTGGCAGAAAGACGAGCCGGGCGTAGGTTTTCGATTGAGCTTCTGAAAAATCCACTGGAGAAAAACCGAGGTTTGAACTTTCCTGCGCTGGTTACACCATTATCATCCATTGTTTTACCAGCCTCTCAGGACTCATCACTCGACGTACCTCTGTTTACTGAGTTAGTAGCTAACTCTCAATCGGACATTGTAACTACTAATTTATCTGTTGTGCATCCTGATGCACCTAGTCAAACAGTAATAGGGAAAGGAGCTCCAGAAAATCACTGTGTACAAACAGATGCGACTAAACTTAAGCCTGGTGTTAAGAGGAAATGGGGAGCTACTGTAAAAAAATCTCAACCTTTAAAACCTGCTAGAAAATACAGGAAGCTAGGTACTAAACCGACTTCTAATCATGCCCCTCCAAAGCATGACGCACTAATGATAATAGGGGAGGTTGAAGTAGCTCCAGTTGAAGTGGACCCTGTAAGTATAGTGCCCCCGACAATAATGGCGGTGCCTGTCCCAGATCCAACTGTCATAGTACCCCTGGGCTCGCTACCCCCTAACCATGATCTCCTGATAGAAGTGGAAAAAATAATGCGTTCCCTCCTTAATCCAGTAGAATTAAGACTTAAAAAGCTAGCTGAACAACTTGACCATCTAGAACAAGCTAGCCTAGATAATTTTTTTTCTATTAAATCCTTAATTAAGTCTGGCAAGAAAATGGATGAGTCTGGGAATTACCAACAGAAAGGTGACAAAACCCAAGGAGCCGTGCTGGTTGACCTACAATCTCCGCCTGTAAGTGGTATTCCTGCACAGGTTAATAATAAAGGGGGGAATAGCAAGAATGTTCCTGATCTAGTGTCTAGTAAAATCAGTAGTAATTGCGGGAAACCGAAGTCCAATAACACCAGCAATAAGGGTAGCAAGGACAGTGCAAAAAACCCACCTACAACAACCAGCAAAAATGCCACACTTTTGACGACCGGATCGGGAAAAACTATGGCCCAACGGTCAGGAAATGATAAAATTCACCCTAGCAATGGGAATGGGATTAATACCTGTGTGACAGTGGTAAAACCTCCCACACAGAGCCATGTTCCCCCACAACAAGTCCAAACACAGACAGATAAAAGTCACCCTAGTAATGGGAATGGGATTAATACCGGTGTGACAGTGGTAAAACCTCCCACACAGAGCCATGTTCCCCCACAACAAGTCCAAACACAGACCCAAATAATCAAATTGCCAACTAGGATTCCGCCAGTTCAGCTCACCCCTGACTCCTTCCCATATGTGGCCATACTTACTAACGTCCCACCCCTAACGGAGGGCCAAAGAGAAACCTATGACATGTTAAAAAACAAGGCCATGCATTGGCTTTCTGTCAATAGACCGCTCCCAGGGGGGGTGGATGGCCTGATAATCGGGGCTAGAAGGGTCCATTGGATAGGGAATACTATAAAAAAACAGGGGGGTGAGTGTATTATAATCAATTTTCAGGATCCAAGGGTTGTGGGGCTGATTACGGGACAGGGTTGGAACATCAATATTGGAGGGATTGGGGTTGTTGACCTCACTTTTTTTTACCCAAGACCGGCGATCTATCCAGGGGGTTCCTGGGAGCAACCGAGACCCAGTCCTTGCACTTGGGTAGAGGCTGGCCCACCTGCTGCTCCCATATTTAGATCGATTAATTGTTACACTGAGGCAATTAACCCCTATAATGGGCAGGGGCAGATGAGGTGGGGATGTTGACAGAGAACAGTTGAGCAACTACGACTGGATGAGGACATGGTTAGGGGAAAGGTCCATGATGTAACATTAATACCCCAAGATGAAACGAGCCGAAAACTCGTAGTGGAGTATGTGAGGGATGTGGACATCATTGAATGCTCGGGGGGGTGTGTGGGTGAACCGGGTTTGCAAACTATTGATTGCTCCAAAGATGGTACAGATGCCAATTGTATAAATTTTGTTTCAAGTGAGGTTTGTGATTGTGGGAAGCAGGAGGATCTACCGCCTACGACACCTAATGATAAGGGGATTTGTGTAGAAAATATACTGGAGAGATTTTTGTCATGGAATGTTGCGGGGTTGGGGGCTAGATTGTTGTCACAGCATTGGATTGACTTTGTAAGCGGGTTTGAAATGTGCCTATTTCAAGAGACATGGGCATGTGAGCCAATCCACTTCCTGGGTTACTTAAACTTCTGTATACCGGCAACGAGAGGCCACAGGGGTAGACCTATGGGAGGCCTTGCAGTCTGGATTAAGCAAAATTCAAATATAAAGGCAAAAATGATAGATCTAGGTTGTAAGGATATCCAGTTACTGAGATTATCTGTAGCCAAGGGTCCAACAATAGACATTTATAATATATATGCCAGGGGCACGAGTCGAGGGAATTCTGTTACCCTAGAAGTACTATCCGCTTCCCTAGAATCCCAGTCACTTGGAAACAGAGTAATTTTGGCTGGTGACTTGAATAGGACATTCGAGCCCCTAGAACATACCGCATACCCAATAGGACTAGAGGAAGATGCCCTTTGGGACATCCCTAATCTAGACCTCCTACCAGTGAAGCGGTGGACTAACGATATTTTGTTGTTGAATGCATTATGTTTGGAATATGGTCTGAGGGCCCTCAATGGCAGGACAAAAAGTGATCAAGGTGGTAGTTGTACATACGATAATGGACATAATAAAAGCAGGATTGACTATGTCATCTGTAGTCTTGAGTTATGGTGTGGCGTGGGTGACATGGAAATTGTGGGCAGAATAGAAAGCGACCACAACCCTCTCTGTGTCTCCCACTCATGGTGGAAGGCCGCACGAGCCAACCCAGTGTCAGGTAGTGGGAGCGTACCTGTTATGGCCAATGACTCAAGAAGGGTGAAGTGGCCATATGTCCTGGCTAATTTGGCCACTTTGGAGTCTATTAACTTGGAGATAGACAATGCCATTGCCGCCATGGAAAAAGTAGATCTTGTACTACCAGGCTCTGTCCAAATAACTGACATTCATGAGACATTCTTCTCTCTGTTAAAACCGCATTTTACTAAGCCTCTGAAGGCTAATAGGAAAGTACCAATCACAATGCCAACCTGGTTCAACAAACAATGTAGGGTAGCTAGGCTAGAGCTGGGCAGAGCACTTAAAAGTAGGGACAATGCCTCGATCAAAGTCACTAGGAAATGTTATAATGACAGTATTCGGAAGGCTAAGAAGCAGTGGGATGAGGAGTACTGGGAGGAGCTACTGGAGGCTTCAGGTCAAAAGGACTCCAGAATGTTCTGGAAAATTGTGAAATGGGGAAGAGGGGGCGCCCCCAATAATCCCGACAACAATGTCGAAGAGGCATTGTGGGTCGAGTATTTTAAACCCCAGTATGCCGAGTGCAGGGATATAGTGGCTACAGAACCTATCCCTTTGGTATTTTGCAAGGGTGATTTTTTCAATACCAAGGATGCGGAAATTGTAATTTCAACACTGCAGGGGGGAAAAGCCCCCGGGTTGGATGGAATCCCTTCAGACATTTTTAAGCATGACAAGGTCAAGTGGGCAAAATATGCGACTCTGTTGGGAAATGGCTTGGCCAAAGGGGCAAAAATCCCCAATATATGGAAGGGGGCTATAATAATACCGATTTTTAAAAAAGGCGATCGGTCACTCCCAGCAAACTACAGACCAATAAGTTTGCTGGCTACTATGCAAAAAGTAGTGGGGAAGATGCTTGTCGACAAACTTATGGCCTGGGTAGATGACAATAATGCCCTATCACCTTATCAGGCAGGATTCAGACGTGCTACCAGTACGGTCGACCAAATTTTTCGCTTCACCATGCTACGGTGGGGGACTGTACTCCTGGGTAAAGGCAGCCTTTATGTAGCATTTGTAGATCTAAGGGCTGCCTTTGATTTGGTGCCCAGGTGCACGCTGTGGGAGGTTCTGTCTAAAATAGGGGTTCCTCTTGATTTGCTCTCGCTGATAATGCGTCTTCACGAAAGCAACTATGCCAAGGTCCAGTGGGGGAGGAATGGGGAATCCACTACCAACTTCCCAGTTGAGCGGGGAGTGCGACAGGGATGTGCAATGGCCCCCCTGCTGTTCTCCCTGTTCATCAATGGCATCGTGGATAGGATGTTGGACGCAATGGTTGACGCACCTTCGTTAGCGGGCATCAGAGTTCCAATTCTGATGTTCGCGGACGATACCTTGATTGTGTCCAAGACTCCGTCGGGCCTTCAGAGAGCCCTGAATATCTTTGACGCATTTTGCAAAGAACGGGGTCTTGAGGTGAATGTAAATAAAACCAAGTTGATGGCCTTTGGGCAAAAGCGCCAATCTCAACCTAGGGTATTTTTGAATAATATTAAGTTAGAGTTAGTAAATGTTTTTACATACCTCGGGGTTGAGATATCAAGCAAACTTGGTTGGTCAAGACACATAGAGAAGGCGCAGTTGAAACATCAGCAAATTTCAGGAGCCCTCAGGCTTGAGCAAGTAAAATCCAAGACCAGGCCCATAAAACCAGTTCTTATGGTTTACGACGCCAAAGCCTTGGGCGCAACCCTTTATGGGGCCGAAGTCTGGGGCTTTGAGAGTCTTACCACCATCCAAAAATCTGAGAACAAGTTTTTGAGAGGGATAACTAGTCTTCCCCAAAGCACTCCATTAATACCGCTTGTCCTTGATCTAGGCAGAAAATCGCTCAGGGACCGTGCCCGACTGAGGCCAATCCTTTACTGGAGACGGCTTTGGACAACCATGGAAATAAGGCACTACGCCGAGGGGTTCCTAGCATTAGCCAAATTAGATGTTTTTCGTAAAATTAAATGGCTAAAAACGCTTAGGGACGTTCTTGCTGAACTTGGGCTCTCCAAATTATGGGAAAACCCCCTTGGGGAAGTATTCCCTAGTAAAACCAATATTAAAGAAATTTATTGGGATTACATTGACCAGAAACTATGGAGGAGCGTAACCTCGGAATCAATGGGGGGAAGATTTCTAGAAATTAAACAAAGCCCATCCCTAGAAAAGTACTGGGACAGCATAACTGTCCCATTAGACAGGAAACTATTTTTCCAGTTAAGGGCGGGCTCTCTCCCTCTGAGGTGCTTGACGTCTGGCTGGAGAACTAGTAGTGGTTTGTGCTGCCCGTCATGTGGGGCCCCCAATGAAAATATTGCACACTTCCTGTTTATATGTGAGTCCTATGCAATCCCAAGAAAATCATGGTTGGCCCCAGTATGTAGGAATCTTGGTGTCCGAAGCGGTGTGGAGGGGTTGAGAATTATCTGTTCCTCCACTGAAATGTCGATCGTAGTCGGAACAGCTAAATATCTGGGGTGGGCATGGTCCATAAGGAGGCGGGCTCTACTCCCCAATGTGTTTTGAATTTTACATTTTTATATTTGTCTGACTAAATCTTGCAAATATCTACTGGGAATTGTATATGATTTTTAAACCACAAAATGCGGGTAACATGTATGGTATGAGTTTTTATTTGTGTAAACTTTGGGAATGGTCCGTAACGCGGAGGTCCCCATACCTCAACATGCATTTAGTTTTCGCACAGTATGAAAAAGCTATTTTATTCCAATCGGTAACAATTTTAATGCCTTTGTATTATGTATCTTCAATTATAAATTGCTGTAATAGAATGTTTGATGTTTTAAAATGTATGAATTTATATGCCAGTGCTTTTATGAGTGTATAACTCGAATAAAGCTTTTTCAATCAATAATGTGGTCATGTCTTCCTCATCTTTATCTCTATATCACTGTGTCCTTGCCTCAATTTCCCCTTTCTCAGTTCCCTTGACTCCCTTTCCCGTCTCAGTGTTTGCACTGTATCCACTTCACTCTTCCTGTATCTATTTGTTCAAATTCTCATGGGGCCCAAATTGCAGTCTCTGCGTCTGTGCTCCATTGTCTATCCCAGTTCTCACCCTCCTCTGCGTTTTCATGTCTTAATATATACAGCTTCCTTCTCCCTGTCTTTTTGTGCTTTTCTCCCTGACCCATTTCTCTTAACGCATATATCCCAGTATCTCCTTTGTTTTGCTGCCTTATGTTAATTTTTCCCCCCTAACAAATTGGGTCAATGTAGCTGTGTCAGAGTCACCCAACACCACTGTTTGCTCTTTGCAACTTTTAGTACCTCTTGGCCGCCATCAACCAACCAGGCTAATCTTAGGGGCAATGTGTCTAATACATTGGGTGGCAGGCATCAACGGCATAACCAAATTTACATGCAGCTGCCTTACATAAATATGACCAAGCACTGTATTTGGAAATCATAATTTAGAATATTTGTTCACTCCTGAAACCATTTCTTTGTATTTGGGTATCATGAGTTGAAATATATGTTCGCTACTGACCCAAAAGCAGAATCCTCCACTTGTTGTAGGGTGAATCAGCTATTGAATCTAAGAATATGTTTCCCTAAAGGCACCCATGAGACAGAACTATGAGGACCAAAAAAACTGTCATTGGGCTTGTTCTTGAGAAACTCAGTTGTCAGACCCTTTCTGGTAGGCCAGGAAAGAAGACACATTCCTCATATAAGCCTGCAAATACTGGACCACTTGCAGCCTTAGCCATCCAGCCTTCACACTTGATGCTTTTATCAGTGATTATTACACCTGGGACACTCAAGATGGGGGGCACCATTGGGACATTTCCAGTGATCTTAGAGTAAGCAAGGACTCTGCTGGCATTCATAACAGTGATTTTTCCTATAGACGTTACTTCAGAACAGCTTCAAAAACTATTTATTCTGATTCCAGAAAAAGTCTAGAAATTGTTGCAAAATTACCTTTTTATGAAACAAAATCCTTACCCAAAGATTTTACCAAAAATGATTTCAGGAGGAAGAGCCGCGTGGTCACGCCCACGAGGAACATGGCGGCGGGCTGAGAGCCGGTCGCGGCAGTGCCGAGGTGGTTCCTGGTGACCGAATGAAGACGTCGCAGTCATGAGAAGATGCGAGCTTCCCTATGTTAAGGTGAGCACGCAATGCGTTTTTCCCCTTAGTTTCCCGAGCTCCAGCTAAGCCGACTCCTCTGTCTCTTTCCTCGAGGGAAACGGCCATCTCCGAGACGTTGTAGCTGACGGCGCTAGGACCTGCGCATTCCAGGATCCAGGTTCAGACTGGGCTTCAGAATCACCCGATTCAAGTGAGAGGAAAACATTTCCACCGCCGCTGGGAGAACACTGGTGCCAGGTCGCACATTCTAAACAGATTCAACCCTGCTTAAGAGACTATCAGCCAGCAAACTTAAGTACACCTTATGCTAAAAGCGTCACATTCACGGTAAGGTGGAGAACAAGGGGGGAATAACGGCAAAAATCTCCCACATATCGTATTGTCAAGCTGAGACGCGCAACTTGCTGGACATATCTTTCCTTTGAGGCTGGGGCAAATTTACTTACGGGCACAAAAAAAAAAAAGGGGGTGTCAGGACCTTTACAGACCTGCGCTCTCTAATACCTATGTTGGAAGAGCGCAGAAGGCATTTTTGGAGCAGATTTTGCTCCGCAATATTTAGGCTCAAACTTGGAAGCCTGGCAGTACATGCGCCTGAGCAACTGCCCCACAAAACCGAGGCTGAGAGAAAAAAGCTCTACTCTCTTGTAGTAAGGTGTGGGAAGAAGGGGTGCAATGTGGTAGGAACTCAAATATTTACCACCGGGGGGTGGGGTTGTATGGATCAAACGCAGCCTGGTCTCCCAGCTCCAATACAAGAGCCGGCTGTATCAAAATGTACTGAATTAGAAGGGCAAAAGCTGAAGGAACCTGTTATACCTGAGACTACTGGGTTGGTTACGCTGGGATAAGCTCAAATCCGGTAAAACAAGGAAATATTCTCTCTACAAGGAGAAATAGATACCAGCTGAGATCTAGGGTAGAATTAAAAGAGAAAGGGGCTTTAGAATTTGAGGAGAGAGAGCGACCTATGCCACTAACCCCCTGTAAAAGTGAAAAGAAAAAGATGACCTTAGTTAAAAAACTTAAAGGAGTACCTCACGAGAGTCAAGCAGTGAAAAGTACCCCCTCCCTTAAATCTTTTTTTAAAGTCCTAGATCAGGCTAAGCGTTCCTCAGTGTTGTCGGAGGACAACATTGGCATTGGTATTGTACCCTCAAAAAACCGTTACGGGGTTTTAGAAAACTTGGGAAACATGGAAAATGCAGATGAGGGTACAGAAAGGCCGGATACAGGGAGCCCAGGGCAGCATAAGGTTCAGCCAAATACATCAGAGATTGAAAGTACAAAGGTACCTCCCGCGTCAAGTGCCCAGGCTAATCTAAATAAAGCACCCCCAGTAGATAAAGCGAGAGGAAAGCAAGACACTAGACCTAAGAGTCAGGCTGTACATAGTAGCTCTAAGGAGGTAGAAGAAGGGACAAGGAGAAAAGACGTAAGCAAAGACAATCCACCAGATTATGCCCAAAAGACTTTAGGAACTAGGAGAAGGTCTGAGGACTTAAGTGAGCAGGAGAGTGATCGGCTAGGGGATCTTTTTCGATCCCTAAGATGTGATATGATGTCGAAATTTGAAATATCGGAAACCAACCAAAAAACAATTCAGGACAGATTTGATGTGTTAGAGACGAAGTTGGAGGAGGTCACTCTGCGTACAGGGAAACTGGAAGCAGAAGCAGCTACTTTGAATAAAACTGTACATGGCAATCATAAGGACATAGAACATCTTAAAGTTCAAAATAGATCACTGGCTATGGACATTGAGCAGCTGGAGACTCAAGCCAGGAGGAATAACTTAAGGATCCTGAAGATACCGGAAGGGGAAGAATTGGAAGACATAAAGGGATTTGTGTGTAAACTTTTGAGGGATGGTGTTTTAAAAGATCGCCCTGACATAAACCTGGAGGCAGAAATCCAAAGGGTACATAGAGACCCGTACAAGAGGCGTGTAGATAGGAAAACACCTAGGAACATTTTTGTTAATTTTCAAACCTATAGTGTCAAGGAACTTATCCTAGGGAGATCCCTCTCTAAATTAGACTTCCGGTATAAGTCCAGCCCTTATTTTATAAGGTCGGACATTGGGGCAAGAACCGCACAAAGGCAATGGGAGCTGGGCACCAGAATGCCGGATTTAAGACTATTGGGAGCACATGTTCAGTTGAGATTTCCGGCTATGCTCAGGATCATGTGGAAAAATAAGACCTACAGTTTCACACAACCAGAAGAGGTCGACAATTTTTTGGACCGGATAAAAAATGAGCAGGAGGAATAGGAGTGGACAAAACCGGCGATTACTTTATTGGTAGAAAATAACAAAATAAAATTAAGGGGAAAAAAAAAGGGGAATGTTAGGTAAACATAAATACGCTGTATGATAAAATAGAGGGACATGATGATTTATTTGTGATTTAATTTGTCTCGCTAGAATACAGTAAAAGGTCACAGGCACCACTCGGTTGCTCCGAAAGGCGAAGTCATCGCCAGGTATGTTGGGGGGTTCCTCAGGGGGGTGGGGCTCAAGGGGTGGGGGGTGCAAGGGGGAAAATAAAAAATAAAAAATCCTCATATATAAATAACCACACACTGTATAATGGCTTGGATGGGCACGAACCTTCATTAGACCCATGACTTACCCATACAAACTTAAGGTCCTGTCATGGAACATTAACGGTATAGGGGGAAAAATAAAACAGAACAGAATTTGTGAATTTTTTAAAAATTCAGATGCTCAAATTATAATGTTACAGGAAACACACTTAGAGGTAGTACTATGTAATTCTCTCTTTAAGAAATCAAGATGGGTTCAAGACATAATTAGCTCCAGGCAATTAGGTGTTACAAGGGGAGTTTCTATTATAATTCGAGCGAATAGAGGGATAAGCTTGAGAAAATTTGAGACAGATCAATCTGGAAGATGGTTAACGGCAGAAGTTTGTATTCAAAATATCCTCTATACAATTGCAGTGTACTATGGTCCAAATGAGGACAACCCGGTTCCACTGTCTAAACTTGAATTAGCACTACTGATGACAACTGGCCCCCTTTTTTTAGGAGGTGATTTTAATTTGGTCTTCGACCAAAAATTAGACAGAACCTCTAAGGCGAAATATCATGCTCCCCTTATATCACTTGCCACTTTAGATGTCCTAATGAAAGATTTCACCTTAGTAGACGTTTGGAGAAAAAAGTATAAAACTCAATTAGGTTTCACTTTTTATAGCAAAAAATACAATAATTACTCTAGAATAGATCATTTTCTAGTCGATCAACACCTTCTCAAGGATATTAACTACCTCTCCTTTACGCCTACAGGTTTGTCAGATCATGCTGTACTGGAAATGGTAATTGAACTGAATATAAATTCATTAAAATCTAGGTGGACACTGGAGAGATCACTTCTATTAGACAATCAAATAAAAGAAGAAGTTAAAGATAAAACATTAGATTTCTTCAAGACGAATTTAGGATCTTCCTCACCCCAGGTAGTATGGGAAACGTATAAAGCCTATTTAAGGGGAGTCTTAAGCTCCCTAATGAGTTATAAGAGAAGGAGTATAACAACAAAAAGAAGGGATGACTTGGCAGGAATAATAAGAAAGGATCAAGAGCTACAAAATGCAATTCTAGAGAATTCAAGTAGAGTACATTTGATAGAGAGAGAACTCTTTTATCTACAGCTTCAACTAAAAGTATCGGAAGAGAGAATTCTTAAAGAAAAATGGGAGTCTAGCAGATTAAAAAATTTTGAGTATGGAGAAAAGTGTGGAGCCCTTCTAGCCTGGAAAGCCAGAGAAGAGAGAACTAGAAATAATGTCAAAGCCCTATTACATAGACAGACAGGAGATTTGCTGGAAACTGACGTAGAAATTAGAGAAGAAGCAAGGTCCTTTATGAGAAGTCTTTATACTGAGGATAAGGATCCCAAGAAGGAGGACTTAGAATCCTGGCTGATTACAAAACATCTGCCGCAGATACTTGAAACGGATAAGACATACCTGGAAAGTGAGATAACAGAAGGGGAAATTCTGGGCCGATTGAAGAAAATGAAACGAGGGAAAGCGGCAGGCTCAGATGGGTTGCCAGTGGAGATTTATCTGGATAACAAAGATCAACTAATTTCTCCATTAAGGGAACTTTTCAACCTTTTACTGATTCAGGGTTTCTCAACACCTCCCTCATGGGGAGAAGACATTATAACGCTCATACCAAAACCAAATAAAGATGTAAAAAGAATAGAGTCTTATAGACCCATTTCTTTGTTGAACGCAGACATGAAGATCTATTCCGGTATCTTAGCCACTAGACTATCGAAGGTTATTAAATCTATAATCCATCCTGATCAGAGAGGCTTTATCCCAGGGAGACAGTTAAATAAATTAACATTTCAAGCAATAGGAGCTATAGACTACGCTAACGTTAAAAATCTCCCACTTGCCCTGGTCGCCATCGATGCGGCCAAGGCCTTTGACCAGGTCAATTGGAAATACCTATGGGCCACAATGGCGGCTTTTGGTCTCCCTCAAATTTTCATAGAGGCGGTTAGATCTCTATACCATAACCCAAAGGCAAAGGTTTTAGTCAATGGAATTCTATCTGAGTGGTTTGAAATATCCCGAGGTACTAGACAGGGTTGTCCCTTATCCCCCCTCTTGTTTGACGTTTATATGGAGCCTTTCGTTTGTGGGATTAGAGAGGACAATATTATTCAACCTTTTTTGCTTGGAAATCTGCCTCTGAAGGTGGCGTTGTACGCAGATGACCTTCTCTTATATACCTCTGACCACTCAGTAGCAATACCGAGGCTATTTTATTTATCGGAGGAATTCGGGAAATTGTCTGGTTACCAGATTAATAAGGAGAAAACGGAGATTAAGGGATGGAATAACAATACATTAATATCAGGCGCAAAACAGAAAATGAGATACCTGGGAATTTACTTAACCCAATCATTAAAAGACATCACATCACTCAGTTGGAATATGGTGGTTAAAGATATTAATAAAACATTAATAAGATGGGGAAACCTGCCCTTGAACATATACGGTCGGGTCAACCTCATTAAAATGACTATCCTTCCAAAATTGACTTTCTTATTTAACTGTATCCCCTTATCATTCTCACTGAAAGACATTAAAACCTTACACGGTAAAATTGGATCATTTATATGGGCCTGTAAATCTAAAAGAATTGCATGGAAGAAACTGAGGGGGGTTTAAGCATAGGAGGGCTCGCCCTCCCAGATCTTCTGTCATATTGTCACGCATTTCATTTCAGAAATTTTAGGCTTCTTGCAAATAAGCTAGATGCATCATCACAGGGCCGCTTGTTTCAAGCATTATTAACTGACTTACCTTATGACCACGACTATTTTTTGTTTAAATTTGGCGACCAATTTCGCCTCAAAATCCTACTGACCGCATTAAAGAATTGGGGGTTCATCAGGAAGACATTAGATATTCCTTATTACCATACACACACCCCAATATGGGACTCTCCCGGTACACCTTTATGCCTCCAAGATCAATTGTCACAACCTTTAAGAACAGCTGGGTTTAAAACATGGGGAGATCTCTGGGTAGATTTGGGTTTGGTGAACTGGAATTTTCTTGCACAACTTACCGATGGGCAGCTGACTAGGTTCAAATATTATCAAATATCTGCCTGGTGGTCCAGTCAAAACATGCAAAAAGAGAAAGACACAGATATTCTTGATTCCATTGGTAGGAGGGGGAAATGGGTAAAAGAACTTTCATTTTGGTACAAACTGTTGATCAAAGAAGAGGAGAGCAAAATGAACTTAGAGGTTATAAACTTATGGGGGCAGTGTATACCTGATACTCCTGATGAAGTTAATAAAGTATGGTTAGTTTCCTTTTTTCTGTTACAGAGGCTAATTAAACCAGCCAATCTAAGACATAACCACTTATTTACGGCTTATAGAGTTTATTGGACTCCGGCCAAACTGCATAAGATTACACAAAACAACCATTATTGTCCCCGATGTAACCACAACGCTGCTGATGATATTCATATTTTTTTAGAATGTCCAGTTATTCAAGACTATTGGAAAGCGATAATGGATTTCTTGGGTGATGTACTTTCAACAACTAATATTTGTTCTTGTAGACTTGTTTTCTTTGGCTTATTGAAAGATTATGATATCAATAGTCTGGATTCATAGTTTATTTTTTATATAATAGTTATCGCTAGGAGACAAATTTGTATGGAGTGGAAGTCAGTGTCCCCTCCTAGTTTCGCAGTATGCCTAAAGTATATAATGGAAGTTTGTAAAATGGATTTGGCTGGTCGAAAAGAGATTACTGAGTATGTTTGGTCTAAACTGGTGGTCTGGATAAATCGGTGAACGGTCCTGTGATTATGCCAGAGGTTGTGTCGGTCCTGTCCTCCACCAGGTCTAGGGCGCCCAAAATAGGCCTGGAGGAGTAGGATAAGGAAAGCAGCCTACCTCTGGGACATCCCTGTTTGCTATGATACTGTTTTCATGGCAGACCCGAAAAACAACAGTATGAGAGGCAACAGCGAGACCCATCTAGAGCAAATATATTCTGGTGGCAAATATGAGGACAAACAAAAATGATTTCAGGAATTCATATAGTACAAAAATATAAACATACCTTTTATGTAAGTTGAGTGTATTCCTCAAAAATTAATTTTATGGTCTTTGGGCACCCAGTTACACCGTAACTAACCTTACATACCCGAAGAAGGACCACAAAGATCTCACATGCATAAAAAACTATTTCCACAAATGAACACAGCACATAATTAATAATCTGGAACAATGGAGTAGATCTAAATTGACAGAGTAGTTAATGATATTTCACTCACTTAAACGAGAACACAAAACAGGTTGTCAGTTAGGTTTCAGCCACAATGATCCTTGGTGAGGAATTAAATATAAACCTGCCATGTCTAGCCAGTATCGTAGTCATCCATAAGGCCTATAAGCCGGTAGACAATTGCCGCTCATATAGGCCGATCTCCCTGATCAATGTTGAGGCTAAGGTCTTGGCAAAAGTCCTTGCCACGCGGCTGGGAACAGTAATCTCTTCTCTAGTGCACCCAGACCAGTCCGGTTTTATGCCTGGGAGAAACACGGCCCTTAACATCTGCAGGCTGCATAATGTGATGGCACGTCGGGAATATTTGGATGAGGACGCAGTCATACTGTCACTTGATGCATCCATGGCATTCGATTCGATAGAGTGGCCATATCTCTTTGAGGTACTGGTGAGGGCAGGGTTTGGCCCTAAGTTTATATGGTGGGTGAGGCAGCTGTGTACCGATATCCAGGGGAAAGTTAGAGTTAACAACTACACGTCCCAAACATTCACTCTAAGGAGAGGCACCAGGCAGGGGTGTCCTCTGTTGCTGTTGCTATTTTCCCTCATACTGGAGCCCTTAGCAGCATGGATTCGGCGTGATGTGATGGTAAAGGGTCTGCGATGGTCACAAGAGTGTGCAGATAAAATATCTCTTTATGGTGACAATATATTGCTATATCTTACTTATCCGTACAGATCTATCCACACTGTTCTTAACATCTTCACGAATTTTGGGAAATATTCGGGGTACGCTATCAATTGGAGTAAGTACGTGACATGATCGAAAAGGACTCTCCTGACCTCATCTTCCTCACTGAGACTTGGCTTCAGGATGCGGACGCTGCAATAATCAATCTGGCATTCCCTTCCAACTACACAGTGTTCACTCTTAACCGCACTTCTAGAGGGGGTGGCATAGCTCTGGTGATAAAATCCTGCTTCCCGGCTGATTGGAAAGCTCTCGACTTACCAGCGTGTGAGAGCGCTTCTTTTAAGGTAGCCTTCAGTCAGACCCCCCAGGATATAGCGGCATGGATTAGCAAATTTAGCTGCACAAAAATGGAAATTTAGCGGCACAAATATGGAAATTTAGCAGCAATTTTGCGGCATTTTATTTGGCCATTTTTCCTACAACAAACATAGATATCTTCGTTTTCTTAGTTATTTAACAACATGAAGCTGTGTATGTATACTAATGTAAGCATTCCTCCATAGAAACACTCTTGGTTGTGAGTTTAAGTAATTCCCTTTTCCTACAGCTTGACAGTTACACGAAATGAATGTCCACAATGTAGTGGTAAAGCTCTGGTTTAGGGGTTACTTTTTGTTAAAACCTCCTGAACTCCTACTTGCATATATTGGGAATTTTTGGAAGACGAAAAATGACAGAATTAACTGCACAAGATGCGTTTTTTTCAAGAAATTATTTTTTTACATGTTCAGTCAGCCCTGACTCTTAAGAATTCAAGAAACGGAATTCTGGGACTTGTAGTTTTTTTTACATAAAAGGATGAGCTCAGAATCCCGACATGCAAAACGCTGATGGAGCTCAATCGTGTCATGATGAGGCGACTTAGCAGCTGTTTTGTTCCTAGGGCGCCAGCAGCCTTTGACTTGCTAATTGTTATGTTATGTTATTCTAATTCTGCCCAGCGTCTGCTTTCAGCTTCTCCTGCCCCCCTCACTCCGATCGACTGGCTGGGGGTGGGGCTATTGATCACAGGAGCACACGGTATGTGTCTTCTGTGTACGTGGAAAGAGTTTTTTTTTTGATGTTACAACGTGACGTTTCTTTCTCTGTCTGTAACCACAGGGTAACCAGGCAGTTAACTACTATGCCGGGTTAAGCGGGCTCCAAATTAGTGCAACAAATTGTAAATGAAATAAATGGATGCGACACATTTATGTGGTTCACTTCCGCCACTGGTTACAACAGCTGTTGCCGCCGCCCTCCTTGCCACAAGCTCGAAGGATGTTTATCAGCAACATTGCTAGGGACAGTGAGAGCGTGGCGTGTGTTGTCCTTCTGTAGCTATAATCGATATTTCTGAAAGGCTGTTGTAAACGGGAACTGAAGCCGTTGTTTATGCCACTATTGCACCGGGATTTTTTCTGCAAAGATGTCCTTTATTGTTTCATTCCCTGAACATCGCAGCCCTTCTGCTGACACACTCCCTCGGAGACGGTTGTGGGTTTCATTTCTGTGACACGCACAGCCGTCCTCTGGCAGGCGTGGTGAGAAGAAACACCAGCTTATTCCATGCAGGCCTCCGGATCGAAGTCGGGGAATATTGGCGCAATGTCATTGGATTGAAACTGCTGCCTGGAAATGTACCTCCGCAGTGTTTGAGCGTCGAAATATTGACCCATACATGATATGTTTGTCTGTGAGTGTGTGCGGGAGGGAATGCGGGTGTACAGGGCAAGTGGCAAGCGTAGACCGGCCTCTTCAGTAGCCAGAGCTACCTCTGATTTATGAAAACCTCCTGGGGCGATTTATTGCTTACTATATGGTTTAGGCACAAAGAGCCAGACCCCCCAGGATATAGCGGCTTTTGTCAAAATGCCGCGATTTCCACAAAAGTGCCGATTTCGTGGCCACTTTTGCAAAAATCGCGGCATTTTTTCAAAAGTGCCGATTTCGCGGCAAATCGCGAAATCGCGATATCCTGGAGGGTCTGTTCAGTCATCAGTTTACACTTAGCGGTATGCCTATCTACCGCCCGCCAGGGAACGACACTGTCTTTAAGGCCGCTCTTGCTGACGTGGTCAGCTCTTTAGCTCCGAGATGTGCTAATTTTAACATCGTAGGCGATCTCAATATCTATTTTGATCAGGGGTCATTAGCACCTATTAATACCTTGCTAGCGGACCTTGAAGCCATGCAAATGGTCCAACTAGTTAGCTCCCCTACCCACACAGGAGGTCATATCCTTGACCCCTTCTTTACCACACTGGAGCGGGCTAGGGTCTCTGACCCGATGGTGGTAGGCTGGACTGATCATCTGCTGGTTAAAGTTTCATGTCCTATAGATGACCCACAATTTAAACCTGTGGACAGACTGATCCTTAAAAGAAATTGGCATAAGCTCAAACTGGAGGAGTTTTATAAGATCTTGGAGGCGCAGCCCCTGGGCAATCTGCTGAATGTGGAACAAGGATACAAGCAGTTTCGTAACTGGGTCCTAGCCGCCTCTCTTATACCGATGCGCTGGTCGAAATGCCATGCTAAAGTTCCCAGCCCATGGTATAATGATACTCTTGCCGAGTTTAAGAGAACGTGCCGGCAAGCTGAGAGGGCGTGGAGGAAATCCTTTTATCCCACCTTGAAATCTTTGTATTTTGCCCAGCTTAAGATCTATCACAGGGCAATCTGTCAAACCCGGGCCGCACACTATGCTTTCGAGTTTCAGAATAGCCCCAACCCGTCTAAATTAATCTTTAAGGTTCTCAACGACCTTATGGGGAAACGGGCCACCTCGGTGGAAATCTGCACGGACTCTCACTGTGAAAGTCTGGCATCCTTTTTCGTGGAGAAAGTGCAGGCGATCTACCGAGGATTTACGTCATCTGTGCCCGATGCTGAGCAAACTGGTGTGATAGCTACGGTTCATGAAACTCTGTCCTCCCTGCCAGTAATGTCTGACGAGGTCTTCGATACTCTGAGCCTCAAAATTAAATCCGGTTCTCCATTAGATCCGCTGAAGCCAGAGTTATTCAGACTTCTCCCTCCCCTATGTCGTGAGCCTATACTGGATCTGATCAATCTATCGCTCACATCGGGTGTGGTCCCTTCTTCCTGGAAGCAGGCAGTGGTCTGCCCAATTTTAAAGAAGCCTAACCTTGACCCCCTACTACCAGAAAACTACTGTCCCATCTCCCTCCTGCCCTGGACCGCCAAGGTCACTGAGGCACACGTGAACTCCATCTTGTCCGCCCACCTTTCTCGAAATAACATTCTAGATCAGAGCCAGAATGGATTTCGTGCACAACACAGCACCGAAACTGCACTGCTCTTTATGACCGAGCACTTGCGAACGGTGCTGGATGCTGGGCAGACAGCGGCGCTCCTCTTGTTAGATTTGAGTGCCGCGTTTGACACGGTGTCTCATGACATTCTGATCCGGCGCTTGGAGGGAGTGGGAATTGAGGGGACTGCTCTCCAATGGTTTCGCTCTTTCCTCTCGGACCGGTTTTTTAAAGTGGCTATTCCACCTTGTCAGTCCTCTTTCCATCCACTGGGGCTGGGGGTTCCGCAGGGCTCTGCGTTGAGCCCCACTTTGTTCAACCTATATGTGAAACCGCTGGCTGCAGTCGTCAGACAATGTGGCCTAACCATGACATCGTATGCCGACGACACGCAGCTGGCGGTGACACTCAGCGGTGATCCCGAGGTGAACGCTCCCAGATTTCGTGCAGGACTCATAGCCGTGGCAAATTGGATGCGAACTAACTGTCTGCAGTTAAATGCCAAAAAAACCGAGGTCCTGATCTTAGGGAAGCAGGCGGAGCTCCGGGGAGACCAGTGGTGGCCTCTAGAATTGGGGGTGACTCCCATCCCAGCTGCCGAAGTTAAGAACTTGGGGGTCTGGCTGGATCCTACACTCTCCTTCACCAGCCACACGAAGAAGGTTGCAGCTACCTGTTATGGTATTCTGCGAGGGCTGAGACCGGTCCTCAAATTCTTCGACCCCCCTACTCGGCAACTGGTGGTCCAAGCCTCCATCCTTTCTCGGCTGGACTATGGGAGTGCGCTGATGCTCGGAGTGAATCAGACGGAGGCTACTAGATTGCAAAGGGTGCAGAATGCCGCGGCGCGAGCCATCGTTGGCCTTCCTAGACAGTGCTCTGTCTCTGCAGTTTTGACCTCTCTCCACTGGCTGCCGGTCGGACAAAGAATTAAATTTAAGGCTCTCTGCCTGACATTTAAAATATTGAAGCTTTCCTCTCCTCCAGCCCTCGCTAAGCTTGTTTCCTCCTATGTTCCTACGCGGTCTCTTAGATCGGAATTTCTCCATCTGGCGGTCAATACACGGTTTAGACTGAGTAGGATGGGAGGTCGCTCCTTTCGAGTATTAGCGGCAGGATTATGGAATTCCCTCTCTGTCCATATTCGAGCCTTGAACAGCCTTACTTCCTTTAGGCGCGCCATAAAAACTTTTTTGTTCCCAATCGCTGACTGATTCCTTCCTCTCCTTCCCAGCATCGATTTGTTGTGTTGTGGTACCTGATCAGGCGCCGGGACGCCCCTTGGCTCGGGCAGCTGCGCGCCTTATGAAAACTACTAACATAACATAACATAACATAACATATGTGCTCCATGTGCAGACCCCCGCCTCCCAAAAGATTGTGCACTGGTAGTCTCATCGGACGTCTTTAAATACTTGGGTGTCTTTATCACTCCGGACCCGGCTCTCTTTTATAGCCGCAATTTGGCATTCCGTTGGCCAGGCTGCGCGCTGATGTTAAACATTGGAGATCGCTGCCTCTGTTGCTTGTGGGTTGTGCAGCTCTTTTTAAAATGTTGGCTCTCCCGCGATTTTTATACATTATCCAGAACTGCCCACACAGAATTCCGGATAAATATTTTGTTGCAGTGGAAGGGGAGCTGCGCACATCTCTGGGATGGTAAGGCTCCGAGGATTGCGCTTCAGAAATTGATGAAAGGATGGTACGATGGGCGCATCGCACTGCCTAATGTACGATTGTATTATTGGGCCTCGCATTTGGTGGCTGTTAACAGGTGGAGATACACCCCGCCGGACAACCCAGCTCTTTATTCCCACACTAGGAGGCAGCGATGTTTTGGCCCCACTCAACATATGGTACAGATCTGGCAGTTAGGTAATTCACTTCTGGGCTGGGCAGGGGTACTTACTAAAGCGACACCACTATGGTCTTCGCAGAAGCTCGGCATGCTATGCCATCAACCCGGGTTTGATAGGTGAGATGTAATCGGTATCTCGACAGTCAAAGATCTCTTTAAAAAGGGAAAGATTCTCAGATTTGAGGCGCTACAAAAGGGCTACCGATTAGCCCCAGGTGAGGTTTCCGGATATTTACAAATACGACATGATTTGCAGGCGGTTTTCCCCAGTTGTGAGGATATACCAGAATCATCACCCCTTGAGAACTGCCTGCTAGATGGGCCGCTGCAGTCCAAGGCAATCTCCCTGACTTATAGAAAACATAGTAATAATATGCCTGATACCTTTGGAAAGCTTAAGGAGCGCTGGGAGGGTGACCTTGGGCCGATTGATAAGGAGGACTGGAGGCAGGCGCCAATGTCGCCCAGAGAGGCTGCTATTACACTTAGATTCCGACTAATCCAGATACGTATTCTACACTGCTCCTATCTGACGGGGATAACACTAGCAAAAATTGGGTCTCGACAAGATGCCCTGTGTTTAAAGGGTTGCCAACAGTCGGCTACTTTTTATCATGTGGTGTGGGACTGCCCGTTAGTGCAGAGATTATGGGACAGGGCCACAACCTATATGCAATCTGCACTGGGGAAGACTTTCAGCTTGACGCCCCGCCTGGGCTTGTTTAATATCTGGGAGGATACAGACCTTACTGAGATGGAAAAGCAGTTGGCGACGCTGGGCTTCACGCTCATTAAGAGGGAAATAGCGAGAGGATGGGGCGGAGTGGCACTGCCGGCAGTGGTGGTATGGCAGAAAGAGCTCGACAGATGTATGTTAGCGGAGAAAGAAGTGTTTATAGCTAGGGGGTGCCAGAAGAAGTGGGATAGGAAATGGGCCCAATGGAATTCCTACAGGTGGGAGATATGTGTATCACCTGTGGTGGAATTGGAAATACGGGGACAGAGAGACAGGGAAATGAATGTTCAATACGTGTGCTAATTCGGCCTCTGTCCTAAGTTCGGTGCTAAACGTAACTTGTAAATGTTCTGTGCACAAAGGGCTATTTTGTCTGTCATGCAACTTTTCAATAAAAATATTTAAAAATAAGTATATAAAATATCAACCTGCCCTGCTCCTGTTTACCCCTGTTTACTTGATCACCAGCCTTTGGCAAAAGCACTAAAATCTGAGTACCACTTGGCTTCCACAAAGGTCCAACTTTATGATACTGTTTTCATGAATCCATATTATTCTGATTGTTGCCAGACTATCATTATATGTTCTAGCAATGTCAGTATCATAGCCAATGGAACCAGGAGAAATGTTCAAGCAATGAAGAGCCAAATATTTGAAAAACATCATTGAAGTTGATACCAACCCAACAACTCTATTTGGAAGCCTCATGACATCCTTCAGTAAAAATAGGAAGCTTCTGGTCTGCAAGCATTGCCACAAATATCTAAAACACAATGGCAACACATGAAGTGTACCAATGCATTTGATATTCACAGATTTTACAGATTTTTAAACAGTAGAGGAGACTAAAGCCATCATTGTTCCAAAAGCTGCTGAATCCACCCCATCTAAACATATAGACTAGGTTCCTTGATATGTTTTAGCCAACCATTATTCCCCTCCTCCTGAAATTCATCAATCCTCTTGAAACAAGGGGTTGTCTCCTTTCACCTTGAATATCCTATCGTATTACCACTGCTGAAGAGGCCAACTACTCACCCTTAGGTATGAAACTAGAATATGATGGACTAAATATTGTCTAAAAAAGTATTGTGTTCTAAATAAAGTTTATTACAAATATTGTCCTATTGGTGAAAGTGATATGAAATATATTCCCAATGGGGTGCTATTTTGGTGAATGATATTTTGAACGCAATATTGATGAACTGGTGTTCTTGGGATGTATTCCCTACATTACGAGAAGGAATCTCCTAAAACGATGGGTCTTTATGTAAAGTTATACATTGTGTAAACAAGCTTAGCCATATTTAGCGTTGACAGCGACGAATGACACATGGAGCCGTTTGAGCGACTCTATCACACAATAAGTTAACATGCACACATAGACCACAGTACTGCAACGGGGGTCGGCAGTCGGCAACAGTGGTGAAGATTTAAGTATATTTCAAATGGCCTCTTTAACTGACACCGCCGGAGCCTTTTATGGCACATAGCGCGGGCAGGACGCGGCAATCTTTAATACACCATGCTGCTTCCGGGGGCCTCCTTAACTGATTCTGCCAGAACCTACCATGGCACATAAAGCGGGCAGGACGTGGCGATCTTTACAACATTACGCTACTTCCATAGAACTCACGCCCGCTCGCTATGCGCAGAGACACAAGCGAGACACTGCAAGTTGTATCTAAATAGGTGTTTAGACCCTTGGGATTAACACATAATGGATCAAGAAGAGACCTTTTAAATCTTCACAAGAGGGCCTAGCATGAGGGGCGCAATGTTCCATGTACATTAGTTAAAACTTAAAAGATAAGTGCACCATACCATTATATTGTTTACAGCCAATCCTATGTGAATAGGTTACACACTTACAGGGTATATTCCATTATACATGACTCAAACTAGCTATTGTATAACAACTGAACCCCATTATGGAGAGTTGCAGTTTCTACATACTTCAGCACGGAAAAACCTTTCTAAGATGATGACATCTTTAGACAAATATCTTTTAACAAGGAATAGGGATAAATGAAAGAGAGAACCGCAACCCCACCATCTCTTTAATGATCCTTACCATCCTTCCATACACAGTCAATATTTTATGGAAGCCTAAACCTGATGTGCTGACCACCAGGTACTGTTTATGCCTGGGAACTAGACATATTAGGTGAGTCCTTTGTTCAACATCAACCATCAAGTTTTCTGCTGTATTATCCACAGGGGCATGCAGTTAACCTTTGCTCACTGAGGATATATTTTCACAATGGTTTTTATCCGTTTTTACTTAATCAAGACGCTAGTTACACATTTAACAGTGTGTTCCGAATGATGTACGAAGTCACTATTATCATGGTTTAAGACCCATACCTGTTTTTATACGCCTTTGTGTCTCCTTATTACAGGTAGATCCAGCTCATCACAGGTACATTGACACATTTGTCACCTTCTTTTTGTGACACTCTGTTAGCCTACCGGATACTGATGCAGATCCTTTAGTGTAGACAGTTTCCATGATAATAGTTTTTTAAGGTCCTGAAGAATCGCGAGTTATTGAACACAAGCGCGAGAAACATGTCTAGCGTTACAAACACACACTAACTGACACCTAAGTAGGAAACATTGCATTCCATCAAGTGCCGGTTATCTTCTTTTTACCTAAGGCAGGAGACCCCCATAATAAACTTTCTCACTGGTACTCCCAGCCTTATTTTAAACCCACTATCACGTCTACACACATCTGGCCCCACACCCACACTTCAAAAAACGGCTGTTGGATAAAAGATCTCCGGTAAAGGGCCCCTTAGAGGTGAGCCCGTTGGGTATTGCACCGCAGACCCAACGAGGAGCAGCCCAGATGATGAAGCATGACACCTGAAAGGGTGTGTGAGGGCATTACATCCAACAAATGGATGACCAACTGCAGATCTCAGTGAGACCAAGTGTCATCCAGACAGAAGTGTGACTCGTACATCCTTCCTCTGAGGAACAGCACAGCATTCATTGATTTTTATTCACATTGACAACTGTCACCAGCAGGTTCCAGCAAATGGAAGGACTGCCTCCGACTCTATGCAATGGCAACCTGACACTGCTGACTAATATCTTCGACTTGAAAATATGAGCTGCCACACCCACACTGATGATAGCCATGTATCCAGTGAACCTGGAGATATTTGTAAACGAGTTGACTCTTTAACACAAGTCCAAAAAACAATATGTGAGAGCTGGTTGGGCACAATCACAGGCAGAATGTAGATTCTGTTACTAGGCTGTGATGGCTCTATGTCACTTGCTTTATAATTGTCACTTTACTTGGATTATGCCCAACATCCTTTCCAAAAAGTCTGCAGCCTAAGTGGCATCTTGGATGTAAATCTATCTTTACTTACACAGGAAACCAGAATAACCGTTTGTGCCATCTATTAACTACAGACCCTCTGAGGAACAGTACCTCTGCTGCCAGTCCCTTCCTTGTTCTGTAGGAGTCATCTGTAGGATAGACTTCCGAAAAGGAGTTTAATAAATTCTAGCCACAAGAAAGGCAGTATCCTAAAGACTGGAATGAATATGACAAAATCGAACTCCTGCTTACGCAGAAGAGCATCTCACCAGCTTTGAGATCTCTCCATGGATCTCAAGAAAACAATAGATCGTATTGAAGATGTAATGCCTTATGCACTTCATGGTCGAGCACTGTCCATCCAGTTCAATGTGATAACTTAGCAGCTGACCAAACACTGATACGTAAAGGAACAAATGCGTTATCTCTGACAACACCTATTCGCTTTAGGCTGGAACGTCCCAAGACACCCTCCATGCAAATGATATAAGTAATGACAATAACTCTTATTAAATTCTATCAATTTTGATTTCATCAAAAAGAAATCTGATCTTTTATTCTCTTTTTGTATGCATGTTTTTCTTTTCCCTTTCTATTTCTCGTTCTCTTCTCTTTCTCTCTTCTTTTGGCTCTTTGTAATTTGTATTCTTGCATTCTTAGGTTTTTTGTTTCTGTTTGTATGTTTTTGTAAACTTCCTAAGTATGTATTATATACATCCCTCTATCTCTTATTCTTTCTATAAAGGCAACTATACTTCTACACAATGAATTGAGCAATAGAGATCCTTATTTGTCATGAAATATGTTTTGCTATTCCTAGTATACAAGATTGACAGAAGATTATTCACATGAGGTGTCTGCCAGAAACCTCTAGCATACACTCTGTAGGAAAAGCAGCCTGTGAATGACTGAAAACATTTTATGCTAACATCTCACCTTCTATTTTTACGAGCGAGTTTTTTTTCAATAAATTAAAACACTGTTTCAGTTTTTCCTGCTTATGTTCTTGTCCTATTGTAACTGCTCATTGCCCAGAGGTCAAAGATCCATGCTACAGCCCTTCTTAGGTCAATATTTCGAGCTCTGTCAAACCTCCAGAATGCTTACCGGGTGGCCCTGCAGGCTAAATTCAGCATTGCCCCTTCTATTTTCATTTCAACCGCATCAGACACTCAGCAGCCCACAAAAAACTATTGTTCTCTAGAAGTGTCCTAAAGGTACCAAATCCGTTTGTTGTACAGGATTTCTTGGTGTTTCTTTCGTTGCACATCCCTCACTATTTAGTAGCGCAGGATTGTGCAAAACTGCCCTGCTCTCTCTGTCTTGCAACCCTGAAAAGTTTAAAGAGGTCAAAAAGTGTTATCTGTGTAAACCACCAGGCATGAGGTGGACAGGGATCCACAAATTATGGGAGGTCCTTACTGACAGACTAATTAAAGAGGAGTCAATGACGATGGAAGGAGGTATAACTCAAGTCCTCCCATCTGCAGCTTCGCAGGTTGTGTTTTCAAGAGTAATAAAAGGCATCTTTCTATTTTAGACTTGAGCTAGTGCGCTCCTAGAGAGGTCTGTCTTGTGCTTTATAAGCCATTCAGCGTTTGCCGGGTTTCCGCTATTGATCAGCAGCAGGCAGGCTTCATGTTTACTTGATACTGACCATGCCTTAAAAAAACCTTGGTTAATGGGGGAAATCTCCACTATCTCTCTTCAGGGTTTCACGTACCATGGGGGAGCTGTCAATTTAAATTTATCGTTAAAGCTTCTTATGATTAGGGTCCAATAGAAATAAGACAAAGCTAGCAATTCCTGGGATGTAAAGCTACTAATACCTATTGATTAGCAAAGAATAGATAGTGCTCCCTTATATCACTGCCAGTAAATTTGAATGGTGGGAGGAGGTATTTTAGAAATTAAGCTACTCCTTTAGAATTGGTTGCTTTACGGAGGGGGGTCCAACATTTGCAATGCAATTTTCAGTTCTCCTAAGATCTGCTTTTTATTATAGTGCTTTGCCTTGAAAAATGAGCCATAAAGGACAATACTGAATTTTTGCGTGCTCATTTATAAAGCAACACTCAGCATCCCACAAAAAACTATTGCTCTTTAGAAGTGTCCTAAAGGTACCAAATCCATTTGTTGTACATGATTTCTTGGTGTTTCATTTGTTGCACTTCCCTCACTATTTTGTAGCGCAGCATTGTGCAAAACTGCCCTTCTCTCTCTGTCTTGCAACCCTGAAAAGTTTAAAGAGGTCAAAAAGTGTTATCTGTTTAAACCACAAGGTATGAGGTGGACAGGGATCCACAAATTATGGGAGGTCATTACTGACAGACTAATTAAAGAGGAGTCAATGACGATGGAATGAGGTATAACTCAAGTCCTCCCACCTGCAGCATACCAGGTTGTGTTTTCACGCATAATCAAAGGCATCTTTCTATTTTAGACTTGAGCTAGCGCGCTCCCAGAGACGTCTGTCTTGGTGCTTTATAAGCCATTCAGCGCTTGCCGGGTTTCTGCTATTGATCTGCAGCAGGCAGGCTTTATGTTTACTTGATACTGACCATGCCTTAACTAAACCCTTGGTTAATGGGTGATTTCTCCACTATCTCTCTTCAGGGTTACAAGTACCTTGGGGGAGCTGCCAATTTAAAATTATCGCCAAAGCTTCTTATGATGAAGGTGTCAATAGAAATAAGACAAAACCAGCAATTCCTGGGTTGTAAAGCTACCAATACCTATTGATCAGCAAAGAATAGATAGTGCTCCCTTATATCACTGCCGGTAAATTTGAATGGTGGGAGGAGGTATTTTAGAAATTAAGCTACTCCTTTAGAATTGGTTGCTTTACGGAGGGGGGTCCAACATTTGCAATGCAATTTTCAGTTCTCCTAAGATCTGCTCTTTAATACAGTGTTTTGCCTTGAAAAATGAGCCTTAAAGGAAAATACAGATTGTGTGCTTGCTCATTTATAAAGCAAAGTTTTATAAGCCTTTTTATGCTGCTAATATTCTTTCTCATAGAGCAGTTTTACTGGTTTAGCTAGAATTGGAATGCACACAACTATAATCTGTGTGAATTTTTGTTTTGTTTTACAGATTCACTGTTTATGACCACCTCTAGATTAGGCACTGATTTCCCACGGTACATTCTTATTAACATTCTCATTACATTTTTACTGAACAGGGCTGCTAAATAAAATCTGAGTGAGGTACTTACGTGGAGCTAAAACCCCACTACACGTTGCTCTATCCCTCACTCAACTACCATAAAAAATGTCACACTCTTCCATAACAATGTGTTTACTGCGTAGGACTGTAATTGCTTTCTTTAAGACAATATGTTGTGTAGAGACTATATTTAGACGAGGAACTGGAGTATGTGAGTTCGAATTCGGACAATCTTCTGACAAACTGCTGTTTATTTTTATTAAAATGGGGAATGGTGTTTGTAAACTCCTCTCACTTTGCAGTCAGATATAAAAAATGTAAAGTGAACTATGTTATAATCTTGCTGTGGTACCGAGAGTGTAGACGGAAATGGTGTAGGGTGATTTTTTTAACACGCAACAAAATATAAATACCTCTAAAATAACTGGATACATTCAGCAGTTAGGAAAGCAAAAATTAAACACGTTTTTTTAAATTCTGACATGTAATGAAAAAAGATGTCATAAAGATCAAAACAAATCAAGACATTTTACTTGGTGGTGCACAATGAAAAATATTCACTGAAGCCTGATTTTCACACATTATCATTTATGGGTATTATAATTTTCTCAGTAAAGCTGTTTGTTCAAATGTAGGGGTTATTTCAATCGAAAATGTGCTGTTTGTAACTAGTGTGCTCCCACGCAATGCTTTAGTTACTTTGAAAGATGATCACCCTCTTCATCTCCATTATACCTAGATGGTTCACAAAGGTTTTTAATTCTAAATAAAAAGGTTGTGGTTCTAAAACATTTGGAAAGCTCTCCATTAGTGCATTGCATCCTTACTACTACTCTGCAGATAACTGTGTAATTTGCATTAGGGTCAAGCTGCTAGCCGTTTATGGTTAATAAAATAAACAAAACGATAACTACCAAATCCTTTGAACAAAAGCTTGTTATAAGAGTTCAACTAAAAACACAAACAACCTTTGTAGTCAAGATTCTTGAACAAGATAGATATTACATAATAGAAATTCAAACAGAAGACAAAGTCTTCAACAATAAAAGGCGGAGTGAACATTTAGATTGCAAATGTGAGACTCCTACAACCAGAACTAACTTATGGGTGTTTGAGAGACTGGTATATATTTTGAGGACTCCTTTTCGGAACAATTAGGATAGAGATACGAAGTACACATCTGAATGACCCAATTTGACATGTGGATTCCGGAGTAGGGATTAGATTGGTCCACTGGCTTATAATAACATATTCACACTTATGTAAGAGGCTTGTGTTTGTTTAATTTAATTTCCTAAGTTAAAACATGAGTTTTGCAGGAACATTATATGTTAAGTGCAAATATTTCATAAGCATACATGATACTCTAAAACAGTTTCATATACTGAGGATTAACTCAGATGTCCAGCTTTAGAGATAAGATCTTTCCTTCCGCTTCCACATAAAATATTATAACATTGAAATGTTGAATGTTGAGAGCTCCATTGAAGACAATGGAGCAGTTCTGGGCTTATAATCGCTGTTATAAGGCCGGAGTTCCAACATTCCAATGTTAGTCTCACATTTCTTCCATTTTAATTTAGAACATACAGTCCTAAGAGGATGGGATGTTCTGACAGCCTTGGGCTATACCGGTTGCTAAAAGCCCTCTCCCTCATTCTAGGCCCAAGCCATGGGTGCAGGTCTATAATTCCAATTCAGGGACTTTAACTATCGGAATGAACACTGGAATGTTGAATGCTCAAATGAAGACAATTGAGTGGCTCCGGTCTTATATTGCTGATATAAGCCTTCTGCTTCAACATTCCAATGTTTGTCCTTCGGTTTTCCCCTTTTAACCGCATCGCTGCTGCAGTGATTTTTGCACTGTGCGGCTTTTTTTTAAAAGCCGCGTTACATGACGAGCTAAGCTCGTCATCAGCACACGCCACCCGTGGGTGATGACGAGCTGAGCTCGTCATCAGCATCGAAAGGGTTAAATTTAGAACATTTAGAAAGTTCTTTAAATGTCCTTATTGCCCTTCTGCCTAAGGCTATGTCTGTTGTTAAAGGCCCTCAGAGGCTTAAACTCCATGCAGGAAGAATGTCTCTTGGGTTGTACATATCTTAATCGGCTCATGCTGAAAACCACAAGTTTACATAGACCTTAAAAGCTCAGCTTTTTAGAATCATCTCTTGGGTTACAAACATTATACATGGTGATTCATCAGACAGCAAAGCTATCCCTTAAAGTCTGCATATCTTACGGTTGCAAAGGACTTATATGACCAGGTGCCAGACAGTACAGCTAAGCCTCAGGTTACACATATCTCAGGCTAAGGCCTTTGACAACATAGACAACCCATAGTATAGACATAGATTCCAGGTTCAGGCTTGATGTGACATAGTTATTCCATCTGTTACAAATATCACACAAACTCAGGCCTCAAACAGAAAAGCCAGTCTGTATGTTATACACAATGCAGACAAATTTGACAGGAAGATTGAAAGGCTGCCAATCTCTCCGTGGAGCTTTCCCTCAGGCTACAGACATCTACCAGATTCAGATCTTTCAGAACCTAGTAATTCTGCAGGAAACATATATCATACAGACTCAAGCTTTGAACAACAAATTTAATTGATCATGGTAGAGGGTTCATAAAGGTTCAGTCCCCTGAGAGCAGAACAATCCCACATGTTTAAGATATCTCTCAGGCTTATTCATCATACCAGAGAAATATTCATCTGTATATAGAGTTAACTCAGGCTTCAGTCACAAATGATACCCCTAAGGTTACAGTGATCATCAAGATTCCTACCACTAACAGGATAGCGACCGCCAGGTTATACATCTTACAAATGCAGGACATGAACCACAGAGCCTTGACATCATCTCAGTTGTTCGTGAGTGCTTGAAGAGTATGAGGGAATCACTGTTTAGGGTGGCAAACATAAAGTCAACAGAGCATTTCAAAAAGCGAGAAATTCATCACCTGAAAACCCCCAAGACATAACTGTAAAAGAAAAGCAAATCAATATCAGTATGTTTCAGTTCAATTTCATAGGAATAATGGCCTCTTGCACCAAGAACTGTGAAGGCAAGGGACATAGTATGCTCTTGCTACTTTTTTATAAAAACCAACACACTAAGGCAAAAGTCAACATATTTTAGTAAACAATGATGTCTTTTGGTGATGAACTGCATATGAGTTTGCGTTAACACGACAAGCTTCGGTCATACAGATAAGCCAGCATCAACACAAGGGTAGTACTACAAGGTCCTAAGACACTCAAAGCAAGTGATGCACATCAGACAGCAGTCCATGTTCCCCTCACAAGTAGAAAGGATACACCACAGGCAGCAGTACATGTGCCCCTTTAATAGGATAGGCACAGCACAGGAAACAGCAGTATAGACTTTCCTTGCACACACAAAAACAAAGCAGAACACGAGCTGCCATAGTACTGTTGCACAAAATAGAAAAACATAAGCTTCCCTAAAGGAAAAACACAGAACAGGCAGCAGTAGTGCATACATTCTTCACACAGTAAAGGAAGCAGCACTGCAATCTTCTCCCAAAGAGCACAGGTGACAGCAATGCAAGCTTCCCCCACACGTAGAACAGATCCAGTACATGTGCAGCAGTGGTACACACTTACATCACAAACAACAATGTCTGAGAAAAGGTGACAGCAATGCCCAGTGTCTTGTAATCATATGCAGAGGCCACTATGATGGGACCCTGAATGAGAGAAAATGTACCCATGCCTTAAGTTGGCCCTAGTCACTACATCCAGCCTATCCAAAATAAAGATATTATTCATTTTAGTGACAACTGTGATTTTTTGGTGCAAACTTTAGTATTATTTATTTTAATAATGAGTAGTCTTTGCACATCAATGTGTGAGATGCCCAATGCTGCCAAATTCTGTGAAATGTCTAAAAGAACATTTTTTTCATAAAAAGTTGCCAGCAATCCAAATGTTCCTTGAAAATATATCGTGAATGAGCTAAGCAAAGAACTAACTATTCAGTCTTCCAAAAGCACTGCATTACCCAGTGCCTCATTGTAAGATAATTGCTTATTGTAATCCAGTCACTAAGTCATTAAGCATGTTTCAAAACAACAGCAGAGTAATACCAGGGGTGGCCGTTCCATTAGAGGGGAAGAGCGCTGCCCCCCCGCCACCAGCAGAAAATAAAGGATCATAAACATGTTTTGTGTTTTGACTATTATCGTTTTATTTTAAAATGCCCTGGTCCCGCCTCCAGGACTCTGACATGTCTTGGGGTGGGTCCAGGGGATGACACTGCTGGTGAGGGAGTGGTGGGCAGCTTAGGCCGGCCAAACCCCTCATGCACAGAGAAGCTCTCTCCAGCCTCAGCTTCATTGCTGGCACTGGAGAAAGCAGGCACAGACTCCCAATCTGCCTGGGAGTGCAAGTTACCGGTGGTCCGGCCAATTCTGAAGCTGCTCTCATGCAAGAGCAGCTTCAGGATTCGCCGCATGGCAAGCTGCGGGCCTGTGCCCAGGGCCAGACCTAGGGCAGAGCACTGTGCTAGAGACGGCGGCAGCAAGGTAAGTTTATTTTCTTTTTTCTTTTTATGCCCAACACATTTTCCCTCCTCCCCACCTCCCTTCTCTGGCCCGGTCCGCACTCCCACCTTGGCTGGGGATTGGCCTCTACTGAGTAATATCCTTCTGGATGATTGAGAAAGGCCCTTTGAATTCTAAGCCAAAGGGGATGTTAAAGTTTTAACACCACGACTTAGGGCCTCATTTAGCGCTTGGCGGATGGGTCACTCTGTCACAAATGTGGCGGATGTCCCATCTGCCACATTACAAGTGCATTAAAATCTATGGCACTTGTAATACGGTGGGGGTGATGCCTGACACGTTTTGGCGCAGTATCATTTTCCTCAATCTCTAAATAAAGCCTTTAGTCGGAAAGTAAAGAGAGTGGCTTTCTGCCATTTAGAGCAACAACTACTTACTGCTTCTGTGCTTTATATGAATCACAGTCTCTGTATCAATTAGTGAATGACAAAAGCAAGCAAAATTATAGTGTGCGACTTAGAAACACTTTGAAATAAACTGCATACATCAACTATTCAACAAACTTTTCCATTTTACAGCATTACTGTAGAAGGATTTTCAGAGCCTACTGTCTCGGTCTCATCCAACGTAAAATGTAGATATTTCATTAAAAGGAGGGAAAAGAGAGAATGAAAGAAAAATAAAAATAAAGAGAGAGTAGGAGAGTGGGACAAAAAAGGAATATTAAATGAGAGTGACGGGAAAGAGAAAGCGAGATGGAGAACTATGGAGAGCAGAAGTTGGAAAGACACAGAAAAGAGAGAGAGTGAGAGAGAAAGGCAAGTAGAGAGAGTGGAAAGAAAAGTGGGGCATATTATCAAGGGGGTTTATCTCCGCTTGTTTGGCTTTAAAAGCCAAGAAAGTGGAGATAAAATTATCTCCCTATTACCTAGCTGTCGCTAACACCAGTGGAAACAGTCGCTAACATCGCTATCTCCTATTACCAACTTTTGGAGATATTCGCGCTAAGCGCGAATATCTCCAAAAGCTAACACCGGCCCCTGAGCAGTTCTTAGCCATGTTATCCAATGGTAGGTGGATAACATGGCTAAGAGCATTAGCTCGGTAATGCATGAATATCGCTGACTTTTCAGCAATATTCATGCATTTCGGCCGATTTTTATCGCTTAGGAGATAAACCTTGATAATAGCAAGGTTCCTAAGCAATAAAAATCGCCGCAGCGCGGCGATAAAAATATTGCTGCTAAGCAAACATAGCGATAATTATCGCTAGTTGTTGGTAATATGCCCCAGAGGGTGTTAAATAGCAAAAGAAAGAGAGGTAGAATGCCAGGGATGGGAAGGGCATATAGCAGTTATGAACCATGCTGCCTACTCTGAGCAGGCAAATGCACTCATGCCCATTCAAGGTTACCCCAGCAGTAGCAGTAGCAGAAACAAGAGAATACTCATGAGCTCAAATCATCAAGCAACTTTTTTGAGCTTTTACAAACTGAAATAGATGATATTGTTATTTTTCATGATAATTGTAACTGTGTTAGCGATACTGACACGGGTACCAGCTTATACTAATAAACCCTCTACAATGCAGATACAATATTTCAGTTTTATACTGGCATACAGAACACTGCAGCCAGACTCATCCTCTGCCTTCCCAAATGAACCCATATCACACCCCACCTCATGAAACTCCACTAGCTCCCCGAACAGAAGAGAAGGCAATTCAAGCTGCTGACCCATGCACACAAGGCGCTACACAACCAATAACCCGCCTACATTACCCACCACCTGAACTTCCATCAACCTTCAAGAAGACTACCCTCCGCCTCCCTTTCACCCTTCGCTCCTTGCATCTACAGAGGCAGAAGTGGAGGCTGTTCCTTCTCCCACATCGTAGCAAAGACTTGGAATAGCCTCCCAGGCACCTTCGGACCATCTCCACTCTTCAGGAATTCTGAATGGCCATCAAGACCTGGCTGTTCGAATTAGCCTTGGGACCATGCAAGCACCTGTATGCCCTATCGGGTGATTAGCCATGATTTATAAATCCTGATTGATTGATTAATTGATTTAGTTTTAGTCACTTGAGACAAGTTGATGACACCCACAATCCATTAATCCCGGAGCTCTTCGAAGTAATCTGCACATTTCTACACTCTTCAACTGACACATTGAGGGCATTAAAAGATACACAATGCCCTTTTCCTGTGGAAATTAGGAAAACATTAAGAAGCAGGATAGTATTAGAATGCAAATTTAAAAAAGAACGCATATTTAGGAAAAAGGCATGCCACCATTGCAGCAATACCAAGTTAAAAATGAAGAGGTTACTGTCATCTGATTGGATGAAAGAAAGTATTCAACTAGTAGAAAAAATGGACTGTATTCAAGCAGTCAGTCAACTCTAAATTGTTCTGGCCCCTGATCATGCAAGGCTCAACTCAGCAGAGTGGGTAGACTTGCAAAGATATTTTATACTCAGAGTGGAAAAAACAAACCTAATAAAGGAGTAAATAGCTGCCAAAATGTACTCCAAAGTAAAAACTGTGATCAAAGCAGAGTGGCATGGAGTGAAGAAAACATGAAAGGATTCCAACAGCAGCAGAATGATTCACGTCAAACAAACTAACACCTGCCAAGAGAAATTTGAATACTGGGCAAGCTCCATGGTTAAACATGCGGCCTTCACAAGTCTTCCAAAGTGTTTTGTAGTGGTAGGAATAAGTGCTGTTAAGTGATTCGGAGATTTTACAGCCAAGACCAATTTCCATGAGTCCTGGAGCTTAAGGAGAATAATTCCCTGCAAAAGAAAGAACCAATAGAGTAAACAATGTTTTAACCTCTTCGCTGCTGAGGACGAGCTGAGCTCGTCATCAGCCACGGTGGTCGTGTGCGGATGACGAGCTGAGCTCGTCATGTAATGCTGCTTTTTTTAATTTGCCGCACACAGCGGGAAAAGCCGCCGCAGCGATGCGGATATTAACCAACCATCCTTATTGAGACTGACTAGAAAAAAATCTCCAGAAATAGCCTTTTCAAACCCAAGCCTCTACAGCAAGGGTGAATATTCTTAACAGATTTGAGGGTGGACTTAGAGAGGATTCAGGGCCGGACCAGCTGTACAGTGGATCAGGCATTTTCCAAGGGAGGCCGGATGGTGGGGGCTGGATTTGTAGTGTTGGGGGGTTGGTTTTGCTACTGGGCGCAGTTTTACAGCTGTGCTACAGTATCGACCCCCAATAACAAAAGCAGCAATCAAGCGTTTCTAGCATCCCGGACCATGCAGAGATGGTCTGAGAAAACTGCCAGTCCTGATTTGGGTTTCCAGTCCAGCCTTGAGAGGATTACTCGATGATTTATTAAATTTCCAAAGATTTTACTCAGTGCTGAAAAGTATCATACATGACTGAGCAATCAACGTGCATTGGCTTTTCCGAGTTGTCATTGGCTTTTGACATGCTTAGCCATTAATCTCTAGATAAACCGAGAAACTGGTCATAAACAGATACCTCCTGGAACCAGTGAAGAATCTCCATGTACCTAGTTTAACAGAATCAGGGCAGGATTAGAATTTTTTCTTCCTAAATTATGACTGTGAGGTGCAAAGAAAGGTGCACGTTTCCTCCCACTCACTACAGTTTGAACGTCAATTACATTGTAGAGTTGTTACAGATCACGTCCCAAGACCTTCTTTACAGATCAGAAACCATTCAATGTGTGTGACTCCTTTCTGAGAATAGCTAGATTTAAAGGTTGCAGAAAGATTTGGATAACACTACATGATCCTGCAAAGAGAAAGAATTGTATTATGGCGCACTTTCTCTATTTGTGCCTGGTGCATTTTAAAACAGGTGTGCCAGACTCAAACGGGGAAAGTGTGCCCTATTACAAAGAATGACATGCCCTCAGGGCAGCTATTAACTTGTGCTGCCCTGGAGGCAGCCTATTCAAGTGAAATACAGTGACTTTGAATCAGCCACTCCGTGTTTCACTGTGCAGGCGGCAACCTACCTGCACTTTTAATGGGGATTAGAGATCCCCTTGCAGGCGGGTGCAGTGAGTGACTGCATCCACCTGCAAGAGGATGCCTAGGGGGTGAATGGGAACCCCTTTCCCACTCCAGGGGGATGCTCTCAGGGGGCGCACTGACAGTGTGCCACCTTTTAAGTTGTGCACTGTCAGTGAGCCTCCTGACAACTTCTTTGCCGCTGTGCTCGCATCTGCAATAGGGCAAGCAGAGGCAAAGGGATTCGCTCATCTGCATGGGCCACACCCACATGCAAATGAGCAAACGCCCTCTGAAGGTAGCGCTGGCGTTTGATGTGTGCCAGCGCTATTGATATTACTGAAGGGGCTGTACAAGTTTCTGTTGCCCCTTCTGTAATACCAAAGTGCCCCGGGGGTGCGCAAAGCAGGGACAAACGCCCATTGCACCCCCTGGACACCTTCTGTAATACAGCACTTGGAATCTATGATCATGTTGGGGTTATAGATTGAAAATAAATGACCAAAGAAAGAAGCCACTCAAAATGGTTAAAAAATTATTTGGGAATGTCAGACACATAAATATTGAGAGCGAGGGGCAAATGTATCAAAGGGTTGAGTTCCTCTTGTGCCACGCAATGGGGCGCAAGAGCACTGCAACTCTTAAGTTAGATTTATCAATCCCCACAAGGCCACCTTGCATAGTCCTGCATGGCTTAATAAATCAAGAGTAACGCAACTCAGCTCAAATCCCTGCCTTTTTTTATTCAACACACCCAGCCCTATGGGTTGTTTAGAGCCTATCCTAGAGTGACGTATGCAATAAAAAGGCATGTTTAGGCATGGATAAAGGTTAATTTTGCCAGATCAATATGACAGTTTAAAACTGCACACAAATGCTGCATTGGCAGGCCTGGAACAGATTTGAAAAGCTACTTAAGTAGACAACACAGTCAGTGGTGCAGGACCTCTAGTAGCATGTAATTTATCCCTCATTTCCCTCATATATCCCTCATATATCCCTCATATATCCCTCATGTAATCCCTCATTTTAACATTTTAAGCAGAAGTCATACAGAAGTATTAAAGATTGCCACTGTTAAAAGGAAGCTGACATTCTGTGGCTCAGCTACCTCGGTGAGAACCCAGCACAGCATGGCTGTTTTGCAGAAGCAGAGTGTGTGATTGGAGGCCTTTCCGCCATGTTGAGGAAACGAGGAACGCTTAAATGCAAAGAGAAGTAGCGCCGGCTTTGTCCTTGCGAGCACGAACAAATGTCAGCGCAGTGAAATATGAAATGGTGGGACAGGAGCATAAAACATTGATGCCTGCTGATAGAAAACATGATTGTCCTTCATCCACCGGAAAAACAGGTTAGGAACACATCACTGATTAAAAGGCTTCCGCTGCAGGACAGGCACGTTTCTTGCCATTGTTGATTAGAAGACGTGTTCATGAATTAGGTTCTTCCCTGCGGCCATCATTGAACTTGCACATTTCCGCTTTTGCAGGTTTCATCCTCTTTCCTCTTGCAAACCTGTTTCTTTTTCCCCCGAAAAGTTCATTTTACTTCGTTCGTCTTCCCCCTATGGTTATGACAACCACGTGTCTTTCTGTGCACTCAGCCCTAGTCCAACCAGAGTTCACTGATGTTGAAAATGTCTGAAAGAGCAGCACATTTTCTTTCATTTTATTTAGAAATGACATTGATAAAGCACACAATATGCCAAGTGTTGTTTAGAGGCGCGAATAGCGTATACATATAGAGCTTTTTACGTACTTCTGTTGTTTCCAGGGGCCTCATTTATGAGGCCGTGCGTCACTTTTACGCCGCCGGTGCGTCACTTTTTGTGACGGATCGGCGGCGTAAAACATGATTCCTGTTGCGCACTATTTACAAAGTGACGGATCTAAGCAGATGCGTCACTTTGTAAACCCCTGCGCTACATTATACCTGCGTCAGGTATAATGTATGCAGAGGGGCGTTCCCCCGCAAAAAGCCTCGTAATAGTGACGCAGTGAAATCTATGAGATTTCACTGCGTCACTTTTAGGACGCTGTTGCGTCAAAATCTTGCGCCTGCCTCACAGCAGGCGTAAGACTGATGCAAGCCCTTTCACGTGGGGCTTTCCCCATGTGAAAGGACGCATTGCTGGAGTTGCGTCACTTTTGTGACACACTCCAGCAATGCGTCACTTTTGCGCTTACAGATACGTCAGAAATATTGACGTATCTGGAATTCCTTGCGCAATGATGCGTCATATTGTAAATATGACGCATCATTGGGGTCGCAAGGAGGTCGCAATGAAAAGTGACGCATCGCTGTTTTCTCGCAGCGATGCGTTACTTTTCATAAATGAGGCCCCAGGTATTGTAAATTGCAGTTGTTAGTGGCATAACAAAAGCCCCTGCAGCTCCCCCACTGAGAGCCTTGGACTGCGTCCGGAGCGTGGGGTGGTGGTGGTGGTGGGAGGGAAGGGGGTAGTGCTGTCTGTACTTTGCAGGTGGCCCCCCTCAAGTTTCGTTACGCCTTTGGTGTTACTACACAGTTACCCAATTTAAGTCTTTTAACTTTACTGTCCTTGGAAGGGAGGTAGGCTGACTCAGACTCAACAGGGTTCAAACTCGGACGCTGACGTCATCACGTCTATCAGAGCACCAATTCAGCTGATTGAACCCAGACGGCTAGACATATCCACCTTGATTTGTTCTGCATTCTGTCAAATTATGTAAATTGAGCATTTGTAGTTACATTAAAAGGACAATTGAGTCCAGTTTATTTCTGTCACTTATATTTATGGCCACTGGCATTTTTCCCCAGGGATGACTAAGGAATTTGACAAGAAAATACAAATTAAGCAGCATAATGATGCACGTTTGGAAGCAGAATTGCTTCACTATTTTCTCATGTTTACATGTTAACCCTGTGTGGTCAAAAGTTTCACCTCACTGACATCAGTTTAAGAACCAAATACAGCAATCGGCAACTGAAAGATCACCTTCTGCTCTGTGACAAAAGGGTCTGCCACCCCACGGCAAAACATGTGAGAGCATCTTTAGTAGCGTTTCATCTGTTTGATCTGAAACAGTTTTGTAAAATCTGTAAATTATGCAAAGATTATGGATTACGTGGCAAGAGTGGCAAACCCATAACTAGGCGAATCGCATAATTCCTATGGCTCTGGTTATTATATTTCTTTCTGAAAATGTAAGTGTTTTATCACTTTTTATTATAGGCCTGCAAGGTTATATTCGTAGCGTGGTCCTTCCGACAATTGTCTTTGGCCCAGATATGCTCCATCCTTGTTCACAGCACCTCCCATTGATCAGCAGAGGTGGGCAAGCCACTAAAATCTCAAGCCAGGCTTGAGTCATAACGCGGTCCTCTTGTAAACTTGAGCCCAAAAGGAGCCAAACCATGTTGTTTCTGCCTGCCACACATGTTCTAACCTCATTCAACAGGAATGAAAGATTTAGGGGCCGATTTCGGGCGGAATTGTTTCCGGCCGACACTGACTCGGTCCTGAGACCAACCGACATCCGGTCGGGGGTCCTGACCACCTAATTAGGATGCGACCGAACACTGTTCATCACGTTCCTACATTTCCCCATGGGAGCATTCATTATTGCCACATGCTTCCATAGGGAAATAGACAGTGTGGTTCCTCTCTGTACCCCGTGGCAGGCACCTCAAGGTACCTTCCACTGGGTGCAGGGATCAACAGGGGGGCACAATTGGTGCCCCCTCAACACCCAACTGGAGGCTGCACACATAAACGGGCCGTGTAGGGGGCCCCCAAACATGCTTTCTGAACATGGTTTCCATGTCCAACAGGCAGGCATGGAAACCATTATGGAAATTGTGCATCGTAATCCCAAAGGTGGAAAGGTCCGCCCTTTGGGATTACGAGCCGGTTCAGACTGGCCAACGGGGTCTGTGAGCCCATCCGAAGACAGCTGGAATGACCGGCTGGTTTCAATTCTGACTAGCTGCATCTTTATCAGCTGATAGGAATTGAAACAGACGGTGGCGGTCGGAAAGCCTCCGACAAATGGTCATGGGCTGGCCAACATCGTTATAGGCCCCTAAGTATTAGCCATTGATGTCAAATTGTAGTGAGAAAAATATGCCCATCCAATGGATGAACTGCTCAATGTCAAACCAGAGAACCTAGGACAATGCCAGCTTTCCAGCTTGACCAAGTTGTGTGGTTTCTCTTTAAATATTTTACTTCACCTTGCTATAGTCACATATGAGAGCACCTTGAAATTCATGAGTTCAATATGTGCTCTGTACAAAAACTTCTTGTGTTTGATTTAATTGACTATAATGTTGCTCCATGAATAACACCCAAGGCCACATGTAAGGCCACATATATGGTGCACAAGGTTTCTGACTTGCCTCTTAGTTCACTAATGGCATTGTCGGTATAAAGACAAAATATCGACTCCAAAATATCGACTGGACATAATATCGAGTTTTAAATATAGACTGGACAAAATATCGACTGGACATAATATCGACTACAAAAATATCGTTTTTCAGGTAAGTGAAGTAATATCGACTGTATAAAATATAGATAGCAAAAATATCGATTTTTTAATAATATATAATATTTTATAGTGTATTTTTATGTAATAATATGTGTGAATAGTGTGTATTAATGTTATAAAATATTTTATTACATGAATTTTGTTTTGATAATAATTGCGTAATGTAATTCTGTAGCGGGTTGTGGGTTTATAGGGGAATAGGGTGGGAAGTAATTTAATAATAATTAATTAATTAATATATGTTTGTTAATATTTTTAATTAATAATTAATTGATAATTAATTAATATTAATTAGTTAATTAATTAATATAATTTTGAATATATTTTGTATTAGTAAATAATTGTTAATTAATTAATTGTAATTAGTTAATTACATTAATTAGAGTACATTTTTTATATATATAATTTTGTGTTATTTTTAAGTAATTAATTTTGATAAAATAATATTAATTATTAAAATAATTACACCTAATGTTGTAATATATTTACTTTATTGTTATTGTTAATTAATAATTAATTGGTAATTAAATAATATTGATACATTTTGGGTAAAGGAGCATTTTTAGGGTTCAGGGTCAGTTTTCAGGTCATGGGTAAAGGGGTATTTTTAGGGTTCAGGGTCAGTTTTCAGGTCATGGGTAAAGGGGTATTTTTAGGGTTCAGGGTCAGTTTTCAGGTCATGGGTAAAGGGGTATTTTTAGGGTTCAGGGTCAGTTTTCAGGTCATGGGTAAAGGGGTATTTTTAGGGTTCAGGGTCAGTTTTCAGTTCATGGGTAAAGGGGTATTTTTAGGGTTCAGGGTCAGTTTTCAGGTCATGGGTAAAGGGGTATTTTTAGGGTTCAGGGTCAGTTTTGGGTTTTTGGGTAAAGGGGTATTTTTAGGGTTCAGGGTCAGTTTTGGGTTTTTGGGTAAAGGGGTATTTTTAGGGTTCAGGGTCAACAAATAAGATTTAAAAAAATTATTTTTATTATTTTCATTTATTATTTTATTATTATAATTTAATTTAAGTCGTTTTAAGTATATTTTAGTAATTAAAATTTAATATTAATTTAATTTAACATTGTTTTTAATAAAGTCGATATTTTTTACATCTATATTTTTGTTAACGATATTTTGTACTCGATATTTTTGTACTTACCTGTTTGTAGATACAAACTCGATATTTTGACTGTCGATATTTTGTCCACGATATTTTGGCAAGTCGATATTTTGTCAGTCGATATTATTTCAGTGATCCGGCATTGTCATCAGGACAAGTGGTGGGTATGAATGTCTCTAAGTTCATGTTTAAAAACTGCTACTTCTAATAAAAGCTGCTCAATGCGGCGATACAACCCAATGTACTAAAGTCAAATACTTTAGCATGTTAAATAAGCACACTTTTTTCCATTTTGAAGGGATTTTATCGCATTTTTACACACATGGCACTCATTTTCTAGGCTCAATTTGTTCACTCCCCTTAGAGCCAAACCAGACCTTTGGCTCGGCTCTCCCTGTTAATTTGTGAGGGTACCCACCGCCACTGACCAGTGACATCAGCCTCTCCCTGGGACACCACCAGTCTGGTTTGTGTTGTGCTGCGGAAGTGAGGCATGGTGGTTGAGGTCATTCAACTGAGAGAGCGCAATTTGAATGCAAAGTATATAGTAACCATATCTAGACGTATATGTTATAAACGTAGGAATGAAACGCATATCGTAATGTAAAGTTGGCGACTATAGCATAAAAGCCAACTAACGTGACAATGTGGTATAGGAAATGTAAATGTATTCACACGTTAAAAATGCATTAGATTTAGAAGACCCGTATACATGATGGGCAAATATAGGAATGTGTAGAAGTGTTTACGAAATGTAGAACGTGCACAGTAGAATTCGGGTACGTGTGTAACTTTAAACATGTGTAACTTTAAACGGAGAAACGTGGATAAATGTATAAGAGAACTCACATAAAGATGTAACCAAGGAAAATGCATAAGTTATATTCTATGCAGTCGTATTCTATGTATTACACATATTTGATGTAGAATGTATTTAAGTATAACTAGGGATTTTGCTGAAGTGCGAATATAAATGTATGCCAAAGGTTATACTGTGTAGAGGGCTTTTGTAGGAATGCTGGAAGAGTTTAGGTCATTTGTGTTTGTAACCTAATTGGTCAAGAGTTCGCAGGAGCATAGTCAAATGTATGTAATTTAGAGGGCTTGTGAAAGTCGTAAATAGCTTGATGTGGACGTGAGAGCCAAGAAGTCTAGCACTTGTTAGATTTAAGGTGACAATGCCGGACGTTGCTTATTGCTCGAACGTGAGGAGAGACACTTTGAATGTGGACTATGTTTTGACAAGACCATTCACAGGACCTAGCAGGGTCAAGTTAAGAGACATAGAGTTAAAGCCTTGTCTAAATTCATATGTTACTCGATCTGAAAAGAGTCAATAAAAGTCGACGATGAGATGATGAAGATGACATCTAAAGGAGAAGGGTCAACTTAACGAACGACGCAAGGAGTGGACCAATGGAAGAAGCAGGAAGTTGACATCATCGGGGAAAGTCCGTGGTGGGCGTCAAGGGGCGTTCCACCCATACTGTGATTGTGTATTTTAGGGACAGCACCCCGGGGAGGAGGTAGCAATTGGCAATCAGGAGAGGGCAATCAGAGAAGGGCGAATTGCTCAGAGCAAAGGCAAGGGTAGATGCCTTGAGCAGATGCGCTGAGACATCAGAAGCGCAAGGGAGCAGTAGGCCGAGGACCCTTAGAGAGCGGATGGGTAGGCAGATAGGGTACTGCTTCTGAAACTTAAGATTTCCTTTAGAGGCTAAAGAGAGTTTGAACTTCTTTGGAAGTCAAACTGCTGACACCTTTTTAGGGAAGAAACTTGCGAAGTAGGGTTGTCACGTAGCATAGAGTAGGGACAGATTAACTTGATGATATTTTTTTATCTTACTGCAGATGACGCAGAAGGAACCACTTTACACCGAAGCTTAAGCGGCTGATATTGTAATTGATTTTGTATTTTGTATACTTTGAGATTTTATCCTGAGTGGATTGTATCGCATTCAAATTAACTTTATATAAACTCTGAAAACTTTATCAGTTGTAAGTGGTTCTTCAGAGTGGCGTCAGTTAATGGGGTTTGTCTAACCTATGTGGGGTTGTCTAAACCGTTATTACAACTGACGCACAAAGGAGTAAGTGATCCGGTACCATGGGACAAAGATTGTTTGATGGCGTTTTTGCAGCTGAGGGAGGACTTGTGTCGTGCCCCGGCTTTAGGAATGCCAGATTACACTAAACCTTTTTTGCTTTACTGCTGCGAGAGAGAGGGATGCGCTTTAGCGGTACTAGCACAGGTCCACGGAAATGCGCGCAGGCCAGTGGCGTACTTTTCGGCTACATTAGATCCAGTAGCCGCAGCGTTGCCCGGATGTCTCAAATCCGTAGCTGCAACGGGTGTCAGCATTGAACGATCTGAAAGCGTAGTTATGGGTCATCAGTTAGAAGTGTATGTACCACATTCTGTAGAACTGTTAATGACCAGGACTAAGACTCAGCATCTGACGAATAGCAGGCTCACACGCTACGAGCAGGTCATACTGGCTGCCGAGAATGTGACCCTCAAGAGATGCTCTGTCTTGAATCCTGCAACCTTGATGCCACTTCCGAATGAAGTGGACGACGAAAATTGTACAGAACATGACTGCCTCGATGTGACTGAACTATGTACCAAACCGAGACCCGATATCGTAGATGAGCCATTGACAGACCCAGACGAAATTTTCTTCGTCGATGGTTCATGCGTAAGAAACGATGTCGGTCAGCTGAGAGCAGCTTATGCAGTATGCACGATTACCAGAGTTATAGAAGCCGCTTGCCTGGAAGGAGTACACTCCGCACAGGTAGCTGAAATTGTGGCTTTGACTCGTGCTTGCCTAGCAGGCGACAGACTTCGAGTCACCATATACACCGATAGCCAGTATGGTTTCGGCGTAGTTCATGATTACGGGCAGTTATGGTCTCAAAGGGGTTACATGACCTCCTCGGGTTCTCCTATTAGGAATGGAGAATTCGTGAAACTACTGTTAGAGGCTTTGCAAAAACCTATGGCCATAGCTGTGGTCAAATGTGTAGCACATACAAAAAATACGGACTTTGTATCACTAGGAAACAAATACGCAGATGAAGTAGCGCGTTACTGCGCAGAGCAGGGATATTCTCACACTGATGCCAAAGTGGGGGGAGTCCAGGAGAGAACTGAATTAACCATGTTGTTAGACACAGTGGATACGTGGGATGAATTGAGAGCTGTACAGGAAAATGCACCAAATGATGAGAAAAAGAGCTGGGAAACAGCAGGGTGTGAAAAAAGTGAGATGAATTTCTGGGTTTCTGCCGATGGAAGGGCAGTATTACCAAATGAGCTTGTTAGTCCAATGGCAAGGAAATTGCATGGATCAGCACACATAGGAAGAGATGCTATGGTGAGAGTATTCAGACAGACGTGGTTCAATCCTAAATTTAGAGTAGCGGCAGAAGCAGTGTGTCAGCGATGTGCGATCTGTCAGCAACTAAATGTGGGAAAGAGAACACCAGTTACCTTGAGTCACATAGGAAGGTCTGGGGGGCCTTTCAATAGGATGCAGATTGACTTCATAGAAATGCCTCCATGCAACAGACTCAGATACGTGTTAGTGATTGTCTGCATATTTTCTAGATGGGTTGAGGCTTACCCTACACGTAGGTGCGATACACTTACAGTAGCAAAATTGTTACTTAGAGAGTTGATACCGAGATTTGGGGTGCCATCCTCTTTGGAATCGGACAGAGGAACTCATTTTAATAGCGAAGTGGTGAAGATGCTATGTTCAGCTTTGAATATCGATCAGAAGTTACACTGCAGCTATCGACCAGAAGCTTCAGGGATCGTAGAGCAAATTAACAGTACTATCAAGTCCAGACTGGCTAAAGTTTGTTCATCGACATCCCTGAGTTGGCCAGACGCACTTCCAGTAGTTCTTATGAGCATACGTAGCACACCTGATAGAAGAACAGGCCTCTCTCCACATGAAGTGCTAATGGGGAGAGCTATGAGATTGCCATCGGTTCCGACTGCAGCGCTAGTGAACATCACAGACGATTTGATCTTGGACTACTGCAAGGGACTATCTGATGCCGTTAATTCTGTGTCCCTCCAGGTCCAAGCTGCAGAGGTTCCATCAGTACAAGACTTGTGCCATGACCTGAGTCCAGGAGACTGGGTCCTGGTGAAGAAGCATGTCAGGAAGAACTGCTTAGACGTGCGTTGGAGAGGACCGTTTCAAGTCATACTTGTAACGAATACCGCAGTGAAGTGTGGAGGTCTGCCAAACTGGATACATGCCTCACACACCCGAAGAGTGCCAACACCTCCAGAAGACACAGCTCCTCTCTCGGATGAGAATCCGGCGGGAAGCGGAGAAGCCATAGAGGGGGAAAGCCAAGCTGTGGAGGTGATCGAGGAAACTGAAACTGCGTTGGAACAGGACGACGGAGGTCAGGACACGAGTGGGACCGAAGTCGCCTCAGGAGAAGAAAGTAATTGGGAATCCGACACAGATATTGAGCAAACTGAGAGTGACCAAGAGACAGGTCCTAGAACAAGGAGCGGAAAGAAAAAGAGTGAAGAAGCCAGTTGGCCGGAGAGAAGGAAAAGGCCAAGTTCGGAAAGGGAAAGGGAAAGAACTCTTGCTCCTATCGCTGAAGAATCGGATCAGGAGGAAGAAACAACAGATTCAGGAACTGAGAGTCCACGAAGATCAAGAAGGGTACGTGTGCCCTGCAGAAGGTACGCCACCCCAGAGTGGACTTATCTAGCAGATGTATTGGGGACAGAAATCTGGGAGAGTGAAGAGCGTGAAAGTAATCGATCTCGATCCATTTGTGGCAGTGGAGATATGGATGTTGGCGCCTGGACTCGAGACTGAGGGGTTACTGACTTTCACACTTCCCATACCCCCACGTTTGAGTAAAATTCAAGATCTAGTGCTAAAAAGATTACAGTTTCCAACGGCTGGTCAGCAAATGACAGAAGAAGAAGAAAAAGTTATTCGCTTTGAACTATTAATTATTGTTGTGAAAGCTGCAGGTCCGAAAATAATTGTTGATGCATAAAAGACTTTTGTACTTATGTTATACAGAAGAAGATAACCTAGCGCCGAGTGGAAAGAAGAATAAAATTAGGGATTACATTTAGAGGACGGAGAAGGGCTAGGGTTGTCTGCTGCTAAAAGGAGAAAAAGACATTGTGGTGAAAAAGATACCTGTTGATAAAAAGCACTTTAAAGACTGTGAAAGCAAACAAGCAACCAAAGACTGAAAAGAGAATTTTCGCTAGAGAACGAGGTACGCTGTTTTGATAACATGGAGAACGGCAACCCAAACCGAAAAACTAGATGTATTGTAGGTACACTTATAGCAATAGTGATATTTCTCATATTCATAGTAGTAACGATATCTTACATGACAGGACATGAGAATGATAAAAGAATAGCAAATGTAAAAATTATAACGACCTTGAAACCTGCTCTTGTGGGAAAGAAGGAGGATAGCACTGTTACACGTGAAAAGGCGTTACTTGCAGATGAAGCTCGTAGATTACACATAGATGAGTCTCAGGGAAACTTTAGGTCAAATGCATATGCCAAATTATTGTATGAATATATCGATGCCATGGAGGCCAAAGATTGCTACGTTTGTATGCAATTGCCGGCCTCTGTAGACGAAGGCATTAGATATCACCATCTCCCATTGACTTATGGGATAACATGTAGTTTACTGCTTAGTATATTCTATGGTAGAGAAGGGTTTGAGTACTACTTTTCAAATTATGATTCGGTACTGCCTGAAGTTCCGAATTATAAGCAGATGAATAAGTGGGACTACTACAAAAGGGAAGATAGATTGCCTAAATTCTTTCTTCCTTGGGATACGTTAGATACATCATATGCACGTAGAAATAATCTGACTTGCAAAGTATCAGAAGTAGAGAAAAGGTTTATAGCACAAGTAGATGACCGATGCAGACGGCAGAAGATTCTAAAAATGTCAGGACAATGGAAAACAGATTGGACAGAAGAAGAGAAGGCACATAAAAAGAAAGGTAGCAATGGTCCAATAGCATTGGATAGAACACAGAAAGGGAAGTTATGTTTAACTCGAAGCAAAACGTATTATGAGAGTGAATTTGTAGGTGAAGTTAGTTGCGAGCACTCTTTTAGACTAGAGTACTACACGAAAGATTTTATGAAAGGGATGCAAGCTATTCCGAATGTGTATTTTGTATGTGGGAGAAATGCCTATGTAAAACTTCCAGACAATTGGTATGGTTCGTGTTACTTGGCAATTGTCTTCCCCAAAATATATCATGCAAAGGATTTAGCGATCATAGAAGGAAAGGCTTCGAGGAGAACGAAAAGGGAAGTAGGAGATGCAGAAGTAGTAGGATATGTATTTGGAGCGATGTTTCCATTGTTAGGTTTGATTCTTAACGATGTTAAGATTAGAAGGTTAGCGACAGTCGTGGATAGATTGTCTGCCAGCACTGCAAGATCATTAATGTTAGTAGAGGGTGAGATGCAGTCGATTAGAGCAATGGTTTTACAGAACAGACTTGCTTTAGATGTGATATTAGCAAAGGAAGGCGGAGTTTGTAAAGCTTTGAAAGTTCAGGAATGTTGTACTTATATTCCTGATTATTCAAAACCACTTGAGAAAGTCATACAGAACATTACACAGATTCATCAAGAAATTGAAGATTTATCAAAAATAAATGTTTGGGAAAAAGTAGGAAATGGAGTGGGAAAGGTTGGAAGTTGGTTTGCTAATCTAGGCAAAAGTATAGTTTGGTATATTTTAAAGCCTGTATTAATAGTACATTATTAGGATTAGTAAAATTGTATAAATGGTATAGGTCGAACCAGTTACAAAGATCGATGAGAGACCAAGAAAGGAAACTAGCTGTTCTACAAGATCAACAGTATAAAAGTCTGAGAACACTTGAATCGATAAAAAGAGGAACTGATGTAACTAGTTCGGTATAAGAGAGGTATTCAAATTGCTTTTAGTGATGACTCCTAAAAGTCATCAAAGGGGGGAACTGAGAGAGCGCAATTTGAATGCAAAGTATATAGTAACCATATCTAGACGTATATGTTATAAACGTAGGAATGAAACGCATATCGTAATGTAAAGTTGGCGACTATAGCATAAAAGCCAACTAACGTGACAATGTGGTATAGGAAATGTAAATGTATTCACACGTTAAAAATGCATTAGATTTAGAAGACCCGTATACATGATGGGCAAATATAGGAATGTGTAGAAGTGTTTACGAAATGTAGAACGTGCACAGTAGAATTCGGGTACGTGTGTAACTTTAAACATGTGTAACTTTAAACGGAGAAACGTGGATAAATGTATAAGAGAACTCACATAAAGATGTAACCAAGGAAAATGCATAAGTTATATTCTATGCAGTCGTATTCTATGTATTACACATATTTGATGTAGAATGTATTTAAGTATAACTAGGGCTTTTGCTGAAGTGCGAATATAAATGTATGCCAAAGGTTATACTGTGTAGAGGGCTTTTGTAGGAATGCTGGAAGAGTTTAGGTCATTTGTGTTTGTAACCTAATTGGTCAAGAGTTCGCAGGAGCATAGTCAAATGTATGTAATTTAGAGGGCTTGTGAAAGTCGTAAATAGCTTGATGTGGACGTGAGAGCCAAGAAGTCTAGCACTTGTTAGATTTAAGGTGACAATGCCGGACGGAGCTTATTGCTCGAACGTGAGGAGAGACACTTTGAATGTGGACTATGTTTTGACAAGACCATTCACAGGACCTAGCAGGGTCAAGTTAAGAGACATAGAGTTAAAGCCTTGTCTAAATTCATATGTTACTCGATCTGAAAAGAGTCAATAAAAGTCGACGATGAGATGATGAAGATGACATCTAAAGGAGAAGGGTCAACTTAACGAACGACGCAAGGAGTGGACCAATGGAAGAAGCAGGAAGTTGACATCATCGGGGAAAGTCCGTGGTGGGCGTCAAGGGGCGTTCCACCCATACTGTGATTGTGTATTTTAGGGACAGCACCCCGGGGAGGAGGTAGCAATTGGCAATCAGGAGAGGGCAATCAGAGAAGGGCGAATTGCTCAGAGCAAAGGCAAGGGTAGATGCCTTGAGCAGATGCGCTGAGACATCAGAAGCGCAAGGGAGCAGTAGGCCGAGGACCCTTAGAGAGCGGATGGGTAGGCAGATAGGGTACTGCTTCTGAAACTTAAGATTTCCTTTAGAGGCTAAAGAGAGTTTGAACTTCTTTGGAAGTCAAACTGCTGACACCTTTTTAGGGAAGAAACTTGCGAAGTAGGGTTGTCACGTAGCATAGAGTAGGGACAGATTAACTTGATGATATTTTTTTATCTTACTGCAGATGACGCAGAAGGAACCACTTTACACCGAAGCTTAAGCGGCTGATATTGTAATTGATTTTGTATTTTGTATACTTTGAGATTTTATCCTGAGTGGATTGTATCGCATTCAAATTAACTTTATATAAACTCTGAAAACTTTATCAGTTGTAAGTGGTTCTTCAGAGTGGCGTCAGTTAATGGGGTTTGTCTAACCTATGTGGGGTTGTCTAAACCGTTATTACAACTGACGCACAAAGGAGTAAGTGATCCGGTACCATGGGACAAAGATTGTTTGATGGCGTTTTTGCAGCTGAGGGAGGACTTGTGTCGTGCCCCGGCTTTAGGAATGCCAGATTACACTAAACCTTTTTTGCTTTACTGCTGCGAGAGAGAGGGATGCGCTTTAGCGGTACTAGCACAGGTCCACGGAAATGCGCGCAGGCCAGTGGCGTACTTTTCGGCTACATTAGATCCAGTAGCCGCAGCGTTGCCCGGATGTCTCAAATCCGTAGCTGCAACGGGTGTCAGCATTGAACGATCTGAAAGCGTAGTTATGGGTCATCAGTTAGAAGTGTATGTACCACATTCTGTAGAACTGTTAATGACCAGGACTAAGACTCAGCATCTGACGAATAGCAGGCTCACACGCTACGAGCAGGTCATACTGGCTGCCGAGAATGTGACCCTCAAGAGATGCTCTGTCTTGAATCCTGCAACCTTGATGCCACTTCCGAATGAAGTGGACGACGAAAATTGTACAGAACATGACTGCCTCGATGTGACTGAACTATGTACCAAACCGAGACCCGATATCGTAGATGAGCCATTGACAGACCCAGACGAAATTTTCTTCGTCGATGGTTCATGCGTAAGAAACGATGTCGGTCAGCTGAGAGCAGCTTATGCAGTATGCACGATTACCAGAGTTATAGAAGCCGCTTGCCTGGAAGGAGTACACTCCGCACAGGTAGCTGAAATTGTGGCTTTGACTCGTGCTTGCCTAGCAGGCGACAGACTTCGAGTCACCATATACACCGATAGCCAGTATGGTTTCGGCGTAGTTCATGATTACGGGCAGTTATGGTCTCAAAGGGGTTACATGACCTCCTCGGGTTCTCCTATTAGGAATGGAGAATTCGTGAAACTACTGTTAGAGGCTTTGCAAAAACCTATGGCCATAGCTGTGGTCAAATGTGTAGCACATACAAAAAATACGGACTTTGTATCACTAGGAAACAAATACGCAGATGAAGTAGCGCGTTACTGCGCAGAGCAGGGATATTCTCACACTGATGCCAAAGTGGGGGGAGTCCAGGAGAGAACTGAATTAACCATGTTGTTAGACACAGTGGATACGTGGGATGAATTGAGAGCTGTACAGGAAAATGCACCAAATGATGAGAAAAAGAGCTGGGAAACAGCAGGGTGTGAAAAAAGTGAGATGAATTTCTGGGTTTCTGCCGATGGAAGGGCAGTATTACCAAATGAGCTTGTTAGTCCAATGGCAAGGAAATTGCATGGATCAGCACACAAAGGAAGAGATGCTATGGTGAGAGTATTCAGACAGACGTGGTTCAATCCTAAATTTAGAGTAGCGGCAGAAGCAGTGTGTCAGCGATGTGCGATCTGTCAGCAACTAAATGTGGGAAAGAGAACACCAGTTACCTTGAGTCACATAGGAAGGTCTGGGGGGCCTTTCAATAGGATGCAGATTGACTTCATAGAAATGCCTCCATGCAACAGACTCAGATACGTGTTAGTGATTGTCTGCATATTTTCTAGATGGGTTGAGGCTTACCCTACACGTAGGTGCGATACACTTACAGTAGCAAAATTGTTACTTAGAGAGTTGATACCGAGATTTGGGGTGCCATCCTCTTTGGAATCGGACAGAGGAACTCATTTTAATAGCGAAGTGGTGAAGATGCTATGTTCAGCTTTGAATATCGATCAGAAGTTACACTGCAGCTATCGACCAGAAGCTTCAGGGATCGTAGAGCAAATTAACAGTACTATCAAGTCCAGACTGGCTAAAGTTTGTTCATCGACATCCCTGAGTTGGCCAGACGCACTTCCAGTAGTTCTTATGAGCATACGTAGCACACCTGATAGAAGAACAGGCCTCTCTCCACATGAAGTGCTAATGGGGAGAGCTATGAGATTGCCATCGGTTCCGACTGCAGCGCTAGTGAACATCACAGACGATTTGATCTTGGACTACTGCAAGGGACTATCTGATGCCGTTAATTCTGTGTCCCTCCAGGTCCAAGCTGCAGAGGTTCCATCAGTACAAGACTTGTGCCATGACCTGAGTCCAGGAGACTGGGTCCTGGTGAAGAAGCATGTCAGGAAGAACTGCTTAGACGTGCGTTGGAGAGGACCGTTTCAAGTCATACTTGTAACGAATACCGCAGTGAAGTGTGGAGGTCTGCCAAACTGGATACATGCCTCACACACCCGAAGAGTGCCAACACCTCCAGAAGACACAGCTCCTCTCTCGGATGAGAATCCGGCGGGAAGCGGAGAAGCCATAGAGGGGGAAAGCCAAGCTGTGGAGGTGATCGAGGAAACTGAAACTGCGTTGGAACAGGACGACGGAGGTCAGGACACGAGTGGGACCGAAGTCGCCTCAGGAGAAGAAAGTAATTGGGAATCCGACACAGATATTGAGCAAACTGAGAGTGACCAAGAGACAGGTCCTAGAACAAGGAGCGGAAAGAAAAAGAGTGAAGAAGCCAGTTGGCCGGAGAGAAGGAAAAGGCCAAGTTCGGAAAGGGAAAGGGAAAGAACTCTTGCTCCTATCGCTGAAGAATCGGATCAGGAGGAAGAAACAACAGATTCAGGAACTGAGAGTCCACGAAGATCAAGAAGGGTACGTGTGCCCTGCAGAAGGTACGCCACCCCAGAGTGGACTTATCTAGCAGATGTATTGGGGACAGAAATCTGGGAGAGTGAAGAGCGTGAAAGTAATCGATCTCGATCCATTTGTGGCAGTGGAGATATGGATGTTGGCGCCTGGACTCGAGACTGAGGGGTTACTGACTTTCACACTTCCCATACCCCCACGTTTGAGTAAAATTCAAGATCTAGTGCTAAAAAGATTACAGTTTCCAACGGCTGGTCAGCAAATGACAGAAGAAGAAGAAAAAGTTATTCGCTTTGAACTATTAATTATTGTTGTGAAAGCTGCAGGTCCGAAAATAATTGTTGATGCATAAAAGACTTTTGTACTTATGTTATACAGAAGAAGATAACCTAGCGCCGAGTGGAAAGAAGAATAAAATTAGGGATTACATTTAGAGGACGGAGAAGGGCTAGGGTTGTCTGCTGCTAAAAGGAGAAAAAGACATTGTGGTGAAAAAGATACCTGTTGATAAAAAGCACTTTAAAGACTGTGAAAGCAAACAAGCAACCAAAGACTGAAAAGAGAATTTTCGCTAGAGAACGAGGTACGCTGTTTTGATAACATGGAGAACGGCAACCCAAACCGAAAAACTAGATGTATTGTAGGTACACTTATAGCAATAGTGATATTTCTCATATTCATAGTAGTAACGATATCTTACATGACAGGACATGAGAATGATAAAAGAATAGCAAATGTAAAAATTATAACGACCTTGAAACCTGCTCTTGTGGGAAAGAAGGAGGATAGCACTGTTACACGTGAAAAGGCGTTACTTGCAGATGAAGCTCGTAGATTACACATAGATGAGTCTCAGGGAAACTTTAGGTCAAATGCATATGCCAAATTATTGTATGAATATATCGATGCCATGGAGGCCAAAGATTGCTACGTTTGTATGCAATTGCCGGCCTCTGTAGACGAAGGCATTAGATATCACCATCTCCCATTGACTTATGGGATAACATGTAGTTTACTGCTTAGTATATTCTATGGTAGAGAAGGGTTTGAGTACTACTTTTCAAATTATGATTCGGTACTGCCTGAAGTTCCGAATTATAAGCAGATGAATAAGTGGGACTACTACAAAAGGGAAGATAGATTGCCTAAATTCTTTCTTCCTTGGGATACGTTAGATACATCATATGCACGTAGAAATAATCTGACTTGCAAAGTATCAGAAGTAGAGAAAAGGTTTATAGCACAAGTAGATGACCGATGCAGACGGCAGAAGATTCTAAAAATGTCAGGACAATGGAAAACAGATTGGACAGAAGAAGAGAAGGCACATAAAAAGAAAGGTAGCAATGGTCCAATAGCATTGGATAGAACACAGAAAGGGAAGTTATGTTTAACTCGAAGCAAAACGTATTATGAGAGTGAATTTGTAGGTGAAGTTAGTTGCGAGCACTCTTTTAGACTAGAGTACTACACGAAAGATTTTATGAAAGGGATGCAAGCTATTCCGAATGTGTATTTTGTATGTGGGAGAAATGCCTATGTAAAACTTCCAGACAATTGGTATGGTTCGTGTTACTTGGCAATTGTCTTCCCCAAAATATATCATGCAAAGGATTTAGCGATCATAGAAGGAAAGGCTTCGAGGAGAACGAAAAGGGAAGTAGGAGATGCAGAAGTAGTAGGATATGTATTTGGAGCGATGTTTCCATTGTTAGGTTTGATTCTTAACGATGTTAAGATTAGAAGGTTAGCGACAGTCGTGGATAGATTGTCTGCCAGCACTGCAAGATCATTAATGTTAGTAGAGGGTGAGATGCAGTCGATTAGAGCAATGGTTTTACAGAACAGACTTGCTTTAGATGTGATATTAGCAAAGGAAGGCGGAGTTTGTAAAGCTTTGAAAGTTCAGGAATGTTGTACTTATATTCCTGATTATTCAAAACCACTTGAGAAAGTCATACAGAACATTACACAGATTCATCAAGAAATTGAAGATTTATCAAAAATAAATGTTTGGGAAAAAGTAGGAAATGGAGTGGGAAAGGTTGGAAGTTGGTTTGCTAATCTAGGCAAAAGTATAGTTTGGTATATTTTAAAGCCTGTATTAATAGTACATTATTAGGATTAGTAAAATTGTATAAATGGTATAGGTCGAACCAGTTACAAAGATCGATGAGAGACCAAGAAAGGAAACTAGCTGTTCTACAAGATCAACAGTATAAAAGTCTGAGAACACTTGAATCGATAAAAAGAGGAACTGATGTAACTAGTTCGGTATAAGAGAGGTATTCAAATTGCTTTTAGTGATGACTCCTAAAAGTCATCAAAGGGGGGAACTGAGAGAGCGCAATTTGAATGCAAAGTATATAGTAACCATATCTAGACGTATATGTTATAAACGTAGGAATGAAACGCATATCGTAATGTAAAGTTGGCGACTATAGCATAAAAGCCAACTAACGTGACAATGTGGTATAGGAAATGTAAATGTATTCACACGTTAAAAATGCATTAGATTTAGAAGACCCGTATACATGATGGGCAAATATAGGAATGTGTAGAAGTGTTTACGAAATGTAGAACGTGCACAGTAGAATTCGGGTACGTGTGTAACTTTAAACATGTGTAACTTTAAACGGAGAAACGTGGATAAATGTATAAGAGAACTCACATAAAGATGTAACCAAGGAAAATGCATAAGTTATATTCTATGCAGTCGTATTCTATGTATTACACATATTTGATGTAGAATGTATTTAAGTATAACTAGGGCTTTTGCTGAAGTGCGAATATAAATGTATGCCAAAGGTTATACTGTGTAGAGGGCTTTTGTAGGAATGCTGGAAGAGTTTAGGTCATTTGTGTTTGTAACCTAATTGGTCAAGAGTTCGCAGGAGCATAGTCAAATGTATGTAATTTAGAGGGCTTGTGAAAGTCGTAAATAGCTTGATGTGGACGTGAGAGCCAAGAAGTCTAGCACTTGTTAGATTTAAGGTGACAATGCCGGACGGAGCTTATTGCTCGAACGTGAGGAGAGACACTTTGAATGTGGACTATGTTTTGACAAGACCATTCACAGGACCTAGCAGGGTCAAGTTAAGAGACATAGAGTTAAAGCCTTGTCTAAATTCATATGTTACTCGATCTGAAAAGAGTCAATAAAAGTCGACGATGAGATGATGAAGATGACATCTAAAGGAGAAGGGTCAACTTAACGAACGACGCAAGGAGTGGACCAATGGAAGAAGCAGGAAGTTGACATCATCGGGGAAAGTCCGTGGTGGGCGTCAAGGGGCGTTCCACCCATACTGTGATTGTGTATTTTAGGGACAGCACCCCGGGGAGGAGGTAGCAATTGGCAATCAGGAGAGGGCAATCAGAGAAGGGCGAATTGCTCAGAGCAAAGGCAAGGGTAGATGCCTTGAGCAGATGCGCTGAGACATCAGAAGCGCAAGGGAGCAGTAGGCCGAGGACCCTTAGAGAGCGGATGGGTAGGCAGATAGGGTACTGCTTCTGAAACTTAAGATTTCCTTTAGAGGCTAAAGAGAGTTTGAACTTCTTTGGAAGTCAAACTGCTGACACCTTTTTAGGGAAGAAACTTGCGAAGTAGGGTTGTCACGTAGCATAGAGTAGGGACAGATTAACTTGATGATATTTTTTTATCTTACTGCAGATGACGCAGAAGGAACCACTTTACACCGAAGCTTAAGCGGCTGATATTGTAATTGATTTTGTATTTTGTATACTTTGAGATTTTATCCTGAGTGGATTGTATCGCATTCAAATTAACTTTATATAAACTCTTAAAACTTTATCAGTTGTAAGTGGTTCTTCAGAGTGGCGTCAGTTAATGGGGTTTGTCTAACCTATGTGGGGTTGTCTTTTACTCAATGACAGATATGAGCGGTCCAAAACAGATGAATGGGATTCTTTATTAAATTTATCATAATCATAAATTGATATCAAAATCTCATTCCCCGCACAACCAACTGGAATGGCGGAGAGTCTGTGGTGGCATAGAATCTCTATGACATTAACATTGAAAGACAGACTATTTTCTGGCATTGAAAAGCAAGAAAAATATATCACAAAGTAAATGCTAATGTATAGTTTTCATTATTTGACAAAATACAGTTGGGAAAAAACAAGAGATAGGTCCACGCAGCTTTCTAAAAATCTTATGTTGTTCACCTCTTTTTGGTTTATTTTGGCAAGCACTATTTCTACACCTGGTTGGTGAGATGTATGGAGTTTCCTGAGGAGACGGTGGTGCTGATTTACCTATAGCATCTGAGGCTGTTCGCGCGCCCGCGATTTTCATCGACGACGTTCGTACTCGTCCCATCTAAAATGTACAGAAGAGAGTCCTCGCGTGAAAGATGGCACAAGGCAGCACATTCCCCGAATTAGTATGCAGTAATCGGCAGTGCCCAGCTGCATCACTTCTATGGCTGGCCGCAGACGGACTGGCAGGGACCGAACACCGCCCGGGGCCATCAAGTCTGTAACCCCAGAGCAGGCGTCACGCGCTCACCATCATGAGGCCTTTATGGATGTTCCCGCCCTTATGATGATAATGGTAACATGGCTGGAAGAAAAACAAAAAAAGGGAAAACAACAGCTGTGCACATTCTCGTTCAAGACAAGCTTGTGCTTTCATTTGGGGTCTGTGTCAGAGCACACATGGTGAGCAGATAGAGCCGTGTTCTTTGTTCACTGTAGTTGCATAACTTCGCATACCGAAGTGCAGTGCTGACAATGCGGCCCAGCAGTGAGCACAACCAAGGTGTGTTATCATTGCCAATAGCAACAGACTGCTCCCGATCCCAGCGGCGTGCTCCGGGCAAGCAGCTGTGCAGGCATGCGCATTAAGTCGTGTTTGCACAGAACATCCAGCCGCCATCATTCCTTGAGTAAATTGTGCCTGCGTGCATGCGTCATGGCTTTCTCAGGTGCAAAGGATCAGTGCTTCTCCAACAAAGCGTTCTCGTTTAGAACCCAATCTGCTCAGTGGTTTTTATTTATTTATGTAATCATTTTTAGAAGGGCAGCAAAGCGGATTTTAACTGTGTGATAAAGTTGTCATCCAAATGCTTTAGCATGACAAGTGCTTTGTTTTTTGTGGAGACATTGGCTAAAATGAGGGTCTGTTAGAACGAGGCGGTACTCTGAGGGATTTATTGTGAGACACTTTAATATACAGGTTAAATTCCAGTTCTTACAACGGACGTTATCGTGACCCTGTTTCCATTTGAGCAGTGTTTGCTGTTGTGTACTTTACTTTAAATTTTTCGGTGCCAGTTTCTATTGCTACAAGAAAACGCTCCTGTGCCTTTTCTCGGAATCAGGTGGCACTCGTTATTTAACATGTGACAGAGCATTACCGGCAAAATCACAGACTTAGTTGGGGTAGTAAGCTCTATATAAATAGATAGGTCCTGCTCGTGGATATTACTACCCATTACGAAATGCTGTGCCAATCTCCTGATTTACTGCGTCCTCTAGTTGCGAAATAAAGGACATGATGTGTGAACACATACTGTTACAAATATTTACAAAGTGCACATTTCGCAGTATTATCTGCATTGGCGACCATCATTAGGCAGAACCTGCAGGGGCGTAGCTTCGTTTTTTTTTGGGTGGGGGGAGGGGGAGTAGTTATATCTCCCCCTAAAAAAAAAATAGGCTGGAGTAAATAGTTGGGTACAAGGGCTTTCAGTCAGGTATGAGGAAGTGTCAGATTTCACTTGGGATTTTTAAATGTCCACAGTGACAAAAACACACACACACACACTCTTGTCTCCGTTTTGCAGGCCTTAAAAATGTTGATTAGTTTGATAAATGTTATGCTTTAACTGCCCCTAACAATCGGCGTTTTAACAAGATATTCCATCAAAACTGTTGTTAAAAATGAAGCTCACCCCCCAAACGTATTGACCAATCTATGCCCCAGAGCACCTGCAGCACCAGTGACGTAACGAAAGTTAAGCCCCCCTGCAAGGTACATGGAGGGCCCCCTCTGGTCTCAATCAGGAGCTCTCTGGTCAAAGTACTGTGCTGAGGGGACCACTGGAGCTTCCACCCCTCCCCCCCCCTGCACCACAGGGGCTACTGGGGCCTTTGTTACACCACTGTGCAGTACGTGCTGCACCATTTCTAGTCACCTAAATTAAACCCACCTCCAGGCCAAGGCTGGATTCGGAATGAGGGGTGCCAATACATTATTTTTCGTTGTTCAGCGTCTCTACTACTCGCATTGTTCTGGGAAACATCCTGTTTGCTTTTTCTAAGGAGTATTAATGTTAGCTCATTAGCTGTGAGATGTCCCTATTTGCATTTGAAAGGCTATCTCTGACCTGTAACCCTGTTTAACCTTCAAGAAAAAACACAGAAGAAAGTCAGTAACAAACCTTGCATTTCACAAGTCCGCCAAGTACACTGTGACTTATCAGCCATTCCTCACCTTTCAGCCAAGAGCATATTGGGGTGTGAAGCTTGGATTGGTGACCCGGCGTCCTGCATTTGCAGGGGACAGTACCGTTTTTCTGCAGCTGTCCGGAAAGATTCCAGCAAATTTGGCTCATGCTTGGATTTCAGAGAGGCTCTGGATATGCCCGAGGGAAGCATAGTTTTATATGTTCCAAAGCAGGACTAGTTAGCAGCTGTTGTCAGAAAGCAATTTAATTAACAGGTGTGATAGAGGGTTTTGAAATTGACCTTTATATATTTCCTCAGTGCCTCATCTGTTTTTCTGGGTTGATGCGCGCTCTCATTCTATGCCCCTAAGTTGATGGAAAATTGTGGTCCTTCTTCTGTTTTAGTGACATGTCCCGGTTTTTTTTTTATATCTGGTCACCCTAATCTTACAATTTTGCTGTAACCATTTTTTATTTGTTCAGTGCCCTATAATGCAACGTGATGTTGGCTAAAATACCATAACTGACTAGCTGAAGATGTCATATATGAGATGGGGCGCATGTCAGGTAGGTTTTAAAATGTTACAAAATCACCCAATCCATTAAAAAAATGCTTATTTTACACACAAAGCTATAACTAAGCTCTGCTCACATATTTTGTGAGGGTTCACTCTTCCATTCACATCATGCATTAAAACAAGCATTGGCCATGAAAAGTGTTTTGTCTTTTGTGTAGTGGAACGTTGTATGCAAACCTTCACAATACAACAAAGATACAACATGGACAATAGCAGCACAGTTTTTCCTAATGCAAAGAGTAAGTATAGGTCAGGTGGCAATAGTAGGAGAAACACCACACGATTCTCTCACACATACAGGTTGGGTACAACACAGGTAGATAATGCACCAAAGAGACTGTGTGAGAAATGAAAGGACTGTTGTACACTCTCTGTAAACATATAAGCAGTACTCACTTGAACAAAGAGTCAACCTCCAATAGAATTTCCATACATTCATGTACTCATATAGGACGGTGAAGCCTCACTACCTAGTGTGGTTCATCAGTAGGTTCCACCTCTAGCACTATAAGCACTAAAAGCTCTACATTGTAAATGGTTGGACAGTCTCCTAGCTATGGGCTCCCTAATTCTTGTCCCTTATGTGGAGATTTATGTTGCTCCTTTGTTAAAAGTTTCACACATATATAAAAATTATCTGTGTTTGGGCTAAGAATGTGTTTTACTGGTGTCTCCCTGCCACAAGATTAAAAGCAGAGGGTAGAGCAACGGACCCTGCTTCTCTTTTCTGTCAAAATGTTTTTGGGTCTGAAGATTGAGCCTATGGAGATTGGAACTTCCTTAAGACTATAGGTATCTCACAGAACACGGCAGTGAAAGTTTTGGTTCCTCACAGAATTCACACAGGATGGCAATGGTAAAGCAAGCTTTCCCAGTCTCACTGAAGGCGCCTAGTGTAATATTGAATTCTGAGAACAAATTCAAAAGGACAGACTAGTACAAACTTTCATCAGTCACAAAATGTACAGTTCAGGCATGAGCAACATGCAGGTCAGAGACAGACCTCTGGATCGGGTGCTTAACTCACTGAGGGGAATGTATAGGTGGATGAGTAGTGGAAATGTCAGTTCTGACACCTTCCTTGCTTAGGTGATATTTCATGTCAGTATCTGGAAAGTCCTACATTTTCTAGATATTGAGAAGTAGCCAAAACCTTGTAGATCATTGTTATTTGGAGCAGCTCAGCCACAGGCTAAGTAACAATGTTGTATTCAGGTACAGAGGTAGCAATGTCTTTGAAAAGGTATTGAATTCGAGCACGCAGCAGGTGCTGTGCAATCCCATCCTTGGCGCCACACCTGTTCAAAATGTTGGGCGGTCACCTATGATCATCTGTGCAAGGAGTTGCATCAACCAGTAGATACAACAATCAATAACAAATGTGTGATACTTAAGTGGGGCAGACTGTTCAATCCTATGCAGTGAGGTGGGCACAGAATGCGAAACCAGAGAAGTTACATTTGGATGAATCCGTGTTTTTAGAGCTATTGGTGTGAAATGTGCCTAAAAATCTTTTTGTGAATTAAAAGATAATGTTTATTTGAAACTTGCTTTCACAATATGAAAGCCTCCCATGTGGAATGTTTGATATGATGCAATCATTTCTTCTCTTTCCCTGTTCTGGCACACTGTGTGCTGCCTAGTGACAATGCAGGCACCCTTGCGCCATAGTGCAAGGGTGCCTACATTGTAGACGTGATTGTTTTTGTATAGCAAGGAATTCCTTCTCTGAAACCCAATGTTTCTGTATCAATCTGCCTCCATCTTCCTCCCTGGACCTTAGCTGTACCAGGTAAGCCCTCATTCTACTTTCATGTGCCAGTTCCGTTCATTTACTGTATACAACTTTAGAGAAACCCCAGGGTATATTTACTTCAGAATGGCGAAGCATGGCATTGAGCAAACATTGCTAATGCCACACTCCACCATTCTGAGAATCGAGAGCTGTGCCTTATTCACAAGAATGCAGCGCACCCCTGCGTATCCCCTAGCACTGGCGCTACATGTAGCTGCCTAGTGCCAACACAGACACTCTTCTACCATAGTGAAAGAGTGTCTGTGTTGGGGGAAATGATTGTTTATGTGTAGGAAGGTGTCCCATCTTGAACATAATCAATTCAGAATGGGTATGTGTAACTTCTATGTGTGCTGCATTGTGAAGCACACATAGAAGTTGCAAATCACATTTTTTTACACATAGAATTAGCAAAAATGAGGAGAAATTAAACATTTCTCCTCATTTCGTCATGTTAAGTCCAGGTTTTACCTGATCTTAATTTTGACCCAGCCTCCTATTTACCCGCTTGCAAACAGGGGGCAGTGTCAAAATCGATTGGTTTTGTGGCAGAACGCCCTCTGCAACACCCATTACACGCCCCTTTCTCGCTAAGTGTAACATGAAAGGGGACCTTATTTACAAGGTGGCATTAAGTCACATTAAGTGGCTTATTGCGGCGCTGTAAAGAAGGCAAAGGGTTTATCGCCACAGCAATCTCACAAAAAGTGATGTTCTTGTGATAATAGGGGCTTGTAAATATGCTCTAGTGTTTTTGACGGGCATATTTTGCTCCTCAGACATATTTCCTAATGAAACCTTCATTGGAGGGATTTCTCTGCTCTCTGATTTGCTCTTTAGGTCCTCCATGACAATTTCAAATTGTGACTATTTTTGTGTCATATTTAGATTTAGTAGAATGGATTGTTTCATATTCCCCCTAGATGCTCCTGTGCTATGCAGTCTAACTCTCTGAACATTCAGGATCTCTTAAAAAATGTCAAGTCATTGGTCAGTACTATACCAGGTCCTAACTTTTTAGGTAGCCAAGCAAACACCTTTTGTCTGGTTGCTTCTTTGGGTACATGTGATGAAACTCTCAGGACATTAGTGAACCAAAACTTATTTTGCTCTTTATTAAACTTTATGACTCCTTACTTAAAATTCCAGGCATCTTAGACTTCAGGAAGAGAATGATCCCTTGCCTCCTCTTACAACTGTGTTGAAATGGAAGCCTGTTCCTGATCCAGGTGATAGGCCTCTACTTTTTCTTGACAGCGGCATCTTCCAAATTTTCAGAGTCTTCAGGTCCTTCATGATCATTGATGTTTTATGATCAACGGTTTAAGATTTAGAAATCACTCTCGTCCACCCTCCTGGGCCTTAAGCACAATATAGCACCTTTATTGATTTTATACATGTTTCTGATGACTCAGTATATGCATCTAAGGTAACTCTTTTGCTGCTGTTTTTGTAGAGGCCATCATGGAATTGAGTGTCTCCCTTCAAAATCCCTTTTATGTGTGCTTCAAGCATGCAAGCCATGCAGCTTTGGAGGCTGGGGTTGTGGTAGAGCTCTAGTGCTGGTGCTAATGTGGCATTAGCAGCAGCGGTAGTGGAACGATTGAGCAAGTGCTACACTGCCCGCTCTTGGTGTGTTATAAACACATCCTAAAGCTCAGCATTCACAGGCATGAAGACCATCTCAAGACTGCAGACAGTGTGTGTCCCTTCCTTGTTGAGAATGAGACAGATTCTGTACAAGGGACTGTTCAAGCCGTGCAGTCCTCTGGAGTCTGAGATACTTTTGTTATCACTGCCTTTTGATGCAGCAATTAATTCACAGGGTAGTAAAGGATTTGCTGTCTCTGCTTCCCAATTTTCCTATTGGTGCTCTTGCTTTCAGTACGAGTAGCACCATAAGTAGACTTTGATGTAGCACCTGCACAGCATGATAATGGTGGGTCTCAGTGGCACACCAGTTCTGTGACGAGGCCTTACTGCTGGCGCACCGGAGTGGTAATGATGGGTCTCAGCAGCATAGAGGAAACATGACCTACATAGGTCCTACTGATACCTCCCCACCACCTACCATTATTGGTGCCTCTCTGAGGCATGGCGGCAGACTGATCATGGTCCCTGCTGGCTCTCTGCCTTTCAATATAGGCAATGTTCCTAGTTAGGGGAGAAGGTGCGTATATGGATCTGGAACATTGAAGGAGAACGACCCGTGTACAAATTATTGTACAAAGGAAGAGAATGAAAAGCTGAGATAGGCACCCAGGAGGGGGATAGTCAAATAGACAGGGGGCTGCCCAGTAATTCCCTTGAGGATTGGGGAAAGCAAGATTGGGTGCTGCATTTGTACTTGTCTGAGCATCACTGCATTGTGTCACTTGCTGCCAGGAGCAGGTGCAGCACTCCTGTCAGTGGTGGGCCTAGATTTCCGAAGGGCTTGGAGCTGAGCCCAAATATACTGGCCCCCCTGTTGATCTTGGGATGCTTCTGTGTTTAGGGCCCAGGGATGAGTATGGCTTGGGAAGTAGTTGTTTTTAATGTGTATTGAATTAATAAACAACTGTTGTTCTACTCATCTCTAAATTACACAAACAGTGCCACAATTGACAGCTTTCTTAAATGCATGCCAGTGTTGAAAGTTAAGTGCTGTTGCAGAGCACCAGAAACCACTGGGTCAAATTAAGCACTACTTTCTTTGCACCATCCCACCAAGTGCCATACACAGCCATAAGTGCATCTGCTTAGGAAGTCAGTGCTATAGATAATGTTTCACCAAAAGCAGCTTCCTGCACTGAGCACTAACAACTGTTAGAGAAATTCTGGCTTTTCACTGAAGTACAAACCTGCTTGACCTACCAACCAATCCATCACCATTTACAGTGTGTGACATGTACATGCTCTAATGGAACTGTGCCAGCGGCTAGGTGGTGGAACTGATGAATTTATGACGTTGATCTCTGAATATACTAGAACATAGCTAAGTGGCTGAGTGCTTGTCAAGCATTCCAAAAGGCAGTGCAAAACAACTTCCTACTGCTCTATTATTAGGACTAAAACCTGTGCTGCAAATTAAACACAACGTGCTGCCGAAGACACAGACTTACCTACTCACACAGTGCCACCTTGTATCATACAATATATGCATCTGTCACAGAGTCACCCAGTGAAGTGCTGATATCATTTGATGAACTGAAAAGAGATCTGGAAATTCTCAATCCTTGTGCATTCCAAGCTTAAGTATGATGTGCACGATGCTTGTAAATAATGTGAAGTCTTTAGCAGATATGCAGCATTCTACCCAGGACTTGGGAGGTGATGTCGGACATCTTTTAGTACTTGGGTGGAGTGGGAGAGGCTGCTAAGGTGCCCACAGTCTCTAAACCCACCCCACTCATCTGTGGCCCCTCCTCCTCTATTGACCCTCTATCAGGGCACAAGTACTAAAAAAGAAGTGGGGGAACTAACCAAGCTAGGCAATATGCAAGCGACATCATGGCATGTGACATCACAGTTTGTGACATCACAGCGTGACACATCGCACATGGCTTCACAGGATGTGACATCACAAGAAGTGACATCACAACCCACAAGAAGTAGCATCAGATCTTAAGACCTCACACATATGTTTAGTAGGTCTATCATGACTTTTGTACATTAGAGTGCTTCATGGCATTAAGGCACCTGTTGTAGAGATCTTTGAGCGCCCAGGAAATATCAGGGAATAATAATGATGTTAAGATAAGTGGAGGTTAACACATTTGCTGAAGTTATCTCTGTTTTATCTAGTCCCATTTTTTAATCAAAGTAGCACAGAGGGTTAATATGTCTCCTGCAAGCACATCATGTAATATATTGATGACAGACTATTACTGTGCCCGGCCCTCATCTAGAGGTTGTACAACCACTACTCTCTAAATCTCGTGACCAGTCGGGGTCTCTATTTGGCAATGGTTTGCACCTTTGTCGAAGTAGGGAGCCTTGCCTCAAGTCAGTGTAACGGAGTTGCGCACTTACACAACCCCTGCTCACCCTCCTGGTAGCTTGGCAGGAGCAGTAAGCTTATCTCAGAGGATATGTGCAAAGCATTTGTGCACACATACAGTAACACAGTGAAAACAGTACAAATGGACATCACACAAGTTTAGAAAAATAGAAATCTTTATCTAAACCAAACAAGACCAAAACAACATCCACCATACGTATGTCTAGATAGCACCAAAAATAGGTTATTTACAGAAATAAAGCTTGTGGCAACAATTAGCTACACTTGGGGCTATTACGACGTTGTGAGAGATGAAAAACCCCAAAGTACGGCACCGAGGAGGTGCACGGCGTGGGTCAAGAGTCATACAGATCAAAAAGAACCGTATCTTGCAAATGAAGTAAACAAAGACTGTGCACGGCATTGGGGAGGTGAGGCTTTGTTGGTGCCGGGCGACGTTGGTTCCTTATGACCCTAGGGGAGGTGAATCATCGGTTCCTTACAGCGATGCAGGGGAGGTGAGGCATCGGTTCCTTATTGTTGCTGATGAGGTGTCATCGCAGTGACGGTGAGACGACGGTTCCTTACAACGGTGCGGTGTCGATGTGTTCGGGAGTTCACCCATCTAATATATCGGCTCCGTGATGCTGCAGCACCGGTGTCGGTGAGGTCAGGGCTGAGGTGCGAGTCAGGGCATTGCATCAAAAGAATCATGAGTAGTGCCCTCAGCTATGGTGCAGGCAGCCGCCTCAGTGATGGCATCATGGTGTTATGGTGCTGCGTCGACAGGCGTCGGGCTGTGGTGCAAGTCAGGGTTGTGAGTCTTACACTTCGCAAGTGGTGCCCACAGCTTCATTGCAGGTTGTGGCGTCGATCTCCATCATCGGTATTGCTTTTTCCCTCTGTGGCAGCTGAAACAGCAGTTATAGGTGCAGGAGGACAGGGGAAGTGAAGTCGTTGTGTCCCTGATACTTCAGGACAGGAGGCAAGCTCAAAAACCCTTGGAGATCTTCTTCAAGCAGGATACAAGGCACAGTTCAGTCTTTGTCCTCTTATTGGCAGAAGCAGCCACTGCAGGCCAACCCAGGAAAGCACCCACACAGCAATGGCAGGGGCGTAACACAGGCCCCGTCAGCACCACACTTCTGCTGGGGAGCTCTAGATTGAGTCCGGAGGGGGCCCCTTCAGGTACCCTGCAGGGGGGCCCCCTCAAGGGTCGTTAAGCCACTGAGCAATGGGGCAGTACTTCTCCTTCAGCTTTCCCAGCTCTTCTCCATGGCAGAGGTTCTTCTTGAGTTCAGAAGTATTCTAAAGTTCTGGGGTCTGAGCCTCAATATTTCTACCACATTTTTCTTTTCTTTCTTGTGGCAAAAGTCTCTCAGCTCAGTCGAAACCAGTTCTGTCCTCTCTGGTCTAGCTTCTTGGCAGAAGGTGGAGACAGTATTGTGCACAGGACACAGGGCGTATTCAGGTGTAGGGAAAACTCCCACTACTCTAAATGCAACCCAGGTCCATTCAGCCCAGCTCTGAGTCACCCAGGAAAGCAGGACACACCTCAACACCCCCAGTGGCTGCCTGCAGTGAATGCAAATCCACAGTCTCTGTCACGAACAAGGATTTTGTTGATTAACGTCAATGTTAACTGTTTTGGCTCTGAGCGAGTGGAAATGTTCACTCAGCTTTGAGACAAATTGGGCATAGTGTCATGTGACCATGTTAATTTTGACATCATAATCTGTGGGGACTTTAACCTGGGAGCAAACTCAGTTGGTTGTCTGCCAACAAACTCCCCAACTGACTTGCTCCAAAGTTTTCTAAATAAATATGGGCTCATGCCCATTCAGCACATAGTTGAAAATTCACCAGTGCCACCAACGTTTTCAAAAACATTAAAGGGAATAATTACCATTAATTATGTCTTTGCCTCAGCCAAAATAGTTGAGCATTTGGAGAGTTTTTGCATTACAAGAGAGCGACAACTCCCATTTCACACAGTATTGAACCTCAGCTCATCCAATCGTGAATGCCAGATAGCGTTGGGCACCTCACAAGGTAACAAAACTCTACACTTAAACCAGAGAATAAAATGGTGCCCAGTCTCCTTGCATAAACTTTAAGTTTGAAACTCTGCCAATGATCTGTTCCTTATGACTCATAGTGGTAAATATCTGCTGGCCAACTGGGACTCCATTATTAAAGATGTCCATTTAACCCTAGACTCTCACTAGCCCCCAAGAGGTTGTCCACAAACATCTCTCAAAAGAACCACCTCATAATGGAAAGTAAGTGGAACATGTGCAGGCTGAGGAAAGTGAAGCAAAAAAGACATACCCTACAAGCCAGGTCTGATCAGCAGCCGAGACTGCCGGACTTAACAAAACAAAATAAGCAACTTGTCTGGTATATAAACATCAACAGAGGGACAAAGACAGGTTACATATATCCAGATTTATTGGTAAACTCAATCAGGCTGACCTATGGAGATACATTAAATGCAAAATGTACCAGGAAACCACTAGAAGTAATGTAATTGATGAAACTTGATGGACACAGCATGCAAAAAAGCTGTATGCAGCAGAAACATCCCAGTTGGTTCTTCAGACAAGGAACTAATGTACACGAATAACACTATTCAAAGAATGCTGTGTAAAATGAGAGCAACCGTTGCTCCTGGCCCAAATGGGATCCCAGGCCAAGTTTTCAAAGATGACATTGACTTGTGATCTACAACACTCTTCCCCCTGTACCACACATGCTCAGTGACCATTCAAGTACGAGAGAGCTGGAGGGGCTCAATATTGCACCCAATATTCAAGAAGGAACCACGACCCCGCCTGCTAAAAAGAGGTACACAGCCCGAATTGTAAATATACGATCCATACTAATAACTAAAGCCAGTCTATCCCTATGAACATCTTGCACTTCACGGAGGCACCGCAAAAGAGCTAATAACCAATAAAGGGTGCATGCCCCAAATCCCCGGCATGTGCACACACTTAAGCTCCTCTGACTAATATTTTGAATATGGTGAATTTAGGCCATGGCACCTAGATGCTTTCAATTTTTAAAAAACAACAATACAGTCAGATTCATTGGCACAATGACATCTGAATTTGTTTAATCCATTCCACAGAAAAAAGAAAGGAAAGAAGATGTAATCCTTCAGTGCCCTGCCGAACTGGACTACAGGACAAATCCTAAGAGATTCCTTGCACATTAGGTATGCAACAAGAACCAATTAGAGGCCATGTTCAATAACATCATAGCTATTTAGAAATTGGCAAACACAAATTTCCCCTTTCATTTTTCTTTATGAACTACAGATCACCAAGTCCTACACTCACAGCCCCAGCCCTAAGGAAGACCGTCCTAGAAATCCTCCCGGTCCCCTGCACGAAGTTCGAAACGAGTCTGCACCAACATAATTCACTGTTTTTTTTACGGGACTCAGAGTACTACCATAAAAAATTGGGACTGTACAAGTGATATAGAAGTTTAGCAAACAAAAGATGGTCTAAACAGTTGAAGAGTTCTTGAATTTCACTCTGAGCACATTTTTGTTTTAGGACCACCCAGTGAAAGATTATCGAGGATAATTTGAGTCTCACTTATCCCGATATACATGTAAAAAGAAGTAGGACGTTCACAATTTAATATTTTTTGAACAAGAATGAGTTTGTGTAAATATATGTATGTTTTGCACTGGTTTTCTATATTTGTCTAACTCTCATGGAAAAATGGTCATATAGGATAGTATGTACAAAACCCTAAGAAAAAAAGCAATACTAAAAGATTTGTATACTTGTTTTTAACAAATTCAAGAATATGAAGTAAATTCGACCGTCAAAAGAATACGTAACAGTGTTTATTTTTTTGTGCTGATTATTGTCGCAAAAGCAGAGAGATGAGTTGATGTCTATCTACCCTATATGTCAAATGGTTAAAAGTATTCCTTTCATTAACAGAAAATTGTCGTAGGTAAAATAATTAAACCTAGGCCCTGATAAATACATTGAATTGATGGTCCCAGAGGGACCTTTACTTGTTTCATGAGATACATATAAGTGGCAGGAGTGGGGGCTGACTTCCACTTTGTAATCCTACCAGCTGACACACTTTGCCAACAGGGACAGCTGTTACGTTAGCTTAATTGGCTAATATTCCTATAGTGGGCAATGAGATAGTACAGGTTGGAATCTCATTGTAACCAACTTAATTTTTCGTTCTTGATGGTTGATAAAAATGAAGTCGTGTCACTGAGTTTGGAAATATCACCAGAATTTACAGTGGTACTGAACTGCAAGACTGTGAACTAGAATTGTTCTCACTAAATACCAAGGGCATTTCACTTCAAATATGTATTTTTGTTGGTAAGCAACTTCCGTTTCGGGCCTGAAACTAGGGTGACCAACTGTCCGTAAATTTCACGGGCCGTCCGTAATTTGGACTTCACGTCCGTTGTCAGTGAGGAATCTGTTTACGGACGCCTTTTATCTGTAATTTTGGGCATTCCATGAAACAGCACTGTTCCCTGCATGAAGCCTCAGGCCCTTGATCGGGCGCCTCGCACTCCTCCTTGGAGCACAAGACCAGCCCCACCCGGCCATTGTCATTCTGTATGCTGGCTGATTGCCACGTACAGAATGACAGTGGGCCAGTCTGGAGTGTTACTGCATACGAAGGGCCTCCTCCTGCCTCATTCTAGAGCAGCACATTTTGTCAGATGGATGGAATGTGCAAACACGAAAATGCTGCTACAGAATCCAGTTCATTCAAAGAAGCTGGTGAAACAAGTTGAAAAGAAAGGGCTGGGCTAGAGTTCTTTCAGTCTCATCGTTTAGAAAAGTGCAGTTTCAATATTATATTCAACAAAGCCATGATTGCTGCATTTTTATCGTATGCATATAACAACCAGTGACAAAGCCAATAGTTCTGGTTTGTTGTAGGTGTAACGTTACTTGTTGTTATTTATCTGGATACAATGACAGAAGAGGCAAAATACCAGTCCGAGGGCACACTATGCTAAGCACAGATTTTTAGCTTAGGTGTTTTAAGCCCTGCCCTTAATTACATCAAACACCCCTTTTTGAGAGACCCCCCCCCTATTTTGTATCCCCTCTTAAAGCCCTGGAAACAACTCCATGTCGCAGTCACCTCACATCCTAGCACCGTGCATCATGCATGCCTCATGACTTCCACTTTTTCAGATTGCCTACGTGCAGGGGCATAGTGAACCCTCCCCCACCCCAACCCTTGCTTTAGGTACTACAGCGAGGGTGAAATTCTTGATGGGTCTTCTCTGTCTGCAACACTACAGGCAAAGGCTCAGCTCATAATGTGAAAAGGTGGGTGAGTAAATAAGTGAAGGAATGTGTGAATGGCTGGATGGATTAGTGAAAGGGGGAATGGATGAATGAACGGGTGAATGGATGGATAATGAGCGAGAGGATGGATGGATGAGTGAGTGGATGGATGATGAGAGAAAAGGTAAATAGATGGAAGAGTGGAAGGGTAGATGGATGGGTAAAAGGGTGGATGGATGAGTAAAAGGATGGATGGATGAATGAAAGGGTGGATGATGGGAGTGAATGGGTGGATGGATGAGTGAAAGGATGAATGCGTGATAGGGTTAATGGATGGATTTATGAGTGGATGAGTAGAAGGATGGGTGGATGGATGGAAGAAAGGATGGCTAAATGAAAGGGTCAATGGAGAGAGAAAGGGAGGATGGGTGGATGACTGAAAAGGTGAATGGGTGGAAGGATGAGTGACTGGATGGATGAGTAAGTGAAAGGATACCTGGATGGGTGAAAGGGTAAATGGCTGGATGGAAGAGTGGATGGATTAGTGTACGGATGGATAGGGTGAAAAGGTGGATGAATGGATGAATGAAAGTGTGGATGGACGGATACACGATGGATAGGTTTGCAAATGGATGGACATGTTTGGATATAAATGGGATTACTTATATACTATTGCGTGACCTCCTTTGATGTGTCTGTAAAATATACCTTTTGTCCTGAAGTTTTGTCCTGAATTTTAACCCCCTGTCCTGAATTTTTTGTCCTCAATTTTGAACCTTTGTCCTCAATTTTTAGACGCACCGTCCTTAATTTGCACCCATGCCAGTTGGTCACCCTACCTGAGACTTCATCATTTCTCTAAAAAAGTCACAAGGTTGGAAACGCCTATTGACTCCCTGGTAAGAGCATAGTTTGGACAGTGCTGGAGCAAGACATACTAACAACTGTAAGGTCCGTAGCCGCGTGCAGTTCAGGTCGTCCATCTTGGAGCGTCATTGAAACATTGGGGCAGATTTATGTTAACTGGCGCATCCCGAGGGATGCGCCAGTTAACATGCGCCACAGCTACGCCACCCATGGTGCGCCGCATTTATGATGCGGCGCACCATGGGGCAAAAACGGCACAGATGCGTGACGCATCTGTGCCGGAAATGTGGCGCATTGCTGGAGTTGCGTCGCAAGCGCGACGCAGCTCCAGCAATGCTCTGGGGGGGGGCCTATTCTTTCAATGCTGCCTCAAGCCTTACGCCTGCTTCAAGCAGGCGCAGGGTTTTGATGCAGCATTGCCCTGAAAGTGACTGAGTGAAATCTCATAGATTTAACTCAGCCACTTTCAAGAGGCGTTCCTGCGCTGGAACGCCCCCCCTGCGCAGGAACGCCTACTCATGGCGCAGTGCTGTACAACGTGACGCATCTCCTAGATGCGTCACGTTGTAAATAGGGCGCAGGGATGCGCCACGTTTCCGCGCCGTTGCGTCACGCAACGGCGGCGTAAACGTGGCGCAAGCCCTTCATAAATCTGCCCCATTGATTTTAAATTCTAGGGTACTGCACCACCCCAGGTGTCTGCTAAACCTTCATTGCTCGCTCTAGTGCTGCAATGTAAGTAATTGAGTATGGCAACAAGTCCGTTATCATGCGCAGAAAGAGACAGCAGTATTAGCGCTCCAAGTGCTTCCGCCTCGAGCTTCATTTCCAAGTCTGATTAGAGCTGCAGTGTAATGGGGAAAGCCGTAGGACAGTCTGCTGCTCGTTTAATTGCCATTTCTACTGCTAGGAAATTCCCTTAATATCATATTGCATTACGTTTTATGTAGAGAGCAAAATAACATTCAATTAATACAAGCTCATGTGTGCTCTGAAACCAAATTTCACTAAATGATTATTGCGAAAGAATATATTCCCAGCTGGGCTGTTAGGTGCATGGTTATCAAACAGCCATGGCCCTTATTTTCAGCGCAGCTCTCAGAATAAAAGAATCCAGAAGCGAAATTGACCAAATGAAGAAACAATAAAAAGACTTACTTTAACAACAGTAATTTTGTTGGAACGTGTTGATTGAAAAGTTATTTTTTTAATTGTATAAAATTATGCTTTAATCAACAAATCAAATATAACTTTAGAATGTCCCCAGCAGTTGAAGAGCTTAACACATGTGGGAACTGTGATCCTAAGCAACATGAGGACGAAGTCAGACTATCAAGAACAAAATACTATAGTAACTATATTTTCGGAGTGTCATCCGCCCAGAAGTAACTGTACATACAATGTACACACAACTTAAATAAAAACCCAAATGGAAGTTAAACTAATCTTTAAATAGCAGGGGACCCCCAACCTTCTTTCCTTTTAACCTGAAGAACTCATGGTCATCATTACCGTGCAGGAACTTCAGTTCTTCAATAAAATATATGGGAGGTGCTTGATAAAATGAAAAAAATTGTAAGGAACTTTGGTCAAAACAACACTCTTCTACTCGGCATCTGAATGTCAGACAACTTTTATGCATTTTGGTTGGTTAGGTACATGAGCAGTGAAGCACACATGGCAAATCTACTTAAACAAGTAAGAAGGACGCAGACACAGCGGACTCGACGCAGTAAATCAGCAGTATAGTAGAGCTGAAAGGTGGGAAAGGCATACAGGAGTAGAGTCTAGAGGCGCAGATATCAAGAGGCGCAGCTATCAATAGTTTATCAGATGTGTTTCAGGGGTCTACTGCACCCCATTCATATGATAAAGGAAGCGGTACAGAAATAGAGACAAGTGAAGTAACAGCGGTTGCTAGGCTGCTCCGGAATAAAGGCCCAGGTCTAGATAGGCTACCAGGCGACCTTTTTCGATCCCAGCCAAAAATCTGGGAACCGTACCTTGCTGTATTGTTTAATGCGGTCCTTGGGGGATCTAAGCTCCCGGACTCCTGGGCGGGCGCTGAGATCGTCCCCATTTTTAACAAGCATTTGCAATGCAATGGTCTCGGCATCATTAAAGGTAGAGCTATTGGCATTGCTCATGACATTTTTTTTCTTTAAATCAAAAATAAATGGGCATTGTCATTAACATTGCCAATACACAGCACTCTGCACTCAACAGCACACAATGCTCTGCACACTTGCTCTGCACTCACTGCTCTGCACACTCACTCTGCACACTCACTACTCTGCACACTCACTACTCTGCACACTCACCACTCTGCACTCACCACTCTGCACTCACCACTCTGCACTCACCACTCTGCACTCACCACTCTGCACTCACCACTCTGCACTCTGCACTCTGCACTCACCACTCTGCACTCACCACTCTGCACTCTGCACTCTGCACTCACCACTCTGCACTCACCACTCTGCACTCACCACTCTGCACTCACCACTCTGCACTCTGCCCTCTCCACTCTGCCCTCACCACTCTGCCCTCACCACTCTGCCCTCACCACTCTGCCCTCACCACTCGGCACTCACCACTCTGCACTCACAACTGTACACTCACCACTCTGCACTCACCACTCTGCCCTCACCACTCTGCACTCACCACTCTGCCCTCACCACTCTGCCCTCACCACTCACTACTCTGCACTCACCACTCTGCACTCACCACTCTGCACTCACCCCTCTGCACTCACCACTCTGCACTCACCACTCTGCACTCTGCACTCACCACTCTGCACTCACCACTCTGCACTCACCACTCTGCACTCACCACTCTGCACTCACCACTCTGCACTCACCACTCACCACCAGGTAGAGATAATACTAGCACCCTAGCCCGCTCACTGCCTTTTGTATCTGAAACCTGCAGGGACTTTTGTACAGGCTGCATGCAAAGCTTGACATACATACATCTTGGAGCACCTTGGAAGTGTTGCAGCAGAAAGAGCAGTCGTTTTAATTTCAAGTAGACTTCTTTTTCGAAGGTCTATATGGTGCGAACACGACCCAGAGGCAATGGAACAGTTTTATATAAGCACCAGATTACATTACATATACATTCATTTTTAGGTACAGGGAAATTAAGTGATTTTGTCATAATCACAGGATGGTAAGTCGAGGCAAGGACTCGAACCTGGTTCCCTTGTTCAAAGTAGACAGTGCTTAACTTTAGGCCACTAAAAATTAAAAATCAACTTGAGAAATATTTTTGTAACAGTGCTGCTACAAATCTCCCTCCAAACTTGGGGAGGGGATCAGGTCATTTAATATTTTGAAAATGGTTGTACGTCCTGAAGTAGAAGCAAAGATGCTTTTCATTTGCATCAGTTAATGTAGTAGATTCTGCCTGTGCAATGTACCAGCGTGTTTGTGATTGGGTTATTTGCTGTTGTGGGTCTCCAATCACGCTCCTACATAGTTTCTGAAAAAGCTTTCCACACACTGTACTAACAGATGTTTCTGAAAAAGCTTTCCACACACTGTACTAACAGATGTTTCTTAAACACACAGCGACAACTGGGATTTAATCCCTAATATTTCAATGTAACATATTGGGGTGTCGCCAATGCAGTTTTATCACAGTTTATATTGCATTTATCACAGGCAGATGTTCAGTGTATGTGAACAGCCTGTTGCTTTCTATGGGTCTTCTTTAACACGTTTGCATTTTAGGAGTTTTGTGCTGTAGATCTGCCCATCCCATCTTCTCTGTGTGATAGATACTCAAATTTTTAAGTTTAACCTTGTTTTTATCATTAAACATAAATAAGGTCGGCACTTTCACACTCACCCCTTGCTTGCAGCCATTGTAACTCCACAGACCACACTTTGTCCCCAGCAGTCTCTTAGTATCGCGGCCGCCCCGGAAGTCAGGCACGGTCGCCTGTGACGGGGGCGGGGCCACGTTCAGACCGGAAGAGGAGGCAGGCGGAGTCGTTGCGTCTCGCGGCCCGGGGCTCCTGTGAGCGGTGTAGAGCCCCGGGGCCGCGCCAGCAGGAGGTTGGGCGCCGCGTGCTGAGGTAAGGTAAGTTCCAAAAGGCTGGAGCGGGATTGGTGCACGTGTGTGTGTGTATGCTCGTGTGTGTGTGTGTATGTATGTGTGCGACGGTGACGGCGGGGGAGGGGGGGCCTCGGTGCACTTGTGTGTGTGCGCGTGTGTGTGTATGTGTCAGGGGGGTGTCTCTGTATGTATGTATGTATGTGCGTACGTGCATGGGCGCTTGTGTGTGTGTATGCGCATGCGTGTGTGGTGCTTGAGCTTCCCAGGAGACAGCGCCTAGCCACAGCGCGCGGTCACGTTTCAAATCGCCTCCAAGGATGCGCGTGGCCGACACTGTCTCCTGGGAAGCACAGTCGCTGACAAAAGATCTCGGCGGAGACGCGCTTCCGCGCTTTGAGCCGAGACCTAAAAAGGAATGCCCTTTAGTTCCATCGAACTACAGGCCGATTAGTCTTCTGGATACTACCCAGAAACTAATGGGCCGGATCCTCCTGGACAGATTATTGGGATGGATGGAGGGGTTTGAAATATTAACTACCCTCCAGGCCGGTTTTAGATCTGGAATCCCGACCCTGGACCAAATTTTTAGTCTGCAGGTCCTTTTCTGGAAGACAGTAAAACTAGAAGGTGGCAGCCTCTACCTTGTCTTCGTAGACCTGCGGCCGCTTTCGACCTTGTGTCCAGGGAGAGTTTATGGAGGGTCATGAAAGAACTTGGCCTCCCGCCCTATCTACTAGATGTTCTGAAGCGTTTTCATGCAGGGAACTATGCCCAGGTGAGATGTGGGAAGAATGGAAAATTATCAGCCCGTTTCCCTGTAACTAGAGGTGTACGAAAGGGCTGCGCCCTGGCCCCTACGCTCTTCAGTCTTTACATCAATGGCTTGGTGGGGGAATTAGCTAGTGTTAGGGATAGTGATGCCCCGTGGTTGGCCACAGGTCAGGTGCCCGCTTTGATGTTCGCAGACGATACTCTGTTGTTGTCCCGAACATCAACGGGCATCCAGCGGGTTCTGGACGGGTTTGTTTCCTTTTGCACCTCGAGGGGCCTGGAGATAAACTTGGAGAAGACCAAGTTCATGATCTTCGGTCCCCCGAGGCGCACTCACCCGGGCCCCGTGCTAAATGGTACCCCGCTTGAACGGGTGAGATCTTTTGTTTACCTGGGTGTCACCCTGACTGAAGATTTTGGTTGGGGTCCACAGGTATCTAAATCCACCCTGAGGCTTTCGCAGATCGTAGGGGGTATAGGCAAGTTCCAAAAAACAACCCAATTCAAGCCAGTTGCCCCTCACCTCGAGATCTATGGTGCCCAAGCTAGGCCAACTGTGATGTATGCCGCAGAACTCTGGGGTTATACGAACACGCAAAGCCTCCTCAAGGTGGAGCAGGCCTTCATGAGGAACTTGGTGGGCCTTCCCCAGAGCACCCCGCTCGTACCCCTGAGATTAGATCCAGGTCAAGAGCCCATTACAGAACTGATAGCCGCTCGACCTCTCCTATATTGGAGAATGCTCTGGTCAGTACCGGAGCTAATGGATTATAGATCCGAATTTTCTGTAGTTTGGGAGCAGTTGAAGAGTAAGAATACACCTTGGTTATTACACATTAAAGCCCTTGCATATAACATTGGCCTTCCCCAATTATGGGAGACCCCGGCGGTGAGCTGCCCAGCAGTACAGAGAAAAGAGCTGTTGGCCTCTTAGTTTACTATACAGCTCGACAACGATGGGCAGGCTGACTATAGAATTTCTCCAGGTAAAACTCGCACCCAAGAGGGAGGAATTCCTGGACCTAATACAGCCTTTACTAGCAAGGAAATTGTACACTCAATTAAGACATGGCTGTTTGCCTATTGGGGCATTGACTTGTACATGGGCCGGACGAGAAGATGGAATCTGCCCAGCCTGTAAAAGCATCAAAGAAGACATTGTTCATGTTCTGTTTTTCTGCCCAGCATATAGTAAAACACGGAGTTGTTGGCTGGCACCGCTGTGCAGAAATTTGGGACTAAAACAATATGCACAAGCCTGCAGAATTTTAAGATATGACACCTCCCCCCTTATTGTGTTCTCGGTTTCCCACTTCCTCTATGGCATGTGGCGCAGAAGGTCTACCCTGATTAACTGTGATAAACTCCCGTTTGCTACCTCCTCCTTTTTTGATATCTTATTGTTTAATAATTTTTTTAACTCAATGTTCTTAACTATTTATGTATTTTATTTTACCGCATGAATGTATTGTATCTGCACTTTTATGGTCTATGACCGAAATGAAGTTAACAAAATGAAATGAAATGAAGTAACAACATCATAAAAGCATGCTAAAAAGTTAGAAAAGGAGAAAATACATTGCTAGATAGTTATAGCACTTATTAATAGATTTTCATAACAATATTACTCATGAAATAATGTTTTACCCTTCACGTACTGATGATAACTAATAAATCTAATGATGAGGCCTAACAGTTCTATTGCCATTCATTGCAAATACATTATAAATAGATTGTGGTGTAATTAAGCAATAAAATTAGTTAGGAAATTGAAACTTACAGATATGGTATTAGAGACCCTATTGATTATGAAAATTAGGAAACAATTTAAGTAAAAAGGGTTTTAAAAATATTTTATATGAAAGGATGTTTAAATATTTGTGGCAGGAGGCTATAACAAACGTTAGTCAATTTCATGTAAAAATACATAGGGGAAACATTTATTATTTTTTACTCAATGCAATATATTTGATTTTAATTACGTTTAATTCATTTAAAGCTGATGTGTCATTTTTAAGTTTAAAACGGGTTCCTTCTTGAGTTGCACTTTTTCCCTTAGCAAGCAAAATAATACATTGACAGATGTTGCATTATTGGTTCTGTGCATATTTTCTTCATACATACAAAGAACATTCTTTTGAAGTTGCTGTGCGATGGTTTGGTGGGAAAGTCAACTCCAACCCGATACCATACTTTATTACATAGTATGTTTCTTACCTTTGACAAACCATGCATAGAGTACATGACCTTAGTATTGTGTACTGAGATGCTTATGAAATTGCTTATCGGTATTGATTTTGGAACATTAATACAATAACTAAACTATCTAAATTACCTGAATCTATGATTCTGTCATGATGTTCTTTATTTGAAACTGAGTTAAGGTTTTCTTTTAATCTAAATGCATTGTAGGAAGAATCTTTTTAGAATATCAAGTTCTGCTTCTTCTATTCTGTGTAGCAATAGCAGAGCTTCTAGAGTGTTTCATTTTAGTTGGACTTAACCTCTTTAGGAGGTTGGTTCTCCCCTTTGCAATACTTTATTTTTACAATATTGTCTTGAGAGTAGTGTATTTGAACCTTATTTCAAACGTGTGAGCTAGTCGCCAATCGGTCCTCATTGGGTTGCTAACATAGTGTTTGGACATCCTAATTCCCATCCTTCCTATCAGCAGAGAAAGATTCAACAGAGGACCATTTGCCTCTGTGGTGAGGGTAATGCTGTGATCCCTCTGGCTGTAGGGTGCCAGTACAGTTAGAAGGACCCGATGAGTAAGTAGTGGATTGAAAGTGATAAACCTAAAATTATTTATACCACTTACGCTGGATCAATACCAAACCGATGTGTGGGTACTCATTTTGTTTTTGTTCACATTGTTCACATTAGGGCCTCAAGGACTTTTGTTAAGCCTCTGGTGGATGCATGGTTTGCATTTATTGAGGGGGTTGAAGACCTTCTGTTGGACAGAGTTAGGTTTTGTTCAGAACCAGCATGCAGCTGGAGTCATGGAAGTGAAAGGCATTTCAAGTTTTGTAAAACACTATTTTTATGGTTTGATTTGATGCAGTTGTCACCAGTTATGTGAGCATCACTAGACAGGGGCTTTGGCTACGCCCACATGTTGGGAGCCAGCAGTACATGTTCTGATTCGGCAGAAGATGTGTGCTTCACAAATAAGGGTTTGCATTCCATGCAGCTGTGATCATTTAGTTTTTATCCAGCTGCTTAAGTCTGAACTTTCAGTGGCACACCACATTGGAATGCTATTTAAGTGCCTTAAATAATAAGATAATAAGATCATTTATGTTGTTTTTCTCTAAAAGCAGCACAGAAGGGAGGAGGTCAGTCATTAACTTACCTGGATTTTTAGGTCTGAGTTAGTGCAACTGCCACCTGACCTTTTAACCTACACCAAGATTTGCTTCCTCGTGAATTTACATCTATTCGATTGCTATTTACGTGTAATCCTTCACGTTACCGTGCAACATTCCTTTCACATTGTCAATGCTTGTTATATAAATTTAATTGTGCTAGTGACTCTTCAAGTGCTCCACTAATGCAACCCTAATAAACTCACACAAACTCACAGTGATTCTATAAATATTCTTATAAAAAATATATATATATATATATATATTTCTAGATTAATTTCTGAAGTCTTTAGTCAGAGATCAAACAGGTAACCTTAAACAAATTTAAGTACTGATATCCAAAGTATTTTTATTTTTGTATCATAAAAACTTCTATTCTGTGAGTTCATTTGTCTTCAATAGAAATAGGGAAATTTGTCCCAGTACCGTTTTAATTTCTTTCTTTTTCGCAGAAACAGAAAATATGATGGGGTACATTTATTAACATTGATGCAGGCATTTAGTGGTACATAATATTTTTATGCTAGACTGGTGACCTTTTCTAATGTATAGTAAATAGACACTATAATTTGTATTGGGTAGAACCATGTGAGTCCCAGTGCAGAGACTTTTCAGTCTTTCAAAAAAACACTATGTCACAGTGAAAATACACTTTTAGGTCAGCTACAACAACACTTTGCTAAAAAAACAGCAGATTATCTGCCTGTGTCCTCCATTCGTGAAAGTAAACAGCAAATGTACCCAAAAATATGTCATCAATAGATTGGTGTGTACACTACAATGAGCTTTTGCTGAGCTGGGATACTGTAAAGAATGTAAAATATCTGTGTGTATTTAAGGGAAGCAGTGGAGTTCTTTAATGAAGATTTTGATGTTCCCATTTATAAAGGTATTTAAAATTCTTGTTACCTGGGGCCTTATTTATGAAGGCCTTGCGTCAGTTTTGCGCCGCCAGTGCGTCACTTTTTGTGACGCACCAGCGGCGTAAAAAATACGCCTTGTTGCACCATATTTAAAAAGTGACGCATCTAGGTAGATGCGTCACTTTTTAAACCCCTGCGCCACATTATACCTGCGTCAGGTATAATGTATGCATAGGGGGTGTTCCCCCGCAAAAAGCCTCGTAATAGTGACGCAGTGAAATCTATGAGATTTCACTGCGTCACTTTTCAGACGCTGTTGCGTCAAAATCTTGCGCCTGCCTCACAGCAGGCGTAAGACTGACGCAAGCCCTTTCACATGGGGCTTTCCCCATGTGAAAGGACGCATTGCTGGAGTTGCGTCACTTTTGTGACACACTTCAGCAATGCGTCACTTTTGGGCTTACAGATACGTCAGAAATACTGACGTATCTGTAACTCCTTGCGACATGATGCGTCATACATTAAATATGACGCATCAGGAATGTCGTAAGGAGTGCGCAGTGAAAAGTGACGCATCGCTGTTTTCACGCAGCGATGCGTCACTTTTCATAAATGAGGCCCCTGGTTCTGAACTCTTTCGGAGCCTGGCAGTGATTTTATTTGGGATTCCGGTAGAAGTGATATCAGAAAGTAATTTTGATGCACCAAGACAAGGGTCTAGTCAGCTTAACTTTTTAGGCCATGTAAATCAGAGGAAGAATTTTATAAAAGTGAGCTGCATGCCAAAATCCTTTTTTATGGCTGGCATAGACATAAGGAGAGGCTGGGAAAGAAAAAACTTTTACTTCTTATAAGGGGGAAGGTAAAGTATTCATAAATTGTTAATTAGATCTGATATCGCCAGTTCGTTTAAATACAATAAGATCTTGATCTTGGAACCCTCCTACTGTTTGTTTCAGTATGACAACTAGTACAAGCGCAAGGTGGTAATGGTTGAATTCAGAGGCCCATTGTTACTTCGAGGCTGGATTCTCATCTTCACCATCCATTTGGGATTTCACCTGGTGTTCTTTGAAGAGGTGAGTGAGGGGATGAATGAAAATCCCTGTATTTGCATGGTCAACCCCATTTCTTATTGAGTTTTATTGCTGGTTTGTAGACTGTTCTCAGTGTGGTACTTCTGTTTAGCACCCATGGAATGTGCTCTGACCCCCTAAAACACATAGAAATGTGCTACTCTGATGGGCGTGTTTAACTTTTCTATAAGAGGACAGTATATGGTGCAGAAATATACCAATTTCATGAAAAGTTAACTGTAACCTGTGGACGCCACTTATTATGCCACCCACTAGTGTGACAAAGGAAAACATGGCTACGGGCCTACCATTGTAGCCAGACTGCTGCAGAGTAAAACCTGCAGAGTGCCTGCAGTCAGCCTAGTGTAAGCCTTATAGCCCACAAGGTAGGGTGCATAATATTTAAAAGTGGCACATGAAGAAAATTATTGTTACCATGTGGAACACCCTTAAAGCTATTTTTAACTTTGGCAGGCCTAGCTGTTCTATGTAGAAAACCACAGTATAGTATATAATACTAATACTTCTATTGTATGAATGGGATAACCTAGAAAAAATAATAAACCACTATTTTTTATATTTATTAAAAATTCTATTCTATGGGGAATTACAAATTTAAATAAATATTAAGAAACAGTACCTTTTAGAAAGCAAGGCTTTATCTGCCTAATTATCCCAATCAGAGGCTAATTAGCTTAAGAATCTGTCAGCTCCAATGCTGTGCCAAAATACAAGAATAATTATGAAAAAAGGCATGAAACGCCTTCAAGGAGTAAATGATAGGAAGACCTAAATGGGCAGTGATAACTCCTCTGACCCCTACAGAATATTCAGAGTGGGGTCTGTGGGCATCCTGTTGGCACCACATAGTCAAATCCTGCTTGACAAGTCTGTTCAGAAAAATGTAACAAATGGGGGCACAGTTGAAAGGTGGGGAATATAATGCCAGGGCAACTCTTATCAGCTGTCTAGTTGCTGAAGGACCTTGCTTTTGCCCTACTAGACTGATGTCCCTGGATTTGTTTGGGTAAATAGCCTTCCTCAAACTGGATTTTAGTGTTTGATTTGAGAGGACCCTGGTGATTTCCTTATGACCCTCTTGTGCACATCCTCAGCCTTCGAGGTTTAATGTGGGAGAAGGCATTTGCCATCTTGTAAATGCCTTGGCACTTCTCATTTTGGGCCTGTTTGCATTAAGGCAAACAGCACCTGCTGAAATACTGGTTTAAGTTGCCCATGTCAACTTTAGCCCTATTGGTTAGAAATTGCCCAGGAGTCACCCCCGCCCACTAGCTGGTGACAAGCATAAATGCACCTCAAGGCACTTTCATCAGAACACTGCTAGACTTGCAAAGGATATCAGGCAGACTGGGCCTGCTGCACTTATATGTAACAAGAGGGGGAGAGAGAGAAGACAGTGGATTCAGTCTCCCTGGGCAAAGTAAGTAAACAAAGTGGAATCCCCTAAAGGGTTAATGTGGTCCCCACTGTGGTGGGGAGCACACAGTGTTGTTTTTGTACCCCTCACACACCAAAAGGACCCTTGGTGTCATTCTACCATCATTGGGGTCTTCGCACCCCTCTACGGAGTGCGGCGTGCTGCGACCTACGGATACGCGGGAGCACTTTAAGTGTGGACTATGTGTGGTAGTGTGTGGGGCATGGAACGTGAGTGGTGGGGTGGTGAGAGTGATAATTAAAAAATACCTGGCACGTGGGGAAATAACTTTAACTACGCCCCCGGCTGGTATTGTTAAAAAAGGGGGTGCTCTGCGAGGTTACTACTGTAAAATTATGTACAGCTACCTCTTTAGTGCGTCGACATGGACATGTTTCGGAGTATCCAACTCCTTCTTCAGGACGGGAAAGCACAAAATTCCCCATCTTACTCACATGTGTGTATGTTTTAAAGTGTATTATACAAAAATTAAAAAAGAACTATAGGTGTATGTGTATACCTATCGTGTTGTTCTGCGCGAAGTCCTAGCGCCCAGTTGGCGGATAAATTAGACTTATTTCACAAGTTACAGTGCCTCATGAGCTTTTGCGCCAGATTGGGGAGTCCCATCACGCTAGATTCAGCTGTGGTTCTCAGGACAATGCTCCTCTAACTGCCCCTCAGCACTGCTCTGATGGTGCATATGCGACCTGTGAGAAGAACCTGAGGAGGTTGTACCCCCTTCCACTTGAAATCCAAGGACAGAAATATTTCCACATATCACAAGGCTGATCCTCTGGGAGGATCCAGGAACATACACAAGCTGAAGATGACATTCCTGTGAAAGCACCAGTTGGCAAGTGGAAATTTGACCTGGACTGGACTGCTGTTGCCCTTTGCCTGACACACTGAGACGCTCTAAGTGCTACCCCTGAGATCCAGGGAGACTTGAAAGTGCACTGTTGTGATTGTTTGGGCATTAAAAGACATTTTGGGCAGTTTTTCAAAACTTTGCTCCAGAGCTTCCAAAGGACTAAATATAAAAAAATATCCAGCCAGTAGTTCCACAGAATAGGATTGAATTTTGGGTTTGTCTCACATGGAGCAGAGTTTTTTTTCCTCAGAAAAACATCAAAGTCTTTTTCAGATTGGGACTTAGAAACTTTTTCAAAGTACTCTTCTTCCAGTCTCTAGTCAGAAAAACATATTTGGTGTAACTGAATCCCTATTCCATCACAGCCATCCTTAAATCTCACCTAGGTCCTGGTCTACTGAACCACTGACTACCATTGGCACTTTGCACTTTTTGTTGCTACTTTCAGTTACATCTTTCAAAAGTAATTTCTCTGATTGGATTTTTGTTGTTTTGATGTCATTTTGTTAATATACTTTTCTCCCTTATATACATAAGTGTAGGGTTTTTATTATGTTGTGTGTTTGACTTTTTAACTCTTGTTGTACTTTTAAACGCTTTACCTATTCTCCTTATTTAAGCCTGCCTGCTCCATGGTTCAGGCGTTGAGATGAGGTTTGAATAAACGAAACCTTTGACTGGACCTAACAAGTTCATTACTTTATTAATTGTAGTGGATTACAATTGACCCCAACAAATAATTATCAATTTCACAAGGGATTTAAGTAGATGTTGAAGTGAATGGACAAGATGGATAATCCATGCAGGACCCCAAACGACACTTTTGTGTCGATTTATCAATTTTTCACGCAGCCAACACAGCAAGCGCCCATGCTGCGTGAAATGGAAAGGGCAGGAATGTGCTGTATTTAACATTATACAGTCAATTCCTGTCCTTTCCTAGCGCTGGTGCAGTTTTGGCTGCCTAGCAACAATGCAGGCCCCAGTGTGTCATGTTGAAAGGTGGACTGCGTTGTAGGCACGATTGTTCTTGGTGCAGGAAGGGGCACCTTCTTGCACAAAAACAATCCTCGAAGACATTTTCCTCTTTCTATGTGTGCTGCAGAATGCAGCACTGATAGAAAGAGGAGCAAACAAGGGAAATAAAAGTATTTCTCCTCGTTACGCCTTACCTGGAGAAGAGTAGCATTTCAACTCAATCCCAGGTCTACCACTAATGGTAAATCTGGGAATTCACCAAACTTCATGTGTGGATGTGTGAGATCACCCATGCTCCACCCTTAGAATTACCCCTGGGGCAGAGAAACACAAGGCAGGGATTTGCACTGCCTTGCCGTTACTCTGTGCATATCAAGCCATACAGGGCCATGCAAGGTATCCTTGCGTGGGTTGATAAATCTCACTTAGGTTTTGCGTTGGCCTTGTGCCCCTCTGAGTGTTGCAAGGTGGACGCAAAAACTTGATACATATGGGCGGACACTATATATTATATTTACAAGGGGATAGCACCACCAGAACATCACTTTTAGCAATGTACTGGTGGTGTTGTGCCCTTCTCCATCTTTACAAAGCAGCATTAAGACACTATTTGTGGCTTAACACCACCTTGTCAATGCGGTTCCACAGCAACACCCATTGCTTTTTGATGTTGCCCTACATTTACGAGGATGTGTAAATATGAGGCCGTGCAAAAAACCAACACCATGCAAAAGCAGGCGTTAAAATGGCGAAACAAGATGATATACTTTTATTTTTCCTCGTTTTGCTTTTTATCTGTATGCTGCATTCTGCAGGACACTTAGAAAGACCAAAACACCAAGAATTAATGCTTATGTGCAGGAAAGTTTGCCTTCCTGCACATAAACAATCATTAAATAATTTGCTAGTTCTATGAGTGCCGCACACATGGAATTAACAAATTGCCATTATGTATTGTTTATGTGCAGGCCTTCCTGCACATAAACAATAATTCCCTGTAGCGCAGGCAACCTTGCACTATGGTGCAAGGGTGCCTGCGTTGGCGCTAGGCAGCTAATTTTAGCACCATTACAGGGGTTTGGTGCATTGTTGCATTGTTGCAAATATGGCGCATTCCTGCGTTTTGGAAATGTTGTAGCGCAACTCTGCCAAATTTAGCGCAGCTCCATGCTCCCACATTTCATTTTAAATATGCCCCTATGTGTGTAGATGATGTAAATCGCCAGAATTATCTGCAGATCTAGGGATCGACGGGTAGGCTCCACTTCTACTGGTCTCATGTATCCCTCAGCTATTCTTCCTAATCCAAATAACTGACTAACATATCCACAACTGAGATTACTTTCCTATTTCACTATACTAATTCACCACTAATCCTTTATGGGTTCTGGCGTAGCATGCTACTTGCAGAAAAAGCGATTCAACCCTTCACAGAGGTAGCAAGCGCAATATAATTGCAATTAATTACAATACAAGTGATTTGGGTTCTGCTAAAAATCCGGCCTCCGTTGAATGCTTCATGTGACTTGTCTGTCATTCTAAAAGCTGCTGGAGTTCTTAAATGATTGCACCGTGATTGACTGTAGCAAACAAGATGCCATCCAAACAAAAAATGCGTACAAATTGTTCACATCAGTTTGCTCAAATTGATAGCCTATTCTTTCATAAGTAGGCTGTTTGGAATCCTGCGGTGTATTCTATACACGAAGCTTGATCCATGCAATTTATATACTTCACAATAGTCTGAGGATATTCACAAGCATGGTTCCACTTATCCCAATTGGGATGGCATTACAAGCCCGGCTCCTTTTGAATAATAGGACACCACTTTTGTTTTTATTACGCAGTGCTGTCCATTAGATACACAGTTTGATTTTAATCTTTTCTGATGCCGAATCCATTGTCTTCATTGATGAAGAAAACCAGGGAAAGACAGCCTTGTTTGTGGCCTGAATGCACAAACCATTACGCATTATTGAATGTAAATGCGTGCCCTGAGTGAATTGGAACTTGAAACAGATTGTCAACGATGGCCCCTTCGTGTTTATGCCGCATATTCATCACAAGCAAACATGATCAGGTTTAAAGTTAAGAAATATGGGGGATATTAGCAAGAACCTCGTTAAAATTATCTGTGTTTTAGCAGCAGGAAACTGCCTCTAAAACGGTGATGATGGCCTTGCTAATATGCGTTATAGAATTCCAAAAGTAGCCCAGGTTAGATGTGCAGGACATCTAACCTGGGCTTCTATTGGAATTCTATAATGCATATTAGCAAGGCCATTATCGCCATAAACGGCGATAATTTTAACAAGGTTCTTGCTAATATGCCCCTATGTATTTTATATAGAGCTTTATTCCGGAGTCTTAGAGCTGCATGCTGTGCTAAAAGAACTCCCGGGTACTCACTTTATCAACCTTGAAAGGAAGGGTGAAAGGCTGATTACGAATTACTATTTGGAAGGGACGTGTAGTGGCCATCTCTTCCAAATTGTATTCGTACCCTGATATATCATTGGTTTGAAACAGTAATTCCGGGTACTGATCAGTTATCGGCTTTCAAGTTAAGATGATAACTGATTCGCAAAGGGGAGCCGGTCCTATCTTAATACTTTCCTTCTTGGGAATGTTGTAAACAGTTTAATTTAAAGTAGGTAGTAGACCACAGTTGTATGACAAAGGCACACATGACTGAACAACACTTGCCACTACAAAGCCGTCCTAACCACAATTGCATCTAAATCAAGCATTTCTTCGCCATGCATGCCTTTACTATCTAGGACTTGATTAGGGGTGGCAAACTTTAAAAGCTCCAGGGTAGGGGACTGGGTGGTAACACAAACTTCAGAGGATGCAGTTAAAAGAAAACGCTTTCTTCAAAAGAAATCATCAGACATGGTGGTGGTGGGACAAACAAAGGTGGTCGAAAATTGCCATCTGGCTAATGAAAATGAATTAGTCAGGTCATTCTAGGACCAACTGTGATTTACTATTTTGTGAACTAACCTATTTATACACAGGTGATTGTGCAAAATCCTATTCCATTTGCAAAACGTTTGGAGCACAGTCAGTAGCCATTTTTACTGAATGGAATAATAACACACCAGGCTCTCAGTTGGAAAAATCTATTGGAATGCAAACCAGTGCCTGATCATAGTCTTTAGACATTAGGCAAAAGTGTTTAATCTCACTGCAGACCTAGAGCAGTGTTTTAATTTTAATACATTTATTGAATTTTAAGGAGACAATCATACATTGGGCAGTAACTGGAGCTATCAGATAAAATGTCATCACAACTCCCTTGGCAACACTGTAGTTCCGGAGTGAAAGGTACATTTCCAGGTGAAATTCTGGAAAAAAATGTGGGAAAACGTGGAAATAAGTAGCTAAACACCCACATGTTATTCCCCATTCCATCTGCAAATCTGGAAATAGCCATCAACCGGTATTAATGCGTCCTGAGTGCTTGGCCTCTCTCAATTGGTTCCTATGACGTTTTTTCAAACAGACCAGAGAAGCCACAAACATTTTGGTAGCCCATTTGGCTGGCAGCCATGCTTCTTTCCTAAGCAACAAAGAAAAGTTGTTTGGAAAGGACTCCATTCATACTCGCGGCTTGTGCTTGTATTTTAAAGAAGAAAAGCAAATTCACATTTTTAGTTTAGAAGGAAGTCTAACATAGATTTGCAAACCTTCTCTTTGCCGCCTGTGCACTGTGCCTCGTTCTGAACTCAGAATATACATCACATGAGAAGGCAGCTAATAAGTATTGCAACCAGAGGATTTAATTCCCCATAATATTCCATCTGTTCCTTTCCCACATTGCGCCTAAGACGTGTGATAGATCAGTCGGGCTGAGATTAGTTTTTCCCCTTATTTTATTCCGCGCTGCAAGGGAAAGTCTGAAAAGCTACTAGTCTTGTGAAGGACACAGTTCCATTATACACAGTAGTTTCTCATGGCGCCGATAATCATGGATCATACAAGGGGGCAGCCATATTCGTCTTCTGGAATAGGAACAGACAGCTTTGAATAAGGTTGCAATGCAGTATTCTAAGTGGAGAAGCAGGACACATGTCGTTGCTTGTAGGCCCAAGGGACTGTCCCCTTTCCTGTAGTGCCCAGCGGCGGCCGGCACAGGTAAGCGCGGTGAGGCGGGGCACCAGAAAGGCCTGGGTGGCCTGCGACCAGGCACAGTTTAATATCACTGAGTGGCCAGCTTTTAGTAGCTGCCGCTTGCACTAAAGAATGAATTAGGTCTTTCCATCCTTCCCATGAATGCACAGCCCTGGCACATCTAGTGTTACTGGAATCGTTGGAAGGTTAATGGTGGAACAGGACCATCATGTTTCCAGGTGCTGGCTGTAGACCTGTCAGTAAAAACAGATTTGTTGGCTGTCCATGAATAATTTCAGATTTTTCACAGTGGGGTTGCAATATTCAAGACATTCAGCCCTTCGGGAACAAACATCCCTTTCTTTGTTTATTTATTTATTTGAAACATTTTATATAGCGCTGGCTAGAACTGGAGGTATCAGAGCGCTTTATATGAGGATCAGCGAGTTACAGGTAACAAAGTTAGATCAGTTACAGGAGCCAAGTATAGACATAGGAGGAAAACATGAGATTACGAAGAACAGGCTGCGCAGTTCGGTGGGGCATTCTGCTACAATTTCAGCCTGTATTCTCACCACTGATTTTTTATCTGCCCAGAGGGTTAGGCTTAGCTTAACTGGGGCACTCAGGGGCATATTTATGAAATTAGTGACACGCGGCTGCCCAATAAGTCACCTTGCTGCGCTGCGTCCCCGAAGAAGGGCAGGAACGTGCAATATTTATCCCATTCAACGCATTCCTGTGCTTTCCCTTTGCACTGGTGCTATTTTGGCAACCTAGTGTCAACACTGGCATCCTTGCAAGATGGTGCAAGGCTGCCTCAGTTGCATGGAGGATTGTTTTTGTGCAGGAAGAGGCACTTACCTGCACAAAAACAATCCTAAGAGGCTTTTTTTTCTTTATCTGTGTGCTGCAGAATGCAAGCACATGTAGAAAGTGGGAAAACAAGGAGAAATAAAGGCATTTCCCCTCTTTACGTCTCACCAGGGGAGGCATGCGATTTTGGCACATTCCCAGGTTTAGAAGTCCATGCAAATCTGTGAGTGCGTCAAAAACCATGGGAGTTGCTAGGGGAATACACACCGCAATGCCCATGCAATACCTCCCTTGCAAAAAGTAAGGCAATATAGCAATTTGCACAGCAAATAATTTCAATAAGAATACACTGCATGGTGAATAGGATGGTGAGGCATATTCCTGCTACCCTGACTTTGGAGCAAACCTGAAGCCTGTAACTTGGAGCAACAAAAAATGCAGCCCTTTTAGCTCTCTTGGCTAAAATCTATATTCAGAGGAGACCTTTCTCAGAACAAACGACCTGTTTGGCTGTCGGAACTGTCCTCTCTCCAGATTTATGCAGTGAAAATGATGTGTTCCAAATACTTGTTACATGAGTGTTCCAGCTCATTTGAAACTTTCTGGTCAGTGATGTAACTAGTGCTTAATTTCAGCCTGTGGTTTTCAGTGGGGGCCACCAGCACTTGTTTTTGGGAAGCGGCACTTAATTTTCCTCCATGGACCTTTTCAGAGGGCAAAGGAGAGCAAGGACACAAATGGAAAAGAAGGAGGAAGAGAAAGACGGAAAACCTGTCACAAAACGAGAACATAGAAATCTGAAAGAGAGTGATGAAAGGGCATGGCATGGAGTGTTTGGTAGTCGATTAAAGAGGTATGAGCTCACCCACTCTTAATAGCAAAGTCTCAGGCTTCTGAGAAGAGCATTGAGCACCGGCACTCTTTCTTTCACAAACTAAGCACTGGTTGTAACCCTATAAACATGCCACCTCTGGTGCGTCTGCTCCGAGATGGTGCAGATGTAGAAGTGCAGGCTCACCCCTCATAAACTGATGAAAGCTGAGAATTAATCTTCTATTGTTTGCATTACTAACCGTAGATTGTGCCAGTAAGTGCATTGAATAATGTGCAACAAAATTTGGTGCTCTCAATGAGTTTATTGCATTACTACGTGGGTCTGCAGAATTATGGAAATTTGCCAAACGAACTGCAGTATGTGTGTGTGTGAACAAGAATAGATCATTAAATATGTGCTCTCTCCCTCTCTCTTATTCTCCATGTTTTTTCTCTTTCTTGATCTCGCTCTCCGTCTCTCTAGCATGTTTTTATCATTCACATTGACTGACATTTCAACTATAATAACTTGTGCATGTTTTATGTATTCTACTTATTGTCAATAGTTTCACACGTCTAGTTACAAAGATAACTGTACGACCAAATATCATTGTCAACAATACCACGATACAAGAATATCGAGGACAGACTATCGCGGGACAAAACATAAAAAAGTAAGCACGTTTAGAGGATGTATAGATCTACTATTCCTAACTCCACATCTATGTACCTTGAAGATATATGCACAGCGTGGGTATATATATGCGGAGTTAAAGGTATAGAAAAACTAGACTTGCCTGCTGATTTTTTATTTTCGATAGTCTGTCCGCGATATTGTGGTACCGCTATTCGGGAGCGCACCACAAAGACATTGTAATGCATATGAATTTTTGGGTGAGGGAATGCAAAGACATATGCATGGTACACAATGTAGGCAATAAGATCTTGACAGCATCGCCCAACATCTGCAGAGTATATATGGGATGCATTTCTCTCTCACCATTAACCCACTGAAAGATAGGTGTAGTCGCTCACTATGGAGAAATTTACCGAAATGTCCGTTTTTTAAATTGATGCCATAGCTGGAACATCCAAAAACATGAGCTGACATGTATTTTAATTAGTTTTTCAAAGTCTTGTGTGACATTTTGCATTGTGGCAATGTTGTCGCAGTGAATGGCACCCACTACTGGCAATTTCTGTAGCCAATGAGTAACAGTCAGCTGGCATTTATTAAGGAGCTCTCAGTGGAATCTGAAACGGTTTATTCGTTATGTCAACTGAAAGAGGTTAGGCGATGTTTGAAAGCCATTTCAAGATTTATTAAAGTGATTTAAAAAATCCCCAAATGGTAATCCGTGCGCGTCTCTCAACGCGCTACATTGTCATTAGGAAACATACAAAAAACATTTCATCAATTTGCAAATTATCCATACTACCGACACTTGAAGGACATCATTGTAGCTACCTTTGACATTCTGCAGTTGTAGTTGTCAACATTCAAAATTGGTGAGGAATATATCTGAAAATGTTGCCTCCAAGAGCATATTGGCCATTTGGGTTCACTGGGCACATGTGGTTTGGTGGCGATCAAGGGCTAGCACAGGCTTACTTGGGACACTATTGTACACGAAACACATTTTATTGCCTTGCTAGTCAAAAACAGCTACTGAAAGCATCTTGTTTTGTGACTCGCACCAAATTTTATCAGACAAGGAAGAAGACCACTGGACACTGTTTTCAGCTTTTTGTTTCTGTGTAGGGGTGAATTTGTTGAAAATACTACTATGATTTTCAAATTTTTAGTATGTATACCTGTAATTGGTTACAGGAGCAGCCTATGCAGGTAAGAGTGGTGGGGCGGTGTGAGCAATAGGGGGTGACGTCAACAGAAAACAATAAGGTAAAATATATATATTTTTCAGAAAACCACTTTCATTGTGTTCACCAATCGCCGACTTGGCGATGCAGTGAGCGCAAGGAAAATTCCCCCGCTCTGATCTGCACTGGCCGCTCCTGATTGGTTATCATTTCACTAAAAGATATGTATTGTCAAGCAACAGCAGATGAACATTCTGACAGACCCACTCCAGTCTTCCCTTTCAATGCTGATTTTGGTGCAACCCAAACTTTAAATGAATGCTATGCATTTCCAAAGTCTCCATTATCATCATTGGTGGTGACAATCCATTGACAGAGGGCATTCCTTTGCTGTGGCCCCAAACATACATCTACAAGCAGTCAATTTTAAGAACCTGCAAATTAATTGGGATGCTGCTTTGAAATGTGATCTATGGTAATTTTGGAAGCTACTTAACAGTCGACGTAACTGTGTGTATTTCAAAGTTATTGCATGTTTAGCACCAAAGGGCGAGTCATCAGATGTGTTTGAGGTAGATAGGATATATGTATCTTCAAAGAAAAAGACTGAAAACCTCTCAGGAGTTTTTTATCATCCTTATATACTGTTCACACATGCAAGTTTCTGATTCATCACGGTAGTAGGTGTTTTAGAGTCAGCATTTATGTGTTTACTTAGAGGTTATACTTGACTACAGCTGGGAAGTTTGGGCAAATCAAGAATTTTCCTTCAATTTAGAATGAATCAGTATATTTAGACCTTTCAAAATTTCATTTTAAAATCAGTGGAACACTATTCTTGGGCTCAGTTTATATGAATATACTTTGGAAATAATAAAAAAAATACCAATAAAATTAATCTTGAATTTACTTCAACTTTGGAAACTTGTATGGCCCAGAAATTGTATTGAAAAATTATATACTTCTCTTCATTAAGCTTCTATGTGACAACAACATTTTGGACACCAGTACAGGTTAGAATTGAGTTAATATAGACCCATCGATCAGCAGATAAAACTTTGAACTTCTATAGTATCCTGTGCCACTTTTTCAGCAGTTTGGGTGAATCACTCATCATTTAATAAGATAGGTTTTAACTCTGTTCAGAATTTTTGATGACTGTGGTGGTTGTGTCATTTTTACCCAGTGAGTTCCAGAGGAAGATTCCTCTCCCAGTTCCCATCCTAATAGTTACCATACAAGCATGTGCCTTGGGATGCTAGAAGTTAGTGTGTTGCATAGTACTGATGTGTGTAAAGTTTCAATGTTGTATGACTAGTAACTGTCCATAGCATTTTTGAAATGTTAAAACCTTGGAGAACAGTGATGCTTAAAAAATTAGGACTTTAGTGTTTCATTGTGTTGGCAGGTAGCCATTTCTGGGGACACAAGGAGCTGCAAAGGGCTGCAGGGGTACTGGCATTACTAAGCAGTCAATTTCTATCACAGCCCCCAAAACTGGCATGTCTCCCTCACTGACTTGATGCCCATTGCACCTTAACCTGAAATAATGTGCATACCACCTACTTTTCCAGCTTATGTTCCGTAAGATCTAAACCTGTCGTACAGTCCCCTGAGCGTACATTCTCACGCACCTCTGTCCTAGCTACATCCACCTACAGACAAGGCATGCTATTCTCTTGTCAGGAAACGTCTGGTTCTTCATTGCTTTTTTTTTACAGGGCAGGCTTAAATTACAAAAAGTGTATAAAATTTAGGAGTACCAAAACAATTAAAAAGTCAAGTAAAACACAATTAAAATTGATCAAATAAAAAATCGAATTTATAAAACAAATTACACAAATATGACTAAAATCCAATAGGGGGAAACAGAGATATGCATTTTTGAACTTTCAGGACAAAAGTGCCAAGAAAAAGCAGAGCGTCAATTCGAAGTTACTGTTCGCGGCTGACATGCATCTAATCGGGAGTCCTCGCCAATCATCATTGACTAGAGGTTGGATGCCAAACATGGGTCATCCCAGTCAAAGATTTAGTCTTCTGATTTAGCCTTCTTAAAAAGAAGTAAATATTCATCAGCTGGGCATGGCAGCAGGACTCTGGAATTTGGATAGCCATTGGATGAGGTTTTGGTTTTGGCAGGAAAAGTAGGGAAATTCAAATTTGGCACCCACCTTTTCCCAGTCAAGATTTCTACCTTCAGAATTAGGGCTTGATTTAGAGTTTGGCAGAAATGTACTTTGTCACAAATGTGAAGTAGTACTGCTCTGTTAAACTCTAAATCAGAACCTTAGTCAGTATTTCTGAGCTATACATATATATCCTCCAGCAGGGAAAACCTGAAACCTGTATCTGACAAAGTCCTCTCTCAAATCAGACACATTTGCTGCAAGTTACCACTGATGCCCTTAAGGACTTGGAAGTCCATCTTTTCAGGATATTTAGAGCGGTTCTTCCTGGTCTCTTCTAAGTTCCAGGACCTCAGAGACAACTCTTATGCACCAGGATTCAATCCTGCAGAGAGAATCAGTATGGTCCAATCCAGCCCCAATTGCCCCTGGTCAGCTGGGCACTTCAGGAAAAATACCTCTCTCACCTTATTGTGTCCCTGTAGCCACACATGAAGTCAGTCAACTGACCCTTTGAGTCCATTTCTGAGTCCAGGGTACAAGTGGCACTACGTCCAACCCTTCAGACATCATGTCCAATCCCTTTCTGTTCCTCCTCAGTTCCAGATGTGTTCTGATGAGCTTAGGTGAGGTACCACATTTGAAGAATTCAATAACCAGTGGGTGACTCTCCGACACTCCCTACTCAATGAGGAATAAAATTCCCAAAAACGACACTTTCCACTTTTTTGTTATGTTATGTTATAAAACATTTTATTACGCGCTCTGCTACTACAAAGTATCCAGGCGCGATATGTGAGCACTAAGCTGACCCAATCCAAGAAAAGAAAGAAACAGGGAACTAAATACTGAGATTAAAAAGATGGGTTTTTAGACCTTTCTTAAATCCTGCTAATGTAGTTGAAGATCTCAGAAAAAACGGCAAGGCATTCCAGGCCCGTGCTGTTTGGACAGAAATTGACTGACCACCCAGTCTCACATATCTGACTTTAGGCATAGATATCAGACGGAGATTGGCCGATCGAAGAGCACGATGAGGAGTGTACAAGGTAAACATTTGTGCAAGTATTGTGGGCCTTGCTGATGCACGGCCCGAAAGGCCAGAACTAATGATTTGAACATAATGCGATGTGCCACTGGGAGCCAGTAGAGCTCTTGAAGATGGGCACGTGCACTAGTTCTTCGTGGAAGATGGAACAGAAGTCGCACGGCCGCGTTCTGAATGATCTGCAGCCGCTTTATAATGTATTTAGGGAGACCACTGTAGAGAGCATTGGCATAATCGAGCCTTGACAGGATCAAAGCACGCAGAACAGTCTCCTTCGCCTCCCTGTGGAGAAGGGGAAGGAATCTCTTGAGTGACTTGAGGGTCGCGAAACAGGTCACAGTAAGTTTTTTTAGATGAGCTTCAAACTTAAGATCCTGTCCAAACCAGACCCCCAGATTTTTGGCCGGGCCTCCCTGATAGCTAGGACATGCAGAATCAGTCGGCCAAATAAGCTCCCTAAAATTGGCCGGAAAATTGCCATAAAATAGTAGCTCTGACTTGTCCTCGTTGCATTTGAGCTGGGCTGAGACAAGCCATCGGAAAACATGGGTCAAAGAAGAACAGACAGCCTGAGCGTCTAAGCAGTCCTTAGGCCAGGTGAACAACAGCTGCGTGTCATCAGCGTATGACATTATTTTGGCTCCCCACTGCTCAGCCAGATAGATCAACGGGGTCATATAAACGTTGAACAGCAGTGGGCTTAGCGTCGAGCCCTGTGGTACCCCGGTGGTGAGCTTCTTAGGTGATGAGGCAAATGGGGGCAGCCAAACTTGCTGCGTCCGCTCAGACAGAAACGAAGACAACCAGGCCAGAACCGCACCCGACAACCCCACCTCTGCCAGCCTAGACAACAGCTGGGCATGGGGTACCGTGTCGAAGGCGGCAGATAAGTCCAGCAAAACCAGGACCGCTCTGCCGCCTCCGTCGAGACACTCCCTAATGGCCTCTGAAACTTCCACCAGAACCGTTTCAGTGCTAAAAGCAGCCCTGAACCCCGATTGAGCCGGGTGCAGGGCCTGAGAAGACTCAATGAAACTATTCAGTTGCCTAAAAACGACTTTTTCAGCCACTTTCGCTAGTGCCGGGAGCAATGATATCGGACAATAGCTGGAGGTAGCCAGGGGGTCCAGGCTGGGCTTCTTCAATAACGGAAGAAGCTTCGCCTGTTTCCAACAGAGAGGAACGGAGGCAGAAGCCAGAGACATATTAACAACCTGGGTAACCTCCTGATACACCAGGCTAGCCACTCCCCCCAAAACCCTAGCAGGGCACGGGTCAGAGGGTGAACCGGACTTTAGCGACTCCAAAATGGCCAGCACATCAGCTTGCTGAGCTGGCTCAAAGGTGGAAAATTGGCTAACATGTTGCTTCGCATCCATATCAATGATAGGTGGTGAAAGCAGAAGGGGACCACCGGAGTTTAAGAGCTCCTCTTGAATTTTTTTGATCTTATTATCAAAGAAACATGACAGTTCCTCACACCACAGATCAGAAGCCGGGAGAGCAGGGGAGGCAGCACATGGAGAGAGGAAGCTCTGAACAATGGCAAAGACTTCTCTGCCATTGTTATCTGCCTTCTCAATTCCTTCCAGAAAAGTAGCTACTTTTAGCAGCCTTGATTTCAGCATAATATACCTTCTGCGCCCTCCGCAGCTTGCTCTTAAGTTCAGGGCAGAACTCAAGGCGCCAGGCTCGCTCTAGCTTTTTGCACCCTAATTTGAGTTCTCTAAGAGCATGGGTGAACCAGGGTTTGGAGGGAGACGACCTCGTCCGCCTGCTACCACTCTTATTAGTGTGTAGAACGGCACTTTGTTCAACCCAGGCGTTGAATGATTCCACCGCAGAATCAAGATTTAATGGCAGGGTCGGCCAGTTAGACATAAGAGAGTCCGAAAAGGTAGACAAATTTATTCGCTGGGCATGAACTTGAGAGGCAGAAAATTCCTTTGGCCCTTTTGAATTTATGGGCCAGGTGAACAGAATTAAGGCATGGTCCGACTAGATGACCCGCCTAGGGGGTAACATAGTAATCTCAAAGTTAGAACAGCCCAGGTCTAACCAATGGCCAGCCGCATGGGTGGGGAAGTTCACCCATTGTGTAAGATGCGCCAACGAAAGGACTTCTGCCAAGCCAATCGTTTCCGGTAAATCCACCGCGTCCATATGAATATTAAAATCCCCCAGAAGAAGATATCGAGAGAATTTAAGGGCGCGGGGAACAATAACCTCCTCAATATTACCAGCAAAACAACCCGCATAGCTAGGGAGGCGGTAAAGCAGAGTACCCTCCAGGGTGAAATGAGGGGAGAGGACCACAGCGAAGTGTAGCAATTCAGTCTCGCCAAGTAGTTCGGGCGGTTCGCTCACCACTGTCCAGTGGTCTAGGTAAATTACTGCCAAACCGCCACCCCTACCCGTCGGTCGATCCATCCTGGTGATCCTGAAGCCGCGTGGTATAGCAAATTCAACCACCGGCATACAGGACTCAGAAAGCCAAGTTTCGGTGACGAAAAGGAGATCAAGCTCCTTCTCATCAAGCAGCTCAAAGATATCAGCCGCGTATCTGACCATTGATCTAGCATTGATCAGGCCGGCTTTAATAGTATCTAGATTGGTCCGGGACGCAACGGCCGGAGAATGACGGCTAGCAAAGTAGAACCCACATGCCGGGCATCGGCGATGCATAGTCTCTAGCACCTCCCAAGATTTGGCGGCATCGCAGCTGTAGGTATTGAGGGCACACAGCTCCTCAGAAGAATACCTCAGAGAGCCAGCCTGAGTGCAGCGAGGGAGGTAAGAGGGTGCCCCGGCCCTGGGCCCGTCCGGGACACGGACGGGCACAGACGGGCCCTCCTTTGGCGCTCCTTCGGCGCGCAGACGGTGCGCCCGCAGCGCACGACCGCTGCGCGCTCGGCGCATTGCTGCGTTAAGTAGGGGCAGGCGAGGCATGAGGCTAGAGCGCCAACCCCGGTGCAATGCGGTCCCGCCTCACTTCCGGGAACCGCTGGGGCCGAGCGCTGAGGGCGGCGCTGGACAGAATGTGCAAAGAACGCGAATCAAAAGTGCAACGTGCAGTGGACCAAGGCAGAGAGGTAGGCAAGTTAAAACAAGTCAATAAACAATTTATTTTTAAAAGCGAGTAAGTTAAAAAAACGGAAGCGAGTAAGTTAAAAATCGGCAGAGTAACAGAGCAAGGTATGGGGCGGATGGTACTCACATAGTACATGTGAGTACCATCCTCATTGCTTATTGCAAACTATCCCACAGTGCACTGTTCTGAGGACAATCCAGCATGGCATGATCCTGCTACCCTTGGAGTTTTATGGTGTGCCAGCCAGGGGTGTGTTTAGGGGAAGCGCTGCCTCCTCACCCTGGCTCCTTTCAAGGTAATGATATTTCTGAACACTTCCAATGGTCCTTCCCTAGCTGAGGCGAGTCACATAACTGAGACATAGGGTACCTGCTAAAAGACCTCGTCCATTGTTCCTTCACTCGGAGCAACGTTCATGCCACATTAAGAGGAAGCACTGACACGGGCCAGCTGCTAGCAATCTAATGCTGGATGTACGGTCAGACAAAGTAAAACTTTTTTAAAGTTACTTTTCCTAAACTTTTATTTAAAAATCTGACTTTATCAGTGAATTGGATTTTTAATAAACATTGCAAATAGTAGTGGAATCATCTCATAGGTTATCCTTCCCAAAAAATCTGAATTATTATTTTATGTTAACGTTAATTTTCATCATAGGAGTCCTTACAGCCCTGTACTGTGAAAGTTCCTTTTGGTGGATAGTCACCGAAGGTACATACCAACACTAAATGAAGCCATGTAACATTGGTAAATACAAGGCTCCCAATCTTGTGGGCTACAAGGTCTACTTAGTGGTAACACATTTTTTTTTAAGTAGGGTTCTTTTCTGTCAGAAAGGGATATTTTGACAGGTTTGTCTGCAAGTTTGACAGCTGCAGTAATCAGGCTACACAAGAAGGCCTGGAACCATGTTTTCTGTCTCCACCTAGTGGCTGGCAGAACATGTGCTGCAGTCCACATATGGCATTTAACTTTCATGACTGGTGCTTCATCCTGCACCATATTTTATGGCTTTACTAGAAAGATAAATACACCATTTGGTGATCAGGCAATTTTAGATTGTTTTAGAGCTCAGAGCATATACACAGTGTCCCAGTGTGCAGAGTACAAAAATCAGCATTAACAGTCAGCAGGAAATGCAGGTAATCATACAAAAAAGGGATTATTCTCACACATCTTATAACCAGATGGTGTTCTTAGTGTGTCTAAACAAACAAAAGGAAGAATGAAAAAAATATTACTGGCCACAATGTAGGACCAGGAATTCTGCATTACAAGCAAAGTTCGCAATTAAATGTTATAAACAATGGATAATGGCAGGCTGATGAGGATCGCCTTTATTAATTAATTAATTAATTGTGGGTTTATATAGCGCTAGGATAGACTCCCGGAGGACTATCTCCGCGCTTCGACCGCTGCGAAACCCTTCCTGGCTTCCCTGGGAGATGGTCCCTTAATGGGTATCTCCAGGGTGAGACCAGGCATCCCCGGCGGTCTGGTGGGACCGTTAGTGCAGATGAGGCAAGCTTATGCCCAGAGTTGCCGAGTGTGATCGCTGATCAGAGTGGGCACCGAGGCGAGAGAATTATCGAGTCCGCTGACCCTGGTCCAGAAACCTGCCACGTCGGGAATCGAACCCTGGTCCCGGGCCGTCCTCTGCTCTCGGGTCTGCCGCCTCTAACCAGTGAGCCACACTACTGCACTTTATCAATCATATCAATATAGCTGGTGTAGTAATCTTAAAAAACAATATTGACCTGCATTTCTTATCATTTGCACTGTATAGTCTGGCGTAAAATGATCACAGACAGCAATGCTGCTCAGACTATGGTAAAATGGTTCTGTGGGGTTGTACTAACACCTGTGTATGTTTATATCCGAAAAAGTACACGATGCAGATATATAACTGTTTGAACCCATGTAACTTTAGCTGCCTTCATATTTGGGGAACTTTTATATAAGCTGTCCCTATTATGTTTTTTATTCTGAGAATGGTTGGTCCAATTCACATGACGTCTTAAAGTTTTTAGTCATGATTAAAGGAAGTGGGATTTGCTGTTATATATGCAAAATCCTGTTATACCACATCTGATTTTTTTCAATATTCACCTACAATTGCAAAAAATGTGCCGAGTTCATGGAATATTCTGCAACGTTGTGACTAGTAAGTGGGAGAGTAAACAGGTGCCTTTGGAAATGGTGGCAAAATCCAAAAAATAGGGCCTTTCCAGTTATTCATATCCATTCCAATGACATTTTCTCATCCTTTTTTAACACCTAAATAACATTGAGAAAATTGTTTGGTGAATAAATAAATAAAGTAGGGCGGAATAGTCTCCTAAACACCCCTATGCTTTAGTAGGTACTGGGGGATACTTTTCCCCAGAGGCAAATTTATGGTGAAAAAAAAGAAATAACATAAAAATTGTGCAAATGCACATTTCCTGCGTGTTTACTCATTCCTACAGTATGTACTTTTGAAAGTCTACATGACTTCGTGAATAGAGTGTTTTTTTTTAAAGTTATGTCTTAACTGCATCTCTGAGGTTTAAAATTAATACATGCATGGTAGGTATATTTTGCTAGAGATCATAGAAAGTTTAGAAGAATGGTTGTGTTTGCATTCTGAACATTATCTTTGGCCAACCTATTATCCATTCCCACAACCAAGTTTCATCATACTTATGCAATGGTGTTACTAAACAAAAATGTTGGATGGGTGTTGAATCGTGTGTAGAAGGTTTGTGATCAATGACATAGATTTTCAATAAATTGACCTTCAAATGTATTTACCTTGTCCACAAATAATATCGGGTCCCGGATACAGTTCAAGGAATTCTTAGAGAGTTATTGTTTTTTCAGGTCTTCATGCCCGCGATCCTCAAACTAAGTGACAATTCACTAGAGAAAGAAGAAGCTAATTCATCATCAATTGACCTCTGTTCTTCTGCTGACACATTGTCAGACAAACCAAGGGACAGGGGATCAAATGTGCCACTTTCTAAACTGCTTGCACAGTGTTTTCTAGGACTGGTTGTACATGTTTACAAATATTGATTTTTACAAACATGAAAAGAACAAAGCAACCCACAAATGCCAGTAGTCAGTAGGAGCTTTGGGAACTATACTTTTCTTACAGACTCACTTATGAATCATGATAGATAAATACATGTCACACAGCATGCCGTGTTATCACCGTGATTACATATCTCATAGTGAGGGATCCTATACAGTAGAGAAAATTTCAATTGAGTTAGATTTGTAGATTGGGAAACATCATTGGCAGCCCTAAAACAGAACTGTAGTTTTAGGAAAGTAACTAATATTGGAAGATGAACTGTAATTAATATTTTCTTAGACCGAGATTGCTATAGCAAACGGAATGTGGAAATGAAAAATAAAACGTTAAAACAACCCTTGGCAATTCTTGAATTGCACTGGGTTCAGAGACTGCAATACATAGTCTATTATCCAGTGTCATCTTAAAGATTTTGAGGTCCCCGTACATAGTTGTTGGGGCTTCTGTACAGAACAAATTTGCAGTTCATTACCCATCCCATGCAAATTTAAGGCTACATGATGCCAAACAATATTTATTTATACGGTAAATTTTAAGAAGGTCACACAAAAACTGTTGAAATATATCTTACACAGGATCCCAAAAATCATTAAGACAGCATATGTTTGAGTTAGTACATGGTAGAAAGATACAGTCACTGGTAGCTGTAAGCAGGGAGGGAGAGTGGCCTAGATAAAGAAATAGAAAAGATAAAGAGCAAATAGAGATAAAGTTCACTTTCCAAAGGGACCCTTGGAAAGTGGGTTTCCTGGGTAGTTGCCCACTTTGCCCATTTCTTAAAACATCTCTGCTAACAGCTTTCGAAAATAGACTCTCATATTTGCTAGGAATATCCTAGAATAATGGTACCAGTCATGCACTGATTCGATTGCAGTTATTTCCCTCACTGTTTATGTTACTTATGCATACTGAAAGAGTCTCTGTTACAGCAATGTAGAAGAGGGAGTTGAAGACGTGCATGTGATAGAGGGCCCGATATTTCTCCTGCATGATGGCATAGGAGCATAAGCCCTAGTTCTAAACTTCTATATCCCTCCAAATTCTACCCTCGATAAACATAGAGCAATAGCACACTTGTTCCCACACCCGCATGCTTTCTGCATAATAACCTGCCCAAAATCTCACTAACAGTTTCTATCCAGGTGAGAAATTACATGTAGAACAAGCATTGTCAAAGCCAATAGGTCTTGAGTGTGCAAGAGTTACTGGCTTTACCAGTGTCTTTTAGCCATGTTGTAGAGAAGAGCAGCTGCTGGGCCACATGGTTAAAATAAAAAAAAGTGCTATGACGTGGCTATCACTGGCCGTGTCATAACTCTTACTTTTATTATGGTGGGTGGGGGCAACACAGATAAGGCAGGGCAGGAGCGGGAGAGAGTAAAGATCAAGGACAACGAGAGGGCGGGGGCATGAGGGGAAGAAGCAACACCTGCAAAAACATAAGCAAATAATATGATGCACTCAGCCTTGGCAGTGTCATCTGAATTTTTTTCAACTTTTAGCCATGCTGCATAGCACCCGTGCTGCTCTGCAACATGACTAAAAGACACTGACTTTGCCAATGCTTATTGAATTACAATGTTGTGAAGCTAAAGGGATTTTAAAACTGTTTCATTGTTGTTTCACTCTTACAAATGTTACTACGTATAAAAGACCCTTTTAGGCCCATTTAGTACTGCACTAAATAAGTGGGTATGGTTTACTGGGATATATCATGTAATGGTTTAACTGTATGTTGATTTGAGTAGGGAGTTTCTGTGTTGTAGTTGGGTTGCATTGATTGATTGTAATTGACTGTAATAGTATCAGCATTTTTTATGACCTTGAACATTTTTAAATTGTGCCCACACAAAATTGTCAAATATTTAAACCTATAGTTGTCTTATATACACATGCCAGATTTGATGCTTCTAGAAATATTACTCTGAAGTAGTGGCTCTTAATCTGTGGTCCTGGGATCCTGGGGAGATGCGAAGCCTATTCAAGGGGTCCACAACTGCTTAGAAAGTTAGATAATATTAACAGATTAATAAAGTATATATAAAAAAGAAGCAAAATGTACAATTTAAAATGTATAAACCTTCTGTAAATGTGAAGGAATTTGAAATTGAAGGCTAAAAATTAAGTTAGTGTCCTCATATTGATTCATTCACTAAGACCTACGAGACTCCTGAGGCGGAAGCCGGGAGAGATTGAGACAAAATCTTATTTTTTTAAACGCTTGTGTGTGATACTCTGTATTTTTAAAACGATCACCTTTATTTGCACTTAGCAATTTCACGAACAGCGAGCTCCTCGCTGCAACGCTTGTCACTCCCACCGCCATTCTCGAGGGCGAGGCGCGACTAGAGACACGCCCACCTCAGGCGGCCACGCCCCCTTGACCACACTATAAATAGTGCGCGCAGCTGGAAAGCGCGACACTAAGACCTACGAGACTCCTGAGGCGGAAGCCGGGAGAGATTGAGACAAAATCTTATTTTTTAAAACGCTTGTGTGTGATACTCTGTATTTTTAAAACGATCACCTTTATTTGCACTTAGCAATTTCACGAACAGCGAGCTCCTCGCTGCAACGCTTGTCACTCCCACCGCCATTCTCGAGGGCGAGGCGCGACTAGAGACACGCCCACCTCAGGCGGCCACGCCCCCTTGACCACACTATAAATAGTGCGCGCAGCTGGAAAGCGCGACACTAAGACCTACGAGACTCCTGAGGCGGAAGCCGGGAGAGATTGAGACAAAATCTTATTTTTTAAAACGCTTGTGTGTGATACTCTGTATTTTTAAAACGATCACCTTTATTTGCACTTAGCAATTTCACGAACAGCGAGCTCCTCGCTGCAACGCTTGTCATTCCCACCGCCATTCTCGAGGGCGAGGCGCGACTAGAGACACGCCCACCTCAGGCGGCCACGCCCCCTTGACCACACTATAAATAGTGCGCGCAGCTGGAAAGCGCGACACTAAGACCTACGAGACTCCTGAGGCGGAAGCCGGGAGAGATTGAGACAAAATCTTATTTTTTAAAACGCTTGTGTGTGATACTCTGTATTTTTAAAATGATCACCTTTATTTGCACTTAGCAATTTCACGAACAGCGAGCTCCTCGCTGCAACGCTTGTCACTCCCACCGCCATTCTCGAGGGCGAGGCGCGACTAGAGACACGCCCACCTCAGGCGGCCACGCCCCCTTGACCACACTATAAATAGTGCGCGCAGCTGGAAAGCGCGACACTAAGACCTACTAGACTCCTGAGGCGGAAGCCGGGAGAGATTGAGACAAAATCTTATTTTTTAAAACGCTTGTGTGTGATACTCTGTATTTTTAAAACGATCACCTTTATTTGCACTTAGCAATTTCACGAACAGCGAGCTCCTCGCTGCAACGCTTGTCACTCCCACCGCCATTCTCGAGGGCGAGGCGTGACTAGAGACACGCCCACCTCAGGCGGCCACGCCCCCTTGACCACACTATAAATAGTGCGCGCAGCTGGAAAGCGCGACACTAAGACCTACGAGACTCCTGAGGCGGAAGCCGGGAGAGATTGAGACAAAATCTTATTTTTTAAAACGCTTGTGTGTGATACTCTGTATTTTTAAAACGATCACCTTTATTTGCACTTAGCAATTTCACAAACAGCGAGCTCCTCGCTGCAACGCTTGTCACTCCCACCGCCATTCTCGAGGGCGAGGCGCGACTAGAGACACGCCCACCTCAGGCGGCCACGCCCCCTTGACCACACTATAAATAGTGCGCGCAGCTGGAAAGCGCGACACTAAGACCTACGAGACTCCTGAGGCGGAAGCCGGGAGAGATTGAGACAAAATCTTATTTTTTAAAACGCTTGTGTGTGATACTCTGTATTTTTAAAACGATCACCTTTATTTGCACTTAGCAATTTCACGAACAGCGAGCTCCTCGCTGCAACGCTTGTCACTCCCACCGCCATTCTCGAGGGCGAGGCGCGACTAGAGACACGCCCACCTCAGGCGGCCACGCCCCCTTGACCACACTATAAATAGTGCGCGCAGCTGGAAAGCGCGAAACTAAGACCTACGAGACTCCTGAGGCGGAAGCCAGGAGAGATTGAGACAAAATCTTATTTTTTAAAACGCTTGTGTGTGATACTCTGTATTTTTAAAACGATCACCTTTATTTGCACTTAGCAATTTCACGAACAGCGAGCTCCTCGCTGCAACGCTTGTCACTCCCACCGCCATTCTCGAGGGCGAGGCGCGACTAGAGACACGCCCACCTCAGGCGGCCAAGCCCCCTTGACCACACTATAAATAGTGCGCGCAGCTGGAAAGCGCGACACTAAGACCTACGAGACTCCTGAGGCGGAAGCCGGGAGAGATTGAGACAAAATCTTATTTTTTAAAACGCTTGTGTGTGATACTCTGTATTTTTAAAACGATCACCTTTATTTGCACTTAGCAATTTCACGAACAGCGAGCTCCTCGCTGCAACGCTTGTCACTCCCACCGCCATTCTCGAGGGCGAGGCGCGACTAGAGACACGCGCACCTCAGGTGGCCACGCCCCCTTGACCACACTATAAATAGTGCGCGCAGCTGGAAAGCGCGACACTAAGACCTACGAGACTCCTGAGGCGGAAGCCGGGAGAGATTGAGACAAAATCTTATTTTTTAAAACGCTTGTGTGTGATACTCTGTATTTTTAAAACGATCACCTTTATTTGCACTTAGCAATTTCACGAACAGCGAGCACCTCGCTGCAACGCTTGTCACTCCCACCGCCATTCTCGAGGGCGAGGCGCGACTAGAGACACGCCCACCTCAGGCGGCCACGCCCCCTTGACCACACTATAAATAGTGCGCGCAGCTGGAAAGCGCGACACTAAGACCTACGAGACTCCTGAGGCGGAAGCCGGGAGAGATTGAGACAAAATCTTATTTTTTAAAACGCTTGTGTGTGATACTCTGTATTTTTAAAACGATCACCTTTATTTGCACTTTGCAATTTCACGAACAGCGAGCTCCTCGCTGCAACGCTTGTCACTCCCACCGCCATTCTCGAGGGCGAGGCGCGACTAGAGACACGCCCACCTCAGGCGGCCACGCCCCCTTGACCACTCCTCCCCTGACTATAAACCATGTGCCTCGCCAGGAAGCGCAGCGGACGAGCGCAGCGGGCGCGACGATTGCGCGCCGAAGGCGCGCCCAAGGTAAGCCCGTCTGCGCCCGTCCGCGCCAGACCGAGCCCAGAGCCTAGACCCCAGGCTAGTCACAACTGCCCTAGATTAAAATATTCACTCGACACCCTGTACCAGCTCAGGGAATCAGTGACCACTAGATGTAAGGAAACTATCATGCCAGAAACCGACCCCTTGGGCTGCCCAAACTGCGAATACAGGTTATCCTCATCCCCCCAACCCGAACCGGCACATCTCGAAATGGCCCTGCTGAATTGTAGGTCACTCCCAAAGCACCAGACAGAAATCCACTTACTACTAGCAGAGCTTGGCTTAGACGCTCTGTTCTTAACAGAAACGTGGCTTTCCCCTAGCACAGATCCAGACATCATTCAAGCACTCCCCCCCGGATACCTTATCAAATCTCTAAATAGACCGAAGGGTATTGGTGGAGGGATTGCGATCATCTACCGGGATAATCTTTCATGCCAACTTAAAGATAGCCCCATTCTGGATAGTGAAAACGTTCTGTTTTCCCTTCACCTGCCACCATCTACGACACTCTCTGGTGCCCTAATCTACCGCCCTCCGGGACAGGTAGGGGGTTTCATAGACTCACTCACAGACGCCATCTCCTCTCGGGCTTGTGTGACCCCTAATTTTACAATCCTTGGAGACTTAAATCTCCACTTCAACGATCAAAGCAACAAACTTGCAACTGACCTAAAAGCCGATCTGGCTTCCCTCAATCTTCACCTCCTTAACAAAGAACCCACCCATACGAAAGGTCGACTACTTGACCCAATCTTTTCCAACCACTCCACCCTTACTGTACAAACTCCTCTTCCCCTCCCCTGGTCAGACCACTTCCTGGTTCCTTTTAAACTGCAACTCCCAGGCAAATTGCCTGACACTCCCCTCCCCCGAGCCCCTACTCGGCCCTGGAAAAAACTGGACACAACCTTGTGGGATCAAGCACTGACGGCTACGACCCCCTTAGTAGACCCTAACCCCTCGTCAGCTGAAATCCAACTTCATAACTGGATAAAAGACTCCCTCGACTCAGTCTTACCTCTTAAAACTCTCCCATCCAGTAGGAAATCGTCCAAACTGCCATGGTTCACAGAGGAACTTCGCGAATTAAGAAGAAAGGGAAAAAAGCTCGAACGCCGTTGGAGAAAAAACTGGAATACAAACGATAAAAGCGACTATAGAACCCATATTAGACTGTACAAAAACGCATTAAAAACTGCACAGGCCAACTTCTTTGAGGAGAAAATAGCCTCAGCCGCTAACTCCGCGAGAGAGACTTATAGAATTGTGAAACTCCTCACCAAAATACAAGACCCTCCATCCCCCGCGGACGGTGCAAATTGCAATAAAATGGCAGAGTTCTTCTCGGCAAAAATTACCAAAATCCTAACCTCCCTTCCAACCCCATTGACAATCCAAGCACTACCAGGCCCCTCCCCTCTCCAAGACACCCCGAGACTAACCTCTTTCTCCCAAATCTCCATCGAAACGTTCCTCAACGTTTTACAGAAAGTCAAAAGTGGCTCCCCATCAGACCCAGCCGCAATTAGTAAATTGAAGCTAGTTGCTTCCACTATTGCTCCCCTATTTACTAAACTGATCAATGCTTCCTTTGAAAACGGTATAGTCCCGGAGAACTGGAAAAAAGCCACGGTCTAGGCCCTCATAAAGAAACCACACTTGGATCCCTCAGACCCCTCCAATTTCAGACCAATCTCGTTACTTCCAGCTATGAGTAAAATAGCCGAACGAGTAGTAAATCGGCAACTTTCGGATTTTTTAGAGACCAACCATCTTCTTCGCATGTCCCAGACAGGCTTTAGACCAGGACAAGGGACTGACACCGCTTTGTTAGCCGTTGTCGAGGAAGCCAGAGGCATACTGGACGCAGGAGGATCAGTGGCAGTGATCCTCCTCGACCTGAGTGCCGCCTTCGACACGGTGGACCATGCAACCCTTGTCCAGCACCTTGGCCTAATGGGAGTGGCCGACTCCGCCCTGGCCTGGATATCATCCTTTCTCAAAAACAGGTCCTTCCAAGTAGCGGACGGGTACTCCGTCTCCTCTGCTCAGCCTCTCGGGTGTGGTGTGCCTCAGGGATCTTCCCTGAGCCCCACACTCTTTAACGCTTACATGGCTCCCCTCGAGGATGTTGTAAAACCGTATGGCATTAAATCAATAATGTATGCTGATGACACCCAGCTGATCGTCTCCCTTAACCAGGCGGACAATGCCTTGTCCAACCTGAGCAGCTGTCTAGAGGGGGTGCATCAATGGATGTGCGAATCAAGGCTAAAATTAAACGGGGAAAAATCGGAAATTCTCCTTTTAGGGACCTCCAACAAAATTCCCACTTCCCTTCCTTGGCCTCCGTGCATGGGAACACCACCCATCCCCAAGTCCGAAGTCAAGAGCTTAGGGATTTGGCTTGATCAGGATCTAAGCTTCAAAACTCAGGCGAGAAAAACGGCGGGAACTTGCTTCGGCCTGATAAAGATGGCTCGGAATATCTTACATTTACTGCCACTCCAGTCCAGGAAACTCTTGCTGCAAGGGCTCGTGAACTCCAGACTGGACTACGGAAACGTCCTGTATCTGGGAGCCCCAGCATCGGTGACCCATAGACTTCAATGCGCTCAGAACGCAGCGGCGAGAATCCTCACAGGAACTTCAACGAGGAACTCAGCTAAACCAGCTCTCAGAAGTCTGCACTGGCTGCCAGTGAAGGAGAGGGTCAATTTTAAGACCCTGTGCATCACCCACAGAATTCTGCACAATGAGGGCCCACCCATACTCAGGACACTGGTGACTCAACAACAGTTGAGTCGCCATCTGAGGTCTAACTCTCTTTCCCTCGCCAATGTCCCCAGAATCAGGAAGGCCAGATCAGGCGGTCGCCTGTTCTCCTATAATGCTCCTAGATTGTGGAACGCCCTCCCCCTTTCCCTGAGGCAAGAACACAACTACCTCAGGTTTAGGAAACGCCTAAAAACTCTACTGTTCCCCTGAGTTCACCTCCTGACCCTTCCTTTTCTCAGTTCCGTAGTCTTTTTCAGCGCCGGGATGCCCCAGGGTAGCTGCGCGCTTAAGAAAACATAAAATCAAATCAAATCAAATCAAATCAAATCATGGGAGCAGTGTAAGTGCATCAAACAGAATATAGTATGAAATGATGTTAGAAAAGCTCAACCTTCCCATTAAAATTATTATTTTGATTTTTTTTATATTTGTTTGGGAATTAAATAAAACATTTTAGCATTTGTGTATTTGATGAATCCTTGTTTCTATATTTTTTTGGATTGTTTTGCAGTTCAAATCATCAAAAATGACTAGGCTGGGGTCCCCGGCTTCCAGAAATGACTCAGTGGGGGTCCCTGGATTCCAATAATCATTCGGTAGGGGACCCCGGGTTACCGGAATGATTAAGTGGCGGTCCACAGGAGTCAAATGATTAAGAACCACAGCTCTAGTGTACTGTGGCAAAGACTGACGTGACACACCAGAGCATTTTGACAATTCAACTTCAGAACTGCTTATAACTTCTATGTTTTTAGTCAAAATATTTGAAAAATTGCACTTTTGCGTATCAAAATCTACACAATTTAAAAAAAATTCTTTAAAGGTCAAATAGTTTTAACCCCACTAACAGTAAAAACTTTAAAAAATCCGAGTTCAGCAGACTTTACCTTTCGCAGTCAATTTAAGTTTTGCTCTAAACCTGCTTGGTGCTATGATTTTACCTCAGGTGTGACACATGAATGGCTGAGGAAACTCAAAGAGGTGAAAACTGTAAAACAGCGCAATGAGGGTGGCACCAGGGCCTGTGCCTATTTTAACCCCTCACCCCAAATTTGGGACGGGAAGCTCCGAGTATACGTCATTTCAGACCCTGCTTTTCACCATTCCATTGTGCAGGCTGGTCCATTCGATCCCTAAAATGGTGTACGGGTGCCAGACAGATACACGCTACCAAACTCCTTTTTAACAGCTGGCCCAATGTTGATCCACCCAATAGCCCTAGTTCTAGCCAAACTCATTATATGCGATTTCAGATTAAGTAAAAATAGATCCTGAGGGGAGTCCATTAATCTGCGCTGCCACCTCTCCTCAGCTCACCAGACACACGCACTTCCAGATCGATTCCTTAAGAGCGGCTGGAAGTCTGAGGCCGGGCGGGGGAGGGCTGAGGTCCGCTTCTCGTTACATATCGATGGGCTGCCCCTCTGCACGGGTCGCTGAAAATATGTCAGAGCCTCGCGCATACTTCTTCCCATCCGATGGGGCTTTTGTTATTAAAGGTTTTTTGTTTTCGAGGAGTTCACTTAACCACAAAAATGCAACGGCCGAGCTGTTTGTTGTCTTCCAGAAAAGATTGGGGCCTGGCTTCTGGCCAGCCACTCTAAGCCAGCACTAATATAATTCACAACTGGAGGAAGGCGATCAATTAATCAATACTATAATTTGGAACTGACCACGGTACTAACACTCACGGCTATTAGAATCACTGCCTGACACCCTGTAGGATTAATGAGGTAGCAACAGCGACAAACGAAAGATTCGTGTAAAGGTGTGTTTTTTTGCCCGGATCAAGTTGGCCGTTCTACGTTGTCATTTATTTTTTTAAGTTGGATTCGTCGCCTTGAAACAAACACCAATGTACATTTAGTGCACTGTTAGGTCTAAACGAGCCTTTCACTGAAAGCTTACAACAACCAAGATGACGCGGTATGAGTGCACGTGTGTGTACTTTCATAGAAAATTCAGGAAGTCAGGGATGGGATTCTGTTTATTTACATAAGCGGCGCGCACACATCCTTACCCCCCCCCCCCCCCCCCCAGGCCTCAAACAAACCTGAAATTCACACATGAATAAAACACCATGCAAACAGTAACAAATAAATGCATACATAACGAACATGGCGCTTAAATGTTTCAAATTGCCAAACACACAAAACACGGCCCTAAAGCCCTATTGCAGTTCACGAGCACAGACAAGAATGCAAACAAACCCTCTCACGTGCGTTTATATAGTGTCTGACGAACAACATTTTGAAACCAGGACGCACCTTGGAACCAATGTCAAAGCATTACACATGCCCAGGGCTGGAGCAGGTCTGTGGGCCCCCGCGGTGCTCTGCTTGACATTTAGCCCAGCTATCCGAGGTGCATGAATTCACGGAGCAGTGCCTCGGAATGGAAATGAATCGCTAGGCGCACAAACGGACCTTGTTACAGTTACTTGACAGCTGTGCCAGGAGAGAGCTGCTGGCGACGAGTTATGTTTGATTAGCTTTGCATCAGATAAACTAACTCGGTTACATTAATGAAACTAAACGTGTTCGGCCTGAATGTAAATTGTATCCAGGTTTTCATTATAGTTGGCTGGCGGTGGGAAGAGAGCAACGAACCACGCTCATCTTACTCGGTGTACAAAAGAAGGCACATTTAAATAATAAGGGGCAGATGTATCAACATTTTTAGAAATCGCTATTTGAGATTTGCAAATTGGTATGTATGTAGAAAATCAATTTTTTTGGCGATTTCTTAAAATTCCTTAATTGCGATGAGCAAATTGCGAATCACAATTAAGGAATAATTTCCCATTCATTTCTATGGGCCAGGAGGCCCATAGGAATAAATGTGAAGCTATTCTCAATTTGCGATTCGCAATTTGAGAATCGCAAATTGAGAATAATTTCAAGGGTGCAAGGGTGTCATAAGGACACCCTGATGCACCCCTGAAAATGACATGTGTGCGCATATGGCGCACATACATGCCCTAAGGGCATGTATGTGAGCCACATGGCACCTTCACAAATGCAAAAAAGTGCTTTTGTGCAAGAAATCGCAAATTACCACAAATTTCAAGTTGGTGGTAATTTGCGATTTCTTAATGAGAAATCACACAACTTGGTTGCTTCATATATTTCATTTAAGGAATCGCAAAATTTGCGATTCCTTAAATGCAATCCCAAAATAAGGAATCTCAAATTTGCGATTCCTTATTTTGCACTCAAATTTGCTACATACATACCATTTAGAGAAAATGAGTTCGCAAACGCGGAAAATTCTGTGAATTTCGGCGTTTGCAAACCCATTTGAGCTTCATACATATGGCCCTAAATTACTTCAAGCAATAAGTGGTAGCTCGACCACTCGAGTGACTATACACAACAACAATAACTGCCCGATTCCTAAGGCAGTTGGAAATCTTAGCAAGGAATATCTCAGCGGGGGAATTGCACATATGCCTGCTGAATTTATAACTTCTGGCACTCATTTACAAGCACAAGCCCTAGAAGGGGATTAATTCCACAGATTATGGCGCAGACCAATGCTCATGGTGGCGCGCTGTTTTTTCAAAAAACAAAAAAGATTTTCTAACTGGATCCCTATTTCAACAAAAAGTTTGTGGTTAAAACTGTCTAAGTGGGTACCCCTGACCTTTAATTTGGGTCCCACTTGACAGGATTAAAATCTAGAGTGCTCCACCTTGAGCATTGGTCTGCGCCATGGTGTAGTGGCGGCCAGTGCTTTAAATGGGAAAAAAATAAGTGCTGGTACTCATCACATTGAGCTAGGGGTTGGGGCAAGGGGCAGAGCTGAAGGCGGGACATTATTATATAAAGACACTACTGCCATCTGCCAAGTAATCATTTTGCCCTTGAATTACACTTATAAATAGTCTCAAGTTTCCTGCATGTGCAAATTCCCTCTGCACATGTGCATATGTAGACAATTAATAACCTGTCTCCTACTATGCCCCTTTCAACTGTGTAAGCTGCCCATTGCGTTTAAAGGGACATGTTATGTTTGGACTATGCTTTCTATGCCACAGGATTTCCAGTACAAATTTAAGAGCTTTAAAAATATGCATGTATCTGCTCAGTGTGATATTGGTAGTGCTGTGACCATGGCCAAGTACTGTTTGATTTTGAGCCTAGCTGTTTGATCATGGACCAGCAGTGTTTGATTCTGTGCCAGCATTGTGTGTTGTTAAGCCAGAGATGTATGCTCTTGCACTTGTGTTGAGTAAGATTGGGTCAGCAATAGGAAAGACTGAGCCAGCACTATGTTGGATTGACTCTGTGCTTTGAGACCTCAACTCACTCATGCATGATTTTGATCGCTCTTTTTATCACCCAGTATGTGATCTTGCCTAAGCTGTGTGTGATGTTGATCCAACATTGCCTGTTCTTGGGCCATCAACTAGTTGATTTTGGCCAAGCAGTGTCTGATATTGGTTCAGTACTGTGTGACCTTGACTCATGGTGCATGATCTTTGGCCAGTGTGTTCCTGGTTCAGCACTGTGTGATCCTAATCCATCCAGGCTTGATCTTGAGCCATTGCTGTGATATTGGCCAATGCTGGATGATATCTTGTTCCACTCCTGTGGGGTGTTGGCTCAGTCCTGCTTGATCTTGGTTCAGTTATTTCAGATTTTTCCAAGGGCTTTGTTACCCATTGAGGCACAGCCGATGAAAAGACAAGACAGAGCAGTACCAGGTTCCAAATGGCAAAACTAATGATGTAGGTGAGATATTTTTAGCTTAAAAATGTTTTAACGTTTTCATAATTTCCCTTTCATTCTGATAAAAGCTAAGTGGAAAATAACATCTTATTGAAATGTAGGTCATCTTTAAAACTATTCCCAATATATTGCCATGCAAACATTGACCTCTGTATTGTGAAGTGTCAAGGTTTGCCACCTATCGTTACTACCATGGAAGGGGATTGCAGGGGCAGTTGCTACAGAACACTTAAAACACACACATTGACATCACTGCTTTGTCAAATTAGTAATTTTCATATGGTTATACCTGTACACTAGGTCATATCTGTACAGTTCTGGGCACCACATCCACCTGCACCACAGTTTTACAGTGGTCCTCATTTGAAGGGCTCCATCCTCATTAGCTCTTATACACACTGGGCAAATTCATGCTGTTTGCGGCGTGTAAGGGGACACATCACAGCACACCATGCCAAAGGATCCTCAGAATCAGTTTAATAGATTAAGAACTGTGCACAAATCACTGTGGTTGATGTTGGGCCTGCACAATGTTGTAGGCCAGCATGTGTGACCCCAGGACTTGGAATACTGGGCGTTGGTGAGATGGTTTGTGAAGTTTGGGACATTGATGTATATTGAATAAGTGTAGTTTCATAACGTGGCTGTGCTTTGTAATACCAGGCCTGCACCTTGTGACACAGCAACAACGCTGTGTGACCTTGGCTTACCTCTGTGTATTTAGATGGACTGGGCGTTTACAGTGTATTGACATTGGCGCTAATAGTACAGTAATAATATGTAGAAGGAATTGTACGTACATCTCATTAAATGTTGAAAAGCGCCACTTTTATTATGAGCACAACTCTGCTCTGTTTGGGTGGGCGCTAGGTGGTGCACGACCAAGGTGGCCGCACGCCTATGAGGCTCTGGCAGCTTCGCAAGAACTATCTGATAAGAATCCTCCCACTGCTGCATGAATCCAGCCTAAAATGATACCTGTCTGTTGCTGAATATATCCTTCAATGGTGTGGCGAGTCCCCTTGCTCCCTGACGCTGCTGGGGGATGCCGGCTGGACGTCTGGGTCTTGAGGGGCGAGCGCACTACACATTCCGGTAGCGTGCTTGGCAGCCACGGCTACGAGAGGTCCGGTGATACCACGTGGTGGCAGCCCTCCTCTGCCGGCTGTGTTTACTGGTTCCAGACACCCACTGATAACCTGCTCACCCGAATGCCCTGCTGCCACTGCTGAGAGGGGAATGCTGTTTGGAGACACAGCTGAGCTACTGGAGACCTACGGTGAGGCGCCTGCTGCCCTGCAATAATCCCCACACTCCAGATTGCGGGCCGCGCTTGGGCTTCCCGCTGACTCTGCTCCAGCACTCCCCAGGAGCCTCGTTAGTGCACCCGTCAACATCGCCCTCAGACATCGCGCATATAATTACTGGCGCCTCACTTGCTAATCACTCACAGCGGGCTGCTGCTATCGGTGGTGGTTCATCTCCCCCAAATGCGCTGAAGACTTTCTCTGCCACACGGCTGCCGCCATTACTGTATCTTCCAGTGCGGGCCTCCTGCGGTGCTTCAAAGGGATCCCTGCTGTTATGCAGTGCCGCTGTGATTGTCCTTGGCCTCCGCTGCACTACCTTGATTGCTGCTCCCACACGGGATTGTTTGAGGTGTCTGGTGTGCTGTTGTTGGTCATATTCACAGACACTACTCTGGACGATATCGCTAGCCTACACATCCAGCGGAAAACAGCTCCTGGCTCTTGGCTGGCTGCAGGAGATTTCGCATCACCATGGAGTCCCTTGCTTTGCCCACAAACTGTAGTTAGACGCCTGATCCTTTAGTTGCTGCGCCTAAGCCTAACAACACTGGGCACTTACTCTGCTTGTGGTGATATTGCTCTGGTGGCCTACGCGACTACCTGCTGGCTGCTCACTGGTGAGATCCACATACCGGGGGTTGTTTATGTGAGTCGCCACATCCTACACCGCACCCACACCCTGCCACCTCTTTGCGGTCCCCCGGTGGGACCCTCAGTCGTTCATATAGTAGGCTTTTGTTAGAGCCCATTTTAAACCCTCACTGTGACTGCACCTACTGCGCCGCTATAGCCCGCCTTGTACACAGGGGTCCCTTACTGTGGATTGTTGGGTGTACCTAACATCGTGCTGTCCTCCCATACCACTGTCAAACTCCTCCAGCCAACTCTTTGGCCCAAACAATGGGGAAACCTGATGGCCCCCAGCCAAAACTGGTCTTTGACTCCCAAAAGAAAGTGACTACACGGTCTATTGCGGACGGCAATAGTCAACCAGGCTCCGACCAAACGCTGAAGACATCGGCGACGACCCCAACGGACGAGGTAAAAACGCTATTATTGGCTATGCAGCATAGCCTCACTGACAATCCGGCAAAAAGGACATCATGAATAGCTGCCTTGACTTTTTAGTACAGAAGGTGGACAAGCATTATGAGCTGCTAAAAATGGTAGAACAGCGAATTTCCGACACAGAGGATGCAAGCTCCCAGATGCAGCCCCAAGTGACGCAGATGGACAAGCTCCTGAAGATTATCGCGGCAAAAAATGAGGATCTCGAGACTTGCAGCCGCCGCAATAATATCAGAGTTGTGGGCATCCCTGTTAGTACGAACACGGGCCGAATGGAGGACCTCATTGAGCGCCTCCTGCGGGAAACCTTCGGATCTGAATACTTCTCATCACAACTAACTGTGGAACGTGCACATAGCTCTCTGGGGCCCGACCTCCTCCTGGTAGCCCTCCACGTCCCATCGTGGCAAGACTCCTCAATTACCGTGATAGGGATACCGCTTTGAAAATGCCTCGTGAAAAGGAATCACTGCACTTCGAGGTTAATGAATTCACCATATACCCGAATTTCACCATCGCGGTTCAAGAGGTGGGCTGGAAATTTCTGCAAGTTAAGCAAAAATTGTGCAAGGCTCAGATCGACTATGCCCTCATGTACCCGGCACAGCTGTGGATCACTCATCAGGGGAAAACCATCATCTGTACTAATCCACAGCAAGCTGAGGATTTTCTCAAATCCATTAAGCATCGATCGCCGCGCCAAGATTTAGCCGACTGACATCCCAGATCATCATTTCCCACAGGGAAACTGAGCTGCAAAACTTGCTACACACATGACGTGAATAGCCAACAGCCCCTCCGGCCATTTCTATTCTCCAGTACATCTGGCTGCAACCTCAACTGCTGCATTCAATCCCTGCACCTGATATGGACACACTGATTGTGATCAGCTATTTGTTATTTCTTTGCTTCGCTCTCTTGGGGTAGTTTTTGAGGGTGTCCATGTCACCTATTGTGGTACCTATGGGTAGATGTCATGGTACCATACTGGCGGGTTTTTTTTGGTCCTTGCCAAGCACCCTCCCTCTGGTGTTCTTTGTTTCTTTACCCCTGCAGATCTAGGACATTGTCTGTGGTCTTTGGTAGGGAGACGGGAGGGTATCATGTTCCACAGCCCCCCCCCCCCAAATGGGTGATCCCCCGCATTTCTTACTATATTGTTTTTTGTACTGGTTTTTTGTTTTGAAACTGATGGCTCCACAGGTCATTAGGGTAGGGGTGGGTACTCATGCAACAGCACGATTGGGGTGCTGCTGTGGGATGGTGGTGGGTTTTGTCTTTGTCGTCCCACTGTGTTGTAGACACGGACAATGCCTCATATCCAGTGGAGCTCTACCTGGGATTGTTGAATATTTTTTGCTGTTTATTTGTCGCGTCAGTAGGTAGACATATGTGCACTCAAGACATAACCAATACGGCTACTACACAACATGACATCACTTCGATGCTACGGCAAGTTTTAAAATGGCTACACCACCTGATCAATTACGCTTGACCTTGCTTACATGGAAAGTCAGGGGTCTCGGGGATCCACATAAACGTAGGCGAATTCGCGCCTACCTTGATAGACACCATACACAAGTTACATTACTTCAAGAAACACACACGGACCCCCGACGGCCTAAGTGCTTCAGAAGCAGGTGGGCTTCTGTTTGGGTGTTTTCCTCATATTCCACATACTCCAGAGGTACAATGAGTTTAATTAAGAAAAATACCCCTTTCAATCTTGGGGGTATGTACAGCGATCCTTCGGGAAGAAGCTGCTTACTCTGGGGCACACTAGACACGCAATTCGTCACATTGGTCTATTGTTACGATCCCAACACGGAAGATCCCGATTTCTTTACTACACTATGGGGGCAAATCCTCAAGGTGGGATCAACACACATTTTATGGGGGCGTGACTTTAACACTACCCTATGTCCCTCAGGTGACAAGTCTAATTGCCACCCACATCATTATACTAAGGCCCTGAACACTTTATCCTTGTTGGCTGCGGATCATGGCCTTATTAATGTATGGCATCATGTCCACCTAAATGGGAGAGAAGGTACCTAATACACCATTGCACACTCGTCATGGTCATGCCTCGATTACTGGTTGTATACACCGGGGTGGGCCTTTGGATTCTATCAGCCACGCATTTGGCCCTACCTTTTCCGACCACGCTCCGGTTTGTGTCACTATTGCATCTCCGGATCTGCTTGCGTCTCCGCGCTGCTGGCGGCTAATTCCCGAGGCACTATTAGATACGGTGTTTCGGACGGAGCTTGGCGAGGAAATTTCGGATTGATTTCAGTGTAATAAGAGCACGGTTTAGGAGGCCTTCAAAGTAATGATGCGTGGCACCTGTATGTCCAAGAGTTTCGGAGTCCTTCGCGATATCAGTCGAAATTTGCGCACATTGAGACTGAAATAAAACATCGTGAGGACGGCTTTTGGAATCGGGCATAAGGTGCTCAAGGAGCATTACTCAGAGAGAAAACGGATTACACCACCACGGCAGACTGTGAAGCCAAGTTTAGGAGCAAATACTTTGTAGCCCGATGATATGGAGAGGGATCCAGACCCGGTAGGGCGCTGGCGACCGATATTTGCCTTCCCCGGTTCTCTAATTATGTAACAGAAATTGTAGATGAAACTGGTGTGCGTCACCGAGACACTCCTGAAATGCCCGTCAAATATAAAGGCATCCGCACCAGGAGGCAAGCATTGCTAGCATGCTTAAACCCAGAAAACATACAACTAAACTGCAGATTTGTAAAATTCCTTATGCTGTCTGAACAAAAAATGCCCATGACACCAAAAACCGAACTAGGCCTGGGCTGCACACCATTAACAGGAACATGTCCCTAACCAGATCCTAATTTAGAACATACTGCCAGCAGCAAGGGAATATTCCTCATAATAAATGGAGAAGACCTGACCAACACAAACATGATGACCTGCAAAAGATATTCATGGCTAATCTAAAGGAACACAAGTCTGCACGTTATAGCATCCAGTCATATAAGGGCACATAGTATGTCTATAGTTAACTCTGATTTTATATTTGTAAAGTTTTATCCAACATTGGGTTTTAATTAGGATTTAATCTGAAGATTTCTTTTTACAAGCTAAAACAATGGAGGAAATCGCACACACATTGTTGATATTTTAAATATTTTTTGTATTTTACGCAGTAATATTGCAATGGTTTTAAGTAACTATGCAGGAAATAAAGAAACTTGAAAACTTGAAACTCTTGGAATCCTACAAACGTTCACCGAATTTTATATTGACCTTTACAGTTCTTGTAGAACTGCTCCCCCAGATTTCTCACATTACCTTAAAGATATTGCTCTGGGATGGCTGGGGGATAGTCAGAGAGAGTTCTTGGCAGCCCCATTTGAAGACGATGAGCTTCGTGAGGCTATTATGCAAATGCAGTCGGGAAAAGCTCCCGGATCCGATGGGCTACCAGTATATGTATACGAAACATATCTCGATCAATTACTCCCTGTGCTAAAGGAGGGCAATCTCGAAGCGCAAGAGACTCAAATCTTATCAGCAACAATGAGAGGAGCACGCATTACCTCGTTGCTGAAACCTGGTATACCTGCGGACCAGTGTGACTCCTATCGCCCCCTTTCCCTAATTAATACTGATGCAAAAATAATTGCTAAATTGTTGGCTAACCACCTCAGTCTCCTGATGGAGAAGCTGGTCTTACCGGATCAAGCTGGGTTCATACCTGGGAGAGAGACCTCTCATAATCTTCGGACGCTCTTCTCTATTCTTCAAACCGTCGATCCCCGATTAGCACTGGTCGCAGTTTTACTGCATGCCACCAAGGCATTCAACTCGGTTGAGTGGGATTACCTTTTTACAGTTCTTCAGTGCATGGAACTACCTACAGGATTTCTAGCATACGTTCGCCTTCTGTACACTTCCCCGACAGCAAAGGTTTTAATTAATGGACATGTTTCTACCTCACTGTCTCTCTCACGTGGCACTAGGCAGGGATGCCCTTGCTATAGAACCCCTGGCTGCCAGGATTCGGCAACACCATCAGGAAAATGGCCTACCGTGTTTACTGCACCCCATTCTTATATCATTATATGCGGACAATGTTACTTTATATGACCCCCAGCAGAACCTTAACCCATTACTGCGGGAGTTTGTCAAATTCAGAGGGCTTTCTGGTATTCATATTAATTGGTCTAAATCACAAATTTCCCCGCTAACTGCGGAGGCGGTAATTTTCGCTACCGTCTACCCCATAGAATAGTCTTCCGCTGAGGTTAAGTATTTAAGGATACATGTTGCTGCGGAACGTGAGGAACTGATGCGGCTTAACTATTGAAGAGCACTAGACCAAGTAAAAGGCTATGTTACTAGGTGGAACGCACTCCCGCTTAATATGGCTGGCCGTATCTCACTTATAAAAATGGTGATCCTCCCAAAATTTCTATACTTGTTTTTAAACATTCTTTATGACCGCACAAGGAGAAAAAGGCTTTTCATCAGTATAGACACAGGTGCACAGCCCGTTTATACGCACTTCAGTGTAAAGATGATTGACTATTTAGGTGCAGAACGGTGAGTGGAGAAACCTTAAACCACTCCAAAGAGTAGAAAAACACTACCCCTATATGTACAAGAACAGAATACCGTTGCACTCAAGACAGTGTGTGTAGTGTTAAGTAACACAAAATCAACATGTATTTCACAAAATGGCAGAATTATCCAAACAAAGCACTCTCAATATGTAGATCTTGGAGTCTTTAATATGTTGAACAGCCAGCCGACACGTGTTTCATCGCAATTATGCGAATCCTCAGGGCTGAAAGGCTAAGATCCAGTCAAGAAGGTCGCTCAGCTGGTGATACTTCCAACCCAGCTGGGCCCTTGACCGTAGAAATTTCAATTGTATATATCGAAATAGTTTATTTATTTCTCGAAGTGTGTCCAATTTTTATATATAAATCCGCTTGACAATCCAAATTAGATATTAATGGCACATCTTTTCACAGTGCGTAGAATTGAGCCCCAATGTTAATAGGTAAGAGTCGTGCACCGTGGTGATTAGTTCCAGTATTGTATCTCCCAGCTTTGTCGAGCGGAGAACCGGCTTGTAGACGTCTGAATCCGACGATCGTGTTCCTGTATGAGCGACCTTCTTGACTGGATCTTAGCCTTTCAGCCCTGAGGATTCGCATAATTGCGATGAAACACGTGTCGGCTGGCTGTTCAACATATTAAAGACTCCAAGATCTACATATTGAGAGTGCTTTGTTTGGATAATTCTGCCATTTTGTGAAATACATGTTGATTTTGTGTTACTTAACACTACACACACTGTCTTGAGTGCAACGGTATTCTATTCTTTATGACCGCGGCCGGCACTTCTTCTCCATGCTTTGGACTGAACTGCTTCAACTCGTTTGGGGGGAAGACAGCCTCGCATTCTTTGGCATACGTTGATGAAACCATACTCCTAAGGCGGCTTTGACGTCCCCAATTTTGAACTGTATTGCCTGAGCGCCCAGGCTCATTATGTGGTTCCACCCTCCAACATATACAGCACAGGTAGCAACTGAACAATGGCTTGCTCATCTAATCCCACAGGAAGGGGTTATAATGTCCATAGTGGCACCACGAACCCCCTGCCCAAATTCAGTTAAATACTTGGTCCCACTTGGTTCATCGTCTCCACAGTCCCTTGCTATATTCCCCGCTGCTCCCACTCACTTACCATCCGAAACTGTCCTTATTACACAAGGGGGTGTTTCAAAAAGTTATACTGCAACGACATTTACACTGCTGGGGGGATCTTTACCTGAATGGCAAACTTCCTACGCTACTACAATTGTGCTCAGAACCTCCGCCCACTGCCATGGAAACATTCCTCTATGTTTGTTTACGCCAGGAGATTAAGGACTGCACTCCTTCCTACCCTCATGATCCCCGAATGGTCGCTCCTCTGCATCGAACACTGGTTGCAACCACTTCTTCCCACCTGGTTTCTATACTTTATAACAATCTTTACAATGACGATACAGCTCTACCATGCGCTGCCAGTGACAAATGGTAAACGGAGCTAGGCATGGACATTACAGATCAGCAGTGGCAATACTGCTGCTTACAGACGGAGCGAGCTTCCTCTATTAGTCGGCTTCACCTTATCCATTATGAATTCCTACACCACACTTATTATACCCCGGTTACATTAAACTAATTTGGCCTAAGGGAAACTGACAGATGTGACAGATGCCAGGTGTAAGAGGCAGATTTTTTACACTTGGCATGGGGGTGTCATTCAGTCAATACATATTGGCAGCAGGTGTTTAGCGCACTGGAATTGATGCTTACCATGCCAATACAGGTCTGCCCTCTCCTTGCACTACTTGGGTATACTCAAAAACTGCCAGTAGCCTCCCGTAAATCTGCATCATTTACCTTATTGCTGGCCAGACGGCGGGTGGCATGGAGGTGGGGGTGTGGTAGGGCACCTAAATTTTAGGATAGGATTGAGGACCTTATATTCTGGCAAGAACAAACGCACACATATGCTTATCTATTACCAACTTCCTCACGTCCCAGAGATATTTGGGGTCCATTACAATCATACCTTCTGGCACGTCCTGTTGAGCACTAGAGTGGGGAATACAAATTTGTCTCGCGTTCAGTGGTATACAGAGCAATGATTGAGATAGCCCTTGCCTTTTCCTCGCACTTGTTATCAATTAACACTCCAAGTTTTTGGAGTTGAAAAGATGCCTTATATTCTGTATTACCGATGTGTTATATTGTGAATCACTGTCTATTGCATGCTTTAATTGGAGTTAATTCACTACTTCTCTACAACTGATTTGTCAAAGCCGTGCTTCATTTCACCTGACATGAAATATCGATGTGATGTGTATAGTCTTTTCTACCTGATGTTACTGATTTCCTGTTTTGAAAATCAATAAATAAAGTTTAAAAGAAAAACAGACAAAAACAAAAAAACTCTGCTCTATTTGAAGAGAACCTTTATTCTTTCAAGGTTAGCTCCAATTAGAGAGTTACTATAATTACTGTTTGTACACATTTCTTATCCAGTGACTTTCTATAGACATTATATATGAACATGGATTATTTCAGGCCGTCATTGTATACCACGCATAGATAGTGTGATAAAATAAGCTATTTTTGCACCAGATGTAGACGTATATGTATACTCATGACAGAAAAGTATTTCAGTTAGTCAGATGTGCTGACTGTATCAGTGATTGTTATGAACTTACAACATAACTGTAGTTATAATGAGTTAGTTTAATACATTGAGTAAAAATGCATCCCTGTTTCTCTGGTTGTTGAATCTGAAAGCACCCTGCAAGGGTTGACCAAACTGTTCCAAGAGGATGTAGCTACACACTGTGAATAAAGTGTGAAAGAATGACTTTGAGGGTCCAATCCTTCTTTACACAGTGATATGGAGAATGGTTTAACTTTAGATATGCTAAAGGGGGTGTGAGGACCTGCTGGGAAGAGCCCCCTTCAATCCAAAAAAAGGAGCCTCCTAACCTTCAGTGCAGCCACTCTCTCCCAGCAATATCACAATAGCACTATTGAGTGAATGGTCGGCCACCTCAGACTTCGGATTAGCAAAAATAATGAGTTACAACAATTTCCTCAAACACCAAAACACATGATAAATGTATAAACATAAAGAGGTTAACTCCTTACAAAAAAATCAATGAACGTAAAACAATGTTTTATGCTATAGTTTCTGTGTTTTCTTTTTTTATATTTGCAACTTCAGTTTTTAATTGATTGTATTAGGTACAACATTCATACTTTCTCTTTCCCATGAGCCCGCACTCACTCACAGGCAAGACCAAGTAGACATACACACACAAAACATTCCTCACATTTTCTTTAAAATACCTTCAGATAATGTCCCGATGCTCTCTCTGTCACTTCCACTCTCACACACAAAAGCGGATATTCACTGACACAGAAGGCTCACAACAGGATTAAAAGCTTTGTTTGCAATTCGTACCTTACACAGCTTTCTTCTTTCAGACTCTCAGCCAGTTGCCTGGACTTTCAGTGCCTGCACAATCTCACACCTACGATTTACAGTGCAGGGTCTGATCGGAACCTGTCACTAACAGCGTGATACTGAGCTTATACAACTGCTACACTAACAAAATGTAAATGAGCCGCTGCTGAATGATTCAGCAGCGGCTCTGCACAGGACTACAGAGGCGCTTTGGCTGAGGGTGGCGTTCAGACAGCCTCATCCTCAGCAGCACAAGTACCACTGAGCCTACCAGTCATGAGTACTGGTATGCTCCTTGGCAAAGAAAAAGTGCTGGTACTCGGGACGATACAAATAAAAAGTGTCGGTACTCAGTACCGGTGAGTACCAGCCTATTTAAAGCACTGGTGGCGGCCCAATGATGAAGCATGCCGCTATTAGTGGGTGAGGGCAACAACCAACTAGGTTACCCACTGGCAAATTTAGATGTTCTTTTCTCTCCCTTGTTTGATTTCTCCCTGAGTTGCCCCATATTTGTGGGGGTACTGGAGTTCTTTCTTATGTGTGAGTTTCAGTGTCATTTTTGGAGAGTGAAGAAAGGCTTAATCTCTAGTCCCTTCCTTAGGTGTATTTGACTGCCCTTGACACCCCTGGTCTCAGAATTCATGATGATTTGGCAAGAACAGAAATCAACAGAAGCCCTCTTTGTTTTCTGTAGTTTCCACACTTTTACCTTATCCCCACTCCTTTTGCAACAAGTAGGAGGCCATGAGTGTCTAAAGGTTGGATTAATGTTTAACCCTGTGAAATCGTAGGTTAAAATTAATGTAATACTCCCACTACTCCTGATTTATGGTGAATTGTGAATAGTGCCCTGAAAATGCATTTACTCCTAAATTTGTCAGGGTCATATTACTGTGTATTTTCTGGATGAAATAGCACACAAAAAGTTTGTTGAATTCTTGGGGTGTATATAGCTGCAAAGCCAAACATTCAGCGACTACACATAGGGGACAATTACGATGCGGCCTGTCAAGGCTCCAACCGCAGGTCGTACCCTTAGGGCCGCATCGTAATGGGCCGCTCGGTTTGCTTTATGACTGCCTCATTATGATGGAGGTGGTCAGAAAGGAAACCGACTGGTCATTCCGTCTGGCTTTCCAGCCCAGCAGTCGGAAGCCGGCTAGAAATATCAGGGGCGGGCCTTTCCGCCCTTGAGGTTATAATGCACGTTTCCAACATGGTTTCCATGCCGGCCTGTCTGACATGGAAACCATGTTGGAAATCGTGTTTGGGGGCCCTACCATTTTACTACGCGAGTATGTATTACAGCATGTTTGCAGCCGTAATTCATGTTCTCATAGGAAAATATAGGAATGCGACCGAGCAGAGTTCGGTCGCATCCTAAGGCAGTTGGGACCGCCGACCGGATGTCAGTTGGTCCCAGGACCGAGTCAATGTCGGGCGGAATTAGATCAGTCCCATAGTGTTATTTTTTATTTGTCCAGCTTCGCAAAATATAAAGCCGGCAAAGTTTGAAAAGGGAACAAAAAAGGTGCCTGCATATCACAGTGAGCATTTCTGTCACTAGTCACAATCATAAGCACAGTGAAGGCCATCACTGAAGCTCTATGCATCCAGTCACCTACCAGAAGTCCAAGCGTGTGACGTCTGGTATGAATATAATTGTTGACACAGCTTTTGAGTGATGGCTCTTATGTCACCCTACTGCCACGCATGGCTAATGGCCTCCTAAGTGAAAGTAGGGAGAGCCATGCAAGTCACCACACCCGGGATTCCCCAGTCTGTCTAGTTTAAAAAATTTTACAGGTTTGCTAGGTTTTCCTGGGTGCAGGTTGAGCTAGGGCTCAAAATCCACAGCTAGCCACATTGTAAAAAAGGGTCAGTTTTCATTGAAAAATATAATGTTTTTATGTTGCATTTTGGGGTCTTACCCATCTCGGGCACTAGCCCTGCCCAAACAAGGGAGATACCTCTTTTAGCAGGAAACTTGGGGGAATGATATGTGTTAGGAAATTTTTATTCCTCACAGAATTGTGAGTAAAATGTGTGTTTTTAGTCGAACCTCGAGGCATGAAAGGCTTCTGGGTGGAAACAGTTGGTGGAAGCCATGCATGTCACCACACCCTGGATTCTCTTGGCTGTCTAGTTTTGAAAAATGTGCAGGATTGTTAGGTTTTCCTAAGTGCAGACTGAGTGAAGGCCCAGAGTCCATAGCTAGCCACATTGCAAACAAGCATTCACATAGCCATTAGGTCTCGCCTTTGGGACCGTTGTGCTGCATAACTAAATACCGATAAGGTCCCAAAGGTGAGACCTATTGGCTATGCCAATGCTTCTTCCTGATGAATTTGGGCAAGTGCTGGAGTTTACCTGGTGAAGAACAGGCAGTATATGCGGTATTTGGGAGAAAATGTAATTTTTCATTATCTAAAGGAAAACTTGGAATAGGAGGTATTTACCAAAGTGCACCATGTGATGTGGATCTTTACCTCTGCATTTTCTGGCCCATTTGGGTAATTCTGAGCCAAGCTGTAGCTTGTTGGAAATGACAGGTTAAATATATTCATTGAGAATGGCAGTTTATTAAGAGTTAATTCAGGAAATAAAATAGCAGCATTGTGAGCCATTTTAGCGGTGACAGGCAACATATGGGTTCTGCCTGTAACATTAGATGTTTTGAGAGCTCTGTTTGCCCCAGATTCTGCCTGTACCCAGAATCCATTGCACTGAAGACCAGTCTATATTTGTGGGAATTATGTTTCACTTCAGTGAGAAGATAAAGGATTTGACTTGAGCGCGTCAGCAGCCCGGTGGAGGTTACCTAACGGCAGCTGAATGTGCACCCAGGGGTCACGTTTGTCTTTATTTCCAGTTTCCAAACCCTGTGCTTTTTGTGATGTGCTCATGGCAAGACTTGTGCTGACAAAGAGGCCTCAGCGGAAACCTTCAAACTGCAGGTCCAGGGATTCTGGTGAGAGTCTGGTGAGAGGAGGGCTTGGCGGCCACGTGACCTGGGCACTTTCGTTGTGGTGGGGTGACGTTACTCCACCTCTGCTCACAATTGTCTGGCACAGACTAGAGAGGTGTTAAAGCTGTGCTGTTCAGTGATATTCTGCAGCCAGTGCCCCGGCGAAGCTGTGCAACTCTGCTGTTTGCTTATGAATGAACATGTGACATAAGTTGCATTTTTTTGTGCACTTTGATGTGTGGGCTGGTTGCTAAACCCCTTGCTCTTCTGTCAACTGCCTTTTCAGGCTTCTTTTTGTAGCGGTAATTTTAGTTCTAAATTGTAAAGTGGGACTGACCCTTCCTGCGTTTTTTTGATGAATCTGATGCGCTTCGTAGTTATGGCAACTAGAGAACTGAGATCTTGCTTTTAGTGGTAGGAAATTGCCAGTCTCTATGAAGTACACCTGGAAAAAAGTGCTTGCTGTTGTGATAGACGTTTATGTACACTTCACTGATTAAAATCTAAGATGAGGGGAAAAAACTGTAGTGCGACAAACACAAGACATAAACAAGCCTAGGAGTGGTGCGCACGCTGACCTAAACACATTGCCTCTGCGCGCCGCTGCTGGCGTTTCACTGTTTGTAAGGGGAAAACAAGGGCGCCGCGGCTAATTAAAACCAGATGGCTCTGCTGGCTCCCGAGGGCAAAACGCTCTGGGAGTAAACCTTTTAAAAGAAGCTGGGACATCTATACGCCTTTGGCCAATTGCGTAATAAAACCAGGCGCAAAGGCCAATTGTTTGTGAGCCTCACATGCACAAGCTTTTACAAAAGCTGAAGCGATTGCAAGAGGTCGTTTTCCTAGCGCAGCGCATGGGCTGCGCTAGGCTTGACCTAAAAAGGGTCAGTTTTCTGTGGAAAAATGTGATCTGTCCATGTTCCATTTTGGTGCCTCTCCTGTTGCAGGCACCAGCCGCACCCACACAAATGAGGTAGCATTTTTATTGAGAGTCTTGGCGAAATGATAGGTGGTTGGAAATATGTGTATCCCTGTAGATTCTAGAGGTTGAGGTTTGTAAAGGCTTCTGGGTAGGAAAACCTGGTGGGATCCACACAAGTTACCCTACCCTTGATTGCCCTCAGTGTCTAGTTTTAAAAAATTACATGTTTGCTATGTTTTTATAGGTCTTGTTGAGCTAGGGCCCAAAATCCACAGCTAACAACATTGTAAAAAAACGTGCATTTTCAGTGGAAAAAATGTGATGTATCCATGTAATGTTTTGGGCCCAATCCTATTACAGGCACTAAGCCTATCCACACAAGAAATGTACCATTTTTAATAGGAGACATGGAAATACAGAATAGTGGAACATTTGTTGATATCAATTGTATTTCTCTGCATTTAAGCCTTCCAAATGTAAGCCAGTGTGTAAGAAAAAAAGACATTTTGAAAAATTTCCTCTGAATTACATGCTAGTATGGGTACTCAAAAATTCAGAGATGTACAAATAACCACTGCTCCTAAATGTCATATCTGGTGTCTATTTCAGAAATTCATACGTTTCTTTGATCCCCATTTCTCACTCTTTATATTTTAGCATATGAATTGCTCTATACCCAGTGCTAAAAAAAACATTGGGGCATATTATCCAGCCTGTGCGCTAAAATTATCGCCGCTTTATCGGCCGAAAACGGCCGATAAAGCGGCGATAATGGGCTTGATAATATGCTCTGTGGAATTCCAATCGAAGCCCATGTTAGATGTCTTCACATCTAACATGGGCTTCGATTGGAATTCCATAGAGCATATTATCAAGCCCATTATCGCCGCTTTATCGGCCGTTTTCGGCCGATAAAGCGGCGATAATTTTAGCGCACAGGCTTGATAATATGCCCCATTGTAAGTTGCAGTGCAGTTATTGGCTATGGGTATCTTGGGTTTTTGGAAAATGTACAAACCGTATATATTCCTGCAAGCAGAAGGTTCTAGTAGACATAATTGTATATTGTTTTTAATAAAACGGCAATCATGAAAAAAAGTTATGAATTAAAACGTTGTCACAAATGGCAGTTTTTTCCTACTTAGATTCAATTTTGTCTACTTTTTAGATCTCTGTAGCTTTCTGGGATCACCATGGGTTTCACCCCAGTTTCCAGCACAAACTGAAAGTAGGTTGAAAGCGCAAAAATTATAAAAAATTTCAAAATTGTGGTAAAAAATTAGGGGCATATTATCAAGGGCCTTATTGCCGCTTTAGCTGCACTTTTTGCAGATAAAGCAGCAATATTTTTATTGCCCTATTAGCAAGGCTGCGCTAACATGCGTTTGCGCCAGCGCTAACATGCGTTAGCGCCAGCTTTCTGACATTAGATGTCGGTTTTTCTACGGCCTTGCATGCCAGCGATATGTATCACTAATGACATGTATGGTAGGCGTTCCTTACCAATATTTCACGTAAAAAGTTGCTAACACAACTTCGCGCTGTTAATAATGAAGTCCCGGACCCGCAAAGTGACAAAAAAAGAGGCACTAAGCCACCAATTTTACACCTGCTAAAAACATGACTAAAAATGATGGTACATGGATAGATGGAGGTGTATAATGGATAGTAGCACAGATCTCCATCTGAAGAGCCACAGAGGGATCATTTGTCAACAATACAACATGATGCATGAGCCCCTTAGCCTGTGGAAAGGTGTGCATGTAAGCCAGCTGCACACTATGCACTGAAATACTAACTTCGACTTCACCCTATCAGATAACAGGCCCTCAGAATGTCAATCATGTACACAGCAAAATGAAATCTAACTGTTACCATTCACTGTATCCAACACTTTTTATGTGTTGTTCCATCTGCAGAGGGCTGCCATTGACAGACCTTTGGTATGCCAGTGATCGGGTTTTAAAAGGGGTTTGCCGGCACTCCATGGGGCATATTAGCATGTAAGCTGCATTTTTATGGCTGCTAATGCTGCGATGGCCAGCTATCGCATGAATACCTATCATCATCGCTATCAAGTTAGCAGTAGTTTTCTCATCCTTTTTCTACCACAATCGCCTGTTACCAACGTGTTCATAATATGTTGATAATAATGCAAAACTGATCAGGAAAGGGAGGCGATAACAAAACCATCGATACCTGGTGCGGGAGATAATTTTTGCCAAGACTTGCTAATATGCCCCATTGTTTTTTATGATCAGCTCTACATGTTGATGAAATCCATGCAATAGATGACTCTATCAGAGCAAATATATTTTGATGACATATTTAGGGAAAGAAACAGACACTTTTTTGCAGCAACATTTTTTTCTATTTCTTTAAAAAAAAAACACTATTTAGATATATTTTGCCTTTTTTCTGAATCCCCTCAAGGGGAATCCACACACCCCGGATACCTTTAGAATCCCCAGAATGCTGAAAAAAGGGCACACATTTGTCATGGATGCTGAATCTAGAAAACAAGTTATGGAGGCCTAAGCATGAACAACCGCAAGTAGTCACAAAAGGGTTTAGCATTCTAGGGGGAAAGACTTAGAAGAAGCCAAGGGATCAAGTGACAGAAAACACATACGATCAATCAAGTGTGCTAACAGAGGTACTAACTACCTTAATGGTCAAATAACGTTATGTCACGTCAGAATTTCCTTAGTAGTGAGTTTTACTGTATTTATTCATGTACTCCATTATTCATGTAGTGAAGTGCCCATTGAGTCATAGATTGTACTGCATTACTCATGAAGTCATTTGTCATTAGTCAGGCATTGTTTTTCCTTTACTCGTGTATTGCAGTGCATTACTCAAGTAGTCAGTTGTCCTTAGTCATGTCCCATTCTTCATTAAGTCATGTATTTTACTTTACTAGTCCTGAGGTCAGGTATCTTCAGCCATCTGTTTTCTTCGGACAGCAGAATTTACCAATAGTGCTTTTCTTATTTTCCATTCACACGTTTTTAGCTCCAGTGTCTGATTTTTGATTGATTGCTGGTTATTTGTTGCCTCCTTTCTTAATAGGAGGGCACTAGCTTGGATTGACTTGTTACTCGGCACCATGCCCCACTTCCCTCTAGCAAGAGAGAAAAAAACAGACACTTTTGTGCGGCACACTTTTTTCCTATTTCTTTGAAAAATAAAAACCCACAAAATATAGCTTTATTTTGCATATTTTCTCCATCCCCTTCAGGGGAATCCACAAACCCTGGATACCTTTGGAATTCTCAGAATACTGGAAAAAAGGGTGCATATTTGTCATGGATACTGAATGTAGAAAACAAGTTATGGAGGCCTAAGAGTGAACAGCCACAAATGGTCCAACATTGACTAGCTTTCTAGGGGGAAAGCTTGGAAGCCAAGGGATCAAGTGATAGAAAACATACGATCAATCAAGTGTGCTAACAGAAGCACTAACTAATTTAATGGTCAAATAATGTTATGGCACTTCAGAATGTCCTTATTAATGAGTTTTACTGTATTTATTCTTGTACTCCATTTTTCATGTAGTGAAGTGCCCATTGAATCATAGATTGTACTGCATTACTCATGAAGTCAGTTGTCATTTTTCAGTCATTGTTTTCCCCTTTACTCATGTATTGCAGTGCATTACTCAAGTTGTCAGTTGTCCTTAGTCATGTCCTATTCGTCATTAAGTCATGTATTTCACTTTACTAGTCCTGACGTCAGGTGTCTTGAGCCAACTGTTTTCTTCAGACAGTAGACTTTACCAATAGTGCTTCTCTTATTTTCCATTCACAAGTTTTTAGCTCCAGTGTCTGATTTTTGATTGATTGCTGGTTATTTGTTGCCTCATTTCTTAATACAAGAGCAAGAGCTTGGACTGACTTGTCACTCAATATCATGCCCCACTTGCCTCAAGCAAGAGGATATAATTGTCAGCTATTAAGCCTTTTAAATGGCAGTTGTTCAGCTTTAACTCAAAATATAAGTGATCATTCGTTGTCACCTGACCTCAGTTTTGCCGCTGTGCTTTTGAAATATATATATTCAAAGGCAGCTACTTCTCTCAGGTGGGCCGGTGATAGCTTTGCCATGCTCATTGTTCTCAAGGCTCATGACCTTCTTATGATCATTAGCTTGCTTTAGTAGATTGTACCATTTGACAGAAGAGTTCAAAATGTACAATTGCAGTGGCATTGTGCAATGGGTATTCTAGCGAGTAATTATGTCTTCGTTACTGAGGAAGAGCATATACCAGGTCCTGTGGGTAACTGTAACTTTACCAGCCTTTTTTTAATTAAATATGTATATGCACATCTAGAAAGAGGAAAAAGTGTCAGGGCATTGTTTTTGTGGCAGAAGGTGGCCCTTCTTGTACAAAAACAATCCTCCTTAGACCATGGTGCAAGCGTGCCTGCTCTGGTGCTAGGCAGCAAAAAGGATGCCAGCGCAGGGGAAACAACAGGAATGTGACGCATTGACTTAATTACGGTGCAATCCTGCCCTCTATCTGTCCTGCAGCAGCACTGCAAGGGGACTTGCTATGCTGCACTGCGAGACTTGGCCATAAATATGGCCCTAGGTGGCGTGCTTCTTCATAGGGTTACTCCTTCATCAACAATAGCTGGAGCTAGACGTACTAGTCCGCAACTCTTAATTGTGAGCAAGTGTGCTTTTTGGATGTTTGTAAACTAATGTGTGTGATCTAAAATTGTATTAGTTGTAGGAAGGAAGTTACATTTTTATTCAGATTAAATCCTATTTTACATACGATTAAATCAAATAGATGGAGTGGAGTGGGTGGCACTTATTAGGCTATCTATATTATCTCATAGGAAACCGACAACATTCTTATCTCTCTTCCCAGCATGTGGACACATTACTGATATTTCATCAGGACCTGCATGACCCTTCTCTGAAGTGTACCCTACCTTTTTATTTTATCAATGTGATGTAGAAAGAAAAACAAGTCAGCTATCTGCCAGATATAAGGTTTTCATATGAACTTGAATATCATAATAAGCTGTTGTCTGTGTACATTATTTGCCAAAGAAGACTACATATGAAAGCCTTATAGTTCGAGTGAAGAGTGGGAGGACATCATAGGAACCAATATTGGGAGGACACCTAAAAACTGAACCTATACCATACTAAACTGTGTAGGCTCTGTAGATTGAGATCTTCTGTATTTAAGTCTAATTCCAAGAAATAGGATCATTGAGGTGGCTAGCTCACTCTGGTTTTGTTTCTACAGCACATTGATACATTCAAAAGTCAGTGTACACTTTGGAGCAGGGTCACACAGGTCCTGATGAAATCCGAATAATGTGTCCAGATGCTAGTAAGAGAGATAAACATGTTGACGGTTTACCAAGAGGTGAGATAGATAGCCTCCCTATTTGATTCTAATCTAATGTAGGATAGGATTTAACTTGAATAAAAAATCATCTTCTTTCCTACAACTGATTAACCTTTAGATCACACACACAAAACTTAAAACATCCAAAAAGTACACTTACTTGCAATTAAGAGTTGAGGAGCTCTGCCATCATTGTGCTCTGCTCTAGTAATATGACTCTTGGAAAGATGTTAGTAAGACTCTGAGTGCCATCTTTCATATCCATATCCATGTAAGCCCTGAACTAATTATTTTTGGGTGATCACTGGCAGCAGGAGACCCTTAGGGCTATGGCAGAACGCTGTTGTTCTATTTAATCCTGCTGGGGAGAAGAGAGATATGTAAGCAGCGAACTCAACCTGTGTACCCTTCCAAAGTAGATTGGCTTGACTTGGTGTTATATGTAAATAGGATGGATTTGAGTCAACCCCTTTCTAAAAAAAAGTCGCAAAGCTGTGGGCCTCATTGACCACCTGGCTGGGAGGGGAAGACATAGTGTAACTTCTGGGAACAAAAAGTAGGTGCACTGAATGGGTTGGGTTCTCGATCTGGTCCTATGATTGCAGGTGTCTGGGGCCATGGCATGACAGTCAGAATACTTGTTCCCAAGATGAGGTTCCTAGTCTTCCTGAAGGGCAGAATACCATGGCAGAGGGAAAGCTTGGAGGTCATCTGGAAGTCAACTAGCCAACTGAGGACAAAAAAAGAATAAGCATGAAGGAGCAACCATGTGAGTAAGCATGCCACCTAGTGTGGGTGTGTCTTTTAAAAAATAATCCACAGAAAGAAATAGCGCTAATCATATAATGCTTTGGAAGAGGCAAATAACCGTTCCTGGCCATCTTCAAAGAAATCAAGAGTGTCCTCATCCCCACCTGGACAAGGATTGTAAACGCTTCTCTGAAACAAGGCACGATCACAGACTGCCTAAAAGCAGCTCAGGTATCACCTAAACTAAAAAAAACGAACGCAGATGGAGCTGACCTCAATAACTCCCGCCCTATCTCCAACATCCCCACCTTAGCTAAACCCCTTGAAAAATACGTACAATCCTAATTTTGTGCGAACGTAGAGAATTTCCAACTCCTAGACCATCATCAAACTGGCTTTCGGAAGGGACACGGTACTGAATCGGCTCTCACTCATGGATGACATTTTAAAAATGCTTGACCAAAACGAATCCTGCCTCCTAATCCTTCTTGACCTTTCCTTCGCATTCAACACGGTCAATCACCACAACTTCCTATCCATTATGAAGAACAGGATGGGTTTCTCTGGTCTGGTGTTATGATGGTTCTCATCCTTCCGCCACCACAGATCACAAAGAGTCAAGGCAAACTACTCTCTCTCCCAGCCCTCTCCAGTACTCATGGGGGTCCCACAAGGGTTCACCCTATCTCCTATACTTTTCAACCTTTTCTTGGAACCATTAGCTAAATCAATAAATTCCACAAACATTCTCTTCCATATGTATGCGGACGATATGCAACTTTATTTGAAAATCTCCTCCCCGGATAACATCATCTCACTCAACACTACCCTAACGTCTACTCAAAATTGGTTAACTGAGAACAATCTCCTGCTCATCATCTCCAAAACTGAACTCCTCCTCGTCTCTCCTCCTAACCACATCCCCAAGCTAGACCTTTGCTTAAATCACCTCACTGCTTTCAACTGCATCCCGCTCATTATAGACTCAATCAAATCTCTCGGAATCACCCTGGACAAGCACCTCAACATGAACAATCATATCAGCAACGTGTGCAAGGGAACAAATCACTTGATGAGGACACTTAGAAATATCAAACCATTCCTTCCACAAACTGATTTCAAGCAGGTTGTCCAAGCGCTTATTTTACCGAGGCTTGACAATGGCAATGTGGTCTTCCCAAATACGCCCTGGCTCAACTAAGGGCATCACTGAATGAGGCGGCTAGACTAGTTTCAGGTACCAAACAAAACGCGCACATATCCCCAGTCCTAAAATCTCTTAGTTGGTTGCCCTACAAATCTCGAATTCAGTTAAAGATTGCTGTTCTGGCACAGAAAGCCCTCCATTTAAAAACTCCCAGGTACCTAGCGCAAATGCTTGAGCTATCCTGTGGTGGTAGAGCCTCAAGAAGCGCTAACACTTTCCTCTTGAAACCATACATCTTTAGCAAAAAGAGAACTTGCCACCGAGCCTTCTCTGGCGCTGGCCCAAAGATATGGAATTCTCTTCCACCGGAAGTACGCATAATCTCCTCAACGTTTGCTTTCAAACTGGAAGCCCAAAGATTCCTAATGAACAAAGTCTCACCTTAATTGGGATAGGTTCATCTGCTCAAAGTCATTGATCCTACAACCATTGGCCAAACAGTGGATGCTGCTCTTCTTTACCTCATAGTGGGCCCCCCTCGTAAACCTCTAAGAACTTGTTTATTGTTTTACTCTCCTTTGACCCATCTGTCTTGTAATTATGTGAGTATTCTTGTTTTTTATTCTTACTTTTGGTGTCAATATTGCATTTATTACCTTCTTTCCATCCTTCTGTAAAGGGCTCTGATATCCATATTAATAATGAAATAAGTCCTCGAGAGCACCAGGCTATAATTCAGGATTCTGAGTTGGCAACATACCAGCTGAAATACAATGTACGCCCCAGATGACGCAGACGTTGGATACATTGGTAATCTCATCGGCAACACATCAATTCTCTATATGATGGCATATTTAATAAAAAAGGCTGGTAAAGTTACAGTTACCAACAGGACCTGGTATATGCTCCTCAGTAAAGAATACATAATTACTCGTTAGTATACCAATTGCATAAAGACACTGCAATTGTACACTTTGAACTCTTCTGTCAAATGGGACAATCCACTAAAACAAGCTAATGTCATAAGAAGGTGATGAGACTTGAGAACAATGAGCACCACAAAACTATCACTGGCCCAAATGTAGAGAAGCAGATGAATACATCTTTCAACAGCTTAGATTTATTCAGATGGTAATATTCAGGAAGTACATCTGACACGGCAACAAAGATCTCCCAGGGTGTGAAACACTTCAGGGTTTGCAAATGACACTTAGACACACGACCTATAAGTCTTACTGTCTTACTTTATGATGTCCATTTGCTGAAGCCCTGTATCTTAAGCTGTTAAGTGTAATTTGATGCATTTGATGCCACAGGTTTCAATTTTCTTACAGCTACTGTACATGTTGTAAACCTACTGCCAGACTTCCCACTGTGTTCTTGGAATGTCCCCAGGTGAGGGAGCGCCTAATGATATTCATGCAATGGATAGGTAATGAGAAAGGGCTGGAAAGAGAATACAAAAGGTGGCTCATCCCTCCTTGATGGAATGGATGTGGGGATAAAGGAAAACATGCATGGAAAAGGTTCAGCACAGGGGATTACAGCCGGTGCAATCACTGCCGTGTGATTCATTGCTAAGCACTATACAAAAGCAGAATTGATTAAAGATATTATCAAGAGCTATTGACCAGTACCAAGTGTTGATCCCTCTGCAAAGAAACTAACTACAAATAAGATGAGATTTGGTTTGAAAAAAGCCAGCAAATTTAAAAGGCTGCTTGGTTTTGAGTTTCGCTAACAGCACAAAAGCCACTTCCAATCGTGTACGGTGCAGTACGTTGAAGTTAAGGTTCAGACACAGATAAATAGAGTACCTTTGCTTGTGAATTATTTGTAATGGAAAATGTACTGAAGTCAGTGGGTTTTTTGTATGTGCACCTAGTTCGTAGTCATATATGATTTTAATGTCGCATAGGTCAATGCATTTCTTTACTTGGAATCAACCATGCACATGTGTGGGACAGCACAATTCTCTCTTGAGAAACACGTATAAGACAAATAGAGGGAGCCCTACATCACTCATTCAGATGCAGTCTATTTAATATAGTTCTACTTAAACAAGCGTGGCAAAGCCAATAGGTCTATCGCTGGCTGACAACTTTAGCTTTGCTAATGTTAAAATGTTTTTCGTAAAATTGTACAAGGAGACAAATTTTGTTGCATATTGAGCAAAAGCAGACTTCTGTCACACATGAAGTGGACCGACCTTGCGCCCCATGCTCGTTGCTGTGGTTAGCAGAACAAAAATGTAGATGATACAGAGGTAGACCAATGGATGAAAGGACTGTATCTGATATGGAGATAATACTGCTTAAAGAAACCTATTCCAGGAAACTTTCTCCACAAAGATGTTTCCTCAATGTTTTCTAAATGAATGATATTCCTAAAATATTGAATACATCCAGATTACTGCGCTTCAGTTTTCTATTTGCCAGGTCTAAAAAGACAACTTCATTCCATTTATGAGTTAAACCCTTGTATCCTAATTCTTCTCCATCTCTTTCGATAATATTGTTGCTGAGGAGGGACTCCTCATCTTTCTCTCTCACCCCTCTTTAAAATATTCTGGTTGATTTATTCCCACGTCCCCCTAAACAAAAGTGTCTGTTACCCCTATCCTCTAACCCTGGATATCCCCTTTAACCTATATCTTACATTCACCCTAGTAAATCTATACCCCTTTACACTATTACTGTACATATCTTAACACCACTATCTTTATCCTACAATCTCAATCACAGCGAATACTGTAGTATATCTATCCTTGACCATTCCCTTGTACTTCTACCTTCATACCTCTACCCCACCTACATCCTAATCCTAGTATCTTTATCCCTACTGATAGTGTTGTATCTCTGCCGGTACAGTAACACCTCTACGACACCAATACCCTAGCCTGATATCTTTATGATGACTACGACTGATGACTGAAATGTATTCAGTGCTAAGTTCCTTGCATTCTGAATCTAACAATGACAGATGTTGCAAACCAAAGACTAGCTTAACTATTGTCAGAGAAAAGCCAGATCTTAAAGAGCTTATGAAACATTAAATAACTCTCTTGGAGATGACTTTTCAATTGCAGTCTATTACAATATTTGGCACCAAAAATAAAAGTGAATTACTGCTCTGAATTTACTAATTCAATAAACAACAGCCAAACGATTGGTAGAAGAATCGAAAGATCTGGATTGGATGCACAGATGAACTGCAAGTCGATTGGAGCTTATTACGCCAGGGCCTGGTAAACAAAAGAAAGACATTATCCTCTTGACAACTAGAATCAAGTTTAAATAGTGTGAATGAGGAGTGCTTTGGGTCCAGATCTGAAGGTTCAGAATTGGCCACTGCTGATTTCTGAACTAGCTGCACCCTTGCAAACAAATACCCTGTGTTCCAAGGACTAGTGAATTGACATAATCAAGCTGATAAAGTGTGAGGGCCTGAACCAATACCTTATGGTAAACTTATGGAAGGATGGGGTCCACCTTATGGAACATTTGAAAAAGAAGAAACACATCAAAGTAACTTTATTTATTGACAATGACAAGACTTGGTCGAACATGAAGGCCTTGCACACTGCTGGCACCAGGATGGGGGTTCCAAACGCCTGGGGCACCAATATGTGGGCCATTGTGATGACTCCCAAATGATGTGCAACTCTTTGATGTTCAACTTTAGTATACTGAACTTCATCCAAATGTCTGCTTCTAAAAGATAGTTTTGAAATTACAGTTGTGTATGGCCTGTGCAATTGTCAAGAGAAATGATAATTTGTGTATCATCTGGGAAAGTCCTTGGGGTCAGACTGAAAGTGTGGTCTTGGGAAGCAATATACACATTATAAAGTAGGGTTTAACAAAGAGAACTGAGGCAAGCCATGTTCCAATGGTTTAAAAGAACACTCGAAAGGGGGAGAGGAAAGATGCACTGATTGAACTGTCAAGCCAAAAAAAACAAAACACGGACAGAGCTTGACTTCAAAACCCTACCTAATGTAAGCTAGCTAAACAGACAATGTGCTGGACATGACAGAGAGGATTAGTAGGTTCCCGTCTGCTCTGTCACTTTCGACTACTACTCTTCCGAGGTCATGAAGAACGTATGTTGAGTCTCACTCAGTTATATTGAGAGGCTAATAGCTCGACTGCACAGAATGCCAGATACTGATATCTTCCAGAGATTTGAATATTGGTCTCTATTCATGAGAAAAATGTAAAAGTACAGGGAAAGATTTATATCTCTGCTAGAGTTTCATTTTATATTTTGTTCTATTCACAAAAATTGTAAGAGGTACGACTGAAAAACACTGCCAGACATAGATTTTAGACATACTTCTGGAAATGTCATGTGACATCACCCATAGGGTAGTATTCCCCCTGTGTGGAATTCGACAAAGCATAGAATTATGATCATGAACAATAGAGCTCCCTCTGCAAACAGACAGTTGATTGAGACACATTTTCCCCCATTGTGGGACAGCTTTTCCCCTATGTCCCCACGAAATGTATGGGTGATTGATTCCCCTTTACATCCTAGAGGAGGAGTTACTTCAGCCCTTGCCTAGAGTAAGTTCATGACAATTTCCCTGGTGGGAAAGGGTTAGAAGGACAATGGCAAACCTCACCTTGTACAGGACTCCTTTCCATCACTTTAGTGGGATTCACAGCCAAACGTATACAGGCTAGGTAATGAGACATTTGCAGTAGTACATCTAATTCCCTCTGACAAGAATCCTATTGTGACTACCAGGCAGGTGTAAAGAGTGGCATTTTCAGCCATAGGAATACATTTGCATCCAGAAATACCTTTGTGAACAATGGCCATCATGTTAGTTGTTACCATGGTTCTCTAAAATTCAGTGTCTTCCATCTAAATCGTAGTACACCGATCACTACTTGTACCATTATACCATTACTGGAGCAGCAGCATTTTGGCTCCTCCCTTACATGTCACAGAAAATGCATTATTTACATATACTTCACAATATATACACTGAGTGCCTTAACATTATTAATGTGAAATGTAGCATGAAGTTTCTATTAGAAACCATCCTTATATTAGAAGCATATTCCCTGTAGAATTAGAGTTTCATTCATATACGTGTGCTCTAATGTTTCATAAATAATGTATAACATGTAGTTCTAATTCACTTTTACATTTGCATATTTTGATTTGTTTTGCATCTGCTGAGAGTAGAGCATGAGTGTAATACTGCATTGTTAATGGCGTGCACATTTATTTGTAGTATTATGTGCACTTATAGTCACTTATTAAATGTGCACATTTAATGTTTGTGTTAATGTTAGCTTGACTAGACCTATATTTCTTTTAACGAGGGGTGTCTTTTCTCAGTTTTGCTTGACATTACTCGTCCTTTGTAGATGCCTTCTCATTATTTCATTAGTAAGAGTTAGGAGGACAATGTATTAGCAATAGAAGTAAATCTTGGCAAGAACACGATGGTCCGACATGTGACAAGAAAGTCTATTATGCAGCCTGTATCAGGAAGTGGCAAGTTGTGTAAGGTTGAGAACAAATGTCTTAGCTGAGGCATTGGAAATTGAGAGTTATGCTGCAAAACACCTGAACACTGTTTTCTCTTTGGAAGATGGTGGTGTGATCGAAATATCACCATCTGAATCTCATATTTTCTCTATGTCCTGGTGTTCACACAGTACACTTGAGAGCAGATTCTTGTTGGACTTTGAGAAGTACAGACCTCTCTGCTTTCCTTATCTTATTCTTTCCTGAGTGTGGGTTTATACTAACACATACTCCCTTTTTGGAAAACTTCTACAGAAGTTTCTGCAATGCTGACACCTTCCTACATTTCTTGATACTTTTGGAGACCCATGCTTAGAACTGTCCCTATTTTGGAGCTTAGAGCAGATGGTTCTAAAGCTTATTCACGGTGAATGAGGAGAATCAGGGTTTCCTTAAGAAACACCAAATCGTATTTGTAACCATCTGTACCTTTGTCATTGCTTTTATTTCATGCCTTCTACTTCAAATTATGAGCTTATTTTGAAATTTGAATGTACCTATTGGGATTTTGTGTCCCATTGATATCACCATGACTGGACTAATTGGTAATTTGTACTAAAAGAATTCTTTGTGTAGCCAAAATTGATTGCACAATGTTAACCTGTTCAATTGAAGGTTAACCCCTCTTTGGCTCAGCCAGCCAACTATGATCCAAGTGGAAGGAGAAGTGGGAGCTGTCCAAATCTGCTCCAACCCTACCATTACATGTTAGTTACTTTACTACAATATAGTCCCCATGGACTCTAATTCTATCAACAACCTTACCACTTCAACTCTACTTATTCCTTTGTAAATTTGGTTTTATTATACTATTTTGATTCATAAACTAGTATCTATAGTCATGCATATGCACTAGTGTACTAACTCTAACCAATCAGAGAACTCTTCACTGCCTTAACATCTCTATCCTCCTTATTCCTTTGTACCACTACTTCTACCTATTCCTTTATGCCTCTACTTTTACTATGCTATCACTACTCATAAACTAGTGTGTATAGCAATGCATATGCACTAATACACTAATCCCCTCTAATCCCCTAGTTTGTTTCTCCATACCTATAACCTAGTATCTCTACCCCTGATTCCACGTTGTGTTGTGTATCGATTTAGATTCCATATGCATTTCTCGATTCATGACCTTAGGTATAATTCACATTACCCTTATATAGGCATAGAAATCCAGTCCTTATTTAGGCAGAGTCCATGCTACCCAAGTACAGGCATTGCTACTTCCATCCGTTCATCTACGTCATAATGAGTTCTTGGAAAAGGACTCTTAAGCCGTTAGGGGCTTCCCCTTGCTTGGATATTGATTTCTCCGAGAACTCATTTATTATGCATGAACATCTGTTCCTTAGGGGTTCATTCATGACGTTCATATGCCCGACTCTTACGTCAATACTGGCATTTCTTAACACCTTCAGGGTATAAATATATCTTCACTTGCTATGGCAAAGCACAGTGTGGTTCGGTGCAGTTCGACTACCTACTTGCACGACGCAGCTTGCCACAGCAAGTACCGAAGGAAGCTAACTCCCCAGCTGATGCACTTACTAGACGCTGTCATCCTCCTGCCGAGAATCCAGCTCCAGTGTTTCTGACTCCATTGTGGGATGTTGGGAAATCGAGTCCCGATAAAAAGATACCAACCTCTCTCATTCTAAGGCATGGAGTTGGTTAGACCCTAGAGAAACCTTTTGGCAATTCTTGGCAGAACTAACACCTATGCTAAGGCAGCACCTACTTCTTCCCTCGTACTAGACCTAGGTTAGGTACATTGGGGTAGACGTATTTTAGAAGCAGCAGTTGAGTATTTTAGCCTGTATTAATTATGTATGTATTTTTTATATATGTCATAGCAACAGACAATGCTATTACAGTATTATTTTATATTACTGTTTATGCTGTACGCATTATACTTCACATTCTGTCTAACAATTGTAGCAGTTCATATCTCTTGAATGAGAAATAGGACTGTTCAATGAAACCCCATTTTTATTGAAATGCCCATCTCTCTATTTCTATGCAACTCTGTAGAAACGAAGCATGCACGATTGACTGAGTGAACTAGTTATCTATTGTTTCCACGACTCTGAAGATATTGTTCCGACTCTAAGGGAAACAAAGTTGTCATGTTTATGCGGTTGTCAGAGACTAATCCCTTCTTGTTTATTCGAGAAAGTTTCTAGTGACCTCTGAGTTAGCTGGCACACACCATTAAGTTTAATATATTCGATAGAGACATACTGACCTCAGTCCTATGTCAAATCTATAGTGTATGTTATTCCAATGCACAGAGCTTATTAGGGATATAGGAACTACACTACAGTTGTACCACTACTCCTGCCTATTCCATAGTACCTTGCACACAACCCACACCTTAGTACCTCTTCTTTTCCTCTTACTGTGCCCTAATATTCTTAGCCTTTTTAGTACCTCTTGTCTTCCACCCTCTGCATTACTATTGCCCCCTTCTCATCTTATCTTTTTCCTTGTGCCCTTCTCTTATGTCTATACCTCTATATTTTGTTAAAAATAATTTGCTGTTTGGACGCGCCTCATTTTGGATGTTCACCAAAGCAGAGTTTCACCAGATTCATATTCTCCAATTAATTTTAATTTGGAGTAAAAAAAAACTATTTGTGTCCCACAATCCTTCTACCTCTGCTCTAGCATACCATTGTTTGACAAAATATTGCAATCACTTTTCTAATTGATAACACCCCACCACACAACCAGACTCTGATGTAAAGGCTAGAACAGTGATGTGCAACGTGTGAACACCAGGGACAAGCCACAGTGGTACCAAGCCAAATGACATGGCATGTGTCTCAATAAAACCAGTTATAATTAAACACCTAATCTGTACATGACACATATTTAAAATCTCTTGGGGATGTTTTACACTCCACATTATGCTGAACAGCACACACCATTAGTGAACATTTTAAACAAAAGAACTGCATTGCATCTTTCTGGCTTAACTTCGCCCGCAGACGAGTATGTTGTTGCTTTGCTGCCAAACCGACTGGCAGTGCACTACTGGCATACACATATCCAGACCACTTTCCTTAGGTTGTGAGCCACTTACATGACAAACACGCTGATACATGACTGACACTCACCCAGAAAAACTGAATATACTCACATGGAATGTCAGTGGGTTGGGTGACCCGCGAAAAAACGCCATATACTGACTTATCTAGACAGACATCAAGTGCACATAGCGATGTTGCAAGAGACGCATTTTGGCCCTCGTGGTGTAATCACCTTTGCCAGTAGGTGGGCTGAGCACAGGGTCATTTCCTCTTATTCCACATATGCGAGGGGTACGGCCATTCTCATTAAGAAGCGCACACCCTTCAAGATAGCTGGGGCCAACTGGGATACACAGGGGAGGTATTGCCTTGCATGGGGTAGGCTGGGCTCTGATTCAGTGACACTGGCCTCCTGCTATGGGCCAAATGTTGACAACCCGGATTTGTACATTGCGTTATGGGCAAAAATAATTGGCATAGGCTCCAACCATATCATTGGGGGAGGGGACTTTAACATTGCACGCGCTCCGGACGTTGATAGTTCTCACTCTGCCGCCATCACTGTACAAAAGTGCGCACTATCCTACATTAGTCGAGTATGGCTTGATAGATGCCTGGAGACACATGCACCCCCATAAGTTGGAAGGAACACATTACACGGTGCAGGCAGCATCATGGGCACGACTGGACTATTTCTTATTCTCCAGGGGACTGATCCAACACTTGGCTCGTACATATTCAGATCATGCGCCTGTCCAGCTTACGTTGTCCTCCGCAGATTTTGGCCCGCCACGTAATAGTTGGAGATTGCAAGCCAATATTTTATTAGACACAGTTTTCCAGGAAGAACTGAGGGAGGAGATAGGAGACTTTTTTGTACGGAATAGAGACTCAGTGGATAGTGTGGAGACCGTATGGGAGGCTTTTAAAGTCACACTCAGGGGTTATTGCATATCAAAGGGAGCGGGGGTAATAAGAGATATCATAAACACACTGCGTACACTTGAAAAAGAGCTCAAGACACTGGAGACTTCCCTCGCTTCGCACCCTGATGACCAAACACAATCGAAATTCAGGGAGACACTCACACTATACATAGATGCAGCTCATTGAGAGTCGCGGTTTAGAGGGTGTTATTGGACGGCCCGGAGATACAGTGAGGGGAAGAGGCCAGGCAAGGCTCTCGCAGACACGATCAGATGACCAAGGTACACAAACTACGTACTGGAGATTAAGGGTCCGGGAGAAGTGCTTTACAGAGAAACTACAAACATACTCAATGCATTCACCGCACACATTGTGAAACTGTACACCACACAACAAGTGGATATGCTGGACCTGGATGCTTATTTGGGGGACGTTACACTGGGATGGCTGAGCGATGTACAGCGAAAGTTTCTATGTGCCCCGTTTGAGCTGGATGAAGTGAGGGAAGCAATCATGCATATGCAATCTGGGAAAGCCACTGGAACGGATGGCATCCCCATTGAATTTTACAAAACTTACATAGATCAGATGGCCCCAATATTGCGTGAGGTCTATGAAGATGCTCTAGATACTGGTCACCTACCCTCCTCTATGAGAGAGGCCCTCATTACCTCGCTTCTGAAACCCGGGAAGTCACCCCAAGAGTGCGACTTCTACAGACCTCTATCTCTCCTTAATAGTGATGTAAAGATACTGGCCAAAATCATTGCTACCCGGCTCAGCTAGTTAATGGAGAATTTAATTCTGCCTGATCAATCCGGCTTTGTCCCTGGAAGGGTCACGTCTCACAATTTGCGGACACTCTTTACTGTGTTAAACAATGTCTCCCGGAATTGCCAATGGCAGCTGTTTTTTTAGACGCCACAAAGGCGTTCGACTCAATCGAGTGGGACTATATTTTTGGGGGGATGCTGCGGATGGGCTTCCCCCCCTTTTCATCTCCTGCATCCGGCTCCTATATGGTTCACCGGTAGCCAAAGTACTTGTTAATGGCAAAGTATCCCCTGCGTTTCTAGTATCAAGGGGCACCTGGCAAGGGTGTCCTCTATCACCCTTACTTTTTGCACTGGCAGTTGAACCACTAGCGGCCAAACTATGGCAGCACTACCGGAACAGAGCATTGCGATGCAATATGAGGCAGACATTGATCTCTTTATATGCGGACGATATTACACTATATTTCCTGGATCCGCTACACAATCTCAATCCAATCCTTAGAGAATTTATTGTGTCCGGAAGCTGTCTGGTGTTCAAATCAACTGGGGCAAGTCTTGTGTTTTTCCATTGACAACCGCAACATCTCGCTTTCCATTGGACTATCCACTGGAATGGTGCGAGGATGAGCTGAAATATTTGGGCATTCGCGTCATGATAGATAGGGATGAGCTAATGCAATTGAACTACGGCACGGCAATGATGCGTATAATGGAGAGCGTGACCCGTTGGATCACGCTTCCACTCTCTGTGGCAGGGCGGGCATCCCTTATCAAAATGGTGATACTACCACAATTGCTTTATCTATAGCTGAACATTCCTTTTCATCCAGGGTCATATTTTTTAAGACGCTTCGATCTGAATTACTATGCTTAGTATGGGGAGGCAAGCAACCAAGGTTGCAGTGGAATGTCCTCATACGGCCCTACTCCAAAGGGGGCTTCGGAGTCCCTGACTTCGAATTGTATTATTATAGTGCGCATGCCCATTATGCTTACTTTTGGATACACCAACCCCGTTATATGCCACAGGTCGCTGCGGAGCATTGGCTGGCACATCCAATTCCTATAGAGGGGGCACTTATTGACACACTAGTAGTGAGGGAGAAAACACCGACTACGGTCACTTGTGCTATTACGGCATGGGAATATATAAGTCAGTCACTGGGTGCTCGCTGTTGTACTCACTGCTCCTCCCACTAGTATATCACCCCACTATGCCTCTGCTCCAAGAGGCTGTATTTCATAAGTTTCGGGAGCGCACGCACATCAAGACGTGGGTGGACCTGTTTCATGACGGACAATTCTGGAAATTGGAGCATATATTCCACAACATACCTTAAACGCCACTTGATGTTTTCCTATATATTTGCCTGCGACGGGGAATCAGGGCACTCATTCCAGATTTTCAGACTGAGCCTGAAGTCCTTACACCATTGCAACTAACCCTTCAGAACACCTTTGCAAAGCGCCTTGTTTCATCGATTTATCACATGGTGCACACACAGAGATAAGAGCCACAGGTGTTGGCTAGGGAGCGCTGGGACTCAGAGCTGGGCTTCGTATTGTCAGACGACCAATGGGAATTTTGCTCGCTACAGACAGAGCAAGTTTCGGCTAGTAGCAGGCTTTGCATTATCCACTATAAATTATTACATAGATTATATTACACTCCTGCTCGATTGTACCGTTATAAGCTCAGGGACACAGATAAATGCAACAGATGTGGCTCGGTGGGGGCAGATTTCCTGCATTTAGCTTGAGAATGTCCCGTGATACACGAATATTGGAAGCTGAGTTTTGTGGCTCTAGACTTATTGGTGAACATACACATTGAGCCCACACCACTGCTAGCCCTGCTGGGCTACGTTAAGCCAGTACAGGCAGCGCATCGCAAATATGTAGCACTCGCATTGCTGATGGCCAAAAGACAGATGGCGTGCAGGTGGGGTAGGGGTAGGGCACCAAAGTTTAAGGTATGGATTAATGACCTTGTGCATTGCCAGGGACAACTCACTACGTAGGCGGAATTATTACCTAGCACTTCCAGACCCAGGGACATCTGGGCACCTCTGACATGTTACCTGTTGAAGCACCCACGAGAAAAAACTCATACTACAAGCACATAGCTGTTAACCAAACATAACACACGCTCCCAAACACCCTTTTATACGATGAGAAATTGATGAGCTGTTATGGCTGTAGCGTCACCCTGAGATATGTGATGTGCTGAGCTCTATGAGACGTTTAACGCATGGGGGATCGGCAGCACTTTATGGACCTATTGTAACATACTGGTGGATATGACTGATCTATGCTCACATGCTCTTTAACACATGTAGTGCTGTGCTAGTATACCTTGAAGACTGGAATGTATATCGCTGTGGACTTCATTTTTATAACATTGATGCTTAAATATGTCTTCATTATTTCTGAAAGAATATGTACAGGTACTGTTTATAATCACTACATGAAGCTTTGGATGCGAAGTGGTGAACATGTGTAGACTCTGTATGTTTATTTTATCTGTTCTGTAATGACAAAATAATAAGCAGAAGTTAAAAAAAAAACTGCATTGCAGCTCAAAGACCAGAAGGAATTATGCATATTTTGGTTTTAAGAAGGGTCACAGAATTTTGTAACTAGGGTTATCTTGATTAATACAGACATTGCATTGCGTTTTACTAAATAGCACAATGGCATATTGTACAGGCGTTAGTTTGACAGGCTTTAGTGACCACAAACAAAACACGTCTGTAGGTCACGAATATGCAGCCAGCATACAAGCAGCATCTAATGTTTTTAAAATATATGGAATACCTGTACAGTCAAACACCCAACAAGTAATTCATAATGTGATATTGATTATAGCTTTGTTTCCAGAAATGCCATTTCAAAATCAAGGACTGTAATACTAACCTGTCTATTCTTTCCAACCACACCATACTTATCTTCTTGGTAAACTCGTATTTCTCTGCCTAAGTGACCACTTTATCCAGATATTACATTGGCACAATTCCAGGATCATCTGTAGCCATATGTGAAACCGACTTATTAATGGAAATTAGAGATCACCAGGGCAATGGAGAAGACGCATGACGTCATGCCTTTTACCCTGCCATTAAGAAAACGGATTCCTTGGTATAGGAAGGCATGTCTTACACAATGAGTGAAAAGTAATCTGATGTTTATTTCAGTTCAGTGTGTTTTTGTGGCCAAGATACACATCTCTCATCAACTACTGATGACAGAACGCATTGATAAAGTTTCAAGATGAAAGAAACATAATTATTGCTAGAACAATCATTATGAAAGGTATGCTAAAATTAACAGCATTACTGTCAATTATATTGCAAACTATGTTGTCCCCTTTTTCATTGCAGGCATAAATGACTGAATAACTCAATATTTAGGTATTAGTGCTAGAAATTCAGAAATGTTTGTGGTTATCAAACGTTTATTAGTGATGAAGTAACGTTAGGTTTATTCCTAACTGTAAAATGTATATTTAACCCCTGAGTTAGTTATAGGCACTTGCCGTATTTTTAAAACAAACCAATATTAATTGCAATATCCTCTAAGTTTTTCGAATATATGATACTAGGCTATCATATGCGATCAATACAACATTATGAATTACTTGTTGGGTGTTTGACTGTACAGGTATTCCATATATTTTAAAAAGATTAGATGCTGCTTGTACGCTGGCTGCATATTCGTGACCTACAGACGTGTTTTGTCTGTGGTCTGAGTGTAGTAAGGCAACAAATATGTTATATGTGGATTCATGTTTTTAAAGAAAAGTTGGGTTTGCTGATTAACTAAAGCCTCCCATAATCATCTCAATAATAAGAAAAATATGTATATTACTCTGGCAGCGACAAGATCAGAGTAGTTATCGTTGGGTCAAACCTTCCATAGGTAAGGTATTATTTGTTTTCTTAAGAACATTGGCACATCTGACAAATCTGCATGAATCTTTCAAAAACAAAGTTCACCCACTTTGGCTCATTCATGGAAAGTTTTGTGCTGATTCAGCAAGTAGGGGTTCAGAAAAAGGGGCTCCCCAAACATTCACATCACAACTAAATTCACCTAGGAAAGTTTGCTGCCAGAAAACAAGGCTGAACAAAGCTACACCAAATTTGGCAGAAAGTTGGAACACTACTCAAGAACAGCGATGTTGATTATTATATGGACATAATTCAGGCACAGCTGAATGCCATCTTGAGGGAATCAAAGCTGTAAAACTAAAAGCTTTTGCTAGAGAGGTTTCTGCTGTAAATGAACAAAATGAGGGGTTTATTTTTCACACAATTGCAGTTACTGCTATAGAAAGGACATTTCTTATAAATTCTCGAATATCTTCTTCATCAATGTCAGAAAAAAAGTTTGAAATGATGAGTGAAGCGTACTTTCAACACCATAAGCAGCCTGTCAGTTCAACTACAGCTTACCACCGTGTTCTAAGAAACTATGGGGCATATTAGCAAGGGCCATATCGCCACTTTAGCTGCTCTTTTTGCCACTAAAGCGGCGCTATTTTTATCGCCCTATCAGCAAGCTGTCGCTAACAGCAGTTAGCGACAGCTTTTAGGCAATAGCCACCGGTTTGGGGCCCGCTTGGCATGTCAGCAATATTTATCGCTAATGACATGCAAAGTGGGCGTACCCAACTGTTAGCGACTGAAAGCAGTCGCTAACACAACTATCGTCTATTAGCAAGGGAGGCATAGCGATAAAAAAACATTGCGCTAAGCGCGATTATCGCTATAATCTAACACCTGCTAAAAACATGACTTACCTGTTTATCCAATGGGAGGTGGATTGTCAGGTTACGTCCCCATTGGCGTTAATGTGTGAATATCACTGGATTTCCAGCGATATTCACGCATTTCGCCGCTATCGCTGGATATTTTAGCACAATGGAGAAAAACTTTGCTAATAGCATGTTTTCTCCGCTAACATATCCAGCGATAAAAAAAATGCGCTAAGCGCATTTTGCGATAAATATCGCTATTCCTTGATAATATGCCACCTATGAGAGGGCTAGCATTCTGCATTTATAGCAAAAGTGTGGTACACCAGAACATCTTGATCGAATCAGAGCTATACACTAGAAACATTTCCTACAGAGGACACTGCAGTAAGACAGGGAATGAGTTTTTTTTTGTGTCCTAGAAATTACTCTTTGTGCTCTAGAAAGGTAAACTCAGGACACATTTTCAATGAGTTCTCAAATATTATTAATCTATTTCAGTATAACATTCTGAGACGCAGAGTCAAATGAGTACTACCAACACCAGCAGCAGTCTGTCAGTTAACTCCCCAGAAATCAACTGCACAATAGAGTTCTAATGAAAAATTAGAGTTCTGGCTTTTCATATTCAAGACAAAATTGAGGCACTCCTGAACATTATTGTGTTGGAATAGGAGCTGTTGAGTTTAAAGTCTTTCCAGAGGAGCATGCTGAAGTAAATGAGCACTGACATGCGAATGCAGGTATAAAAACAGCAAGTTAAAAATGTCAGGGGAAGTATTAGTTTTTAGTAATTTATGGCATAGTGTAATTTTAACGGGAGTAAAAAATTGTGAAAGAGAGAGAGACGTTTGTATACATATAAGATCCACTTTTCATATCTGTTTCCTCACCCTACCCATACTATGCAATGATTATACTTGGCAGAGAAAAGCACGTACTTGGCAACATGCATCAAAATGTAAACCCTGCAGGTAAATATATAAGTAAATTAACAATGAGAAATTGTTTATTGTTTATGCTTTTGTTATGTGCCAACATATCATTGCCTTGCAGTACAAGCATGCACTAGGATTCTCATTTGCAGACACTTGACAATCACCGGCAGAAGTAGCAGGTTCCCTAATATGTAAAGGGTGCACTTTACCTGTGTGGTCCCAGTGCACCTTAAAACAGGTGCTCAGGATGCAAACAGGGAAAGTGCGCCCAATTACATAGAATGCACTGTCCCCAGGGCAGCTGCTAACTAGTGCTGCCCTGGAGGAAGGGCATTCCAGTGAAATACGGAGCAGTCTAAAGCAGCCGCTCTGTGTTTCACAATATTGACAGCAACCCGTCTACACTTAGTAAGGTGATTAGAGACCCCCATGCAGGCGGGTGCAGTTAGTGACTGCACCCACCTGAAAGAGGATGTCTGGGTGCTCCATGGGACCCCCTTTCCCCCACCAGACGGCTTCAAACAGGGGGTGCATTGACCGTTCACCACCTTTTAGGTGGGGTGCTGTCAGTGTGCCTCCTGGGACCTTCTATGCCTCTGCGCCCATGTCTGTAATATGACACAGAGGCAAAGGGATTCCCTTGTTTGATTGAGCCACGCCCCCACACAAATGAGGAAACACCCTCTTGAAAGACCACTGTCTCTGTATGTGCACCAGCGCTTTCAGTATTACAGGAGGGGTCACAGAAGTGTTTGCAGCCCCTTCTGTAATACCAAAATGTCACAGGCCGCGCAAAGCGGGTACAAATGCCAGTTGTGTCACCGGGGCAGCTTGTGTAATACAGTCCCAGGTATAATTTGAAAAGGGACTTTACAATTTCTTTGAGATTTTTGTGTGGCTGCTAAACTGAATTGAGGTTTCAGACCACAATTACCAGAGATGTTCATGTAAACTATGGGAAAATTATCCCAACATAATAGATGGATGAAGAGTCCAGCTCATTGGTCACACCTAATGGAATGTAACTATGAGGTCACTGCTCACGATTTAATCTCTTCTTGCAGATCATGTGTACTACATTTGTAGTACGTTTGATGCTTTTGTTTGATGGTAGGTTGTTTTTGGAAGTCTAGGCATAGCCCACAACCCTCAACGTACCCCATTCCTCCCAGGAAGTACAAGGCCCAGATTAATTATCTTTTGCACATTGCAGTGCTGTGTGATTATCAGATTAACTACTGCATGCTGCAGTTGGAAATCACATATAACATAAGCCAAGCTACTGAAGTCCATAGGCATGCAGCTACTCTCATTGAGTGTGGTCTGTGAAGAGTCTGTTGATATTAGGTTAGACAGTTGTGTTAGTGTTCTGTTCACTGCCACTTACTCAAGCATCAGGTTGTTTAAAGCAAACAACTGATTTTATTCATCATTCAAAATATCTGGGGTGTAGCTTCAGGAGGAGTGTTTGGGGTGTTACACCACCTAACAAATGTATCCTATAGTAAATAGTTGGGTATAGGTGAATTAAGTCAGGTATTGTGAGGTGTTTGTCAGATTTAACCTGGGATTTTCACGTATACAACGGACAAAAACACACAAATATACACACACACACACACACATCTCTGTTTTAAAGCTCTTAAAAATGGTTTATTGTACAAAATATTGAGTTTTAAATACCCCTAACAATCCTCACTCCTCTCACTTTATACAGCTCCTTAAGCCCACCCATGCCTCGCTTCTCACATAATGTATCTTAACCAGCCTGATTGTTGGAAAATCTGAAGCACACCCCCCACCACCTCCAATCTTACTGTCCAAGGTACACCCCTGCAAAAGATGCTGACTTTCTGTGGTCTGCTTCAAAGATCTCTACCTAAAAGTGCTCAAGTCACAAAGCCACTTTGGATTTGACATATTGTCGGTTTGGCATTTTATGTTGATTTTCATGTGAAGATTGTTATGAAGTGCACTGGAAAAAACCTTCATGCAGCCTTGGTACTTTAACCCCTTCGATGCTGATGACGAGCTCAGCTCGTCATCAGCCAAGGTGGTCGTGTGCGGATGACCAGCTGAGCTCGTCATCTAACGCGGCTTTTAGAAAAAAGCTGCATAGCGGAAAAATAACCGCCGCAGCGATGCGGTTAAAATACAAGCAGCTGATATACACTCCCCGACCTGCTCTCAGCTTCTACCTCTAGATGTGTATCTAAGGGTGGGTGTTGTTTGCCTATGCACAACTATTACATCGCACACAAAGCTGTCTGGTAGTCAGTTAACTGATTTCCCTCCTAAAGATTCCTTTCCAGCTTAGCCAAGGACTGTTAAATTAAACGAGCAATGAAAATAATGTAGAACTGCATAAAAAGGTAAGAGGAGACGATTAAAAAATTCAAAGAGGAAATGCAGAGGCGGTGGGTGGTCAGCTGAGAAGGTAGATGGAAATATAATGTTTTAATTATGAATATAGTTTAACTATACAGAATGGAGCTGTGCACGGTTAGTAGGCTGAGCAGTGCAATAAAACAGACCAGGGGTAAGGAGGCTTTAGATCTTTTTGGCAGAGGCTATTTTTAAAGAAAATGCTTCAAATGCCCGAGGGCCAGCATTTGCGCGCCAGCCAAACAAATACATCTCCCAAGGATGTCTTACAATTAATATAGGTTTTGATCTGTTTGGGGCTGATAAAGTGTGATGCATTGACATGCTTTGAAAGTAGAGAAACTGTATGGGGAGATAATATTAAATCAACATGTTACGGAGAAGTGAAAAGGGCAGCTAGTAAAAATATCAGTGCAAAAATCCTGAAATGAGACATTCTAAAAATTCTAAAAATATAACATCACAAAACGACCAGTTGACACCCCTATAATTAACGTTGCTTTCTAAGCAGCGTCAACCCCTTTAGACAAGTATGAGGGATGTTTTTATTTAGTGCTATATGAGTGCAGTGCAGCCAGGCATACAAGGGCAGATGGGATGAAGATGAAAAGCCTGTGTTTATTTCACCTGGGACAAGGACCGTGGCATAAGTAGATTGACTTTATGCAGCTAACACTCGGCATAGTGAGAAAAGGGAGATAGGTGCATACAACAGGCAGTCTTCAGCAGCATCATACACAACGCTAGAGAGGACAGGAGATGTGCTGCTGTGTTGGGAAACACAAAAGGCACGTAAATCCCCGGTATAAATAAGTGAGCAGGCAAGTAAATCACCACTTGGCAAAGTAAGTTTAGTGTTATCAGCTTGGGCCAAAAACATCAATGAACCTTTTTCACAAGCAAGGCATTTATGTTAACAAAGGGAAGTACAAGGTAATTAAAACACCAACTAGAAACAATCACAAGTACATCATTACTTGCACCACGGAATATATTTTAAGAATAAGAGAAATGTTGTCTCCACTCTTATGTACTACAGTAAAACAACAAACACAGATGCTTGGGAAAGATCACTTGCAAATTTTAGACAGGTGTACATTTTGGTGCAGGGCACCCAGTACCAAAAGGCACCAACTGTCACCCTCGATCAGAATCAGGTGATTGTCACATTGCCAAACATTTAGAAAACCTTGCCTTTTTTTTTCTCTGGTGTTCGTTAATTATGTCTTTTCTTTTTTTATTTGATTAAGTTCCTTGATATTATCACATGTTGTTGTTCTTTCTTTCCATTTCTGGTGTTGAGAATATTGATAAAGAAACTAAATTACAATTTCCTGAACCCCATTCAAAGGCCTAATGCAGTTGGGAGCGAAAAATATCAAGCCACAGGAAACATGAGCCTGATTAGTTAGAATTCACTGAGTTGAATTTATGACTTCTTTTGTTTTGTTTTTTGTAGTTTAAAATGCTATCCCAGCAATCCGCTGACTGATGAGACAACTCATTACCATCATCTCCTTCATACAAATGCAGAAATCACTTTTGAAACACTAGCCTACAAGAGGCTTGTCAGAAACTTTTGTAGGCACTTCTTGTGGAGCCACTCTCTGCTTAGTAATACAAGGAGGATTTTGTTGTTAGATATAAATGTTCATTAAGGAATGAGAAAAAAACTGTACTTTGAGCTTCCTAGTGGTGTGGCCAGGATAGCTGCACCATATAGGAACAGGTCAGGCCTGCGTTTTTGTTAGTTAAATGTATTTTGTTACAAGGAACATGGGGGCATATTACCAACAAGTAGCGATATTTATCGCTAAATAGGCTTAGCGATGATTTTTTTATCGTTTAGCATCGCCGGAATTTATCGCTGAGATAACGTGCTATTAGCAACGTTTATATCCAAAACGATACATTTTCCGGCAATAGCGGCGAAATGCGTGAATATCACTGAGAATACAGCGATATTCAAGCATTAGCGACGAAATGCTCTTAGCCATGTTATCCACCTCCCATTGGATAACATGGCTAAGAACTGGTCTGGGCAGGTGTTAGTATTTGGAGATATTCACGCAAATATTTCCATCGCTACGCCTGCCTTGCTAATAGGCGATAGCGATATTATCGACTGCTTTCAGTCGCTAACAGGTTGGGTTCACCCACTTTGCATGTCATTAGCGATAAATATCGCTGACATGCAAAGCGGGCCCCAAACCGCTCGCTATCGCCTAGAAGCTGTCGCTAACTAATGTTAGCGACAGCTTGCTAATAGAGCGATAGAATTATCGCCGCTTAGCGGCCGAAAACGGTCTCTAAAGCTGCGATAATTGCCTATCGCCACCCTGGGTAATATGCCCCTAGGAGTTCAACGAAGCATGGACCTGGGGCAAAGAACCTTAGCTGCCACCCCAGTGTGGCTGCCCTGACCTACAGTCTGAAATCTCACGAATTCCCAAACCATAAAGGGCTCTGGCAGAAATGGTTTTGTTGATAACAATGGAATGCTGTGAATAGAACAGCAATTCAAAATCTTTGGGTCAGGACCCACTGGTGTGTTACAACTTCATTTTTGATGGGTCGCAAAACTCTAGTCTGTTTGTGCACCAGTGTAAAGGTGTTGAACAATGTCCATAAAGATTACTACTTTGCCTATTTTGCACAATACATGTCTAGTTTTAATTCAAAATTACATACGAGGCTTTTTTTAAATAATTGTATGCAGTTGATTTTTAAAGAGTTTCATATTGTGAATGTGTTAAAGCCTGTTAAGCTACCCAAAAGACTTCGCTATAAGAGCTTGAAGTCGTTCTTTCAGAAGTGTGTGGATCTTTTTAAGCGATATTCCATTCCCCTGATTAATGTGGCGACACCCTTGGATGCAGTAGATATTGAACTTGGGGTGAAGCATGCACCCGAAATTGTCCAAAAGTTTAGAAAAGTGGAATATAGGAAAATTTTGGATTCCCTGTTGGGGGATAGATGGCAAACTTAGCAGAAGTCTGACACCATATACAGGACGATCTTTTACTCAAGGGTTCATTTAGAGGATTTAATCAAACACTGTCTAATTTAGATTTAGGCCAGATCCTCAGTAGCAGAGAACCAGTCCTTGCGCTAGGTGATGAGGGGGGCATTGGAAAAGCCAGTGGAATGGAAAATAATGTTTTCCGCTATTAAAGGACCTGACCTAGCCCAAAAAGCTAGAAATAAAAGGGACATATATGAAGGTCTGGAAATTACAAATAAGATGTGGAAGGAAGTGAATGCACTTTATTTTAGTGTATTGAGGGGGGCTAATTAGTGTCAAATGTTCTTTTTCTCTGAATGACTTCCATATAGAACCCCAGCTTTTTTACCACACATAAATCCCACCCTTTAGGCAAACTGTTTTCAATGTATGGCCAATTGGAAATATGTAACAGGCCATTGCTCATCTATCTGGGGATTCTGGGCTGAGATATTCCAGTACCTTGCAAGGGAATGTAAGGTCAATATTGCTTCGACCACTTGGCTGAGAGTGTTAGGGTAAAGATCGGGCGCTGGGGCTGCCTGATAAATGGGTAAAATTAGTATATATAGTAACAGCCGTAGCTCAGTCCCTCTTACTTGAAAAATAACATACTCAGTTGATCCCCACTATGAAGGACTGGCTACAGAAAATGAGGCAACTTAGAATTAGCAAACGGCTACATGCAATACAATCTAGGGGAGTGAATTAATTTGAAAAACTCTGGGGGCACGATTTCCTGCCAGAAGGGGCAGGGTTAGTTTGCAGGGTTTGATTAAGCCATTTTCTCCCTCATTTAGGGGCCCATTATGACAGACTTCAGTCCACCCACCATCGTCGCAGGGATGGGGATTGCCCGCCTATGAGGCGCCGCTCCCACACATGTAATTACGATGTGACCTCCACCACGGCGGTCTTAACTGCAATTTCTCACATTACGGTGAGTGCTGCTTCCAAATCTGGCGGGCGGTGCCTGCTAGGCACTGCCACCAGTTTGTGGTTGCGGGGTGGATCCAACAGACAATCGTAACAATTGCTTCTGCCAGACCCATGGCGGTCGAGCTGTTCGCCCGCCAGCACACTGACCGCTATCACAATCTGGCGGGCGGTAAATGGCCTTATGATTGTGGTGAACCCGCCACCAGCAGCCTGCTGGTGACGGGTTCAACGCCATCATAATAAGGCCCAAAATTGCTATGTACTTTTCATCACATTTCTTTATCTGTTTTTAAGCCAACTGCATTTATGGTATATATTCTTTTTGTGCCCTGTTGATAGATGTTTACTGTAATTTTGTATATTATGTGCAACAATTAAGTTAAAGAAATTGAAATATGCATTTATTTCTATATTTATTATCCGTGTGCTGAGTCTATGATGAATTTTACAACAGTACACAGTCAAAATATCGAGTTGTAAATTTCGACCTACCAAAATATCGTGTTTTAAATTTCGAAGGTGCAGAATATCGATGTCAAGAATATCGTTGGACAGAATATCGACCCTAAGGTAAGTAATATCAAAATTCTTTATATCGATGTAAGTAATATCGAAATTAATAATATCGATAGCATATATTTCGATGTAACTAATTTAGATGACACTATTATCGATATTTGTATTATTTTTTTGTTTTTTATTATGTATGTGTTATATGTTTTAGTGAAGTATTTAAAATAATTTATATTATATGTGCATTATTTTATATATTAATAAATGTATTTATAAGTAAATTATATGTTTTAGTACTGGAGCGGGTTGTGGGTTTATAGGGAAATAGGGTGGGAAGTAATTTAACTGTAATTAATAAAATATTTTTATGTATAATTTATTTTGTAATTAATTATTAATTGGCAATTAATTATTTTAATTGATAAATTAATTATTTAATTGGTAATTAATGTTAATTTTAATTAAATGTTATGTTTTAGTACCGGAGCGGATTGTGGGTTTATAGATGAATAGGGTGGGAAGTAATTTAATTGTAATTAATAACATATTTTTTTATGTATAATTTGTTTTGTAATTAATTATTAATTGGCAATTAATTATTTTAATTGATAAATTAATTATTTAATTGGTAATTAATGTTAATTTTAATTAAATGTTATGTTTTAGTACCTGAGCGGGCTGTGGGTTTATAGGGGAATAGGGTGGGAAGTAATGTAATTGTAATTAATAAAATATTTATTTATGTATAATTTATTTTGTAATTAATAATTAATTGGCAATTAATTATTTTAATTGATAAATTAATTATTTAATTGGTGATTAATGTTAATTTTAATTAAATGTAATGTTTTAGTACCGGAGCGGGTTGTGGGTTTGTAGGGTAATAGGGTGGGAAGTAATTTAATTGTAATTAATAAAATATTTTTTTATGTATAATTTATTTTGTACTTAATTATTAATTGGCAAATAATTATTTTAATTGATAAAATAATGATTTAATTGGTAATTAATGTTAATTTTAATTAAATGTTATGTTTTAGTACCTGAGCGTGTTGTGGGTTTTTAGGGGTATTGGGTGGAAAATAATTTTATTGTAAATATTTAATTATTTATCCATTTTTAGTTATGGATAATTCATGTATTAAATAATTATTAATTGGTCATTAATTATTTTAATAGATAATTATTTTTAAAATTGTCAATTAAAATGTGTATTTTTAAAAAAAATAGTAATTTGTATAATGTATTTTAATTTTTAATATTGATTTAAATTTAAATAATATTTTATTGTTATGATAAATAATGTATTCTTTAATATTTATTATTTGATGAGTAATATTTAATAATTATTATTTATTGGTGTTTGTTGTTAATTTATTGTCAATTAATTATTCAAATGTAATTGGTTTTATTAATTATTACTTGTTTTTTATTGATGTTGATGTATTAAAAAAATTAATTATACATTATTTCAAATATAAACATTTTTTAGAAGTATGTTAAAATAAAAATCTATGTTATTAAACGCTTACCCTACTGTTGCACCTTTTGGAGTTGGAATAGTAATTTTTCCCCATACGCTATCCAAAGCTTTCCCTACTGTTGCACCCTTTAGAATTGGAATAGTAATTTTTCCCCCTACGCTATCCAAAGGTTTCCCTACTGTTGCACTCTCCGGAGTGGGAATAGTAATTTTACCCCCTACACTATCCAACGCATTCCCTACTGTTGCACTCATTGGAGTGGGAATAGTCATTTTTACCTACCCGCTATCCAACGCTTTCCCTACTGTTGCACCCACTGGAGTGGGAATAGTAATTTTTACCCGTACACTATCCAGCGCTTTCCCTACTGTTGCACTCACTGGAGTGGGAATAGAAATTTTTACACACCCGCTATCCAGCGCTTTCCCTACTGTTGCACTCTCTGGAGTGGGAATAGTAATTTTACCCCCTACACTATTCAACGCTTTCCCTACTGTTGCACCCTTTGGAGTTGGAATAGTAATTTTTACCCTCACGCTATCCAACGCTTTCCCTACTGTTGCACTCTTTGGAGTGGGAATAGTTATTTTTACCCACCCCCTATCCAATGTTTTCTCTACTGTTGCACTCTCTAGAGTGTGAATAGTAAGTATTCTCCCTACGCTATCCAATGATTTCCCTAATGTTGCACTCATTGGAGTGGGAATAGTCATTTTTACCTACCCGCTATCCAACACTTTTACTACTGTTGCACCCACTGGAGTGGGAATAGTAATTTTTACAAGTACGCTATCCAACGCTTTCCATACTGTTGCACTCACTGGAGTGGGAATAGTAATTTTTACTCACCCGCTATCCAACGCTTTCCCTACTGTTGCACTCTCTGGAGAGGGAATAGTCATTTTACTCCCGACACTATCCAACGCTTTCCCTACTGTTGCACCCTTTGGAGTTGGAATAGTAATTTTTACCCTTATGCTATCCAACGCTTTCCCTACTGTTGCAATCACTGGAGTTGGAATAGTAATTTATACTCTTACGCTATCCAACGCTTTCCCTACTGTTGCACTCACTTTTTCTAATGTGACTAAAGTCTATCGCCACAGCTGCTTAAGGTCAGCTGGGTCTTCTAGGGTGTATGGCCTCCTCTCAACACAGTATAACTGTAGCTGTTGTTGATTCACACAAGTTTGTGTGACCAATGATGATGAAGGGAACTCCAACCATTATGTTCAGCTAAAGGATCAGGTCCATATTGTGTTGTAATATTGTGAGTGGGGGGCGACCTTATCTGTATCCCTCTTGAGCTCCTTTTTGTAAATGGTCTATGATGAATATTACCTGGAATATATAGGTATGTGAATCCAATGCTGGAATCTAATAAAAAAAAAGTACTTAAAAAAAAACAAAGAGAAATATGAGTGTGACCAAATAGCCATAGCTGCCAACTTTCGATCTAGGCAACCAGGTTTAAATTCTGGCATTGGCTTAATATCCTTTGATCCCGGACAAATCACTTAATCAAAAGAGTTTATAATAAAATTAAGCAGACCTTGTTTAATGTAAACAAGTAAATCTGTAAATCTGCCCCGGGGCCATGTTTGACCTATATAAAACTGTAATATATATATATATATATATATATATATATATATATATATATATATATATATATATATATATATATATATATATATATATATATATATATATATATATACACACACACACACATACATATATATACACACATACACAGACAGACACAGGGACACTCACACACAAATAGTTCAAAATGTTCATAATGCACCACAGGCCTCATTCTAAAACAAAAATGGATATGAAGTGTTACCCCATGCTCTGCTGCACATTTACCAAAGCATGCACATATTTTCAAATTAGGCGGCTTTTTATTATCATCACTTTGGGGCATATATATGTGTCACTCTTGAACAACGCCCCACGGTGCAAGAGCTGCACAAACCTTAAGTCACATTTTTAAAACCAAGCAAAGCTACTTTGTATCTCATTGAGTAGCTCCACAAATATGGAATAACGCAGCACAAATTACTGTGTTGTGCTACTCCACAGCACAAACAGAAAAAGGGGAAAACCTCTCAGGAGTGTTTTTTGTCGAGGAAGGTGCCTTTTCAGGATTGTTTTTGATCAGGAAGGTTGCCTTTTTAAATTCACTTATTCATTCTAAAAATGGAAGCAATCCTATTGAATCTAGAATATCGCTTGGTATTTTTTGCCCCTAATGTGTCACAATTTTATTTACCCCTTTTGCATTTTCATTTACATTAATCATCTAATATTATTTAAATGTGTTAAGTTACGAACCCCCTGAGTAGGAGCTGCATACATCCAGTGGTCCACGGTACACAGTTTAAGAACCACTGTGGTAGGGCACCTGTATTGTTGCCATATGAAGTGTAACTGACCTACAGCCAAAAGAGAGCTCAGTAAGACCAATACAGATATACGAAGACGTGGTTGAGCAGGGGCCTCATCAATTGTGATGAATACGGGGGGGGGGGGTGACCCAATGCACCAAATAGGCTGCACAGACACAACTAACTTCCCTGCATGTTATAAAAAATGAAATGCTAAATCAGAAAGCAAGATCACCACTTTGAAATAGGGCATTTATTTCCATGCATTTTTGTGCCAAGCTCTTGTTTGTGTGATCGGAAGTGTAAATGGTGAGTGGCACCTTTGTATGCCACTGCAAACATAAAATCAATACATACAACAAAAATACAGAAATGCCAAATGTTCAACTGCACTTGCTGAAAAATTACTGACGGATTATTACCCATGATGACAATTTTCATGTTGCCTGCCCACAGTGTTTTGTGTTGTTATATTTTTTGACAGAGAGCTGTAACCCCTAAGTACCATCGTTTTTTATAAAGTGTGCAATTACCGTTGAAGAGCGTTTACTGTGAGGATGATTATAGAGTGGACGGGGTCACTGAAATTGACAATGTGTCTTCTGAGAACCCATCTTGACAGTAGACTCTGTGTACTTACTTTCCTTTGTCCTGTCCTCTTTCTATTGCTGACAATGGGAACCAATTGAACTTCAATTGTACAAACATTTGAGAAAGAGTTCTGTAATAATCGCTCGAGCATAGGGTAACCTCATTCTTTTTTTAGCCCAGACACAGTGGGAGTATAACACAGGCTGGAGGCAGTTTTCTTATCAACTCACATTGACTAGTAACGTGCAGGCTCTCTAAATTAAAGATTAATTAATTTTAGCCAAATTATTGCTAAGCTTACCACTCAATAGTGCCTATTCAGTAACTTGATTTGTAAAGGGTCCGGTATGTGAAGTGAAAAAAACGTTAGTCATCCTACCAAATCTTTCATCATCAACAATTACCAACTATAAGGATCCAGAATGTCCATTTTTAATGATGTCTTGTTGTGTTGTGAAACCTGCTGTGACATACTTTACTAGATGGCCCCTTTCAAGGTAGAAGAAAGTCCATTGTATGTAGAAGGTTGAACTAGTGCAAAATAGTGCAATGTTATATAAAATCTCCTATGAAAGTCTAGTAAACATGGGAGAGTCACAAGAGATTACATGCAGAACATGTGACAGGAATGACTAACATTAAGTATTGTCATTAATAGTTGGTGGGTATGGATGTTGGGAACCCCTAGCAGAGAGGCATTTGAAGTAGCCTTGGCTTCTGTTCCTTTCTGCACTTGAGAGGCTGATTTTGTTGCTATTTGGGTGTTTTAAGCTTCTGGAGTCTTATGGAGGAGCAGGAGATCTCCAAAATGTGATTATTTTGAATTGTAAATTGTCACTTGGTGTGCTGTTGGGTGAAGTTGATCAATAGTTTACTCACATACTATATTGTAGTAGTTGCACATGTAGTGCTTTTTGGCTATGATGGGGCACCAAAGAAGATTTATGATCAGGTTGCATGCTATTTCCTGGGAGGGTTTGGGAGGAAGAGTTTTTGTCTATCATGCAGATAATTTGGTACTCTTTCAGTATTGTGCCTGTCCTGATATTGTGTTTTGTTACTATTCTTAAAGTGTATTGAAATGTGAAGAAACCAAATGTTAGAGTAATATTGTTAATCAATACAAACTATGATGATTAAACTCAGAATATAAATAATCATTGATGTTAAGACAGAATATAGGAAACAAAAATGTTTGGGACAAAATAACTTGTCAAGAATATTGAGGACAAAAATATTGTGAACTTAAGTTTCTATAGGTAAGCAAGGTTTTACCATACATAGCTACTCACATAGGTATATATATATATATATATATATATATATATATATATATATATATATATATATATATATATATATATATATATATATATATATATATATATATATTAACCAAAGAACCTCTACTCCCCATCAGGAAAAAGAGCACGCACTCGAGGGCTATTCAGGTAAAGGCTTCTTTATTGAATCATGCCTCCATAAAACATATAACAGTAGGTAGTTATAGTTAGGACCTTGTTTCTATTCAAAAAGCGTTTTTTCTTTTGCCAATGTCTTTGGCGCCGTTTGACGAATCTTAGCAAAATGTTCAAAACTAATTGGGTGCCCAGTCAGCTCATGTCTTGAAAGTTTCTGAGTGATTCGTGAAGCAGGGGCAGAGAAAAAAGGGGGGTCCCAAAATGCATTTTCCCCATGTTAATTTCCGTAGGAATTTGGAACAGGCTACAGCCCGAACTGCTGAATGGAATTACACCAAATTTGGCAAAAAGGTAGCTCTTGGTTCAGAAAGCGACCTTTTTAAAAAAAAAATAGTGTAAATCCATTTGGTAGTTCCTGAGAAATTAAAAAAAGAACACTTTCGATATCCAAGCACTGAGTAGTGTTTGCAAACCCTCCCGGGCACGAGCTTCACTCTGATTGGCTGCCAACACACCAAACCAGGAAGTGTTGGCAGCCATCTTGTGACTCGGTAACCGAGTCACAAGAAATCGGTGAAAAAAAGGTTAAAAAACAAATAAAGGGGACAGGGTAGAAACAACCTGAGCCCCTAGGCCTGCTCAGGAGCCCCTAAAAACACATTTGTTGTTTAAATAATTGGCAGAATTCACGCTGGGTGCTTCGTTACCTGTAAGCCCCCGGGTGGGCCAGCTCCCGGGGGCAATGGCAAATTATATAGCAAGGGCCCATGGGGGTCCCTGAAGCCCCGGGGACTGCTACCTTCCAGGGGCTATACTAATTATATGCGGGAGACACGGTCCCCCACAGCCCCGGGGACTGCCACCTCCCCGGTCTTGTTTTAATATGATGCGGGGGCCTCCCAGGCCCCCTCAAGCCCCGAGACTGCCACCTCCCCGGTGCTTTATTTAAATAGGCGTGGGGGCATTTGACCCCCCCGCTGCACCCGGAGACCAAAACCTCCCCGGGGCTAAAATTTCCATACAAAATGTGGGGGGCCTCACAGACCCCCATCCCTGGGAACCGCACCTCCCCGGGGCTTTCTACAATTACATGCGGGGGGCTTGCGGGCCCCACCAAGCCCCGGGGATCACCACCTCCCTGGGGCTTTAAAAACATTGGGAGGAGGCCACGCTGACCCCTTCCAGGAGCCCTTGATGGCCCTGGGGACCTCCACCCCCCCAGGACCGGCTCCTGCAATGTCCCGGGGTGCCCACCCCTGGGACACTGCTGTTTGCTATGACAGGGCAGGGGCACCGCTCCCGCCCTGACGTAGCAAACTCTGCTTTTCTTCATTAAAGCGAGAGCAGGAAAACCTGCTCTCGCATCAATGAAGCAAAGCAGATTGCTTTTAAGCAAGGGGAGCTGCATGTCACAGCTCCCCTTTCTCAAACGCAATGCTGGCTCCCAAAGGCGGGGAGCCAGTGGGACCATGGGGGCATTAGGGGTCCCCTCAATATCCCCAACAGACCATGTTGCCCTCCTCCTGCAAATAAAAAAAAAATACCCAGTCCGGCCCGGGGGGATGGTGGCCAATAGTGGCCACGGAAGGGGGACCATGCGGCCCCCTTCCTGTATTTTTTTAAAGTGGTGAGGCCCTGGAGGATGGGGTCCCCAGGGCCCCAAAAATAGTCAAAGAAAGGGGCCACAAAGCTCCCCTTCCAAAAAATAAATATAATAAAAAAGCAGGCATCACGTCGGAGGGCCCGCCCCCTCCCTCCACCACTGTACAAACACACCGTCTGGGGGTCAACTAGCCCACCAGGTTCCTCCAGTAAGTGCCACATTATATTATATATATATACCGGAGGTGCAACTAGAGACACATTTCGGGGGGGATAAGCAAACATTTCAGGGGGGGGGGGTGAAACTATAAGCAATAGGCAGAGTGGAGCTGCAGGGGCTCTTAGAAGGAGTGAAACAACAACAAAGTTTCATTAACATGCAAATGGTCTTTTAAATACCTTGAAATGCTCGGGTGCGGCTGTGTGTGTGCCCGGGAAGCAGTCTCATCCTGGGCTGCCCCACACGACGGGGGAGGCTGAAGCCCTTTGAGTCCAATGATTGTTGCTCGCCTGATATACACAAACTCATATATATATATCTTCAAGGTACATAGATGTGTAGTTAAGAATAGTAAATCTATACATCTTGACATGATATTCTGTTGACACAATATTTATGTTTCTGATATTCAGTGATCCATAATAGCTTCTATTAAATCTTTAATTTGATGTTGGCATTGTGAAACTCCTTCCTTCCTTTGATGCATAAAAATTTGAGCTCCTAGATTCAAATACAGTTTTACCAGCGTAAATAATACTATTGTTTAGGAAGCAGAAGAACATTGCTGGAGCTTCCAATCATGAAATGGCACTTAACATTTAACTATTAACATGCCTTTTATAAGTGCTCTAAAGCAGAGTAGATCACAAAAAGTGTCATGTCGCCTCCAGGATTCCCTTTGATCCCAGAAGAAGGCTCCCTTCCAAGTCAGCAATCAAAATGTTGCTTCTGTCCATCATCTCATGGGGGGGGGGGTGAGCCTGAATAGGATTGAGATGCTCCTGTCTGTACTGAATATACAACATCAACCAAACCTTTGTTTGACCAATATTTTGCATTTTTATCAAATATTACTTTAACAAAATGCTGCTTCTTCCTTTTTTGCCAGAAAAAAGTTCCTCCTCCAACAACTTTTACCAGAGGCCAGCACCTCCACTGAAGGCACTGAGGGGCATATTACCAAGCAATAGCGATAATTATCGCTATTGCTTGGTTAGAGACAAAAATTTACCGCTGCGCTGCGGCGATTTTTACCGCAAATAAACCTTGGTATTACCAAGGTTTATCGCAAATGCGATAAAAATCGCCGCAATGCATGAATATCGCTGAAAAGTCAGCGATATTCATGCATTACCGAGCTAATGCTCTTAGCCATGTTATCCACCTCCCATTGGATAACATGGCTAAGAACTGCTCAGGGCAGGTGTTAGCTTTTGGAGATATTCGCGCTTAGCGCGAATATCTCCAAAAGTTGGTAATAGGAGATAGCGATGTTAGCAACTGCTTTCAGTCGCTAACATCTTGGCACGCCCACTTTGCATATCATTAGTGATAATTATCACTGACATGCAAAGTGGGGCCCAAGATGGTCGCTATCTCCTACTAGCTGTCGCTAACTGGTGTTAGCGACAGCTAGGTAATAGGGAGATAATTTTATCTCAGCTTTCTTGGCTTTTAAAGCCAAAAAAGCGGAGATAAACCCCCTTGATAATATGCCCCTGAATTCTTTGAGCAAGTTGCATGTTTGACGTGCCTCCATGGTAAATGATTTTGGATCTGGTTTAGATGTTGGCGGAAAGGGCACTCTGTTGCAACAGTGACTGAGTCCTGTTTCCACTGAGTGAGTACATTTTCTGCCAACCTGAAGATCCACCAACATCATTTAGAGGTGGATGGACCTTCAGTATATATACGGTGGAGACTACTCTGTCTCAACATCCAAAATACTTCTCCACCAGCCTGACAAAGGTTGGGCCATCGGAGGTTTGGTCAACTGTTTGCCTGCCCAATTTACAGTGGGTAAATACAAGGCCAGTTTTTACTGTCTATCACTGCCAGGTAAAACCTGATAGTAATAGATAATGAAACTATAAAATGACCACTACTCCATAGGATAAATCTCCCATGGCGAGGGTGGCATTGTTTTTTTTTCAAAAGAAAATATTGCATTGGGATTTTCTTTATGAAAATAAAAAAATTAAAGCTTGACGAACAGCACCATTATATTGATTGAGCCATCTGTCAAGCTTTCAAAACATTTATAGAAACTGCTGTGTTTTGGGTCACAGTAAATGCAAGAGATATCTGATGGGCCAGCGAACATCTCTTAATTTGTTGGGAGGACTTACCTTGCCATGGCGGGAGAAAAGAGATCCACCATGTAAATCAGCCCATTTGCTCGGGAAGAACAAATGTCTAAAGCAGAATAAAATAACATTGCCCTCCCAAGTGAGCTGTGCCCTGCGGGTGAGGGTCATTATTCAACGTGCCTACCTAGGACTGCCATGCCGCGCACAGAGTTGCCTTGCAGGGAAATCGGGGATGGTCATCCTGCTCTTATAGGGTGGCAATCACTGTGACCTGATAGTCCAGAGGCATACATGTTGTCAGGTGAGAGATTTCGAATGACTGAGCAAGTTAAATCTCTGCGATCAGAAACTCACTGCTTCACCTGACATGAAATAGAGCAGAAGAACAGTGAGTCTGGTGGTGCATGGAAATTGTGAATTTATACTAGAATTTCCAATTCAACAACCTCTAAATGAGTTCCTTCATTTAGAAAAATATTATTGTTATATTTTATTCAGAGGAAGCTGGGGAAGTTCGGATTAGCCATGGCAGTAATTCCAGTGCATGAGTTATAAACTGTTTTTTCTATATCCGTTGCTTGCTTATTGTTTTTCTGAAATATAGTAAACCAATTTAGACAAAATCCCTGTTGAATTTTGTAAGTGCTGTTTTTTGTCTCATGTGGGTTTTGGTCTGGCAAGTATAGTTAAATCTCTAATAATTAATATGCAACAAGTGGATCCCGCAGAAACCATTCACAACTGATCAACTAGGTTTTCCTCAAGGAAAAGTACAAAACATTGAGCATTGTATTCATACAAGCACACTCCCATCAATTATCAAAGCTTTAAGTCAACAGAGACTCCTGTTCCAAGCTCTGATTTTGCTTCTTGCCTTAGTTCACTCAATAACAGATTCCAGAAGCACCAAAAGCAAGATGTGATGGAGAAGGCAGACAGAAGCAAAAAGATTTCAAAACACAGCAAATACATTCCATCAACCTTGAGGTCTTTGGCATCTGCTGCTTCATGGCCGAGCATCCACTCGTTAACAATTGCACACATTTCCATTTGGCTCTGTTTCTCAGTGATTGATAGTTGAAGGGAAGACGTTCGGGGGCAGGAGTGAATTGGGAATGCAAACCATCCCTGGCAATTACGTTGAACCGGCCCCCAAGGGGAGAGTGCTGGTGGGAAACAATGCTGCAACCTCCCCCCCCCCCTAACAAACTGGGGAAACGCCCTGTGCCCGCTACAGCCAGTCCAGCCCTGTTCCTGAGTAACAGCTAGGTGTTAAGCATTCTCTAAGAACTAATTTGTGTTCTGTGTTTTTAGGATGCTCACAACCTAAACAATTGATCAATAACACTCAAAACATCTCCTTGCACATGAGGACAAACTTTAATTGCCCCCAGAATTAACAAATCATTGCAATCCAATTAGGAACATCTGTAGTTATAAAACCTGGAAGACACATGTTTTATCACTACTTATTTCAAATCTGGAAAGGCCAATGGCTAAACTAACATTTAGATCTTCAGTCTTATTTATGGCTTGCAAAAACACATTTACTTTGGATCTATGTATTTTTCTGAGGAGATAAAAGGAGAGCAAAGGCAATGCTGAAATTTTAGATTTTTCACAGTCTACGTGCTACTGTTGTGTTGAATGCAGTGCTCTGGCTGACCTCATTCTGATGACTGTGCTTAGCAGCTGACCTGGAAAATCTACAATCCTCATGCCTTGAACCTGTGGCGCATTGCGCGCATTGTCTATTAAATCACAGATCCCATGTAATGAGCAGTCCCATCAAGTGATATTTTGTCACAGGCGAAGGGGCGCGCAGATGTCAAGTACAGGCGGGGAGCGGACAGCCACACTCCTGTCACGTAGGTTAAGGTGGAGAGGCTGTAATTACGGTTTCCAACAAATAGTGGCTTCAGAAACAGCCAGATGTTTGCAAGGGCTTTATCACATTCTGGAAATATTCCACTCAGTGTCTTCAGAAATTCAGAATACTTCTACATGAGAACGTTTGGCCCTACATAATTCCTCATTGCTGAAGAGCATCCTTTATGTAAATGTTATGTGTATAATGGTTTAAAATTCCACGTTACTGGTCAATAGGAAGTTGAAGCAATAGAATTGAAAAACAAAACAAAACAAAATTCAAATTTTGATTTGCTTACATATGTTACTGGGGTGCATTGCTGCCAGTGGTGGTGTCATTACAAAAGATGAGCAGCAGCGTTAAATTAAGAATGGGCAATATTTCTTGAACAAACAACAAGGCGAACAGCTATAAATCATTTATCCAGTCTGGTTAACTTGCTAACTACATTTTGGGCCAGATTTATAATTATTTCATACAGCACAATACAGCAAGCCACCTTGCTGCACTGCGCTCGGTGAAAGGGCAGAAATGTGGCACATTCCTGTCCTTTCCTAGCGCTGGCACACTTTTGGCTACCTAGCACCAATGTAGAGTCCTTTGCGTCACAGTAGTTCGTCTGACGGAGGTTCAGTTCCTGATGCAGAAGCGTCTGATTTGATGGGGTCAGTGAACTAGTACTTATACACAAAAGTGCCTTTGCTGTGGGGGTGTGACTTCAACGCAGCTCTCTGAAGTGAACAGGTCCCGCTTTCAGCCCAGTTCTGTCTCCCAGGCTATCTATGGTGGGGGGGGGCGGAGGGGGGTAAATCAGCCCTTGGTGTAGGGACAGGACACTACCTATTCAGGTGAAGTGTTAGCCCTTCCCATCCATTCGGCCCAGGCAAGGCCATCAGAATGGGTACTCAGACACACATATCATGCCTGTGTTGTGGCTGTCTAGAGGGAAAGCACAAAGTGTAGCTGTCACCCACCCCAGGTGTGTCTTGGAGACAAACTGTCAGGCAAACAGAGCAGTAAGTGCCGAAAAATGTCCACTTTCTAAAAGTGGCATTTCTAAAATAGTAATGGTAAATCCAACTTCACCAGTAAGTAGGATTTATCAATACCATTCCAAACATATGAAACATGAAAAAGCTACTTCTCTCTGATCAGGAAGTATAGCTTAAAAGTGTATTAAGGAATTCCCAATTCTAACCTATTAGAGGAGTAAGACTCACAGTAGTGAAAACAAAATAGGCTGTGTGTCACTACCAGGACATGCAAAATAAAAATTACATGTCCTACCATTTAAGTACATAGCACCCTGCCCTTAGGGCTGCTAAGGGCCTACTGTACAGGTGATGTATATGGAATAAAAGGAGAATTTAAGGCTTGGCAAGTAGTTTTAAATGCCAAGTCGAAGTGGCATTAAACTGCACACACAGGGACTTCAGACAGGTTTGAATGGCTACTTCTGTGGGTGACACAATCAGTTCAGCCCACTGGTAGCATTTACTGTACAGGCCCTGGGCATATGGTATACCACTTTACAAAGGACTTACAAGTAAATTAAATATGTAAATCAGGTGCATACCAATTAACCACACACTTGTTTAGGGAAGAAGCACATGCACTTTAGAACTGGTTAGCAGTAAACTGCTCAGCGTCCTTAGGTCAACAGAAAGTTTCAGCAAAATGTGGAGGCAAAAAGTAAAAAGATTGGGGGGAAACCACGCTAAGGCTGACAGGTTTAACACACTCAATGCAGGCCTTCACATCAGAAGCCTCTCATCCACTGCATCCTCGATGATGACACAGGACTTTGGATCGCAATCCGTAGTTTCTTTGGCACCACCGCTGCACAATGCATCCTCCACGTTGTATCTCGCAGCACTCTGCATCAAGGATTTGAAGTACTTTGTTCAGCCGGCCTAACTAGATCTTTGTATACGGCTCCTGCTCTATCACAGTCGGCCTAAACGTGTGACCTTGTCCTGGTCCGCTGTGACCAGATAACCACTTAGGGCGCTTAATGCTTTTAGGCACTATTTTTACTTAAAACTTTCAAATTGCATATCTCTGGTACTACTGCTTAAATGTTTGTTGTTTTGGTCTCAAATAATTTCTTAAACTTTACTCTTTTTTCGAAATTGGTGTGGGATTTGTCTTATTCTGTGTTTTCAATTTATTACTGTTTTAAGGGCTGCCTAAGCACTTTACACATTGCTTCTAATTTAAGACGGATTGCTTTTGTGCCAAGCACATATTAATTTGGGGTTGCTTGAGAATTCACTCAGACAAGAATTGTGGTTTCTACTTGAGTAGGGTTTCACACCCCCCTCAACCAGTAACCCAGTTTCCTACAGAGGATTTATAGAAAAATCCCTCAATCTTTCCCGAAAGTGCAGGCCACATATGCTAAGAATTTTTAATGACTGCACAACAACTCAGCACACTCAAAGACGCTATCAATAAACATTGGTGATAGAAAGGAAGCAATTCATATAATATAGGTAGTTTATAGAATGAGGAGCAATATTCTCTCTTTTTTTTACAATTTGTTTAATTTGGATATTCTGTTTTTTAGCCATTCTTTGTCAGTGTGTCGGACAAGAGCCCGTGTTTTCATTTCTTGTATAGCATTGGTATATCTGCAGCGAACAACTAGAGACGCATGGTTATAAGATATATCATCCATGTCCGGTGGTACTTTGAGGGTGTGTACCCTGAGACCTGTGTTAGAGTCAGTGGCCAAAGGCATGAACGGGTGATGGATGCAGCCTCAGGTTCTGTGTTTGTCAAGCAATATGTAACCCACGGGAAACATCTACACTCCTGAAGAAGCGGATCCAAATGTTCTATAAACACAAAGCTGAATCCTTGCTGTGGAGAAAAACTACTCATGGAAAACTGGGTCAGACCATTAGAGATTAAAATATATGATCATATTTTTCAGACCTTATTGTAAATCCCAATAAAACATATATATATATATATATATATATATATATATATATATATATATATATATATATATATATATATTGATCAAAGTCGAGTATTTTTTGAAGAGTAATGCATATTTTCATGCCTATAGTAGGCTGCGTTTGGGCGGAGGACTGTCGTGTGCCTCCCCAAAGCTTCAGGCACTTTGATAAACACATTTTTTACCGGCCGCCTGGTCGAGGGAGAGCACCATCGACTAGTGGCAGCAGTATGAGGCAGCACTTCCAAACTGTTTGGAAGCTGAGCACAGGACTCCTTTGAAAATTACAGCACATCTAACTAAAAATGCAGCCTACTTTAGGCATGAAAATATGCATTACTCTTCAAAAAATACTCGACTTTACTTTAAAGTGAATGTTCCTTAAATGGACCCAAACGGACTACAACTCCCAGCAAACAAGGTATGATGATGCACGAAGCACACACCTACCAAGGGACTTGAATAAATTAAGGTTCCGGTAAATAGTGATGCATGTACATTTACATTTTTTACATTACATTACATTTTACATGTACGAGTATTTCTTGATGGCAGCCCCTGAGGAAGGGCGAGGTTCCCTGAAACGCGTCGGGCACATAGAAGAATTGCGAAGGAGTAAGGCGTGCTGAGCGGGAAGCCCGGAGGGCGAAGGACTGTTGTGTGCCTCCCCAAAGCTTCAGGCACTTTGATCAACACATTTTATACTGGCCGCCTGGTCGGGGGGAGAGCACCATTGACTGCTGCCGCGTGGACTCATGGCAGCAGTATGATGCAGCGCTTCCAAACTGTTTGGAAGCTGAGCACAGGACTCCTTGGAAAATTACAGCGCATCTGACTACAAACGCAGCCTACTATAGGCATGAAAATATGCATTACTCTTCAAAAAATAATCAACTTTACTTTAAAGTGAATTTTCCTTACATGCACCCAAACGGACTACAACACCCAGCAAACAAGGTATGACGATGCACGAAGCACACGCCTACCAAGGGATTTGAATAAATGAAGGTTCTGGTAAATAGTGATGCATGCAAGAGTATTTCTTGATGGCAGCCCCTGAGGAAGGGAGAGGTTCCCTGAAACGCGTCGGGCACGTAGAAGAATTGCGAAGGAGTGAGGTGTGCTGAGTGGGAAGCCCGGAGGCCGGAGGACTGTCGTGTGCCTCCCCAAAGCTTCAGGCACTTTGATCAACACATTTTTTACCGGCCGCCTGGTCTGGGGGAGAGCACCATCGACTGCTGCAGCATGGACTCGTGGCAGCAGTATGAGGCAGCGCTTCCAAACTGTTTGGAAGCTGAGCACAGGACTCCCTTGAAAATTACAGCGCATCTAACTACAAACGAATACTACTATAGGCATGAAAATATGCATTACTCTTACAAAAATACTCGACTTTACTTTAAAGTGAATTTTCCTTACATGCACCCAAACGGACTACAACTCCCAGCAAACAGGGTATGACGATGCACGAAGCACAACCCTACCAAGGGATTTGAATAAATTAAGGTTCCGGTAAATAGTGATGCATGTACGAATATTTCTTCATGTCATGCCATCCCCTGAGGAAGGGAGAGGTTCCCTGAAACGCGTCGGGCACATAGAAGAATTGCGAAGGAGTAAGGCATGCTGAGTGGGAAGCCCGCAGGGCAGAGGACTGTCGTGTGCCTCCCCAAAGCTTCAGGCACTTTGATCGACGCATTTTTTACCGGCCGCCTGGTCGGGGGGGAGCACCATCGACCGCTGCAGCGTGGACTCATGGCAGCAGTATGAGGCAGCGCTTCCAAACTGTTTGGAAGATGAGCACAGGACTCCTTTGAAAATTACAGCACATCTAACTACAAACGCAGCCTACTATAGGCATGAAAATATGCATTACTCTTCCAAAAATACTCGACTTTACTTTAAAGTGAATTTTCCTTACATGCACCCAAACGGACTACAACTCCCAGCAAGCAAGGAATGACGATGCACGAAGCACACGCCTACCAAGGGATTTGAATAAATTAAGGTTCCGGTACATAGTGATGAATGTATGAGTATTTCCTGATGGCAGCCCCTGAGGAAGGGAGAGGTTCCCTGAAACGCGTCAGGCACATAGAAGAATTGCGAAGGAGTGAGGCGTGCTGAGTGGGAAGCCCGGAGGGCGGAGGACTGTTGTGTGCCTCCCCAAAGCTTCAGACACTTTGATCAACACACACACACATATATATATAGATATATATATATATATATATCAATGAAAAAACCATTGGTTTTAGGCCATATATAGTTAGGGATTTGCATTTAGAAAACCTTATTTTACTCGCATAAAACCATTGAAATTCCATATATAGTTATAAGCGCTAACTATATATCGCGCACCCGCAATCCACTGCTGATGATGTCACATATTACATCATTCATGACATGGTTAGTGACATCACTGATGACATCACTGATTACAACATCCAGTGACTGTATGTTTCTGTAAAGTTAAAATATGTTTTACATATTGAAGAATGAGTGGATATATAAGTGTCTGGATGAAGGATTTACTAGGTGCATGACTGACTGATTGAGTGAGTGATTAAATGTCTCTCACTGAGTGCATGGGTTAGTGACTAAACTGTTTTAATTTGTGCATCATTATATCTGTTGTTCTACAAACTGCTGCATATGTTGATCAGTAGCTATATGAGTAACTGTATGGGTTATTGATTGGTTGTCCAAGTATTTGTATGGGAAACTGAGTGTGTGTGTATGGGTGGCTGGGAGGTGTGTGACTCTGTACATAGATGTGTGAGTAGTTGATTCACTATATGTATAGATTCAAAAGTGCATGTGGAAACAGCTGTATGGGCGGTTGACTGTGCATGAGTGTATTAGTGAGTGAATGGATATCTCAGTGCTACATGTCAAATTAAGTACATATGTAAAACACAGTACATGTGAGAGTTGACATCTATAAATAACTGTGCATAAGAGCCAGTGAATGTGTGGGTGGCTGTATGGATCATTGTGAACATGTATCAGAGATTGTATAAGAGAGTAAAGTAAATATGTGTTAGTATATGTTTGAATAAGTAAGGTGTGTATAACTGTATAGTTGAGAAAATGGAGGTGTGATTGATTTTTGGCATAACTGACTAGGTGTGTGAGTAACTCCATGGATGAGTGACAGTCTGTGACTGTCTGTTTACACTGATTGTATCTAAGGTTATATTAGAGTCTGAAGAGGTTCATGGTATTATCACATGAATGATATCATCAGTGATGTGATCAGTCATGTCAAATGAGATGTTATCAGTGATGTCATCAGTGATGTCATTTGAGATGTCATCAGTGATGTCATCAGTGATGTCACTAACCATGTCATGAATGATGTAATATGTGACATCATCAGCAGTGGATTGCGGGTGCGCGATATATAGTTAGCGCTTATAACTATATATGGAATTTCAATGGTTTTATGCGAGTAAAATAAGGTTTTCTAAATGCAAATCCCTAACTATATATGGCCTAAAACCAATGGTTTTTTCATTGAATTTTCAAGGTTTTGTAAATGCAAATTCCTAACTATATATGGACTATAACCTATGGTTTTTTCATTGAATTTCAATGGTTTTTTAAAAGCTAATATCTGTAGCTGTAAAATATATACTTCTTTAAATCTTGAAATATATTTGTCATGTTCTTTAGACAATATTTTTAAAACATTTTTTTTGTTTCGCTCCCAGTCTGCGAACCGGTCAGCTTCCCGTTAGCTCAATTTAAAGCCGCGGCTTAGTACGCGAACCGGTAATCGTTCCTTTAGCGTAACTGTTACGATCGCATGATGTTTTGCGTTATCGCGTAATACGTCATTGGACGCGCCAAGTTAGCGGACCCGGAAATGGACCGGAAAGCGGAGCAAAGCACGAAACGTAAACACAGCAGGTCATGTGACTCGAAAATAACACTTTTCATTGGTTCATTTCACTTTTGGTTTCCTAATGATGTAATACTTGGTCATGTGATATAAAATTAACACTTTTCATTGGTTTAGAATTTTTCCTTCTCCCAAATGATGAAAACCCCTCCTTCTTTCCTCACTCTGACTTTCATCTTGGTGAGAGAAAGACCCTTTTTGATTCTTCATCAATGGCTTCAATGGTTTGTTGACTGCAGAACAACCTTCTCCCACCATGTTTAAGGTCTGGATTGTTGGACATAGTTACATCCACTGGGCTCAAAGGTATGCTGAGAACAGAAATTTACACAACCTCAATTTACAGGATGTGGAAATTAAGTGGTTGGGCCAAAGAGGATTAAAATGTCACCAATTGATACCATTGGTGAAAACCTTTATGCATTTGCCAAAACCTGACCTGTTAATAGTGCACTGTGGAGGTAATGATTTGGGCACTTTGACAGGGGTAGGTCTGGAAATGCTTTTAAAGGACACCTTTGAGCAATTAATGGCACTTTTTCCTCAAACTGCTTTGGTATATTCCAATATATGCCAAAGACAGAAATGGAGGTGGTCCAACCAATTTTCTCCACAAATTGAGAAAGCGAGGAAGCATGTAAACAAATCTGTTTCAGCTTTCATGAGAGACCATGGAATGGGCTCTCTGTACAACAATAACTTGCGTTACTACATGCAAGATATCTACAGAGGAGATGGAGTTCACTTCTCAGATGAGGGCAACAGAATTTTCATTCTGAATTTAAGACTGTGTATTGGTACCTACTTATAAGTACCTAAATGTACCATAAACCCAAAAGCTCTTCTCAGAGCTACCCTTCATCTGATCACACACTTTTATTATTTTTTTTCTAACTTTTTTCTGTAATTTTCAACAAACTACGCTCAAATAGCGCTATCCGGTACGCGAACTGGAAGCTAACCGCGCAAAATTTCAAAAAAAAAGTTTTTCCTCGCACATATAGTCCTCCTCAGCCACCCTCAGAAAACGTAGGGGGGCAAAATACTTGTACCATGCCCCCTTCTACCCATTCAGAACATTATTTACCCGCCATTTTATACCTTGATTCGACCGAAACACAAAATGGTGGACTCCTGTTACGCTCCTAGTTCGCGGACCGGACCGCTTTCCGGGAAACGGTCCAAAAAAAGGTGGGAAAGTAATTTACAGAAAAACGACTAGAGACACTCTCACCAAATATAAATTAGCTCATACTACATAACAATCCCTTTCATTCTCACCAATTTGATTGAAATTTAATTTAGCCATTTAGCCTGTAGACCTCTCCAAGTACCGTGAGGTAAATTACTTCACAAAACACATCTGAAGTGTTGGAATTGACAACCAATGAAAATGTTACTTTCATTTTCTACTTTTATTACCTGACATTTGATTGGTTATATACTTGAATATATAAAGGAAGAGAAGAAAACACAGCCATTTTGACTACTACTTCTTGTTGTACATCACATTTCAATAGCTTCCAAAAACTTCAACTTCTTTGTGAAGGTAAGTTATAATTTTTAAAAATGAAATATATTGTGCACTATAACTTAATATAGTAGACTTTTTCTGCTAGATATACACTATCCCTCTGTACTAGGAATGTATTTAGATAGACTTCTCTGTTATAGTTATGAATGGAGTTAGGCTTGTCGTGGTTAAATCACATACACTTTTTTATAGTCCTATTTCCACTCTGATACTATACACTGCCAAAAGATAAATTCACTGATAAAAAATGACTATCTAAAATTAATCCTAACAGTGCCCTATCTCTACTAATATATATTTTTTTAATCCAAATTTCAGGCAAAATGGAAGGCGAAAACGAAGTTTCTTTTGAAATGGACCTGCAAGAGAGCAGCCAGGAATTGATTGAACAAATTGACATGGAATTTATGGATCAAAGCTTGGATAATGAACTGCTGCAATGTGTCCAAGCAGTAGATGCCCTCCTTGCAAATGAGGACATTTTACAACCTCACAGATTGCAAACAATATTTCAAGAAAATAATGACATTTCAGACACTGAAATGTTAGAAAGTTTAATAAATTATGAAAAACAATCAAAATAAAAAAAAAAAGTTAAAAATAAAGAAAACAAAAAAAAACAACAAAAACAACAAACAAAACAACAAACAATTAACATTTAGTCTTTGAAAAGTATATCATTCTATTATCCTTATAGTACGCTGCCTAGAACGCTTTCCGGTTCGCGTACTAGGCGCTCATCGCGAAAAAAAAAAAAGAAAACATTTTTTTGAACCCTGCTGGGCCCTTTTAAAACCTCCACATAAAACCTAGGGGGTCAGGGAGGATCTACTATGCCCCCTTATGGAAATTTCCCCCTTTCTTTTGGCCTCCTCTTGTCTCTCGATCCTACCGAGAGACAAGATGGCGGCTGCACCGGACTGTTTAGAATGTTGACAGACACCGAAGAGCCAATCAGCTTTCCGTGCGCAAAGTTCCGTTACGCGAAAAGTACACGAACCAGATCGCTGCCCGGAGCGCTGTTACAGATATATATCTTGATTTAAACGTTAATTTCTCAAAATCCACTGAAGCACATATATTGAGACCTAGCAAAGGCACATCGGGCTAACAGTCCCTACAATTTTGCCAAGTTTCGTGCAAATCCATTCAGCCGTTCGGGCTAAAAGTGAGTCCAACCGCCCTATGGAAATTAACATGGGAAAAACGCGTTTTGGGACCCCCCTTTTTTCTCAGCCCCCCTTGACGAACCCCCCCCCCCAAATTTCCAGGAGCTGCTCAGAAACAAAATGTGCAATTTTCCTGAAAATTTCAACCGATTCCGTCCACAAACGCCAAAGTTATTAGGCATAGAATTTTCAGAAATCCCATAGGGAAAAAATCCTAACTATATATACCTACTGGCGACCGCCAGTAGGTAATGTATATATATATATATATATATATATATCCAGGTTCCACTCTCCCCGTAGCCTTTCTCACCACGCTTCCACAGAACTGAGAGAGACGGACTCGTTTTTCGTTCAGCAGCCGCTGGTATTTTTTATTATTTCATATTGTCAATAGTGCATTGCTGTGCCACAAACCAAACGCGCTTCGGCGTTCCCTGACGCCTTGATCGCTGGCAATTTGCTCACAAAACCCTCCTACTTTTTGAAAGAACTAGACCCCATGTGATTGGTCACGGTCACAGTAGTAAAAATGAACGAGATACTTTCAAAGCATTGAACAATCCAACAGCAAATAAAATATACATAAAACAGATTACATGCATTTAAATTCTGTCTGTGCACTTTGTAAATTCCTATGCAATGTAATTCTCGATCAAAAATGTATATTGTAATTGAACAGAGATACAAATTGCATACTACGTGCAGAATCGAAGCTGTTGGTATGTAATTTCATTTCAAATACCTCTGTGTCCAAAGAATTCACCCATATATGTGCAAAGTGCAAAAAACATTTTTCTGAATATTTTACATTTCGAAGTTCCATTGATTCTACTCCCAGCCATGAGTATATAATCATATATGTACTTCGGAGTTTCGTTAAAATATCAAGAGGGGGTCAAGGGTTGGGGAGACAGATGATTTGAAGTTTAAAGGCTAAAATTCAACACTGCATCAATTTAAAGTGCAATGCAATAAACGTATAACTTTACAAATACAATATGCCATTCAATAAACTAGACACATATTGTTAGTTCCAATTTCATATTTTTAGTGACATGAGTCTCATGATTTTATATTTGCCCACAAATCAAGATTCAAATTTTTATGTGTATCACCACACCATTATCATTTGGAGTATAAATTGTTAAAGTCCGTGATTTACATTCATAGCTTTTAAATAGATGATAGAATTTCATGAATTTCATCTGAGGTTTCCATAAATAATATCATCGATTAACTACACAGTATCCCATCATTTAAGAACACCGTATAAAAAATATAAATATAGACTAAAACCTTATCTTTCATTTACAAGAAATTTTCTATGTATTTACAAACCATAAAACGCTTATAATTCACAAAATTAACTTCACATATAAAATGATCCAGTGTAGGTGTAAACAGTCATTATATCTCGGAGTCACCCCAAGAAGTGGTGTAAATCTTCGCAAATATTAAGGCCCCCTGGACTCTTGGTCTCTAATTTAACTATATAACTGGCTTCTAATCGGCGCAGTTGCTTTTCCCTATCTCCTCCTCTTTTAGTACCGGGAATATGATCTATCACGAAGTAGCTGAGAACGTTTAGATTACCATCGTGCTCAGCTTTTACGTGCCTGGCTACAGGATACGAAGGGTCAGAGTTTACTGTGGCCCTTAGATGATGAAGGATCCTAGCTTGGACCGGTAGCTTAGTGCTTCCGACGTATCTCAATCCGCAAGCACAAGTCAAAATGTATACTGCATACTCAGTTTTACAGGCATAATACCCTTTTATCTTTATGGGTTGATCTGAGAATGCACTTGTGTATGATGTTGTATTAGAGCCGAATTTACAAGCTCTGCAAGAGGAGAATTTGAAAAAACCATTGCGAGATGAAAGCCAGTTGTCCTTAATAAAGGTCTCTGGACTGGTTTTCACCAAGTCAGATTTCATTGAATGGGCTTTGCAAAAAGTAAAATAGGGCTTATTTGAGTACATGTCTTTTAAAATACAGTCCGTCATCACTATTGGCCATTCTTTGTTGACAATTTTTCTGAAAGTCTTAGATTGCCTACTGAAGGTTGAAATGAACCTACATGTTTTGCTGGATTTTTCTCTTTCGTCACCTGAGTTCATATTGAGGGAAATTTCTTGAGTATTACTATCTACTCTGGACTGTAGTAAGGTTTCTCTTTCGATCAAGGCAACTTTTCGCAAAGTGGCATTTAGATTTTTCTCTTTATAGCCCCTCTCTAATAGTCTACGTTTAGTTAGGGGGAAAGCTTCCTCGCATGCCGAGACTGTACTACATGCTCGTTTAACTCTGAGGAATTCGCCATATGGGAGGCTAGCTATGGTGTGGCTAGGGTGAAAGCTACTGGCATGTAGCAGGGTATTTCCTGCTGTTGGCTTCTGGAACAAGTTTGTTTCTATTTGCCCTGCTGTGATATTTACTTGAATGTCAAGAAAGCTTATAGTGGTGGCATTTATATGGTGAGTAAATTCCAGGTTACATGAGTTGTTATTAATAACCTCCATAAAATCAACTGCCTCCATCTCTGTGCCTTTCCAGATAATAAATATGTCGTCTATAAATCGCCATAGACGTACAACATGACAATCATACAGGGCTTTGTGTTCCCCCCTGAGGACATGCTCCTCCCACCAGCCCACATGTAAACATGCGTAACTGGGGGAGAAGCATGCCCCCATAGCAACACCTTGTTTTATCCTATATACTGTACCATCATACAAAAATCTATTGTTGTAGAGGCATCTATGAATCATGTCAAGTAACATCTTATTATGACCGTAATATTCAATATTACGTTGATTCAAATAATATTCTACTGCCGCTAGACCGTCAGTGTGTTTGATACATGTATAAAGTGCCTTGATGTCCAAACTTATCAATAAGTATTCATTTTCTCATTTTAATTTAGTCAGTTTAGCAAGAAAGTCTCTAGAGTCTTGTATGAACGAGGGCAATGTCCTGACAAATTCCTGTAGATAGAAGTCCACGTACTTCGACGTATTATAGTACTATTCTGTGCAGATATAATTGGTCTTCCTTGTGGTGGATTGGTGCCCTTATGAACTTTTGGGATCAAATAAAACGTGGGCAACTTAGGGTGATTGTTCATTAAGAATTTGTTTTCATCCTTTGTTATCAGGCCTTCTCTTGTCCATTTGTTAAGATCTTTTTTATATTGTTCATTTGCTTTTAAGACCTGTGTCCCATTGGAAATTTCATAACAATCCACTTCATTCAGGTGCCTGCTCGCCTCTTCTCTGTACATTTTTTTGTCCCATAACACGATATTGCCCCCTTTGTCTGCCCGGTTTATTGCTACCAAGTCGTTGTTCTTTAGTTTGGTCATTAGTTGGAAATATTGTTTTGCTTTGTTGTCCGTTTTTGATTTGCTTTTGCATGTTTTTTTATAGAGAGCTTTTAATTCATGCACCATCCTGTCATGGAAGACATCCACTGTGTCCCTTGGCATTACTGGGACAAATGTAGATGGCGTTTTAAAGGGGCTTAAACCTCCTTTATTTCCCACGATATTTTCTTCCTGTAAGAGAACCTGTGTGTTTGGGGACATTTTGTTTGTTTCACCGGTTCCCAAATTGCGCAATGTTCTAAACAAAGGGATTTCTCTTACCACGAGGCCCATCATTTCCTGGGTTGCACATCATTTCCTGGGTTGGTTGTGGTGTCTTACGTTGTTCTATTGTATCGGGCTTTTTGCTGGCAAAATATTTAGTCAATTTTAATTTTCTGATGAATTTGTATACATCTACTCTAGTTTTTACAAAGTCAAAGTTACTTTCGGGGCAATAACTGAGTCCCAGGGCTAAAAGTGGTTTTTCCGCCTCATTGAGCTCAATATTGGTTAGATTTACGATTGTCTGGTCAGTACATAGGTTATTACTTATTTGTTCCAATTGCGTCTTCTCTGCTGCCAGTTTTCACGCCCTCTTGTTGCTTTGTTTGCATTCGCGGCGGCTCCTGTTCCTTTCAGTGTTTGAACGCTTTGTTTCTGTTGGTAACGCACCCTGAGGGACTGGATTCTTTATTCTCGAATGTATTCCAGTTCCTCCGCGTACGAAAAAGGGCCCAGTGTTTCAGAAGCTTCTCCTGTATATATATATGAAAGTGAACGCTTTTTATTTACAAAACAGAGAAAAACACCTGATGCGTTTCGGAGCAGCCGCTCCTTGTTCACAATCTGTATATGCCTGATATGCTTCACTATTTAGCTTATCCAGATAATTTGAAATGTGAGGGTCTTCCTCAATACAATTAATCTTACTTTGTAGGTATAAACTATAACATTAATTAGATAATGTCCCAAAACAAACAAAGCCATTTCCTCCCGTGCTCTACCTGTCACTATGCAATCAGCAATAAGAATCCATATTATTTAAAATACACTTCTCTCCCAAAGAGACAATTCTAAAGTTCAAAATAAGGCACAATATATTATCCACAGTCTGTCTTGAGGATAGAGTACACAGGGCTCTCATATTCTCACACAGAAAGAGATGTCACAGTTACAGTGTTGTGTGATAGTTATGATTTACTCTTCAAGTTACAATTTGTGTCTCTGTTTTCAATTGATATATGTTCTTTGCTAACTGTATTGCAACAAAACAATGGGTGTTCTATATGGCAAAAGGCATTCAAAAGGACTCAAAATCAGCCTTGTTAAATCCCAAGAGTAATCTTTTGCAGGATGCACAGACTCTCACCCACCAAAGTGGCATGCTTCGTGATTGGGTTGTGCTGCAAGTTGGATGGGGAGAACAATACTCAACATGCTCTTTCTGTAACTCTGGATTACCCTTTGGAACTTATGTGGCCAATTCTGTGGCCTCTAGTATATCTTTTCAACTGTTGAACATCACACTCTGTTTTTGGAATTCTGATTTGAGAGGACATGTGACAGACCACTTCAAACTTTCTTTACCGCTTTCAGTGGAAATCTTCGCTAACTGTCGCCATTCGGATGATAACTTTAAAGGGTCTTTTTACTCTGATGTAGAAGAAAACAGGAACATATATAGAGAGGGGAAGAACAAGTTAGGTCTCCCAAGATTGACCCCATTATGGTCATATGTTTATGTTTCTATGAGATTTCTAGGACAATGTTAAGATCAAGACCTGCAAGGATAGACTATTTTAGAAAGGTCCAGAGTGCCAGATATTTTTAGCTAATCTATTCAGTATTATGTTGCTCATAAAACTTCTGGCAGAGAGTGGTTAATTGAGCAGGTTGGAAGTACCATGCCCGGCAACCATTCTGATCCAGTGTAGGTGTTTTATCAGGGATTCTAGTTTGTAAGGGGATTATGTACTAAGTAAAGTCAGATGTGAATAGTACAATAATGGGGATTCCTTTTGCAGATCTAGTCAGTCAGGTTTCTGATCTGTACTGGGGTTCAGTCAATTGTTCAGCTGTGTGTGACTGGTGTATAATCTGAATTTATAACAGTCAGTCAATATAGTATCACTGTGTGTTTTCAGGACTTTTGACGCTATTGCTCTTTTTGGGAAAAGGTGTTTTATAATGATCAAGACTGGTGCTTACGCTGGTCATGGTGGTGATCAATGACAGAATATCGGAACCAAAAAAATGTGTGGACAGAATAAAATGTCACAATTATTGAGGGCCACAATGTCGAGAAGGAAAATGAAAATAGGTAAATGTAGATTTACTATTCTTAACTCCACATCTATGTACCTTGAAGATATATATATGTGAAAATAAACTTACCATCTTGCTGTACCTGGTTGGTCCGTCTCCTTCGTTGCTGGCGTGGCTGCGCTAAGCGGAAACTGCAAGGAGCTGATTTTCATATATATATATATATATATATATATATACACCCACACATTTATATATATATATATATACACCCGCGCGCACACCCACACACACACACACACACATATATATATATGTATATATATATACACATACATAAATTGTCAAGGCACATAGATGTGGAGTTATATATTTTAAAACTTTACTTACTCACGTATAGAAACTTACAGTCACAAAATGTTTGCCCTCAACTTTCTTGGCATGGTATATCATCCACTGATATTTTTGGTTCCAATATTCTGCAAACACCTCATGTTGGTTCCACCTGCCTGAGGTCATTATCAGGGATAGCCATATTTTCACATCCTTCTTTAATATAAGGTGATATTGTTGTAATATGACTAGAAGCTAATTCTAAAGAGTTACTGCTTGTAGGGAGGACAAGGGTCACCTGATGGTCTTTGTGTTTCACAGGAACCACAAGTCAACATGCTAATTTGGGTGCAGTGTCCTGTTTTAGCATATCCTTGAAACCTCAATTGAATAAACTGTGTACCTTTTCCATGTTTTGCTTTGTAGCCCACGTAAAGTACCTTAAATCCTCAGTTTCTTGATACTGGCTTCCAGTGGAACTCTTGGAGCATTGAAATAATGTGATCCCTTGGGGGGAGGTTAAGCAGTAATCTTGCTGTAGTGTTTTCAATCTCTTGTAGTTTTGTAGGAAGGAACAAGGGAGCTGAGGTAAAGACTGTTGGAGTAATTGACCCTTTTCTCTCAGGGGAAGAATATCCTTTAGTTCCCGGTGAGACCAGAAGTAAGGTAGGATGCACTCTAGTGTACGAATTGTATAGAAGTTGGTTTTATTAATTTAATTAACATGCAAAGTGAGGGATAGGTTTGAATCATTGGTCCTTCCAAAATATCTAAACTTACTCTGTTTTACTGGTGGAAGTTTCAATTCCCTGAGTCATATAAATGTGTGTTGTTTGCTGTTCTATTGTCCATATGGCATAATCTAAATTTTTGTGGAATTCAGCTTAAGATGGCTGGCCGTCACCAGTTCATCAATGGGAAGGTAATACATGTTGGCTTAAGGGACAAAATGCACACCATGATTATCCAGTCTTCTTTAGAAAGTTTCTTGTAAAGTTTTCCATTTTTGCGTGCAGCCCGAGACATTGAACTGTGACATTAGGTCTCACGAGGTAATGTTGTTGTTTTAAATATTTGCAGTGAATCCCTGACGAAGGGCAGAGAAAGTGCCCGAAATGCATTGGATTTAGGATGTTTTTAAATGTATCTGGAGTGTTGCAGGAAGAAAAGGCTTGTATTGGCAAACTGCAGCATTTGAAAAATTGGAAAGACATTTGAGCTTCGTACATGTGATTGCTGATTCACATCTAAATTGCTCTAAAACATTGGAGGAACGTGGAAATAAATATAAAATAAAACTGGATAAAACAGAGCTATTATGTTGATTTATGCCATAATAATCACCCTTTCAAAGTCAAACAAATTGAGGGAAGGTGTCACAAAGAAGAAAGGACAAGAAGATAAGGTATAATTGATTATATCTGGCTTAAACACCTGTGGTCTGATTCACAAACCTAAGTTTGACTTACATATGTAAATAGGCTTTTTACAAATGTAGGCACATCTTTGTACTCACAAATGTTGTTTTATCACTAGTTCAAGGATTTACTCAACTAGAAGTTTCCATTAAGTAACTCTACTATGGGTGGGGAGTGTCAGTTTGAGGAAAAAAAATCTTATGACATCTGTGAGCAACTGCACATTTTGTGGCCATTTTAGCAGCTTTCCATCTTTAAAATCTTCACAGGTTTACTCGTGTCAATGGAAGAACGAAATCCCCTTTTCAGGTTGGGAGGGTAATCTTCATTTAAGTGGGTAGGAATATAGAGGAAGTATTTTCCCCATGAGAAAAAGTGATCTACACAACCTTTCTTGGTTATGCACCTACGATGCAATGGGTTTCTGAGCATAGGTTGGAAAGCATTTGTGAATTACAAACAGTTGTAAATATGCATCTATTTGGATCTATAAGAGGTTGGATACCTATGTATGAAGGTTTATGCCTGCATTTTGAGACTGCGGCCTTTGTGGTAATATTTCTAGAACTTGTATACATTGTTGCAACAGTTTCGTTTCCAGGGATGTCAGATTACTTGCAGAGATTTATTCCACACCTAGCTTCTGTTGCAATTGAATTATCATTATTCTATGCAATGACAAACTGGGTTGTTGGTGCTGATCAGGAATTTTCCTTAGCAAGTGTTTGAACAACAGCATATATACCAACCACAACCACAGTGCTTTACCAGCTTACATGAATTCATTGGATGAACTTGGACACATTTGTACAATTTAACTCTATTTTATTAGGCAAAGTCTTTAATCCCTGTGAGTTGATCACATTTCATATATCTCATGGGAGTGCCAATGCCAATTTTTCCCTCCTGCTGAATAATGCTGTTGCTTCTGTGGAGTGTCAGCAGTAAGCCAGTTAGAGGACAGCTAAATTAACTATAGATCTATTTTTGGGCTAATCCATATAGTCCATCTCCATTCTACTTTTACCGTCCATCGTTACTATTTATTCTTTGTCTAACTGGAAAACTATAACTCCCTATGTGGGACGCTATAGTTGGACACTAATTTTACAGGCTGTGATACTCTCAAAGATTCTTGGCACATAGGAAATATTAGTAAATCGATAATTAAAAAGGAAAATAAAAGTTAATATTATCATATATAATTGCACCATGGTTGCTTACCTAATTTGTTAACAGATGCTGAAATACATGTTCCACTTACAATATGATAGACAGAATTGAAGTGGATGTTCATAATACAGCCATCACATATTTTTGATTGTGTAACTACAGTGATAAACACACCTACACTAAGATATAGCACAGGGATTATGTGTTATAGGTGGAGTACAGTATTTTAGTCTTATTCCAAGTGTGAATCAGAAACCTCTCTTTTTTGTTGTTGTTTATACTATTCAGTACATATTAATGTGCTTATGAATTCTCTAAAATGATTAAATTAGAAGGCTTACCTCTGTGTATGCTTCTGAACACAGTTTTCTATAAGAGAGAAAGGGATGTTATTCGGTTTTCCCTATAATGCAATCTTGGTTCATGCATGCAGATCCTCTGTACCTTATTAGAATTACAGATTATTTTAAGTAACATCTTGCAAAACATGTTACCAACAATATATTCAAAACACAAGTACATTTAAATGTTGTTTTACATTTTGACATAGAAATAAATCTACTACCAACAATAATATGTAAGCAAATATACCATTAAAGCTCTAAAAAAGTAAAACGCATTGGCTGCCACAGAGTGAAGAGCCTTCACAATAGACCCTTAAATACATCACATAAAGATATATTTTATGGTTATGATTCGAAACTTAAATACTCTGATATTCACCAGGTTTGGTGCAAACATAGGGCCCGATTATGATCGCGGACGGACTTGAGTGCGTCCGCGACCCCTGAGGAGGAGGGAACGTTCGCAGGGGCTGCGGCGTTCCCTCTGAGCAGATTAGGATGTGACCACCAGGCTGGTGGTCACATCCTCTATCTTTAACATTGCAGCGGGTGCAGCTTCAAGCTGCACCCGCCGCAAGGCTAAAAATGCATGCATCGCATTTGCATGCACAAAGCGGCAGGCACCGCGCAGTGCCTGCTGCTTTGTGCACGCAAATGCAGGGGGGTACCATAGGTACCCCCCATGTGCACCCCCCAACCCCCTTCACCCAGGGGGCCCGCAATGGGCCCCCGAAGTGAAAGTCCGTATGCTTTTCCACGGCGGTAAAGGCGCCGCGGAAAAGCATGTCTTTCCCACCATCCTAATATGGCTGGCGGTGTCTGTTAGACACCGCCATCATATTAGGGCTTTTCCGCCACGGTCGTAATGCGACCACAGCGGAAAAGAGGCGGACAGAATTCAAGACCCACCAGCCATCCTAATATGGCAGTGGGTCTTTGGAGGCTCCGCAGCGGTTTTTCCGCATCCTCCGGGCCGGCGTTGGCTTCCGCCGGCCCGGAGCATGCAGAAAAAACGCAATCATAATCGGCCCCTTAGATTGCCCAAAGCATTGTTCATGATCTAACACAGGAATTTCCAGAGTAAATCACAAAGGACCTCATCAGTAACTTCACTGCTGGAGTTTGACCAAGCCATGCACAAAACATTGTTTTCCTTTGAACCTGATAGATTTTATTTTTGGCAACACATAGAAGGTTCTAGGCTTGGAGTTTAGCTTGCACCTAGGCCTTGAAACCTCGGATACTATATGGTAGATTTAGACATCAGCTTTCCCACCGTGCACAGTCTGAGGGCTTGCACTCAACATCTCCACCCCAAGCAACTACTTTGGCACACGCCTTTGAGTTATCAAGTGTTTTCCTATAGAGCCCCCTCTTCTAAGTAGTTTGCTATGCCCAACAGACTTATGGCTCAGGGGCTAGTCTTTGCCCAAACCCTGTGTTTAGGAGTACTTCCTCACAACCTGCACAACATGCCCATCACATTCTAAGTGCAGGGCCTTAACTTGCATCCTGCCCTGAGCTTAGTACACTGTACACAATGTTTGACTTTGGTTCTTCAAAACATTAATGTCCTTTTAAAAGTTATTTTATAATCAAGACCTATTTACTGTTGCTCCACAAATGTGTCAGTTGTAATGTGATGTGTAATACCCAGCCAGTAAAATCATTAATGTTGTTTATGATTACCTTTTTAGATTTTTATAAGAGATTATCAGCCGTTGATTTTTGATTGGTATAGTTACACAGATAAACAGCATTAGTTCCCCTGTTATTTGCACTTCCATCATTGTCGCATCACTTTTACCTCATCTGCAGATATATAGCTGCTTAAGTATTTATGCATCAATTTTATTAAATTGAATTAAATATTGACATGTTGGCATGAACCTCTTCATTGCCCAGATTCTACCCGGACTTATATTATATCTTATATAATAAATTATAATACATTTCTACTCAATAACTCTATTATTATTTATTTAAGTAATTATTTTTACCTAAATCACATTATTTATTTTAAATTAATCAGTCAACACTTAACCCTGACCCCAAAGCTAATCATATACCTAAACAATGTTAAATGTAATTATTTAAACTCAATTTCATTAACTTTAATTAAATGACTAACACCAATTGTAAGACTAAGCCTAATACTTAATAGAAGCAATGTTTAATATGTAGTTATAGTCAAAATCAAAATGGATTAAGAAAATTTGTTGAAAAGAAACCTTTGCACTAAACCTAATACTGAGTTCAGTCCTCATCATAAGAGCAGTCCAACACTAGGGAAATATTGAATCATTTTACATATTTATTTAATATAATGAAACTTCTTTTCAAACAATTGATAGACACCTTACCATACCTTTAATGTTAACTGAAACCATAACTATTTAGTCAAAAGAGTTATATTTTATTAAATTAAGTTAAAATGAACATAATGTATTTAGTTATTGTAACACTTTAAGCCTTGAGCCCATAGACGAGAACTTGGTTCGCAATGTATAGGCAAACAGAGTACTTGTATTTAGGCAAATTATTCAATGTAAAAAACAGAAGTGGTAAATTAGGAATGTAATGGTATGCCTGGTTGAGGTTTTTAACCAAAACTACAAATGACCTTTCACTGCATGCTTTATGCTTTTTGGTGAAATTATACATTTTCCATGTATATTTTTGGTTTTATCATGATGTGCTCTGATCTAAAGGGAAAGTTAATCAACTGGGCATGGTCATTATCTGCATCCAGATCCTTGGACAACACTCAGATTCAAGCACCCCTGGGCGCAAGACCCACTCTGTAAGCCTTCAAATTCACAAATCTTTATTTCGGCAACTCGTGCCCTAAACGTACCACACAAAAAAGACTAAGCACATACAATACTTAATAAGTATGCAACACAAAGTAAACCATATTTATGAATGCCTGGGTTTAATTTATTGGCATTTTAAAAGCAGATAGTTTGGCTTTGCCAGTGTTTGTTTTAAGTTGGCAACAGTGCTTTCAGAACGATTGACCCCTTGAAGCACAACAGCTCCTTTATTTCAAATACCTCAACATAAAACCACAGACAAGATTGGTTCTGTATATATGTCCAAGTTTAGGCAAAACTGTGTATACATCTGTTCCATGGTTTGTGCTGGGGCAGCTTAACCGTGTTCCGCCTTTGATTGACCTGCATGGAACTAGTAATGAAGAATCTTGGCAGAACGTGTCAGGCTTCTGCCATATTAAGTGCAGCATTGTCAGATTTAAGTATAAGCAAACCAAAAAAAACATGTCATATGGAAGTCCCTCAAGCACTGCTTATGATCTCATACATGATGTCATAATTGACATCATTAAAAGCATCACTGGCATTACATATCAACAAGAACATCATTGAAATGGGTGTTGGGGGGCATGTACCTGAGCAAAGGCAATATGGTGCACCCAGATTCCACTGCCACCACTTACTTATCCATATATGCACCAACCCAAATATCGAACATCCATACATGTATTCACTTAGAGATTCTTCCATTTATGTCTTCAGTCATACATTGTTTCATGCATTCAGGCACCCACTCCATGCAGTAAGTCGCTTGAATGTTCACTCTGCATGCGCTCATTCATCAAACCATTCTTTTTTGTATTTACCCACTCTTCCATACAGAACCGTATTCAAACAAAAAAATCAGATTTATTTAATAAAAAAGATAGACCTAGTTGCTATGTCAATGTGTTTTTTTCATTGTTAGGTAGCCTATGTGCCTTCACTAAAAATGTGTGTCCACAATAAAATATACCAAGTACCACACATGATAATGCCATTCATTTAGCAGACGATACACATTTTTAATGGGAAGCCATTTTTATAAAGTATGATCAATCCAGTGGCATTGGTAGACATACTTTCAGATTTTACTATTTGCGTGTCACGTGCCACATAATTAATTGGACAGTTAGAAAAACATTGATTATAACTTCTTTTCTTTCAATCTGTGCCTGGTTACCCACAGACCACTCCATGTTGCTTTCTGAAAGACTCTGACAAACTACTTTTTATACAGGACTGGTTTTCAAACGGATTGGTTTCCAAAAGGCATTACTGATAACATCTCAATTTATTTCCCCGGGCTGTAGACCCGAGCGCTTCAGAAATCTGTAATTCCTGTGATTTTCAAAAGTGCACTGGATTGAGGAGCGGTGCGGCAGCCAGAAAGCCGGAGAGTTGATAACTTGCTTCAGTCCCCGATGCAGAAGTCAATCCCATGATATCTGTGGATCTGTAAACATCATTACTATCTGATCAAGAACGCGAAGAAAACCCCCCTTGCAAGCTAATCCGTAAGCTCGCAGCAGCTCTGCATTCTGAGTCTAGAAAGTCAACAGGGTATAGCGTTTGTTTGCAAGAGATGTTTAGACTGTGAATGATAAGAAAATGTCCAACCACAGGGGACTCCGGCTTAAATCTGTCCAAAGTTAACGCTGTATAGGGGCTGTAATCATGCCCGGCCAGAAGAAATGTGTGGAACTCTGGCTTAGTAGGATACGCACTCATTTTTAGATCGAGCCTGGAGCAGCGCATGCGCTGCTTGCTCGACTTTTAGTAAGGAGGTTTTCAAAGTGCTACCAGAGGCTGTTGCTGGCCTCAAGCTGGCGTGCACGTGCGCAGCCGCTCTGTGGGTTTCTGTCAAGGCTCATTAAGCCTTGCGTGCCTCTCTCCGTACTTCAATTCCCTTCCCCTCCCCCACAACAGATCGCGTCACTGCTGGCCTCCACTCCCCCCCGCCTCTCTATACTGCGGCCAATGCTTGTTATTCCAAGCACTTATTGCATGGCTCCATCTATCCTCAGATTGATTTCTTGTTTACGTTACTTGCTATTATCCGCCAATTTTTCTTGTGCCAAGCCTTGGAGAATGGTTCTGTCCATCCATCGCTCAACTTCTTCAGGTCAATACGCTGAACATCTCTCAAGACAGGGAAGCAGTGGTACGCACTGAACATCTCTCAAGGAAAGGAAGCAGTGATACGCATGTTAACTAGTTCTGGCTAGTCTAAGAGAGAGGCGTCCTTCAACGTTGCACAAACACGTCAGTGAGTTTCTAAAATACAAACATTCTAACAGATTCCTGTTAGTTAAACTGCAGAAGTGTGCCCGGAAAAGTGATGCATACAAAAAAATTCCAGGTTTAAATTCCCATTGGGGTGGTTTCAAACATAATGATGTGTTGGCTGTATTCCAGGTATTTGTTATGAAGCAAGTTTTATGTTCTCCTCTGCCTCGGTGAGAAAGGAAATGAGTGGTGTTATCATACCCCCTAGTGCGCGAGCTGCTGCTGTCATCAGGGTGCTCTTTCTTTCTATCGAAGGGAGGGGTGAGTAACTCTGACAGGCGGCGTTCCACCCGCTCCCAGTCCTGCCACCCCTCCCCATCAAAGCCAGACTCGTTCCCCAAGCATGCGAGGCTGTAACAAGTACAGCGGTGTCCGAGTGGACAGTTTCCCACTCGTGTGAGTCTCCCCTCTGCCCAGCATCCAGACTTCGCACACCCACGCTAGCAGTGATGTCATCAGCAGCTGCCTTGATAAGCCAGAGTACCTCCTTACCGCTTACAGATTCTTACATATGTTGAGGTGCTGAGCTAAAGGTCAGTGCGCAGTTACTAACACCTGGCCCTGAAAATCGAGGATTGCTACCACTCGCATTCTTACCTCCAAAAAACGCTTCTTAGAACCACTGAGGATCATCACAGTAAACTACAGCCAGAATTGTGCCTTATGTTTTTTAAATTAATACCATTACTTATTCACAGTGCTTGAATGGATACATTGAAGTGCAGGTACTCTGTAGTAGGGGTGAGCGGGAAATCCGTTACGCTCGCGGATTTTGCGGATTTTTGGGAAATCCGCAATCTGCGAATTTTGCGGATTTCCCGCAAAATCCGCAAAAAAAAATCCGCGAACGTAACGGATTCAAAAGTTGAACCCCCACTCATGCAACTATTTTACAATGGCGCCAGCAAGCTGCCAGCGCCGTTGTAAAATAGTTACAAAGTTAGCTTGCACAGGAACCACTAGATAAAACGAAGCAGGTGCTGCTTTATTTTATCTAAGTGCTTCCTGTGCAAGCTAACTTTGTAACTATTTTACAACGGCGCTGGCAGCTTGCTGGCGCCATTGTAAAATAGTTGCATGAGTAGGCTCACTCAAGGGACCCCTGCGCCCTTCGGGGCGATTGCATAGTAATAACACACACATGGTCGCTCGAACTAGTTGATGCTCAAATTCAGTGACTCATTCATTAGCCCAAAAACAATCGTGAGCGTCGTCGAGGCTGGACAGGTGTGCCTTCTTCCCAAATCTCCCGTGGAAAATCAGCTGTGATGCTGGATAGGCTTTGCATCCTTGACTTTCACGAGCGCAATACCCGTGCTGTTCCTGTGACCAGGAGCTTCTTTCTCTTCATCTGCTGAACTGATCTTTCTCTGACCTTTTATTCACACAAGAGGCACATACCCTACTGGGCACATTGTGTTCACACGGGTTTCTGCAAGTTCGCACGCGTTTTGTACAATTTCGCAATTTGCGAAATTGTACAAAACCCTCGCGAACTTGCAGAAACCCGTGCGAACATAAAAAAAAAAATCCACGAGGATTCGCGGATTTTGCGGATTTTCGCAATCCGCAAATTCGCAAATCCGCAAATTCGCGGATTGCCAATCCGCAAAATCCGCTCATGCCTACTCTGTAGCAGAGTACCTACTTGTTTCTGAGAAGTGCCGGTACTCTCCAATTAAAAGTATTAAGTCACTCTTAAGAAGTGCCGGTACTCTCCCTCTGAAAATAAACAAGCATTGGCATAGCCAATAGGTCTCGCCTTTGGGACCTTATAAGTGTTTAGCCATGCAACACTTGATGTTGTTGCACCAAGGGTATTGTGCTGGATAACTAAACACTTATAAGGTCCCAAAGGCGAGACCTATTGGCTATGCCAGTGCTTGTTTGAAGTGCATTTACTTCAACAGCTTGGTGCAAATTTACAATATTTTGGAACTCACAAAAGCTTCCAAGAGTAGCCCTGGGACGTACGGCAGTCAAAGTTTTCAAAGAGAGGCCCTGGAACCATTGTGAAGTCACATTCTGCCCTTCTCCATGGGGTGTTTGCATGGAATTCCAGTTCAAGACCATTTCCGCACTTCAGGGTGGAATACGCTGAAGGATGCACCACTTCACTCTTTTTGGGCAAGCGCGGGCCCCTGCAATGGCTTGGTGCAGGAATCCATTGCCTCTTTAATAAAAACGTGGTAAATCTTGGTTAACTGCCATGGCAATTTCTAGAAATAGTTTGCTTCGTTGTAATCTTGGGAGAAAGAGGTTTACAGAATATGTGCATCGGTTCCTGGGGAGATTGAATCATAGATACTGCATTAATCATCGTTCCTAATTCACATTTCTGGCAAAAACTCTTTGATTAGCATTATTCAGTTTATGGTGGTGGTATTTTACGGTATGGAATGGGACATCAAACAGTATGTAAGTATTTTGTTTTGTGTAAACTGTTTGAAAGAAAATGGGTTATTAGTTGGGGTGGACATGAGTCCAACTCCAAGTAATAAGCCCCAAAATCCTATCACATCAAAAACACAGTTTCAATAATTTAAACATGGGCACATCCCTAGTAGCTATGGCACAGATCACACAGGCTTAAATTAGGAAAATGCACAAAGAATTTAGCAACACTAAAATAGTCAAAATGTCAAAATGCAACCCAATAAAAATCCCAACATCAATTAAAAAAGATTGAGAAAAATTCAAAAAGAAAAATGACCCCAAAACAATAAATTCTAATAAAGGTTACTGCAAATATTATTTTTTCAAAGTGTTAAGACAAAAATCACCAAGAAATAGTACATTGCCAACCAGAAATCATTGTTTACGGTTGACCAGGACTTAAGAGTGATTTCAGGCTCACTACAGGATATTGACAGGGCTAGGTGGAAGGTTTTATCCACTGAAATCCTCTCAAAGCCTGACAGCCTCTGGACAATGTCCCTCTGAAAACATTGGTTTTGGTGGGAACAACTCTGCGCGGGAGAAATGCAACTTTTTGAACCCATTGAAGTCTTCTTGTTGGGCGGATACTTTTTGCTCCTTCACCTGGTAAATATTTCTACCTTTGGGCTAGTCTTTTGAATGGAACTCAAAATAAACCAGTGGGGCAAACCTGAAGCTGTATGCAATTAAGTCACATCTGAACCTTTGCTGTTAAATCTCATTGAAGCTCCGGATGTTTTGGAAGAGAAAGGGTCTTCTAAGGCACAACTTTTCAGTCTTTCTTGGGCAGTACTTTTTAGCCACTACTGATGCTTCCAGGACTTCTGGGGCCAGGACACATTCCAAGAGAGGACACTAGCAAAGTCCAGTCCAATTCCAATTGTAACTGGTCCACTGGTCACTAAAATAAAAGGTCTCTTGCAGCTTATGTCACCGTAGCCACACAGGAGGTCAGCCATCTCTAAATCCTGGCAACATTCTTGTTTCCTTCTCAAGATTTATATAGTATCTGGTTTGATTTTAAAAAGTCAAAACACATTTTTATTTTTAAGCAGGTTGTCTTGGCATGAATTGTTACCATGCAAGTGAAGGGGCATTTGTTTTAAAATATTATCCATGATAAGCAAAGCAAAATATAATGGCATTCTAACACATTTTACTATTAACTGAACTCAAAAGCAGTTATGAGATCGTGAAGTAGTAATCTTGAAGTAGTACTTAACATATCCCTATAGACTTCTGTTTAATAGCCCCATACTTTGGAATATATAACAAAGGTGTCATCATTAAAAAAGTAAGCCAACAAAACTCAAACTTTTTTGTCTTGCTTAAAGATTTTTGGCCTCATTATGAGTTGCCCGATAAATGACTCGGATCCCCCCCCCCCCCAAAGTTACGGTTCTGGGGTATCAGGAACGGGGGGGGTGAAAATCTATCCCATTATGAGTTGGACTGCAAGGGTCTACTAAGAAACTTGGAATTACTGGGAGGATTGGTAATTCTAGGTCCGTCTCCCCCATAAATCCTCATTTTCGGTTGGCTTTCACCCAGGGATATTGTTGGCCCTAGGCTGCTTAAATCTCTGGGTGAAATGTAAGCGATCTGCAGTGTTTCCATAGATCTCCTACTTCCGATAGGAACATTACCTGCATTAACTAATTTACAGAGTGCAATGCTTCATGGGTATATGAAGTCATACTACAGTACAACTACTTCACATACTCATAAATGTCTTTGTGAATTGACCTCTAAGTTGTTTTCCATTAGAAATCTCATGACTCACCTCCTGTCCAATAGATGACTCAATTTTGCAGAGCGAGCCTGACAGAGTACTTGATTTTTTTGTTTCTGTTTGCACATCTCCATCCAATTTGAATATATTCTATCCATTGATTTCTCAATGTATTAACCCCTTCACTGCGGTGGCTATTCCGCCGCAGTGCTAAGGGGGCGGGGCGGGAATGCGGCGGGCGCATGCTTGTGACGGAACCGCTCCGTCGCCAGCGTCGATTGCGCTGTGTTTATGACGGAGCGTTCCGTCATGGCCCCGCCCGCTCAATAGTATGACCAGCGCAGGCGCGGAATCCGCGCCACGCAGGCGCGTCGATTTACAAAAAGGGGGTGGTGATGAACAGAGTGTCTGAGTTAAACAGACCACTCTTACCCAGTCCAAAGATCAGGGCTTGATCCATCACCGTTATTTATCTCACTGCCCCATCCCAGCTCAGAACCTGGCTATATGCAAATCAGTCTGTCCCTGGCCCAGTGCATCATGGGAACAGGGCAGACTAAACTACCAAGCCAATTCTTCACCAGAAAGGAGACAAGCTACCGAGGACCGGTTTCTGGCATTTCAGCCTTCATCGGCCCGGCTTGCTTGAATCCTGATGGAGCAGTGAGAAAGGGACTCATGTCTGAGTATACCCTGCCACACCTATAGTGGCCAAAAACGATTTACAAAAAGGGGGTGGTGATGAACAGAGTGTCTGAGTTAAACAGACCACTCTTACCCAGTCCAGGCGCGTCGGGCAGGCCGTGACAGAACCGCTCCGTCATCAGCACAGCGCCACCGCGGCTGATGACGGAGCGGTTCCGTCATCAGCAGGGGAGGGGTTAAGCACGTTCCGAACTGCTTGGTTATTGACAAAATATTCACTCATTTATTTCCTGGTTTAGTTACTTACACCATTGAAAATAAAGCTCTCCAGAAATACTTGTATGTATTCTCTTCTTTAACGAGATTGTGAATGGTCAACTTGTAAAATATTGTAAATACGGAAGTTTTAACTGCTGCTGAGAAACAACATTTTACGAGTTATTGGTTCTTGTCTGGAGATCAGTATTTGAAATTTACCTTTTTGGTCCCAGGAAGCATCTGAACTCTCAACACAAGGAGTTATGGAAAGGCTAAATTTCAAAATAGATACATTCTGTGCAGATAGCTGCTGTCCTTACTATACACTGAATATTTTACCTCATGGAATCAGTCCAGTGATTACGCCGTATAAAAATGGCTTGCACCTTCTGTTGGAATCTGTAAATATATATTTTCAAATGATGGTAGCATGTTATCCTCCAAGACATAAAGGGAAAAAAAATAAGCATTCATGAGTACATGAAGTAGAACTCTTGTTGTACCTCTTCACATACTCTTAAATGCATTGGACCCAAATCTTTACAATCTGGAATAAAAGGGAAATATTCAAAGAATGGTCAAAAACCATTAGCATAAATTGTAAGGACTGGGTCCTCTTTGCACTTATTCTAATAGAGAGTAGGACTTTCCGGGCGATTTAGAAAGGTATTTTTACTACACGAAGTAATGAGCCTTTAGTATTACTTCACCAACTCTTAAATGCATTTATGACACAGCTCCATGAGGGTTGTTCTGCCTTATATTCCCAAACGATACAGTTAAAGAGTTGTGAGCAAAATCTTTCACTTCCTCTAAGGTGAGGCAAACTGCATCGGCATAATTCACAAAGATTTTATTTTGACTTAATCGTGGAGCACTACTGATTTACTTTTGAATTCCAGGAGTAAGCGAGAACAAAAAGAGTGAGTCACACCTACTCAAGGCAAAGTCTTTATTTACTCAGGGCTCATATATGATTTAAATATAAGAACCAATTTTGGAACCATGGGGAATTTATGACCCCTTCTGAGCTACCATCTTACAATAGGCACCATAAGGAATTTGACGGTACGAGGACCGCCAAACTCGCGGTGGGGCAGTGGTGGCACAGGGAGGGTAAAGCACTTAAAACTGACAGATGCTGCGTGTTCCTCCTCCTGGGCTTGTGTAGGTTCCTGGGGGATATAATCCCACCCCAGCGGCAAAGGCAACAAAATCTGCATCCCACGCCGCTGGAAGAACTAAGCGCTTAAATGCCCAAGAAGCGGTGTGCCCCTCCTCCTGGGCTCGGTGTAGACTGCTGGGGGTCGGAGTCCAACCCCAGCAGCAAAGGTAACAAAATCCGCATCCTGCAGAGCGGGAAGAACAAAGCCCTTAAAAGCCTGAGATGTGACATGCCCCTCCACCTGGGCTAGGTGAAGGCTGCTGGGGGACATAGTCCCACCCCAGCGGCAAAGGCATCAAAATCTGCTTCCCAAGCTGCAGGAAGAACAAGGCTCTTAAAAGAGCAAGATGCAGCGATCCCCTCCTCCTGGGCTCAGTGTAGGCTGCTGGAGGATATAGTCCCACCTCAGCGGCAGTGGCAAAAGCAACAAAATCCACGTCCTGCACCAAGGGAAGAACAAAGCATTTAAAAGCGCAAGATGCAGCATGCCTCTCCTCCTGTGCTCTGTGTAGGCTTCTGGAGGACGTAGTCCCACCCCAGCATCAAAGGCAACAAAATGTGCTTTACCGCACTATGGAAAGAACAAAGCGTTTAAAAGTGTGTGATGCGGCATTCCCTTTCCCCTTTGCTCAGAGTAGGCTGCTGGGGGATGTAGTTCCTCCCCAGAGGCAGCAGCAAAGGCACCAAAATCTCCAAGAGTTTTTCTAGTGTTGGTGGTGATGCAGTCGACGGAATTGTCCACATATGCACATTTGGGGTTAGGTGCCTCTTTTTAGTGCCCTTATTGTCCATTCCTTCATACTGAGATGTCTGATAATGGGGTCAAAATGATGTGTGAATTTGGAGATTTCAAATGGGGCAGGTGAGCAATTTGCTGCCATTATCAAATGACAGTCCTGTTTCTTGTTATGCATCCAGAGATCACCACATAGTTCTCTCTAGAATTGGTACTCTTGGCTTTCTCTTGTTATGGCCAGTCCAATGCAGTCCTCAGAACAAGCGGCAGAGAACTTTGCAAACTGGATCACGGCAAGCGCTGATGAAGTCGCACCCAATAAACCCACCAACCCCAAAGAATGAACACAGCACCCAAATGGGTTCATGGCAGAATTGAAAAAACTGAAAGTTGACTGCAGATAGAAGGAAATAAGATGTCTTGCCAGCAAGACCCTTGAGGACTGAAAGCACTTCACAAACACCCACAACATACACCACTACCACTTAAAGAACACCAAGAACACCGCCCTAACCACCCACATTAAGGGCAGCTCCAACAACAGCAAGGAAATTTTCAACATTGTCAAGAAATTCACCAACCTCTCAGCAACCAAAACCAACATCACACCCTCACAAGCTCTCAGTGACACCCTCTCAGACTTTTTTCACAAGAAAATAAACACCATCTACCAAGACTTCGCACCCAACCCCCTCCCCCCACGAGGACAACATCAACTGCATCAAGCTGACCGATACAGGCCCACACCAGCTCACCTCGTGAGACACTATAACCAAGAATAAAACGGCATCCACTCCGAAGCCCCAACAGCCCCGTGCCAACACCATACATTCAACCTCAGCAATCAACCCATCAACAAATACCTCACCAAGGTCCTCAAATCCTCAATCACCACAGCCCACTTACCCCACTTCCTACTGACCCATCTCCCTGCTCCCTTTCCCAGCCAAGGCCATCAAGAAAGCCATCAGCACCCAGTTAACTAGACATATGCAGAATCACAACCTTCTGGACCCCTTCTAATCAGGCTTCAGAGCAAACCACAGCACCAAGACAGCCTTAGTCACAGCCATGGATGACATCAGAATGCTGCTAGCCCATGGAGAAATAGCAACCCTCGACCTCTCAGCAGTGTTCAACACCGTATCCCACCACACTCTGTTCAACAGACTCCACCATATCAGTATCCAAGGAGGAGCCCTGAAGTGCATAGCATCTTATGAAAGATAAGGAATCAGCACCCATCCAAAAAGTGTTTCATTCATTAAATGCAAAAGTCCATAATACGTATGAGAGTCCTGTGATAAATGAATCCGGAATTCAGTAAGATTTTTCTATTCCAAAGTTCTTATTTTGACAATACAGGTCAGGAAAAAAATCCAAGAACACAAATGTATTCCCTTCATAGCCGACGCGTTTCGTCTCACACATTGAGACTTCTTCAGGGCTCCAAAAACGAATAGTTATCAACATTCAGTACATCTTGTTGTTGTTTCTTGAAAGCAGCAGATTAAACTAATTTCTTGGAGGCTGTCCTACCTGTGATGTGTAAACTTGTGCTGGCCACCATGCCCTCCTCTGTTTAACAAGTTCGAGCACGACAAGAACAGCAGCACAGGCCCAAGGAGGCTATAGACAGGGACTACAGAACCTGCATGAGCTATATTTTTGTTAAATCACGTCCTCAAGAAACAAAGATTACTCTCCTGCCTCCAAGAAATTAGTTTAAACACTTCTTGGATGGGTGCTGATTCCTTATCTTTCATTGCATTTTGGGTTTTACCCTTGAAGGAACAGACAGGGTTGTGTTCCTTGGATTCATAAGCACCATCATCACGACTCTCAAGCCACAGGTTAAAGCAGGTGCATCTTTTCTTTGCATCAACCCTTTTCTTTGTGTAAAACAAAATGCATAGCATCTTACCTCACAGGAAGAACGCAGAAGGTCATCCTCCGTCGCTACTCCTTGCTCCCTAAGAACATTAGCTGGGGTGAAACTCAAGGCTCATCCCTCAGCCCAACCCTCTTCAACATATACATGACATCTCTAGCCAACATCATCAAGAGTCACTGACTCAACATCATCTCTGACGACACCCAACTCATCCTCTCCCTGACCAACGACCCAACAACCACCAAGGACAAGTTCCAAAGAAGAATGACAACTGTCTCAAACTGAACACTGACAAGACAGAAGTACTCATCTTTGAGAAAGGAAAGGACACCCTCTAGAACAATGAATGGTGGCCCGAGAGTTGGGCCCAACCCACCGAACACACCCACAACCTCTGCATCATTCTTGACAGCCAGCTATCCATGAAGAAGCAGGTAAGCGATATCTCCTCCGTGTGCTTCCTCACCTTCTGAATGCTCAAGAAGGTCTTCAGATAGCTCTTACACAACACCAGGCAAACAGTCACTCAAGCTCTCGTCACTAGCAGATTATACTACCGAAACTCCCTCTATATAGGAATCACCGCCCAACTCATGAAGATACTTCAGACCCTCCAGAAGACAAAAGCCAGACTCATCCTCAACCTCCCCAGACGAGCGCACATCACCCCTCATCTCAGGAATCTCCACTGGCTACCAGTGGAGAAGAGATGCCTGTGCAAGCTGCTCACTCACGCTTTAAAGGCATTACACAATGAAGGACCGGCGTGCCTCAACAATCGAATGAACTTTCACCAGCCTACCAGGAAACTCCGTGCAGAATCCCTCTCTCTAGCAGCCACCCAATGCATCTGCCAGACCAACAGTGGAGGCCACTCCTACTCCCGTCTGCCAGCCAAGGCCTGGATCATCGTCCCCCTACACTTCACAGCTTCACCATCACTCCAGCAGTTCAGGGATGACCTCAAGACCTGGATGTTCGACCAATAAGATTACAGGCAGCATGAGCCATATCTCTCAGTGCCTCAAAACCCTCACAGTGGATGCAGCCACGTTCTACAAATCCTAATTGATTGATAGTACAGCCTGCCTCTCAGATCAAGTCGACCGGCATCTGTCTCTGAATAGGTGTTTCATTTGTAAAGAAGCTTTATCTTTTTTCTTTTTATCCGCTGACCACCACAATACCTTGTCCTTATTATTCTTTTGAACAAGGGTGTAGTTTGGTCAATACGTTTGGGGGTGTGTTAGTTTCAAATTTTCCGACAACTATGCTGGGATATCTTGTTAAAACACAAATATGAGAACCAGGACAGGAGGGGGAGTTAAAGGGGTGTGGAAAGAGAGAGGGGGTTGTATTGTTAGGGGACCTAAAACAACATTTTTCAAACTAATCAACATTTTTTAAAGCCTTAAAAACAGAGAGGGGATAGAGAGTGCGTGTGTTTGTGTGTGTGTGATTTTGTCAGCATGGACATGTAAAAATCCCTCGTGAAACCCCACAGATGTTTCACCATACCCGACTGAAAGCACTCGTACCCATCTATTTTCAACGGAATACATAGTTTAGGCGGTGTAACACCCTAAATACCCTTCCCCCCGAAGCTACACCCCTGTTTTTGAACTCTATACAAATCTAGTTCACTCACTCATTCATGTAATAGTACAAGGAAATAACGTAAACAATTAGGTTATGTAAAAGTGAATTCTAAACTGTTTGTATCTTCCAAACAGCAATAATTTGTCTTGATGCAGGATTTCTGATCAGTATTAAGATATGTTGAAAAATAACATACTGAAGTGAGTTACAGAAGAATCGAACTGTTGATGTATTTCGGCCCTCATTATTAGTGGCCGGGTTTCATGTGTGATAAATATCACACAGTATACAAACTAACACCGATGTGTACGGAATGTATTGGTTGCAATGAGTATCACCTATTATGAGTTTCACCCCTTAAATGGGGCATAACGTGAATTTAGTGTTTACTATACCAAAATGTGCATGTGCTGGTATTTACCAGAAGAAAAGATTGGAATTCCCTGACAAAGACGCAGGGTTACAATCTAAAATAATGTCATGGATTTAAAAAAACCATTCATGTGGTTATACATTCTATATAAAACAAGTCAAAGTCAAAAAACAGTCGACGCAGCGTTTCGGTGTTTTATATAGAATGTATAACCACATGAATGGTTTTTTTAAATCCATGACATTATTTTAGATTGTAACCCAGTTGGGAGGAAAATAATAAATTTATATGTTTATTTTTTAACTTTACAAATTTTGTTTGCCTATTACATTTAAGTGCGTCTTTGTGTGCATTGGGTTCTGAGTTCAGTATTTGCCGCTACCTAGTATAGACATCAGTTTAATAAGGGACAGAATATAATTCTCTAGTAATCAGACCACACCCCCTAATGCTGAGACGGTTATTTTCATTCTTCTGTTTTGTAAGTCAGGGAATTCCAATCTTTTCTTCTGTCACAATCCCCTTCCCTGCGTCTACAACAGGGGTACCTCCTATTTGTTTTTTACATTTTCCGCACAGCTGGTATTTACCAGACATTTTCCCCTCAGCAAATGTCAGCAGTTTTGACTTTCCGATATACATGCCAGGGATGCGTTTTAATATCGCACCCAGTAGCAACAGAAATCACAAAACACATAGGGGAAGATTTACAAGCTCCTTGCGCCTCTTTTGTGCCGCCGTTGCGTCACTTTTTGTGACGCAGCCGCGGCGCAAAAGATGCGCCATGGTGCGGGCTATTTACAACGTGACACATCTGGGAGATGTGTCACGTTGTAAATCCCTGCGCCTTAAGGAGGTGTTCTGGTGCAGGTGGGGGGGGGGGGGGGGCGTTCCGGTGTAGGAACCCCTCCTAAAAGTGGCTGAGTGAAATCTACAAGATTTCACTCAGTCACTTTTAGGCCAATGCTACGTGAAAAACCCTGCACCTGCTTGAAGCAGGCGTAAGGCTTGACGCAGCATTAGTAGAATGGGCCCACCAGAGCATTGCTGGAGTTGCGTCGCGTATGCGACGGAACTCCAGCAATGCGATACCTTTACGGCACAAATGCGTGACGCATCTGTGCCGTTTTTGCCCCATGGTGCGCCGCATTGTAAATGCGGCGCATCATGGGTGGCGGAGGCATGGCGCACAATTACTGGCGCATCCCTGATAATTTGCAGGGATGCGCCAGTAATTGTAAATATGCCCCATAGTACTGCTAACAGGAGTAACCACACATCTGGAAAGTATCGGGTCGCTTGAAATGAGGGACTTAAAATGAATTCCCAAATACATTTCACCTGACTCCCTTGCTAAAGTTCAAGCGTTTTACCTGGCTCTAAAACCTCTTACGACCTGGCCCCTCTAGCGCTGTCACAACCACTCAGTGCACAGTAAAGCAAGGAGATCACAGAAAATTAGCTTAAAATCCCAGAAGAGAAAGCGATGTATAATGCCTGAAAAGGCGAACATATTACTGTAGCAGGTTGCTGTACTCTTTTCATCCTCGGATTCTTCATCTCTCTGGGTGACATGGTGAAGCGCTCTTCCAAAACACTGCACCTGCTGTTAATCTGATCTCTATTTAATGTAACATCACATCAGATCGGCTTCTTCTGTTTAGCAGTGCAAGCAGCAGCTTAGCATTTTTTTAAAGTTATTCCATTGTAGTTTAGCAGCGGCGCTGTGAGAGGTTATTGTGTCTGCATGTATTACATAATGCGCTGCGTGTCTCCTTTTGGTGACTTCAGGGCACTCGAGAGAGGTCTGAGAGAGGGTGGGAGTGTTGCAGGGGGTTCGGATCATCAATCAACTAGGTCCAAAATTCTTCAATTTCAGTCCAAGTTCTGTGATGAGTCCTGTAAAGGCAATTCTGAATAGTGTATATTTCAAAAGTTTCCTATTACCCATGTATTTGGTAGGAATCTTGTGGACGGAAACAAAGTGAAATATGAAACCCCTGGCTGCTTGCAGACCAGACATTGCACCATTGCTGCATGTAAGATGTCTGGGAAAGCCTTCAAGCTGAAGTGGCTTTTGCTGTATTATTTTTGACAGCAACAAGTAATCAGAGCTCTAATGCATCTGCAGGCAGCACAGAGAGAATAGGACTCCAGACCACGTCTATTGTCCCTGCAGCTCATGTGATAGTTGTTGAAATACACACGTTTTATAGTCTGAATCTGTTTTCATTTCCCTTCAGCTTAAGATCCACAGGGACGTTGCTTACACACCAGAGGTCATAGCAGTCAAACTGCAGCCGCCACTGTTGAATTTAGAGGCTATTTTCTGGAGAGCAAGGTACATTCAGACTAAAAGGTTTCTGAAGACCTGGGTCCCGATGTAGGTAAATCTCATTTACAGACTCTAGAATACTGAATTTTACTGATTCGGTATTCTAGATTCGGTAAATGAGATGTAGTAAATAATTCGGTAATTTTTACCGAATCGGTATGATTCGGTACTTACCGAATCGGTATTTACCGATTCGTAATTGCCATTGATTCATATGGGCCTTGAGGCCCATAGGAATCAATGTCAATTACCGAATCAGTAAATACCGATTCGGTAAAATTACTGAATTGTCAAGGGGGACAGGGTGTCACTTTGACACCCTGTAGCACCCCGGATTCTGGCTTGTGTGCCATGTGACACACATACATGCCCTTAGGGCATGTATGTGTGCCACATGGCACAGGTGTACATACACAGATGTGCATGTACACTGGAATTCGTTATTTAGCACAAAATAATATTTTGTGGTAAATAATGAATTCTTAAGGGCCTGTGGCACTGTTTTCAGTGCTACCTACATCTAGATTTACTGATTCAGCAAATTTACTGAATCGGTAATTTACCGAATCAGTAAATTTACTGAATCAGTAATTTTTAAGCCCCCTACATCTTAAACTCCAAATACCGGTCGGTAACCGCCGAAATTGGCCGTTACCAACCGGTATTTGGCCACCTACATCTGGCCTCTGGTTAGGAAAAAATACCGAAAAGAATGTCCTATGCACGGTACAAAAGCTATAAAACAGTGAGAAAGATTCAGCAGACATGGGGATGAAACAGAGACAATCATCGGAATTGAGGGAGGGCGGAGGACACCAAGGAAACAAAACCAAACGGACCAACAACGAGGGGAGATGCGAACGAATAAACTAACCCCAAGAAGACTGAACCCCGCCCCCCCCCCCCAGGGGGGGCGTTTACTTTCTTCTTTCTATGTATATGTAATGCTCCATGTAAATATAATTTTCAATAAAAAATTACAGAAATAAAAAAATAAAAAAATAAGCAAGCACCGTGCTTGCTTTTAGTTAAATTTCCTGAAAACAAGCACAGTGTTTGTAAGCATTTATGATATACATTAAGGGTAATATTTATCAGGTTGTCATCCAGGGCAACGCAGCAAGCCACCTTGCTACACTGTGCTGCGCGAAAAGGAAAGGGCAGGAATGTGCAGTATTTAACCCCTTCCATGCGGGGCTAATTCCACCGCGGTGCGGGAGGAGGGGCCGCGTGCGGCGCTGCCGTACTCATGACGAGTCCAGCTTGTTATGCTGCACAGTGGAGCCGTGCTCACGACAAGCTGGACTTGTCATGACTCCGCCCACTCCTTTAGAACGCCCGCAAAGGCGGGGAATTCTCCGCGCGTGGGAGGCGCCGCAGCAGCATGACGAGTCCAGCTCGTCATAAGCACACGACCACTGTGCAGCATGACGAGCTGGATTCGTCATGAGCACAGAAAGGGTTAAGGTCCTGTGGCACAATACTGTTCTTTCAGTGCACTGGCGCACTCTTAGCTGCCTAGCGCCAATGCAGGCACCATGGTGCAAGGGTGCCTACAGTGTAAGCAGGATTGTTTTTGTGCAGGGAGGACACCTTCCTGCACAAGAAAAAACCGCTTACGAGGCAATTTCCTCTTTCTATAGAAAGATGAAAAACAAAGAGAAATAAAGATACTTCTCCTTACACCTCATCTGGGAAGGTGTAGCCTTTTTACACATTCCAAGGTCTATAAGTAATTGTAAATCTGGTACTGCATCAAAGTCCATGGTGGATGCATGGGAACACCCATGCTGCACCCGTGGAGTACCACCCTGAGGTACAGTAACACAACCCAGTGATTTGGGCTGCGTTGCGTTACTCTAGATTTATCAAGCCACTCTGGACCACACAATGTGGCTTGGTAAATCTGACTTTGTTGTTGCATCACCCTTGTGCCCCCTTGCTTGGCGCACAGGCGACGCAACAACAATGATAAATATACCCCTAACTCTGTAACAAGACAGGGTGGACAGATTCTTTGCTTTTTTTTGTTTTAAATCAGAGACCCGAAGATTTTCGTAGGCGCTTGCTGAAGAACCGCTGAATTTCGACTTCGCTGATTACATTAGCGATGGAGTGTTGATTCCCCATCATGCTTCTCTTCACCACCATCCTATACTCGCTGTCTCAGTCTTGCAGGCTCTTTTTCATCTCTCCCATTGTCACTGTTTTCCTAATTTTCTCTTCACTTTTCTTTCTCCATTCTTGCCTTTCTTTCTCTTGCTATGGGTCAAAATCTGGACCTCCTAAATGAGTGCTGGTGCCCACCACACACAAGCACAGGCACAAATTAAGCAGCAAACTCTATAGATAGTTCTAAGTAGTTCTGTGCATGGAACCCCATTTGCTATTTGCATGAGAGTATTATAGTCTTCCAACCATCATGTCTTTCTGCCTCCATCTCTTCTCGTTACCAGCCTCACTACATCTTTAAGCTTGTGATAAATGATGTTGGGTTTTGATTCTGCTGCCAAGGATGAGGGTGCTCTGGAGTGTACATTGTGGAATGGAGGAATCTGTACTTGGCCTCAGCTGGGGCTCATGTGAAACATGCTCAATCTGGAGTCCAAAACAAGGGATGGTCATGTTTAATCAAAACAAATGTATCCACTCCTTTTTACAATGTCATCCAAAACAGTTCCCATGATACTTCTCAATCTTAATATAGGAATATGTGTAGCTGCAGAACCAAACGATCTCACACAAAATGAAGTGGAGTTAGAGAGTATTCATGACTTTCCAAGCTTTGACACATAGCAGCATAAAGTGCACCAGTGCAGGGACAGGACAGAACAGCACCACTTCTTGGTAGATATGGCTCTGCTCTGCTCTTTACTTGCTGCACTGCACTGTGTGAATTCTTAGCACACCTGCGCCCAAATGGCAAAAGGTGACTAAGAAATATGCTTCATCCATCTTTGAAAGTATAAATTATCCTCATGCCTTTCAGAAAGCTTGTGAAAAGCTAAGGTATTCAGATAGGCCTGCATCTACTTTGGACTGGTGCAGTGCCGCTCCTCAGTGACTTCTTCAAAGTAATGATCCACTCTACCCCCAATCAGTAGAACAAGCACACGATCTCACCCTCCCCACTCCCATCGAGATCCCAACCTGAGTCACGACCTCTACCCGGAACACCGTCCAGAGATGATCAAGAGTCCGGAAATGGAAATCACATATTCAGCCATGCCAGCCCAATAGTAGTAAGAGGCAGCAAAGGGTTAAGGCAGAGTATTTGCATGACACGCAGCTTCTTTTCACTTGGAAGAAAAATGAGACGTCCTCTTCACATATCAAAACCTGTCTGAATGCAATATTTGACTGGCTCACTGCTGCCCAGCCCAGAAGCAATGAGGATAAAACCGAGATTCTCTTTTTCTGTAACTTCTCTCCTCAGTATTGGCACTCCTTCAGGCCAGATGAGTCTCCATGGCCTTTTCTTCTGGGTCAACCAGATATGAACCTAGGGATATGGTTCAATGGGAAGTTGAGTTTCGGCACTCAGATCAACAAGCTGACTGGACTGTGCTTTGGCATTCTGAAAGCACTACAAAAGTTTCTATGTCTGCTCCCTCTATACGCTAGGGAAATGGTCACCAAGCACTCATTACCTCTCGCATTGACTATGCCAAAGCTTTGTATATCGGTCTGCCTGGCTATCTTCTGGACAAACTGCAGGTAGTTAAAAATGCCATGGCCAGAACACTTCTCAACCTCCCTAAGAGGGTCAGCGTTAGGCAGTAGCTTTGCAACCTGCATTGGTGAGCGGTGAAAGTATGGGTTAAATTTAAGACCATGGTACTGGCACATGCTGCCCTTTATGGGCTTGGCCCGGAATACTTAAGGAAACGCTTTCAGTTCCATGCTCCTACTAGGCAGCTTTGCTCTTCCACAATGCCGAAGGCCTGCATCCCCAGGTTCCACCTTAAAAGGATATGTGGCAGGTCCCTTGCCTACATGGTGGCGGTGGTCTGGAACCAACACCCTCTAGACTTACGCCGCCTTCAGGATCCCTAAACCTTTAGGAAGAGACTCAAAATGTTTCTCTTTAATTAAGCTTTGTCTTCTATGAAGATGTCTTTTCTTTTGTCTCCATTTCCGCACTGGTCTCGCCGAGGGACACTCTCTGAATACCTGTGTGCGCTATAAAAAACACTATAACATAACATAACATAACATGCATAATGCATAAATCAAGCAAGCCACAGACACAACCCATATAATGAATTAAAAGGCTGAATCACCTACTTTTTCTACCATTAAGGTAGAGATTAACACATTGCTCACAATATAATCTCGAATTTTTGCACATGGACTACGTATTTATGCTCTGAACTAGCCTCAAATTGACATATAACCTATGTGTACATCGCTGCCATCTTTCAATAAACATATATTTAAAGTAAGAGCTTTCGGGGCAGGTAGTAGGATCCATGTGGCTGCACTCAGAAGCTTCAGAGAGTAGAAGAAAAAGTTCTCTTTCAGCTTGGTGTACTGAGAGTAGCACTGAAAGCGTCTAGCCTGCAGATAAACTTGAAACTTGTAAACCTCAGTTGACAAGCTAGGCCAGTGACTTTAACTTCATTTCAGATTTTTAATAGAAAAATATGAGAGGTGTTCCCCTAATGAACCAAACCAGTTAACAGATTTGAATGATTGAAATATTGGGCTCTTTGGCATCATATCAGACAGAGGCACATTGCGGGCGCCTCCCAAACTCCAAAACTGAACAGTAGCCCTTTGTCCAGAATTAAGGCCCTTTCATGAAAGTCTTCTATCTGCTTAGAGGTTTAAGTCCCCTTAGCTTCCTTCATCTACCCTTTTATTTAGGTGACACACTTGCTAATTTGGCTAATTTAAAAAAACTATTAAAAATTCATTTTTAGCAGTAGTTTTCTACTTTGCTTACGTCTCATTAAGCAATACTGATTGGGCTTTTCCCAGCAGCTTCAACAGCTTGAGCCACTTGCAAATCTCAATTAAATAAAAAAGGTATTTCACTTTATTATCGACTCAAGACTATCGTGCTACTAGAATATCGTGGACATTATATCGAAGACCGAGTTACCGACAAGGTAAATATATATGGCTAAGTATAGGCGTACATTAATTAATTCCACACATACGTACCTTGATGATATACATATCGTATAGGTACATATATGAGGAATAGTAGATCTATACTTACCTATGCACACTTACCTTCCCAATATTTTGGTCCTTGATGTTTTATCCACGATATTGAGTTGCATCATTTGTCTATAGTCAATATTTCAACATGCATCCAATAAAAAATGACACCTTATATAGAAGTAGGACTAATACTCATGGACGCCGTTATTATTATTTTTTACATACTTGACTCACATAATGGCTGAAAGATAAATACTTTCCCACATATGGCCTCTTATGCTTGAGAAAGATTGCCTAAGACTAACTCGAATTAAAGGCTAATAGTAATGCGCCCTGGATTCCAGCTGAGCCGCCACATTTGGTACCACTTTCTGCTCGCCATCTTAGAACTGGAAGGACAATTAGTAGCACAATCACTGAGTCTATTAATCAGTGATTCATAGACTGTCTAAGTCCGACAATACCCCACTGGTTCAGGGAAATTAAAGTGTCATTTTTTATTTTTTTATTTTTTTTAAGTAACAATGTAAACGTGATGCAAAGCAGTATGTTTGTTTACTTGCACTTTGAGCTCTCACATTTACTATTGTAGATATTGGACGATGACAAAAAAATAAGTTTCTACATTTTGGAAGAATGGGGAGAAAATTACATGCAGGCTTCACGTAAAGTTTTGACTACTCTCCATTGCTATAGATAAAACAACAATTTTAAAATAATGAGCATGGTGGTTTTCATTTTTGTCCATGTTGTACATTTTTAAGTATTTTCAGGTTCTAAAAATACCAGTATAAGCAATTTCAGCGGAAATGTGCAGGCAAACTCAGAGCAATGGAAGCTGAGACGGGATTAGCACGTCTCCTTTTCGTCTGTGCTGTGTCTGCCCTCGGTAAACTGGTGTTTCAGCAATGCAAGCAGTGCAGGACGAACGGCCCGGTTCAGCAAGGCATAAACAAGCCCCAAACTCCACTCTGCCCATCCCTATCCAGAAAGTTGAAGTCTGCACAGTGAACCTTGAAGGCTGCTAGGGCTGGACTAGTAACGAAGCCCACCCCTGGCAAACAGCTCGGCCAGCCCCTGCGGGAGGGGGGGGGGGGGGGGGGGGGGTAAAACAGGGTAGGGTGTAGGAGGTGCAAGTGGCTTGCAATACTACTCTCTCACCACTGCCACTTTTGCTACAGGTGGCAGATATATGCTGCAAAACTGGTCCCGGTAACAAAACGTCCCCCCCCCCTCCAGGGGTCAAGAACTAGCCCCCACCTTTGGGGCCCACCTGGGAAACGCCAGTTGCCGCTATGGCCAATCCGGCCCTGAGTGCTGCACATTTTCAGTTTGCTATCGAAGGAGTAAAGCTGCCAATCAACGTTCCTGCCAATCAGACTGCACCTCAAGTAGGAGAAGCAAAAGTGAGAAACTCGTTTTAAAGATGAATCTAGGCCTGGAACAACCTCCCCCTCCAGCAAGCCACACACTACACCAATCCAGGAAGGACCTCAAGACCTGGCTCTTCGGATGACTCCAGCACCTAGCAGAGAGCACCTCCTCCCCCCAGCGTCTTGAGACCCTCATGGCTTTACCAACCCCTAATGGATTAAATGGATATGGAAGATGGCTCAGTGAGTTGGACGTTCACCACTGGGCCACTCTGTGTTTGCCACGCTACGTGTTCTAATTTCGACAAAATGGAAAAAGCTTTCCATCCTTCCGGAGACCGTAAAGCGAGCACCTTAAAATTGGATAAGAGTAACATAGGTAATTTATGAAAAGCTTAGAAATGGGAGAAATGTCTTATATAAAATCAAAAACATATATATATATATATATATATATATATATATATATATATATATATATATATATTATATATATATATATATATATATATTTATTTATTGTATTATTATTAATTGTGATCAAGCTCCCCAGTGGAGTGAAACGCGTTACCTCAAAATAAATGGTGTGAACCTGCTACTCACCTGAGTTGGATTATTGGAGAGCTTCACTTGCCTGTCTGTTGTGGCGCTGCGAGGTCTGCACCCTGCTGCTGCCTGTCATCCATTGACAGGCGGGGATTTCTTCACATATATATATATATATATATATATATATATATATATATATATATATATATATATATATATATATATATATATATATATATATATATATATATTTATTTATTTATTGTATTATTATTAATTTTCCTATTTAGGAGCAATTAGTTTTGCGTCAGGGTAGGGTTGAAAATCGAACTGATAAAAAGTCGGTGGTCGGATATGGAACGATATAAACAAATAATTACAGTAACTTGTTCAGCCTTTAAGGTTAAATCATCAGCCATACCTCTAAGTCTGTGTTAGATTTCGAAATAAAACATACATTGGACACACACGTTCAACCGTCGCAAGGCTTGCTATATTTTTTATAGTTTTTTTCTTGAATGAAGAGTTAATGTACCGTTTAGTATACCATTTTTACGAAACTTGGAACACAAACGGAGGAAGACGCAGACGCAACGCACCCTTTGGTTATAAAACCTTGTCCCAGACCTCTAATGAAAGAACAGACCATTATAAGACGGGCTAATATTGCAACGTACAGGCTTAGGTTTCAGGGAAACAACCGACAGGGAGGAATGTAGTATGCAGCGAGCACCAGGCACAAGAAAGCAACTGTTAATGCATATCAGGGGCCGCCTTGAAGTGACAAGATAAACAGAGGCATATGTTCCTCTGGCTTGCAAATGGCAATCATTTCTCTCAGAAGAGACACTGATAAGGCTCCCCCCTTCCCCCCGCCCCAACAGGCAATCATTTTACATTTGATATTATTTGAAAAGAGCTTGATTATTTTCCTCTGAATGGAAGCAGATTGGTTCCCATTTACCTGTCAACATGGCGTTCGGTTCCTCTGTTTTGCCTGCATTCCTAATAGCACATGACCTAAATAGTGCCGGCGTAGGCTGGGGCTCTGTAATGGCGGCCTTGAAATGCAGCAAATGAGAAATGCGGATGTCATAGAGAAGTAATATCTCTCAAAACCAGGAACTATAGGTGCAGTGAAATGAAATACAACAGTAAAAATGGCAAAGAACATACAGGTAGATTCATCATTGAAAAATCGGCTCGCAAAGGGCCAGATTCTGAGAATCTGGCCCTTTGCGAGCGCAATTTTTGCATTTGGGATTCATCATCCCAAATGCAAAAATCGGTAATTGCGAATTCGCTAAATTGCGAGGAATTACATTTAAGGAGTCTCTATTTGAGATTCCTTAAATGCAATTTATTAACCATTTTTAAATTGCGAAATCGCAATTTTGGGCCGCTATTTACAGCGAGGTCAAACCTCGTGGTAAAAAGCGAAAACTTAGAAAAATGCATTTGAATGCATTTTTCTAAGTTGCATGTTGCACACACACATGTCCTTTGGACATGTGTGTGCGCAACACCAATGTAGATTACATTTCAGGGGTGCTACAGGATGTCCTTTTGACACCCCTAGCACCCTTGAAATCGCATCCTTATTTGCGATTAGCAAACTGCTAAACGCAAATAAGGAATAACTCCCCATTCATTCCTATGTGGCCCATAGGAATGAATGGGGAGTTATTCCTTATTTACGATTAGCAATTTGCTAATCGCAAATAAGGAATGTGTAGGAATCGCAATTTATTTAGCGATTCCTACATGAATCCCGTTTTGCAAGTCCTTAATAGCGATTCCTTCATAATCGCTATTAAGGACTCGCAAAACGGGACTTTGATGAATCTAGGGGATAGTGCCCGAAACAGCGGTAATGGTTCACTGCACGTTTTAGCCTTAATTCAAAGAAGCCATATGGGGTACTCAGATAATGCCCCGGTTACTTACTGGTAATATTCATTACTCCGAGCATTGTCTTCCTTGCCACATGAGTTTCCATCCCTCCCTCCCATTAGTGCTAACTTTGTTACTCTTAGGAGGAGGTAATGCCCCGATTACTTACCGGTAATCTTCATTACTCCGAGTATTGCCTTCCTCGCCACATGAGTAACAAAGTCAGCACAACAGGGAGGGAGGGATAAGGACTCATGTGGTGAGGAAAACTTATGAGGAGTTAATGGACCTATGGGCCGTGGTCTTACCACAGCACACACTTGCAACCTCTTATTCAGTGGCTGCAGGGGCAGCACAAGAGGCAAAAAGAAAACCGGGATCCTTGAAAACCATGTTTATTTTGTACGGTTGTCTCTTTGCAAACCCAGCAGCTTAAAACAGCATTTTTGTGAAACCTCCCAGTCAATGCACTTCCCCAGCTACAGTCTATGGACCCTTACTTGCTTCTAGGTTGCTAGAGGACAAAGCGGGGTAGCAAACTTTCCTCTCTCTCTGCCACATCAGTAGGGCCTGAATGAGTACCATGGCCAAATGCATACCCAGAAGCCATGGCCAGTGATATTGAATATTGGCGAGCTTCATACTAAGGCTGTGTAGTCTTGATTCCACCTCATGCAAATTTAAACCACCACCATACACTCCATGCCTCTTCATCCTACTCTTGTAGGTTCCTTCTTTCTCCCTTTATCATAGTTTTTCTATATCTTCCTTCCTCCTCCACGTTTTTTTCCATCTCTTGCTCTGGATTAAAGTCTGTCGAGAAACATTATGTGGTAGCCCCCAAAAATGAATGCCTGTGGGCCCCAACAGCAACCACTGTCTCAATTATGCTGCTTTGTGCTGCATATTGAGGAAAAAAACACAAAGAGGGTCCTTTCCTGCCAACCTGAGGAAAACATGCAGAAGGATAGGATTCCCGATGGCCCCCTTGCCTGACGATGATAAACCAAGAAAGATACCAATATTGCCACGTTAATTGAATACTGGATCTCGGGTGATCACTCGAATGACTGAATTAAGCAGTAATTCTCAATGAACCATGTTTCAGACTGAATCGGTTTTGTTTTATTTTTTGACTTAGGTGCATGTATCAATTCAATATGCAATTTTTTGTTTTTTTGATTCAGGGAACATTTCCTTAGTTCCACAATGAACACAGGTTTGAAACAAATAACAATACGCAAAAAACAAAAATTAGACAGCAAAATCACAACTGACACTCGTCATTCATACCACACAAAAAATCAGGATATAATACAATTATTTACAATCTATACAATATCACAATTGAAATACAGACAGAGCATTGGAAATCAGCAAGTACACGATGTTATTATTTTCTGAAATGATCAAGGGTTCCTAATGCTGAATAGAAGGGGTCTACGCGTTTCGATAACCCCTGGTTGTGGGGAAATCTCATCAGGACCGTGTGCCTGTGAATGGAGAACGAGATTCGGTCAAAAGGGGGGACAAAACCAACTTCCTCTCAACGCTACAGTGGGGGAAGAGAAAACTGATCATACCTCTTAGTAGCTGGCTTTGCTCTTGTGGTTGTCACTGTTGGCAAAAAATGAGGGGGATTTAAGCCTCTAAAGTGAAAGTGCCAGAGGGGCAATGATACAATCTCAACAAGAACATTCACTCGTGTCTACTTACATCGTGTTACGCCTACTGCGGCTGTTTGTAGAACTGGAAAAAATGATCGGGTTGAAGCGGGTAGCTGGGGGGTGAAGGAAATGTTTTTTTTTAAAAAAATTGGGGTAGGTGACTCGGTTCCTTTGTTATTGTTTAAAGCAAGAAGACTTACTGTAATTTACTAAGCGCAGGGAGTTTACACGTGTCTCAGTTTGAGTTGAGCGGATCAATCGCGTGCTCCGGTTCCCTGTAAGTGAAATGGAGCAGGTATCAGGTATCTGGATTAATTAAAACGATCGCCTTGCTTGCGGTGGTTCACTGGTTTGTGTAAGCGTTTTACCTGCAAGCGTCGTGTCCGCTATCTGACTCGGGGGGTCTGCGCTCATCGGTCTCTGTTCAGTTAGTCCAGTGACCGGCACCTTCCAGTGGGTAACCTAGCTCTCGCGTTTGGTTGTGTTTAAACTCACTTCCTGGTTACCCGGGGGTTATGGGGATTGTAGTTCTTTCGCCCGTTGTCATGGAGACGGGCCGCGTTTGGAGTTTAGAGTGTATGGGACCCACGGCCCCATACACTCTAAACTCCAAACGCGGCCCGTCTCCATGACAACGGGCGAAAGAACTACAATCCCCATAACCCCCGGGTAACCAGGAAGTGAGTTTAAACACAACCAAACGCGAGAGCTAGGTTACCGACTGGAAGGTGCCGGTCACTGGACTAACTGAACAGAGACCGATGAGCGCAGACCCCCCGAGTCAGATAGCGGACACGACGCTTGCAGGTAAAACGCTTACACAAACCAGTGAACCACCGCAAGCAAGGCGATCGTTTTAATTAATCCAGATACCTGATACCTGCTCCATTTCACTTACAGGGAACCGGAGCACGCGATTGATCCGCTCAACTCAAACTGAGACACGTGTAAACTCCCTGCGCTTAGTAAATTACAGTAAGTCTTCTTGCTTTAAACAATAACAAAGGAACCGAGTTACCTACCCCAATTTTTTTAAAAAAAACATTTCCTTCACCCCCCAGCTACCCGCTTCAACCCGATCATTTTTTCCAGTTCTACAAACAGCCGCAGTAGGCGTAACACGATGTAAGTAGACACGAGTGAATGTTCTTGTTGAGATTGTATCATTGCCCCTCTGGCACTTTCACTTTAGAGGCTTAAATCCCCCTCATTTTTTGCCAACAGTGACAACCACAAGAGCAAAGCCAGCTACTAAGAGGTATGATCAGTTTTCTCTTCCCCCACTGTAGCGTTGAGAGGAAGTTGGTTTTGTCCCCCCTTTTGACCGAATCTCGTTCTCCATTCACAGGCACACGGTCCTGATGAGATTTCCCCACAACCAGGGGTTATCGAAACGCGTAGACCCCTTCTATTCAGCATTAGGAACCCTTGATCATTTCAGAAAATAATAACATCGTGTACTTGCTGATTTCCAATGCTCTGTCTGTATTTCAATTGTGATATTGTATAGATTGTAAATAATTGTATTATATCCTGATTTTTTGTGTGGTATGAATGACGAGTGTCAGTTGTGATTTTGCTGTCTAATTTTTGTTTTTTGCGTATTGTTATTTGTTTCAAACCTGTGTTCATTGTGGAACTAAGGAAATGTTCCCTGAATCAAAAAAACAAAAAATTGCATATTGAATTGATACATGCACCTAAGTCAAAAAATAAAACAAAACCGATTCAGTCTGAAACATGGTTCATTGAGAATTACTGCTTAATTCAGTCATTCGAGTGATCACCCGAGATCCAGTATTCAATTAACGTGGCAATATTGGTATCTTTCTTGGTTTATCATTATTAGTGAGGCTTGTCCTTATTGCCAGTAAGCCCAGACCCTGTATATGGTGTTAACCCCTTGCCTGACGGCAGCTCTCCTTCTTGACACAGCCAAGCCAGGTAGGTGGAGGGGGAACTAATATTGAAGGTTCTTTTGTTTCTAGTACAGTGGTATCCTCATTCTGTCTTCTTCTGATGTGTTGAAGGGTGGCCACAGGTGTTCTTAGCCCTCACAATGCCTCTCACATCACAGCAGAATAAGCTACTTGTGTATAAACTACAGCGGGGTAACAGGCCCTACTGGCACCTAGGTCCACTTCGCTGGTCTCCATGAACCCTAAAGTTAAGATGGGTAAAGTCCATGACCCCCTAAGCTGGTAAAAGAAGCATAAATGTAACACACCATAACATTTGCAACTTTGCTTCATGAGACACTGAACTAGATTGTGGTGCATATATAGAAAGCACTATGCTCTATCCGAGCAATGAAAAATTGACTTTCCCCTCCCCCAACGGAGAGGATGTGGAAAGGTCCGTAAAAATTTTAAACTAGGATTACACATATGGGGGACAAGGGATACCTATATATCTTGGCTTCGCAGGGAGCAACGGGTCTCTTTACACATAAGAGACTGCACTCGCCTAATGACACTATACCTGCACACATTATGCCACACCTGAGCATACAATAGAGAATTGGGCTTATGAAGCTATACATGAGCATATGAAATTATACCTTCTGAAATGCGGCTATTCCTCTCCCTATGACGTTGTACCTGTGTTAATAAACTCAATTACACATAAGACATTAAAACTGAGCACAGGCGTCTATATGTACACCTATGAAACTGCACTGGGCATCTAAGGCTAGACCTGAGAATATGACACTATTGTTGGGTGTAGGAGCCGCACAGGAGGCATGAAGCAATAGATATTAACCTATTTAAGCCCTTTTTTTCTATATGTGAGGCAATGGCTGTCATATAAAACTGCATTAGTAATATAAGGACTCTACACATAGGAAGCAATAAATGCTCCTATTAAGTGCTCACAGTCTGTAAGACTGCACCCTGGCATAGGATGCTTATAGTTGGCCATAAAATGGTTGAGCCTGGAACTTCAGCGCTGTCAGAAAGTAATGTTCCTAAGTCTATGTGAACTGTGCTTAACGTTTACTTCAGTGGTACCACTAGCTGTGAAGCCACCAGAGTTAACTCAACCCCCCAGCAAAGCACAGGGTTACCAAGTGTAGAAGGATGAACGATTATTGCACAAGTGTGCTGAGAGGCATTTTAGAATCTGCCCTACAGTGTGCTCCTATCAGAGACACCGTTGGTCTGTTGCGCCTTCTGACGTAGGGTCTTTGCATTCTGTGCCCGGTGATACTCTGACTGGTAAAACTGCTGCAGGACATGGGCATTGGGGTGCTGCGTTGCCCAGCCCCCGTTCACACACTTCAGCAGTCCAAGGCAGGGGGGCACCACTCGGACAGGTACAGGTGCCGGACCCCATTGACCCATTCCATTCCTCCTCGCCCCCACTGGCAGCCCCGCATGCACTTTCTGCCTGCTCAGAGCAAGTAGAAAACATATGAAGTTCTTTTTTTTCTCAGCAAAATGATGGAAAACTGTATGGTAAAACACCTGGTAAATCTGTGCATGGCAGTTATTGGCCATTTCAGTGAAAACAATCATAATGGCCAGACTTTAAAACCTAGATAGCGGCCAGTAGATTTAATTCCAGACCTCCAGTGTTTCTACTCCCAAGCCCGGCCACACACAATGAGGACCTGAGAGTGCAGCTATCACTGCTCATATGGGGAAAGTGAAATATAGTGAAACCAATTATTATTTACTGCTTTACACTAAGCACCATAAACTCAGTTGCCTATTGCTGTTCGAACATTAGAGTTTCTTATCTCTTAGTCAACTGTTTCTCATTTTATACACCTGGGAGCGACAAAATGACGAATGAGTCATGCCTGGATTCAAACACATGACCTTCTGTTATATGGTGTTGGTAAAGCATGTGTCTATTGCTACCTAAAACTGTAATTAACCAAGAAAAAGCAACCAATATTTAAAAAAGCTACTTTTCAATAGCATAATTCAGCTGCAAGAACGCCAGTGTCAAATTGTGGCAAAGACACGGAGAGCCTAGCGAAATAGCACTCCAGGTCATACAACACACAGGGGACACAAAAGGTAGCTGTAAGCCAAAGGTTAATTGAAAAAAGGATTAAGTGAGAGAAGAAACTAATGCTGTAAGCACTCAGAAATAAGGAGAACCATCTTATGAATTAGTTTTTTTTTAAAAAACGATGTAAAGCAATCATGTTTGTGTTATTACATCGAATTAGATGCACAGACTTCTCTGAAGTCAGCACCAAACCCACTGAGCTATATCAATCTCCAAGTACGTAAAAACAGCAGTATACAGGCGGCCCACTATTGGCAGTTGCTCATTATTTATGCATTTAAAGCAGCCGAAACTCTGACGAGGAGGCAGCTCATTCACGCGACGAGAAATAGCACAACATATGTTCCGTTCGATATGGCGGCAGGCACGCAAGCTGAAACGGATCATCCAGGAACGGCTGCGCTGCCGAGACGGTAAAGGATTATTTGGGCTTCCCGATTTCATTACCACAGATTTGCATGATAAACTCCTTTTTCATTAAAGGCGGAAGCCTGGAACCGGCATTTGATAGTCGGTTTGTACATGTTCAGAGGCTTGGCCGCGCGTCAGCAGCCGTTGATATCCGCGTTTGTACCTTTCTTTGAAATGGTGTAATGTGGGGACCTGCCGCCATTACGCGCCGATGCCTTTCGCGCCCACAGCTTTCTCTTTAGTGCTCTTAATTGCCCTGCTCGACGCACAATGACCACATGAATAGTGACGACGCCACCCACCGTCCGCGTTCAATTATCATTTGTAATAAATTGAACACCTTGGCCCGCCGGCCTGGGAGTAAATTATACGAGGTGTGTGTAAGTGCGCGTGGACCATGGTGTTAAAAAGAAATGATTAGATTAGGCTTGTTTGCCAGTCAGCTGGAAGTCCACGTTTAAAAAAAAAAAAAAATACAAGTTCTGATTAACTCAGATCAAATGTGCTTTGCAAATGTTCTGCTGACTCTTCCGGCACCATTTACTGGCCTTGAACGTTTTCACTTGAAATGTTGCCCCTGGCAGGGTGACACAATACACTTTCAATTCGAAAACATAGCCTTTGGGTTGAATCAGCTGGCAGGTATATGGAATACACGACTATTAAACTGACCGCAACAATTGCGATATAATGGTCACTGGTAAATGTTTTACTGTATTATGTAACGTCTGCCCAGGTAACACCCTCAGTTGTCTTCACAAGCATTCACAATGACCAGACGGTAGAGACCCCCCAGGATATTGCGGAATGGAGTAGGACATTTTGTGGCAATTTTATTTTTAATTTTCGCGGCACAAGATTGCATTTTTTGCTGCATTTTTGAGACGCCTTATTTAAGTGACATTTAATAGTTATGTCCTAATAAACAGGGAATCTGCAGCCAAAAGCTATGAAGGAAGTGAGAGAAAGGCACATGAGAATTCCATTAGATACTAGTGGTGCTGGGAACTACTGTCAATGGAGAAAAAGCACAGGAGGTAGGTTTGCATTAGGCATGTCAGAGGACAAAATTAGAGACAGAGTTAGACTGGCCACATTAGGTAGAGAATTTGGAAGCTCTCAGTACAAAACTTCACTCTTAAAGGCGCTGGATTTTGCATTAAGAAGTCCCCGGTTTGCTATCATGTCCCTACATGTAAAAAAAAAATGTAAATTGATACTTGTATAGCGCACTACTCACCCGCAAGGGTCTCAAGGCGCTTGTACGAATATCGCTGTGGAACCCATCCTGGCTTTCCCTGTGAGGCGTCCACTCCTGGGCACCCCCAAGGTGGAGGCCAGGCATCCTTAGCGTTGTGGGGGCCGTTGTGGAGATTAAGAAAGCTATTGCCCAGAGTTGCAGAGCGGTACTCCATGATTGGAAATAGGCACTGAGGTGAGAATTATCAGGTCCGTGGAATTTTTGAGCCCAAGACCCGCCGAGGCGGGGAATTGAACCCTGGTCCCGGGCTAGACCTCTGCATCAGGGTCTGCCACTCTAATCATTGAGCCACACTTCTCCACGCAAGGCAAGACCACCGCAACCCCTCATTGTTTAGGCACAACATGATACAAGAACAACTGCATCATTTGTCACTTCAATGTCCTTATCTCAGGTGCAAACAATGAAAAGCAAGAAAACGCCCACACCAGGCATGGTTGTACATTAACGCCCTGAAACATGGAAAAAGTGTCAATGTGCCAAAATAGCAGCCAAGGCCACAGCAGTATTAAAACTCTGAGAATCAGTAAAAAACCATAGAATTGGACTAGAATTAGAGGTGTATTCTTCCAACCACTAATTCAATATATTACTGCCCAACTTAAGAAGTATTTGAACAGCCCTCTCTTCTGCAGAGTAACTGTTATTCACCTTGATCCGGAAGTGTCCAGGTACAGGACAAACAGCACAAGGAAATGCCAAGGTAGCAAATGATTTTGTGCAAACCACATATTGAATTCTAACCTTCTTACAATCCCTTCCATGCCTCTCCAGTTACATGATTGTTTATCTCTCTAAAATCCCGTTTGCCTGCTGCTCGGGATGCCTATACTGCACAGTTCGCAGAATATAAAAAGGCTATCCGCCTGAGGAAAACCGATTTCTACAAAACTGCTATTTCGGAGGTGGCCAATCCGCAGAAAGAAATATTTAAAGTCCTGAATGATCTGCGGACAGTGAAAGGCCCAACCCCGACTTTCAATTTGAAGGACTGTCAAGATTTTCAGGCCTTCTTTTTGAATAAAATAAAGGATTTGATGGTAGAGATTAGCCAAACCCCGCATTTTCCCTGTTCTATTGAGCCTCCCCTCATATCCCCGAGATCAATACTGGGTACCCTAATGGACCTTCCAGCTCTCACAATGGAGTCGTTATTCACTATAATGAATCGGGTGAAATCAGGATCCCCAGCCGACCCTTGCCCACCCAAAATCTTCAAATTGGGTTGGCCTGGCATGGAGGATAAAATTCTCAACCTGCTGAATCGCTCCTTGGCAGAGGGACTGGTTCCCCACAACTTTAAAGAAGCATGGGTGGTCCCCCTCTTAAAGAAACCTGGTGCCGACCCAAACGTTTTTAAGAACTTTAGGCCAATCTCCCAGCTACCCTTCCTCTCTAAAATTTTAGAGCAACATGTCCTGCACTCCCTCACTCACTTTGTAGAAAGCAACCTTCTCTTGGAGTCCAATCAAGCAGGGTTTAGAGCTCATCACAGCACCGAATTGGTGATGCTCTCTGTGCTGGATGATTTGAGATTGAAGGCTGACAAAAGAAATCCATGTGCCTTGGTCCTTCTGGACTTATCCGCGGCATTTGATACCGTAAACCATTGTCAACTATTGTCGCGGGTTGAGGACTTTGGGATCCAGGGTACGGCCCTGGCCTGGCTGACTTCTTTCTAGAAGATCGCTCACAGCGAGTCCAACTGTCTGACCTCGTGTCAAGTCCAGCCAAATTGACATGTGGGGTGCCCCAGGGTTCAGCTCTTTCACCCCTGCTTTTTAATATATACCTTCAGCCACTGATTGCAGCCCTAAATAAGTTGAACTGTAGGGTTTACAATTACGCTGATGACACACAAATTCTGATCCAGATTGAACACTCTCCGATCGCTTATTTGAGAATGCAAGACATTCTCAAGTTTACGATTAACTGGATGACGGATAATTGGTTGAAAATTAACCCAGACAAAACTGAAGTCTTGGCAGTTAACACAGCTACCGATCCATGGAACGATCGTTCTGGCCAGCTGAATTGGGGCCATGTCCAGAACCTGCGGTAGCAGTAAAAAGTCTGGGAATCAAAATTGATGCTCTGCTGTCCATGACACAGCAGGTGTCGGCAGTGGTGAGCACTTGTGTCGGTCTACTGCGCCAGCTTCGGAAATTCTCCTTATTGCTGTCCGTCTCCAACCTTAGGCTGGCTGTTTCTGCCTTAATTTTGGCACGGCTGGACTACGGTAACTCCTTATATCTGGGCCTACCTAACAATCTTCTAGCCAGACTCCAAGTAGTGATGAATGATGCGGCGAGGCTGATTTTTAATAAGCCTCGGCGCACAAGGGCAACGCCCTTGCTTCAGGACCTACACTGGCTGCCAATAGCTCAGAGAGTTAAATTCAAGAGTCTATGCATTGCTCATAAAGTGGTCCATGGCTCAGCCCCTATCTATATTAAGGATCGACTGACTAAATATGTACCAAATAGGACCCTTCGGTCTGCTGACGCGCGTAACTTGACATGCCCTAAGTTCAGCCTAGCATCCAAGGGTGGCAGAGCCTTTTCAAGCACGGCCCCCCGAGTATGGAATTTGCTCCCAGTCAGATTGAGGAAAGAAACTAATCTTCTCACCTTCAGAAAGCACCTGAAGACGGTGCTCTTCTTGGAAGCTTGGGGTTCATCGTAGTGGGAGGCTGTGTGTTCTTACCGGTGTTATGTGTCCATCGTGAGCGCTTAGATACCTCGGGGTGATATAGCGCTTTATAAAAGAATAATAACATAATAACATAACATAATATACAATTCACACTGTAAAACATAGCTCTTCCCACTTAGCAATGCAAACATAGTTGCCAAGGGCATCAATACATGTATGATATTTTCAATCGGTCATGATTACCAACAGCTCCCTGTATTTTGGCTTATAGCCCTACTTATAGCATGCACAAGAATAAAACCGCAGGTGCCAGAATGCAAAGTGCTACTAGCAAAAGCCAAGCCTCGTCGGTGTTCCTCACAAGCAGTGGCCCATTGTGATGCTTGGGGACACCGTGCATACAGGTAGATTCATCAAGCCGAAATCGGCTCGCAAAGGGCCAGATTCTGAGAATCTGGCCATTTGCGAGCGCTATTTTTGCATTTGGGATTCATCATCCCAAATGCAAAAGCATTTGGGATGATGAATCCCAAATGCAAAAATCGCAATTCTAGAAATTGCTAAATTGCGATTAATTGCATTTAAGGAATCTCAATTTGAGATTCCTTAAATGCAATTCATGAACCATTTAAAAATTGCGAATTCGCAATCTGGGGCCGCTATTTACCGCGAAGTCTAACTATGTGGTAAATAGCAAAAACTTTGAAAAATGCACTAAAGTGCATTTTTCAAAGTTTCATGTTGCTTTAGGGCATGTGTGTGCGCAACATATGTGCACACATCAATTTCAGGGGTGCAACAGGGTGTCCTTTGGACAACCCTGCACCCTTGAAATCGCAATCTCAATTTGCGAATCGCTAATTGCGATTAGCAAATTGAGATGGTCTTCCCATTCATTCCTATAGGGCCTCTAGGCCCATAGGAATGAATGGGGAGATATTCCTTAATTGCGACTCGCAATTTGCGAGTCGCAATTAGGGAATTTTCAGAAATCGCTATTTTTGAAGTGATTTCTTGATGAATAGCATTTTGCTATTCCTTAATAGCGAATCGGTATTTTTCGCTATTAAGGAATCGCAAAATGTGCTCTTGAGGAATCTGGGGGATAGTGCCTTCCTGAAAAATTGACCCGTAGTTCATGAGTGCATCATGTTTGAGACAGAAGTATTATAAACAGGGTCCTTGTGATTATGTGCATCTTTTACATTCAGGAGGCTTCAGCCAACACGCCCTTGTCAGCACCAATCAAATACGGGCAAGTTTAACATAGTATTTTGAAATAAGTTCTTCTCGGTGTTGAAATTTGCCTTAGTATATAATTTGAACTCACACAACCTCACGGCGAGCAAACGAGCAAAGCCCAGTGAGGCCTCGCCTGAATGCGCTCTGTAAACACCATAAATACCTTTAAGTTAAAGCCTACCTTTCCAACCACAAAGGGAAGTTATCCTGCCTTTGGATACACCTGCAGCCACAGAGACTCCTTCAAGACAGCATTATTCTTGGCAAAACACTTCCTATGCTTATTCATAACTACAGCAGAATGCAACGTCCTTCTGGGAAATGCATCAGACAGGTGGGCCACTGAGGTAGGAGAATGCTCACCTTTCTCCACCCCCACTTCGCCTGCGAGTAGTATGCACTGTTCCGTTCCTTTGTTAAGAGAAAAAGGGGTAAAACATACTGCGCAGTGAGCCCAGCTGTACTTAGGCAGGAAATTACATTGAGCCCCAGCTGCTGTTCACGCGAGACTCCCAGCTTCTCGACCACTTAGCAGCAGTGAAAATCAAACAAACAATGTGGGAAAGACTTCAGGCCTGACCTGCTCTCATACCACTGAGAATGAACAAACACGTTAGTTTTTTGTGCGTTACCGGTGAATGAAATTGTGGGCACTTCGGAGAATTTTGTGGAAAAATTGCGATTCGCGAAATTGCAAAAAGCTGGTGGGTCTCCATAGGTCCAGTCCACAAAAGCACAAATGAGTCTGGGACGTCCTATGGAGAAGACCTTTAAGTACACTTATAGAACTGACCCAGAAACGTGCAATTTCTTATTAGTGAAAATCCCAAGAGGGCCCAGTCCTTTCTATTTGTACTAACTGTATTTTAATATTCCATTTTATTTCCATTTAAATGTTTTGGTGCCAATTCAGATGCATGCAAGAATATGGAGTACTTTACATACTGTGTTTTGGAATGATTTGGGAAAATTGGTAACAGATTTTCGTCACAATATAAATCTTTCGTTGGTGGTACCATATCAATTTTAGGAATTGTGGTGTGTTCTAAGGTGCTTTTACCCTGTGAAAAATGCTGACCCTCTGCTGGGATTTGATGATTCTTGTTATGATTCTTTGAAAGAAAACTGTTTTCTTTCATGATTTTCTCATAGAGGTTATGGAAAGTGTTTCGTACGCTAAAATGAGAGCACATTTTCTATTAGTTCACAAGATCTTGCTCAAGCTTGTGAGAGAAACGTCTGACATTCCATGTGAAAACATGTGCTTTAAAATGCAGCAGCAGCCTCTTAGTTGATTCCCCAGTGTTCTACTGCAGCTTCCCACAGTGTTCTCATGGACAACTAGAGCACTGAGATTCTATATTTATGTCAAAACTTTGGCCAGCTGAAGCCATCTTGATTGAATCAAAGTAGTGAAATCTAAAGCATTTCCTTTAAACATTGACAAAATTAAGGGGTTCTTTTTGTCATAGAAATTGTGATTATTGCTTTAGAAAGCTAAAACGAGAACACATTTTCTAGGACTTGACAAAAATCTTTCTCCGTCTATCTATTTCAGTAAATTATTCTGATATGCAGAATCAAACTTACATTTAAAACAAAACAGCAGCAGCCTGTGAGTTAACTCCCTTGTGATCAACTGCAGCTTTACCATAATGATCTAATGAACAACTAGAGTCCTGATATTCTGTATTTGTGACAGAACAAATGCCATCATGCTGAAACAAAAGCTGTACAATGTCAAACATTTTTTACAGAGGAAACTGCAGCGTATGAAATATGAAAAAACGGGTTTCCTTTTGTCATAGACATTATGGTTATTGCTCCTAAAAGCTAAAATGTGGGCACAATTTCAATAAGTTCTCAAATATCTTCTCAACTATTTCAGTAAAACATTCTGAAATGCAGTCAAACATGTAATTCCAACACCAGCAGCAGTCTGTCAGTTATCTCCATAGTAATTACCTGTAGTGTCACCACAGAGTTCAAATGAACAACTAGAGCTAACATTTTGTATTCAAGACAAAAGTGAGGCAGTCCTGAATGACATTTATTTGTAATAGGAGCTGTTGACTTTAAAGCCTTTCCCGAAGAACGGGCTGAAGTAATCATTGCAATGTTAATTCAGGCATAAACCCAGAGGTTTAAAAATATGAGGGAAGGAGTGGTTTTTAAAATTTAAACCAGAAAAAATTATATATACACAAGGGTATACACCACAACTCTCCCATCTACCTCACTCAGAAAATTGAAAATCCAGGCGGTTCAAGAGCCCCAAGAAGCACACAAAATCTTCTTCTGAAACCACAAATATTCCACAAGGAAAAAACTTATAAACGCACCTTCTCAGGGATGGCACCCAGGATCTGGAATGCCCTCCCTCCAGAAACCAGACTTATCTCCTCCACGGCATCTTTCAAAAAAGAAATAACATCGATCTACATGGCTAAATCCACCTGAATATAAGCTAGGGAACTCTCGAGACTCTCCATCTATCCTTTTACTACATGTCTGGACTGATCTACTATGTACCTTGTTACCTTACCTTACTTTGCTCTCCACTGATAAACTTCTGCTCCTCTTTGCACAAAACCTTTGTTAATCACTCTCTTGTTTTTCTGATCCCATTTATGTGTAAAGCGCTCTGATATCTGTGAGGATCATGTTCGCGCTATATAAAACTTTAAAAATAAATTGATAAAATAAATATATATATATATGTATATACGCGTGTGTGCGTATGTATGTGTGTGTATATATATATATATATATATATATATATATATATATATATATATATATATATATATATATATATATATATATATATATTCGTGAACAAGGCTTGGACGAGCCGATACACATAATGGTGATGAAGTAATAAACTAATTTGCAAAGCACTTTCAGAAGAGTCTGTGTCCGTGTCAGGAGATAATGGAATGGAGTGATATATATGTATATATTCACTGAAAAAAACACAGGTTTCAGGGGCGTAGTTAGATGGACATTTCACTCGTACAAAGCCATAGAAATTCCCCCGTTATAGATAGTTCAGCTAACTATTACTCGCGTCCCTGCAATGCACTGCTGATGACGTCACATATTACATCACTCATGACATACATACCAACATGCCCATGTGCTGTCAACTTGCTAAATGTACCAATGTGACCACATGTGACCTCAGTCTAACTCTTTTTACACTATCCCGATCCTCACCAAGCACTTACCTCTTCCTTCCTGTACCCCTTTCACCCTCGCCTCACTTTGGGCATTTAAATGTTTAAAAAAAATTTGAACAAATGTATGCATAAGTCATTTATGATTGAGGATGTGATTAAATAACATCTCTCATAAACAAGAGATCTATTTTGTTTACATTTTGTAATTTTTCTTTGTTGTAACTACATTTTGCAACTGGGACCCTTTTATATGTATTACTGAACTACCCAGGTCCCAGTACCAGTGGGTCAACCCTTTTTCTGTAACGTCAGTTCTACCGAGGCACAAGATGGCTGCCAACACTTCCTGGTTTGAAGTGTTGACAGCCAATTAGAATGCAGCTCGTGATCGGCAAGGTGCGTGGATCCTCCTTGCCTCTATATATCGAAACTTTGATTTTTTGATTTTCTCAGCAACTACTGAACGGATTTACACCATTCAAGAACAAGATTGCTTTCTGAACCAAGCACTACCTTTTTGCCAAATTTGGTGTAATTACATTCAACAATTCCAGCTGTAGCCGTGTCTAAAGTTTCCTATGGGAAATGCATTTTTTTACCTCTTTTTCTTGAGTTTCTCTGGAACATCTGAACGGATTTGCACCATTTAGCAAAAAGAGTTCTTTCTGAAACAAGGGCTACATTTTTGCAAAATTTGGTGTAATTCTGTTCAGCAGTTCGGGCTGTAGCCGTGTCTAAAGTTTCCTATCGGAATTAACATGGAGAAAACATGTTTTGGGACCCCCCTTTCTTCTCGTCCCCTGCTTGCCGGATCACCCCGAAACTTTCAGCATAGGAGCTGACCGGAGCGGGCCACAATTTTAGAAAATTTCGCAAAGATTTGTCAACCGGTGCCAAAGTTATAGGGAAAACAAAAAATGAGTTTCCTATGGCAACTAGGTCCTAACTATAACTATACTATATATATCTGCTGCATTTTTTACTCACTCTCTCTGGTGGTTGGAAGTGTGTAGTACAGCCTAAAATTCCTGGGAGGACATGGAAAAACGGAAATTAAAGTGATTCAAATGAAAACGTGAAACAGAAAGACAGAAGAAATAAAAATATTAAGTGAAAAAGTGAAAGAATAAGTAGATCAGATATGACAGAAATGAGATGGAAGAGAGGTTGAGAGATGGGATAGAAGTTAAGGCTAGTAATCGAACAAAGACAATGAGACAGGCAGACAAAGGGACAAGAGCGACAGAGAGGGGCATGCTCACAGGACAAAATAAACACTGTGCACCTAAAAATTCAGAGATTAGGAAAACTACATATTCTGCTTATCAATTTAATTACCAAGGTTGCAAAAGCCACCTCTTACACCCCACTATCAAGATAAATCACCCCTGGTCCCTACACGGGTGGATCGGCCGAAAATACCTAACTGAAGTTTTCCGGCTTACGAGTAAAATCAGCCCATAATCCTCCAAAATACCTCACCAGAGCTTACTTCGACTCTTAGGTCCACTAACGAATGAGCAGCTGTCAGAATGGTATGCACAATCCTTGGAAACCTTGGGAGATGTCTTCCACCTCACATTCAAACAAATTTGTCAGGACTCTAATATTCCTCCAGGACAGTTAGCAACACATGGGAAATTACTGATGGCACTCCAATCATTATTGGGAGCACTGGGTAAAGAACCACCTACCCAAGTCGTGATAGATGCTCTTTACCTCATGGGGGTCGACAACTGATCACATGGCTAGACAAAGCCATTAGACATGTTCTTTAGTTCACCTCCGCCGTCTCTGGGAGGAAGACTTAACGAGACCTCTTCACACCACTGAGTGGTCTAGTGCCCTGAAATCCCTTAAGACTCTTTCAAGAAATGCTTGTTTTAAAAATATCCAACATATGATCCTTTACAGGACTTAGCTTACACCCTCTCGTCTAAATCATATGTTCCCAGGAGCCAATTTCACTTGACCTAGATGTTTCACCCAGGTTGCTAACTTTCGGTACATGCTCTTGTTATGTTCTAGATTAGCAAGTTGCTTCATTGAGCACAGTCACAGAACTCGCCACATTGAATTCATGGGATGCTACCAACTTAAGTATTTTCCAAAGACAAAATATCGCACAGAGTACAGGTGCAATTCTCCAAACTCGCACTCCTGTTGGCCAAGCATCTGTTAACTATGCACTGGAAGGCCCAACAACCCCCGGCTCTCTCCCTGTGGTGTAAGGCATTACTTAGATGGGGAGAAGCAGAAAGCTCTGCACTGCATCGGAAAAGGGCCCATTGTATACACTAGCACACTATTGCTGCTGCCTGGGACAATATGCTTATACAGCATATGGAGCTCACTGAATAGAATCCCCCTCTCTCACTGTGTTAAAGTTATAGGCCTCGGGTCACCGGCTACCCTCTCTCTCTATCACAATACATCTAAGTTTACAACCGCTCCACAAACTCCCCAAATTCTATTTCGCAGAATTACACTATTATCACTCATGCACCCCTAGTTCCATTTTCCAAGTTTTGTACCCCAACCCTATTATTCATTGGGTTCCCCTCATCTTTTAGTGTGGGTCAGTGCAATTGACTCCTGTAATTTGTTAATTTCTCATCCTGCTAAAATTGGTATTGTCTACAGTAGCTAATTTGTTATTGCCTCATTCTGCTACAGTTGCTATTGTCTACAGTTGCTAATTTGTCCATGTCACATCCTGCAACAATTGCTGTTGTCTACAGTTGATAAAACCCAATATAAATTGTTTAATCAAGGCTGCAAATGCCACAGGACAGTGCTAGGAACACAAAACAAGTGGCCAGTGCTGGTCAAATAACTGCATGCACCCCATGTTAGGAAGTAGAACAATGTATACTCTGCAGATAAAGGAGCACATAAAGGGAGAAGGGAAGTTGCAGCAAGGCCTTCTGTACCAAAGTAGTACAGTGCTTCTGCTACACCCTCTTTTTACTTAACTGCTCATGTGAACACTTTAGTGACCTACAGTAAGTTTTAAAAACTGTTCCGTAACATTATAAAGTTAAAAGCTAATAATGAACTGTGTGTCCCTGTTTTGAATTCCATCCTCTGTACCTGTTTGTTGCAGTCAGACCCCACACGATCTACAGTGTCACCCTTCCTTACTCAGGCACAGGTCTCACAGGCAGTTCCTCTACAGTTATTTGACTGTCCCTTTTAGTGTAAAGAGGAGTGTAGTCATGAGACACGAAGAAGGATAAGGAAATTGGAGTAGGATTGAAGAGAAGAGAAGAGAAGCAGATAAGAGAAAATGGAAGGCAGTGAGAAGGATAGATGGAAGTATAAGGATGTGTAATGATGGAAAAGGAAAATGGAGAGGCAGATTACAAAGGGTAGGAAATAAATGAGCGAGAGCAAGAAAAATGAGCCAAAGAGATAGACGAGGGAGGGGAGAGGACAAAGAATAATGAATAGAGAAGTAGACAGGCATTTGTAAGAAGGCGGGTGCAGAAAAAAGAAGAAAGAGGTAGAAGTCATATGGTTACATAAAGCAGAGAGGGATTGAGAGAAGTGATAATGGAACAGAAGAAAGGAGAGGTAAAGGAAAAAATAAGAACATAAAATGAGTCAGTAAGGGATGAAAAATATGCTGTAAAATTCACCATTTACCAACTTTTTCTAAAATGTCTAGCTGGGAAGAGTCCTCCTAAACCCGTCTTGGAGTGGTCAGGCTCACTCGTTGTGCATGCTCGCTCCACACAGTATGTGGGCTGCTATGACAAAATTTGCCACGTCTGCTTTTGCTTGCCAGCCTGGCCCTGACATTTAAATGTTTTGCACAAATTCTATTACATCTGATGAAGTTTCTGTGACACAACAATCCAGATTCATATCACAAATAAACCATTTCTGGACACGTGTGTAAGTCTACTTTATCTACTCACAGTGGATGTATTTCCACAATGGGGGTGGGAAGGTTTTGCCCTTCGAGTCCCTTTCACATGTAAAAATTGTTCAACTTATTAAAACGTGTTGAAAATGTATCCATTTTGGCACCTAGTGAGATTGCAGACGGTTTCTAAAGTACTGTGAAACATTATTAATATTCTTTGTGTCTTAGCTACCTTGCATCGTTTTCAGCCTGAGATTTCTAAAGAAGCCAGCCCCACACTAGAAGCCCATATGAAAGGAACAGTATGTCAACCAGTAGCGGCCGACACTGATCGGGGGTGGCTTGGCGGGGGATGTGGGGGGTAAAGGAATTATTAAAAAAAGAAAATAACTTACCTTGTCGCCGCATCTCTCCGTCGTCTCTCCTCTGGAATGAACCAGGATGCAAGTAGCCATACTCCCCAGACCAATCACATCACTGCAATGCAGCTTTGCGATTGGTAAGCACCCAGTCTCCCCTGACCAATCACAATGATACAAAGTAGCCTTGTGATTGGTCTGAGCGCAGTAGTTCGGTGCTCAGCGAGGGACTAGCGGCCGGGGCGTGTTCTCCACGCAGGCTGTAATGTAGTCTGCATAGAGAACATGCGATGTGCCCATGACTGTTTGGTCTTTCTTTCACTGCTTCAAAGCAGCGGGGCATCTCTCCTCAGTCTTAGCGGAGGAACTGCCACTGGTCATCGCACACATATCCTGGGCTGTCTTCATTTTACAGTTGAGAATTAAAGACTTGGGAGAGACATTTTATACGTTACACACTGACTCACCTATCAAATGGTGTCTGGGAAGCATCAGCACCAGTGATGTCATCAATGTCCCATTTCTGAAATATGCTCCTAAATGCGCCTAATGACATCTAGTTGCTGTGCAAAGCGTTGCTACACACCCACAATTGTCAGCTGATCAACATATTTCCTTACACAAAAAGAAAGTTCTCAATTCAGAAGACATAGCTCAAGTACAGTTTACTTCAATGTCTGGTCTGTTTTTAAATGCAATTTTGTGTGAACAATGCCTGCATGTGTAAATGTGTCCACCCCTATTAACTTTTTTAAGTAGTGGCTTGCTCGTTTCCCATACTTAACAACAACTACTTGCATATCTTGCAGATTGTTGCTGAGCAAAATTCATATTTTGCTGCACGTATAAGCAGGCCAAGTACTCCATATCATTGGCTGACACAGCTGGCAGCTGGGCTTAGTAAGAGATGCAGAGAGGCCTTGTATGTCAGCTATTCCTAGAAGATGAGGTGTAGCTGGCAATGGACTGGACTGCAAAAGCCACTAGCACTGTAAATCTGTCATGAGGGGCAAATCGCCGCAGCGCATCGACTCAGCACCGGTCTCTGTCACCTCGAGGTCTCTGGTTGGACTCCAGGCCAGACCATTAGTAAGGGAAAGCTGGTACCATTAAATGGCTGCTTCATGATCTAAGCAAAGCAAAATGGCGTGGGTGGTCTCATTTTCGAGGGCAGACATCCACAGCGAAGAAAACTAACGTCAGAACTAGTACACTTGTCCAGAAAATTGGGACTTGCAGGAAAAATGTTAAAAGTGCCAAGTAACCAAAAGAAATGTAAAAAAACACCATGAAAATAATTGGGCTGTTAGCAAGGACAAAGCTTTGTTGCTTGGACAGGCAAGCTGAACTTTCCCATTCCTGCGTCATGTATATGGTCTCTCATCTATGAAGTGAAGAGCAGAGGCGGCTTGCAGGCATCTTTCATGGATTGCTCCCAGGTCACATATAAGCAGGGCATCACAGTTTCATAAAAATGCGAAAAGTAGATCCGTGTTAGCTTCTGGCCATGTAATATATTTCTATTGGCTGGGCATATTTTGACTACACTTTCACCCATAGAGATTTAAGAATAAATGTTTTGCCAGACTATGACTATGACTATGTGGAGAAGTGTGGCTCACTGGTTGGAGGAGGCAGACCTGGAAGCAGACGTCAGCCCGGGACCAGGGTTCAATTCCCCGCTCGGTGGGGTCTTGAGTCCAAAAAATGTCCATGGACTCGACAATTCTCGCTCCGGTGCCTACTCGATTCACGGGTTCACACTCTGCGACTCTGGGCAATAGCTTGCTTAATCTCCACAACGGCCCCTCGCGGCGGGAGGCCTGGCTTTCACCTTGCGGATACCCTGCCGGGGTTATCTCACAGGGGAATACCAGGACGAGTTCCCTAAGCAAGCGCTTAGAAACCGCTCGGTGATTTGCGCTATATAAATTCCTGTACATTTACATTTACATATGACCCCCTACAACATTCACTGTATTCAACGGAATTTTAAATGACCGAAAAAGACGGCAAAGTGGAATGAAGGATCCAACCATTCTTGGAAACGGGATGGGGGGGGAGCATTCCTGTGTGTTGCAAGGAAATACTTCTTGGTGTAGTGACTTTAAAGAAGTGCATTGCCCATTTCCCGATTATCCAGTGTGTGCATCGTTCTAAAGCATTGCCTCAGTGACCTTGCTTTGTCACTGAGCATTGTGCACCCATTCCATCTAGCGGTATATATCACTGGAGCACTGACACAATACTTTGAAGAAAGACTAATGACTGAAAGACAGCCAGAAGTCGCTGGCATGGTACCTTTCTAGTGACATATACTCACTCCTTGATTCAGAACCGTTTAATGACATGTTTATCATAAAGAATTGAACACAGTGGAAATTTACAACCGTGATTCTGGCTTACAATAAGCTTCAGAGAGATGTCTGATGAGAATTCAAACACAGCCTCATAGTTGGCGCGAGAACCATGTTTTGCTTCGCCAGACTGTGGTAGAGAGTTGCTATCAAACACATTTAAAATACCAATCAGTTGAATGTATATATGGCCATTGAAATAGTCTGAATTTTCAGATACTCTCATAGCTCAAGCCAAAACTGAAATAAACATTGACTTTTTTGTATCCATCACTTTAAATTTTTAGGTTTTGGCTTCTTTTAAATATGAACTTTGCTTGGGGGAGAGCCGTTTCAGGAAACCTTGCTGAGACTTTGCTGCTGCCATACAAGGGGACTCTGAGTCCCAGCACCTACCGTGACAGGAGGACCACTGCTAGCCCCGGTGGAAGGAGGAGGACACACCCTCGTCCCATTGCTTTTGGTGCTTCGCGGGCTCCCGCTGCACGGACGCGCCTGGGCAAAGCCGTCTGCACCCGTCCGTGTCTGCCCAAAGTTGGGCTGGGCCATCTCTCTAAGCCCTCACCTTTCTGACCATACAGCTAAATATTACTGCTAGCTTGCCAACTTGCCCCAGACTTTGGACTGGAAATTAATTCCCTAGCCTGCCAACTGCTAGGGAAGTGGGCCCTGCAAGAATACCAGCCGACGTGCTATAAGGCATGAGAATTTCTCCAAGCCTGCAATAGGCCAGAGGTGGGACTATAGACTCCTGGCAGTGCTCTAAAGCGCATTGCGCTTCCTGCAGCACGGTAGGATAGTTCAGCAGTTTCCTGCTTGCCATTTTTCACCAGCATTTGTCACCTTCGACTTTGGTTGTCCCCCAGCCTGCATTAGGCTCGAGATGGACCTAGAGATTTCCAGCAGTATTTTTAAGCATATTGGGCTTTCTGCAGCACACCCGATATCGCCCAGAAGAGGCCACCACCCCCGGCAGCCAATGGCAGCTAATGTTCAGTGAATTTGGTTAGTCCTGTAGCCATTAGGCATTATCTTTGATTGTCTTGGGCCATTCCAAGTGTGAGTGGAAAACATGGGACCATGCTTTATTCCTTCCTTTCTGTGTGGTGGGTGTGATTACAAAAGAGATAGACCTGGTGAAAAGGTGACTGTCTCTTCATCTGGGAGCTGGGGCGTGTGTTTCACCATCCAGTCACACGTCACCCCTACTAGACACTTCTTTTTTGGCCCCTCTTAATTCTACCTGCCTGTTAATCGTTGCAAACCCTGGCAAATCTTCACTGCCCGCTCCAAGTAAGCACCCCCACAAGCAATAGTAGCTGTGAATCCTCCGTAAGGAAGAAGAGGAAAATGAAGCAAGGGCCTGCTCCCAGTTCGACTAAACAAATGAGGGGCCATAACTTCTCACCTTATTCACTCACCTAAATCAAAGGGCTCAAGCTCACACCAGTTAAATCTATCAATGGGCACTGCTAGCAAAAAGACAGATGAAGACTTAAATTCAACATGGACTATTGTTCTGGCCAAGGTTTAATATATCATGACAACCCTAATTACTCCTTTGGTATGTAGGCTAAGCGGCTAGAGCATGTTAACTCAGATTTATCCTCTATGCTTAATTCTTCATTGACATCTTCTTCAGAGATCCAGACACTTGCCCCGGTATCAACGAATACTTGTGCCAATTCCAAAGATTCAATCCATTCCTTAGAACAGAGGTCAGCACCCCCTCTTGATACTCCTACCCTTGCCCACATTTTAGTGCAATCTGTAGGGGAGGTAGCATGCACGCCAATCACAAACCGTGGCCAAGCCAGACATGGTCAGCAAGGGAGTGAGAGTCCTGATGCTGGTACTTCCCTTCTGGGTCCATCAGAGGCCACATCCCAGTACAATCATCGCCCTTCCAGTTTCCAGTTTGGATGTACCATCTAACTGTTGCCCACATGTGGTGGTTCTGGCTGATGGACCATCTCTGTTTACCAGCAAGGAAGAGTCTCACCTTGAATTAAAAGATAAGGTTTGTCACTGGCTAGTTCGGAATGCAGATTTTTCCATCTCCGAATATAATGAGAGTGGGATGGACTGGCCCTCTGGCAAAATCAATCAAAGATGACTGTTTGGTGAATAATTGAAAACACCCAGCTCTGGCTTTACACTTGATTAAATGTGGTTACAAGGTGTACAGGCCAGGTGTAGACTCTGGATTTACCACCCTTCCCTTAGGCTTTTTTATAAACCGATCTCACAGCGACAATAAAGGGGAAGCAGGCATTGTCATTCAGACAGACAGGTGTGGGCTCATCTGACTTGGATGGAATTGTATGACATCGAATGTCGGTGGAGGAAGGCCGGAAAATAGGAGAAAAAAGTTCCCATGTGTCTAGGCCACCTGCTGTGGATGTTTCTCACCATTTGTTGGCTGCAACTACCACTCCAATTAACTGATGATTCAAGAGCTTCTTTGAATCTAGGTAGTACTCACAGTAAAATGGTTTTGTGGAACCTGGCTGGACAAAATAACAAGCTCTCATGCCAACAAGTGGGGCAAGTTTATAGATCTTTTTGATATTTGTTTATTCCAGAAGACTTTTTCGCTCTGGGTATGCTAGTTTAGACCATCCTCCTTATTCGCCTGGGAAAGGTTGATCCTCGGCGGGACTTCTATTTAGGTCGAAACTACCTTGCAATGTGTGATTAAAGTCAGCAATCTCGTCTCCCCAGATGTCATGTGGATTGTTCCCTGGTGATTATTATAACATCTATAATGTATATTGTAGGAATGTGGGTGCAAAGGTTAGTTTTCCAGTCATTGATTTGAATAATGTTCATTTATTGTCACTCCCTGCTGGCCACTTTAGGATTATAGATGGTGATTACAATTTTAATTTTTAACCTCCTCTAGGCCTTCATATGGGAACTACAGGCAGTGGCAATGAAGACAGCATTTGGACTATTCTCGCACTTACACTTCCCCCATCCAGAAATTGTCAATTGCTGCTCTCCTAACCTTAATGCCTTCACCTTGAATAACGGCCTGCGGGCCTGTAATGGGAGAGCTCATTCTGATACGTGCGGACAAACTTTTAAAAGGCATTATAGATTTTATCTACTGGATGTTAGACTGTTGCCACAATTGATCAATATCGAGGTGGTATCCAGACGGGAAGGTGACCACAATGCCCTGGACCTTACACTGAGTTCATTGGGCACTAGTTTACTGAGTTATAACAATGAACCCTTTGATAGGAGGCAGGTACTTACTAATAACGGCCGTCAGCTCAAGTGGGGGCACTGTAGCTGAGAACATAGGTACTCGGGTTCAGATTTATGAGGTTTTTCAATTCTGCATTGGTTACAGTGGAAGAAGTGGGAGTTTTCCCCAATGATCTTGGGGGAGACTTAGCTGCCATTCACAACATCTTATTTTCCTCTATCAAAAAAATAGTTGTTAGCTGAGTCTAAGGCTTTTCCTAACAAATGTACTATAGTGTTGTGGTATACTAAAGCCTGCAGAATAACTAGGCAGGCACCTATAGATACCATAATGGTGGTGTGTACCTGGATACAAATCCCGAGTGCAAGGCAATATTATAAATCTGCCATTACAAGGGCCAAGAGAGATTGAGAACTGGCCAAATGGGAATCCATGTTAGCTGCAGTTAGACATAAAGACCAACATTCGCTTTGGCAAATATTGGCTGATAGGGAAGGGGAGAAAAGCCATAGAGATCTCTTGTAATATTTCAACTACTGCCTGGGTTGGCCACTTTACACTATTACAGAACTTAGGCAACTCAGGCCGTTCCAACAGGGCATAGCTGCCCGTAGGCCGGAGCTGCTTGCATGCGGTCTCTTGAATGTAAGATCCCTATGTAAGCATTTTACTGAGATAGCTTTTCTTGTTGAATCGTCTAGTCTGGATGTGCTCTTCATGACAGAGACTTGGACCAGGGCAGACAGTAATGTGGAACTAGGGCTGGCCTGCCCTGTGGGATATAAAATCTTGCACTCCCCCCATTTGAAGAACAGAGGAGGAGGAGTGGGGGTGATTTTTAGAGACTCTTTATCCCTTACTCGTTTAGAGATTAAGCAGGTGCAGGTCTTCGAATTGATGGGTTTCTCCTTTACTGGTCAGAAGGGTGTCTCTCAGTCTGGGGTGCTCTGTTATAGACCCCCCGCCAACACTGCATCTACTTTGCATGACTTCATTGACCTCATTTATGACCTCTCTAACTCCCATTCCAGGCTACTCATTTTGGGCGATTTTAACTTGTGGCCAAATGGCCCTGCACATCTCGCTTACAAGGAGTTATGCCAGGCCTGCTGCAACATTCAGCTGCAACAGCTGGTGCTCTCTACAACTCACTTGAAGGGTCATATCTTGGACCTAGTGTTCGCTGACAGCATGCAGGTGTCAGTGAAGGCTATTTCACCCCAATGCTGGACGGACCATGCCTTGGTCTCTTTCTCCCTTCTTCTTGTGGCTGGCCCCTCGGACGCTGCACGGTCGCAATCATTTAAGGTGGGTAGACCTTGGTCTAGGCTTGCAAAAGCCTCGGTCCTGCCCAGCCTTCTCCCTGTTGAATTTGCGCTGAGGGAGAATGTGGAGGAAAGCTACAACAATCTATGTCATCAAATCTCGAACTCTTTGGATTCGGTGGTTCCTTTTCGTAGATCACAGGACAGGCAGTAAAAATCTAAACCTTGGTATTCCAGCGACCTTCGGCAGCTGAAACGACGGTGCAAATGGGCTGAGAGGACCTGGAGGAAGCACTACTTACATCTAGATAAGATCGCTTTTAAGCTCGCTCTTATGGAATATAAAGCACCGATTAAATGTGCGAAAGCCGTCTACTTTGAGGAGACCTTGAACCATGCACCTAACAAGTCACAGGCCTTGTTTAGGATTGTTAAGGATCTCTCCCAGCCGGCCTGAGCCTCGAATAACATCTCGGCTTCCCAGGCCTTATGCGACTCTTTGGCAGCCGCATTTGAAGCTAAGATAGCTACCATATTGAGCGGCCTTACTCCATTGGACCCCAGCCCTGGCCACCCCGGGATGTACCATCTACCCTGGATGACTCAGAAGCTCTGCTGGCTCTGCCTCGGCTGAGCAGTTTCTCTGTCCCGAATTTCGACGATTTTTGCCGACTGGCACTGACGGTGTCCTCGGGTTCTCCTATGGACCCGCTTCCTCATAAATTTTGGAAGCTCTTTCATGGGGAACTTTTCCTTCCGTTGCATTCCATCTGCCTTCAGTCTTTTGAATCTGCCCTGGTCCCGGATTGTTGGAAAACAGCAGTGGTGTCCCCCCTCTTGAAGAAGCCTACCTTAGACCCCATTTGCCCAGAGAATTATAAGCCCATTTCACTCCTCCCTTTTCCGGTTAAAATCATGGAGAAGGTGGTTACCCAGTCCCTGTCCAGATACCTGGAAGCTAACAACTATCTGGACGTGGCCCAGTTTGGTTCCGCCCAGTGCATGGGACGGAGTCGGCTCTGGTGGTTGTGTTGGACAAACTTCGTTCGCGAGTCGACACTGGGCGAGCAGCGTTTTTGGTGCTGCTCGACATGTCGGCCGCATTCGACACGCTTAGCCATCCGATTCTCATCAGGAGACTGGAGGAGGCTGGAGTAACAGGGCTGGCTAGAGACTGGCTAGTCTCATACCTCCATAATAGACAGCAAGTGGTGGCCTTGCCGCCTTTTAGATCTGGCGTGCGGAAGGTTGGGCAGGGGGTGCCCCAGGGCTCTGCCATCAGCCCAATACTGTTTAATTTGTACCTCCGACCGCTTATCCATCTTATTGGCACTTTTGGTATCTCAGTATTTAACTATGCCTATGACACCCAATTGATCTTTTCGCTGGAGGGTGGAGAGGCGGTTGCATTGGAGACCTTTCATTGCTGTATGTCAGCTACAGCAGACTGGTTGTGTTCCAATTCACTCCAGTTCAACAGGTCTAAAACAGAGGTGCTGTACTGTTCCACTGACCGTGTTCCATGCTCACTGCCAGAGGATTTCTGGCCTTCCTTCTTTCCCGGATCAGGGACAGCAGGGGACTCTGTGCGAAATCTGGGAGTCATGTTTGAGCCCAATCCTCAACTGGATAGCTTTGCCAACAAGACCGTTGCCACTTATATGGTACTGCTTCGCATGCTGCGCAAAGTCCTTCCTATGCTCCCAGTCCCGGCCAGATCTGAGGCGGTGCGGGGGATCATACTGAGCAGGTTGGACTCTTGCAACGCATAGCTTTTGGGTGCACCGAAGAACTTGGTCGGCAAGCTACAACGGATTCAAAACAAGGCGGCTAAGTTAGCTTTGTCCCGTCCGCGCTCTGCTTCATCCACTGCGACGCTGCATGACCTTCATTGGTTACCGGTCAAACAGCGGATCCTTTTTAAGGCCTCATGCCTGGTCTTTAGGGCGCTGCATGGGCAGGGTCCTGTCATGCTGCAGAATCTTTTCTCCTGGTACACTGTTCCACGTACCTTGCGCTCCTCTTCCGCTTACCTGGCTACGGTTCCCATGTTTCAAAGGTCAAGGATGGGCGGCCGTTCCTTCAGCTTTGCTGCCGCAAGTCTTTGGAACTCTCTCCCGCTCCATCTGAGGAGCATGAGCGAACTCCCTCTCTTTAAGAGAAATCTAAAAACTCATCTCTTTCCTAGAGTAGTGTGATCTTTATGACCGTGTGCTAGTTTGTCAGACAAAGCGCCAGGATACCCTTTGGGTGACAGTGTTTTGCGCTATACAAAAATGGAATACATACATACATACATACATCGCCGTGCTGTGGCTAAGGACCTTTGGGGATTCCCTGGGCCAGTGGAGTTTGTTGCTCCCAGAGGGGAATGAAGTGGGGCCGAGGTCTCACCTTGAATTGGCATTTTTAAGCCAGAGAATTGTAGAATCAGGCCCATATTGTAAAGTCAGGTTTTGTAAGCGATTGACTGGATTACCTCAGGCAAATTGCCTTGGTTAGATAAGGTGCAAGGGAACCTATTTCAGGCCAATAAGGATTTTTGGAGCACCTACTTTACCCTGCTCTTTAATGCAATAATGAGAGTGTCTCCTATGCCCTCCACGTGGACTCCTAACTTTACTACTCCTAAACTGAGAAAAATCCTAACTTCAAGACTTTTGGTATTCACAGAAGGCATTTAGGAGTCCTAAAGTAAGGAGTCTTAACTTTACTACTCCTAAACTGAGAAAAATCCTAACTTCAAGACTTTTGGTATTCACAGAAGGCATTTAGGAGTCCTAAAGTTAGGAGTCCTAACTTTACTTCTCCTAAACTGAGAAAAATCCTAACTTCAAGACTTTTGGTATTCACAGAAGGCATTTAGGAGTCCTAAAGTAAGGAGTCCTAACTTTACTACTCCTAAACTGGGAACAATCCTAACTTTAAGACTTTTGGTATTCACAGAAGGCATTTAGGAGTCCTAAAGTTAGGAGTCCTAATTTTACTACTCCTAAACTGAGAAAAATCCTAACTTTAAGACTTTCGGTATTCACAGAAGGCATTTAGAAGTCCCAAAGTTAAAACTCCTAACTTCTGTGAATACCGAAATGAGTAAGTGCCTTCTGTGAATACCAAAATGGTAGTAAGTTTAGGATTTTGTCTTAAGTTAGTTCTGTGAATCTGGCCTATGTGTGTAGTTTTTTAATGATAATAAATGCACTCTCTGAACTATGCTGCGACAGGGTGAATACTTTTTTTGACTCACAATTGTTTTAAATACCCTTTGTTTTTAAATGGTTGTATTGCTCTTGTATGTATTTAGCATTCTATGCTTTTGTGGCAAGTTGGCGAAATAAACATAATGATGATGATATGAATTTGTTTAGTATCATTCCAACTTGACAAAATAATAGAGTAAATCAGAGTGGAAGGAGTGAAGAAACGTGATGAGCAGGGAATCAGAAGAAAACTACAAACAGATGGAATCACACTGGATTCACCATGTTCCTGCAAATATGAGGGAAAACTGTTGGAGTAATTGAAAGATGATTTACAGGATTTGAACCTATATATGCTCTACTATTTACGAGCAGAATCTTAAATCCCTACACCACCTGGCAGAATTTATATATAAATGTCAAAACATTTGTAGAAAAGAACATAAATATATCGATTCTGCTTTTATATTCTGGTGGCCAAATGTTTATGCCAGTGTGAACAAAGTTGATCTAAAGTTTTAAAATATTAGCAATGTTTATTTTATCCTAAGTGAGCTCCTTAAGGCGACACATGGCGCTGTAATGCAATTAAAGTATCTTATATAATTTATGGTGGTTTTCTATGGCAGCAGTACAGATGGAAGGAGGACACTTGTTAATCTACATGGATTTTAAGTCAAGCTCCATATTGCATCTGTCACTTGATGTTTTAACCTGTCTCAATATAATTCTACAGTGATTTGCTTTCACACAAATACATACCCACCCCCGTGCTATCAAATGCTCACATTACAATGCCCGATTCCTCTAAAGCCAGGCATATTGCCATTGCCAACGCTTGTTTTTAATAAGGCATATTTACAGTTTGGAGCTAAGCATTTCACCTCTCAATCTAAATACTTTAATTTTTGTCACAACAGCACACTTCACATTTGAACCACATTCTCTCCCACCCCAAGCTAAACAATGTTTGATCAAACCAAGAAATTATAACATATTGAAAACAACCACAGTTCAAGCTGCAACAAACTCCATAGTTGTAACTCAACATATTTCCTAGCCCATACTCCCTACTACCTCCACTTGAGTGGCACTGTCTAACGCTGACTGCACTTTCCTAATTATATATTCCTCTGAAACCTGTTTCTCCTCCACTCTCCCAACTACACTATCCTGACGTCAAACCTAACATTCCCAATTCCATTCCCCTCTATTGCTTATACTCTACACTTCACCGTTTTATCTGCTGCTGGTTCTCCCCTCACTTGGGGCTTGACTCTTTTGGCTTCACAATTCTGAAACCGCTGTCTGACTCCATAGAATTATAGTTAAATAAATACATCTTGGATTATTAATGTTAAGAATTTAGAGTTTAAACATTATTAATTACTACTCGTTTATATAACACAGCAAACATAATTGTAGATGCTTGATAATATGCATGATTTATTTATTACACATAAGAAATGGGGTTATTAGTTGAGAGGAATGGAAGTCCCACTCAAATAATAAACACAATCCTTTTCAAGAGATTGGCTTTATGTATGGTGATAAAATGTTACTTTAGTTTTAAACTCAGAAAATCACAGAAATTTACCAGTTATCGTTAACTCAAGTAACTATAATTTGTGCCCTAAGGTAATTATATCTCGCTCCCTTGCCATGCACCGCTAATTACCCCACATATTACATCACTCATGACAACTTCTATTACATCATTCATAAAATCACTGCAATTTTTGCAGTGATATTATCGATGAGAAAACTGTGCATGGTGGGGCGCTCGTTATAGTTACCCTAGGACACTCGCTATAGTTACTTGAGATGACTATAACTATAATTGCTGGATTTCTAAGGTTTTGTGTGTGTAAAACCTGAACCATACTATAGCGTTCCCTGTAACCTTTATTTTTTAGGAAAAAAATATATATATATTTATTTGTGTGTACATTGCCTACTGGCAATAGCCAGAAGATAGTTATAGTTGGTAACAAAGTCTCAAAAGGAAAATCGTTTTTTGTTTGTCAATAACTTTGGTACCGCTTAATGAATATTCATGACATTTTCCCCATGTAATGTCTATGTGGATTTAAAAGTTTTAGAACATGACTTTAGCCTGAACCGCTGAATGGAAATACAACAAATTTGACAGAAACCTAGATGTTGGTCCAGAAAAGATTGCTTTTTGTTACTTGATGTAAATCCATTCAGTAGTTTCAGAGATATTCAAGTTTAAAAAATATAGATAGCTGGGGATGCGAGTCCTTGAAGTAAAATTGTGGAGTGTACAGAAATTTGATTGGCTGCCTACACATTAACCAGTAAGTGTTAGCAGCCATGTTGGGATTTTGTTTGAAGCCGATTCCTACAAAAAAAGTAAAAAATAAAGAAAAGGGAGTAGTGTACAAATACCCTGATACCCTAGATATGGTGATGAGGTCCTACAGGGACCCTGTCGGGGGTTAAAAGCATTTCTTTAAAATGTTGCCACTAATTCACAGGTGGATGTGTCGCAAAAAGTTTTTTTAAAGACCCACATGTCTTTTAAAAGAAGCCCCCCGGGTGGGCCAAATCGCAGGGGCCACTTTGAGTAAGCAAGAACATTTCTCTTAGCTGCTCCCTATGTGTATTAGAAATGCCGGCTTCCTCAGAAGGTGGGGAGCCAACAGGGACAGCGAGGGCCTTCAGGCACCCCCGTGGTCCGCGTCTTTAGAGAACGGGTGCCCTGACAGGACCCCTACTTTAGAGGCTTGGCCCCGGGGGATTGGGTCGCCGGGGTATATATATATTTTTTAATGACTGGGCGATGGGGGATGGGTTCCCTTTGGCTGAAACTGACCCAGTGATGGGGGCGGCATGGCCCTCCTCATCTATTCTAAATAAGCCTGGCCCTGGGGGATGGAGTCCCCAGGGCAAATATTGGCCCAGTGAAGAATAATGAGAAAAGTAAAAAAATTATTTAAAAGACCGGCAAGACGCAGGAGGCCCGGGCCCTCTTTCTCCTACCACTCTGCAAACCTGCATCCTGGTGTACTGCTAGTTGGGGGATGAAGTCCTCCTAGGTCCAGTGAGTCCTGGGAGGACAACAAGCCCTACTGTTACCTCCAGTACGTCCCACACATTGGAATTGATGAAAGGTCTTCAGAGGCCACACCTCCTATCTCCACCACTCTTTAAATGTGCGTCCTGGCACACTGTTGGTTGGGGAATGAAATCACCTAGGATTCTGTGGGAGCTAACAATCCATCCTGTTACCTCCAGTAAGTCCCACGCAGCCTGATTGCTGAAAGGACTTCGGAGGCCACGTCTTCTCTCTCCACCACTCTGCAAATGCGCCTCATGGTGCACTGCTGGTTGGGGGATGAAGTTCCCTTGGCTCCAGAGGGTCATTGGGGCCAACTACCCAGCCTGTTACCTGCCGTAAGTCCCACACTGCTGGATTGCTCAGAGGTTATCGGAAAACACGCCGCCTTTCTCAAGCACTTTGCAAAAGCGCCTCATGGTGAACTGCTGGTGAGGGGATGAAGTCCGCTTGGTTCCAGAGGGTCATTGGGGGCCAAATACCCCTCCTGTTACCTTTAGTAAGTCCCCCAGAGCACCATTGCTGTAAGGACTTTGGAGGCCGTACCGCCTTTCTCCACCTCTCTTCAAATGTGCCTCCTGGTGCACTACCTGTTGGGGGATGTAGTTCCCTGGCTGCTAAGGCCCTTGGGGTCCAAGAAACTCTCTTGTTACCTCCAGTAAATCCCTTACAGCGGGATACCTGAAAGCTGGTCAGAGGTAGCACCCCCTTTCTCCACCAATATGCAAACACAACTACAAGTTAAAAAAATAGAACTTCACTTGAATCAAAGGTTACAGGGCTGTTATAGTTAGGAAAAAGTATTTGAAAAACCTTAGAAATGCATTTAGAAAACCAAAGGTTACAAGGACTTTATAGTTAGGAAATAGAACTTAACAAAACGTTTGGAATTCACTGAAAAAACAAAGGTTACAAGGACGTTATTGTTAGGCTGGGATTTCACTTGTACAAAACCAGTGAAATTCAGCAGTCATATTTAACTGAGCTAACTATACCTTACACCCCCGCAATGCACTGCTTATGACCTCACATATTCTATCACTCATGATATGGTCAGTAACATCACTGATGACATCACTGATGACATCTCAAATGACATCACTGATGACATCTTGTTCGGCCTTTCCATCAAATCTGCACAGCTATATCTGTACGTAAATGGCAGGAGGGGGTTGTCTAACTATGGGGGACTTATATGACAATAAATAACACATCACACAAGAGCAGGCGACAGACGCCTTTGCACTCGGCTCAGGGCAGTTCCTACAGTATGGGAAAATAGCTCAGGTGACTTGGGAGCTATGGTCCATGTTTCCTGATGAGCCTCCAGTCTCTGATATGTTGCGAACTATGGTAATGATGGCCAAGGTGCGCAGACTGATATTGCACCTCTACCGGGCAATCCAGGAAGATAGAGAGGTCCAGGCGCTACCAGTCCAGGCAAAGTGAGGGACACTGATAGGGACTGGACTAAGATCCATGAAGGGGTTAAACAGGTGAGTTTGAACACATGTTTCAAATTATTACAATTTAATTTTGTACACAGACATATCTTACTCCCAAGATGTTACACAGGATTTATAAGGAACGATCGGGGCAATGTTCCATATGCGGGGAGGTGTATGATACCTTGTTTCATATGGTCTGGTCCTGCCCAGAGCTGCACTTATACTAGACTGATGTCTTGGCTGTGCTAGGGGAGGCGACGGGTTGGGAGATATTAAGGAAAATCCAGGTGATGTCACTTGGGTTGCTACCCCGACCTAAGAACAAGAATCTCAGCAGGAAGTTTGGCCTTCTAGGACTGGTGTTGGCGAAACACCGGAGAGCTATTTTTTGGTTCAGCCACAAGCCACTCCGAGTGATGCAAGGGGTACAAGACATGAAGGAGTGGGTGACAGCTGAGTTAATTCAAATGCAACAGACCAGACGCGGTAAAATGTTGGTGGATGACCTACAGGCATGGAGGGCAATGTTGTGGGAGTTGAAAAGCGAGGAGACAGGGCCTGTACAGCGGGACGAGGCCACTGCAAGGGTACAGGTGGGAAGCAGGCCAGAGGACAATTAGGGGAAATGGGAGAACACTCATTATAGGAATATTAGACAGCACACTGATACGGATGAAAGGTAGAGAGAATGGTTTGCCCTAAAGGGACACCTACCAGACATGGTTGGGAGGTACAGTTTAGTTGCGGGAGGGGGAGGGAAGTTTGGTTTATACAGCACAGGATTGTTATTGGACATTTCAAAGATATGGGCCAAGGAATAATGTCTTATGAGGTCAGGAGCTGGGAAGGAGAAGCTAAGTATGATGGGACTTGGTTCTCAATGAATAGTACAGTGCATACATGTAGCATATACCTGTCCCACTTAACGTTGTGCTCATGAGTATATGATGATTCTTATTGTAGAATTCTGGGAATGTCCATACTGTTTTTGTCATGTTTGATTCAAATGCTAATAAAGATATATTTAAATAAATTCACTGATGACATCGTCAAGTGAGTGTAAGGGTTTTCAAAAATGTATGGGTCTTAAACCTATATACCAACCTACTATGAAGTAAATTAGTATACTAGTTGCACTACTAGTGAGTGATACTCAGGTTGAGTAGAGCCGGTGGCCGCTCCTTTCGGGTGTTAGCGGCAAAATGGTGGAATTCTCTTCCCCCTCACCTACGGGCTCTGGAAGATCTTTTGCAGTTTAGTCATGCTATAAAGACCATTCTATTTGTCTAGCCTCAATCTTTTGTATCCTGCTGTTCTCTTTTTCTGATTTTAATTAAGTTGTGTTTTGTGTACCTTGTTAAGCGCCAGGACGCCCCTTTGCTGGGGCAGCTGTGCGTGGTATAAGAGTGAATAGCATAACGAATAACATAACATAATGTATATTATGTGAGTGGTTGAGCGACTGTATGTATCCTTGTGTGTATGGGTGTGTGAGAGTGGGTGTATAAGTGGGTGTATGAGCTGTGTGGGTGCATGACATGCTGTGCGAATGGTTGTATTGTTATATTTAAGACAATATTTCCATCGGAAAAGTGTGGCCTGTATTTTTGGTGTCGTTTCACAAATCTTCATAAAATGTTTTAAAAAAGTGCCCCAGTGCTTCTTGTTGCACATGGAAAGTTTTGGGGCAATAGATCAAGCGGGAACTGCAAAAAAAGGGAGGGTCATAAAAGCAGTTTTTCCAATTTTAATTACCATTGAAAGTTTGGTCGCTACTACAACCTGAACTGCTGGACGGAATTACACCAAATTTGGCAGAAAAGCAGCCTTTTTGTTATTTGGTGTAAACCCATTCAGTAGATTGAGAGACACTAAATAATGCACCAAGTTTTTATATATTGGGACGTGGACCGTCTGAGGATCTGACAGTCTCCGTGCTGAACTCTGATTGGCTACTAACACTTTAACCAGAAAGTGTTGGCAGCCATCTTGAAACTTGGCTTTATCCGATTCCTACAGAAAACATTAACAAGAAAGAAAAGGGGGCAAGGTAGGAAAACCCTGACCTCCTAACTGTGGGCCTGGGGTCCCCCTGTGACCCGACAGGTCCAAAAAGCAATTATAAAAGAAAATGGTGCCATGAGAAGGTGACAGGGACGCGAATCCATGGCAAAAATAAAAAAAACATGCACAGGCTCAGTTCTTGGTTTGATAAGAGACCCCGGGTGGGCCAGGTCACAGGGGCATTTTTTTTAAAAAGAAGGGGGGAGCACGAGCCCTCCTCCTAAGGCTCTATGAGAAACATTGATGGGGAGGCTGAGCATCACCTCTCTGGGCTAAATACAATGTAATGGGTGACCTGCCAGCATTAATTTGTTTTTTTTCAATGGGTAGGGGGCCACACGGTGCCCCTCCTGGGCCACAACGGGCCCTGGCGACCATCACTTTCCAGAGGCCATCCCTGAAAAGTAAAGGAGGGGAGCCTTATGGCTTCCCTCTTGGTGAAATACATGGCCCTGTGGACCACCACCCCTCAGCACTGACTCTTGCTATGTCCCAGGGTGCCCACCCTGGGAAATAGCTGTTGGATTTTGCTTGGCGGCAGCTGACAGCTCTCGCCAAGCTAAAGCAAACACTCCAGTTCCAGCAGGCGGGAGTTGTCAAAGTGCTCTTCTTACCCGTTGGAAGCAGAGGTTTCATCTCTTTCAACAGCCCTCAGGGAACTACAATTCCAGCGGCTTCCTGCGTTCAGCAACAATGCTGGCTTATGCAGTAGGTGGAGAGCTGCCTGCAACCGCGGGGCCAGTGGGCTCCCCTTGCGGTCCTGGGGAAGGTCAGATGGTCAGAAGGGAGCAGAAGGAGGCAGAATGAAGATCCGAAATGGGCAGAAAGAGACAAGATAAAGGTGAGAAATAATCAAAAAGAGGCTGAATAAAGGTCAGAAATAAGCAGAAAAAGGCAGAATAAAGGTCAGCAATGAGCAAAAACGCAAGATAAAGGTAAAAAATGAACACAAAGAGGCAGAATAAAGGTATAAAATTAGCATACAGGCAGAATAAAGGTCAGCAATGAGCAGAAAGAGGCATGATAAAGGTCAGCAACAAGTAGAAAGAGCCTAAATAAAGGTCAGAAACAAGCAGAAAGAGGTAAAATAGAGAATCAGAGGCAACATGAAGGTCAGAAAGAGGCAGAATAAAGATTAGAATATATCACACAAGGAAGAGGGTCAGAGCTTTAAAGGTCCAGCACCAAACGTCTCTATCTATTATGCCTCTTAAATCAACAATATGTCTCGGTGCAGCAGGTCTGGATTGTGATCCACATACATCTCAAAAAAGGTGGTTAAAAACTACCACTATCAACAGCTACAAATTGACCCTGTACACAAGACAATCAAATATTTGTGTTATGTGATTATCCTAGTATATGACATATAAACAAAAACAAAATGTATTGAAAACAGAATAGCTTCCCAGAGATTTTTTTTATCACAGAATCATGTCTTGATTGTAGTTAGATAAAGTCCTTTTATTGAGAATCGTTTATTCTTTTAAAAACACTGCACAATTGCCTGCCAACGCGTTTCATCCCTCTTTGGACTTCTTCAGGACTTATGCAAAAGTCTGTATCTGCTGTTGATGGTATATGTGACCTTGAGCCAACCTCTACAGCAGCGTTGATAAATTCATGTATTGATTTTCAGAGTTAGGATTGTCGGTGTAATAAACAAAAAGAGGCAGAATAAAGGTCAGATACAAGCAGAAAGAGGCAGAATAAAGGTCAGCAATGAGCAGAAAGGCAAGATACAGGTAAAAAATGTACAAAAAGAGGCAGAATAAAGGTAAAAAATGAGCAAAAAGGCAGAATAAAGGTCAGAAATGAGCAGAAAGAGGCAAAATAAAGGTTAGAAATAAGCAGTAAGAGGCAGAAAAAATGTCAGCAACGAGTAGAAAGAGGCAGAATAAAGATGAGAAGCGATCAGAAAGAGGCAGGATGAAGGTCAGAAATGAGCAGAAAAGGGTAAAATAGAGATCAGAAGCAAACACAAAGTGGCAAAATAAAGGTCAGAAACAAGCAGAAGGAGGCAGATGGAAGGTTAGCAATGATAAGAAAGAGGCAAAATAAAGATGAGAAACAAGCAGAAAGAGGAAGAATAGAGGTTCAAAATTAGAAGAAAGGTCAGAAACAAGCCAGAATAATGTCAGAAATGAGCAGAAAGAGGAAGAATAAATGTGAGAAACGAATAGTAAGATAGAGAGGCAAAATAGAGATCATAAACAAGCAAAAAGAGGCAAAATAATGGTCAGAAACAAGCTGAAAGAGGCAGAATAAAGGTCAGCAATGAGCATAAAAAGGCAAAGTAAAGATGAGAAACGAGCAGAAAGAGGCAAAATAAAAGTTCTGAAATGAGCAGAAAGAGGCAAAATAGAGATAAGAAATGAGACAAAAGGGGCAAAATAAAGATCAGAAACGAGTTGTAAGAGAAAGAATAAATGTCAGCAACGAGCAGAAAATACTAATTAAAGGACACAAACTATCCAGAATTATGTCAGAAAGGAGCAGAAAGAGCAGAGCAGATTGAGGCAAAATAAAGGTCAGCAATGAGCAGAAAGAGAGGGAAAGAAGCAAAATAAAGGTCAGCAATGAGCAGAAAGAGGGAGAAAGAAGCAAAATAAAGGTCAGAAACAAGCAGAAAGAGGCAAAATAAAGGTTAGAAATGGGAAGAAAGAGGCTAGGTAAAGGTCAGCAATGAGCAGAAAGAGGCATGAGAAGGGTCAGAAACTGGCAGAATAAAGGTCAGCAACGAGCAGAAAGAGGCAAAATAAAGCTCAGACACAAGAAAAAAAGGCAAGATAAAGGTCAGAAAACGAATAGAAAGAGGAAAAATAAAGGTCAGAAACCAGCAGAAAAAGGCAGAATAAAGATGAGAAACAAGCAGAAAATGACAGGATAAAGGTCAGAAACAAACAGTAAAATAGGGAGGCAAAACAGAGATCAGAAATTAGCAAAAAGAGGCAAAATAAAGGTCAGAAACAAGCAGAATGAGGCTGAAAAAGTCAGCAATGAGCAGAAAAAACCTAAATAAAGGTGAGAAACTTACAGAAAGAGGAAGAATAAAGGTCCGAAATGAGCAGAAAGAGGCAAAATAGAGATCAGAAATGAGCAAAAAGAGGCAAAAATAAAGGTCAGTAATTAGCAGTAAGAGGAAGAATGAAGATCAGCAATGAGTAGAAAGATGCAAGATAAATGTCAGAAATGAGCAGAAAGAGGCTAAATAAATGTCAGAACGAGCTGTAAGAGGCAGAATAAAGATGAGAAATAAGCAGATAGAGGCAGAATAAAGGTCAGAAACAAGCAGAAAGAGACAACATAATGGTCTGGAGCAAGGAGAAAGAGGCAAAATAATGGTGAGAATGAGCAGAAAGAGGTTAAATAAATGTAAGAAACGAGCAACAAGTGGCACAATAAAGGTCAGGAGTGAGGAGAAAGAGGTAAAATAACAGGCAGAATGAGCAGAAAGAGGCAACATAGAGGGCAGGAGTGAGCAGAAAAGAGGTGGAAAAATGGGGGAAATGAGCAGAGGAGGCAAAAACTGAGGGCAGCAGAGAGTAGCGGACTGCAGGCAAGCTGGACAGGTGGACAGTCACAGTGAGAGCTGGCACGAGGACTTGCTCTCATGTGCCCCTCAACGTTTTTCACTGTACGCCCACTGACAGACCCACTCATAGACTCATGCACCCACTCACAGACCCACTCAGAGACTCACAAACCCACTGACAGACACACTCGTACACTCATGCACCTATTCACAGATCCATTCAAGCACTCCTTCATGACTCACAGATTCAGAGAGAGACTCACACACACACACACACCAACTAAGAAACTCACACACTCACAGATCTTCTTAGATACTCATGCACCCAGTCACAGGCCCACTCAGAGACTCTTACGCGCTCTCACCAACACTCATCCACCCACTGAAAGACTCACTCAGACACTCATGTTCCCATTCACAGATCTATTCAGAGACTTATGCACCCACCCACAGATTGACCCAGATACTCATGCACCTACTCACAGACCCATTCAGAAACTTACAGACTCACTCTTTGACCCACTCTGATACACAACCACTCACAGACCCACTCACAGACCCACTCAGACACTCACTCACCCACTCAGAGACTCATACAGCCACTCACTTATACACTACTTAAACAGCCGCTCATGCACCCACTCTCAAAGGTAACAGGTTACAGTTAGGAAATAAAATGTAAACACACATCAAAATTCAGTAGAAAAATAAAAAGGTTATGGGGACGTTATAGTTAGGAAATTATTTTTTTTTAAACTTAGAAATTCACTGAAAAAGCAAAGTAAGAGGGACATTAAAGTTGATCTCAGATTTCACTCAAACAAAACCACTGAAATTCAGCAGATAGAGTTTCCTGAGCTAACTATAACTTACGCCCCTGTAATGTATTGGTTATGACCTCTCATATTACGTCAATAAGGACATTGTCAGTGACATCACTGATGGCATCATTCATGACATCTCAAATAACATCACTGAAGACATCATGCACACCCACTCACACACCCACTCATACCCCCATTCAACCTTTCACACACCCATTCACAAACCCATACAACTAATGACACACACTCACTCATACAGCCAGTCACACAACCGCTCACTCACCCATACATCCACTCACAGACCTAAACAGCTACTCACACACCCACACAACTACTTCCACTCACAGACTCATACAGTCACTCACACACACACTCACATACCCATTCACACACCCACACAGCCACTTACACAACCACTCACTCATCCATACAGCCACTCACACAGCCATACAGCTATCAACAAAGCTACCCACTCTCCAATACCACCACTTACACATCCATTCACTCATCCACAAAACCACTTACATACCCATTCACACAACAATACAATCACTCACACACCCACTCACTCATCTATACAGGTACTCCCACATATACTTAGGTGCAACCACCACTCACAAACCCACTTACCCACACATCCTGTCAAACAGCCGCTCACTTACCCTTACATCCACTCACACACACAGTCACTCATCCATAGAGCCCTTAACACAGCTACCTAGTCTTTCATACAGCCACTCACACACACTCTTTCACCCATAGTCACTCACGCAGTTACCATAGTCACTGATATAGCCACTCACACACACTCACTCACCCATACAGCCACTTACACAATCACCCACACAGCTTCTCACACACCCACTTATAAACCCATACAGCCACTCACACACCCAAACAGTCACTCAGACCCCACTCCCACACTGATACAGACAGTCACAGTGACACTCAGATGACATATATTAGAAATAGTATCACTCAGTAGTACAAAAAGAATAGTAACTTAACTTAAGCAGTAGCATCATAAGCAGTGCATTGTGGGGTAATAAGTTATAGTTAGCTGTGGTAACTATAACTGCTGAACTTCAATGGTTTTGTATGAGTGAAGTCTGAGCTGAAGTATGTCACAGTTACCTTTATTCTTTATATATATATATATATATATATATATATATATATATATATATATATATATATATATATATATATATATATATATATATATATATATATATATATATATATATATATATATATATATATATATCAAAACAGTGTAATGACTGTAAGTCAATAATTTCCCATACACCTCTGACTGACACCATAAATGATGGCTTGTACCTTTTACTCTTTTTCAGATTGCTTGACTCTGCCTTTTTGATATTTCCACCTTTATTTCTGCAAATAGCATATTTCGGCTCAACATATTAGTTTAAAATAGTTTCATGCAGTACAGCACATTTTTTTCTATTGTCTGTTCAGAGAAGCAGTAGTATCTTGACCTGTTTCTGTTTATTTCATAATCAGCTGGGTGAGAAAGATGGCCTATTTTCCCTAAACAAAGCGCATTATGGAGCACAGATGTGTGTTAAGGCAGATTAAACATGCACAATGCCAATCTCCAGTCTTAAGGTACAGTGCGGTTCAGCAGTTTTTCTAAATCTGCAGGCAATTTCCAGGCTGTGGGGCCCCAGCTGCTGGGTGACAAAACTAATGTCACAAAGAAAAAGAACAGACAAGCAGCAATGAACAACTGTGCTCTTTTATTAACCCAACTGGAAGCCTTTAGTATTCCGGCAGCACAGTGCATGATCACTGCCATTAATATCTTTTACTGCATCTTATATCCCCTCTCTCTGTAATTGCAGGAATCAGAAAGATCTATTGGCCACCTCTGCAGATGCAAGGTGGGGAAGGCAGATAGACTTTGACAACTCGACAGTTTGAGGTCAGTAATACGCCAGACCCAAGCCCCATCCATTCCCAAAATTCAGCGCCCCATAAAACAGAGGGAGGCGGTTGTGATGAGCTGAGTTTTCAGACACTGGTTTACTAAGTTGTCGAAATGTGTTGGATCTATTGGGAACGGCCTTCCCAATCTTTTCTTAACCCCTTCCATGCTCATGACGAGCTCAGCTCATCATGAATAATGGGGAAAATCACTTTTCAGCACAGGAGGGGAAAAGTCTTAGCAGTCATGTGGTTAATTGTATTTAAAACAGCTTTGCTTTTTGTTGAAAAAACGATTCCTAAACAGTTAATGGTGACCTTGAGGTGTCTGCAGCCCACAGGTAACAGAGGGGGACCCCGGTGCATGCAGAGGAACAGGCAGCTAAAGGAGCAGCCACCCTTCTTGCCAGGGTGCCGACTGCCTGACAGAAATGTAAATGTGTGCAATTTATTAATCAGCAAATCTAAAGTCTGCTTGGGAGCCAGTACATAGTTTTAATTGATGGAGTCATTTAAGTCTTTGCAGTAAGAAAGAGTTACAGAGAGTTAATGTAAGTGTGATATTAGCTGAATTCTGGATTGTTCCCTTCTAATGAACATTTGTAAAAATGTTTTGCTCCAGGTAGAGTCCGATTGTGTATTACTAAAAGTATATATATTGAAAGTAATTGTTTTATCTTACAGAATTCATATTCTTTCACATTTTGTGGCAACCTATCTTTTTTTGTGTGTAATACAATTGTAACTTAATGAGTTGTACATTCACAGTGAATTGAAACGCAGGCTTGGACCTATTAGCACTATACATACACATCGCTATTCCCCACTGCACCAACTAGGATTCAGTTCTGGGGCTGTCTGGTTACACACACAGATATCTGCAGTGATCGAAGTAGCCCGCTGAAAGTTTATAAAGTAAAAGCGTGCATTTACCACCAATTACTTTAATCAATCAATTAGTACTTATAGAGCGCTGCTAATCACCCTAGGTGTATTCAGGCACTGGTGAGGTGTGTTATTTGAAAAGCCAGGTCCTGAAGGTGGTCAGTGACAGGACGGTGCGTAGTTGGAGAGGGAGGGAATTCTGGGATCTGGCGGTGAGATAGGAGCGTCCTCCGGTGAGAGTGCAGTGGATTTGTGGTGTGCTTGCAAGGGCAAGGTGTGCAGGGAGGAGGTTTCTCGTAGGTAGGTGGATGGTCAGTCGGTGGTTCAAGTAGTGGGGTCCGATGTTGTAGAGTGCCTTGTAAGTGTGGGTAAGGAGTTTGAACTGGCATCTCCTCTGTATGGAGAGCCAGAGGAGGTATTTCAGATGGGTGGAGATGTGTGACCTCTTGGGAAGCCTGACCACAGTGTTCTGGCTAATTAAATTCTTGTACTTACATTTACTTTGAATTTTTAAGTGTGTGTGTGTGTTATAGTATATGTATTTATATATATATATAATCAGCAACACAGGTCACTCCTGAATTACCAATGTCTCGGCAATCTCACGAGGAAAAGACCAACGAATACCAAGAATGCTGGCAAAAGGTACTTTATTTCATGAAGGTTACAGCAGCGTGGCAGATGACGCGTTTCGGGCGGTTGCCCTTGATCACATCAAAAATATTTCCCATCATGCCCTCTTTTTAACCTTGTTTGTATGCACCATGTTACACAAAAACAAGAAACATAAAGAAAATACTTGTAGGTCTGTGTCACCTTGCAATTCACCATATGTTTAACATAAATTTTGGAGTGGCATATTTTGTTCGAAGTTGGAATAATATATGTATTCTTTTATGGGTGTTACCCATTCATTTGATACCTGCATAAATATATATATATATATATATATATATACGTTCCAAACTCCTTCCAATCGGCTCTGGATTCCGACACAAGAAAGCAGGTACACTTTATGTCTATTCCTGAGTATTTCTTTTAAGGCCTCCTGGAGTCGCATTGAGCCCTTTCTGCACAATTGATGAAACCACTTATGCCCATCTGGCCTTGGGCGGCTAGGTTTCATCAACAGACTACTAGCCACTAATACCAGGTCAACAAACTGGGTGGATACAACCCTATGATTCTCAGACAGCTTAAGGCCGTCAAGTACCACAGGAAGGTTGTCAGAGCAGATTTGTTCTAAGAGTGTTCATGTCAACGTTTATCCATGTTGTTCAAAGAAACAATCCTAGCTTTTCTTACACAACATTATTGGTTGCAGAACAGTGGTGGGGTTGGAGAACAGTCCTGTTTAGTCCTCTAATACATCGATCATTTGATCATATAATAGAAGACATTGTAATGATTTTAATCTCCATTAAGAGCGTCAAAGCCATTGAGGATCCACCATCGATCTATTATTTCATGGGAACTGTGCTGATTAAATTAATCTTCTGTCAATAGAGGAGAAGGGACTAGCACTGTTTTGCAGTTCATTATATTGATAAATGGTCATTGCTGAGAGTTATACCAATTATACTGGTTAGGCCCTCTGCCTGACCTGAACGCCGACCATGCAGGCAATGGCCCATAATGAGGGAGAGGACCTTTGACAACAGAAGCGGAGGGCACTGAAGGAGAGTACTGTTCTAAATGAGATGTAATAATAAGAAACAGAGGATTATTGAAACAATATATACCAACTATGACTGACCCTTTGCTGTTCTGTTTTCTTCAATGGCGATCTCAGCATTCCAATATTCTCTATATCTATATGGACCAAAAGAGGAGTGGGACAGTAGGAAAATTAAATATTTGAAACTGTGGAGAAAGTCTGAATACTTTGGGACTTTGCAGGAATACAAACCAGCTCAGAGCAGATCTCAAGGCAGTTTCAGACCATTCACAGGAATGCTGTGCATGCTTCCTAGAGGTTATGGTGGTGTCACGTTTGTGCTGAAGGCCAAGTACAGGACTCAACCAGAGGGCCAGGGTGGTATCCATATTAAAAGCAAGAGAATTCAAGTATAACATTGTGCTGAACCATACATCAATAATGCAAAAATACAAGATGTAGTACCAAGCTGATGCTACCAGCAAAAACTATATTAGCAAGTTGAAAGCTCACAACACAGAATAAGAAATATAGGAGAGGGAAAGCAAGTGGATGTTTAATATGAGGTGAGTGATGGTTACTTACTCTGCTGCAGCTGTGGCACTTACAAGCGTAAGTCAAACATGATGTAATCATGGTAGGAATATATGCAGTGGCACACCAGTAAAGCCTACCAGGAAAATCGATGATGTTTTTGGTGATGGACTCATTGTTAGGATTGCACTTATCCTAATCCCTGTTGAACAAATAGAAGTGTGTGATCTGATTTATTTATCACTTCCTGAAGCAAGTGTGTAGCTTTTAAAACCCTTGCCAATGGCTACCAGGTAGGTATCTTTGCCAGTGCCTCATTGCTTCAAAGCAGTGCAGACTTAGGGCCAGATGCAGGTGGCTAAATACCGGTCGGTAACGCCGAAATTCAGTATTTAGCCATTCCTAATGTAGGTAAGGAATCGGTAAATAAGGAATCAGTAAATACCGATTCCTTATTGCTCTTGCATTTAAGGTATCGGTAATACTGATTCCTTAAATGCAATGTAGGAAGCACATTAAAGAGTGCTTTTGAGCCTTAAGAAATCGGTAATTACCACAAACTTCATGTCGGTGGTAGTACTGATTTCCTTTAAAAAATCACTTTTTTGTTTTTTGTTAAGAGCCATGTGGCACACATTCATGCCCTTAGGGCATGTATGTGCGCCACATGTTTACACATGCACATTTCAGGGGTGCAACAGGGTGTCCTTTTGACACCCTGGCACCCTTGAAAGTGCTCCCCCTATTAGCGATTCGGTAATACCGAATCGCTAATAGTGAATGTCTTTACATTCATTCCTATGGGCCTCCAAGCCCATAGAAATGAATGGGTAGGTATTCCTTATTACCGAATCTCAATTATCGATTCGGTAAAAAGGAATAATAAGGATTCAGTATTTTTTACTGAATCTTTACCTACATAGGAAATACTGATTTCTTAATAGCAAATTGGTAAAATTCGGTATTAAGAAATCGGTATTTCAGATTTACCTACATCTGGCCCTAAGACACCAGGACAAGATGCTTCTATTAAGCCAATTTTTTAAAATGCAAACATGAAAAGACAAGTTGATTGGGATTCATTTGAAAACAACAAGACATTTGCCTACCTGCTGTTATCCAGTTAAGAGAGCATTGCAAATGATTTTTAGAACTCTTTTTTTCTCTGAAAATAAGTGATTTATAATTTGACTGATTTCTAATTTACAGTAAGCAAACCATTAGGTTATCAATGTGTTTAATATGAGTTATTAAGTTCCCATTAGATTAAATTGCCACCCTTTGCGGTGCCAGGCGTATCTGAATTATTTCTACATTTAGGTGGCTTTGTGCTTTCATCAGTTTTGATGATTCTTTTTTCGAGTGAATTAATTAAATTTACAGCATTAAAAACTATTGTAAAGGAGTATTTTAAATAGGGTGAAGAGAAGCTCAAATCGCTGCACCTGCGGGAGATTGTAATACTACATATATTTTATAAACAACCATTAATCCCAGCATTAATTATTTTAATATACATCTCATATTTAAGTTTCCACTTATGATACAAATATGCACTGCTGTGCTTCTGTGAGCTGTAGTACAATGATGGAAGGGTATAGTTCGCTAACATAGTTTGTTTTCTTTATAGCAGTTTTCACTGCAACGATCTGACAGACGCAATGTTCTTATCTTCTCTGAACATTCTCACCAGTGACCACATACACTACGCATAATGGAGAAAGTGTGTGTGTGTAAACATATTTATATCTAAGATTAAAGTGACATTACAGTTAGGTGTTGGAATGAAAAAAACCCGAAGCTCACTAAAATACACCAAATATAGTTCAGTAAAAAACTGTAACTTTAGCCACCATCATGCACTGGCCTTCAGCTAGGCGCTGCACCTATCCCTGAGCAAATGCCCAACCCGCATTCTTGTGCTGTTTTTTTATTTCAACATGTCATAAGTGATGTAAAACATAAAGTCATAAGTAATGCATAGTGGGACCTGAAGTTATAGGTTTTTTGTCTAAACTACAGCTCATATATTTCAGCGGTTTTTGGTTTTATAAATGTTAGTTGAAGTTTCATTACCACACCTTTCGGTTTTCAGTCAATATCTATCTATCTATCTATCTATCTATCTATCTATCTATCTATCTATCTATCTATCTATCTATCTATCTATCTATCTATCTATCTATCTATCTATCTATCTCTCTTTCTCTCTCTCTTTCTCTCTCTATCTCTATCTCTATCTGTCTGTCTGTCTGTCTCTCGGTCTGTCTATCTATCAATCACACTCTTTACCGTCTCTTTCTCTCTCTCTTTACATACATATGCACATCTAGACAAATATTTATAATTATACTTCAAGGTGCTTTCCGCAATATATATATATATATGCTGTAGTCAAACAAATGAAGGCTTTGCATGTGAAAACGTTGAAATCAAATCATGGCAAACATCGTGGTAACAGCGAGTACCAGAAATTAATCAGTAAAATGAAGTCAGATGGAAATATAATTGTCAGACAATCGGACAAGGGGGGCAACATTGTGCTCTGGCCCAGATCATTATATCTGGAGGAAGCTTACCTCCAGCTCAATGACCCGAACTGCTATAGACATTGTGACATCAATGCACTTAAGAAGGCACAATCAGACTTCCACTCTCTCCTGATGGGATGGCGATCCAGCTGACTTATCAGCATGGTTGAGTTAAAGTGTCTAAAGAATGACCATCCTGTAACCCCCGTGCTGTACCTGATCCCAAAGGTGCACAAGGATGCGACCAAGCCGCCAGGTAGACCCATCATATCGGCGTGCGGGGGTTTGCTGGAAAAAGCCACCATGTATATAGACTTGTTCCTCCAAGAGCATGTTTTATCACTTGACTCATATATTCAAGATTCAAGTGACTTGATGAGGAAACTGGATAATTTTGAGTGGAACAATTACTTTTGGTTGATTACCTTAGATGTGTCATCTTTATACACAAGTATAGTGCATGCAGATGAGTTAAGAGCTGTCGAGTTCTTTTTGGATAGGCGACCCATAGAATTAGTCGAGCATAACAAAATGTTGCTGGCCATGATTAGTTTCTGTTTACACCATAATTACTTCATGTTCCTAAATCGATACTACCAACAAGTCAGGGGTGTTGCCATGGGGGCCTGTTTTTCTCCCAGTTACGCCTGTCTCCACATGGGGTACTGGGAGAGACAGGTCCTCAAGGGCATTCACCATGATATCTGTACCCGTCATATCATCCGATGGTACAGATATATCGACGATATTCTGATGGTTTGGCATGGAACATATGAAGAAGCGGTTAATTTCATTGAGGTTTTGAATTCTAACTCATTCAACCTGTCTTTCACGTCTCATATCAGCCAGCAGGTAGCACATTTTCTTGATGTTACATTGGAGGTCAGTCAAGGTAGGCTAGAAACCAAGCTTTATAGGAAGCCTACAGCGGGCAATACCATTTTGCATGCGGGAAGTCATCACCCCCCACACTTGATTAGAAGCATCCCCTATGGGGAGATGCTTAGAATTCGTAGGGTGTGTAGTATGGACTCCCACTGCATGGCTGCGCAGGCAGCCAGTAAACATAGGTTCCTTGCCCGGGGTTACAGTGAGCAGCTGATTGATACAGCCATTAGAAAAGCCAACGCCCTGTCCCGCAAAGAAGCACTGACCCACAAGAAAGCACAGCAAAACATCATTGCCAGCACTGAGCAACCTGTCAGACTCATTTAGACCTACAGTAGTCAGCACGGGGCACTCAGGAAGATTGTTAACCAATACTGGAACCTGATCAAACTGGATCCAGTCATTGGCGAACACATGCCTAAAAGACCAGCTATTACTTACAGGAAGGCGTTCTCGTTACAGGACGCACTAGTCAAATCTAGTCCTGAGGTAATACCCCCAAAAAATTGGCTAGCTGCCAGTCGGGGGTTTAGGAAGTGTTCTAGCTGCAAAGCTTGCTCCCAGGGACTCAATAAGACCGAGTTCCTTACAGCGTTCTCTGCAGTGCCTCGTAAGATCAATAAGCAACTCACGTGCAAGTCAGAGTATGTGGTGTATGTGCTGGAGTGCCCCTGTGGCCTGCAATATATTGGTAGTACCAAATTGCATGTCCACAAAAGGGTGCTCCAGCATATTAGGGCAATCAATACCAATGACGCCACTTACCCTGTCGCACGACATTTTAAGGAGTTCCATGATAACACCAGCAGTCTCCTTAAATACTATGCTATTGACTTGGTGGGCCCTTTGAGGAGAGGTGGTAACCGGGATGGGATCTTAAGGGCACTTGAGACCAGATACATCCTGGAGATGGACAGCAAAAGCCCGAATGGCCTTAATTCAACGGAGGATTTTTACACTTGTTTGTAAGAAACATAACATCTGAGGTCCTTCCGCTGCACTATCACCACTGTTTCTCATAATTAGTGTTGGCAAAATGGACAAATGTTACCTGCTCTAACCTTTATTGTGGTCCTGTGTTGATCAGATATGACTATGCAAGATAAGAGACACCAGGTCATAAGATCAACGTCGTTAAAAATGGTCGCCACATACCTCAGATGTTTTATATAACTGTTGTCAAGCTTAGTACCTAAGAAAAAATTCTGTTTTTAATTGCACTTGTTCTATTTAGCACTTTCAACAGCAATGGTTTTTGGTTTGATTTTTTGTAAACATCTAATAGTGGGTTAGGTAGGGGATTGGTCAAAATGTATGCATGTTAGTGCCCTTCATATCCGATAATCATACTACTACATAACAATTAATTATCTAGTTGGTAGTAGTTTGGAGAAGTTATACTGTATATAGGTGTAAATATATGACATTTTGTGTATATATTTTATAGACTGTGGGACCTATAGGTAATTTGTGCATTAGTTTCTGCAACATTGCAGGCATTCATGCCGGCAGCTTTCAGATCTGTTCTCTCAATGTACTTTGACTCTGCTTGAGGGTTTCTCGTTGCACATTTTGTAAATATATGAAATTTGCTATGTAGTTGGTTTATACCTTGTGTGCCCATGAAATAGTCACATTAATACCCTTGAATTATCGGATATCATAAATGTATTTAAACAGATATCAAAGTGAAGGGCACCTTTGTAAATATGATTGGTTTCCCCGCCTTTGCAATCGCAAGCAAATCAGTATTCAACATGGTTAAACACTCCCACTGTTTTAAATGTAACCAATCAAATGTTACCGTCGTTGTTGCATGAGCCCTTTAAATTTCTTGCAACTCTCTCAGTGCGTCATGTGACCAAGGCCTCTGTGTAGGCCGAAACGTTATGCTGGCGTGGTGTGCTGAGGAATAAAGAAACTCACCTGCACTCTGGGTCTTCCGTGTTCTTTCTGTCAGATGGTCAAGGATTTAAGTCTGTCGCAGCAAGGCGCAAGTGCGGAAATATATATATATATATATTTATATATATATATATATATATATATATATATATATATATATATATATATATATATATATATCCATTCTCACATCCTCCAAGGACACCGGGACACCATAACTGCGGTGCAACACAGGGTCAGAGGTCTCCCTGCACTTCTCTATTCAGGTACATACTGCGCAACAGAGTCACGCCGATGCACTCCAATCCAAGACAAGTTACCACAATAATCCAAATGTAGTCCAAGGATTCTTTATTCAATTCATTGCAGCATGAAATCAGGCATATGGAACCGTAGCCCCAACGCGTTTCGGCGATACACTCGCCTTGACCAGTGATCAAGGCGAGTTTATCGCCAAAACGCGTTGGAGCTACGGTCTATACAGATAGACAGACAGGCACACAGACAGACAGACAGACAGACAGACAGACAGACAGATAGATAGATAGATAGATAGATAGATAGATAGATAGATAGATAGATAGATAGATAGATAGATAGATAGATAGATAGATAGATAGATAGATAGATAGATAGATAGATAGATAGATAGATAGATAGATAGATAGATAGATAGATAGATAGATAGATAGATAGATAGATAGATAAATAGATAGATAGATAGATAGATAGACCAGTATACGTTAATCAAATTTTTGGAGTCCATGTTCTCTCCTACCGTATCAGAATAGGTCTATACACATTTTTTCAATGACTAACTCAAACAAAATATAACTTCTGATATAACTATGGCTTTGTTTGATTGGGTTACTTCAAGATGTACATTACTTTGCTTAAGATCCAATTGAGATTTTATGTTCCACTGTAAGCTAGCGCAGCACGCCTTCACAGAGTCAAATCAAGGGGAGATTATAGGGTGTAGTTTGGCAGCAGACAACCAGTACTGGAGACCTGGGCTCCAGGGGTTAAGGTACAATTGAACTGATTAAAGCAGTTTCTTCCATTTCAGCATACAGAGTACTCTATAATCATGCCATTTCTTGCTAGCAGAGCTGTTGAACATAGCAAGGATCCTCAGAACTGCATGCTTTGCAAAGAACTTCTCAGTAAATCCTCACAGAGGTTTGCCTGTACCATTGACTTGATTCAGCTAGTGCTGCGCGTTATCAGTGCCGATGAACCACACACCTCTTCCCAGGGGCATAGCTTTAGGGAGGGGGTGTCTGGGATGTAATACCCCCTAATAAATGTATTATTTAGTAAATAGTTGGGTACAAGAGCTTTCAGTCGAAATGGTAAATTGTCTCTCGGATTTCACCTGGGACTTCTATATACTCACTCAGACAAAAGCACACACATTCTTGTGTTTTCAAGGTCTTAAAACATAGGAATTTTACAAAATAATGGGGCATATTATCAAGGGGGTTTATCTCCGCTTTTTTGGCTTTTAAAGCCAAGAAAGCAGAGATAAAATGATCTCCCTATTACCTAGCTGCCGCTAACACCAGTTAGCGACAGCTAGTAGGAGATAGCGACCATCTTGGGCCCCACTTTGCATGTCAGTGATATTTATCACTAATGACATGCAAAGTGGGCGTGCCAAGATGTCAGCGACTGAAAACAGTCACTAACATCGCTATCTCCTATTACCAACTTTTGGAGATATTCGCGCTAAGCGCGAATATCTCCAAAAGCTAACACCTGCCCTGAGCAGTTCTTAGCCATGTTATCCAATGGGAGGTGGATAACATGGCTAAGAGCATTAGCTCGCTAATGCATGAATATCGCAGACTTTTCTGCGATATTCATGCTTTGCGGCGATTTTTACCGCATTTGCGTTAAACCTTGGTAATACCAAGGTTTATTTGCGGTAAACATCGTCGCAGCGCTGCGGTAAATTTTTGTCTCTAACCAAGCAATAGCGATAATTATCGCTATTGCTTGGTAATATGCCCCAATGTGTAGCCCTCACAATCTGCGCTCCTTTCCATTTCCATTGGTCCTTATGCCCCCCCCCATTCACTGCTTCGCATATAATAGTCAACACGATATGACAGTATGATTGTTGGAAAATTTGAAGCTCACCCCCCCTGTCTTACTGACCAGGCTACTCCCCTGCCTCTTCTCAGAGTCTGCTTTTCCTGTTGCCACCTACAACAGCGTCTTCCCTTTCTCTTGTACTCAGTCAAGTTTCTCTGGCAGCCCACAGTACAAACACATATGCTCAAGTGAATATTCAGCCAAGGAGTCTAGTCGAGGAGCTTACTCATGGTGAAAAGGCCAAGTAAGTAAACACACAGTTTTACTCTCAGGGCTGCATCTTCAGGAAATTTGATTGGATCTGAAGGATAAAGGAGTAGGGAAGAAGAGCGAGAAGGAGAGAAAGTAAGAGACAGAGAGACATAGGGGAATGGTTGGATACAGTTAAAGAGAAGGAAATAGTGTTGAGTTTCAACAATGCTATATTCTGCTTAATGCTATCAGGAAAAGGCTCATTCGTCGACTGACAAATCCGCAGTGCTGTATGTGTTGTTGTTGTTCAATGAATACTTAAGTATAAAAAAAACAAAGCAATGCTTATCATTTGCAAGAAAGCATAATTTCTGAATGTCATTCTACTTGAATATTCTTATTTTCAGCAAAACAGTTTTGCCCCCCCCCCCCCCCCCTCCCTTCTCCTGCTGCGACGGTCCATGTTACATATCCCCGATATTTGTTGATGGACGTCATGCCTGCTCCAGCTGTCAGGAGCACAGCTGTTCTGTTTCCTTCTGAGTGATCAGTGCTGCCTGTGCCCTGCAGCTAGCGTGTTCTCGGATAAGGTCTACTGGAGAGCTGCAAAAGAGGCGCGCACTTGGCTTCTAATGGCGAATGCAAAAAGAAATTTCACAACAAACTGCATTTTCGCTGCTGCCTGATGTCACACGATTAAATTGGCTGAATTTGTTCTGGTACGCTGGCTCGGAGGAAGCCACAATGGAACTATTTCTCTTGGTGACCGTTAACGCGCGCTGGGGAGAGCTCACACTATGTGAGGCGGCGGAAGTGCGCAGCAGGACCACGTTTCCTCTGCATAATGCGACGCAAAAGAAAAGAAATCTTGCAGTGGCAAAGCTTGACGTGCCTGGCCGTGTTTATACATCTGGGCTTTTGAAGCATTAGCGAGGTCTCCCTTTTAGCTGTCATTCACATATTCAAATCGTTTTTTGGAACTTTTTTTTGGCTGGGAGTTTAAGGCAGCTTGCATTTCTATTCCTACATATGGTTCTGGGGTTTAGAATCCCAAACAACTGCCTTTCTGATTACTCCCTTTCAGCGTGGCTAGGGGTGGTATACAGCTGTTATTGTTGTCTTTGCCTTTCTTTGGTTCAGGGTTTTGAGTGGGATGGGGCGGGGGGGGGGGGGGGATAGTACGACTCACCTTGGAGTCTGTGGTTGTGCTAATGAAAAGCAGCTAAAACTGGGTTGAAACAAAGCCACAGTGCTTGTGCTTGCAGCGGCTCGTGCGGGTGAGAGTGGTGGGGCACTCGGGCCGGGTTCGGGGGGATTCGACAGACGGCCATGAGAGGAAATTAAAGAAATAATTAATTTTCCCTCGTCGTCGTGTGTCGAAATCCTCCCCCCCACCGCTCTTACCTGCACAGGCCGCTTCTGTGTGCCTCTAAGACAGCTGCGATTAAGCTTTGTAATTTTGAGCGCCTCTTGACCATAGTTTTTCAAGCCATGCCCCTTGAAACTTTGGCAGATGGCCTAAATTAATGGGAAATGTTGTTGAGGGGGCTCTTCTTGAATTGGGTTGCAGTGTGGGGATTGCTCTGGAGCACTCTGGGTACAGGACTGGGCTTTTCCACAATTCACAATATTCTCTCCATCTTTAAATATATTTTTTTTAAAAACGATTTAAACCTAAATATTTTTTTTCCAGTGGTCACCTGCTTTTGTAGTATTATTCCCAACATCCCCCTCTCCTGTTATAGCCCCTTTTAGCACATCTCTTCTGACAGCACATGTCAATCCTGTTTTCTCAAGAGACTTCTTTACTGCCAATTGCATCCCACGCAAGTCGCTGTCTCCTGTTTTCTCGCTGTTTATCTCACCTGCCAATGTCTACTTTTTTTGTCAGTGTCTGCCTCTTTTGCCACTGCTTTGTGCTCTTGCCTTATCAACCTTCTGTAACTACCTACCCCTTACTTACCAGCCATTGCTGCCTCTAAAAAATGACCCCTCTTGTCACTGCTTCTGTACCCCTGTTAAACCCTCTAATTAATCGTCCACTTGAACTTAGAATGGTAAATACTAAGGATTTCAGTCACCATTGAGAGTGCCAAGGGCATCCAGATGGAACACAGTGTTTAATTTGAGCCAGTGGATTTCTGTACCAGCACTTAATTGTCAACACCGGTGCTTGTGACACTTTGCCACAGGGTGGTACTGGCTGGCCAATTTAGAGATGACCACAACAACAGTTAATTATTAATTCAATGTACATCAAAAACTACTATTACCTGGTGCCTAAGGCATTCTTAAAGATTTGGGGGCCTGAAATGGTCCGAATGTCACACTTGTAGGAGTGTGATGATTAGTGGTTGTGTTGTTACCATCATTGGCAGTGCCGGCAGGGGCAAACTGTGGTGTAAGCTGCAGTAGTCTCCTGATAAGAGCCCTGGCACTTAATTTTTTACAAATGAAGCATTGGAAGAACAGTAGCTTGACGATCCCCCTCAAACTGCATTGTTGCATGGGAAATGTTCTGACCAATCTAATCTTCTGTCAACAGTGGCGAAAGGACATGGACTGTTTGGGAGTTCATTATATTATTAGATGACCACTCATGAGAGCTATATCTGTTAGCATCTGTTATGCTGGATGTTATAGATAGTCTGCCCGACCTGTAGGCTCAACAATCAGGCAGTGGTATTTACGGAGGAAGAAGACCGTTTGACAACTGTAAGCGCCTGAGGCAGAAGGGCAGAGTAATGTCAGAAGAGAGATGTTCGAAATGTATCAAGGAGAAACAGAAACACAAGGATTACCGGAGTAATATATCTATTCCAGCTATGATTGACCCTTTTCCACTCCATGTTCTGCAATTTATCTCTCAGCATTCCAATGTTTAAAAAATATATAGGACCCAAAAGGGGAGTCACAACCGTAGAAAATAAAATATATGACACTGTGGAGAAGGTCCAAACTCTACAGGACCAGGGGGGGGGGCTACTCAAACCAGAACTCACCACTGTTTTATACCATGCGACTCTGTGTACACTCCATCTCCCTAATCGCAACCTATCGCCATCACTTCACATACTACCCTTGTTAGTCACTGCCCAACATTTCCATTTCTCCCCTGTCTTCTGTCACTGTACCTCTGTCCTGTCAATGCCCATTTCTTTTTTGTGGGTATCACTACAATCACTGACCCCTTCTCATCTTCCAAGCTGATACTTCAGAAAGTCTGTTACTTCTAGGCCAGAATCAATCTGACATTTTACTGACTCTTCCTTTGAGAATCCGACCTTTTAGAATCTCAGTGATGACAACGCGTCTCTGGTGCCTCCACCTTCCCATATTTCGCCTGAGTTGAAGTTGCTGCATTCACTGGAACAACATTGAAGTTACTACTTACCGGTTTCCCGTCTGCCCCCACAACCTCTTAAAGTAAGCTTTCAGAGGAGTAAAGAGATTTTCATAGAACCAGTCCACTAACTTTCAAAATAACTCCAAAACAAACTTGAACATCACAATGGTATTAAAGTTCTTACAGTGGCTAGGTGCTTTAAACTTGTTTTGTTTTCTAGGTAATGCGCATGCCCACAACTGCCCAAAAAAACGATCAAATATCTTTGACTTGAAACGTCTGTCCGAGGCACATACCACCTAGAGGTGGGTGAGCCGACACATTCACAGAGAGAGCCGAGCCAGAACTGGCTCTGCTCCTAAAGACCTTGCATGAGCCGACCCTTGAAAATGTTTGTTATATAAATCACACAGCAAATACCACGTAAAATATGATAAAAAACTTCAAAATTCAAAAAAGTGTATTTCTTTAACACGTGGGAGCTTTGACATTAAAACGTCACTTTATAACACTGCACTGAGAAGTACTCATTAAAAGTGCTAGTTTTTAAACATAAACCAAGAAACAAGACAGTTGTCATGAAAACCTTGTACGTCACCCAAATTATCATAGGTCAACATTATAGTATATTAAAGCAAACTCCAAGGTTTTTGCACAACTGGTATTCTGAACTCCCAAGATTAGTGGTAAACTATTCGCCCACTAATTGACAAAGGCAACACTGTGGAGTCTATTGTCTTCTCACACTCACAGTAGAGTCATTGTATAGTAAAAACGTACATATTCACTACAGCTAGGCAAATGTATTCAAGTCAGAAGCCTGACCATGATGTGCTCAATGCTCACCTTCGCATTAGGTGAACATTTTGGGCCCAATTCACAGAACTAGATTAAGACAAAATCCTAAACTTACTACCATTTTGGTATTCACAGAAGGCACTTACTCATTTTGGTATTCACAGAAGGCACTTACTCATTTTGGTATTCACAAAAGTTAGGAGTTCTAACTTTAGGACTCCTAAATGCCTTCTGTGAATACTGAAAGTCTTAAAGTTAGGATTTTTCTCAGTTTAGCAGTCCTAAAGTTAGGACTCCTAAGTTTAGGACTCCTAAAAGCCTTCTGTGAATCCCAAAAGTCTTAAAGTTAGGATTTTTCTTAGTTTAGGAGTAGTAAAGTTAGGACTCCTAACTTTACTACTCCTGAACTGAGAAAAATCCTAACTTTAAGATTTTTGGTATTCACAGAAGGCATTTAGGAGTCCTAAGGTTAGGACTCCTAACTTCTGTGAATACTGAAATGAGTAAGTGCCTTCTGTGAGTACCAAAATGAGTAAGTGCCTTCTGTGAATAACAAAATTGTAGTAAGTTTAGGATTTTGTCTTAAGTTAGTTCTGTGAATCGGACCCCAGGTCATCCACAAGACTCTATTCTGATATTAGATTAAGATCAATCAATCAATCAATGACATTTATAGAGCGCGCTACATACCCGTAGGGTCTCAAGGCGCTGGGGGTGGGGGGGTGCCGCTACTGCTCGAACAGCCAGGTCTTCAGCTTCTTCCTGAAGGAGAGGTGGTCTTGGGTCAGGCGCAGGTCGGTCGGGAGGGAGTTCCAGGTCTTGGCGGCCAGGTAGGAGAAGGACCTTCCTCCTGTAGTCGCTCTTCGGATGCGGGGGACGGCGGCGAGGGCGTGGTTGGCTGATCGGAGGTGGCGCTTGGGAGCGTAGAAGTTGACTCGGCTGTTGAGGTAGCTCGGGCCTTGGTCGTGTAGGGCTTTGTGTGCGTGGGTGAGGAGGCGGAAGGTGATTCTTTTGTTGACGGGGAGCCAGTGAAGGTCTCTCAGATGTCCGGAGATGTGGCTGGTTCGTGGGATGTCGAGGATGAGTCTGGCTGAGGCGTTCTGGATCCGCTGGAGTCTCTTCTGGAGCTTGGCGGTGGTACCGGCGTAGAGGGCGTTGCCGTAGTCCAGTCGGCTGGTGACGAGGGCCTGGGTGACGGTCTTCCTGGTCCCGGTGGGGATCCACCAGAAGATCTTCCGTAGCATGCGTAGGATGTTGAAGCACGCCGAGGAGACGTTGTTGACTTGCCTGGTCATGGAGAGGGAGGAGTCCAGGATGAAGCCCAGGTTGCGTGCATGGTCTGTCGGTTTGGGTGCGGTGCCCAGGGCGGGGGGCCACCAGGAGTCGTCCCAGGCGGAGGGTGAGGAGCCCAGGATGAGGACCTCCGTCTTGTCCGAGTTCAGTTTCAGGCGGCTGGTCGTCATCCACTCGGCTACCTCTTTCATCCCTTCGTGCAGGTTGGCTCTGGCGGCGGCGGGGTCGTTGGTCAGGGAGAGGATCAGCTGGGTGTCGTCGGCGTAGGAGATTATGTTGAGGTTGTGCTGGCGTGCGATGGCCGCGAGGGGGCTCATGTAGACGTTGAAGAGGGTGGGGCTCAGAGAGGATCCTTGAGGGACGCCGCAGATGACTTCGGTGGCCTCTGACTTGTATATCTTGATATCTTTGCAATCCGTAGCAAGTCTGACTTGACGGCCTTACCCGCATCTTTTGGAATAAAAGGAGTTCCTCTTTCAATAGGGTTCCCCAAAGTTGGTCTACAAATTTGCTTGTGATATTCAACAGACTTCGGTCCAGCCGATTAGCCTTTCTTAGCCACTGCATATTGCTTTATATTGCAACCTGTCTTTCCTTTTTTAAAGTTACCACTTTGTTTTTACCTCTTCGTGCAGTTCTATATCGCTGACTGGACCCAAAGGTACTGGAGCACTATATGCAAGCACCAGTTGCATTACACAAGGTCACATTCATTTTTATAGACAGTAGGAGAGTGATTTGTTCAGAATCACAGGATGTTGAGACAACGCTGAGACTCTAACCTGGTTCCCCAGTTCCAAAGTCTGCAGCTCTGGCTGTAAGGTCACATCCTGGGTAAAAGGAGGGTGAGAGGCAGAAGCCACTTGAAAGCTCGGCTCGTTATGGGCTCGAGGTTCAAACAGTACCTCAAGCTGAGCCAGAGTTAGGCTTCAGGCTCGAGCCTCGATCGAGCTTTCAGAGGTCGCCCATCTCTAGCACCACCATGCTCCTCTTTGGGGGTGCACCATACAGTTTAACAGCAACTTCTCTAGGAGGAAACACTCATATAGTTTGCCATACACTTCCGGGGTGTCGGTCCTTTATAGAATTCATAGGTAGTGTATCTTTCTCACTCACTTTAAGTTATCGAACTTTTAAATGCGTTATTGCAGCTGCACGTTTGTATACATTTTAATGTACTTTTCTCTGGTGTTCTGGAATATTTTGCCATAGCTGCCTCTAGGGGCACTGCAGGAATAGGAATGAAATCATCTTTTCTAGTGACAATGTGTGCTCTTATTCTCCGTCATAAATGACTCCCTGCTGCTCTAGTGGTCACTTCTGTATGGCATAAATACGAAACACATACAATTAAAAGATAAATTACTCTTCTTCAGCAAAGTGTTTATTTTCATTTCAACATTTGTACATTTATTATGCTGTTCAGACACAAAAAGAGGAATATATTGCTCCTAGCTTGCACATGAATGCTACAATGGCTAGCAACGTGCTAATAAGTCTGCTCTGACCTTTATACTCTGTTCAACAGAGAGCCCATCCGCTAACACATATATTTATTTTCACACCTCATTCTACATAATTCCGGCCTTCTCTCTTGTCACAAGGGATATATAGTAACAACACATATTCTAATTTCCAGAGATATAACCCAGTCGTGAACTTCACATCCAGGTGAGCTTTCTTGTTCTGGAACGTTCTTGTTAATGTATAGGATATTTGGCGTCAAGAGGGGTTTGGTATTTTAGTGACAGTTTTGTCAGATGAGCTGGCACGCGCTACCTAGATACATCTTTCCTTCTGGACTATGCATAAGGGACACTCGTGCACTTGCAGAACTTGGCCCAGATCCGGCATCTGTCTGTCATTCGTGCCAGCGCTTTGAATGCGAAGCCAGAAGTTTCTACAAATGACTTCCCGGCGAATTCTTTCCCTAATCTCATTGCAAGTGTGAAAGCTTCTTTCGGAGCGTGTTTCTACCAGACTTTGCGAATTCAACATTTTAAATATCTGTGTTTACACCCGCTCTCCCTTTAGTGTCACTAGATTATATTTATATAATTTTGTTTTAATATTGAACAGATTAATCAAATCGGCACAATAATTGTCAATATGATTTGTGTATTGTTCTTTTGGTTCCTCAGAGAAGTTACCAATTCCTCCCAAACTCTGAGATTTGATTATTGAGGTAAAATCATGAGGCAAAGTGCAATGGCCTCTTCTGCATTTTCATTGACATGTACTGGTCACAAAAAAAGCTATACATTATTTCATAAACGCTGTACGTAAAATGAATATTCATAAATGATAAAACAAAATATACAAGAAATTACATTAGCTCTTAGAGAATATATACATTTTTCAAGGAAGAATGAAGGAACGTCAACAAAAAAAGTTTTTTGCAGACCAAGTTACAGGAATTGCCAAAGTAAATGTTCTTTTGATTTCAGCTTGCTTATGCAGTGAAATGTAACCAGGAATACCAAGGATCTCATATTCTTTCTAAGTAGATGAGGATTCCTCTATTTTTGTCCCGTAGGTTTATTTTAGTTTCCACAGCACATCCTGACTAAAATGTTTTGGATGATCATAAACAGGCAGTCTGACATAAAACAATACATGCGTCACCAATGTTTACACATCAGCCTCAAAAAACCCAACAGAATAGTAAAATCGATACAACCGCAATGATTTTAGGAATGTTTTTAACAGCTTATAGTACATCACAAGATCCCTTGACAAGGCCAAATGGCTGACTTTGAGTCCTATTCACAAGCATAAATTCAGTTGTAAATATAAGTATACAGCCGAATTTACCCTGTTTAAACCTGCCAGGAGTTCACAAAAGTGTGCTGTTAATGCCATCACTGTGTAAATTGGCAGTTCCTGCCAGCTTTGAGATGTAGGTGGTTGCCTGTGTATAAAAGTCCAATTTCAATACAAACAGTTATTCTAAAAATAATAAAATAACTATTTTGTATTTATATATAATTTATTTCTATCTTTCTATCTGTCTATTCTATCTAGCTATCTAATTTTAAATGCTTAAATATTTGTATTTACTTAACATTCTTTTAAATGTGGTTATATGGGATGTTCTTTTAAGTTCTTGCCTCCATTATATTCTATGGGAGTGTATTGTGGTACCTGTGAGTGGCCATTCTGGTGCTTGACTTACTTCAACCCTGGCTGGAGTATATTGAATACAGTTTGTCACCTTTAGGGCTGTAGCAACTTTAGAAGTGCAGTTCACAATTCGCAATGGGCTTATTCTTTTGTGGATGTGTATTTGTAGTAGCCGGTCCCTCCATAAACTGCTCCTTCCTTTCCCTAATCCTCTCCTCTTTTTGTGATACAAAAGGGGATGATGGACGGAGCTGGAGCAAATCAGACACTCACCCAAATCAACTGACCTGAGTTTAATCCATCATCATTCTTTAGCTCACTCCACCACCCCAGTTCAGACATGGCCATATGCAAATCAGTCTGACCCTGTGCTTCATGGGAACAGTTCGGCCCGAACTGCCAAGCCATGTCTTCCCTGGACCGGAAACAAGCATCCTGGGACCAGTTTCCGGCTAATCAGCCGTCATCAGCCAGGCTAGCTTGAATCCAGTGGCAAAGTGAGCAAGGGACCCATGTCTAGGCATACCCTGCCAAATTAGGGCGAAACAAAGTGATAGCAAAGGGGATGATGAACGGAGCGCTGGAGCAAATTAAACACTCACCCCCAGTCAACTGATCTGGGTTTAATCCATCATCATTCTTTAGCTCACTCCACAACCCCAGTTCAGACATGGCCATATGCAAATCAGTCTGACCCTGTGCCTCATGGGAAGAGATCAGCCTGAGCCAAGCCATGTCTTCCCTGGATCGGAAACAAGCATCCTGGGACCGGTTTCTGGCTAATCAGCCATCATCAGTTAGGCTAGCTTGAATCCAGTTGCAAAGTGAGCAAGGGACCCATGTGTGGGCAGGGAGGACCTGGCCTGGCAGTTCGGGCTGGACTGTTCCCATTGGGCGCAGGATCAACACTGATTTGCATATGGCTGGGTCCAAACTGGAAAGGCATGGTGAGCAGAAAAACGATGGATTTAGGCACAGATCTCTGTTCTGGGGTGAATTTATGACATGGTTATGCAGTCCGTTCATCAATAGTTCTTTTTTTATTTGTCACTCCGAGTGGGACGGGTATGCTCAGATGTGAGTCCCGTGCTCTCCATGCCACTGGAATCACGCTATCCTGGCTGAAGAGGGATGAAACCGGTCCTAGGATGCTTGTTTCCAGTCCAGGGAGGTCCTGGCCTGGCAGTTCGGGCTGGACTGTTCCCATTGGGCGCAGGGTCAAGACGGATTTGCAGACGGCTGGGTCCAAACTGGAATGGGATGGTGAGCAGAAAAACAATGGATTTAGGCCCAGATCTCTGTACTGGGGTGAATGTATGACATTGTTCTGCATTATGTCCATCAATAGTTCTTTTTGCATTTGTCTCCTCTTTTTGTAGCCCTTCCCAGACCCCTCACCCTTGTCCTTCCCACATTTATTAATAAATCATAGGCTTACAAGTGTGGAGAGCTCAGCCACCATGGAGGAGATTTATTGAAAGAAAATATAGGACAAACAGAGGCAAAGGATTCCATCTATAGGTAAGTAATAACGTTTTGTGATACTATTTCACATATTAGAGAATGCAGTTTGTGAAGTGGCCTCTAAATGAGGACATGGTGGTTACTGTGTTAGTAAGTGGAAGATGTGAGATTCTTGTGGAGAAAGTTATCATAAGGGAGTTAAACGAAGAGGGTGTTTTGAGTAGTCCTCATTGAAGTCGCTTTTCTTTCCACTTCAAGAAAGGTGACCAAGGAACAGAGAGACAGTTGGCCAAAGATGCAATTCATGTAGGTAAATAGCTGAATCTAAGTGATAAGGGGATAGAAACATATCCACAATATTTGCTCTATAATTAACATCCCCAGGACATCTAAGACCTATAAGAATTCTAGAGTGTGGCATCAGTGAATGTGCAAGTGGAGACTGGTTTTGTGTCTTTTGCATCAAAGATGGGTGTAAGTGGACAAAGGTGACATGTTAATTTGAAGGGTGGCTAGAGCTGCTGAATACTTGGGCTTCATTCACATCTTAGGGATAGCTCTAGAGTGAAATGAGGGTGAATGGCACTAATATTATTAAAATAAAAAAAAAGGTGCCCAAGTTTCAGCTGTGGCTCATCTTAAGGTGTCACGGAGAACACTATTGCAGGTTATGCAGTGTGAGTCTGGAAGCTGAGTTACAATTTCAACCTCATGACTGTGCAGCAGCCTTGAATGCGGTGCCCGTCTTTGAAATACATATAATATCGTTGCTTATATTCTACCAGGGATGAACTTAGCGGCGGCCGGCACAGGTAAGCGGGTGGGGCAGGATGGAAGAGGGCACAGCAGGGGGGGAAGCCGACAGAAGACGGAATAGGTGTTATTTATTTATTTATTTAATTATACTTATTCCGTCATCTGTTGACTTCCCTCCTCCCGCACCGCCCTGCTCCCCCGCACCGCCTACCGCATTTACCTGTGCCAGCCGCTGCTGAAAGACCTGCTTTAGATCATGTGAAGATCTACTGCTGTGACATTACAACCGCGTTATATGTTCTAAATGTATTGACATCACATAGGGATCACCACTTTCTTCCTGTTTGGGTGTTTGCTGGTACACTCCATACTTGCTTGCCCTCTGGTTCATTTGAAAGTTCCAATTACCTCCTGTAAATCAGAGACATTCGGATTCTCTGCGCCACTTCTGAAATGGCGGCTTGTGTCCAAAGATATCCTAAGTGCGGAGAGGGAAGCTGAGAATAATCCGCTAGCCCTTGCATTTGATTAGATGGAATTCGATACGAACTCCATTTGGCAGTATGCTGTGCTCTGGGACTCTGATATAATTGCCTAATATCTGTTTGAATTATGCTGCCCTGTTTAAAAATCTTATTACATTAACAGTATTGTGCTAAGAAATTGTGCATTTTATGAGTGAGCTCCTGGTCTTTATTAGTATCCTTTTCATTGCATCTTATATCATGTTGGTGATTATTATAGTGAGGAAAGAAAATGGCTCGCATGAGGTAGGAGTGGATGCCCTGGCAAGATGAGAGCGAACTGGCGAGAGAGGCTGCACTCTAGACCCCTATCAGCAACAAACACATTAATGCATTGCAGGCGGAGGCTCAGCTCCAAAGTATATTTTTTTTCCTTGTGCAGCGCACGTGCACAGCATTGCAAATGAACACTCTGGAATAAGTAAATGAGAGCACTTATCTTAGTTTGATTGCTTCAGGCACGAGCTTTAATGGCAGCATATACCATTATTCTCCTGTGGAACAAACCATGGTGGAGCGGCGCCAATTAAACAGCCTTTTTCGCAATAACCATTTGGTTAAAAAGAGGGCAGCAGCGAGTGAAATGGATTAATAAAATCAATCAAAATAAACAAAACAATATATATTACTTTCAAAATAGGTTTCCTGGTCTATGTACCATTCACAGTGCTAAATTAGTTGGGTTTTCTTGATTAAAATGATGTGTGTCGATTGACTGAAAAAATGATATACACGATGCCCCTCCTTGACAATATCTCAGACACAGGTTGCTGCTGCAATCCTGAATATAATGTAGGATTCTGGCCTATTAATCGCAGATTGGCTATTGTGGGTACTGTGACGCAGGGCATAGCTTTCATATGCAATGTTCTCATTTTCCAGGCCTGAAAGTAATTGTGTACCAGTCACTGTCTTGATGTGTTATGCTTTGATCTGCTTTTCCCTATCTGATAAACCAGTCAAAACACTGGCAAACTCCATTCTTCTCAGCAATAAATGTAAATAATATTCGCACGGATGACGTACCACAAACCTTCACTCACGATGCACCACCTAGCATTGTGGACAACTTCTGTCATATTATGAACCCTGTGGTCATGAATTAGCATGCCAAGTAAATGCTTACGCAATGACCTAAAACTCTCAAACATAAAGGTTTACCTCTTTAAATGCACCTGAAGACATATTGATAACCCCTTGATGGAATAGCACACAGTATTCATGAATAGTGCTATCAATATGCCATCTGGAAAGCTTAAATGACTTTCTTTCAATATCAAAGACGGTAAAGCTTAGAGGTTTAAGGCTGCAGGCGGTGTCTGAGTAGGAGATATCATTGCCCTAGAGCCACTGGACAAAATCGAAGTGAGTATTTCTACGTTCTGACTCAGTTCCTTTTTGGAAGTTGAAACTCTCCAGCAGGATGAAGATGTAAGGTGTAGATGACGAGGGTTTCATGAGGCAGGATATCCCTTCTGTGAAGAACCGCTAAACAGGATTTTGCTGCTTCAGAGAAAATCAAAGTGGGAGCTGCCATGAAGTCTGGTCAACCGGCCATGCACATTGGATCAACAAGCAGGTAGCTCTGGCTCTCCTCTCAGACCATGTTTAAGCCAAAATTTGTTTAAGACCCAAGGTTTGGATTTTGGCTAGCTAGCATCTTTAGCACAACTTTCAAGGGTCCAGGATTGAGGAGACACCACTTGAATGGTCGGGACTCACTCCTTTAAAAATAACTTATGGGTTTAAATGCACATTTTGTAGAGTTCCTTTCATGTCCAGTAGTCCATGTCCAGTAGTCTTCTGGCAACAATAACAATGTCAATGTCAATGTCAAGATAACCCTGGAGATTAATATTCCTGCTGGAGAGAGATTGCATTTTGTCTAGTGGCAGTTTTGATTCATTCTATAGTGGCACAGATGGTTAATGTGCCTGCTCGCTTGTTCAATCCATTTCCTCGACTAAGTTCTAGACTACTGGAGTGGGAATAATTACCCCACAGTTTCTTGCCTAGAACCATTCCAGATTAACTCATGTACACTGATAAAGCACCTGCAAAGGTACACCCCATTCTCATGCTACATGCCAAGCACCTGTACGCTCAAACATCCTATTTGATTGGAGGTGATCTCCACTGGCGGCCACTTTCCAGCGTGGAAAAGTGACAACACTCAGGCAATGTGTTGGCTCAGCAATCAGTATAAAGAGGAAATAACACACGTCCTGTGCCCCACACTTTTCGAGGATAGAAGGGCTCTGCTACAAAAGAGCTGGATAGCTAACAACATGAGATTCTGCAGAGGAGCAGTTCTGGCCAGCCGCGACCCTTCGAATACCATCCTGAATTGTGCCTTGCTTATATTTATGGACCGTTTCTCTAAAAAGATAGAGGCTCAGAATCGTGCATGTGAAGGGCTGACAGATAGCTCAACCACCATTGGGCCCTCACAACCGACCACTCCCCCCTAATGTCACTCCCCCTTCTTCTCCCTAGTGACTAAGAGACATGCTCCATCCCATATTAAAGTGTTACGCACAGTAGGTGCTTATCTACTAGCACACACTTTGCATATATTTATAACCCACTCTCCTTGCCATTTTACTCACATATGTATGCACTTTTTATTACCATTGTGTTCGTAGCATGTAATATAGGCCTATGTGACTCAATGATTTCTTAACTTTTATTGTTTTAAACCTGTATTTTAAAAGAGGTAACCCTATGGAACATGCAAACTGGGATCTGATGCCACCTTTTCATATTGCAAAGGTTTTACCTAATCATGCAATAAAGTATTTAATAATAACTCACATACACTGATAAAGCACCCGGAAAGGTACCTCCCATTCTCATGCTACATGCCGAGCACCTGTAATCTCGAGCGTCCTATTGGATGAAGATGTTTCAGTAATATAGCACTGTCATGAAAATAGAGGCTTCAACAGGACAGTATTAACTTCTGGTTCTGTGCCTAAACACCTATAGTTAGGCTGGAATGATCATGAGGGCAGGCCCGGACTGGCTACCAGGCGTTTTGGAATGCAACAAAATCAGCCCCCACTGCAGTGAAATCAGCCCCCAGCTTGGCAGCATTCCAAAATGCCCCGTAGTCAGTCCGGCCCTGGATGAGGGAGGGTCGCAAAGATACGGGGGATGTATTCCCTTTTAGAAGTAAAGTTACTGGTGGAAGGACATCTGCAGTCCGAAAATCAGCTGAGCTGTCTTGGAAAGGCAGCCTGTCCAGTGACTTGCATATTAATGTCTTCATCACCTCTCTGGATATGCATTCTCTCCACAGCTTGCACAAAGCAATTCTTCATTTGCTCTTTTGACTGCATTCAGTTATTGAGCTGATGGTTTCAATTAATTCATTCGAATAACCTCCAGACCTCTTCCTTCAGCTTAATATTGTGTGATGGTTTCAGTTAATGCTTACATCTCACTGTAGAAATGATAATTATATATTTAAATGAGTTGAAAGTCGCCCACAAATAGGTGACTCTGAAAGAGGGCACGAACGCTAGTGAGTGCAAATATTCTGGTCAAAATTAAAAACAGCAGAACCGAGATCCAGACAACACTGAATTTGGAGAAATTATAAGATTAATATTTCTATTTTAAATGTATGCGTAATCTGTACTGGGTCATTTTATTTGCACATCTCTTTTTTCATTTGTCAAAAGTTTTCAGCTAGGTTTAAAGAAGGAGAAAGACCTGAAAAGTGCAAAAATTATGTGATGGTCCTTTAAAACTGCAATAGATTCACTTATAGAAGAACACGAGGGCTTGGATTATCTGCTACAGACCCCGTGGGGCCTTCAGTGTGCAGCAACAGCATTTGCAGCAGGAGACCTTCAATAATATGGTCGCTACTCACCGCAGATTGGTGATCTTGGGCGATTTTAACCTTTGGTTAAATGGCTCCCTTGATGCGGGCAATGCTATAATTCTCCAGTCTTGTGAAGGCCTTGGCCTTTTCCAGCAGGTGTCCAAGGTCACCCACAATGGAGGGCATCTACTTGATTAAATTGTTTCAGAGGCTGATCATCTGTTTATTGGGGAAATTTTGCCTATGGACTGGACATACCAATTCCTGATTAAATTTTATGTGAATTTTGCCACTCAAACTGCACAGGTAGCCAATTCCTTGTGTGAATATGTGAGTCAGTCTCTTACTGACGGAGTGGTCCCGTTCCAGTGGATTCAAGCTCTGGTGACACCCCTGTTAAAGAAGCCTTCCCTTGACCCGGAGCGCCCTAAAAACTATAGGCCCATCTCTCTCTTGCCTTTTCCTGCTAAAATTGTGGAACGAGTGGTGATTAGCACTCTGTCCAAGCATTTGGAACAACATAACTTACTGGAGAAGGTTCAATTTGGTTTTTGGCCGGCCCATGGTACCGAGACGGCCTTGGTGAGCGTGATGGACGAGTGTTGAAGGCAGGCAGACAGGGGTCAGGCAGCAGTACTTATTCGGCTTGACCTGTCTGCTGCCTTCGACACGGTCAACCATGGAATCCTGCTGAGAAGACTGAGCAAGGTGGGGGTGACGGGCTGTGCTTTGACGTAGTTCCAGTCTTTTCTACTGGATAGACAGCAAGCAGTGTCACTCTCCCCTTACCAATCTACTTATCCAAATATCTAGCATGGCGTACTGCAGGGCTCGACCATCAGCCTTATCTTATTTAATATCTATATGAAACCCCTGATTTTGGTCATCAAACAATATAATATTAACATCGTAAATTATGCTGATGACACGCAGCTGATCTTCTCCCTTGAGGGAGATCAGTCAACATCATTTAAAGTGTTTCTTAGCTGCCTGCGGGATACGGCGCTCTGGCTGAAAGAAAACTCACTGCAATTCAATGCTGGCAAGACGGGGGTGCTCTACTGTGATACGGAAAGGGTTCCCTCCGTGTTGCCCAATAATTTCTGGCCCATCGACACCTCGACCGAAAACAGTGAGCTGTTGCTTGGCCATTATTAGATATTTGCGGAAGATTTTCCCTCTGCTACCCCCTGGCTTGTGCGTTAGTAGCACGTAGCACTATTCTTTGCAGACTCGAATATTGTAATGCCTTGCTACTTGAGTCTTCGAAATTTCTTCTTGATAGACTGCAGAGGATACAGTCAACGACAGCTAAATTAGCGTTAGGCTGGTCTAGAAGGTCCTCTTCTTCTTTGGCCTTGGCTGAGTTGCATTGGCTCCAGTTGAGACGGAGAGTTTAGTTTAAGTCTCTTTGCTTAGTGTTTAAAGCCCTGCATGGGCTGGGGCCTGTCTCCTTTCAACGAAAGTTCGAGTGGTATGTTCCTACGAGAAGTTTGCGCTCGTCATGGGGGAGACTTATGAAGATACCTAGATTCAGGAAAGTTAGATCAGGCGGTAGATCCTTTGGGGTAACAGCTGCTAAACTTTGGAACGCATTACCCCTGAAGCTTAGACAAGTCAGTGACCTCCTCCTTTTTAGAAGGAGATTAAAAACATGGCTGTTTCCCAAGACTTAGGTGGTTGTCGGCAGTGGGGCCCACTATTTGTACTGGTACTCTGAATTGCTAGCACCAGGATGCCTGTTAGGTGACAGTGCGCTCTATAAATAAAATAAATAAATAAAATTAAAATAAATAGTCACAATGAAGTTTTGGATAGGATTTGTGCCAGATAACCAGAACCATCAAGCCTTGGCCTGGGTTCCCACACAATAGAATTGTGGTAATTTACCTTAAAGCTTCTGACTGTCTCAATTTAGAAGTGTTCGGCCCAATTCAAAAAGAAAAGTGGTACATCTGCTACCTTAGTACTGCTATGGTGTAGATTTAGATCTATTGAGAATTAACAAGCATTGCCAGTAGTACTACATAGAGTATGATTAGGCACACAAACCATAATCAGTGGCCAATGGTGTGGAGCCTAATGTATACCAAGAAAAGGACACTGAAAAATCACAGCTGAGCCTACATTTCCTTACAGGGAACGCTACATTTGTTGAGAAGGAGTGTGCAAGTACCAAAGAGAATATTTCATAAACAAAGACTACATCACCAAGAGTTTGAAAAGAGCTTCACACATAACATATGTTCACAAATACATTTGTTAGATATTTCATAATATGTCTTGATTGTTAGTTTTTGCCTCGATGTAATTCATTCATTACAGTCCATTCGTCTTTGGAGCGTATTTTTTTGTGTGCCTAATTTTCTATACAAGGATTTTTCTCCCAGCCAATATGTGTTTCACTCATATGACTGGTAAGCTTGAGGCTTCTTTAAGACTTCCTACGTAAACTATGCACTACTGGGTTTAACTTAAAAGTTGGGAGAGTAATCTTCCAGTGCAGTATGAGAAAACTGCAGTCTGTGTAGGAATAGAGGCAGGTATTTAGTGGTCCTCGATTATATATCAATGTAAAGCTTAATTCCTTGGAAATCCTAATAGTGGACACAAAAAGTGGGCTTTGTCCGGTCCTGTACACTGTGTCATTATACAGTATATATATGGCAAGACTGTACACTCATATATAGACCACATGCATTGCATATAAGGGCTTCAAGCTCATATACAGATCACGTAAGGATAGAAGATATATACTCTCCAAAGATGAACGGGGTCTAACAAATGAATTGTGCCATGAGAACACAGAAAGGAAAAATTATAATTCAAGATATGTTATTAAATATCTAACAAATGTATTTGTGAGCTTGAGTGATTAAAAATATTCAAGTTATGTACGTGCACCCTCATTCTCAACAACTGCCAGGTGTACATATGACAAGCTTCAACAAGACATGTCTCCAATCATTGTACTGGGGAAGTCACATCACCTGTTCACCGGCCTCCTCATGTCCAATGTGCCGAATTATACACACTGTACAATTATACACTGGTAAAATTATTCACGAGTATTACTACATTATACCTGGAATGGCAGAAGTGTTATTAGAGCAAGTCCTAGACACATCTTTATGAATCAGGCCCTATTTTTTCTTTCTTTTTCATGGGGAGAACAGTTTTGCCCTTTGGAGAGTCCACTTCACTAACAGCCCTCCAAGGTAAGAGGTGGTCTGATCCCCTTCCAACTCTGGAAGGGTCGTTTCTCCAAACCTTTTCTGCAGTGAAAGTTTGACCATTTCCAAAAGGTGAAAATATTGCATTAGAGTTTGTAAATGCGAACAACTCTCAGGTTTGTCAGTGTTCGCCATACAAACTACAGTGGTCTACTGTACATGGAATGTGTGTGGAGTAACCATATCTAAAAGTATCTAAAACATGACTATTACATTATGAAAAAATGAATTTCCTGCATGCCATGCGCATAAACTATTCACTCATTAGTGTATAGAGTGTACAAAGACACAGCTACTTCCTTAGCAAACTGAAGACACTTTCTTACCATTGAAATTAATTTTAAAAGTCAGCATCTTGCTCCTTCACTTTTAAAATGGCCATAAAAGTGTTGTGTTACCTTTTCCTCCCCCTTCTCAGCTCTTATGGTTTGTGTTCATTCATGTGTTTCTTTGCCCACTTCCATTAGTCTATATTTCTTCAGTGGGTTCAATGAGTGAAATTGTCTTTTTTAAACTATTCTTGAGTCTCCTATTACCTACGTAAAACAGCATATTCACATGCTTTTTTTCACAGACTGGACTGGTTGCCAGACTAGACCACATCTTGATTTATGTTTCTCTTGGCAGCATTAAACTTTCTCTTCCCTCTCTTCCCATATCCCCACTTACTCATATTGTTATTAATTCTAGTTTTGCTCCTTTAAAGCTCTCCCCATATGGGCAGTTTTAATCCCTATTCCCTAATCCCAAACTGCAGCCCATGGGTTCTCTTCTTATGCTCTAGCTTCAAGGCCTATTCTCTATCTCATTCATACCCCTTAATCTCCATCAAGTTTCCCAAACAGGCCCTCATTAAGAGTGGACTCTTAATTTCTGTGGGGATGGTAACAGCAAACAACAACTCCACTTGAATAATAAATGCCACATGAACCCCGCAAATCTCTACTTCTACACGGAGATTTCACTTCTCTGTGAAAGTTCATGGGAAGTGACGTTGTACTAGGACATTTAGGTCCAGATTTACCAATTCTACTGGTAATACCTTATTTCTTTGTAGGCTTTTAGGATCTTACTCATAATGGGCCTAATTTTTCCCTTTTCTAAGAAACACTATTACAGCTGGTATCTCTTATTCGGGGGATGGGGTTAATATCAACCCAGCTCATAAGGAATGAAACAATGGTGTAATATTCTATGCTAGGAAATCCCAGTCTGGTAATTTCCCTGGTAAGTTTGGGAACAGTTAGCTCTGTAGCTATTATGAAACACCTTTCCAAACCCTTATCACCTTGGAACTAAGGGGCAGATTTACAAGTCCCTTGCGTCCGTTGTGCGCTGCCATTGCGTCACGTTTGTGATGCAACAGCAGCGCAAACATTGCGGACAATTTACAGTGTGACGCATCTAGGGAGATGCGTCATGTTATAAATTCCTGTGTCACATTATACCCGCACCAGGTATAATGTATGCAGGGTGGGCAAAAAGACATGTAGAACTGACGCAGTGAAATTTACAACATTTCACTGTGTCACTCTACGCCTTCGCCACGTCAAAATCCCTACGCCTGCTTAGACCAGGCGTAAGGAATGATGCAGGGCTTTTTGACTGGGATTCACCCATCTATTGTGGGGCATTGCTGGAGTTGCGTCACTTTCATGAGCAACTCCAGCAATGCGTCACTTCTGCGCCAACAGATGCGTCAGAAGATCTGACGCATCTGTCAATTCTTGCGCCATGGAGCGCCGTATTGTAAATACGGCGCATCCATGGTAACGCAAAGGTTTTGCATGATGGTGCAGGGAAAGTGACGCATCTTTACAGATGCGTCACTTTCTTGTAAATCTGCCCCTAGATATTTACTCATCCAAAGGGTGAATAATGTTCCATTGCAGAATGGAAAGGGGAAAGAATACTCCCCAATATTGGTAGTAGGGTCAGGAAAGAATTTCTCCAAGTACAAGAAAATAAATATGACATTTCACAAATGTGATGCTGCTTCAGCATGCATAATTGCACAACATCCACATTGATGAAGGTAGAAAACCAGGGCATAGATGCATCAAGGTAAAATCCGCTCGCAAAGGGGCAGATTCTCAGAATCTGCCCCTTTGCGACCTGTATTTTTGCATTTGGGATGCATCATCCCAAATGCAAAAATCGCAAAATAAGAAATCGCAAAATTGTGATTACTTGCATTTAAGGAATCTCAAAATGAGATTCCGTAAATGCAATGCATTAAAGTTTAAAAAATAGCGATTTTGCTAATAGGGCTCACAAATTACCATGAAGTTGAACTTCATGGTAATTTGCAAAAACTAAAGGGCATTTTTCAAAGTTTCATGTTGCTCACACACATGCCCTAAGGGCATGTGTGTGCGCAACATATGTGCACAGATCAATTTCAGGGGTGCAACAGGGTGTCCTTTGAACACCCCTGCACCCTTGAAATCGCATTCTCAATTTGGGATTCGCTAATTGCGATTCGCAGATTGAGAATGTCTTCCCATTCATTCCTATGGGCCTCTAGGCCCATAGAAATGAATGGGGAGGTATTCCTTAATTGGGACTCTCAATTTGCGAGTCGCAATTAAGGAATTTTAAGAAATCGCTATTTTTTTAGTGATTTCTTCATGCATTGCATTTTGCTATTCCTTATTAGCGAATCGTTATTTTTCGCTATTAAGGAATAGCAAAATGGGTTCTTGATGCATCTGGGGGAAGATCCACAGGCTAAAAAAAAGAAAGATTTAAGAAACAAACAGGCACATGCATCAATATTGCATTTTGCGATTAATTAATTGCAAAAAATAAGGAATCGCAATTAAGGAATTGCAAAATGCAATGCATCAAGAAATTGCTAAAAAAGTGCGATTTCTTAATATTCCTAAATTGCGACTCGCAATTTGAGAGTCGCAATTAAGGAATACCTCCCCATTCATTCCTATGGGCCTAGAGGCCCATAGGAATGAATGGGCAGATATGGGAGGATATTGCTCCCCCTAATTGCGAAAACGCAATTTTTAAAAGTTTCATGCAGTGCCTTTAAGGAATCGAAAAAATGCGATTCCTTAAATGCAATCGGAATTTGAGAATACGCAAATATTTGCGATTTCTCAAATTGCGAGGGCCTTCACCCTTCATGCATTCCAAAAGCAGATTTTGCGATCGCAAACGGCCGATTTTTGCGATTCGCACCGTTTGCGATCGCAAAATCCTTTGATGCATGTACCTGTAAGTCCTGATGTACGTCTGGAAAGCTTTGAATGGTGCAGCATTCCAGGCGAACCCGAGGAAAGATTTGCAAAAGCACAAATGCCGTAAATCTGCACCCAGAGAAAACTGTCCGTCTGCAGATTTCCAACTTGTTTTGTGAATTGGGCCCTGTGTTGCCCTCGCGGCTATTTCCATTGAACGCACTGTTTCTTGAAACTTTTGAGAAGAGCAGTGGGGCAGCCAGAAGGCCCTGGGCGGTGGCGGTCTGTTCATTTGTTCGACAAATCAAAGGCTCTGTGTGCAGGCGTCCAGCAGAGATTCAGCATTCAGGGCTTTTCACACTGGAGGTCACGATGATTGATAACTTTAACTCTCAGAATTGATTTACTGACATAGGAATGAGAAACGCATTTTATGCTCAAAGACCTCCACTTGCAAAAAGTTAGTGGACAGTTATCGAGAATATATATTTCCTTGAAATGTGCCAACGCTTTTTATAGCAGAATTACTGGCTGTCTTGACTCGGCTACCTCTCTGACTGCTCACCTGTGTGACCAAGAGATGGCTACATTTCCCCGTTATGTGATCCTATGACATGGTATAGTTCCCACAGGATGAGTTCATAGATTTCCGCTGCAGCTATACGGCCCTTGTGTGATTTATTCCCATTTTATGATGCCATAAAGTATCTGTAACTCAGACAGAGGTTATAAAACGCTGACAAAGATCTTCTTCTCAGTTGCAGCCTTCAGAAACCTAACCTGCTTCATAAAGAAGAAGGGACGGTGTAGAGCAGGCGCCTTCTGCAGTAACACTGTGTACATGAATGAAGAAACCGGAAGTGCAGTATTGTATTGCATTGGGTTGCTGCAAGTATATAGCACTTGCTACCTCATCTGAGCCACTGAAGCACTTTCTTACATGAGTAGCGCACTATGGGGCATATTATCAAGAACGGCGTTAAAATTATCGCCGCTTTAGCGGAAACTGCCGCTAAAGCGTCGATAATGGGCTTGATAATATGCCCTTGAGAATTGCAATAGAAGCCCATGTTCACACCAGAACATGGGCTTCTATGGGAACACAACGGCATATTATGAAGCCCATTATCGCCGCTTTAGCTGCAGTTTCCTGCCGCTAAAGCGGCGATACTTTTAACGACGTTTCTTGATAATATGCACCTTAATCGTGTAGGGTGTGTGGTTGGATGGGTGTTGTCGTTGATTTGCTCCTATAGGGGCAATATGTCCATGTAATGCATGAGGACCACTGCGCTCATGTTATCATATTGTGGGATGCAGCACTTAGCAGGGACTAGGTATGGACAGAAGCTTGCAGGATCCACCAAAGGTAAATAAAAGCCCTGTGGGAACTGGTGATGCTTGTTCTATAAGGTAGTGAAACAACACTTTGACTTCGGTGAACTATTGGCTAGCTTTGTATGGAGGAATTAGCTCACATTGTTGGTCAATTTGAACTCAAAGCACTTGACCCTGTCTTGTGTCACATTACTGACATATTTAGTTTACTATATAGTGTGTAAGGTGTGCATACTAAATATCAAAGTCAGAATATCCAAAGGTACTAAATATCGAGGACAAATTATTTAAAAAGAATATCGACAAGCAAGTAAGTCTAGATTTTCCATACCTAATTCCACATATATGTACCTACTCTGTACATATATCTTTAAGGTATGTCGATGTGGAGTTAGGAAGAGTAAATCTATACTTTTCTATGTGCTCTTACTTTCAATATTTTGTACCGCGATATTCTGTCCTCGATATACTTGTACCACAATATTTTTCAAGTCGATATTCACTAGTAGAATCAGTGCATAAATGTATCACCAACTCAAAATCATCCCAAATTAATGGGTAAAGGATCTAGCAATTTTCTAGATCCTTTACCCATTAATTTGGGATGATTTTGAGTCTATGAATGGAGAGTGGATCTAGCTTCTAAACTCTCTTTTCTCCCCCCTGTTTTGCCTTTAAATGTATCACCAACCATCACATAAGGTGTTTCATTTTGTTTTTTACAACAAATATACAATCTTAAGCACACTTACAATAGGGTTCCAGTTAATTAACATTTAGTTAAAATATTGGACACTGCATATATCAATATAAGAGCCCACGGCTGAATAATCCATAATTACATTACAGCAATTAGCTTTAAATAAAATAAAGCCTTTTTGCATGAACTTTAAGAGCTCAAATTTCCTCTGGATTTCTTGAAATATTTCTTAAGCAGAGGATGTATAGATCTTTGTGAAGCACCAACCAAACAGAGGAAAGGAATCAATGTTGATCAAATGATCAAATTCTAAACATAGGAACATAAGTTTAGATGCCTGAACAAATGAAAATGTACACATAGGAAGAGTTGCAGAGGTTTCCTGATACATCATGGTCTTTAAATGTAAACCTCATAAATAGATAACATACGGTCACATGTCACCATGTAATTCTGGGTGCAGCCTCACAAGGCACACCTGAGAAAGCCAGCAAGCATATACCCAATTACACAAAAATATGCTCAGTACAGGTCATGTGCTGAGTTACTGTATTTATTATATGATTAGACAAAGACAAAGAGCAGCAATGAAGGATAGAGTTAAGGTTCACGCTAATGCTCTGTAGTTCATTGCTGGGAGACCTAGACTGGAATTTGAAGAGAGAAAGTGTAAGCCTAACCACCTTGTGCTTAGTCTTGTGAGTTGAAAACTGTGTCGAGTGTGCACATTTGGCAGGAGGCTGATCTTAACAGCTATCAGAAACTACCCTAGTCAGCACAGACAAAATGGTGAAGATAAATATTTATTTATACTAGATTCATACAATTATTTGAAGCTATTAGGGTCTAGGGACCAGATGTAGGAGCCCAAATACCGGTCGGTAACAGCCGATTTCGGCCGTTACCGACCGGTATTTGGGTTTTGCTATGTAGGGGGCTGGAAATTACAGAATCAGTATATTTACCGATTCGGTAAAATTACTGATTCGGTAAATTACCGAATCGGTAAATATACCGATTCTGTAATTCCAAATGTAGGTGGCACAGTTTACAGTGCCCAGGCCCTTAGAAATTTGTTATTTACCATGTAATACTGTTGCATGGTAAATTATGAATTTCTGTGTACATGCACATCTGTGCATGGACACCTGTGCAATGTGACACACATACATGCCCTAGGGGCATGTATGTGTGTCCCATTGCACACAAGCCAAAAGCTGGGGTGCTACAGGTTGTCAAAGTGACACCCTGCCCCCCTTAGCAATTCAGTATTTTTACCGATTCTGTAATTACCGAATCAGTATTTGCCATTGATTCCTATGGGCTTCAAGGCCCATAGGAATCAATAGCAAATACCGATTCTGTAATTACAGAATCGGTAAATACCGAATCCTACCGATTCGGTATTTTTTACCGAATGAATACCTACATCAGATTTACCGATTCACGAATACCGAATCGGTAAAATTTGGTATTTATGAAGCGGTAAATCTGATTTACCTACATCGGGCCCTAGGTCGTAGTTTTATAATTACATAATATAAAGAAATATATAACCTATTTAACACAAATCTAGGGGCAACACAAATTTATTCTCTGGCGGGCTTTCTCTTTAGAGCACAGTTACAATGACAAGTAATTAATTTTATTAAACAGTGCCAATAACCAAATATATCCCAGTTTACACAATGCATTTAGCCATATTAGAACACCGGATGTTCAGAGCTTCTTTGAAGACAATGGGGTAGCTCCAAGCTTATAATGGCTGGTGTAAGCCTGGAGCTCCACATTCCAAAGTTTGTCTTCATACTTTTCCTTTTTTAATTTAGAACATTCTACCCTTAGTGGGTGGAATGTTCTAATAGCCTTATAGCCCTTTTGCCTTGGGATATACTGGTTCTTAACGGCCCTCAACCTCGTTATAGGCCCGAGCTGAACCCGTATTACAGACCTTTAACAACCGGTTTAGCCCAGGCAGCGGGCTCCAATAGTGTCCACAATAATATCCAGTTCCAAATCAAGTTTTGAAACTATTATTTGTCAATTAATAAAATAATGAGTTACTAAGCTAGGCACAAAGATTTCTTAAATGCAGCCATTTAGGAACAGAGTTTAAAAAACAAGTAAATTAACATAAATGCTTTACCGTGCCATGGGAACATGCAGGAGTAAATGTGGTGTTTTGAAAATCAAAGTTTAATGTTAGAAATAAGAGTTGGTAGTAAGATTAGCTAATAACGGGGTTGCAAGCAGCATGTTAAATTTTAGACCACAAGTCACAAAATGTGGCTCCCCACATGATTATTATATGCAAGTCATACACATAAAATGAAAGTGGGGTATCTATAATCTCATTTAGCTGTCAAAAATAAAATTCTAAACGTTGATAAAAAAGGAGCAGAGAGACACTAGATTGGCTAGGTTATGCTATGATCCCAGAGTCACAGTATTTTCAGCCAAGTCCCGTGGAGGGAGTTTCGGTGGGGCGGAGAGGCGGGGCGGGGGAGGGGCAGGGTGGGTGGTGCTAAAAACTGGAGTATGGATAATTGAAGGTAAGTAAACAATTTAATAAATAAAACGAATTTCGTAGCGCACCCTGCATCGCCCCACCGAAACTCCCTCCACGGGCCGTGACTGTGTATTTTATTTTAACTCACTGATATTAGCATTCTCTCCAAAGATAGGAGTCCTGACCTCCTGCTGGGCATCACAAAATGATCACAGGAATGTCCAGCTGTTTGCTGTGGTGAACCAATCCCAAAGAATAGTACCCACAGATCTAGGATTTGAGCATACCCACAGCCTAAAGGCTCTTCAATTAATGTGTCAGGGTTGTGAGAAAATGGGTTATTTGTTGTGAACCTCACATCTACTGGAACCAAGTGTCCCACATTAGCACTTGACACTCTCAGGGTAGTTAGGCGGAGCAGTCAAAAGCCAGACTACTCAGGGGTGGTGGCATTGTTCAGTACTTCAGCCCACAGATATGCAACAAACAACAGCCAATATATTAATATACAGTCAGTGCTTTTACTTTTTAATAGAAAAAAGTAAATTATTAAGCACATATATTCACTACTATGCATTAATGTACAAATAGCTCCTTGATAGCAGGTGGAGATATCTATGATGATACCCTCTTAACAGTTCACACGCCTAGTGAGGCTTGAAGGCTATAACCACCATACACCCCACATTATTAAAAGCAGAAAAAGATCATAATAAACCAAAGCAACACCATTAATATCACTAATGATGGTACAGTCTTACAATGATACCCACTAGCTAATGACTCACTGTCAATGTTGTAGTTGTCAATGAGGTATGCCCTTCATTATGTATGTATGTATGTGTCTTGTAAAGCGCACTGCTGCCCTGAGCCGTCGTGGCGCTGTAGACCGCTGGGGAACCTGTCCTGGCTATCCCTGTGAGATGGTCCCTACTGGGTGTCTCCGAGGTAAAACCAGGCATCCCCGGCGAATGTGGGGGGCCGTTGTAGAGATGAGGCAAGCTAATGCCCAGAGTTGCAGAGTGTGATCCCTGGTTAGAGTAGGCACTGAGGCGAGAATTATCGAGTCCGCTGACCCTGGTCCACGAACCTGCCGCGTTGGGAATTGAACTCTGGTCCCAGGCCGTTCTCTGCTTCTGGGTCTGCCTCCTCTAACCAGTGAGCCACACCACTCCACTTATCACTTGAAAAGTTTCACTGTTACCTTTGTTATTGCTTTTCATTTTTCAATAAACTGTCTGCATGAGTGTTTTTTCGACTTTTATCAATTATGCAATATAGCCTTATGACACACCAACAGAGATTACTGAACTCAAGGGTCTCTGAACAAAAGCCTAAGCTCCAGGAGTGCTTGAACCGTCTCCCGAGTTCACTAATGTGGCCTGGAAGATTCAGGGCGACCATTAACAATGGGAATGACGGGCTCCATAGGGGGCTGTTACATTGCTTGTAGCCTCCACTGGGCATCTTCTCATGTTGATGGTGATGCCCATGAACTCGCTGAACCACCACCAGACAAAATATGCACATTTTTACTATGCGCCATAGATAAGAAGCTTTTAAGTGGAGCCAGAGGTTGAGATAGGAGGTTTTTAAGTGGAGACGAAAGATAGCAGAATGTAGGCACCTCAGTTTAATCCTGAGATCACATCTCTGCCCTACTCCTCCAGCCCAGCATCTTGGGCCATTTGGACATTTCTAGATGTCAACCTGAAGTGGTCTGCTGAAAGACCTCTCTGACAGCTTGAAATCATGCCCCAAATGCCACATCATCATGGCCCCTGGCAAGTGCTCATAAAGGGTGTGCAAACATTGACTGTGCTCCTGGGACACCAGTATAATCTAAGCCTTGTTCCATGTCTAATGCAAAAACCACAGTTGCTGGACAGAATGCAGAACAATGTCATACATTCACCCCAGTACAGCGATCTGGGCCTAAATCCATCGTTTTTTTGCACTCCACACCACCCCAGTTCAGACATGGCCAAATGCAAATCAGCCTTGACCCAGTGCCTCATGGGAACAGTCCAGCCCGAACTGTAAAGTCATGCCTTCCCTGGACCGGAAACAAGCTTCCGGGGACCGGTTTCTGGCATTCCAGCCGTCTTCAGCCCGGCTTGCTTGAATCCAGTGGTGTGGAGTGCATGGGACTCACGTCTGAGCATTCCCATCCCACTCGGGGTGACAAATGCAAAAACCATGTTCCATGTCTGGCATGGGCTGTTTTCTGTATTCGTGTGACAATAAGCTCCAGCACTTTGGTGGTTTATTTTGCATGCTTCCTAAATCCTTTTTCTGCTTCAATAAAATCCTTATCCCTTCCTTTACCCTACCAAATGTTGTTCAGTAACATGGTGTCAAAATATGAGATAAAATGAATGGGATGTCAATTCGTTTTCAGAAATATTGCTCGTATTTGTAGACAGGCATACTTAAACTTGTTTCTACATTAATTACACTGTTTAATTGGAGATCAGATCCTGAAACTAGAATGTAACTTATATGGATCTACACCAGCTTGGAATAGGTATTTAATTTCTGAGAGCCTCATTCCTATGTACTATTCTCATTTGTGTTTGTTTGTGGCGAACATAAAAGTATATATCTCATTTGAGTCAGCATCATTGTTCAGCCACTAGGTGGCACTTGGAATTGTGATGCCTTTTATGTTAATCTAAATTATCATAATATCGTATATGTTGATCCCTGTACACGAATTCACAAAAGTAAGAACAGTTAAACTCCGTGTAGGCTTTCTCTTGTAATCCACTTGTTCAAATAAGAATTAAGAGAAATGCCAAATTCAGAGACGGATATAACTGGAAGGTATCTCCCGGAAAGAATTGTGAAAAATATGGCAGAACATGGGGAGAAAGAGTGCTGCATTGAGGCTTTAGAATTCCCACACAAACACAACACCCATGTGCATTATGTGTACTGACAGCTGCAAGATCCATGATGGAAGATGGCAGCTGGCCAATACTCTCTAACTCAGCACCACATAATTTACATTTTAGAGCAATTACGATAAGTATAATAGCTTTGCTTCTAGGCAGCAATACAATTAAATTTCCTCCAGAAGATTATTACATCATCTAAAAGTCCGGAATGCAAACTTTCAGCCAACTGCTGTCCAGCTCTATTGTACAAATGTTATGCTTTTTAAATAATGCATTGCGGGTTTTGTTTTCTCAAAATAAAGAAGACTCACCATTTGCTTTTCCAATATGTTTTGAAGAAATCATGGTATATAACACACAGAATAATCACAAAAGTCAGAAATTAAATATGAGGCGTGCGATAAAATATCATGTTTAAGATGAGCATCCAGAAAATGCATTTGAGCCGCATAATCACATACTGGGAGCACTGTAGTCCAGTACACAAGATACATGGTCAGTACATCATTAGGTCTGTTTTACGTGCCTGCAGCCCTCATGACTGCCACACATGCAAGCTACTGGCTCTCCCTCCTTGTTTCCAACTTGCAGTGTCACCAATCACATCCACAATGATGCACATAGTGACTATATTGAGAAAGCCTAATTTGATGACCCTCACTCAATAAAGCAAGTCAAAGACTGTGATGCAGTCCTGGGGCTTAAGCACTGTCTAAATCAAGAGAGCCCTGAATAAAACGCAAAGCAACAAGCAAGTGATCATTTTGCTTCAATAAGTCATTTATGATTGCCAGAACTGTAACGCTTAAGTCCTTTTTTAGTGTTCCAGAATTTTAATAAAGTTTAAGAATAATTAAATACAATATAGAGCGATACAGTCAAAATGCATAGGTATAGTATTACAGTGTACAGTAAGTATAGGAATTCCTACAAGTAATAGAAAGATGAAAAAATAAAATAAGAAAATGATCAGGGAAAAATCAAGGGACGAAAACAACCGTAACAGGAATCACTGAGTAAGAATGAATGAAGGAAGAGAAGAGAAGAAGAAAGAAGAAGAGGAAGAAAGAATAGGGCAGCAGGAAGAATAAAAGAAGAAAGAGAAAAGAACAAGAGGGGAGAGGAAAGAAGCGAAGATGGGAAAAGAAGAAGAAAGGATCTAAAGTAGTGTCACAAAAACACATCACACAAAAATCAAGCAGCAATCAATCAGCAGAAACAAAAGGGTATTGGGCAACCAACCCCTGTGATGCTAGATCCATATAAGCATCCAAAGCCTTCCAGACATTTCCGGAAATAGTAGGGGTAAGATGAGCCACATCAACTGAACTATGCGCACTACGTAAAAAAGAAACCCATGCCCACCAAGTATGGTATGATACGGAAGAAAAAGACTTCCATTCCATGAGAACAACCTTAACAGCGACTGTCAATAAAAGGTCCATCAGTTGCAAGTCTAAGGTATCTAGTGGCAAAAGCACATGGGAAGCTAAAGGGCCCAAAAGAATCATAGGAAAGGAAAGCTTGAAGTCAGTATTAAAAATCAATATAAGATGTTTATTAATGAGATCCCAAAAGGATTGGAGAAAAGAGCACTTAAAAAACATATGGAGATAATCACCAGACGTAACCCTTAAGTCCTAAATAGAGTAGGACGATTCTTGTCACACTGCAATTGCTGTTCCTTCTGTGGGGAAATGTCCTGGATCTGTAGTATGCTCGAATGATGCCGCAATATTTTGTGGCCAGCTGGTGCTCTACTTTTTATCTACCAATCTCTTGTTCTCTGTCCTGTGCGGCAGCAGTGGCTCCTCTGTTATTGCGGAGCAGCATCGCCCCCTCTGCCAGCACAGATGCAAAACTTGTAAAACATCATGATAATAACTCAAGTTTATCATCATTTCATTTTACTTTATAGGGCTGCTTTTAGGGGGTGGGGCCATCATGCTGATGGCATAAGAGGAGTGGTGGGTACTGCTGCTCAGTCTGCATGTGGGTTTGGCCAGCCGGCCTAGGACAGTCAAACCGAAATGCGCACTGAGATGTCTCCAACCCGAGCTGCATTGCTGGGTTGGAGACAGCAGGCACAGGCTCCCATTCCCCATGGGAACGCAAATCCATTGCACTCAGGCCAATCTTGATGCTTCTCTCATGCTTCCAGCAGCATGTAAGCAATGTCTGGATTGGCCATAGGGGTGTCTGGGAGCCTCAGCTTGTGCTGCAAAGGAGGAAAAGAGCTGTGATGTGTTGGGCGGCAAGTACTGTTTTTTTTTCATTCCCCCTCACCCATGCTGCCCCGCCGACCACTTTTACCTGACACCAGCCACTCCTGCTGTGTTGGATCAAAATATGGTGACATAAAAAAGTAAACCTTTTTAAGATTTTATGGTTTTGCATAATAATATATTTGGAATGTGTATCTAAGCCTCAACAAGCCTTAACAATAGATTTATTTTAGTTTTGCATTTGTAGAGGTCATTGGTACCCAGAGATATACTGGCTACTAGGGAAACAGGTAAAGTATGCTACTGCAAATACTGTAAATATACTTATAAAATATATTTTTAAGATGGTGTTGAAAATGAACATGATTTGTAACAGAACACACGCTGAGAGGAAAAACATTCCAATTTTTAGCAGCCAGATATGAGTAGGGTCTGCCTCCAGTCGCTACAAGAAAAGTAGTCGGTTGAAGATAAAAATTGTCACTAGACTGGCACAAATACCTTTAATGTAGGACCTAATACGTTTATGTAGTGACAGTGGACTGATTTTATGAGAGGAGAGGTTACAAGTGCGCAGCACTTTAAAGAGAATCCTTATGACTACATGTAGAAAGATTTAGATGAGAGGACATAGAAGAAATTTAAAGAATAGCAAGAAAAAAAACTGGTTTCTAAATTTTGGACTAATGGCCTATGTTGGAACAAAAAAAGCAGGAATACTCAGAAAAAGAATGTCACAGTAGTGTAAATTAGATTGAATTAGGGCCTGTAGCTGGGTGTAAGAAAATAACATTTAAGAAGCATAATAAGAAGTAGCAAGTTCAAAGGACTTTGGAAATGAGCCTTTAAAGGAGCAGTAGTATTAGTATCAAAGAATTAAACAAGATTACGACTTGATGAAACTGGAGTTAGGGGGAACCAAGCCCCAGTAGCTTCTACCCAGAATTCGATATAGTGCTAAATATGGGTTTGAGGAAGAGCTTCTTTTGGTCACCACCCCCTTGTTCTTTGGGCTGGTGCTTCTGTGGTTTTTTTTACGCTGTCCACTGCTAACCAGGCCCCAGTGCATGTGCTCTGGCTCTAATAAGATTCGCTACCTCCTAAATTACATATTTAACCTTCCTATAAGGCCATAGTATATATGCCACAACATGGAAATGAAAATAACACCTACCGAATACAGCACTACTGTGCCATCCATTAGGATTAGCATCCACAATTCCTTTTAACTCACCCCATCTGAGTCCAGTAGTGTTGGACCTGGCCCTTTTGGCAGGTTCACCCCGACATTTTTTGCTTTTGCCTAGCATGTTTCTGTAACCTGGTGTTGGTGATTTTTAGGTCTCTGCGCACTTTTTCACTGTGGTCCAGTGTAAAGTGCGTGCGCTCTCTGAGTGCGTGTGTGAGATTGGCCTGCCCTCCCATAGGAATACATGGGGAATATGTATGACCATGGTAGTTCCTAATGTGTGGGGAGTGCAGGGTCGAGTTTGGTATGTGCGAACTCATGAGATTGAATGCTGCGCGATGATGTGTGCGGCTTTAATGTGTCTAGTGTGATAGTGCAACTTCTAGAAGTTGGTGTATCTGTGCAGTGAATGTGCTGGCTTGTGATTGGCTGGAGCTGGCTGGTGTGCCAGGCTCCTGGAGTCAGGAGGGGTCTGCCTCGGTGATGAATGGGGAGATCTGCAGGTTGATGGCAGGGGGGCTGCACCTGGGACCTGAATAGGGCTGTGCTTTCCCTCCACAATGCTGGATCCACCCCCTGTGGTGTGTATGATGTCCCTGACCCACCCTGTGAATAGGCAGAGGGGCTGAGCAAAACAAAGTGCTCAGGAACCAGTTGCATCTGGTTCGGCCCTTGCCTCTACCTTTGGAGACAAAGGATTCCTGTGTATAAAAAGAGGCTGTGACCTCCTGTAAAATGTTCTTGTTTCCTGACTTGAATCTACCAGGGGCGTGCTGCTGCTGGGGCCCAGGGGAAGGCTTCCCTCCCTGGGCCCTGCCCAGCCCCTGGATGCCCTGGAGGACTTCTTTTGGACCCCCCTGCCCTCTGCACCTAGGAGGACCTTCTTACTAGAGCCCTGTTTTCTTAGGGGGGCCATTCCTGGGGCTTTTGGGTGTTTGTGGTGCCCCCTAGCGCCTGGGAAGCGCTATATCTTAATTTGCCCTGTTATAGAGGAAGCCTACCCCTCATTGCTGCATTTGTTGATAGCAGCGCGGCTGCCCACCCCGCTCATTTTGATACTAGCAGGTGCCTATCCTACAGGTGATAGCTGGAGTCCGCTTATTCTGAGCTAAGCAGGTGCCCACCCTGCGTCCTCGTTAATTAGTGGTAATACAGGTGCCACCCCGTCTATGCAGCCTGAAATCGCCCTCGTAGCCCGAGCTGCTTTGCAGACATGTTGCCGGGCCGCTCCAGCGCGTCCCGGAATACAGGAGCCATCCCTGGGACTTGGGCCTAGCCTAGCGGTTTCTTCTTCTGCTTCCCCCCAGCCCGGGGGAAGCCGTGCCGAGGATTACCGGTCTCCCGCATAGGGAGGAAGACCGGAGCTGCTTCCCGTCATGCTGCAAGGCGCTTCCCGACAAGGCCTGTCTACGCGGGGCTCCCGTGAGAGGGGAGGAACCCCACAGGCCCGTGCCATGACCGGGTGGAGAAGTGCTGCCATCCATTGACAACGAGGAGTCCCCCGTGAACAGCCCGGTAAGTCAGAGTAGGGCTGAGGGACTCCATGGGTGCTTCAAGTGCGTGCCGACTGCGGCACTTGCGGGAAATGGTGCATTTGGTGAGCCCACATGTTCGAGGCTCCTGAGTCTTGAGCGGCCCCGTCTGGCAGCGGGCCGCTCCTACGCCAAGGCCTCATTGTCCCGAGCCGGATGGCTTCCACGATTGGGCAGTTCAGTTACTGCTCCCGGTGGGAGCAGATGGAGTGTTGAGGCGCGGTGCGAGGCACTGCGTCAGAGCGGCCCCGGGTGTCAGTGGGCTGCTCCAAAGATTAGAGCGGCCTGTGTTCTTGCCCCAGATGGCTCACTTCGTCTGAGGGCCTAGAAGGGCTCCCCGAGAGGCACAGTTGCTTTAAGAGCCTATGTGGCTCCCACCAAAATGCACCTTATTTCTTTAGAGCCACAAGGGCTCCCCATGTTTGGCGCAGCCTTTGTTTCTAAGGGCAGGTGAAAGCCCCAGTCGCAGTTTTGAGTTTCCAGCTGCCCAGCAAGTAGTGGGCAGCTGCACTGTTTAGGCTTTTTCTTTCAGGGGACCTGTTCTTGGTGAACTTAGGAGTAAGTTGCACTCCCTTCGCCCCTACCTTGGCCTTCCACAGCTGCGCAGCACTTAGTGCAAGCTTCAGCGTTTAGGCCCTGTTCTTGTCCTCAGCTGCCCAGCAATTAGTGGGCAGTTGCAACGTTTAGGCATGCGCAGATGGCGCACCCCTGACTGGCGCTGCATTGGCAGCGCTCCCTGACAATCTGGGCACAGGGCATTTGAGCCCCTCCTTGAAATGGCCAGTTGGCCAGGTGGGCTGGGTGGTGGATAGGGCGCAAGGCCCTAATTGTGATTTATGTGCTAGAGTGATGTGGTGCTAGGCAATGTAATGCATTCAGTATGTTTTGCGCACCCTGTGTTTTATACCTCTAAACTGTGGTTTATGATTATGAGGTTATGTAGCATATTATGGTTTATGCTAGTGAGATGATATTTCCCTCTGTGCTTTACACCCCTAAATGTGAGTTATTCTTAGGAGGCATTGTCTAATGCAGGGATCTCCAACCTTTTGTGTAGTCAGAGCTACTTCTGGCCAGTGAAAATCGTCGTGAGCTACTGAACCCGAATCAACTCGCGCATTTTTCCGAGAGAATCTGCACTCTGAATCATCTGCACTCTGAATCATCTGCACTCTGAATCATCTGCACTCTGAATCATCTGCACTCTGAATCTGCACTCTGCACTGTGAATCTGCACTCTGCACTCTGCACTCTGAATCTGCACTCTACACTCTGAATCTGCACTCTGCACTCTGAATCTGCAATCTGCACTGTGAATCTGCACTCTGCACTCTGAATCTGCACTCTGCACTCTGAATCTGCACTCTGAATCTGCACTCTGCACTCTGCACTCTGAATCTGCACTCTGAATCTGCACTCTGCACTCTGAATCTGCACTCTGCACTCTGAATCTGCACTCTGAATCTGCACTCTGAATCTGCACTCTGCACTCTGAATCTGCACTCTGCACTCTGCACTCTGAATCTGCACTCTGAATCTGCACTCTAAATCTGCACTCTGCACTCTGAATCTGCACTCTGAATCTGCACTCTGCACTCTGAATCTGCACTCTGAATCTGCACTCTGAATCTGCACTCTGAATCTGCACTCTGAATCTGCACTCTGCACTCTGAATCTGCACTCTGCACTCTGAATCTGCACTCTGAATCTGCACTCTGCACTCTGCACTCTGCACTCTGAATCTGCACTCTGAATCTGCACTCTGCACTCTGAGTCTGCACTCTGAGTCTGCACTCTGCACTCTGAATCTGCACTCTGCACTCTGAATCTGCCCTCTGCACTCTGAATCTGCACTCTGAATCTGCCCTCTGCACTCTGAATCTGCACTCTGAATCTGCCCTCTGCACTCTGAATCTGCACTCTGAATCTGCACTCTGAATCTGCACTCTGCACTCTGAATCTGCACTCTTCACTCTGAATCTGCACTGACTCTGCACTCTGACTATGGTGGCGTTTCAACTGATTTACACTTGTAAAAGGTGACTGTTTGGAATAAGTACAGCTGTTAAACAAGAGGCAAAAATAGCTCCCATTCTGATTGGTGTCGATGTGTAACATATGAAAGAGCACCATTCAGGGCCCAGAGGGCCTGCTGTGTCATCAGTTATGGACGCAGTGACTGGAGCGCCAGGTAACTAGCCTAGCACTGCCTATGGAAGTTGTTTTGGGGGGTCATTTACAGTGCTGAAACAGTAAACCGGGAGTAAATGTGAATTAGGAGCAGCTGCAAGGTGCATACAAAAAGCCTCTTGGAAATGAAAGAACATAGTGCACTTCACGGTACTGATGCTAGGGTTTCAGGGTGTGACCTCCGAGTCAGAAGACTGTGTTTGGGAAATGTGGGGTTCTCACGGTGCCACGAGGTGTCAGACAGACTGCTGTTTTCTGCCCTTTGCATTTTCACCAGCAGGACTTTATTTGGGCTTGGTGCAGAAAAATAAAAGGTGACCGGGAAAGCGCGAGTGAGTCAGAGCAGTTTTCTGTGTCCTGGTGGCATCTGCGGGGGCGGCTGGGGTCATGGCATGCTGCTGCTGGGAGCAAAGAGAGGGTGGATTGGAGCGACGGAAGGATCAGCGGAATAACGCTGCTTACCTGCAGTGGAAGGCTCGTCTCCTGGCTGCTTGAGGCGGAGAAGTCACGTCTCCTACTGCTCCGTGCTGGCACCCGTCGCACAATGGCAGACAGTGCGATGCCAGCGCGTTTTGAGTAGACAATAGAGAGGAGCGTCATCGCGTCGCATCATCCCCTTCGCCCGCCCCATCCACGGATTTGCTCCAATCAGAGCGAAGGGCTAGGCGAGCTACTCCCGGGGTCTCCACGAGCTACCGGTAGCTCGCGATCGACCGGTTGGAGACCCCGGGTCTAATGTGTTTAGACTAGTGAGAGATTGCATAATGTGTTTATGCTGGTGAGGTTGGCGCTGAATGTAATTCGCGACTGAGGTGATTGTACATAATGCAGTTTATGTTTCAGGTTGAGATGGAGTACAGTGATTACCAGTAGTTACTGGTTGTAGGTTTATGATCTATTTTTACTTGTACCAAATTCTAATAAGTGTTGATCCTGACAGTGGCCCACGTGGCCCTGTCCTGTGTAAATAATCCCTTGTGAATATTGGCCGTGCCAGTTGGCACAATGTATATTGTGTGATTACTATCTGATGTGTTTTGAGATTACAAAAGTTATTTTTATATAACCTGGTGTGGAGTTTATTTTGTAGTGTGCCTGGGATGTTGTTGCTGTGGGTGTGCGCAAATGCTTTACACATTGCCTCCGTGATAAGCCTGTCTGCTCGTGCCAAGCTACCAATGGGGTGAGCAGGGTTTATCTTGGCGTGTGACTCCCTTGCCCTGACTAGAATGGTGGTTTCTGCCTGGCTTTGCCGCAAGCCTTAGCCAACCAGAAATCCCAGTTCTAACAAGTAGCCTATAAGGGAAGAAGCCAGTATTTTAAAGAAGGACATATAGAAAATTAAAGGTAATATGTCCTTACCCTGACTAGCACCCAAAATCTATTTTTAATGTGGAAAGGTTGTCTGGCCATTGGGGAAACACTAAGAGACAATATCAAATATGAATTCAACTACTTTTACTATTTATTAAAACCCCAACTCAATGATGGAGTAAGAATTTTAATAAATACTAAAGTAAAGTAACTTTAAGAAAGTTACATCTTCTCAGCATGAAAATTTGATTTAGCCCTCCATCTGCACCCTAGCCAGTTGATAGGCCCTTATGAGGTGTGAAAACTGTGCCCTGTGCACAGACAAAGGCCTGGTGCGTGGGGGTGTTTTTGTTCTCATAACAGTAAGATAAGCTATGGTGGGCCCAGTATCGTACTTTACTTCAAGGAGGTTTCTCTGTCACAAGCATATGTTAGGTGATACCCGGAAAGACATCTGCTTTTGTCCCAGTCAAGCAGTCAACAAACCCAGTGAGAGAAAATCTGCTCCCAGACATGGTTTAAAGAAACCAAAGAGGAAACACTGATCATTGTCCTGGCCCCACCTCTGGGTGAGGCCAGGACCCAGGTGAACCTGGGTTGGCACACAGGCTCAGCACAAGATATTTTGAGGGATAGGGGTGCTGTAGAATTGTTTTCAGTAGGAAAAACAGGAACTCCTGCATGCATGAATATGGTTACCTCTAAGAATGTTTACCCCATTGGTTTGGGAGAGGCCAGGAATCACCCCCACCCACTAGCTAGTGTCAGGTGACATTGAGACATCCCCAAGTACCCCCTTAAGCACACTATAGACCTGTAGAAGAACAGAAGGTAGACTGCACCTGTTGTGAGGAACATGTGAGGAGACCTGAAGAGCTGGACCTGCTCTCACTTATACCCAGGTCAAAGAAGTTGACGACAAGGGTCAATTGGCTGACCTTCTGTGAAAGCTACGGAGCCACAGCTACCTGCAAGACGTCTTTCCCTGAAGTGCCTAGCTGACTAGGATCAGGAAAAGCCTGGCACTCATAAACAGGAAAAAAAATGACCCCTAGTAATTACTATTTTGTATTACAGAAACAAATTCCTGTTTGGGAGTTTGCCTTTGTAAACAAAATGTTTGCTGAGTTGCACATGGTGAACATAGTGGCATACAGAAAAATGTTACTGTCTTCAGAGGAGCCACTGGGGTGGCAGTTCCTCTGAAGGTCCAAAGATTCCCACCAGGTCAATGGAGATCTCCAATATGGCAGCCTGTTGTCCTTTAATGTGCTTTCCCAAACCGGGTGGATGGCGAGCTACCCGCCAAACTCTAATTGAGGACCATAGTTATCTGGAATCTCAACTAAGAGGGCAACTCTGAGTTTGCTGTAAATGATGGTTTGAGTTAAAGAGAATGTCTTTTATTCTCACTGCTTAGGGTGTTGCTGTTGCCTCACGACTTCCTGGAATTTCAGCTTTGACCACTGTAATTCAAGAATATCTAACAAGGTATAGGCATGAATGTTTAACATGGTATTCATCTACTCTCCTCTAGGGATTTCACCATATGTTTGTTTCCACATTACAGCATCTTGATTCGATGGAGTTGTAATTGTAATTGTATTTATTATATAGCACTTACAACCCCTGACGAGGTGTCAAAGTGCTTTTCAGCGAGTAGCACACTACTCTGGAACCCAGATAGGATTAGTGTTGAATTGGGATAGGGGAAAAGGAGTTAATTTGAGCAGTGGATATGTGAGTCTGTTAAATGGATTGAAAAGGATAATGGAGGGATAGAAGAGAGAAGAGGCTATAAAATGTTTATTGTAATTGTAATTGTAATTTAGATTTATAGAGCGCGTTATCACACAGAGGTCAGGGAGATCATAGTAGTGGGAGGGGATTTGGGATGAGTAAAGGAGAGATGGAGGAGGGACGCATCTCTAGAAATTGATTAGGAAGATCATAGTAGTAAAATCAGTTTTTGAATGAGTCTAAGGATGGATACATGAAGGGAGGATTTAGAATGGGCTGTTTGGGAGATCATCGTAGTATAATAAGGTTTGGAGTGATCAAAGGAGGGATATAGGGGGAAGAGCCTAGAAAGGGTGATTTTGGAGATAATAGTAGTAGAATGATGTTTTGAATGAGTCAGAGAGTAGAGTTAGAGGATATATATTGAGAGTGGTATAGGGTGTAACATAGGAAGTGCATTGGAGAGACCCAATTTGTTTTATTTTACAGTCGGAGTAAAGTAAGCAATATAAAGATACAGAAGTGCATAGAGCATTTACATATATAAGGAAGGTAATATATCAAGAATTAAGTTGTATTTTATAAACTCAGACTTTCAAGTGCTGCTGTACTTTAAGCTAACTTATCTGTCTCTTTTTTTCAATATTTCAATAGTGAATAAATAAATAATGATAATATGTACATATTGTGGTAGAGAAATAAGTGGAGACTCATAAGCATCTAATCAAATAACGTATATGTAAACTATCCAGTGACCTATATATATATGTTAAGCCTAGAATAATATATATATATTTTAACCATATGTAATATGTACATTTGTTAAGCAGACCTAAATAATTTATATAGAGGAGGAACCGGGAAAAGAGACTACGTCAACTAGAGAGTCAATACATTTTGCGCCTTAACACGAAAATGCCGAATGGGCTTAACAATGGAGAGGATTTGGTCAACTTCCTTTAAACTGTAAAATATGGTCTGTTGTTTTCAATTAATGTGGATATGTTCTTACTTTCTATGCTGAAATGAAACTACTCTTTGAGATTCTGCTGCTTATTCAATGAAATTTTGTGTAAAATCTAATTTGGAATTCTCTTAATATTTGATTGTGTATATATATATCATTGTTGAGTTTTAGATAATATGATGAAATATTTATTGTATTTATTGGCTTTTATGAATTCCACCCAAGATTGAAGGGTTTTTATTGGTTTAACTGGGTTCTTAGTTTTACTAATACATTTCTCAGGCAGAGGTGTAGTGAATTTGCCAATTATACATTAAGTTTAATGTGATTCATATTCTCTACATATGATGGTTATATTTCAGATATTAGAGATACTGGTTATGATCTGCATTCTTATTATTTCTTTCAAAACAACTATTTGATAAGCTTATGACATCATGTTGCCATTTTTTTTAAATGTTCGCTTCTGTTCATCTTATTTTTAATTGGATTTTTAATTGGTTTATTTCTGTATTTAGTCATTGCACTTTGGGTGTACCTTATTATTGGCTCTTTTGTCTCCCTTGTAATATAATTTAAATGTGAAATAGATATTTATGGATTTATAGTTAATTTGGGCACTAGCCCCGGATTTCCTAACTGTAAATACTTTTTATGATATTATGGGGGAACAACCTTTATAACGCAACTTTTAGCACGCACTGCTATTACAACGCAGACTTTAAAACGAAAACCATTACAACGCATTACACTGGGGGGCGCTCTAGGATAGGGAATAGTTTTAATTTACTATCCAACACCTTCCCTAGTGTCCACGGGGACTGGTGTTGGAATAGTAAATTAAAATATTCACTATCCAGCACCCCCCAGTGTAATGTGTTGTAATGGAATGCGTTTTAAAACTTGCGTTGTTACAGCATGTGTGGTAAAAGCATGCGTTGTAACAACGTACATCCGATATTATGTGTTATTTATTTAGCACTACAAAGATTTACCGCCTGATTCATCATACTCCCGTTTTGCGAGCCCCTAATAGCGATTCATAGCGAATCGCTATTAAGGACTCGCAAAACGGGATTCATGTAGGAATATGCAAAAAAAATGCGATTCCTTATTTGCGATTAGCTAATTGCTAATCGCAAATAAGGAATAACTCCCCATTCATTCCTATGGGCCTTTTGGCCCATAGGAATGAATGGGGAGTATTCCTTATTTACGCAGCAATTTGCTAATCGCAAATAAGATAGCGATTTGAAGGGTGCCAGGGGTGTCCACAGGACACCCTGTAGCACCCCTCAAATGAAATTTTACACAGGTGTTGCACACACACATGTCCAAAGGACATGTGTGTGTGTAACATGCAACTCAGAAAAATGCAATTAAATGCATTTTTCTGAGTTTTCGCAATTTACCACGAGGTCTGACCTCGCGGTAAATTGCGCCTAGAAATTGGGAATTCGCAAAAAAAAAAATAGGATGATGAATTGCATTTAAGGAATCTCAAATAGAGATTCCTTAAATGTAATTCCTCGCAAAATTGCGAGATCGCAATTAGCGATTTTTACATTTGGGATGCTGAATCCCAAATGCAAAAATCGCTCTCGCAAAGGGCCAGATTCTCAGAATCTGGCCCTTTGCGAGCGCAAAAAAGCTTGATGAATCAGGCGGCTTGTCTGTTTTCTATTTCCATATATCAGTGGGAGTATCTATAATGTTGCCATGAGGTATTTAAGGGCGTGGGCTTTTCACGCATGCCATGTGATCAAGGCCGGGGCAACCTGGTTGAAACGCGTCATGTTGGTGGAAAATAAATCTGCACCTTAAGTAACACCCACAAAGCCCCTGCAGTTGGGGGGGGGGGCAGTCTTCAGTATGTGAAGGGGCCCCCTTACCTCATCTGTAGAGAGCTGTGAGAGGCTTGCTCTAAAGCAGCTGCAGTGTGCAGCCTGCTCTGAGCTCCTCGCACTGACCCAGGACTGAAGAGAAACAAAGTAAAAAGTTACATTGTTCCTCTTCAGTCAGAACCAGGCCCGGAAAAAGTATGGGGGTGGAGGCCCTCGGAGAGAGAATACTCTACGGTGCACTAGAAGGGATGAGGCAGCACAGAGCTGACAGGGACAGTAGAAGGATTGCAGCTCCAGGAACATGATCTGCTTGGACACATAGGAAGGTAAACAAGAATTTGCAATATATGGTTTTGCAACATATGCATTTGCATATATGCAAGTCATATATGGTTTGTATTGGAATTGTCGGTTGTGGAATTGTGTTGTGTGGAGTGGAACTGTGTAGTGAAATAATGTAGCATGGTGTGCAGTGTAATTATGTGAATAGTAATTGTTTGGTATTTAGTGTACTGGAATTATGTGGAGTCGGATTATGTGTCATGGAGTGGGATTGTGCTTCTTGGAGTGAGATTATCTGGAATGGTATTTAGTGTTGTGGAGTTGTATGTATTGGAGTTTATTTATGTGGTGTGCTGTTAAATATTATAGCATGATGTGGAATTTTGTGGTGTAGATTGGATGTATGTGGTGTGTTGTGTAATTGTGTTGTTGGTTTGAATTATGTAGTTTGTTGTTGACTTATGTGGAATGGAATGGAAATGTGTAGAGTTGATTTTGAGTGACGTGGAAGTGTGCGCTGTTGAGTGAAAATTGTGTTGAGTGGTATTATGAGGAATGGTGTGAGGTGTAGTCATGTGGAATTTTGCTAAGTGGCATAGACCGGATTTATGTGGAGTGTAGGTATGCAATGTGGAGTACAGCATAATTATTTGGAGGTAAATGGTGTGGTGCTGAGTGGTAATATGTGGAGTGTAATTATGTTGTGTGATGAATTGTGTAGGGATGAATTGTGTGTCTTGTGAAATTATGTGGCATGATGTGGTGCATAATTGTGGAGAGTGGAATTATGCAGCATGTTGCAGAGTTGTATTTTGTGGAGGGGAATTATGTGTTTTGGAGTTGAGTGTAAATATGTTGTGTGAAGTATAATCATATAGGTTGAAGTGGAATTATGTGTAGTTGAATTGTGTTGTGTGGAGTTTAATTATGTGGTTTGGAGTGGTATTAAGTTGTGTGGAATGCTATTATGTGATGTGGAATTATGTGGTATGGAGTGAAGTGGAAATATGTGCTTTTTAATTTTTAGGATTGCAATAATGTGGTATGAAATGTTGTAGGGTTAAATTATTTACAGTTGAATAGTGTGGCATGGAATTATGAGATGTTCAAATGTGCAGTGTGTGGTAGAATTAGCATAGCTGCCAAGGTTTCAGATTGCAGCAGTATTTACTGATGCATGTAAATCGCCCGATGAAAGGGCAGATGTGACCAATGGAGGAACCAGAATCCTTTTTTTATGGCAGTGGTGAGCCCCTGCAGTATGGCGGGTTGCTGGCCTGAGATCTCTTGACTGACGTGGAGAATGGGGGCACCCTCCACGTACTTTGCAGGGGTGCCCCCTCAAGTTTTGTTACACCTCTGCCTCAGGTTACATAAAACTCTGCCTGCAGCAAGTGTGTTAACCACCTGGGCTGTGGAGCTCCTAGAATCCTATTATTTACAGCACTTCAGAATGACACAGCATGAAACATTACTATAAACACCAATCATTCTTCTAGTGGCTTCTGGATAAAAGCACACCTGCCTCTAGGAGAGATCGGTTTCCCCAGCGCTGAGCAGAGATTCTATACCTGATTGGGACTACTACATGGACGCCTTCACTCACTCAAGTACAGGAGCAAATGGGTGACACCGTAGGTAAACCATGTGATATAGTGCTTTAGGGACTGACCTGATTAAACCCTGCTCACAAGGAGCTGAAGGTGAAGGATTGTGACTGCACCAAGCACCAGAAAGGGTAATTGGCAGCTCCAAGAACAATTCCTGTTCCACTTGCAAGCAGGTGAGGGGTCCTTTTTATAGTTTTTCCTTTATTGCATCAGATACAACCACCCACCCATCCATCTTTGCTGATGATTGTTAGATGTAGAAATAAATGAGTGACGATGAAGATACTGTGTTGAATATTTAGACTGAAAATGCCTATACCACAAATTAACAATTACTAAGGTCTGCGGAAGGGGTAGTGGTCATCTGAGTGTCAGTCTCTTATGATCACCCCTTCACGCCACTTTGCTCTACAGTCTCTCACTCCATTAGACACTTGCACCCTGCTTCTGGACACATTTTTGTAAATCCTCCATCTGCGTTTTTAACACATCAGCTTTCCTCTTCAGCACGTTATCATTCTCTCATTCTATGCACATTTCCTTTCATCTCCTCCACTTCACCTTCGCCCCAAGGCACACAAACCTCCAAGTCACCTGTGAGTAATTAATTTCATTTTACTTTGGCACTGATAATTCGCCAGCTGTTTACCTTCTTTACACTCCTTCTCACAATTACTATTGACAGAAATGTAACCAACTTTCTGTACGCTCTGCAGAGGCGTCAAGGACTGGATGTGCATGTAGTATGAACACCTTTACAACCCACTGAAAGGCTCTCTTAGAAACTCGCACTGCCTTTGGCCTTAGCTCCTGAACTCTCAATCATGTCACGCCATAAACACCTTCAACCTGAGCTCACCAGAAGGGACTCTGTCCTAGTATGCACTATACAAGAGCCTAGTGTTACATAAAAAAACTACAGAAACAACTTCTGGAAAAAGCAAATAACCTTAGGGAATGATAGAGCCACTATATAATGTGAGATGTAAACAGGGACTGCATTGCTGACCTGCATTACATTAAGGTTTTTTTTTTACAATCTTAGTTCAGAAACAAATTTGTGTGTTTACAGTTAAAGTTTAGGATAAGAATGTAAGGCCCAGTGGGCACCAGTTTCAAAGTTGGTTTGTAGCCAACTAAAGTAAATGCACCCTTGGGCATGACTTTGCATGTTAGCACATTCAAGCTAGATGTATTAGAGGGGCCACCGATATGATGTGATATGATCAGGCAGCGTTTCCTGTATATTAATTAATTTTTCGCATTTGCCACACAATCCATCATCTGCTGCATATACTGCAGATTTTAACACTAAAAAATTGATTTTAGCACAAACAGATCAAAAGTTCCTAAAAAAGTAGCAACACTTCAGGCCTCAATCCTGATCAGAGTTAAAGAGCAAACATTGATCACAAAAAGAGGAATTTATCACATTTTTAGATCCTATTCTGCAGAGTTCTATATCATGGATAAATGCACAGCTTTTCATAGCATTGCCTCCACCTTTTAAAGGGCACCATCTTTCTGTGCATCTAAAAAAAAAAGCCAGTCAGTTCCTAAATGTGAATAATGATGAACCTAAGCGGTCTTCAACCGATTCACTCAGCGTAGACAAAGGAGCACGCGGGGGAGATGGATGGGGCTGCTAATTCCGCGATATTTTCTGTTTGGAATCCACTTTCAGCGTTTATGCTTTCATAGCCTTTGGTGCTGAAACAAATGCGAGCTGCGCGCGAGAGTTGATTAATAGGTGCGCCATACAGCTGGTATTTCCCCATAAAAGACGGGTAAACTTATTTCAATTATCATACCACCAACGAGGGCGCAATCTGTTCACAATGGCTGTTTACGAATGGCTGCTTTGGGTAATGGCTGTTTTGTTAGCGCAGGAGATGAAATATTATATTATTAAATAGAGATATGCAGAACGACATGTCAACGTATCCATCTTGCTGATGTTTATGGGCTTCGTTTTTTTTTTGTAATGCTTATTTTGTTTTATCACTGAATGCTAAAAGTGCCTGCCATTTCCAAAGATCACATTTCTTTTAATTTTTTTTCTTTAATGTCTTGAGGTGTTAGAATCCAAAACAGGCGTGCCAAGCAGCCGAAGGAAACCTGTGGGTAGGTGCCTGGCTGATTTGGACAATGATGCAGTAAAGCTGTCATGAAAGATAGTGGTAAGCAAAAATGTATTTTTTCCCCTTGCCGCATGATGAAACGGACCGCTCTTCATCGAGAGCCCGGAGGCCCCTTAGATTAAACACACAAACCTGCAGAAAATGCCAGGCGGGATTACATTCTTAAACTCTGTGCTAGCCTTCAGCAAATGCGCGCTCCTTATCGAGGGGAGGGAGTTAGCCGTTTTCATCCCGCCTAACAAATGCTAAAGGGGCAGGCAGCACGGGGACTTCAGTCACAATCCTGCCCGGTACAGCTCTCTCAAGGAAAGACTGTGTGCTGTAATGTCAGTGGATATTGTATGGTTTGTTAAAATACGGAAATAAACAGAAAAACACAAAAGTGATTGAAGCATAAACAAAATGTTTTTTTCGCTTAAAATGTAACAATTGAATTAATGCAATTGTTTCATGAGTTTATAATTCCTCCTTTTCATTCTCCTTCTTCTCATCCTCACTCCTTCTTGTTTCTCTTCCTCTTTCCCCATTATACTTCCACCTCATTTCCCCTCCAATGCCCTGAATGTCAGCTTCTCTCCTCTGCCCTCTTCTTCTCCATTCATGGAAAGGAAGAACGGGGTATGCATATGCCTATACATACTACCTCCAATCTCCCTAATCTCTAGAGACCTACTTTGTTTAGTAGATTCGGACAGTCATTTTCCAGGTCATTTTAGAAATGCAAAGGATATATATGTCAATCGAGGGCCGAGGAAAAGGGAGTATAAAAAAGTATGTTTCCCATGTTGACTCCCATAGGAGCTTTAGACACGATCACAGCCCAAACTGCTTAGTGAAATGTCTAATATCCTAAATGCAGCAAATGCGCACAGCAACCATGTCCAAGGGGGAGCAGCAGAAGGGGAACCCCCTGGTGTCATCGTTGATGACTGATGTTCTGGGTCCCTCAGACAATCTCTAATAAAAGAGAGAGGGACCCCAAAACCAAAGGGATAGGGTACCACACCTGACTTTCGTCAAAAATGATTCCCTTTGGGCACATTGTACTTGAAATAACAATCCTCTCATCCACATAAAACAAACAGCGAACAAACACTTATACAAAACTATAGAAAACTGTAAAAGCAATGCAACAAATATAACAAAACTGTTATAAAATATAGTCCTGCACTTTTTATTTATACACAATTAAAATTCAATTAAAAATTGGGAGACAGACATTAATAAAAGGAAAATTTCATACGAAAAATCACAAATTTCCTATTAGTAAAAAAGGAGATACAAAACAGACAATTAATTCAGCCAAAAGGTCAGAATTATCCCCAGTTCATATATGGCGTATTTCTCCTTTATGCTAAAGGAGAAATACACCATATATATGAACTGGGGATAATTCTGACCTTTTGTTGTTCTCAATATACTGTTTCATTTACCTTATCTAGTCAACCAAATTGAACAAAAACCAGATAAGAGAATGTGTTCTGACTGACAGAACTGTGATGCACTCTGCTTCAGGTATTCAAGATTTTTTAGATATATGTTGTGAATCGGTAATGTTTACTCTCACCAGTCAACAAGATGCACAAGAATGTATTATGGTTATGTTTGGACTTTTAGAAGAAGATGTAAACATTGATGATTTATTCAGAGTGAGTTACACATGGAACAATGACTGTGAAGATTGTGATTAATCATCTACCATTAAAATAGATTCTGAGTGTTTTCTCCATTTAACATTAGCAGATTCAAAAAGTGTGCCTTTTGAGAAATTTTTGTAGAATATTAATCAAAAAATGACCTACCCAAACTGCAGATCAGATGTTATCTATGTTATTACTAACCAGAACTGGAAAATACCTTATAATAATGCTACAAGGATGCAGAGCAGATATCCCCGAATATATAGCACCATTAATCCAGACCTCAACAAATTTCTCTATCATCGGCGACCTCAATCTGCACCTAAATGATCCCTCATGTACTACCAGCAGCAATCTCCTACAGGATTTGGCTGCTTTAAACATCCATTTACATAACTCTGGCCCTACGCACAAAGCAGGGAACCTTCTGGACCCCATCCTTTCTAACCTGGAGGCCATTGACTGTAAGGCTCCTTTACCTATTGTATGGTCTGACCATTACATGGTGACCTTCACCATCAAACTAGGTCAGCAAACTAACACCCCCCATTACCCCGCTGAACCTAGATTATCCAGAAATTGGAATAAATTGGACTTAAACAAATTTAACACCTATCTCAAAAATACTAGGCCTATCATGGAAGACTCTAGCATTGCAATGTCTGCTACTATAAACACCTGGCTTGCACAGGCTGCTGATGCATGCCTACCTTTGCGCACGCAATCGCACAATTATATCCACCCACCCGCCCCTTGGTTCACTGAAGCCTTGAAAAAAGAAAAAACCATTTGCAAAAACCTGGAGCGCAAATGGCGCATAAAATATGACGCATGTTCTAAACAAAACTACAAAGTCGCTTTACTGAAATACCATTCCTTATGTAAAGCTGCCAAAGCTGAACATGTTAATCACACTATTCTTGAAGCAAAAAATCGCCCAAAGACACTCTTCAAGGTAGTGCAAAAACTCTCTGGAGCACTATGCCAGCCTAAGGCTCCTTGTCTCAATATATCTCAATATAACTCACTGGCTGAATTCTTCATTGCCAAAATTGACACCATCTACTCCAACTTTGGGACTTTATCCCCCCCTCCTTTATCTAATTCACAGGCTCCAATATCATCTCTTGAGCAAGAGACCCCAGAGGACAACAGCCCCATCCACTCCTTCCCGATCCCACCCACGCCTTCCTATGATTCTAGGTTCACTTCTGATACCTGTCCTCCGATCGCTCAGTCGATCGACAGATGGGTTCCACTCAACATCGAGACCCTCTCGGACATCATTTGTATTATTAAATCTGGTTCCCCACTAGATCCCATTCCCCCCCAAAATTTAACACCTCTCTAGAACTCATCATGGAGCTTTTAAACTCCTCCCTAAGAGAAGCTATTGTTCCCTCCACATGGAAACATGTGATGATAATGCCTTTATTGAAAAAGGCTAATGCTGATCCCAGCATTTTAGCTAACTTCCGTCCCAACTCGCTTATCCCAGTATTCTCTAAAATTTTAGAAAAGCATATTAATTCTCAACTTTCCACCTATGTTGAGCTTAGGGGAATCCTACATCCATCACAGTCAGGTTTCAGATCCGGTTTCTCAACAGATTCCACCTTGTTGGGAGTCTCGGAAAACATCCGTTTCCGAGTCGACAGGGGGAAACCGTGGCACTCATTTTGTTGGACCTGAGTGCTGCATTTGATACGGTCTCCCACCCCATCCTTGTCAATGCCCTCCGATCTTCGGGCATTACCGGATCAGCTCTTAACTGGCTTATTAGCTTCTTATCCAACCGTACTTTCCAAGTTTTTTCCTCCGCATCTGCCTCCCAATCCTTTACATCTGCGTATGGAGTCCCACAGGGTTCCATCTTGAGCCCCTTGCTCTTCAACTTATACGTCAGACCTCTGGCGTCCATTGCGGAGCAAGCTGGGCTCAAAATTTACTCCTACGCAGATGACAGTTATGAGACGTGGGTTTTTTTTTAGACAATAGGACTAGATGGGCGCGCTGCCTGGGTTGCTACGTTACAAAGTGTGTGAGATACAAGATAGTTGTTTGTGTAGTGCGTAAAGAGCAGACGGATAAACACCCTTAACCGTCTAGGTAAGTCAAATGACAAAACAATGATACATAGCTAGGCTCTCGCAACTACATTTATGTTCATAAAACAAGGTACAATGACCAAAAGTTCAAAAGGAAACGCAGAAGCAGGTTCTTTGATGTGATTCTTCTTGTCTCTGCAAGATGTTTAATTTTCTCCAGACTTGGAAATGATACAAACGCCGACACGTGTTTCGTCGTGTGCGGTTGAGTCACACCTCTGATTGCTCTAAATCAGACTGTTTGTCGCTATGGTGTAAACAGAAAAGCCGGGAGGGGATTCTTGACGGCGCCAATAGAAGAAACGGGTACGTTTCTTTAGCGGTGGTGTTCCGCTCTAGGCAATCCCTCCTCTTGCAGTTCCCGGCGGTCGTCTCTCGTGTACGTACACCATAGCGACAAACAGTCTGATTTAGAGCAATCAGAGGTCCAGACTTACTCTATCCATTCTTTGGAATTAGAGTGGAAGCCCTGAAGAGTCGTGTGACTCAACCGCACACGACGAAACACGTGTCGGCGTTTGTATCATTTCCAAGTCTGGAGAAAATTAAACATCTTGCAGAGACAAGAAGAATCACATCAAAGAACCTGCTTCTGCGTTTCCTTTTGAACTTTTGGTCATTGTACCTTGTTTTATGAACATAAATGTAGTTGCGAGAGCCTAGCTATGTATCCTACGCAGATGACACCCAGATCATCTACTCTCTCTCCTCAGACCCTTATGCCTCCTCTTCCACCCTCCGTTCAGGACTGAACAGGATCGCAGCCTGGATGTTGGACAACAAACTTCAACTGAATGGGGGAAAAACAGAACTTCTGCTGTTTGGACATAATACTACTTTATGGGGCCCCCAACACTGGCCCGCTCAAATGGGCACTTCACCCTCTCCTGTTAAATCAGCTCGCAACTTAGGCGTGATCTTCGACGATCAACTATCCATGAAAAGCCATGTGATCAAAACTTCTTCCATCTGCATCACAATTATCAAATGGCTACGTAAGATCATCTGGATGCTGCCTACGGATACCCAGAAAACTGTTGTCCAGGCTCTAATTACTTCAAGACTGGATTACAGTAACATCCTTCTCCTGGGCGCCAGCAAAGAGGTAACCCGAAAACTTCAAACAGTTTAAAACATGGCAGCACGGTTGCTCTGCAAACTACCCAACACTTCCCCCACCTCTAACTCTCTCCGTGCACTACATTGGCTCCGGATTGAAAATCGCACGAAATTCAAAGCTCTTTGCATCATGCACAAGATAAACAATGGCCTGGCCCCACCATATCTTACTTCCTTGGTCCATCATCACTGTCCCCCCGCACCTTGCGTTCATCTAATCAACACCTCTTTTCAGTGCCTAGAATCAGAAAAGCCAGGATGGGAGGCCGCTCTTTTGCCTGGCTAGCCCCTTCACTTTGGAACTCTCTCCCCCTTCAGTCACGAAAAGAACCTGACTATCTCAAATTCCGCAAACAAGTGAAACATTGGCTCTTCAATATGTAAGCTTTCTTCCCGTTGCCCTCCCCTCTGTCTATGTTGATTTGAGCACCGGGAAACCTACGGGTAGCTGAGCGCTCTACAAAATTAAATATAATAATAATAATAATGGTTCCAAAATGAAAACTCATATTGCAAATTTCAAAGCTAAACAAATATCAGTTTCGGGAAGAATTTTTACTACTTCAGCTATCATCTTTCACAAAGTATATAATACAAACTCTGGATACTATACTGTCTAGTTAAAGAGTGAAACTGGACAGACAGTAAGCAATGACATCAATCTAAAATTCAAATCAAAACTTCCTTTCAAACTACCAAACTCTTTTCTTTATTCAACCAAAGTTCTAAGGAGGAATTATGGATGAAAAAGTGATCTACATGGTTCATCATTCTTTTAGACATTATTCGGCCTAATGAGTGTAATGTCTTCAAAAACGTCTTCAAAATTCAACAGTCCATTTATCTTTCATAAACGAGTTAATGCCAGATCTACATACTACTCAGTCTAATTAAAGTCTGAATCTGAAAGGACATAATACAATTATAGCATCCTTATATTAATAGCAAAAACTGCCTTTGAAACTTAAAAACAACCCCTTTTGTTTCATCAACCAAACTACTACATACTATTTGTGAAAAACATCTATGATTGGATGTTGTATATATGGATTATCAGCATTAACACATCATTCGACATACCAAGTGTGATATTTATAATAGGATCTAAAAAATTGAAGAGTGCTTCATATTTATTTGTAATATTGTACCAGGTATACTATTTTAAGAAATATTTAACATACGTTTGTTTATATTAATGTAGTGACTTAAGAAAAAGCAGTTGAATAATGAATTGTAGTGAGTGCAATGCATAGTGTAATTGTTTATACTGATGTACTGTGCAGCTTTGTTTTTTGTTTTTGCAATCCAATCATTGTTTTTTCCCACAGTTTGAGGATGATGTTTCATACAGACCACTGTTTATGGTGAAGAAGTATGAAAGGTGAGTACAGTAAAAAAGGAAAAATCATATTTTAAGCTACATTGTAATAAACTGTTGCAGTATAAGTAATGTACATTGCTATGTTTCAATATTTTTGAAGGTTAAATACTAAAATATCTTTATGTTCTTTCTCTTTTTCAATAGTGGCTGCAGTTGAACATTGTTAGATGTCTTAAAACACTTTTTCTACCACAGGCATATTACTTAGGGTATTTCATTGACAGTGTTTGAAAGATAAACTGCTCTTGCCATAGCTTCTCATTAACTTCTCATTAACTTCTTTTGTAATTAAAACTTTCAGTATAATAGAGCTGATTTGCAGTTAGTCACAGAATAACTCAATCAATCATTCAGGCACTTATTCGTGCAAGCAATCACACAACCAATCACTTGCCTATACAGCCTCTCACACAAGCAGTCATACAACCACTCACATACCTACTATTTCAATCATAGAGTAGATCACACTGCCACTCATTCACTCAATCAGCCACTCATGCACCATGTTGCTCACTGATACAGCCCCTCATACATCAACTCACTTACATATACAGTCAGTCTCACATGCACTCATTCACCCATACAGCAACTGGCACATTCACTGACTCACCAATGCAGCCAGTCACACAGCCACTTACTGACTGATTCAGCCTCTCACATATCTACTCACAGACGCATCCATCCACTTTCTCAGCCACTAACTCATCCATACAGCCACTCACACTAGCACACACTCACCCATTCAATCACTCACACAGGTACTCATTCACCCATACAGCCACTCCCCCATGCAGTCCTCACACATGCACCTAATAACACACACTACCTCGCTCATGCAACCACTAAAACAATTGTATAGTCACCCATACAACCACTCACACAACTACTTACTCTCCCGTAGTGTCACTCACACACCCACTCACTTACTCATACAGCCACTCACACACCTTTTCACAAACCCGTACAACCCCTCATGCACCCACTCTATACAGGCACTGACACACCCACTGACTCACCCACACAGTTACTCACACAGCCACTCACTAACCTATATATTTACTCACACATCCACTTACTCACCCATAGAGTAACTTACACACACTCAGACAAACATATCCCACTGATGCACTCACTTACTCACTCACCCATAGAGCTACTGACATAAGCAGTCACTCCATATGGCCACTCTCACACTCATTCAATAAAACCAACAGCCACTCACTCAGGGACTAACTTACCCATACAGCCTCTCATGTACCCTCTCACTCACTCATACTAGCACTCACACACTCACTCACTTGGATAACCACTCACACATCCACTCACTCACCTATACAATTACTCACATACCCTCTCACTCAGCTATACAGCCACTAACACCCACACCTACTCATCCATACAATTACTTATACATACTCACTCACACAGATACTCACACAGCCACTCACGTTTCTATAGAACCACTTGCACAACCATTCACTCACCCAGACAACCACACACCCAACCACTAATTCCCCTACACTGCTACTCACATGCCCTCACGCACCCATACAGGCACTCACAGAGGCACTAACTCAGCCATACAGCCACTCACTCTACCATTCAGTCACCCACACTGGCTGTCTCACAAACACTAACTCTCCCATACAGCCACTCACACAGGTACTCACATATAAAGCCCTCACACAACCACTTACTATCTCATACACCCATTGACACACCAACTCACCCATACAGCCAGTCACCCTAGAAGTCACCCATACAACCAGTCATACAGGCACCCACTCACCTATAGAGACATTCACACAACCATTTATTCACCCATACAAGCACTCACACAAGCATTCACTCACCCATATAGCCCCTGACACAGCCAGTCAGGCACCCATACAGCTACTTAAAGAGGAACTCACTCACCCAAACAGGCCCTCACAGAGGAATTCACTCACCCACACAGTCAGTCACACAACTAATCCTTCACCCATACAGTCCCTAGCACAACCATTCACTCACCCATACAGCCACTCCCACAAACACTCTCTCTTGCATATGGTGACTCACACAGCCAGTCACTCACCCATACAGACTCTTACACAGGTATTCATTACCCATACAGCCACTCACATAAGCACTCACTCTGCTAAAAGCCCACACACACAGCTACTCACTCAAACAGTCACTCCCACAGGGACTAACTCATCCATACAGCCCCTAACACACTCAGTCATAGACTTTTAAACCACTCCTCTTTAAATATACATAGTCATGCAGTTTATCTTTTTTTACCCATGTACTTTTCTGTATTTTTTCTCAAAATAAATGGCTACCAAGGGGAACAATTTATTTAACCGGCTGTCAGGGTTTGTTGGATTCACGGCAATAAGTTCCAGTGCACCCTAACTCAGGTGATATTTGTGCGCCCCTCCTCTCCACTTCCGTGGAAGTCTCTCTCCAGGAGCAGGTGGTGCAGCCCTGGAAGTTGATGGGCCCTCTGCTGTTCTCTCCTTATGGGTACTTTCAAGTTGGTTTTTATGGCATGTTTTCAAGTTGTACCACATGAATATATTTTTTTGCTGTGCCCCTTGATAGGGTCTTTTTGCACAAGGTTAACATGACAAACCTCCACCGGTTCTGATTTACCAGATGGAATGGTTATAAAGTCCCAAACTATGCTCTACTTCTTGATGGACTTCATCCTCACCTCTTACTGATGGTATTTCATTATAGAAAAAATGCCTAAGAAAATACAGACACAACAGTTCTGCATTAAAAGTACATCACACCTCCAAGAATGGACCGAATAGCAAATGGAGCCTTCAAGAAGACAGAAATAGGTGGGAACTTCCTTTGAAAATTAATGAAAACTGTCTTCTCCAATCAAATTTCTTTCTTACATAGGGTATGATCTTTGCGAATACTGATATCATTGCAATTACTGTAGTGGCAAAGATGGGAAATACAATTTAAAACTGCTTTACATAAAACATTATTAAACAAATAGAAGTTTGCACACTATATTGGTAAACAGCTATTGTCAAACATTAATTACAATATGTATATATGTATGTGTTTTATACTTTTTGAAAAACATGCACTCTTTGCGACTTCTCCGTGATACTACATCATGCGTATCACGATAATTCACAATAAATGTGCAACAAATAAAAAATATATTAAAAAATACATCGTTAATAACTCACTTAAATAAATGGATGGATAGGCGCATATAGATATTTGCAAATAGTTGGTCCATTTCTCAGCTATAGCATACAATATACACTAGGCAGTTACACAATAGAAAGGAATTTACTAATTTGCCAGTAGAAAGTGCCGCAGTTGGGTAGACATCTTTTAGGTAAAACGTCTTGAAAAAAATGATGTTCTATTATGGCTCTGATGCTTATTTTTAATCAAGTAAACCTGAACATGAAGCATTTAAAAATATAAAGATAGCAGTGCCCCAAGTGAAGCTCCACTGGAGTAAAGTAGAAATAATCCAAACTTCTTGGCCTTCATGAACTGAAATCCTTAATAAAAGTGATTGATACATAAATCTTTTGGAGCGCAATATGAACTTTGATGACTGTTATGAATGGTTTCTTTATTGACTCCGTTGTAAGAGTAGAGTGCATGGTTCACCCATTTATATACCATAACTATTCAAATATTCAGAATCCAAATCCCCGTTTAAACAGTTAAACACACAGGGCCCGTTTCATAGAACTAACTTAAGACAAAATCTTAAACTTACTACCATTTTGGTATTCACAGAAGGCAATTACTCATTTTGGTATTCACAGAAGGCACTTACTCATTTTGGTATTCACAGAAGGCACCTAGGGCCCGATGTAGGTAGGGCTTTACCGATCGGTATCGGCCGAAAATACCGATTTTTGGCCCTTACCGATCGGTAAACAGCCATCGAGATGTAGGGGACCGAAAACAGAACGAATCGGATAGAAAACCGATTCGGAATGTGTACCGAATGTGAAAGAATCCGATACGTACATACCGAAAATCGGATATGTAACGATTCGGAAAAACACCGATTCGGTTACAAAGACCGAATCGGTCCATGTACCGAATCGTTAGTGACACCGAATCGGAAAATCACCGATTCGGTCCCACTACCGATTCGTTAGCGACACCGAATCGGAAAATCACCGAATCGGTCCCACTACCGATTCGTTAGCGACACCGAATCGGAAAATCACCGATTCGGTCCCACTACCGAATCGTTAGCGACACCGAATCGGAAAATCACCGATTCGGTCCATGTACCGAATCGGAAAAAATACCGATTCGGACATGATCCGATTCGGAAAACATGCCGATTCGTATAAATCTCCGATCGGGAAATTCCCCGATTCCGACAGTTGGGGAGATGTAGGGAGGCACAGAAACACCGAAATCGGCTCAAAATCGGTAGAATTCACTCGGTATTTACCATGGATTGCAATCAGGTGGTAACCAACTCCAACCCATATAAACAGTCCCAAAATGCATTGCAACTTGCAGGATGGCAGCTTTCTATGTCATTGCGAGGCGGCTACGGCTACAGCAGGAAGGACTGAGGGAATGGCTAAGAAATGAACAGGTCTACAGACAGAGGATAACCCTGTTCATGCTCACTGAGGCTGAGATCCTACAGAGATACAGGCTGGACTCTGACACCATACTTGAGCTCATCAGGGACCTTAAGCCATACTTGGACCACCACACCCCAAGGGCACACGCCATCCCTGCGCACGTCCAGGTGCTATGCAGCCTACACCTGGTAGCGTCTGGCAGCTATCAAAGTGGAGCAGCAGCAGCAGGAGGGGTGAGCCAGAGCAGCCTGTCAAGGTTCTTCCACATATTCCTTGACGCCATGATAGACAGGATGGACCAATACATCTCATTCCCTGCAACCCACGCAGAACTGCTACAAACCAAAGCGGACTTCTACCAGATGGCACACTTTCCCCAAGTCATCGGTTGCATAGATGGCACGCATATTCCGATTTGCCCACCAGCGGACACCGAATACATATACCGCAATCGGAAATCGACACACACCATCAACGTGCAGGTGATCTGCAATGCCAAGTGCACCATCACAGACCTGGTAGCAAAATTTCCAGGGAGTACCCATGACTCCTATATATTCCAACAGAGCGGCATATATGCACGGCTGATGGCTGGCGATTTTGGAGAAGGATACCTCCTAGGTGAGCCACATCATCAGACCCCCATAACACATAGTAGGTAGGTGTAATACATGTATGCATGTGTCTAATGTGACCCCTTTCTCTTCCAGGCGACAGTGCATATGCCCTCCGCTCATTCATACTCACCCCCTACCTCAACCCCTCCACACCCAGCCAAAGGAGGTATAACCGTGCCCACATACGCACCAGGAATGTTGTTGAACGGACCTTTGGCATCTGGAAAAGTAGATTCAGATGCCTGCACAAGAGTGGAGGTGCAAGGCAGTATACCCCCATCACCTGCTGCAAGATCATAGCTGTATGTGCAATGTTACACAACCTTGCGGTCAAGAAGGGCACTGAGGTGGAGTTGTCTGACTACGAGGACTATGACGACGACGAAGCTGTGCCACTGACACAGCCAGCTGGGGTGTGTACGCCATGTGATGGCAGATACAGACGTGAGGAGATCACTGAGAACTATTTCTGACTGAGTACAGATGCAAAGACAGCTAAATGTTGGTTGGAAAATAAACTTTTTAATAGTGATGCACCACAGTTACATCACTGAAGTGCATAAAAAAATGGAGTCTGTCAAAACAAATAAAGTCCAGGCTTCTGGTATGAACATCACCCCTTGCCAGCCTATTTTTTGGCCCGCTTTCCAGACCCACTGGGGTGTCCCTCGGCCCCCTCCGAATGGCCAGCAGCATCAGCGGAGCGCCTGGTGCTCCTCCTAGGCTCTGATGCAGCGCTGGCCGGGCTGCTGCGGCTGCTGCTGTCACCAGCATCACCCAGGTCCAGGGCAGGATTGGAGGCGGCGTTCGATATTAACATGGCCTCCATGGCCGTGGTGATCTTGGCCATCCCCCTGGTCAGCTCTGCAGTATGCTGACTCTGCACCGACTCCTGATTTGCGCTACGCTGGCACAGCTGTGCAGTCGCCGCTGCAAGGCGGGCCATGGCCCGGTTGAGCACCCGGGCATCCCTCCTGCGCGCAACCTCATGCTCCTCCTGCCTGGCAGAGGAGTGGGTGATGGCAGTGGTCAGCCTGCCCAACCCTGCTGCCACCTCCTTGTTGCTGTCCACAACAGCCTGGAACCCCTTCACCAACTCCCCCATCTGCAGGTTGTGCTGCAGGAGCTGGCGTTGGCAGGCCATGGTGGATCTGGCCTGTTGGCGCTGGATTTTCACCATCTGGCCCTCCAGGCCCAGGAACACACTGCCCTCCCGTGCTGGTGCAGCAGTGGTGGTGGTGGTGGTGGTGGTGGTGGCACGGCGTCTGGCACTGCTGCCTCCGGCCTGCTGAGTGGGCTGGGGTGCCACTGGTGGTGGTGTGGTGCTGGCCGGTCCCGGAGCCCCTGCTCCCAGGACAGGTAGGACGGGTGGCAAGGCCACGGTTGTGGCAGGAGATGTTGTCGGCGGAATGGTCTGCCGTGTTGGGGAGTTGGATGGGGAAAATTCCAAGGGGGGTGAGCTGGGCAGTACTGGGGAGTGCACTGCCTGGAAATCAATCACCAGGACTCCCTCCATTCCAAGCCCTGGGGTGTCTCCTTCCTCATCCTCTTCCTCCTCCTCCTGGCCAGGCTGGCTGGTGCTCGGCCCTGCCACTGCAGTATGTGAAGTCGAAGCTCCCTCTGCTGCCACAGTGGTGCCGCCTGATGGTGCCCCTAGGTACAAAGAAGCATTTGTAAACTGAGTGCCGATGTATTACAGTCAGTACAATTATGGCATTCCACATGTCCTTGCATCTCCTTACACCGTGTCACACTGTTTCCTGTCTTGTGATTCTGCACTGACATATTTGGCTAACTCCTGCTGACTACATGTACCATGATGCTTGTCTCTTGTATGTTGGTGACAGTACAGTGCTGGTGTTTGCCTATGCATTGTGTATAATGGGGAGGTGTCTGGTAGGGTGTGTCATGATGCGCATGCTTCTTACCTGTAGCTGTGGCCATCGCTGTGCTGTCCAGGGTCCCGATCCCTACAATGCTCTCCCTCTCGATGGTGCTGGAGACAATTTCCTCCAGCTCGGTGAGGGGTGGCGCCGGGTTCTTGCCTCCTCCGGTGAGTCCTGCCTGCCTTTGGAGGTCGGCCAGCTTCCTCTTGGTGAGGCTGCGGAGGTCATAGAACCTTTTCTTAAGTTCCTCGATGGACCTGGGGGTGACTCCAGCAGCATTTACCTTCTGGGCGATCTCTGCCCACAATCGCCTCTTGGTGCTGTCTGGCACGTTGAGGGACAGCTTGCCAAAGAGCTGGCGGTGCACCCTCACCACCTCCTCAACCAGCACCTGTAGTTCTGTGGTGGTGAATTTTGGCTTCCTCTTTTGGGAGGACTTCTGGCTTCCTGCCTGATCTGCCATGTTCTCTTGCTCCTGCTCAGTCTGCAACCTCCTTCTCCCACTGCTGCTAACTGTGTGTTGGGCTCAGGCAGGCTTTCCAGAAACTTCTAGAAACTTCTTAATTGGCTGCACCTGCCAGGGTTGCCACTCCCTGTTTGGGTGGGGGAGGGGGAGCCACCTCATTGGCTGAATCGCCTATTGCCGAGTCTGGTTTTACCGATTCGGTAAAATCCGATTCGGTAAAATCCGATTCGGTATTATCCGAATCGGTAAAAGCCGAATCGGGTCATGCAATGCATTCCTATGGGCTTTTTCGCCATGGGTCTCTGATTGCCGAATCGGTTTTTACCGAATCGGCTTTTACCGATTCGGTATTCACCGAATCGGAAATATCCGATTCGGTGGTAGCCGATTCGGTATTTTCCGATTCGTTGTTGGCCGATTCGGTACTTTCCGATTCGGACCGAGCTGAATCGGAACGTACCGAATCTCATTACCGACGCCGACCGAATCGGTCTTCAGTCGGTATTTATTTCCTACATCTCGTTTTCCGATTTCAGAATACCGATTCGGCCCGCCTCGGTATTTTGAAATCGGAAAATCCCGTTTACCTACATCGGGCCCCTACTCATTTCGGTATTCACAGAAGATAGGAGTCCTAACTTTAGGACTCCAAAATGCCTTCTGTGAATACCGAAAGTCTTAAAAGTAGGATTTTTCAAAGTTTAGGAGTAGTAAAGTTAGGACTCCTTACTTTAGGACACCTAAATGCCTTCTGTGAATACCGAAAGTCTTAAAATTAGGATTTTTCTCAGTTTAGTAGTAGTAAAGTTAGGACTCTTAACTTTAAGACTCCTAAATGCCTTCTGTGATTACCGAAAGTCTTAAAATTAGGATTTTTCTTAGTTTAGTAGTAGTAAAGTTAGGAGTCCTAACTTTACTACTACTAAACAAGTTTAGCTAAACATAGACTTCCAACGGAATTCCTTGATTTGTGTTGACTATGGCCTAAATTAGAACAGTGTGATTTAATTTCCAACACCAAGGTCTATGTATTTTTCTGCTTTCTCTTAAATTGGCATGCTATCCTGCTTAAGGGTACTATTTGTACAGCTCATAGATATATATTTCAATCCTCTGCTCTCAAAGTAACAAAGATCCACAGCTAAAGGACTGATGGAACTCCACTAAGCTTTCACTGTACCTCCCTACAGATTCTCCCCATTTGTCAATGTTTCACAGAACTGAGCTTTCAACATCTCTTTGGAAAAATAAAATATGTCCTAAAGTAAAAGCAGGTTTGCTCATGTCAGAAAATTCAATGAAGATCTACCCAGTACACGTCTCTGAGGCCCAGTTTAACTCTATAGTGTAAGCATGTGACTTATAAAACGTATTATGGGTGGGAGAATGTAACTATTCTTAGTGTGAACATCGAAGCCAAGCAATCAAATATTTATGTATTTTTTGCACAAATTGGCTGTTCTTTTTAGAGTTGTAGAGAACATGGTACAGTGTGATGAAAGGGAAGTTGGAGTCTGGCAAGAGGCAATGGCCCAATCCGAACGTGGGGCCCTGCAACAGAGGAAAAGGATAATCACGGCAGTTAATCAACTCTGAGGTGAAATGCCAGAGTTTTCCTGGGGAGCCATTGTAGAGCAAGACAATAGGCAGTGGCTTAACAAAGTGGTACATTGACAGATATAAACAACTTATTATGTGCAATGATTTTCCTGATTTTTGACTTATTGGTGACATCAAAACTCCTCACTTCTATCTATTGATAATAATAGTAGTAGTAGTGGTTGTAGTAGTAGTAGTAATTATAATATAATAATAATAGTAATAATGTACTACTACTCCTACTACTCACTCTCCTACTACCTCTTTTAGTCGTCCTACTACTACTATTAATAATAATAATAATAATATTATGCAATTCTTAGGTAAGGATTGTTGATATATAATACATCGTTGCACTAACCTTCCTATTGTTGGAGAGATAATATAAATCCTCTTCTATTATACTGAATTAATTTGGTAATATAAATAAGGTACTTATAGTTGTGCATTCTGTGTAACATATATAAACAATATGAGGATATAACACAGTCTGTATATCTTGCACATCTAAATAGAGTTAATGAACAGTTCAATCACTCTGTTCTGTATAAAAAAACATTAATTGTAGTTCCTAATCGGCACTCTTAACAAAGATGAAAAAAGTGCAATATATTGTTTTTTGAAACATAAACTTTTGGACACTTGAAAATGTAATTTATGCAGCACATAGTCCCCAAGGAACAAATAATGTATTCCTGCAGTGCTCCAAATTCATTAAATCTACTGGGTGTATCAATTTAATGGAGCAAAAAATAATACTAATTAAATTATTAAAATCTCAATTGCAAGTAGTAATTAAAAGGTTGTTGCTGCGCAACAGGAAAGAACTCTGTAAACACCATGCAAAAACAGAGCTGTTAAATATGTTGGCATTTTGCCCTGACCTTTTTTAATCATACACCTGCCCGAATGTCACCTCTGACAATGACAGCATTGCCAGCGATTGGTGGATAAAAAGGGAAACGTACTTCTTTGATTGAAATGATGATTTCTTTCAATTTTAAAGGTCATAAATAACAAGCACAAATATGTACAAAAAAACCCAAAAAACGTGAGCGCTTAGTTTTTTCATATTTTGCATTTCATGGAAAGTCTGTTCTCAGCAATGAAATGAAGGGCGTGGCTGTTACTTAAACAATTATGTTTTTTATGGCATGAAGAGTAGGATTTGTGTTTGTCATTTACTTAAGGAAATTCAACATACGATTTTGCTCAACAATCACAAAAACAATCACAGCCCAAGTGGAAGGTGCTGCTCTTCCATCATTTTGTCTGCCAGCTGTCAACGAAAGTGGCCAAACCGACACATGACTGTTGACAATGCATCTGCCAGAAGAATCCTTCCCATTTCTGCTTGCATAGATGGCTCGTCAGTAGCATGATGCAACTAGCACCTAAAACCCAGGTTAAGTAGTGGCAGGGGCTAACTGACAATTTATGTCCGGAAACCAAACTCTTCTCAGTTTAATTATCCAGAGATGGTTTAATTAATTAACTCTTTCCATGAGCCCATCGGCCAACGGCCATCGCGAGCACTATCTCCGTAGTGCTGCGCAGGTCCGTTGGCCAACGTGGCCCCGCACACTCAATAGAATGTCCCGCGGCGGATTTTTCATCGCGGTTGAGGCTGTAAAATCTCGTTGCTGACCTCTAATTTGAGCTTCATGTCAAATGCTTGGATTCCAGCAATTTAATCAAGCCCTTCATTTAAAGGTTGAAACATTAAATTACAGGATATTTGGCAATAGAAATGCATGTTATAGACAGGGCTGCCAAAAAGGAAACTTGGTAGAAAACATTATTTGAAAACACATCATTATTATTAGTCAGTATTATTAATCAAGGAGGAGGCATTTACTAAGTAAAATCAAAGAAGAGATTGTTCATTTAATGGGACAAAGAAGTTTGAAAAATAAGGAATAGACGATCCAACTCAAGGTAGGATTTGGACTAATCGAATTTATAATAATATTCAGCAGCAGTTGCTTCAGGTCAGGTCTTACCTATGGTTCCTACATGCACCACCATGCACAGTAGAGGCGGTGTCACAGGTGGGATGCCTTATTTCAGGATTACACTTTGAACATTTTGCCATCTACGTTACTACTGATTGCCTGAAAATAGGTAATTCTCTGGATGTTTTAGAGGAACCTTCTCACAAAAATAGCTTTCTAGTCCTCTACATATTTCAGCTCACTCAGTTTTCTAAAATCAGATGGTATTAGCTGATATATGATAAATTGACCTCCATTTTCTGAGCATTAAATCCTAAACTGCCTTTATTTCTCAGTTCTCTCTCTGCTGCCTGGTATAGTGCCTAAAGTCCTATCAGGCCCTGCCTGAGGCACGAAGCACTGAAAAAACCTAAGCTTGCCAGTCATTACTTTGTATTCTTTCACCACTAAGTTCTGGCAGTGTTTCATTCAAAATGAAGGCTCTGTATTTGAGAAATGTCCATCTCCAACCCTAAATGCGCTTTCTTGTCATCGGTTACTAGTCAAGCCCTCATAGTGATATTAAAAATATCTCAGCGGTAGAGAGCATTTTTTGAAGTGCCATAAATATAGACTTAATGAAAAATGCCCATTTCTACTTTTCCATAGATGGTTAAGGTTTGGAAACGGCACGGATACCCCCACTACATGTATTTGCATAGAATAATGATTTGTTGATCTCAATCCAGGTCGGTTCTGGCCTGGAAAGTGAATCGTGCCAGTTATCATTTCTGTCGTTGAGAACATCACTGTTATGATTTGATTGGAACTCTGTAAACCTTTAATGATATACATTTTACTCCCCTTATTACCATTTTCTCACAAATTGATCAGATATAAAGTAGAGCCATATGTTAACATCTTGCTCATCAACAGTCTGCACATATTGTTTCAAAATGACACATATTCCGTCTAGACTTTCGGCTTTCCCCCTTTTTAAGTCCGGCATTCTGGCATTAGGCAAGGCCTTTCAATTTTAATAATATTATGTGTGTGTGTGTGTGTGTGGGTGTATATATATATATATATACATATATATATATATATACATATACATACACTCCACCTCCTAGGTGCTTCGCTGCACCAAACAGGATCACAGACACGGTAATAGTTGCTTTGCCAGATTTTTATTTACTGTGCAGGGAAAAGTGCATGCCTCAGATGCGTTTCGGACACCAGGCTGTGTCCTTGTTCACTATATATATATATATATATATGTATCTCCACGCATTACACTTCCGTAACCCGCCGCTGCTCCAGAACAGAGGGCGCTTTGCCTGGGTGGACCACCCAAGTAAGGTCCAATTACATGAACAAATCCCCTCACAAAGGAAGGATGATGAAGCCGTGTCTCAAGCCACAGTATTCTGCTGATATCGGACGCGTTTCGCCCAACACAGCATACAGCAAGGGGCACAGGGTCTGCCCACCTCAGCCTTTGGTTTACCTCTCTCCGAATGATGGCAGCATATATAGTATCTGCAATTGCTGGTTGTGATCCAAATAGTTTGTTTCTTTGCATAGAATTGCCAAGACTCACTACAACTGGTGAGTCTCCTTCCTACAAAGATAGTTAGATTGTCTGTTTGTAAGAATAATACTATCGACAGTCAGCAGTAATGTGATATATCTTAGTTGATATGTCGCATTTCTGTTGTCTCCCTTTTATGCAACATAGCACAGCAACTTTTCTTACTGCCCTGCACTGTGTGAAAAAATTGGTAAACCTGTCCCCAAATATTTATGTTTGTCGATATTCTCACCATGTTATGCATGCTACCATATCGGAAATTTACCTTATCAAACATTTACGTCATGGTGACTCAAATTAGCTCTGTACTATGTAATCCTATTTTTGTCACTTAACATCAGTGCTTAATTTGTAAAAAAAATAAGTGCCAGGGCCGTGACCAGGAGACCACTGCAGCTTGCACCACCCATCCCCCCTGTCATTGCTGCCAAAACAACTACTAAGCATCTCTCTCGCCTGCAAGTGCAAAAGTTCAGATTATTCTAGGTCCCCAAACCTAAAGGAATGGCTGGGGAGGCAGGTGTTAGTTTTTTTAAATGTATTTTGTATTCATAAACAACTGTTGTTCTGCTCTTCTCTAGATTACATAAGCAGCGCCACCATGTGGCAGACTGTCCTAAGTGCCGGTGCCAAGCACCTGAAACTAACTAAGCGCCAGTGCTGAGCACTGGAAACCACCAACTCAAATTAAGCATTGCTCAACATCCTCGGAAGCTTCTTTCCAGTCCAGGGAAGGCATGGCTTGGCAGTTCGGGCTGGACTGTTACCATGAGGCGCAGGGCCAGACTGATTTGCATATGGCCATGTCTGAACTGGGGTGGTGTAGAGTGCAAAAAAAACGATGGATTTGGGCCCAGATCTCTGTACTGGGGTGAATGTATGACATTGTTCTGCATTCTGTCCATCAACTGTGGTTTTTGCAATTGTCACCCCGAGTGGGATGGGTATGCTCAGACGTGAGTTCCATGCACTCCACACCACTGGATTCAAGCAAGCCGGGCTGAAGACGACTGGAATGCCAGAAACCGGTCCTCGGAAGCTTGTTTCTGGTCCAGGGAAGGCATGGCTTGGCAGTTCGGGCTGGACTGTTCCCATGAGGCACAGGGTCAGACTGATTTGCATATGGCCATGTCTGAACTGGGGTGGTGTGGAGTGCAAAAAAAAAACGATGGATTTGGGTCCAGATCTCTGTACTGGGGTGAATGTATGACATTGTTCTGCATTCTATCCATCAACTGTGGGTTTTGCAACATTGAGTGTGCTTCACATGGAGCATGGGAAACACAGTGACCCCTGGATCCGAGAACTTTACATAGTAAAACTGGGGTGTGAGAATTCAGTGACCCTAGGAAACTACCAAACTGATGTACAAAATGTTGGTTGCAAAGTAGTTGTTGTTTTTTGCACACCAACTGCTTTGCGACAAAACCTTAATTCTGCACCGCAACGTGTGTACACATCTATCACAGTGGAAAATTACTATTTAGTTGGTTGTCAGAGACATGTCATGACAATTAAAGAAGCATAATCCTTCTTGCGAATCCGAGCAGCTGTGCATGAAGAAAAGAAAGGACAACAGATATCCATCTCTGAATCTGAAGAATGCTTTCTTCTGTTGGTTTAAGTCTCTGTCCCTTAAGGGGACAGGGGCTCCAGACAAAAATATAAAATAGATATTCTGAGAACTCTATTGGGGATCATGCAGCAGTCCTGTGGACCATTGTATTTCATCCACTATGCAAATAGTATATTTTGACAAAGTGGATGCTGTCCCATGGGAAAAATGTCCACTCTGCAAATATATACCACCACTTATTGGATTTGTGACACAACTGTTCCTTTCATTAAGTTTTATGTCACCCTCTACCTTCTGATTCTCAATGAGCTGCAGAGTGCACGTTTCAACTTGCAAAATGCTTTTTGCATCTGGCAACTTAATTCTCTGTGGTTGCAAAGCCTTTAATTTTGCAGATTGCTGGCTTTACAACCGCAAAACCATTTTGTACATCGGACCCAAAAAAGCTAGAAATAAATCACCAATTGAAGCAGTATCTTGGTAAAATATGCATTAAGTTTGGTTTCCGTGTTCTCTTAAGTAACCCAAAAAACACTGCCTGGGTAGGATTTTTTCCTGATAAATTTCCCTTAGTGGAAAACGACAGGTTTCTCGTTTAAAATGTCTTTTTTTGTTTAAAAAAAAACTATTTTATTGGCAACTTCACACAGGTAAATTATTAGGATAACATCGCCCATGATATATTAGTGACATAAAAGAAGGCCAGTATATGATAGTATCCACCTATGGAATATGTCTTTCTTGAGCAGGTTTATGTACTATGATGAAGATGAGGCAAACCTCTTCATAATTATGACAATTTTTGTAAAGTTCAGCTGCCATGGTGAAGAGCTCAGACTGTGGTCGCATTAACTGTGTAGCTGGAGACTTGGCATGTTCTTGGTGCCTGCGTGGTAAATAGACTCGGGAGGTGAAAATTGCCTTCCTTCGCATTAACACCTCGATGGGACGCCTTCAGATATATAATTTGTGCCTTTCGCATTTTCCATGAATAAACTTGCAGAAAAGATGGTCACTTAAGCAAAAACATATTTGGAGAGCGAACATACACAAATGTATTTTGGTCTAGTGATATTTACTGAACACTATGCTAAATGATTCGCAACCTGTTGCTCTCATCCGCCTCAGTAAAGTTGTGAAAAACAAGCAAGTACATACCAGTAACCAGCAGAACAAAATACATTGTTGATGCAATGCACATAAACATAGGGTCAGATGTATCAAGGCTTTTGCTACTCGCAAACAGCCTTTTAGCATTATTTGGAATGTAAGAAAAAATCGCAATTTAAGGAATCGCAAAAAATTGCGATTCCTTAATTTGCCATAGCATTTAAGGAATCGCAATTTTTGCGATTCATTAAATTTTATGTATGTATTAATTTCAATTTGCGAATTTCGGTTAAGAAATTGCAAATTACCACCAACTTGTAGTTGGTGGTAATATGCGATTTCTTTAAAAATGCCCTATTTGGCATTTGTAAGGGTGGCATGTGAGGCACATACATGCCCATAGGGCATGTATGTGCGCCACATGCACACACATGCCACATGCATACACATGTACATTTCAGGGGTGCAGCAGGGTGTCTTTGAGACACCCCTGCACCCTTGAAATAATTCTCAAATTGCAAAATGCGAATTCGCAAATGAAGAATATTAAGGAATCGCTAAAAAATTGCGATTTTGTACATACATTCCATTTTGCGAATTCTAAATAGCGAATCGCAAAAAATCGCTATTTAGAATTTGCAAATCGGAATCTTGATACATCTGCCCCATAGTTTGCAACCAAGCTGTGAATTCTCATAGCATACCTCATTCCTTGTTATCAGAGGGCTGATTCAATATAGCTCTCTCTGAAGCAGTACAAATGTTTTGTTATCCATACATGAGCTGTTTTTATTGACACGCAGGTGTCATCAGCCTGAATCCAACCTTGCGACACTGAAGTCTGATATAGAAGCCGCTGTCCTATTAACCCCTTTGCTGCGGCCGCAAGTTTACCGCTGTGCGGTAAACAAAAGAACAGGGCGGGCCGTGATGAACCCCAGCCGTCATCAGCACACGCCCACCGCGGGGCGTGACGGCTGGGGTTCGTCACCAGCATGGGAGGGGTTAATGGAGGCCATTGATTATTCAGTATTTGCCTAAGTAGTCAAAAAGCAACTTTATCTTTTATTGGTTTTAACAAAATGTGAAGCTATGAACACAAATGCAACCTTATCAACGTGGACATTTAAAGAAAGCAGCGTGTTGTGCTTTTGGCTGCATCGACCTTTGCCACTAGGTACATTGCTTTTGTTTATAGTGTTGTTTTGAAGGGTATTGCCTGATTTTAATGTAATGAAAGTTTTTCCTATTCCTATCAACATTAAATCAGATCACTGGATATGGCACTTGGAAGGTCATGCTAAAAATATGTGTACTATTAGAAATAAGGGATTTTACAATGCACAGTGTTCCATCAGTGATGTCAGTTTCTACATTCAATATTATGAAACTTCTGTTTTTCCGAGGCAAGCTAAACAAGATCCTAAACACACCATATGTTGCTAGAGTGCAGCTCTGCATCCTTCAATCAGATCACCATTGTAGGACACAGAATCATCTCCCGCCCCCTTACATCGAGATTTACAATAAACCTGACACATGTTTGGACTCTGAAATCGACTAAAGAATTAAAAAAGAAAAACACCACAATATTAATCACACACAACAGCAACCTCAATACATAAAAGGTAATTAGTAAGAAGGTAAAGAGAAATCTTCGTGAGCAATTATCCCATTTAGGTTACTGCTTAATTACTCTGTAGCGGGCTGCGAGAGTGGGTGCCCATTTGTTTCTACTGTTCGCCGGCATTAGCATAATTAAAGGTCACAGGAGAGCGTTTGTCCCAAGGAGGCATAAAGTCAGCCTGGTTAATGGGGAATATAAACCTGGAGTCTCATATGAGCACAGGTTCATGGTGCAGAACCAGCAGCCCAAAGGTTTTATGGCTCCTGTGTTAATCACAAAACTCTCTCTGTTTCATAACTCTCAAATCCATTAAACCGCCAAGATTGGTGCTTTCATAAACTACAGTATATATTGAACGGCAGTCAGGGAACGTGTCAACAGAGATCATTGAGCGCTCAATATCTTTCACCCGAGACCCCGCGTCATCCTCAGGAGCAGTCTATTTCCATAGCGCCTTCAGAATCCTAATCCAGTCCTTCAGGCGGGAGAACTCTCTGAGGTTACATGCTGAAATGAGGGGTTGCAATGTTATAAAATGTTAAGAGCAAGTGCTTTTGTCCTGGCTAGGGTGCAACAAATTATGGGGCATATTATCAAGTGATTTATCTTCGCTTTTTTGGCTTTAAAAGCCAAGAAAGTGGAGATAAAATTATCTCCCTATCAGCAATAGGGTGCTAACACGCAAATTTGCATGTTAGCACCCTTTTTCTCTACACTTCCCCTTGCATCTCTAATGAGATGCAAAGGGGGCGTTCCAGAGAAAAATAATAGGAGAAATGTTGTTAAGCGACATTTCTCCTATTATCAAGGATTTCACTAAGCCTGTTAGTGATAAAAAAAGCAGCGCTAACCGCAGTTAGCACTGCTTTTTTTACACCTGGTATTTTCCTGACTTAGCGATGATATCCTATGGAAGGTGGATATCATCGCTAAGTTTGTGAGCCCCTATCATCGAGCTAAAGCCAAACTTCGAGAGATTATCGTTGGTTTTCCAGCTATAATCTCTCAATTGGCAGTTAGCGCGAGGATTTTTATCACTTCTGAGATAAACCTTGCTAATAGCAAGATATCTCTGCGATAATTTCCAGCGATGCTTAACGGTAAAAATTTGTTGCTAAGCATCGTTAGCGATAAATATCGCTAAACGTTGGTAATATGCCCCGTTGTTTCTTACGTATTCGTCATTTGTGTTTGGTTAGTGTTTGATCGGACACATCAGGAAATGGGTGTATTGCCTGTTCCGCTAGAAGTTTCTCTTTTGGGCTGTTGAACTAACAGAGTGGGTCTCAATGTGTCACAAAGACACCAGATTATTCCATGTCACTGTGGACGCATTGTTTACGTCCTGGGCCTTATATATATATTTTTTTAAACAAACAGGATGCTTATTTTCAAGCCCATTGCGCCCTCTGCGTGTCACTTTCTTTGACGCACTGGTGGCGCAATGGGGTTGCCCATATTTACAACTCCAAGCAAAGTCCCCCTGCATGACTTTTCATGGCTGTGTAAATATGGGCCTCTCTCACGCAGAACTCTGCGTGAAAGGGGTGTTCCATGGGTGTTGCTGTGGGTGTTGCCACGCAACTTCCATGGAACCTGAAACATTACCAGATTTACAACATTTTGTAAAACTCGGAATGCGTCAGAATTCTACGCCTCCCCAAGAGAGAAGTAGGAAAGGCGCAACGTGGAGAAATACTTTTATTTCTCCTTGTTTTTTCCTCTTTCTATGCATTCTGCAGGATGCATAGAAAGAGGAAAATTCCATTAATGATTCTTTATGTGCAGGAAGGTATCCCTTCCTGCACAAAAACAATCATCCCCGGGGCGCAGCAACCCTTGCAAAATGACGCACGGGTGTCTGCGCTGGTGGAAAGCAGCCAATTAGTCGCCAGTGCAGAGGAAAGCACAGGGATGCCTCGTATTGTTGTTAGTATGATGCATCCTTGTGCTTTGAAAGTGACGCAGCATGGTGCAGCTAAATGGCTTGCAGCACTGCGTCATTGTTTTGTGGATGAGGCCCTCAGTGGTTTCAAATGTGATCCAAGACTACAGCTCCCATGATGCTTTAGGTTGGTATGAAAACCCAGGAATGGAGCACCACATTCTTGGAGACATGGAGTCATCTACTAACCTATGAAAACAATGGTGGTCATAGCTGTTTTGAAATGCATATGCAGGCTAGCTTTACTTGAATCTCTTAATGGTAGCAGCTGTCAGACCATGATTGCATGACACGGCAACAGTTGAAATTCTGTCATTGAAATATATAGTTTATAATAGGGCCTTTTACTGTACATACTAGAGAACGTCTTTACAGATACAAGATATGTATGCAAAATATATTTGTTTGCATAAGCATCTGCACCTCTAATGCAACGCTCTCCTTTCTTGTAACAGGTTTCCACACATTAATTGGGTTTTGCAATTGGTGTCTTCCCAAAATATTTGTTCTTTTTCTAAGTTTAACTTTAATTAAATTACTATGGGGCTTATTATCAAGCAGGGCGTTAAAAATGATCGCCATTTTAGCGGCTGAAAACTGCAGCTAAAGCAGGGATAATGGGCTTGATAATATGGCCTTGTGAATTCCAATAGAAACCCATGTTCTGGTGGCATATTATCATGCCCATTATCGCCGCTTTAGCAGCAGTTTTCTGCCACTAAAACAGCGATAATTTTAACGCCCTGCTTGATAATATGCCCCTAAACTCTTATTTCTCCAGTGCAAATATAAATTGTCAGTCCCATCAACTCAGAATATTCGGTCACAAAATACCTGAAACCGGTAGTCAGAAAAACGCGGAAAAGAGTTGAGTGCCAATGCATGGACTTTACAAAAAAGTAGACAAGAAACGAGTACAAAATAATAGGTTGCATATTTGACATTTTACCTCTTGTATATGTGGCATCTAATTAAGTAAGATGACATCATCATTTAATCAGTAAAAGTGTTGTTTTAATTTCTAGGGCGCATCAATGTGAGCCTGTCACCTTGAGGCTCAGCGGAATCAGAAGAGATAAAGTGGACAGGATGAGAAGAGAATTGTTTTCAGATAAACAAGAGGGTTTTAGCACCCTCCTGAAGAAGATTGGGTTAGGAAACTAATGAGCGTTCAGCTGAAGGATATTCTAGATCACTGGAAGTTTTACCGAGTTCCCAGGGAACAATATATGCACATAACAAATAATGCTCCATCGTGGGCTACTTGAGTGAAATTTCAGGAAATTAGGCAAAATTGTGCTTCTAATACAATATGTGATTTGCCAGTGTGTTGCATGACTTTTTCACACCAGGATATCTTGTCAGGAGACTGGCACGAGCAGAAAATGTCCCTCAGCATGGTTTCTGTGTACATCAGTTTCCTGTGGACAAGAAAACTGCAAAAAAATAGCATACTGCACACTTCAGAGAATTTTGCATATTTCACTAAGGCAATTAATATTTTTCTCCGGCCTACACGCATGCTGGTTTTCAAATACTATAATTTGAATAAGGTGCTTTTTAGTTTCTCATGCCCACTAGACTTCCATCAACTGGGAATGTCTAGAACATGGCATGTACATGTGTTAGACCATGTAGCTCCAGCCGCGACCGGCAGTGGGAGTACCTGCAGGGCGGTGACGGGGGGAGGGGCAGGGTGGGAGGGTAGTAATGTTTGGATTACGGAGCTTCCCAGGTAAGTAAACATTTAGGGCCATATTATCAAGCCTGGGCGATAAAATTATTGCCGCTTTATCGGCAGGAAACTGCTGCTAAAGTGGCGATAATGGGCTTGATAATATGCTGTATGGAATTCCAATCGAAGCTCATGTTAGATGTCCTTTACATCTAACATGGGCTTCGATTGGAATTCCATAGAGTCTATTATCAAGCCCATTATCGCCACTTTAGCGGCAGTTTCCTGCCGATAAAGCAGCGATAATTTTATCGCCCAGGTTTGATTATATGGCCCACAAATGAATAAAACGAATTTCGTTGAGTGCACTGCATCCCCAAATGCGATGCAGTGCGCACAACGAAATTCGTTTTATTTATTCAAATGTTTACTTACCTGTAAAACTCCGTAATCCATACATTACTACCCCCACCCTGCCCCTCCCCCTCCCCACGTCACCGCCCTGCAGGTACTCCCACCGCCAGCCGTGGCTGTGTAACTCAACTCCAACTATAAAGTAGAAAAACAACGCACGTGAAAGGAGATTGCAAACAGTGTATGCAATGGTGAAGCACATACGTGTAAGGTTTGTTGGATTAATCAGGAGAGTCAAGGTACGTTTGTTCTATTTTCCAGTATCAAAATGCCACAATGTGTGTGGTTAACGGTACTGCAGAAGGACTGTCAGCAGTCGAACTCAACTGGTGTGTCTTCACATCAGTGAATCCAGGCAATAATAATAAACAGTCCACGAAGCACACACATTGTACTGCAAATCAGCCAAACGTAGTGGTGTTTTTCCTGATGAAAGACATCCATTGGAGATGGATGTGGCAAGGGATCATGGGCTGAAGATAAAAGAAATCCCATGTAGACTGCATTGGTCAGGCATTAATAAACCAGCTTTCTGTTGACATCTTCTTGAGTTGGTCAGTCAAGCATACAAAGCAATGATGAGAAACCTATCAGACCAGAAAGACCCTTCAAGGGACTGCAACAGTGCCAAACTTTAACTTTTGAAGATTTTCAGTGCTCTGAAGTAACAAAATAAGACACATAGGGCTTCATTCATGAAAAGTGTTGCATCACTATGGTAAAAAGTGATGGAACACTTTTCAGTGCGCCCTCCTTGCGACACCATGGATGCGTCGTATTTACTGTTTGGCACTCCATGTCAGAAGGATTGATGGATACGTCTGGAATCCGGAAGTATCTGTTGGCACAAACATGGCGCATTGGTGGAGTGGGTCTGGAAACAGATGCAACTCCAGCAATGTGTCATTTCACATGGGGCAAGTCTTGCGTCACCCCTTACGCCTGCTTCAAGCAGGTGTAAGGATTTGACGCAGTGAGGACGTAAAAGTGAAATCTGATAGATTTCACAGCAACACTTCTACAGGCTTTTTCTGCGCCGGAGCGCCCACACTGCATACACTATACCTGTTGCAGGTATAACGTAGCACAGAGGTTTACAAAGTGATGCATCTTTAAATATGGCGCAGTACGGCACATTTTTTAATGATTTGTACATATTACAGGGGTACTTGATCCAAGCGGGTTACTTTCTGCGAAACCCCGCTCCATCATGGCCGCAGTGTCATACAAAAGGTGACGCAACAGTGGCATAAGGGCCTTATAAATAAGGACTGTAGCAATCTACAAAACACTGAAATAAAGAGCATCACTCGGTGGAATGCAGATAGGCACTCATCATCCTAGCAGTGAATGAAGCAAATAGACTGAATCTGAAACTTTTACGACTCGATGTCTGCTCCAGCACAGTTGCATAATTTACAAGTGTTTTGAGGTGAACAAAGTTTTACCTTAGTACAGCTTGCTTAGTTCCTGGAACACGACGAACCCTCCGAATACATGCATTTTTAGCTTGGCTGAATCAATGTATTACGATGCACATACAACCATGTGAGAATGATACACTACTTAGGCCCATGGACCTGTTTGTCGGCATTTCCTTGACAACTGAGGAGTCCTCTCATTTGTATTCTGTGTGCCACCAGCCAGAAGCAGCAGCCCTCATTAGAGGGCCACCGTGGCTTGCGTCTTTTCACTTCCCTTAGTCGGCGGCACAGATGTCAAAGGATATCTTCATTAAGACCTTGTCTTGTACAGATCCATAGTGGTCCTCTTGTAAATGGAGGACAGAGTCGGAAATATCTTCATCTTGAAAACTGTGTCCTTAGTTTGATGTTGTTCTGATTGAAGACAAAATAGAACTCTTAAGAAACCTATACATATTTTAAGTGGAACAATACCATTTCTCTGCGGTTTAAGTCTGATGGCATTGTTTTATCTCTGTGTTTGAACTCTGCTCATTGTACAGAGCGAAAACGCAGAGAATACGTCTTTCAGTAGAGAAGCGTATGCTTTTATTGTTGGAGACTTATTAAACCTCTGATTGTGCTTTTGATCATAACACGAACATGGAGTATGTTTTATAGAGTCAAACAAAGGAGAGGCTCCCATTTATTATGTTGACTCCACTAGTAGTTTGAAAATAAAGTTATTTACATATGTTATTTTTCCTCAAGATTTTGGTTACCATATTATTTAATGTTTGTAGAAAGTATGACATTAGGGTTTCGAAATGTTTTTGAAATAGTAATTGTAATTGTATTTATATAGCGCTCACTACACCTGACGAAGGGGTTGAGGCGCTTTAAAGCAAGTAACACGCTACTTGGGAATCCAAGGTTAGTGGTGGATCTAATGGTTAACTGTTGGTTATTGTGATTAGACAGGTGCTCTCAAGAAAATGTATTGCACACATTTAATCCAGTTATTTTGTGACAGATTATATTAAAACCAGTGAGGCCTGATCATTAGTGGGGGTATGTGGTTTCAGATGAATGGTTGGTGAGCTGGATGGGCTTGTGGAGAGTACGTAATGTTAGGTTGAAGGGACAGGGCTTTAAAGAGAGGTTGTGATCTGTGAAATGAGGTATCAGCCAATTGCAAAATTACATTAGAGAGATTATGGCAGACAGGCTGAGACTGAGAAGGAGCCATACTATGAAATAGAAAGTATGCAAAGAATGGAAAGTAAGAAGAGGGGTACTCTGAAGAAAGAGAGGAAAGAAATCGAGCTGAAAGGAATCAAATGGAAGTCAGTCAAGTTCAGTTTTTTATGCAGGGTTTTAGGAATATTTGAGATGGCAAGCAGTTTAAGGATAGAAACTGCAGAAAGCAATCTGAGGATGTATAGATACTCTGCCCAGGTTCATATAACATTGTGGGGCTCCCTTGAAGGGACAGAACAGGATGGCAAGACCATTCTTGTGTAACCCCTGTCTGGTTGCAAATGCTTTGTTCTACCAGACTTTTGAGACCTTTATCTCTGGGTTTATTGTGGGTACATTGGCTGCCTCAAACTGGATGCCTGTGTTAGATGTGGGAGGACACTAGGATTTCCATACTTCACTCCCCATACAAACCCACAGCTTTCAGAGCCCAAGTGTAGCATGGCTGAGAAGGTTTGCCTCCTTGAAAACGCACCAATTAAGTAGGGCTGACCACAGAAACCTATAGCCCATTGGTAAGTGTGTGGCAAGGTGTCATATCTACCCACTAGCTCTTGCCAGGCATAAATGTGCTACCACACAATAGTGCACTCCATTAATGCAGCAGGGGGCAAAGGGTAAAATTACACATAAACAGAAAGTGCCCCCTGATGGAGGGAAACATATTTCATAAAATATTTAGGTGTCCAGAAGATTTTTTGTTGACAAACATACAATCTCATTAACAACATTAATTAAAGCAAAAGAGCAATACATAAATTAAGTGTTCCCATAAAAGTGATATGAGGCGTGCTTCTACACAAACAAAAAAACTCTTATAATTTATTAAACCACAAATATTTATCTTAGAGGGTCAAAATATTAGCACAGATCCTATGTCTAACAGTAATCTCAAAAATCTCCACAATTTTTAAAGAATAACCTGAGACAGATTGGGGGACCATCCAACTGCTCCTCAGGAGTCCATAGAAGTCCTTCCATTTATGGAGGCAGAGGCAATTGTTAGCAGCTGTAATGTTTCAGTCTCTAGCCATCCTAAGAGTACATGAGGCCATCCTCAGCATAATGTGTTGCTGTAAATTATGAAATATACAAAAAAAACTTCTACGTAACACAACAACAAGTTGGTCCAGAAAAGCGGCATGAGTAAGTAAGTAAGTAAGTAAGTATTGCATTTATACAGCGCGAACCAAGCCCAAGGGCATCAAGGCACTAATGAAAACTGAAAGAGAAGAGTGAACTAGACAACATGCTCATACTGGAATATGTGAAAAGAGCCATGTTTTTAAGGTTTTGCGGAAGAGAGAATGAGACGCCTGACCAGAAAGCTCTTCCGGGAGGGCATTCCACTGCCTGGCTGCAGCCAAGGAGAAGGCTCTACCTCCCCACCTGGACTTTTTAAACCTGGACAATAATAACAGGTTTTTGTTTGAGGAGCGAAGAGGTCTACTATGAACATACTGCTGGAACATCGCCCTGATTCCCTCTGGGCCTAATCCATAATAGGTATTGTGAGTCAAGCAGAGAGACTTGAACAGGATCCTTTGGTCAAGAGGCAACCAATGCAATGACCTAATGGAGGCTGTAACCAAATTTAATTTCGGAAGATTCATCACAAGCCTAGCCGCAGCATTCTGCACCAACTGCAAACGTCTCACTAGACCCTTGTTAATGCCCAAATAGAGGGCATTACAATAGTCCAGTCTGGGCGTTACCAGTGCAACAACAGCCTGCTTGCATGCTTCAAAAGAAAAAAGGTGAGCAATTTTTCTAAGGACACTAATGATCCCAAAACAAGTTGATATGGTCCTGCTGACCTGACGATCCAGGGAAAGTGAATTATCAACGATGACCCCTAAAATATTTTCATGTGAAACCGTACAGGGACACACACCTAGACTGGCAGGCCACCAGTCAGTAGACCAAAGGTCCAATTTACTGCAGAAAACCAGCACCTCCGTCTTGCCATTTAATTTCGTGAAATTTTTCACCAATCAAGAGGAGACGGCCTGCATTCAGTTGCTAAAATTAATGGCAGAGTCCCTGATGGTCTGAGTAATAGAGACCATCATTTGGGTGTCGTCCGCACAGGAGAACACCTCCAACCCAAAGGATCTAACAACCTTCGCCAATGGTACAACGTAAATATTGAAAAGCGTTGGACTCAGGGAAGAACCCTGAGGCACACCATATGACAACGATTTGGGGACCGAGTAGAATGGGCCAAATTTAACCGATAGGGCCCTTTCATGCAGAAAAGAGGAGAGCAGCCTCAAAGCCGAGCGCCCGATCCCTATCTCTTTGAGTCGTTCAACCATCCTCAAGGGAGACAGGGTATCAAGATATTATTAAAAACAGTAGTAAGTGCTGTTTCCGTACTGTGATGGCTTCTAAATGCGTGTTGGGACACATCAAGCAGTGAGTGGTCCTTCAGGTAGGTACTAAGATGGGAATTAAGGTGGGTCTCCAAAATCTTAGCTGGGACCTCCAAGAGGGAGATCCGTCAATAGTTTTTCAATTCTACCGGATCAAGAGAAGGCTTTTTAAAAAGTGGCTTCACTAATGCCATTTTCCATAAGGTGGGATACTGTCCTTCAGAAATGGCCGCATAAGGATAGCCGTAAGGTGAGGAACACTGACCCTAAGGGTGAATTTTAAAACCTTGAGGAGACAGGGATCAAGTGGTGATCCTAATTTGACTAATTCTAAAAGGTGATCAGTCCCCTCCGGCAGCAGACTGGGAAACGTAAGAAGCCTGGGAGAGTCATCCAAAGGCACAGCATCACTGAGATAGGTGGAGGTGTGAGCAGAGGGAACAGCCCTGGGGTTAGAGGCTTCCAACACAGAATAAATGGCTGTGATCTTTGAGTGAAAAAAATCTGATATACTATCACAGAACTCTTGAGAAAATTCCAAGGGGTCTGCTACATGGGGAGAAATAAGGGAATTTATTATTTTGAAGAGATCCCTAGAAGATTTCAATGATCCTGTGATCTTAGAGTAGTATAAACCTTTTTACCTCCATACTGGCTGCCTTGTAATCCTTTAGGCACTGCTTGTGCAGTTTCCTGCTGCCTAGAGGCTCTAAGTTGGCATGCCATTGCCTCTCCTGTCTACGGCAATACTGTCTCATTTTTTTTCTAAGTCTTTCTGTAAACCAGGGGGCAGAAGGCTTTTTCCTCGCTGAGTAATGGCTCCTGACAGGGGCAAGGGAATCCCCATGACGTCCATGTCCATGAGAAGACATGAACGTCAGAAACTCAGAGTAGCATGTAGTGAATGAAATCCATAATAGAATTATTCTAGATCCAAATAATCTACCACACTGTGACACCAGTACATCACAATTACAGAAGGTGCAAGAATGAATCCTACCACAGGCCACAAAGCTCATAAAACACTCCTGGACCTAAGAAGGAACAGGAGAGGCCAAGGCTTGCTGTCTGTGACCCGAGAGGAGCCCTAAAGGAATGTTCCCATGAGAAAGAGTTGGGTTCCAACGGTCCTACAGCTGACATCCTGTTCGAGCTACAGGATACAACAAGCACCAACCAATTTTATGGGTTATATGTTAGCATACTGTAATCAGAAATATTTCTGACATTAATAATGTGTCCTAATGCTGTTTATAAACTGTTTCTTTGTGACATGCATTCCCCTTGGCAAATGTTTTCACCATTTTGATTATGATTAAGACAAATATTTTTTTCTCACAGTATACTATACATCAACCAAATTTTGTTGCTATTCTGAATTTCAAATGTTTGTCCCACTGACCCACCACTGAGGTAGAAAATAGCAAAGACTAAAACATATACTGAAAAAAATCTTGCTTCAAGTGTGGCTTTTTCCCCTCTCAAATGGATAAATGTATTCAATGTAACGAGTAAAACACAAAATAAAAGATATGTTGTGATTGTAATTCATTTCATATTATATGCTGATCAAAGTCTTTGGTATTTTCATTAAAATAAACCCATCTCCTTCTTGGATTCTGGCACACCAATTAGAGAACCTTTTTTAATAATGTTGATGAGGTGACAGACAATATGACCGCTCTCTTCTGAAAAGGATACAATTTGTCTTCTGAATGAGTCATCTGAAACAGCCTGACTGGACTCTTAACAGTTGTGTACTTCTAGCTACTCATTGCTATGCTTATCTATATGTTACAGGACTCTGAAGTGTCCTATGTGTTATGTACCGGTACATAAAGCAGTCAAATATATAAATGGATGCTTTCCTTAACATGGACGCTGATGAATGATGGGCAGCAGGTTAATTTCAACAGTGGAAGATGGTGGTGTCAAGGTTGATTAGGGGTGTAAACAACACAAGTAGACATGGTCAGCTATCTTACAACGTAATTGAGTATCACATAAAGAGAGCAGTTTCCATTATAACTTCCTGTCATCCATTTCACCATATAATGTTGTTTCCTGGGCTGCAATCGATCTTTCAGATTATGGCCATAATAGCCCTCAATCCTCTTGTGTCAATGGTAAAATAAAGTTCAAATTATAGAGAAGTCAGTTTATGAAATATGAACCTTTCCTGATGACCAGTCAAATGTGAAGGATTCAAAACTTCCTCATTGAAGACCAATCAGTGGTGTAGCAAGGGAGCAGCATGAGTTTCCCCCTCCCCCTCCCCACGTCACCGCCCTGCAGGTACTCCCACTGCCAGCCGTGGCTGATATATATGTCTATGTTGGATGCCAGGATGGATGCGGCTGTAGGCGCACATTGCATGCAGGAGTGCTTACATCGCTTTGCAGAGGCAGAACATAGGGCTACATGTGAGGAAAGCATTTCCCCTTTAATCGAACACTCACTCATATGAAGTATTTAAAGTTTAAGGGAACGCATTTGCAGACATCCCGCCAAAAAGTGGATTATCCATAGTCTCACTCTACCTAGGGAGTTTCCTGAACCTTGGAAAACTTAACAATGATATAATACTTTTTTTAACTAACCCCTTTACGGATGAAGTATCATCAGACAATACATCCCATATAACTATCATGTAAACATTGGACATTTGAGCTAGAAGCATAGTGCTATAAATGACGGCCCCCTGATGACGGCATTCCCGCCGAAACGCGCGCAGTGTCTATACACGGTCAGCTTCTGTGCCCAAATATAGTTTAAGATTATCAACAATGTATATAAATAATATTTGAATTTATTAATATACAGTTTAACAGCATTATGAACCATGCTTTTAATGCAGTACATATTTCTATTAATTTATAATATAAAATACATTTTGATATAAAATATTAAAAATATGTGCTAATACTACATGAAGTCCTTTAAGTTATTCAATGAATTGCAATCTCATGTATATATTGTATACCTGCACGTTTTTTCTTTATATTCTCTCTTGCTCAAGTCTGTTTCTTAACTAATAGTTATTTTCCCTGAGCTTGGCAAGTAATGGCATGCAGGGGCCAATAATGAGGCCCCTGCATGCCATTACTTGCCAAGCGCAGGGAAAATAACTATTAGTTAAGAAACAGACTTGAGCAAGAGAGAATATAAATAAAATATAAAGAAAAAACGTGCAGGTATACAAAATATACATGAGATTGCAATTCATTGATTATATATATATATATATATATATATATATATATATATATATATATATATATATATATATATATATATATATATATATATATATATATATATATATATATATATATATATATATATATATATATATATATGTTCCAGGCTTCCCTGGCAACACGTATCTACTAGCAACCAAAAGTGCACAATGAAATAAAAGGGATGGAAAAGGAACACCTAAAAACACATTAAAAGAGGGTAACAACCCTTCTGGTCTGACACCCAGGAACCCATGCACCTCCAAAACAATGGCGGTATTCCACCTACTTGAAAATAAGAGTGTAGATACAATTTGCATACATTTTTCCTTCAATTTTAGCCCTCATCTGCAAATCAAGTGTAAAACCATGATGAGCAACCACACATAAATGCAACTTATGCTGAGACCATTTTCACCTCAGAGGATACTTGCTACTGACACTTGGAATGTGCACAATGCCATTAAATAGAAGGACAATGTTTCCCTATAGTCACTATTTATTTCCACCATAGTGAACACCTAAACTTTCGTCCCTCTGCCCACAAAAAGTCAGCGATGTGACGAGCGCAAGGTAAGTGGTTTGCTTTTTTGGAATTTTATTTTCCCTATTCTGTCTGTCAACCCCCCCCCCTGCCTGCCCCGCCCACTTCTGCCTCACCACTCTTACCTGCACCGGCCACGCTTGATTATGGACTCTTTCCCCGTTCCTCGCAGGGCATCAAGAAAATACGATCAAGCATATTTCTAAAGGCACGCTATCACTCAGCCCTCACACTTGTCCTTGTTAAATTTACCAGTGAGTCACTTGTTTTAGCTGCATGCGGTCGAACACTCTGCACTCTATCCAACATATATATTGTTTCACTAAATTACTACCTCAGTCAACTTGCACTTGCTTCTATTATTACATAGCATCATTGTGTGTAACAGACTGTGCTTCGTATTAGCTCATGATTCATCGGGTCTGTTTCAGGAATGATATTTCCACCAGCGGGGAACCCACAGTTTGTACTGAGCGAGCAACCTGGAGTCTGTGCTACAAATCAGAAGCCTGAGGGGAAAAGCCATAACCTGTATAATACACAGCATCATTGATCGAAAAAACAAGATATAGAATTGGTTTCTTCTTGTGATTGATTATGCTGCAAAGACGCCACTCATCCAGTTAAAATAACAACTATATTTAGCAGTTTGTCAATCTTGAGCAGAGCTCGTTTTGTGTTCCTGAGTAACTGCTAAATACGAGCATCAAAAGGGGGCCTTTCGAATCAATCTGGCACAACCCATCCCTAAAATACAGGGGTAAGGTCTTAGACATGCATGACTGGTACAGCCAAGGCATATCCACAGCCAATGACTTTAAGAAAAAGGGCGCCGACGTAACATTTGACACCCTGAAAGGAGAGTACAACCTAGAGAGCGTAGAACTATACAACTTCCTGAAGATAAAGGTCGCAATAAGGAAGGCTAACCTCAACACCCAGACACCCTCGATAATACAGCTGGCTAACAGTCTGAACACACTGGGACACCAGGTAGCACACCTTTACAAGATCCTAAGCCCCAAACACACCAGACTCAATGACAAGGTCATGAACTTCTGGGGGGAGGCAGCAGGTCAAGCACTCAGTGAGGAAGCCAGAGCAGAGCTATGGAGGTCCACCAGTCGGAAAAAAATAACGGCCACGCTGAACCAGACAAAATTCTGGCTGATACATAAGGCATACTGGACACCAGCTCGCTTAGCCACTGTAGGCATTAGAGACAGCGACGCGTGCTGGAACTGTGATGAAGAAAGGGGAGACTTAGAACACCTTTTACTAAAATGCCCAAAAATCAAGGACTTCTGGGGGAAGATCAGAACACTTATCCACGAGATCACAGGCACAGACATACAAACAGACCTCACAGGCCTAGCACTAGGGTTTACATCCCAGGCGATCACAAAAACGGAGGACAGGGACCTCATAGATCTCATGCTGACAGCCGCAGTCAAAGTCGTCCTAACTAACTGGAAGGACACATCAAAGGCGTCTCCACAGGCGTGGCTCAACTGGGTCACGTTCCTGAGGGGGGCGGACAACATAACAGCAAAATACACACCGAAGACGCACAAACAGTCGACCATGTGGGGATCATTAGATCACTACCTGTCATCATCACACAAGCCGCCATGAACATCTGGGGCCACAGGCCGAAATAGGCTAGTGCCAACAGAGCACCGAGCACATCTCCTACTCAACCTATAACCTATAACCTAGACCTCTCTCTACTGTCCCCCGGGGTGGCGCGGGGAGCAAGCCGCCTGACAACAAACGCCAAGGTATACCAATGGGCGCAATATGGACTACCAGACTATGAGACTTTTGGACTATGAGACCACGAACTGGCGAACGATCTCAAGAGTATGTAATGCCCCCCCCCCCCCCCCCCCTCTCTCTTCTTTTCTCTCTTTTCTTCTTTCCACTCATGTATAAGCCTCTTCCATGTATGTAAAATTATATTTTTCTATATACAATAAAGAATTTCAGAAATAAAATAACAACTATAATCTGCCTATAGATTGATGTATGCAAGTAGGTATAAACAGAGATTGTCTTTGTGAACATGGAAGGTGCAAACTATTTTCCTGTGCATACTTTATGAGGACAGGGATTCTTCGAATTGTATGGTTAAAAATTATCATTTAATAAGGATTACTAATATTTCATAATAGAGCATATGAGGATGGATTTCACAAGGTTTTTGCAAGCCAGTGGTGTGGCTAGGCCTTTTGCTGCCTGTGGTGGCCCCTGCATTTCCCTCCCCTTTAGGATTACATCTCTGTGATAAATTAGCTTTGAAAATATACTATGGAAAATAGAATGATTCCTCACAATGAGAAGATCACATATTTGCGGAATTAGGGCTAATAACTTGCTATTCAAGAAACCGACAGAAGAGTACAAATGTTGGTTAAATGCCCACAAAGTCACTGATAGAGGAACGTAGGAGGCTGCTACGGTCGAACTTTAATAGTCAAATAATAGGAACATGCCGACAAGCAGTCATAGCCAGTTTACAAGGAGAAAGACTTTTGAAGTTTATAAAAAATAGTGGAGAAGAAATTGCTTAACTGTGGACAATGAGGATGGTTTTATTTATACTTGGTTTTATACATTGATGAAAAGTTTCTTTTAATTATGTGGTCTTAATAATGTATGAAATGTAAGAGGAATTGTATAATGTTGTTTTAATTGTAAGTTTTTAGTAACTGAACAATACATTTATCATTCATTCATGCCCACAAAGTCACTAAAGAATTTTGAATGTTTCAGTTTTTAGAATGGCAGTCTCCCAGTTTCTCACTAGAAAAGTCGTATTTTCTATTAACTAACCCACTATTTTAGTTAAGAAAAATAGCAACTGTGAGGATTTTTTGTTGTTGTATGGCAGCCTATAACAGTCCATAAATCCTGACTTTGTGAGAGAGATTATATCTCTTGTGGGCACCAATGCCACATTAAGTTCAGTCATTTGTTTTAGAGATTACTGTTTTCCTAAAACATTTGACAGGCCTGGGTGAAATCTGACAAACACTTAGTGTGCTCAGTTAACTTTTTACAAGTCATGTTCTGTGCAGATCAGTCAAGTGGAGTAAAGGGAGTTCTATTGAAAGGGGGCAGGAATCAGTTCCCTGACAAAGGCCAGGTTCTGCACCCATGAATAGGCCATGCACCATGAGTTCTGTGAATATGGCATTGTGGGTGCAGGACAAAGTCTACATTGACAATCAAGGCTTTATTAGTGGACTGAGCACACACCATTACTAAAGGCCATGCCCTGCATCCACACCCAGATCAGCATGGTTTCAATTTAGCAAGCAGCAAAAGTTCATCAGTGCAGCACCTAAAATCACAGAAAAAACTTAGTTAAAACAAAGTTATTGTTATTGACACAGAAGTAAAAGATTTTGTTGTAAAAAAAAACTCTCTTTAAAAAAAGCTTTGGTTATGGTACGAACCTAAAAACCACTGACACGCTCCAGCTTTCAGCAACTCCATAAAATATGCTACCCATGCTATACACTTCTCAGTACCTTACACACAACGTCACATATAGCATCATAAATAATATTGAATACATATCAGGTGATATAATTTATTGTTGTATGCACATATACTATTATATGTTTCTGTCCACCATTCAACTGTGGCCTTTGGCACTCCACTGATTGTATTGTATTATGCACCTAATAATATATTAATATGCTCTCTTATATTTTTACAATATATTATGATAGTTTGCTTTCCTTTAAATAATCTTTTGTCTAATGTGGTACAGTTATTTTTAAGGCCTATTGTTCCTTTACAGATTTGCAAGTGAACAAGACTGTACATGCTTGGATGAGGTTTGTCACATTTTAGATTAGGATAACAAGGCAGCTTTCTCCTGGTTCTCCTAAAGAAACACTGCAAAAAGGATGCAAATTTCTGTCTACTGCAAAACCGGAGTTTTGTTCCTGCAAAGACAATATGTCTTATACAGCCAGTCTCTGGAAGACTGGATAGTGTGAGGTGAGGCGGCACATCCTTGGCAGCAGGTACGCTAGTGCTGTATTCTGCCCTTTATGATGGCAGGCCATTTAGTTCCTAACTAGCCATAGCAGAGACTCAGAAAGAAAGGGAACTACCAATATTACATTTTGCCTATATTTCTTATTTTCACAGCCTTTATATTTTCTATTCCACAGCAACTGGTATTTGCTGCTATCATTTTGCATATGTTCTGTACTAGCTTGATTTCTGATAAACCTTTCTAACTACATTTATCCAGATGTGCTATGTGTGTACTGGCTTAGGGGAAGGGTGGGGGAACCCTGACAAATATGCCAGGTGGGAGGTTTGTTCGTTCCTAACATATGTTTTTCAATGTAAGTAATGATAAACATTCACAACTGCTGTCGTTTTTGCCAATTCCAACCAGGAAGCTAGTACATCTGCATTGCTTTGGGGCTAAGGCAAATCCTTTGGGTGTGAACAAGGTTACTTGGTAGCATGACAATAAGACATCACAATGACATCTTCAATTATATCATCCACTGTTTAAAAAGTTATATATGAAAAATAAAACATATCATTTCTGCACTAAGCAGTTATGTTTATGTTTCAGACAAAAGAAAATGTTTATATTATTCTAATTTCCCAGTCAGACAGGAGCCTGACATTGAATGTGTTCAAATTAATGGTGAGAGAACTGCCACTATAGTTTTAGCATTCTTTTGATACGTCCACTACCAGCACACTACACTCCCCAATGTCCAGCACTACTTTCTTTGGTTTGAGAATACAAATCCCCCTTACAGTCAAGAAGCTGTGTTTGATTTTGACCAAGGAGCTGTCTTCTGAGGATCAGCTCTAGAAAGAAGCAGTTAGTATAATGTATCAACGCTCTCAGGGAAGGTTACTGAAGTGATAACTCCTAGGCTCTAGTACACAGTACTGAACTATATTGTTACCTACTACGTGGGCTGTGTCTACAGTCTTTACCTTGGTTTGAAAAAAGGTGTCCATCTTTCAAAGGTAGACAAACATTCTTGCTCCTAAATGTAATCATGTGCCTACAAGCAGGAGGTCACTTCAGTTGCTACTGTTTGAAACAAGAAAACATTATATGAGTCTGTCTCCTCTTTAAATGCCAATAAAATCTAGTCTAGGGTTATTTGCAGGAACCATACTAACCACAATTCCTTACATCTGCTGTAATGTACTTCTCAACATGGACATCAGTTTATCTCAATGTAAAGGGGTAGTGGATGTGGCATCACGCACTCTTTCATGCCCAAAGCCATGGCAGGTTGGCCGTCAAGAGAGTCGCAGAAGTGGAAACTCTAGAAAGTAATAATGGCTTCTTTCAGTAGAAGGCACTTACCTTAATTAAGGCTTACAAAAGGGGTGGAAAAGTCTGTGCCAAGGGTATCAAACAACAAGCCGTGGGTGGCGCAGCTACCCCTGACTGTTGTCCATGACTGTCTGTTATCTTTTCTTACTGACATCTTCCTTCATTTCAAAGTCATCACCCTCAATTAAGTAACAGTATATTTTTTATTTCATCCTCAAAATGTTTCTGCTTCAGTGCCAAAGTGAGTCTTGGGTCTACTTATATCTATGTGGGCTCCAACCTACTGCACTGGTACGTGCATGTAAGAGGGGTGGGGCAGGGCACTGGGGATGTCGACAGATGAGGGAATAGGAATTATTTATTTATTTAATTTTCCATATTCTGTTGTCTGTCGACTACCCAGCCTCCCGCCCCGCACGCGCCCCTACCACGTTTACCTGTACGGACCGCCGCTGCCCACATCCCAATGGTCTGCTAAAAACTCGAAGTCCACATTTCTGAGGCTTGAGCCAGTAAATCTACGAGAATACCCCCAGCAGCAGTTCTGTCTCTTCTCACTAACTGCCTACCAGAAACTGGCGAATGCTTGGTTGTTTGTCAGATTATCGCCTTGAGAAATATGCTAAAAAAGATTACCGCAATCATATTGATAACCAATATATCATAACGGTAAGATGACATTGATAAGTATAATGTTACCATGCTTAACTTCACATCTACCTACCAAATATATTGCCAAAGTCCATTAATGTTCAGTTATGTATCATAAACCAATAATTACCAAGATATACTTAAAGTTCTGTTTTTTTGTCTTTAACACTTTTAATACAACATATTTGTCACACGAAATCTAAAACACAGTGGGGCATATTACCAAGCAATAGCGATAATTATCGCTATTGCTTGGTTAGAGACAAAAATGTATCGCTGACCTGCGGCAAATTTTTATCGCATATAAACCTTGGTATTACCAAGGTTTATCGCAAATGCGAAAAGTCAGCGATATTCATGCATTACCGAGCTAATGCTCTTAGCCATGTTATCCACCTCCCATTAGATAACATGGCTAAGAACTGCTCAGGGCAGGTGTTAGCTTTTGGAGATATTCGCGCTTAGCGGGAATATCTCCAAAAGTTGGTAATAGGACATAGCGATGTTAGCGACTGTTTCCAGTCGCTAACATCTTGGCACGCCCACTTTGCATGTCATTAGTGATAAATGTCACTGACATGCAAAGTGGGGCCAAAGATGGTCGCTATCTCCTACTAGCTGTCGCTAACTGGTGTTAGCAACAGCTAGGTAATAGGGAGATAATTTTATCTCCCATTTCTTGGCTTTTAAAGCCAAAAAAGTGGAGATAAACCCCCTTGATAATATGCCCCAGTATCCCTGTAGCATGCCCTACCACACCTGCCATTAATCTAAATATCTGTAATACCTATTGATTGGGCCACAGAATTCCTCATGTCCTTGAAGTTCCATTGAATGTCTTAAAGTGGATAACTTTGGAAAGAATAGTAATGCGAGTTTGAGTCACTCCATTCAGAGACCCTGAAAAGCCTAGTTGGGATGGAATTCACATTGCAGTCTTTGTTTAGCAATGGTTCAAGCGAGATAGTGCAGAAATATGCAGTTTATTATTTGCATTTGTAGTTCAAGTGTCTTACATTTTATCTACCATAAAAATAAACATGTGAAGCAATTTAGAAAAGATAACTAAACAAATCTGGGATATGTTTCTAAAATACATGGCAAATGTCTGGCGTCTGTCACTTATGCAGACTGTGGGGCACTTAAACTGACATGTAAGGGTTTGCAGGCATTGCAAGGTTGAATAGTTTGACAAAACCGAAGGATTCTTATTGTGTTCCTTGTAAAACTAAGAGGCTGTTTTAGTTTCACCAACTGAATTCAGGCTAGCCTTTAACCATGCAGGCAAATCACATGTAAATATAATTGAAAGCTAAATTCTGCTTTTTTGTTTACACTGTGGAGGCACATCTGTAAAAGAGAGTGGAAGCAGCAAAGCCGACAGTGGCATTTCAGCTGTGTTGTAATAGATGTCTACATCTATTAATATGATTAACATCCCTCTTCACTGCTAAACTCTGGGCTGTTTTTACAGAAACACTACGGGGACAGGATAAAAATGGCTTTTAATTATAAATCATTATCTCCCCTGCAGAAAATATGATTGCTAAATTCCCCAGCAGTCTCTAATCTTTTTCAGTTTACTTAGTGAGCTAGTGATGTCTGTGCACATGAATTGCAGAAAGGAGGACAGACCATCACTGATGAATGACAGAAAAGGTAGCAGTGTTCAGCTTTCCCAACACAAGGATTGTATGCTCTCTTGCAGAAGAAGGATACACCCATGCCCAAGGTGGTCCAATCAGAGGGTAGCAGGTCCACATCACCAGGGACTCCTACCCACACTATATAACAACAATATGGTTAGCGATCGTGCAAATATTTACGGAGTGGGTGGGTTCAATATAATGAGGATGGAAAGAACTCCTTTCCAGACTAGAGTAACTTCAAGATAACACTATTTGCTAACTTTTAGAAAAAAGAGAAAGATCATAAAAATAGGATAGATTCTGATCAGTGTCCACTCTTCATACAATGCAAAGAGGAGGCACATAAACATAGACATAAATCCCAAATCCAGAGTTTGAGAGATACTCAGGAAAAACTGGAATAACAAATTAGCCACCTTAGGGACAGAGTTAGGGTTTGTGCTCCAACTGGTCCACTTACTCTGTATTTATATCAACAGATCACTGAACGAAAGAGGGCTATGACACAAGGGAGGAGGGTTTTGGACATTTTCCCCATGCATACCATGGGGTAGAGGCTGCAGCCTCTGATACACCCAGTAATGGAGCAGCACCCTCGAGACCACCAGTGCCTGGATCACAAGGAGCAAACATGCAAGTGAGTGCTGTAATAGGCAGGCACTACAATGACACAGTCTGAGGACAGTGAAGTCTGAGTTATGCTGAAATAGCCAAACATTGGCAACAATATGTTCAGAAAGATACCACTAAATCCTTGCTGCCATCTCGTGAAGCCCAAAATGCATATGTAAAATGTAAACAACCAACCGTCCTAGGGCTTTATGTTCATGCCGAAACTTTTAATTTATATTGTCAGGAACATCATGAACTTCCACTTGGAATGTTGTTAGAAAGTTTTGAGAATCTGGAAAAGCCAATTGCTTATTACTCTTCAATTCTGGACCTACATTTATGATCATCCTTTAGAACAAAATAAGTAGTAGGCATGCTGATTGAACTAGCTTTAGGCCCTTTTCTGCTTTAATTCCCATTTATGGAATGACTGTTGCTTGAAAATATATTTTAAAAGAAAGAGCTAACCCTACTTTAATATATTTAGTATTAGTAACAGGGCATGTTAACACCCATGACAAAATGCTGATTCAAAATAGGATGGCATTAGATTATCTCTTAGTAGCCAAAGGGGGTGGTCAGTCCAATTGTAGGGACTGAGTTGTCTACCCATCCCCCAAACACTTCTCTTAACTAACATGAGAAGATAGAAAACATTAAGGAAAGTGCAAAACAATTACATGAGCAACAAAGTGGCATCTGGATGTGGCTGGGGGAACTCATTGACACCCTTTGCTCCATTTACAAGTTATTCTTGTCCAATTAACGGATTGCTCTACAGAGTACTTGACAAGCTGATGTTAGACCAGGACTGGTGTCTGCAGACCAGCCAATCACTAACAGACGAGGAGCCATCACCTGAAGTTGTGCAACTTTGCTAGAGAAGCCATGTGTCTGTGAAGAGCCTTCAAGCCTGCCTACCTGCTCAGAGATGGAAGGAGTGTGACTGGCCTGTAGCTGGAGATACTGATCTGGATGAGAAGCCCAGCTGTGTTCCTAGTGTGTACAACATTCAGAAGAAGTTTACTAGCATTTTGGCATGTGCCGCAGTGCTGAACCGGTCTGGCTCTCCAAGCTGAGAGGCATCATCCATCCTTCCTATATAGTTAATTTATTAACTTATGTAAAGATACATCAACTTTAAGTAACAGCATGTCACGCTGCATCTTCACATCATCTTGAGGGGTCCCAACTTTTGCAGCAAGAGTTCTGCATCCAGATGCCACAGCCTCTGCAGATGAAGACGTTCCTGACTGCCAGGATGCCACAACTACCGGGGGAAAAATAGAAGCTACCTTGCGGGCTGCTGTTCTACAACTCCTACTTGAACAGGGAGGTGCGTGAGATGCGGGGTACATGCTCCTCTTGTCAAGGAATTCAACCAGGTGATCATGAAGGGCACAGAATTAGGGCAGCAACATCAAACAGAGATTTTCAAGGACAGGTACAACATATCATGTTAGAAGGATAGAAAGCAGTAGAAAGGTGTACTGATATCCAGCACGAGTGTCCTCCCAAACTCTTTAGCAAGATCAAATTTGGTACAAAAGGGGGTGGTAATGAACGGAGCATCTGAACCAATCAAACACTAACACCCAGTCAAAAGATCTTGGTTTAATCCATCACCATTCTTTAGCCCACTCTGCCACCCCAGTTCAGACATGGTTATATGCAAATCAGTCTGACCCTGTGCCTCATGGGAACAGTCCAGCCCGAACTGCCAAGCCATGCCTTCCCTGGACCGGAAACAAGCTTCCAAGGTCAAATTTGAACAGACCAACATGTTGTTACATTGGTCGATCAATCACATAAACAAATAGTGTTCTTGCTCCTAAGTCGATTAAGGCCTGTTCTTGCTCCTAAGCCGATGAATACCTGTTTGTCCCCACAGTTACAAGCTCCCTCAGATATGTAGGAGCTACAGCGACAATCCTGAATCTCTCTATTAAGGAGGCAATTACAGCCCCTCGTCTACACATAGAGTTGGTGCAGAAGTGTAAAATGGTTGTAACTCAGAGCATTGCAAAAACCCTTTCACTAAACCCCATTCAAGAATTTAGTATTACATTTTTGTTTTACAACACTTTTTGTTAACAAGAAAAGCATTTATTGGCTGACATATGCATTCTGAGTTCTTGCCACCAAAACTATCTCCTTGAGAAACCTTTGACTGCTCACCATTGCTACCCTGAGAATCAAATGCAGAAGGGGCATCCTTCACCCAGTTTGCAAAGCCATAGTAGAACTGATTACGCGACACAAGAGCCAACCCCAACAACTCCAGCCATCACTGTTGTGGCCCAGTAGCCCCTGTTTCCCAGGTGACCCACTGAATGGGCCTAACACAAAATGCATTAAATATTGTTTGATTACTCAATAATGTTACTTCTTGCATGGCCAGCATTCCAAAGACCATACTATATAAACGTACTACGTTCCGAACTTGCGTAAAAGTTCATTATACAGGGTTAACAGTACATATATCTAAATATATGCACAAAACCTGAACATTATCATGTTTCTCTTGTCGCATAAAAAAGGATGTCATTTTAGTGTCCTTCAATTTGGAGTTAATTTTAGCATCCGAAAGAGGGGAGGCACTTTACCACCCACAAAGATCCTGCAATTTATTCTAAATTTGCATCATCTGACATGGTCTGACTGCTCAAGCACACATTTCAATATTCTCTGATTAGTTGCATGAGGATGGTAACTATGGCAGGAGCTGTCCTTCTACTGAGTCTATTTCAATCAGGACCCATTACTGTAAAGGAAGAATGTTCCCAGGCATGCAGGGCGGGGATGAAACAGATTGGTATGGGCCGCCTTTCGAGGAATTAATCTGCAAATCAATGGAAAGACATGTTCTCCAACAGAGTTGCACAGTTCCTGCACTGCAAGTGTCAGCAGGCAGCTTTCTTTCATCTCCTTTTTCTTTCTTTAGCTTCCTTTGCATTCTATCTGCGCTTCAGGTAGGCATGCTGCTTTGTTCTGAAGGCTGGCATTCTGAACTTTTGTACTATGGCCCATCGTTTCTTTTACAATGAAGAGTGACTATATAGGCTCCAAGACTACTATTCTAATCTATAATTTCCCCCCAGGCAACACATTTCCTCAACAAACAACGCAATCCCCATGTGCCTCTCTTCTCTTGGCTGACAGACGTCAGAGTGCTTGAAAAGTGAGCAAATGTTTACGGCAACTGCTATACAACTACATTTACACTAACAGCTAGAAAGATACCATGGAGATCAAATATAATTGTGGTTAATAATCATCATGTCTCGATGGACAGAGGGGAGCTGTAATAGCCAGAAGGATGAGAAATAAAAGATATCCAATTATCTGCTATCAATGTTAGGCAGGTAAATTGACATTCTAGGTAGGATTTGCAGTCCAAATATCTCATTACTGATCTGAAGGGCCACTGGAATTAGGCGGCTGGAGAGGGCCAAATCATGCAGCAGGTTTTAGTAAATTATGCAGCAAGAAAAGGCAAATTAAGTGGCATAATGCGGCACATTTTATAATAATGTTACTACTTTTTTCATTTTTCAACTTGGTAACACTGTCTGGGCATTGGTTGCATCTCATTAGTACCATTTTAACACTCAAATAAAGCAATAAGCAACAGAAAGGTGACCAGTCCAGTGTTGCAAATGGCCTTCCAGCATTCAGCAACACCTGCTACTGCATTTTTAGCAACTTTTGGACCATTTGAGCTAGAAGCAATTTTTTTTGTTAAAATCTGCAGATTATGGGGCAGATGATAGATTATGTGGTACATCTATAACCATGCAAAACTCACTGCAGCAACACAATCGCATAATACCAGCGGCCCTGCGCATATGTGGTGGCAATAATCACCAGGGCAAATAGTCCCAGTTTCAGCAGTAGTCAGGAAGTGTGTGCTCCATTATTATGTTAGTTTTTCAACTTTTCCTGAGGCATAATTTAAGCTCCCCAAGTTGTGACAAGTCCATTTGGTGTGCACCTGGACTGTTTTCTTCAACTGGCTACCTCACCCAGGAATGGTGGCAATTCCAACTATAGGGTGTTCCCTAAATCTTTCGCCAATGGGGCCGCCGTTGAGAATACATTCTGCCCTTCCCTGACTTACCTCTGCTCCAGAAAGGACATGAAGGCCTCCTCCCTCAGCAAAGGGATGAAAGCAGATCCGGGCAGTTTTCTGTTATTGAATGGTCCTCATACTACTCTAGTTTGCCCAAACACAATCATTTCGCCGCCTCAGACCAACAAGAGAACTCATCAACTCCTCCAGCCTTCATCTTCAGGATTTAGTCTGACTGTGCAAGAAATGGGGTCAATGAACAAGCAGAAGCCTTGCTACACAGGCCAAAACCCTAATCCTCTTGCAGGAACTTTGGGGCATGTTAGCAAGAACCTCGTTAAAATATTCGCCGGTTTAGCGACAGGAAACTGACGCTAAAACGGCGATAATGGGCTCGCTAATATGCGTTATAGAATTCCAATAGAAGACCAGGTTAGATGTGCAAGACATCTAACCTGGGCTTCTATTGGAATTCTATTCGCATATTAGCAAGCCCATTACCGCCGTTTTAGCTGCAGTTTCCTGCCGCCAAAACGACGATAATTTTAACAAGGTTCTTGCTAATATGCCCTGCCATCTTTAGGGATCCCCTAATTTTACAAGATTATTTTCTGCACTGAGCGATAAAGGGACATGTTCTAGAGGGAGGACCATTAAACCTGAAGAAAACTACAACCAAAAATAGGGTTTCTTACCAGATGAACCAACATTAAGTTACAAGCACTTCACCGTAGTTACTTAGTTGGTCAATATTTCAGAGACAAAGTGATGAGGCAGAAGAGTCCATAAATGGCCTTCTGCACAAGGCGTAAGGTCTTGAACCACATCCAGTATTTGAGAAGGAGCCAATCGTCGTGTGATTTGTGTGCATAGGGCCACATCTGAGGCTATCGCCACAGTATTTCAGTTTTTGGGATTTGGCTTTAGTCTTATTTTACATTGACTTAGTCAACTCTGAGGAGCACTACCGAACGCAACAAGGCAATTATTTTCTGAAGCTTCAGTATGTGATAATTCTTCTAGCCTGAAATAAACAGTTGAATTGTGGTCAATATTTGCTGATAATGGGTTGAGTGACACCATTTGCATGAACTTCCCATAACAATGTTTCAATAAAACTCTACTCTACTGAAGTTCCCTGATATTTGTGCCTCCCCTGTATTGCATATCTCATTAATGGATTAAAATAAATCTTTATCCAGCTGCACCTTTAGGCAGATGAATTTTACATTATAACAATACAAATATTTAATGCAGTCCCAACATTCCAAATTGAACCAAACCGTGGCAAGAGCAAGTCAGATTAACTGTTGGTTCTTTGAGGTGGTGCTTGTATCACCTTGACTGGAAGCATTCTCCACCATGTATTTCTAAGATGTGCTTGTTCGTTCCCCTTCTTCGTCTACTTTCAGGTGTCTTTCTTCTACACATCTTCTCATATTCAGATTATTGATTGCTGTCTGATCTTCAGTCATAAACTTGCACCTCAATCACTTGTCCTAACTCACACGTGTGCACATTTCCTCAGAGGGGACATACAGTGTAGAGAAAATAAACAATACTCTTTCTCCAGAACTGCATCTCTGAAAACACCCCCAAAAAGTTTTCTTAGTTGTTACTTTGTTTGAGGATGTCTGCTTGGGTTTTGAGACCAGTTCTGGCGACATTAACTGGATGGCTCCTTTAAACCAAGCATTTGCAATGCAATAGGTCTTGCAATCGCGAGATTTGAGCTATTGGCATTGTAAATGGCAATGCCTTTTATTTATGTGTTTTAAAAAACTGCAATAATAGGCATTGTCATTTACAATACCAATAGGTCAAAGCTTCTAAAATGCGAGACCTATTGCATTGCAAATGCTTGTTGTTTACAAGTGCCCCATGCTGCGCTTTCACGTTAATTAAGGCCATGCCCCTTTCTTTAGATCAGCCATGTCTAAAGAAAGGTCCAAGGCTGAAAGTGAAAGTGGGGTATGGAGTGCTTTAACTAAAAGAAGCGTTTGTTTTTCAAGTTGACAAACAAATGCTTTGTTTCGTAAAAGCGCCTGTGAAAGCACGCATGGTGTGCTGCATGTGTAGAATGTTGCAGGTTACAGGTAGTGCCTGCAGTAGGAGAAACTCATTAAAGAAAATAGTTCTTACAGACGAAATAAAACGTACCGTGTAACAACCAAAGTAAAAGGGCCAGTCCTCATGGGAGGTTACAAATGAAGACAAGGCGGTACTAAGGAGGGACTAACAAGCCTAATAATGAATCAGAAGCCAGCATTTATGAAGGACAGTGATACAAGCCAATGACAAATATGGGTGGAGAGTGGGCGGGGCTTCAAGTCCATACTCCAATACTTCATGCCTGGCAGAGCAGCAAACGCGCTGCCCAGGCTCGGCCTAAACATCCGTGAAACCCCCTGATCATCTATCTGCTTTAGGAGAGGTTACGCATTGTTCACTATTTTCAGCTGTAAATATTGTAAGCACAGGGCTCATATGTGGCTATTGAGATTATTATTGGGGGTGGAGAGGTGACATTACATAATTATTTGTATATGGATAACAGAACAAATAACTGCAAGAATTAGGTGTTTGGTTGAATTACGCATGTGTGAGACAGTTTGGCTAGCTCTATGACCGTTCGGAGTCCTCAGCACTGCACGCACGCCGCATTTAGAAAGAAAGCTGGGCGTGATCCGCAGCTGACTTGCCATCTGCCTTGATGATGAGTTTTTGCCTCTTCTAGTCGTGACATTGCTCGATCTTTATGTACATTGCTGTCATCTTGCGAAGCTTTCACTTTACCAATTAAGCATTATTAATGGCTGTAATTTTCAAAACGGTAATTTAAACATCCGAGTTAGTCTTTGCTTTTCAAGGGGTAACTCGCCTTCTGAAAGGCACTGTGTAAAAAGTCTGCACTGGGGAGCCGTTTAGGAGATGCATGTGAAATGCGCATGGCCTTACACGTAACCACATTCTGTGCATATGGAGAAGTGCGGGCGCACACTGCCTCTGAGTACTAATAAATGCATTTTCTACAGCCGAGCTTGCCTTGAAGCCCATCTACCCGCGCAGAAAGTCAAGTGCTAAAATGGGCTTAAGGAAAATCAGGTGCAAAGTAATTCGGCAGCCTCCATAAATATATGGCCTCTGTGCACGCGTGTACACTGATCCAAAGTAGATGAAAACTGAGAAAGCCTATTTGTTCATCATAAACACAAATAAATGTCAGCGTGGATCAAGTAATACCCAGAGAGTAAACCAATTCCATTTACTGCAAACTGTTTTACTGTGCAGAAATATGAAAGGCCGTTGATTCATGCAGAGAGACGGGCTTGTCTACAGAGCTGTACACCATGGATTGCTACCCGCTTGCCTACTTACTCCTAAATGCGTAAGTGGGACGCCAATGATGATATAAAATAACCTATCTAGCAAAAATAGCTTCATGGAGAGATAAAATGTGGAAAATGGTCCTCTGTGAGGACAAGGTCTCTGACAAGATAGTACTAGTTGATACAAGCTGATACCATGTGATAGAGGGGCAATCTGATAAAAAAAAATATTGACTCTGGAGTTTGACATTCGGGAATACACACTATCTCACAGAATGCAATATGTGGTAGGTGAAGGGGGTTGCCTCTGTCGCCAAATCCAGTGGCGGTTGGTAGAGAACGATGGCGGGTGGCAGGGAGAGATGGCGGAGGGTAGATAATAATAAAATAAAGAAAACTTACCTTCTGGTCGCGTCGCCAACCGCCACCCTTCCTTGTCGCAGGAAGCACCCAGCTTCCCAGGCTCCCTAAGGCAATGACAACGCAGCGATGCATCGTTGTAATTGGTTCCCCTAAGTTCCCCTAAGCCAATCACAACGCTGCATTGCAGCATTGTGATTGGTCTGAGCGCCATGGTTCGGTTCTCAGTCGGGGTCAGGGAGCCTGTGGGAAACATGCAAAGTGCGAATGAATGATTGGCCAGCCAAAGATGGCTGGTCAAACATTCTTGTGCACTTTGAGTGTGCTCACCACTTCTCCCTTGGCCCCTCCTCTGGCCAGACCCACCACTCTCCGCACCTAGGAACGGAAATATAAAATGATAATAACGTTTAGTTGTTATCATTTTATTTTTCCTCCGCACTGCTCTTAAAGCAGTAGGGCGACGCTCCTCCACCTTAGCGGAGGAGCCTCCCCTGGCCAAATCACATTTAAGTAGGGGGCAATGTCACAGAACAAGCATACAGCTGTGCAGAACACCTACACATCGTGTTTTTCTGTGACTATGGTGAACTTTGACTCAAACTCTTTCAGATTATTAAACTCACAGCTCGCATTGTGTGGGCACATGTTTTAGTGGACTGTGGCCACTGATTTGACCTTGTGAAATGCAGAAGGGCGGGAGCAGTACCTGACAGCAGCCAAAACTGTGAAGCAACTACTCTTAATGGGCATAGAGAAGAGATCCTGGTACAGGGACAGTCAACCTGTCTTTGTTAGGGAGCCAAGGTCTCTGGAACCCTCCCTGCCCATTTCTAAACTCACTCAGCTGATAGCAAAGTATAAACAGCTTCCTGTTTAGTATGCATTCTGTACCCTGCCACAGTGATACATTAGCCCGGAGATTTCTTCATATCAAGACATGCACTGTCCAATAAGGATTTCCTGATCAAATGGAACATTTCCACCATGTATTACTTAAGCGGCACAAAGTCCTTCCTTTATTATCAAATTGTACTGCCTGCCTGGAAATTGTCCTCTTTTGACAAAAATGATGTAACGCCATGAGTTTGTAAACCTAGTAGACCATCATTACTAATTCTCCATATCGAAATATGAAGATTGTGCTGCATATTCTGAAATTGTCCTCTTTTACCAAAAATTTTGAAACTCTGTAATTTTGTAAACCGGAAATGCCATCATCATATGCTACCCACCTCTAAATCAGGAGATTATGAGCTAATTCCCTTAGAAAGGGGAATAACACACAGACCGGTTCTGCATGTTTTCCTCCTTCTCAGGAAAATAGCAGATCCTGGTCTGCATCCACTTCCCACCTGCTTCAAGAAGGTAATGGTGTGGGTGGTGTGGCAGAGAAGGACAGAAAGGGTGAAGAAGAGTTGGGGGGAAATGTGCTAGTCCCGACCCCCCATTATACACAGAGACAATGGGTTGGACCTGGGTGCCGCAGCTGACCACAGCACTGTACATAGATATGGTGTTGCATATTCCATTACTTTAGGCCTCGTATTCCTGGAATACCAGGCTACTCAGAGTGGTATCCACTCAGGGGGTACTGCTCTTGGTTATTTGTAATGTGGGCCTAAATGTTTAGTAATACAGCCTTAGGACTCTAGCTTTAACAAGTGATGTACCAGTTAAGAAACATTCATAGGAGAGACAAACCAATTCCACTTAGGCGCTCTTGCAAGTGAAAAGACTCTGCACTACAATCATATATTTCTTCAATAAAACCAAAAACCTCTTCTGCTAGTCAAGCATCAAAGAAGCCATCAACAGATGTGGTCAAACTCTGAGTCAAACACCTCCCAGGTCCACCAATCACACAACCAGATAACCAGTGTAACCCCATCAGTAAACATGAATAACAAAATCATATAATGCCAAACTTAGACTCACATCATGACCCAAAATGCACCATTGTTGCACTTCCAAGTGGACAACCTCTGATATTTTAAGCATCACTGAATTCATCAACATCTTCAATTCTGACAAGGGGATAGCCCAGGAATATGACATTTTATCTCCTGCTATCGTGAAATTTATCATTGTTCAACTTCACCAATTAATCTCTCAGTCAAGGGACTTTCACAGATAACCTCAAAATAGGTCAGCGCCTCTCCCGGTTCAGAAAGACCAAACAACCATGACAAATACTATACCATTACTTACATCACTTACACCTGAAAGACCACCAATATAGTAATCTGCAGTCAGCTGCAAGAGCAGATCAGCAAAAATACTCTCCATTAGGACTACCAATCTGGCTTCAGATGACACCACAGCACAGAGACTAAAGATGTGGTTCATAATGCCCTCTTGATTAATGACAACATGATAATTGCCTCTTTATCCTACTTGAAAACTTTCATATAGCCAGCCACCAAGTTCTATCCCACATATTGAAAACACAAATAGGCCTTCTAGCGACCTGAAATGGATTATACCTGATCATACCAATCGCACCAAACTATCAAGAACTGAAGCTAAATGATACTAGAACTCCCCATCTCTTGCAGGGTACCCTAGGAGTCTGGCTTGTCCCTGGTCATCTTGACTCATTGCACCAAACCCCTAAGAACCCTACTAAGTAACAGCAGTATCAAGATCCATTTATACACTGATGAAACACAACTTTATATAAAAGTCTTCTCTGCGCACAACATTGTGCGACGTAAAACCAAGCTGCTCAAGGTAAGGCCTGGTTTTACAATGTGAATCTGCAGGGCTTCACTCCCAACTGAAACTCAATAGAAAAACGTTTGCATTCATCCTTGACTCCGATTTCCCTGTCATAGAACATGTCACCCAGAAAATCAAGACTTCTTGCTTGCAGCTGCCCCTCTTGATAAACTAAAAGCCTTTCTACTAGAAGAGCATTTCTGATCAGAAGTCCAACCCTTAGTCTTCAACTACATCATCCCAACATTCAAGGAACTGCACTAGCTGCCCCTTCATAGCTGCATCATTTAAAAAGAAATGTAATCACATGCAGGGCCACCAGACATGGCAAAGAAAATAACCATCCACAGCGACAGAGCAACAACATGATTTATCAATGGAAACAACGAAATATACTGCAGATAAAATCATGAGGTAGATCTACTCCTCTTGAGAATCCAAGAGCTAGAACCCTCTTTGTCGTTATCAGACCTTGCCCCTACGCTGCGGCAATGAATTCACTAAAACTACATTTTTTCATATAACACTACTTCAACTTACAAAAGGCACCATCCACCCCATAAATGTCCTACCAGACTGCAAACAATCATAAATCATGTCACTAGGCTCATCACACTGCTCAGTGCACCACTGCCCACCAGTCAGGTTTAGACGATGTAAATATAAATACACAACTTGCCCACATTACTAATGTAAATGTATTTGTCTTGTAAAGCGCACTACTGCCTTGAGGCGTCGTGGTGCTGTAGACCGCTGGGGAACCTGTCCTGGCTATCCCTGTGAGATGGTCCCTACTGGGTATCTCCAAGGTGAAACTAGGCATCCCCTGCGAATGTGGGGGGCCGTTGTAGAGATGAGACAAGCTAATGCCCAGAGTTGCCGAGTGTGATCCCTGGTTAGAGTAGGCACCGAGGCGAGAATTATCGAGTCCGCTGACTCTGGTCCACAACCCTGCCGCATCGGGAATTGAACCCTGGTCCCGGGCCGTTCTCTGCTTCCAGGTCTACCGCCTCTAACCAGTGAGCCACACCACTCCAATATAGAAAGAGAGAGACAAGGAATTCCCGTAAAGGGAACAACACTGGTTCAAGTAAGCGAAGTATGTCAACAATATAATTTCTCTCTAAAAAAATGAATTTATTTAGGCACAGGATTTTTTAACTTAATCCCTGAAAATATAATTTTATATTGGATAATATGTTAAATATCATTTCATATAAGCTGTTAATGAATACTTGGTTAGCATTCAAAGGGACTTGGCATGGCAATTTGAACTGAACTGTTGCCATTGGATTAGGACCATCACTGATTTGCACGTGGCCGCTGCCTGTCTGAGGTGGCTTGGAGAGGAAAAATGGTGGACCTGATTGCAACCACTGACTGAAATTACTTCAAGCACTCTAGCCACCTTTTTTTAGTTGTCTTCATTTTCAAACTGGTGGCAATCCCCCAGATCTTGTATGTGATGCAGAAGTACACATGTGAGATCCCAGAGTTGTACTTCAGGAAGAGGGAGCATATGGAGAGCACCTAATTATAGGAAGGTGCGGTTCCCTTAGACAAATGCCGTGAGTCCACAAATGACATGGGTCTAGGCATTGTTCACATCCATTCATATTAGTGGGCCAGCCAACTTATTAACGGTGAATGACTCGTTGTTTAGGGACATAAATGACTCATGATTCCAACTGTAACATGATTTATACAACCAGATCCTATAGCAACATCTCTTGGATGGGAGCAATACACCCATGTGCCTTCCCCTGGCCTTGACAGTGGTGCTCTCTTATTAATGTGATGGGTGGACAAAGTGTCCTTTATGTGTTGGGGACTGGTTGCCTGAAGTTGCAGTCTTGTGAGCCTATCAAAACTGAGATTTGATAGGTATCTCTAGTTTAGGGGGCACATGGGAGGGTGCTCACTATAAGTCATTCACAGTCCCATCTTTTGAATATATTCTTCACAAATGTAAATTTCAGAAATATCTGCAGCTTTGACATTGCTTGGGATCACCCATCCGAAACCATGAATAGTCCTTGATTTTAGCCTACTCGAAATTAAGACCAAAGGGGTGTGAAGAGTGTATAGAACCCTGATCATTAAAACTGTGAACCACCTTATACCACTTGAGAGGCCATGGAGAATGGGACAAAGGGACCTTAACTGAGGAAAAGTGGATCAAGTTCAAAATAGCACCCGGTATCACCATAAAGGCAAACGTTCACCTTAGACGGCTTAGCTGCATCTGCAGGGTGGATTACCTGTCAATCAACCAATGGAACATGTATTATGGGGATTTCCTGAACTGTCTAAATTGTACAACTGTTCGCAACGATCCAAAATTATTGGGTGGAAGTCACTCACACAATGTCGTCAGAGATTTGTTTCCAGACTGGGCGCCCACCTTGAAGGCAGCCCCTATTGGTTTGGTTAATGATTTAGGTATTGCTATGGGTACAAGAATGTAGATTAACCTTTCTGGTGTTCATGCGGACTTGCAAGAATTGGAGGTTCTCTACTGCCATACCAGTGGTTTAAGGGCTATGATATGTGGACTGACGTTCATTAATTGCAACACTAACATACCAAATGGCACGCTGTCCTCACAAACATGCAATGATCAGGGTCCCCTGGCAGGAATATTTTAACACAGAAAATTAATGCACTGCACACTCCATCTGCCTCGCTCCATACTGAGGCTGTCTGCAAATAACATATTTCAGGGATGTGATCTCCTTAAGGCAAAGTATAGGGAAAATGTTAAATGTTTATTGCCTTTATAATAACTTAATAAAAATATTTTATATTGAATATTGATGTCTTTTTCTATTTTGAATGTAGAATAAAGATGTTTATTTCTTTGATTTAAAGATATTACATTAACATTATTTTTCTGATGCCTAAATAAAAAATATATTCCCATCTGAAGAAAAAATACATATTAATAATTATTCAAGATTTTAATAAAAACAATGTAACGTTAATGTATACATTTAAAAAATGTTGTTAAAATATTTTGTAATTAAATAACATGTTCCATTTTTAGATAGTTTTCCACATAAATTATTCATATGTATTAATATTTTCATTATTTCATAGAATGGGGTTTACTTTATCAATATTTCTTATTAGGTTTTATTTTAAGTCCCTACTTTCATTATGTTCTATGGGAGGGTGCTTCGGTGAAAGTGGTTGGCCATGTGTGATTCTGGACTTACTCTTGTTTCTTTTTTGATGTAGTAACTTACACTAGAAAATTTGGCTCCCAACCCTTTTTCAGGGGTGGAGATGTGCAAGTCTACACTTTTGAGTAACTTTGAACTCAGATTTTGTGAATATCCAAAAGCAGTAGAGTTACTGAAAAGGTGTAAGACTGAGTTACACTTGTAAATTATTTACAAGTGTAATTTACCTTTCTAAATAGCGCCATAAATACTGGAAAAATGAAAACATTTTCTGCAACCTCTACTGTTTCCTATTAAGCTACACCCCACTATGTTCCCCAGATGTCTTCACCATTGTCCTCACCACATTAATATGGTAACAAACAAATGTAATCAAGTTGAAATTGGTGCATTATTATAAAGTAAAGTGTGGACCTTCCCGATTTTACTATGTAATTTTGTAATGGCTGCCACAATATTTGATATTAGATTTTCAAATGGAGCTTAGATTTGGCGTCGGAGCAATGACTAACCGCTGCAATGGCTTTTTGTCATATTATCAAATCATTGGAAACAAAAGATTTTACCAGATCTGCCCACATATGGGAGCCTTCCTCTATCTCTTCCAAGTGCCACTCATACTCCAAGGCATTGAACAAAGAAGGTATTTTGAAAATTAGTTACATACAGGCAAACAGTGGGACGTGACATTTAGGCAGTTACAATAGATCAAACAATTCTTTAAAACAATAAGACATAATAAAAAACATTAAACAGTTACAGATTGATAATTGTGTTGCAGGTGAATAAAATCAACGTTAAATATATCACAAACATATACAGTGCTTTCGGGAAGCTTTTTAGACACACCGATGAGACATCTTTGGAAACAGAATATTAAGTTAAATAGCTCAATATTAATATGGAAGGGAGAACGGTTTATTGGCCCCTATGTGAAATAAGAAAGCACCTACATTGCATTGGATTCTAAAAAATAAACCAATGTGCCAGCTAAAACTCAGGGCCAGTTGTGTGTTATTTTATCCTGTAGCTGGGGGAGTAGGCACAATCTTAGAAAGAGGAGATCTCTACTTCCACTCTCTGATGGGATACCTGAAGGAAGTGGGATGAGAGGATGTCTGGAAATCCACTGATACGGACTATCAGATACCCTCTCTGAAAGTGAAGGAGTATGGTCTCTGCTATCTTATGATGTAGCATTGCGCTAGCAAGCAAATTCCTTGCAAAACATGTATTGAGCCTTTAGATGTGCTCTAAAGAATCCAGTGGCATCTGGCATGGACCGAGAATGGGGTGGGCGGGAGGGGCACAACATTAAAAAAGTCCCTTAATTTTTTTGATGCACAACGTCCTCCTCTACCCAATCCTGGTGCTGCTTTTACAGCATGAAAGCAGTGCCAGGATTGGATAGAACAGCCTCTCTCAGCACTCCTAAGAGCACTGGAGGCTAGGACAGCTGAGTTAGAGAACTTTAAAATGCGCTTGTCAGGCTGCCGGCCCAAGACGGCCGGCCAAAGAGACAAGCACATTGTAAAGGGCATAGCTCTTTGCTGCTGCCACGGGGCAGTGCTGGCCCAGCCCCGTCCTGACACATGATTCAGGACAGGTTGCTGAACAATAAAACGCTAATAAAGAAATGTTACTGTTTTATTTTTCAGCTCTGGGGCTCCTCCTCTCAAGTGGAGGAGCGGCCCCTGAAAGAATCTCTCTAAACTCTACAATGAACTGATTTTGCCACTGGAGGGTGTTGACTTCAAGTGTGTGGTCTTCAGGCTCCTTCCTGTCCATCTGCAAATTGGTCGTTTCATGGATGCACAAATTGCAGACCAATCTTTGATTCTTTGATTCCTTGGAAAGGGTGGCTGCACAGGCATTTTTTCTGCAGTAGCACAGGCACCATGTCAACCACGGATTCTCTCTTTGGCATGGGAAATTCCACATGAAAAAGTAGAAAGTGGTCCACTTCAAGAACCTGACGGAAATTCTCTTCTGGATTATTATAGGCTCAATTTTCGTGATAGTGCACAGTGAAGTAATTGTTAAAAGTAGTGAAATACAATAGAATTGCAGGAGTTGCACCCCATACATAACCCACACATTTTAGTTCAAGTAGTATAGCATTTGAAAACACATACCATAGTTTTAAAACAATGCCCTTCACGGTATCAGTTGCTACTTAAGATATGTCTCATATATCACACTGGCCCTCCACTTGAAAAAAGGCCAACTGCTTGCATTGAAAGAAAGACTAGAATCTTCAGACAGCTGGACCACTTTTCACTAATGTGCAGGTTGTAGTACAAGTGTGGCTTAATGTCTGCACTGGGAACAGAGCCTTTGTTGTAATAGTTCTCCCAGTTAAAGGTGCATCTGCTACAGATGGGGCAGTGTGTTCTGTGTTGAATACATCCCCAGTGCACTACATATACACAAAAAGTGGGTAATATTGAAAAATATGACAAAGATAATGAATTTGAAATATTTGTGGAAGGAGTGGTAACTAAAATTAGTACTTAAGCACTGAGAAAGCCAATAGGCCTTGGTTGTAAAAAGCTGAGTTATTTCTATTATAGTTTGTAGGGACATTAGTTAATGCCAAAATGGCACCAGCACATCCCAACGCATGTGCACGCATGAGTGCATGATGCATATGCACACACGCAGATGCATGGGCTGCTATTTTTTTTAATGAGTTTTGTATTAGAGAAGTACATTTCTAGATGATGCCGATGTGTACACATGCCTTCTTTGTGAAGCACATGTGATCGAATAGGCATTTTATGATGGCTGATGATGCACATACATGAGTGCTCTTGCATCGAGAAGCATGAGGGGGCTGCATCGCAATTCACAAGCAGCCTTTTTTATTGTTTTTAATTTACAGTTCCAACAAGACTGTTCATTTTAATACTGTAAATTAAAAGTAAATAAAAAGTACAGGAGCACAAATGTATTTGCAAGGAATGTGATAGCAGTCTGCAGCTGCCAGGCTCTCATTAAAAATATTAATGTGGTGGAGGGGTACAAAACATAAAGCGGAGGATATCAAAAGAGAAATGGGGAGAAAGAAGAAAGACATCAGCACAGGGTATAACATAGCGAGCACATGAGGGACTGTGGGCATATGAAAAGAGGAGCAAGAAAGCAACCAGGAAAAGGAGTAAGAAAGCAAATAGCGAGAGCTGCAGAGCTGATATAGTAGGAGGATCAAGGAAACACAAGCACTCCCACGGAGTGCTGAAGCTGAAAGCAAAACAGATGTCCTTCAAGTCAACAGTGGAAGAAAACAATTCATCCAATCACAACACTATGAGACAAAAATGCTCCTGAACAGGACAAAAAGAAGAAATGGTGGAAAGTAATTGAATCAAAAATAGAGACCTGAGATATAGAACAAAGTCATCCAATCATGAGCAAGGAACTGGCTTCAAGCCCATTCTATGTTTATGTAGTAGAGCCCTAAAAGTTGCTTATGGGCCATGTTGTCACTGCCTTCATGTCCCCTGAGACCAGAAGCAGCAAGTGCAGTGCCCACATTAAAGTAGGGACTTTTTCATCTCAATGGCAACTTGAGGATGTTCTCAATATGATACGTATCCCAAAATATAATGGAGGGGCCCAATTTTTTCAATACATTTTTACAAACTTATCAATACCAATGTGATTGAAATATCCAACCCAGTGAGCTTAACAGCATCTGATAGATGAAGAAAGACCTGGGCTACTCATGACTTTATTAACTGCACCCTCAGGGAAAAGTGAGGGTCCCATAGGATGTTAGCTTTCTCATTGTAGTCATTCCAGATACACGAAACATTATTTGTGTTTAATATGAATGGTTTCAGAATTGTGAAGTTCCTTACTAGGATGTAAACTACACCAGTGAACTGCTGCCACGCTGAACACCCGATCTCATTCTCAGAGGCTCTATAAAAAAGGATTAAAATAGTGTGAGGAGCAACAACCAATGTTTAATTGGGCTTTCTGTAGCGTCCTACCCAGCCTCGAAGCATGGAAATGATTGTGCCACACATGGAGCTTGGTATTACACGTCTTTATTCCTCAGTATGTAACCGTTAACGGAACATTTTACATCATTAATTCTATTAACCATACCCAAGCACTTGCATCACTTTTCTAGGGAGTCTGAGGTTCCGTGATTCTGAACCAATTCAATAAAGGTCGTCGTATCTAGACGATTTTGGTATCAGCGGACTGCAAATAACGAGTGCGGCATGTACGAGTGTTTTCGTCATAATCGATCAATGGAAACACTGTGTATTCATGGATTCCGTTCGAACCTTCGGGTTCCATTTTGTGTACGGCAGCCATTTTGTGATTGCTCTCACATAGGCTGATGACTACGGCCGAACGAGTCCTTGGGACACTTACACCCTTTTAGCTGACTTTTGTGTGACCTGCTGAATGAGCTGACTCCCTTGCCCGAGGCTGACCTCGTTGAGCCAGTACCTTGTTAGGCAGCTGGTCAGATAGAGATCAAAGAGCAGGACATTGCTGAGTTTATGGTACATGCACACACCCTTCTATCTTGCTTCTCATCTGTTTCTGTTCCTTCCTTTATGGCTTAATTTCTGATTTGGTTTGAAGTCTTTTATTATGAGTTCGTCCGGCCTGTCCGAGCAGGAATGTTGGATTTTGCCTTGTCATTTCTGGTGGGCTGGACAACGGAAAGTGGGTTTGTCGTCATGCGATATGTTTGAAATGTCATCATCTGATTGGTCCGTTTGTATGTAATTGATGCTAGCCAGGAATGTGAATTTTTAGCATAAAAGACGATGCTCCGCTGTATGAATTTGTGCAGTCTCTGACGAACCACCCGTGTTGTGCTTCGTAGACCTCTGTTCCTGGTTGCAGCCAATAAACTTGGTCTTTGAAGTCACCGAGAAGTATCCTGTGTCTCTGTATTCTAAGACAGGTGAACCCGAAGACATCAGGCGTTTCCCCTGGCGCCGCTGGGTTCTATAACCCGGTTCATCAAGTCTGTCAGGAACCAAAAGTGTCCCGTCATTTCTAACCCACCAGACACTACCTCGCCCCCTTTGTTTACAAAATGTACAAATAATAGATTTATACATCTTCAATAAATAATTTTGGTGCTTGGTGGTGTTGTGTGAGGCTGCAGGGATATAGTGGTATACATGACTGGCACTGGTGACAGAGACACAGGTGCTATCATTGGGCTCTCAGTAGCCTCAGGTGGAGAAGTCTCACGTCTGACATCTGGAGTTGGCACATGTAGAGACAGGTGCTTGAAATGTGAACAATCTTGCGTACTGGACTTTCCAGGACAGTGAGCAGTTACCATTTGTCCTTTGCTAATCATAGCCCTCAATGGGTCAACATTAAAAGGAGCATCAGACTAGTGTTTTCGTTTTTGTCTGACAAGGACTCAAACTCTTTCTGTAAAGACAGTGATCTTTGCACATCAGCATTTGTCTGCATTGGTGTAGATTTTGTATTTGTGACATGAATCTGTTTGCCAATCTTAATCATCATAAATTACTCTTTTAGTGATCCACTGTGGCAACTTGGTTTTCATGGCTTTCCCAAATATCAGGGTTACAGGACTTTCACCTGTAGTTGAATGAGAAGTAAACCGGTATGCACGAAGAGCAGAATGAAGAGCTGAGTTGAGTTTGAGCTTTTCTAGTGCAGTCTTTTTTAGGGTGCTCATAACACACTCAACAAGCTGTTTGCTTATGGCCAAGAGGTGCGTTTTTTGGTCCTTGACATTCAGATGAGTAAGAAAGTCTTTGAATGCTCACCTGTTGAAGGGCCGGCCATTGTCGGAGTTCGGAATTGAAGGAACACGTCATGGTGTAAAAATACCATCTAGACTCTCTATAGCTTTTTCCTGAGTGATCAACAAGATGTATTCTACCGGGAGTAAACAAGAATACTCATTTATGATTACCATTGGATGATGTCCATTATCAAGGGGTCCAAAGAAGTCAACAGTGATTCTCTCTCACACATGCTTTGGAAGATCAGACATGTTCAATGGATACTGGGTTGTGTTGGGAGATAAACAGTTGCACAAATGACAGCCCTTTAATTCCCTTTCATCTAGATGAGGAAACCAAACTCGGTCTTGGAGAGCTCACTTAGTGGCAACAATTCCAGAATGTCTCTCATGTGCCTCTTCAATGACTTGCTGTCTCAGACTGTCTGATATGACGATTTTCGAAAGTCATTAGATGATAACTTCTTGGGTTATGGAAAATTCATCTTTCACATTTTTGAGTTTCTGATATTAACTGTCATTTGTAGGAGGTCAAATGTGCTGTTTTCAGGATTGATGTGCAAAAATGTATTTGAGCATTAGTGTTTCACTGTCTGTGCTTGTGGCAGCAATGATGTTTTCCACTGATATAGCGACAGATGTAATGGACTTTACAATTAAGTTAATGTAGGCTTCAGCCATTTTGGAAGTGGTACTATGACACTGTACTGGTACTCGTGAAAAGTACCCACCAGACACAAAGAATAAGGGGTAGGAGGAGATAATGTCCCACTCCGACCTCCACTAACAACATTTAGCACAGAAAAAAAAGGGACTAAGTATTCAAAATCGCTCTGATCTGGGTTAGGGAGGAAAACACTTCGGTGTTTTAAAACTGCCCTCACAAACAGTAAACTGTGCCATGCTTTATCAAAGGGCTGCTAACACACTTCCGCGCAACACTGGAGGTGGAGCAATAGCAATGGGGAAGACAATACAACACGAAAAATAAAGAAAACAAGATCATGAGAGAATAGAAGTGCAGAAGTAGTGGTTAAAACTAGACACGGGAATTCCTCAATTCCATTTTAATCATGGATTCCCTGTTCAGAGTAAAAAGGTCAATTGAGAGACCATTGGATGGTGGTATGGAAGGCTATAATGAGTCATCTACCCCTCCACTCTGCAAAAAAATGTCAAAAGTAGTCTGCAGGGTTTTGATCTATCCCTGGACGGTGTACAATAGTGAAGTCCTATTCCTGCTTTCGTAACCCCTCTCCCAATGCAAGAGGAAAACATAGCTTTGGGATTGCCAAAGATGGTAAGCAATGCTTGATGATCTGTAACACGAGTGAAATGCTTTCCATTTAGAAACACATGAAAAGGACAAACTTCTACTAGCATAAGCCACTAATTCCTTTTGAGTATTTGGATGTTCACACCGAACCCTACTGGGCTTGCATCAACAACTTCTGTATGCAGGTTGGATCAAAGTAAATCATTTCAGTGGCATTCTCTGTTGCATGTTTGATATTCTTGAAGCTTTGTTCGGATTCATGTAAGATTCTTGAGATATTTAATTATCTTTTTGTAATCTGCTTCTTCAAATGCACTGATGAAGTCATCAAACGTTTCGATCCAGGCGGTCCATCTGGCACCAATATTCAGCTTTTTAGCAGTATCGAATGAAAGCTGTGGTTTCAGGAAGTAGCGGCATCGTAACCGGTGAAACTTCCTGCTGTCAAGAAAGGAGCTCGCTCTGGTGATGTTGGCCGCCCACTTGTCAAGCACTAGCTGTGTGCTGACATTTATGTAATCAAGGCCAATCTGATGTTCTGTAACCATCAGAGCCTTCTAGGTTCTTGATGACCTTTGAGACTTGCGGAACACACCCAACGCATTTATGTGGTGGTTGTTTCAATGACCAACCGCTTTGTAAGTACACACCCTGTGCTTTCACTTGAAGCGCTTTGCCTGCAACTTAGTTTTTATGATTCTCTTTACTCAGATTCTGGTAAGTATACTCTTGGTTTTTGACTATTCTTTCTTTTAGCACTTCTTTGTGTCTGGTTGTCATTGCCTGTAGCATTTCTCTATACCTGCTTGTCGCTGTCTTTAGCATTATCGTTCTGTATGGCTTATGGCTCTGTGTTGCGCTGGGGCACAGTACCTCTTTTATGGCCTCACCAGCAGGTTCCTGGCCGATAACCCACAAACTTCTCTGAAAGGCCATCCTCTTCTTTGGAAGGCTTTGCACTGGCTGGAGTGGCACTTTGACTTCACAAAGTGCAACCGTCGATCTTCATTTTGACTGAGGTGCATGTGGCAAGTATGAGTAGCTTTCTGGACCATGGCAAACTCTCTGGGAGAGCACTGTCAGCTCATCGTCTTACATATCCCCTATCTCGTCACCAGTTGTAGCGTCCTCCCCAGTCCCGGAGCATATAAATGATTACACCACAAAGGGAGCTTGTTATTACATGTCTTTATATCTCAGTGTGAAACTATTAACTGAACATTCTACATCATGAATTCTAACAACCACACCCAAGCACTTCTGTCACTGATCTATGGAGTCTGTCCGGAACCAAAAGGGTCCTGTCATCTCTAACTTATGAAACACTACACCGCCCACTCACAAGGTCAAAATTAATAAGACTCGTACTTTTCAGTCATGTCATTGGAGAAATGATTCAGCATCTTATACTTCTCAAACTGGGTAATGCACCTTCATCATCACTCAGCAACATGCATTGCCATTACCTTCAAGAGGTTAGATGTGTAGCACCAACTGATGAAATTAGTTTCCTTACTGTCCAGCTCTAAGGCTTGAACGTAAGTGTCATATATCATGAGTTTCTGCTTAGTCCAAAGAAATGCTGAACTTTTGATGTAGAAAAAGGGGGCGCAACAGTTCTATGTCTTCCCCTATTACATGTGGCAAAACAAAAACCTTCTCTAGAACATAGCTCATCTTAAATAAACTGCTGTTGCCATTTGGGAGCAGGTAACCGGATATTAATTACACCTCACTCCTGTTTTTTTCTCCTATGTACCAAGGGCATTCTCAGAGGTAGCAATGTGCTATCCCAAACAGTATGTCCATGATATGATGGTTTATACTGTGAACATATCTATGTAAAGAATTACAAACGAAAATGAATAAGAAAAAAAGGAAAAATGAAAGAAAGGAGTGAAAGCAAGAAATGGAAAAGAAAAGACTAGTGCAACAATGGAAAGAAGAAAGGAAAGAAAAGTAATGAAAAAGAAGAAAGGAAGAAAAGAAGAAAGAAAAATAAGAAAGTAAGAATATAAGAAAGGGATAAGGGAATGGAATGGGAAACTAAGAAGAAACAGGTAGCAATTTCATAGAAAGGAAGCAGAGAGGTTGTTAGATGAAATAAGAAAGGAAGAGGCGGGAGGAAGGAATGACAGAAGGAAGGAAGGACAGAAGGAAGCAGAACTGGAATGAAGAAACGACTGCAGTAAAGAAAGACAGCTATGAGATAGAACAATATTCGATAGGTCAGAGGGAGGTAACATATTTTTTTCTACTGCCGACATTTACAGTAAAAGATCTATTTGGTTTCGCAAAATGTGTGAAAATGGTATCTACAGGAACCTTATCTTTAATTACAATTTTCAGGTTTCCATTTGGGAGCTGCATAAAAGAAGCAAATGCATCACCAGCCTCTTATTGGTATTTGGCTTCATACATTATACAAAATATGACTCTCTGACCTGCTCTGTCTGCCTTACTTAATAGTCATGAAGATTGGGTCTGGTAGCTAATTATCATAAATATTCATTTTAGTCAATAAAGGTTATTGACCAAATTCAGAAAATAATAGCTTAGATCCAACTGCCCTTTCCCTGGCCCTCTGCATACATTTATTTTTGTAAAATAGAGCTTCACCTATGAGCAGGAAGGTCTTGTATTACAAGTCGGCTGGTTCATTTTTACAGAAAGACTCATAATATAGGCCAGCCAACTAATTTCAATGGGAGAAGCGTGCATTTGAATGACCGAGCAGAAAGGAGTAGGCTAGGAAAGGGTACTTTCCATCATTTACTCATAATCTTAAGGCTTGGCTTTGCTGTAGTTACTGTGGGAACAACCAAAATGGTGCAGGGGGACAAGCGTTGCCTGTGTGTAATAGTCCCCTGGAAGCTTCTGGCAAGCTTCACACCCTGGTACTGTCCCTCTCCTAGCACGTTGAATAGTCTGCAACTCCCATGCCAAGGCTGGATACCCAGCACAACGATTGTGGGCTGATTCCTAATGAAAGTTGTATACAGAGGCCTATGAACGCATAAGGGTGGAGATATAGGACTTTCACACATTTACAACATTTTTTAGAGGAACCCTGGGAAATTTGCAAAAGGTGCAGATTTCCAGGGGTATTCTTGGAGAAGGTTTGTGACTTCTTTTATTGCATGAGCAAATAAACATGTGGCATTTGTTCATGAAAGAATCTGGCTAACAAGTGCAAACATACATGCTAGTTTTTTTCCTGCTGTGTTCCCATTATATAATCTTTTCCTGTAAAAAAAAAATGTGAGCCCTTACGCTATAACAATAGTGTGTCTTACCTTCACTGTCCAGCCCTGAAAAGTGACTTACTCCTACCCAGGTTAGTAGTTTATTTCTAACTATTTCCAGTGACAGAAAGGGGTCAGACAGTAGATTTACTCGTGTGAAAAGCCTTGTATGAGGATGTGTTTACATGTGGAAACCATGAACCGTGTTTGTAAATTTACAAATGTGTTTTATATGGGTAAAAAGACCCATTACCTGTGTAAGTTCAACTTTCACTCACAAATAGCTTTGTGAATCAGACATTTTGACTTGTGGCTAGGGTCACCATTGCATGAGTGCATGATAACACAGGTAAACATGGAGAGGCTTATTTGCACCTCACCTGCCACTCTATGGACCAGCAGTACGCTATGTCCCTGTAGAGCATAACTAAACAGTTTATATAAGTAGCTTTTTCCATTGTTTGTTTAGTACAAAAGATGAGCATTCCTCTAAAAAATACAATTTGAATACCACATCACAAATCATGTTCTTGGAGTTTGGGTAAACCCTTTTAGACATTACTTAAATAGTGCCACTTGTGAATCACAATGTAAATTGCTTTGTTCCTCCTGTATTTTATGCATCTAATAATTCATAAATATTTAAATACAGATGGGAGGCAGTTCCACAGCAAGTACAACAAACATATGTGTAAGTCAGGCCAGAAGGAGGGAGAGACACATGTGAAAGGGGGCAGGAGGGGTGAGGAAGTGAAGAGGGAGAGAGGGATATTTTTGTTGTACATGCTGGACTGAAACTATAACTGCAGGCAGATGACTGAAAGGAGTTAAACACAAAGGCCCTCATTCCCAGTTGTTAAGAATGCCTTATTTGGGTGGAAATTATGGTTTCTCCATGAAATGTTCCGCAGTGATTTTGCATGCAGCATCATCCCATCTGGACATAGTCTGGACTTGTCTCCGGGGCCGTATTCTCAAGTCAAATCTGTTGCATTTTGTCCCTGCCAAAAGGACCAGAATTAGGCAATTACCCATGAAATTGGTACAGTAAAACCAATTTCCAAGATAATTCCCCATCCCATAGGGGACATCTTTGGGTAATTTCACATCCCAAAGCTACAGATACTGGCAGTGCGAGGAAGGTTGGGCCTGAAATTACCACGCAGGTGTTAGGGGCATTACTGCTTAAATGTAAATGACAATGAAAGGATTCCATAAACTGTAAACAACAGAAGTTTCATTAGAAGAGGATGAAATCTGATGTATCTTAAATGCACGGATAAGAGCATCGAAAGTTGTGATCTATTCTGGCAGAAGGTGCAAACACAAACCTGTCTTTGAGAAGCTCTGAATCTACGTGTTTGTATTCTTGAAAAAGCTGCCTGGCTAGTTAGTGGAAGCTTCTAGGAGCTTTGGGGCAAAAGGTCCTATGATCTGAGACATTTGATAGCATACGGAGGGGGGTGGTGAGGGTGAAAGTATGTCTGTACATGTGCAGGTAAGCAGACTGCTTTTCATATGGGTGGCGGCATTTTCTGGTCAATAGGACATCATTCAGAATTGTGACTGCTAGACTTGGGCCAGCCTTGCCACGTGTTGCGGTCATGTTCACATTTTCTGAATGGCCACCAACGAATATCAGAACAGTGGGAGTGCAACGGCCGCTCTCTTACACACAGGCTCCTATGTAGGTAATGAGATGGAGCCTAAAAATGTCATGAGGCTAACATATCTTCACCATGGCCACCAATGGAAGTGACATATAAGTATATATGGGCCTTAAAGGGCTGCAGCTATCAAAGTTATTAAACGGAATTTGCACAGGTGTGGAAAGCCATATGGTAACACAGGGGCAGATTAGCCCTGGCACCCCCTAATTGCTATTTCTGTAATAAACACGTTTAGAAATTCAAACAGTGAAGCAGTTAACTGCTGCGTTTGTTCAATCTAAGCGAACACAGCATCCTTGGGCAGAATAGCCAGGATTTATCAACAGCTCACACTTTGAGCGGTTCAAGAATGCAACATGTACCTTCCGTATTACAACTTTGGCCTTTAGAATAGCCTTTCCTCTTGCTGCCTATTCTTGCATGTATGCGTTATTGTGACTAAATGCAGGAAGCGTAAGACACTGGTCAGCAGTGTTTTAAAGTGGTCACTGTGCATTAAAGGAAACATCCTCGGAGCACGACAAGGCTCAGACGCATCTTAACATCCCACATCATGTCCGCCATTCATAAACGTCAATCGGGTAATTAACAACACTTCTGTTCAAAAGCAAAGGCGCGCAGCAGGATTTGCCACCGAGTGATTTTCCCCCTCCCTCTCCCTACCGATTGGAAATTCACCACCATGCTTTGGCCTTTCTAAAAGTGATCAAGCGGTGGGGCTGCAGGGCGATTATCAGCTCTTGCTTTTGGTTATCTGCAGGAAACATTATTCTTCGACGCCGCTCTCCCACAGGTGCCATTGTGAGATAGAAAAGACACGTGGCGCCAAAGCGGAGTATAAAGGACTCTTCCTCCGGGGCCACTTTCTGAGGAAAGAAAAACATCTACTCTTACAGCCTCGGCGGGAAAAATACTGGTTCCGCCACGAATGGGTTTGTTCCTGTGATTGCAGACTCTACATGCCTCAGTACAGAAGCCACAAGCCTCTTGAAAAACTGGTTATTCATTCATTAGCGATGTGAAACTTATATAACACTGCTTTTTAATGTTTTTTGATTATCTCAAAGCAATAAGAAATACACCCCCTTATGAAGAATCCCATAGTTCTTTTTTTTTTTTAAAAGATATTTCCTTTCTTGAACTAGGACCTATGGCACATTATCTATGCTACTGGTTAGTTAACTCCTCGAAGTAGAGCCCACAGTGGTGTAGCATGGGTGGAGCAGGGGATGGTCCGCTCAGGGCGGCACGAGCTTTGGGAGCAGCGGTCTCCCACCGCTCATACCTGAGGCCTCATTTATGAGAAATGACACATCGCTGCGTGAAAGCAGCGATGCGTCACTTCTCAGTGCGCACTCCTTGCGACATTCCTGATGCGTCATATTTAATGTATGACGCATCATGCCGCAAGGAGTTACAGATAGGTCAGTATTTCTGACGTATCTGTAAGCGCAAAAGTGACGCATTGCTGGAGTGTGTCACAAAAGTGACGCAACTCCAGCAATGCGTCCTTTCACATGGGGAAAGCCCCATGTGAAAGGGCTTGCGTCAGTCTTACGCCTGCTGTGAGGCAGGCGCAAGATTTTGACGCAACAGCGTCCTAAAAGTGACGCAGTGAAATCTCATGGATTTCACTGCGTCACTATTACTAGGCTTTTTGCGGGGGAACGCCCCCTCTGCATACATTATACCTGACGCAGGTATAATGTGGCGCAGGGGTTTAAAAAGTGACGCATCTACCTAGATGCGTCACTTTTTAAATATGGCGCAACAAGGCGCATGTTTTACGCAGCCGATGCAAGTGACGCATCAGCAGCGCAAAACTGACGCAAGGCCTGATAAATGAGGCCCCTATAGTCTTGGGACGGGCAATCCTTCCATCTTTCCAATCGGCCGCCACAGGGCGGCAAACGAAACAGAGAACTTGCCAGCACCGCCCCCGCTCTTCACTCCGGCTGCCGCGGAGCGGCAAACTCAGCAACCGCCACAGGCGGCCAAAGGGCTAGCTACGCCACTGAGAGCCCAACCACATTATTTCCATCCAACATTCAATATGGGCGGGAATTTTTTATTTTTAAAGCTAAAAATCGTTTTATTTAAGCTGTCTCCTGGCCTAAAATTGCCAATGCTTTAATAGAAGTGAATTTGTTCTAAAATGTTGGTATTTATACACCCAAGAGGGGCCATGAATATTGTGGTTAACCACAACAGAAAGCTCCATCAGCTTTTTTTTTTTTGGCTTTTCCTTTGATAGCACCTCACTACCCAATGCTGCACCTTCTTGGGGATCAAGAAGACAGAGGCATGATCAACAAACATTGGCAAAGCCAATTGGTGTGGCTTTAGGGTGCTACCAAGCGTAAACACAGACATTAATAAATACTGTTCACATGCATTGCATGCACAAATGCTGTTCCTCGCATTAAAGCCTGCTCTACTAGCTTTGCCGAACTTGGGAATAAAGCGACAAAAGGGATGGTTTTCTTTTCAGAATATCTTGATTTAGTTTCCTTTTCTGATGTAAAATAGTCTCTCATTTTCAAATGGAAGCACTTCCTGGCAGGTGGTGAAAACACATATTTACTTACATGTACTTATGTAGAATTAAAAGGAAAATCCACAGGTGATTTAACGTATGCTGATATATTTTCATAATCCATTATTTCGGTTTCATAACCTGCTTGAAGCTCATTAAATCATTAGCATTGTTGCAAACGTACATGCATTTTAAATGAATTTCTATTTTATTTCCTACGTTGTCCACTGAACATATTAGCTAAGTTAGTTGTTCTAGTCAGTGTAGTCTCGTTTTGAAATGAGAATTTCAGAAAACAGTAGAGTCAGTTTGTGCTGGTGAAAAATTGTTCTCCTTCCCAAAGCCTTCTCACATTCTTCCCACAAGAATAGCATGGCACATGCTCAATATCCAGTGTCTGTTTTCTTTTATAGTGCTATGAATGACACAAGCAGCCAATAGCATCAGATGGATGAGAGTGTAATACTCTGGGTGGAGCCAACGTCCACTCTACCTATTTTAAAGAATTTATAACAATGTGTCTTAGAGCTCAATGGTTAGAGCGGCAGACCCTGATGCAGAGGTCTAGCCTGGGACCAGGGTTCAATTCCCCGCCTCGGCGGTTCTTGGGCTCAAAAATTCCACGGACCTGATAATTCTCGCCTCGGTGCCTATTCCAATCATGGAGTCCCACTCTGCAACTCTGGGCAATAGCTTGCTTAATATCCACAACGGCCCCCACAACGCTAAGGATGCCTGGTCTCCACCTTGGGGGTGCCCAGGAGTGGACGCCTCACAGGGCAAGCCAGGAAGGGTTCCACAGCGGTATTCGTACAAGCGCCTTTAGACCCTTGCGGGTGAGTAGTGCGCTATACAAGCATCAATTTACATTTTTACATTTGTAGACAGCTGTTCTCTCCGGCCAGACCTAAATGTAAGCAGGGTTCTAAGAGTCATATTTTTCTTCAGTTTTCAGTATTGGAATCTAATAAATGTAGACAGTGTTTCTGTCGTCATTTTAAAGATGGGGCTGTAATGATAAACAAAAGCTTCTGAGACCAGATGCATGGTAGCAGCTATCACAATGTAAAGTCGGAGCACTGCCACAGATAAACAACGCCGATGAATCAGGTGAAAATTAATGGGTCCAATCAAAGCCCTGGAACTTCAGTTAAAATTTGTCTTTGCCAAAGGAAATGGAGAGGAAGAAGAGCTAATACCTAAGCAGACTAAATTGAAACTGACAGCAGTTATTTATAGGGCTGAGGCGTAGAATGTTAATAGCCGACAATCAATCTCAAGAGAGCTCTGTGAAGTGCAGGACTGAAAGAGAGGTGCTGTAAAAGCAGGAAAAACAGTAGACATGCTGGAAAAAACTCTGCACGGTTTAGCATACGAAATAGATGTGTTTATGATACACTTTGATATGTTGCCCCAGCACGCCTGATAGAGACCATTCACAGATCTACCGCCACCTAAAATCATCAGAGGAAGATAACACACAACATACAGCATCATCACAGAAGACATGGAGACAGAAAAGAAAGGGATGCATCCTTTCATGGGCCCTTATTTATGAGGCCTTGCGTCAGTTTTGCGCCGCCGGTGCGTCACTTTTTGTGACGCACCAGCGGCGTACAAAATGCGCCTTGTTGCGCCATATTTAAAAAGTGATGCATCTAGGTATATGCGTCACTTTTTAAACCCCTGCGCCACATTATACCTGCGTCAGGTATAATGTATGCAGAGGGGGCGTTCCCCCGCAAAAAGCCTCGTAATAGTGACGCAGTGAAATCTATGAGATTTCACTGCGTCACTTTTAGGATGCTGTTGCGTCAAAATCTTGCGCCTGCCTCACAGCAGGCGTAAGACTGACGCAAGCCCTTTCACATGGGGCTTTCCCCATGTGAAAGGACGCATTGCTGGAGTTGCGTCACTTTTGTGACACACTCCAGCAATGCGTCACTTTTGCGCTTACAGATGTGTCAGAAATACTGACGTATCTGTAAGTCCTTGCGACATGATGCGTCATACATTAAATATGACGCATCATTGGTGTCGCAAGGAGTGCGCAGTGAAAAGTGACGCATCGCTGTTTTCACGCAGCGATGCGTCACTTTTCATAAATGAGGCCCATGGTATTTAGGCATTGTTCAGGAGCCAAAGGTGGTTCTTTTCAATATGAGACTTCCTCAAACTTGAAAAACATCTGGATAGAAATTATTCTGATAGTATAACGGGTTCCTGACTCCATGCAAGGAATTAGTGATGGGTTGGGGGATCACCACAAAACGTAGTTGTTGTGACATCGTGCATGAAGACACAGAAAGGCTGCTGAGAAATGTGTAAGGCGAATGTGTGAGAAAGATCTTATCATCAGGGCTCACATATTGCAGCTGAAGAGTGATGAGAGGAAGGAGAAAGGACGATGTAAATAGTTCAATTAGAGTGATTTCTTTTTTATACATTAATTTGTATTTTTTTTTAACGAAACAAAGCAGTCCACAAGCAAATACATAAATGTCTTTTCGCTGATACAAATAGAAGGAAGTAGTATAACCAATCATATTTCAAGGCGTCACAGCAGGAAAACATCAATTTGGGGATTCATTTTCTGTTAATATACATAGTTTGCTTATAGTAAACAGGCATACTGGGACCCTCAACATTCCAGCTGGCTACATCATTCTTCCTCTCAAAAGGATTGATTTCTAACATTATTCAACGTTGAAAACGAAATATAGCCAATGCAGTTTGATATAACTTTCTCATTATTTCTGACATTTGTTTGAAAAATGTTAACTTTTTTTGTGTGTCTTTTCCCCCAAGTTTACTTCTGCTTCTCACAGAAATATGAAAATATTTCTACAAAACACATAGATATATATTTTGCACAGATTTGCACATCTATATATGGCACTTTTTATTCCACAAGTGATGCTGTTCTGCTCATCAATACATTGTGTAGGTTAGGTAGCCTAGATTGTAACTCTGTTAGGCTCCTGCATTTCACATTTGAACATGTCTACCATTTGCCTTGCTTTTTGGACATTTATTCCCTGATAACTACCATTGTTTGTTGCTATTTAAATGGTGGTGATATTATTTGGTTAATCATTGTGCCTTTTGCGTGGTTTGCTAGTTTTGGAAAGGCACAGTATTTCTAAATATTGCACTCTTTTGACTACCCTCTATTTCAAATCTATCCTGGTTCACCTTCCATATAATGGCATATCTCTGAATATAAAGTTCTTGTGACTTGTCCTTATCCTCCTTCTATGCCTCCTTGTTGCCCTCCTCTTTTTCCTCCCTTAACCAAGCCCCCTTGTGTTCTTTCTCCCCAATTCATCCCCTTCGGTTTCTCCTCCTGCCCTTCTGTAGCTCCTTTGTTTCTACTTTCCCCTCTTCCACTTCATTCTCCTCCTCCTTCCACGTCTTTTCGCCTCGCTTCTGCCCCTCCTCTTCCTCCTCCTCCTCTCCTTTATCACATCCTCCTTCACTTGCACTTCTTCCTCTTTATGCTCCTGTTCCTCATATTTCTTCCCTACTTCTTCCTTTTCTTCTCTCACTCCTACTGAGCATAAAAATGATTTAACAGATGGGAAATCTGAGTATATATCAATGAAGGCTTGCCTTTCCTAATAAGACTCGGGCTGCGAGCTTCGTCCACCCGCTAGTGGCTCACCATAGTCACATTTATAAGTAATCTTAAGCAGGCTGTTTTGCAGAACTGTCATATATTGGACTTACAGGTCTTTCCAGTTTGGTCCACTTCTAAGATAGGTGTGCAATTTGCTTATCCGTTGAGTGCTGTGGAAATGGTGGCGATTGGCAGTATAACTGGCCTCCTAGGGTTTCATTATTTTTTGGCAGGCAGACCACTGTTCCAATGGAGACCTTGGTGGGGGAACACCCACCATATTTAGAGGAGTGGTGTATGCACTTTTATAGCTTTTAATGGCAAGCAGACCTCCTTGGGATTTTTGGTGACCTGCTTGGTGTTTGTTTTCGTTCTTTAGAAACAAAGCACCAAGGGGGTTTCTCCTAAAGTTCAAAAACGTAAATGCCCTGACAATCAGGGGTTTTTCTCCCTACATTTGGGGACCCTCATTTTGTTTTTAAGTCTCGTATGCTATTCCTTGTCAGGGAAAGCTAGTGACAGTCACCCAACTCTAAATAGGTTTGGCGACCTTCACTGTGACCTGCTGGCACACAGAAAGATGGACCATGAGTTTGTGTTATCTCTGTTGAAAATAACTGGTGCTCCACTGACAGAACTAGTCGATCCCTCACTTCTAAATGGAGAGGAGAACTGCAGATTGGCAGATAAGCACCTACTGTTTTTTGGCAGATGCCCATTACCCACCAACATCAAAATTAACTCTTAGTTTTTTGGGGTTTGAGTGGCTGGTGATAAAAGGTTATTCTAGATGAGGCCCATGAACTCATCTTTTATTATAATTTCATCCTCTGCCAGTTTAGCCTGCATAGATCATAACAGAAATTCCATTGCTATTTAGGCACTGAATAAACTCTATGTTGGTGAAGAGAGGAATCAGAAAAGGTGTGGTACCAAAATATCATCCCGTTGGAGTTAATAATAGAAAGCTGACACACAGTCAACCAATATTTTTGTAAACATTATTAGTCCGCAATATTTATGCCAATTAATATTTTTTTTCAGTTATTATGATATTTAACTAATTTCAAGCACACAAAAGAGAATTTAAGGTTTACTCATTGTTTACATGAAGCAAGTGGGAGTATTGATTATTTCACCAACCAACAGTGGTATCATTCAGTATTAAGTGTACCATACCTGGAGAGTGTGAGATGTGGAAGATTCAAGCATACACTGAGCTTAAGATACAAGCTACTGTCCTGGACTGGATGATGAAGAACATTTCACTGCTGCTAAAGGTACACTTGGCAGCATGATGTCTGGCATAGGAGTAGTGGTTATTGTTAATCTCAAAGCAAGGCTAGGGCCCGAGAGATAGAACTACTCTAAGTTCTATTGGGATAAAGAATAAAATGGCATTTAGCAACATTGGTCATTCATTTTTTACCCTAATGGGTATGTAGGAGGATACTTTGGGCTTAAACCCACCAATGTCAGTGCTGTTTTCCGGCCTTGGTTGTTTGGCAATCAGGTCTCATTTAAGGAGATTTGTTAGATGGCAGTGCTTAAGAAGTTGATTTACAGACCCTAGATGTGTTCCTGATCACTACTTGTTAGCACTTCAGAAGGGCCAGAATATGCAAAATGTATTTACTTTTCTGCTTGAAAAGGACATCTCTTGTTTTTCAAATTCCCACAAAAATAGAAAAAGTGTGAGAGGCTTCTACATTTTCAAAAATATGATGAAATTGTGCAAAACATCCAAAATCTGCAAAAAAGAGTGGAGAACTAACACATCTGTAATTTCCCCCCCAAAATCTGCACAATACATTTGGACTGTCCACAGCAATATGGAAGTTAAAATTATGACCGGAGTCATCATGCACAAACTACAATAGGGTAATTGCCAGGTGTCAACTTCCTAGGGGCACAGACACTAGAATCATTCTGGGGGTCTCTAAAAGTTGCACTAGTTTATCTCTAGTTTGGATGTTATACTAATGTAATATGTCTGCGGCTGAGGTTTGTGCTTTTTGTATAATAGAGCAAAAGTGATGGTGTCTAGAGGACACGTGTTTTAGCATTCGAGTCACAACCCTGCATTAGTATGTTCTATATTTATTGACGGTTGAGATTTTTCATTTTTTAATTATATTCAACCAGTTAAGTTGACCCTGTACAGTCCTGAGGAGATTCTAAAGTAAGCACATGGGCCGAAATGCATTAACAGACAATGGTCAGGGAACTGTCCATGAAGCTACTGTTGAACTCCCTTACAAAAACATTAATGAACAGACTGAACTAATTACCCCCCGCATTAGTATACCCCCACCCCAACAATGCTTTGAATGGGGTTATTGTAATAATCTTCTCACATAAATGAGAGAGGGAAAGAAAAGATAACTACATACAGCCTCTCAATATTATATAATACACACAACAGGTACCTAGCGCCTAAATATTTGGATCATACCACTTGTCTCCGAAGAAATCAAATGAAATATACATTTATAAACGCGCACTGATACCCTAGAGTGTATAGGAGTGAGACTTTACATGGTGACAAGCTGAACTGACCCAGAAATTACAGTTTGAAAAGCCACGTTTTCAGGGTTTCCTGAAGGTAAGTAGGTCTGTTTCCTTTTTTAGGTCTTGGCTAGTAACGCGCTGAAAGCGCGTTCTCGCCAGACAACTATTGTCGGCGTCTCAGCATTCTGAGAGCACTGAAGTGAGACAAGACCTGGCCGCGCGCGCGTTTCCCCATAGGATAACGTTGTGCGCGCGGCCAGGTCTTGTCTCCACAGCATCGCAGGGCTTCCACAGCATTGCAGGGCTGACCGGATCGCGTCGCGTGCCTCTCTGGAATTCAGGGGGAGTCTGCAGAGAGGCGCGCGGCGCTGATAAACAGGCAGGCACTGAGCTGCAATCACTTGTTTGAGCACAATACTGGTATTGCACGTACAATAACAAAAATATGCTGCATTTTAAAGTAGTGTGCTTGTAAAACGCTTTAATGCCATCAGGTCCGGTTAGCGCAATCTAAATGCGAGCACTTTTAAATTTAGATTAAAAAAAAACGCGGAACATACACGCCCACTGGCCACGTTTACTTTGAGTCCTCACATTTGCTGCCACCGATTGAGCAATGTCAAGTGTTCCATTTTTTTTTTAAAGGTAGAAAACAAATATTTTATTTATTTGGATGTACATTTTTAACTTTTTTTACTATAACTCTATACTTTATTAAAGTGCACTGCTGTGTATGTGCTTTACTTTTTTACCTGCATCTTAATGTGCGCACTCCCGTTGCACGCCCACTAAGCAGTTTTCCGATCAGTCATTATGCTCTGAGCTGAATAATCTGGGCAAGGAGCCTAAGGTCCGCTGAGGGTACCGAGGTGAGTGTAGGGGCCGGGACAGCTGCGGCAGGGGGAGCACTCGGCCAGGTCCTGTAGCTGGGCTCTCGGTGAGCTTTGCTCAGGTACTTTCCAGGGTGTGAGGGGTCCGCCTGTCAGCCTCTCCAGGGTGCTCGTGGGAAGGGCCGGAGCTGGGAAGGCTGTCGTGACTGGTCTGTTCATGGGTAGGGATTGTAAGTGGCAGCCCCTCTGGCTCGGTGAAGGGTGACGGTCGGGTCCGTGTGCGTTGAGCAATGAGTTCCCAGGAAGCGTGTGTGCTCTGAGTTCTCACTTTGGCTGGCCAGTAGACACACAGACACGCAAATACACCAGGGCACATATAAGCATGAACACACATGCACACATCGAAACACAAGTACATAAAAGCACAGACACGCAAATACACCAGGGCACATATAAGCATGAACACACATGCACACATCGAAACACAAGCACATAAAAGCACAGACACGCAAATACACCAGGGCACATATAAGCATGAACACACATGCACACATCGAAACACAAGCACATAAAAGCACAGACACGCAAATACACCAGGGCACATATAAGCACGCACACATCGAAGCACAAGCACATACATGCACACAAATACACCAGGGCACATATAAGCACGCACATCGAAACACACGCACATAAAAGCACAGACATGCAAATACACCAGGGTACATATAATACCGCACACACATGCAAGCACCTACACAATAACACATTTCTATATTGCCATGCAAGTACACAAGCAAACACAAATATAAGCCCACAGATGCATACACACATATATAGGCACTCACGCAGCCCACACAATTGCACATGGTTCCGTTCAGCTACATAAAAACGCGCACTCAATGCCACACAGAAACACGTAAAAGTTTGTTTAGATATGCCACGTGGATCCATGCACACACGAGGCATACACGCTCTCAAGCCAACACACACATCCAAACGCGCACACATGGATCCGTGCACAATGTGTCACACACACATGCACGGGCAAACACGGCCACCTGTTCACACATTCATCACTGCTCTTGTGCTGCATGGAATATTACAGTTGGTGTTGCAATATTTAGCAATGCCAATAGCTCAAACTTAATTAACCCGAGACCTATTGCATTGCAAATGCTTGTTTAAGTAAGTTGGAGGAGGTTTCAAAGTCATGAGTTACTACCAACAAAGCTCTCCCTCCCACCAAGCTTTGTTAGCCCTTGGAAAGATCAGGTTATATGCTGTTTCTGAATGGAGTGATATGGGGAAAGAACCCGGTGAAAGCTGTACCTGAAGAAGTCTGGGCCTTCTCCAAGGAGTGCCCAGAAGGCAATACATAGGGCCTTAAAATTAATATGTTTCTCTATAGGAAGCCCACGCATAAGGGAAAGAGAGGCTGAGGCAGATTCTTTTTGGGAGATACCTTATAAAAGGCGTGCTGATGAATTCTGAAAGATCTACATTTTATTGAGATGGATGATGTGTGTGCAGATTTATAGCTTTGTGCTAAAAAAATACCCGAAGGGTCTGCTCGGGTAAAGAATAAACCTGAAATGCCACTCTTATTAAAAAATTACCCAAACAGTACATCTTGTGTTAAAACTTCTCCCTGAAATTATGCATTGTGAAGTTATGACCCCCGCCCACAAGGGTGGGGGTCCCGTGGGGGTAATTAGGATGCGCCCGCCACAGTGGTGGGCGCACCGTGCATTCCTGTCATTGTGGCGGGCGGTACACTCAGCACCGCCCGCCACAGTGCCAGGAAGGCATGTCGTGCACTTCCATGCACAACACGGCAGGCACCGTGCGGTGCCTGCCATGTTGTGCATGGAACTGCAGGGGGGTACCATTGGTACCCCACCCATGTGCACCCCCACCCCCCAGAGTCCCGCCACCGGCCCCCACAGTCTATTCCTGCATGCCTTTCCGTGGCGGCAATGCCGCCACAGAAAAGCATGTTACCGCACCCATGGAAGCATGGCTGGCGATGTCTAACAGACACCACCACCATATTAAACCCTTTTCCGCCCGGTCAACCAGTTGACCGGGAGGAAAAGCAGCGGACGGTCTTTCCGTCCACCGCGGTCCCCGCGCCATAGTAGTATAGCGGGGGGAAATAGGTGGTGTGCGGGGTCGGATCACGGGCAGATCGCCACCGCCATGCAGGCAGTGGCGATCTGCCTGTGATCCTAATGGGCCCCTAAGTGTCTATATCAGTATTTTAATAATGTCTGGAATTGGAGCCTAGCCCTGTCTCTAAAAAAGATAATGTTTGCCCTGCTCCTGTAGTCATTTGTTTGCAATGTTAGAAGTCTATCTAATATGTTTTCTCTTGCACTTTCTTAACTGTGATTTTGGGTATTGCTATTGCCAATGTGATAACACATTCTCTTGAGTTAAAACAATGTTGGAATATTGTTTAACGAGTATATTTCGCCGGCAAAACTATATGTATTCTACTGCCTGTATGAAAATGGAATGCAACTAAAGCTGAATTGACTTGCTAAAATGGTGTACTAAAACTTTTAGTTTTACTTTGATTGCACGATGCAGCATAATTGATTAATTTATTTTTCTAAAGATTTAATGATCAAAACTATTGGCCTCTTGGGGTATTTTCTTTTTGAGACTGTATCCTTGTCCAACCCCTGTTGCTGTAACAGGGCCAAGCCCCTCTTGCTCTTTGAATATTACAACTTCCCGCTCACAACCAACTCTCCTGATATGGAGAAAGATCCCAGACTATTTGAAAGCCTTCCACTGACCTTTTACCCACAAATAAGTAGAAAACATGCCAGGGCGAATGTGGCATCTACGGTTTAAGTGGATATGATACTTGGGAGCCCTTATGAATAGGCATAAAAGGCTACTGCTCTTTACTAGGCATGTGAGCCTCAAGTGGATCCTACACTAGGCACCCCTACAAAATAAGGTAGATGCCAGTTCACCTAGGTTAAAGAGAAGGCTGTCTCGCTATGAACCATGCATGAGGTTCATGGAAAATACAAGGAGGCAGATTTACAAGCCCCTTGCGATACTTTTACGCCGCCATTGCTTCACTTTTGTGATGCAGCGGCCGCATAAACAATGCGCCAGGTTGCGACTTATTTACAACGTGACACATCTAGGCAGATGCGTCACGTTGTAAAGCCCTGCGCACCATGAAACCTGCGTCAGGTTTCATGTGGGCGTTCTGTCGCAGGGTGGGCGTTCCCTCGCAGTAAAGCCCCGTAAAACTGATGCAGTGAAATCTACAAGATTTCACTGAGTCAGTTTTACGACGCTGCTGCGTCAAATCCTTACGCCTGCTTGAAGCAGGCTAAGGAGTGACGCACCACGTTGAGTATGGGTAGCCCCTGTGCATTGCAGGAGTTGCGTTGCGCTTGCGACGCGACCCCAGCAATGCGCCACCCATACGCCACGCATCTTCCCTTCCTTGCACCATGGTGCGCCACATTATAAATGCGGCGCATCTGTGGTGGAGGAAGGAGGGGATTGCATGACGCATCTGTTCTGGCGCATCCCTGCTGATTTGCTGAGATGCGCCAGAACATGTAAATATGCCCCCAGGTATTGAGAAGAAGGGAACATCTGTAGATATGTTCTAGTGATACAGCATTATGAGCAAGATGAGCAGGGAAGGTAAGCATTCAACCATTACAATATGCATAATGGATACAAAGAACACAGTTCAGATAACAGATCATTTGTGACCCAATATACGGGTTTCAGCAATTGACCCATTGCTCTATTTAGGGCACAATGTATTGGATTGTAAAACGTATAGCTTGCCTGCACCTCTACCACATGGCCCTGCCTTAGGCCTGAAACATATTGTTCACTTTTATATGTGTCTTATAAGACACATTATATAGGGCAAAACATAACTTCTTTACCATGGACAAAGAATCCTGGACCAGCATGGATTATATAAACTCATTAGGCGGGCACCTGCAAAATGCAATTGCACCATCTGACCATGGTCTACCACACAAAACAGGCATGGTGATACTGATGCGTAAGGTGAAAGGACAGCTCAAAATATAGAAGTTTAAAAAAAGCTGCTACCTTCAATGTTCTTCACAAGCCATGCAAGATATAGAGAGCATTTAACAAAACGTCACCAGTGATATCCTATGCAACATTAAACTGTGGAAACAAAATAAAGTCACTTTAATGAAATACAATGAAGTACAGTCTTAACTTGGAAAAGATGAGGCTGTTCTCAATTTGCTCAGACAGTGAATCTGATGAATCTTGAAACAGTTAAAATGTCTGCACAGCAGGAAAGTTCCCATTCACATGGATTGATATAGTTTGTACTGTCGTTATTTTATTCCAACAAAAGAATTGCATCTGCGATCACCATTTTGTAAAGAAAAGACTATCACTGTAAATTATGATGGATATTAAATTACATCCAAATGCAAAGCAAATGATTCAAAGGGACACAAAGTGCTATGGTACATTACTAGAACTAAAAAAAGTGTTTTCTTGTAAGGATCCTCACAACCACGTATTCTACTTGTGTCTTGATTTCTTCTTAAATGGCTACTACGGGCCATGCGGTGTGTAGAATATAATGGGGTGTGCACATTCATAACTGCATGAAAAAGAAAAAAGCATCGGAAAAGTCCAAGCGGTGCACAACACCACGTCAAATAGTTGTGGGCACATCGTGGCCTGTCTATGATGCTGATAAGGACCCTGACTGGTAGAAAAAAAAATATCCCCTCAATTGACCATTACTCAAGTACAATTCATGTTATGTTTGTCCCCCTTATTCCTCCCCAGTGCCGTCATCAGCTGTGCACGTGCAGGGAAGGCATGGTGAAGTCAAGCACACAATGGCTGTACTTGCCTGAGACCCCTGCCCTGTGTTGTACCTCATACCCTGTCACCCACACATACTAGCCTCTGGCCTAAACTTCCTTCGCCTATCCAAAGTAAAAAAAAAACAAGCCTTGGCATGGTTGCATGGCACATCATGGGAGGCACAGGAATCTAGGGGCATATTATCAAGGGGGTTTATCTCTGCTTTTTTGGCTTTAAAAGCCAAGAAAGCGGAGATAAAATTATCTCCCTATTACCTAGCTGTCGCTAACACCAGTTAGCGACAGCTAGTAGGAGATAGCGACCATCTTGGGCCCCACTTTGCATGTCAGTGATATTTATCACTAATGACATGCAAAGTGGGCGTGCGAAGATGTTAGCCACTGGAAACAGTCGCTAACATCGCTATCTCCTATTACCAACTTTTGGAGATATTCGCGCTAAGCGCGAATATCTCCAAAAGCTAACACCTGCCCTGAGCAGTTCTTAGCCATGTTATCCAATGGTAGGTGGATAACATGGCTAAGAGCATTAGCTCGGTAATGCCTGAATATCGCTGACTTTTCAGCGATATTCATGCATTGCGGCCGATTTAATACCAAGGTTTATTTGCAATAAAAATCGCCTTAGCGTAGCGGTAAGTTTTTGTCTCTAACCAAGCAATAGCGATAATTATCGCTATTGCTTGGTAATATGCCCCTTAGTTTACCTGATTGAAGCCACATGCTTAATTACATAGGCAATGCCTCTTGGAAATACGCCTATTTATGCTTCTTCAGTCATGCCGGTGTACAGATCCCTCACCAACCACTTTTCAGCCTACTTAAAGCCCTGCCAAGAATCTTCCATTTATTACAAATGCTAAAGTTTGCACCACTCGTTTATAAGTTCCAACTAGTATTTTTTCAATTACAATTTTTTTTTGCCTAGCAGCGTGCCGAGTATATGTCTCTTTCCTCGCTCTGGACTTCTGGGAGATGAGCGGTATATCAGGCATCCAGAGGGGTGGCTGTAGGGACATAGAGAAGCAGGTGAGAAGTTAGCCAGAAACCTGGAGGGGAAGATGAAGGCCTGGAGAGGGATCCATTGAGCGTGATAAAGAGAAAGCTTGGGGCATGAGAGAGGCCAAGATTAGGAGGGGGGCAGTAGATGAGAACCCGTATAGGAATCAATAGGTCAGAGAGGGCCATGGCAGCAGAGCCCGCAAAGTTTACCCTGAAATTCAAAAGCCCTCACAAGTGTCTGGCTATTGAATTCCTTACTGAAGCCTTTTGCTGCAATCCTTTCCTCCCAATTCTCTGTTCCGCTCCGTTGATGGAAAATTGGAGTCCTTCATCTTTTTTGCAAAATGTCCTGGTTTTTGGTTCTCAAAATCTGGTCATCCTATGTATTACTCAATTTCGTCTCATTAAAGCCCTCATGAGGGGATGTTTGAGAGAGATGAGGTAGAGACAGGAGGATAGAGGTAGAGATGTAGAGGTAGGCACAGGGTGGTGGACAGAGAAGTGAGGTGGTGAGAAACATGTAAATAGAGGTGACATATGGATGTGGATTAAAGGGAGGTGGGGATGGATGAACAAAGGAACATGGAGATGTTGGGAGGAAAGGAAGGAGAGAGAGGTGTGGTGGAAAAGGTGAGGTTTAGTGCGAGAGAGACAAGCCACAGAAAGATAGTTCATGCAAAGAAAAGGGGTGGTAGAGAGAGGAGACAAGTAGTTAGTGAGAGGGATAAATAAGGCAGAGGTGGAGAGGAAAGTGTAGTTTTCGTGGTTGGGGAGAGAGAGATAAGATTAAATAATATAGAGAGACATGAAATAGAGAAAGGTGAGACAAAGAGGGGAGGAGGTAACGAGAGAAAGAGGCAAAGAAAACAGCAGGGTGTCAGGGTAAATTAAAGGGAGCCGAGAAGTGGAGAGACTCAGGGGTGAGTAAGGTAGGGAGAGAGAGACGATGTAGCAAGGGTGAGGTGGTAAAGAAAGGTAGGAAGAAAGGCCGTAAGTAGTCATAGGGATATGCAGGGAGAGGTACAGGAAGCCCAAGAAGTGTGGAGATCGACAAAAAGACAGAAGGGGAGGAGAGAAAAAATTAGAATTTTACCACTAGTGTTGCAATAATTTTATCAGCACCTTCTCTCCCTCTGAAAGGTCCCTGGACAAGTCCCACATTTTGCCTCATGCTTAGCATGCAGGAGGATTTCTTGTGACACCTTACCCCACGACTGGCATTGTCATTTAATCCACATTCTCTCAGTTTTTTAAAGTGCAAACTCGTCCCGTGATAGTGGAGCACGTTACACGAGCAGCATTAAACACAGTCCCATTCATTGTATTTAATTTTTTTAGTTATGGGGAGACTAAATGATTTGCTCAGATCGCGGCAAATATGGGGAAAAAAGGACCCACATTGGTTGCAAAAGAAAGTGAAATTACCAACAAATTGTATGCACCAAATTCCTGATTTCCATTCCTATGAAAGTTAACTGAAGAAGTGCCCATGCGCAGCGCACAATCACGCCCATGCATTCGCTCACTTCACTCACAAGCAGTCACAAAAATGCACGTGCAAACTCCACCCTTGAGCAGTCGCGCACACTCTTCTCACAGTCACACACATGCACGCGCAAACTCCACTCACGAGCAGTCACACACATGCACACTCCATCCACGAGCAGTCGCGCAGACTCCAGCCACATACATGCTCGTGCAAACTCCACTCACATGCACGGCACACTCCAACAAGCAGTCGGACACACTCCACTCAGAAGCAGTCACAGGCATGCATGTGCACACTCCACACACAACCAGTCACACACATGTATGTGCAAACTCCGCTCACGAGCAGTCGCACTTATGCACGCACAAATTCTACTCAAGCAGTTGAACTCGTGCACTCCACTGCCGAGTTGTCATACTTGTGCACGTGCACACTCCACTTACAAGCTGTCGCACAAATGCATAATACTCACAAGCAGTCACACTTGTGTATGCACACACTCCTTTCACGAGCAGTCACACTTGTGCACACGCACACTCACTCACGAGCAGTCACATAGGTGCACGTGAACACTCCACTCACATGTTGTCACACTTGTGCACATGCACAGTCCACTCACAAGCAGTCGCACACGTCCCATGTACAGTCCACTCACAAGCAGTCACACTCGTGCACACGCACAATGCACTCACAAGCAGTCGCACACAGCACTCGAGCTCTTCCATGGATGTTATGTGAATGTGATGACATGCAAACGGCAGCCTTCAATCTGCAGGCAGAATGCGGGGTGAGCGTGCAGACATCTTTAGGAAGAGCACACTGCGGGGGAGACTCGTGGTGTGAAACTCTCTGATGGATCCCGTCTGGAATGATAACTGAAGGGCTCAGGAAACAGTGGAAAACTATGGAACCGTAGGAAGCGACAGTATAACGATGCCCTTTCCCCTTTCATATAAAATACGAGAAGGCCTTTTCCCGTGTGATATAAAATGCAGCAGAGAAGACTAATATGCACGTAATTCTAACCTGACTAACATGCGAAAGCATCAGTAAGCCAGCTCCATCCACACAAGTCTAAAATATGGTTGAACGAGAATCACTTCCGCTCAGTCCTTGGAATGGAAGTGGAGTCTGACCAGTGCTTCATATGTCCTGTTAGGGGATGCAGAAATCCCCATTCCAAGATAGAGAATTTTCCATTGAAGTAGATAGCTTTTTCCTAGCAAAAGCGCCAACTTTGAACGAGCATATTTTGAGCTAGCACATCCCCCGATAAAACGTTGGACCACTTTCACTAATCCTAGCACAGGACCGCACGAAACCCTGGATTTGTTAATGGAAACCACTGTTTCCAGCCAAGTCTGCCTTGCTTGTTTCCAGAGTCCACTCTATTTTAAGTAGATCAGTGAATGCTTCAGATGTTTATTCTGGGAGGCTGGAAAGCTCCTGGACCACCACCTCCCATAACGCACAGAAGCATCTAGCCAAGAGGCAAGTTGCATAATACACTCTAAGAACTAGGCGCCCCGTTGAAACTTTTGTTCTGTGCCGGGCCCGGAAAACTTCTGAATTGTCGAGATGTGTGCGTGACTGGCGCTGGTCCCACGTAGAACACCCGCGACAGCCATTCCCGTTCTATTTCTGTTTTTAAGCTGCGCGTTGCTCAGCATCGTAGGGAGTAGGCTGTCTACATTCACTCTGAATAATAGTGGGATGCACCGATTCCCTCTTGTATGCACTGCTCTAACATTTAAAGGGAAATATATAAAGTTCCTTCCAAAATTAAAATATATTTACATCGGCCCTCTCTTAAGATTGAGAGGATGGTAAATGCTGACAGTCTGTCACGCTCCTATAGGCGGTTCAAAACAAGCGCAAAAAAGAAAAGCGTGGCCCAGTGGCCACTAAAGTTAAAGCGACGTTGAGGGCACCACTCAAAGGGGGTGTCACTGGCACGCGGCCGGAAGTCCTTGCATGGTGTTTACCTTGCGGGAGCCGGCAGGCGCCATATGGTGGAGCTCGCTCCCGCAAGTGACTAGCCAGATGTGCACGTGTTGTCATTGAAGGCAATGGAACGCGTGCAACTTTTAGGCTGAAAAGCTGAAGCGATGGCTATAGGTCTTTTTGCCTATTCAGCGCATACGCGCTGGTAGGCTAGACCTAAAAAGAAATTACATCCCAGCATCCTTTTTTCAACACTCTCTGACTAACGTACCCATCCCTCGTCTTCCAAAATATAAAAACAAATACTTCTCTCTGCCTTTCCTGCATCTCCTCATCAGAAGGCATAATGATGAGACCTATGTCGAATTCCCTGTCAACAAAACTCTGCGACGACCCTCGGCTGTCAAGGAAGTTGGAGCTTGGCATAGTGGCGCTCACATTTTCACATCATCTTTTGGGTCTACGGAGGACCTGAGAGAGGCAGGAGAATCTATCATTTGCTGGGATTTCTTGAATCTCTGGCGAGGCAGAAGAAACAAGGAAATAAGGCACTTTTTTTTATAAAAGCAATGAAAATAGTGGTGGTGTAGTTGGGTTGCACAGCATTTCAGTCTCATTAATTGCAGAGAATCTTTAAAATATTTTAGTAACAATATATTGACTGTGTCCCACCATCTATCTCTTGTATGAAAATGTGCCACACTACTGAATGCCACACAACAGTGCCAATGTTAATGGCCACTAATTCATAACAGTGGCTGTGTTAGCTCTCACAAAGTATTGGGTTGTTAAGGCCTTCTCTAACCATGTTGCAAATATCCAAACTCACTTAACATGCCTATCCCAGTATTAATCAGAGTAGAATAAAGGCACCTCATATGGAGGCAAATACAAGGAAGTAGATTGTGGCATAATGCATTAAAATGACTTCGCATCTCACTGCGGGAAAAGGAATCCATTATACATAGACTTATTTCACATATCAGTTCTGTTAAAAGAAGCCAGATGTTGCATACCAAGACCATAAGGAGGCAAGAAAACTTAGACATTTTCTTCACCTCTTAATCCATATAATAAAAATATAGTTAATAACACTGAGAGAACCACATGTATTGAAGATATTGTAATATGTAAAACTGAGCCCTACCTCTCCTTCAACATTAGATCTGCACACGAAAAACAGAGACCTTTAATCATTGAAATAAAATAGGTAATAGATTCAGCAAAAGAGAAAAAAATAAAATTTTCATGAAACTGGTCTAACAAAAATTAAACACAATCTTTAAAGAGCAAATATAAAATGGAAAATAAAAGGAATTTTAAGCAAGCCTAGGTTTTCTAGGAAGAAGCAAACACGCTGATAGACGGAGTATGGCAAACAATAGGTGAGAGACTAATAACCCCTGCTACGTATAGCAGCTTTCACAATATATGGTTTTCTATAAGCATCAAAAAATAGGTAAATTAGATAAATGAAGCAGAGTCCTTTTAAGGCATGGGCAAAGTGGGCAAATGATTGCCCAAATGAGCCCTATGGTTAAGGGGTAACTGTAGACAACAAAATAAAATAATTTTTTAATTTGCCACACCCAACCCACCCATACCCCACATTCTCAGAGGCAGTTGGAGTCAACTAAATTAAAATAATCTCTCCTTAATTCATGTCAACATTCTTTTTCACCCCCTCAACCCTCTACCTGTCCACCTCTACCTCTCTCTAACTCATCACTTTTTCTGCCTTTCCACTCTCTGTACCTCCGTCCTGGGTGTACCTTCCATTCTCCCCTCTTTACATTTCCTTCTTGCCTCTGTCTCTCTCAACCTCACTTTGAAACCTTACCTATATCGCTGCCTACTTCTTGCTCTTTCTACCACTCTGTATCTGTATTTCTGTGCATCACACCTGCCACTGCTTACCTTTCATCACTCCTTACCTCACCTATCTCTATACATTTTTCGTCACTTCATCTCTTTCATAAGCAAACAAAATTGTTTCAACCGCTTTACAACTTTACTGTGGGTATGAATCGCTATGTGTAGAATGCTCCCAGATCTCAACGAAAAACGCTTTAGGCTTCCAAAGGGGCATGTACACCATACATGAAACATAATCCATTTATTTTTATACATTACTATTTGGCTAGCGGATGTTGGCAGGTCGAACTTTTGGCTAATTTGGCGTCACCCTGTTTCTGAAGTTCATATTGTGTATTTCAATATTTGTTGGCATCATGAGGGCTTGAGTTAGCTACAAATAGGTAAAAAACAGTCAACAGTGTTTCATTTGGGGGCCCCAACGTATGTTTTCCGGGGAGCATAAAAAACCCTTAGGATGGGATTTAAATGGAGACTTTGCCTCCTCTTAGTGCGGAGGAAGTCAACGAAAGACATTGGGCACCGAGTTTACGTGTTTCGAGGCGCGCACAAAATTATTGAAATCCTCTCAAAAAAGGGTGACCTCCCTGTGCTTCATGAAGAATATGGAGAAATATTGTGTCTGCTTATTTGGGTATAGCAGACCAATTCTATTCAAGCGCATCCTTCAAATTTGGTTGTTTGGATTGTTCTCAGCGATATTCAATAAGAACAATTTTTCCAAATCTTCAGGAAAAACGGTTACCCCAGTTCTCTATTTTGCTGCCTCATTTATGTGATGCACGAATTGCGACCGATAAGAAAATAGAATGGTATATTCCAATCTCAAGAAAATTTGCCCTCCTGATGAAAGCCTGTGAGCTGAAACATGTATAGAGATCATCTGAGTGTGTTATTTATTTTAATTGTATCATACCTATCAATCACTGTATGCAGTTGATGATGATCTACACTTGAAAACATAAGATAAAAGGTTATCCGCCGGATGAGAACCTGAATCATTTTGTATTGTATCATGTGTTGACAAAGTATTTTGTGTGTGTGTGTGTGTGTGTGTGTGGGTAATGACTGATGAGGATGCTTGTAACAGTGGTTTTTAGAGCCGCATTAATATAAGCATGTACATAAGTGTTAAATGTATTCCTAATATTTATACAGTAAAATAAAATAATGTTGATATTTCTTTAATATTCATGTTTTTTAACTCTTTTGAATATTCAGAGTAATGTTTTACATTAAAATATATAGGCTGCTTGAGGACCTGGCTTCTATCCGTGCCATGGTCGGTATTTTTTCTAAAGTGTATGTTTCCTTTAGGATTCTTGTGTGGAATCCAGTTGATTGACACCCTTAATTGGTATTGCTACCTTGATGTCACATTTGTAAAAAATTTGCACTAGGTGATCAATTTGCGCACCGTGTCGCAAAATCATCAAGGTAGTCATCTTCTCATTGGCACACTGTGCTGAACATGTAACGCTCGAAATCAACCTTTCTCTGGGGGTTGAAACTGTCAGTGAGGCATTTACATCAGTATGTGGTGATTGAGTCTGGCGGGAACATCACAAGCAGATCTTCAACATCATCACAAACCTGATTCAAGAATAGGCCTCTGGCCTGCTCATCCATGTGGTTTTTGCAGGTGGCGTGCATGTAGTGTTCAAAACACCTGATCCATTTCTTCCAGCAAGCACTCTTTGTTTGAGGGGGTCGGTCAAAATGCACAGATCCTTGGAAATTCACGCTTGAAATTGCACCCTCATTGCGGTCCTCCATCATTGCTAGAGTGACTGGTCACAAACACACTGTTGGCTACGTTATGTCCTTTTTCTATGCTCTGTATTACTTGTTCTGAAGATGCCTGACTCCAACATGTCCGCTGGTGGGTCTTTGATGTGGTCTCAGTATGTTTGACTGACTTTAAAATGGTCATCGGGCTCTATTACTGCCCATGTGCCATTGTGCCAGACTTCAAAATGGCCTCCGGCACTTCCTCAAGTCTTATTTGTTCCCTGCACCTGACTTTTTACAATGGCCGCCGAGGTCTCGCGAGAACTGTATCTGAGATCAACGCAGGAGGCTCGTGGGCAAGTGTGCTTGCTCGTGGGTGCATTGGGAAGGCCAGATGACTGCATAAGCCATAGCATTACACACAGCTTGCACATTTGAGGCTGTTGACAGTGCCACTTACTGCTCGTTGGTCATCCTGGCTTCATCACCGTGCGCGACAGGGGTGGGCTCTCGACATCGCTATGAGCACCACACCTCTTCTTTGTCATACTGTCTTCTTCCTGGTGTGCAACCGGGGTGGGCTCTAAATGTCGCTATGAGTGCCACATGTAGTACTCAACATCGCTCCACCATGGCAGACCAGGGTGGGCTCCTGGTGTTGTTTCATCTGCTAGAGGGACACATTGGGTGAACTGGTGCCACGATCTAGTTTACCACCTTCTGTCACCAGATGTTATGTCCTCTGTGCCCCAGCCCCAAGGACAAAACGTGGAGGCTGGTAAAGGTGCACAAATCCTTCTTTAGTCATGCAGTTAGCACTGTGCACGCAGGCGCCTCCTTCCTCTTATACTCAAAACAGAGTATGAAGTATGGCCTTAGCTATGCCATCATAGATGGAGTCGAGGGAAAATATGTATATTATCTCTGCGATGGCCAATCTTTCATGGCACCACTGTTGAGAAACATGTGCAAAAGTGAGTTGTCGGACAGACAAAAACGTTCATTTGCACAGAGCACACTGCCCCTCCTCAAAGGTAACACTAATGTCTCCCATTGCCCAACAAAGAGCAGATTCCTGTCAACACATAATCCCAATCCCAGACGGACATGTTGGTTCTCCAGCAAGGATCAGGTATACATAATTCATGTAAGATTTACTGTAAAGATTTTGTAGAATTTAGGGATAAGCATTTGGCCGAATACAGTTAGGTTCGAAGTGGCAGATGAGCTTGAATTTATCCAGCAATTCATGAATCCTGACCCACTGCCCATCTGTAAATCTATAATTGCTTTTTTAACTGAGTTCCATGTTTAATGCAAGTATCCATGGATGTTATTGCTTCATTTCCTGAAGATGAACTTTAATAAACTATGTTTCTACAAACAGTTCCACAAATCCCAGGGCTGTGTGACACTCTATCTTGAGTGACTAATATTCGAGCTATGATGCTAAATCAATACTGCAAATTCAATACACAAAAAGACGCAATATAATATAACTTATAGTTGTAAATAAAAGCCGATAGCAGAAATTACATTAACTCGGTGTCATGAGCACAAGGCTGCTGGCATCCACAGATTAGTAGGCTGCTGACATTTCAAACAAGAGGGAAACTCTGAATGGAGTAATCTGCTTTAAATCCAACAACTATTTGACTTACAGTAAACTTAGATATTGAGAAGAAACAAATTAAATCCAAGCAATCATAATCTAATTAATAAGAGTATGTAGAAATCATAGGCAATGCATTACCATAATAATTACAAAAACACTAATCTTGTTAAACAAACCTGAAACGTGATTATCAGCTCATATGAATTAGTGATGCCTGCTTCACATATACCAGGCGAAGAAAAGGAAGCCCACACGGAAAACACTAATCACAGCGGCTGCAATTAAGAGGGCAAGGATATTATCCAGGTATTGTAAAAAAGAATAATTCTCGGATCCGCTAAGTGGAGGATTAGTAAATTAGCATCTGCAAATGTCTCTTGGCCAGGCCTCCTAATCAGACCACAGACCCATATTAAGTCAGTTGTACTTGTTTTTGTGAAGGTTTATCAGCATGTCAATTACATTTCAATTTGACAAAAGACCAGCATTGTGTCTAAAGTGGATCTTGGGACCTTGTCTTCAAGAGGGGTAGAGGGAACAGATAATGAATTGTAAACGAATATCACGGTACTGACCCATTCTGCCCACTGCAACTGAAGGAAAAGACCAAAGGGCAGTTCCATATTCTCTCAACCAATAGGGATTTCCTGGAAAATTCACAAAATCAAAACTTGGTTTTGGGTCAAAGTCAAACTATCACAGTTCAAATCATACTGCAAAGACCTACTTCCAACTACCCGAAAAGGATTCACAACTTACAGATTTTTCGAAAAAATTATGCTGGCTCCTAACGCAAGAAAGTAGTCTCAACGCGTAAGGAAGACATTTTGGAGAAATATACATTCTTGCTAGTGGCGACCCAGGTAAAGAGGATCTGCCCCCTCATTATCTGATTCAACCAAAATAGATTGTCAATGGATTGTCAACGGAAAGAGATGGCCCTGAAAAAGGACTTTTCATTTAATGCTTAAGGCACTGAGAAGTGAAAGAACGCAGTTTGAACACCTAAAGGCCTAAGATACACATATAACAAAAAAATTGAGAATGCAGCTACCTGCAGAGGGATGCCTGGGATGTCCATGGAACTCACTTTCCCACCTTTCAAGAGTTGCCATCGGTGATGCACTGAATGTACACCACTTCTTTGTGCCTTAACAACCCCATGCAAATCAGGGTATGCCCCTTTAAGGTTACACTACTGCTACATGATCTGTATTACAGAAAGGACGAAGCAGTTTCTGGAGCCCCTTATGCAATAGTAAAGTACCCAGGAGGAGCAAAATGTGGGTGCAAATGCCTGCTGTACCCCCAGGGAATTTTAGATCTTATAGCCCCCTATGTTGTTTGTGGCTTACTCATTCAGCTCAGTTGCTATGCAAATTCACCTTATGGACTCTATGGGGGTCATTACGATGGTGGTCGGACTTTCGATCGACCGCCATCATTGCGGTATTGGGACCGGTCACTTACGAGGCGGTCTACCCACCAACTGCATTTCGATGCGACCGTGGCAGTCGCAGGCCCTATTTTTTGCACTGCGGCAGGGATGCAGTCAGCAGCGCCTGCAGCTATGCAAAAAGAGAGGCACTTACATATCCCTGCGCTATGTGGCAGGGACCATGCGTTGCCTGCCACATGGTGCAGGGATCTGTAGGGTGGCACCATAGGAGCCCCTTAGTGCCCTTGCCCCAGCAATTGGGGGGCCCACTAGGGGCCACCAAATCTGTTTTCGCCAGCCGTTTTGTGGCGGGATGACCGCCGCAGAACGACCGCCAGAAAGGGATAGTATAATCCCTACTGGGGTGCCTTGCTGGCAGCGCCGCAATGCTGGCCTTCCGGGGAGGTTTGACAGGCGATCGGAGAAAGACCTCCTGTCAGGACCGTGGCGATCGGTCTTTCTGACCGCCATCTGTCCGCCCGCCATAGTTATCTGGCAGGCGGAAAACCTCATTCCGATGGCGGGGGGCCATCCACCATCGTAATGAGGCCCTATGTTTATTCATGTATTGGTCACTCTTCTGAGATTGCTATAATTGCTATCAATGCAACTCAAATATAGAGACCTCCAGTATATCTCACTGTGTGCCCAAACACAGGGCTTTAAGTGGGCCAGGTCCTGCCGCTGCTCAGCACCGTCCTAAAAAGCAGGTGCTGAGATGGGTCCCTATCTGACTCTCCGTTTCAGCCCTCACCATCAGGATGAAAAACAAATCTTAACTCTGCGGCAGTGCCACCCTTCACAGCCTTTGATATAACTTCAAAGAGACTCGTTATAGTACTTTCAAAGTCTCATCATTTCAGAACTGAAGCACTTTCAATATTATATACAATGAAGCCATAGTCGCTGCTTATTTGTCGTGTTCAATTAATACCCGTTGACAAAGCCAAATGTACGGGCTTGTGTAGGTGTAATGTTACTTGTTATATTATATGTATGGATGCAATGACAGAAGCAGCAAAGTAGCAGTGAGGCGACACACTATGGTAAGCATAAATGTTAAGCTTAGGTGTTTAGGCCACGCCCTTAATTATATCATCCACGTCCCTTTGAGACCCCCACTATTTTCATTCCACTTAAAGCCCTGCCCAAACATATCAATAGAATGCTATTACTAGACACCTGCGTGCAGGGCTTTAAGTGGGATGGAAAAACTGGGGGGGTCTCTCAGCGGGCGTGGCCAATGTAATTAAAGGCGTGGCTTAAAACACGTAAGATAAAAGTCTTTGCATAGCATAGTGTGCCACCCTACCTGTATTTTGCTATTTCTGTCATTGCATCCAGATATATGATACAACAAGTAACATCATACTTACAAGTCATGACTATTGGCTTTGTCAATGGTTGTTGGTTACATAAGATAAATAAGCAGCAACTATGGCTTGTATATAATATTGAAAAATGTTCAACTTAAAGCCCTGGTGACACCAGGACAATGTTGATGCTTGAATGTTTCAAAAAGACAAGGGAAATCCAGAGAGAAAATGCCTCATTAAAGAATCTCCCTTCCCCTACAGCTCACCTGGCATGACGTCAAGCCATAACTTCTCCACTAGTGAGAAGTGTGAGCACGCGCACATACATGGGCCTTCTGTCACTGCAGTCTGGGGAAAAAACGGACCGCCTGTGCCAGGGCACAAAACAGAGCCCGATAAAGACCTGTTTCGAGGCCTCCTTTAAAAAACTGCTGGTGCTCAGCACCTGTGAGCCCCGGCCCACTTAAAACACTACCTGTATGGACTATAAACCCATGACATCAAAGATACTACACGTTTATGCCACTCGGCAGTACGTAGCCAGCCTCCCCTGATTGATGGAAGCCGGTGACTTTCTACAGCTGCAAGTACTTTTGCGATCCTTTGAAATATCACAGACAGTGCAAACTTCTCTGACTTTTCCTTTCATCTGGACGTCAATCTCACCGTTCTCGCACATTCTCTCCCACACTCCCACTAACAAAGCTGCTGATTAGTTTTCCTAATCCGCGGGAACTGGCTCCATCCCTCGCGCGAGCAAGAGCAAGGTCTGTGGAGAGGAAGTAATGAGAGGCGCGCGCGGAGGAAGGCTTCCGGTGCTGTCCGAGGGAGGCATTCTGATTAAACCAGTACCTTTGCGTTTGGAGTACCTATCATTAATGCCATTAAGCTACTTGTTTCTTAATTGCATTCTTATGCTGAAATCTTCAGGCAGCCAGTCGCGCACCTCGGAAACCTAGAATCAAACCTGATTGTGCTACCCTCGCGCCGGCATCTCCATTAACCTGCTCCCTGTGGGGTCTGGACCCGGGCAGTCTGTGTCGGGAGCAGAGCGCGCTCCTGTGGCTGGCTTCTGCTCTGCTTACCGTTATTATTATGAATTTTGAGAAATCCTTTCTCGAGTGAGAGCTTTTAATGAGACCTGCGAGGAACTGTCATTATCTCAAACTGTGAATCCTTCCTGTGACTTTCCGAGGCGGCAGATGCCGACCTCGCAGTTGTGAGCCTCGTTGTTTTTTTTTATTTTTTTTTTAAACTGGAGTTGTACAGTCCTGCAAACCCCACAGCCTGAATGCACCCACACAAGTCGCACTCAAATGAACTCCCTTTGAAAGAAAGATTCAATTCTATTCTATTAGTCGCTCGCAGCCCGTGACATTCAGGGCATCACTCTGGCTCCAAGCCTGACAGAGAGACTGCTGGAAAAACCCGAAACTCAACACTGGCTTGTGTTGGAGGCGGCCATACCCCCAGCTCTTCAACGTGTCAGGCCACAGAGACAAGCCATGCTCTCATTGGGAGGTCAAGTCCCCTCTTTGATGTCTGCAGCATGGGTGTCTAACGCAGAGCCTGAATCCATGCCAGATTGTCATCCTATCCAGCTAAACTGATGTTACATAAAATGTATCTAAATGAAACTCATTAACCTAACCATTGACCTGGATCCAACCCCCTGTGTAAAACGTGAGCCCATATTACTATCGATGTCCGGGCTGCTGGCGCAAGTCGCCTCTTAGTTCCCATTCTGAATAGTTACCAAATAAAGAGACGGGCGCTGGAGGCAGGAATCACAAGAACAGGATTTATTACTCATGAGGAGAGCCTGTCATTTCGGACACGAAACACAGTGTCTGTCGGGAGGTGCTCTAACAAGTGAGCTGAAAGATCGTCTTTTATACCTTACAGAACACTTAGCATTACAATCACAACATTGTGAAACACGGAAAAGACATCCCCATGATCCTCGTGTCAATCCTACCCCACATATGTTAACAATAGGGACCCTTGACCTGCTGATAAGAGGGGAGGGCAATCACGCAGCTGAGTGTTCCGTCAACTGTTTAGGATGTGTGCGCCTGATCATAGCCCAGGGGGTGGGGTGGCCAGGATCAATAGTGGGTTCTTTGAAGAGGAATGACTCCATACCATAAGGGGCAATAAACAGTATCTTCCGGCTTAGGCAATGGGTTCGGACATGTGTGGACAGTCAATCGCGGAGGGAGGGTTTACTAACAGAGGGGTTATTCATGAAAGGACAGGAGGTGCTGGCCAGGCGCGGCCGTGACTCCCAAGGACAGGGTCTTGTAGAAGAAGAAGGTTTATGACTTGCTCGTGTGAGGGAGAAGGGGAGGGGGGAAGCCAGGGTGTGCACAGGGACAGAGTCGCACAGAGAGAGAGATCTTATGACCCGTACATGAGAGAGCGGGGGCAGTCAGGTGCAGCTGGGGAGGGCTATGTCAGCTGAGGCGAAGGATGCCTCTTCAAGAGGAGATGGGGGGTTTGCGCGGGTCAAGCAGAAGGGTTGCCTTTCATAGCAGGGTCGCGCAGAGGGAGAGGGTTTCATGGTCTATGCATGAGAGAGGGGGTTTAAGATACGCGCAGGAGGGAAGCCGGGGATTCCAATGGGTAAAAGGCCATGGTGCCTAGAATGGCTGTCATGTACATATGGGTACGGGCTTTTACTGGCGGAGTGATGCGGTCAATATTTTATGGTATTCATGGTGCTTACAGGGAGAGGAGTGGGAAAAGGGAAATGAACGCTGTTGATGTACATCAATTTCTCTAATTTTCCACAGTCGCCCCTTTTTACATTACAGAGTTCATTTTTGTACTTGATGGGGGTACAAATAAACAGGCGTGGTCGAAGAATTAGCATTTGTCGATACTAACATTTGGCATATCATCATGGACAGTTGATGTGATGGGCAGAAGGCAGCACATAGGAAATTGCATTTGTCGAGGTCCTATCCTTTCAAAAGCACTACATAGCATAAATGTTTCTGACTTAAAAATGTGACCAATGAACAGTTTGACCAAGTAGTTGAGGGCGGAATTCAGTTCAATGCACAAGATCTCTTCGTCACAGTGTCTTTTTAGCAGTGAGCCATCACTGGTAGGCTTTAGTCTTTTTAGCAGTGAGCCATCACTGGTAGGCTCTAGTCCGTGTCCTTTCGTTGGCGCTGTTGAGCACCGGCGGTGGAGCTATAGGTCCAGCTCGGGTCCATCCTTACGCGTTGCAGGGTGCGGTCAGTCCTCTGCTGTTAGACCACAGTCCTGTTCCCTAACCAATCCTTTTAGTGGCGCCTTATGCTCGGCACCCATATTTCCGTGGCAACACCCTATTCCCACTTGAATGCAGTTCTTCCTTTTGGCAATAAGTCACGTGGAAAAGAGGGTGTGTGTGGTTCAAATAGTCGATAGGAGAGAGGGCGGAGTTGGGTCAGAGTTCCTGGGACACACAAAAGGGACCAAGGGAGCAAAGGATAACAAGCAGGCAGGCCCATCAATCGGGCCCAAAGAAGGGGGACGGAGACTCCAGGCACACGTGGGTTAGCAGACGGAGGGCTTCAGGGCGGCCCGTCATTTCTCATTTTCCACGTTGAAATTGCTGTCTCGTCCCGTATCTTGTTGCTCTGCAGCTCCACCTTTGGTCGAGGTCACATGTGTCTCAAGATCTGCAGCCAGGCTGTACGTCACGTCCGACCCTTCTCTTCCGGTGATCGTAAATCTTTGAATAGGTACAAAACAAGCTTTAGAGAACTGGTCAGGGGAAGACATTTATGCATGCGAATTCCTCCCTCAATCCTACGCACTTGGGAGATACGCTCATCGGTCACAGTCAGAGGTCTATTACCACGCAGTGCATATGTCGGCATTCCTACTGAGTTCATGCCAAGTCTATTCATCGTCCCATTTATAACTCAAATGGGGAAAAATAAGATTCCCATCAACTGTGCATTTCATCAAATTCAATATTTCGGAACATTTCCCTTCAAGGCTCGCTAACCTTTTCAAACAGGGCAGGGGCGCTATCATCGAGAGTCGGGGCAAAACAGGTTTTTCTCGAGGGACGACAGTTACTCATGGTCATCATGTTTATATCCGGGGCAGCGGCTGGGGTCTATCAAATGGGGCGGGGATGCTTCGGGCGCTCGCGCTTGGGTGCAAAAGGGGGTGGGGCAATCTGGGCATTGGGGGTCAACCTAGACGTTGGCGTTTGTCTCTAACAACAACAAAAAATAGGGTGCCATTGACATATAGTTCCCTTTTTAAGAGGGCCAGATTAGGGGACCTTAGTCGTCTCACCTGTCCTTTCTTTCTTAGCCAATTCGAGTTCATTCATTTTGTAGAAAGGAGAGGTAGTAATATGGCAAATCACAATCATTTTATTTTCTGTCAATTTCACTGAACACCTTTGTGCTCACAGAGTATCCAATCAGACTAGTGCCAGCTGGGCACAAAGTATATACACAAAGGAAGATGGAACAGGGGGACTCTCGTAGAGAGTGAGAGTCGTCCGCAACCTAAACGAGCTATTCAGTACACATATGACATGTAGAGAGAGAGAGAGAGAGAGAGAGAGACAGATAGAGGGAGAGAGAGATCGAGGGGAGAGAGAGAGAAAGACGTGTACGGTAATAGGTCATTTAGTGCGCTCACAACACAGAACGACAGGGGTCAGGTAACACGCGAACACAGACAGAGGGAAGACATAAATCCGTACATTACATACACACAAACTCAGACAAGGGTAGACAGTACATGTGTTACATACAAAAGCGTTCACAACAAAACACAAAACAGTTGTTGGCCAAACAAAAATCTCCTTGCGCATGTTGCGCATTTTTAATATCCTATTTATCCATGGGCTGAGTTCTTTTTACCTTTCCTCCTTCTCTTCTCGTTGGCTATTTTTGCGAGCGCTCCCAATTGCCAATACTTACACCTCGGTCAGGCGGTCAGAAATTAACCCGGTCACGCTATTTACCCATAGTTGGATCTTAAACCATTTTTCAGTTTCTTCCTTTGGTGGGAAGTTCTCCAGGCTGAGGCAACAGAGGGTATCGATCAGGAGAAAAGTCGGGCATTTTCGTTATATCTATAAGAGGGTGAGAAGGAGGTGGTACACTTCGAACATCAACAATATTTCTAACTTCCCAGACGGGTGGTGCCTGGGTACCCTTACCTCAGGACTTTTCCTAGTCCTTTCCCTATGTAATTAAACGTCATAATCGCGTTATCTAGTGTGCTAATTTCGAGTCAATTTCCGTCATACAGTACCCGTCAAGTTTCTATGTCAGTCCATCCTCCCAGTCGTTAGGCTCTAACGGAGGAACAGTCATATCTACGTCTACGTCTGTCAAAGCTTGTTAGCATAAGTACTATGCTCAGATCCCCTTTTTCTCCTTTTGTCGGTCGCTCGATCGTCGCTTTTCCATACTTCAGCCGACGTTCCGACAGGACCTGCAGAAGGGAGGGGAAGAAGGGGGGTGGGGGCAGCATTCAAAACACATCAGCGCGCATAAATCCGAAAATGTTTTTACCTACCACATACTCGACCTATCTCCCCGGGGTGCATTCTCTACCATCTCGGCGTTTAAGCCCAGAGGGACCAGCAGTGTCAGATAGATAATCATCGATGGTCTGCGGATCTACATGCATCACACGATCGTGGCCTTATAGGTCGTGTGTAAGGGTGGCGGTCAGGTGGTATTTCTGTGGTATCGCTCAAGGGCGTCTAAAAACACTTTTTCTGTTGCCTGCGATACATAGTGTAGCTGCTAAATACCGGGCCTTTTTAACCTTCAACCTTAATCATACTGCATGTATTTTGCCTATGTCGATGACAGTGACCATACATTTCAACAACATTCATAAATATAAACGCTACGATAATATTTGCGTGTTCAAAGATTTTAATGAAAAAGGTTGGCGCACAAATACGGGCCTACAAACCAGTGGGCCGGCTACGGAGAATAAAGTCGGTGGTCTTTCATTTCGTAAAGTGCAGCAGTGAAATAAAATCATATCGAACTTTCCTACACTGCAAGTATAATGCATGCCAATAATTCAATTTTTCAATAATTTTATCTCGCTGTCCAACTATTACTCAAGATCTAATATTTACCAATTCATTGTCAAATGCTCAATCAGTTCCTGTTTCATACCAATTCGTTGCTTCCAACACATAATCAATATCCATCTTATATCGCTTTCTTTTCCAAGCACATACTCAATATCCTTCTTATCTACTTTCATTGTCCAAAAACTGCATACATATCTCGGGGCATCAAAGCTGCGCAATCAGGGTGCAACAAGGTTTATTTAAAAGTCTCATTTTGTGTCGGCGCCATTTTGGGCGAGGTCAGGCAAGTCCCTGCATAGTCAGATTGCCTCCACTGACTCGTAGTAGGACCAGAACCTTCCGTTGGTGGTTTCAAAAGTTTTTCGCACTGGGTTAACAGTTTAGCAATAGGGACCATCAGTCAAAGAGTGGGGAGGGCGGTAACAATTTTTCCTACCGGGTCATTCTGGTGTTCCTCCGGAACTGAACAAGTCTGTGCCTTGGCTGTATTTTAGCCATTTCCAAACTGAGGCTGGCGCTGGCAGGAGTGCGCCGATGTCGCGGTTCCCAGTGAGGGGGACGGGGGCGCCCATGCGGAGGGATCGGGGTGCCCCCCGGCTCTCATAGAATCTTCAAAGTTGAGGAGAGAAGGCATGGGGCGTGTGCCCGTCCTGGGCAAAAGACCGCTTTTCGATGTTGACCCTCTTTAAGCAAGAGCATTGGGGTGTCGCTGGAAGCCTCCACCTGGAGGGAGGTGGGGGAGGGTCATTCGCGCCGCCTCCCCCTTCCAGCGACCCCGCGCCGTTCTTCGGCTCCAGCGCTTCGGTATTGGCCGTGCCAGCCATTGAAGATGGGGGGGGGGTCGGTGGCTGAGGCAAGACATTCCCCCCCCTTTTGACATGTGGCGGGACTACCTGCAACTGTCCAGGCGTTGCCGTGTGGCTGGACTACCTGTAATCTTCAGGCGTGGTCATGTGGCGGGACTACCTGCAACTTTCAGGGTTGTCCAACCTCGCCTTGGCTCCGGTCCTCGTCGATGGCCAGATCAGGCAAGAGAGAGGGTGTGGGGGGTGGTCGGTGGCCGAGGCAAGACAGCCCCCCCCCCTGTGGCCTGCGGGGCAGCAGAAGAGGGAAAGGGGAGACCTCCATGATTCCTTGGGCCGTCCGCCCTACAGCCTCCCCCTTCGACTGCGGCCAGCCGAGCCCTGCACGCATCGAGGCCTCGCCTTCCGGATGGGCGTAACCGCGGACCTGTTGCACTTCGGGAGCTTCTGGAATGGGGGTAGGTACCTATTGAATTGTTTCTATTTCATGTGACCGTTATTTGGGCGTGGTGGGCAATGAGGCAGACATGTTGGGAGCAGGAATAGGCAGTGGGGCCTAGCTACCTCGTGGCTGTCTTGCTGTCGATTTTTCGCCATTTTATATTTCTTATTACGAACTGTTTCTAATGTTTCTTATTTTTAGTGAAGTCGAAAGCTCATCAGGGGGTTACTGACTTAGCCCGATTTCTTTTTATTTTTCCTTCATTTCCTTAGCGTGTCTCGAGCTAAAGTTTTCTGTTAGTAGGGTACGGTGATCACTTCATTTTTATATGTCCTTTCACTAGGGGTACTCCTGGACGGACCAGGTGAGTTACCTCCAATAAATGGTCCGGGTTGGAACTAGATTATCAATCAAAAAGGGGAACATATATTCCTTCATTAGGGTATCATCCTGGACAGACCAAAGGATGTACTTCCACTTACTAGGGTAGCCTCCTGGACGGACCAGATGATCTACTTCCACTAAATGGCCCGTGAGTGGGGAGCATATGTCCTCCATAAGGGTAGCCTCCTGGACGGACCATGCGAGCTACCCCCCAAATAAACAATCAGTGGGGAGTGGGTAGGACTGACGAATTCACAAAGGGGCATAACCTACCCTTTACTACTTGCAAAGACTAGAAAGAATATTTCTATTCCTCGTTGTTTGCAGGTAGAAAATACCTCAAACGAAACAATTCCTGGGACAACAATGTCCAGGCAACCAATCAATCAGTGGGGAGAAAAACAGGCATGACGGATTACAACGGGGACAAATGTCTGCATTACCTGCCCTTCGCTATCTGCAAAGGGAAACAGAATATTCCTATTCGTCTCAGTTTGTGGACAGGGAAGATCTCAAAGAGCAACAATCGATTATTAATCGATTTCAAACAATCAGTGTGGAGAAAAGTAGGCATGACGGATTACAACGGGGACAAAAGTCTGCATTACCTACCCTTCTCTATCTGCAAAGAGGGACGAACGTTCCTATTCGCCGCCGTTTGCAAACAGAGAATGTCTCGTTCTCAAGAAGAGAACCAATATTTCAAGTAGCATCCAAAGCTAAATGAACCAATAACCAAACAATATCAGTATTCAAATACCGATTCCAATACAATCAATCAAACAATCAGATGGATGAAACCATCCTACCAATCAGGCGAAAAACGCCCTACTTAATCTTACCCGGACCGGACCATACGGACAGTTCTTCGTCTTCCTCCTCCAGCGCCCGATTGTTCTCTTTCTCCATGCAGCATTCCTGTGGGATTCCAGTCAGGACAATAGGTCGCTCAAGAGAGGTCCGTTCAGAATCGGTGAAGTTCATTCAATCGGCAGCCGGGCGAGGGCCCTCTCAAGGCAGGTATACTCCGATCATTTAGATATTCACCTCATCGTCTGGATCTCTCTTACTGGACCTTATGTCACTGATGGACCCCGCGTTGGGACGCCAATTGTAAAACGTGAGCCCATATTACTATCGATGTCCGGGCTGCTGGCGCAAGTCGCCTCTTAGTTCCCATTCTGAATAGTTACCAAATAAAGAGACGGGCGCTGGAAGCAGGAATCACAAGAACAGGATTTATTACTCATGAGGAGAGCCTGTCATTTCGGACACGAAACACAGTGTCTGTCGGGAGGTGCTCTAACAAGTGAGCTGAAAGATCGTCTTTTATACCTTACAGAACACTTAGCATTACAATCACAACATTGTGAAACACGGAAAAGACATCCCCATGATCCTCGTGTCAATCCTACCCCACATATGTTAACAATAGGGACCCTTGACCTGCTGATAAGAGGGGAGGGCAATCACGCAGCTGAGTGTTCCGTCAACTGTTTAGGATGTGTGCGCCTGATCATAGCCCAGGGGGTGGGGTGGCCAGGATCAATAGTGGGTTCTTTGAAGAGGAATGACTCCATACCATAAGGGGCAATAAACAGTATCTTCCGGCTTAGGCGATGGGTTCGGACATGTGTGGACAGTCAATCGCGGAGGGAGGGTTTACTAACAGAGGGGTTATTCATGAAAGGACAGGAGGTGCTGGCCAGGCGCGGCCGTGACTCCCAAGGACAGGGTCTTGTAGAAGAAGAAGGTTTATGACTTGCTCGTGTGAGGGAGAAGGGGAGGGGGGAAGCCAGGGTGTGCACAGGGACAGAGTCGCACAGAGAGAGAGATCTTATGACCCGTACATGAGAGAGCGGGGGCAGTCAGGTGCAGCTGGGGAGGGCTATGTCAGCTGAGGCGAAGGATGCCTCTTCAAGAGGAGATGGGGGGTTTGCGCGGGTCAAGCAGAAGGGTTGCCTTTCATAGCAGGGTCGCGCAGAGGGAGAGGGTTTCATGGTCTATGCATGAGAGAGGGGGTTTAAGATACGCGCAGGAGGGAAGCCGGGGATTCCAATGGGTAAAAGGCCATGGTGCCTAGAATGGCTGTCATGTACATATGGGTACGGGCTTTTACTGGCGGAGTGATGCGGTCAATATTTTATGGTATTCATGGTGCTTACAGGGAGAGGAGTGGGAAAAGGGAAATGAACGCTGTTGATGTACATCAATTTCTCTAATTTTCCACACCTGAAGCTACATTGGGCACCCTTGTCCCAGCGGTGTGGGAGTTGTGTATGTTATATTCACCTAATTGGATCACTCAGGCCTTCATTCAATATTTTGATTGGACGATTTACCTCCTAAGAGTCTTTTTTAGAAAGGTCGGTACGTCGATCTCTTGTGCAGGCATGGCAAAAAACAATCACATGCAGCCCCACGTTTTTCATTTTTATTTTTGTTTCTGCTTGTAGTCAGATATATTGAGCATTTGTGTATGTTGTATTAACCACACTGGATCACCTGAGCTAATTCCCTGATATCTTACTTTTGCCACAGTACAAAGGAATCAACGATGTCTTATTCCAGGGTCCAGAATATCTGTGGAGCTCATTTAAACTATTAGAGCCAGTGATCACACCTTAATGCGTGTGCCCAGTGCAGACCAAGCCAGGCAACACATAATCAAAGAAAAAGTGCTGTGTGCAACTTATGTGTTAATGCAGTATTTAACCACATGGCTGCTGGCAGTTTTCCCGTCCTGTGCTGAAAAATTCAGGATGTCATATATTCATGACGAGCTCAGCTCGTCATCAGCACACGACACCCGTGGGTGATGACGAGCTGAGCTCGTCATCAGCATCGAAAGGGTTAAGTGCATGAGATGCAGACAGAGCAATACAGAAAGAAAGAGTGAGATTTAAGTTGCCGCTCTGCGATTCTGTGGAGATGTTACCTGCGAGCATCAGGGATACTGGACCCTCAATCACGATTGAGGTTTAGAGGTGCACCCTCACAGCACCGCAAAAGCTGCGTTGTCTGTGTCTCTATAGGACAATCGCCCGCCTGCAGCTAAGGGTCAAGGCTCTGAAACTCCTCTTGTACAGGTGCAGTGCCTGCCAACACTATCCCCTGCAAAGGACCCCGGGAGTTTACTTTCTGTCTCCTGAGTGAGACCCTAAGGGCCTGCACTGATTGCACACTAATTGTAGCATACCACTAGTGTGTTGAACATCTAGCACTTATCTCCAGGGCAGTTTAGTCTCTGGCTTACATCTGCATACTGGCAAAAGTGCCCGGGAAAAAAAGTATTCACTCATGTTTCTTGAGTCTCTGCAACAGGCAACTTATGGAAGGGCCTCTGGGCGCTGCACAAAAGTAACCTACCATTAGCACAATAAGTATTACTAGAAAGACTGCACAATCCTGTATACCCCTTCTGTATTACCAAGTTTCTGCAGGCATGCTGAAAATGGGAAAATGCCAATTGTACTACGGGCGGGGCACTTTTGACAATATAACGTCTGGTGGAAGCAATGTGCAATGAAAATGCAAATTATGTAAGCATGTCTACATCAACACTTTTTCTATTTTAAATCATTCAGTCTTGATTTCAGTTATCTGTAAATGCTCCAAAACCAACAAGGTCTTTGAGCAGACGCACTGTGTGCCCTAATTTGCAATGACATAAACACCACTCAGACCATCATAGGGAGTAATATTCTTGTGACTTACTTTGCATATGTGAAACTAAACAGAATCTGAAGTCATGCATGTTTACAAAAGTAAGTCAGGATCAAATCTCTTCTGGAATATGTTCTCATATGTTAGAGCAGTGTAATGAATTTGTTGCTACTTTGAGCCATCAGAGACGATGGAGATGGTCTTTATTCTGGTCTCAATTTACAGAAGCCCGGTACTGATGAATACATCCATTACTTAACTGATAAGGTCATTACGCCTAGTCATACTTCCTCTCCTTCCTTCTAGGTCCCTCCCGCTGAGGTCCAACTGAGTGCTAGCTCGGCTTGTTTACGTACAGGAGGCGGTGGGGGCAGGCAGAGTTTTTAAAGGCTGGGGGTGGGTAGGGGAAAGCCGGGGCCTTACGTGTTAAGAAAGAACGCGAGGGACGGGAGGGACGTGAGGTAATAGTTGTTCCTATTTGTTTGCTACATATAGGTTTTGTTTTGTTGTTATTTTCAATCAGAGAGATGATGGAGATGGTCTTTTGTCTGCTCACAATTTACTGAAGCCAGTTTCCAATAAATAGCTGTTCCCCATTATCTGCTGCACATAGGTTTTGAAGCAACAGTAGGGTTTATTTGAGTAAGGTTTCATTTATATGACTTAGAGAGCAACCATCAGTTGCTCAGTGTAAGTTGATAAAGATAAAACCATCCAGGTAAAGTTTTCAGAGGATTCTCATGGCTTGCTATACTCCAGTAAGTGTTGATGTGTGTTTACCCAAAGGCACCAGAGCTAACTTATACAAGAACATCAGGAACAGAACACCACACAAGACTCATGCCTTTGAAACATTTAAATAGCTTTCTATATGATTCAACGATGAGCAGCAAATCAACCACAGAATGTTGCCAATAAAAGTATCCACAGGCAAACAAATGTCTTTGTGTCAGAAGATATAGCAACAGGGACACTGTCAAGAAGGTGTACATTATTCCAGCAGACCATCAGAGAAGGTGCATTGATGTCTTCTATTTGTTTCAAAAGGTTTGTTCCGCATGGAATTGATACTTCAGAACTGATCCTCTCTCTATTTATGAAAAGGGAAATTTGTCTTGCTCAATTAAACAACATTTGAGGGCTTTACCTATCCACTAAATCGGGTAACTAGACAAAAAGAGAAGGGAGGGAATGCTCTCAAAGGTTTGCTTTTGCAAACTGAAATGTTAATCTCTGTCTCTGAAACAGGTATATTCAGAAGTGGAGAGAGAGAGGATGTACATCATGTCAACATTGAACAGGAGCTCAGAAGCAGTGTTGAGGAACAAGCGTACACCAACCTTCATGCACACACAAACAAGCAGCCCAAGAAAACACACATTGCAAAGAATTACTCCTGTGGTACTGAGAAAGATGATTACACCCATTAGAATATAAGCATAGAACAGTATCATACAAATTAATGGTATCTAGTCTGACATGTTAAAGGTGAGAGGAGCCCTTACATGTTTCAGGAACCAGTTTTGAGAAGTTCAAGGACAAACTGATTTTTCATCTGTAGACTACAGGAGAGATATTTTGGAGCAGCTGGATATTGGCCTGGCAGCTACAATAGAAACACACTTGACAGCAGGCAGCTCTGTGAGTGGACACTACACTAATTCAAATAAATTCATTAATTTTGATGTTTAGTTCTCTTGGAACATTCAACGTGGATGATTGCAGTACTCTTGATGCCTCTTCATGCCTTCCAGTCAGTGAAGCAGGGCAGAATTCCAGCATCTGAAGAGACATTCACCACCTTCAAAGCGTCTCTAGACTTAATAATTATTTACTAAGATCCTTTTGTATGGATTCGAATGAAAATACTTTAGGGAATTTAATCCCTATAGATTATTCTGCACAATGTTTTCTAAGTAATGTAAAGTACGTTGCATACCTATATTTAATTTATTCAAACCAATTCAGAAGGCACACCACACAGTGTGCAAATCACAGTGATCCTCTGCTTCAATGTTTGCAGTGCTATGTTGCACACAGTAATGAAAAGACATAAAGAAATACACTTTCTTGCAATGGCCACAGTAATGGAATCAAAGTTTGCCTTTTTCCAAAAGGTACATTGCCACTACCTTTAAGGATTTCATTTCAAAGTAAAAGGAGAAAGCAATATACTCTTATCAGTCTCTGCCAAACTTAACTGTGTGAAGAACATGCTAATAAACTTTGATCCCACTCAAGTAGTCAGGCATCTGAGTTTGTACAAAATAATATTGTATTTAATCTACAGTGAAATTACTTTTGGTATTGTCAGACTAAAAAATACTTTAATCAAGAACAAGTATCTTTGTAGCAAATTAACAAAGATATCTCTAAATTTAGGCCCTCATTACAATATCGGTCGGAGTTACCTCCAACCGACATCGCTGCGGATTGGGAACCGACAACCTCAGGTCGGCGGTTCGGACCCCGCAATTAGGAAGCAACTGCACATGCTGCAGTCGCAAACGTACATTTTTCAATGTGAGCTTGTGCAGTGGGCCAAAACCTCCCGCAGCACAAGCTGCTGTTAAAAAGTGGAAGTTTATAAACATCCCTGCACTGTGTGCAGACGCCTCACGGTGCCTGCCACATGGTTCAGGGATGTGAAGTGGGGCACCGTGGGTGCCCACAGCCTTTCCAAGTCCGAAAGGCCGACATGGAAAGTCTGTTGGTACCCAACATCATAATCCAAATGGCAGAAACAGCATCCTTAAGGGATTGTGAGTAGTTCCGGACCAACGGGCTCCGATTCTGACTGCTGCCTCCGACCGCACGCATTGTAATGCATTGGTCGGACCACAGCAGTAGATGTGGTTCGAACTGCAAGTGGCAAGCCATCAGTTGCAGTCCGACCTGCATCGTAATGAGGCCCTATACGTTTTGTATTCAAATGATTATGTTAGACTGCTTTAGTCGAATTTAATCAGAGCGATCGAAGCCTGGGACTTTTCTTCTATGATGATATTTTTCTCAAACATCTGCTTTAAGACTAATTATACCAAGTATTGCAAATGATTGGCATCCCTGCCAATGCAAATGAAAGTCCAATATGCACTCTACAACTTCAGAGGGCCCTTTTAAACAAATGTCTCAGAATATATTAATCTCACATTAAGGCTAAATGACTGTCAAATGGCCCTTTGTTTACTTGGAAGAGGGACTATGTAGGTTTCAATATTCTACTTTTATTTACTTTCTGATTAAAAATCAATTTGAAGTTAGATCTGCCACCATTCAGACTTATTCAAAAAGGTTATGTGATAGGAAATAATGTAATGTAATATTTTTAACACTGATGAGACAATGGAGCAAGGGGCTTGGGATATACCCATCCACTCAGTGTTACTCTACCTTACACAATCAGCTAACGTATCACACACCTAATACCATCATTAAGTAGAAAGGTTCCCTTTGAACATCTAGGGTGCAAGATAAGCAAAACTAGAAATCATGATTTTAGGAAGTTGACATTAAAGAGAGCTTTCCAAAGTAGTTGTTTACACATAATTTTCAAAATGTCTCATAAACATCTAACAACACATGCAACATAGCTTCATATTCATGAAACCAAGATCCTATTCACAATGGACTTACTAAACAAATTAATCTCATGTGTTTATGCATGCCTCGACCTGCTTCACTGTGGAATCTAGTTTAGCTCATAAATTCTACAAGCTAGGTGCTGTATTTGTCTTGAACTTGCAACTCTAGCCACACATCAAGATGGTCACTAAAAAAGATTGCACTTCCACCTATTGAAACAAAGAGAAAATAATTTCCTCCATCGATAAAACCAATATGCTTTATAAGTCATGCAGACTACACTATTTGAATGTCATGCATGGAGACCTTTGAAACCATATTAAACAACCACTGGTCATTTCACAAAATTAGTGCTAATCATTAGAAAAAGAGGCCATGTGTAACTTACTTCCCATAGACATGTACTGGTGTCCGAAAAACTTTATTCTGTTTTGTTTATTTCACAAACTTATAACCTCCAATTCTTTCCTTAGTACATGATGATATTGTTGAAAGGTCCACTTTTATTATTAGAACACAATTTGTCATTTTATTTAATCCGTTCAAAATTGAAATTCTTTACTTGGTCCTTAATTATAATAGCCAACATCCTGTTTCACAACACCATGTTGCTTCTTTAGGGCATAATAGTGATATATGTGATATTCAAATATGTTCAAGAATCAGTTAAGAATTAAAAGTTTGGATTGATAGTATACGAAGTGCCTAAGTGCTAATTGACCTCTGGGAAACCAAGGAGCGTTACTACAAAAACAATATATTAGGCTTGGTTACATGTTGGATATCTGTGAGAGTCCTAAGTTTGAAATTGAATATGAAACCTAATTGAGGAATCACAAAGCCCTGAGAAAGTGACAGAAAGTTCGGAAACACATGTTCTCTGATTTTAATAAATGGCTAACTGAGGAATTTTAATTCTGAAAACACTAAAAAAAATTATTAATGGTTTTACAGTAACATAATTCAGATGTGTGTTTCCATTCTAAAGAAAATCAAATTTACTGAACACACACACCTTTCAGTAGCATGGTATAAAATGTGAATGCAAGATCACAGTATTTCATATATTCGGCTACTTCAATATAATGCTACTTCAATATAATCGTAGTTCTTTCCTCAATAGCCCCCCCAAAAGATGCCGAGAATCCCCACGGGAGGTACAGGAGTGAGACTCCTTCAAGTTTAATGTTCTGGAGCCATGAGTTCAACCTATGGTCTGAAAAGGACTGTTTGAAGTTCTGAAAAGTGCTGAAATATTTTCATTTTCACTAAGCCCTTGAATAACTTTTACCTAACCCTTGTTCTCACATCACATCAGACTGGTAATAGGCAGAGCAATGGAAATAAGTGCTAGATATGCATGAAGTAAAAGGCCAGGCTTTAGCAGCGTTTCGAGGCCGTTGGGAAAACTGGACTACAGTGACAAATAGTTGCATGAGTGTACATGAGAAGCTACACAATTCTGCACCGTGCCCATGAAGTTTTTAATGGCAACTAGTTTGACACAATGCTTTGAGGCACTTTGGGCACCTAAGCATCCATTCAAAACGTTAGTAAATAACCTTCAAAGTATTTGTTTCTTTTACTTATGCATTGAAATGTTACAGGCTTCAAATTACACACTGTTCAGTGGCCAGTGCACTCTGAAATAGCATCACATAAGTATGAAGCATACATTCTATGTGTTCATTCATTGATTTGGACTGGTCTTGAAGAGGATTTGACTGCCCAATCCAGATGATCTTACTTGACAAGCCATCTAATTTAGGCAACTTGATTATCCTTGTGCCTCGGTTTCCTATATGTAATCTGTATGCCATAAGAGGAACCCCTATTTAAAACGGTACTGTTGTAGCATAACATGTGTGAAACTTATTTATTACATGCTTACTCTCCTTTACTACTTTAACTTTATGATTTGATGGTTTACAACATTCCCATTTACCACAGAGGCAATGATCCTCTGATGAATCTTTCTCCACTGATAGGAGGGGTGGAAATAAGGGTAACCAAACAGCACCTTAGATGTGCAAAGAGGACTATTAATTGATTGCTGACTCACAAATTTGAAATGAAATTTAGATACACCACTTTCAAAAACATGCTGTAGAAATGAACAATAGCAACAGGAAGACACTACCTCCTAAAGAAGTTAAGTCGAGTTAGGATTGTGCGAACCAAAAGCTCTGCAACAGCACAGCAAAACAAAAGAAGTAACACCTGATGTTCTGTCAAAGCTCAATGATTCTCCCTAGAACACATTCAGTCAGAAGTAAACAGCACAGTTTAAATGAATGAACCAATAGAACTCAATAATAGACTCAGACACGTATTTGATTCATTTGGTAATTTTCTTAAAGATTCAAAGTTCATTGCCACAAGTAATTTCTTGAGAAGTTCAGTTAAGAATATCACAACTTGTATAATAATGGTAAACATTTACACAGGCTTTTTCGGATAATTAAAATCAGATACAACTACTGAGTTACAGAGTCCTACCACCATTAAGGCAGAAGGATAGTTTCCTATGAAGATGGGGAAAGGGTTCAAAATTAAAGTCCATTTCGGGGAGGGGGAGCCATTAGCATACATAAAAAATAAATGAATAAAAAAATGGACTGGTACGGCAAAGATGATTCAGTTCATCAGCTACCGACTGTAGCACCAACCAGGCATTCCAAAAGTAAAAGACAGTTAAAAAATCGATCAGCATAGCATCCGCTCTCACAGGGAAAAGAAAAGGTATGGTGTTGCCCCTCCTTTGGGGTTTCCTCTTTATAACATTTTTATGATTGTTCCAGTGAGGTGGCATCACGCCACTATTGAAAGATCATTTTATGATGGGACTCACGTAATGTCACCTGAGGTACTTGAAACATTTAGAACCTTTCCCATGGTGGTCACGAGAAACACGAGATTTGAAAGTACATATAGGCCTAACACTGGTGGAAAAGAAATACAAAGTTGCTATCTAAAGTAACAGCTGCAATCCTTTTCCTACAGGAATATTTCACTGTGAATGTTGAAGAAACATTCCGGAACGTCGGGGTGTACAAATGTACAGGACACATAAAGCAACATTTCACCAGTAGAAAATGAATTGTATTAAGTCAGGGTAAAGGTCAGTGTTAGAAAAAAGCATTGTGGAAAGCCCTTTTTGGTTAGCCTCGCACGCTTAAATGAAATTAGCTCTAAACCAATATCACATATTATATATTGAAATAACATCAATTCACAAAAATATTATGTAGAATGATCCCCAGTCATTATTACATGAAAATAGCCAATGTTAGAAATACCCTACTACCATAATGTTTCACAATATTCTTATAGGTGTATATTTTTTAAATTATTAATCGTTTTTATATTTTCAAAATATAGTATTACTTTCTAACATTTCAAGATTGTACTTCTTTTCTTCACATTTTTGAACCAACTTTTCTAACTGGTACATTCTCAGCAGAAACCATTGAAACACTAGGCCACGTCACTTAACCTCAACATTCCAAAATGTACTTTAATAAGCAACAGATGCATATAAAATTGATTAGTGCAACTCGTTTATATGTATTAGTGTTGTCTTATATGTGTGTTTTCTTAATTTCACATTTGAATGCATGATTTTGCGGGGCTTCTACTACACTTGTCTTATTTTCATGTGTCACTATATCTAACGTTTTGATAGTGTACTTTCAGCTTTTTCTATCCTTAAATTGTGAATGTTTTGTGTTTTATGATTTTTATAAATTGTGTTGCAAAATGTATTATGCCTTGACTTATATCTTTCCCTTGTGGAAAATAGTCATAAGTTTACCAGGGAAAATGGCTTCTATTAGTGATGAAAGCCATGGTTTTGTATCATGTAACTCCATCAGAAGGCCTTCTAAAGAGCTGCAGTACATGGCCGCAGGCTACATGTTCAAGTTCTTGTCATATCCTCTACTCAAACATTTTCTTCTTTTGTTTGTATGGTCTGAAATGCTTGCTGAGATATTGACATCATTTTCTAACAGTGTCTTGTAAGTTGCTAAAAAAGAACACATTTTCTATACTTTTTGAAATAACACCACACGTAGCCAGGCATCAAATGAGACAAAAGCATTGTATTTTTTTTAATTCTACAGCTGTAGCTCCCGCTAAGAAATTCGAACAATGGACCAAGCACAGAGGATCACCAGGCTGCCCAAAGAAAAACCTCCATCAACAACAGTGTGATACCTAAGCGATTTAATTAAACCAAAAGAGAGACAGAAAGAATGAAAAGCAAATTATTTATTGAAAAATAAGAGAAAGAGACACAAAAGCCACCAAATCTTTGGAAAAAGAGTTTGCTTTATTTAATAAGCGCATTGTGGAAACAAAAGACGTCTCTGCAAGGCTCACTGAGTCAAAAGTATTCGAGTACATCCTACAGACAGGAAGTTCAGTCCTCCGCGCTCTTCACCGTGGTTGGTACAGTAATAGCTTTGCCAAAATTAATAAAATGACACGGTGAATTAAAGTGTCTAATTCTTTAAAACATTACTTCAGACGTAAATAAATAGATGATAGCTCCGCATTTTAATTAGAAGCCCCGCTAATTGCCTGGCAGCCTAACCACTCAAAGAAGCAGTCAATCAAGGCTCTGTGTGGACGTTGTATGGGAGTCATTTAAGCAATAATTCCTTTATATGTGTAGGAGAAGCACCGTGCATGCTCAGAAGCACCTTGTGAGCTGTGAAAAAGGCAGCAAACAAAGAAACAATTTACAGCTTTGTGCAGCACAAACATTTTAGTTTTGGAATCAACAGATTCTATTAAACTATCGAATGATACTTTAAATTCAGTGCATCCATGATACAGAGGTGGCTATGTGGTTTCAGTAAGTTTATATTTTGTTTTGCACATTTTTGTCATCTACCTGAAAATAATGTCCACAAATTAGATTATACAAGGAATCTGATGTAGTATATCTTTCACAGTTAAAAAAAAAAGAAGAAAAAGAATATTCAATCAAAAATGGATAGGATGGTTAATTAAATGGAGCTATCTCCGTCATTACCCTGCTAAGAGGTCAGCCGAGAATGAGGTGAAGACAAGGCCTCATTACTGCACACACTGTTGGTGCTTGCGGATGTTCAAGAGAATCCTAAATTGTGCTGATTCTCTGGTTTACAAAATTTACACCTGGGGGTGGGGTATAATTACAAGAAGGTGTGATAACTACCGCAAGAGTAGCATCACGCAACTTTCAACATCGCAGCCCATCGTGGGAAAATAACCCCATGCCAACGTGGAATTCACAACACGGCGGTAGCATGCGATAGACATCAGACAACGTGGCAAGTGTCCGCGTGAAAATCAATGCCAAGCCACAAAAATGCGATACGTGAACGCAAAAAAACATGCGATGAGGCCAACTGCGGTACAAAAAGTAGCGAAAACCAGCAACAGGCCTGAAAATCCCACGCGTCTGGTGGGACAATGCACCATAAAAAAACCAGGAAAAATGCACCAGAGACAAGCCAAAGCACGTAGCAACATGGATGCACCCTGACCCAGCGCATAGCCCAACTTGAACCAGACTATCAGCAAGGAAAAACAGGGTCGGGGAAGGCCAAGGAGAATAGGGAGAGGAAGATGGGTTGCAGACCGCAGGAAAACAAGACCAGCATCACGGACGTGACGGAACACTACCAGCAACTGACCCACAAGCAGCGGAATCCAGCATCCCCCAAACAGACACAATGTACATCGCCATACAGTCTGCATGCAAACTAGTACAATGCGCCAACATATATGTCAACACAAAGGCAACACGCACCTCCCCTGCACATTGCAGAGGGGCACACCACACCTGCTGCAGAGCACATAATACAACGCATCAGTGATGCCGGATAGGACCACGGCACCGTCAACACCAATGCCATAAAACAGCCCATGGACATCTCACCCAACGCCCCACCAGGACCACATACTTAGGGGTCTATCACCCTACAGGGCTCACCCGCACTCCACTAAGGAGACCCACGCTGCCATAGAGACACATGCAGATGCACATGCACAGCACAGAACTACGCCCAGGGGCACACACCCATGTTGGCTGTGCGTACGACGGCCCTGGTCACTCCACTCACAAATGGAGTGGGCGACGACAAAGCTACATGTCCAGGCCCCAAACCGCTGGCTCCTGTGACATGTCTGCATCTGTGGTACAATGCACAAAGTTGTAGGGCCCAGGGACCACATGCATACTACAAGACTACAGGGACACATGCAGAGGTCATGTTGAACTGGCTAGAGGCCCGTACGCCCGGCCCCTTTATTGGAAGGGCCACATGTACAGTGAGGCTTGTGCTGGATGTGTGTGGGGTGAGTGTAAGCCATTCCACACAGAATGTCTGGTGTTGGCAACCACTTGGACATTGGACACCAGTGCAACACAAACAGAAATCACATGCAATACAGAGTCAACTGATGAGCAACATGGGGTGATCCGGATAAAGTCCAGAGGACATCCAACATGCAAACTGAAGTGTCCATGAGTCGCAGTGCACTTGGCTGTGGACACTAGAGATGAGCGCCCTCATGTGCAGTGCAAAGTCTCGGATTGTGTCCCTACGATATATTCCTGAATCAGATGCAGTGGGGTGTGTCAGACCTGCATCATCTTCACCATCATTGTCTCAGGGCCCCAGCAATGTTTGAGGTGACATACCTTCATAACCGCTCCACAGCACAAAACACAATCAGCTACGGACAATGACCAGCGGTGCACTGAGTCACTGGCACCTGGAGTGCTGAGCAGGGTAACAGGCCGATGATGGCAGCCACGACAGGCCTGCGCAACCACCGAGTCTGTCAGTACCACCTCTTCAACCCTGGCAGATGGGGTTTGGAGGTGCTACTTGCGGTGGTGGCGTGTGCCTCCTGCGGTGATGCGTCGTCTGAGCCGGTCTGGACTCGCTTTGGTGTGTGAGCCCTGGTGGGACGCATGTGGGCCCGGAGGCTGCATACAGCGCAAGGTCACAGAGTCATGGCGTTGATGAGCCCAAGACCCATGCCTCAGGGCCCAGCCTATGTCTCCAGAGAAGGGGTCTCAGACTTGACCAGTACAGTTAGAGGCCCCGGATGCACTGCAGCCGGCACAGGCACCCAGCAACTGGACGGTGACTTGTGGTGCAGTCAGATGGGCCACGCGACCTGAGCGGGTAACCATGATTGTCCGAGGTGTATGTTTCGGAGTTTTTCGGGGACACTGGAAGGTGTTCTCCAGGTCAAGACACCGAAAGGTTTGATTTTATCTGTAAGCAGCAAATGGAGGAGTGGAATGGGACAGCCCTTGCCACAAACAATTCCGTATCAGCTTAATGTGGGTGAAAACTGCCCCCTAGTCCATAGGCTCAGATGCCACAACGTTTCGACCAGAGATTGTCCATGAATTTCGAGGAACAGACTTAGTGGCACCGGGGCTGAGTGGGGATGCAGACTGCAATGATGCCGGTACAGTGATATGGACTCTGCTATTGCTGAATCATGGCTCTGTGACATACTGGACCGTGGTGTAGGCCGTAGGCAGGGGTCAGCAGTGGCCCACAGCCATGTGTCTTTGCCTCGCGATGCACAACGCTAGTGAAACCAGGGCAGTTGTCGGTAGTGTACGAACACCTCCGTAGCAATTATCCTTTTCTCTCCACCAAGATGCAAGGCGATATCCTCTTAGGTCTCCCCTTGTGTGCAATGATGTGTTGAAATCAGCCTTAGCACACTCGATGTTAAGTTCCAAATCTGTGGCCTACTCGAGCACAGCCTAGGCCGAGAGCAGTGTAGGCCGGAGGCAGTGGACAGCACAGCCCATTCACCGAGTGTCGCCGGCATAGGTTGGTGGCCCCACCGGCCTGCGTATTTCAGGTTCAGTGTCACCATGTGTTCGGTCACCTCCATGACAGTGAGCCACCTTTCTTCTGGAGTGGGCATGTCATGAGTGATGTAATATATGATGTCATCAGCAGTGCTTTGCGGGCACGCGAGTTATAGTTAGCTGAACAAACTATAACAGGGGAATTTCAATGGTTTTGTACGAATGAAATGTCCAGCTAACTATAACTCCTCTGAAACCTATGGTTTTTTCAGTGACTTTCTAAGGTTTTCTAAATGCTAATTCCTAACTGTATTGTGCCTGAAACCTATGGTTTTTTCATTGAATTTCAAAGGCTTTTTAAATGATATTTTCTAACTTTAATGTGACTGAAACCTAAGGTTTTTTAAGTGAATTTTAAAGGTTTTTTAAATGCTAGTTTCTAACTATGCCTAAAGAGGTAGGATATGTGAAGAAAGAAGAAAAAACACACAGAAAGAAAAAAAAGAAATGCAGAAAGAAGCAACAGAAGTCCTCAAAGACGAAGAAAAGTGCAGGAAGAAGGAAAACGTGCAGAAAGAACAAACAGAGGAGCAGAAAGAAGCCTTGTTGCAAAATCATCCTGTACCCTCAACTTTTTCAGGCAGGTACTGGTGGTAACTGAGACTGAGTAACCAGCCCTGGAGCCCATGCTATGTTAAAAGACACTTAGAATACAGTGAAAACACCTACAAACACTAGGGAACACTATGCGTTGGGGTCCCCCTGTGATTAGCATAACCTCCTCGGTAAGCCCCTAGTATATTATAGGGCAGGGGGATTAAAACTACTTCTTAAAACGTGCCACGGGGTGCGTTTGCACACTGGTGAATGGAGGGTGGGAGTAAGTAAGTCCAGTAAGTGCCACAGAGTTGCATTGCAGAGAGGTGTAAAATGGGGCAGAGTGTGCTAAAGAACTGTGATGGATCAAACCCAGATCTGTTGACTGGGTGTGAGTGTTTGATTGGTTCAGATGCTCTGTCATCACCACCCCCTTTTGTACCGCTATGTCTTACTAAGCCAGCTGCAAATTCAAAACATACAGTTCAGAATATTCTGTTCTAGATAATTCCATCCTTTAAAAAGAAATGCTTTGGGCAGAGCTTCTCCTCCGTACAAGCTGCACAATTTTGGAAACCCAGAAAACACCAGAAATATCGGAGATCACTTGTAATTCAGGATGAAAATGAAGACCTAGCTCATTTCCAAACAATTTATTCGGAATCCCACTTACCAATCAATCAATCCATTTCTAGAGTGCTGAGCTTCTCCAGGAAGTGTCCCGGTGCTACGAAAAACAGCTTCCACTCTACTCCAACAAAGTCCCACAACCATGCTCAGAAAGCAATTGCAAACAACCATGTTTTAAGGGAATTTCTGAACTGGCCTTCAACCCTGACGCTCACAGATATAATGGGAGGCGATTCCAGGCATCTGCCTTTAGATAGGAGAAAGACGAACCTCTCCACTTCTTACATTTGATCTTCAGGATGCAAAACATTCCTGCATCAGAGTATTGGAGGGTTCTAATCGGATGATAGTGGTTTAATTGATTAGAGAGGTAAAGAGGACACGAGCCATGGAAAGGTCTATGAGCATTTAAACAAAGAATCGAAATAGCGATTTCAAAATAGCGATTTCATTCAAATATTCGGTAATCGCTAATCATTATGTATGAACCTTTTTGTTTCATACATGTAATTTCTAGTGAGTTGCATATCGATCTACCTCATGAATATTAATAAGGTAGGTTGCAGTTTGAGACCTATTAAAAATCGCAGCCATCACAGAGATGGTCAGCAGACAACCGTGATTGTGATTGCGTTTTAATAAATGCTTTTTTTTGTTGCTGTTGCAATGCAATGGGATGTGTTTCAGCAATGTAAAATGTAACATTTTGTTTTCATTTTCTAAGCGCATGCAGTGCCTGCTCTCAAAAAATGTTACCCCAACTTTCACAAAGGGGCACGGGGTCCCATGGGGATCCCTTCCAATTTTTTGAATGCATTCATACCAACTTTTACTTGGTGGTACAGTGCGAATGCTTTGCGACCGCATTTTGGTCACAAAACATACGGACACACCAATGCGATTCGGTATTTTGAAGGGACACCCTTAACACGCCCCTTTCAAATACTGAAATGCAAAACCAAAATCGTGATTCAGTAACAGGTTACCGAATCTTAGTTTGTGCTTTATACATTCCAAATAGCATTTTTCCGGTCTCAAATGGGCCTAATCTACAAATTGGCCCATTTACGACAAGAAAAATGCTTATCACATATGGCCATTTGTGCCACAACAAGGGTTTTGAAAGAATCCTCTCCCTAACCAGACAAATACTCCCGCCCAAAAGAAGAAATACATCAGTTCAGCCTTCTCTTATGCAAAAGCTGAAAAAATGAATGTCTTCACAGTAAAGAAAATAATATCTAATATTGCTTGAAATTCAAAAAAGAAAGGAACGGTGTGTGTTAGAAATGGGATTTCTGGTTGGCTAAGGCTTGGGCCAAAGCCAGGCAGAAACCACCACTCTAGAAAGGGCAAGGGAGTTACACGCTGAAGATAACCCAGGCTCACCCCCTTGGTAGCTTAGCACGAGCAGTCAGGCTTATCTCAGAGGCAATGTGTAAAGCGTTTGCACAACACACACAAACAGCAGCAGCACACTAGGCACACAACAAAAGAAACCCCACACAAGGTTATATCAAAAATAGCCTTTGTATTATCATAAATCCATTAGAAACATAATCAGACATTTACGCTGTGCAAAATGGCACAAGGCAATATTCACAGGGGATTATATATAGGACAGGGCCAATCGGGTCACTGTCAGACCACCAGAACAGGTAAGTAAATAGAAACCACAACCAGTAATTACTGGTACAAAATGACCTAAGCATTATCACAGTCACATTAGACACCATCCTAAAATATCATAGCATGACATTAGGCATATCCACATTAGGCCCAAACCTCATTAGCATAAACACATTACGCATAGGCTTCACCAGCATAAACGCATTATGTTAAACATCCTAAACCTAAACACATTATGTCATAGGCACCACATTAGGGCATAGAACTGACCTCCTGGCCAACTGGCCTTTCGCTGGGGCTCAAATGCCCTCTGTCCAAAATGTCAGGGCTGGGCTGCTCATGCAGCAGAATCACCAGCGCGCAACTGTGCTGGCACCACTGTACCCTGTTAGCAATGGAATGGCCTAAACTGTGCCGCTGCCGCTAATTGCGATGCAGCTGTGCAGATCACTGTGGCCACTGGCACTCACTTTGCCCTTTGTCTTCAAAAGAAAAATGCCCCCAAGTCCCACTCTCGGACTTCTGAAAAGGATCTGGCCCAAAACGTTGCAGCTGCCCACTGTCAGGTGGGGCAGCTGAGGGAAATGCCATGGCACTACAGTGCCCCGGGAACCCTCGATCGGTCCCAACAACACTGGCACAAACGAACCCATTGGAGCTCCCCTCTGGGACCCACAATCACTCCTCCCGGTGCCCTTGATTGGCACCCAAAATTGCAATAAAGATTCCTGACTCACCAGGGCTCCCTTGTGACCCCGCTCCTCTTGCGCCGGTCCTCACCCTTCACCCGGTCCCCATTTCTGGGACCGGGACTTGGACATAGAGCCTGCACAGCTCTGTAACACAATCGGCAGGGGGAAAGGCACTGACAACGTGCCTCTATGGGTCCCCCTGCACCTGGGGCATTTCTTCTCTTCCTGTCATGCACAGAGGTGGGGTAGGCTCCTGCTCTCTGGCACAACTTTGCCTCTGGTTCTTCTTTAGCCACTTGAGTGTGGGGTAGGCTCCCGTCCGCTTCTTTCCACTTGTGGAATTTGACTAAAAAGCTCCCTTTTTCTCTGGTGTCCCATCATGCACCCTATCCACCCTGACATCGACCAGGCAAGCCGATCCTCCTATTTCAAGCACAAACCCCGTTGTACCCCCTCTTGCCTGCTCTCTTTTTCGTAAAGCTGACACATGCCAAGAATAATGTCCAGCTACCATGTAACCTACGGGTTTCCGTCCCGTTCGATATTTTCCCTTAGACAAGAACGGAGTCAGTCGGATGGTTGACTCGGAGAACCCTCCCTTTCCCTAACTCTGTCACCGAACGAGCAGCTCTCGCTCGTCAATGATTTCCTAGTTTGCGAGGACAGCCACGGGTTGGGTTAAACAACCAAGGGGAGACATAATCAAACACACGAGACTGCCACGAAGAAGAATAGTTTACTACAGCCCATTCTCCTTCTTCCCCGCTGCACACACATACCATTGTGAGACATCACCACCCATGTCTACGAAGTAAAGAACGCACAATGCCTCGTCCTCTTTACCTTTCTGACAGAAATGACCCTGTGACAATGCCTCGGTTCCCTGTCCTCAGATACCAGCAACTCTGTAACTTGCCACCACAATCGCCCCGATGCAATATGTTTGTTTATGTGTAAATGCTATTCAGGTTATCCTTTAAACGAGAACAAGTATGCTATGTTTTCTGTATGATTACATCATGAATGATTGAATCGAGTCTAAGGGAAACTCCTTCTTTTTGATTGTACTCGTACTGTATATAAGTGCTGTTATGTTTCAAGCAAAGTAGACTACTCCTGAACCCGCTTGGTGAAGGAGCTCTCCCTTAACTCGAGTTCTGGAATAAAACCCTTTCAACTGGAAGACCACGGACTCTGCTCCTCATTTTATGCATTACCATTTTCTTGGGTAATTATAGAAATTCCGAACGGCGTAAATAACTAGCTTTTTATTTACCACACACTCACGGGGTACCCGCCTACAAACAAGCATCTCTGCCAGATTTCCGGGTCGCCTGGCAGCAGCCCGGTGGCAACTTCTCTCTGGACTAACCAAGTGCGGAGTAGGCTTCCGCTGTACAGCAAACACCACAGTGAGGTAGGCTCCTGCTTTTTGAGTATGCATAAAGCGGGCTGGACACCAGCTCTCCTGATTCAGCACAAAAGGGGGGTGGGCACCCGCTCCTCCCTCAAAACCGCATGGTGGGCTCAAGCTCCAACAACCAACCACTGCAGGGTGGGCACCCGCTCCTCATGCTGTGCAGTGGAATCGCCATGCTGGTATCCCCTCTGGATACTCTGTCAGCCCAGCGCTGCAGAGCACACACGCTCCTCTCTTTCCTTTGGCAATGGCGGTAGAGTGCTCACGAGGCGCTAAAGGTCCCGCAGGTGAAGGGAAAAAGGCTGGGCAGGGAATCCAGCAGGCAGGAAAAAGTCCTGAGGGCTGGGAACACCCCAGCAGGGCACAGCCAGGCAGGCCAGCATGCAGGGGCCCCCAAGAAGCTGCATCTGGGGTCCACGGCAGACCACTCCAAATGCAGATGTCCCATTCAGCCTAGCGCTGACTCACCCTGCCCCTCCTGGAGCTACACACACCTCCCCGCCCCTGTCACTCAAAAGCCAGACATGCAATTCATATCAGGCAGGCAGACACATAGCACACAGAAATGCCAACTACTAAAAGTGGCATTTCTAAAATAGTTTGAATAAATCTGCACACACCATTGCGTAGCATTTATTATTACTATTTCAAACATACCAAACTTGACCACGCTGCTCCTCTCATATCAGGAATTACCACTGAAACACTTTTCAGGGAATCCCCAGTGCATTCCTATGGGAGGACAGCCCAACAGTAGTGAGAAAACAAAATGGCTGTTTGTCACTACCAGGACATGTAACACACTTAAGGTACATGTCGTATCTTTTACCGACAATGTACCCTGCCCATAGGGCTAGATAGAGCCTACCTTGGGGTGACTGACATGTAGTAAACGGGGGGTCACAGGCATGGCACACATTTTAGGTGCCATGTCACAGCGGCAGTAACACTGCGCGCACATGCCCTGCAATGGCAGAGGCCTGAGATAGGTTTGAAAGGCTACTTTGGTGGGTGGCGCAATCAGCACTGCAAGCCCCCAGTAGCATTTAATCTACCAGCCCTGGGTATAGAAGATGCCACTTTACAAGGGACTGACAGGTAAATTAAATAGGCCAAATAGGTGTAGACCAGGGGTCTCCAACCTTTTCTGTAGTGAGAGCTACTTCTGACCAGTGAAAATCGTCGTGAGCTACTAAAAGGCCAAGCAACTCGCGCATTTTTTTGAGGGACGCCACACGTCCAGTGTAATTGATTTTAAGCCTTTCTTTGGGGCCCTTACTGTCGTTTGAACAAAAGGGGCCACACTCCCTCTTTAAAAGTGACAGACAGATGCAGGTTGTGCTACCTGAAGCAAAAGCTTGTCTTGCTTGGAAGCATTCCTGGAAAGTATAACGAACTACTGCAGGATACAAGCCTATGAACTCCTTTTGTGATCCTCGATCAACTTGTTCACACACTGCAAAAGTTAAACCTCAACATATATTCCTTACCAAATGTGATTTATTAAAGTCTAACTTAGATGTGGTCATTAGTTTAAAAAAAGAGGCTCATTTTAGTAAGAAGAACCTTAATTATTTCTCCTTCACCACATACTCTTTTTTTATAAAGTTTTACATGTTATACTTTAAATTGCATTGGTTTGGTTTGTTGGGCCTCATTAGAACAATATAAATTAAATAAATACCATCACCTCCCCGAAGTCGATGTTCCCCGTAATGAACATTGTTTTAAAAGTTACTTTTTTGCTCATAACGCGCATTAATATTGCCCAGCCCCAGTCCCTTTGGTGATCAGGTGAGAATCGTGGGGAGAGGGAAGATATGACAAGTCATTCTGAAGAATGTGTGGCGTGAGAACATGTTTGAAGGTGCACGGTGATACAGCAGGCCTTAAGCCAGCCTTAAGTTGGAAAGAGTGTCTTCTGGTGAAAAAGTGCCAGGAGGGCAGCGACCTTTAACCCTGAGGAGGTACAGAGGGGTTTGTGGGCGGTGAACTGGGTTAATAGTCAGTGGTGAGCGCCAGCAATGAAGAGGCAGATGAATTTGGCAAGATATGGGTAAAACGAGGCTGCGCGTGGGTGGCAGCTGTTCTGCTTTGTTACCCCTAGTAGAGCACTTTTCAGAGAAAACTATGTGGCTTATGAAATGAAACTTATCCTGCATGTCGGGGGGAAAAAACTTTGCTCGAGAAGAGAGAAGTGGGAAAACTTGCAACCGCCACAAAGTGCAGAGAGCTGGACCTGCGCAGAATTTTGCTAGTGGGAAAAAAATGCAAAAATATATAAGGCTGCAGGTGGGCCTATGGATGTGCAGATTAACATAGTGTGGGACGGGTTCTGTTTCATGCAATATCCATAAAAATGATTCTTTTGATCGAAACAGAATATCACATATTAGAAATGGGACAGCATCACAGAGACTATTTGCAGTAATGTCAGTGAGCTGCTGCTGTGTTAGATATTGAAAACACACGTCACTGTCCCTGAATGTTGGATATCGTCACTCAGCCGATATGCGACTGAAGCAAACATGAAGCAAACATGCACTGTGGCGCCGTGTGAGTAACACTAAAGTCAGGATTCACTTCACTTACGCATGCCCCACAATGAGAACCACGTGAGGGCAAAATCACTCCCCTGCGACACGTGCAGGACAGAGCCCCGCACAGTCAAGCACCGCGTGTCATCACATCCGTGTAACAGAGCGGGGGTCCTTTGTTAGGCCGCATCATCCCGACACTGACACCGGCTAAACTGGGAAAAGGACAACACTCGAGACCACCACAGCCAGTGCTGCCCGCCCAGCGCTCCGTCATGCGTTTCCCCCCACCCGGAGGATTCTTTTTTTTTACAAACAATACTGTGCATGCATGCACGTAATTTCAGGTCCATATTTACTGTTGTAAGAGCATAACTCCTAGCAGTTAGTAACACAAGATGGTGTGATCTAAAGACCCGAGGGGTGAGTGCAGCACGGAGTGAATCGCTAGTTTCGAAGTTTAGAAAGCTACAAACATGTGTATAGTTTGGATGACCGTGCCTGTGCTCTGTCAGTGACCGGGCCACAGAGAAAAAGACATTCCCCATTTTTCAAGAGCCCGTGGCATACCAGCGGCTAAGTATAGAAGGCGCACATCGCAGCTCTAGTCTAGAGAACAGTGTATTATGGTGTTTACTAGCCAGGCAAGTGTTTACCGTTTGATCTGCTCCTGATTAAATATGTTCCGAATCCAGACAGAACAAGGCAGGTGGTGGGGGTTCGTAGCAGTTCAATACTGCTTGTGCCAGGCTTTACGAAACCTGCTCCTCCGATCCCACCCGCCTGGCGCTTGCTCCGCACACGTGTTGCGCAATCAAGACTGTGGTGCCAGGCTCTGAAAGGCAGGTAGCGAGGTAACCAGTTCAACAACAGCGTCATCATCTTTGCCCCGCCCCGCCCCAGCTGAGCTCAGTTAGGCCAATCTGAGCAGCTGGCTTTGGTGACGGCAGGCAGCGGCTACAAAAAAAGGCCTAAACACAATAAATGACAACAACAGGCTACCAAATTAAAACGCGAGGCGCGAGCTACTCATGGGGGTTAAGCGAGCTACCGGTAGCTCGCGATCGACCGGTTGGAGACCCCTGGTGTAGACCAATCGTACCATATTTAACACTGAGAGCACACACACTTTACACTGGACAGCAGTGCTAAAGTGCCCAGAGTCCTAAAACCACCAACACCATGTCAGAAAAAAGGCTATGAGAAAGACAAGAAGTTTAGGGATGACCCTGCAAAAAGGGCCAAGTCCAAAAGTGTGCAATTTCCTAAACCAATAAAGCAGGATCACATTGACCAACAAACAAATCTAATGTGGACAAGGGAGTCATGGAAAAGAAATGATTCAGGACCACTTCCACCCATGAACTTGAACACTAAAACCCCTCAAGCTACCAACCATACACAAAAGTAAATGAATATACCGCATGGGTAGTGCTACAAAGTATCACTTTGCCTAGGATGGCAAAAATCTTTGCACTATCAAGTAACTACTGGTATGTTGCTGATGTAGTGTTAAAACAAACTGAACTTTCTTGGAAAAAACATTTTTTGCACTCAGCTTACTATATGATGCTGAAAGTCCCATATACAGCCTTATGTTAAACTCTCTGTTACCTCTGCTCATTTTCAAAATTAATTTTACAAAGAAGTAGCAGGAAAAGGTGCTTCCAGCATATGTTGCTTTTGCAATAGAAATTCAGTAAAAGCGATCGAGAGAGTGGCAGGGTATAAAAGGAGAATCATTTCCGATTATTAGCAAAATATGCAACGCAGGGTTGGATAAGATAGTCTTTTTATACCCAGATGTGCATAACATGTCGAATTAATTATAATGTACCATTTTGGGAAGCATCATACATCATGTTGAATTCAGACTTTTGAAAACTGTTTATTCAGGCCAATGTTTAGGCCTTGCCTTCTAAATAGCTGTGCGTAAAACTGTTAAAGGCGGGAAAGAGGAACTTGTGAAGGGGCGCATTCAGCAATAATTTATCGTTCAACAGAACACAAGAGAGAACTGTTTACATGCAAACAGCATAATACAGACATGCCATACATCTGGGTGCCAAAGTGCACTCAACAGCACTGACAAAGTCTTGGATTTGCCAAGACTTTTTGATTTTACTAAAATTATGATCCTTATATGGGCTCTCAGCCAGCCCACTTTAGCCATTGGTCTGCTATTGTGTGATTTACGTGTTTTTCTTTCTACTACAGTGTGCACGCCCACTTCAGCAATTGGATTACTTCATAGTGAGTGATGTCATTTTGCCCCTTAACAAGGACGAACTTTTACTCAAAGTAGTTCCATTCAATTGCCAGAAACTACAAAGTCTTCGTGTGCTTTTTCAGACCAATACAATATTTTTATTTTAAACTTTTTTTATATTGCCAGGGGTCTAGCAGCTGCTCCAATAATAAAGTTCCACAAAATCATGACAAGGAAAAATAAATATTGACAAAGGCAAAAGTCTAGAAGCCTTGCCAGACCTATTGGCTTTGCCAAATGCTTCTTCTTCATCGTTCTCCGGACTGCAATTTAAAGTTTGCAACATTGGCTGATATATTGGCTGCATTGAGCCTGCAAATTTAACATTGATTTTGTTCCAGGAACCAGACCCTCCAAAACATTTAAAACTCGTGTGATAACTGCATAAGCATTCTCGAAATTCCCCTCTGATTTCGAAATGCAACAATGTCTGCAAAGAAAGTAATCTTCACGCGTGACCCCCATACACCTTCACGTAAACCGGAAAGAACGTATCTTTCCCGTTACCTCAGCGCCCTTTTCGCCAATTTCCCTGAGATTTGCAAGCATACCAATAAAAAAAATCCCTTTCAATCTCTTTCTCTCCAGGTGCTCGAGCAGACGGCTTGAAATGTATAATTTTGTGCTCGGCCTCACATTAGCACACAGGCACATAACTTGCACAAACCCACGCTGGGGTGAATGGGTTGCACGTGCGTCCTTGGAGGAAAAGATTTGTTTTTTCAATTGTTATTTCTTGGCCAAGAATTCTGTTGTACTTTGTGTTTTTTTTTCTAGTGAAATTCTTAGGTGCCCTAGTGGCCTTCAGCAGATGTGGAGCATATGAGAAACAAATACGGTACGCATTCAAAACAGCCAGTCTCATTGTCAAAATATATATTTTTGAAACATTTTTTAAAAAAACATGGCCGACTTCCAGAGTTCTAGAATGACACGTTTCAAAGGACCTTGACAGGTCCCTGGTGGCCAACCCATGTCAGCATTGCCAGAGAAACATCAGCTAATTTGACTTGGATGACTGAGGGGCATCCCAGTCAGCAGAGAAAGGGCATGTACTTTGCTTATGAAATCCACATGCCCAGTGGAGATACTGCCCCTCTGGCCCCAATGATCTGCGCCTTCCAGCTCACCAGTATCCTCAGTGTTAAAGCACACACAGAATAAGACGCTCTCTTAAGAACACAACTTACAAGCGACGTGTTGCTCATAAAAAATTACGAAAAAGTTCTGCACAAAATAAAAAGACAGTCTGGCTCTAAGTTACTTTTCACTTGCTTTTATTATCTGCGTATTGGTTGGTACACTACTTACCACCATCACCAACAGCAACGAAAGTGAATGTTACTTTTTCTGTATTTGAGTATTACTGCCTTTTAAATCGTAATTTACCTTGGTACAGTAATAAAACATGTCACCGTTCTCACTCAATAAGGTCCTTATACAATTATGTGCAAACAATTAAGAGACCTAATAATGAGCATCCGGGATTGGTACACAGTACGTACTTATTGCACCTGATAAAATCATATATTATAAATATATATATATATATATATATATATATTTTTTTTTTTTGAAGCTCACTAGTCCGTCTGCTCTCTTTCACTCACGACCGGGTGCTCTTGATAGCGGGTGACGGTGCCACGCTGGTCACAGTCAGACAAAAGCTCTGATGCAAAAAGCACGCAGCACTCACGGGGACAATTCCAATATCTGTTTATTGGACAGATATTCTGAAAGAAGTGACTCAGTCAGATAGATTCACCAAAGAACAAAAATATATTTCCACTACAACGTTTCAGCTTCCGCCTTCCTCAGGTAATATATAAATATATATATATACATATATATATATATATATATATTTTTTTGTCTTAACAATAACATCTTTTGTTCGCAGGACAACTGTACAGACAGGTTAGAGGGACTTCCATGGGCTCGTGCTTCTCTCCCAGCTATGCGAATCTTTTCGTAGGCTGGTGGGAGAAGCACGAGGCATGGGGGGCGGCAAACGACCGCTGGACAGAAAACATTCTTCTATGGTCAAGGTACATAGACGACCTGTTTGTGGTGTGGCGCGGCAGTAAATCCTCGGCGGAGGAATACATTGCCGAATTGAACAAAAATAACTGGAACCTCAAGTTCACCTACGAAATAAGTGACACCATGGTACACTACCTCGATCTGGAGGTCTATGTAGCAAATGATGCAATACAGACCAGGCTATATAGAAAACCGACGGCCGGTAATGCTGTCCTACATGCAGCAAGTCAACACCCTAAATGCTTAGGAGGCAGCATACCATATGGTGAATTTCTTCGCCTGAAAAGAAACTGCTCGGCTGAGGAGGAGTACGTTCGGGCGAAGAAAGAAGCCAAAATAAGGTTCCAGACGAGAGGATACTCTCGAAACGCATTAACAAATGCCGAAGAGAAATCTAATAAAATCCAAAGGAATGACCTACTGATACCAAAGCAAAGGGTGAACAAAGAGGAAAATCCCAGAATGATCACCACCTACAATTCTAAATCAGATAGGATTATGCACATTTTTCAGAAAAATTGGCATATACTGAAAACAGATCATGTTATGGCCAAAATTCTCCCAGAAAGACCAATTCTAACATATAAGAGGAGCCAATCCCTGGGGGATCACCTTGTCCAGAGTCATTTCATCCCACAGAAGAAAAAACCTGTCCACATTACAAAATCCACTGGTTTCTTTCCATGCAGATCGTGCAAGGCATGCAAGAACAGTAGGACCACCAAGACTTACCCAGGGAAAACAGACGAGAATGTACCCGACAAATGTATCAAAAAATTACTCAACTGTAATTCTGAGTATACCATTTACTGTCTTACCTGTCCCTGTAAAAAACGGTATATAGGGAGTACGATCAAGCCTGTAAAAATGCGAATTCTAGAACACCTTCGCGCGATTACCAACAGGGACAAGGCCTACCCCGTAGCGAGACATTTCGCTGAGTTCCACAAAAGCGACAGGGACCTGTTGAGCTTTTACTGTATAGACCAAGTGGAAAGAAATGAAAGGGGTGGGGACAGAGAAAAAAGACTCCGTACTCTAGAGTCAAGATACATAATTGGGCTAAAGACAACAGTTCCCTGGGGTCTTAATAACAACGAGGAGATGTGGATACACCTGGAATAAGATCTGTATATTGTTCCATTATCTCCACACTGAGTCCCCGTAATGCAGCACACTTTCCAACACTCCAGTCAATAATTTGACATCCATACTATGCAATATTTTGTTGCCCCCCCTCCTCCTGGTTCCATCTCTTTAGCCCATCCAGGGCAGCAAGTGACAAATGAAAAATATATTGAAAGGACACAAAAGCCCATTCAGGGCACAATTGTGGGGGCACTATACTGCCTAGGTAGACTAACAACGTAGTTTCAAAAAGGAAAAGAACTTAACTACACACTAGGCAGAATTCGACAATCTTTGCCATTGATTATTTAACTGCAAGCACTTTTGAAAAATATATTTCACTGAACACCTTATGGTTTTAAACAAATTGCACTGAGCACTTTATCTATTACTTACGCCATGAAATGTCATATTGTTGCACATTTGCACATTATAAGATGGCCGCGACACATTGTATGAAATAACAACATACCGTCATTTGTGTCTATGAAATGTGGTCTTTAAATGGCGTTTGAAAATGTAACACTGGTGAACACTGACGAAGCCTCCGGGCGAAACGCGTCTGTTGTGGGGGTAGGGGCGTGAATAAACTTTTTTGCTGATACCGAAGGCATGGTGTGCTGGTCGTCTGTCTAGCCGCAATTGGAGTGGACCGTTCGGAATATATATATATATATATATATATATATATATATATATATATATATAGACAAGTCCGTCCTCAACACCGGCACCCGCCATGAGAAGTGCGCTCTCCTTGGGGCTGTTTGTTGAAGGATATATATATATATATATATATATATATATATATATATATATATATATATATATATATATATATATATATCCTTCAACAAACAGCCCCAAGGAGAGCGCACTTCTCATGGCGGGTGCCGGTGTTGAGGACGGACTTGTCCTCGTGTTTCAAATATTTCACCAAGATTCCTCTACATTAAGGAAAACACCGCACTCCAACGGAATCGTTTTCACTGGATTTATTCTGTGCAATTAGTCACCACTGACCACCACCTGCGCATTTCAACCTGCAATAGGTCTTGCTCACGGTATGTGAGTCCATCATCTCTTTCTTACTTTTATAGTTCATCCCATTAGTGCCATTTAGGAGGCATTATGGGAATTATAGTGTACTGTACTTTTACCGGTTGTGAGGCATTTCAGTGATTAATTTTATCAGCCATAGTTCTTTGCTGTTGATGTTACAGTATTCTTGATGGTTTTCACTGGTTTTGTGCCAATTCAATGATTTGTAATTCTATTGACAATCCGCACCACTGACATACATCATACTACAGGGTGCATGTGTTACATTCAATACATTTGTTGGATTAGCGTAGTACATTATTATGCATGATTGTTTGTGCTCAGTGCACATTTTTTAATTGTTTCCTTGATTCTTGGAGCTAAGTGCTTTTTTCCGTTTGATTGTCAGTTTCTCATAACCATCAAAGAGTATCAGTTCTGCTCCTTTTTTCTTTTTTCTGATACATTAAACACTGTGGCATTTGAAGGAATATGTGACTATCGAGGTGCAGAATTTTGCATTACAGATATCTAAGTTGCCACATTTCTCATTAAACAAGCATTGGCAAAACCAATACATTTTGCCTATACAAGGCCTATTGTTGCTGTCCATTTTTTATTTAGACATGCTGCACAGTACCATAAGCACTATTTAATGTGGCTTAAAGTGAATAAAAACAAAGCATTATGGTGTAGCTTGCATTGGCCAAATCATAGTGCCTTTTCTGTTTATTTAATCCATGTTGCACAACCGCCCCACTCATTAACAAAGCCAAATAGGTCTGCAATAGCAGTTTGGCTTCGGTAAACTTAGTGCTGGGAGCAACACGGGACAGCAGGAGCTGGGGAGGGATGGGGAGGAGCACCAACAATGGACTGTGGGAACAGGTGGGGAGGAAACCCACACAAGTAAGCGGGAGAAGGGATCTTCAAGAGTACATGTTCAAAACTATGAAACAAGCTCCTGCAGGAGCTTGCGGCCAGTGGAATGACACTTGCCACATGCTGGTACCTGTAGTTTTGTACTATGTAGCCAACATAGTCTAGCAGTTTGCACCCTTGGTTTACTTTGGTAAATTGCTATAAATTTGAGTGCTCCTCTTTACTTTGTAATTGGGTACCTGTAGTTGGTCCATGCAGCAGGAACGGAAATTTGAAGTTCAGGAGGAAGTAGTAAGCCCAGGAAGCTACTGATCAATAAGAAATAAGGAAATTAAATCAACATACACGCCAACCAATGGTTACTTATGGTTTAAGCTTTTTGTTTACAAGACATTTTGCAAGGACCGTGCTTGCACTGTTCATGTAAAACCTAAAAAGGGGTTATTTTTTACTGCCTACTACTCCGAAAAAAGGAAACTCACATTGATAAATAATCATACTTCTTTTTTAACGTGGCAGTGATTCCCTCTGTTTAATATTCATTAAAGTGTTATTTAGACAGCTCTTATATATATTTTTATTGCTTTCTTTCACATGTTTCCAGTTTTAAGTTTATTCTATTGTGAAATGAGCTGTTTGTGCCTGTTTAATAGAGGTTTTGGGGGTGCTTTAAAGACGGGGCATTGGATATGGCTTCTAGAAAAGTCCTGGGTGGGTTTTATTTTTTTATTTTAAATGAGCATAGTAGGAATTCTCAGATGTATATTGATTGGAATTTCAGGAATGGTTGGGAATTTATAAAGGTGAAGAGTTCTTTAAAGACAGGTACTGAATTTGTCTTTCAATAATAGGAGACACATGAGACTTTCTAAATGAGACTGTTCACCGACAAAATATCGAAAACATAAATAACGTTATACAGAAATATTGTGTCAAAAATATGGATCACAAAAATATTGTTTTGCTATACTTTTAATGTAAATGACAAAAAATATCAAAATAAATTATCCTTTACCCCAATATCAAAAATATAGTTTCCTAAAATATATATATATATAGTTAAAAATGGTAAAGAATAAATATATTCAGAAGTAACAGTGATATCATGTAAATTAAATATACTTAAAAAACATATAAAATATATATAAATATATAATTATGTAAAATACACACACATATATATATACATTTAAGCACCCATTTATAATGTAAAACAATTTTTAAAATAATGATTTTAATTTATATCATAATGTTAACATTTTCTAAAATTTACTTATATAACAAGTGTATATTTAGATATATGAACCTACACATAATACATTTAAAAAACATAACAAATTAACTGAAATAGTTTTTTTAAAAATCCCAATTTAATGACACCTATAAAGAAAACAATATAATTATTTGTACTGAAAACATAATATATATTACTATATGGAAAAATAATTTTAAATACGGAAAATATAATAATATAAGTTTAAAGAATATTAGCAAACTACTCAATTCTAGGAATAATACATATACTATTCGCACTCCAGTCTGTGCAGCAATAGGGAAATACGCGTTGCACTCAGGAGGGGGTAAATTTACTAATACAGCAGCAGAAGGGAAAGCGTTGGACTTCAAAGGGGTAAAATGTACTATTCCCACTTCAGTTGGTGCAACCATGTATGATGGTATTGAGCATGCGTTTATGATGCATGCCTTGGGAACTCCATCATTTGAATGAACCCATCTTTAGCATGATTAATTCTACACGCAGGTCACTATAACAACTTGCCTTAGGGGGGGGTGCTGGATTTTGGAATAGTTTTATTTACTATTCTTACTCCAGCCTGCACAACAGCAGGGAAGGTGCTGGACTTTAATTCCAACACCATTCCACCAATGCGCCCCCTAAAGCAATTTGTTCTAACGACTTGCATGCAGAATTAATGCATGCTTAAAACACTTTTGTCCATTGGTGGCGCTGTGAAAGCATAGCGTGATTGGAGCTTCATCTTAAAGGATGTTTCCCAAAAGCATTGGACTCAAGAGGGATAGAATTTACAACTTTTACTACAGTCTGTGCAACAGTAGGGGAAGCATTGGACTCTGTAAGGGTAAAATTTACTATACCCACGCCACTTAGTGCAACAGTAGGGAAAGCGTTTTACTCAGGAGAGGTGCAATTTACTATTCCTAATCCAGTCTGTGCTACAGTAGAGAAAGCATTGCGTCAGGAGGGATACAATTTACTAATCCCACTCCAGTTGGTGCAACAGTAGGGAAAGCGTTATCCTCAGGAGGAAAGACATTTATTATTCCTACTTTTTAATAAAATCATAAAACTATTAACATAAAATTAAATATATATATTAAAAACTGTTAAAACCTAAAACTTAATTACGACAAAACGGAGGTCATGATTTTTGGCCGCCTCACCCCCTCCTGGTCCTCAGCATGATGGCCCACTGAGTTGGCCCCCCCCTCCCGATTACCTGTCACCAAGGCTCGGAACCTGGGGGTAATATTTGATGATAAGTTATCTTTTGTTAGCAATGCAAATGCAGTTGTTTCTTCCTCCTTCTTTACCCTTAGAATGGTCAGAAAACTTTTACCTTTTCTCCCCCCTAGTGCGGGCAAGACCCTTATGTGTACCTTGGTATTATAAATACATTATTACTTCATTAACTTCCCGTCTTGTACCCCTAAAAACCCTACAACCCACACATAACTTAAAAAATGTAACTGCCATAATATACACAATTATCAGTTAAATAATTAACAATAAATAATAAATCACTAATTAATTGCAAATAAATCATTACATATTTAACTTCCCACCCTACGGTTTAATCAGCAGTATCCCCTATGGTGAGCTGATTTTGAGTATAAGAAGAGTATTATATTGGAAAGGTTCCATGTTAGGGGCTACACCTAAACAAGAAAATGCTTCAAGGGTGACAGAACCCATTAGGTTCATTACCAGATTTAACAAACGAGCAAATGAAGTTAAAAAAGTTTTCAACAAGCATTGGCATGTGCTCTAGACTGATAACAACATGCCTAAACATGTGACAATTCATCCCCAGGTTACTTACCGATGCAGTAAATCCCTGAAAGATAAACACTGCAAAAATAAGGTCACCAGCCAATGTGAACACGGAGGTAGCATTCGGAGCACTGGATTTGTGACTTGCAGGAATTGTAAAACTTGCAAATTGAGCATTAACATACGCATATTCATGATACCTGGCACCCCTCACAAGTTCACCTTCACCAAAGGGTTGACTTGTAATTTTGAATTATGTGTTTATGCTTAAATTACCCATGCAATCTTTATTACATTGGGAGCACAATACACAGTCAGAAAACACATTTTAGAGCATATAAGGGCCATTACACATAATGATAGGCAATAATCTATCCCTGTGGTGTGACATTTTAAGAAATTTCACAATGGCATGGCAAATGTAGGACATTTCTTTGCCTTTGACCAGGTCGTCATGAACATCTGGGGTGGTGACAGAGTCTGAACACTCAAGAGGCTTGAATCCCATTAAATTACAGAGTTCCGCACACAGCATGCACTGGGTTTGAGTATGGAGGAAGAGCTAGCTGCACATATGTGGTACCTAGTGAAAATTAATATGCGTATCATAGCTATTTTTGTGTTCAGCCTATGCTTTCTCTGCTAACATTTTTCATCTCTCTCAATACTGTACTTTTAAGAAAAAGAAATGATTCATTCCTTAATTCTCTTTTTAACCACTGTTTTTTCTGATGCATGTATTGGCGGGGGAGACCAAGGAGTCAAATAGGCATCTGAATGAGCTGACCAAGTACTCTCTTGTTTATATTCCCCCATTTTTGTTTGGAACTTCTTTTTATTTCTGTGTGTGGGGTTGCATGATGATTTCTAGGCGAGTGTACAGTAAAAATCCAGGCAGTGACTGACGTATGATGGCATATAAATTGTATATTTATGCTTAAGGCCACCCTAGGTAACACATTGGAAATTGGATATAATGCGAATCCACATTGTATGTTGGATGTTTTGAATTTTGCTCTAAGAAGTATCTAGTCTCCAATTGGCGCAAACGTTGTTCTCTATGACCCCCTCTTTTACTTGGTGGAAGAGAATCTTTCACGTAAGTTCTGAGGTCTTGGCTTTTTGATTCATGGTTACTTTTAAAATGGTGTGCCACAGGATATGTGTTGTCCTAATTACTAATCGCCCGTATGTGCTGTAAAATTCTTTTGTGCACCTGTAATTTGGTGCTACCTACGTATTGCAGGTTACATGTGCAGATTAAAATGTATACTGCATATTCGGTCTTAAACGTCAGAAGTTTGGTTATTTCTACACTTCTGCCACCAAATGGTGTTGTGTACGTTGTCCAGTTTACCCCTTGTTGGCACGCCTTACAGGTTTACATCTGTAAAAACCCTTATGTGTCTGTAACCAATTTGTATTGTCAATGACCTCTGGGCTGGTCTTTACCAACTCATCCCGCATTGAAAGACCACTGCTATATGTTATAGAGGGTTGAGTCGGTAGACTCTTGCCAATGATGGGGGTCACTGAATACCATAGGCCAATTGCATGTAATGATTGATTGGAGCTGTCTATGTTGTTGGCTGTATTCTACAATGAATCTGAATTCTGTATGGCTGTATGGCGAGAGTTTCAGTAGTTGGGTGCTTAGATGATAGCAATTGATATCTTTTATAATTGATATCTCTCATAGTGCATAGATTTTAAAATAGCGCTATCTCTCACCTTTCTAGAGTATCCTCTCTCTAGAAATCTCACCCTACTGGTTGCCTGTGCTTCCCTTACGTCTTTGTCATTGCTATTGATCCGCCTCAGCCGAAGCATCTTCCCATAGGGGATGCTGTTTATCAAATGCCTGGCATGGTAATTACTTGAATGTAACCTTGAGTTTTCCGTGGTCTCTTTGCAGAACAGTTTGGTTTCAATCTTATTGTTGGCCACATGGATCTTAGTATCTAAAAAGCTTACTTCTGTAGCACTAATGGTTGCTGTGAACTGTAGGTTTAAATCATTATTATTCAGTGCTCTAACAAAATCATTGGCTTCATTTGCATCCCCGACCCAATATATATATATACAGTATACTGTGATATATCTCTCAGTAATTTTAGTTAGATGGTTAGGGTGACCGGAGATAGACAGTCTAAAGTTATAGTTATATTTTTAATTCATCATTTATGCACCACATTCAAATTAGTATGTCATACCTATAACTCACATTTGTATTTACGCATCACCTTAAAATTCATATAACTCACGCACCTCCGTACACAGACATCTCATCTCACTCACCACACTATATTAACTATAAAGCACCAATGTACCATACACTGTGTTCTGTCACATTATATTATTTCAGATGATATAAGTGTTGCTATTAATGCAATCATTTCACTTGCTCTAACTCCTGTAATATACAAAGAGTATAGGAAGTGCATACAGAAGGGGCGAGTTATAGTTAATGTAGTCACACAGCATTAAAATGTAATGATTGCTTCTAAAATGTTTTCTTTTCAGTAGGGTTGAAAGCTAACCTAGATTCTGGATTCCATGTCAGTGGCTACTCTCATGTTGATGCTTATTAAAGCAATACAATTGAGAAAATAATATTAAACGGTACAAAGGCTGGCATGGGACACTAGATCTAGTTCCTATAAATTTGTGAAGTCAGCAGAATGGGCTAAAGAGAAGATAATACTGTGTAAAGGGTCAGATGCAGTATATGGTCTTGGGGTTTTCACATAGCTTCTTCAAAAATATCAACCACCAACAACATCGATTCAACAATATTGACTATCATAACAAATGTAAGGTGTGTATATGTGAAGAGGTATCAATCTACTTTTCTTAACTCAGCATCTACCTTCTTGGTGATATAATAGAAGATGATGTTGTGAATTCAATATAGTTGCAATATAGTTGCAGGCCAATATTTTGATCACAGTACCAGCAAGACATTATACCTTACCATACTCTTCCACCACCATCACTACACCGTTTTAGCTAGCAAAGGCATATCCTTCATCTACTTGTGCAAGTACTAACCAGTGAGCAAGTCCAATGTGTGTCAGCTGTTATAAATACTTCCTGCATGACTTTGGGCACTATATTTATTGTGACTTATTTGCAGACAGTAACATTATGGATACTGTAATTCACAGCAGAATATTTACAATGATAAGGCAAAGCTGGCCATTTTAGTGCAGCACAAAATCACATTATTTTTTATTTTAACAGAGTTTTATGTAACACAAACTTGACCCGAAGGTATTGGGTATCAGAGCGCTTTACACGAGCACCAGTTGCATTACATGAGGACACATTCATTTTTGTTAGGCACGGGGAGATGAAGTGATTTGCCCAGAATCACAGGATGTTGCGCATTCCTGCCGAGGCTCGAACCTGGTTCCCAGCTCTGAGGTCCTTTCCCAATTAACCACACAACACGCACAAGATGTACAACGTAGGGGTTATTCAGTGCGAGGGCAAGGCAGGAGAGAGAAGCCATTGCGAGGAGGAGGCAGCCGAGGCAGACATGGCAGGTAAGTGCATTTTTAATTATTTTTAATAACTTTGGTAGGGGGGAGGGCGGGGATCGTAGGTCCACAGAGTTTTCGTTTTAGCTCTGTTGAATTATGCGGAGCACCACTGTGCATACTCCGCCCAGGGTTAAACATAAGCAGTCTTCTCATGGAATACCCTCTGTGGCAAAAACATAAAGTCTTGACTCGTTTTTAAACTATTTTTGGGGAACCTATGTATGCAACAAAACAACCTCCTTGATTGCCCATGAGTCCAGAATACGCGTAATAAGCCAAACAAACGTCCTGTGTCACTAACATTTCCACTTGCTTTGAAAGTGTGCAAACTCCATTAGTACCTTGTATCATAATCAAAGTTATTGATAAAGGATTGAAAGTTTGAAGTTTGCAAGGAATTCTGGGTATAGAAAAACAGGTGAAAACCATGCAAGTCATAGCAACCTGGTTTTCTCCAATAGTCTATTTAAAAAAAAGAACAAGTTTGGTAGGGTTGCCCTAGGTGCTGGTTGAGCGAGGGCCCAAAAATCCACAACTTCCAACTTTGCAAAAAAAGATTCAGTTTTGAATGGAAAAATGTGATGTGTCCTCAAAGTAGCATTTTGGGACTTTTTGTGTCACAGGCAATAGGCTTACCCACACAAGTGAGGAAGTTTGTTACTCCCTGCAAATTCCAGAACTTCACATAAAATAAATGTGAGGAAAATGTGTTTTTTAGTCAAAGCTTGAGGTTTGCAAGGCAATCGGGGTAAAAAAACTTGGTAAGAGCCACACGAGTCAGTCCTCAGTGGATTCCCCCAGGTGTCTAGTTTTTAAAAATGTACAAGTTTGCTCGGTTTCCCAAGATGCCAGCTGAGCTAGAGACCAAAATCCACAGCTACACCTAAGCACAAAAAAGGTGAGTTTTGAGTAGGAAAATGTGATGTATCCCTGTTGAGTTTTGGGCCATTTCCTGTTGAGGGGACTAGGCCTACCCACACAATTGTGGTCCCATTTTTATCAGGAGATTTGGGGGAACGCTGAGTGAAAATAAACCTGGTGAGAATTACACAAGTCTCCCCACTGTGGATTTCTCCAGGTGTCTACTTTTCAAAAATTTGCTAGGTTTCCATGGGTGTCTGCTGATGTAGAGCCCAAAATCCACTGCTACCTACTTTGCAAAAAAAGGGTCGGTTCTGAGTGAAAAAATTTGATGCAGCCATCTTGTGTTTTGTGCTGTATCATTTTGCCCGCACTAGGCCTACTTATACAAGTGAGGTATCATTTTTATTGGGAGACTTGAGGGAATGCTGGGTGGAAGGATGTTTGTGGCTTCCCACACATTTCAGACCTTATCATCATGAAAATATGAGGAGGTTTGTTTTTTGGTCAAAGGTTGAGGTTTGCAAAGAATTCTGGGTGAAAAACATGGTGAGAGCCACACAAGTCATCCCAACCTTGATTCACCAGGTGTCTAGGTTTAAAAAATGTGCTAGTTTGCTAGGTTTGATTAGGTGCTGGTTGAGCTAGGGCCCAAAATCCACAGCTACCAGCTTTGCAAAAATAGAGTCAGTTTTGAATTAGAAAATGTCATGTATTCAAGTTCTGTTTTGTGACGTTTCATGTTGCGGGCACCAGGCCTTCAACACAAGTGAAGTACCATTTTGATTGGAACAGTTGGAGAAATGCTGGGTGAAAGAGAGTTTGAGTCATCCTGCAAATGCAAAACTTGCCATCACAGAAATGTGAGGAAAATGTGTTTTTGAGTCAAATGTTGAGGTTTGCAAGGGATTGTGGGGAAAAAAGAGAGCCATGCAAGGGACCTCACCCAGGATTCTCCCAGGTGTCTAGTTTAAAAAATGTGCAAGTTTGCTTGGTTTCCCTAAATGCTGAGCTCCTGCCCAGAATCCACAACTACCTACTTTGCAACAAAAGTGGCAGTTTTTTGTGGGAAAATGTGATGTTTTCATGTTATGTTTTGGGCCATTTTCTATTGAAGGGACAAGGCCTACCCACAATGGGGTACCGTTTTCATTGGAACACATATGGAAGTCACATATGAGAGTCTAGAATAGTAGAAAGAAGAGATATTGAAAAATACCCTCTAAATCATATGCTAGTACAGGTCCCCCAAATTTAGAGATTTACAAGTAACCACTGCCCCTAACCTCCATGTCTTGTGCACATTTGAGAAATGTATAGGTTTCCTTGATACCCACATTTCACTCTACATATTTGAGCATATAAATTGGTCTACAATCGGTACACAATGAAAAAACATTTTACGGTGCAGCTCAGTTATTGGCTCTAGGTACCTCCGGTACTTGGAGAACCTACAAACCCTATATATCCCCGCAACCAGAAGAGACTAACAGAGATAATGGTATATTGCTTTTGTATATAGGACATCATGCCAAAATTTGCAGATGAAAACATTGACACAAATGGTGTTTTTTTCTACTCATTTTCTAGATTTCTTTGTTTTATAAATTAGTTTATTTGGTACACCACTGAGGGATCTACAAACATTACCCCTTGCTGAATTCAGAATTTTTACTATGTTTCAGAAATCTATCGCTTTTCTGGATCACCAATGAGTTTCACACTATTTTCCACCACAAACTGGAAGTAGGTTGACAGCACAAACAAATGGACTACCTCCATGAAAAATACCAAAACTGTGGTAAAAATAGTTTTTTTTGTCAGCTGTACGTGTTCCTGAAAGCTGGGAGGGTGGTGACTGTAGCACAGCAAACCGTTCATTGCTGCAATTTTTTTTTTAAAAACGGACATTTTTTATCCATAGCACTTTTTCCTATTTTTCTCCAAAAACTCAAAATAAAGATATATTGTGCCTATTTTCTAGGTCCCCATCCAGGGGAATCCACAAACCCTGGGTACATTTATAATCCTCTGGATATTGAAAAAAGGACACAATTTGGGTGTGGATACCTTATGAGGGAAAAAGAGTTATGGAGCCTTAAGCACAAACGACCCAAAAAGTCAAAAACGGGTCAGCACGGTAAGGGGAGGGAAAGGCTCAGCAGGGTTAATGTGAAATTGTGTACATTGAAAATTCATTGATTAATCTTGCAAAACTTGACGGGTCTGATGCCCACATTTATTAATTCCTTGGTAGCTTTTTTAGTGAATGTTTTCTTGTGGACAGCTTCCTGTTTAGCCAATGGGTGATCAAAGATTCCAGCTGTCTGACAGATTAAAGGAACGCGACCTCCGTGGCTAAACCGGCATGGGAGGTTCTCCGCTGGAATATTCTCCTTCCCCATCCTCCAGCATTATCTTAGCATGGAAGCACTATAACTACAGTCGACGGAGCAGAATGCTAACTACGTGTTTCTTATTCTGTGAGATTGAGTCACTCAAGCTGTCAGCTTGATATTAAAAAATCTAATTCTGCTCTGATCGACTAGTTTGCAGCACAGGCGTCATCATTGAGGTCTGCAAGCTCTTAGCTCCTTGATAACAGCAGTTGTCAAGACTGCCTTTTATCTCTTCTGTCTGCTGTGCGATGTATAGGCCAGTATTTCTGTTTTTGACTGAAAAAAATCACCAAGGCTTTTCTAGAGTAATGCGGAAATGGCAGGAAGATCTTATGAGCATCCAAAATATTGTCAGGCACATTCTTTCGGGGGTGGGGGTGTTTCTAAGTTGCAAAAAAGTGGATTCTCTTAGATGCCCTTTAGGAATGAAAAGGCAACGTTCAAGGCTCACTTTGTACCACTCTGTGGCCCTCCCAAGTCCTTCACAAGTGAAGCATGAACAAACATTAGACACGGATTATTATATTGTGCTTACTGACAAGTCTCAAACTGATGAGGGCAGATGTGGTTTTCACCACAGCCAGTCGTGCAATCAGTGATATACATTTTTTTAAAATGTATTTCTTGGTATGCTACACACCACAAACCAAGTGACTTTAGGCACACTTGGTTGACTAATAAATAGCAAACATCATAAAAATATACAATACTGTGCCAAGAAATGACAGAACGAGGGTGCTAAGTAGACATAGCATTGTCATTTTCACTGCATTGCACTTCGCAGATTTGGAATCCAACACTCATCCGCCAACACTCAATGACATATTTTTAACTATCCTTATTCCCTAAACTCATTTGCTCCACTGTCAATCAAATTGATTGATAAGACTCCTAGATCTGTGAATGCAGTATAAAAACCCAAAAATGTAGAAAAAAAGAAAACCCAGAGATGTGCCAGAAAGGGCTGCCGCACTCGTAGCAGAGCGGGGGGAGGGGGTGGGGCACTATAATATTCATTGCATATGTGGATACATGATGTACATGGAGAACAATAAAAGAACTAATATAACAAAGAAAGATGTATTTTTACGGGACGGTTTTACCATAGATTTTTTTCATTATATAAGACTTGGTAGTTGAAGTTGTCAAGGCAGAATATATTCAATATGGCAGCAGCAATGAATCACAGAAAATAGTGATTTGTCTAAACAGTTGGGGATAGCAAAAATATAATACTTGGCCCATGAAAGGCGATCATGCCTGAAGATGCCCTGCAATGGGCTATTGTAGATGCTGTTGGTCCGTACAGCATCTTTCACATGACGAGTCACTGTAATCATAGCCTACACTCTGCAACAGGCCATACGCATGCGGCCAAGCCACACCCCAGTTGACTAGGTGCACACATGTCCTGAGACTCTAGTCATGCACTCATCACCCAGGCACCTCTTCCCTCCCTCCCTGCACTAATAGGGTAGTGGTAGTGAGGAGGTCAGCCAGGTCCCATAATACTCTGGAGCCCCACCTGCGTTGCATTGAGGTCATATAAGGTAAACGTCAACCCCAGCTAATTTCATGTAATGGTAAATTGAAATTACAAATTTTAAGAACATTGATTCATATTATAAGGCATATATTTCAATAAAATACATTTAAAACTTTTTGATGGTACACAAAAGATGGAGAATCACAGTTTATCCGACCAGCAGCAAACCCTCACAACCCTATTTTATGAAATGAGTGTAAAACAAGTATACACTTGTAAACATTCATAAAACTCATACATGATATTCTCTATATTTTATACCAATGAAAGACAAGCCCCTAAAATGTATCACTGGAATTACAGTTAAAATGATTGTCAGTGTTCCATATGTATTCTGGACTGCCTCCCCAGGTGCAGAAATCACAATTAATAGATGCACATAGTAGGCCCATAAGAAAACTACCAAGTGTTTATATATTTGTTAAAGTATTTCTACTTTTTGGGAGGATCTATAGTCTTTTTCATTTCCTGATACAGATTTATTGATTTAAACCATCTTCTACAAAACAGGTCCACTCTGTCTTGCTGTGAATCATTAATGGCAGTTCACCTGTGGACAGTAAATGATGTTCATTACCTTGTCCTTCAATTTACTGTACCGGAAAAGTAAAAAAAAAAACACACACATTTATTTTTCTCATAAGGCTTTGTTTATTGTCTGGATGAAAAGCTATTGTAGATAATTATACAGGGCTTACAGTTTAGGACGTTTTATAACTTCTGTGATAAAACTCTTTCGAAAATGTAATTTTGTAGAGCATTAACCGTTTCAGAATCATCCTCAGCACTGTAGTTGCAAGCTTAAAAGTCATTATACCACTCAGTCTGAGGAATGTAATGGTGGCACACTTCTCACTTTTAACCAACTATGGGCCAGATTTAGCAACACTTTTTACTTATGCAAAGTCATTAAACATGACGCAAACCACACGAAAGTGCTGATTTATTTACTTTTCAGTTCAAAAAATGTTTTGTGCTAAACATTTTCCTAAAAACAACTCGAAACAGTAGTGCTTTGCGCTCTTTTACGTGGCTTGGAGTCACAGCTGTGTCTAATGTGTGGTATGTGGGTGATCCTGTGCTACGAACCGCACAAAGCACTATGTACTAACATTGGTAAACTGGGATTTGCATCAGAAAGTTATGCCTCTTTGAGGAAGGGCAAAGTAGGAGAAAAGCTTTTATTTCCTCAAACTTTTTAAACTTATGTATGTGTGCAGCACTGGATAGCACACAAAGAGGAAACATATTTCGAGTTAGTATAAGAATAATGGGGGCATATTACCAAGCAATAGCGATAATTATCATTATTGCTTGGTTAGAGACAAAGATTTACCGCTGAGCTGCGGCGATTTATATCGCAGATAAACCTTGGTATTACCAAGGTTTATCGCAAATGCGATAAAAATCAGCCGCAATGCATGAATATCGCGATATTCATGCATTACCGAGCTAATGCTCTTAGCCATGTTATCCACCTCCCATTGGATAACATGGCTAAGAACTGCTCAGGGCAGGTGTTAGCTTTTGGAGATATTTGCGCTTAGCACGAATATCTCCAAAGGTTGGTAATAGGAGATAGCGATATTAGCGACTGTTTCCAGTCATTAGTGATAAATATCACTGACATGCAAAGTGGGGCCCAAGATGGTCGCTATCTCCTACTAGCTGTCGCTAACTGGTGTTAGCGACAGCTAGCTAATAGGGAGATAATTTTATCTCCGCTTTCTTGGCTTTTAAAGCCAAAAAAGCGGAGATAAACCCCCTTGATAATATGCCCCAATGTTTGGTAGAGGATGGCCATCGTTCCAGCACAGGCGTATGTTATACTCATGGACACATCTTGGCACTCTGCTGCAAAGGTGTGTGTTTGTGTGCAGTGCTGAGAAGCCTGATAGTGCCATAGGCCTTGGAAAGAGAGCAGCAGCACCACATCTTTGCTTATATGGTGCTCTCCATCTCTCTCTCTATTAAACGAAATGCTGTGCAACAAATTTGGGGGCATATTATCAAGAACGGATATAAGATTATCGCCTCTTTAGTGGCGGGAAACTGCAGCTAAAGCGGCCATAATGGGCTTGATAGTATGCCGTAGAGAATTCCAATAGAAGCCCATGTTCACACAAGAACATGGGCTTCTATGGGAATTCACTGGGGCATATTATCAAGCCCATTATCGCTGCTTTAGCAGCAGTTTCCTGCCGCTAAAGCGGCGATAATCTTAACTCCATTTCTTGATAATATGCCCCCCCCCATTTGCTGCGCTGTGATGTGTGAAATAATAGTAAATTTGGTTTCCAACTACAAATGTATACTTTAAGCTATGAATCCAATTGCATGTGATATATAAAGTGGCACATATTGAAAGATGTTTGCTTTTTGATGTGCACACTGGCAGCATCTTGCAGAAATGCACTTCAAGAAATGTATTACTAATAAAAAGTAGCATTCTGCTGCCAGGTAAACAATGGTGCATTGCATACATGCAAGAAAGAGAGTGTGGTGCACTGCTGTATAGGGGCTAAGTGAGGCATTATTTGCACTAGAGCGAATATTCAAGAATAAATTCCATAATGTTGCCAATATCTTATGCTCACAATTGGTTTTTGAAAAATGGCGTTCAGCCATACAGTCGACAGGATCTTTGACTGCAACACTTGAACTAGATTTTGACATATACATTATGGAGAGGAGACCTGACCTGATGACACACACCATCAAATCAAAAGCTGTTCTAAAGGGTCTCATTTTTGCTTCTCTGAAGAAAACATACAATGGTGCTGTGGATCGTGTGCTGAGGGGTGCCCAAGTTTAATTTTAGAAGAGAAGTATGTACAGTGGAAGCACTGCAATAGCTAAGTGATTGGGTTTTGGTGTGCACTCTGGAGTCATCTCTCCAGCTATGTCCATTTTAACGTCCAACAATGACCATCAGGCAGGGTTGGATTGGGTTAAAAAATAGGTCCAGGCACCCTAAAAAACGAGACCCACAGTTGCGGATTGCGCCTTTTTGCAAAACACTGCTTCAGTGGTTTAAGTATTAGGAAAAGAAGAGGGGGCGTTCTCTGAAAGAGGAATGTTTTCTTAACCCCTTGCATGCTCATGATGAGCTGAGCTCGTCATGGCCATTAGAACGCTCGCACGCTAGGATAATTCCCCTGCTGTGCTGAACGTTCTATTGAAACAGGTGTGGCCGTGACGAGCTCAGCTCGTCATGAGCACAGGAGCACTGTAGCTCATGACGAGCTCAGCTCGTCAGGAGCACCGGGGACCTGCGCGCACCCCCCGCCCCCCAGCACAGCAGGTAAATTACCCCAGCAGCCAAGGGGTTAACTTCACAGAGAAAAAAAAACATGTAAATGTTGCCAGGACTCTTTGTGCATTGATTAGTTCACACGGGTGAGCCACACCTGAAATAATTCAGGCCACTTCTGCTCAGGTCCCCTGCCTCCACTCAATCTGTGTACTGTAATGGGCGGGGCCAGCAAGAGCCTGGGAATATCACATCTGTCCTCTTGGTAAAAGGGAGGTAACAGAGGCCCATCTGTCTCTAGAAAGGACTCTTAGGCCACCACTGGGTCGCTGGCAGCATCTGAACAGCACAGACACAGCCTGAATCAGCATCCATGCTGCCCAAAAATGTAGCCCACAACTGCAACTCAGATACCAGCCCATTGCCCGAGTGCCCTCCTTAACAATCCAACCCAGCCACCAGGCTTATCAAGCCTGCCTGCTGTGTAGCAGCATCCTACACAGCATACATTTTGTAGCCTCCAGCCATGGTTTACATATGCTATCATGCCTTTCTTTGACTCTCCAAAGTCTTTCGACAATTTTCTACACCTATTTACCTGTAGAAGTTTAGTCACTTAATTTATACATCTTCTCTGGAAAAACGTCCTTGTGTCATACCCAAACCTCCACCAAGTAGTTGTACGACACGGCCCCACACTGAAATCAACAACACCTGCACCTCTAACTCTATCTGCACAGAAAACAAACAGTGTCATGAGGTTCATGATATGTGCAAGCTACTTTTCATTTTCCCAAGTGCACCTAAAGCAGCAAGTGTTGTTTCAAGGTTTTATTCAAAGGTTTGTGCCTGAAATGATTCCCTAATTTGCATTCAAGTTCTTTTGACATAAAAGTAATGGAAGAGTTCCTCCATGGTACCTGCAGTGGGATGCAGCTTTGTCCTAACATCCGTGATAATTTGTAAAAAACATAAGTGCTGGGGCTCTCGTCAGGAGGCAGCTTGCACCAGCCCATTTCTCCTGTTAGCGCCGCCTCAAACAGAACCAACTACTAACCATGGAAGTGGTGAGAGGTTGTGGCCAGAGATGCCGACTCCGGAGCTGGGGACCCAGGTCTGAGTCTTGGTGTCAGCTCAACATCCTGTGAGTCTGGGCAAATCACTTAATCTCCCTGTGATGGAATGTGTCCTTAACTTGAGCTCATTAAAAGCGCTGGTGTTGATTATTATGTGCCAGTGCTGATCTCCCGGAAACCACCGGCTCAAATTAAGCATAAAGAATACTGTTTCATTGCTTTACCCGATCAACAGGCACTTTACAGTTACCCTACACTTCTTTTATATGGCAATCATTTCATGACTAGTTCTCTTGTTTCTTTGTAGACATTGCTTTATGAAGTGCAAGAAGATCTGAAAATTGATTGCAGGCAAAGAGTGAAATAGTCAAAGCAGTTTTTTAGCAAGACTTTACTTTGCCTGCAACCATTACTGTTGCTCTAAAGGTGACATGACACGAGTTATGCAGTGGAAAGTTCAAATGATGTGAAATGCCAGTCTCGAAGAGCTGACTGTATATATTATAATGGTGCTAATGGGTAATTTTAAGACTCCGACATGTCTCTGCTTTAAGGTAAACAGGATTAATCCACTGCCAAGCTTTAATCCATTAAGTAATCCCTCTATTTCAGGGTCACCTGGAACAGAAAATACCCTGTGGTCCGTGTTCTCATTGTGCATGCAGTGGCGTGAGTGAGATATGAAAACCAGTAAACAAGCTGTAGGGGGTGTTTTTTTATCATGCAAACACACATTGCAGACTTGATGTACTGAGCTTGTGTTTCCTCCTGGACAGCAATGGTAGGATATATGGAGATCCCAAACAGCACTATTACAGTATGCACCGCCTCAATCCATGCTGCCCGCTCCACTGAATGTACCTGACATTGACATCTCACTGTCCTCCTAAACCATTTCACTTTTCCAGGTGCTGCTAGCACCCCTCAGCCTTCTTCAGGTTCAAACACTGACTTTGCCCATTAGGTCTCGTGCATAAGCATATCTAGTTGCCTGTGGACGAAAACCTTATTGTGTACAATGTACAAGATGATATTAAACCAATTCTGTTGTCATACTTGGTTTAGCTCTTGTCATTCAATCAAAGGCTTTGTTGTTAGTTTCTCATGTGGCACACCCACTGGAGTATCACTTTTTTTAACAATATTCATTGGCTAAATATGTATTCCTCCATGTGTGATGTCAGGGACTTGTTTGCCCTGATTTTTCTGCAGTCATTTGTTTTCTGTTGCTTGGTGAGAGCATCGCTATGACAGCAGAGAGGCAACATTGCAAAAAAGAGTTCCAAATGTTCTTCCTTTCGCTGCTTTATTTATTATTTTATATTAGAAAGCCATTGCACTCGTTACTTGCTGGATACAATAATCATTTTGTATTTTGAAATAAAAGGAAATACGTTTGCATCAATGTTGCTTATCGCTTATCGCTTCAGGCAAGCTGCACTGGAAACAGAATTTGGAATGCATGTGAGTGATGTAGTATGTAAGATCATAAGCACTGCATGGCATTATTCAAGATTTAGTTAGCTCGGTAACCTATAACTGGAGAATTTCAGTGTTCTTTTATTTTGAAACACTGTTTTTTATATTATTACCAGCACTAACTATAACGTCGCTTTAACCTTTTTTTTCAGTGACTTTTTTTTTTTTACAAATAGTATGATTGTATGTTCATACTTAATTCTAATGTCAGTTTGACTTTTTTCAGTGAATTTCAATTTTGTATCATTTTCATCCCACTCCCTCACCGAGCATATTTTTTGCTGTGTGCAGAAAAAAGTTGGATGCAGGGCCTAGCCTGTGGCCTGGCCCTGTTCACAACCACTCCTGTGGTACTCTCAAAAGATAACATTGGGGCCCCATTAGCTCTACATGTGGGTCCCAAATAGCCACTTACTCTGACAACCTGCAATGACAAAAGGATGACAAAATGTAATGCATCTTTGCAAATCTTTTCACTTGACATCCTTTTGGAAGGAGGACTGTAAAATATATATTCAGGCAGATCCCAGATTCCCCCTCACCTCTGTCTACACCTCTAACTGCACCTTATGGTAATAACGCAAAGCATGGAAACACTTCTCACATAGGCTCATAGCAAAGACACAATACACTTCCAATGACACACCTACAGGATGATGAATGCTATCCTTGAAGATAAGCACTTCAACAACCCACACAAGAACCCACACAAGAATAGAAAGCAGTATCCAAATACTACATTACAATCCTATAAAATACAATGATAACTGTAAATTCTAGAACTTGTGAGTTATTATTTTATTTTATGTGATCAATAAGTTTATTAGTAGCATCACCTTTCTATAAAGTACCAGATACTCGTCTTGAGCCATCTCTTACCCGAAAATGGCACTAGTTGCACTACTACTTAGAGACAGCTTGACATAGGAAAGCAACATCAAGCAAATTTGAACTATGTTGTTCATCTAGAAAGGGGGGTGGGTTGCGCTTATCTGGCAACCCGTTTTGAAATCCTCAACCTTCCTTATTACCTAAACTTAGAGTCATATATTTTTCTTTTTAAAACACATTTTATTATACTTGAGGATCTTGAAGTGAATTATTTTGAAGATCTTTTTGAAAATGTCATTTATCTATAGCTAGATATGCATCAACAAAGATCTCTTGTTTCACCTTTGGCAACATTTGGTGATTTGTGGTTACACATAATTATTATTAAGAAAATGTGTTAGTTTTCCAATATACCATAGAACCTAGATTGATGAACCGCATCCTAGATTCTGAACATAATAGCCATTTTGTATCTATCATATACAATTTTATATCTGACCAAAAATAGTGACATAAGGCACATGCTACTTTAATTATTGTTTCATGTGCAGGCATTTCATTTTCTAAAGTTAGATTGTTATATCCTTATCATCATTGCTGTTGTTTGGACTCTATGCTAATATGAATTATTATAGTGACTAAGGCTGTGAGATTTGTCTAATCTGGTAGCTAGCTCTGCTATGCATGGGGTGAGATCTAAGTAACTTTTCACTTTCTAACTCTCCCCTTCCAAGAAGACTCTCAGTTAAATAAACAGGCACGGAATATCTTAGGAAGGGACATTATGGAACAATGAAAGAAGAAGCAAAGCAAAGGAGAAAAGAAGAAAGGTGTTACATACAGCTTGATAAATGACAGGAGGTAATAAGTTACACTACGAATATTTGAACTGCCTGTAAAACCCACAAATTTGCAAAAATCTTTAGGGAAATAAATTCAACCTTTTTCAAAATGTTTCACAGCTACTTGGGGGCTAAACCTCTCCAACTGAGGAATGTGATTGCTTGGCATAGCATGAGGATATTGGAATATTTAATGAGTTCCTCTCAGGACCATTTGTAAAATGCACCATTTAACATCACAGCTCACACAATTTGCTTGGATTGGAGTACCCAAATCTATTTCAGGCTGGTTCATTTGACATATTTACCAACGTACAAGATCAATTTAAAATACTGTATATTTAATGTGTTAACTATATCCACGTGATAATTGATATATAAATACATCTGATACTGTGATATTGCAATGCCATTTCCTGAAGACATTTTTCTAAACCTTAAAGTAATGTGCATTTAAAAAAAATAAACTTTACCTAGACACAATTATATTTAATAGCGAGGCAGGGATGACTAAATGAAGGCACTGTTCTTCAACATTTGTCATGCTATCACTTTTTTATTAGGTCAATTTAGCCAGTACATTCCACATTACTAAATATAGAGTACTATATTTTAAAACTATGTTAGACCTCGTTGTTGCACAGCCAAGATACACTATAAGCAACCTCTAGGAAAGGAGTCATTACCTATGCCTATGATGCCAAATAGTCGGTCAGGTGTGCTTGATAAATGCTCTTTGTAAGATACTTTCAACCGACTTTACGTTGAGCAGAGATTTAAATCTTTTGGAAAATGTATTCATGCTTGGGATTAATTATCATGAAATCAGCATGATTTTATTTATTTTAGCATGGTTTTTGGAAATGTAATCAACACCTGGACTGGGAAGGATAGTAAACGCCCTAAATTTGCTATTTGGGTTAAAGAAATGAAGGAAGTCTGCTATTTTGAAAAATTGTAGGCAAAATATAGTGGCAGTGAGCATAGATAACACCAGATACTGTCTGAATAATATTTGTACTCAGGACAAAAAGATGTCAGACTCTACCTGCAACCTTCTAACTGTGTCTGTAAACAATTGATCTCCTGACATTGTAATATTAGTTTGATGTTAACTTGGATATTGCTGGAAGCAAGGTTTGGTGCTAATAATTCAAAACAATAGCATCCCATGCAAAGTAATCTTTCGGGAAATTATATAGAAAATTGTGCTATTTTGCTTTGAAGCTTTCAAAATTGATCAGGGCAATTCTTCCTCTTACTAAATCCCCTGTGGAGGTTTGAAATTGTTGAGCATAATGTGATACTGTTGGAATAATATATGAGTGCCATTTAGAACTGCTTGTAAATTATTATTTTTAAAAAACATAAGTGAAAATTGAAATCCAAGTACTCTATGTGGCCTCATTTTTAAACTTTCTTTAGGTAAGGTAGCACACAACTATTTCAGAATGATAAATTTAAGACTTACTGGCCCACAAAATCAAATTAATCAATCAAAGACAACTTTATTGCGGTCAATAGTCTATAAAAGTGCAAAATAAGCAACATGTTGATAAAAAAATATTCTCAGATATATTTTTTAAAACCCCAAAGGCCCAATGGTTACAACCTCGAATTTATGCTTTACCCACTCTCCTAAAAAAACAGCAAAATTCAATACAGCTCGTAGATAAAACCATATAAACATTATGTACAATACATTAAAAAACAATGTATGTAATTTTCACAATCTGCAACATGAAATGAACATAGATAAAAACCACATGGGGGCCAACTCAGAGAGGAAAGAGGGGTGATGAAATTATTTTTAAAAGTGACCTGCGCACACACCACATAGATAAAAAAAAGTGTGATACCACAAATACAATGGGAGTTAGAGTATTGCACTTCAACAGTCTAAAAGCCTCCACACAATGTCTGGTGCCCAAGTTTCTGAAGAACTGGATCAGCCACCGATACCTGGAATTTCTATAACCAGGGCAAACAAAGAAGACGTGTAGCTCTGATTCCACTGCATGTTCACAGGCAGAACAGCCTAGAACAGGTGCACCTGCCCATTTGTTCGTGAAAGCGCGAAGTGGTAGGGACCCATGCCTAAATTGGACATAGAGTTTTCTCACTAGCGCAGGTTGTATCTTATCCAGGGCAGGTTCTAGGCTATATTGATCTTTGACCCTCATGAATGAGGTTGCCAAGGGAGCCTGCCACCGAACAACCCTGTATTGTGTTTAGTCTATCTACCCACAAAACCGATTTCACATACAGCATAATTAATTTTAGATATCTCAAAATGCAATATTGTTCATCATTCAATCATGCTACTACACTGTCCTTATCATTAGAATTATTTGCACAGCCAGGTAAACTATTCCTAGAAACAACGAAATGGTAGGGTAGATGGAGTGAGTGCTCATCAACAACTATCATGGTTTCACATTTAGTTATGTGCATCTGGACAAGGGATACCAATACCCACTTTACAAAATATTAAGTTTGAGAAGTAGAGAGTGTGTATTCCATGAAAGATCAAAATTGTACTTGTTTGGATAAATATCTGTTCTTTCAAATTGTCATATAGAGGACAGAACTACTTCAGGTTGCAGTGTGACATCTTTATTATTTTGTTGTAAGACATGGACAGCCCAAAAAATAAATAAACAAAATATTAAGTCCAGGTTTATAAAACAAAATATGCTGGATATCAGTGTTAAACTCACTAAGATAAAAAGCGGATACCTTTTTGGAAGAGGTCAGTACCTATGCCCAAGATGTCAACTTTCACTGAAGATTGGTGGCAAATGTTTCACCCTGTTTGGGTAAGGTGTTTTCAACTGTTTTCCAGGTGCTTGAATGGGAACATAAACCTCTCAGAAAACACGGTATGCTGAGAATGAACCATACATATCAGCACAACTTTTTGTTCTAAATATAATTGTCAGAATTTCAGTCGTTCCCTGGAGATGAAAGGAGAGTAAAATCCAAAATCGAAGTTTAGAGGCAGGTTCCAAGAAAATTGAGAAATCTGCTATTTTGAATATTCTTCGGAAAAATGTAGAAGCTTTTAGGATTCCTTTTAGCATTTATCGACTCGTTTTTAAGAATACTCATGATAGCAAAACCACCACCTTGGACGCTCAACTCTCCAACTGTAATTGCAATTATAACTGGATTGATCTTACAATGTTGTAAAATAAATTGTATGTTACCTTGGATATTCTGGAACCAATGTTTCTATTAATACATTTTTAAAAACTGTGGCTTTCAAATAATCTTTAGGGAAATTGTAAAGAAGCCCCCACATTTTCAAAGTTGCTTGGGGGCAAACCCACACTGCCAAAAAGCTGCTGTGAAGGATTGGGCTTGCTTGGCACAGCATTAAAGGATTTCATTTCATAAGTGCCCTTTCAGAATTACTTGTACAAAGCATACCTTTTTGAAAGGTAATTGGAAATCGTATTGTAAAATGCAACCTTTTACTTCATGTTTAAAAAATATATTCCAGGTGGGTAACCCCTTCAAGCTCCCTTGGTGAAAATCAGGCTTATTTTCTTCACTCTCTGATTTAGTGCAGTTCAGGTTTGGTTATTTTGGCCCCACTTCTTTCAAAGTTCACCAAGCTCCAGCTTCAAGGAATAAAATATCATGGATAACAACTAGATTGGTTAAATGGGTTATCCGGTCCTTGGACCAAATCATTTCCTTCCTCTATGCACTCCTTTGTTTAACCACAATCTACTGTAGATGTCCCTTTTTATTTGCCTCAAATACACTCTCTTGCACTTTGCTTTAATTGACATTCAGCTCCTTCGTTTTGCCTTAAAATGCCATCACATCTTGAGCATCCCATGCAGACATACCCTATGCACCCAGCCTTGGAACAAATCTGCCTTGACTTCACTATACTGAAACAAAAAGGTCTAATTAGAACATCATTGAAAGGTCTGATGTCAATGACTGCTTAAAATCTAGTGACACTATCAGAATTGGAGGGAAAACAGTAAACCTATCCTTGGGGAGAATATTCACAGTGAATGTACTGCGAAAATAAAATTGATGAGCCGCTGGTAATAGACCCATTTCACATCTCTTTTTTACTGAACTCATTAACAGAAGCAATTGAAGCAATCATAACAGAAGAAGGCAATAAATTTACACTTTGGTCATCCACCCCCCTCTCTCAAATGCCGCCTATGAAGCAAATTATTAATTCTTGCTATATTTCTCCAGCTTTGCTTTAAATCACTCACAGTCTCGCTGTCCAGAATCTGTCAAAAACCGTCCAAAATCTGTCAAAAATAGCGCAGAAACAATGATCTGAGATGTTTTTATGGGATTAATTTTGTCTAAAAAGATGTACTGTTAAAAAACGAATTCCCATGGTGCTTGTTATATTAAAGCAGCAAGAAATCACAAACCCCTTCCTGGGGGGAAAAGCCTGATATATCTCAAACTGCTGGTTGCTTCGCCAGAAACCCTGCCTTTTTACTTCCTACAAAGTAACTTAAGCATCACGCATTGGCAGATTTTGTTTTTCGAATGGATTTAGTTTTTCATTTCTGGTTGAAAGGAGTGTTTTCTATGCTCTGAGTAATCAGGTTGCACAGATAAAAGTCTTTCAGCTGAGGAATAAAGTATATTTGATGTTTGTTCCAACTGAGCTGGCTGCATAATTATCAAGAGGCTCGGGATTATGTGGAGAGGTCATAAGGGGATCAAAAAGACAGTGAAAGCGGAATACAATGCTGCAAATGTAACTGACTTCCTGTTAATGCAGAGGTCTCACTACAAAAGGAAGCTAGACTGGGGAGCTGACCAAAGAAACTAGGACCTGTGGCTGTGTTGCAATCAAAGCGGTTGCTGGCATCAAAGCGGTGAGCCCAGACAGGGTGCTCGTTTGCACGATATGCACAGATGCTTTAAGACATTGAGGAGTAAAGGAAGGTTGCCGTATCAAAATCCATGAAAGGCTCTTTTGCAGAGCGTTCCACCAGTACATGCTAGTAAAATGATTTGGTTCGACAATAATTTTGCAGTCCACACATGCAGAAAAATCGGAGTAGCAGTGGACTCTATAGATCAGTCAAAGTGCTTGATTAAAACAAGCACATGGAGCGCTGAAACTTTTCAGGCACTCACCCCAAGTCACAGATCTAGGTTGAATCCATTATCACTCTTTAGCTCACTTCACCACCTCAGTTCAGACTCAGCTATATGCAAAACAGTATTGGCCCTGTGCCTCATGGGAACAGTCCAGCCTGAACAGCCAAGCCAGGTCTTCCCTGAACCGGAAGCAAGCATCTTGGGACCGGTTTCTGGGTAACACCCTTCATCAGCCAGGCTATCTTGAATCCAGTGGCAAAGTGAGCAAGGGACCCACATCTGGGCACACCCTGCAAACTTAAGGCGAACAAAGCAAACAAAAGGAGCTTGATTAACCATAGAATAACGTGATAAGGGGTACTAAGTATGGCTACATAGCGTGATAAGCTAAGAGGTCAAGAGGTTTGTGGTCCAGGCCAAGCAGCGCACGGTTAATACAAAAGCGAAGTCTGATATACAAAAGGGAAATTTAATAACTTAGTCAAGTGTGGTTAACAGGTATTAGAGCATGCAATATTGAATATCTGTCTTTGCAGAAAACATACTCATGTAGATTACTTACATCCCGGTTTTCGACTTATTGAGAGCATTAGGTGTTCCCAGGGGTTTTCTGGGGAGACTGGTCAAGAGAATCCTACAAAAATGCAATGCTGTCCACTTGTTACACCTCAGCATAGACATTACTTGCAGCATGTGTAGCAGTTTGCCTCTGTTTCTGTAAATCAGTATATTAATAGTTTCTGGTTTTTTTAAGAAACTTGGGTCTATTATACAGTTGGAGGGTTCCAGAGTACATAATGCAAGCGATACAAGTAGGCAAATCCTCCTTTAGATGTATGCAATAAAATCAAACCCTGCTTCTGTGCGCCAGCGCTATCAGTGTTACAGAAGGGGGTGGAAAAGCGTCTACAGCCTGTACTACCCGGGGGAGAAAAAAGTGGGCACATATCAACTGATCGCAGGAAGAAAGAGGACTGAGACAATGAAGGATAGGATGAGTAATGAAGATTATATTAATTGGAAAATTACCTCCTTGTCTGTGTGACTCACTGTAGTCCTTACATGTCTGAAAATGTATCACCTCCACATGATAGAGGGCACCCCCAAATCACATAAAAACAGCATGCAGAGGAAAATAGAACCTAATATGCAGAAACAGCCCACAACATTGTAGAAGCACACAAACACACAAAAACATCCAGTTTATAGTGCAATACAAACGAAAGAGTATGGGTCAAAGTGGTACCAAGTGGTAACCCTACAGATTTCCTGCAAGAAAATTCCTTAAGCTCCAGTCCAAGAAGCAACTATACCTCTACATGAATAACCTTATGGCCCCCTAGTAAAACTAACACCGTAGGAAAAATATGCCTGATAAATAGCAAGGTGCAATCAGCAAACCCCCAGCAGCAGCATAGGTCTTTCTTCTCTGATTATCAACCCTTAAAGAAATGTCAGAGTAGAACTGAGGAAGGTAAGCAGTGTCTCTGGATGCAAAGGCAACCAAACACTGAAACATAATAGTGCCAGTAAAAACTGAAATGCTTCTAGAGACAGGCAAAAGGACACTGAGGAAGGGCTCCACAGTCTGGTTCTCTAAAATTGAGCTGACAGTATAATGCATTTACACTGGTGGCCCCAATTATGCTGGGCCATCTGAGTAGCGTTTCTGCCTGCAGAGCCAACAGAGACATCATAGTTAGAAACATGACTATCTGCATAACTCCAAACAGAGCATGAGCACCATCAGTTTGACGCATATGTGGGGGAGTACCCTGTAATCCAAAGACTAAATCAGACCCTAAGTCTTCAAAAGACAGATAAAGATGGTTGAATCCGAAACCTAAACAGAGAGATGTAAACCCAAAGACACTTCATAACATATACAGTGATCTACTGTATTTGCTCTCTTGTCTGAGATAGAGAACGGTAATACCGTAACTCCCACGGTTCCATGTTAAAATATCGTTAACAAAAATAATAGTTTACGAAAATATAGATGTATAAATATCGTTTACAAAAATATCGACTCCCTATACCTAAACAGGTAAGTACATAAATATCGACTCAAATATATAGATGTAATAAATATAGATGTAAAAAATATCGACTTTATTAATTATTATAAATTAAATTAAATAATTAAATTATATAATTATTATTAACAAAATACATTACATTACTTTTATATTTTAACTATTTATAACAAATTAACAAAATTTAATAATTATAAACTTAATAAATGTGAACATATACATATATTTAACATATAAATGTATATAACAATAAAAATACATACATTTTTAAAAATATGATAACATTAATAGTAAAACATTTGATAGAGAAGGGGTAAAAATTACTATTCCCACTCCAGTGAGTGCAACAGTAGGGAAAGCGCTGGATAGCGTAGGGGTAAAATTACTATTCCCACTCCAGAGGGTGCAACAGTAGGGAAAACATTGGATAGCGTAGGGGTAAAAATTACTATCCCACTCCAAAGGGTGCAACAGTAGGGAAGTAGTTGGATAGCGTAGGGATAAAAATTACTTTTCCCACTCCAGTGAGTGCAACAGTAGGGAAAGCACTGGATAGCGTAGGGGTAAAAATTACTATTCCCACTCCAAAGGGTGCAACAGTAGGGAAAGCGTTGGATAGCGTAGGGGTAAAAATTACTATTCCCACTCCAGTGAGTGCAACAGTAGGGAAAGCGCTGGATAGCGTAGGGGTAAAAATTACTATTCCGACTCCAGAGGGTGCAACAGTAGGGAAAGCGTTGGATAGCGTAGGGGTAAAAATTACTATTCCCACTCCAAAGGGTGCAACAGTAGGGAAAGTGCTGGATAGCGTAGGGGTAAAAATTACTATTCCCACTCCAGTGAGTGCAACAGTAGGGAAAGCGCAGGATAGCGTAGGGGTAAAAATTACTATTCCCACTCCAAAGGGTGCAACAGTAGGAAAAGCGGTGGATAGCGTAGGGGTAAAAATTACTATTCCCACTCCAAAGGGTGCAACAGTGGGGAAAGCGTTGGATAGCATAGGGGTAAAAATGACTATTCCCACTCCAGTGAGTGCAACAGTAGGGAAAGCGCTGGATAGCGTAGGGGTAAAAAATACTATTCCCACTTCAGAGGGTGCAACAGTAGGGAAAGCAATGGATAGCGTAGGCATAAAAAATACTATTCCCACTCCACAGGGTACAACAGTAGGGAAAGCGCTGGAACTGAAAACAAAAAAAAACAGCTATCAAATTTAGTATAAAATTTAATTTAGATTATAAACATATTGAATATATACATTAAAATATATTATTATTAACAAACACCTACAAACCTAAAATTAATTAATCAATTACATTTAATATTTACTAAATAATTAATGATTATTAATGTCTTTTTAAATTAATTTATTAATTAATTAATTGACAGCTTTCACACCATATACGCTTATAAACACCACAACACAAACTTAAATTTATTTACTCTTTTACAATTAATAATTATTTGATTATAATTAATTTATAATTTATTTGATATTTATTCAATAACTATTTAATTACTTCACAACATTTGCACTTATAAAGTCCACTACACACACCTAAAATTAATTAAACAATTAACATAATTATTTAACATAATTAATTATCAATTAACTAATTGAAAATAATTAACAAATAATTATTAAACAATTTATATTAAATTAACACATTAATTTAATATATTTAAATTACTTCCCACCCTATTCCCCTATAAACCCACAACCCGTTACGGAACTAATAACACAAAATTCAACATAAAATACATTAATAACTAATAAAATGCTACAACATATAATAAATTGACAAACAATACTCATTAAAAACACTAAAATACTTATAATTATTAAAATATCGATATTTTTGTTAACTATATTTTTGTAAACGATATTTATTACAACTATATTATTGTTATCGATATTACTTACCTGTCAGTCGATATTCTGGTCAAACTATATTTTTTTTGTCGATATTTCTTCTTGTCGATATTTCTGCGGAGATATTTATGTAACACGATATTTTGCTGTCGATATTCCCACTCTATACCAACTCCCACACCTTCTCTATAATAGTTCACATATTCTAAGGGTCTATAAACCTGGCAACTCGGGATACTCTGTGGAAATATGTTTACTAAGAGTCAAGCATTCTTCAGGAACAGAGAAAAGTAAGTAGACTTGGAGGCAAAAGGGGGTTCAAGTCACTTCACTTTTTAAAAAAAGGACTTTATTTTCAAGACGTGATTGCCAACAAAACCTCTTGATTTGAATAAACGTTATCACCCAGCCACATGTTAAGAGTCTGAGTTAAATCAAATATATGTTCAGTTGTGCTCAGTTGGGATTTATGAATACAATACTATTCCCTGGGTGCACCAAGAAATACATTTTAGAGTGAATTCATCATTTATTTTTTAGAAAAGTAGATACGTTTACTGAAGTGATTGAGAAATAAGAGCCACGGGGAACAGTGTAAACAACCCCAAGAAAATGTCAAACTGTGCTTTTTATGTGTCACAAATATAGAGGAATGCCCCATTTTATTTTGGAATGATAGTCTAATTAATTATTTTAAGGGACACAAACAACAGAAATCAGGTGGAGCAACTCTGCAATCACAGATTTCCTGTGCTTGCACATCTTTTATGTTTTTATGTTTATTACTTTGGATGTAGAAATTGAAATATGTTTCCCTTTTTTGTTCAAGGTACAAGGTACATTTATTTTTATGAATTGTTTTATAGTAGTATCTTTGAATTTTAGTTATGTTTTTATCTTACTTTTTATTGTCTTGTTTTTTTGATCAACATTTGGTGTGGTTTTATGTTACAGTATGTTTTAGTGTAGTTTAATAATGTTATTTATTTATTTAGTAACTTTTCGAGTAATATAAATATTATGTTTTTAAAATGCAATATTCATTGTTTAATAGTTATGAAGTATAATTGCATTTTTTACTTGTTGCTATAAGGAATATAATGTGTATCTTGTGTTTTTACATTTATTAGACATTCACTGAAAAAAACAAAGTTATAGATATGTGTGAAAAAACATATGTTTTGTTTGATAAAAACCCTTAGAAATTGCCTGAATAAAACAGAGGTTAATATTACATTATAGTTATGTGAATATGTTAGGGAGAACATTAACATTTTTAACAAAAAAACACAGAACACTTGTGCCACTGCCATGCATTGCTTATGATCTCACATATTACATCACTCTGACATGTCAAATAACATCATTGATGACACCAATGATGACATAACTAATGACATTATACAATGAGTGCGTTAGTTTGTTTTATAGTTTACATAGTGGCAGGTAAGTAACATAATTCTTTGCTACCTAATTTTGTACAGTTTGTGTCCAGCTAATGGGTGTAAGAGTGTACAAAATGCATGTGCTTCTAATACATTATAGGTGTGTAGAGGCAATGAGCACGTTATAAATCTTTGTATTGAAGAGTAACTCTGCGTGCAGATGACATTTCAGGATGTGTGTCCGATATGTTCCACACAACTTTTATGGCTCTGAATGAAAAGTTTCCAACAGAGCAAAGATTCTGCATGCATTGAATTATTAGGCAGAATGATCTCAGCATGACAATTTCTACGTAATATGGTTTGAAAGACTGTGTGCACTTGGGACTAACCTATGTACATGTGCATGTTTTGTCTTAAAGATGGGCTATCTGTAAAGTTTGCATCAAAGTATGAAAGTTGTAGGTAGTATAATCTTTAGCACCTTCAGACCAGGGTTGTTTTAAGCGAAGGGTGTCTTTTTGAAAATTGTTGCAGAGAGTGTACACTGTTCTTAGTAGAAACTTTTAATACTGTGTGGAGAGTTTCACTTTCTTCAAACAATGTGGTACAGAGTAAACTGCCTCCATAGCATAAAGACGTTTTACAGTACCCACTTTTCTACTCATATAAACTTCATTTCTCAATGTAGGTTTAGCAGCTATAAGGGGTTTGATAGAGGTAAAGATTGTCCATAGTAGTGCATTAGTTATGTAACTGGGCTTGAGTATCTGGAGGAACTTGGGTTTCCCTCAACAGTTCAATACAGGCTGAACAGGTTGCCATTTTATCTGTGGTTGATACTGAACATGAACGGGGCTACCCATGAAGTGTATGGTATAGGGTCAATGTTGTAAATAAAACAAGCTTGGTTCACCTCAGGGGGTTGTATATATGATGGCATTAAGGATGCTTCATATTATAATTGTCTATTTTGCACTTACTTTCAGACCTCTAATGCCGTACTCCTTTATTGAGCAAAATGTACAAAAGAAGCATTGTTGATATCATTAGTGATGTCATCAATGATGTCATTTGATATGTCATCAGTGATGTCATAAATGATGTCATAGAACATGTCATGAGCGGTGTAATAGGTGAGGTCATAAGCCGTGCATGGTGGGGAAGCAAGAGTATAACAGGTGAAATGTGTGTTTTTAGTTCAAAATGTTAATGTTCTCACAAAAATATTGTTATTTTAACCTTTGTTTTTTCAGTGAATGTCTAAGGTTTTATTTAAAACAATAATAGATCCTTTTATCGCAGTCAACTATAATGTTACTGTAGCCTTTGCTTTTTTCAGTGATTTTCTAAATTCTTTTTAATGTAAAGTAATATTTTATTACCATACATACATGCAAGAGTGAGAAATGCACTCACTTCTCTACCAACACCACACGCTTGTATAACAGGTGTCTGTAGCAGAGTTTGGCCTCTCCACTGACACCTATTGCCAGGCTAACAGGCATGCATATTAGGGTGAGGGGAGAAACTCACCTCTCCAGAGACATGTCTCCTCTGTGCGAAGTCTATGAGAGGTAGGCTGTAAAGAGAAAATAGCCTCTCTTCTGATATGGCTCTCAAGAGCAACAACTGTGTTCACTAATGTGTGAGGATTACCTGGCCTCTCTGTTAAGATCCTCCCCCAGGATAACAAAAGTGCATCGCAGGGAGTGAGGAGACACTGTCCTCTCCAATTACACCTGTCTCCATAGCGACAAGCGTGCATGGTAGATTGTAGCCTACTGATTAATTTCTCTTGGATGACAAGCATGCGTAAAAAGGTGTGGGGTTTCAACTTCTGCTCTGACACCCCTCTCTTAGATGATGATGTTTAGTAGGGTTTGGGAGGGACTAGCCTCTGATAAACCTCTCTCTTGACTAACAGGTTTGCGTAGAAGCAGCACTGAATTTGAGATGGGTGTTTCCGGTGCTCAGCACCAGCACTTAATTATTAAAACTGGCACTTATGATAGTCTGCCACATGGTGGCTCTGTCTGTCTAATTTAGAAATGAGTACTACAGTTATTTATTAAATATGTATGCATTGAAAATGAATTATCCCTGCCACCAAGCCATTAATAATGCTTTAGCGGCCTGGGAAATTCTGAATTGTCAAACTTGTAACAGTGTGATGATTTGTGGTTGTTACTGGCAGCGCTGACAGGAGCAATGAGTTGTGCAAGCTGCAGTGATCTACTAACGAGTGCCTGACACTTCGTTTGTCACAAATTAAGCTCTGCATAGAAGGGAGTACAGATGGACAGGCTCTCAACTAAAACACCTCCACAGGGTCCCAAACATGCATTGTAGTGTGTTATGAGAGACTAGCCTATTCACTGACACATCTCTCTTACATGTCAAGCATACATAACAGGGTGTGAGAGGGACTTACCTCTGCTCTGAGAGCTGTCTCTTGGATGATACGTGGGCATACAAGGGTTTGAGGAAGGACTGGCATCTCCACTAAAACATCTCTCTTGGATGATGACTAAGTGTAATAGGGTGTGGCAAAAGGACTGACATGTTCCCTGAGACCTCTCCGTTGGACATGGGCAATGTGTAGTAGGCTGTGGGAAGGACCTGGCCTCTTACGTGAAAACTGCCTCATGGATGACAGGTGTGCATAGTAGGGTGTAAGGAGGGGCTGACCTCTCCACTGACACCGCTCTCTTGGACGGTGGATATGCATAGATGGGTGTGTACAGGGACTGGCCTGCCCGCTGACACCTCTCTCTCAGAAGACGGGTGTGCATAGTACGATGTGGGGAATGGCTGACCTCTCCATTGAGGTGAAAGGTGTGCATAGTAGGGCTTGAGGAGGGACTGGCCTCTCTGCTAACTCCTGTCTTTTGTATGACAAGAATGCATAAAAGGGTGAGGGTGGGAGTAACCTCTGTGTTGAGACCTCTCTCTTAGTTGACAGGTGTGCGTAGTCGGATGTGAGGAGGAACTGGCATATGAACTAAGACTTCTCTCTTGGATAATAGGTGTGTGTAATAGAGAGTATGGAGCGATGGCCTCTCCTCTGAGACCGCTCTGTTGGAAGACTGGTGTGCATAGTACGGTGTGGGGATAAACTTGCCTCTTTACTGAGACCTCTTTCTTGAATCACTGGTGTGCACAGTAGGGTGTGGGGGTACTGGCCTCTCTGCTGAGGCCTCCTACTTGGTTGACTAGTGTGTTTAGTACAATGTGGGAAGAGGCTGGCCTCTCCACTGAGAGCTTTCTCTTAGATGACTGGTGTGCATAGTAGGGTGTGGCGAGTGACGGACCTCTTTGCTGATAATCCTCTCATGGGTGATGTGTTTGCCTAGTAGAGCTGGAGAAGGACTGGCCTCATAGGTGAGACATTTCTCTTGGATGACAGGTGTGCGTAGTTGGGTATAGAGAGGGACTGACCCCTCCGCTGAGACCTATTTCTTGGATAAAGGGTGTGGGAAGGAAGGTGTTAGCAGGACTAACCTTTCCACTGAGACCTCTCCCTTGCATGACAGGTGTGTGGAGGGACTGCCCTCTCTGCTGACACCCATCACCATGTTATCGGGTGTAGATAATATGTTGTGAAGAAGGACTAGCCTTTTTGCTAAGACCTTTCTTTTGTACGACAAGCTTTGTAACAGGGTTTGAAAGTGACTGGACTCTGTGCTGAGGCCTCTCTATTGGTTGACGGGTGTGCATAGTACAAGGAGGGGAGACTGGCCTCTCCACCGAGTGCTCTCCCTTAGATGACAGGTGTGTGTAGTAGGGTGTGGGTAGGGACTGGCCATTCTGGTGTAAACTCACTCTTGAATGACAGATGTGCATAGTAGAGTTTGGGAAGGGGTAGCCTCATAGAGCAGACCTCTATCTTGGATAACAGGTGTGCATAGTAGGGTATAGTGAGGGACTGACCTCTCTCTTGGATGACAAATGTATGTAGTAGAGTGTAGGGATGGACTGGCTGTTCCACTGATACCTCTCTATTGAATAATGGGTGTGCTTAGTAGGGTGTGCACCAACTCAGACACTCATATTCTTACTCACAGATCCACTCAGAGACTCATGTGCCCACTCACAGACACACTCAGAAACTCATTCACCCACTCACACGCTCGCTGACAGACCCACTCAGACCCTCATGCATCCACTCACAGACCTATTCAGACACTCATACACCCAGTCACAGACCCACTCAGATACTGAAACGGCCACTCAAACACTAATGCACCCACTCTAACACTAAATCACCCACTCACAGATCCACTCAGCCACTCATGCACCCATTTCAAAGATCTACTCAGAGACTTATGCACCCACTCACAGACACACTGGGTGACTTAGGCACCCACTCACATATGCACTCAGACACTGACACGCCAACTCACAGTCCCACTCAGTCACTCACATGCCTACATAGACCCACATAGACCCACTCAGACACTCTTTCTTCTACAGAGAGACTAACTCCGAGACTCTGTATCCACTCACAGACCTACTTGGACACTCATGCACCATCTCATACACTCACTCAGACACTCAATCACTCACTCATAGACCCACTCAGAGACTGATGTACCCAGTAACAGACAGACCTAAAGACGCATGCACCCACTCACAGACACACTCAGGCACCCACTGACAGACCCACTCAGACAATCATTCATCTACTCACAGACACACTGAGAGACTCATGCACAAACTCATAGTTCCACTAAGACTCTATTGCACCTAGTCTCAGGCCCACTCAAACACTCATGCAACCAGTCACAGTCCCACTCTGACACTCATGTACCCACTCACAGATCCACTCAGGAACCCACTCATAGACCCACTCAGAGACTCATGAACCCATTTACAGATCAACTCATACACTCAGAGGCCCACTCACAGACCCACTCAGAGACTCATGCAGCCACTCACACACCCACTAACAGTGTCACTCAAAGACTCATAGACCCTCTGGCAGACATACTTAGAGACTCATCCACCCACCAATAGACCCACTCAGACACCCACTGACACACCCACTCATACACTCATGTATACACTCACAGACTCACTGAGAGACTTAAGCACCCATTACAAGGGCCAATCAGACACTCTTGCACCCACTCTCAGACTCACTCAGACACTCACAGGCTCACTCAAACACTGATACACCTACTCACAGTCCCACTCGGATACCACATACCCACTCACAGATCCACTCAGGCACTCATGCACCCTCTCATAGACCTACTCAGAGACTCATGCACCCACTCAGAGACTCATGCATTGATTCCCAGGCTCACTAAGAGACTAATGCACCCATTCACTGACCCACTCAGACACTCACACACCCACTCACAGACACACATAAAGGTAACAAGTTACAATTGGGAAATAAAATTAAACAATTCTTCAACATTTACAAAAAAAATGAATATTTCCAAGGACGTTATGTTTATGAAATAACATTAAAAAAACATTGAAATTCATTGAAAAAAACAAAGGTTACAGGGACCTTATTGGTAGGAAAGAACATTAAAAAACATTGAAAATCATTGAAAAAACAAAGGTTACAGGGATGTTCCCATTAGGTAATAGAATTTTTTTTTATAAAAACCTTTGAAATTCACTGAACAGACAAAGGATCCAGGGACATTGAAGTTAGGCTCAGACTTCACTTGTACAAAATCATTGAATTTCAGCAGTTATAATTAACTGAGCTAACTATAATTTACGCACCTCCAATGGACTTCTTATGACCTTACATATTATATCACTGATGACATGGTCGGTGGCATCACTGATGACATCTCAAATGGCATCTCTGATGACATCACTGAAAACATTATCTATAAAACCCCTCACTCATCCACTCATACTCCCACACAAGCACTCATTCACAAACCTATACAAGTATTCACCCAAGCACTCACTCATCCATAGAGCCCTGCAGACACCCACTCATGCACTCATACAGCCACTCACACAACTCACTCACCCACACAGCTACTCATACAACCAGTCATCCACCCATACAGCCACATACTCACCCAAATAGCTACTTACATACCCATCTATTCAGCCACTCACAAACCCACTCGCACAACCTCTCAACACATTCACTCACGCCAATGAAATGAAATGAATTTGTACTTGTAAAGCGTACTTATACCCCAACTGGCGTTTCCTGGCGCTATACGCATACCTCTGTGGAACCCTTACTGGTTTTTCCCTGTGAAATGTCCACTCCTGGGCACCCCCAAGGTGAAGCCAGGCATCCCAGCGCTGTTGGGGCCGTTGTGGAGATTAAGCAAGCTATTGCCCGGAGTTGCAGAGTGGGACCCATGATTAGAATAGGCACAAAGGTGAGAATTATCAGGTATGAGGAAATTGAGCCCAAGACCCACCGAGGCGGGAATTGAACCCTGGTCCCGGGCCAGACCACTGCATCACCGTCTGCTGCTCTAACCCTTGAGCCACAATCACTTGCATACCCATTCACACAGCCATACAAGTACTCACACATGCGCTCACTCATCCATACATCCATTCACAGACACACACACTTTCCAATACAGCCACTCACCGACCAACTCACTGAAACACCCACCCACTCAAAAAGCCACTCACTTACCTATACAGTCACTTACTTACCCAGTCACTCACTCATGCAGCCATTCAGAAACCCACTTATTTGACCATACACTCTCACACACCCCTCACTAACCCATACATCCACTCTCGCAGCCACTCACTCACCTATTTAGCCACCCACTCATAGATGGATACATTAGTCACACAGTCACTCACATAATGTATGTGAGAAGAATTATCACTCATTAGTATTACACCTAGTATACAAATTTAACGTTTGTAGTATCCTAGTATATATGTTTAACACTAATAAACTCTTAGAAAATGTTCATACATGCTGGATGATGTCATCAGTGATGTCAGCAGTGATGTCACTGACAATGCCATGAGTGATGCAATATGTTAGTTCATAAGCAGTGCATTTTGGGGGAGTAAGTTATAGTTAGCTCAGGTAATTATAACTGATGGATTTCCCTAGTTCTGTGCGAGTGAAATCTGAGCCTACCTATAACGTTCCTGTAACCTTTGTGTTTTTTCAGTGAATAAATATGAGTGTGTGTGTGTAAGTGCCAGTGAAGAGATGAATATGGAAGATTTTTTACACATCATAGCTTCATAAAGAAAGACATGTGTGCATGAACTATCTAAGATGCATTGATCTGGGTCCTTGAATAACTCATTGCACGGCAGGTCATTAAAGGACAGTATGTGTTGTCCTCCTGTAACTACACACACTGAAATTATGAGTTTTACAGCAAACACCAAGGGGGAAAATGCCCCAGAATTAACCGATAAATGCGATTTATCACAATCAGTACATTTTGATTCCCACGGAATAGGATTATATCAGGCCAAACAAGGGTATGTGTACTGAAGTGCTGAGTACACAAAGGAAAAACCTTACATAATTTAAATACTATAGTTTGGATGGAAACGAGTAATATGTGCTAAAGCAATGGAAACCTACCGTGCTGCAGGAGGGAAGGGCAGGAGCAGCATAATTTGTAAACTAACTTCACACAGGAACAGCTGCATAGACTCTGTGCAAAAGCTCATGCCTGTTTACTCATTTATATATTTCGATAGCCACAGACCTCAGTTATTGATTGTTTGAGCTAATATACTTTGGTCCTAAAGCTTAATCCATTTTGCTGTTTATACAGAGCCCCGTGCAAATCCATTACACTACAAAACCACGGCAGGAAGATTACACTCAAAGAACGCCTTTTAATCCCCCTGACTGAACAGAGGAAAACGGGTTCGTATTTAATCAAGTCCTGCGTAAGCCGATGTTGAGGAGAATTTGAGGGAGCTGCATCTTTCACTTGTCAACCAAATAATGTCCACGTTTAGTATGCTTATTTAAGAAAAATATTAATATTTTCAAAATGTTATTTTAAAATATAATTTTTGAATCTGCTAACGGGAAGCATTACCCCCAGTTCTCTGACTTCATCCCACTCCTTACTTGCTGAGTGAATGTACTCCTTCACTATAATCCCTTACCAACTCCTAAAGCTGTCTTCTATATCCGTACTCAGGGCCTCATTAGGATGGCGCACAGACCTGCGTCCGCCACCCCGGAGGTGGAGGGACTGTCCGCAGGGGCAGGGGCGGTCCCTCTGGTGCAATTAGGATGTGACCGCCACCCTGGCGGTCACATCCTGTATCTTTAACCTTCCGGAGGGTGCTGCTTGAAGCAGCACCCGCCGTAAGGTTAAAAAAGCATGTCTTACATTTACATACACAAAGCGGCAGGCACCGCGCGGTGCCTGCCGCTTTGTGCATGTAAATGCTGGGGGGTACCATAGGTACCCCCCATGTGCACCCCCCACCCCTGACACCCTGGGGGCCCGCAACGTCCCCCCAAACACCAAAGACCACATGATTTTCCACGGCGGAAAAGCCGCCCTGGAAAAGCATGTAGCAATGAACATCTTAATTTGGCTGACGGTGTCTTGCAGACACCGCCGCCAAATAGCCCTCCGAAACCCGCGGATCAGAGGCGGACAAACCTGCCGTCCGCCGCTGGTTCCACCGCAATCCCACCGCCATCCTAATCTGGCGGTGGGTGTTTTATGTGGCCGCGGCGGTGAATCCGCATCCTCCGGACCGGCGGTGGCTTCCGCTGGCCCAGAGGATGCGGATTCACCGCCATCCTAATGAGGCAGTACGGGAATTACCCATAAAACCTCTCCCTCCCCAAGGCACTTCCTGCTCTTTTTCGTGCCCTGGTTCTATCCTAGTTCTGTATGGAGTCTGCTTGGGCGTCTCCCATGTGGTGAAGGGTGCTGTGGCCCCTTGGATTACTGTCTTGGTTTAAGGTAGGGACTTTCTTTTGTGTGTTCCCATTTCTTTTTTTACATTTTTTTTGTTACAAGATATTGAATCAAGATGTGCATGAGTAGATGTTAAAGTAGGTGCAGAAAAAAAAATACAATTGTTCCCTACCCTATTATTGCTATTGTATGTCTTCTTTTTGTGCTGATGTTCTTAGTTTTGGTTATAGTTTGTAGGTTCCTATGTCTATGACAACTACCACTTTAAAAATGAACAATCATGTTTTGAAAAATAATGATGAAATAAATGGTGACCACAGTAATTGAATTGTGTGTTCATGAATAGAAAGTTGTGTTGTTGTAAAGTATCATCAGTACTGGCTCTATTGTTTTGTTTTTTATATTTAGAGTGGCCTAGCCTTGCTGATTTTAAATCAGCCTATCCTCTTTTTGGTGTTTAATTCAGTTGTTAAATGTGGCAGGTTGTTTTAACAGATTACATATGTCAGGTTAACGGGTTGATGGATGCCTGTATAACCACGTTGATGCCTAATAGAAATAGATATTGAATATATTAGTTAAAAAAACACGGATCCTTTTTCCAAGACATACCTTTTTTGAGATATAGCCTGTATAAATTCAAATGTTACTCTCTAGTTATATAAAGTAAGCCATTCCTATAACCATTAGCAACAGGAACATTATGAGATGAACTTCCGCAGGTGAAAAGAAGGTAATCAATCTATCTATCTATCTATCTATCTATCTATCTATCTATCTATCTATCTATCTATCTATCTATCTATCTATCTATCTATCTATCTATCTATCTATCTATCTATCTATCTATCTATCTATCTATCTATCTATCTATCTATCTATCTATCTATCTATCTATCTATCTATCTATCTATCTATCTATCTATCTATCTATCTATCTATCTGTCTGTCTGTCTGTCTGTCTGTCTATCTATCTATCTATCTATCTATCTATCTATCTATCTATCTATCTATCTATCTATATATCTATCTATCTATCTATATATCTATCTGTATGTCTGTCTATCGCCTTCCTTTTTTGTGGGTTATAAAGTGCTCATGGGCAGAAAGCCCCCCCCCTAGAATTTCACCAATGGAAGTAATTATAAAGTCAGGACTGTAATAGCTAGTGGCCACAGTAATACTATACCTATCATCCCAGTTAAACAATACACCATCTTTGCATTTATCTCTGCTGCTGCTGACCCTGACCGTACAAGTGTCACCAGAATCCCTAAACATGTTACCACATTTGAATTAGCTGATAATCTGACAATACGTTCATGGCTGGAAGGCTTAACTTTTATTTAAAGACACAGGTCACTGCTGTTTATGTTAAGGATGTTTAGCCCTTTTCTCTGTGGCTTGTTCACCAAGGCTTCACTTCAACTGATTTAACTTAAGTAAAAATGCTGACGCAAAGCAGAGTGCTTGCTGAAATTCGGTTTAATTTGTCATTCCCTGGTCTATTCGCAATTTGTATGCTTTGTACAATGATTTAATATAATATTCATACTAATTTCACATAAAGGCTATTTTCTAGCTTTAACATTCTTTTATATATCCCTGAATATGTTGAGGTAGAGCTTAATTTCTATAGCTACAATGCACTGTTTTATTCTCTCCAAAGTTCAATTTTTTTAAAACTCTTTCAAGAAATGCAGACCCATTTTAAAGCCTATTTTGTGGTTCTAGGGCCCAGGTTAGTCGAAGGATCATTTATCACTGGTGAGTCGGGTCCACAATAATGTCTCACTCCAATCAATTGTCCCACTAGAGCACTTCACTCTCTCATGGTAATTAGGACGAGCAATCCAAGTGTTACTCAAGGAAGTGGTGTGAAGATTGACAATCAGAATACAGTTATCGCAATATTAAGAGTCTGTTAGATTTCTTTTGTGAAGAACATAACTTCAGTACAAATATGCATAAAAGTCTACATGAAAAATAGGGACATCTAATGAAAACCAGAATTCTCCAGCAAACCTATGTATCTGACCTCAAATAATTTGAATTCTCCTAACTGCTAGTTGGTATAATTCCAGTTAAAATAGAGGCTAATGGGTATTGCCGGACTATGGAAAATGTACACAAAGTTTTAGCGAGACGCCACGCTACAAAGTGAAGATCCAGCCGTGTGAGAGTGGTATACAGTAACAGTTTCAGAGATACACTTAAAAGGCTAAATTAAGAGTCTTTCGGTTTTGTCTGCAGTGATTTGGCATCAATGGGTAATAAGGAGTTTTTGCTGTAGTTTTGGTTATAATGCACCTGCAACAAAACCCCACTTGACCCAACTACCTAGCCCCAGAACCATCACTCAAAGGATGAAGTGCTCACACCAATCTTGGCAGAATAAACAATACCCTTTGAGTGTTTCTGAGTCGTGTCTGGGAATGTGACTGGGGTGTGGACTCCGGATCTGTGTACTCGGTGCTGGGAGCAATAAAAAGGAGTGTAAAATTCCAGTAGCCACTGGTGTATTTGTCGGAGGTAGTGGCTGGTATACGTGCGAGTCTGCCCTGAATGCCCAGTTTTGCGATGATCACTTCAACAGCTTCTATCTAAAAAACAGCCAATCTTGATCAATATTTTCTAGTGTCAGGAGCACTCGCACACCTGAGGGCATTTGTTATGGCCACCCATGGCACAGAAATAAAGCTTGAGACTAAGACGGCATCTGTGTTCTGACAGGGTTTAACCCCTTCGCTGCGGCGGGGGGGGGGGGCGAGCAGCGCTCGCATGCTCGTGACGGAGCCGCTCCGTCACGAGCCGCGGTTGCGCTGTGCTCATGACGGAGCGGTTCCGTCATGGCCCCGCCCGCCCAATAGAACGCGCCGCGCAGGCGCGGCGGCAGGGCCATGACGGAACCGCTCCGTCATGAGCACAGCTCAGCCGATGCTCATGACGGAGCGGCTCCGTCATGAGCATGGGATGGGTTAAAATAACACATCTGTGGCTTATCTGAAGGTGAAAAGACTAGAACCATGTGAAGTCAGGGAAAAAGGTCATCTGATTGGACAAGATTGCTTCAATGCGAGATATAAATGTAACTGTGATTTAAACCGGGGCGCTGCATGTTTTAGGTTTATACCAGGGTTATGATATAATGTTTCTTGTGTTAACTCGGAGGGGTTCAAGAAAAGATGGTCAGCGACGGCTCGTGGAGGGAGTTACGGTGGGGCAGGAGGGTGGGGAGGGGGAGGGGCAGGGCGGAGGTTGCTAAAAACCGGCATATGGATAATTGCAGGTAAGTAAACAATTTAATTAATAAAACGAATTTCGTAGCTCGCACTGCATTGCATTTTGCGATGCAAGGCGCACTACGAAATTCGTTTTATTAATTAAATTGTTTACTTACCTGCAATTATCCATATGCCGGTTTTTAGCAACCTCCGCCCTGCCCCTCCCCCTCCCCGCCCTCCTGCCCCACCGTAACTCCCTCCACGAGCCGTCGCTGAAGATGGTATATTATTATTGTATCGAGTCTATGTATGTTGCATTACCTGTCTCATGTCACCTTAACAATTGGAACCTCTGTAAAATCAATAACATTTGCTCCCTCCAAAAAACATTTCTTAAACCAGCGGCACTAAATATAATTGTTCTGAAAACATTGCAACCTCATCTGTTTACCCCAGTAGATTTCCAGACCTGAGTGAAACTGAGAATAGCTCAAGACATCAAAACAATAACAGAGAACGATATGTGCCTCCCACAGCATGAGGAGGATCATAGGAAAAAGCAGATATACATTTGGCGTTAGTTCATCATGTTTCCTTTATTTCGGTTCCATAGAACCATAAAACGTACACTATAAAACATTTAATATAAATACAAAGAAAGTACAAATTCATTTTTAGAAAGTAATATTTCTCATAAAAAAGCAAGCTAAGGTAACAATTAAAGTTCAGCACTCAAGGCACATCATCGTTCCAAGACCATAAAGATTATGATAAAAGTTCTTACAAAGGAAACATCATGACTAAAAGGGAACATTTATAAAAATAGATTAAATGAATCCAAAGAGTTAAAAATGTAACATCAAAAAACATCAGGTCACAAATACAATTAACTCATGGGATAACAGATATGCAAAAGGTAGTGCTAAAAATTAAAAGGTACCTTCGACCTAATATGCCGTACTGTCTACAAATATCTCGAAATCGAGTACACAATACAGTCCCTGGTGTTGGCTTTACATACCCTAAGAACTGTGTGACTTAAAAAGTTTACCAAAATGGATGATCTAAATTGATCGAGGTGTGGCATAAACCTTATTAAAAAAAACACATGCAAGATGTTCTTATTAACCAAACAACCCATCCTGCACATAGTAGTTGTGTCTCCCTTCCAGCGGCAAGTAAATGCGCCAGTGGTAAATGTCCTAATCTAAATTTTAAATAAATTGCATATGCAGGGGGATTTATCACCATATTTAAATAAGGCTCGTACTCAAACACACACTTAAATAACAAGAAGGAATCTACTAGGGCTCCTGGGGATGTTGCAGAAGGCTTACCTCCAAGAACCAAGTCCCAAAAGGACTTTTTCAGTTTATCCTGGGCACCTTGGGGTAACGCAGAGGGCTGCAACCAAAAACCTTCTAATCCCAACGTAAATAACCACGTTTTTATATGTACGAGCCAAGGTACCTGCAAAACAAGGTGATCGCCTTATATTACTCTAATACAATTCCTGTAGGGTCCTAAAACCTCATAAGTCCAAAGTCTTATCCAATACAAAATAAGTCTCAATTTAGCGATATTGGAACTAGGTCTAAAATTTAAATCCAATCTAATAGGGAGCATAGGGGCAAAAGTAGGGAGTCTCAGAAGGTTTTTTATAAAGGCATTTTCTGGCTAACTGCGGTGGACCATCCCTGGTTCCTTATGTCACTGTGCTCATAGTTCTAATTTCCTGATCAGCTGGCTTGGTAGACCTCATGCCTAATGGTGCAGTGGCAGTTTGTTGCCTCAGCAGATGTCCTAGGAGCAAAAACGAGATGCACAACAACTCCTGAAACAAGGACAATCTCATCACCTTCAACCAATGCTGAGGATGAGCCTCCTTTTTCCAAAACCCCCTGACACTCTCACCCGTTCCTTCTGTAGCTCAGTTCCTTGCTGGGGTTATTGTGACTCTTCTTACAGATGCAGTCCAATGACCCAAACAGGCAGACAGGTCTCCCTTCCTCTTTAGTTCAGCATCAGAAGGGTATTCTCCTACATTATTGAAGTATTCATATCCACCTTATCGATTAGCAATGTGTAGTCAAGGTAAGGAGATGTTGCATTAAAATGAGTAAACATCTACTTTCCTTTCTATGTTTACCATGATGATATGTCTGTAGTCAATGTTGTGAAGTTGATATGTGTTCATTTTGATAGGATGGGCCTTGGTACTGTGATAAACCACCATAAAAAGCACTCCTAGCGTGTCCTCTAGGCTTGCTATTAATTTTGAAGCTAGGGATTGGGAAGTAGCAATGGTTTCACTGCTGGATCATCTCTTCTTTTCATCTGCGCTGGTGTGCAGGCCCTCCATTGTTGATGAAAAAACACTGAACAACTTTCTGGTCATAGTGGCTGGTTCAAATGGCCATGTTCAGCCAATCAAGTAATCTGCAACATTTAAATCTGGAGGCCACAGCCAACCTTAGAGGTTTATGAACAAAACGTAATCAGTCCACGGTCAGGTCATGTAGTACTGTACTCCCTCCTGAGACCATTTCGAACTCGATTAAGCTGAAAATGTATTTGTTTCAGACAAGAGGCAATATATACTTTAGGAAAGCAATGAGGTAGGAACTGAGAGCTGGGGAGGCTGATTGTGGTATGGAGACTGTAGGTCATATCAAAGCTTCATATCAAAGGTATGGTGAGCTACCTTTTCTTACCTTTTCCTATTCACAACTACACACAAATTATTTGAGACATGCAGAAAGGAGATTTGATTTTAATAGGGAAGGTTGATAAAATGGCCATGGGCAGCCTAAAAAACAACAGACCACTATATTAAAGTGCTCGCACATATGGACTACCTTGAATGCTAACATTCACCTGGCTTGGCACACCTGCGAATCCATACACACAAAATAACATAAAATAAAATAACTTGCAAATACAGGTATTAAGTAGTTCATGTATGTCCCATATGTGCTAGAGGCATAGGACCTCATTTACAGTAGACTGCACACACTTTTGTACTGATGTAGCCAATAGAATATTCCTCCATAGTGGTACGAGCAGACTGCCACATTCCCTGAGACAATAGTTATTGCTGCAACCACTGACGGTCTCTCCTAACCTGGATAGACGGGAATTAGTCACCCACAACTGGTAGCAAGTATTTTGAATACCTATTGACATCAGACTCTCATTGATGTCTCAGAGGGTCTCCTTTACAAGTCCATTGCACCGCTGTTGCATCACTTTTTTTGAAGCACCGGCACAATGGGGTTGCCATATTTACAAGGCCACGTAAAGACACCCTGCATGACTTTTCCTGGCCTTGTAAATATAGGGCCCTTTCACACATTTCTCTGCAGGAAAGTGGCATTTGATGGGCATTGCTGTGGGTGTTCCCACGCACCATCCATGGAACCTGACACATTCCCAGATTGACAATGTTTTGTAAAGCTGGAAATACGTCAGAATCCCAAAGGGAGGCATAGGAGTTGTGCAACGAAGAGAAATAGTTTTATTTTTCCTTTTTCTATGTGTGCCTCATTCTGCAGAGTGCACAGAAAGTGGAAAATGCCATCAATGAACGCTTTTGTGCAGGAAGTTATCCTTCCTGCACAAATGCAACCATCCCTGCAATGCAGGCACCCTTGCAAGATGACGCACGAGTGCCTGCACTGGCGCCTGGCAGCCAATTGTGTGCCAGCACAGGTGAAAGCACAGGGATGCTTTGCATTGTTGTTAATACAACGCATCCCTTTGCTCCTAAAATGACGCAGCTCTGTGCAGCAAAATGGCTTGTGGCGCCACGATGCGTCATTTTGTATGAAAAGAGCCCTAGAATCATTAATCAGGAATAAACTCAATGGGTCCTTGATGGCCCACTGCTAAAACATACACAAGGCAGTCCAGAAATGTAAAAGTTTAGGGTGGCAAATCTTTGCAGAGCCCTGTAGAGGGATTTAGGCTTTTTAAGTACTCTTCAATCTGAGGTCTCAAAACTGGAATTAGTTTTTGATTATTTTTTTCCAAGTTGTATCCGTAATGTCTGCACTTCTCAGCAGGACTGCTAAATCACGTACTTCTATGACAACTTTTTCAATGACTTATATGCCTGGTAATGACTTCTGTTATCAGTGTCCCAATTTAAAGGCTTTTGCCTATTTCTATGGTGAATGTCTCCCTATGTTCCACTATGATTGTGGGTTATCAGAATCGACCAGAATGAGAGGCAAGGAACACCAAAACTATTCATCCGCAATCTCAGTGGAACATAGGGAGACATCCACTACAAAACTACAATTAAGCCTTAAATTCAGAGGAACATCAACACTGAACTAATAACTTGCCATATAGTACATTCAGAAATGTATTGACTGTGTCTTCAATCAATTTTTCCCCATTAGCAGTATTTATGAAAATTAACATAAATATTGGCAACCAACGTCGGTATAATATGATAGTCCAGTTCTTAAACTAAGGAGTCAACCCCCCAATGCCTTTACAATTACAGGGTGTTTAACTGTTTTTGTCATTCGTATGTTCATCGCACCTGCTTGTCCCTGTTTTTCATTGTAAGTATTGTTTTTCCCTTGTTCTCCACATAGGGCATGACGTTGTATTTGACAATAGAAAGTTTTTCACCAACATCAGAATTGCAAACAGTGTTTTGAAACATTTTTCCCTGCACGCATGCCAACAGGTAAAATATACTGAATTGTGATCAGGAAAATGGACTGAAAATGCAGAATAAACCAATGGAATCGATGCAGAAGCACCACTTCACAAGATTATTCCCTCAAAAACTCAACATGAACACTGAAGTGGAAACACATTCTGTGGTACTTCCGGTTCCAGGAATACCTATGTGTTGCACACACTAAACTTGTCATGAGATCCATATAGTCGGTTCACCACACACCTCTCAGGGAGGTTGCTAACTGCTTGCACCGCTTGTCGTTTGTCACCTGATTTGTGTTACTTTTCTATGCATCTCAGTTGTGGATGATCAAGGAAGCTCTATTTTAAACTGGTATACTTGAACATAAACAGGCGTCCACCCCTGTTTATTACTGATACCAAATGCACGTCACACACCGTAGCCAAGGAATGCCGAATCATTAAAAAGCAGTTCAAAAATTGATCTTTGTTGTGCCTACCTAGGGCCTCATTTATGAGGCCGTGCGTCACTTTTACGCCGCCGGTGCGTCACTTTTTGTGACGCACCAGCAGCGCATAAAATGTGCCTTGTTGCACCATATTTACAATGTGACGCATCTAGGTAGATGCGTCACTTTGTAAACCCCTGCGCTACATTATACCTACGCAAGGTATAATGTATGCAGGTGGGGCCTTCTGACGCAAGCAGGGTCATAGAAGTGACGCAGTGAAATCTATAAGATTTCACTGCGCCACTTCTAGGACACAAATGCGTCAATTTCTTACGCCTGCCTCACAGCAGGCGTAAGACTGACGCAGGCCCTTTCACATGGGGCTTGCCCCATGTGAAAGGACACATTGATGGAGTTGCGTCACTTTTGTGACACACTCCAGCAATGCATCACTTTTGCGCCGTACAGATACGTCAAAAATAGTGACGTATCTGTAACTCCTTGGGCCATGACAATTTTGTGCTCTAGCAAAGCTCACTGGAACCAGTGGCAGCCTTTTTGTAACATAGTTTTATCCTTGCTTTTTAAAAATTCTCTTCCCTTTCCCTTTTGCTACTTACTATTCCTTCCCCATTTCTTAAAAGTTGTTTTAAAATGCCGCAGAATGTTATGCATTGTAATGGTTTTAATTAACCGAGCAATAAAGAATTACTCACTCACTCCTTGCGCCATGATGCGTCATACTGTAAATATGACGCATCAGTGGTCTCGCAAAGAGGGCGCAGTGAAAAGTGACGCATCACTGTTTTCACGCAGCGATGCATCACTTTTCATAAATGAGGCCCCCTGTTTCTTTTTGCAATACAAGGTTGACCTCACCTTTAACAGGCAATGAGAACGGGGCTATACGTAGACTTTTTTTGGTAAAGTGGAAGTTATTTACTTGATGTAACACTTTTATTATTTATTTCAGCGTTATCACTGCCCGATCCTCTTGTTCGCTTGAAACAGGGACGTACTTTGAAATGACTGGGAGTCACCATGTGGCCACTCAATGATTTGTCTTTGAAGTCAATGCATTTCCCAGCTGAATGCGAATCTGTTTATGTCTTGATTTGATGGACGCCGAATGAGTGTGAGGTTTTCTACAGACAAGGTGCAGTTTTGATTTATTTTATCTTCTCCTTGCTCTCCCCTGAGGGAGTAACAATGGTCAGACCTTGCCTTTCTGCCGTTGCGACAATAGGTCTCCACATGACATGATCCATTGTGTAATGTTTTGTAGTTTTTATGAGGTACCGAGGACGACTTACATAATCCCACTTTTAAAAACCTTACATTTTAATCAAGTACGTCCCGCTTTTATAATTGTAGCTCTCCTTTCAGGGTCCACGTAATGGTACGTCCTTAGCTTTTTAAAGGCAGCAGTTAGGCTTAGATCGAGCTGTGATTAGAAACCCATGTTTATCAGGCTGCTAGATCTTCTTTTATTCTTTTAACTTACAATATGTGTGAGATATCTATGTATTACCTGTTGACTGCTTACATTAATTGGTTGGGCGCCTTTATTTGTGTCTTTTATGGTTTTTATCTGAAAAGCTGAATAAAGTTTATGATGATGATGAGTGTGAGGTTTGACTAATGCCTGCTTGTCAGAACTAAAACTATATCTGTAAACCTAGTTTGTTTTTTTGCTGACACTTCACAATCGCGCCAGGATACTCAAGAGTAGTTGTGTGCGTAATAAATACCCATATAACATAACATAACATAAGACTTTTTTCATTTTTGCTGATTTTTTTTAGAATGGGCAGCAAGAAATGGCAAATTTAAAATGTCGGTTAATGCCTTTCAAAGGCCTACTGAATTTTCCAATGTGTGATTTTCATTTCATTAACAGTTTCACATTGAAATCAACATGTTCAATTTACCTTGAATGGCTTGACGTTCCTGTTTGGCTCTCCCTAAATAGAAAACAGCACGTATGAATCTTGCAAGCTGCTTCCTCTGACATGTTATTTTGATGCGTTTTATGACGATTTTGTGATAGGTTGGCAGATTAAATACCTTTTGTGCTGCCACATTTCTCCTAGAGCAGCGCATGCACTTCTTTTCTAGGGCTCTCCTTGTTACCCGATTTCTGAGTGTTCGAATTGTTCATCGAAGGCTGATTCCAGGGTATGTATGTGTATTGCTATTATGGCCTTGTATATTGTCTATTTTTATTATCTCATCTACGGTTGTTGAAATATTTTGCAATTATTTCACAGTGCCAGCGCTCTGGACTCCCCCAGGCCTGGCAATAAACAAAAATAAATTAATTTCAATGGACTCTCTTATAGCTAACTCTTTCCTTATGCTTCGTCCCATAAAACGCATTGACACTTCCCAGAGTAAGCACAGAACAAAGTTTCGTGTGTGTGTATAAAATACATGTAACCACACTTGTGTCCTCTAATCGGTCGTTTATGTGTTTCATCAGGAAAACTAATTATAAATATCACAATGGACTGAATGTGTTGAATGACATTGTGTGCGACAACCATAGGATAAAGTAAATGTATTTATACACTTCGAGTTCCTTCCCTAGACCCCTGCATGACAGCTGGCTTGATCGCTTGTACAATTGCTTACATGACCGATTTACATGACCATTTGCATGACCATTTTATCTTGTGAATACCTAGCCTATCCCTCCCTTCTGTCACTTCAGGGTCATGTATAGGCAGGGCCACTGGAATTATGCAGCAAATGAGGGCCATATTATGCGTCAGGGTAGAGTAAATTATGTAGCAAGAAAAAGCAAATTGTTCGGCATAATGCGGCACATTTCGTAATAGTGTTACTTCGTTATTTTGTCGTGTTAAAACGTGTTAACACTGTACGGGCATTGATTGTGCCTCATTAGTACCAATTTAACATCCAAATATAGCAATAAGCAACAGAAAGGTGACTAGTCTAGCTATGTAAAGGGCCTTCCACTACGCAGCAACACGTGTCGCTGCATTTTTAGTAACTTTTGACCTGTTTGAGCTAGAAACATTTTTTTGTTAAAATCTGGAGATTATGTGGCAGATGATGGACTATGTGGCAAATTTATATTTAATGTGAAAATGGCAGGTTCGCACAATCACATAATTCCCGAGGCCCTGTGCATTGCTGCCGCAACAATAGGGGAAGCGCGCAAGTCTGGTCCTAACTCATGGCACCCACACTCCCCACTTAGGTCTTTCATGTACACTCTTCCATCTTTAGATACTACAGATTAGCATCTTACTTGTCTGCAAAGCACCATAAAAACCTAGTCAGGTGTAGGAAGTGCTATATAAATACAATTACATTAATACAATATAATTTGACATACCTGTGGCTCTCTTAGTTTTAGACACAAGTCAAAAGCAATATGTTGCGTTTGCTTGGAGAGGGGAACAGAAGAATAATCATTAACTGCATGGCAAAAGCTCAATGTATGGAGGGCAGTTTGTGTGATTGGCCACACAAACATACTCCTCTTCTTCATGACACATCCCCTCAGTCTTCTGCACAGGCCGCCGTTCATAGTGGCCTACATTGTGTACTTATTTCAGCGAAAATCTTTTCATGCACTGAGAGTCATAGCATTTTTCCCACATGGAATACTTGTGTACACAATGGTCCTCAGTGAAGATATCATACTTCATCAAACAGCATTGATGTGTCACAGAAACAACAGTTTGCAGAATCCCCCTCGGTTGTAAAGGTTAATGAAAAAATGTGCTAGCTTTGTGGGACTGTGGCTGCATGTTTCAGCGCTAAATGGGATGCTTTGCCTTGAATACAAATGCCATTGCACTGCAATACTACAGAGTAATCCCTAAAATGTTTTCTTCATTCTATGGCTAGTGCTTTCAAAAGTCCAGTCAGAATTTGAGTAAATGGAAAGGGGTAACCCCTAGCAAGTTATTAAATATAATCTGAATAGGTCAAAATATAGTTCTGAGAGAATCTCTGTACAACCCCTGGTCTCTATTGCACAAGAAGTAGACAATCTCCAAAGAGGTGTGTGTCAAGCTCAAGCCATTACAAGTTTAAAGTAAAGAACACAACACAATAACATTTGCAAGCCAATTTAGAAACATATAGAATAATTTGATGACATCTGAAGTCGTTAAAATAAGATAGGGAAAACCGTAATATAGTTTTATAAAGTATTAATACAAAGGCACATGGAAAAAGTAAAGCTCTTTTAAAACCAACAGTTTGTGGTTGACCAGTAGATAGGAGCAAGGCCGACAGCAATGGCCCACGATCAGATGCACAAAGTGGGTTGCCCCGGTCAAAGCTTTTAGATTTGGACTTAGTCTCTGATATGGAAGTCAACTCTTCCAGTGGGACAATGTTCAAGGTGGTGGCGGTGACTTTCCCTCACATACACATATGTTGCCATTGAGTTCCTTCTGAAGCTATTGATGTTGGCACTAAAAGGTCAAAGTGGAAAATGTCATATTGTATGGTCACCAAGGATGCTTCATTTGTCTGATGGATTTGCTGTCTTGACCCTCTCCAAGCTTTTACTTTCTGACTTTGTCACTTTTATTAAAGTCAACATTTTAAGGCTGAGAAAAGCTGGAAGTCGTAGCCAGGCAGGTCTTCATTAGGGCAGACACCTTCATTGCAAGGTCTCGGTGAGCATGTTTTCAGCCCAGCAAAAATGGTCTGAGCAGAATGAACCTGGTTTTCTTGCCTGCTTAGTGTGCACCCTTCCTAGGTGAGCTAAACAAGCCTCATCACATTGTCTCTACCTAATAGGAGTGTACAAAATGACTAGGTTCCAACTTTCTCTAACTGCTGGGAACATCCGTTCTGATCAGTCTTGCAGTTCTTAGCATCCAGGCAGTTTCTAGGCACCAGGCTAGTCTTCAGCCAAATCTCCTGCAGGTTTTAGTCACTTGTTATCATCTGGGCCAAAGTGGAGCCAGGTGTCCTTCTATTATTTGTCTTCCTGAAGCAGGCAAACAGGAAGCCAATCACTTGACTCTTGGAGACCAGTTCCGATTCCTATGTGGCAGCAGGAGTTAGGAGTCCTTGAGTCCCTAGGTCCTTGACGGAGTGTGTTTTTATCATTAGAAGTCAGGAGCCTATGTCTCAATATACCAGAATCCTTTTTCCACAATGCAGGTCTCTCTTTCGGTCCTTGGTTATGTCCTTATTTGGTAGAATTCTCCTCCCACCTGACAGAGTTCAAACCAGTTCGCTCGTTCACTGTGACTTGAGTCAATGGGTCTACAAGGGTCTTAGGAATGAAGAGGAGAAATCCTCCATGGCTTCTGCAATAAAAGAGAGGTAGTACCAATTCTGTCATTTGTTCTGCCGACTGCTACAGTGTACTCACAGATAGGTATTTTCTGATAAGAGGTCAGCAGTTGACACCTTCCTGTCCTTCCTAGGCTCACAGGTAGGAATAGATTCTGGACCGGTATCATTAACTCTCCTAGCTAAGTATGTGTATTCCATCTCTCGAAGTGGGTGGAGTGGCAAAATATGGTTTAAGCTAGTTCTGCCTCAGGCATGCTACAGCACAATTTTTGTAGCCAAGTTCTCAAAAGTCAGATTTCACTATTAAATCTGATTTTGAATAGTAAGTAAGAAATAACTTTGAAAGATGTTGCTAGCATTTCCCAGGCAGAGAATTAGAATTAATAACTGTAATCCCAATTAGGCCAGTCATATGGAAAATGTAGCTGGATACACACATCAAATTGCTTTTAGGCCTTCAATCACTGTAATGACACATCTTTTAAATATGGACTGTGCCACTTATTCATTTTTATTTTTTATGCATTCTCCTTTGTTGGCTTCCAAGATACCCCTTTGAGTGACTTATTAATGCATGAAAATAGGTGTTCCTACATAGAAAATGAAACTTTCCTTACCATGGGTGCCTGTAGTACCTTTAAACTACATCGGTGGTGCTCATTGCAGATGTATTTTTGTCAAATATGTGGGTGGTGTAAATACAGACTGCAGCCCACTGATGACATTTAATGTTCCATTCCATATATGCATATTGGTCACCACTTATAATGGACAAATAGGGAAGTTAAAGAGGCAAATTAGGGAGTTCCAGTTGCACAGAACATGTTCTGGGGGTACATACCGGCTTTTTTCTATTATTTACTACTTTGAAAGCACACAAAGTACTAAAGCCAGCAGAATCTAACTGGATAAAATGGGGGATCCCAATAGAACTAGTGTTCATCTTTACAGCTTCTGCCCTTCATTATTGAATATCTATCTCTATTCTAAAGAGAAAAGGGTTTAGGGGCAGAGAATTATATTCAGGTAGGAATCGAGATATGCCTCTGAATTAAACAATTTTCAGTTATTGAATAAGACTTTTTATGAAATTTCTGATTTTGACCATCACAAGGTTTGTGAGATTTACTAGTTTATCTTTGCATTTGCAAAGATTGTTCAATATTACTTGATAAGTTTCACTGCACAGCAAAATAGTTGTCATGCAAATCTAGCCAAGCTGGACAATTTCATGGAGAATTTTATTCTGCAACTGATTTTTTTGCAAAGTTTGTCTGTGCATAGCAGGAAATGTTTGAAGTCCTCCTCTCTACATGTTTACCTTTCACACAGCAAAGTAGTTTTTTATTCTTATTTTTTTTATAAACAAGGGGACCCCATGAAGTGAACCTGGGGTAGAATTATGCTTTTTAAGAAACAATGGTTCAAGGTAGGCCTAATAAGGTCCTAAGGAGAAAGGTGAAAGTAGCGAGTATTTAATAAACGCTAGGGTGCGAAAGATGTAGGTACACGTAGGAACTTTTATTTACTCTTTCTTTTTTATATATATATACAAATCTTTATACTGTATTTCAGGTGCTCAAGTGAATAATACGGTGCAGGACGTGACATAAGTGATCAAAGTGAACGGACTGTCACACAACAACAACAAGGTTAAAAACACAACAATTATATACAATGGAACGAGTGAAATTCCTTGGGTGGGTCGACGGCGTTTCGATCTATATAACTTTAGATCATCATCAGGACTGATGAGCCTCCTGAAACTGCAAGATTATGGATTTGGGTTAAAAAATTGTTTGCCTACATGTATATTTAAACTTTCAAAAATTGTGTGCTCCCGGGGAATAATGAAATAGCATGCACATGTTTATGTACTTCTCATGCATGTTTAATCAAGGTATATAGGGGGCGCATAGTTACCTCACCTATAGTGTGCAGCGCATAATTAACCAGAAGGGGGTAAAGCTATTTGTAAGGCCATGCACTAATTTAATAATCAATTGAATGACTGAATTTTTTACATTACCTTGCCAGTGCGTTATCAGGCAAGGAAGATTTATTTGGACAAGGTAACTGAATTTGTTGTCGCTTTCCAGAGAGAATCTGAGGGCAATATAAAATAGTTTAAAAAACAAGCAATGCAGAAATTGTGGCGGTGGTCATTTGCTAACAAGTTACAGTTTTTGCCACTAGATTGGCACGGGGATTGCTAAGATGCATGGTTATATGGTACTTGTAGCCTAGTTTGAGAGAAATGCAATTTAAAAAAATTCTTTAAATGTCAGTGGTTGTTTAAAGTTAGGAACAACCATTTTTGTTAGTGAGTGTTCACAGGGGAAGACTTACATTGATCTAGTCAAACATGATCTTTCAATGGGATGATCCAAGTAGCGCTCTGACACTGTTACTTTGGACGAGGGTCCTACTTGAACTTGTGAAATGAAAAGTAACGATTAGAACATTAAGGATACTACTTCACAAAGCTTCAATAAGAAGGCGGGAAGAAGGCAAATCAACTTACTCGTTTAGTTAAAAGTAATGGCGGTCTAGGGGGTTCCGTTAGCGCGTTCGTCGCTATGGCAATATTTAAATATTGAAGCCTGGAACTGCAAGGACAAGTTGTCAGTACGCATGTAAAACTAAATTAATTAATTGAAAATGCAAGCGAGACGTCTGTGCTAGGGGTACACTTACTTAATCCTGGTGTGTAGGCGTAGCAGGAGAGGGGGTCCGAGTGCCTCGCTATCAGCTGCTCACAACTCAGGAAACGCCACAGACTCCATTAATAGCGTGTTTAGGGGTTGCGCGCGCAGACACAGTAGTGTGTCAAAGCGGCGCATGCTTTGAACACTTCCTTGAGCTGGGACACTCCGAAAATGACCTGAAGTGGCAGGTTATTGACAAACTTGTGCCAAATGCAAGAGGTGGTAATCAACAGACAATTCTGAATCGGCTGGAATGCAAATGGATTTTTTATTGCAAAACCATTGAGAAAGGACTCAATTCACTTGACGAATGGAATATGTGCACCTGAACTACACCAAGTGGTGGTTTACTGTAAAACCCTTGAGAAAGGTCTCTTTTCATTTATCGTTTGGAACATGTGCACCTGAACTTTCATAAAAGCTGCACACTAATGTTCATCTCAACAAAATGTACATTACACTGTTTGCATAATGTTGTGCTTAATATTTTGCTAAAAGGATAGGAATTGAGAATCAAACTGTAGCGTTCTACTTCCTTTGCATGAATGTCCACAATTGCACCGATCATTAGTATTTAATAACCGATCGTTAATATCATTCCGTAGAAGACTTGGTAAAATTGACAGCCAGCGCTTTAAACAGTCCCGCGCATGTGCAAGTGTAATACACTAATGTGTCCGCGTGTGCGCCTGCTAGACATTGCCATGCATGCGCCGCTTTGACACACTACTGTGTCTGCGCGCGCAACCCCTAAACACGCTATTAATGGAGTCTGTGGCGTTTCCTGAGTTGTGAGCAGCTAATAGCGAGGCACTCGGACCCCCTCTCCTGCTACGCCTACACGCCAGGATTAAGTAAGTGTACCCCTAGCACGGACGTCTCGCTTGCATTTTCAATTAATTAATTTAGTTTTACATGCGTACTGACAACTTGTCCTTGCAGTTCCAGGCTTCAATATTTAAATATTGCCATAGCGACGAACGCGCTAACGGAACCCCCTAGACCGCCATTACTTTTAACTAAACAAGTAAGTTGATTTGCCTTCTTCCCGCCTTCTTATTGAAGCTTTATGAAGTAGTATCCTTAATGTTCTAATCGTTACTTTTCATTTCACAAGTTCAAGTAGGACCCTCGTCCAAAGTAACAGTGTCAGAGCGCTACTTGGATCATCCCATTGAAAGATCATGTTTGACTAGACCAATGTAAGTCTTCCCCTGTGAACACTCACTAACAAAAATGGTTGTTCCTAACTTTAAACAACCACTGACATTTAAAGAATTTTTTTAAATTGCATGGCTCTCAAACTAGGCTACAAGTACCATATAACCATGCATCTTAGCAATCCCCGGGCCAATCTAGTGGCAAAAACTGTAACTTGTTAGCAAATGACCACCGCCACAATTTCTGCATTGCTTGTTTTTTAAACTATTTTACATTGCCCTCAGATTCTCTCTGGAAAGCGACAACAAATTCAGTTACCTTGTCCAAATAAATCTTCCTTGCCTGATAACGCACTGGCAAGGTAATGTAAAAAATTCAGTCATTCAATTGAATATTAAATTAGTGCATGGCCTTACAAATAGCTTTACCCCCTTCTGGTTAATTATGCGCTGCACACTATAGGTGAGGTAACTATGCGCCCCTATATACCTTGATTAAACATGCATGAGAAGTACATAAACATGTGCATGCTATTTCATTATTCCCCGGGAGCACACAATTTCTGAAAGTTTAAATATACATGTAGGTAAACAATTTTTTAACCCAAATCCATAATCTTGCAGTTTCAGGAGGCTCATCAGTCCTGATGATGATCTAAAGTTATATAGATCGAAACGCCGTCGACCCACCCAAGGAATTTCACTCGTTCCATTGTATATAATTGTTGTGTTTTTAACCTTGTTGTTGTTGTGTGACAGTCAGTTCACTTTGATCACTTATGTCACGTCCTGCACCGTATTATTCACTTGAGCACCTGAAATACAGTATAAAGATTTGTATATATATATAAAAAAGAAAGAGTAAATAAAAGTTCCTACCTGTACCTACATCTTTCGCTCCCTAGCGTTTATTAAATACTCGCTACTTTCACCTTTCTCCTTAGGACCTTATTAGGCCTACCTTGAACCATTGTTTCTTAAAAAGCATAATTCTACCCCAGGTTCACTTTATGGGGTCCCCTTGTTTATAAAAAACATTACATGCGCAGTGGCTACACTGCAAGGGTATCACTCACTGAGTGGTTTTTTCTTCAAATACCTTGAAACTCTGTCCCCTTCTCTAGATAATGTCTACAAATACAGCCACTACCTACACAGAAGAATATATTGCCAGTAAACTTGCAGGTCCATCCCTGTTTAAGGGTCCCGTAACCAACCCTAGGGCCCCCACAGATACAGCTAGCGAGAAACTTGTGCAACTAGAACATCTAAAGAAGAAACATATACGCACAGAACTTCACGCTCGCATGCTAACAGATTATCTAAGAGCAGAGGTCATTCCAATAGGCCTCCAGGTGCGAAACGTACCAGCTATCTTTATTCAAGATCCTAAATTTAAGCTAGGTTTCTCCCATATAGGTACAACGTGCTCACGCCATTGGATGGTGCTAGGCATCGATACCGCCCTTGAACACAGCAAAAAAGAACTAGAAGAGATTGCAGCACTAGAACAGGCAATCCGTGACCTAGATAGCCTGGCGGATGCCAAATCAGCCTTAGAGAAAATAGATCGTACCATAAAAGATTTTGAGAGTTTTGAACACCACAAAAAACTACAAAAGTCTCCAAGGATATTATCAATATAATAAAGAAAAAACCTACCCGTACCTGCGGGAGGATTATTTCACTGCAGGCCCTCCAGACCAGCAAAGAGTTCCTGCAGGATCGTGGGGCCGGTACAGGAACCGAGCACCGGTAACATTCTCAGAATCCTCAGTAGAATCAGAGGGTTCGGAGGGATCAGAAGGCCCCAGCACCTCCTCTGGTACAAACCCCCATTTTTTAGGGAGAGGCCAGCCCAGGAACACAGACCCTCCACGGGGGAGAGGGAGAGGGAAGACACGATCCAGACCCAGATACAACTTCCCCCCGGGGGAGCGCCAGACCAGGAGCAGATATTACCAATGGGGCTACCAATACTAGACAATGAGTCAGTACCTAATACCAACCTAGAGACAATACCAATATTCAATCTATCGCAACACCAGCTAAATTCAACAGACATAGCTCTTCTTAGCAGAGGGCTATCATTTGTGATTGCTGAGAAACCAAACTGGTTCAACATCCAGTCTGAAATCATGCAATTTTTTAGAAAAGTAAGATTGCAGACTTTCTTCAAAGACCGCGAGGGCCCTAATAAGAATGATACCACAGGCTTACGTCTGCCCTCCACATTCAATCCATCCAGTGGAACTATGCCGCCAGAAGTGCTTACCTTCGAACACCTAGTGCTACGTGATCTAGGCAAGATGAAAGATAACTATAAATTTACACCCTATAATATCAGCAAAGAGGAGAAAAACAGCTTGATTAGACTAAAATAAAACAGTGACATTGTCATAAAACCATGCGACAAGGGTGGCGGGATAGCCATCCAAGACCGCATCACTTATGAGAATGAAATCATGCGCCAGATCAATAACAAAGATCACTATGAACAACTAAGGGGCAATCCCCTAAAAAATATAAGTGAAACAATTCTTCGTATCACCCAAGAAGCACTTGATCAAGGATTCCTAAGTAAGAATGAATTCTTATTCCTGAACAATAAAAACCCACGTACCCCAGTACTCTACACACTTCCGAAAGTTCATAAAGATACAGAACGACCCCCTGGAAGACCAATACTCTCAGGCTGCGGGTCAGTTGTAGAACCCCTGGGTAAATATATTGATTTTTTCATCAGAGACTTGGTCCAAGACACTGCCACATATGTTAAGGATACCACACACCTTATTAATCTCATTGAGTCACAGCCATTCCATCCTAACAGTGAAATTTTGGTGACTCTAGACATAGAGTCACTTTACACAAACATCCCCCAGGACAAGGGAATCAATGTAATCAAAAAACATTTAAATAATCGTCCAGCACCACACCAAGTACCTACCGATTTTCTAATCAGTCTTCTTGAAATAGCCCTAACCAAGAACTACTTCCTATTCAAAGACACCTATTACAGGCAGTGAAAGGGTACTTCCATGGGGGCAATTTTTGCCCCCAATTTTGCGATTCTTTTCGTGTTTGACCTAGAAACAAATGTCATCCTCAATGTAACAAACCCTTTCCGTGACCAGATAAAATCATGGCACAGGTACATCGATGATGTCCTCATGATCTGGAGTGGTGACGAAGAAGCATTACACAACTTCTGTATATGGTTAAACACCAACCCAACAGACCTGAGATTCACCTACTCACACAACAGACATCAAATCGACTATTTAGATGTAACTATTAAATGTGAGGAAGAACAATTGTATACTACATTGTTCCGAAAACCCACGGAACGTAACACCCTCTTGCAATACCATAGTGCACACCCCAGGGCTCTGAGGGATGGCCTGCCCTATGGTCAATTTCTGAGAATCAGAAGAAATTATGAATACAAAAACGATTTTTTCACCGAAGCAGAAGTTCTCTGCAAAAAATTAACTGCTAGAGGCTACCCCAGAAAACTTGTAAGAAGGGCTATGAAAAGGGCCTGGTATACACACAGGGAATACTTGCTTGAACCTCACCCTAAAAAAACCTTATCAAAAATTACCTGTGTTACTACCTTCAATACGGTCAGCAATAAACTTACTAAAATGATTAAAAAACACTGGAATGTACTAGACCCCTTAGAGTTAAACACCGGTCTTCCCCTCTTCTCATTTAAAAGAGGTCGTAATCTAAAAGACCACCTTGTGAGAGCAGCCAGCCACCCAATCAAACACAACACAATTGAAACAAGACTGAATATGCCACGAGTCTTAGGGCATTTTAAATGTAATAAATGCATGGCATGCAAATTCACTACGAACACCAAAGTATTCGAGTATGGAAGTTGCAAGCACACCCTTAACTTTTTCACCAATTGTAATTCAAAAAATGTTATTTACAGTATTGAGTGTCCCTGCAAATTGCTCTACATCGGACAAACGACTCAACAGATAAAAACAAGAATATCACAACACAGGAGCAGGATCCGCTGCAAAGTGACAACGGCTCCTGTGGTTGAACACTTCCTTGAGCTGGGACACTCCGAAAATGACCTGAAGTGGCAGGTTATTGACAAACTTGTGCCAAATGCAAGAGGTGGTAATCAACAGACAATTCTGAATCGGCTGGAATGCAAATGGATTTTTTATTGCAAAACCATTGAGAAAGGACTCAATTCACTTGACGAATGGAATATGTGCACCTGAACTACACCAAGTGGTGGTTTACTGTAAAACCCTTGAGAAAGGTCTCTTTTCATTTATCGTTTGGAACATGTGCACCTGAAGTTTCATAAAAGCTGCACACTAATGTTCATCTCAACAAAATGTACATTACACTGTTTGCATAATGTTGTGCTTAATATTTTGCTAAAAGGATAGGAATTGAGAATCAAACTGTAGCGTTCTACTTCCTCTGCATGAATGTCCACAATTGCACCGATCATTAGTATTTAATAACCGATCGTTAATATCATTCCGTAGAAGACTTGGTAAAATTGACAGCCAGCGCTTTAAACAGTCCCGCGCATGTGCAAGTGTAATACACTAATGTGTCCGCGTGCGCGCCTGCTAGACATTGCCACGCATGCGCCGCTTTGACACACTACTGTGTCTGCGCGCGCAACCCCTAAACACGCTATTAATGGAGTCTGTGGCGTTTCCTGAGTTGTGAGCAGCTGATAGCGAGGCACTCGGACCCCCTCTCCTGCTACGCCTACACGCCAGGATTAAGTAAGTGTACCCCTAGCACGGACGTCTCGCTTGCATTTTCAATTAATTAATTTAGTTTTACATGCGTACTGACAACTTGTCCTTGCAGTTCCAGGCTTCAATATTTAAATATTGCCATAGCGACGAACGCGCTAACGGAACCCCCTAGACCGCCATTACTTTTAACTAAACAAGTAAGTTGATTTGCCTTCTTCCCGCCTTCTTATTGAAGCTTTGTGAAGTAGTATCCTTAATGTTCTAATCGTTACTTTTCATTTCACAAGTTCAAGTAGGACCCTCGTCCAAAGTAACAGTGTCAGAGCGCTACTTGGATCATCCCATTGAAAGATCATGTTTGACTAGACCAATGTAAGTCTTCCCCTGTGAACACTCACTAACAAAAATGGTTGTTCCTAACTTTAAACAACCACTGACATTTAAAGAATTTTTTTAAATTGCATGGCTCTCAAACTAGGCTACAAGTACCATATAACCATGCATCTTAGCAATCCCCGGGCCAATCTAGTGGCAAAAACTGTAACTTGTTAGCAAATGACCACCGCCACAATTTCTGCATTGCTTGTTTTTTAAACTATTTTATATTGCCCTCAGATTCTCTCTGGAATGCGACAACAAATTCAGTTACCTTGTCCAAATAAATCTTCCTTGCCTGATAACGCACTGGCAAGGTAATGTAAAAAATTCAGTCATTCAATTGATTATTAAATTAGTGCATGGCCTTACAAATAGCTTTACCCCCTTCTGGTTAATTATGCACTGCACACTATAGGTGAGGTAACTATGCGCCCCCTATATACCTTGATTAAACATGCATGAGAAGTACATAAACATGTGCATGCTATTTCATTATTCCCCGGGAGCACACAATTTCTGAAAGTTTAAATATACATGTAGGCAAACAATTTTTTAACCCAAATCCATAATCTTGCAGTTTCAGGAGGCTCATCAGTCCTGATGATGATCTAAAGTTATATAGATCGAAACGCCGTCGACCCACCCAAGGAATTTCACTCGTTCCATTGTATATAATTGTTGTGTTTTTAACCTTGTTGTTGTTGTGTGACAGTCCGTTCACTTTGATCACTTATGTCACGTCCTGCACCGTATTATTCACTTGAGCACCTGAAATACAGTATAAAGATTTGTATATATATATAAAAAAGAAAGAGTAAATAAAAGTTCCTACCTGTACCTACATCTTTCGCTCCCTAGCGTTTATTAAATACTCGCTACTTTCACCTTTCTCCTTAGGACCTTATTAGGCCTACCTTGAACCATTGTTTCTTAAAAAGCATATTTCACACAGCAAAGGCACCTGACAGTAAATGAAAGTTGCTCCTTTCTGTGAGTATAGTTTTTGTAGACCCACTTTGTAAAAAGAGAAGTTCAAAGTAAATAGCAGCAAAAATCACTATTTTTACATGAAAGTGGTGAAGAAAAATCTCTGCAATCGTCAATTACAAGTTTCCCGAACATCTTTACAAGCGCTGTTAAAAACATGCATTTAGTGTGGGTGTAGCAGGCCCTCATGCAGTCAAGGAGAATGTCCCCTACTGCCCATTTGTTTGTTAGTAAAAGACAGCATCATTGAGAATCAGTAGGTCCCTCACATCCCTGAGTCTTGGTGCCATTGTAACAAAAGAACTACTGACAGCTACACCATATGTAAATAAAATAACTTTGCAACAAACTGTTCTTAAACAGTGAACATTCTCTACCTCGTTTCCCTCCAATTCTTGCTTTCGAGTTGACAAACACAAAGACAGGCATTCTAACGGTAATCAAACTGGAATTAAGCGGCAGAGCAAGACCAAATTAGTGGCAGGGTTGAGTAAATTATGTGGAAAGAGAAGGAAAATTATGCAACGTAATACGGAACATTTTGTGATAGTATAATTTCCTTATTTTGTACATTTTACAGGATAACACTGTCTCGTCTTCGATCTGTCTTCCCCTTCTGTCTCTCTTACTAAGTTTTGCTCCACTTTAGTCTTTATATCTGAATGGATGAGCATCAATCATTTGAAGCTCAATCCGGACAAGACGGAGCTTGTCCTCACGGGTGGCCCCTCTAACCCCTGGTCCCCGGCTCATTGGCCTCCTTCTTTTGGCTCCCCCCCCTCACCGGTCTCTTCTGTTCGGACCTTGGGCATTAAGGTCAGCCACGACCTTACTATGCATGCCAAAGTCAGCTCAGTAGTATCCTCCTGTTTTCTGTCTCTCCGCCTCATTCGGAAAATCTCTCGTTATTTCTCTACGGATGCCCTCAAAACCATAGTCATGGCCCTTATCACCTCTCGCCTCGATTATGGGAATGGCTTGTACGTGGGCATACCCGCCTACGAAACCCGCCGTCTTCAGGCCATTCAAAACCAGGCTGCCCGTCTCATTTTTTACCTTCCCAAATCCTCCCACATCACTCCCGCACTAAAGTCCCTTCATTGGCTTCCTGTCCACTTCAGATCTTTCTTTAAATTGGCTTGTGTGACCTTTCGCGCTCACACCCACTCAGCTCCCATCTTTATCGGATCTCTCATTTCCCCTCACGTCCCCAGTCGCACTCTCCGCTCCTCCTCTCTCTCCCTTCTCCATGTTCCCCGCTTTCGTAAATCCAGAACGGGAGGCACCCGATTCTCGGTTCTGGCCCCCCGGTTCTGGAATAGCCTTCCTTTGTCCATTTGTTCCATCCTTATTTACACCCACTTTCGCAAAGCCCTTAAAACTTTTCTGTTCTCCCAGGCCTTCCCCTGCTAGTTTTCCCGAGTCCCCTCTGTGAGTCTGGTCTAACCCTCAGCGCCAGGAAGCCGCTTGGCCGCAGTGCGCTTAATCAAGTTCTTTTTTCATTTCATTTCATTTCATGTCTATAAAAAGGGTTCACCTCGTTAGTACCAGTTCAGCCCCCAAATACAGCAATCTGCAACTGAAAGGTGAATAGTCAACCTTTGCAAAGGGCCTTCCACTTAGCAGCAACATAGGTCACTATTCTTCTATTAACTTTTGATCTGTTTGAGCTGGGAACATGGAACAAATTAAACAGCAAATGATGGATTATGTGGCAAATGCAAAAAAAAACATAATTATGTGGAAAACACAGCGGGCCGGGTTGCATGGTTGTAGTGCCACAGACCAGCCTGCACAAGGGATGTTGAGGACAAGGGAAGCAGGAAACAAGTAGCATCCACCCAGCAATGGAAAAAGAGACTACAAGAGATTCCACGCCGACCGCCAGGTGACAAAGCAACTCCAAATAGGCCAACCACCATCCATGCTCGCCATTTCTTACCCACTCTCTCGCTCAAAAGATCCCAATGCAATTGTTTACTGCTGCCGCGACTGTAAAATTAATCTTCTCTGGAATATAATAGCTGTCATTTCGCAGTCCGGCCTTTTGTAAAGCCAGGATGCCATAGATTGAATTAAGAAGCATCAATATGTTTTCCATTAGAGCGTCATTTGCAATTTTACATGACAATGGCAGATTTACATAAGAAACAAGAGTCTTTCAGTTTTGTTCGACATTCTAGTAAATCAAGCAGCACTGACAGCTAATGTTTCTCCTGTTCTGAATTCCATGCCCTGGAAAAAAGCTGCCCTGCTGTTCGCCGATATCTCCTGTGAAATTAATAAACTTGGTTTCCTGTGTATTCAATACAAAAAGTGCACTATTTTAAGAGTGACAGCTGGAGAACAATGTAAATTTAAGTATCGAAATGTCATGCTAAAAACTGAAACCTGAGGTTTCCTAACCTCCACTTTCTCCCACAAAAGAAGAATTTTCACTTGACAAAATGTTGAAACAAACCCTTGCATAATTTTGTCTTCCCATATAAATATGACTTGCAATTTCATATAGGAAGACAAAATGCCTAATGCCCGAGTCTCACATATAGGTCAATGAGCTGAGTGGCTGCCCAGAATTCCACAGAGATTTCTGTGTTTTTAATTGCTAATTTTGCTGTATCTGACAGAGACAGATGACTAATGTTTGGATTACTTGTTGCTATCACAATTACGCATAGTTTCCTCTTAATTGTTCCTTTCATTACAAAACGAAACATACTGCCTCCCACACACACCAATTAAACTACTTGCCTTCCAACACAGGCAGTCTTTCTTCCTACCTTTGCTCCCCTGATTGCTCTGCTCCTACTGCCTACAGCCTACCATAAGCGGGGTTTCTTGCCGCTGTTAGCAACAGAGTGGTATTGCACGTTATATCGCAACTTTTACAACGGACTTCTATTACAACACAACTTTTACAACGCTGGATCCATTACATCGCATGCCTTTACAATGCATGACATTACATAGCAGATGCTATTACAACGCATGCCATTACAACGTAAGTATAGGTAAGTTTTTTATTTTTTTAATTTTATTTAATATTATTTAATTAATTTAGTTAATATTAATTATAAATAAATATATTTATTTATGTTTTTTATATTATAAATTAAATATATTAATTTAAGTAATTTTAAAAATAAGTATGAGTATAGGAGTATATGTTTTGGGGTACTGAGGTATATGTTTTCGGGTGTTTGGGTATTTTTAGGTTTCAGGGCTGGGTTTGAGTTTTGGGGTACAGGGGTATTTTTAGGTTTCAGGGCTGGGTTTGGCTTTTGGGGTACAGGGGCATTTTTAGGTTTTAGGGCTGGGTTAGGGTTTTGGGGTACAGGGGTATTTTTAGGTTTAAGGGCTGGGTTTGGGTTTTGGGGTACAGGGGTATTTTTAGGTTTCAGGACTGGGTTTGGGTTTTGGGGTACAGGGGTATTTTTAGGTTTCAGGGCTGGGTTTGGGTTTTGGGGTACAGGGGTATTTTTAGGTTTCAGGGCTGGGTTTGGCTTTTGGGGTACAGGGGTATTTTTAGGTTTCAGGGCTGGGTTTGGGTTTTGGGGTACAGGGGTATTTTTAGGTTTCAGGGATGGGTTTGGGTTTTGGGGTACAGGGGTATTTTTAGGGTTCAGGGCTGGGTTTGGGTTTTGGGGTACAGGGGTATTTTTAGGGTTCAGGGCTGGGTTTGGGTTTTGGGGTACAGGGGTATTTTTAGGTTTCAGGGCTGGGTTTGGGTTTTGGGGTACAGGGGTATTTTTAGGGTTCAGTTTTTCTAAAAAAACGACTTTAAATAAATTAAATAAATTAAATTAATTACATTAAATTTAATTAATTAAATTATATTATTTACAATTTATGAATTAATTAAATTACATTAATTAAATTAAATTCATTAAATTAAATTAATTACTATTTTACAATTCATTAAATTAAATTAATTAAATTAAATTAATTCAATTAACTTAATTACATTTTTTTTAAAAAGATATACTTACCTATACTTACGTTGTAATGGCATGCGTTGTAATAGCATCTGCTATGTAATGACATGCGTTGTAAAGGCATGCATTGTAATGGATCCTGCGTTGTAAAAATTGCGATGTAACGGTCTGCGTTGTAAAATAACACGTTGTAACGTTATACATCCGACAGAGTTTATCCCAGCTCAGATGGGTACAGAACAGCCATGTCTTAAGCACAATCTCAAATGATCCAGCAGAGTGTTCCAGGGCCTAGGACCCAGGAAGGTAAAGGAGCGGCCTCCCATCTAAGTCAGTTTAATCTTGGGGTCCAGGCACAGAGAATTGTTGCTAGACCACAGATGGCGAGTAGGCTGATACAGTTTTATCAAGTCCTTGGTGTGGTGAGGGGCAGTTCCAGCCTTTGCCTGATATAGCACAAGGCCTTAAATTTAACACATTTTTCCACATCCAGCCAATGAAGCTCATGACGAAGAGACGTAGCCGAGGTATATTTTGGCAGTCAGTAAATGAGCTTGGTGGCTGCATTCTGCACCACCTGCACGTGTCTCATGGAAGGTTTATCAGCCCCCAAATAAAGAATGTTACCATAATCCAGATGAGATTAAATAAGGGCCTGGATGATGGACGGGGAGCATCCAGATTAGTTTGCGTAGATGTTTCAAGGTATCAAACCAGTTCTCATAGACCTTAGCCACCTGCGACTTCATGGAAAGCTTGGTGTCCACCAAGAAAACTACGTTTTTAAATTTAGGAGCAGTGGCGGCTGGCATGTAAGAAGGGTAGTGGAGCGAGAGGGACAAAAATTAAAGTGATTAATACATTTTTTTTAAATTAGACTTACCTTCAATACTGGTGCGACGTCCTCCTTGCTCGGGTCCAGACGGGCAGGCTCCAATGCGGGACCAGAAAACTGCAGTAACCAATCAGGGTGCTGCTTTCATGCGGCATGAAAACTGCACCAGGATTGAAGGGAGCGGCCTCTCTCTTTGCTCCCGAGAGTACTAGAGCACAACGATGACAGCTGGGTTAGAGAGCTTTAAACTGCACATGTCTGCCTGGCCGTCGCAAGATGGCAGGCCAAAAACACAAGCGCACTTTCAGCCTAAAGTGCGCTGCCTATCACTGCTTTCTGCTGCTGCCTGATTGGCAGCAACAAAAAGCAGAAAGCCCAGTTCCCCCGTCCTGAAGCTCTGCTCGGCATCGGGTTTTGAAAAATAAAATGGTCATAAATTAACTTTATTGCCATTTCATTTTTCCACATCTAGGGGCAATTTGGTTAGTGGGCGACGCTCCTCCACCTTAATGGATGAGCCGTCCCTGTTTAGGAGCAAGGATAAGGGTACCACCCAAGAAGGTCGGCCAGTGCTGTGTCCCCAAAGACATAGATTCTTCCCCAGGATCAGCACCTCGGTTTTTACCCCAGTCAGTTTCAGCAAGTTGTTATTCATCCGTGAAGCGAGCTGAACCAAAGAGGAGATGGGGCTGCGGTCCTTTGTCGATGATAGAGAGAAGATGATTTGGGTATAATCTGCTTAGGAGAATGAAGTAGGACCACAGCTTTCCATCAGGTCGGTCAGAGAGCACATGCAGATATTAAAAAGTGCAGGACTCAATGCCGACCCCTGGGGAACTCCAGAAGTTAAAACATGACTCATGGAAATGAAACAGCTAGAAGAGCCCTGAAAGGTATATCCCTTTAAGAAGGAAGAAATCCATGATAGTGTCGGTCCTTGGATCCCCAGGTGTGTTAACCCCTTGCATGCTCATGACGGAGCCGCTCCGTCATGAGCCGCGGTTGCGCTGTGCTCATGACAGAGCGGTTCCGTCATGGCCCTGCCGCCGCGCCTGCGCAGCGCTAATTTCGCACCTGCGCGGCGCGTTCTATTGAGCGGGCGGGGCCGTGACGGAACCGCTCCGTCATGAGCACAGCGCAACCGCGGCTCGTGACGGAGCGGCTCCGTCACGAGCATGCGAGCGCCGCTCTGCCCCCCCCCCCCCCCCTCCCCCAGCGCTGCGGCTGAATTGCCGCCGCAGCAAAGGGGTTAAAGTAATACCTACATCTAATATTTATAGTGATATAAAAAAGCAACGTGTCTGAAACAAAAACTATTTTAATAGGTTTGTAGTATCTGAACTCAATTGATATATTTTTCCTCTAATGACATTTTGCAGATGAACAGCGTTCTTACTCTAGTTGACAATACAGGCAAACCCTACTGCATACTATGTGCTGGATACTAATTCTCTTGTACCCAAAACTCAGCCTCCTGCCTTCGTTTGAATACACGCGGCTACTGACTTCTCTCGCTCATTACTGAGACTAGTATCAGCCTCTGACAGGTAACTTTTCATCCCAACGCGCCAGCGCCGCCGAATGTCTGTGCTGCGAAGATACTCGTTCTCTCACACCTGGAATTCGTTCCGGTGTCGCGGCGCTGCCAGACAAGTGATAAAAAGAAAAACGGGGCTTCGTAATTTAGATAAAGTCGGTTAAATATCTTGCCAAAAATACAGCTGAAACGAAGGCCTAAATGGCTAAAGTGATTATGACTGTCAAGCTCTTGTCATATCTGTGAAGGAATGAAATTTGCTGATGAATTATGGCATGCCCCGTGAATGTAAGAGGTTTGGAATATAATTAAAGATGCTTTATTGGACGGCGCAAAAGCTATTTGAGGTTGTAGATCAAATGTAAGCAGCGCTCCTTGTGGTATTGTTGGCGCTTGAAGAAGCTGCATATTGCACGAGGAGGCTTGCAGGTCTGGAATGTTCTTTTTATTGTGGGACTGGGGTGTCGACCATATAAGTGCCTGGAAGGTGGGGTGGGGGTGGGGGTAGCATCTCACGTCAATTTCAGGCGAGAGAGCTAATCTCTGCTGGTCTTTGTGAGCAGACCTTCAGTGATGAGCAGGGCCAGCAAAGCCGGGAAGGTTTTAAATTAAACATTACAGAGGAAGGGTCCTTTATCAGCTCCTGGCTTGTCAAGTCACACAGATTAGACTTCACCAAACACGTGCTGTGAAGCGGGCTGAAAGTTTACTGAGAAAGCAAAATGCTGCTTGGTGTAAACCAGCTTTGTAAACCTCAAGGCATGAGTTTTGACTATTGAAGGATTTAAAAAAATATTCGTAACTAGCAGGGCTCGAGTCGGGGTATCACGCGGGTGGACGGCGTCCCCCCACTTATTTTACAGGGAGCTTGATAACTGGAGCAAATGGAGCCACACATTCACTCTTTGGCCTCTCTGGGGCAAGGTCGGAGCTCATTTAGAACGCTGCTCACGCGCTGGCTTCTCTGATGCAATCGCATCTAAGGGGTGCGCGAGCAGGGGCAATGAGTCTGATGGTGCAAGCCACATTTGTGACGTCACTTCCTTTTGTGAACTCAGCGTCCCCCCACTTCTTTTTTTAGCACTTGTGCCCTGGTAACTAGACTACCTAGGAAGAATGTCTGAAGCTGGGCAGACTGCAGCTCGTTCTCTCATTGGTCACACATAATTCATGGGAAGCAAATGAAACATAGGCTGAAGTAACATGTTTTTCAAAAGCAAAGAGTGCAAAAAGTGGGTGTAAAATTCACACACTCATGTTGATCCGCATAAGAAAGTCATTCACAAAGTGATGTAGGCCCAGTGTGAGTTTATTTCCATCAAATGTCTCATCCACTTACAAGCCCTCTACCATCAGAGGTATTTGGCTACGGGTGGCAAGAATTTTGGAACCGTCATTCACATCATAAGAATCCATGGGCCAGCTGTATCAAAGGGTTTTACCCATTCGGTGTCTATGGGAAAACGTGTTCATACATATGGCCCTATGTGTGTTCTTGTGTACATATTTAGGATGCCAACAAAACACACAAGATGATGGACGGAATGTTGCACAATAGCAAAACATTCACCCCCATTCACAGATCGGGGCTTAATCCATCGTTATTTTGCTCAGCAAGCCACCCCAGTTCAGACATGGCCATATGAAAATCAGTCTTGACCCTGTGCCTCATGGGAACAGTCCAGCTCGAACTGCCAAGCCATGTCTTCCCTGGACCGGAATCAAGCATCCTAGGACCAGTTTCTGGCTATCAGCCGTCTTCAGCAAAGATAGCTTGACTCCAGTCGCTTAGTGAGCACGGGATCCACGTCTGGGCATACCCTTCCCACATAGGGTGAACAGCAAAAAAACAAGATGATGGATGAAATGTTGCACAATGGCAAAACATTTACCCCCAGTCACAGATCTGGGTTTAATCCATCGTTATTTTGCTCACCACGCCACCTCAGTTCATTAATGGCCTAATGCAAATCAGTCTTGACCCTGTGCCTCATAGTAACAGTCCAGCCTGAACTGCCAAACCATGTCTTCCCTGGACCGGAATCAAGCATCCTAGGACTGGTTTCTGGCTATCAGCCGCCTTCAGCCAGGATAGCTTGACTCCAGTGGCTTAGTGAGCACAGGACCCACGTCTGGGCATACCCTTCCCACATAGGGTGAACAGCAAAACACACAAGATGATGGACGACGGAATGTTACACAATGGCAAAACATTCACCCCCTGCTCTCCACACCACTGGAGTCAAGCTATCCTGGCTGATGACGGCTGATAGCCAGAAACCGGTCCTAGGATGCTTGATTCCGGTCCAGGGAAGACATGGCTTGGCAGTTTGGGCTGGACTGTTCCCATGAGTCACTGGGTCAAGGCTGATTTGCATATGGCCATGTCTGAACTGGGGTGGCGTTGAGTGCAAAAAAACTGATGGATTTAGGCCCAGATCTCTGTTCTGGGGTGAATGTATGACATTGTTCTGCATCCTGTCCAGCAACTGTTGTTTTTGCATATCTAGGATGCCACACACCTTCTGTCTATACAGAGGCTGTTAAATTAACACACACCAATGCGCAGTACAACAAATGAACATAATAAACTCACATTAACATTAACATTTACGAGTATACTCTACATAAATTAATATATGCACATGTTGATATGTACAATAAACAATATTGATGAATATGAAATGTTGCACGGGCATCAGTGCAATGTAGGGATTTGAAAATGAAATGAACTTATCCGGAGGCACATGATTCCACAGTAGACTTTTAAAATGTCGGCATTTTATAAACACCTCCCAGTTTAACATCTGACCTACAGCTAAACCAACCATTAAGAACTTGTTCCTAAATAGGCTAACAATAATCTAACTCAATAATAAATTAACATAGTTCCAAAATAAATGTCTAGATCTAAGAAATAAATAGAAGTCGGCATGTTTGTGGAAATATATTTATCTAAAACTAAAAAAACTCCGTCTGTAATACGAAGTCTTTATTTTAAAAACAATATGACAAAGTAGTGTATGTTTTTACATATAACCAGTAATCAGATATACATATATCCAATAGGGGATTGTCCAAGCATTTTAGGGAACATGACTGCATGAGACCTGGGCAAACCTCAAAAATCTCGGAAAAATATTCAATTAGATGTCCTTCATTTATTTTTGCTTGGGCAAAAGTCAGAGTCCACCTATTCAATTCAGCATGACATTTTGTTCAGCCACCTACTTCTCATCCATTGTTGTAGGTATGAAGATGTAAAACACAGGGTATATCGTAGTGCCATCTGTTAACACTTATCAATGATATGGATTTAAAATCTCAAGAATTACGAACTGCATATTGGCATTTAGTTTATTCATCATGCGATGCATTTTCATTCTGTTTACTCCAGCTGAGAAAAAACTGTGATGCTGTCTAATTCCACTGTACACGAAGAGGCTATTTACTTTTTCTAATAATGAGCAGTGTTATTTTAAATATGACATGTTATGGTATGTCATGTTATGTTATTCGCATTCATGTTCTATACATTCGTCTAATGGAGTGCATTCTTATCATGTATGGCAGTCCACTGACATTCCAGATGCTCCAGATGCTATCATTGAATGTCGAAGTATAAGTCAGCGTGCGATGATGTATTATAGATATTGGGCTCTGGATATATTTTTAGTAAGATGGCTTTGACATACTCATTGAGCTATACATTTGCAGCTTTGGTGTTTTAAAGTTAAGGCTAGCGAGCTTTTCCTTTTGCTTATTACTTTTCTATGTTTAATTACTTGCCCCTTGTGCGACAATGTGTGTAGTGTTTCTTGGTATCGTGTGCTGTTGCTTACCATGATATTCAACTGTATGCTGTATCAGGGCCATGCCTCTAGGGGTTCTGTCCAATGTGTTTGGTTAAATGTTGATGTGTGGTGTATGATAGAGGGACTTTGTGTTGTGGACAGGGCATAGTCATTGGCAGAGAATGCCTACGCTTTATTGTTTATATGAAAACTGTTATACCTAAGGTATTGTGCTGGAGGTTTGTGTACATTGCATCTTAGCGAGCACTGCTTTGTGCTCCATGTGAAACATGCTTTGTAACATACCTTGGCTACCCACCGAAAAAGCGCTTCGACGCCTCGTCAGGGGTAGTAAGCGCTATATAAATGCAATTACAATACAATACAATACATAGTACTACTTTGTGTTACTTTGTAGCCACTTTCCAGTGCAAAATAAATTTTGCACTGGAGAGTAAATCCCAATTTTGTACAACGTTGCATCACTTTTGTGATACAAACCCTGCACAAGGTATTGGTAAATCTTGACTTTAATTACTTAGCTGAGATGGCTATAATTAAGTTGTAATAAGCAGTGAATCACAGCATTAAGTGAAGTATTGGTGTTCTATTTAGCCTTTAGAGTGGAGCTGGTTATGTGAAAGAATTGTAGATCATGCACCAAAGACGTACTCCTGTGTTTTGCTGAATTGTGGAAGGATTTCTTAACTCAAGTGCCATAGCCAAGTGATTAGTGGAAAACGTTTATGTTTGTTTCTTGTTTATAAGACTAAAATAGAGTAACAGCATAGCGCCTTGGGTGTTTATATGAAAAACACATAACCACTGAAGGCCAGTAATCCACGCGGTGCCATGAGTAGACAATACATAACGTTTGAAAGGAACAGATTTCACCTAGTGTCCCTGGATTGAAAAAGGCTACATCTGAGAAGTTGTTTGCAACACAAGCTTCTCTCATTCACCCCATGGTAAAATCATTAGTCTAAGTGGAGCACCCTTGGCAGCCGTTAAAGTACTACAGTGTTAGATCAAGTCTGATTATTTCATACTTATGTCACTCTCCTTCACTCCCACCTCCATGGCAATGATATGCCAGGCTGCTTGAAAAGGATGTGGAATCCTCCCACCTTCCTTAAATTTCCTTCCAGATAATATCTCTTTTATTTTTAGTAGTGAATAACATTTCAAGGGGTGTAAACACTAAGAATGTAACAAATTACAAGTAATGTTGTGGAGAGAGAGGTTTACTCTTCTTTGATTGGTTTTACCAGGACACTGTCATGGGAGACGTAGTAAACAGACCATTCATTTAAACCTTTTGATTGGCCTGCCATTCCCTTCCCTTTTTGGGTTGACCTATGCCCTTCAGACCTCCATTTCTCTTCTGTCCTGTCCCACCTTTTATAGTATAGTTTAAGTATGAATACGGCAAACACAAGGACGTGGGTCCCTTGCTCGCTTTGCTACTGGATTCAAGCTAGCCTGGCTGATGTGGGGTGTTACTCCGAAAGCGGTCCCAGGATGCCTGTTTCCGGTCCAGGGAAGACCTGGCTTGTCAGTTTGGGCTGGGCTGTTCCCATGAGAAACAGGGTCAAGACTGATTTGCATATGGCTGGATCTGAGGTGGGGTGGCGTAGCGAACTAAAAAACAATGCAGGTTTCAACCACGATCTGTGACTGGGGGTGAGTGTTTGAAAAGTTTCAGCGCTCCTTGTGTTTGCTAAGTTTGTATATGGCCTGGATAGTTTACATTTACACCTCAATATCTAGGCTAAGAGGGAGATATAGCTTCCCCTCTCTTTAATGTAGTCTCTCTTTTATACACTGCCTGCACACTTTTGCATCATTCCCTCAATTACTAACTTGGTTTAACTTTCCTCTGTTTTCTTTACAGATTTGTAGAGCGCATGGCTGCCCGTAAGCGTCCCAGCGCTAGTGAAGAAGAAGAAGAAGGGGGGGAGGGGGAGTTTTAAGGAAACAGCCATGTTTTGAGAAGTGTTTTTATGTCACTCCTTCTGTTCTTTTCCCTGTGTCCCTCACTGCATAATGAGGCAGGTATCCGCAAAAGTGACGAAAAACCTCACGTTACATTATACAGACATTTCAGCAAGTGATGTCAGCTGAGCATCCTTATCAGCCCCCGAGCTGTATGCATCATTGCACTGTACCACCGCTGCTGTAAGACAGGGCATTAGGGACGCATGCAGTACATATCACGAGAGGAAAGGACCATTAATTACTTGCCACTATCGTGTATACAATGATAACCTGAAACTGTCAAACTCCGGGAAGCACGTCTGTCCTTCAAAGGATGCTATCTTCCTGCCACTCAATCTTAATGTCTGGTGCATGGCAAACAGTATTTAATATATTTTAGATAGGAGAGTGGAAGGTGTGAGATTGATGGCATGAACAGATTGCTGTTGTGGAAATATCATTTAGCATGAGAGAGCCTGAACTGTGTGTTGTGATTGATTCCCAGTTCAAGAAGATATTCTTCATTATTTAAAAGGTCTCCATGAACTGAAGCCATAAGATCATTCTTATATTTGCCCAGGTTTTGGAAATGTTACATGTATTCCTGATTATTTAATTTCAAATAGTTTTTAATCTTTGTATTTAGCTCAATCAGGATACATTCAAATAGTTGCAGAGATGAACCAACAATGAAAAAAACAATGTATTAAAAGTAAAGCACATGTAACACATCCTGTATCCATCAGGATAAAAAAAGCAGGGAGAATGGGAGAATGATTACATAAAATATACATTTTTAACAGATCTGCATTGAGGTTAATAACATTTACAGTTTAACTTATTTCTGGTTCTGCTTACTTTCTCATGAGCTAGAGCGCCTTATTGATGGTGATGGGATAAACCTTATTTTTTTTCACCATTACTTTTAGGAAAAACACTAGGTCGTTTCCACTTTGACATGAATTCTAGTCTGACAGTAATAACCAATGAGCAACCTGCAAAGGACAGGGGCCCAAGGTTTTTCTTAGCAGCTCACCACCAAATGTTCCTAAATGGTCAATGCCAACTTTATGTGCCTGTGTCCTGTACTGGATGGCTAAGGGAGAAGCAGACAGTGAAAAAAGGTTCCTGCCACATGAAAGAAAGGTAAAAGGGTGCAATTGGTCAATCAGCAAATATTAACACCTTAACCGCGCAGCACTGGGGAGGGAGTGGCCGACGGGAGCACAGAAGGAGTTAGAAGGCTGCTTGGGAGATATTGTAAGTATAAACAACAAAAATCCTGTTGGTAATCAATTGCATAAATAATCAAGACAAATTCAAGGTCAAACGAAGAACTTATCAACAACAACACACAAAAAGAAAGAAAGCACAAACAAGGATAATCAATTATTTCTAACAATGCATGTCATTTTGTATATTTTACCACAGGTACATGAATATATCTATGAACAATGGAATAAAGGTTGTGCCAAAAAGTGGGAACAAAGTGACACAAGTGCTTGTATGTCAACGGCGGAGTCTACTCCACCTACGGCACCAATATACTGCTCTGACAGTGCGAGAGGGTCTTAGTTGTTAGAGGTTAACACATATTACTGTCTGACCTACTTAGAGTGGATACCGTTGTATGTTTTATTTGCTGTCTAGTGGTTTTGAGGCAGAATAGAAATAAAGAAAATACCACGGAAAATAACTCCATTGATGTGGGGCTATTAGTTTTACATTTTTCAGCCGCAACAAACTCTCGTTTTGGTAGGTTGTTTTAAAAAAATGCAAAACTCTGCAAACGTTTGACTGGGGCCAGACATGTTTGACAGAGGTGTTCATCAAACTTTTACAACATTGATAAGTTCCTGCCAAAATTAAAGACAGTGGATGCATGTCATTCAAGGAGACAGAGAATTTTTCCTTCTCCCTGATTGACATACAACTGCCCGCTAAACTCCATCTAAACCAAGCCCTTAAATCTTTTTTGCAGACTTTGTTGCACCCTACCTAATACTGTTTGTAATATAATTTTAAAAGGTTGACTTGCATATTCACAGTACTTTGAGTCACATGATGGGACCTCCAAGCACTATAAATACATTCGCCCTTATTTCCTACTGTGCCAACCATGATTCAATTCTGTGAATGGTTACACACACAAACACTTTCAGTGATCTTATTAACCAACTAAGTTTAATAACATAAAAAGAGAGCATTTCTCACTAATTATTTTAACATGCATTTATTTATGTGTGTGTGTTATATTTTATATGCATTTTCATGAAGATCAAAGACCAACAAAATATTTGCAGAATATTTTGTTCTTTTAGTCACATCTGTGAAATTCCCCCTCCCCGGTCTCCTCTAACCTCATTGCACTTGCGATCAGAGTTTCCGTATTTTTTATATGCCCTTCAATCACTGAAACCTTGCAATTGGAAACATAGCCAAATGTTCTTGATAATATTTGCAGCGCTTTTACACATTTCTACTTCCCTGTTGTCAAAAACGATTTTATTTCTAGACATACTGGGCCTAATTTACGCATCTATCCCCCAGATGCATCAAGCATTCATTTTGCGATTCCTTATTAGCGAAAAATAAAGAATCGCTAATAAGGAATAGCAAAATGATGCAAGAAGCACTCGCTCAAAAACATAGCGAATTCTTAAAATTCCTTAATTGCGACTCGTAAATTGCGAGTCACAATTAAGGAATACCTCTCCATTCATTCCTATAGGCCTAGAGGCCCATAGGAATGAATGGGAAGACATTCTCAGTTTTGCGAATCGCAATTAGCCAATTGCAAATTGAGAATTCGATTTCAAGGGTGCAGGGGAGTCCAAAAGACACCCTGTTGCACCCCTGAAATTGATCTGTGCACATGTGTTGCGCACACACATGCCCTTAGGGCATGTGTGTGTGCAACCTAAAACTTTGAAAAATGCACAAAAGTGCATTTTTCAAAGTTTTTGCAAATTACCATGAAGTTGAACTTCATGGTAATTTGCCACTCCTATTAGCGAAATCGCAATTTTTTTTAACTTTGATGCATTGCATTTAAGGAATCTCAAGATTCCTTAAATGCAAGTAATCGCAATTTAGCGAATTCTTAATTTGCGATTTTTGCATTTGGGATGATGCATCCCAAATGCAAAAATACCGGTCGCAAAGGGGCAGATTCTCAGAATCTGCCCCTTTGCGAGCGGATTTTACCTTGATGCATCTGGGCCTATATTCTCATCCGAATTAAGAATTAGAGCTGCAGATTTTGCCCTGTACATGGGAAATTCAATTGATATGGCAAGTATTCTACAGCATAATTTCTGTAGAACTATTGAAGGTGGTTTGTCTGGAGTGACTACGCAAACTGCATGTATCCTCCAAACTTTCCAAACGTTTTGGAAAGTTATAAACCATTTTTAATATTGTATTTATTAACAAATAACTTAAAAAAGTCCGTGTTACTATATGTGCAGTAATTTCATAAAGATTATTTGGTTTGAAATAAACATTAAGAGATGACAAATGACAAGCAAAGCACTTTGTTTAGAGGTTCCTACCTAGAAATGCAACTAGCTCTTCCCTGAGGAAAAAAGAACAAATATGCACACATCTGATAGCCACACCTAGAAAGCAAAAACATTCTGCATATTTGGAAGTTACACCATTCTCTCTAATTCGTAGATTTCTGACTTACTTTGAAATATTTTTTCTGCCAGACCTGTTGAGATACTGGCCAAACCATGGGCAGATTTAAACCTTCAAAAATAAAATTGCTGCAATTCAATGTGCAAGTTATATACCTCTGTGCATTTAGTAACTGTGTGCATGCTTTATCCCTTAATCACCTCAGGTAGTACTTCTAATTGATGGCATGACCTGCTTCTAATTATCAGCAGAGTGAGGCATACAAATGAAGTGGAAAGAATGTGAACCAATGGCACATTCAGGTTATGGATGAACGATTCCCAAACTGCTCCAGCCAGTTATATATTAAAGGTAATGAAATGGTTCAAAGGTATACTATGTCACCCTAGATTAATGAGCACTTCTGGGTCAGAGTGGAAGAATGCGATGCGAAGGAGAACGGTATCAAGCACATACTATTGGAGATGCTGTGTGTGTTGAAGGGTGTTGTGTTTCAAAAAAGACAGCAGTAGTTTGTGAACAACAGTATTTTAAACTGTACTTAGAGGAGCTAAGAAAATAACTGGATCTGTGGGCAAAAGCAACCACAACTGAGGGGCGGATTCGCAAAAATATCGCGCACATGCTCTTATACTCAGATGGAAATTTACAGGTTGTGGGTATTTTTCACTCTCGCCATTCCAGACACCAACTCAGGCATATAGAGAACTGGGACACACAGGATACCAAACTGTACTACATAGGTAACCAGATATAGCTGCAAGATCCATGCAGAATCAAAATGTATTGGCAAAGCCAGTAGGTCCAGTGTTCATTGCCAAACGTTTGGCTTTTTCAATGCTTTTTTGGCATGGTTTTTGAAAACGTTATTATTGAGGGAGTTGCCAAGTTCTCCAATATAACTGAAAACATTGGCGAAAACGGGAATCTTATTTTTCTCATGAAGCTTATATTGCCATAATATCACTAGCACTCAAAGGAAATACTTTCTGTGTGGATGTGCGTTTGTGAAAGAGCAGAATGTTGTCACTCACGTGTACTAAGCCATTGGCTGTAGGGAGCTAATCTACTGCAACATGCTGTATACTGAAGGGGGTGGAAGAAAAATGGAATGACAGAACAGCAGACCAATAGTGGAGGAGGGTTGGCTGAAATCCCCTATAAGTGTATCATATATACTTTTAGTAAAATCAAAAAATCTTGGCTTAGGCCGGACCCAAAAATAGGCCATTACTATCTTAATATAGGTTAATAAGCTGCCATTGTTCCTAATAGTGCAATGATTTATAGTTACCTGATAGGAGAGTGAGCTATGAGTTCCACTTCCTATCTGACTATGCGATTATTCCCTTATACATGTGTTGCATGCAAGATTGCTTCCCTCAGCTCATGTTCTGCAATCATGGCTATCTTCCTGTCTCTCTTTTCCTTGACATTACTTATCACTCTTCATATACAAGTTCATCGTGAATAATAAGTGTGCATTACATTTCCTTTTTTCTCCTATGTCTATCTAGAAAACAAGAGCTTCCTTATTCCCTTTTGGAAGGATGAAAGTATCAAAGAAGGGAGTCCAATAGTGGTGGCCTTTCTGTCTGAAACTGACACAGATGTTATTCCTGTACAGTGGTGCTGGAACAACTTTTAGAGTTGATGTGCTGCCACTAATGTCGTACGCCTGAAGTCATTGGGACTATGAAAAATCCAAGGAACATACAAAGCAACAAGTGTAGGATTTGTGCCATGCCGATTTAGTAGGAGAGTCGTAAGGGTGTAGTATGCTGCTGGTGGGGTATTTTCGAGAACTGGTATAGTAGCACACTGTCATTTACGGCACATTTTGGTTGAAATGGCTACTAAATTTGAATAGACATACAGTTTACTGGTAAAACTATGTAGCACAAAAATGATAATGTGTGGAAATCGGGTTTTGGTGAATCATTTGTGCATTTCCAAGTAAAGTGTCTTGATTTGTTTTGATCCTATTAAAATCTTTGTTTCCATCACACTTCAGAATCACAAAAAAGTGCTTCATTTGTCTTTTCCTAATTGCTGACATAATTTGAAATATGTGTATAGTTTATTTCCCAATATTTAAATGTAAATATGTGTTAGAAAAAAACTGCCATGCTACAACCTTTCCTTTCCCCAGCAGGATTGTCACCTAGATCACTATTACAAAATCCTCATACTTTGCATCTAAGAAATACAAGTACACACCTGTTTCCCAATAAGCAGCAACTTGTCAGAAGACATAGCCTGATATTTGACCTTTTTCTTTGAACTCACAGCAAATGAGACAAGAGAGACGCAATAGGTAAAGGCACTTTATTGCTAAAAAAAACTTTTAAACCATAGCATGCTAATTTCTGGGGCTGCAGAAGCACCCCAAGAACTCCTACTTCCAGCGCCAATGAGTGGTTTGTCAAAAAAGCAAAACTGTCAGACAGGGCCGGTACTATCACTGGTGGAGCCCGGTGCAACAATTTTTGTAGGCGCCCCATCCATGATGACCATCTCCCCTACAGATTCCCTCCCCACCACCTTTTAACAGTGCCCCTCAAGTTTCCATAAGCACTCTCTTTCAGATGCTTTAAAATGAGTTATATAGTGTCACTCATACCAGTGTTGGGTATCAGAGTGCTTTGCATCACACACACATTGCACAGAGACAACCAGTCATTTGTGTGTAAATCAGTGTATAGAAAACATTACATAAGCCAGTGGATTACAAGGTGTAAGCGTGACTTGTCATCCATACTGGTAGACAGTATAGTTTAGGAGTGCTTGGTCTTGAGAAGCACAAACTCTGAATTGAAAATGGTAGACCATAATTGGGGCATTCTCTTTAATAATAAGAATTTATCTCTATACTTTAATCTATACTTTGCATTGTTCATGCAGTTCTTTGTTAACAGTGAATAATGTCTCTACGAAAAGCAGTAACCGACTGACCTATCTGCATTATATGCACTTTGTGATCTGCATGGTACACTTTCATTGCAGCAGGCATATTAACTCTCTCTGCTATTTTATGATCAGTCAAAACCTCATGTGGACAAAACTCCGATCTCTCTCTAAGAAGAACCTTAATCATCAGAGTTATTTTGACATTTTATTGTCGCCTCGTACACTGAAGTCAGCACCCGGTGTGGTTGGTCCAGTGGCCCTGCCCTAGAGCCGGCCCTGCTGGCAGACTAGTGTCCAGGCCTTCTTTTATGTTCATACCACATCTATCTGAAGATCTCGCTTAGAGATTTCCTAAATAAATACTATTAATTAGGCATCCATTTTGAAAATGTTGTAATCCCCTTGATCTCAGTTACAAGTGATGGGTAATGCAATCTTAGAGAATGGCATACCTCAGTAATTTTTCGACACTTCAGTGTTCTGTTTAATGACCATGGAATGATTGCCCCAAGTCCTACCTAATCAATATAGTGAATATGAAGCTGTCTTAAGCGTATTACTTTCTTACCTATCTAGTGGTATCCCACACTCTCATATCCCCCACATCACAAAAGCATTAAACTTGTTTGAATACTTATCTTCACAAGATGACAACTATTCAGGAGAACGGTCCAGCATGCCACTTTTACTACTGCTTTTTTTTTAAAGCCTCTAACTACTTAAAAAATGAGTGCCTTGATTTATTAGAACTTCATTGTACACTCTGCTTGTTTATTAGGAGCCAGTGTTTCAGAAACTCTATGCTCAAATGCTATTACCGAAGAAGGTGGAACTTTGTTCATAGCCATATATTCCAGTCAAACTGATTGCATTGTGTCAAGTGTTAAATACATGCATATAAGGCGGATGCAACTAGAGAACACAGTTAGACCTATTTACAAATGCACTTTGGAGAATATAAATAAGGAATCGTGTACGCATTCTTACCTAGTGTTGTGAATAGGCCCCCAAGCACGGGCAATATTCAATACATTGAATAGGAATAAAAAGTATGTGCCATCTTTGCAGTTTTACTAATAAGGAGTTGTACGTTTTAGGGGCTGATTCATAAAGGGGTGTAAGAGTACTTATACAGTACTCCTGTAGTACAACTCCATGTAATGCATGTAGTGAGTAGGGTCCTATGTTTCTAAGAAGGCTTTAATTGATAATACATTTTAGAATAACGAGGATCAGCTTTCTAACTTTGCAATGTAAATCCACTGAAAGACCTTTGAGAACTCAACTTAATACATAGGATGCTAAATGTGATATGGAATACATTAAAGGCCTCATTACGATGAGGCTTGGAAAGCAGGTCAGATGCTTTCCGAGCCTCATCGCGGTTTCAGTTCTGACTGTCACATTACAAATGCAGGCAGTCGAAACTGAAACTAGCTGGTCATTCCGGCTGGATTCTGATGGGCTCAAGGAGCTCGTTGGCCAGTTGAAGACAGGCATGTAATTCCAATAGATGGCGTTACCGCCGTTGGGATTACGATGTCGGTTTCCAATAGGCTTTCCATATCGGGCTTTCCGACATGGAAAGCCTCTTGAAAAGTGACACTGGTGGCCCATAGCAGGGCCCTCTTCACACTCTGGTTGGGAGCCGAGGAGGCACCTATGGTGCACCCCTGTGAATCCCTGCACGCGAGACCGGCACGGTCAGATGCCTGCCACATGGTTCAGGGATTCGATTCCCACAAATTTCCAATTCCCAAAGGGAACTTGTTCTTTGGCTGGCTTACGGCCACAACACAAGCTCCCATAGGGAATTGGGAGTTTGTGACTGCACTATGTTCGGTCCCATTGTAATTAGGTATGCGGACCCCTGACCAAAGGTCGGGCGGTTCCTATAACAATACGGTGTCGCGCGGCATGGTAATAAGGCCCAGAATATGCTGGCCTAGTCAAACAAGGCTTACAGGATTGGTTTTCTCCATTCTCCTGCTTCCTATTTTCTTTCCTAGACCTTTGTATTGATAATTTTATCTTTTTGTTCGTTGGGTTGTATCCATTTCTATCAATCGTTCCAAAAATCAAAATGTCCTATTTCTATGATTTGTTAGTGTCTTTGCCCGTCTGTCCAAAAACCACTCGTATGTTTGTCCTCCTTTCCGTCCGTCCATCCATCCATCCTAATATCTGATTTTAACCAGCACACAGGCACATTATCCTGATAATAACAAACTTTCTAAAAATGAAAATCCAATTTCCTCTTAAAATGCTAAGAAAGAAATGCAGTAGCACATTTTTCTTCCCTGCCCTCGAACATCTCTCTTTCCTGTTCTTTGCACATATATCCTTTCTGCAGTACTCTTTGATTTTTCATGCTCCGGCATGGAACCAAACAGAAAAAAATTACAATTGATTTTCCATTAATGTTCTTGTCTTTCATTTATGTGAATGTTTTCGACGAGTGGCAGCAGCTGTAGAGCAAGTTGGGGCCTATTAAAGCGTGGTTTTGATTGGCAGCCTCATCACGGTTGTTTGTAATTCTCGAAGGAAGCATTGCAAAGATAAGACAACTTTGAGAATCTGATTGTGAACAAGCTGTAGATCTTCATTCCCCAGCAGGTTATGACGTTTGTTTCTGTTCACACTTTGCATATGTGCTGGGTCCCGGAGGTGATTGATGTGAAACTGCCCTCTATGGATCATGTAGGCTGGTCAGGATGGCAGAGACACCTGTAACTGATGATGCTGCTGCCCCTTGGCATGACTTTCCTGTATTTATGATTTTCAGCACGCTGAGGATATGGACGTTTCTCGTGCCATATGCCTCATATGTCAATTCTTCAGCAAAGGTTATACAGGAACTATTCTTTTGTTTCATAGAACAAACTTGCATAGTACATCATTAGGTTGTATTTGCACACATGGAAGGTGTTCAGAAGCATTGGCTTTTGTTGCTGTTCCCCTCATGGATCTGATAGATCAGGGCCAGATTTTCTATCACTTTGCACAAGGCTTGTATCACACAAGGGACTCAAGTTGGTGCTAAGTCTTTTATTGGGATTTACTGTACAGCACAAAGAGTGATTTGCACAGGAAAGTAGCACTAAAGTAACACAAAGTATCTCTATGTGCTAGTTTTAGTTACTTAATGTCAAGGAGCATTACATGGGTGATGCATGGCCATTCCCATTCAACCACCTAATGGTTTTGAAACAAAGTCCAGTCTACTAACATTGGCAGACAAGGATTAACCTAAAAAAGTTATGCCTCCTTGAGGCAGGCGTAATGTATGAGAAAAGTGTTGTCTTCTCCATATTTTTCCAACTTTGCAAGTGTGCTGTATTGTATAGCACACATACAAACTTGGAAAAGTATTAAAGTATTTCTAAGCATAGTATGTTTGTAATGGAAGGATACCATTCCTCTACAAACACTATTTTTGACATCACACATACGCTTGCACAATCATGCAATGGTGTGTATGTGAGGCAAGGCAGCCTGAGCTGGGCCATAATGCTATAAATATGTTGATAGTGTAATCAAAATAACAATCATATTCTTGGTTTGGAGGAACGTCGCTATGAAAAGACGGCAGCAGGAACAATGTTAGCTGGTTTCGTTTACTCTACATCCAAATACCGTACGTGTTGTAGGGCACTCAAATGGAACAAATAGCATTCTCTTTTGTGCCATCACTGTAGTGTTATATTTGAACAATGTGTTGTATTTTTAAATGAGTAAAGATTTATGCACATCAGAGAAATATTTCCAGTGCATCCTGACCAGGAAGAAGCTCTCACTGTCTCACCTTTTGAGGTAAGTTAATCTGGTGTGTTAGTCTAATTGATGCACTATAGCCCCACCTCCTTCAATAACCATTGTTTGAACTGGTATTCCTTGTTGGCTGACTTATGCACCCAGGTCAGGTAGTACTCACCACTCTAGTCAGGGTAAGCTAAGTACACACTGTAAGATAGCCTGTGCTCACCTTCTAGTATCTAGGCACAGAGCACTCAGGCTTATCTAAAGAGGCAATGTGTAAAGTATTTGTGCAACACACACACAGTAACACAATGAATACACCACAAAAATACTCCACAAAGAAACAAATATATAGATTATAGTTTTATGAATACAACAAGACCAAAAGGATGAATTTCAAATAAGTGGAATCAGAGTTATGATTTTTTAAAGGAAAAACCAAACACAGTGCTTAGATTTCAATAGCATTAAAAGGTTACTTTAGGTCATGCAAGACAAGGTTACATCCAAAGTGCAGGCCAACCGTGATGGAGCATTGGTGGGATACAGTTCCAAACAGGTCCTGCTGAAGTTTTAACTTCTCAAGCTGAGCCAAGAGGCCTATTTGCGGGGGAGACGGTCACCTGAAGAAAGTAAAGCATCGCTACAGATGATCCTGTGTGCATGAAGGGTTGGTCGGCATCAGTGACAGTAGATAGGTCCTTGTGCTCGTGGGTGGTGTTGCTTTCTGTTTGATGAGATGATGTTGCAGCGGCTCCTGCTGATCCTTTGAGCGAGCAGCGCAATCCCAACACAGGACTGTTTGCAGCCCAAAAACTTGATTTCATGGATTATCTAGCATTTGTAAGCCTCAAATAACACATCCATCGCCCACTTTTCCAGCAATTCATATTCTGAACCCATTGTTCATCTTGGCATGGCCACCTCAGAGTTAAAGATTACACCATATTCAGAGATGGACTAACTTTTGTTCACATTTAATACTAAAGTTAAAGGCGACAAACAAGGGAGAACACCATTAACCAGAGGAACTCCTCCTTTCAAAACTGCAAATGAGAAATGACCTCTACAAGGTTTTGCAATATTTTTGCTTCTGTCATTTTTCTTTCTTCCTCAAATGACAATAATCCATAGGCTCTGCTCAAAACCCTCATCATACCATTTCCACGGTGCTGGGCCTGCCCCTTTTGCAGGGTTACCCCCTAAACTTTTTGCCTTCCTCCTGTATTTTTTCTGACCTGTTTTTGTTCGCTTTAGTACTCTGGGCTCTTTACCACTGCTATTCAGTGCTACCCAGCATGTGCTCTCTCTCCTTTAAACATGGTATGATTGGTCTACACCTATTTGGCATATTTAATTTACTTGGAAGTCCCTTTTCCAATGGTATCACAGATACCCAGGGCCTGTAAATTAAATGGTACTAGTGGGCCTGGAGTGCTGCTTGCGCCATCCAGAAAAGTAGCCTTTCAAACCTGTCTCAGGTGTCTGCCACTGCGGAGCCTGTGGGTGCAATTTACTGCCACATATACTTGGCAATTAAAGTTACTTGCGAGGTCTGGAACTCCCATTTTATTAAAATAGGCCACCCCTAAGATAGATCCTAGGTAGACCTATGTGCAGGGTGCTATGTAGATAATAGATAGGACAAGTTACTTTATTGTGTGGCATGTCCTGCTAGTGACAAACAGCCTATTTGGTTTCTCACTTCTGTGAGTGCTGCTCCTATCATAGGTTTGCATTGAGAATTCCCTGATATGTTTTTCAGTGGTAATTTCTGATCTGGAAGGTGTAGCATTAGTATGTTTGGCTTGTTTGAATAGTGGTGAAAAATCCTGCTTATTGGCAAAAGGTGGCTCTTTCATTACTATTTTGGACATGTACTTTTAGAAAAAGGGAATTTCTATGTGCTTATGACTCTTTCTGCTCTGCAGCCTGACTCCAATCCATGTCTAGGGTAAAGTGACAGCTGGGCTTGTGCATACTTTCCAGACAGCCATCACACAGGAAGGGTTGGGTGTAACAGAGTTGCATCTGCATTCATCTGCATACTGTATGCTCTTCCTGGGCTGGGAGTGGTGGAGGTTGGGCGCACCTACATTTGTAAAGGGTGGACCCTGCCCTCACCCAAAGGGCTTTTCTACCCCATACTGATGTCTGGAGCCAGAGCTGGGATAGAATTGATGTCATGTGCATTTCTAAAGTTCTTTTGAAGTTACAGCCACATCAAACACATTTTGAGTATAAGTACAGGGGCTCTAACCCCATGATTTTAGACACTGTGTGGACTTGTAAATAGATGCTGGTGGCTCTACAGACTTCACATTGCCAGAAGGAACTGTCATGCTGCCAGGAAGAACAGCCATTGGATTGAATTGCTAGTGGTGCAGACCTGCAGCCTGCGAGAAGGACTGACACAGTGCTGCAAGGACCCTGATGTGCTGTCCTACTGCTTGTTCCCTGCCTTTGTGCCCCCAGTTGTTCTCCAGGATCTAGTTGGTGGCTTCCCACCGCCCTTGTTCATTGTTCAGCGTGCACCTATTTTTTTCTCCACATGCAGCATTTGGTGAGCGCTGCCCCCGGCATTTCATCCAGTGTCAGTAAAGAGAGCAGGGTGAGCGCTTCATTCTTTGGGTTTTTCTTATTAAGGAGTGCAGCACTGTGAAATGGCCTGTGTCTCCAAGGTTGGGCTAAGGCAGTACAGGCTGCATTTCCAGACATTCTACAGCCACAGGGGAAAGTCTCAGGAAACCAGCATTGCTGCCCTTCTTTAACCCCAGGGAGCCTGGAGTCTGCGCTATGGGTAGAGAGGAGCTGCCTGGTAATTTTGGAGTGGCACCGCGTGCAGCGGTCGTGAAAGGTCCTGTATGCGAGGAAGCCACCGCTCCACAGAGAGGACATGCCCCAAAACCAGATATGGCTTACTCTAACTTAGAGCAGCCTCTGCTCATCAAGGAGAAGTACTGGGCTACTTCCACTGCACCATGCAATCGCTAGCAGCTGTTGCAAGTAGGACAAGGTAGGGGGACCACAGGAGGTCTCTTGCTAGCTCTACGTCCAAGGGTCTCTCCATTCGTTAGGCTGGCCGGCCGGAGCTGGAATTTGGCAGCTGCACCGCACTCTCACCGCACTCTCACTGGCAGCTGCAGTTGGTGCCTTGTTCTATGCTGACTTTGGCTGTGGGAGTGCCCCTCCTCCCCCTGTTGTGAGATTCCTTGGGGGAGCTTCTGTTCTTTGGTGGCATTGTGGAGCGAGCCCTTGACGGGAGCCCCTACTTAGGAACTGGCCGCTTCAGGAAAAATCGCTGTCATCTCTGTATTTTCTATAGTAGGATCACCGCTAATTCTGTGCTCTACTGGGGCTAAAGGAAGTTGTGTATAACCTGTAGTATGAGCATAGGCATGCTGTAACCCAAGACTCTCAGGGTACTAATATGGTGATTCCGGTATTTTGTAATCTGTTGCAGCTTATGCCCTGATATTATGATACATGTCAATTTGTCTTGCAGTATCAGGATAATGATTATTATTTCAGGAAGTTGCATTGATGTGCACAGTGATGATTTTTGTGACATGTCCAAGATAGAATCATTTCTTGTTTTGCACGCATTGTGATGTTATGACAATTGCTTAGTTGGCAAAGTGATTATCAGTTAATGTGATTTTGTTCCATGTTTTATATGCAATACGGAAACATATTTGTATATGATATTGTGTGGAGTCTTTTTTTGTGGTGCCTTTATTGTGTCACTGGTGTGTGTGTGTTAGCATGACTGCTCTGCGAAGCTACCAAGTGGGTAAGAAGGGTTTATCGTGGCTGTGTAGTACCTTACCCCGACTAGAGTGATGGTTCTGCCTGGCTTAGGTGCTTACCCTAGCCAACCAAATACCCCATTCCTAACATAGACAATTTGATGTGGGCCGCTTAAAGCCTCTGTGAAAATGAGTGCTGTGTTATAAACCAAACAATACAGGTAAAGAAAAAAAGGATATAAGAAGCAACAGCATGTTTAAGAAACAAAAAAACGAAAAATAAAATAAGAATTGAAAAAACTGGTGAAGGTGATCTGAGCTTTTAAAGGAGAAAACTCCTGCATCAAAATTAAATAGACCAATCATTGCATTAATAATCAGCAGAAAAATAGTGAAGCAATGCCCCTGCCAAAATGTTTTGAAGAACTATGCCTGCAACGTAGGCCCCTCATGTGACTGAATAGGATTGTATTCTGCCAGACTAAAGCAGGAGGATGGAGCTAGCCACCACTTCAAACTTCACAGTTGGACCAATTTCTGGACTGAGAAAGTATTAAGCATTACCAACGGGGGGATAGTTGTAAAATATCGAGGTTGATCTATAGAAATGCTCTATGACTGCTGAAGAATGCTCACGGCTAATCTGATATAAGGGTTGTTGATGTGAAGATGTTCTCTGTTACACTGTCTAGATTTCAAAGAGTTCAGCAGCATGAAGTTTGAGGCCATAACCAGCAGGAGTTCACAAAGTTAGAAACGATTTGTGGAAGACAACATTGATAATCTTTTCTCAGGATTCAAAATCTCAGAGTCGGACAAGGTAATACAGCAATCTGCCAATGTCATAGCTGGGCTGATTGAAACTGATGTGCCCCCAGTGGCCTTCTGAAATCCACAAAAACAGAACTCGTAGGCCACACAATTGTAAAGTCGACCAAATAAAGACTTAGAGATATAATGGTATTTTAAGTAAGGGTTATGATGGTTTACCTTGAAATGGCCCAGTCAACTTGTTTCGCCTAGACAGATTCAAAGTGGTTTATCCACACCTTGTACCTGTCTCCGCAGTTTCTGCACTATCATGCTGGTTAATTTGATTAGTTAAATGAACTGATTTACTCAATTTTAGAGCAAGTCAAAGAGGCAAACAATGAAGATGGGGGTGTTCCTCCATTTCGTCTCTGAAAATAGCAATGACACTCCCTACCAACTCATGCAAGGAACTTTGGTTTTCTTCTTTGTTCAAGCCTTGTTCTGACTAAGGAACGAGCCAGGTATAGCTAGATAAAAGATGTATTTTTCCATTGGTGATTATCCCTAAATTAAATCAGCCAGTTCCATAGTCAACAATTCCATAATCCCTTCAGTATTGCATGTTTCCTGCTATAGGGAGTGCCCTGTAGAAGTAATCCCAAGGAGTCCGTGGGTCAAGTGAGAACAAACGTCTTACAGTGCAATACCTCAAAGGCAATTCATAAAGGTCAGATATAACTCGCAACAAATCAAAGCAGACACAAATGCTGTTATCACAGCTGGTGTCCTAATTCTGATGGGGCCAATAACTTCAGTTACTTGACTCATCGGAATTATTTCACCCAGAGTTTTTGGCTGACTCTCTGTGAAAGTTCAGGCCAACATAATGAATTACCCAGGGAACTGGCTCTGGAATTACTAATTGCCCTGTTAATTCATTACTTCCTTGTGGTCTCTTAGGGTTCTATTCATAATGGGTGTCAGATTATCCCCACTTACCAGTGCCCTTTAAATCAGTATTTCTGTGATTCTGGAAAACCTGGCCCATTTTGCAGGCCACTCATAATGAGGGTCTCAGTGTGAATGAGGCTGTCACTGAACGTGTGGTATTGGCCCATTTAATTCAAGGTGACACAGCAGGAGACCTCACCCAGTTCCACTCACCCATCACCTGAATATTTTGCCTACAATTCCTATGAAGCCATTGCTGGTGCAAAACGTTTTCTACACGTTTGCATAGATATATAGCTTATTATTATTATGATTAGTAGTAGTAGTAGTGGTGGTGGTGTTTGTTCCTCATTGAAGTAGCATTTAAATACAGTAATGAGCATGACATAGACTGGAAGTTTTTTTTGTGATATGTTTCAATGTGTGCTTCTTTAGCACAAAGTCTGGCTCTGGATCCTAAGTAGCTCACTAAGACAATGCTAAATGCCACAGTCCAAAAAAATAGCTTCATGTCTCTGTACAAATATTTCAGAAAGACTTTGACATTTTGTCTGCTCTTAACAAAACTAAACCAATGCACCCAGTTTGTTATTTCTTTTTTGAAAAAAAAGATATAGCAAAAGTAGCTTTCCCACCACACGTGACCTAGAGCTTTCCTTAAACTTTCCATGTTGCAGGAAACTGATTTCACTATGCATCACTGTATTTACAGCATAAGAAATGAAGCAAATACAATTTACACTGTTTTCAAATGTAAAAATCAGGGATCAAGATAGAGGCAAATGCAGTTTAGTAATTTTCTTACAGATGCAGTGACACTTTTTAAGAACATTTTGCACACTTTTTTTAAGGCAATCCGATGTTAAACGGTAAAAAAATTAATTTTGTTAAAGTAGCCTCTGCTCTCAGCCATTTTGCCTAGCAAGCCCATTTTGTATTTCTGCTGTAACTTTCAAAAAGTCAGACGTTACGTGTTTACTGAAAGCTGGTTGTACTGATAATGCTCGCATGCCACAGTAAGGAGTCCTGCCCCGCCGAAGGGCCAAAGTGCACAGATGTCTAATCTGTTAGCCCACCAGCGCCTGTAACCTTGCCTATCTACAAAGATGACGTTGGTAAGGGTTTATCAGGATTCCACAGTTCGACATGTAAGCATTGTTGTAAAGGGTTGCGTAAGGGGTTGTATAAGCATTATGTAAAAATGCCATAAGAGGGTTATGTAAAGTGTGATGTAACCATGACAAAGATGTTTTTGGTGAATTCCTATGGTACCCAAAATGTATAAAAGGCAGATTTGGAACTGTTCTAGCTCGTTCCGTCTCAGGCACTTGTAGTGACTGTATGATTGCACCACTTCATCAGATATAATAAACTTGTGTTTTGTTTCACTCCAGTGTGGATCCTCGTTTGTGAAACCGTAGACAAGGGGTGGCCCTGCACCAGCGAGACAGATAAAATATCTCACTTCTACACCGTGAGCATGTGTATTTGCATTCTTCATTACTAAAAAGCACTATTGCAATGGTTTTCTATCTTTTGACTTCTGTGGAGCCTCACTGAATCATTATTGAAATCTGGGAACCCCCGCTGAGTTAGTATTAGAAGCCGGAGACCCCCTTTCCTAAGCATTTTCCATGACACGAATCTCAAAACAATACACAAAAATATAAAAACAAATATGTACACCAAGCATATATTCAACTATTTAAATATATTGTTTATTTGGCAATCAAATAATAAACAAAGTTTTCAAGTTTTCAATTTTGCTTCTTTATGTGTTGATAATATATAATTTTGTAAAACAGTTGCGAGCTCTCAGAGTAGGTCTCGCAGACCCCCAGGGGTCCTCGGACCACAGGTTAAGGACTACTGCACTGATACACTATCTGGTAAAAAGATGATTAAGTAACAGATATGCCATTATATTTTTTTTATTGTTTCACTGTCATTTGCCTCTATTAGTGTCTTCGTGTAAAAATATTTCTGACGCATGGTCTGGAACAAAATCAACAGAAAACGTGCAAAATAGTTTTTTTCTCAGTTTGCATGGCAGAAAAACAGTAACAAAGCATTGACAGTTGATGAATGCCTTTATTTTATTGCACAGACTACCTGCCATTTCCCGTCGGTTGTACAAATACGAGAAGCTATATTACCTCCTGGTGGTCCCCAGTAGGTAGTTATAGTTAGGGCCATGTTTCCAACGGAAAAGCATTTATGACTTGCCTATATCTTTGGCACTGTTTGATGAAACTTCACAAAGTTTTCACAAAAATGTGCCCCGTGAATCTTGTTGTACATGGAATGTTTCGGGGCGATCCGTCAAGCGGGAACTGAGAAAAGGGGGGGCCAAAAAATGTTTTTTTCCATGTTAACTCGAATAGGATTTTTTAACACAACTACAGCCCAAACCCCTAGACGGATTTATACATAATTTTGCAGAAAGCTAGCTCTTGGTCCAGAAAGAGAGCGTTTTGTTATTTGGTGTAAATCCATTCAGTAGTTTATGAGACATTAAAAATATATATATATATATATATATATATATAAAAATCCTGACCTTTTATCACAGACGGTAGAACACGATTGAGTATTAAGCCTGCACTGCGGACCAAAGATCACCCTTGCAAGGGTCGAAGTATTCTTTTCAATTTCTGTTTATTATTTCTTTGCACTGTAAATATCGCACACTGTTAATATGCTTTAGGAACAAACACCTCAATTATTTATGCCTCTACATGTGTACTTCCCTCCATGGCAATGCAATTTGCTCCTAGAATGCGTCTACGGGAAAAGCTCATGCGCGCCGTATGACACGCATTCACATACAGTCAGACTCGCAATTAATATAATTGTCTTTGTACAAATTTGTATTCTCCATCACCTTGTGTTTAATTTACAATGAATGTAATTGTATTTTAGAGTGCGATTTTCACGTATTCATAACTGTGTGACTAGAGTTTGTAATTCGGGAAGAAAGACTGTATGAACCATGACACACCACATGTTGCAAGAAGCATACCTTTTCCATGACTATTGTGTGAGGGAGTTCACCATGGCAACCAACCTATGACACGACCAAGCTCATTATCTGTATATATTGCACGCCTCATTGAGTGTTGAGATGTTGTGAACAAGGCGGTTTTGCCACGAAACACGTCAAGCCACTTCGTATGGAATAAACAACTTTTCTTTGATAACTTGATTCCCACGGTGTCAGCGCCTGGTTTACACGCAATAAATCAAGGATTGGAACGTATATATATATATACATATATATATATATATATATATATATATATATATATATATATATATATATACGTTCCAATGCTAAGATGTTGTGAACAAGGCGGGTGCTTACCGCCGAAACGCGTCAAGCAGCCTAAATGAGTGAATAAAACTTATTTGGAATCAACAATTTCACGGAGTCAGTGCCTTACTTGCATGCTGAAGTTTGGAGTGTTCCTGATATATATATATATGCATTTTGGAAGGCACAAGAACTGAATAAAACATCATGCCTGGAAAGCGTGGGGTCTGTCTCTTCATTCGCCGCTGTGCTGTGGAGGTTTGAAGATTCTGTGCTGATATTACTGCGAAAGCTGGCTGTCTCCGCTGGCAGCACCCCCTCCTCTCTAAAGCGGCTCTTCGAACAAACAACCGAACGTGAATGTGGATTCCTGGAGGAATACGTCAGCAAAAATCCCCCTGACACGAGCAATTGACGGAGTACTTGGATTTCTTCACGCCGGGGGAGGCTGGTTTGATTACTGGCCACCGCGGCGAACGGAGAGAAACGGGTTCCGCTACATTAATTTACGTCAGGTGAGGAGGCAGCGCTTGATTCCAAGGCGGCGTGCAGAAACGCGCTGGGGATAATCTACTCTAACCCGAGTTCTTCAATATCGGTGTGCACATTGAAAAACTTCCAAAATTACACCGCTTAACTGGGCTGCTTTGAGCTATGGCAGCCAGCTCTGAAACGGAGCGGGAAGCGGCGGCAGACGCGTTGTTTGCACAAATACCACGTGGAGTCAACAGCAAACAGAGTCAAGCAAGCGCCGCCACTACAGGCAATCAGGATGTGAAAAAAATGTTATCTTTGCTGGAAAAAAAGTCTCGCTCAGAGATTACGAAGTGGTGGGAGCACAAATCGCTCACTAAATATGAAGAGGTAGGACGAGTCCCAAGAGGGCTGCGAATCATGCTGGCACCAAGTTTTGTGGACCCAAACCCCAATATGCTCAAGGAATGGGAGGAACTCAATTTGGGGGCATCCATGAATCTAATCAAATTGTTGATTAAATATGCCGTTATAGATCGGGCAGCACTGTTGGAAGAAATAGTGCAAATCAACAAGGACTTGGATGCAATAAATGACGCAGAAACTCAAGCAATAATTATTAAAGGCCGCAAAGATATTAGCGAGCGTCTGAAAAAACACGAGGAAAAAATAAAGACGCGGAAAATCAACAAATTCGCAAGGGATCTCAATGATTATGAGACCGGACAAATTTATACATTTGCTCGCAAATATGACCAAGCAAAAAAGCAGCGGCAAATACAGAAAACGGCCTTAAAAGCAAAAGCAACTGTGTCGCAACAAACCTCAGGTACAGCAATGGCAAACTTGGAACTAACAACAACGGATACCATTTCCCTAGCTGGCTCATCCAGTTCTTGTGGGTCCTTGCTAAGCCTCACAGAAGATAATGCCTCGCTTGAAATTCTTGATTTGGGTGAGGAAATTGATTTTTTAGTGGAGGCTCAAATGCAAACGCAAGGCCCACGGACACGCTCACGCAATGCAGGAAGAGGAAAAACGCAAGGCGGAGGGCAAGAAGAAAGCGCGCCAAAGGAGCCGCAAGTGCCAAAAAAGAAATGGTTCAAAAAGAAAACCAGCAAGCAATAATTGACGCAAGCACAATAGTCAATTTATCGGATGTGACGTTGACCAATGCAGAAGAACAAATTCTAAAATTAGGGTTAAATTTCTGCCCCGAAAGCTCATTCAATTATACGAACACGAGAGCTGATGTCTACCTCTACATAAGAAAACTAAAACTACAAACATTTTTTGCTATCAAATCAAAATCTAACGTCAGCACAATGGATTCAAATAAAAAAGCTACCAGTGAGTTGAGTCCAGATCTAGTGCCTGCAAATGATGCGAGAACACTTATCACCCTGTGTAATCTCAGCAAAACTATTCCGACAATTGAAGATATTAATGCAGACGTTCCTGACACCCAAAGGGAACTGCGCGAAATTGATGTTCCTCAGAAAGGTGCTGGTGAAAGTCCCTTTAAACCTAAAAGTAAATTTGTCCCCGTCATGCCGAAGGATGCGGTCGACATTTATCATGACTGCATTGTGGAAGACCTGAAAAAATTAAATAAAAAATTCCACTCAACAAAGGACACGTCCAACTTTCCAACCAAGGAATACCACAATCTAATGAATAAATTATCTAAGAATCAAGAAATCATTGTTTGTCCCTCAGACAAGGGAGGGAATATTGTGGTGTGGCAAAAGGAACAATACATTGCTGAAGCAAAACGCCAGTTAAACAACGAAAATTGCTATGTACTCAGCAACGGCGTTCAATACAAACAGGCCAAAGAGAGTATCAAGAAAATGCTGTTAGGCTATAAAAGAGATAGCCTAATTACCTCTACGGAATGCACTTTTTTATTGAAGGAGCATCCAGTCATTCCGCATATGTATCTGATTCCTAAAGTGCACAAGAAACAGACCCCAACTCCCGGGAGACCTATCATCTCCGCAATCAACAGTATGAGTGAAAATGTTTCTAGATACATAGATTTTTACCTACAAGAACATGTCCAGGGATTACCTAGTTACATCAAGGACACCGGTGACTTTTTAGCCAAATTGGAAGCCATACCATGACAGGAGAACTGGTGTATAATAACCCTTGACATTGAATCGTTATATACATGTATCGAACACCATACTGGCATTGAAGGGATCAAACATTTCTTGGGACGTAAGTCTTGTGCTTATTATAGCCACAACAAAATGATTTCCAATTTAGTATTGTGGTGTCTAAATAATAACTTTTTCTTGTTTGGTAAAGATATATGGAGGCAAATACGGGGTGTAGCCATGGGTTCCTGCTTCTCTCCCAGCTACGCGTGCTTGCACGTGGGGCTGTGGGAGGAGCAGGAACTTCCTGGCGTTGCTGGATTTGAACATGTCAAATATTGGATGCGTTTCATTGACAACATTTTTTGTGTGTGGGAGGGTGACATCAACAGTGCCCAGATTTTTGTTAATGCACTCAACAAGAATCACTTTAACTTATTTTTCACTTCTAGTGTTAGTGATCACACTGCTGAATTTCTTGATGTGTCTATCCATATCACCAATGACCAAATTGTTACTGCTCTCCATAGAAAGTCCACGGCTGGAAATAGCATCCTCCATGCCAGCAGTGGTCACCCCAAACATGTCATTATGAGCATCCCATTGGGGGAACTGCTACGCCTTAAACGTATATGCAACACCCAGGCGAAATTTGAGGAAGGGGCGTCTGCAATGCTTGCAAGATTAGAGGCAAGAGGATATAGTAAATCCTGTCTTGCCACTGCATTAAGAAAGAGCGAGGACAGAACTAGAGACTCTTTACTATTGCCTAAACCCCTTGAGAGTGACACAACCTCAAATTCTAGCAGACTCATAACAACTTACAGCCAACAGCACCGCAAAATTAAATCCATTGTAAACAAACATTGGCCAGTCCTAAAAACGGATGCAGTGCTACGTGATTTAACCCCTGATAAGCCTACTATTACATTTAGGCGCGCGTTTAGTATGCGCAGCAAATTATCATGACCCAGCCCTGAATTACCTATAATTGATCAGTTGTTTGGGAGAAAGGGCTTTCACAAATGTTCCTCCTGTCGGGCGTGCAAGTTTGGACAGAATACCACTCATTACCGCACTCCGTTTTCTGATACCAATTTTCCCATTCAAGGCAATTACAACTGCCGCACGGAATTTGCGGTATATGTCCTAACTTGCACATGTGGCCTACGTTACGTGGGCAGTACCGGAGCACAGGTGCATGTCAGGATACTGCAGCACCTTAGAGCTATAGTTAACCACGATGGAGCATATCCAGTGGCGCGTCACTTCAACAGCAGACATAATAGGGATTTATCATGTCTAACCTATTATGTTATTGACGCGGTGGCTCCCCTGAGACGTGGAGGAGACCGCGAAAAACTATTGCGCCGGTTGGAAACACAATATATCATCAAGCTCGACAGCAAACAACCAAATGGGTTGAATGCAACGGAGGACTTGCACAACTTTCTGTAGGAGCATTCATTTTTGTACATATACTCTGCACAATAATGTATATAGTGGTTAGAACGTGAGCACATTTAATAGAATTGTATATAGTGTGTGTATATATATGAAATCCTGAATAACAGCACCTATTTTTAGGTATTCTGTAGTCCTGTCTTCTTAAAGGTCTGGCTGTTTTAGTTTTTCGAACAGCTCAGTTTTTTAAACAAACACTTGGAACTTTATCTTCTTCTCTTTATGGTGATTCATTTACACTGGTTATTTAATTCAGCACTTTTATCAAATTTTTGGGATACACAATAGTTCCTATATACACATGATTTGGACATATGAATAATGTATAGATGTACATATACTTTGTCATATATAGGAATTCGGGACTATGCTATGTATATAATTGTATAGTACACTTGGGTGCTGTTTTTGGTATTTTTAGTCACTTGTGTGATGATTCAAACAACAAAGGACAGTGCAAATGCCGTGATTCATATGAATTACTATATGTTGCTTTGACTTGCATTTATATGAAATGAGATGTATTTTTATTTGCACTCATGCACATTATTAGTTTCTGCTTAACCGTTAACAATGGTTAATATCGCATTCAGGCGGTTATTTTTGATTCCGGTAACAAAGTGACACGGTTCAGACAATTAACTTTAATTTTGCCGGCTATGTTTCCCAGTTAATTTTCTGTGCGCATTCAAGCGGTTATTTTAAAATCTCTAGTCAAACTGATATGGTAATATCATAGGTTTGCAAAGAGGGACTCTTGTAAATATGTGCAATGCATCAACAAAACAGTCTTTTATCAGCAGTGCAACAATGTGATATTTAACATGGCGCTACTATGTACTGTGCCTTTAACTAAAGGCTCTGTTGTTTTAAATATTTTATCACGTGACTCACGTTTGGAGGTGGGACCCGGAGGGTGTGTCTGCACTGCTAATGATTTAAAAAGTTTCCACTTTGTGCAATGTGGTGTGTGAACAAGACTACGCCAGTAGTCGAAACGTTGCATTTTGGAAGGCACAAGAACTGAATAAAACATCTTGCCTGGAAAAAAAGCATTTTGGAAGGCACAAGAACTGAATAAAACATCTTGCCTGGAAATCGTGGGGTCTGTCTCTTCATTCGCCGCTGTGCTGTGGAGGTTTGAAGATTCAGTGCTGATATATATATATATATATATATATATATATATATATATATATATATCCGCTCCACTCGCACCAGCCTGTCGCACTCAGAGGCGGGTGCCTGCCTGTCGGGGGTGCACCCGACGTCAATGACTGCTCCAACAATCCCTCCCCGCAATCCTCGGGAAACAGGAGGCAGCACTCCAAAGGCAGGTTACACAAAGTTCATTTAATATCTCACAAAGCGCTTTCGGCACTCGGCCTTCGTCAGTAATGAGACGGTGGCCACAAACATCAACTTGTATTTAAACACCCGCGTTGCTCAGGTGGTAAACATAAAGATAGGACTACCATAACAAATCAAATTGAAAAAATGGCGGTCGCCATCTTGGAGTGATTGTAATCGCAATGTGTAATGCTGCCAATAATACATCAGTGTATATCGAATTAAAGAAAGCACACAATGCGGCAGTATAAATCATAGAATCACGCCCTGAATGGGCAGGTGCAATGTCAGACGGCGTCTGTTCATTCCAGATAGGTGCAATTTATAGTGTTAAAATAAGATAGGAAATCGAAATTGATCCCAAGCGCCATATGGCTGCAATATTAACACAAGCTATAGTCCCATATACCTCTTTATGTTATAAGGCCCTGGATGGGCATAAATTCATCATAATGCCTGCAACGTATCACAACCCTTATGGAAAAGATTCAATCAAAATTCATTCATCATTCTGATAGAAAACAAATAAATAACGTGAAGCAATGTTACTGTCAATTCGATTCAAATCATCCCAGGTGTACAGCTAAATCCTCATGCATGTTCAGTCCAGTTGGCATTTTACTCAACAAGTCTATAATGTACCGTGATTCCAACCTCCTTAGCTTTAAGAGTCTGTCACCACCCCTAACGCTCACAGGGACAGAGTCCAAGCAGAAGAAAGTGAGCAATTCTCTGTTGCGTGCATGCTCTTTATCGAAATGTCTCGCAACAGGATAACTGACATCTGCATTCTGAATTGCTCTCTGGTGTTCTAATATCCTTAGTTTTACCGGATTGGTTGTACTGCCCACATACCTTCTGCCACAAGGACATGTGAGACAGTACACCACGTAAGGCGTGGTACATGTGAGGAATTCTGAGATTCTCTTAGGCTCCTTTACACCTGGAATGCTGTACTGAGTTACACGTTTACTTCCCTTGCACGCCTTGCATCGTCCGCAGGGAAAGAAACCTTTCATAGGTTCAATTTTGGGTTTGGGTTTCAATTCATCATGGTGACTATGGACCAAATAGTCCTTTAAGCGGGTGGCTTGGTCCAATACCAACAGCAAATGGAACGAACTGGTGAGATGTTGGTATATTATATATATAGACGACCTGTTCATCATCATCGAAGGATCAGTGGAGTTCGCTGAAGAATATCAATAACAATTCCGAGACTGGGCAATTCCGACTAATAACTACATATTCAAGGAATTCTGGAGATATCAAACGCATTTTGCGTAAACATTGGAATATTCTGATGACGGATAATGTTATCAAGCAAGACCTGCCCTCCCATCCTTTGATCACATTCAGAAAAGCAAGAGCATTAAAGGACTATTTGGTCCATAGTCACCATGATGAATAGCCTAGCTGCACAATTCTGCACCACCTGTAACTTCCTTATAGTCACCTCTGTAGTTCCTAAATATAAGGTTTTTCCATAAACTAGTCGTGAGAGCACCAGAGCCTGCACTATGACCCTTTGTGCATGACTCTGTAGTAGTGGTTGGATTTTTCGTAGCATTCTGATAATTCCAAAGCAGCCTGCTGCCACCTTAATAGCCTGGCTCTTGAAATTGAGGGATTTATCTAGCCAGACACCTAAACTCTTTATCTGCTCTTTCCGGGTTGGAGCTGGGCCCAAGCATGTTGGGCAGCGTAGTCCTGCTTTATCCCTTAGGGGGCCTGGATAGTTATTGAGGATCATAAGGTCCGTTTTGTCTCTGTTAAGTTTGAGACAAAATTGATTCATCCAGGTCGCTACCGCTTCCATACATGCTTCCAGATTAACTCGTGTACTCTTAAGCTGCTTTAGCGCTGCCACCAATTGTGTGTCGTCAGCGTAGGTAACAATTTGAATCCCGTAAGGGATGACTGCCTCTGCCAGGGGTTTAAGATATAAATTGAACAGGGTTGGGCTCAGTGATGAGCCCTGGGGACTCCGCAAGTGAGAGGCCAGCTTTGGAAATACAACTCCCCTCAAACACCTGGAATGTTCTCTCTTGAAGAAAGGATTCAATCCTGGTTATAATTTTGCTGGACACTCCCACCCTTCTGAGCCTGTCGATCAAGATGTTGTGATTAACAGTATCGAATGCAGAGCTCAGGTCAAGTAAAATGACTGCTACAGTCTCTCCTGATCAAGAATGTTTCTGGATTCCTCCACGACCGCCAACAGAGCTGTCTCTGTCCCATGGTTAGATCTGAATCCTGTCTGGCTGGTATGCAGCAAGGCGTGGTTCTCTAAAAATTAAGAGAGCAGTTTTTTTACATACTTCTCCAGAATTTTTCTGTTCCCTGGAAGCAAGGAGACCGGCTGGTAGTTACGCCAAATCTCTGGGTTCAGATTGAGATTGTTTAATAGGGCCCTTACCATGGCGTGTTTCCAAGGCAGGGGTACCAGCCCGCTTGTTAAAGAGGAATTTAGTACCTCTAGCAAGGCTTGAAATACAGTTTCTTCTACTTTGCGGAGCCTTGACGAAGGTGCTGGGACTAGTGGAGAGCCTGACTTAACCTGCGCAAAGATTTGTGCCAGTGTGGCCAACTCTATGATGGGGAAGTTATCTAGACGTGGAGTCATGTCGTATGTGGATTCGATTTCCTGCTCTCCATTATTCATATTTGTGTTATGGGAGAAATGCAATGGAAACAAAAATCTATGGCATTTTTTTTTGTTTTTTTTATAAAAACAAGCATAGACTTCTTCGCTTGTTTTGATTGGAGCCCCAGGGTTGGCCAAGTCCAGGGGACATTTTTTTTAAAGAAGGGGTGTGCATGAGGTGCCTCCTCCTAAGGCTCATTAAGCTCCATAGGCCCAGGTGACCACCACCTTCCCGGGGCTAAAGAACCATTGATGGGGGGCTGCATTACCCCCCTGGTTCCTGGAGACCACCTCCTCCCCAGGGCTAAATAATACATAATGGGGGGCAAAGTGGATCCCCCCCCGGCACCAACACTTCCCCAGGGCCAATTTTCTTTTGTTTTTAAATGTCAGACACGCTGCACGGCCCCCTTTCTGGGTCACATAGAGCTCAGGGAACACCACCTCCCTGGGGCTAGCTCTCAAAAGTAAAGGAGGGGGCCACACCACCCCCCTCCTGGAGACATACATGGCCCTGGGGACTGCCACCCCCCAAGGCCAGCTCCTGCTGTGTCCCAGGGTCCACATCCCTGGGACATAGCTGTTTGCTTTTGTATGGTGGGAGCTGACAGTTCCCGTCAAGCAAACGCAAACACTCCAGTTCCAGCATGTGGGAGCTGTCAAAGTGCTCCGGACTGTTGGAAGTGGAGGTTTCATCTCTTTCCCTGTCCGCAGACATTTGAGCAGGGAAAGAAATGAAAGTATTTATTTTTTGCAGATTTATATAGCGCGAATTCGACCCAAAGGTATTGGAGCGTTTTACATGAGCACCAGTTACGTTACACAAGGACACATTCATTTTTGGCAGGCAAGGTGAGATTAAGTGATTTGCCAGAATGACAGGATTCTGAGCCGATGCCGATGTCGAACCATTTTCCCCTGCTCCAAAGTCAGCAGCTCCAGCGGTAAGTCTACATCCTCTCCCCAGTATTGGAAGTTTTGCCCCTGTGAGCAGGAAACTGCATTTCCAGTAGCTCCCTGCATGCGCTATGCCAGCTCCCGCAGGAGGCGGGGAGCTGGCTGGGACCGCGGGGGCCTTTGGGCTCCCCTCATGGTCCTGAGGAAGTTCAGAAGGGAGCAGAAAGAGGCAGAATTAAGATCAGAAACGGAAAGAAATAGACAAGATAAAAGTAAAAAAATTAGCACAAAGAGACAGACTAAAGAGCAGAAAGGCAAGATAATGGTGAGAAATGAGCAAAAAGAGGCAGAAAAAAGGTCAGCAATGACCAGAAAGAGGAAAGATAAAAATTTGAAACAATCCGAAAGAGGCAGAATAAAGTTCAGCAACAAGCAGAAAGAGGTAAAATTAAGGTCTGCGTTGAGCAGAAAGAGGCAAGATAAAGGTCAGAAACGAGTAGAAGGAGGCAAAATAAAGGTCAGAAACAAGCAGAGTGAGGCAAAATAAATGTCAGAAACAAGAACCAGGCAAAATAGAGATAAGAAAAGAGCAGAAGGAGGCAAGATTACGTTCAGAAATGAGCAGAAAGAGGCAGAGTAAAGATGAGAAAAGAGCAGAAAGGGGCAGAATAAACGTCAGAAAAGAACAGAAAGAGGCAAAATAGAGATCAGAAACGAGCCCAAAGAGGCAACATAAAGGTCAGAAAAAAGCAGAAAGAGGCGGATTAAAGATCAGAAACAAGAAGATATGAGAAGAAAGAGGCAAAATAAAGGTCAGAAGGAAGCAGAAAGTGGCAGAATAAAGGTGAGAAATTAGCATATAGAGGAAATAGAGGTCAGAAACCAGCAGGAAGGGGAAAAATAAAGGTGAGAAACGAGTGATGGAGGCAAATTAAAGGAAGCCCCTGGAGAAAGAGGCAAAATAGAGATCAGAAACGAACACAAAGAGGGAAAATAAAGGTTAGAAAAGAGCAGAAAAGGGTAGAATAAAGGTGAGAAACTAGAAGAAAGAGGCAAAATAAAGGTCAGAAGGAAGCAGAAAGAGGAAGAATAAAGGTGAGAAACTAGCAGAAAGAGGCAAAATAGAGGTCAGAAACCAGTGCGAAAAGGCACAATAAAGGTATGAAACGAGTAGAAAGAGACAAATTAAAGGTCAGCTACAAGCAGAAATAGGCAAAATATAGGTGAGAAAAGCGCAGAAAGAGGCATGATTATATTATCAACAATCTCACTGACCAATTCATGAGTGATGTAATATATGAGTTCATAAGCACAGCATTGCGGGGGCGTAAGTTATACTGAGCTCAGGTAATTATAACTGCTGAATAGCAATGGTTTTGTACAAGTGAAATCTGAGCTTAACTATAATGTCCCTATAATCAGTTTTTTTTCAGTGAATATGAATACATGCATAACTATACGAATAGCGGTATTTGAGGACCTTGGCTTTTCTTGTTAAGTATTGTAAGTCATACATGGAAATTACAGACACTCAAATTATGTAATTCTGTGGCATTTTCTGCATAACTACAGATTTTCCACACTTGGCATAACCCATCCTCTGCATAACTGGCAAATCAAATTTTAACCAAAAAAAAAACGTTTTGTTTCTATCTCAAACATATCAAAAGTTAATAATAACGATGACCCCCACATGCTGCTGTATAACGGCCGTCCTTTTGCAGAGACATATCACCTTTCCATGTCTAATTGCTGTTTTTAGAGGTAAGACTGATATTAATTAAGTTAAACCTTCACTCATTCAGTGTGAACATATGTTATAAAAAGGACAAAATTGTGAAGTAAATCGGTTGCAAAATCTGCGGAACAACATGCCTTTTCTTGACGCATAACTTGGTGCAATAAACATGATACTTTCAGGACACGTCTGGACAATCAATGCCCACTGCTTCCCCCTATCTTCTGTCAGGTATCTCATGAACAGCGACAACCCTCCACTCTATTACATTAAAAAGATCATGAATTATTTTCAAAGGCAAGTAAAACCATTGAGACGGCGCTGTGTCCGAAAATACCTCTGCATTTTCAGATAACATAGAAATGGTTAAATATGTATGTGCGGCTAAAAAATAACCCGCCGCTGTCACATTGTACCTTTCGCCGCTGCCCTGAAGAGATGGGGGTCGGCGATAGCAGAAAGGCTGTGATCGATAAATGCTAGTGCTTAAACTCCCATTGACGCCCCCAGCGGGCCCGGCCTCTTGATGCTAGGCCCAGGAGGACATTGTCCTCCAGCATAAGTTGTCATTTTTCTGCATCACCAACAAATGCAGACGATTTAAATAAACCTTTTATGGCGGGCTAAATCTGTGCTGGGAGATTGCCTGCTAGGATTGTGACAGGGGAATACAATTCCGCTCCTCCGGGGGCTGCCCTGCAAAGGCGCATTTCCAGCTCAGGGACTTGCTATTAAATTCGCCGGGCCCGCTGTGAGGCCCTTGCGCGCGCGTCCGCGTGGCACTTGGAAGTCGCAGGAAGCTGCCTCGCAGGATGCGGGGGCCCGCAGACCTTTCAATCTGCAAGCGGCGAGATTCGTGACGTGACTTGTCTTCAAAGCATTCTGCCTCAGGTGTTCGGCGATCGGATTGTTGTGTCAGTGGGAGAAAAAAGCATTACTGCTAAGTTGCTTATGGAATTTACTGCACTTCTCTGAGAAGTTCTGTCAGGGAAGTCTATAAGCATTGCTCATGAATCAAACGCTTTCGGTCAGGGGGGGCAAAGAATGCGCTCGGCGACACGCGCGTGAATCACCCCCTTTATGGCAGGGCAGTCAGGTGTGGAAACGGCGGGAAGGCGGCGTGTAATATCCTTCAATCACGTGCGCATTAAGAAACAGCGCCAGGGAATTAACTCTTTGCTCTAAACGGGTTCTGCTCTGGAAGGCTTTCCAGTTCTAGGAAGTGAATATTGCTCAGTATCCAGTACTGAAGCTGCAGGCTAGAAGATCGAAACTGTGAAGTTTCAACTTAAAAACACCACAATACACCATTTTCTATTTTTTTTAGCTCGAACACTTATATTATGATTTAGAGTTAATCCAATTGGTGCGGTAAGAGAAAACATAACGGTAATTAGGTTCAATTACAATATGTGAACATATCAATTAAAGCCATGACTTGCTAACAAATGCAAACAAAACTTTAGAAATCTGAGACTGAAAGAAAGAACAATAGATTGAGGGAATGATAATTGAAATAATCATAACTAATAATGTGAATTAATTAATTAAATAGAACTATATAAATGGAGCACTTACAGAATAGTGGGTGTTCATATGGCGAAAATTAGCCTATGCTCACTTTATAAGGACATCACATATCACTGAGTAATTTAGGGACCACATACAGGAACAAGTCTCAAGGCAGAGCTTCTTCATAATGTCACAGAACTCTGAGGTTGTGTTCATTATCATTCTAAAATACAGCAGAGAGTGTTTTAGTCCGTATAATGCATGGTCATAGCATTACCTTATCCCTCAAAGCTTGATCCTTTATATGAATGAGCAGGGCTGGAGTGGTTAATAACAGAATTCCTGGCAAAAATGTTCAAACCAGCCTCACTGCCTTTGTCTCCTCTATCTCTCTTGCTCTTTCTAACCATCTATTCTGTCTCCCTTTCTCTTCCTTCCATCTGTCGTCTCCCTCTTTAAGCTCACCCTCTCGCCACTCTCTCCTGAAACCCACACTATGTTTCCTACAGTTAAACACAGGAGATGCAGAAAGTGACAGTAGCGCCAGCAACAGCCATGGGCCTTCGAAAATCGACCAATAGTGACTGAAACCCCTGCAGGCAAATGTCTTATGGGATATATGCGAGTCCGTCCTTGTGCATGAATAGGATTGCAAATATGCAGGAAAAATGCAGAATCCGCAAATCAAAATCAAACACACAAATCTGCAGCTAACAATTTGTTGTGTAGACATATATGCAGTCTAATGTAAGTCACTTTCAGAAATAGCTATATTTCATATTATGTGATAACGTGGGAAGATTTCTACGTTCAACTTACAAATGATAGCTGAGAAAAACATTAGCATACATCCATAATGGATCCTTTCTGCTAGTAACTGTTCATTTCAGCAAAATAGCTCAAAGGAGCCGGAAAGTTTGTTCACATTTTCATTCTTTAAGCAACTGTTGTAATTCATTTTTGTGGTCTACGCTTCACATTGTCTCCTGAATGTACAACTCAAATGCAGTAAGTTATTACAGTTGACCATCTATGTCACTTTTTTATTACAGGTATTTAGTATTGTCACAACTACAGTGTAATAATGAATTTACAAACACATTTTATACAGGGACTGCCAGCATCTTTGTATTGGAACAAAATGCAATTGTGTCATGTTGTATCACGCACTGTGCCTTTGTAATGTGCTATATCCACCTGGAAATAGATTTAATGTGATATTTAAAGAAGGATGATAACACTATCTTCATTTTATCTGATAATATCATATTGTTTTAAAGACCAAAACAACCCTAAACAAATAGAAGCAATCACATGATTAAACAGCTGGCAGTGCTTCAACACATGGGTTGTTGGACCCTGTTTAGAGAGGACAAAAAGCAGACTTGTTTATCGGAATCCACCTCGTGTGGTTCTGGTTGTTTGCTTCTTTTGTTCTCAGGTCAACCATACTACAGCACTGCAAACTGTGCAAAGTACAGCCTTTCTGCACTTGATTTTCAGGGTAGCAAGAGGACAGGCACTCGGGCTCACCAGCCAACAAGCAGACACAATAATGTACTGCACAGCCCAGAACTTATCGCTGAGCGCTTTGCTAGGGCCGGTTTTCGGCCACTTTTGTTGCAGGGCCGATGTTTTTGCACGGCCCTGTAACAAAATCGCCCCCCAGGGGCTCAAAACCGGCTCCCACCCTTGTGGCGCACTGGGGGATTGCCCGGTGCCCACTATGGCCAGTCCGTGCCTGACATCAGATGATGTTCCTTTAACTATCAGAGACTGCAGTGGCGTAGCAAGGGGGCTGGAGGAGCGGTCCGCCCTGTGCGGCATGAGTTTTAGGGGTGCTCTTACCTGCCGTCTCGAGGCAGCAATTGGCCCGCTCTACAATGTGGTCATCTCGGGCACTTCCCACCTTCACTCTTCAATGTAGTTGTCATGGGGCGGCAACCGCAGGGACCACCACAGGCAGCCAAAAGGCTAGCTACTCCACTGAGAGACTGGCTGCCTGGCATGTTAAAGTTCTAGTCACACAGCAGTCCTTTAAGTTCACTACATAACACCCTCTTCCTTAGTAACAGAGAACTTGACCTGGAACAAATTGCGTTGGTTTGGAGCCCAGTTTTACACACATTTTCTAGGCAGTGGCTGTGGATTAACATTCTAATGTTTCAGAAGCGGTTTGGGTCGTTTTTCTTTCAGATGTTCTTTCCTGGTTGTTCCTTAGACACTGACCTTTTGGAAAGTGATGCCTGTCACAGCTGGCAGCAATGATACCAGCTCCAATAAGGAATATCCAAAACAAGAGCCCAACAAATTGGGAGATCATGGCACCTGGTTGTCATCAGCCTTCATGAAGCAGTAATCAGTGATATTTAAGAGGGTAGGTTTTAACCAGAAATGTTCTCACCAACATTCCCAACAACAGAAACTGCAATCTCACCCCTCACTCCTACTATCCTACAAATGGCAGTACTTAGGACAAAATAATAATTAGACCTTTCTAACAAGGCCAGGGCCGGACTGAGAACAGAAACCGGCCCTGGCAAACTGCTCAGCTGCCCCCCCCCCTAGGAACATGGAGGACAATTGCAAGGTGCTGGATTTCTTGATGAGACTGCATGAAAAAAAATGTAATACAGGAACATTAGCAATAACTCTATGAATTTTCATGTGTTAATCAGGCAATCACATCTAAGTTGTTCTCACAGGGGAGTTGTCTATTGATTAGTGTGATATATAGAACATATTTGTACATGTTTTGAAAACAAAATATTTAAATTATGGAGAATACTGGAACAATATTTAGACTGGCCAATTAGATAATACATTGATTTTCAGAATATTCCCTACAGAAAGTTTCACTGTCATGTATATTAAACAGACTCAAAAGAAAATTTATGCTAGCCATTTAGTTTATCAAGAGTCCGTTTAGCTTCTTCAAAGATTTTTGGATGCAGAAATCGAGCTGCCCTTTTAACATCATTGGATACAACAGAGTACAGAAACATTGCACTACAATTATAGCAGGCCAAATAAAAGCCATGTTAATCATCCACAGCCTCAACCTCCAAACGTGTCTGATTAATATGCAATCGTTTACTCTTTCTGTCTTGTTACTATACCAGAAAAAGTCAGTGAATTGCATTTTACTGAATGTGATACAGACAGCTGAAAGTTTTTTAACCAGCTTTCACATGTTTTGTTATATAATATGCCGAATTTCAGATTTGTGAAGAGCTTTCCTTAATATTGACGATGGAAAGAGAAAAAAATCTTTCCATGAAACTTGATTTATGGGGGCTCTGGGCATCATATTACAAAGTGCTATTACCTTTTTTGTAATGTTAGAACCAATATTGTTTCTTTTTTAGATGTCAGTGGTATTATGTGTATGATGAATGAGTCTCCTTTGAAAGCTCTTAACCATCAATGTGCCATATACAATTTATTTAAGTAGCTTTATATTGCATGTTTATGAGTACATGTCATTTACTGTTATACAGTACAGTGTGGTACATTACATTCATGGTTTTATATAATTATTTCCAGTACAGCAATGGACGTTTGAGGTGTAGGATGCACATGTTTTTGAGAAATACTGTTTTGCATTAAACTTTACTTTGAACAGTGATTGTTTTCTAAGCATTAGACCTTTTACCTGCAAATTTAAGAAGTTATCTCAAATAACGGGAACAATGTGTGATACAGCAAACCAATATAGTCACATATTAAACTACGAAATACCCCCTAGTTGAGCAGACCAAACACAACAGAGGGGCATAATACCAAGCAATAGCGATAATTATTGCTATTGCTTGGTTAGAGACAAAAATTTACAGCTGAGCTGCGGCGATTTTTATCGCAAATAAACCTTGGTATTACCAAGGTTTATCGCAAATGCGATAAAAATCGGCCGCAATGCATGAATATCGCTGAAAATTCAGTGATATTCATGCATTACCGAGCTAATGCTCTTAGCCATGTTATCCACCTTCCATTGAATAACATGGCTAAGAACTGCTCAGGGCAGGTGTTAGCTTTCCAATAGTTGGTAATAAGAGATAGAGATGTTAGCAACTGTTTCCAGTCGCTAACATCTTGGCACGCTCACTTTGCATGTCATTAGTGATAAATATCACTGACATGCAAAGTGGGGCCCAAGATGGTCACTATCTCCTACTAGCTGTTGCTAACTGGCATCAAGGCATCAAGTCATTATAGCGGTGGAAATGTGAGTTTTAAAGCAGTGGAGTCCCTTTTTGGTGGAGCTATTGTAGTGATTGATGGTGCTAATAGAATTGGCTCATAGGTGGTGGTTTTGTTGATGTTGGTGACATTATTGATGTTATAATTTGTGATATGGGAGTATTGCTGATTGTGATGTCATGTTTCACATTATTGGTGTTATTTTTTAATAATAATAATAATAAAACAATAATAACAGTGTTATGTTAGTAAAATTAATAATACTGATGCTGCTACTAGTATTAGAACTGTCACTACTACTACTATTACTACAAGTACTACTACTACTACTACTGCTAATAATAATAATAATCAATAGTATCAACAAGAGCAATTATACAATAACATGGAAATATCAATGGTTAGTGTAAACACTGTTCACTTCTTTATCATGAAAGTAGATTTATGATGGTGGTAATATGTGACAAGTTTTGTATATTTAGGTAGGTAATCTTTTGTTGAGATACAACAACTCCACAACTCTACATTACAATAACACAACAATATTACAGAACAAAATAACACAATGACACAATAAATCCCCACCATAACAACAAATTCACGCAATGCAACATATTTAATGCACCAACAAAATACAACACAGAGACAACATAACCACTAAACAAAACCCCAATGCAGCATATTATATCAACACAATAATATCATTAAAGCATCACAACAGACTACTGAATGGGCACAAAACACCCTGAAAGAAAAAACTGCAAACATGTGTTGCGTTAGTCTGGTTGGAGTTTTTGTGATGTATATTGTTGTTATGATGTGTTTCTGTTTTATGTAGTTTTTGTGTTGTAGTTCTACTTTACGTTGTCCCTTGTTGTATTGCTGAATTGGTCCATTATAAAAGTGTGGTTTGTGCAACAGTGGGTGGTATGTTGATATTCTGCTTTTATTTATTTTGTTGCTGTGTTGGTTTGTATTGGACCAAAATACTGTTTAGTAATTTATTGCTGTGTTGTGTTATTGCACAATGTTGTTGTGTTTTATGATGTTTTACTGTGTTTTTGTTCGTTTTGGGGTTGTTTGTTGTTGCAATTAGTTGTGTTGTTTTTGTTGTGCCTTTATTGTGGTTGCTATGTTTTTTATGGTTCTCTTGTGGAGATGCTGATTGTGCTGTGCTCACTTATGCATCAACCATTGCCCCTGCCAGATCTGCCAATGACAGTACCAACACAACTAACACATCACTCTCCTACAAGTTTGACAATTGAGACTTTTATAATGCATTAAAATGACTAATACCTGCCTCCCAAGCTATTCTTATAGCTTTGGGAGGCTGATATTAGCCATTTGAATGTAAATTGAATTATTAAACAACAGTTGTGCTCAGCACAATATTAGATAAACAGTGCCATCATGAAGCAGGCTGTCATAAGTGCCAATGTCAAACACCGGCAACCACTGGCTCAAATTAACCACTGTTCTTGCCTCTCCCTAACTAATAGGGTAAACGTTCACAGGAATAGCCATATCCACCTATGCAGGAGTTCCTGCTCTATTGCAGTATCCCTCATACACTATATCTAACCCTTCTTCCCTTGGACAGAGGCTGTATACCCACCTATGGGTCTGATCAAGTGAAGAAGCAGACCATTCTCTATAGTCACTTTAAACCAGTTCCTTGAGCAACTTTACCCCCAAAGGTGTTTGTGCCTGCCTGAATGAATGAGAGGACAAAGAAAGGGGCCTGTTCTGGTGTCATCTGACATCTGAATGTGGCAGGCGAGGCCATTTTGTAGTAAATTATGTTCCTGGGCACAGCCTAGCTGGACTTACTGCCAGGAGAAAGAAAACGCCTCCCTACGTTCAGGTCATTGCACCTGTTCTGGGAGATTATTTCCGTCTCAGGAAGGCTATTCACTGTCTTCAGCAGCTTCAGGGAGGGAAAGAGTAACTTTCCAAAAGTCTCTTTTCCCTAAAATGTAACAAACATCTGACTTCACCATTAATTTGAGCTTTTAATTAATGTTAAAAATAGACATTTGAAAAGTTTCATAGCTAAGATCATGCCTTCACTCTCAAGGCTACCCTCTGCCCCAGAGTCTCTATTATGAAATTGGAGTGGAGGCAGCGCTGCTGCGTGGTTATCTCCTACCTTCTTTGTTGTTAACTCGATTTCAGGTTCGGTTTCGAGTTCCTGGCCCTTTAAGACGACAGGCCCGCCTCCTGCTGCAAACACTGAAGAGGCAGCCACATCCTCTGCTTCTGTAACCTCGCTTCCTGTGGGAGGCGTTGCCAAGTAGCCTGCAAGCTCAGTGTGCAGCGCGTCCACGTCCACGTTAACTTCTTGATCAGCCGCCTCGGAGCTCTGAAACTGCACATGGCCCAGCTTGCTTCCACACATAACTGCCAGCGTGGGAATGAAAGACGCCAGCTGTCCAGCCGTTACATCCAACGAAACTGTCACCGCCTCTCCAGGCACAGGTAGGAATGACTCCACTATCGTGGTCTGCCGTAAGGCAGGTTCTCTCCCCAACGCCTCCAGCAGCTTTGGGTCTGTGGCTCCCTTGCCAAGACCCCTACCAGATCGGGCGCTTTCCGTTTTGGTTGCTTTTGCCAGCTCCCTTTCTCTCAGTTTGCGTGCTTTTGCTTCCTTCGCCTCTTTCGCAGCCTCCCGCCTCAGCTGCGCTTTGCTCCTCGACTTTACTCTCAGGTTAGCCGCTGAGGATCCAGGACCCTCTTCAGAGCCTTCTTCATCGGAGGGGGGTAAATCCCTGCTTTTGTTGTTTAAACGATAGATCTTAGGCGCCATAGCAGCAGAGTAAAAAAGACGGCCCGCCTGAAATGTCCTTGAGATTAGAGCTGTAAAGGACTCGAAAATATGTTTGCCTTTTCTCAAGCTTCTGTCCTGAGTCAGATCCTTAACAATCGTTGGCCAGTGTAACAAGTTCACAAACATCTCCTCGAGTGTTGCTTCAGTACACAGCGGGATACATACGGAATGAGCAGTATAAAAGTCTAAGCGAGCGTTCTTTCACACTTCATTGAAACACCATCAGGAGAGAGGTAGAGTGAGGCTTCCCCCTACGGCGTCTCGGCAGCCATCTTGCCTCCAAAGGAACACAAATTGTGCAAATCGTGCAGGATAAGAGGAAAGAGGCACGAATTCAAGCACATGAGGTATTGGATGAATTAAATTTAAATATGTCAGTGGATACAAGCATGACTGTTAGCAACATCAAACATGTGCAAAACATCCCAGATCCATCTATGGCATCTCCTGGTGAAGACATCTTTTTTACTGGAAATGATGAAGCAGACAATGAAGGAGATGAGGAAGAGTTAGATGGAAGTGAGACAAGCACTGCAGAATCCTCTAGTGCAGAGTCAGTATTGGGTGATTCAGATTCCATAGCAAGTTCAGGTTCAGAAACTGACATATCTGGTCACGGGAATGTATCGACCATTTCGGATAGCGACACTGATTCAGTGGCACATGAGACAGTACAAAGGGTGGCAAGACCAAAGCTAAAAAAAAGTTCAAGAGAGGAACTCAGAAAGTCAAAAGATAATGACTCTGCACACACGGGGAAAGCAGGCAATACAACCCGCAGGAATGAATCTAAAGTACCTCGCAGAAGACAAGTGAAACCAGTTGTAAAAAAGCTAGTCTGGGATAACATCGCAGAGCAAGGAACAGTTCACACTGGGGCATCTGTGAACACGGAAATAAGGGCTCAGGGATCTACTCCTCATGGAGCAGAGGGGGACCCTGGAAGGGGCGCCGCCAATTTTGAACTTTTGTTTACAACACTAAAACAAATCCAAACTGAGGCGCGCACTGAGAGTCACAGATCAAGTAGAAGGGCCAGGCGTGCAAATAGGAAGATACAATCCTCCCTGCAAAAGGTCAACAAAATGTATGAGGATATGGTCGGGAGAGTATCCGAGCTTGAGGTCAGAACAAGCAAACTGGAGGATGACTTTGTTAAAATGAAAGATGCTGGCGATGATAAAGACAAGACAACAGCAGATATGCTCTGGAAGCTAGAGGACTTTGAGAACAGACAAAGGCGAAATAATATCAGATTAATTGGAATTGAAGAGGGGAAAGAGGCGGGGGATGTTAGAGCATTTGTTATTGATTTGTTGAAAGGTGCATTCCCTGAGTTGGTCTCATGGGATTGGGAACATGAGATTCAAAGAGCGCACCGATTCCCGTTGACACGAAAGAACTTGCAGGGCAAGCCACGGGCAATATTGATCTATGTTGGTAACTTTCTTTTGCGCGAAGAATTAATCAATAAGGCAAAACCACAGGCTAAACGCTCTTATAAAGGAATTGAGTTCTTCGCCCGCCCCGATTTCTGTCACACCACCGTGGAAAGAAGGTGGCGGATGAGACAGCTTATTACTCCGTTTCATAATATAGGCTATGAGGCTTATCTTTTATTTCCGGCACGTCTGAAGGTCGGCTTTGAAGGTAGTTTTAGAGTTTTCCATTCTGAAATTATGGCGCAAGAATATCTTTCTTACTTAAGAGAGAATAGAGGTCGCCAAAAGCCTGCACGTGGATCTTTGGAGGTTCAAGATACACAAGTTGGTCCTGTCCAAAATATACCTCGTAAAAAGTAAAAAGTAGTATACTCTGCTAAGCAATAAGCATAAAAAGGAAAATGAGAAATGAGAAATGATACATCAGGAGCAGCCTGATTGTATAAAAAAAAAAAAAAAAAAAAAAAAAAGTGTAAAACCCGGAAATTACTGCTAAAAGTTATGAATCATGGCGGGGGGGGGAAAGGGAAAAAGGAAAAGCAGTAAGAAAATGATTAGGGCTATGTCTATGCCAATGAGCATTCTGAGCAATGTATATAGTTAAAGGAAAATCAGGGAGGGGAGGGTGAGACAACCCAGTGGCAAACGACAGCCAGACATAGGTCTTATGGACCTATTTGCCTGTAGGGGGGGAGGGTTCACGAGGGTGGGGCGTCTGGGGTGGGGGAGGGAGAACTTAGGGGCAGGGCACAAGGATATTGTAATTTGTAGAAGCAATGATGGGCGTGTGATGGAAAAAGTGTTTCAGTGGCATGATGTCAAGGAAGGGATTATCAATTCTATTATCAATTCTAAGTTGCATGTATTGAGTGTTTTAGGCGGATTGAAGATAAAGTATGTCAAGATAATGTTAAGTGATCAGGCAGTCAAAAGTTTTGTGAAATTTAGTAATGGCACTTAGGTTTACAACATGGAATGTGTGCGGTTTGAACGATGTTCAAAAGAGAAATAAGATAGGAGTACGATTACGCCAGATGAATGTGGATTTCATTTTCCTGCAAGAAACGCATATAATGAGCACCCAAGAGTCCTTCTTGAACCAGATGGGATTCCAACTCATAGTTAGTTCCAAACAAGGGGCTAAAAATAGAGGAGTCGCTATTCTGTCAAGGAGTAGAAACTGGAAAATAGGGAGAAAACTAGAGGACAAGTGGGGAAGATGGGCCATGGTAGAGATTGAGATAGATGGGGTTTGGACAACGATGGTGTCCATTTATGGATCTACACAGGACGACCCGGAGGTGCTACAGTATATAGATTCTGAGTTAGCTGCTTGGCCCCCACAGATTATTATAGGAGGAGATCTTAATATCAATGGGGCAGATGGGTTAGGAACTGGTCAAAATGGAAGCTATAAGGGCCGTAAGAAAAGAGTCCATAAGGCTCTTGTTGACCTCCTGTGTAGTAACAATTTGAATGATGTTTGGGGTATCACTAGACCACAACAGAAAGGGTATACTTATTATTCTGCACCACACCAAGTTTGTGTTAGACTTGATTATTTTTTAATTTCTAGTAATTTAATGTCAAGGGTTAATATAGATAGATTGCCAAGAATTCTAAGTGACCACAATCCGTTAATTCTGGATTTAAAGGTAGAAGGAGGAAAAAGATCTAATCGGGTATGGACTTTTGAAAGAAAACTTCTTTTAGAAGAGGATTATGTATTACATATGTCAAAATGGATCACTGACTTCTTTTACTATAATAAAGGAACGGCACCGGAGGGAGTTATATGGGATGCTTTCAAGGCAGGCGTCCGTGGAGAAACATGTAGTTTCAGTTTTCACAAACGCAAAATGGAAGGGATATTACAAAGGGATTTAGAGAGAGCCGTTTCAGAAGCAGAAGAGCAAGTTGATAATTGCCTTATTAGAGGTGACCCAGTAGAACAATATCTGATAGATTTACTAAAAGCCAAAAGTGAGGCAGAAGGGGATTTGGCAAAAAAGGCGGCAGTACTTTATACAACCCGTAGGGAAAGATGTTATGAATATAACGAAAAAGTTGGGCATGTTCTGGCTATGCGTACTAGGCAGATAGCGGCAGCGGGCACGGTGAGACAAATTAGAGATGAAATGGTAATATACAAACGGGTCCTGAAGAAATCAGGGAAGTATTTAGGAAATTTTACCAGACCCTCTATGACCATCAATATCCTTGTAGTAGTGAAGAGATTAGTGACTACCTGGAGAATATACCAAACGAGACGGTAACAGACGAAGATGCAGATAGATTAGAAACCCAGATAGAAATGGAAGAGGTCAAAGAAGCCATGGGCAAACTCCCCTCTGGCAAGGCTGCCGGCCCCGATCAGATACCTCTAGAATTTTATAAAACTTTCTGGGGGGTACTTGCACAAGAGTTAACTAGAGCGTTTCAATCTGCACAGCTTGGGCAGTCTATACCAAAGTCATGGGGGGGTGCAGACATCGTCTTGATTCTTAAGAAGGGCAAGCCGGAGGAGGAGCCTGGGTCTTTTCGCCCCATTACATTAATGAATAATGATACTAAAATATATTCTAAGATATTGGCAGTGAGATTTGCAGAAGTAATCAGCTCATTAGTTTACCACACCCAACATGGCTTTATTCCTGGTAGGGGAACAACCCATCATACTAGGAAGGTAATAACACTATTGGATGCCGCCGAAGTCAGAGGGGACCCGATGGCAGTCATTCTTTTGGATGCTGAAAAGGCGTTCGATCGGGTCTCCTGGGACTATTTGTGGTATACGTTGGCTAGAGCTGGCTTTAGGGGTGGGTTTATTAAAGCACTTCAAACCTTATATAAAGAACCGGTCGCGGCCCTAAGAGTCAATGGGGGGACTACTGGCCAATTCTATATTAAAAGAGGCACACGGCAGGGGTGCCCATGCTCCCCATTACTTTTCGCCATGTATATGGATCCACTGATCCGCAAATTAGAGCTCTGTCCAGAAATATCTCCATTGCCGACATTACTGGGGCCATGTAAGATCTTGGCTTATGCTGATGATGTGGCGGTGATAACACCAAACCCCACAGAGGCAACTGTGTATATAGAAGAAGAGGCCCGCAGATTCGGTCGCGTATCCGGGTATGCCCTAAATGTCTCCAAGACTCAGATAATTAAAAACTCGACGACTACATGTGATGATAATCGTGTGGTACAGGCAGGGACTTATCTTGGAATCAAAATAATTGCTGACTTAAACAATTTGGTGGAAAATAACATTGCCCCAATAATTAGCAAAGTAAAGAAGGATTTGGATCGGTATGAAAATTTACACCTATCGCTAGTGGGCCGGGTTAATATTATTAAAATGATGATATTGCCAAAATTTTTGTATATATTTAGGGCTATCCCTCTTTTATTTGAAAACAAGTGGTTTAATATATGTGAACAAATGATCAATCGCTTCGTATGGGCTAAGGGCAAGACGCGCAGAGCACTGAGGTATATGTCTCTACCACGGGAACGTGGTGGCTGGTCCCTACCAGACCTAAAAGTGTATTATTGGGCCGCTGCATTCCAAAATATGTTGGGATTGGTAGGGGGGGCTGATACAGATGGCTGGGATACAGCAGGATCACTTGCAATTTATGGTTTGACTCTAGGTAAAAATGCGGAAAATATATTTTTAAGATTTACGGAGGAAAGTTACTATAAACGAACACGGTTCAAGATCCTAATGGCTGCTCATAATGTTTGGAAGGGAATAGCTATAAAGATTGGATTTGGGAAATATAATTTTTACACTAGACTTAAAAATAACCCCTCACTTTCGGGTATGGTTTTCTCGGGAGCTGTATTCCAAGACTGGGAGTCGCGTGGGATAAGAAAGATTGGAGATATTTTGGGCCCCCAAGGTATTTTACAATTTGTTGAGCTACAGGATCGATATTCCCTAGATACAAAACACTTTTTTAAGTATCTTCAAATAAGGAGTTGTCTAATAAACAGGAAAGGAGGACCTATAGGGTTCAATAGAAATATATTATTGGATATTATAGAAATAGGCTCGGATTGCACTATAAAGAGGTTTTACTGCGAATTGACAGCGTTAAAGAAAGATGATATGGAGAAATGGATAAATAGGTGGTCTGTAGATTTGGATATAAGTTGGGATATTTTTTCAGAATCATTAGAGTTGGGAAGGAAACTGCTGTGTTCATCTTCATTACAGGCTCAACATTATAAGACCTTATTCCATCTCTACTACACTCCTGGAAAAATTGCTCAATGGGGGGGTACTACGGGAACCACCTGCTTTAGATGTGGGAGTCTAGGGGCGGATCTTACACATATTTTTGCACTCTGCCCACATCTGAATAATATAAAACGGGATAATGAGCAGTTTTTACAGAATGTACTATTAACAACAATAGAACTAAGTCCAGCTGTCATGCTATTAGGAGTCAATCCTGAGACTCATGGGGGTAATGAAAAGTTCCTATTCGTAGCTACAGCTATCCTCAGACTATTAGTCGCCTCGGCATGGTTGGATCCTAACCCTCCAACCTATCATCAATGGCTGGGGAAGTTATTATCTATCCAAAAGCTAGAATCAGCTATCTATGCGAGAAGGGGGAGAAACGGTAAGAAACTAGGTTTAGCAATATGGGAGCCGCTAGTCTACTGGAAACAGGGTCCCGATTAGTGATCATCAGGGGGGGGTTCGAAATTGAGAATTTTGTATGTAGAAGTTTGTGTATATTTGGAGTATAAGATTTGTTTTGAGAAAACCATATATGAATTGATATTATTTTTTTTTTGATCATAATATTCTGTATAAATCCCAATATCTACTTATGTTTTTTTGTATTGTAATGAATGTTATTGTGCCCTGCTCTCATCTCGGGGGGGAAAAAAGGGGAAAAAAAAACTTCAATAAAAATATTTAAAAAAAAAAAAGAAAAGTTTCATAGCTGGGCCATAGACGGAGATAGCAGAATTAATATTGCTTCCCAGTGTCTCTCTTTGAGACAGCTAGTCTTCCTACAGTGAAAATAGATGGTGGGGCTAGTCCCTGCAAGAACATGTTAACTTTACATTTCTACATGTCTTTCTTTTAACTACCATACACCCTTTTAATATTTAAAAGGGAGGTTTCCTCCTGACAAAATTGGTCATTTAGACAGGTCTGGCTGCATTTGTTAAACTGCAGCATCCAAGCTACAGTGGTTTGGCCTGGAGTCATATTTTCTTCTCACATTAGTAGATGGTACACTTGTGGTTTAGCCCATAAGTGACATTTAAGTTTCCATGCAATGGCAATGGGTGAATGTTGGGACATTGTATGTTATGGCTTTAAAGGAAATGTAAATAGGCTAATATAAAGTAAGCCAATGTCAACACGTTATAGGGGTCAGACCACATGCACTGAGGCCTGGGAATATATGTCACAGTGCACAGAGTAAAAAAATGCAGCAGCATCAGTGCACAAAAAACGAGGGTGACAAAACAAAAAGAGGCACTTTCCCACATCTTATAACTTCCATTTCCCCTGCAGGTTGTCATGAACTTTTCATCTGTTTTGAACAGCAAAAATGTGCAAGGTGAAATTTCAAAGGTAAAACAAGACAGGTCTTCAGCGTTTCTTCAAAACCCATATTTACCAAGCGCCTAGTAAATTTTGTTAATGGGCTCATCACAACAACAGACTCATAACAACAATTTGATTCTTTCATCTTATGGAAATAAAACTTTATTTGGATGGGATTTCATCCTGACTCTTGGTTTATGATCTGGTCAGCATATTTATAACTTAAATTTAGCTATCCAGATGATAAAATGTGTTCCAAAATTAGCAGCATCATAAAAGGAATCGCTAATTTTGCGATTCCTTATTTTGCACCAGAATTAACTTCATACATTTCATTTTCCTAATTCGCATTCGCAAAGGCCGAAATTCTGCGAATTTCGGCCTTTGCCAATGCGAATTTGCTTCATACATATGGCCCTAAGTTCTTTGTAGATCGCACTTTAATTACTGCCAGATATGTTTTCGTTTTTCTTTGAGTACTTGTGATGATTTTGTAATTGCTTTCATGGGTACTGCTACCTGAAAAAAACAATTGTTTGACTGAAATCACCTCTAAACCTCGAAAAAGCATTGTGAATGTGCCACAAATGCTTCAGGCATTAACTAATACTTCAATAGGGTCTTCACGTTGGAATGCTCTGAGTTGGCCACAACGTGCAAGCACTTAGGAGTCAATACTAATGAGATTAAGATCAAATCTAAAACTAAACCTACATATTTTTGCTCTTTACCGTCTGTGACTACTATCCTGTACTTTTAATTTTGAGAGGAAGGGATGAATGAAAACTGTACATGAATCTCACAGTGATGGCTAAAAAACAATATGTGTGCGCTATCAAAGAACATGGACTTTTGAATTTTGTATCTCCCGGCTAACAAATCACTCCTGTGTGCAACATTGTTAACATGTTCTGGTGTTTGTTGTTTCACACAGGAAAAGGATATTTTAAGTACTTTTTGCCTGCAGCAAATGTTCAGGAAACAAGTGAAATGCACAAGAAGTCAAATACTGAGACTTTACAAAACCAATAAAAAGTCAGGGTTATGTCAAGCTTCTGTATCCAATGTTTACCAAAGAGTATTTGTTCAAACTAATTGAATAGCAGATATCACCAGCCAAATTGATTAAGAAGACTACCACAGAAAAAAATACAATTTCAAGAAACATTGTTATACACCAATAGTGAAACTTAAAACATTTAGGGCCATATTTATTATGGGTTTGCGTTGCCCTTGCACCATGCAAGGGGGCACCCTGGAATTATATTTACCAGGCCACAAATGTCCACCTTGTATTGCCCAGGCCCTGCGTGGCTCAGTAAATGGCAATGAATGCTAAGCAAGGCAGTGAAAGTCGCTGCCTTGTGTTACTCTTCCCCAGGAAGGTGTTCCATGGGAGAAGCGTGGGCGTTCCCACGCATCCACCCATGGATTTTGGCGCATTGCCAGATTAACCATTAGAGGTAAACTTTTGAATGCATCAAACTGCTACGCCTTCCCAAGGGAGGAGCAACGAGGAGAAATATGTTTACCTCTCCCTGTTTTTTTCCTCTTTCTATGTGTGCTGAATTTGGCAGCAGACATAGAAAGAGGAAAATGCCTCTGAGGATTGGTTTTGTGCAGGAAGGCCTCCCTTCCTGCACAAAATCATCCTAACTACAATGCAGGAACCCTTGCACTATGTAATTAAATGATTTCTGGAAAAAAATGTATAGCTATCCTGCACATCCAAGGTAGGTTCAATAAAACCGCTTGGGCTCATAAGCAACTGCTAGACTGTGAATGAAGGTGCTTGCACCCTTTGTCAAAGGAGGAACTTACCCTTACTAAACACAAAATACAATTACAAAAAATAAGTGTAAATAATAAGAGCTGATGATGCAGATAGAATCTCTGCACCACTTAAGTAAAGACATTGGGAGGACTGAAAGACCCAGGTTGAACCTGCACTAAACAATCTTTGAGGTGATTCTGAAAAGCTAATCAAGGTCACCTCAGTCGCACCATCGCAGGGGGGCAATGCATGGTACTCATAATCCTACATGATGAAACTGTATATTTGTCTCTATAAATAGAGATGTTACTTCCCCAGTCACAATATGCCATTGGTTTGCTATAATTAACATGCATGCGATGGTGGAACAAACAATGCACTTATTAATGTCCAATACCATCCAAGATATTTATTACTGTATTACAACCTGTGGGATCTATAGATACATTTCATATTGCATTTTATTAGCAATCAGCGATTATTATTTGGCGCCAGTGTTTGCAAACTGTAATTCATTACCCTCTAATCTTTTATTTATGAGACAATGCCTCATGAAAGGACGGAATTATGCATTGTTTTTGCTTCAAAGAGTTTTTCACTCTGCAGTAAATTAACATTACCATAGAGAAGCAACGCTCAGCAGCTGTTCTGGTTGTTGTGACTGCTCAGTGTATCTAAGTTTACCTCATGCAAGGAAATGCAAAGCTTTTCTTGAGATGGTTGGCTCAATTCTCAGTGTATTTCTGTGCAGGAAGAAGGAATTCTTTCAAGAGAACATGTATGTCAGCCTCAGAAACGATGGCGCTGGAGACCTGTGTGCTGAATTCGGTGTTTTTTCCAGTTCCTCTATATTTTCACAAGCACAAAGAGTTTGACACAGGACAGGGAATTTGAAAATAGCCTATGTTGCTCATTGATTCCTGTTTCTGTGTGCAATACACTGGGAGACAGTGTACTATTGATGTACACTTGGTCAATCAACTCCTGTTGGGGGCACAGCAGAGGTACCTGCGACCATTTTCACCTGCTCTTTTAATAAGAAGTACAAATACAAGCAAGCACTTTCTAAAAGAAAATGAGTGAGGGAGGAGCGAGGGCATCAGAGAGTGTAGCACAAGAATGACTGCCCCTGCATGCACTCCTCTGCTGAATTATCTCCGGCATTCCCGACATTCAACCAGCTATCAATATTACACTATAATCCACTCTCTTCTGAATTGATCTATGTAACAGCTCTTTAGAACCCCTTATCCATTCCATTTTATGCCTCCAATCTCCTTCTCACTTAAACGGTACCTTACTCTCAATTCTCTCCTATATGTTTCTATATTCCCACCTTCTTTCTTGTATTTTTTTTCTGGCACTACCATACTCTTGGGTACTAATCACTCCCATACGTGTCTTGGTTTTGGAGTCCATCTGTATGCTTTTATCAGTGTACTACAGTTGGCCTTTGGTACCTCTAAAAGTTGTGGCATAAATGGATTGTACTACTGAAAATCAACACCAACAATATCCCATTATAGTAATATCGAGGACAGAAGATCGAGGGACAGAGTATCAAAAGGTATGTGCATATAGAGGAAGTATAGATTTACGGTTCCTAATTCCACATCTACGTACCTTGAAGATATATGCACTGGTTATGCACATAGATGTGGAGTTAGGTAGACAAACTCAAAGTCCTACCTGTTGATATTTTATTTTCGATAGTCTCTCCTCAATCTTCTCTTCCATCTACCTTGTTGATTCGATATTAAGGAGACACACGAATGGATGGTGGCACCATTGACCTGCCTCACTGTCTCTCACAGCTGCCAGTCACAATGGTCCTTCGTCAAACTAGGACTCAATTCAGTATCGTGGGCAACTTTGAATTGGTTCCATTGGTTCAATCAAATGCTTGACCTTCTGCCACTACGAGTTGTCTTATTTATGGATGCTCAGAAAAATGATGACTGGGCACATTCCATAGGAGCTGGACTGTGCAACAATGGAGCAAAATATTAATTAATAGATGCATTACTTTGTGAAATACTTTTAAAAAACAATAGCCATCAAATGTGACCACTCAAGAGTGCAATAGGTTTAATCAAAATCCATGTGGAAGTGAGGATGTGAGCGTTTAGTGTCCAAGCGGGTGCGGGTACAGAATCCTGTCCAATATTCGGCAGCAATGACGTATGGTGTGAGGGAATTCATTATTCTTTGCAGCTCTTGAACTAAAAGAAGGACTAAAAGAGAGGGCTGTCTCCGGTCATATGGGAAGAACGAGGCTACCTTCAGGGGACACAGTACTTTTTTTTGATTAGGAAAAATAACTCACTAGAAATGCTGAATTAGAACCCTGCGCCAGGAAATGTGGCTAAAAAAACGGATATATTAAATGTTGAAATAGCCACCCAGTTTCCTGTCCTAAAACATTAATTTCAGTGATAAGGCTTTGAAACAAACATAGCCATTGGCAGGAGGGTACATGTTACCCCTGTGGTGCCATATCTTCGTGAGAATCAGTGTGCCTGCTCTTAAGGTATCCTGTACCAATGTGACCATCAGGTTCACAATTCGAAAACATTCAATGAAACCAGGGAACAAACGCATTGCCACCTTAAACGAAGGTACATGACCTCCATTATACCGTTCCTTGCACATTTATCAACACATAAAATACCACGAATCAACAACAAAGACAAATGCCAAGAACTGGTACCATGATTTATATATATTTTTTTAAATGTTTTGTTTTTGTTTTACAAAAGTGCGCCCTTGTTATTAGTTTGAATATTAGCGCAAGATCCGAGGTTCAAAACCTTTGCACCCCTAAATTGCAATTAGATGAGCCCAAACTGTCATCTGAGCTCACATATGACAGAATCTTGGGTATTTCTAGTTGCAGATGTCATTTGCTGCGGTGAACAATCTGCAAGGCTGGGGTTTCAGCAGTGGGAACCAGGAGCTCAGAGGTGGAAACGTGTGTTCCAATAGTTTATGTTAATGTAGTGCTTTACAACCCACTTTTCTAAGCACTGCAATTAACAGGTTTTACGATTATCCAATTTAGAGGTACCCAATGTATATATTCCAGGAGAATGGAGTAGTGATTTGGCCTTGAAAGGACTGAAACTCGAGACATGCATATCAGAGCAAGAATCAGCAGCATTAGTTTATTTATTTCTGACACTTTTATTTCACGATTGCCCATTGCAGATGTGATTAACGCTCACAAAAAATATGCGTCTATTATTATAAATGGATTTCATTCCTAATTGCACGTGTACCTTGATAACTTAAATTGCAGATATAAATTATGTGGTTAGGGTGTGATAGAGCTTGGAGCTCACCCAAATTTTGCAGTTGTTCAAGGCAATAGATTGCCATAAGGAAAATTGCTTGGCAATTTGACTGATAAGAAAGGAAAAATAAATGTGACACTAAAACCGTGGACTAACTACCCCCACTCAGAGGCAGACCAGTGCTTGACATGGAAAGATAGAAGTGCAGGTACTCTGTACCAGAGTACTTGCTTCATTCTGAGAAGTGCTGGTACTCTCCAATTTGAAGTATTACATTTCTCTTGAGAAATGCCAGTTCTCTCTCTCAAAATAAAAAAGTGCAGGTACTCGGTACAGGACAGTCCCAGCCAGAAATGCCAGAAACCGGTCCCCGGAAGCTTGTTTCCTTTCCAGTAAAAGAATTGGCTTGGTAGTTTGGTCTGCCCTGTTCCCATGATGCACTGGGCCAGGGACAGACTGATTTTCATATAGCCAGGTTCTGAGCTGGGATGGTGCAGTGAGCTAAAAAACGGTGATGGATCAAGCCCTGATCTGTTGACTGGGTAGGAGTGTTCTGCTTAATTCAGATACTCTGTCCATCACCACCCCCTTTTCTGAATCGTTTTGTCCACCACAAGCGTGGAAGGGTATGCTCAGATGTGAGTCCCTTGCTCACTGCACCATCAGGATTCAAGCAAGCCGGGACGAAGGCGGCTGTAATGCCAGAAACCGGTCCCCGGAACCTTGTTTACTTTCCAGTAAAAGAATTGGCTTGGTAGTTTGGTCTGCCCTGTTCCCATGATGCACTGGGCCAGGTACAGATTAATTTGCATGTAGCCAGGTTCTGAGCTGGGATGGTGCAGTGAGCTAAAAAACGGTGATGGATCAAGCCCGGATCTATTGACTGGGTAGGAGTGTTCTGCTTAATTCAGATACTCTGTCCATCACCACCCCCTTTTCTGAATCGTTTTTTTCCACCACAAGCGTGGAAGGGTATGCTCAGATGTGAGTCCCTTGCTCACTGCACCATCAGGATTCAAGCAAGCCGGGCCGAAGACGGCTGTAATGCCATAAACCGGTCCCCGCAAGCTTGTTTCCTTTCCAGTAAAAGAATTGGCTTGGTAGTTTGGTCTGCCCTGTTCCCATGATACACTGGGCCAGGTACAGACTAATTTGCATGTAGCCAGGTTCTGAGCTGGGATGGTGCAGTGAGCTAAAAAACGGTGATGGATCAAGCCCTGATCTGTTGACTGGGTAGGAGTGTTCTGCTTAATTCAGATATTCTGTCCATCACCACCCCCTTTTCTGAATCGTTTTGTCCACCACAAGCGTGGAAGGGTATGCTCAGATGTGAGTCCCTTGCTCACTGCACCATCAGGATTCAAGCAAGCTGGGCCGAAGACGGCTGTAATGCCAGAAACCGGTCCCCGGAAGCTTGTTTCCTTTCCAGTAAAAGAATTGGCTGGGTAGTTTGGTCTGCCCATGATTCACTGGGCCAGGTACAGACTAATTTGCATGTAGCCAGGTTCTGAGCTGGGATGGTGCAGTGAGCTAAAAAACGGTGATGGATCAAGCCCTGATCTGTTGACTGGGTAGGAGTGTTCTGCTTAATTCAGATACTCTGTCCATCACCACCCCCTTTTCTGAATCGTTTTGTCCACCACAAGCGTGGAAGGGTATGCTCAGATGTGAGTCCCTTGCTCACTGCACCATCAGGATTCAAGCAAGCCAGGCCGAAGACGGCTGTAGTGCCAGAAACCGGTCCCCGGAAGCTTGTTTCCTTTCCAGTAAAAGAATTGGCTTGGTAGTTTGGTCTGCTCTGTTCCCATGATGCACTGGGCCAGGTACAGACTAATTTGCATGTAGCCAGGTTCTGAGCTGGGATGGTGCAGTGAGCTAAAAAACGGTGATGGATCAAGCTCTGATCTGTTGACTGGGTATGAGTGTTCTGCTTAATTCAGATACTCTGTCCATCACCACCCCCTTTTCTGAATAGTTTTGTCCACCACAAGCGTGGAAGGGTATGCTCAGATGTGAGTCCCTTGCTCACTGCACCATCAGGATTCAAGCAAGCCGGGCCGAAGACGGCTGTAATGCCAGAAACCGGTCCCCGGAAGCTTGTTTCCTTTCCAGTAAAAGAATTGGCTTGGTAGTTTGGTCTGCCCTGTTCCCCTGATGCACTGGGCCAGGTACAGACTAATTTGCATGTAGCCAGGTTCTGAGCTGGGATGGTGCAGTGAGCTAGAAAACAGTGATGGATCAAGCCCTGATCTGTTGACTGGGTAGGAGTGTTCTGCTTAATTCAGATACTCTGTCCATCACCACCCCCTTTTCTGAATCGTTTTGTCCACCACAAGCGTGGAAGGGTATGCTCAGATGTGAGTCCCTTACTCACTGCACCATCAGGATTCAAGCAAGCCGGGACGAAGACGGCTGTAATGCCAGAAACCGGTCCCCGGAAGCTTGTTTCCTTTCCAGTAAAAGAATTGGCTTGGTAGTTTGGTCTGCCCTGTTCCCATGATGCACTGGGCCAGGTACAGACTAATTTGCATGTAGCCAGGTTCTGAGCTGGGACGGTGCAGTGAGCTAAAAAACGGTGATGGGTCAAGCCCTGATCTGTTGACTGGGTAGGAGTGTTCTGCTTAATTCAGATATTCTGTCCATCACCACCCCCTTTTCTGAATCGTTTTGTCCACCACAAGCGTGGAAGGGTATGCTCAGATGTGAGTCCCTTGCTCACTGCACCATCAGGATTCAAGCAAGCCGGGCCGAAGACGGCTGTAATGCCAGAAACCAGTCCCCGGAAGCTTGTTTCCTTTCCAGTAAAAGAATTGGCTGGGTAGTTTGGTCTGCCCATGATTCACTGGGCCAGGTACAGACTAATTTGCATGTAGCCAGGTTCTGAGCTGGGATGGTGCAGTGAGCTAAAAAACGGTGATGGATCAAGCCCTGATCTGTTGACTGGGTAGGAGTGTTCTGCTTAATTCAGATACTCTGTCCATCACCACCCCCTTTTCTGAATCGTTTTGTCCACCACAAGCGTGGAAGGGTATGCTCAGATGTGAGTCCCTTGCTCACTGCACCATCAGGATTCAAGCAAACCAGGCTGAAGACGGCTGTAATGCCAGAAACCGGTCCCCGGAAGCTTGTTTCCTTTCCAGTAAAAGAATTGACTTGGTAGTTTGGTCTGCCCTGTTCCCATGATGCACTGGGCCAGGTACAGACTAATTTGCATGTAGCCAGGTTCTGAGCTGGGATGGTGCAGTGAGCTAAAAAACGGTGATGGATCAAGCTCTGATCTGTTGACTGGGTATGAGTGTTCTGCTTAATTCAGATACTCTGTCCATCACCACTCCCTTTTCTGAATAGTTTTGTCCACCACAAGCGTGGAAGGGTATGCTCAGATGTGAGTCCCTTGCTCACTGCACCATCAAGATTCAAGCAAGCCGGGCCGAAGACGGCTGTAATGCCAGAAACCGGTCCCCGGAAGCTTGTTTCCTTTCCAGTAAAAGAATTGGCTTGGTAGTTTGGTCTGCCCTGTTCCCATGATGCACTGGGCCAGGTACAGACTAATTTGCATGTAGCCAGGTTCTGAGCTGGGATGGTGCAGTGAGCTAAAAAACGGTGATGGATCAAGCCCTGATCTGTTGACTGGGTAGGAGTGTTCTGCTTAATTCAGATACTCTGTCCATCACCACCCCCTTTTCTGAATCGTTTTGTCCACCACAAGCGTGGAAGGGTATGCTCAGATGTGAGTCCCTTGCTCACTGCACCATCAGGATTCAAGCAATCCGGGCCGAAGACGGCTGTAAAGCCAGAAACCGGTCCCCGGAAGCTTGTTTCCTTTCCAGTAAAAGAATTGGCTTGGTAGTTTGGTCTGCCCTGTTTCCATGATGCACTGGGCCAGGTACAGACTAATTTGCATGTAGCCAGGTTCTGAGCTGGGATTGTGCAGTGAGCTGAAAAAACGGTGATGGATCAATCCCTGATCTGTTGACTGGGTAGGAGTGTTCTGCTTAATTCACATACTCTGTCCATCACCACCCCCTTTTCTGAACCAGCCCATTTTAAGCACTGACCTGGAATAATGCAGCAAGGGAAGTCCAAATTATGCGGCATGACTAACTACATTGAGTGACAGACAAACCATATTATATGGCATAATGCAGCATAACATGTGACAGCATTACTGCATTATTTTGACTTTTTTAAAATGCATGTTTACCACCCATTAGTACCAATTAATCACCTGAATACAACATTCACTGATGGAAAGGCAGCCTCGTTATACTTTGTAAAGGGTCTGCAGTACATTGTACCAAGTGTGAAACATTTTTAGTAAAGTTTGATCCAGGAACAAAATAATTTTTACTTGAAATTGTGCAGCTGATGGTGGGTTATGAGGGAAGTGTGGTAAATCAATAATTATGTGGAAAATGCCACAACTGAAGAATGTAATTATTTTAGTAGCCCTGGTCATAGGTAGACAGGGGCACAAAATGGCAGTTATGGTGTTACATTCTCTGGGCCTCATTTATGAGAAATGACGCATCGCTGCGTGAAAACTGCGATGCGTCACTTCTCAGTGCTCACTACTTTTGACATACCTGATGCGTCATATTGAATGTATGACGCATCATGTCGCAAGTAGTTACAGATACGTCAGTATTTCTGACGTATCTGTGAGTGCAAAAGTGACGCATTGCTGGAGTGTGTCACAAAAGTGACGCAACTCCAGCAATGCGTCCTTTCACATGGGGCAAGTCCCATGTGAAAGGGCCTGTGTCAGTCTTACGCCTGCTGTGAGGCAGGTACAAGAATTTGACGCAACGGCGTCCTAAAAGTGACGCAGTCAAATCTCATAGATTTCACTGCGTCACTTCTACGAGGCTTTTTGCGGGGGAACGCCCTCCTGCATACATTATACCTGACGCAGGTATAATGTAGCACAGGGGTTTTCAAAGTGACACGTCTGCTTAGATGCGTCACTTTGTAAATAGTGCGCAACAGGAGGCATGTTTCACGCCAGTGATGCGTCACAAAAAGCGACGCATTGGAAGCGCAAATCTGACGCAAGGCCTCATGAGGCCCTCTGTTTCTATGTCAATTTTCAGATTCAACTAGCAAATAGTTGGACACGAATAGTAGACCTATGCCTTTTACATGCTTGCATTATTTGTTTATTGAGAAACACCACCACAATGTTACGTAAATAGGACAGAGTATATTGTCTACCCTTAGCGATAGAATTATAGACACGCATTCTTCCCAAAACCCATTTGTGTAAGCATGCTGTTTGGGGGCTAGTTGCTCTGCACTTGTATAGCTTTCCATGGTCGAGATCTAATGAAACATGAAAACTATTGTTTTTCGCTAAATGGCCGTTGGCCAAAACACATTTTTAAACCAAATCGGATGTTCCTCCACACGCCTCCTCCACACTTCTCAGTGTTATCAAATTCAACAGATTAATATACTGGAATAATAAAAAAAGACATATTTAATTAGCAAATGTACTAAAGAAAGAGAAGCGAATGCTAATAACATGCAAATTCAAGTTGGGGAAATGCAGAGAGCGCGGTCGCGAGAGTCAGCTAAAAAAAAAACAAAAAAACAGCAATCATTGCACAGGCCAAGATTGTTAGCGTCCCTGCTGCTTAATGTTTCCTGAAGGTTACTCCAGCATTTACTGCAGGGTAATTCTAGTGCTATTGGCATTAGGCACTGCAAAGTACAGAGCAAATCCTACCAGCCGTAGAGGGTAGACCCTGTGTAGCGAATCCCATTATCTGAGCTGCTGAAGCACGCTTCACGCGCACGCATAATTACCATAGATGAGCCAACTCAAATGGTAATTGCTGTATTAGAATAAATGGTAGCAGGTCGACATGTGACCTTAGAAAATTCTGGCGGCGCAGAGATAAGTGTGATTGCTGCTCCGGCGACATTCTGCGAGCGGTAGCCAATCTGCTTCCTGCTACTAGACTTGGGTTTGTGAGCTCACAGGTGCGACCCTACGTAGCAATTGCTTCCCCCTACCCCATTTTTATGTTGAAAAAGGATATTGTTACACAGGTGTGCGCGCTCTTAATTGCAGTGTGCATTTTTTTTGAATCGCTGTCAAGCAGGACTTTCGCCCTACTTGGTTGGTGTACCTTTAAATACATAAATAGCTAAAAGCTGAAGTAGGAAATGTTCAGTTCTTTTTTTTATTTCACATTGATAAGCTTACAAATCATATATTTGCTCCAAAAATATCATGGCATTAAAAACAACAGCGTATGCTACCAGAAACAACACAAAAGTGCAGAGAATGGAAGAAGGGGTCTCAAGGAGAAGCTCTAGCCATAGCAGATACTTAGTAACAGGCCCAATTTCTGATTTTTAAGGTTCACCTGCAGTTTTAGCAGCCTTTGGACAAAAGACATATTTTTTGCAATACCAACACTAACATTGAGCTGTGGGTCACCTATTGCTTATCACTGATTGCCTCTTGTGTCAATCTCATTGGCTTAATTCTTATTCAATGGCTTTCTTGCTCTTCATATCTTTGGGCCTTCTCTGGAAAATGGCTTCTTTATCAGGAAAGTTGTGCTACAAGTTTGCACAGACATAGGGCCACAGACTGACTTAACTGACAGCCCTTGTCAACATAGAACGACCAAATAATAAAACACTAGAGGGGCTTAAGTGAAAATTCTACATACAACAGCAACTGTTTTGATATGGGTGCTTTGTGCTGGGGCTGCAAACTAATTCTGCCCTACACTCTGAGTTCAGTCCACCCTTTCTGGAAACAAAGAGGTGTTAAAATTACTGAAATTGGATGGGATAGGTGGATTAAAACAGTCACTGTCCCGACAAATTTCAGATACCTGGCACCCTGCAACTGGCCCATGTCTCTTTTTAATGTATTTCTATTATTTGGCAGTAGTCATAAACACGTATTCTCACAGAATGGTAAAATATTAACACAAAAGAAAAACAGAAACAGCTTCAAGGAGCCAAGAATTAAAGTACTGCGTGTGTCAATAACATAGCAGCATAACCCCCTTCCTAGTCATATACACCAGGTTAAAAAGTCAAACAAAGTTAATTAGAACACATAATTAATAATGTAATTGCTTCAAAATGTCCTCCTCTGAGTGCATACACTTGAATCTACTCCCAAGCTCAGAAGGAGCCTGAGGAGAGGTGATTTGAGATGAAAACGATCCTACTCAATGCCCCTGACGGATTACCCGAGAAATATCTTACAACAGCTCTAAGTAACAACATTGAAGAGATGCTACTTTTGTGTGAAAAGAAACCCAATTGCTCCCAATGCTTCCCATTAGCGTGACTCAGTAGGGTCAAACATATCCCATACAGATGCATACACTTCCTCAAAGACTCATTTGTTTTTTCATTTTGGCAAACCAGTGATCAAAGCTTGGGCTCTCAACTCTCTTCCAATTCTGTATAATTAAACTCCAGGCAACTAATATTCAGATGTAGACTAGACACTGCAGTTTTTTTGTGTAGAGGACCCAGAGATCGAGATACCTCACGTAATGCCAACTTAATAACTGGCTCTACTGGAGCATGAATCCACCTATTCCATTCTTGAAATATAGCACTCCAAAAATCATGTAGTGTTGGACATGTGGACAAATTGTGAGACCAATCTCCCACCACACCAGGCTGGCACCGTGAGTAATTAGCGGAAATGGAATGTACCATTCTGTGCGTAGCATGAGGTGTATACTACGCAAGCCACCTGGACATAAAAGCCAGTTTTGTAAGTTGGCTGATCACAACGATTTGTCGCCCATCTCAGAGGCATTGTCCCACTATGCTAAGGTTATCTGACAATCAGTCATGCTTAAAATCCTATCCACAAACCTTGGAGCTCGATCGGATTCAGTATTATGACGAAGCGCCCAATAACAGTTTCCATCCCCAGTAAACTTACTCTTCAAAAAAAGGTGCATTACTACATTGGCCCCTTGATTCAACTCCTACCAGGTCCTTATTTGCTGATAGCTGAATAGGAGTAGACGTATGGCTCCCTCGAAAAGCAGGGCTGTTTCTTCCCAACATATACACTGCCACCGCCCACAAAAATCCTTTAGGCTACTAAACACCTTAGATTTCCATATCTGTACCATAATTTTAGACAGGGCAGGGTGGGAAACTATAGAATCTTCAATTGGGGTGTATGCGTAGTACTGTGGAACCTGCCATGAATCAAAAAAATCCTGCTACGATATTTTAACGACTGGAATTTCTTCTTCGGGGGCTTAGCGGTCCTTTGGAAAAAGGGTAGATTAGTGTATGACTCCTTGACCATTAATGATGAAAAGAAATTATCAAATGCCTCAACTGAAGAAGACAAATGAATAATATGATCAAGCAGCTCAGCCTGGTAGTACGTCTGACAGTGAGACAAAGCCAAACTGCCCCCTGCGCATCTAACTGAAGCACTGCCAACTTGACTCAGGAGCGCCTATTATTCCACAAAGTTTTCTGGAACAACTGATCTAATTCTTTGAAATATGATACCTTAATCCTGATGGGAAGGTTGGTCAATGAAAACAGAATTGAGGGGAGAATTGTCATCGTAATTAACGCAATGCAGCCAATTAGTAATAGAGTGAGGGAAGCCATTTTTCTAGCAAACCCTTTACCTTCAGATGTGTGGCTGATAGTTTAAGTGAAATCATTGCGAATAATCACGGGCCCCGAAAAGTTCTAGATATCTAACAGTTTGTTGCAGTGTATATACATCTCGCAACCCATCCGGGAGGTGCGCAAGGGAAGAATTAAAAAGCAAAATCTCTGTCATGGCTTGATTATTTTGTATTCCCCCACCAAGGTAAATTCCTCAATTCCATTCAGGGTCTTTGAATGTTTGCCTGATCAGCATTTAAGTACAAAATGATATGATCCTCAAATAATTTAATTTTTGGCATTGGTTGTAGAGGGGGGACAATCAACTGACCTTTACGAATTTTCTCTGCAAGTGGCTCAAGGAATAAAGCGAAAATCATGGGAAACATCGGGCACCCCTGCCGGGTACTCCGAGTGATTTTTACCACGCCTGCTTCCCTGGGCTTGAATATCACTCTGGTTGCAGCATTCTGATACAGCTGTTGCAGCATATTAAGAAATTTGTCAGGGAAAACAAATTTCCATGGAATAAAAAACATTGCTTCCTAATTGACTAAATCAAAGGCCTTTTCTGCGTCCATCATTAAGATGGCAGCCTTCTCCTGATTCTTTGAGAAATAGTCGATGGCTTGATTTAGAAAAATAGTATTAAGAGAGTTTTGGTGCTTCACAAAAAAAGCCACATTGATCTTTATGGATCACACTTTGATCCAGTGGATTAGTTAGTGTGGACCAAATCTTTGTGAATAGCTTATAGTCAGTATTTAAAAGACTAATAGACCTATAAGAGTTCATGTAGTGCTTTGTTTTGCTGTTTTAAGAATAACTGACTATTATTGATACATTAAATGCTTTTGGAATGGCTGCCCTATCCCATGCTGATTAAATAATGCCACAAAGAAAGGGAGGAGTTCTTTAGGAAACATGTTATACACCTCTGTCAGGATCCTATCACTGCTGCAGGACTTTGCATTTTCCATATTTTTCAAACTATTGGCAACCCCCTCAATCTGACTTAACCCTAACATCTCATCTTTGCTTTGTCTCTTAATCTGGAGTAATGTAAGCAAATTGCAAAACTGAACCGATTTGGATTGCTCTACTCCCTCCCTTATACCATAAACATAGCTGTAATAGTTGAAAAAACCTTGGAGATTGCACTATACTCCTTCACCTCGACCTGGGTGGCTGGGCATATAATCCATCTTATTTCCTGATGATCCTGTCTTAGCTTTGTTGACCATGCTAAAAACTTGTCGACATGTTGGCTTTCCTCATACACTTTTTATTGAATAGCTTGATGCCCACAAATCTCCTTGACCAAATAAAAAGCATGCATCTCCTGTTGGGCCAATTCAAGCTGCTGCTGACTGAACCTCCATTATCCCTGGGTCAAATAAGTGTTAGCAGCCTGATCAACAGCTGCCTGACAAACTGTCCATCCCTACTTTTTCTTTTGTACTAGATATGTTCCTATGCGGCCCAGAAAACAGCGTTAAAAGTCTGCCAAAGCACATGGTTGCTAGTATAGTTCGATTAACTTTAAAAAAAAGTGTTGATAAATATTCTCTTGTTATCCTGCATTCCTGCCACACGTGATCTGTCAGCAAGGAGTTATCAAAATGCCACCTAGGCCTTTCTTCCATTACAGTATCTAATTTTAGTTGAAGAATTACTATTGAGTGGTCAGAGAAGATATTCGCTCTAATCTTGAGCACTCTTTCCTTTATTGCCTGTGATACGAGATAGAAGTCCAGGCATGTTGATCTATTAAGCTGGTGAAAGGAACGCTTGAACTGCTTACACTGGAGATGATATACCCATCAAGAATCCTCTAACAGGAGATTTTCTTTAAGAGAGGCCAATATTTTTTAAATTTGAGGTTTAAGCTACCGCTTATTTTAATTATAAGTATCTAACATTATATCTTGAATAAAGCCTATAAGTCCCTAGAGTATGGTGTAGAAAGTGCAACCGGGGAACAGAAGATAAATGTCACCTGTGGTCCGTAGCACTTAGCTAGACAAATCGAAAAATAATCAAACCACTATTTCTACTAGTTATTAAAATCCAATTGAATAATGAAGCCAAATTTTATTAAATGTTAAGGAAAAGTAACTCAAGAAAGTTACACTTTTCCTACCTGATTTGTCAGAAGGTGAATTAGCATAAGCCTCTGCCAGATCTCAGTCTGTGCTCAGCCTTGAATAGGTGTGACAAACTAATGAATGGTCTCCCTGGAGCAAACAATATGATCACCTGAGCACGCAGAGATGACTCCTCTGAAATAAATTTGCAGGGTGAGAGGTTTGGGTCTCCTTTTATCAGCACTCTGTCAACTGTTGCTTCACAGGTCTGTTGAGCAACATGTAACACTTTAGACACAATTGACTGGGAGAGAACAAGACATAAAGACAATTCTTGTGGATCCCATGTGTGGCTCCTTCAGGGCCCTGCATTTATGCTATCAGACGTCTGTCTCTGTATTGGTTTGGTCGATTAGTGCCTGCTTTAACTTGAATTTTAGTGTTGCATGTGGGAGAACAATGGGATTACCATAACACACTCCACAAACACATGCACACACACACACACACACATACAGGCCTCAGATACCAAGTGTTGTGTTGCTGAAGAGTTTCACCCACTTGAAAATGTTGTGACACATGGAATGTTGGGCCTGTTTGCAGTATGGCAAAGAGAAACTATTTTTTCTAATTATAACTTTACAAATGCATATCTCCTGTTCTTCTTGTTGGATTTTTGTCATTTTGTTATCATTGTGTTTATTACATTTAACTATATTGTCTTTAATTTTTTAGGAGTTGTATTGTTTTGTATTTTTTATTTATTAATGTTTTGGTACATCATAAATTCTTTACACATTACTATAAGATGGCTGGGCTAAAGTTAATTTAGTGGCTTTAAGGGTTCACCAAAGCAAGAATAGTGATTACTCCTTGAGGTGGGTAGACACCCATCCCAAATAATAATCTAATTTCTTACAGACTCAGAGAGTATTTTCAACTGCAAAGTTTTCAGTTTTTGATTCCTTCTCCCTCCATTATAGCTGTCAACCAGGATTTCCAATTTCTCATCATCTTCTTGTCTGTCTTTTAATTCCATCTATTTCACTCTGAGAGTTTTAGATGGATGTCTGTATGAGAGCATCATACAAGTGTATAGCTAGTATAAGATATCTGTGAATCTTATTGCCTGATAAGAATCACAGATATTTTTAAGCTTTGGGTAAGATAACATTAGCCCCTCCTTCTCTGAGCCTGCCTTACATTTATAATGTTCATGTTCTATGAATCCCAGTGGCTGGACGTTCTGTCCCCTGATTCTCTGACTGTAAGCTCATCCATTGTATGCCATAACTTCCTTCACTCTGTGTCTCACTGTTCAACAAATCATGATATGTGTATCTGTTTTTCTCATTCCTTCACAGTGGGGCTTCCAAATGTAGCCACTAGCATACATTTATTATCACGTGTTTTCTAATGTATCATAAGGATTCAGTGCTTTTTTCTGGTCCCTTCCTTTTTGAAACAGATGAATAATAACAATTCCCTCTTATAGATTTCTTCTTCCACAAACACTATTTGAGATGTGTAATCATATGTGAGTCAAGATGATGCTATTATGGATAGTCTCTGTACCCAATAATAATTTCAATGTCCAATAGCCTTGACCTGCCAGCTTCCATATAAGAATACAGCTAGTCTATTATGAAAATGGTCAAAGCTTTCCTTGCACAAATTGTGTGCCAATTATATGACTTTATTTGCCATGATAATGACATTCCTTGTAGATAATTTGTGCATTAGATTTTTGGCATGATTTTCCCTCTGTACACTCTTGAAGTGTAACTTTTTATATATCGTTCTACAGGGAGCTCTACCATTTTCATTTGTATGAGTATATCTCTCAATATAGCTGAGTGCTTATGACGGGTTGTCTTTTTGCTCTGTTTTGCGCCTTCATTTTCAGAGAGTGTCCCTTTTTTCATTTAATGTGGTAGGGAGTTTACTGGTGAGTACTTAAGTCACTACAATTATTTTCCTGTTTTATGTTTTTAGAATCACCCCTCAGAAAGGTATCACTATAACGATGATCTTGAAAACATTCTACAATACAAGCCTCCAGAGTGAAACACACGTCACTCAGTTCTAATCTTGGCCAAGAAAAATTATTTACTTAGGATTACAATGGTCTCAGTGTTTCACTGACTTTGGAATTCCGAAGCATAGAGTGATACCTTTTCTTTTTTCCCCAAACCTTGAGAATCACTGACATTGAAGATAGTGTCCAAATATTGAAATTATTTTTGTGTTTAGCCAAATTAATTTTAATTCTGACTGCTGTCAATTTACGTATTCCGTATTTTCTTTCAAGAGAAATTAAAGGTCAATGAATACAAAAATAAACTTGTAAAGATAGTGCATGGGATACATTCAAGTTATTATAAGAAGTTTGGGCAAATAATGCACTGTGCTGCAGAGTGGATAGCTATAATATGTGTTAGACCTGGCATCTTTGGCGTGGTTTCCTCTGTCTTTTTGGCCTCTACATCCTGTATTTTTGATGCTGTGCTGGATTTCGTTTTTGCTGGTTTAGATGCTTTGGACACTCTACCACTGCTGATCAGTGCCAGAGTGTAAGTGCTCCCTGTGTAAATTGTTCTTATGATTGGCTATACATGATTGGCATATTTTTGTCACCAAGAAATCCCTAGTAAAGTGCACTGGGTGTGCTAGGGCTGGTGATGACAAATGCTACTAGTGGGCCTGCAGCACTGATAGTGCCACCCACATGAGTAGCCCTAAAATGGTGTCTCGGGCCTGCCACTGCAGTGCCTGTGTGCAGTATGTGAACTGCCATGTCCTCCTGGTCAGTGTCCCCACTGACCAGGCCTAACCCTTCCCTTTTTGTGCACATTGGAAGGCCCAAGATACCCCCTGGGCAGGGTGCAGTGTATGTGAAAGGTAGAGCATGTACTGGTGCAGGTGACATGCTCTGGTAGTGAATTACAGCCATTTTCATTTGTCACTATTGTAAGGCTATCTTCCTCCAAAGGTTAACATGGGGGATGCTGGCTACAGTGGCTACCAGCATTTCTTCCCATAGGAACAAGATAGGACATAAGAGTCTAGTATCCCTGAACTCAGAATTTAATAACACATCTTTTAGGAAAGGTTGTTTTTAAATCCTGTGTTTGAGAACAGCACTTTTAGAAAGTTGCTGTTCTCTTGCTTGACCCTTCTGTGTGCCTTGGCCTGTTTGTGTATTGACTGTCTGGTTTGAGAGTGACAGAGGCTGGGGATTCCCCAGGAGGCTGTCTGAGTCAGCCCTAGGCTAAATGACTGCATTTGCAACTTGAGTGGTGGGAGGAGATAGCACCTGGGCCTGAATAGGGCAATGCCTGCCTTCCACAATGCTGGCTCCACCTCCTGCTGGGTGGCTGACGACCCTGCCCCTCACTCTGAAAGGAAAGGAGAAGCCAGGAAAACAAAGTGCTCAAGAAACACCCAGAACTGGTTCAGACCGGGCTCAGGGCCCACAAAGAGAACAAAGACTTTTAGGGGTATAAGTACAGGACCCCTGACAACAGAAAATTAGATCATCCTGGAATCAAGAATGAACCTCTGCCAAGGAGAAGCTGAAACTGAAGAAGGAAGATTGTCCAGCTGTTGCTTTGCTGGATTTCCCAGCTGTTGCTTTGCTGCCAAGGAGAGGCTAAGGACTTTGCTTTGTGCTGTGTCCCCTTGCTTGAAGGAATCTCCAAGGGCCTGAGAAGAGCTGGCTCCCTGTTATGAAGTCCCAGGAACAAAAGGACTTCACCCCCAGCTTCCCCTGTGCTCTACTGAGAGTGTTCTGTCCTTCCTGGAGTGGTGCCTCTGTAAGTTGTAACTGTGCTGGGAAGCTGGACACCAAGATCTGAGAGACTTTGCTACTGAAAAGTTATTGCATCGCTCGCTGCGGAATGCATCCCCGACAGTGCAAGGAAATTCCCGCCGCTACGAAGGTCGAGATCGCCGCAGCACCTGTTGCTGCTGTCAGAGCCATAGCATCCTTCGTTTGCAGGACGCACCCGATCAGTGCGGGATGTCTAACATCGCTGGGAGTGTTGTCGCAGAGCCTGTCGTCGCTAGGTGAGATCGCCGCACCGCTTGCTTGCGGACTGCATCACGTCACTGCGAGCATCATCGCTGAACCATCGCATCGAGGAGCTGCGAGAGAGAGATTGCCGTTGGATCGCGCATCGTCGCCCCGGAGATCATCGCAGCCCCTACCAGATTGTCGCATCGTGCCTTTGCGAGAACAAACTTCCTATGGAACCTACGCACCGGAATCCATACAAGTGGCCTTCCTCCCTATACACGCCCGCTGCTGCAGCGGGGCTGTCGCATCGCCTCCCCAGGGTCTCAGGAGCAATGCATCGCTTGTTTTCTACCGCACCAGCTTCTGCTTTTGGAACTTTGTCGCAACTAAAGGTACTGTGAGTTAAACGTGATGCAACTGTGAACTTTTCAAGCGACTGTGGATTATTTTATCGCAACCTTAAGAATTCTTTTGAAACCATATTCTTGAACTGTGTATATTGGATTTTTGCCGTTTTGGTCTTGTGTAGTTTCGATTAAATACCTTTATTTTTCTAAACTGTTGTGGAGTCAGTTTGTGGTGTTTTCACTGTGTTACTGTGAGTGTTGGTACAAATACTTTACACATTGCCTTCTGATTAGCCTTGACTGCTCGTGCCAAGCTACCTAATGGGTGAGCAGGGGTTATCTCAGAGGGGTTCCTCCTTGCCCTGGCTAGAAGCAAGGGTCCCTATTTGGACAGTGGTACCTACCTCTGCCAACTAGAGACCCCAGATCTAACAATATGTACTATCATATATGAAGTTTCAGATTTCTATATGTATTTTAACTCGCAAAAAACACAAGTAAAATTAATTGTAAAAAAATGTTGTCACAATAAAATCAAGCGGAAGAAAAAAAACAATTCCTCACCTCAAAATGTTGTAATTGAATTATTAAGGTATATTGCAACAGTAGTTTTAGTGTGTGTTCATGCTAATGATATCACACATGGCCATTGTGCCTAGAGCAACTAGTGTAGATTTTGGACCAATATTACCCCAATCACTGGAGCTGCCAATATCAGGGGCTTCAGTCATATTGGGAAGGACGTAAATCCTACCCATTACATGTTTTTGGGAAATAACATGCAGCAATCATATCTTCTGTGCTGAATTCATCCTCCGCCAGACTTTCAAAAGGATCTCCCCCAAATCCAGAAAGACCGTTACCCACACACTCATAACAAGCAGACTGGACTACGGAAATACCCTCTACGCTGGAATCAACAAATCCCTGCTACACAAACTCCAGACCACCCAGAACACTGTGGCCAGACTCGCCCACGGCTTCCCACAATGTGAACAAATCACCCAACACCCGCAAGACCTCCACTGGCTCCCCGTCGAGAAGAGAGTAACTTTCAAGCTACTCACCCACGCCAACAAATCTGCAGAACCAGAGCGGGTGGAAGAGCCTTCTCCTACATCGCAGCTAAGGCTGGAACAAGATCCCGATCAACATCAGGCGCTCCCCCACTCTACACACCTCAGGAAGAGCCTCAAGACCTGGCTCTCCTGCATGACCCAGAGCTGCACTCCCCCCAGCACCTTGATACCCTCACAGGTGAGTAGGGCGCTTCACAATTCCCTGATTGATTGTTTGATTGAGTTCAAGGAGTTTCACTCTCAGATTTCAGTGGCTTTGAGAGACCAGAGTCCTGGAAACTTGTAATCCTGGTGGGACGGTAACTGCTGGAGACATTGGGATTTCTAGGCCACTCAGAATAAGAGCCCAAAGGTTTCACATGTTCTGATTATGTTGTAGTCACATTTTACAGTGCACTTACATTTCAGTCCCAGGTTCTTCAATGTTTTTGTTCATGTTAATGTAACATACCTAAAGAGGTTAGTGATAAACCTTATAGCATAACTGTAGGTTGTCTCACATATTAAAAAAGGATATTTCGGTCTGTACAACCTATGGCCATATGGTATGGCAACCATAAATCTAAGAATACAGGGGCATATTACCAAGCAATAGCGATAATTATCGCTATTGCTTGGTTAGCGTGAAAAATTTACCGCTGAGCTGCGGCGATTTTTACCGCAAATAAACCTTGGTATTACCAAGGTTTATCGCAAATGCGATAAAAATCGCCGCAATGCATGAATATCACTGAAAAGTCAGCGATATTCATGCATTACCGAGATAATGCTCTTAGCCATGTTATCCACCTCCCATTGGATAACATGGCTAAGAACTGCTCAGGGCAGGTGTTAGCTTTTGGAGATATTCGCGCTCAGCGCGAATATCTCCAAAAGTTGGTAATAGGAGATAGCGATGTTAGCGACTGTTTTCAGTCGCTAACATCTTGGCACGCCCACTTTGCATGTCATTAGTGATAAATATCACTGACATGCAAAGTGGGGCCCAAGATGGTCGCTATCTCCTACTAGCTGTCGCTAACTGGTGTTAGCGACAGCTAGGTAATAGGGAGATAATTTTATCTCCGCTTTCTTGGCTTTTAAAAAAAGCAGAGATAAACCCCCTTGATAATATGCCCCACAGATTTTTGGTGGTCTTGCCATGTACATCGATTATGGTTAGCCAGCATCACTGTTACTAGACTTTATTTTTTGTCCATGCTACATACTCCCAGCAACAAGCACGAGTGGTTGAGGGCCAAGGGTATGGTAAAAATAAACTCATGTGATGTTTCCAGTGGCTAAAAGGTGTTTAATGTCACTCCCTACTCCGACATATATATTTTTTAATAGATGACTATGAGTATCATATCTTATAGTTTGTCTTTGTTTTGATGGTGGCAAGACCCTCAATCTCTATTTAGCTCTTGTTATTGTTTTCAATATTTATACCGGTATATACATTTTTACATTCCTATTTTATATTATCGATGTCTGTTATCCCTCTATCGGTGTCCCTATGCTCTAATGCCGATTTCCCTACAAAAAAAGTCCACTTGAAACAAACTGTAGCCATCATTTGCTGTAGGAAGAAGTATGTCCTCTGTGGCGAAGGGTTGCTGCAATATATCTCCAAATGACCTGTAATTAGTGCTCACATAATAATTCCAGAAAGGCAACTTGACTATAGCATCTCCTAGGATAACGCCTGTCTTTGTATAACTGATTTATTTCCCACTACACAGTAAAATCGTTCATGGGCGAAGATGTCACAAGATATATTGGGAAGCCTGAATAAAAAAAAAAAACTCAAACGGCTATAAATTAAAGTAAGAGGCATTCTTAAAGTAAAAATGCAGGGCCTTCACATCTTTTCTAAATATTATACTCTTAAAAGAACTACTTGCTTGGTTAGCAGTTACAGGCACACGATTTAGTTGGAACCAGCAAAGGTGTTTACGGATTAATAACTGTTGGTTTTAGGCATTTAATAAAATAAAATATACCTGATGCATTGAACCTTAGTGAAACCATATACAATTGTGTTTAGTGTCTGTTATTTGCAAAACTCCATTCGTTATTTTATGACAATTCGTGGATGTGATCAGAAAAAACTCCAGCGATTGGAAAGGGGGAAAAATATGTAAAGAAAGCTGGTATTTCGGATAGGAAACTGATGAACATTTTTGTTATCGAACACATATCAGCATTCTGATGACCCCAAAGAATTGTATATGTTCTTTTTTCCATTTTGACTGCAGTCGAGATCGGGGCTATGTGTAAGCTCTGTCACATTGTGCTCTGCGCCAGCAAGTATAGGAGAAGAGATGTAAGCACCACACTGTCGAGTGAAGGAATTCTCGCCAGTACTGTTGCACAGTCTTGAATCCTAATTAAAGTATGTATTGCAGTTAGAGCCTTTTAAAATCAAACCCTGAAAAAAGGTCTGAGGGTTTAGTACACATTTACCTTATTGAACCAGGCCTCCATTTTGGGTAATGCACTTATCTGAGAATCATTTGAGAAAGGCAAAACAAGCCCTTAGGTTTCACTTTAGGAAAATCACTACTTCTTTTCTCTTAGCACAGGTAAGGGAGCTTCAGTTGCCTGCTAGGAGCATACCTTTAACACAAATGCTTTATAGTAAAACACTACCACTCTTGATGCCATCACCAATGAGGAAGGGGAGCTCTTCTGACCTGTTTTCTCAGGCTGCAAAGTATAAAACGCTTCTGTAGCACATTCATCTTTTCCACATGGACACCCTGGATACTTTGTATTTTCTTGACCCTATATGTGCTCGTATTAGAGCTCTTTGCACCTTGGTATATTTATTCAGTGAACTAGAGATTGCGATTTTGGCCCTGTAATGGCATTGGTAAAATTGGCTTCACCCACTGATATCACAAAAAATGCACCAATGGAATGTGAGGTAAATGTCACATGTGAGCTGCAGTGTGAATTTATACTGCCTACACATATGAAATATATGGCTGAAAGGAGCACCATTGGCCTCTGGCTGGGCAGCAGTCTAAATGCACTTCATTAGCATATGACAAAGAAAATTACCTCTGCCATGTATTGAAACCTATTTTTATAATTAATAAGCCGCGTCTATAGTGCGCCTTGCAAGCCCAGAAGGCAAGGTACCTAATATAGTAAAACAAGTTGCAAATTTCATATTAAAATATTATTCACTCACAGTGATTGAATGACTAAAATATAGTTTCACCGTGTAGATTCAGCGCAATTTTCACTAAGACTGGCCCAAGTATGATTTCAATATTTTATTCTATACCTCTAGTTGCAAAAGTGTTAGAAATATTCTTCAAGGTTATATTCCAAGTCATTTTCAAAGTCTGATTTAATGGTGAAATCAAAAGTTTGATAAATTGAGTGGGAAGGTAACTTTAAAAAGAAATGATTGTTGTGCTCCCTGAGTCATTATTGTCTTAAAATCAATTCACTCATTCCATCTTCAGAGCTAGAAAATACATCCTTGACTAGAGAGGAAATGACTGGGGCTGAAGAAAATTGCTTGATCCTTAGCCCAGGAAAGATGGGAAGTGTTAACTGCTGACCACATATCAGGGATTATCTATCTGGGAGTTGACAAGAGCAGTTGGCAAATGAAAGAGAAGGCTTCTCCTATTCATTTCAACTACCATTTAGGCCAGCCAGGCTCAAATTACAGTGGGGGAGAGATGAAGGTGGATTTTGTCAGGTGGGGAGAGATGAAGGTGGATTTTGTCAGGTGGGGAGAGGGCTCATTTACATAGTAGAGTGGCTAAAATGAGGCCTTCATGGTGGCAGAACATGTTACAACAAGGAAAACTGGGTAACTTTCAGTAAGGCAAAAAGGAAGTGCAGTAAATGGAGTTGGGGATAGGGTGAGAAAGTAACCAGGATTTGGGTATGGAAAATGCTCCAATCACTTGCAACGGCAAAGGCACCTCCCCACCACTTCCTCAGAACAGCCCTGGACCTGGAAAGCATACATCTAAAAAACAAGGCTCTGTTGAACAAAGGAGACCTCTGATGGAAAAAGAGGACTCACTCAAGGACACCTGGTTCCTACTTGCAGCCAGGCACTGGAACTTCTCTCCAAGTGTCAAGTGGTTCAATTCCTGTTGGCCTTACTGGTGGACATAAAAAACAGATGGCTCCAAATTTCAGGATGACCCAGCTGACCACAGAGGAAAATGAGGCCTCGCAGGCTCGGGCTGGACTGTTCCCATGACGCACAAGGTCAAGACTGATTTGCACATGGCCAGGTTTAAACTAGGGTGGCATGGTGAGCAAAAGAATGATGGATTTATCCGAGATGTCTTGACTGGGGGTGTATGTTCTGATTTGTTCTGCATTCCGTCCATCAATTGTGTGTCTTTTGCTTTCTCACCCTAAGTGCGCCAGGTATGCCCAGACGTGGGTCCTGGGCTCACTGTGCCACTGGAATCAAGCTATCCTGGTTGAAGAGGGGTGAATCCCTGAAACTGGTCCTAGGATGCTTGTTCATGGTCCAGGGAGGACCAGGCTTGGCATTTCAGGCTGGACTGTTCCCATGAGGCACAGGGTCAAGACTGATTTGCATATGGCCAGGTTTAAACTGGAGTGGCACGGTGATCAAAAGAATGATGGATTTAACGCAGATCACTTGACTAGGGGTGATTGAGTTGATTTGTTCTGCATTCCGTCCATCAATTGTGTGTCTTTTGCTTTGTCGCAGGACACCTGCCTGAAGAAAGACTTAATGCCTAGAAGCCTGCACTGAGAAGTTGGGGCTGGAGGCCTGACCACAAATAACATTCCCAGCTGTTCTAGAAAAGTGACCGAATGTATATGTTGGCGGTATATATACTCTGTTGTGTTATATTCCTGAGTTAGGCCCATGTAGCAACGCAGCTTATTTGTTACATAGTAATCACAAATAGCATTACTAGCTGTGAACATTTGCACCCATGTGCACGCATAACTATGTTGGATTAGTTTCTCTGAAACTTAACTTGTTTTTACATCTAGCATTACGTACAAATGTCGTCACTATCTTCATCCATTGGGCGACAGGACTATATATATATCCATAACAACACTAATCTATGCAAACATTGCAAGGCTGCTTTCTAATATAAAATATGAGCATCCCGATAGATTAGCAGAGGACGTACTTCCGCTGATGCAGAGGGTCCTTCCATGCTGAGAAATCACCACGCAGTTGTCTGACATTTCGTGAGTGGTATCCAGTTTGTGACTAAGATGGGGTCCTTCACTCTATCCCATCAGTTAATGGGGTTGAATCATCCCTTGGGTGAATTATTGGCTCTATACCTACACACACTCTAGGTACACTTAGAGTAGGGTTTACATAGTAGGAGTGTGCTAGATTGCTGCCTTGTTTATATACATTGTTTAGGACCATGGTAGAACTATATCTACTATTTACGCTTTTGGTGCTTGTAATCACGTTTAGCTGCCTCTGTTTACTAATCATTACAGCACAGGTATTTTTTGCAAGAATAAAGTTGGTTCAATAAATATTATTGAAAATGTCCCACTGTGCATTCTCTGTAAATTTCTCTGAGAATAAGTAAGCATGAGTGACTGAGAAAAACGTTCTGTACTGTTTCCACGATCCATAAGGGGGCAGGGTTGTCATGTTCAGTGGTTGCCAGAAAACCATTCACTCCCTGGTAGGTTAGGGGTGCTTACCATGGCACTGTGGGCTAGTCAGTCATTAGGCCATCCTATCCTGCGGGGGATCTGGAATCAGTCTTGACACCAAGGCCTTACTTTATGTTGTCCAAACAATGCACAGATCCTATGGATTGGTAGGAACTACACAATAGTTGCAATAGCCAGGGAGTATACATACTGTTAACATAAAGGTCTGCCTACCTTTTTTAGTTGCGAGTGGACTGTAGGTTTGGCCCCAAGGGTGGCTATACCATCCCCGCCATAACCAAGCCACTCGGATGGCCCAACAGAGTAAGGGCTGTCAGAGAAATGACTATATGTCTGCCCACCCAATTATAATGGGTGGGCTCATATCCATTTTTTTTACTGTCAGCCACTGCCAGGCGAACCCTGGAGGTGAATGACAATAAAATGGTAATAATGCACAGCTCTCCATGAAATATGACTCCTTTGGTGTGGGGATCATAACATTTTTAGAATCAAAAGATTGACCAAGTTCGAAGGTAAAAACTTGGACCGCAGTGAGGTGGCAAATATATCTGATCTGCTTAGCAACCTCGCAGACCACAAAATCCACCTTTGTGCTGCTCAGAGCGTTTGGCACTAAAATAAACAGCTACATCAGGAGGTTGAAAAAAGGCATCTGGCTTCGAAAGACTCTCACCAGCCTCAGCCTCAGTCCTTGCCTGTCTGAAGAATGTGTCTTCCTTTCATAAAAAGTTACAATCTTTGACTGCAATGAGCATATTAGTTTTTCTGTCCTCTGCTCCATTTAAGTCACTTTGAAGTTGTGCCTTGACCCCAATCAAACACAAGCTGTTGTTCTTTTAATGTCACTTTACTTTCATATATATCTTTTGCCTTGAAATGTTAACAATTTGTATTTCTGGCTTCTCTTATCGTGTCCTAATTATGTTGGTGTATTTTTGCTAAGTATATGTTTCTCTATCCTTACAAATAGATTTGAGGATGTTATTGTGTTATGTTCTTAACTTTAAAATTGTTGGTACTGCCCGAGCTTCACATATACTTCTCCAGGAGTTGCCTAATGCTTGTGCCATAGGCTCTCTGAGATTCTCTCAGGACTGTTTTTTAACCTAACCAGATTATTTTTATTACATTATTAGAGGTCACTCCTTCCTAAATCACTAAATCACTAATCCAAGTTTTAATGTTTCCAAGAAGGCTGCTACAGGCCCAGAATGAGAGATCCATGAGGGAGACAAACAGAAGAGTTCCAAGAACAATAATCCTTGGCTATCAGTACAGAAAGAATCATCTGGCATAAGCAATTCTGCCAACAGATGCCACTATGTTTAAACATTTGCAAAGAGCGTAATGACTTCTTGATAACATTAAGATTGCCCCGTAATTTTTGGAGAATGTTTCAGGTGCGACACAGGGCCCATGAAGAACATATGAAACTGGCTTTATATTTCAAATGAAATAGTTAATGTAGGACAAACATGCATGTGTTTAACTGCTCTTTGTTGTTGTGCTTTGTTTGCATTAGTCTGCTATTCAATAATCCACAGTTCCAACCTCAAAGTGGGGGCATAGTAAAGATGGTGTACTCAGTTGAGGTATATTTTCAGTTTTGTCCTATAATACTTGACATTGAGCAGAATGTTAATGCCAAAAAGGAGAGAGGCTACTCCAGAGGGAAAATCAAATAGGATAGACTTCTGCCACTTTGTTTTAATGGGAACTTGTAGAAGATGTGCATATCATGGTTGTAAGAGTTACGATATGTATTATTTTCAAATATAAATTGCATGTAGTTCGGGTGGCGCTTCTCATTCCATTAAACGTGAAAGAGAATATCATATAGGCGATTCTGGCTTATACACACTAAAGGAGTTATCTTGTTAGGTGGAATAAGGCTTGTTGGGATATGGCAGACCAAAGATGAGTCCATCTATGGCATTCTGTATATTGTGTAATTTGTTATGTTGGTATACAAGCATGCTACTATTCAGGAAATCGGCAAAGTCAAGGCAAGAGTTCACAATGGTTCCAGGCACAAATGGTTTTGTTTGGCAGATTTGAATTTGCTTGTGTTTGTTCGATCATTGGTAAAATAGTAGGCATTTCTGTGTGGCTGACTATTTCCATTGACCAACACTCACAGGCTCATACATTTGCAGGTTCTCACATGTGTTTATGGGTTGTTGATCTATAAATAAATGGATGTTAATGGCTCATCTAAAAGGCAGAGAGAAGGGTTTTTGAGGGTGGGAAACTAAACAGTACATTACCCTCTGCCAAGAATATGTAATGGAAGGGAATTCTTCTTGTGAAAAGGCAGCCCCTTTGAAAAAAACTAAATATATGTCTGTAGTTATAGGTAGGACCTAGTTTCCATAGAAAAATATTTTTTTTCGTTTTGCTAATAACTTTGGTGTTGTTTAATGAATCTGCACAAATCTTTCAATACTAGTGAGCTCATCATTTCAGCTGCTGTCTGAAAAGTTTTGCGGTGATTCGTCAAATGGGGGCAGAGAAAAAGGAGGGGGAAAAACACATTTTCCCCATGCAATTTCCCATGGGGATTTTAGACACCAGTACAGCCCGAACCACTGAATGTAATTGCACCAAATTTAGCAGAAAGCTAGATCTTGGTCCAGAAAGAGCACTTTCTGTAATTTGATGAAAATCTGCTCAGTAGTTGTGGAGTTATTAAAGAAAAAAGATTTTTTAATTACTGACAATGTGAATCCACCAAGGACCCTCCGCAGATCCATGTGCCACAGTAATGCCATAATTGGCTAGCTGCAACCTGAGAGAAAAGTTGTTAAAGCCATTTTGTGAACTGGGACACAGTCCTGGGTGGCATAAAAAGTAGGATAAAAGAGGTCAGGATATATATATCCTGACCCTAAGGGACTGATGAAGGAGCGAGGAGGGACTCCTCATGGGGAAGACATTCGTGGGAATTTTTTTTTTCCGCACATGAGGATACACCACAGTGCTCAGTGCAGACCCTGTGTGAATTCTCTGTGGATCCACAGATCCAGACCCCACAGATCCAGACACCCACTTGTGCAGCCACACAGCCACTCACACACCCATACAGCCACTCTTACACTCACTTACAGATCCGCAAACCACTGCCAGACCCACACAGTCACTCACACACCCACTCAGACAATCACACACCCATTTGCACACTTACACAACCGCTCACACACCCACTAATACACCCATTCACACACACATACAGCCACTCATAGACCCACAAAACCAGTACCAGACCCACTCATTAACCCATACAGTCACTCATACACCCACTCACACAACCATTCATACACTCACATACCCACTTGCATACCCACACAGCCACTCACACACCCACACAGCCACTCACACACCCACTCAAAAACCCATACAGCCACTTCCGTAAACACTCACAGCCCAAACAAACCACTACCATTCCCTCACAGATCCACACAGTGACTCACTCACATACCCAACCATTCACACAACAGCTTACACAACCATACACAAAGCATACAACCACTCGCACACTGACTCACAGACCCACAAAACCACTACCACACTCACTAACCTCCATTCTGACCCTATAAGACTGATGGAGGGGTCTGTGAGAGACCCCTCATGAGGAAGAGATTTTTTTTATGTGCAAGGAACTGTGGATTCACTGTGGCGCTCAGCATGGCCCACATGTAAATCTGCGGGGCATAATGTATGGTTAGCTCAACTATTTACTATCACTGCTGAATTCCAATGGTTTTGTATGAGTGAAATCTGAGCCTAACTATAACGTCCATGTTACCTTTGTTTTTTCAGTGAATTTCACGTTTTTAAATTCTATTCCTAACTATAATGTCCCTGTAACCTTTGTTTTTTTCAGTGAATATAAATATGTACACATAACTACTTACACATATCTTGTGTGGATTTTGTGCCATGTAGTAAAATCACAGGTGTAAATCAGAGGGCTTAGCATACAACAAATGTGCACAAATCTTCTTTTAGCACATTACAACCTCCAGAATTCTGTTTTCATAATATGGTGGCAAAAGGTGTTTGAAGACATCGCTGTTTTAACTGATCGCCAAGGACATAATATAGTACTAGTGCAAAGGTTTGTGATCTGGTACAGTGTCTTAACTTTTCAGTCCCAGTGCTCACTTTATATGATACATCCCTTTGTGTATAGAAAAGACAATTTTTAGTGCTTTGAATACCGTGATCAGGGTCACAAAGTGGTTTTCAGAGTGAATATTTGATATCGAGTGCCGTGTTTTGTATGCATATGCAGAGCACAAAAGAGTGCATAATTAGTATGAGTTACATAATGCAGTTGACTTCTACCACTGAGGCAATGATCCATAACTCTGAGAAGGCAGGCTCAGATTAGTTATGAAGGTCATTTCCTCGTGTAATTCTGATCAAGCACCAACCCTCAGAAACAGACAGAATACAAATGAGCACACTTAAGATGAAAAACAGTGAAGGCGAAAGCCCACAATCAAAGCCAGCGATGGATAACCACTGCTACTTCAATTAAGCAGCGTCACTACATCAAAGTGGAGCAGAAGTATAATATGTGCATTTACTTTCAAAGAGAAATCTGTCACTGTGCGATACTCATTCTCAATCTTTCCACACTATGCAAGACTACTTCGCATTTTTGCTCTCGTTTGTTCTGACTAAGCTTATAAAATAAACATGTGGAGCCAGACTACTGCACCAGACCATATGGAGCGAAAACAGTAAAATTATTGATTTCTCAAAGGTCTTCCAGAATGCTGACTAACTAAGCAAGAATCCATCATTTCGTACATTGGTGTGTGGTTGTGTAACATGTGAAATAAATTCTCCAACGCCTGTGTAAATACACAAAATATAGCAAACACACTTCAAAGTAACTCATTTGACAACCAAATGACAAGCACATGTGCACTAGTCTTAAGTTATAATTTTTGACCCCTACTCAAAACATTCTTCAATTTGAAAGTCATAAGCAATATTTCACTACAATAAAATAAATCAATATAATTCTTTAAAGTATAATCTGGCTCATGACTCAGTAAGGATGCTCCAGTCAGTACATATTCTTAGAAGATCTAAGAAGCGATAAACCTTGATTCCCAAAATATACATTTTCAGACACATGTTTAAGCTGCTGAAATGTGTAAGGACATAAATGTACCTTCATTTAGGCCCTTCATCCAGCTGTTTACTTAAAGGCTTAAGTATTAATTTGCTCTGTCTCTCCCCTTTCTAATGACTGTCAATACTCTAAAAGCTTGTCTCTTACTAGTTACCTTACCTGTACCACTCCTCTTGCTTTCTTCTGTTCCCTGTAGGCATCTCTTTCCTTTTAGTCCACAATCCATACCCTCCCTTGATCTCTGTCAAAGTTGTGGCTAAACCATTTATAACGTACATTTAGGGATTCTGTGGACACATGGGGCCAGTTTTGCTAACATTTTGCACTTGGTTTGTGTCACAAAAGTGACGCAAACCAGTAGAAAATGTTTTTTCAGTAGTTTACTTTCCAGTGCAAAACCTGTTTGTTTTAACACAAATCAGCCAAAGAACTGCTTTGGGTTGCTTAGCATCAATTGGGTATTCCCTGGGTGGTACATGGCGTTCCCATACAACCACCCATGTTTTTTGATGCGCTATCTACTAACAATAATAGATTTGGTTTTGCATCAAAAATTACAGCCACTTGAAAGCAGGCATTAAAAGGAGAAATGTTTTCATTTCTCATTTCTCTTTCGACTTTGCATGTGTGCTACACAGTGGAGCACAGATACAACCTAGGAAAAGTTTCAAAAGTTGTGTGGGTGCAGTTTATTGTACTGGAAGGGAACCCTTCCAGTACGAAACCTATGCTAGACTAATGCAGACACCCTTGCACTATAGCTCAAAGGTGTGTGTTTGGTGCCCAGCAGCTAAATTCTGGTGCTGGTGCTAAGGATAGGGTAGGAAAGTGCCATATCTCTGTAAACATGTGCTCTCCTGCTCTCTCTCTGTAATGTAAACCCAGTGCAGCATTTGTGACTGCTACGCAGCATTCGGTGACCCTTATACAGAAGGGATTGCCTTGTGACTCTTGGTTTATATATGTTGAGTTAATCTCTGTTGAGTGGTGTAGAGTGATCACTTCACTCCACGTCAAAACTGACGCTTTCTCCTGTCCTGAGCATCTCAACTAAAGGTTATTATTTTCAGGTGTTTTAATCTAATTAGTTTAATGTAATCAAAGCAATATTAAAATTACCAGAATGCATTAGATGAGCACAAGAATGTTCAGCGAGAAAGACAGTGTCTGTAGCTACCTGGAACAAGGGGTTGTCATCCTAGATAGGCACTTTGTAAAAATGATAGTTTTATAAATATATATTATCTGCAAATTAGTGAAGCAGCTAGAATAGGTTGAGCAGTATAGTTGCATGTTTAAAGGGTGAAGATGATTTCCTAGGAGGGTGAGTGGAGAGTCAAATAGTCTTTATCTGTCTTTATGCAACCATAAAAGTGACACAAGAACACATTAAAGAACAATTGAGTACGTTTGTAATTAAAAGACCAGAACATATTTGGTACTTATTATGTACTGACTGTGTCAAGCAACCTGAAAATCAATGTCCATATTTCGATTGCACAAGAGTGATCATGACAACATCAAACATTGTAAGTCTTAGATGAATCGAGCAAGGATAAATTCATATGAATTATGTTTAGAACTACAAAAGACAATAAAAAGTAACAAAATGAGATAACATATATTTGTAGAGCGACTTATGTTAAAAAATTAAAATGTTTCCAGCTTATATCCAAGCTACAGCAACCATTACCATCTATAATAACGGAACAATCCTCATGCAATCCACCAATCACAATCTAAATCTTCTAGAGAACATCTTCCCTATCATTAAAGACCAGGTATCCAATACCCTCACTAACACCCATCCCCCTCCCACAGCCAATTCACATGTCATCACATCCCCATCCCCCTCTGCCACCCCAATCCCCCCTCATCCCGTCTTCCACAAGCATCAAATCCTTACGCCCCTCCCTCCCGGACTACCCCTCCCTCCAACGCACCCCATTCTACCTCTCCTTACCTACTCACGTCTCCTCCACTTAGCACTACCGCGACAACACACATACACTCTTCTTCCTCCCATTCATCCTCCTTACCCCTCCCTCGCACCACACCACCCGTACCTCACATCGCCATCCCTAACATAGAACCCACACATCCCCACCGATACATTACACCTTACTCGACAGCACACGTGAAGACACCCCACTACCACCATGCAGAAATCTGGCCGGCACATATGGCTCCCCTCCCCCATCCTGGTAGCTCTCAGACCCCAGTCCAAACTCAGTTCCCACCTACACCCATCTCGCCCACTCATCAGCAATCCACTCCAACACCTCAGTTACCAGCACTAACATATCCCCCTTCCACATACACATCTCCATCTACAACTCTATGTCCACCCATACCAGATTGTTCACAAATCCAGGCTAAGGCACAACCGCCAACACACATATCTCAGCCACCCCCCAATTCACAACCACTCCTTATGAGCTATCACATCCACCTACACCCCTCATAACAGCACCAGATGCTAGTTTGGATGCGATTATGTCCACAATCGACCAAATCAAAGAGGAACTCCACACTGTTAAAGAGATGATATTTAGACAATCATCAATGTTCATTAGATCAGCAAATAAATCTAGATCAAGTAAGCCCCCAACTCGCCTCCCACTCACCCCAATTATATTCTTCCCATCTGGAATTCCATGCCAGCCCCCAATCTCCCTACCCGCCCAATACGAAGCATCAACCCACTTTCGGAGAGTGATATACACTCCCTTCTGCATTCCTACATACCCCCTCTCACCACCCCTATCTCCCCCACACACACGGCCATACCGACTATTACCCCTAACCCACACAGGTCCCCCACACACATCAATAGAGGAATCAACGATAATAATCTTAAAATAATCACACTCACACTCGATCCCACCCCTTCCCTCATCTCACTACGTCTTAGATGCACTCTTATGAACTGTAGATCGGCCTCTAGACACACTGTAGACATTGCCGACCTCATCATTGCACAGGAGCTTGACCTGATCGTGTTAACGGAAACCTGGCTAACTGAATCCTCCTCACCCCTCCTGGACATTCTTGTTCCTCCAATTTATGACATCATCAGACTGGATAGGAGCGGTAAGCTTGGGGGAGGAATCGCGTGCATACACCGCAGCAGCATCTCAGTAAACAGAGCCTTATCCCCTACACTTCCCACCTGCGAATACATGTGCATTGACATTATTAGCACTGATACTCCAATCTGCTCTTTACACATCATCTATCACCCACCCGGCGACAACCTCACATTCACGGAATACTTCATGGACTTGATCACAACGAACACCGGACGACAAAACACTCAAATATTCCTAGGCGACTTCAACCTCCATTGGAATGACCTCAACGACTCAACGGTCAACAGCCTCAAAAACTTCATTGGAGCGCTAGACCTCACCGAAATTTGCAACAGCACCACACACAACAAAGGCGCAACCTTGGACTTGATAATCTCCAAAAATGACTCCATTCAGTTTGACTCAATCCTACCCTGTGATTTGTCAGATCACCATATCATCACCTTCTCTATCAGGGAAATTGTGAAACTCAACGCAGCCCAATCCACCAAGCCGAAGGTATGGAAAAGAGACTTAAAAAACCCAACCCCAACTCGTTACCCGCCTACAGCCATAAACTACTCAAGACCCCGGCTGGCCTCTCCAACGTTCACGACCTCACCAACTACTACCTCAACTCGATGACCTCCGTTATCAACGAGGTTGCTCCTCTTCAACTAAAGAGAGTATCCTCAAAAGACTCTAAACCTTGGTACAATGATATGCTGAACGATGATAGACGCTCTCTTAGAACTTCCGACCGCATTTGGAGATCAGTGCCATCCGCCAAGAAACTCAAAATTCTAAGGAAAAAGAGAAATGCGTATCATAGAAAGATCAAGCGCACTAAAGCAGACTTTTTTACACACCAACTAGATCAAGCAAGAAACCACACCCAAAAACTTTTTGAACTAATCAAAACACAATCTAAGTATGAACCTGAACAATCACAAGATACCACTTGTACTCAACCCACGTGCAAAGAATTTGCTACCTTCTTTATTATAAAGACTGAAAATATCAAGAAAGACCTACTCAACGACCTTATCCTACATTCAAGCATGCACACCAAAACACCCCTTACTCTTCCATTGCTGCCACTTTTTGCCACTTAAAAATTGGAACTAAAAAACAACGCAGCTTGGACTTCCTTTCATTTCTACACAGAAGAAGCAATAGGCAAGATCCGCAGCACCCTCAAACTAGCCAATCACACCTCCGATCCTCTCCAGCCTAACGCAGTTAAAAACCTAACCCCACTGATTCTGCCGCTCTGGACCAAAATCATCAACAGCTCACTCCTTCAAGGCTGCATCCCTAACATCCTCAAAGTAAGACAGGTTTCCCCCATCCTCAAAATACCCACAGCTGACCCCATGGACCTTAACAACTATCGCCCGATTTCCAATAGCTCTACTCTAGCCAAACTCCTGGAAAAATGCATACTACATCAATTGACAAAAAACATTGACCACTTCAATCTTCTGGATAAACACCAATCTGGCTTCAGAGCAGGTCACAGCACTGATTCAGCTATGACACACATAATTGATGACGCTCTACAAATACTTGATCAGAATGGTTCATGCCTACTCATCCTATTAGACCTCTCCTCAGTATTTAACACTGTCAAACATAAGAACCTGATAGATCTGCTGAATCACAGAATGGGACTATCAGGGTCAGTGCTTATTTGGTTTACCTCCTTTCTTCTAAACTGGACTAAAAAATTCAAGGCCAACAATTCCCTGGCCAAATCCGTGCCAGTAACTTTGGGAGTCCAACAAGGGTCCGCTCTATCCCCAACAATGTTCAATTTATTTATGGAACCGCTCACTGTTCTATTGCAAGCATCCAATGTACAATTTCACATGAATGCAGATGATACACAATTGTACCTTAAGATACACACACCAGAGTACATCATGCGCTAAACGCACTAAAAACTGAATTCCTCCTTATAGCTCCACTCACCAAAATACCTTTCTTGCATGAATGGTTCAAACACCGTACGGCATTCAACGTCCAACCAACCATCAACGACTCAACAAAGTCACTGGGTATTACCCTCGATTGTAACCTCAACATGCATAAACATATTAGCAACGTTACAAAGGGGGCAAATTTACAGATTAATACACTGTGAAAGCTGAAACCCTTCTTACCACTCAACGATTTCAAGATGGCTGTTCAAGCTCTAGTTATTCCTAGGGTGAACTATGGAAGCGTCTCTCTCTGTGGCCTCCCCAAAGCGTCCACAGCTCCACTAAGAGCTTCCATTAATGCTGCAGCTAGACTCATCCCAGACTCGAAAAGAAGGTCCCACATCTCCCCTGACTTAAAAGCCTTGAATTGGCTACCATTGGAAGCCAAAATTCACCTGAAAATTGCCTGCATGACTCACAAAGCCATACACCATAATGCACCCAGCTACCTCAACCAGAAACTGACTATCTCTGGTGGTACTCGATCCACAAGAAGTGTGGAAAACCTATTACTGAAGCCACACAGATTCAACAAGATGAAAACTTATAAACGATCCTTCTCAGGATCTGGAACGCAATACTCCCAGAAATCAGACTCATCACATCTACGGCACTTTTCCAAAAAGGAAGTAAAAGCGATTCTCATGGAAAAAGTCACATGAACACTATCTAAGGAAACTACGAGTTCACTAGTACCTCTACCGATATCGCTTTTATATACTTGATATACCTATTATTGTTTTGATTTACTGTTTACATTACTCTATGTAGACGCAATTTATCTGTTGCTATTTCGTTGCATAACTAGACGTGAACTACGAGTTCACTAGTACCTCTACCGATACCTCTTTTATAAACTTAATTTATCTGTTATTGTTTTGATTTACTGTTTATTTTGTATGCTATCTATATGCATTTTATCTGTTGCTATTTTGTTGCATAACTATCTTCACTGATTGTAAAGCGCTCTGATATCCGCAAGGGTCTTGTTCGCGCTCTATAAAACTTTCAAAATAAATAAATAAATAAAATAACATCCTCAAATACTCAATCATTATATACAGTCTGTCTTCATAAACATTACATTAAAAACTACAAAACTAGCCATAAGCTAATATACAAACATTTAAAGTGCAATTTAGTAACCTCCACATAAAGTTTTATCTTGTCCAATATTATATGTTTTACATCTAATCAGTGTGGAAAATGTTTTTAAGGAATTATTGGCGTAAGGTGCAATACAATATAATATAAATAGATATTTCCCTGCTATATTCCTTAGTTGCACTGCAGAAGAAATACATTTGTAAATCATTTGACATTTATTAAGTTTTAAGAAGCAAACGTGATACAACACTGGCCTGCATTTCCTGATCCTGAACACCCTTAATAGCGGAATAATAAAATCTCTTCATGATTTAGAATATAACTGACAAAAAAGAGAAAATGCAGCATGTTCCAGGATGAATGAGAGTCACATGAGCAAGGATCAAGGAGGGAGTCTCAATATACTTGCTGGGGTAAGAGACCAATAGGTTAGCAATACTGAACCTAAATCTGATAAGATTGAATCTTTTGGAATGAACAAAGGGGAGGAGAGGTATTCTTTTGTGCAAGAAAATTTAAAACATACTTTCTCTTGGCTAAATAAGCTTCAAGTTTAGTCAGAAAGAAATCATTCAAAGGCACTTCTAATTAGGGGAACTGGGGCTCATAGGGCCCAATTCACAAAGTGCAGCAGACATATATGGAATGACCATTCATGCTTACTTACTGATTTGCATATAGCCATGTCTGAACTGGGGTGGCAGAGTGGGCTAAAGAACAGTGATGGATTAAACCCAGATCTTTTGACTGGGTGTGAGTGTTTGATTGGTTCAGATGCTTCGTCCATTACCACCCCCTTTTGTACCGCTTTTGGCCGCCATAAGTGTGGCAGGGTATGCTCAGACGTGAGTCCCTTACTCACTTTGCTACTGGATTCAAGCAAGCCGGGCTGAAGACGGCTGGAATGCCAGAAACCGGTCCTCGGAAGCTTGTTTCTGGTCCAGGGAAGGCATGGCTGGGCAGTTCGGGCTGCACTGTTCCCATGAGGCACAGGGTCAGACTGATTTGCATATAGCCATGTCTGAACTGGGGTGGCAGAGTGGGCCAAAGAACGGCGATGGATTAAACCCAGATCTTTTGACTGGGTGTGAGTGTTTGATTGGTTCAGATGCTCCGTCCATTACCACCCCCTTTTGTACCGCTTTTGGCTGCCATAAGTGTGGCAGGGTATGCTCAGACGGGAGTCCCTTGCTCACTTTGCCACTGGATTCAAGCAAGCCGGGCTGAAGACGGCTGGAATGCCAGAAACCGGTCCTCGGAAGCTTGTTTCCGGTCCAGGGAAGGCATGGCTTGGCAGTTCGGGCTGGACTGCTCCCATGAGGCACAGGGTCAGACTGATTTGCATATAGCCATGTCTGAACTGGTGTGGAAGAGTGGGCTAAAGAACGGTGATGGGTTAAACCCAGATCTTTTGACTGGGTGGGAGTGTTTGATTGGTTCAGATGCTCCGTTCATTACCACCCCCTTTTGTACAATATTTCAGGGGGTTTCCATCCATGCATCCGTGATATAGAACAACCTCCCTGTATTCATCAGGACCGCCTCAATGCAGCTCAAATTTAGGAACTTGTAAAAGGTTCCCCTCTTTAAAAAAAACACCATATCACAATGGATTAACCATCCACAACTCAGTTTCTCTCTATTATCTATTGACTTTGCCCTATAGAAATACCATGTTCCTTCTTACATACATGCAGTGGTAAATTATCAATATACAAAAATAGGTTTTCTTACATAGTGCCATCACTATGCCTTGCCATGTGTTAGTGCTATCACTTTAAATTGCAGCCCAACCAGAGCAAAATGATGCTCTAGACAACCATACATTTTTGTCAAATATGAGGGTTGTGTAAATACATCCTGTAGGAAACATTCGACATTTATTGCCCATGCTATTAGTGCATTTTCTAAGCCATCTAATTTGTCCTTAAAGGAAAGTTAAACACATCAATTGAAACTAGACAAATATACCATTTCCATTTTAGGGCTGAATCACACACACTCTGGCATTGAATAGCAGGGTCGCCTTGCACACAATCGAAATAGGGTCCAAAAAAGGGTCCAGAAAATAGCAATTAATTTGGAATGATCATTTAGAAAAGTTGAATTTGCTACAGTGACACTATCAAACATGATCTTTTGTGTCAATGTTGTGAGGAATGTTGCTAGTTAGATTTAATCGTCATTGGTTGTTCTCGTTATTAAGCCCCAAATTATTTAGCTAGTGCCTTCCTGGTAAGTGAGATCAATACATTTGTGGAATGCTGATGTAAGTTGTAACTGTTGGTATTGATTAGGCCAGGTTGAAATTTTATTTTCGCCAGTGTAATCTCATTTAATTGTTTGCATTTTGCATTATGATTGTTAAGAAAAATGCCTATTATGCCACATTGTGTAATTTAGACTTTATTCAGGTTAAAATCATATTGTGAAAGAAGGGGAAGAACGCAAGCTGCTGCTGTTTTCTTCACAGGTGACTTGGTGCTATGTTTTTAAGCGAAATATGTAAAAGTGCAAAAACTCGGATGCTAAAAAAATTGAGGAAAATGCCAGACCGACATTTTGCTTAATAACTCATAATGTTGTGCAATTGTTTTGCAATTTTCCCAAGGAAATTATATGAGTTACTTTCAGGCATAGTACTTATTCACCCTTTGTGAGAGTTTTTTTTTCATTTGCCTAATCTTTTTTGACATTAAAGGGAAAGTACTCCGCAAGTGAGTCAGAGAGGGTTCATGTAGGACTGTTATATTATTTGGGACACACAGAATTTGCAAACAATTTTGTGAGCAGTCGTTTCATTTTAGTTCTGATCATGCTGTATACATTCTTTTGCATAATTTCTATTTGGGAGAGGCTTTTACTGCTTTTAAAAAAACCCTGCATTGCCTTACAGGAACCACACTATGTATTTTAATTGTGAAACATGTGTCTTGATCTTTACTGCGGCTCTTGTAAGGCAACTAATGTCAAGAAAATATGTCACTTCTTTTGTGAAGAATATATTGCAGAGGATGGAATTCATATTTAATTGTATTTATATGCTGTTTTAGCATCTGAAAAACAAATTCAATGTTCAAAATTAAACAGACTGTAATTTGTAACATAATCCTCTATTGTGTCAGAAATCGGGTTTTTCAATTATATCAGAAGTGGTGAGCTACAACAATACTTACCGCAGTTACACTTTGATTAAATACTTTGAGTAGAGTACAGAGCATGTTCATCATGGACTTTTTTTTTACAGCATCATGATTGAAGGGGGTGCCAGGAACACACTTTGATAAAAAAAGGGTGTAGTTTTTAAGGGATCTTTTGAATTTGGTTATGATGGTGTAAGCTCTTCCTGTGTGGGGCATGTATGCCTGTGAACAGGACATGGAAAGGAGGTGAAGTAGTGTGGCTCACTGGTTAGAGGCGGCAGACCCGAGAGCAGAGGACGGCCCGGGACCAGGGTTCGATTCCCGGTGTGGCAGGTTTCTGGACCAGGGTCAGCGGACTCGATAATTCTCTCGCCTCGGTGCCCACTCTGATCAGCGATCACACTCGGCAACTCTGGGCATTAGCTTGCCCTATCTTCACTAACGGCCCCACCAGACCGCCGGGGATGCCTGGTCTCACCCTGGAGATACCCATTAAGGGACCATCTTCTCAGGGAAGCCAGGAACGGTTTCGCAGCGGTCGAAGTGCCTTGGGACCCTCTGGGTAAGTAGTGCGCTATATAAATGCCTATACATTTACATACATACAAGGTATCCGAATCTTTAAGAGGCACCTAGAAAAAAATACTTAATTCCTATGACTGCACTATGTTTTTTTATATCTCCAATTTGTTGGTTGTTGCTTATCCAAATGAAGGGTTCAACAATGCATAGTACTTTCACATTAACCTGTGTGACAGCATTGGTGCATTATCCTTGTTATATTTTTGGGATGGCGTAAGGCGTGGTTGTTGAACGAATCCAACATACAGAGGAATACTACCTTCATCAGAGTTTTGGATAAATGAAGGATTGGAGTGGACTTTGCAGATGTTGAGTTGTTGGCATCTGGCAGAGGTACTAATTAATGTGTTGAGGGTGGAAAAGCATAATTTCATTGTTGAGCCCAGATTGATGTGTAGACAGAGTAATGATTTTTTATTTGGAGATTGATGTGAGAGAAATATTATTTCGTTCGAGGGAAGGTTGTGGGGGATATAACGGGTCAAGGAGGAGTTAATAAAGGGTATTGGATGTACCTGGTGTTGGTTTAGTATTACGCACTGTGTAGACATGAACGTAAATTCTCCAAAATGCCAGGTGGTAACGAAAGTGACATCACACACAATTTGACCTTCACTTTTACTCACACAGACATGCTTACACATAAACACATATTCACACATACTACGCACACCCGGTCGCACTTAAACACACTCTCACCCACAAGCACACGCACAACATATATTTAAAAATATTTTTGCTTACCTTAGCTGCCAAGGAAGGTCATATTTCAGCTAATTGTAATCCATTCTTTATTACACTGATAGTGAATTATAATATATTATTCACATTGATAGAAAACGAAAAAAGTGGACAAGCAGTTCCTGTGTGCCTGGCACTGATTCTGCCCCCTCTGAAGCCAGGGGTTGCAAAGGCAGTGCAAGGGGTCACAAAGTGCAAAGCAGGGGACACAGCCGCGACCACTGGTGACGCCTAAATGGCATCTATGTGAGTAACCAAATACTAACAAATGAATGAAAACTGTCAATCCTCCACTTCAAATGAGTCTTTAAGGGAAGGGAGGCATATTTGTTTTACTTGGTGCAGATAATTTGTGGGAAACTGAACAAGGTGAATTTGCTTATATGTTCTAGCATGTACCTAGATAAGAAAAAGAGGAGGACAGAGACTTGAGTGGGGTAAAAGAATATATAGTCAAATATAGAGAAACCCTCTATAAGTATGTTAGTGCCAAGAACAGACTTTGCCTGTGATCCGATCCTCAAGCTTGATACGATTAAAGACTTTATTTGTGATTGAAACGGTGGCAGATAGATCAAGGGTTGAAAATGGAGTTCAAGTGGTGGTGGGCAGTGATTTTGAAACTGGAGATTAGATCGAAGTGCTGTCTCAGTGGGGTGTTGTCACTGGATGCCCCTCCGGGGACCTACACTAGTTGTTGAAGATAAAGTGCTTATTGGGCTACTGACTGGGATTTGAAAAATGAAAGGTGGATATAGATAAGAGGAGAAGTGTATTTGGATTGGCAGAATAATAGCAGTTTTAAGTATGGTTTATATAAGTCACACAATGGGGAAAGGGTGAACACATCAGATTGATAAAAAAAAGTCAGTGTGAATATAGTTTGTATGAGTTTAGCATCAAATGAGTCTTAAGGGACTAGTAAGGAGACTTCTTAATAGTTGATGGGGTTAAAGTTAGCGTGTCAGATGGGACATAAGGTTGTGAGAGATGCCCAAGGATAAAGGTGAATTTCACATGGACCAGCAGCACTGTTTGTAAGGAAAGAATGATCTTTAATTGAGAAGCAGAATTGAGGCAGAAGGAGCTGATTGTTTAGGGAGTATTTGTGTGTTTGTATGTGAAGACTTCTGATGAACTTCTAGAAGTAGTTGGATTCTGCACAGCCTAATACAAAGGTAATGATCGGGTGGGAGTGTTCAAATGAAATAAAGAAGTAGGTGGAGACAACATGACTTTCAGAGTTTTCTAGAGATGTTTATGGATGCAAATCTCTCCACAACTGAGGACAACACTACATGAACCACAGCCTGACCTTCCACCACGCACCTCACACATCCGCCGCAGCCACACCGGAGGACACACTTTCTCTCACCTCACCGTCAAAGACTGGCGCACACACTCCCTCTACACCTCCACACCTTCACACCTCTCCCTCACTCAACCATTTCAGTAAGGAACTCAAGACTGAGACTTGCAGCACATCGCCTGGATACCCCCCGCAGTAATAAGCCACACTATACAAATACTGATGGATTGATGATGCAGATCATTCTTTACTAAATAGGGGTGAAGTTTCATTTATAGGGTTAGGAGCTGGGATTGGTGAACGATTAGGTACGACAGGTACCAGTGTATGATTACCTAGCTGAATGAGTCAGTTGGAGCTGAGCTGATGGGATTCAAGGAAGAAAGGTAGAGGGACTGGCAGTTTTGTAGTTTAGAGCATTTGCCTGTGGTTTTGTGATAACGGTGATTCCACCAAATATAAGTGGGGACAGTAGTGAGCAGCCTGTCCAGGACTTTGCTGAACTCTTCAAGGTATACACCAGATGAACTATAGTTTTAATAAAGGAGTACAGTGTTTACGGGTGTGTTCAACTGCAAACATCACTTAATATGAGCTCGAATCAGTCTGGAGTAAGTTTTCTGACAGGAAGTGTGGAGTGCGGCATTTAGAGTTTGAGCCTAATCCCGCCTCCCTTATTTTGGCTATTCACTGACATACTCTGCAGGCTTGCCAACAAATATAATTGGGAAACATCCTTTATGACGCAACTTTTACCACGCAGTACCTTTACAACGCAGGTTTTTCAACGCAAGTCATTACAACGACTTGCGTTGGGGGGCGCTCTAGGATAGGTATTAGTTTAATTTACTATCCAACACCTTCCCTACTATCCACGGGGACTGGAGTTGGAATAGTAAATTAAACTATTCACTATCCAGCACCCCCAACGCAAGTCGTTGTAACGACTTCCGTTGAAAAACCTGCGTTGTAAAAGCATGGGTGTTAAAAGCATGCGTAGTAACAACGTAAATTCAATATAATTTCATGCCCAGCCTTTTGTGACAAGTCAGTCAATCATTATGCAGATTTTGACTATCGCATGGGTGTTTTGTCCCTGCACATAGCGGTTACGGAACACGCAATGTCTCACAAGACGCTTTTAAAAATACAGGAATGCAACAAACAACTGAGGACCCAAGCAGAGCAAAGAAAGAGACACAGCCCCACCATCAGCATTGCACTCTTGGTAATTCTCATCAGGAAGGTGACATGGTTCCCTGTGTCACTTCATCTCCTGTTCAGTTGAAGTTCAGCCTATCAGGCCTGCCTTGCTTTGTCCTGGTGCTACTCCCAAGGCACAGGTTTTTGCCTCCTCTGCTCCGTTCCCTTGCATGCTCTGAATGAATAGCAGATGTTATTCATTTGTGGCATTGCATTCTTCAGCTTCCTTAATGTTTTTCTTTTCAATCACTATGAGCGGCGATGGGAAGTGACATGAAACGGCTCCATTCTATTACCGACGAATACATCTGGCATCGCTTCCATTGTGAGCGAGTCTGTCGGGCAGGCTTCAATTTTGCGTTGGCTGCTACCTCCGCCTGTTTTTTCTGTCCTCTGATAACTACCTCCATGGCTCTGAGTGACTGACAATGAGTCGCAGCGGCCTTCAAAACAGAAACTTTCACTTCGTTTTTTTAACGGGATTTAATTCAAAGCAATTTATCGCATCACTTTCAATTTCCATTATTTCCCTTCCACTTTCTAACCCGTTGTATTATTAATGACATTATCTGTCTTCGTGCATTCACTGGCAACATGAGCTCCTTCACAACAGACCTCTGCTTTGTGTGCCTGTTTTCTTGTAGACAGAGGTCAAAGAGGTGTATGTATGTAGGTATATGTGTCTCCCTAAAAAGTAAATGATTTCTATTTATTTACGTACACCCACATTATCATATTACGTCGCTACAGTATTTGGTATAAATAATGTTTTCTGAAACACAATGAAGTAGCTTTTTTATAACCCACCATAACATTACAATACATATCCTTCCACTCAAATAATTCATTTTTTTTGGATTTTATTTTTTAATTTCAGTAATTTTTTTATTGAAAAAAAAAGTTTGTCACAAAAAAACACGTTACTATTCAGTATCTCTGCAGGAGATGGAAGGATCCCATCCCCCCTTCCCATGGGGACTGGCTGGCATCAACGCTACAGACTGCACGTATAGATCTAGCCAGATCAGGAAACCAAAGTAAAAGGACCTTTTGGCACTCGATTGTATGGTCTCAATAAAGATCCGGGGTTGTTTTTTTTTTGTTTTTTTCCCCCGATTATACTCCAATGATTATACTACTATGGTGCCAATTCAATCGTATCCGGTCATATCCCGGCCTAGGCCCAGCAGTAGGCCTCCCCACTGGTAGCCTAAAAGAATTTCAAGCTGAGACAGTTGCGGGATCTGTGGCTCTCCACTCGAACGAAATGATCCCTTCCAGTTACTATACTGTGTAAACTCGTCTAAAGCTTATTCTAAATGGCTTTCTTAAAACCATGGTGGATATGAGGACAAAAAAAAAAGTTACTATTCAGTACATCCACATGCTTCCTTCTGATGTCTGTATATCTGAACAGAAAGGTAACATGGCACTCATTCAAAGACAGACCACGCCTAGGAGTTAGATGTCTCTACCAACTACTTAGCATCATAATTTGGGTCTAACTTAATTGAACAAAACCACAGTATAAGAAGCACAGCACTGGACAAAGCATATATTTTAGTCATCCATGTATTTTTTCCACTCATATACAATAAGGGTGTGAGAAACGTGAAAATAATGAGATGATGCAGGGCTCACATGGTGATCATATTTACAACATATAACACAAAAAGACACTCTACAGTCCCCAATGGTTATATATTTGCTTTTGACCAAAGAAACACAGGGAAGTTCCAGCAAATCCACAATACCTTTTTGCTAGTTGCAAATGTCAACCAATTGGGGTGGGTGGGTGGGGTTGTCGAAGTTTCAACCCCAAATTATTTAAGGGGTCTCCTCAGGACGTAGTCATCTGACTACCACACTTCCACATATAACAGACAAAGAGCAGAAAAACCTAAGTATAACAGCACTGGGACACGTTTTGTACGTTTTGCACTGTGACACATTTTGCCAACAACAAGTAGTTAGCACCAGCTCTTAGGTTACTCACCACCTTCATGTGGGTGTAAATATCAACAGCCTGTCTCCATTAATTCTGCGCACACACAAAATCTTGAATTACTGTTTAACCCCTTCGGTGCTCATGACGGAGCGGTTCCGTCATGAGTGCCGATTGGGCTGTGCTTATGACGGAACCGTTCCATCATGGCCCCGCCCGCTCAATAGAACGTTCAGCACAGTGCGAAAATTCGCACCGCGCTGAAGGTGTTAAAGGTGCATTCACTCCACCCCTTTGTTATGCACCTGTGGTAACCAGTGGTCTGAGAAATAGTGTGTACCTTTCTCCCATTCACAAAGCTCCAAAATAAGTGATCATGCCCCCAAAGCATAAAGTGCTCACCTGATAGTGTGAACAGTCTCACCTACAAGTGTATCCTGTGTGCCAAGTGGTTATCTGCACGGTGAACACTGCATGTCAGTGGCACCATGATTCACCATATATGTAGTAAATTACTGCTAACTACTAGTGCTACTACTAGTAAGTGAGTAGTCAACACGTGCATCAAATCCTATATCATCCTTGGTTCCTGTCGCAAGAGTAGCCAGTGATGTTTATATATCAGATGTCTGGCCTTCTCCTTCAAAGTTCTAGCCATATAATGCGACTAACCATATGCCAAGGTCATTCTCCACGCATCGGTTCACCGTTATGTCTTGCACCCTCTTAGGCCCTTTGCTCCTGAATTGGAAGATGAGCCATACTTCCCATAGAATCTCTGTCCAAAGCAAAACGAAATGAGTAAACATTTCAATAATGCTCCGCTTGCATGGACTCTTAGCAAACCTATGATTATTGTAACTGACCTTCTATGCTCCTGTTTAAAAAGCTACTAGGAACCGGTTCTAAGCACTTCACATGAATATGCTGGCAAAAATCACAATATGGTTCCATGAGTTCGAATCTCCAGGCACCTCTTTGCTTCTCCCTCTTTCCTATTGGTTGGCGTGCAATAACAAAATTGAGGGCACCTGCAAGTAGCATCATTAATTTCTTAGGAAATTTAAAATTACATTTGTTATGTCTCTTCCTTTGCTGGTGTTAGGATGCAAAGATTAGTTTGACTATATACTATGTTAGTTTCCTTAGTCCATTTTTGATCTGTCATATGTAAATACTCAAGAACAGTCGAAGAAATGTTTGCAAATGGCTTCTTTATATGGATAGCTTAAGTTACGTGACAGTAAGGAGTTAGTAGAAGAAGGTTTGTGAGTAGGAGTATGATTATGATGAGGGTGGGATGAATAAAAAGTCATTAAAACACAGTCAGGTTTAGGATATGTGTCCAAGTTAGTTTATTCAAATTTGGTTGATGGGCCCAACCAAAAAACAGGATATGTACTGTTATCAAAAATGCTTGTGTAATGACTGTAAAGTCACCAGTTTAGATTGGAGAGGCGGCGGTAGGGTCACTTGAAGTCTACCAATCATTTGTAACAAAAACAAAACAGATGTTCCTCATACCAGATGGTAACTGGCCTTATTTATAGTTGGAAAAATGAGCTTAGTGCCACAGCAGAAATAGGCCTTTAAGAGCATTTTATAACATTTAGCAAAATTATATGCTGAGTCTAACTATGTTAGTGCTGCAGAGGTAAAGAGAGATGCCAGGGGAAAGTATAGACAACAGGTTGTGGAACAAAAAGTTAAGTCACCTTTCACTGTTAATTGAGAAGTCTAAATATACACAAAAGAATAATGTAACATCCTGAGCCAAGGAGAGAAGCAAATAAGTACCTTTATGTAAGCTGCACTGTGGCTTCAATCAAGGCATGCATTAAAATCCAAGAGGATCAGAAAACAAAATAATTAAAAATCTAGTCTAAAATTGTCTTAAGCCAAGTATCAAACCCAAGCTTTGGTCAATACTGAGGGGAAACGAGGATACTCTAACAGGTTTAGAAAAACATGGAATTGCTGACTTCCGATCCTATGGTTAAAATTAGACCTGGGCAATATTTAAATTATCCCAAAGTTATTCATGTACTTTCAGGAATTTTGCACTGGGCTCGTTATGCGAAATTCCTGAAATTACTCCATACTCCATATTTATGTTGCATTTGGAACTCTGAGTGGTCACCACTCAGGATTTCGGACACGTAGTTGGCCTGAGAAAGCATTGCTTGAAGGGCCGGACTGGGAACCGAAACCAGCCCTGGCAAAGAACTCAGCCGGCCTAGGGAGGGTCCTTGTGGAAAGTTTTTGTGGCGCTTGTGTTGCTAGAGTCCGGTATTGCAGCAATGCTGCAAACATGGCCCCAAGTAACAAAAACTTCCCCTCAGGGGCCTAAAACTGGCCCAAACGCGGCAACAAACCAGGGAAGCGCCCAGTGCCCGCTACGGCCCGTCTGACCCTGATTGCTTGATATTAAATGATGCTCAGCTGGGTGTGGCATCATTAGCTATGATGCTTGATCAGTTAGTTGCATTTTATGCATCAATCATGCAGCCCCCTTGGAAAGATAACAGTGACAATTGGAGTGTACCAAAAGGAAAATAGGCTGGTTTGTTTCTTGAGCACAGTGTGTGGATGGTTGAGTCCATTATAAACTGTTGTGATGTGTTTGAAGCAGCGCGCTAGAGGGCTCATTAGCATTCAGGGTTCCATGAAGCTTGCTATTATCAACCCACATTTTTATCATCGTTATGCAAACCTTATCGAATTGCTGATAGGCGTCAGTGTCAATATTTCTTCCTCTCCGGTAACTGTTTGAAAGACACTGAAAATTGAACTGAATGCTCTTCAGCTATAATGATGTGGATGGATGTGGCCCTTTTGCTATTAGCTCGATAACGCGATAACATCATTATTGTTTTTCCGAGACCATAATGTTTGATGGTTGATTGGACACTATAAGCTAATTCTGAAAAACGTTGAAGTCAAACGTACTGTTTTTGAATTGGAAAAAATGCAGCAAACATTTGTCATATTGTGCTGAATGAAGACAGATGGGCTAAAAGTTAAAAGTTAGCAATAGGTAAGTCATTTTCAGACCTTTAGTAGCATAAAAAAGCATTACAAATCAAACCGCTTTTTTTTCTAACATAGCTTTTTCAATAATTCTAATCAGTAGGCTGTGGGATTTATTTAAAACGTGCCTGTTCACATTTTCTCTTTTTAAATGAGTGCTTTACCACATAATGTGCGCATTATTTTAAACAACAGAATTGTTAACTACATTTTCTGGGTGAGTGATGGCTAGAGGGTACTGTGTTGTTTTCTTCAGATTACCTCTGCTCCGCACACATGTGCATAAAAGGAAATGTAACTAGATATGACAAACATAATCTATGGGAATATCATACTACATCGGCAGGGGACCCTACACATGATTTTATTAACAAATTTCAATAAGCCTTGAACATACAAATTTGAATTGCACATTATTGAATATACTGCATGCTAATTCTTTTTATATTGAAGCGAAATACTGTTCCTTTCTTCTGTGATGCATATTAATAGTATTTTGCATTAGTACAGCACACTCCATCCTTCAAGTCCTCGTTTAATATCTGTCTTTAACGTGACAATGGGATTTACCTTTTCAACACAGTGCAGCGGTGTCTGCTTTTCTTCCAAGGGTTTTCGAGGTGAAACTATACAAAATAGACATCCCTTGGCCATTTATTTCCTCTGAGGGCAGGAAGGGAGGCATGGGCTAGAATTACCAGAGGTGGTTTTTGAAGGCACGGGCCCGACACTTTGCAACTCTAAAAAAAATATAGCTGCCAAGGCCCTCGCCAGGAAGCCACGCAGCTTGCACCACCAATTGCTACTGCCAGCACTGCCAATGCCAGTATCAACACAACTATTAACCATCACAACTGCTACAAGTGTGATAATTCAGACTGCTCGACACCCCAAACCTATAAAAGTGGCTTACATCCACCATATATGCAGGAGCCCACTTGCTCTGTTACAAGTGTCCAGGACTCCGTTGATGTATTGAGGAGGAAGTGTCTCTGACTGAATAGTGTGTGGTACCACAAACAACAATTATAGCGTACCACCTTGCTCTTTGCATTATATGTGATCCTAGATATATCTTCCCACAGCCGGTTTAATCTCTGGCCCAAAATGGGAAATCACTCATTGTTTTCCCTTTTTTTGTTGTAGGGTCAAGTTTTTGTCTTTGTGTCCTCAACAGGTTTTAATGTTTGATGAAGAACAGTTCCATGGATTGAGGTTAAATCATATGAAATTCTTCAATAACATGAGAGTTCTAATTACTGGTACTGTATTGTTCGGTTTTGGAAACAAATGTGCTAACTAGAAATAGAATAGTCTTTGCCTCTATTCTGGTTTGATTTCCTGTTTATACTGAGGGACAACTTAAAATTATCTGTGAATAATATATCCGAAATCAATTGACTGCCATTCTTCCTTCATCAGTCCAAAGGACCTTGTTTCCCACCAGGAAAAAGATTTCCCTAAAAGTGTACTATAGTAACCATGGAAAGGAAGGTAGTTTGTTCACCTTTCATCAATGTACTATCCTATATTTGAATGATGTCTCAATTTAGGAAGCTAGATATATGTGTGGATGTAAAAGCTTTCCCACATCAAGACAAATTCCATGTGGCCCTTCCTGCTGTTAGCCTCATTTATCTGTTTCTCTTCTGTTTCCTTTTGCAATATTCTGCAAATGTGTTTCCTGTTACTGATGAGGGCAAGTGGTCCTTGCCTTTTAGCAGTCGAGTGGAGATTCTCACCTCTTTTCTACCCAATCTGAAATGTTCACATTTTACTAGAGCTGGACAAAGACGTAGGGCCTGAAAATCATGAGCAAAAAAAGAGACTGTCTTTGCAAGCCAGAGACAATTTAAGGTATATGTCCTACGAACAAAAGCTCTAGGCAAAGTTCAACGAGCCCAGTGATCTTAACAGGGGTACCCGTGTATGATTTTTTATTCCAGAAGATCAGTGGGCTACCAATTTCATAGATTTATGTAGGGGACCTTCTGTTCCAGCTAGATTCCAGGAAACTCTTGGACAAACACCCCCCCCCAACCTCGGTTTCAATAATAGAGGTAAGAGCAGTCATTGAGAGAATAAAGCTTTCCCGAGTAGTAGGCCCCGATAACATCCATACAGTTATAAATAAATCAAACAGTGTTGGGTGGGCCAAGGTTTAATCATTTTTGTTCAGTTGGATTGCGTCATCTAGCTTTCACCCCCATCATGGAAACGGTCTATAGTAAAATCCATTTTTAAAAAAGGAACGGCTCAGATCCCACACATTATAGGCTTATTAGCCTTCTGGATATCTCGCTGAAGGCCTTCTCCCAAATTATTTTATCTAAGCTGGAAGACAGGGCTACCGAATCCAAGATAATCCCAATAGAGCAGGGTTTTATTTGGGGGCCACTCCATCACAGATCACTGCTTTACATTATGAGCCATTATTCAGAAGGCTTTGGAAGTAAAACAATATCTGAGCAGCTGTTTTGTCAACTTCAGGACAGCCTTTGATTCCGTGGACAGGGACATTCTACGGGGAAAACCTGCTGCCTGTGATCTACCTTCAAATCTCCTTAGTGTAATCCAATCCTTGCTCTCTGACAACCAGGCTCAGGTTATGTTTGATAAATCGGGTTAAATATATCAAAGAATTTTCATTTGGGAATGGTCTTCGGCAGGGGTGTGTCCTTGCAACCTTGCTCTTCAGTCTATTTCTAGCCGACCTTCCCACCTTAATATACCAATTAAAATTTCTCCCACAAAGTTGGGAAACAGCACATCAATTATCTGCTTTATGTAGAATATCTGGTATTATTGGACTACATCCCAATTGGTCTGCAGAGGAAATGAAATGGCCTAGCGACGCTGTTCCCCTGAGGCTTCGCAACGCTACTCTACGCTGCCAACTTTGTCACTGACAATGACACCGATGCACGTAGCGCTGCAACGTGGCTTACCTGCCTGATCGGACCGCTATCAGACTGCTCCCAGACCTTCAGCCCTCTTGGTTCAGTCATGGACCAGGACATAGTAGGGGCAGGACTAGACTGGAAGAAGAAGTTGCGGGTAAAAAGCAGCTATATCTGTGCCTAGTCACTGCGGTAAGAGGGGGCAGAGGTGGAGAAAATTACCGAGCAGTGTGTTTGGAGAGGACTGCAGCCTTGATCCAGGGACCTCCTACCTGACTATGTAAACTGGTGAGAAGTGGTGCCTCAGAGTATGTGATTGTGTCAGCCCCATGGCCCCTGGTGGATAGAGTGGGGGGGTCAATACATGGCAGGGCACACCTTGGTACTTTATGACATTGTAGTAAGGGAACCGTAGCAAACAAAAGAGGACCTGGAATTGGGAGCAATAGAAAAAAATAATAAAACCCCAGAATGATAGTCCTAGATGGACGTTGATGCTGGCGAGATTCAGAAGGGCAGCGTAGCCCGTAACAGAGGAGTAGCCAAAAGTAAAGGAGGATGTATGACAGTGAACGGTTTGGTAATTAAAGGGGAAGTACTCTAGGTCACTGTAAGAAAAAGTGGGGAAAACATGTCCCGGAACAGCCCGTCTGAAAAGCATAAGGATAAGGGAAACACCTGATGGACTTCTAAAATGAAGGATATATAAAAAGAATCCTATAAAGAGATGGCACCCGGGAGAGCAAAATCGCGTAAAGCCAAAATCCTGAAGAAAGGTGTTCTCTCCCAACTGAACCAACACCTGGAATCTAATAACCTACTTGACTCACACCAATCTGGGTTCAGAAAAGGATGCAGCACAGAAACTATACTGAACATTACAGACGACATCCACAACTCCCTTGACTCCAACAAATGCTGCCTACTTGTCCTCCTCGACCTATCAGCTGCTTTTGACACGGTTGATCACAACCTACTCTTAGACGCCCTTCAAAAACGCATAGGAGCTGATGGTAATGTCCTAAAATGGTTCTCCTCATTTCTACATAACCGTTCACAACTCATAAAAAATCAAAATCTCAATGTCCGACACCTCCCCCTCAACTCGAGGTGTTCCTCAAGGCTCAGTCCCCTCCCCCACACTCTTCAACATTTACTTGGAACCACTCACTGTCATTCTAAAACAAGCAAGCATCGACTACCATCTCTATGCTGACGACACCCAGCTGTACCTCGAAGTCACTTCCATCAATGACATCCTCTGCCTGAACTCCACTCTCTCAAAAGTAGAACATTGACTAACTCTTAACCACCTCAAACTCAACCAAGAAAAAAACGAAATCCTTGTCTCCTCAAATCACGAGCAACCCGCTCAGATCCAAGAATGGCCCAACCACTTTACCTCTCTAAACTGCAAACTCACTCCAGCAAACTCAGTCAAATCACTAGGGATCTCTCTAGACTCAAGCCTCAGCATGAGTTCCCACATCAAATCCACTGCAAAAAGTGCCCTTTACAACCTAAAACTCCTCAACAAAATCAAACTTTTCACCCCCCATGACCTAAAAATTGCAACCCAATCTCTAGTTCTTTCCAGACTTGACTATGGTAATGCCACTCTAACCGGGACAGCAAGAACACACAAAGGCCCCTTGAGAGCCACCCTAAACGCTGCAGCAAGAATGGTCTCAGGGACCACGAAATTTTACCACATCACCCCTACTCTACAGGCCCTAAAATGGCTACCCATCGAAGTACGCTGCGCCTACAAAATGGCCTGCCTCACACATAAAGCCTTGCACACAGGCAAACCGGATTACCTCGCTGCCAAACTCACAAAAGCTGGTCAAACAAGAAACCTAAGAAGCTCCAACTCACTCCTCTTAATCCCTCCAAAAAGACATAAACAAATAGCCCTCTCCTGCTCATTCTCTTGGAATGCCCAAAAAATCTGGAACTCTCTCCCTACTCACATCAGGACGAATCCCTCTTTCACGATCTTCAAGAGACAACTAAAAGAATTTCTCCTCAACCGCCACCTCTATGGACAATGACTTCGTTACTCTTGGTACCCAATATCCTTGTGATTCTCACTGTACTTTATTGCTTATGTTTTCACTTTTATGTATGCTGTAAAGTGCTCTGATACCCCAGGTTTTGTAAGCGCTATATAAAACTCCAAATAAATGAATAAATAAATAAAAAGTCTGACGCCAATGAAGTGGGGGCAGAAGGAATGGAACAAACCAAAAAGAGAAGAGAAGAGTCAATTGCCCCCAAGGAAAAGTAACCCCAGGTAAAAAAGCCAGTCATAGGAAGAAATTGCATTTGAATAAAAACCCCCTGCAAAGTGAGTTTGGTAAGGTAAAAGAAGGGCCTTCAGTCACAAAGTCGAACAAAGACTTTGTGAGGAAACATTTGAAAAGGAATAAACTGCAAGCAGAAGAACAGCTGGGTGGGGAAAACAGCTAACATCCGTCAGTTTGGTATCCCTGGAAATGACTCTTCAGATCCATCTATAGTCAACTTTGAGGTCCCAGGAACTTCAAGTGCCTCAAAGCTGGAAGTAATGTTAATCCTGCAAAATACACTGTATACCTGTTGGAGGTATCAGTAATGAATAATGACATTCTAAAAACTCAAAAAGAACACTTTCAAATTATGGTGGGGGAACTGAAACAAATTAAAGACTTCATGCCCTCCATAGTTAGGCCAGTCGGTGGGGATTAACAAGTGGGGGAGGAGAAATCCCAGCAAGAAGGGATGAAGAATGGTACCCCAATGCTGAAGGAGGAGCAAAGCATATTTATATCATGATACCCATTGATCATTAAGAAACGGAGAAACAATGACTTATAAGCAGTATACACTGTGACCAGGGAGATGGAGGAAAGGCCTAAAGAAGGGCCTAACTATAATATGGCAGGGGAAAAAAGAGGTATTTATAGAAAAAGGGTATAAGAGCCTAACAAAGGTTGTAGTAAAAGCTCGGGGATAAAATAACTTTTAAGAGGAACAGCTACTTGTAACTCAGAAAAAGTGGAGAGGAGGGAGAGAAAAGTTGGGGAACCGAAGGATAGAAAAAGAAGCTCTAAGAAATATTCTATGAGTAAGGAGGAGGGTGACGAGGATATGAGTATTGAGACAGGAGGGCAAAGAGGAATAAGAACTTGAAAAGACCAAATGGGGAGAGTGAAGAAAAAAGAACAACTAGGTAGAAGGGGGGAGGATCTGAAGAAGGGACTACTGGAAATTGAAAATAGAACCAGACAGGATATGTGGTTATTCTCTGAACCAAAGTGTCAGGGGAAAGGCGGTAAAAAAGTGAGGCAATTAAATCCAATAAACCAATCACAACTGCTATTTTCTTTATCTAAATGTGCTAGCATGTGGAATATAGGCTCTGAAGATTTCAGAAAAATGGGATTTACTGTAAACAGGAAAGGGAATGAATTAACCAAGGTTCTTCTTTATTCATGGTTCGTGAAGTCAGCACTAGTAAATTAAGAGTAAGCATGGGCGAATTTTGCGAATTCGCAATCCGCGAATTTGCGGATTTGCGAATTCCCGATCCGCAAAATTCGCGAATTTGAGCGAATTTACGGATTTTTGTTTTTTTGCGTGTTCGTGGGGTTTTTTGCGTGTTCGCGGGGTTTTTTGCGTGTTCGCGGGGCTTTTTGCGTCTTCGCAAACCGCTTGCATAGCGAAGTTACCCATGCAGTCGTTTATGGGAGAGGGAGATAGATAGATAGATAGATAGATAGATAGATAGATAGATAGATAGATAGATAGATAGATAGATAGATAGATAGATAGATAGAAAGAGAGAGAAAGAGAGGGAAAGAGAGAGGGAGAGAGAGAACGAGAGAAAGAAAGAGAGGCCGGATCTCTGAAGGGCCAGATTCCTGAGTTGCCCCTACAGAACATACAGCTTTTTATTTTTAGCAAAATGCATATGAAAATTGTTGTAAAGGTCTCTTTTAGTTTAACCCCTCCTGACAACTCAAAATGGGTGTATTTGCCATCCTCTCCCTTCTTCCTGTTTTTTATATCTGTAAGTGCTTCCTGATGAGGTTTAATTCCTTGGACAGGTGCCTCGTTGCCTACTTGTAACTATTCTCTGACCCTGCTTCAAGGGTCAGAGCAGGGTCAGAGAATAGTTGCAAGTAGGCAACGAGGCACCAGGAAGCAATTAGCAGCAGGTGTCCAAGTTGAAGTTAATTTGTTTGTAACCCTTTTGTAAAAGGTTACAAAGAAATTAGGTTCAACTTTTGCACCTGCTGCTGTAACCCTTGCTTGGCTGAAAATTTGTCCCGCTGATTTGCGGATTTTACCGCGATTTCGCGAGATTCGCGGATCGCGAAATCACGGAAAATCTGCAAATTCGCCCGCGAAACGGATTTTACGCCCACCCTTAATAAATTTGCCGCCATAAGTGCGCTGGGGATGCTCAGACATGGGTCCCAGGCACTCCACACCACTGGAGTCAAGCTAGCCGGGCTGATGAGAGGTGTTACCTCGAAACCGGTCCGGTCCTCGGATGCTTGATTCCGTTCTGGGAAGGACATGGCTTTTGTAGTTCGGACTGGACTGTTCCCATGGGGCACAGGGTCAGAGCTGATTTGCATATCGCCATTGTCTAACCCAGGGTGGTGTGGAGTGCAAAAAAACGATGGATTTGGGCCCAGATCTTTGGACTGGGGTGAATGTGTGACATTGATCCACATTCTGTCCATCACCTGTTTTGTTTGCTATTGCCGCCATAAGTGCGCTGGGGATGCTCAGACGTGGGTCCCAGGCACTCCACACCACTGGAGTCAAGCTAGCCGGGCTGATGAGAGGTGTTACCTCGAAACCGGTACGGTCCTCGGATGCTTGATTCCGTTCTGGGAAGGACATGGCTTTTGTAGTTCGGACTGGACTGTTCCCATGGGGCACAGAGTCAGAGCTGATTTGCATATCGCCATTGTCTAACCCAGGGTGGTGTGGAGTGCAAAAAAACGATGGATTTGGGCCCAGATCTTTGGACTGGGGTGAATGTGTGACATTGATCCACATTCTGTCCATCACCTGTTTTGTTTGCAATTGCCACCCTTAATAAAGAGCATGAGTTACATAATGAAGTTATCAGATTAGTACAAGGAACAGAAATACGACACTGTAACAATTATGATAAGCCACTCCTTGTGAATCATGCAGGCTAGGTTCAAGACAGGTAAGGCTGATCGATCAGGGTTGGGATGTAAGTAAGATCTTGAAATCACCATAAGATGTAACGAAACAGATAGATATAGGGAGCGCTTACTCGCGGCAAATAGATATAGGGTTCTTGCATCCCCGGTAAATGAGGAAAATTGTTGGATTAAGGACATTGATTAGGAGATAGGGTTATCGCACAGCCTGGCTATATTGTCCTGGAGCATCAATGGATACAGTAGAATACTGAAACTGGAAAGTTTTGAAGGAGCTATTAACATTAATGAGATTGTGTGCTTGCAGGAGACCTGGCTGTGAGACAAAACCCCAATGATTTAAAGGTTTGTTCAATGGACTAAGCAAAGAAGAAGAATTTGGATGACCTTCCAGTAGTCAAATAACACAAAAAGTGCCAGGAAGGCAGTCCCCCTAGAAGTAAAATGCAAATGGGCAATAGTTTGTAGAGTGCTCCTGTTTGTCCAAGACCCACAATATGAAGGTATTGTTATTGTAAATATTTATATACTGAAGGGGAAAGAGAAGGAATATAAGCCAAAACTGGATAAATTCAAAGAAGATATATTGTCCTTGACCAATAACTTTCAGAGAGAGGTACTTATTGTGCTGGGTGATTTTAATCATAAAGTAGACCCACGTAGGATCGACCCATGATGTAAGGAGTTACTGTCTTCATATAAGATAAATCATGCCATCTTTCCTATGGTGGATATGTCAGCACAAGATATGGCCCTGGGTAAAATGATGGGCTCAATGGGCTTAGTTTGCATAAATCGTAGAATGGAGACTGATCAACCAGCAATTCGCACATTGAAGACAGGCCATCAATTATGTCTGATAGATTATGTATTTCGGCATGTTTGAAACTTGGAACTAGTAAAGAGTTTTGAGGGTACAAGAGTGGAGGGAAGCGATCACTGCCCATTAAAGATGAAAATATTTGGAGTAAGGAAAAATATATATTAATTACCCAATGCGTCTCACAACTAGTATATCAGAGGAGCACCTCAAAAATTAGTTGCCGTACAGCAGAACCAAACACTCGGAAGTATCCCTAATATTAAGGATAGTGGATGTTTTGAAAGATATAATTAGACAAATGGTGAAATGCCAAAGGGTCAAAATGAAAATAAATAGTTCGAATGATGGTAGAAACTGGATCAAAGAGAAGTCCTGGTTTAATGAAGAATGTCGTAAACTCAAAAAACAAGTATAAGAAAAGGGGAAAGAAGACTTAGGGGAAAGTACAATGTAGAGACGCTCCACAACCTCTAGAAATTAGGGAAAAGATATAAAATGACTATCAGTAACAACAAAAGAACATGTAAAGAGAGTTCTTGCCAGCAATAAAATCCAAAGACTTAAAGGCATTTTGGAAGTTGGTTCAAGAAGCTTCTGTAAAAATGCAGGGGTCGTTGATTTTTATAGTACCAGAAGATGATTGGGTAATGTACCTGAGGGAAATATATGGAGAATGGGTTAAAACAGAGAGGTTGAGAACTACAATCTGGCCAGGTGTGAAGGAGGTAAGCATGGGCGGAAAATCCGTTTCGCTCGCGGATTTTGCGGATTTTTGGTAAATTCGCAATCCGCGAGATTCGCGAATCTCCCGCAAAATCCGCAAATCCGCGAGCAGCGGATTTTGCTCGCACTGTTCGCGTGAGTTCGCGGCTTCCCAGTACAACTTCGCGCCCCGCGAATAAGTGCAAAATTGCAGAAATACGATCTTAGCAAAACTGAAACTACTTACCAGGTTCAAAAGTTCAGGCTCATCATTAGTAGCCATTTCCTGTAGTGCTTCCTGAGGGGCCCCTCCAGAGTTCAGTTGCCAGTTGCAACTATTATGTGACCCTGCTCTGAACCTCAGAATAGTTACACATATGCCACAAAGGTCCTGAATTACAGCTAAGGGAGACAAGCAGGAGCCAGGCTGGAAGTTCAAATCCATTAATCAGCCCCTAATTCATTATTGTCAGTTGGGGCAGGGCAGGTGTTGTAACTAATTTTGCAACAATGAAAGCACTTAGCAAGTGCAAAAGATCACTAATCAGGAAGCACTAAGGAAGCAGGTGCCAGCTAAAAAAATATTCTGTGACACATTAATCAGCCCCAAATTAATTCAGGTCACTTGAGGCAGGGAAGGTGTGCTTGCGTTGCCACAATAATGTACACTGACTGGACAACCAGAGGGTGCTGTGATGAAACAGAGGGTGGCATGGGTGGGCCAGAGGGTGGCATGAGTAGTCAGAGAGTGGCAGTGGTGACAGAGAGTGGCAGTGATGAAGAAGAGTGTCCCAAACAGGCTGGACACGTAGAAACAACAAGTTCGCGAAACTTGCGACCCGACAGGTAAGTTCGCAATTTGCGAAATTGTACAAAACCCTCGCGAACTGGCAGAAACCCGCGCAAACACAAAAAAAAAAAATCCGCAAATTCGCGAGAATTCGCGGATTTTGCGGATTGCGAGTTCGCAAATCCGCAAAATTCGTGAACGCGAGATTCGCAAAATTCGCCCATGCTTAGAAGGTGGATATTAAGGATCGCTTTACAACTAGTTATGTGAAAAATGTATAGCTAATCTAAACCTGACTTGAGCCGGAGGCCCAGACAATCTTTCAGCAGTGATCATAAAAACCAGGCAGGAGTGGCGGGCAGAATTCTTCTCGAAGATGTTCCTTGGCATACTTAACTCAACCCATATATCAGGAAATTGGGGAGGAGCAATTATAAGAGCTATTCACAAACGAGGAGATATAAAAGCCCTGAAGATTATAGATTAATTAACCTACTGGATGTGGGAGTAAAGGTATTTGCTAAAATAATTTTGGAAAGACTCGAGGACTGGGTAGAAGTAAATCAGATTGTGCCCCGGAACAGGTTTTTTTTAAGGAGGGCCATTCTAGAGTCGATCACTGTTTTGCGCTTTGGTCCATTGCACAGAAGTCTGTGGAGCAAAAGGGCAGTTTGTTCTCCTGCTTCATAGACTTTCGCACAGAATTTGATCAAGGGGGACTTAAGAAGCTGTGGGAGATGTTGATTAGATACAACATCCCAAAAGACCTGTTGATGACAATCCAAGCGTTACATACCTGTAATTGGGCACAGGTAATATTGGATATAGAGAGGACCCATCCTAGAAAATCCCGATTGGAAATGGCTTAAGTCAGGTGTGTGTTTTGGCCCCCCTGCTTTTCTCCTTATTCATAGCATATTTAGCTTCAGTTTTGGGTGGTGCGAGGGACGCTAGCCCAAAGCTAAATTGAAAACATATTGCATGTTTACTGTATGCAGATGATCCCATAATAATAGATCAAACAGAGATAGGTCTGCAAAGAAAGTTGAATACATTTAATGAATACTGTAGCCTTAAAAAACTTGTAGTAAATATTTAAAAGACAAAGGTACTGAGCTTTGGTAAAAGAATAATACGGTTTAGCTGGGTTTTGGGTTCCACAAAGTTGGAAAAGGTAAATGAATATATTTTCCTAGGGATGTGGTTTGAGAAATATCTGAATTGGCATACTCACTTAGTTGCACTAATAGTAAGGGCTCTTGCTTCTGTTAGTGGACTGAAAACATTTAACAGAGACTATGGAGATTGTAGTATTCCATGTTAGTGCTTCATTCCTTCTCAGAATTGTTATTGTACATTCCTGGCTTAACATTCTATCTGTACTAGCTGGTCAGTTGCTACTGGTGTTATGCTGGAGGTGGTTGTTAAGCTGTCTTCTCAGAATAAACTACTTCCAACTTCTCTCTGATTCCTTGGACTAATTACTACATAAATTTGGCGATGAACGGGATTCACTACCCAGCTTCAAGAGAAGAATTTCCACTTTTAAAGACATTTCTTGGAAAAATTCTGAAAACCTGACAGCGTTCGCCTTTACAGCTAAAAAGTTACCAGGTATTTTTTTTTTTTCTTTCTTATTCTCATGTGTGTAAGATTGCACCAGCGGCTGTCTACTATGTTAAGTGCCTTGATTGCACCAGCGGGAGTTTTATTCTAATTTTTCTCTGCACCGCAATCCTTAATGCGTCTTATTTAAGGATCTTCATTGTTTATTTTAACTGTCGAGCGCGTTTGGTGGAGTGCGCTTCATTGTGCTGCTCTTCCGTTTCACTTCGACCTGTGTAGTTTTATAACATTTGACTTTGTTGCTGAGTGGCCTCGCTAGTCTTTCGCCAGCGCGCGCTACCCATGCCATTGCCTCTACACAGCATCGTTCAAAAAATAACAAGGATAAACTTACCAACGCGCGCCTGCCTCGCACTGTTCCTGTGTCTTCTCCGAACGAAGGAAGGAACACTTCACACGTCATTCCGACGTCACCACGCATCACGCTACAACGTGTGCGTTTCAGCGGCCATTTTGTTTGTGATTATTTCTCCGTTTCTATGACTACAGAACCACGATCTCGTTTTTAAAGCATTTCTCCACAATTACTTTACAGTTTTCGCTCGTTTTCACTGCTTCTACCCTCCACTCCTCACAAGGACCACGCTATTGACATTTAATTAACTTTGCTCATTTTTTAAAAAAAAAAAAAGAAGAACAGACTTTGAAAACTTTACTGTGGATATTCCTGTTTTTTTTTTCTTCATTCTTCACTACAAGACAACGGTGACTACTTTTTTTTGTTTTGGTATATTTCTACTATTCTTTTCTGTCATTTACCTTAACTTAAGTACCTTTCAGGTTATAATGTCTAATAACATTAATTCTCCTGCACACTTTTTACCTACTGCTGGAGATCCAAAGGTAGAATGGGATCTTTGGTATCCCACATTCCTTGCTTATGTTGATGTCATTGAAGAAGATGGTTGTTCTCCGAAAAGGAAGTTAGCATTATTAAAAAACTGTTTAGGCGGTGCAGGACTTAAAGAATTGGAAAATTTACCTCCCATTGAAAATGTTGGTTCTGGTGATGTAAATGTATTTGATATAGTTATAAAACAACTTAGCACTAGATTTGGAAGAAGGATCAACATTGTTATGGAAAGATTTAAATTTTATTCTCGAATACAAAAGGATGATGAATCCATAGAAAATTACGTAGCTGCTTTACGCACTTTAGCTGGATCCTGCGCCTTTGAAACTATAAATTTCGACCAGGTCCTTAGAGATCAAATAATGATGCGCACTAAAAGTAAAAAAATTCAAGAACGTCTCTGGATGGGGACTGATTCTTCTCTTAGTGCTGTTTTGAACATTGCAAAGGGCATCGAACAGTCTGAACTATTTGTAAACGAAATTAGAAACCAGGATGTTAAAAGTAAAGTGGTCATTCCTGAAGTTTCTTTGGTCAAAAACGTCAATAATTAAAAAAAAACTCCTGTTCCTTTTAGAAAAGATTTTGCAGGAAGGGAGAATAGATTTCCTATTAGGAAAAGCCAAATTATTTGTTATAGATGTGGGGCAAATGACCACGTAGGCAATTATAGAGGTTGTCCTGCGTGGAACAAAATTTGTGTCAAGTGTAAAAAATCCGGGCACTTCAGTAAAATGTGTAAGTCTCCTCAAAAAGTTAACTTTTTGTCCTATGAAGATTGTGAAGATGTCGAACAACCATCCGAAATTAACACATTGTTATGTGTAGGTGACACAAAATGTGAAGGGTTTCCTTCTGATATCATCAGTATTAATGGTAAGGATATTTCTATGCTAATAGATTCCTGTGCTTGGTACACTTTAATTGGCAAAAATGTTTTTGATCGCTACTGGCCTTCTACTAAGTTACTACCTCCTGACGTACATCCAGGTGGGTACACTGGTAAGAAGATTGATATGGAAGGTTACATGTGGGCAGACATCAAATTCAAAGACAGGACCATTAAAGGGAAAGTTTATGTTTCATCTAAGGGTGCGTCACTATTATGTTGGCCTCACCAACATGACCTTGGCATTAAGCTTGACCCTAATGCATCTCCCCCTGTCTATGTTGTTCCTCCTGAAAATGATTTCATTCTTCAGTTGAAGCAAAAATTTTCATCCATTTTTTCTGACAGTTTGGGAACCTTCACAAATTTCAAACACCGCATAATACTTAAAGATTCAGCTATTCCCATCCGACACAGGGTAAGGAACGTTCCTTTAGCCTACCGTGAAAAATTAAAGGGAATTTTAGCAGACTTAGTTGACAAGAAAATCATTGAGCCAGTAGAATCCTCTCCGTGGGTTTCGCCAGTAGTTTTGTCCCTCAAAAGTAACGGCGAACTCCGTTTATGTGTTGACCTTCGGAGTTTAAACAAGGAAATTTGGATTGATAGACACCCCTTGCCCCATATCCATGAACTCATTTCCACTTTATCAGGAGCTACTGTTTTCTCAACTCTAGATCTAACTAGTGCATACCACCAAGTGTTGCTCCATGAAGAGTCAAAGTTTTTGACGACATTTATTACGCCTGAAGGCATGTTCCAGTATTGCAGGATGCCTTTCGGCCTAGCCAGTGCGGCTTCGGTCTTCCAAAGACTAATGAAGACCGTTCTGGAGGATTGTCTTGGTGCCATCGCCTTTCAAGACGATATCCTTATTTACGGGAAAAGTTATGAAGAACATGATGTTAATTTAGAAAATGTTTTAAAACGCGTCCAAGAGAAAGGTCTAACTTTAAAATTATCAAAATGCAAATTTAGGCAAAACAAGGTCGAATACCTGGGTCACGAAATATCCTCAGATGGTATCAAGCCCAAATTCAATCATATACAGAGTATTTTAAAGGCACCAGCACCGTTGAACAAAGAACAACTTGTGTCTTTTCTGGGCTTAACTGAATTCTATAGCAAATTTGTTCAGGGTTATGCTTCAAAGGTACATCCGTTAAGATCTCTGTTAAAGAAAGATATAAAGTTTGTTTGGAGCCACGAACAACAACTGGCTTTCGATTTGATGAAACAAGAAGTAGCAAATGCCCCTTTTCTTAAACCATTTACTTTGGGTAATGAATGCATAGTTTGTGTGGATGCAAGCAATGTAGGTTTGGGTGCTGTCTTAATCCAGAAAGACAAAGGGGATGAATGTGTAGTCTCATATGCTTCTAGGACACTACGTGGTGCTGAATATAACTATTCTACAATAGAAAAGGAACTCTTAGCATGCACCTGGGCCTGTGAACATTTTAGGCAGTTTATTTGGGGAACCAGATTCCGTTTAAGAACTGATCATAAGCCCTTGATAAACATGCTGGCAGCTGGTGGTGGTAGAACGTTAACTGCACGTCTAGCCCGTCTTGCAGCAAAACTACAAGAATTTCAGTGTGTTGTAGAGTATATCCCTGGTCGTCTTAACGTACACGCTGATTGTATGTCCAGGTTACCGTTAATCAACGCTATTTGGTGTGAACAGTGTGACTCTGATGTTGTGTTCAACATTGATGATGTTAATGAATGTGCCACCTCTGGTTCTGCCGATAGCATTTCTGAGACTGTTTGGAGAGAAGCCATGACCAAGGACACTTGTTTGTCAAGTGTGGTGGATTATTTGCAACATGGTTGGCCTCAAGAGAGGTATCTTTCTGGTGACATTCTCTCATTTTTTAAAATCCAGGACGAACTTATGTTTGACCAAGGTTTTGTAATCAGAGGGGACAAGATCATTCCTCCCCTTACTTTGAGAGAAAGAATTGTTTCTATGGCACATGAGGGCCACATGGGCATGTCCAGCACCAAGAGGCGTATCCGTGAATTCTACTGGTGGCCTGGTATTGATAGGATGGTGGATAGGTGGGTTAGTTCCTGCTCCCCGTGTGCCAAAAGCGACAAGACCGTCAAACCTTTGTCTACGAGTGTTTCTCCTATCGAATTTGTAGCTTGTCCTTGGAAAAAATTAGGCATTGACATTATTGGTCCCCTATCCTTGTCTACCAATAAGGAGATATTTGCTTTAGTGCTTATCGACTATTTTTCTAAGTGGCCTGAACTTAAAGTTGTGGATAAGGTTGGTTCTACACAGGTTATTCAGTTTCTGGATGAAGTTTTTTGCAAGGAAGGAATACCAGCCGAAATTGTGTCTGACAATGGGCCACAATTTGTGAGTAGGGAATTTGAATCTTTTCTTGGTAGGTGTGGAATTGTGCATAAGAGAGTGTCCAATTATAACCCTCAGGCCAATGGTCAAACGGAACGCTTCAATAAGGTCATCAAGGAATCTATCCAACTGGCCATTAAGAGTAACCTTGATTGGAAGAAATCCTTACGTGCTATGCTTTTGTCCTACCGAACCTCTCCTAATTCCGTCACAGGTCTATCCCCTTTTGAAATGCTCAGGGGTAGGAAACCTGGTTCTAAGCTCCTCCCTTGGTGGTTAAAATCCAAACTCCCATTTGAATCTTCTTTTGATTGTGATGAAGTCAAAGACAGGGTTTTGAAATATCAAGAGAAGATGAAAAACAGTTTTTTGTCTTTAAATAGCCAAAGTAACAAAATCAAAGTTGGCGATTTTGTACGAGTCAAGTTTGGAAGGTCTGTTGGGAACAAATGGAACAAATGGTCCGATCCTTGTAGGGTGATTGAAATTTTCTCTAAAGCTATTCGTGTTGAAGGGGGGAAGGTATGGAATTTCAGGAGAGTGTCTCTATGCAAGAATCCCAGCTTGGAAGATAACAGTCTGTGTCCTTCTATCTCTGTACCTGGATATCCCATTGTTGAAGATGACACTTCTTATTCTGCCATGGTTGACACCTTTGTACCGGAGAGTCCGGTTCCCAATGTTCCTGCATATGTTCCTTTTCCTCAATCTTCCCCGTGTGCTGATGATTGTGTCGTTAATAATTCCAATGTTCTAGAAACGGTTCCTGATTCCCTAAGTTCTGCTCCCAATCACAGTGTTGTTCCTCACACAGTACAGAGGAAAAGTTCTCGTGTCAAGCAATTACCTGTAAAGTTACATGATTACTTATGTTGAATTTCTGTTCTACAGAGGAAAAGTTCTCGTGTCAAACAATTACCTGTAAAGTTACACGATTACTTATGTTTAATTTCTGTTTTTGTTCTCTTTCTTTCTTTTTTTTTTCTTTTTTTTTTATTTTTAGGGGGGAAGGTGTGTAGTATTCCATGTTAGTGCTTCATTCCTTCTCAGAATTGTTATTGTACATTCCTGGCTTAACATTCTATCTGTACTAGCTGGTCAGTTGCTACTGGTGTTATGCTGGAGGTGGTTGTTAAGCTGTCTTCTCAGAATAAACTACTTCCAACTTCTCTCTGATTCCTTGGACTAATTACTACAGAGATATGTCTGATAGACTGGTTTTAGAAGCTTATTCAGCCATGATCCGACCACAGTTTCAATATGGAGCAGAATTGTTATATTTGAGTGGTAATAATAGGTGGGACGCCAAAGAAGGGAAATGTTTGAAACATTTACTATTGTTGCCCATGTCCTCAATGGTTCGGGCAGTAAGACTGGAAACCGGAATGATATCAAGGAATACAATGGCATGTATTGGGTTATTAAGATTCTGGCAGCGCCTGGGCTGTGGGGAAGAGTACAAAATATAACAGTGGTGCAGAGTGCAGAGTGAGCGGAAGTGGGCAAAGGGGACAAGGGCAATCATAACTAAAGCCTGTAGAGTTATGAGGATCAAGTTGTGCCCACAGAATTTACAAGTCGAGGTAGACAAGAGGGAACTCAGGGCTCAAGGTAGAGAAATCTTTCGAGATCTCGATCAACAATATCTCATGAGAAAAAAATCTGTACTCTTTATGGCTAATTCATGGCAAAATGAGCAACATTTTCCATATATTAAAGTACTTCCCGATCATTGGATTAGAAGAGAATTATTAAGGTTAAGAATTGGTATCAACGCTTGTTATGCTAATGACGGGGTAAAAAGAGCTATGATTGATTCCAAAGGGAAGTGCCCTTGTAATCAGGCACCACATGTGACATATTACATATTTGTTTGGACTGCCGGAAGGTGTTGGATATAAGAAAAATGTTTTTATGTCCAATTTAGTATGGTAATAAAAATCGGTCACAAGCGGTTGATCATCTAATTGAAATGAATAATTTGGATATAGCATGTGCCACTGGGAAGATCCTCCAAAAAGTTTAAAAAATCCGTAAAAGGCTAATGGAATCGAAATCTTTCTTATAGATATTTATGTGATATACTGTATTTTAAATAGAAAGGTGGAATGATTAATGAAATGTATGTGTATGAATTTTATGATAGATTTTATTAAGATATATTTTATATGAGATTGCATTTGTGGAGATTTTAGGTGTTTAAGGACTAACTGGTCCAAATGAACTTTTGTTTGAACTGAACTAAATGCCCTAGCAATTCATAGAAAGCAAAATCAGCTTCAAATTAATCTGTAGAAGACCAGGATTCTGGTTTTTGGGAAAAAAGTAAAAAGTTTCACCTGGTACCTGGAGGTGGAGCAAGTCGACAAATATAAATATTTGGGCTTGTCTTTTAGGAGGAACTTGGATTAGAGTACGCATTGGGACTGCACTAAGCTGAAGGCACTATTGCAGGTCAGTTGCTTGTCTAGATTCAACAGTAAATTTGGGGGGCTATCTCACATTCCTCTACTAAGGGATTGTGAAGGGAAGATACCTCCGCTGGATGTGTATGGAGGAGAGATCTTTTCCCTTGATTATCCCCTATGAGTGGGACCGAGTAGAAAGGACAGTTCTTAGCAGGGGTCTATCGCTCCCTCCAGGTACTATGGTCCAGGTCATAAGGAGAGAGTTCAATCTGGTGTCCTGGAGTCTGTTGCCCTTCACTCGGGCTCTAAGATATTTCAATAGCCTCGTGGAGGACAATGAAGTGATTAAAGTATCTAAACTTTGCTGTGGTGAGATTCAAGGTAGTCAAAGAAGCTGGGCAACAGAAGCAAGAAGTAGAATGATCTTTATCAAGAACCTCCATTCAGACAGTGGCAGAATTACATTCTGGCCCCCCTTCCCACGTGAACAAGCATTGAAAGAGTCTGCAGTATTGGTGACTGAGTCTAATGATCTGGGCTATTTGAGCAAGAAATCCCCAATTAGCTCCTCGATTTCTACTCTAGGCCAGGGCACTGTCTTCCCATACTTGATTCAGTTACCAGACCCTGACCTGCGCAATAATATACTAAGGGCTAGCGTGGGATTCAATACCATCCATTTATCCCACCCATGCTGGGACAGGGCCTGGGGTAACTGTGGTCTATGCCCCTGTACCCAGTATGTAAAATACTCTCTAGTGAATATACTTATGGATTGTGTTTTTTATCTCTCAAATCTTATTAAGTTCTTAAGACCTTGAATTTTTTAAATATGAAACTGTTCAAAGGAGGAAAGATGTGGAGCTGTCATCAGAAATTCGTATTTAGATGTGGCAATTGGAATCGCTCAGTTTTTACATTCAGTTGAACAGAGTTTTAATGATGAACTGTAGCAGGAGGGGGGTGTCGGGCAGCCAAGATGGAATTTAATAATTGATTTCAACTGTTTCATGTGTGTTGGGATTTTTTATCAGCAACTCTCTAAATAAACTTGTTTACTATCTACCTACCTATGAACATTTGTACTGCCCATCGTTCTTATAGATTTGAAAAACGTAATGCGTAGATATGCTAACATGTATTTGCTTTGTGGCTCAGTTCAATGGTGCAACCAGTCTTAAGATCAATGAAAGGGGCTTGGAGAATTGAGATTTTAGAATCTTTAACTTCCTCATGTTGACCTTTAAATCAGCTAGTGTTTGGTGTAGTCCAAATTTATCTAACAGGGCTAATGTCCATTGAACAGGGTCACTAAATGTAATGAAATACAAATATCATCTGCAAACAGGGTGCATTTATGTTCATCCATTCTAAGTTTCTCCTCCTGATGAAATAATTAGTTTGCATGTTATGCTCCAGATTAACACATTTCAAGGTAAATAGTGGATTTGCAACAGCTCACCACAATATAATTTCTGTATTGGTCATCAAATCCAACTCTCTTAAGTAGCACTTTAAAAAAATACCATCAATTAAGTCACTTACTATGTAAGACTTTTTGAAGTCTAGTGAAGGAATATCACCTTGTTTTGCTTAATTCAACCTGAGTGAGACACATCAAATCATATTTTGTGTGCACCTGCCTTGTATTATTCTGAGTGGACCTGAAAAATAGATTTCTATAACTCAGGTTTCTGCCAATTGGTTTTGAATTTCATGACGTTCTATCCATCTAGATATAGAATTACTGTAGGTCTATATGAAAAGAACAATTTAGTATTTTCCATGGTTTTTGGGATGAGAAACCCCTGAGTCTTTTGTATTTGTTAACAAAATCATCAGGAACAATGAAATAAAAGGTGTTATCTTTTAAATAGGTAAAATGGCCATAGATTTCAAAGAAGCCTCAAACAAACGTACATAGTGCCGAAGATTTGTATACATTTGGGGTCCTAATCACATCTGGAAATTACAACCTGGTAAGTGATTCTTCAGAGAACTACTTTTGATTGTCTGTGGAGATGAATACATTTGGACTAATAAGGTTGCTGTTCATTGGAAGAATTTGTCAAACAAACCTAGCTGCCCCTTTTTCCTCACTAAATATGTGATCGCCCAGCTGTGATTTATACATATAGCAACTGTTGTTCATTGTTTTACATGTATTGGGCAAATGACATTGGGGGCTCCAAATTATTTCCTCTGCACCAACTCCAATTGAAACCAAAATGGGTGAAAGTGCACCAAAAGTCGGGGAGACCTCAATGGGGCCATTACTTTGTAGATTTGGCTTTTGTTATGCTCTCTCGCTTTCACTCAGTGCAGCGCTGCATTGCATGACGTATTCAAAATATTCCCCTCTTTGTGGAAACCAGTACAGCTCATGGCTGGAGGCAAATGGACTCTATAGTTAAAAACACTGTTATTTATGAACAATGGGATTATATACAAGCCCCTTGTGCCACTGGTGCAACACTTTTAATGTGGGAAAAGGTGACGTACTGGCAGCGCATGGGGCTTGTAAATATGCAGGGCAGACTTATCTGCAGCAAGAATAATGCATTATGTAGTTTTTTGGTCTTGATAATTTAGAAATATATCCATTTGGACCTTGTTCAATTTTTCTTGTAAATGACTTATATACCATTTGACTTATGAACATTTTATGCTTTATTCTAATATTGTTATATCTCTACTAATCAAAATATTGTTGTGACTTCCCTAGCCTGCATACACCAGCATTACCTTTTTAGTTACTTTTATTGATAGGATTTACCCTACTACAACTTGTGCTTCTGCTAGTAAGCTTACAAGAATTTTTTTTTTAACTTCTTCTATGAGTAATGTACCTGGTTTTACTATAATTCTGGTCTTGCAGGTATCACTGCTAGTACTAGTAGTAATACAATCACTTTTGCAATAGCATGATTAGGCATCCATCTTTCCGGGGTCAATAAACTGAGTATCATTAGGATAGAAAAAAGTGTCATCTGTTAATTGCAGTATTTAGTGGTAGCAGAAATGCAGTATGAAGTGCTATATCAAAAGCAAGTTAAGCGAAAATGACAAGTCCACTCATAAAAATGAATTTTGTTTTATGCAAAATGTATTTTCAGTTCTTTTGCCCAGTCTACTTTATCTTAAACCGAGTTACAGCGATCCCTGGTCTGTCGTCCGATTTATTCTCATCTCCTGCTGCTTGTGTCAGCAGTAACACTCCCCCATTTGTCCAGCAGAGAGAAGGACACTGAAAGCACGCGGCGCCTTCCACGCGCCGGCATTGTATTTCAGTGCAACTTCGCATCAGGTGCCTGTCTGAGCTCCCAGCTGATAAGGAAGTGCTATCGCTTTTCAACGTGACAGGGCTCGGTGACATATCCGCACTGTCACTAAAATGGAAAGCCCCTTCTAGTTTAACTGCTAATCTGCTTCAGGTCTTTTCAACCTGCATGTCGGATTTTTTTTTTCAATTAAAACTTTTAGTTGGCAAGAAAAAACTTTTTTCATTCTTGACGGAATTAGTCATTGTAGAATGCCAAGAGGTGGTCGGAAGCGACCATGAAAGGAAGCTGTAATTCTTAGGCGTTTTGCTGTGGGAAAAGAGTTCATTTTAGTTCGCCCATTTTTTGAACAGACCAAACTACAGAGAAATAATCCTCATAGTGTCTGCGCGATGTATCTTTAATTTGTTTAAAATTAATTATTACAACTTCATAAATTGCAAGAGGCAGTCCTCATAAATGTATAGACATGTAATGCATTTTTTTTACTGCTGCTATTATTTTCCATTCTGTCGTTACATGATGAGAAAACTGTGACCTCCACTCAGCCTCGGATTGGTAACGCGGGCATTCGGGCAGAGAGAGTCACTCACACGACTGGACTATAATGCAACAGAAACGACTGAGATGTACTACAGGTCTGGAGTGGCCTACAACATGAGATATGGATATTTACTACTGGCCTGGACTGGCCTGTAATGGGAAATAGGTTGATTCATTCATGGGCCTGGACTGGCATGTCACAGGAAAGGGAGTTATTTTTCCACTTCTCCTGAACGGCCTATAAGTAAATGTGTTGTTTGGGGTGGAATTAATTATAGGCCTTCTCTGGTCACAACAGGAAATGAGTAGATTTAACCAGAATCATAGAATGGCCAATTAGACGGTGAGATTTACTCAGAAGCCTGAATTACCTGACAAGGAAAAGGTGAAATGAATGTGGAAAGGTTGGTTTCTGCTGGGGCAGTATCAGCCATATGCAAGACTGGTACCTCTGAAAGGCTGGTGTAAGTAGAGTGGAGGGCAAAACTTAAACTGAAACATGCCATCAAAAAAGGGCCAGTGATGGGAGATAAATATGAAAGGAAAGAAGTCAAATCATTGGACACACAGGATTGAGCTGCAGGGTTGCTTCCCTTACTGTCCTTGCTGGCACTTTTCAGCAGAGGGATCACAGTTTAATTGCAGATGGTGTACTACCTTATATGGAAAGGATAAGATGTTTAGAACAAATGTTTTGCAAGATTGTGTAACAAATGACAATCATTATATTATTAACAAAAGACATTACATAATTGGCGGGGATTTGGTTTGAAGTATTTCCTGATGTCTGGCTATAAGGGAATCCTCCCTGCATTCTTTCAAGTTTTGGAAAATGTTTTAGAGAATTATTTAACTCTGGCCTGAACATATAGGCCCTCATTACGATGGCGGTCGGACGAGCATCTGACCCCCATCTTATCAGGATGGAGAACGCCCTACATGTAGTCACGCCATTTTCATGAGGAAGACTATGGGTACACAGACCACATGGGACAGATGTTTGTCAGCAGTTTTTGTAACATAGACAAAGTAGTATTAACCCGTTTTGAATCTATATTAAATCTCTCATCAATTTGTTGAGAGATACATTAAGAGAAGCATTCCTCATTGCTTTCTGGACATATATCTTCTTTGTTACAAAGGTCCTGGCAAATTCTACTGCTTGATTACATAAGATGTGTCTGTTTGTAAACCATTTCCATTTCCTCATCATCTTCCTCAGTGCTGTTTGCATCTTGATTTGTTACTTTATCCCGTAAGAAGTCAACCTGCTTATTTCCATTTGCGGGTCCTGTTATCCAATTGGACCCTGTTTCCATGCGACATCTATACCTTTTGGTGTCGAATAGCTGACATTACGCATTTTGAGGCTTTCCTGATAAAGGCACTTGGGTCACCAAAACACACGTAGACTCAATTCCACAAAGATCTATCCATGATTGAAGCCACTCTTTCTGTCTCGCAGCACAGATACATTCATTGAGGAATATTTTTCCTCCTTTGCTGACTAAATGAATGATATAATTACTTTTGTTAATCAAGTTTCTACTCAATTTTGATGTAGTTGTGATTTTATCTTAACATGTTTTTAATTGCAACTATTGTATTCAAAGTATCAAATAATATCAGGTAATTTTTTGACATTACATTAATTATCTTTGAACATGTTACCTTTATCATAATGAGAAACAATTGGATTATGAAGCATGTTGTTTTAATTTGTCATGTAGCCTTACAGACATTGTATATCATATATTTTTAGATATTTTGTAAGAATTAAAGTATTTTATGAGCTATGTTTAGCTACACACTTAGCCTTTTTGAGTATCATTTATCAATTGTTAAGTATAAATGTGGTTGCCTAGGGATTTCTTTTGTACAATTGTTGCCTTCTCCTCCCGCCTTATTACGATTCCTTTTTCAATTTTAGATTGTGCTGCGACCCTGAAAAGGGCAGCAGCACAAGCCACATTTCAAAATAGGCATGTTTTTATATCTTCATGCACCGATGTCTGGGAGGGGTGCACATTTGCCCCCCCATCCCCTAGTGAAAGCCCATAAGGGATGGGGACCCTGCTAGGGGCCCCCAAAGTCCCATTCTATCTGCCTATACATGGCGGTTTGACCACCATGTAAAGGCAAAGGAAAAAGGGACATCGTAATACCTACGGAAGTGCCTCCACAGGCGTCGCCTCCATTGTAGGGTTTAAGCTCTGGTGGTAACTCCGACTGACTTTTTTAGCCTGTCAGAGGTTGGTCGGTCCCTCTGCCCGCTGTGCTCCAACTAACTGCATCATTACTCAGCGGTCGGACCGCAGCCACAGATTTCAGATGGACTGTCACCAACAGCCTGTCAGTGGTGATCCGCCCGACATCATAATCAGACCCTTAATCTTAATAATGATCTTAAATGAGCAGTTCAGAAAATACAATTTTTATTTAAATATTTATTTTTGACATTTGTACAGCGCTCTGTTACCCGTGGGTGTCCTGGCGCTCTGAAAACTCCATAGGCACAGTCGAGTAAAGCTTAATTAGTGAACAGCCAGGTCTTAAGAGCTCTCCTAAAGGCCATGAGATCCGTCATCTTTCTAAGAGCCGAGGGTAGGGCATTCCAAGCCTTGGCTGCTCCCAGCACAAAGCTTCTGCCTCCCCACCGCACTTTCCTAATGCGTGTAACTGCAATCAACCCGGCGTTAGCAGATCTAAGGTGCCTTGTCGGGAGATACCAGAAAAAATACTTTTGGAGAAATGATGGCCCAATGCCTCGCAAGGCCTTAAACACCAGGCAGAGTGTTTTAAACAAGATCCGCTTTCGCACCGGGAGCCAGTGAAGTTTGGCTAGCTCCTGGGAAATGGGGGCATACTTTGGGAGGCCCGTAATAAGCCGAGTAGCAGCATTTAGTAGGACCTGCAATTTGTTTAGTATGCCCTGTTGGGCATTAAGAAACAGACTGTTACAGTAATCCAGCCGAGATAATACCAGTGTGATGACTACAGTTTTTTTCCCTCTTTCTGGAATAAATGGCAGGATCTTTCGGATGGATTTGAGCGAAAAGGAAATGGAGGAAGACAGTGCATTAACTGCGGTCGGAAGGTAAGCTGGTCATCGATCAGCACCCCTATGTTCTTAACTTTAGGTACAGGGGTGGGGGCATTCCCCATCTGCTCAGGCCACCAGTTTGGACTCCAAAAGTTGACATTTGAGCCAAACACTATAACTTCCATTTTGGCCGAATTCAATTTAAGGCAGTTTGCAGCCATCCAATTTCCCACCGCCAGCATGCAAACCTGAAATTGCCTGGCTACACCTTCCTCCTTCACTGGCAACAGTGATACCACAATCTGGGTGTCGTCAGTATAAGAGGTAAGTTCAAAGCCAAATGCCCAAATTACTGGGGCCAGAGAGCTAACGTATAAATTGAACAGAGTGGGGCTTAGGGACGAACCCTGCGGAACCTCACAGGGTAGAGCGAAACGTTTAGATTCTAATTCGCCCAGCACCACACTCTGAACTCTGTTGGAAAGGAATACCTTTAAGATGTTAAATGCATTTCCTTGTACTCCACAGGCCTTCAAACGGGCCAACAGTATCATGTGGTGGACCGTATCGAAGGCCGCGGAAAGGTCCAACAGTACCAACGCGGCCCTGCCCCCAGCATCGGTCACTGCTCTGATCTCTTCCGTTGTTTTAATTAGCGCAGATTCTGTGCTATGGCTAGCTCTAAAACCGTGTTGTGACCGGTCCAGTGCCTGAGTAGCCATAAGGAACGAGCTCAATTGGAGATTCATCACCTTTTCTATTAATTTAGCTGGTAAGGGGAGTCTCGCTATAGGGCAATAATTATTCGGATCTCTGATATCCAGATTGTTTTTTTTTAATAAGGGCAAAATTGAGGCTTGTTTCCTGCATGACGGAAAATCTCCTGTCCTGAACATATTATTAAACAGGGCTACCAATGATGTAACTATATGAACTGGGGCCAGCTTAATCACAGCCACCGGGCATGGATCAGATGGCGAGCCTGACCTTGCCACTTGAAGCAAGCTCATAATTTCTTCAATATTTACCGGCGAGAAACGCTCAAGTTTTGCCCCTGAGCTAGCCTCCGCTGAATTTACTGGAGTATTCGCCGGACCATTCACCGTGTCTAAACCAGTGAAGGCCTTGAAAATAGTCTCTACTTTATCTGAGAAAAAGTTGGCTAATTCCTCACATAGCTCGGGGCTAGCGGGTGTGGCTGCCGGTGTCGGGACAGCCAGACAGGAAACCGTTCTAAACAATTCCTTCGCCAAATTTTTGGCCAGGCTGATGCGTTCAGTGAAGTATTCTTGTTTCACCATCAACACCGATTTTTTATAGCGTAACAGGCTATGTTTGAGTAACCTTTTATCCGATTCCTTGTAGTCTTTGCGCCAGACACTTTCCAGTTTTTTACACCCTAGTTTCGACAATGTCTGTGTTCAAGGACAGGAGCTCTTTCAATGTACCCACAATTCTGACATACAACATTATCTGAAAGACTTAAGCTCCATCTACTATGCTAAAATGGGAGCCACAAACATCTCTGCCAGTGCACCTCAGTTGTTACCTTTGGCCCCAACCTCTCTATTTTAATGTCAATTATCCATGCATTAAACAACACATTAAAATGTTATACCAATAAGTTGAATGTGTATCTATACAAAGTTCCTGCCACTTTTTATTGTTTTGTAAATTTTACCATTTTTAAGGAAATTTTATTTGAAACCATTGTTTTTCAAATATAACGTTCGATCCACCAAAATGCTATGAGGCTGTTATCCCTGCTTGAAAGCCCCGATGTCTGTTTTTTTACTGCGTCCTATATTTTAAAATGTATCTTATATATTGTACTGCAACTGCACTTTGATAATTTAATTGTTCTGGCTTCGTTGCTCAGCCCAGCCTATTATGCAGTTTGTAATAGAAAATGTAATTCATGTTTTATGTATGCTTATATGGATGTTTTTTATACTCCGAATAAAGGTTTGAATTGAATTGAATGTGTAATTTGACCAACTATTTCAGGAGCATTTATAGGTCAGTGAAATGCGAACCTAATACTGAAAGGCATGTTAATCTGTTCATTTCTAGACATGCCACTGACACTGTCTCATTCGCTCATCCATCTCTTGTCACACCACTCGCTCCACACTTTTCTGCCCAAGATCACAGCTTCAATTTTTTTTAAACTTAAAACCTTGAGTAAGAGAACACTGATGGTGCAGTTGTGCCCACATAGATGTCACTTAGGAGAGTGAATTGGGGGATAATATTATATGGTGCTGTTGCATCCCTCATGTTGTAGTTCTGTGTCCAACTTTGGCCTCCTCCAGTGCACACATGGTGATACCCGGTAGGCTCACACAAACCTAATACACCCACAGACCACCTGGGGGGATGAGTGACAGAGCCCTGAAGGATACGACTAGGTCTGTGGCTCTATGTGTATGACATTGTCACTTCATCTTGTACTATATTTACACTACCTATTCTGTGACCCAGTGTCTAATAAAGACAACATTCCGGACCATACCTGCTTTCTGACAGCATCTGATGCTGATTTTGGCTATGTGTTTCTATCTCTATCTAGTGTTCTAACTCTGACTGACATCTGGGATAGCTGACTTTGCTCTGTTGGCCCTTCAACAATGACAGGCCAACGTTTGTAGTAAGCTGGTTCAATTTGGCTTAGAGCAGCGCAGCAAATACAGTTTTGGCGCAGCCCTATGCCAAATCATTTTAAATGAGGCCCTTCATTCAAACCGGAAGCACAAGCAACACTTTAGATGAATAGAGTCCAAATCCCCATAAATGAGAGAGCTTCCTGCATTGACTATTGATTGCAGAAATATTGATTTTTGGCAGGCCATCTCTTCTCTAAGAATATACTTAACATCTCATGAAACATGGTGATAATCCACATCCCCAATTGAGCAGTTTCCTGCTTATTTATGGCATTCATTTTGGTTTGGATATTTATCTTGCAACTATTTCCATTGCAATGATTCTGGCATTATATGTGGGAACATGTTCAAAGAGGCTTGAGATTTGGAGTGCTACATATGATACATTATTCAACAAGTTTGCACTGAATATGATGAGCTTACTTCCTGTGATGATATATCCAACCATTGCACTTCCTGTTGTGTTACATCTGCAAATGTCACTGTATATGATATACACTTCTATGACATCTCTTCTTGTGAAGTAATTTCTGGTAACATCGCTACCCATGGTGTCACCCTCAGAAGGCAAATGATGTCAGTTCTGTGTCTCTTTGAGGGACACACTGGCCCCTGAAGTGTTCATTTGGCATTGAGCCTTGCCTCCCTGTGTCACCTTTAGATTTTTTTTCTTTATAAAAAAGTACAATTTCCCTTTCTCTGGGCACGCCTTTGTTATCCACCAATTCTGCCCTTATCCTCTCCCCCTCTTTACACACATAGGGGCTTATTAGGATTGCGGATTTTCCGCATCCTCTGGGCTGGCGGAAGCCACCGCCGGCCCGGAAGATGGGGAAAATCCGCAGCGGACGCACCAAAGACCCACCGCCACATTAGGATGGCTGGTGGGTCATGGTTTCCTTCCGCAGCTTTTCCGCCGCGGTTGGCTTACAACCTTGGCGGAAAAGCACTAATATGGGGACAGTGTCTCTCAGACACCGACAGCCAGATTAGGATGGGCTCTGATACATGTATTTCCGCGTCGGCTTTTCCGCCGTGGAAAAGCATGTGGAACTTCACTGCAGGGGCCCGTTGCGGGCCCCCTAGTGGAAGGGGGTGTGGGGGGTGCACATAGGGGGTACCTATGGTACCCCCCAGCATTTGTATGCAGAAAGCGGCAGGCACCGCGCGGTGCCTGCCACTTTCTACATACAAATGCAATGCGTGCATTTTTCACATTGCTTCGGGTGCAGCTTGAAGCCGCACCCGCCGCAATGTTAAAAATAGAGGATGAGATCGCCAGGGTGGCGGTCACATCCTAATTGCACAGGAGGGAACTCCGCATGCCATGCGGAGGTTCCCTCCTGCTCTGGGGTCGCGGACGGACGCAAGTCCGTCCGCGATCCTAATGGGCTCCATAGTATGGCTTTCCTGTAGATGGCAGAACAAAACAAATCATGGTATGGTGCAAATAAGAATGGATGCATGAGCCACATATTAAAGAAGAAAACATTATTTAATGGCACTAACCATTTACAAGAGGAGGCTACATTTCAGAATACATTCCTAATTACTAAATGCGCTTAGATTCAATCATTTTAGCAGGGTTACTTTAAGAAATAAGTATGCAAAAAAAACGTTCGATCTCTTAAAGGCAGGCAGGAGGGTGAATACATATTTTAAGAATTTTGTTGTTTTTGAATTTATGTAAGTAATGTGTATTACACACCCTGTGAAATCGTTGGCTTCTAACTATATCACCATTGAATAGAAGAGTAAAACAGGTGACCCATCAAGTGACATAAACATGCAAAAGCTTATTTAGAGTGTGTAATTAATATTTGGATGTTAAGTCTAGCAAATCTTCCTAAAGAAGAAAAACTTTCCTGCGCTACCAATTGTAAAATTGATGTCACAATACTTCAAAGCAAAATCGCAGGACTAGTCACATAAAAAAAAAAAAAAGATTATTGATGTGAAATGCTGCTATTTCTGCTTAGGAGATTTGTTGAAAAAAAATTATATATATATATACATATATATATACATATATATATATATATATATATATATATATATATATATATATATATATATATATATATATATATATATATATATATGTATATATATATATATATATATATATATATATATCAAGGAAAGAATCGTCTCAAACTCCAACGCTGTCCAATATCACGCAGCCCTGGACAAACGAAGAGAGGAACCCAGGAATGGTGCCAAACAAGTGTGTTTATTGACGCTCAATCTCGCTCAGCATGCCTGCCATTACGCGTTTCGACAGTATCCAGTATCAAGTGTCTTGATATAGATATATATAGATATATAGATATATATATAAAATCTTCTCCGTGAATTATTGCACATCCAAATGTTTTCCCTGTGTCCCGACTCTGAGTTAGAAAAACCTGCAGTGGATTTCTTGCCAAAGTTGGCTCCTCGGCTTTTCAATCGGATTTGTATTGACCAGACAAAGCTAAGCCAAATATCCTCCTAGACACGCCTGACTGTCAAATTGTACACAAGGGAGGATAAACTAGTGATGTTTTGCTGTTCTTTTCAAGATGGTGCGAGAAAGCACAAACCTATTTGTCCAATTGAAATTATTAGATGATAATTGTGTTTACCTGCCTTTGTATTTGGACACAAATGTTTCTTTTGGGACACAGAAGATACAATCTTAGCTGCCTCTCAGACAAGTGCTACGTGAACTTTTCTAATGTGTTCCAAAGCACATTCTTTAGCCCCTGTTTGATCGAAAAAAGGTATTACTTTAGTGCTCTGGCTTACATTCAGAAAGCTGTGCTCTTTACAATGGGATCACACCCTCTGTAGTCACTTCATTGATCAGAGCGTGGGCCAAAGCAAGGGAGCCATATGGCACACAGAAATATTGGAAATAATAAAAAATGGAACAAGCAGCAGCCAAGAAATGTGATGGTCCAATTATAAACGTATTGCTGCAGTGGAGATAAAACACAATAACTCAATATAGAAGGAAGAAGGGTGGACACTTGCTGCCAATTTACAAAACTGAAAATCAGTAACATGTGCTTTGCATTGAACTAGGCATGCCAAGCAAACGAAACGAGGCACTAACACAGCCATCAGGTGACTTAAAGTACGTGACAGTTACACGAGATCGGTGTTTCCAAAAAATGAATATAAGAATCAGTTCAAAGGTTTGCAGTCAAGCCTATCATAAATCCAACAGTTGTGAATCTTTATAAACTGGCAAGTCCATGACTGAAAAGTGCAGTCTAGATAGTCCAGCCAAAGAGAAAGTAACACATCTAAGAGTTGGCAAGGTTTTCAGTGTATATATGTTTCAGTCACCTTTTCTTTTCCACGCAAATTTATGAGGGTTCCTGGCATACACACTGAATAGAAAATAAATCAGCCTAGTAAAAAAAATGAAATTGGTACATATTGCCCTACAGAAATTCGCCTTGAAATCAACTCATAATGCTGTGAGTGAATCAAACTATGAAGATGTAGAGTGCTCTGTGATTACCAGTCTCATATAATTTTGTCGAACTTGGGGGATTATTTACAAGCCACGTCCCTGCCAGAATGTCATTTATTTTGATGTGCCTGTGGCGCACAGGGCTTAGGCACATCTACAAGCCCAATGTCATAGATACAGCGCATTCCTGCCCTTTTAGTTTGATGTATGTCAGCACAGCAGGAAGGCTAGTAGCACAGGGCTGTGCTACGCCAAACATTTGTAAATGAGGTCGGAGTCCCTCTCCCAAGCCTTTACAGTCTCATGGTATCTGACACCCAGAGCTGTGATTCTTTAATAAGGAGAGGGGGAGGGGGTCTTGCAGCCACCTTCCTCATGCCCATATATAGGGCCTTTTTTAAAATCAAGGGTAGGGGCACACAGCCCTCCCTACCAAGTCCATGCAGGTCCCCAGGAACCATATGCCCTTGGACCTTTTTAATAATATACGGGGAGGGGGTGGGAAGACTCTCTCCTAAGCCTTTATGGCCCTAGGCACCCCATTCCCCCAGGGCCTCTAGTGGCCTCCCTGGTGTCCTCCCAGGGCCTCCACAAACTATTACTTTGGGGGCCACTGGGGAGTAACAGGGCCCATGCAACCCCAGCTGCACCCCCTGCCAGCACCATATAAGTGGATATCTTGCAAGAGTTCCTCAAACCCAACTGTCCAAATATACAATTATGTTTGTAACTTAAAGGTTTTAAAACCACTGACTGGATTTACATCAAATCACAAACAGCATACTTTCTGGACCAATGTCTAGCTTCCTGCCAAATTTTGTGTAATGCAGTTCAGTGTTGTTTTTTATTTGACCTCTTAAAAGTTACTTACCTTAACTAGGGAAATTTAGAACCACATGGTCATGGCTGAAAGGGATATACTCTGTAGTCACACACTTTTTGGAGGCAAGGATTTTGGCAGAAGGTTATAGATTACGGATGATAATGTACAACAAGGAAAGGGTTATATATAGGGTCCACAGTCTGTTAAATTATAAAACATCAGCTTCATATATATTATTGTGATGCTTATTGTTAGAGTACATTTAAACATACATATATCATCTCTCTCGTACTCCAATGCCCCTGATTATTATAACAATATAACATACATTCCTGAGATCACACTACACACTGGCAGACAAACATAATCTGTAAGATAAGTAGTCAAATAGTTTCTGGTACAGAGGTTTTGAAGAACCACTTGTCTTTGTCTGCAAGAGTATCTTTAGTACAAAAGTAATTGACTTTCGTCAAAGTTTATGGTTTGAGGGGCATTGTGGGTAATAAAGCATTATGGGATCCATGCAAGGCGTACAACTCCGGACTACCCTCGGTTTAAAAAAATATCTGGGTTTGGTAGGATTCCCTAGGTGGCAGCTAAGTCCAGGCCTAAATCCCACAGTTAACCTAATGGCCAAATCAGCTCATTTTTGCCAGGACATTTTGATGTCTTCACTTTTCTTTTGGGGACTGCCATGTTGCGGATGGTGGGTTGAGACACACAACCAGGATAGCAGCTTTCTCTGGAAAAGTGTGTGAATGCAGGATGATAGGAATTAAGTGTCTGGGTTTGGTCGATTTCCCTGGTGGGAGCCAAGTCAAGCCCCAAAATCCACAGCTACCTCATTGCAAATAAAGGTTTAGATTGGTGTGCAAAACTTTGATCTGTCCATAGTGCATTTTGGAACCTTTCCTGTCATGGGCACTGGACCCCACCACACAAGTGGAGCAGTAGTTTTTATCAGAACAAGTATGGGAATGTTGGATGGTAGGATATGTGTGATTCCCCACAGCTTCTAGAACGTGCTGTCACAGAAATATGAACATAATGTATATGTTTGCCCAATATTTGAGGTTTAAACAGCATTTTCGGTAACAAATGTTAGTGAATCAATGTGAGGGTCACCACTCTGGACTCCTGTGGTTTTCTAATTTTAAAAAATGTCTGGGTTTAGTAGGTTTCCCTAGGTTGAGCCCGAACCTAGGACCATAACCAACAGCTCGGAATCGACATAGCAAATAGGGTAATCTTTGAGTGAAAAACATGAACTGTCATTTGGGGATTTTGGGGTCTTTCCTGTCGTGGGCCCTAGGTCCACCCACACAAATGGGAAAGTGTTTTTAATCTGGACAAGTGTGGAAAGCTGGGTGAAAGTGAAGTTTTGGATCCCTGCAGGTTCTGTAACTTTCACCGAAATGGGAGAAAATTGCATGTTTTTTGCCTACACTTGAGGATTGATTGGTATTATGGGTAATAAAAGGTAGGGGATCTGTATAAGGCACACCACCCCGGACTCCCACAGATGTCTAATTTTTAAAAATGCCAGGGTTTGGCAGGTTTCCCTAGGATGAGTCTGAACCTAGGACCAAAACCAACAGCTCGGAATCGACAAAGCAAATAGGGTAATCTTTGAGTGAAAAACATGAGCTGTCATTTGGGGATTTTGGGGTCTTTCCTGTCGTGGGCCCTAGGTCCACCCACACAAATGGGAAAGTGTTTTTAATCTGGACAAGTGTGGAAAGCTGGGTAATAGTGAAGTTGTGGATCCCTGCAGATTCTGTAACTTTCACCAAAATGTGAGAAAATTGCATGTTTTTGCCTACACTTGAGGATTGATTGGTATTATGGGTAAGAAAAGGTAGGGGATCTGTATAAGGCACACCACCCTGGACTCCCACAGATATCTAATTTTTAAAACTGCCAGTGTTTTGTAGGTTTCCCTGAGCGGTGGCCGAGTCCAGCGCCAAAGTCCTTGGGGAAAAACTGGTTATTTCTTGCTAGAAAAATTTGGTCTGTCCATGTTTCATTTTGGGGCTTTTTCTTTCACAGTCACTGGTTCCATCCATATAAGTGGGGTTGCATTTTTATCAGGAAGTGTGGAAACACTGGGTGATTTGTTGACCTGCACAGATTCTCGAACTTTCAAAGAAATTTGAGGGTGATGCATCTGTTTAGCGTGCGTTTGAAGTTTCAAAGGCCCTGTGGTTGGGAAAAGTTAGCGGATACATGCAAGGCACAACACCCTGGGTGACATTCTTGAAAGTCTGGGTTTGGTAGGTTTACCCAGGTGGCGGCTGAGCCACGGTCTAAATATTGCAGCTAACCTATTGCCAAATCAGCTAATTTTATGACAGGTAATTTTGATATATCCACATTGAATTTTCTTGCTGTGACTTGGATGCAGGGCTGAGCTACACAAGAGGGTTTTTTTTATCATGAGAAGTGTGGGAGTGCTGGGTCTGAGGAATTTTGTGGCTCTTTACAGATTCTACAAAATTCGCTAATAGAAAAGTGAGGAAATGTATGTTTTATGCCTCTCTGAAGTTTTAAGGGCACTGCAGGTGTAATAAAATAGGGGTTCCATGCAAGGCACAATACATTGGATGCCCCATGTGTGTAATTTCCTAAATTATCTAGGTTTGGTAGGTTTTCCTGGGTGGCAGCCAAGTCCAGGTCCAAAATCCATAGCTCCCTTCATTTAAAAAACAAAACATTTATTTTGCTGGGTATAATGTGATGTCTATAGGTGGGGTTTTGGGGTGTTTGGTGTCACGGGCGCTAACTCCAACCACACAAGTACACAGTAGCAGTCCGTGGAGGGAGTGCCATGGAGCAGTGAGGCGGGGCGGGGGAAGGGCAGGGTGGGGGGGTAGTAAACACCGGAATATGGATGAACGGAGGTAAGTAAACATTTAAATAAATAAAACAAACTTTGTTGCGCGCGTTGCATTGCATTTTGCCATCACGCCCAACTAAATTCGTTTTATTTATTTAAATGTTTACTTACCTCCGTTCATCCATATTCTGGTGTTTACTAGCCTCCACCCTGCCCCTCCCCCGCCCCGCCCCGCCTCACTGACCCATGGAACTCATTCCACAGACCGCTACTGCAAGTACAATACCTTTTTTATTCAGAGACATGTGAGAACACAGAATAGTTGAAAATGTGTTATTAAAAATAGAATATCTCTGCATTTCTGGCTTCTAAATATAAGCCAGTGTGCAAGAAAGATGAAATTTAGCAAAATGCCTAGTGAATCACATGATAGTATGGGAAAATCCAAATTCAGGGGTTTACAAATAACCACAGTTCCTAAACTCTATATCATCTGCAAATTTCAGAAACACATAGGATTCAATGACACCCATTTTTCTATCATTATATTTTATCATATGAACAATGAAAAATCATTTTAACCTGCCACCCAATTGTTGGCTCAGAGTATGACGCTTTTTAGAAGAATCTACAAACCTTAAATAAGCTTCCTTCTAGATGGTCTATTGGACGTAGCAGTATATCGCTTTTGTAAATTGGCCTTTGTGACAAAAAGCTACAAATGAAAATGTTGTCACCAATGACTATTGTATCCTACTTTTTTTATTTATTCTTTGTATTCAATGATTAGTTCCTTTAGAAAAACCTTGAGGGATCCACACACATGACCCACTGCTGAAATCAAAATGTTGTGTACTTTTCCGAAATGTATAGCTTTCAGGATTCACCCATAACCTGTTTCCTCAAACAACCCTCTGGCATGGTTGAAACTATAAAAATGGGGAAAAATGGACTACCTCCTCAAAAATGCTAAAAATGTTGTATTTTTTTTATTGTAATACAGCTCTTGTTACTGAATGCTGGGGAGATGGTGACTTTTGTTGATGCTCTGCTGATGAAAAACATTCTGGCGCAGCACTTTCTGCCATGTTAGAGAGTTTTTCAGTACTCTCTATGGGAATCTATAAACACTGTGTAACTTTCAAATCCCAAGTATCTGGGGAAAAAAGGACACACATTTGGTGTGGACATCTTTAGTGGACAAAAGTTATAAAGACATAAGCACTGAGTAACCCAAATTTTAAAAAAAGGGCTCTACACTGGGGTGTAAAAGACTCAGGGCCTCATTACGATGCTGGTTGGACTGACATTGCAGCCTCATCGGTCTCAGTTAGACCAATGTGGTCTCCCCAGAAGCGGTTGGACCGACCACTGAATTACAATACATGCTGAATGCAATGCAACCAACCGCTGGAAGACTGCCGACTCCAGTTTTCACGCGTAAGCACATTTGAATGCTTTGATGGCACATTTTTCATTGGTATAATTCCATTGACCGGTTGCTGAGATTTTCATCATCAAATGTGGTCAGCAGACTTAAAGACGCAGGGTGGGAACATTTATGTTTGCACACATGAAATCTGATTGGTTATGATGGGCTGATCATTGTGTTGTTCACGATTTCTTTTTTTAACTGAATGGACCTCCAAGAAATGTGCAACCTTATTTGGGGATTGTTATTGTCTTTCAACAGGCAAGGCAGACCTCCACAACCACCAGAGACGTAGAAATTACTACTTTGCACTGTAAAAAAGAACATATTTATCAATTGGGTCTGTAAACTTAACTTTAGCCCTATAGACAATATGCAAATGAAGAAGAAGAATCTTTATTGTATTTAGTTATTTAAAACCATTACAACAATGCACAATGAATGTCACAAATTATTTACAACCAAAAGGTCCAATTGCTGATTTTCTAAAAGGTAATATTCTTTATATGCTTTATTTACTTTTCCTCAATTATCATTCACAATCACAATTTTAATATAAAACAGTACATTTTGAAAAACTTCAGTAATTGATTTCTCCCAGAGGTTACTATTATTATACGGGAGATAGCTATAGATTATAGCCACAGTCCTTAGTCCAGTAACCCCATGTTTGAAATTTTCTTAAATAGAGGTGGTATAAACTTTACTCTCCTACAAGCAAGAGCAGCTGAATATGCAAATGTGTCATCCATTACCAAATCTAGTTCGAGAAGGGACTAATATCTCCCTAACTTTTAAACCTAGGCAGAGACATGACTGATTAATTAATGCTTGTGAGGGAAAGGCCACAGAACTACAGTGGTAGGGGAAAGTAAGATGGGACACAGATAGTTCAAGGTCTAGCAGTAGAAAATTCACTAAAATGTAATTTAGCTATCAACATTCTCACATCAAGAATGGTCAGCACTCGAGGCTCATATTTTCATTTCCTTCAGTGTTTTTCTTCATCTCTGTCTAGACCATTAATACCATCATAATGAAAAGCTGATCCAAAATGGCATTGAGCTATTTGGGACCAGGATGACATTATCTGAGAGCGGAAATTATTTACAACGATATTGTGCAACTGCATAATTCCATCAAGTATGTCCCTGCTCGCGGAGTGGATTTGGAAGGTATTCCCATTGTATGTGTGCGAATAAAGCCTCAATCTGGCTTCTTACTGCACTTTTAAACAACTTAAAAAACATTTGCTGACAACAAGCTTGTGGCAGGTGTGCCTTGCTTTTGGCAGCTGCATTCCTGACATGGATCACAGAGAAATTCTAGCAGAGGTTACCGAACATCTGGAATCTCTGGTCAGATTTCTAAAGCCAATTTAAATAGGGTGTATTTTCGAATTTTGTGTGATAAAGAAAAATAACCAAAAGGAAGATGCCTACATGACATATTCTGTGAAACATTTTATGAACTGATTTATGTAAGCAACATATATTTACAACAATATTTGTGAGGCATCTAAAAGTGAACAAGTTTCATTAATTGTTTTTATGCATTTCTATCTGCCACCGTTATGATCATTACATGTTCTGTCCTTAGAAGTTTGGGGCCAGATATATATTCTGGAGAACAGAGTATTCTCCATTGCCATGGGCGAGGTCTTTATGTCCAACAGATCTTGAAGACTCCATCCGCTGAATTTATTAATGACCACCACGAAGTCGATCAATTATAAAGACTTTGACAGGAACCGCTGTCACTGAAATGTATTTTACTGTTTGCTACAGGGTTGCGCTGGAAGGAAGCAGCCCTGTAACAAACAGAAAGGCCATATTTATCAAGCAGTTATGATGCACTTGCACCGCACAACAAGGCGCATGTGTGACGCAAATACTTAGCGTGATTCATCAAATCACACAAGGGCACCTTGCATGGCTCTGAGTGGCTTGATATATCTGGAGAAACGCTATGCAGCGCAAATTGCTGCATTGCGTTACTTTTACCTAGTAAGGCGTTCCATGGGTGGTGCATGGAACGCTTCCCATGCAACACAGGGGGGTTGTTACTCCCTAGATTTTCTAGAGAATTGTGCAGGGGGACGACTTTGATAAAAATATATTTATATTTTATGAGAGGACACTACGAATGCATGGGGTGGACAAATAGCCTGAGGGGCACTGTTGTTGGGGTTTGTGCCTACACAGGGAAGGATACACTTTTAACTCTAGATGAAACTGCAGTGGAGTTCTACACCCAAATGAAGAGTGCAAAGGTGCATAGGTTTACCCACAAAGATTCACAAGTCTTGGGAGTACTTCCAGGAGGGCTGGAGTAAATAAAAGTGGATCATTCTAAAGGGCTATACAGTTTGCTTATGAAGGAAGATATCTTGAGTAATTGTGCTTCAAAGTTACATTACAGTAGGAATTTAGGTTACGGTTGAGAGAGGTGAAACCCAACTCAAGCAGCAACCATAATTCTTGTCAGGGTGAAACACAAGAAAACCCCAATTCAACCTGTGCTTAACCCTCTGGTAGCTTGTGTCAAAAACAGTCAGGCTTAACTTGGAGTCAATGCGTAAAATATTTATGCAGCACTTCAAACAGTACTGAATTAAAAAGATAAAACCAGAAAAATGTGACAACAAAAATAGAGGTCATTATAATAAATTGTTTGACACCAAAATAACAAAGATCCAATCAGTAGAACCCGAGATATGCTATTTTAAAGATTTCAGTTAGGCATAGTGCCTACAAGCACAAAGTACCACTCGCGTCCGGTGAAAGTCACAATTTCATGCTGATTGTAGTTGAGTGCAGGCCTGATATAGGGACCTGGTTAATCCCTCTGAAAGAGTTACCTTTGAAAGTTTAGAATGAGGGGTAAGCCTTTTCCCTATGGAGGATTTAGTCTTCCATTTCAGAGACTAAGACAGAAGGTGATGAAATCTTGGAACAGGATTTCCCACTTGGGGCATCTGAACTCCGCTCCATTGTGGTCAACCTGAAATTGACCCTGGCAACCACAGTGATTTCGGATTGGCGCGTTACTTTTTCATGGTGCTATTTGCTCTAAAATTTATGGTTGTGTAGTTTTTATTGCGTTGTGTTTGGACTTTTTAATAGGTTTTTTTTTTACTTCTAAATACACACATTTCCTTAGGTTAAGCCTTTCTGCTCTGTCCCATACCAACCAAGGTGTGAATCCAAGGTTATTTATTGTATGTTCGAGCTAACAAGATGTTTGGCTTACTACTTGGGAAGCACTCATATCCTCCTCCAACTAATAGCTCATTTTTCTACACAGCATATAAATAATAGCTGTCTCATTAAAGCATTACAAAGTATGTATTATTTGCAATGTTCTCACAGGACACAGCAACATCGAGCAGAACACTCTGAACAGAACATAACAAATACAACCAAAACTTCACAGATATGCGTTACTGACTACTGTAAACTATGATGTCATGTAGCTGTGAAACATCCCTTGGCACCAAGTAATATTATACACAAACATACAACAGAAGACATTGGAGATACCTTTTTACATTTATCAAATAATACAGACATGCTGCATAGTTGGCTAACACTCTGCTCACATCTGTATTTCCCACCAGGTTTGGCTGCATACAGAACACATTATCCAATACTCTTGACATAAGTCCAGTAGGTTCAAAGGTTCAAAATAAGCTTTATTCGATATTCAAAAAGAAATATCATGTAGGCATAAATAGCAATAAATTTAAAAAGATATCAGAGATTTAAAAACGTAGCATATCAATTTAAAAACATCAATTTGTCAGCTAAAAGATACAATAAACAGATAAAAAAGCGTTAAAAACGACATCAATATAACACAGACCATTCTAAGGATTTCCTAAACTTAAGCAATAATTTTAAAAACTGTTCCATTATAGATATCACATCCCTATCTTCAAGCTCTTGTAGGCGCTCAAAAGCGTTTTTACAGGACCTCACACCCCATCTCTTAAGTAGGGGTCTCAATAGAGCTTTCCTGGGAGTCACGTAATATCTACAAAATAGGATGGTATGGATATTAGATTGTGATGAAGTATCGTCACATGGGCAAGGACACAGAATACGAGACCAGTCATTACATATAGGGATTGTAACAAGACGAAAGAAGGAGCCCAATCTGAATCTAGTAAGCAACATTCTAGAGTAACAAGAGAAATAGGTGGACATAAGTCCAGTACAAATAGATACAATATACAATTGACTATCATGGCATCTAACAGGACTCACTAGTAAGAAATATCACCATACATCTCCATCTACCAGCCAATGGCCATGCCTACCGACCTAGAAGATAATTAAGCAAATAGTATAGCCCTCCATCAGTCCTCAGCTGCTCAAGGTATACAGTCATGCAGGTTCAATCTAAATGTTATTCTCCAAGTTCTAACTAGGACCTGCCATGGCCTATTTGCTTCAGTGTTGGGATGTCTTTACTGAGTGAATATTGTGCTTAAATGGGTAGTTAGCCTACATTATAATAAACCACCAAAACACAAACTAACACTATGGAGGCCTACAAGTGTAACCTCATATTATCCAAATAATGTTCATTCGTTATTCGTAATACTTTTTTGATGTTTTACATATTGCTAACATGACAGTTATGATTGATTCTCTCACTACAGGTAGTGAGAGGTACATCTGGGTAGAACCAGGCAATGGTCAAAGGAGAAGCACGATAAGTAAAACAAATGAAATTTAAGGAGAGAAGAAGTTCAAGAAGGCAATGTTAAAAGCAAAGAGGTAGGGAGAAAAGAGCTATTTTCAAACATCAATTTTGTAGGGGGAGGTTGGGTGGAGGAAGGTTAAGAAATGTAGGGTAATTAAATTATACGCACTGTTAAAACATGTGTTCCTATCATACATACTACTATTAGTGATAATCCAAAACAGTTAGTTTTAACACAAGGGTATTCTTCTCTTTTGGAATGAAACATTTCATACTGCTGCTCATTCATTCCTCCCTGTCTGTAAGGAGTGTGTTAGCCAATGAGAGAAGCATAAAAGAAAGATTAACTGGAAGTGGCATGTATTCCTATAGTGGATATACAGAAACAATTATGTAAGAAGACTGGGCATTCAACATGAAAGAGTAGCCACTACTAAAAGATGTCTAATAAAAGGTTGATGAAATGATGGAGCTGACCTCAGATGATACCTCAAGTTCAGCTAGTATTAAGAAGTAATATTTGATTGGTGAGAGATGTGTCAGGCCAATAATCTCAGATATTGTGGATGGAATTTCAAACTCATGCCACTTAGTCATAAATGATTTGTAGATGAATGCATAAACCACTATGTTTTTTTGTTTAATGACTGCAACAGAATTATTAAAAAACTATGAGGTTTGTAAACATAGAGCAAGGATCAAATGTTTCAAAAGAGATCTTAATGGCATTGTAAAATAGGCTGGACAGGGGTATGAATTGCTTCACATGGGTATGGGGATGGTGATGTTCTTAGCTCACAACAATGCAAAATCTGCAAAGATAGAATAAAGAGCCCACAAAAAACACAAAGATACACATGCTTGCATCGCGTTATGCAATTGTTACTAATTTAACCCCTACCATGCTGGTGACGAACCCCAGCCGTCACGCTCTGCGGCGCTCGTGTGCTGATGACGGCTGGGGTTCGTCACAGCCCCGCCCTGTTCTTTTGTTTACCGCACAGCGGCGGAAACGGCCCAGCATGGAAGGGGTTAAAGCTGTATTTCCAAGCATTAAAGGGGGAATTTGAAGTATAGCTTTAGAAATTACTTCATTCCCTGCTGGACACTACTTATGCCACAATGAGTACAGGTCCTGATTAAAATGTTGGAGGATGGATTACTCAATCACATATGTGAAGGCTATCCTGCCCTTGTTATTACATGTGCATTATATCCTATAGCATTTGTGATACGGCAGATAGAATATTAGGCACATTATATGTAACAGAGTAACCGGTCTACCAAACTCTAAAACAGACCCATAAATGTTATACAATTGAATGTGTTGCCTGCAGTAGTGGCCTCTGGGGAATCAGTCATACGTTTAAAGCCAGGTTGGCCAGCTTCCCGGAAAGTCATGGGCTTGGTGGGCACTACATTTTCTTCTTTCAAACGCGACTCACTGTGGCGGAATCATGTGTTCCTGGAGTGGCTATAAGAGAGTGCCGTTTTTTTCTAAGCAGCAAGCAGTCTAGATTGTTGGGAGTAGTGATTAAAAGAACATTAGACCACGTGTCTTCTTAGCCAGATTAATTGATGTATCTGCTGTCTTTTTAATGCAGTTGTTTTCATTAGATAAACAGCAACACTCTGGGCACCGGTTCAATAGAGCACTTTAAAGAACAATCCAATACATAATAAAATATGGAAAAATGGTTCATCATTAGGCATGATAGGAGGCGGATAGTATGACTTAATAGAGCAGCAGAATAAGAAGTTAAAAAGCATCTTCAGTCAAAAGATGTGTTCCTGTTGTTCGTAGTATGCAGTCCCTCTGCCTCTCCCAGATAGCTTAGTAGTTCATCCTGTGAGGTTTTGGAAATCTTGTGACTTGTGGGGGACGAATTTTATTTGCACTGTCATCTGGGGCATCTAGGGCTCGAACATCTATTAGCAGCAGTAGGGTGGCAGTGTTAGGACACCACCTTGTGGTGGCACTAAGCAACTGTAAAAAGGCCTGAAATGTGGCCTTTTCTGTGTGCAGCTTTCCAGAGAATCGAGCAACCTTCACTAGACCAATATATCAAATGACTGAGTTTGCGATGCCTTTAGGAGACAGACATGACACCCTTCAAACCCTTTAACCGCATCGCTGCGGCGGTTATTTTTCCGCTACGCTGCTTTTTTCTAAAAGCCGCGTTAGATGACGAGCTCAGCTCGTCATCCGCACACGACCACCGTGGCTGATGACGAGCTGAGCTCGTCATCAGCATCGAAGGGGTTAACAGACACACGCTTTGCTTGTCTGAACTTTTTCCATTTTCTGCGAATTCAAGGGGTTAACTTTCTGTTGCGCATACCGCAATGTTTATTACTCTAAGATGAATTAAATGCTCAGGACATTCCAACAGTATTCAGCAGAAATATACAATTTCATACGGATATATACATAATGAAAAAAGTTCTTCATTTTGCATGAATCACTTATTTCAAAAGAAAAAGGCCATCAAAAAAAGATCCAATAACGTTTCAAACGTCTCGCCGAACCATAAAATGACGCCTTTATGATGTTTGAGAAATATTTGCTTGGAAATGCTGTGTATTCATGTTCCCATCCGTGCTCTCCCCATTACTTCAATTGAATACTTATTGGACTGGACCGGATCCAGCAGCAAGAATGCCTTTTCCATCAAAGTCGTTGGACTTTAATTGTTTACAGTGTGCCACTTCTAACAACACGCTCTTATTTGAGTGAATGCCCAGATGACGTCTGAGCTGCGGGGTCTCCAGAGAGAACGTGCTTGCAAGGGAGCCTTTCTTCCTTTTCTGCTTGGATTAAAAATACCCTATCATCTGCAGCATTGCGCGAGCTCTGGGAATATATTGGGACATGAAATAACTTTAGAATAGGATCCAAAATAAAAAACACCATAGGAAATGAGTCAGATTAAAAAAAAAATGCCATCTGGGCCCGCATCCAGTAGAGCCCTCCTGCTGCACTCCGCTGGATGCTAAGGCGGAAAACACCCTTTGAAATCCTCTGGTCTCGCGACGCACAATGTAGACCGGGCCTGGCACTGCGCGCGCACATAACTCAGTTCCATTCACTCAAACGCGATCATTTGAACCAGAATATCCGTTAAGGAAGCAAATATAATGTGATTAAAAGCTGTAGGAAATACTTTAATCAGAGGGAATAGGGTTTGTTGAAACCACGCCATTATTAGCAGTTTAGGTAGAACAAATATTCCCAGCGGCTTCTAGGAAAGATGACATAAGTGTCTCTACTAAACTACCTTTAATCAAAGGTCTAGATGCTAACAATGACCTTGACATTGGGTGCAGCATCGAACAGACCTCCAGGGTTGAATGCTGCATTTTAACGACTGTACAGGGCTCGTTAAATATTATTCTGTGCTGATAGAAATGTTACCTTACTTTAGGTAATCATCAAGGCTTTCTAAAAAAAAATCAACTCACATATCCCATTTCCAAAACTATATTCTGTAACGTGAATGTCTCATCATTATAGCACATGGCTCAATAGAAATAATGGAGGAGGAAATGCGGCCCTCTCCAGTGGTGTTTAACAACAAGGGGTGGTGATGGACAGAGTTTCTGAATTAAGCAGAATACTTTCACCCAGTTAAGAGATCAGGGCTAGATCCAACACCACTTTTTAGCTCACTGCACCATCCCAGCTCAGAACCTGGCTATATGCAAATTAGTCTGTTCCTGTCCCAGTGCATGATGGGAACAGGGCAAACCAAACTACCAAGCCAATTCTTACACTGGGAAGGAAACAAGCTTCCGGGGACCGGTTTCTGGCATTTCAGCCGTCGTCGGCCTGGCTTGATTGAATCCTGATGGTGCAATGAGCAAGGGACTCACATCTGAGTATAACCTTCCACGCTTAGGGTGGACAAAATATTTAACAACAAGGGGTGGTGATGGACAGAGTTTCTGAATTAAGCAGAATACTCTCACCCAGTCAAGAGATCAGGGCTAGATCCAACACCGTTTTTTAGCTCACTGCACCATCCCAGCTCAGAAGCTGGCTATATGCATATTAGTCTGTTCCTGTCCCAGTGCATGATGGGAACAGGGCAAACCAAACTACCAAGCCAATTCTTACACTGGGAAGGAAACAAGCTTCCGGGGACTGGTTTCTGGCATTTCAGCCATCGTCGGCCCGGCTTGCTTGAATCCTGATCCTGACCTTACTCACTAGATGTTCCCAGGAGTACATTTCCCCTTCAAAAAAAGAGATCTCCCCAAGTTAAAATCCCAGCTTCTTTTAGCGGGCTTATCAATGCATCTTTAGTCCATTCGGGTGGAGCCGGAAGATCTCATATAGGAGAACCGTTGGAATAGTAGCCTATTTTGGTAATAGTTCTAAGGTTGTACCAGGTTCTTGCTAGGCCCTGTAGTATCTTCAACTTAATTTTCTTAAAAAAGTTTGGATCTCCAACTAATAAGAATCCCGTTTGATTTAAACCTTCACATTTTAGTAATGTAGAAAACATAAGACCTATGCCCTGATCAGTTGGAGTTTTGAATAAGATTCGGGCATGTGCCAGCTGAAATGCCCAGGCATAAATTTGGATATCGGGGCCAGCCAAACCCCCCTTCTCCCTACGACGCCTTAGTTTATTCCAAGAGATTCTTGCTGACTTATTCCTCCATATAAATGAAGTGATGTCACTTTGCATCTTTGCTATCATTTTCTTCTCAAAGTAAAGTGGTAAACTGTTGAAAATAAAGGTCAATCTAGGCAGAGTGGACATCTTGACCAGATTCGATCGGCCTAAAAGCGTCAATGGAAGATGTCTCCAAGAATTCATTAAGTTCCTGCAGTCTTTGGCTACCTGAGTAAAATTTATGTGGGCGATCTGGTTGATATCTTTTAAAATTTTAATACCTAAATATCTCATATTGTCACAGGGTTGTACTGGAAATGTCGTATTAGTGATGTTCCATACCATTACCTCAGTTTTTGTGGCGTTAATTTCATAGCCGGAAATTTTGCTGAATTTTTGTGCCAAATTAATTACTAATGGAAATGCTGTGTTGATATCAGATGTTAAGATCATGAGATCCTCCGCGTATAGAGATACTTTTTTTTCCCAATTTCTGTGACTAAATGGAGCGATGTTAATTTTTTCACGAATCAATTGTGCGAAAGGCTCCATATAAATATCAAAAAGTAAGGGCGAGAGCAGGCAACCCTGCCGGGTGTCTCTTGTAATAGTAAAGGGTTCCGATAGCCCACCGTTAACCAAAACCGAGGCTGAAGGTTCATGGTATAATAGTTCCACTGTTCTACGAAAAGCTCGGCCCACCCCGAATTTTTCCAAGGCCCCGACAGGTATTTCCAATTCCATTTATAAAGCAGATAGGGCCAGATGTATGAAGCTCAAATGTGTTCCCAAACGCCAAAATTCAGCGTTTGCAAACTCATTTGAGCAAAATGGTATGTATGTAGCAAATTTCAGTGCAAAATAAGGAATATTTTGCGATTGCATTTAAGGAATCTCAAAATTTGCGATTCCTTAAATGCAATGTATGAAGCAAATTTTTTTTTCTAATTGTCCTTAAGGAATCACAAATTACCACCAACTTCAAGTTGGTGGTAATTTGCGAATTTCTTGAAAAATGCCCATTTTCGCGTTTTTCAAAGTGCCAAGTGATGTACATACATGCCCTTAGGGCAAGTATGTGCACCTCATGTGCACCCATGCTTATTTCAGGGGTGCAACAGGGTGTCCTTTGGACACCCCTGCACCCTTGAAATGAATGGGAAATTATTCCTTAATTGCGATTAGCAATTTGCAAATCGCAATTAAGGAATTTTAAGAAATCGCTAAAAAATAGCGAATTTCTACATACATACCATTTTGCAATTCTCAAATAGCGATTCCTTAAGAATCGCTATTTGAAAAAATCGCAAAAGTGTATCTTGGTACATCTGGCCCTTAGTACCTCTGTGTGGGATGCTGAAGCGCTTGCCTACAGGAGTATCATGATACACCATGTAGGGTGTGTGGTTGGAAGGATAGTGTCCTTGTTTTGGTTCTATGTGGGAAGTGACGATCACCGAGGTGCAGGTATCGTGCAATGGGAAACAGTGCATTGGATGATGTGTGAGAGAGAGATGATCAGTTTTACGGTTTGAGTCTGCTGGTAGCCTCGAACAGCTCTCCAGGTCTCTTCATGGTATTTCATGTTTTATAGTCTGCTTAGCTGGTTACTGCACTGGTTAGTCAACTCTGAGATTTTGTATCTGCACCCCTTGCTCCAATCTGAGATTTTATGTTTGCTTCTCCCTACAAAAAAAAACACAATTCAAACTATTCACAAACACTTTCAAGGCACTACAGACACTAACCCAGTATACCTGAATAAGAGCATCTGCTTTCACAAATCTTCCAGACACCTCTGCTCATCCAGACTCTTCCTTGAACAAATCCCTCACAGTTGGGAAACCTGAGCCTGAGGTTGAGACTTCTCCTACATAGCTTCTAAAATGTGAAATGACCTGCCAGTACACACAAGATTCTCCTCCTCACTTCTTGAATTCCAAAATAAGCTGAAGATCTAGATTATTGAAGATGATGGTCCTCCCACGCCTGCTATATGCACTACAGAACACCCCTTATCTTATCCCGGAGAACTTCTTTTGTGCGATCAAGTTAGAGCAATGCACACTGCTATGGAGAGGGGGCAGTGCCAGAATTGCCCTACGAAAACTACAACAGGGGGTACATAAGGGAGATGTGGCAGTGCCTGATATTAGAAAATACTACTGGGCAACCCATCTTATTAATTCCAATGGGTGGGTATTTTCCACAACTGAGGAGCCAGCATATCGGGTTGACCGAATGGCTTTGGGCAAGGGTGATTATCTCTCTGTGCTCTATTCGAAAAGGAAGTGTGCCAAGACCCTCCCAATTCACACTCAGATGGTGGTCACAGCATGGCAGAAGGCAACCAAAATGATTGGGTGGGAGACTAAATTCACCAAACAAACCCCACTGTGGGAGGGAGACCTTTTGAGGGAGTCGGCACAACTTCGGGGCTTCTCTTGCTGGAGCAAAATAGCTATAGATATCTTGCACAACGTCTGGAAAAAAGAGAAAATTATTGAAATTGGCACTCTTCAAACAGAATAGCAGATGGGAAAGGGCGAGTATTTTAGGTATCTGCAACTGTGCCATGCCCTCCGCTGTCATTTGAAGGAAGGAGGTCAACTGCCAGAGTACACACCGCTGGAAGATAGACTCCTACTTGACCAAATGATAGATAGAGCAATATCCCTCACATACAAGAAGCTACTTAGCAACTCGCCTGACCTCATGGGTCCATTGAGGGAGGTTTGGGAATCGGATGTGGGCCTCCTCGAAGATGATGACTGGTCAGAGGCCCTGCAGTGCCCTAGAGAAAGTGCGGTAAGGGTGTGATTCAGCGTAATTCAACTTAAAATCCTCCTTAGGTCATATGTCCCCAGGACGGTGCAGTTGCGTATTGGAAGATGTGTGTCTGATGAGTGTGTGCCAGGGGCTGTGGGCAAACCGAACATTCTTTCACATATTATGGGCCTGCCCCAGGATTCAAAGGTACTGGGGTAGACTGGGCCAAGTGATGTCCCCAGTGGTTGGGTACCCCGGTCCCGGCGGATGCAAGATGGCACATCCTCTGGGTGATGGGTGAGTCTGTCTGGCCCAAATGGGCAAAAACATGGCTAACACTGGCGGGCATGGTTGCCAAAAGGAACATAGCCCGGCTGGGGAGGTACTAATGGTAGCGTCCTGGGAAAGGGACTTGGACTGGTGCCATCGGGCGAACAGACCATTAACCAGAGCAGAGGGTGCCACGGAAATGGGGAAAGATAAGGGGGGCATGGGCAACTTATAGAGACCTAGGCTAGTAAAGTGGGGAGGGACCCTGACCTGGGCTCGTGGGATTTGTGACATCTCTGACATCCTGAGAGGGAATGCGGGGCCAGAGGGATTGCGTAACATATATGTATCTGTGTATATGCCTGAGCTAAACCACCTGACATGTATAATCATTCTGTTTCACGCTGTTCTATTGGGTAATAAAAAGATTTTTTTTTAAACCCATGGGAGTTTTTTCATAGGCAGGCGAGTAAAATAGAGAAACTAGATGAAAATGGATATAATAGGACATCACTGTGTGTACCCAAAGGTCTGAATCCTTTCCGCGCAGCTGTCAGTGACGTGCCTCTATTATGCACAGGTGGTTAGCTCTTCCGAGAACAGCCACGCGCTCTGCGTCCTGTTTCTGGGTATGCGTCAGGATCCCGATAAGGCTTTTTGTTGATTCGTTTCCTTGATAATGGGATCCAGCGAAACTGGAACGCAATAAATTGTGTCACAAAAAGAGCCTTAAAAGTCACTTTTTTAAGATAAAGAAAGCCTTTGAACTGAATGCATGTAATTCTGGGAGTAATAAAATGGAAGAGATTCGATTGTGCTGCAGAACAGAATTCGGCGTTGTGTTTGTCAGCTTTACAAGACAGATTATTAATAAAGTGCCAGGGTTATCAACTGATACTCATCTGCCGAGGCTGCCTTTTCCTGAAAGAGAAGCAAGAATGGTTTTGTAAAGCATCTCACTACATTTGCGACTCTCACAATGCATTTTTTTAAAATCTGAATCAGAGGATTCACGTGTCTCAAAAGGAAATGACATTTTATGCATCTGCTTAATGTAGTCTCGCAATAGTTTGAATGTGGGCATGCGGCAGTTTAATTAATTGAGAATGGAGTACTGTAGTCAATAGCCAGTGACTGTAAAGATGAAACTAAAGCCAGGTATCCTGGAACAGGACAAAACATTGCCCATGTGACTACAATCTTTGAAACATAAATCTCTGTGACCCAAATGTTGATGAGTGTTACCGCTCACCTAGGGGGGGAGTTATATCACCCCCAAACCGAATACTAGAAAAGCAGTGACCATCACGTGTTTTATTTCTTCGTAAAACTTAGGGAAAGAGTTTAATCTGGTTGAATAATATTAAATCAATATGGATCAGATCCATTTGCTTAATGCAAGATTACACGTAATATATTCATTATGGACCCTAATCTCATAAACAATGCACGTGGAGGAGAGAGACACTAGGCCTTACAGAGAAGCTCTTTTTTTCTGCTGCTGGTGAGATTTCCTAACTGAAGAAGATATACCACATAGTTTAGACAATTAGCACATTACGTTTTTGAAAAGATGGCACAGATGGGAAATCATAAAGGTTTGTACTTGTTGTGTTGGTTCTGGGCTGTTTTCTTCCTGCAAAGCCATACAATCAATTATATAAATAGTCGTCAGTACAGAAGATCAAGATTTGCTCAATGTTATCATTGAACCAAGACCACCAGGAAATGCCTTAAGACCCAACACTGCCAAACCACTTAAGAGATATATTCTTCCCTCAACCTGTGCAGTGGTGCTAGCCAGATGCCTACTCAACAAGTCCCTGTAACTAGAGTCATTCCCACGTGAGCACAAAACCTCCTACATCAGACTTCTCCTTAAAAAGAAATGTTTTGTCTCATCTGACCCAGTAAACTGTACTGTTAGAGTCAATGGGGTGATCCTGTATCCTTCAGAACCTGGATTATAATGATATGTACTACAATTGGTTCTGTTGGGTAGAACCAATAATTCCTTTCAAAACCAAAATAATCTCAATTGTAAATGATTTCTAGAACTGCACACACATAAAACGAACTTTACAACAAATAAATGTTTTGTTTTAACCGAGAGTTTTTTTTATCTAAAACTATTTCAGAAATACTTTTTTGAATAGGCTGTCAGATAATATACATCACATAATAACATAACAACGAAAACAAGTCAATTGGTGACTGGTGTGACAAATAGTGGAACAAACAAAAATATACAAACATATACGTCAAATTCATACGGAACAACTGTACGAAATCCCTGTGTCATATTATCAGTTTCAACAGTAATCTGTAGTGTTGTGTGTTTGTGGTTACAATGACCCAAGACATGAGAATACACTAACGTCGACTTTTGAGGAGTGTTGTTTTATAGACTGCTTTAAATACATAGTTTTTTGCTCACCACTCCATCCCAGTTGGGACCCAGCCATAGGCAAATCAGTCTTGACCCACGTCGCGAGCAAAATAACTTCAGATTAAACCCAGATCTGTGACTGGGGGTGAGTGATTGAAAAGTTTCACCACGCCATCCATCATTTTATTTTGTTATGTTGCTATGTGCACTCTAAGTGGCTAAGGGTATGCCCAGACGTCGGTCCCTTGCTTGCTGCGCCACTAGATTCAAGATAGCCTGGCTGAAGAGAGGTGGTACCCTGAAAACCGGTCCAAGGATGCATGTTTCCGGTCCAGGGAGGACCTGCCTTGGCAGTTCAGGCTGGACTGATCCCATGGGCTGCAGGGTCAAGAATGAGTTGCAAATGGCTGGGGTAACATGGCAAGCAAAATAACGATGGATTAAATTGATCTGTGACTGGGGGTGAATGTTTGAAAATTTTCAACACTTCATCCATCATTTTATTTTGTGAAATACAGCCAGAACAACAGTGTGGTTTCAGAGCAAGAAGTGGCACAATCAGCCATCTTATCCATCTGCGATGATTTGAACCTCACAGTGGACAGCAACAGACTGGCTGTCTTATTAATTCTGGATTTATCAGCTGCATATGGCACTGTTCACCACCACACGCTACTGCAAAGTATTCACAATATAAGAATAAATTAAAATACTTTAAAATGGATTTCTTCTTATCTCCTGGACAAAGTGTAGTCTGTTTACCCCTTTTCATAACACCTTTTCTCACACAACACTGTGGCATTCCTCAGGGGTCCATTATATCCCCTCTAATATTCAATATCTACCTAACCCCCTTCCATATCTGATGAAATCAGACAACCTCACATGTTACAACTATGCAGATGATACCCAAATCATTTTAAAACATAGATAGCCCCAGAAACCACTATAATTCACAACTCAATAACTGCCTTTGTGACATACACACATGGATGATGCATATTCATCTAAAGCTCAAAACTACAAAGATAGAGATTATGACCTGCAGACAATGGTAAAACTGCCAACCTATCACCATATGGCCCAAGGAACGCTAAGCCCCTCCAAAAATATCAAGAGAAGTTTGAAAGCCGGGAGTAACCATGGGATTTAGAAAAATCATGCTAACAACTTCAAAATGAGTGCCTTCTACTCAATGAAAACACTCCCTAGCACCTTCCCATACATTAAACACCAAAATAAACTGCAAGCCATCCTCACATTCGTAATATCCAACCTTGACTATGCCAACAGCCTATACCTTAGTGCACCAGTGTTCAATATATGGAAATACAACTCATCCAGAATGCTGCCACAAGGCTGTGGCTCCAACTTCACTAAAGAGAATCCAGTCCTGTAATCACTCTTCCGCTATCTATAGCTAATAGGGCAATATTCAAGGTATTCTGCTTGTCCACATAGCCTCCCATGGAAAAGTGGAATCATAGCTTCAAGTTAACTTCAAGCAATACAAACCAAATGGAATAATGCGCTCCAGGATTTCAACACTTATCATCATACCACCTTACCATAAGAAGGCACTGGTTTCTCAGTAAAAGCCATCAAGCTCTGGAACTCACTACCAGCCAACATTAGAAACACACAGGAGCTTATACACTTGTGAAGACAGTTTAAAACACGGCTATTGTCTAGATAATCCCACATCCCGGTAATAGAGCCCAGAAAACTGTTGCACCAGCAAGAGCAACCCTCAGCTTACAACCCACAAATCAGCCAGCAAACTGCCTTGATATGCAGGTAGGCTAAGGAGGGCTGACCTATAATTGACCATTGCATCATTCAATTATGTCCTTCCATATAGAACAGTTATAGCACACAATAACAGTAAAAGCATAATATGCAGCAGTCAGAAACAAACTGTAACTTTTTATGCTTTAGTTCATTTAAGACATAGCTGCTCAGAGGGTTGTCCATCACCAGCCCTGGACAGCCAAAACACTAGCCATCACCAAATGACCAGGCATGGAATAACCTAAGAGATCTGTAACATGTTACTGTACAATTTGGAGGACTTTAATATAGTCCACCGCTGCCGGTCACAAATAGCTGTACAATCCAAGTATAATCCATAAAAAGTGCTAGAAAGGATACTGCAAATCCGCAGCAATCACCAAATAGTGTCCAAAACAAAAGGTGCGCAGTCCGGTCCAAACTTGAAAGAACTGCTCTATATGTTCTATGTGTCAAAGAGAACTGTTTTTCTTTTATCATTATGACAAAACATGTATCGCTCAATAGACTATGTTTCAGATTGTTGTCACTTTGTGGGTAGGGAAAACTACGCGCGAGAAGCGACAGAGCTCCCACACTGCCTAAAAAGACCCACCAAAGTAAGTCTATTTTTCTTAAAGCATTATTGACTCTCCTTTGTTACCTTGGCATTATCAGCAACACTAATTCGCTTCAAAATGTTAACAACAAAGACAGAGCACAGCACAAACAAGTAATAACTGACTGCGCATCTTTTGTTTTTGGACACTATTATGTGATTGCTGCGGATTTGTAGTATCCTTTCTAGCACTATTCTGAGATTGCACCGAATATTCATTATTTTTAAAGGTTTACCAAATGTTTCTGACTACCTACAAGTTTTTCATAGTAGGTAGTTGTTGTCAAAAGGTTACAGGACTCATTTGGAGCCTGGCCCTTCTTTATGACAGTTAACTTAATCGTATCAATGTTTAACTTAATTGATAGGTCCGGTCTTGGTGTTCAGTTTTCTAACAATATCGACAGTATAGTTTGTTTTTGTTTTTGGTCTGTGAAAGGGACGTTATGAAATTGCAAATTTTTTATTCTCGTATTTTACCTCTATCTTAGTGATTCTACCATTCACTGAGACATATGATATTATACCATTATTGCCTTGCACCAATGACTTCTTCATATCCAGAAAATATGGGTTGCTCTCGCTGATTCTTGTGCACGTACAAATTTATGCACTGAAGGTAGCTATGAAATAACATGCTGGCCCTCTTTTCTCCTTTTTTTCTCTCTTATCTTTGCTTGATATGCATGAATACGAATTGAAATTTAAACTCATATATCTGATATGGGTGTTCTTTCCTCTTTACTTGTTTGGCTATAATGACATAGTCATTTAACTCTGTTCATTGACTTTGGGCCCTATGACATATGAGCACTATGTTGAATACTGTTCCTTTTCCCCTTTTTTCTTCTTCTTCTTCCATGCACGTGGCTTAGTGCTACACTTATTTGGGATTGATCTCCTTTTTCTTTGGACACATGGTTTCGTGTGTGCATGTACACACCAGGGATTGTGGATTTTCTTGACATGGTAGATTGGAATAGAATTTCCCTCTTGTTTTTGACATTGAAAAACTTGTCATAATATTTTGTTAACAGCCTTGAGAAAGTCGTCCCATGACGAAACACGTGTCGGCTGTTCTTCTTCAATACCTATGTGTCAACGACATTGTCAACTACATTGGAGATCAAGATAAATGTTTATTGATCATTACAATCGGTGTTTTGTTTGGAATTAAACTGATCACTGACTAGTACTAGTCAGTTATTACTTGTTAGTGCTATGCTCTGTCTTTGTTGTTAGCATTTTGAAGCAAGATCGTGCTGTTGATAATGCCATGGTAACAAAGGAGAGTCAATAATGCTTTACGAAAAATAGACTTCAAGGCATATTATCAAGCCCATTATCTCCACTTTAGCGGCAGTTTTCGGCCAAAAAGTGGCGATATTGGCATAGCACTATTAGCAAGGACATGCTAGCGCATGTTTCCTTGTCTTAGCACCGGTTTTCCTTAAGCCGGCATGGCATTATGAGATGCAAAGTAGGGGATCCCAGGAAAAACATGACAAATATTGCTATCTGTCCTTCGCAGTATTTATAAGCCCGCCCAGGACACCCATAGCGACATTAAAAGTTGCGCTAACCAGGGGTATCGCTGGGATTTTACGTCTGAGAAAATCCTGACTTTACTATCTTTTACATGGGAGGTGGATTGTAAAGCTAAATCCACATCTCCCTATTACTAAGGATTCCCCTATCGCTGCAGGTTTATCACTGGATTCACAGCGATAAACCTGCATTTCGTCGCTATCACCGGATTTTTCATCGCCATGGAGATGAGCGGTGTAAATAATGCGATATCTCGGCGGTCAAATACAGCGATAGCCGGCGTTAAACAGAATTGCGCTAAGCACGCTCTGCGATATTTATCGCTGCTCGTTGATGAAATGCCTCCTACTTTGGTGGGTCTTTTTAGGCAGTGCGGGAGCTCAGTCGTTTCTCACGCATAGTTTTCCCTACCCACAAAGTGACAACACTCTGAAACATAGTCAATTGAACGAAACATGTTTTGTCATAACGATAAAAGAAAAACAGTTCTCTTTGACACATAGGACATATAGGGCAGTTCTTCAATTTTAATATAAGGACTAAACCTGAAAATGACTAGTCTGTACAGTCGGAAATGGAATACTGAAGCAGCCTTGGTTTTGCTATAGGATAATCCTTGCATAGTCCCCACTGTGGACTATGGCAGACATAGCTACATTCCCTACTATGCATTTTAAAGCCAAACTCCTATGTTCAAGTTTGGTGGCCTGGCATTATTACATTTTCACTTTCTCGTTCTTGAAGAACATTTGATTTAAGCCGAGAGTAATTGCAATGGTTAGAGGTTCAATAACGCAAAAAAAAAAAAAAGACAGCTTGCAGGCAGGGCATCAACAGGAGAAGAGTACTCCTCCTCCTTGTAAGCAGATCAGTAGTAACTCATGACTTTGGCATTTATAGTAGACAAAATGATTTTATTAATTATGCAACATTTCAGTAAGGATATTAGGGTTTGTTTGCATTTTTCTGCAGGAGAAATCCTAGTCCTGTTGCAATAGTCTTTAGCGTTTATGGTGCAGTGGTCCTGACGTGTATGACACCTGGCCAAGTTAGTTGTAGCACAATGTAAAATAACTAAAGATTAAAAGATTTGGTTTCTGGAATTATATGTTGCACAACTTGCTTTAATGACTGAGCCATTTCTTTTTCACACATAGTGTGTCTATCTTCACCATAAAGCTCTAATTCTTCAATATTAAAACTATTGCGATTTATTGGTAGCGCTAGTTACTCCCTTCTAGCCTTAGAGCCAGCTTTAATTTTTGCTGCAATAGAATATTAGCGGCCCTACCACATACCTACCAGTCTTATCATTACTAGGATGAGTAACCTGAGCTAGGTAGGTTTGAGGCTCCATTTTTGGCTTTATAAATAGGCTTATTGCCATTGATGATATTTAAAGTAACAATTTGTCCTGTAATGAAATATAATTTTAAATAGCTAAAAAAACAAATTACAGAATTGTTTGTTTGATTAATACCACATAGTTCTCCAAATCTCAGTGCACGTATAGTCTGTGTCATGTGTGATCTAAAAATATATATTTAGTATTTGATTCAAAGGAGCATTAGGCACAAGGCCTGCAGGCATCACTTTCTATGTAGTGGGGTAAGGGCAGCATAAGGGAAGGTAAATCCCATGAGAGAGAAAGAACACGTCTCTCCATATGTCCTTAAGTTCAATGCAGTGCCTGGTATGGGCTTTGGGATAGCAAATACGCAAAACCCTTTATTAAATATACATTGTTCATAACAATGATCAAAATACTAATATCCATGTACAGTCCAGCAGACAGGCTTACAAATGACTCTAATCTAAAGATCTATATAAGTTGTCTATTGTTGAGGTCAAAAATAAGGGGCATAAAAATCAAAGTTTGCAAACATAAGGAGAATATGTCCCTTCCATGCAGTGATAATTGTTTTATATTCTATAACAGGCCTCATTGTTGCAATGGGGATCTGGGAAGCGTCATTATTATCTATCCTCTGTCAGCAAGCATTCTTATCAAATTGGATACACAGCAGAGCTATGATACGTTTATAGTGGCATCATTACAAGTGTTGTACTGAAAGAATAGGGTCTGTCTTGGTGGACTGGCAATTCTGTTTGCTTGATGACCCTTGAGTGGCCATTTCAGCAGCCTTTCTTCAGGTAAAAATACTTTTCAGTGGAGACTCAATGCGCTACTCATCAATGTGCCAGTCAGATTTTTCAGGCAACCTTTGGCATTGTAGAAAGTTACAAGCTGCATATGTTCATGACTCTGCTAAATACTGAATCTATGATGCAAGCTTATGGTGACTAATTTCGAAATAAGTTAACTGAAATAGAAATAAGGTAGCATATTTTTAGTTAGACAGGGGTTCTGTCTCTTACAGATCGGTTTCTTCTCTTGGTAAAGGATTGATGATCTCAAAAAACATTACATGAAATATAGTATTGGGCACACATGCTGTTCTCTTTGAGCTCTAAAAAACTATTTACGAGAATGGAAATATCGGATTTGCAGTTTTTAAAACATATCCACACACACACACACATTCTCCCACACACACACTTACCCATAGATGCCCCACAGGGTCACATGCAAAGGGCCAGTGGGGAAGGGGGCCCTGCTCGGTGGCCACCAAATACACTTTCCAACAGCAGTTCCATGTTGGAAAGACCAACATGGAACTGCTGTTGGAATGTGGCATCATAATCCCGATGGCAGAAAAGCCTTCCTGAATGGCTGATGGGCTCTTTGAGCCTGTCGGAACTGAGTTGGAATCCCCATCCAGTTTAAACTCTGACCGCCATCATAGAAATACGGCAGTGGGAGTTTAAACCTACAATGTCGGTTGGAGGCTTTCTGATCAACATTGTAATTAGGCCCAACATTTTCACCAGCTGTGTGTACATTTAGGTGTAGCCCATTCTAAATCTCTACCACACAAATTTTCATAAAAAAATAAGTACAACTCTACTGATAATATGAGAAATAACATCCTGACACGAGAGGTAGAATATTTTAAAACAAAATATGGAGACAAGTCAAAGAATCTGAGGTAGAAATCTGCTCACAACCATTGAAAATGCAGTTACCGACTTACTTATAAAAATACACATTTATTGAAGGTTTGGTCAAAATGAATGTTGTAAAGTTATTATTTCCACAACTAAATGGTAAACATAGGGAGAGTGAGTGATCTGAAATAATTGAATTACTTATATAGTCATAGTCTGGCATTTTTAATGAACGTTTGTTATCATGTGTGGTTACTGAATTATGTAGCCCACACTGAAGTATTTAGCCTCTCAGGGTGCTTCAGTTTGGGCAATGGAGCTTACTAGGTCATAGCGTGACTATTTAGTTAGAGGGTACCAAGCTAAGCGAAAAACTCTTCATTCTTCCTTTGGTGCACTAACTTGTATTTTACAAACACAACAAAACCAGCTCTGCCTGTCAAGCACGCTCAGGTGTTTTTCTCAATGTGATATGAGGAATTTAATGTGTAGTGAATTATGAAATACTCATTATTTTTAGAAGTATTTTTTATTATTTATTTATCGTGTCAAACAGAGAACTAATTAGAATGACTCAAGAGTCATCTATGATACGAAACTGCTTGTAGGTATGTGTCGTTTGACCGTTGCAGCATATGGGGGCATATTACCAACAACTAGCGATAATTATCGCTAGGTTGGCTTAGCGGCAATTATTTTATCGCCTTGTAGCGACGATTTTTATCGCTTAGGAGCCTTGATATTATCAAGGTTTATCTCCTAAGCGATAAAAATCGGCCGAAATGCATGAATATCGCTGAAAAGTCAGCGATATTCATGCATTAGCGAGCAAATGCTCTTAGCCATGTTATCCACCTCCCATTGGATAACATGGCTAAGAACTGCTCAGAGGCAGGTGTTAGCTTTTGGAGATATTCGCGCTTAGCGCGAATATCTCCAAAAGTTGGTAATAGGAGATAGCGATGTTAGCGACTGTTTCCAGTCGCTAACATCTTGGCACGCCCACTTTGCATGTCATTAGTGATAAATATCACTGACATGCAAAGCGGGGCCCTAGATGGTCGCTATCTCCTACTAGCTGTCGCTAACTGGTGTTAGCGACAGCTAGGTAATAGGGAGATAATTGTATCTCCGCTTTCTTGGCTTTTAAAGCCAAAAAAGCGGAGATAAACCCCCTTGATAATATGCCACATGGTTTTATGAATGTTTATATGCAAAATACATCGAAAGTGAACTTGTACATTCTACCCGTTATCCCAGGCTCACCCCTCACACCAGCAATTCCTCATAGTTATGTTTCCTTTTCTGCCAATTATTTGAACTCATGCCCCTTCATTTAAAAATAACTGTTCACTAGTGGTTAGCTTTCATATGTTTTGTCAACCTAGTATTTCACTTTGAATATATTTGAACTTTATGAAGAAAATGATTTTGCAAAATAATACTTCAGAGGAATGTATTTCAATGCAATTACATTAAGTAATGGTTAAACCCAGTGGCTGTAGTGATAAATATCAATACAAAACATGACTACTCCAATTACATAGAAATGGGGAGCAAAATTGCCCCAGTCTTTCCGGTGATGTCATGGAGCATAGACCTTGCTAATAATAGAACCAAAATTTGAAAGCAACAAGCCAAATAATTTATACAACTCCAATCTCCAAAGGAAAGCCTGAATGGTTTGAAAATTGGACACATTGACGAAACCAACTTCCCACCGTGGTGCAGAGGATGGGTTGGTTTTTCAAATTAATTCATGCTGAATTCAGGGCAGGTGTTCTAACTGCCAAAGCCCTGCCTGGTCTGCAGAGAGTATACTTATCCACAAGGTCTGCTCTCCACAGGACTTCCATTAGCCGACCTTGAAATGCCATCTTTTGTAAGTGGTGGCATAATAATTTGCAATTGCAATTGCAAAGACTTCTGAATTTTTTTGGGAACTGTTAAGAAAAGTGTTTTAACCATTTTTACACTTATGGATTATTTGCTTGCAATTTACCATGTGTCTAGTTGCTTTTTGCCTTGCTATTACGTCGCTCGCCTAACCCGTTCATTATTTGAAAGCATTTCTCACATCTCAAGTCCTATTGTGAATATATTTTATCAAATGTAATTTTCCTTTCCTGAGATCAGGATGAGACTGCTGTTAACCAAGTACCACACTGAGGTACCCACACAGCGTTTGGGAATGACCTCCCAGTTTCATGTGATTATAGCGTAGGAAGAGAATGGATCCAGCTAGTTGCCTGCTTTATATGCATGTGTTTGAAGACTCACATGCCGCATTCCCTTTTATTATAATGCAGTGGCATACTGAGTTGTTTGGTTTAAAGACACTGTTCTGTAAACTGCATCATTGCTATATCCTCATTACTCTGCATAATCATAGATTGGAATAGCAATCATGAGGCACACCACAGTAATTAAAGAGAAACATGGGACGTGGAAAATTATACTGGAGCATTCTGCAGCCATCACATTATAAGGCAGGCAGTAGGATTGCTTCACTCGGATAGCTATGGTGGTTGGGAACTGAACATGGCTATTTTAAGTTTACCTGCCCACCTTTTGTGTATGCTGTTATTTCAACAATCCTCATTTGAAGATAGACATAACAATGTGAACAACACAGGAAATTCTGGCCAAAGGAGCCAGACTGCAGATTTCCTACTTTCACTTCTTACCTAGCATCAAAACGTCGCATGTTAGATTTAATGTAACACATACACATTATAATATGTATTTTTGAAAAACTCCTATCCTGTAATCGACTGATATTCATTGCCACAACAGCTTGAATTTTTCAAAGCATTTATTTTTTTTTAAAAAGTTAAATGCATTGGTTCTTTCACAAGTTATAAAATTGTAATATGTATTATCAAGTGACCCGATTTAAGTATGTGTTTCATTAACTTCCAAAACTGTTTGACAAAAGCTGTACAGTTAAAACTCATACTAGTTTTCAAAATTGTGCTTCATCTGCAGACATTCTATTAATTGAAATGCAAGGAAAGGACATTTTAGAGTATTTTTCTATTGGTAAGAAACGGGATTGATGGGAAACACATCTTTTGAGGTCCTGTATTATTTATCCAGGGGAAAGATACTACCAAATTATTAATCTAGTCTCTTCCTAGGTCAAATCAAAGTTTTATGAGATCCCCTAAAATTAAACCATGGTACCAACAGCACAAGCACAGACTTTCTTCCCAGAAAATGTCATATTATGGATCTGGTTCACAAAGGACCTTCACATTCATGGCAGAAACCCCTAGTTCTGGGTGAGTCTCCGCACTAGGGCCGGAATCTCCCTAATGAGATTCTGCCCTGTGTGCTGAGACTCCCCCAGCACTGCGGGGCCTTCGCCATGAGTATGGAGGCCCTTTGTGAAAGAGCCCCCCATGTATTTAAGCAGCATATAGCTAAATTTCAATCCAAGAAAATTGTGAAACCTGTTTCACAGGATGAGCAAGGAATTATTGTCTGCCAAGGGTGCCCCGTCTCAGGAAGCTTCACCAACTTGCCGCAATTTTTCAGCTTTCACAACATTATTATGTTCTCCCTTTTATCAAGTGCAGGATATCTTCCTCATGGTCAGACTCAAGATCTCTGAATGTCAAAGAATACTTTGAGGTGACAGGTCACAAATGGTAATGGGAACCAGTCTAACCACTTTCTCTGGCAATAGTTACATCAAAGTCAACTGTGGTTCACTTCCTACTGGGTTTTTGACCTTTCCATAGAAGAGTCTTCATTTTTTACTTTGTTTTTCATATTCCTGGCGCTACAGAGACAAGCTGGTATTATTATTGGGAATCATCCACAGTCCTAGGTACCAGAGGCTAGTAGGCAAATACCTCACTCCTCTCCTCAAACAGGCAAGCAACTGGCACCTCCACCTCTGATTTTCAACAGTTATAATGAGAGGGACTGACGATGGGAAGCTGAAAAGGTCACTGGCAAGTGAAATGAGAAAAGCACTAACTAAATCCCAAGAAAATCCTCAAAGTAAACCCAGCCCTCTTTCGTAATAGGTATTTTCTGCTTTGGTGCAAACAATTGTAGAAAGCCACTCAATGTAGCTGAACCCCACGGTCATTGTGTGAAACTTTAAAGACCGCCCCAGGGGCTGTCCTATATAAATAAAGGATTACTCCTGGAAAATCAACTCTGGCTGCTTCCAGGATCATGCCCCTTGTTGTGAGAATAGATATCCTGAAAGGGAACATAAGAGCTTTAAAGGTTGCCCTGACACTATAGCACTACTGATGTTGAACATACTACTCTGGAAGGTTCCAAATAGGTCTATATAAGGGCTATTTGTTGGTTATCTCTACTCTCATTTTCCATGTTACAAGAAAATTAACAAGTAATTATTGTATGCAGCCGCCTTTCTGCTTCCATGCGCACATCTACCTTTCCTCCTCAGAAATGTATTTACCACCTCGTTAAAGATTTAACTATTGCCCCTAGAAGAGGACGATTTTAGCTGAATTAAAATAATTGCTTTCCAATTCTCTCAGACACAGACATAGCAAGTTTTGGAAAACTCATAATTGCAGTATATTTAACAAACAATTTATGTTCACTCTAGAGTATAGCACAAGGGTGTGATAATGATAGCTGCAGTTATATCCTAACCCGACTTATGAAAAATATGACTTTTATTCACAAGTAGGCTTTTGTCATAAGAAATGTTCACAATACACTATTTAAGAGCTTTCATGACCTTTGATTACAGGAATATACTAATCAAAATTTTAAGCACATCCTTGCTTTGATTATTATTCACCTAGACAAGCTTTAAATCTTTATTTATAGGTAATTCGGCTAATGTCAAAAATAGCTCTTATGCATGCCAAAATGTGGTGTGTCTTGTAGTGTTTTGACCAAAGTAACTCCTGTATGTCCTGTAAATCTAGACTGCAGCCATCAGCTGATATTTAATTTTGATGTCACTGATGTTATTCCTGTGCCATATTTCTATGCCCTTACTTAAAAGTTCAATATCAACTGTGGCTAGCCACTCTTTAACTCTGGTTATGGTTCAAGACAGACACACACAGGCTGTCTGGGAAAAAGGCTCCCTTTGCTGAGGGTTAAATATGCCAGCTGAACCTAATCAAAGCAATGGGGGAATCATTAAAAAACTAAAGGCTTGATTACGATGGCAGTGAGACCACCATTGACAGGCTGTCGGTGGCGGTCTCACCACCATTGAAACCACATTCACTGCCCGCCACATTAGGATGATGGGCAGTGTGATGGCGGTAGAAAACACCTTCTGGCTTGCATCCGACGGGCACCTTGAGCATGCAGGTTACGGAGAAGGAGCTTAAAAGCTGGTGGAAAGGGACATTGGGGGCCCAAGCAGGCTCTCCTTACCCCCAGGACCTGGGGGGGACCTATGGTGCCCATTACATATACCTGCACAGTGTGGCAGGCACCACATGGGTATGTAAAGTGTCTTTTGTGGTTGTGGTCACATCAAAATGGTGGACATAAGTCTTCCCGCCATCGTAATCGAACACTATGTTTCCCACCCTTATTCATAGTTTTGATAACACAAGACGTCAGGCATATTTTTGCTAGGAACATTGAGTGTGCTACATGGCCCAGAAATAATTCTTCCATGAGAACTCCCAAAGAGGGTTCAGACTTAGGGATATAAAAGCTTACATTTTCTCAACAGCATTTTTCACTGTTAAATGTCGGTGCTCCAGCATGTTCTTCCTGAGGTTTAGATTGTGCATCAAGCATTATCTTATTTTTTATGTTTTGAAGGACCTTCTTCATGTCAAAGCTTACACATAAACCTCAACAAGAGTTTTAAATAAATCCCATATGAAATAAGTATGCAGTTTCTAGGCTGTTCATCATCACTGTCCATATAATCCTGTGTATAATGTACAAACTCAGAAGCTTTGATTGAATTTGCTTTTAATTTTCAATGAATGAACGTCATTCTCAATAAAAGCATGCTCATATACTACAAAGTATTTAAAAAAGCAAAGATTATGTAATACTAGGGTGATATTGACTGCAGAGAACGGTCCAACATTTCAACTCGGGACAACGGCTGGGGCCGACCGAGCTAGGGCCAACAAAAATCATCCACATGAAAAACCTAGGCATCAGCCTTGGCAACAAGCTTAACATGACGACACAAGTCAAAGCAGTAAGCACTACCTGCTTTCACATCCTACGCATGCTCCAAAAGGTCTTCAAATGGCTGCCACAGAAAACCAGATGACCTATCACGCAAGCACTAATCACCAGCAAACTCCACTATGGCAATGTACTCTATGCCAGAATCTCCAAGCAGCTCACAAACAGACTCCAGACCATCCAAAACACTGCTATAAGACTCATCCTCAACCTCCCACAACATATTCACATCTCACCTACCCTCAAAGAGCTCCACTGGCTCCAAACTCACAAATGCAGCCAATATAATCTCCTCATGCACTCATTCGAAGCCTTGTACAACACTGCACCACAAAACCCAAACAGCCATTTACACTTCCACCAGCCAGCCAGACAACTACACTCAGTATCACGCTCACTCACACACACCCTCAGCATTCACATAATCACAGCAGGTGGGCATGTGCTCTCCTACATCACACCCATAACTTGGAGCGAACTCCATCAATACATCAGAGCCTCCTCCTCACTTCTTAAGTTCTGCAAGAAGCTGAAGACCTGGCTATTTGAAAACCCAAGCAAGACGCCTCGCCTTTCACTCCTGCTCAAGCTCAATACCCTCAGGAGTGATTAGCATGCTTACAAATTGACAAAACACAGCATAACTTAACACTTTGCATATTAACTACCTCGGAAGTGGCTAAATAGTTAAGGGTGCATATTTCTGTAAAACTGCTTAATCCTCAAATGTAACATGTTACTATTGCAAACAGACAAGATCACAGAGCATCTGTCATAAATTATATGAGACCATTTATTACTTACAGGAATTCTGAAATACATTAATATTCTATTAAGAATCGCAGGACTCAAACTGAAGACAGCAACTGGCATACCATTCTCGCTTGATACAACTTACATTATAGTGATGCTGGCTGTGCTCTAATCACTTACAGCTATTCTTGATTTAACTGCAATAATCTGAGGTTTTTCTACACTCTCTTACTTTAATTCACTTATCTACATACCCCAGCCTATCCCGTCCCTTAAAATATTGCCCCCACCCACATGTCCTCCTAACAGCTCTCCTTCCCGTCGCCTCCACCCTACCCCAGTTGTTCACTCTGCCAAACCCGATCCCCAATTGAGATCTATTTCTTGGGAAAGTGACTGTGGTGGATAAAGCAGCTGATCATTCTGCCAGTCTTGATCTTCTCGCAAAATCTCCTTTTATAAATCTGACTTTGTAGGAATAAAACAGCGGGTTTTCTTCTTCCCTAATCATCTTCCCCAACACATGATTTTACTAAAAAATAAAAAAGTTTTATAACTTGATGGTGTTTTAAAATGTTCAGTGCAATGAGCAGAAGACAGTCCTAGAATACACAGTGAGTAAATAATCTAGAAAACAGAGAGAAAACAGAGAGAACTGTTTTCACAAATGCATAAAACCAGTTTTGGAAAAATATATTTTATGTTCTTTCAATTCATAGTGATTCCAATTATTTTCAGGATCGTCCATTTTGCCACCTAAGTGTCAATGGTGACCACTAAAATTAGCTTCATGTGTAACATAACAGCAAACAGAATAACCAGACAGCCTCTTTATTTTTCGAGGAAATAGCTGCTTTAGCGAAAAAGAAAAGTTTTTCACAAGTCAACAGATTGCTGTGATATTTCTGCTTTGGGGGAAAAATATTAGTTTCCCACTGTGTGCTCTCCTTGCTGACAGAACAGATGATTTAATCGTTTATTTCTGTTATGATTATTTTCTATCAATCCATTTTTCATTCTCAACCCCATTGGATGATATTTCGACAAAATATGTTTTAGAAATATTCAAATGTCTTCTCCTGGTATTTCAGTTATGGAGTATTTAGAAAATATAATTAAAAAGTCAAATGTAATATTTTTCTAAAGTAGTGCTCTGCTCCACTTCCTATCATGAAGTCAATTTCTTTCAAATCAGTACACCAACAAAGCAGGTTTAAGTAATGTGTGGTTTGATCCAAATCATTTTGTACCAATGCTTTAAATGAAGTCTAAACTAAGTATAATTTCAAGTAACAATGAAGTCTATAAAACGAAAACTAGTAACATAGCTAATCCTACAGCAGCAAAACAAAAAAGAGTTATTTAGTTCCTATCTAGCACACAACTGAATTCTAGCAGCCTCACTACAATGTCCTTGGGACTAGCCACTTAAATTCCACACCTCTTAGTTAATTATACTCGGGTACCCTTAACTATGATGGTGGGGATGTAAAGTCTTTAAATGTATGGCACATTTTTTCTGTCATTTTTTTAAACTTGTTTTAATTTGACAGTTGCATAATATACATTAGGAAAGCATAGTACACACGTTGGTGTCACATACAATAAAACAGCACATTTCCATACAGCCTTCAATCATAAGATAACAATTTGGGAGAAGAATCCATATTGGGGGGCTTCTCTGTCTTTGTTAACAAAATTCTCATCTGAAAACCAATAAAGCAATACGTGTAAAAAAAACTATGGTGGCAGGGTAAATTAGGATTACAGACAGAAAACGTTTGTTCCATTTAAAAATGAGGAATTACTCAAGAATCAGTAATAATGAGCCCAATTCCCATGCTAAATCCTCTTTTCTCCCCATAGTTTCACCCAGGGATTTCAACTGCGTTTAGCAGCTGGAGAACTCGGATGAAATGTTTCAAGTCCATGGACCTTGTAATATCTGATGGTTTTCCATCAAATGGTTAATGATATTCTGAACATGCTAGAATGAATTCCCACTATGGATCTGTTTGGTTCCATTTATGACTAACGTTTGTTTAAGTTTTTTCCTAATAAAAGTGGTAAGAGGACCTCACATTTGAAAGTACATAGCATTGCTAGATTATTGACAGGTTTTTACCTCTGAGAAATGTGATCCTATACCATATAATATAATGTCACTTGTGGACTGCAACAACTACAGTGAAACTGTAAAATATGGTTTCAGGCCTACCTTTGTAGCCCAATTGTGGCAAATTAAACACTGCAATGCAACCCTTCAAAATACATCTTTTCGACTTCTCAAAAACTCCCTTCAAAATATTAAAAAGACATACCTATGTATGGTTTGTCACCCTCAGGCAGGGGGCTGGGCACATTAAAAAGTAGTTTATAAAGCATTGTAATGTTAACGTGTAACTAGTAACCAGAAGCTTTTTTCAGTGTGGCAGGCCTAGCTGTCCTATGTAGAAAACCGGAGTACAGATTTAATTTCCTAATACTGTACGTCGGGATAGGACTAGCTAGAAAAATAGTTAAACAACTATTTGTAATAGTTACTAAAATCCAATTCAATGGTAGAGTTGTAAGGGATATTAGGGAAAGGTAGCTTATAGAAAGTTACCTTTTCCCTGTCTGAAGTTGCAGGAGCCTACATTTTCATTTGATTTCCTCTTTCTTCCAGCCTAGTAATTATCATTTAAATATGTGTGGAATGGCTCCCTGAAGCACACAATAGGCTGACTTGAATGAGCAGAGATGACTCCTCTGAACCTCTTAGAACATGCAGGGTTGGGGCTGTTAGCATCTTTTGTGACATTACATTGTCAAATTTGCCTTGTCAAATCATGCTAGACAGATCGGATGGATTTTTATAACACTGGATGTGCACTTGAAAGGAAGGGAAAAAGAATGCCAAAGCACTGTTTGGTTGCTAGAAACCCTGCTTTGTATCTCGACATCTATCTCAGTGTTTAGTAGAGGTACAGTGGTTGCTTCAAACTGGATTTTGGTATTAGTTGTGGGAGGAAATTAGGATTACCATAGTATATGCTCCACATACACCCCCAGCCTTCAGGGCCCACATTTACTGTGGCTGAAGACTTTTGCTATCCTATCTTGAAAATGGTCAAAGTGAGTAGGAGTACCCCAGGAATGTTTACCCATTTAGTTGTGGTGTGCCAATGAGCCATTCCCTCTCATTAACATGTGGCAAATATAAATGTGACATCTGTAGGCATCCACTTCAGAACAATCCTTGACCTGAGAAAGGACAGAAAAGGACTGGGACATGAAAGACTGGCCTGCTCCCTTTTGAACAAAGAAGTGACTCCAAGGGTCATACTGCTCACCTCCTGTTAAAGCTACAAGAGGTCTTTACTGCAACTGTCAAGCTGACCAGTGGCAACTGCACCTTGTCTGGAACATGCTGTCGGCCTCTGCATGACAGCCTGTAAGTCTCTAAGTGCCTCCCCTGAACTGGACTTAAAAGACTAACTTAGAAGGTAAAATCTTTGACTGGAATGAACCAGGTTGATGTATCTGACCTACATACCATCGCGGTAAGTTTCAAATTGCATCCAAGACCCGGTCTACTGTGACCAATAACTATCACTTTATGCTTCTTGGCACGATTGCTACTTAACACTTTAGAAATTCAATCTCCGTTTCCCCTTTTTGGTTTATTGTCACTTTTTAATTACATTTTAATTTATTATTCCACTTTTGTTTGGATTTTTTATTGTTTTGTATTTAAACTGTCTTATTGTTTTGGCACTGCATAAATACATTACATATTGCCCTAAATTAAGTCTGTTGGTTTTGTGCCATAGCTATAAAGGGTTTGAGCTCAGGATAATTTAGTGACTTAGAGGGTTGACCCAGACAAGAGAATTGATTATTCCTTGGGTTGGGTGGTCTGCCTCCCTCAAATAATAATACAATTTCTTAAACCATGTATCTAAATTGTTTGTGGTAGGTGATTTTGTAGAGGCACATGAAAATGTGGAGCCACGTAATAGGTTTCTCAGCTCAGCAATAGATTGGATTTTTCAAATGAAAGTCAGTTTTTACAATTCTTCTTGTGCATCACTAAGTGCAACTTTGAAAAAAACAAGCATCAACAAAATTGCATTAGCACAGGAAACTTTGCACAGGCCCCAGCAACTTTTTCAAAATGGTTGGATGATTTTGCAGTGGCATGTTCCCTAAAAACGAGTGCACAACCAAACAGACCGCAAATAACCTGGGCAAAACTGCATTTTCTGGTCAGTTTTTGGGTTGTTTTTATAATAAAGTTAACAGAACAGGCCAAATAATTGGGCATAATGCCTGTAAACATTTTTAATCAATTGGTTGTGCCCCATTACCTCATGTTTCATGATTTTTGTTCGCTGCTACCATCAGCCAAAAGCAGCTGGTCAGAGGAAGCTCTAAAAATAAGCAAGGGAATTTTCAACATAAGCAGATACAAATACCAATGGAAGTTTTTTTACACTATCTCTAAAGTCTCTTCTAGGTGACTCTTTGTTTACTAGACAGTCAGTGAAAAAAATCGCAAACAGTGATTCAGTTTATTTTATCTACCCTGTGTGTTTGAGCATTCATTTACAATACATCTGCATGATTGGAGTTTAAGGATTACACTTGTTGGACACGTATATATTGTTACCTTTTAGTGTTTTTAATATGTTGTGTGTTTGTTTGATGAAATGTGTAATTGTTGTGCAACGGCAGTAGGTTTGTGCAAGAAATTTGATTTGCACTATACAGGAGAATTTCATTTGTAAAGGCATGGGAGGCTCCTCCATTAAGGCATAGGAGCGTTACCCATTGTTCTTACAGCAGCGAAAAAGGGAAAAATAAAATGATATTGTTATTATCATTTGTTTTTTCATTGCTGCGAGACTGGGCTAGGGCGGGTGGGGCTGGTGGCTCAGGGAGGAGGAGTGATTTCTGCACATTTAGGGGCTTATTACAATGTTGCTCACAGTGTCCTCCGACTGACACCGAGGCAGAAACGAGACTGACCTCCGGTTGGCAGTCCCGTCCGCCCAAATATGATGCGACTGCACATGGTGCGGTTGCATTCCCACCTTTCCCTATGGGAGCATGTGTTACAGCCGTAAACTAGCCGTAGCATAAGCTCCTATAGGAAAATGGGAGATTGTGTCAATCCCTGCTTCCCATGGCAGGCACCTCAAGGTGCCTGCCACAAGGTGCAGTGATCAACAAGGGAGCACCAGAGGTTCCCCCTCAGCCCCCAACCGGAGGCCGAAAACAGAAGGGGGCCCTGCTGGGTCCCCAAACATGCTTTCCATGTGCACTTTGCATGTTCCCCACCAGGTAATGCTCAGCCCGGTGGGGAACATGCACAGGCTCTTTGTTGCTGTCTGAGTGCTGATCTATGGCACTCAGACAAATCACAATGCTGCATTGCAGCATTGTGAATGGCTTGGGAGAGCCTGTGTGCTTACTGCTTCTTCCGGATTGGAGCCAGGAGGAGAAGAAAAGAGGAGACGATGAGGAAAGACAGTGGAAAAGGTAAGTGTTTTTCAAAAATATTTTTAACCCCCATCCTTCCCCCATCTGCCCCTGTCCCGCCACCCACGTTCTCTACCAGCCACCACTGTGTAAAAGTAAAGCATTTGAAACATTCCAATATATGTAGTTAATATACTTGGCTATTAGTGCAATATCGTTTTAGTTTGAAGATGTTTTGTCACTTTTTTGGTTTGTATTTCATGTGGTGTAATTATACAATTATAAATAGCATATATTGTCAATATATACAAGTGACAATTTTCACTATATTTCTCTTTATTTTAATTAACAAAAATCATGTATATTAATATACATTTAATTATTAATGATAACAAACATAGGCAGGATAGATTCTACTTGACCACCAAAGCAACAGGATTCATTTGCTTTGGGTAGTCTCAGGAAGATGACAAAGAGTGCATTGCTGCTTTTGAGCTTTCTCTGCTGAAGCTCGTGCCCTACTATGGGGGCAAGTGCAATATGCAGGGATTTAACTGTTTCCTTGCTGTCCAATGTGGGTTTGTTGAAGCTCCAGCAGTCCAAGTAAATGATTATCTGCAATGACTAAGTGTACACAGCCCTACCGGGCTGGATGGCACTGTTTGTCCCACAAGAAGACTGGAATGACATTATCCCGAGAGATCCAGAAAGAACTGAAGAAAGGCAGGCACTGCGGAAAATGTTAACTGAGGTTGAGAGGTGATGTGCACTGAGTAAGCAAGGGCAGGATTTCTGGGGGATAACAAACCTCATTGAAAACTAATCCTGTTTTAATGTAACCCCCTTTGTGGGGTGGAGACAGAGTTACCACATTATGGGTCTAGACTGGTAACCTTTGCACTTTATCTAAAAACACCACCTGGCAACGTTTCCCTAGAGAGAAACTTAGAGTTAAAGCCGCCTGAGAGCAACATAAATGAGGCAGTGGCTTACCGATGCACTGAGCTTTGTTTGGCCGAGGTAGAAATCAACTGAATGTCGATGTTTCCTTCTAATCATGTGATTATTGCTTTTTACAGGGTGACTGTGTGAAGAGTGACAGTTTCGGGTGACGTGCTGTCACTATGTGAGTCGGCTGGCTTACTCGCTGTTTCATTTGATAAGATATAGCTAAATATTGTCATTCAAATAAAAAAATGAATACTCTGCTCTCTGGTCAAGCACCTGTTACTGACTCTTAAATTGAAATAAAAAAAAATATTTTATATAATTTCTTTTTTACAGGTTTGTTTCCATTAAAATTCATGTGACTATACACATATTTCTATTTTTTACATTCCCAGGGGCTATAACATAGACCACCTGCAGTGTCTGTGATGCTGGTGTCTCATATACCTCAACTGTCGTCTACTAAGCCAACTCCTGTAAATGACTTTTTAAGGCCCCTTCTCTTAATTTTGCAAGTGACTGACATTAATTAGCGTAATACTGCTGCCTAAATTAGTATTCAATGGAAACAAATCACTACTTAGACAAACTTAATGTTTTGCTTTTACATGGTAAAAAAAAGGAAATTAGCAGATCAACTGCTGCTCCCTGAAAATGTAATTATTGTTGAATTAGTTTATTGGATTCAGAAATTCGATGACATTTAGGTAAGCGCCCTTCAGATCGCACCCTACTACTAGACCACTTATTAACATCAGTGATTCAAATAGTTATGTCTAACTGGAAGAACACACATGAGGCTTCCTTTCAAGTCTGGATTAAATGGATATCACATATCAGAGGGGCTGAAAATATTGTGCTACAGCATTCCCGCTGGAAAACACAACCTAGACTCATTGGGAAACCTTGGATAACTAACTTTGCTATCCACAAACCACCATAACTATGCACACTCCTCAACTGCCTTTCTCAACTATCCCCCTCACCCCACTCGGTTAGTCCGCCCCTAATTCAATCATGTGCCCAAACAACTTTCTTTCAAACCTCAGGGCTGTAAACTGCATGGTAAACTGCACTGTATATTGCATTGTATGTACAACAGTGTAGTGACTCTATTAAGGTATCTCATGTAACATTAGGATCCAAAATGATTATGTATTCAATTTGTCCCTTTTCGTTATTTTATCAATTATTTCCTGTATTTTCTTTCTTTCTGAAAACTTAATAAAGATTATTTTGACATTAAAAAATAAGTAGGTCTTTAGCTTTGGATTTTAACTTAGGAGATCACCCATGCCAATTTGTTTGTCTTGTTATAAACTTTTTTGATGATTATTACTATCCAAGTCATCTTCCTTTCAACACCTTCTTAGTCGTTTTTGTGCGCTCAATTAAAAATATTACACTCTTATTCCATACTTTTACAGACATTACTTGATTTTCTGCAGTGGCTGTGATTGCATGGTGGCATAGCCCATTTATTTAATAACCTTTAGTCCCCTGAAAAGCAGGCTTCATAACTTATAAATCTGGAACAGAAATAGAGGACATTTCACTAATTAAATTTTCAGGTTCTTCTGAGCAGTGGCCGGGTGGATAAATGACCCTTTCTTCCTTTCCTCTCTCGCTTCTGCTTCTGTGCCTTGATGAGATATGCTGCACCGAGGACAGAAGACATACCTTGCTGTTCATGTCGACTCTGTAAAGACACTTTTATGCATAAATATCTTAAACCTGATTTCTCAAACAGCTCTACCACCCAATGTTTCAGAAAGAGAACGGCGCATGACTCAATAGGAAACAGACAAATACATTTAGGGAAGAGAATAATGCGTGAAATGTTATTTAGGTTACAAAAGAATTGGTTGAAAAAGCTGCATTATCAGCCCTTCACTCTAAGAAAGTAAAAACCATTAAGAACAGATTGGTGTGTGGCAGGGAACGCCAGAGACTTTTGCCCAGGCCTTTAGATTGTGTGTTCTGCTTCGAAAGGCACATACGTAATTATTTAATATGTATAATTTCGTATCTCGTATCTGCTGAAGACTTTGTAATAGTAAAATTGACTTACACTTTCCTTATGGTTTGGCGCTGACCAATTACATAAGCATGAACAGGCAAACACAGCCGCACAGGCACTTAGGTGAGTCATACCTTCTCCATGCTTATCTAAGGCAGACATGCTTTTTTTTAAGTTCAGAAAATTTTTATTGAAAGAATATGACATAAGCTTACAAAGTAAGACAAAGAAAATAACAAGCAAAAGTATACATCAAGATAATTAAAGGTATTAATATAAGCTACAAAAAGAAACATCAAAAATTGAGAATAAATATAAGCAAAATTGGCAATAAGGCAGACATGCTTAAGAGAACAGTAATAATAGTTTTTCAGATACATTGGTGAAAGTTTCAGAAAGCATCTTTCATGGAAGCCGTCCGTGATAGAGGCGAGCATTCGTTACATGACACATTGTTTTCTTTGATTTGCAAAATGTCCTAAAGTTCAATAAGAGCAGGTCTATTTGCTGAGTGGAGCCCTGTTGTTGAATGGGAAGGTCAAGAGTGTTGGGCTAGAAGGTTCCCCATCACTAAGCTACGTGGGCACTGGGGAATTTCCCAGTCGGCGGTAGTCTTTTGTTGCTGTCACTGCTGACAGCTGTTGAAGTACCATGAAAGCACCAGTAGTGAAAGCAGTCAAGCTTAGCAGTGCCCGGATATACCAGCCATCCAGGGCATGTCATATACTTATTTGCAAGTGTGCTGAGCATCAGCAACAAGACAATCACATCTACAGTTTATGTGTGAGTACCTTCATGGCAAATTCTTCACTCATGTCTTGTACTCACATTTAATTCGGATTCACAGGGCTGGGAGCATGTTGGACAAATACTTAGCAGCTTCCAATAAGATGCATATTATTGCCCAATGTGCTGCAGGCTAGGCTTAAAGACATATATCACATAGCACATGGGACTGGATAGAATACGCAAATGTTTCTACAGGATGTATGACGTTACAACGCATACTTTTACCACGCATGCCTTTACAACGCAGTTTTTACATCGCAAACCTTTACAACTCATAGCGCTTTGGGGTGCTGGATAGTGAAAAGTTTAATTTACTATTCCAACTCCAGTCCCCGTGGACACTAGGGAAGGTGTTGGATAGTAAATTAAACGTATTCCCTATCCTAGAGCGCCGCCCAGCGCAATGCGTTGTAATGGTTTGCTTTGTAATGGTAGTGCGTTGTAAAAGTTTTGTTGTAAAGGTTGTTCACCGTTTCTACATGACCCAGGCCTCTGCACAGGATCAGCAACAGCAGTATGGGATGAGCCAAGAACGGCGCAGTCTCGTAGCTGGAGTAGACAGCAAACGAGGAGGATGGTTAGGCAGCAAGTTCCCGGACTATGCAGTTATATCTTGCTGTGTACGAAAAAAGATGAAGAAAAGTTTGGAATATGTATGTGTGAGTGAACATTTTTGCATCTGTGTCATTGCATTGTGTGCCTGTGGTTGTCATTTATGTGTGCTTTTAGCTTTGTTTTTTTTTCTGTCTTAGCGCCGGGACATTCTTTGAGTAGCCGAGCGCTCTATAAGACCTTTTTTAACATAACATAACATGTGAATGTGTCTGTATGTGTGGCCTCAGCCATCAAACATCATGCCCACCATCTTCTGGCCTCTGTTTCCCGCCATACTTTGGTGCCTAATGACCACCACATCCTGGCATTTAGTTCATTCAGCCACATGCGGCAGCCACCACTAAGCATCTACTGGCTGCCACTTATTCAATTATTGTGCATAGTGTATGGATTTTGGAGGCATTAGAGTAAGAATTGTGGAAGTATATGTAATATGGTGGCCCTGATATAATGTAGCTCCTCTTGGCAAACTGTAGGCATTCCAATCATTTTCGTGGCCCTCACATATGGTGGTCTTCAAAAGTCTATTCTGGGCATCTTATTCTGAGTCATTATGCTGCTTGCTTTGGCCTGCAATGGTCACCGCGGACTTCTGATGGGCGTCCTGGCTTACAGTGGATATCCAAGACATTTGGAAACTGCAACTATCATGTGATGGGCGTCCATGGCATATCAGCGAGATACTTGGGCATTGGAGTACGGTTCTGCCTATGGGGGGACAGTAGTACATGTATGTACTTGATGAAAATGACATGTGGATATTCTGCTGGCATAACATTTTTTATTTATTACAAAAACAGCTTGAACCTGTTTATATATTTATAAAATGTCAAACTGTGCTTTGGGGCAAAATATATATTTGTGTTTGATTCTATTGCCTTACAAATTATCTTGTGTTAGTGGATAACTCATTGCTGATGTTACGTGTTGTTTTCTGAGGCTGTTACTTCTGCCTTCAGCTGAGGGATAGCTATAGTGTCTACTGACTGAGAATGTTACTTCCTTATGTACTAGTTTTCCCACGCTGTCTCCTCTAAGTATATTCGCAGCCATCAAATGAGTCTGAAAGTCTACTTGGGAGTTGCAGTATAGGAAATTAAAAGCAGGTGGATGGAATGTGCTATGTACAAATGAGTACCTGGATTATTTGAACTGCCAGTGCTTAATTTGTAGACGAATAAGAACCCGTTCTCTCATCAGGGGCCACATCAGCTTGCCCTATTTATTGCCCCAGCCAGGTGCCAATGACTACAAGCACAGGTACTAAGCATCACATTCGTACAAGAGTGACAAATCATACTGTTCCAGGACTCCAAAGCCATAAGAATGGCCTGGGAGGCAGGAATGTGTCATTGTAAATGTAAAATCAACTAATAAACGGCAGCTGTTGTACTCATACCTAAATTATCCCGGCACAGCCCCCATGTGGCAGACTGCCATAAGCGCCGGTGCTGGCAACTAAGTGCCGGTGCCGAGCGCCAGAAACCACAGTCTCTAATTAAGCAGTGCTGTAGACCCAATCACGTTTGCCCATTTTATGGAAACTGAAAAGAAATGTGCACACGTTTGCCCTCACATTTTCTTTAAGGGTCAGGAGAGATTTTGGACCCAATTTGCCCATTGTCTCCAGCACCAATAGAGGGTCCACCATACTTTCATACATGTGCTGTCATGTGCTGTCTACCCTCACACTATAGTCCTGAGAACCCCAGGGGGCCTGTCAGAAAACACAAATGCATGTCTGACCCATAGTACTGCCTGGCCCATAATCCTCCCACAAACCTTTCTCCTGAACAGAAAAGAAATTGCATTATCCTGGTCCTATGAGTATCCAGAGCACTGCAATAAGGGAGACTGATGATAAAAGAATGCGGGTGAGGTTGTGCCTTCCTTTATGTACCCTTTCAACGTGCCTGTCAGAATAGCTGGACACACCTCAAAGAAAGTAAAGGAGTAACATAAGAAAGGGCATGAAGAGTTACTGTTGTCAAGCAGCAGGGACAAATTATACTTTTTAAACAATGTTAATTGTGGACCAATCAATTGGTTCCACAACATGGTCTCTTTAATGTTGGATTGTAAAAAGAAATGTTATTTTGCTGTCCAGAAAATAAAAATCATTGTTCAAAACACAATTTTGCACGGTTTAATCCTTATATGTATTTCGCTAAGTACTAGATTTGTCTATGGTAATATACTAATAATAGCCATATTAGTAACTCATCTTCCTAGTATGTCTCTTATGCCAACAAGGACAGATGTTGATTGTGCGCCTGCTCTGTCTCCTTTCAGCAGGTTCCCATAGTCATGAACATAATTCACCTCCTGCCGAGTGTTCTGTAAGTGTGTTTGTACTCTACACTGAGGGTCATATTTATCAAAGGTTTTGGTAAATCTGAAGCAATGCAAGGCAGCGCAAGTCACTCCTTGCCTTACTCTGCCCCAGAGAGTCATTTCGTGGGTGAGGCCTGGGTGTTCCTACACATCCACCCATTGAATTCGGCCCATTCACAGATTTACCAGATTGGTAGACATTGAAATGCGTCAAAATGCTACGCCTTCCCAGGGGAGGCATAACAAGGAGAAATAACTTTATTTTTCCTCATTGTTCCTCTTTCTAGAAATCGATGCTAAATATAAAGCATTCCTGCCCTCTCCCTGTCATGCAACACAGCAAGGTGTCTTGCTGTGCTGCGTGACATTTTGAAAAATCTGCCCCTGAGTCACCATCAGCTTTTCCTCCTTTACCTGAATATGCACCACTCATGGTGCCTTCCTGGCCATGAAAATTTCAAACAATAATAAGGGTCATTTGAAACATCTTAACACAAAATATGATTCCTGCTTCTTACACCACCCTCAAACAAACTTAGACAGTTTAAGGCAAGATATATTGGCATAAATCATTTCCTTTTCCTGAAGATCCTTGATGCCAATCAGTCCTCCCAGACCCATGCATGTCATCTGCACATCCCTTCTAAGAAGCATGCTGACTTTTCAACAACCTATTTGTTCAGATGGTCAAAGAAATATAAAAGGTCAGCAACCAACTGGCCAACAAAGAAACAAACTTTCAGCTCAGTCAGCTAAAAAACACTTCTGCAATGCCTGGGAAACCCATGCCATAGTAGTGGCACAATCTTGGAAGCCAAGCTGAAATATGATTTAACAAACCTCTCTCCTTTTTGCCCACTATATGTCATGGACCTGACAGTGCCCTTCCTATCTCCCCTGAGTGTTCGGTTGAGCTGCCACTGCCCCTTTCACCTAGCACGCATGATAAGATGGCTGCCATCTGTCTCTGCCACTCCCAAACTGCCTTTCCATGGTTCATGCCCCTATCCCCTTCCTCGTGTCCTCCATGGACCATTTTGCTGCCACTTCCTTTCTTCCTCCCTCCATGCACTGTTGAGCTACAACTGGTCCTCCTGCTTGCCCTGCATGGACCGGTGTGAAGGTCAGTATCTGTCTTGTTTGTGTCCAGCTCCTACCTCTCCCTTCTGTCCTCCATGGCCCTTTGTGCATGCCCCTGCCCCCTCCCTCGTGCCCACCATGGCTGTTGTGCTGCTACTAACCCCACCATTTGCTATGCATGGTCTTCAGTGCTGTCACAGCCCCTCCCACCTCCCCTGTGTGGTCAGCCTGCTGGGCCTAATCCCCCACCTTCCTTCCGCTGTTTGTGTGTATGCCATTTTATTGTCACTGTTGCCCTCCATGGTGTGTTGATATTTTTCCCTACCTAGTACAACTTTAATCAAGTGGTGAAAGGTAGGGAAAAATATCCAACCTAATACTTACCTACATCTAAGTGTAAAACACAGAACGCAGCCAAAGTGTACCTTAAAACAATATGGCTGCCTTTAACTTTTGTAAAGGCAGTCATTATCCAATCACACAATGCCTTGCCATCACATTGTACCGTGGTACTTCCATGAAATAGTGCGGAATGTTATGAAAATACAGTGACAACAGATGTCACTAAGTTAGAATGCCTTATAATTTAAATCATACTTAAACCTACTTACCTGTTGTACCCAAAATAATCATTTGCAAGCCCTAATGTGTAATTCTACTGAATTTAATGTAAATCCGTTTGGCCATTTTTAGTCTACACTAAAAAAAAATCTTTGGAAAATGCACTGGTGGCAAAACATGTTTTGGGATCACCCTTTTATCTTTGCACCTTTCTTGGCCAGTCACACAAAACTTTCCATTCTCTGCCAATGTAGAAATGCTATAGGTCTGGAAAGGTTCATGGAGATACGTTAAACCGGGGCAAAGTTATTAGTGACCAAATTTCTGAGGAATTCCTAAAGCTATATATATATATATATATGTATATATATATATATATACATATATATATATATATATATATATATATATATATATATATATATATATATATATATATATATATATATATATATATATATATATATATATATATATATATGTACACATTAGACATTCTAAAGTTGTGGTTATATATTTATTTTAACATTATAATTTATACACCACTTTCAAATTAATGTCATATTTATAACTCCCATTTATACTTATGCACTATCTCAATATTCAAATAACTGACTCACCTCCATACACAGTCTTCTCAACTCACTCTCCACATACTTTAACTATAACTTGCCCCTTCTCCATGCACTCTCTGTACCCTTGCACATTAGAGAAGTTAGAGCATGTGAAATTATTGCATTAATTTGTACACTTATGACATCTGAAATAATAAAATTTGGCAAAACATAGAGAATGGTACAGTGGCGAATTATAGGTAATGTAGTTTGGATAGTGCTGTGAGAAGCCTGTATACCGAGGTGCACTAGTTATACAGTAACCTCTTGTCTGTGCTATCTGCCATGTTGAGAATTATGCAGCACTATATTGACATGGCAATTTGCTAATGACCTCTAACAGAGAAAGTGTGAGATTTTCCACAAGTAGCTACCCGTCATCTATGTGCTCCATCCACTTCTAAACTGGGAGCCTTGCTCAAAAGGCTGGAAAGTTTGATGGGAGGAGGCAGACGTTTCCTCCAACAAAATTTAATATAAGGCCACTGTGTCCCATTTCCACTTTTGTAATGTACTGAATCACAGCCCCCTTTGCATATAATACATAGTCAGGGGTTGCTTCTAAACATGGTGCAAGTAAACAATTGGTTCACACCCCAACCTTTGCCATTCATTCTACTCAAGATGCATCTATTGATGTTGCTTTTTCATACAAATAGAATTACACAGTTACATAAGCTGTGCCACTTCACACAGATTGCTTCTACATGCATTTGTTTCTTACTTGAAATAGCACAAATGCCTTTATGTTACAAAATAAACACACCTCTACACATTATTTCAATTTTCTGAGGAAATAAAAACAATTCTCTTACCCTGAGCTTCCAGATTTGGTAGTCAATGAAAATATCTCCACCTTGAGACCTGTGGGACACAAAAGAGTAGCCACGATTTCAACATGAGCGAAAACAGCAAGACATTACTGGGCAAGTAACAAACTGGATGACTGATGGGTAAATGATTTTCAGTACAATGAGGGATTAAATCACATGTATCATATTAAGGAAAGGAAATAGATAGATAGATAGATAGATAGATAGATAGATAGATAGATAGATAGATAGATCTTCAGCACACGTGTATGTGTGTAAATATAATATATATATATACATATATATAAATATACATATATATATATATTTCTATATATTTATATGCACAATAATACATTTATTACTACAATATATCACAAGCAAAAGCATTGTTTATTGTTTACTATTTCACAGATTTCGTGTTACTAGGTATTTACATAGGGAACCAACTTTCCAAACAGTCAGTATACTTCTACATTGACATTTTGCCTTATGCACATGTTTGCGTGTTTGAGACAGAACCATAACTCACTTTTAAACTGTTTTTGCAATGTATTTCATTTTATTTTCAGTGTTGGCTGGAACAAGACTTGACACCCAACCCACTGTGACACCCCATGCCCCACTGTCCATGGCCTTAGGCATGACTCTGTGATGAACCTGCAGGGGGCATTGCAAAGTGGAAAACGGGCAGAGGGCCTGCCCTGTGGTAAGATATTGAACCATAAACATACAATAACCCTCCACCTAGATAGTACACGAGATATTAGGGAGTAGCCAATAAAAATGAAACATGGGGGCAGATTTATGTTAACTGGCGCATCCCCAGGGATGCGCCAGTTAACATGCACCACAGTGCGCCACAGCTCCGCCAGCCATGGTGCGCCGCACAGATGCGTGACGCATCTGTGCCGGAAATGTGTCGCATTGCTGGAGTTGCGTCGCAAGCGCGACGCAGCTCCAGCAAGGCTCAGGGGTGCCCCATTTTAACAATGCTGCGTCAAGACCTACGCCTGCTTCAAGCAGGCGCAGGCTTTTGACGCAGCATTGGCTTAAAAGTGACTGAGTGAAATCTCATAGATTTCACTCAGCCACTTTTGCGAGGCGCACCTGCCCCGGAACGCCCACCCTGCGCCGGAACGCCCATAAGCGGCGCAGGGCTTTACAACGTGACGCATCTGCCTAGATGCGTCACGTTGTAAATCGTTCGTAGGGATGCGCCACATTTACGCCGCCTTGCGTGACGCAACAGCGGCGTAAACGTGGCGCAAGGGCCTTATAAATCTGCCCCTTAATGTTTTGACCGGTGTCACCACAATAATAAAATCATGTAGATGTCTTAATATATCAACGCAACATCATTGAAACCTCTCAGTTTGGTAAAATTTTACTATGAAATTTATTAACACATGTAATGATTTACTCTTAATTTCAGCATTACCAATAAAACGGTTGAACATCAATAAACTGTGTGCATGAGACTTTGTGCTACAAGCTGCAACAAAACCTTAGGGCTGAATAAGAATGTCTCTGCACAATAAAGCTAAAAGTTTAAAAACTCAAACTCTGAGAATGCTTAAAAGAAATGAAAATCTCTCCCAGGGATACATAAGTGAGGACGGAGGAGGCTCGGGGTGCCCAATGAAAAAATGTAAATGTCGTTTTTGTGGTGGCTGTTGCACTTTTTACATCCCAAAACATTTATTTGTATATTGTTACTGCCCCTGCCCTCTCTGGCAGCAGAGTTCAGTTTTAGATGGGGGCCTCAAGAAGCCCTGCAGACCCTCCAACCCTGCTGACTCCCTTGCATTTGCCCATGACTCACTGGTCCGGTACAGGAACCAGCAGCTGCCATCCGCTCCTGCCAGTGTTAGGTATTGGAGCGGCTGGCAGAATTGGGGCAATGCTGTTTAGGTTTTGACACTCCCTGGGAGAGCTTTGTTTGTTGAGTGCAGAGAGCTCAAGCTGCCTTCATCCCTGGTGCACAAAGGCCCTCTTGACATTTTGTCTAGCGCTAACTTCTTCCCAGGGAGAATATTTACGAATGCAGCAGCGTTCAATATGCGCATTCCATTCATACATGGCCAGAGAGGGACACAGGAGACAATCAAAAATCTTGAAAGGGTTTTATATTGATTTTGTTAGCTTGACAAAGTAACTTTCCAGCCTTAACCCCTTCGCTGCAGGGGTAATACCCTCGCTATGCTGGGGGGAGGGGGGCGCGCACAGTGCTCGCCATGAGCTACAGTGCTCCTGTGCTCATGACGAGCTCAGCTCGTCACAGGTGCCTTGGCTCCCTATAACGCTCAGCACAGCAGGGGAATTCTCCCCGCACCTGAGCATTCCACGGCTCATGACGAGCTGAGCTCGTCATGAGCACCGGAGCACCGTGCCTCATGACGAGCTGAGCTCGTCATGAGCATGGAAAAAGTTAACCTAGCCAATCACATTGTGTTTATTTTTGAAAATGTGATTGACAAGATTGGCTCACAAGTTGTAATGAATACGTACAAGAATGTTAACCCTTAAAATCACACCCTGACCCTCCTTGCATTTCAAAAACCAAAAGTAGTACTGGATGATTTACACCATCTATTTATATATGCGCGGATATGTTGCCCAGTTCCAATCATTACTGTGTAGTTACAGCTAGGATCATGTTTCATTAGGAAATGGATTTTTTTTGTTTTATCAGTAACTTTGGCACGGTTTCAATTATCTTAACAACACTTAAAAAACACAGTCTCATTCATCTCAGCTTCGTCCTGGAAAACTTTAAGGTGATCTGTCAAGTGTCGGCCAAGAAAAGGGGGGGTCCCAAAACATGTTTTCCCCATGCAATTTTTCATATGAATATTGAACAGCGATACCATATAAACAGCTGAATGAAATTACACCAAATTTGACATGTTTGGATCTTGATCTGTTTAGTCATTTTTGAGAAATCAAGGTTCAAAATGTATGTATACTTCACACCAAAGACAATCCGTGGATCCAACAGATCGAAAGATAAGACCTGAATGACTGCAATAAAATAAAGAGAGATGCTGCGGCCGTTAGTGCCACTCATTTAGTATTCACTGCTGCTAAGCAAGGAGTGCCCCATAATGCCCTGCGATGGAAATTGGATTTTTTTTAGCGATTCTAAATGCTGTCAGTCATGAGTGCCTGGCCAATAACTGTGCAGATTGACATGTCAGGGGTTAAAACATGGTGTGAACTTATGTGTGATGACTAAGTATGGGCGGAAAATCCGTTCCGCTCGCGGATTTTGCGGATTTTCGGTAAATTCGCAATCCGCGAGATTCGCGAATTTCCCGCAAAATCCGCAAATCCGCGAGCAGCGGATTTTATGGCTTGCTCGCACTGTTCGCGTGAGTTCGCGGCTTCCCAGTTCAACTTTGCGCCCCGCGAATAAGCGCTAAATTGCAGAAATACGATCTTAGCAAAACTGAAACTACTTACCAGGTTCAAAAGTTCAAGCTCATCATTAGTAGCCATTTCCTGTAGTGCTTCCTGAGGGGCCCCTCCAGAGTTCAGTTGCCTACTTGCAACTATTATGTGACCCTGCTCTGACCCTCAGAATAGTTACACATATGCCACAAAGGTCCTGAATTACAGCTAAGGGAGACAAGCAGGAGCCAGGCTGGAAGTTCAAATCCAACAGTGACACATTAATCAGCCCCTAATTCATTATTGTCAGTTGGGGCAGGGCAGGTGTTGTAACTAATTTTGCAACAATGAAAGCACTTAGCAAGTGCAAAAGATCACTAATCAGGAAGCACTAAGGAATCAGGTGCCAGCTAAAAAAATATTCTGTGACACATTAATCAGCCCCAAATTAATTCAGGTCACTTGAGGCAGGGAAGGTGTGCTTTGCTTTGCCACAATAATGTACACTGGACAACCAGAGGGTGCTGTGATGAAACAGAGGGTGGCATGGGTGGGCCAGAGGGTGGCATGAGTAGTCAGAGAGTGGCAGTGGTGACAGAGGGTGGCAGTGATGAAGAAGAGTGTCCCAAACAGGCTGGACACGTAGAAACAACAAGTTCGCAAAACTTGCGACCCGACAGGTAAGTTCGCGTTTGCGAAATTGTACAAAACCCTCGCGAACTGGCAGAAACCCGCGCGAACACACAAACAAAAAAAATCCGCAAATTCGCGAGAATTCGCGGATTTTGCGGATTGCGAGTTCGCAAATCCGCAAAATTCGGGAACGCGAGATTCGCAAAATTCGCCCATGCTTAGTGATGACAAATGCATAATTATTGTACGATGTTTTTAAATATATTTTCCCTTTATAGGTTGGCCTCTACCTGCAGGTACAGTCCCCGTAGGACCACTGTATGGTAGGTAGTTTTACACATCACGATTAGGTGTAGATAGTTTTCTTTCCATTTGGTCCTGAGGAATCGCCACAGATCATTCCTGACTACTAGGCGAGAAACATGTCGACCATCTAGGAGTAAGTCTACTGCCCCCTATCTTTGACTGAGAACAACCAATCTACCTCTTTTATATGAAACAGCCTGACACCAACTATTTCGGTGAAATTGAGGACCAAGACCCTGAGACTTGTAATTGCAGGGTGAACATTTTTATCCCACGTTGCGGCCAGTCAGTCATATTATTCCTGTACCATGGATCCTTCTCCAGTTCAGAATACCAAAATGACGGACAGGCGAGAAAGCTCACACAGCCATTTGGAACAGACTATTTTTACCTCAAGGAGGTACTGCTGTACCCAATAGTCCAGGTATATCTAACTTTGTACCAGAGTTAACCCCTTCATGCCCATTCCAACAATTTTTATGAAGCCTAATTTCTTAAAAATAACTGAGCAGTTTTGCACAAAATAAAAAAAACACTCACTTTGAGCAAAGTTCTAACTTTGTGCCAAATTTGGTATAATTGAGTTAGGTGAGTTTTTGTAGTAGAGATCAAACATTCCAATGGAATTAAAATGTGAAATCACACTTTTGAGGCCCCCCCCTCCCTTTTTCTTGGACCCCACTTGACAGACGACTGCAAAGGTTTCTAAAAAGAAACCAAAGTTAATGAACTTTTGTTTTTTGGGAAGCGTTCATGAAGATTATTCCAACAGTGCCCAATAATTTAATGAAACTAAACATACTTTTCCTATTGAAATTCATGCTTAGCTATAACTACACTGGTGCTCTCATTGGCAGTGTAATATGATACAAATATATATATGAAATTTCTTTCACGTGAATGTTTTTCTGAGGGCTGTGCTAACTTTGTTTTGAGTCAGACAAATGAAACAAACTGTAGCGATAAGGAAATGGATTTATAATGACGGAAAAGCAGAATTCCACATTAATTGGTTCCTGCAGACATCTGAACAAGGTCTACGTAAGCTTATCATGGTGTACGCTGAAGAAAAATGACCAAGGATGTATTTGAACAGATGGGAAAACAATTTGAACAGTGACAGGAAAATAGTTAATGCAATGTCTAGTTTGTTGAGCACTTAACTTCTGTAAAAGTACAAACTGAATTTGTCTCCTAGATTTAATCAGAGGGACTATTAAAATATTGAATAGAGCAAAAGAATTAGGCTCAAAGTGCATATTGGTGCAGAAAAATTACATAAAACTGATTCTGAACTAAATATATTTCTCTTATGGAGTCAACCCGCAACAAGGTGCCATTTAGAACTAGATTAGACAGAAAAGACTAATGTTGATTTTCACTGTGAAAAGCTAAATTGACCATTGGAAAACGAAATGAAGCAGACTAGAGCACATTTATCAGAAAATACTGAGCACAGTATGGTGCTAAATAGTACCTTGGTGCTAATTAGCACCACCTGTGTAGTTTCTGCATTTAGGTCATAGTGTACAAAGTGTCCTACAGTCACCCCTGAGAGTGTGTAACATCCTATTGTGATTATGAACTCCTCATCCTTTCTACAGAGCTGAAGTGGTGTCTGTGCATGACAGTCTAACAATCATCAACCTGGTGATTCCATATTATGGTATTAATAGTTGCCAAAAGTGAAAACACTTTACATTTCCAAAGCCTAGAAAATAATTGATTTGTGGTATCATACTAGATGATGCATAGACAAGAGCACCCAAACTGTTCAAATGAGGAAACTGGGCCTGCATTACAGACCCTCTGGTTCTACCATAGGTGAAATAGTCAGTTGACCAGGGACACTTTCTACTGGGATGAGTAAATCCCACAAGACGTGACCATAAATGTCCTTTACACTGCAGATACATGCTGTATAATGTTTTTTACCCCCTCAGTCTTTTCAAATAAGCATAAAAAAGTTGCCAATAAAACAACAATTAATTAATTTTATAATCGATCAAACTCCACTCATCTACAGGGATGGGGCAGGGGGGCATTTGCGCAACATATTATAATAAATAAATAAATAAGAATGACCTAATGTGACTTCCTCTCTCCGGTCAAAAAGACATGCACACTTTAAACAGTGCATTAGACAGTCCACCCTCGTCCCTGCTGCTGCCAGTCAGCAGTGGCCCTGCCCTTGTCCTGATGCTCGGCTCGGGACGGGGAATAAAAAATAAAATGATATTGAACTACCATTTAATGTTTCATCTCTGGGGCTTAAGAGTGGATTTTAAATGGGGTGATGCTCCCTCGCTCCAACTGTGGTGCCGCCCCTTTTGCTCCTTCCTTCAGACTGCCAATTTCCTCGTCTCAACAGCCCTAACGCTTCCCTCATCCTTCCCTCTCTGTCACTGACCATGCATATCAAACACTATCATCCTTTAGATCCATTCACCTCCCAAAAACACCATCTTCTTACCATTCTCTCCTTACAATATTTAGTCCTTCCTTTTTCAGACAGAGGTGCTTTGGTGTATGCCAGTGAAAATATGATCTTTTTGCATCATCATCTTCAACAGCTCTAGGTTTTTTCAGTAATGTGATGAAGTAATGAAGGCATGGGCATCCAAGCACAGACCTTGAATCCCATGTACCATTAGGTAACACCTTCTCTCAAGAAACTTTGTATATGAATACTTTAAGGATGGGTGAGGGCAGAGGCTGTATTCAGTGTTAAATCATCCCTTTGCCTCTAACATTCCTCCTGCAAAAGGCAGCCAGAACACAGGATCCCTACAGTCCTTTCTCATTTTTGATTATCTTCTACAAAGTTATAAATAGAACACGTAATTTCTAATTTCTGGGTTTGGCAGTGAGTGGTCAGAAAATTGTCCATCGTAGTTTGATGGGACTTAGGCTGCTAAACATTGGTTAGGGTCAGGGTCATCACTTTGCTCTGCTAATGGAAACCCCTGTGCAAAGGAGGATATTGGGAGTGTGATACTTGCAAAGGGGCTTGAGAGGAGAAACATGTAAATGATTTCTTATAGATCCTGGAAAGCCATGTTTCACTTCCCCAAACTCTTGCAGAGATTTGGACGTCTGCTTATGGCAAGAATTCCTAGCATTGTGGGCTGTGTACTTCTTTGCTCCCCTGCACCATATACCCCCTGTGATGGTTAATAATTCTTGCAGTTTAAATATTCCCACTATGTACAGTGTGAATGGTGCGCATTAGAGCCATGTGTCCCGGCATGCATGCTCATTGTGGAACTATGAATAGCTCAAAGAGAAGCATGACTAAAAGCACACACATCCATATTTCTGCGATGGAAGTGTGGCTCGTGTGAGAACAAAGGGAAGGCTTTGAGCCAGCTTATGATTTGCCTGCTTCGTAGTCGTCCATTTGTTTACAGATCACCTTTTGCCTCACACCCTGTTCTGAGTTTCCCATTATCCCAGTGCCAGCTTTCTTCTGGGCTATTCATTGATATGTGATTGTAGCTGTATGAGGGTGATGGAGATGGCGGTGTTGCTGAAGAGGGATGGAGCCATTGAACTATTGACACTGCAGCTGCGGCATCTCTAGAATGCGAAAATAAAAAACAAATGCATACATGTCTCTTTTGTTTTATTGCTGCTAAACAGGCTGGGAATTAGGAAAGTATTTAGAAGTTTTCTGACCTAGTGGCATGCTTGTTCATGGACAGGAAATGGCAAAATCAAACCCCCAGAGAGTATTCTCAGAAATCTTTACAGTGATTATGAAATATCTATGATCTTAATGACCTGATGTCAGTTTCTCCTTTGCCTTCCTATATCTCAGACTATAAAGCTAGATAATCACTTACAGGTGCTGATAAGATTGAATGGTGCCAATTCCATGCAGTCCAATATAGAGCTTTTTACACCATTCAACGCTCCTGTTTCTCTAATAGCTTAAAAAACGTCCACACCTCAACCAGAACAATACTTGGTTAGTTCTCAGTCCCTTCGTTAAGTCTCACATTCCACACACTCTTTTAACACCTTATAACCCACCTTCAAGGGTGTATTTAGTTGAGTGTATGACAGACTGTCAATAGAAATCTGGGCAGTGTATTCTGTTATGAGTTGCCCTCAAGCAGCACTTCTGAACAGTTGATAGCTCTGATACTTTGGGTGAAAGCATATAGGCGGAAGAGGGGGCAAACGAGGACTGTCCATAGAATAATACTCATCAATTGGATAATAAATAAACATGTAGCTCAAAACAGTGCAATAGTTATCTACTGGGTAATTACTCCTGAGTCTTTTATCACTTCTAACTATATGTCTCATTCTTGACCATCAGTACCACTAGTACCACATAACGAGTCGGTCATCTCTGTCATTGGCACTATGCCTAAGTAAGATGTGTTTTTGATCTGAGTCAAATTGCCCATTACCGGTTACTGAATTTTCCATATTTCAAAATGTTTTCTTCCCAATTACAATTTTTTTCCAATCTGTTTCTTTTGTGAATTTTGTATGTGATAGATGCACTCACATACATTTTTAATGAAATGGTCAGTTGAACTGTAGTAGGCATAAGTTTCACAAAATGTAAACTTATGTGAAGGAAAATGTTCCACTCTCCTAATGTACACCTGTATTTTGTGGACAATGATAGTCAATAAGTAATAAGAAAATCAACCATATATTTTAGTGACAGTTTCGTACATCTTGAATGAAAGTAATTTCAGTTAGTTGCAGAAGGCCCAGTTTGGCAGATTGTGGATGAAGTCTGATATTTTTAGGTCAGTCATTGGAGACCTCTTGTATATATTTTAGTATATACTTATATGTATATGTACTTTGTGGGCTCTGGAAATCAGCCCTAGGAGTTCCGCTTAGGGACTTTTTTCTGTTCAACTTCCTCTATTTAACTGTCTTGATAGAAAACGACCAGTAGAGGTCAGTTAAATACCAGAATTGCTTTCTGCTGAGGGACTTTCTTTTCTTTCTTTTTTCGGGCAACTGCCTCTATTTAACTTTCTTGATAGAAAACGACCATCAGAGGTCAGTAAAATACCAGAATCAATTTAGCATTCTCTAGACTCCAGTCCATACAAATAGTCTTCCATGAGCACCTGTTGACAATATTTCTTTTTTCAAATCTTATAGTGATATGACCACCGAAGACCCTCATTTTATCTTAAAAACAGAGCTTGGGACTATACCATTTCTAGCTGAAAGGCAATATTTCTCTCCATCTGTTCCCATGCCTGGTGTGTGACACAGTTTGGTGCTTACTTTCCCTCAATGCTAAAGAACAGTAGATGTTTCAGCACTCAGGCTAATGTGCTGCATAGCTAATTACATATAAGGTCCCAAAGGTGAGACCTATTGCATTGCAAATGCTTGTTAAATAGTGGTAGCTGCTTTCCTAACTATTCTACTTTGTAAAACTTTCGCCTGTAAATGCACCTCAAAGTGAAATAAAATTAGTTCTATCTATACCACTTATGTGTGTGCCTCATAATTTACCTTGACAAAAAAACATCTGCATAAGACTGTGGGAAATTTCTGTTTGGTGACAGATTTGTGGAGTTTTTTATGTTGGTGTAGTTTACAGGTATATTACTGCAATAGATTAGGAAAAATATCTTTGTCAGTGGTGCCCAATTCAGACAAAGAGGTGTGTTTGCTCTTGACATTTGTTGTGCAGTATTGTTCTACTTATTTCGTACAAGGTGATGTATAATGAGGAATACAATACTGGAAATCTTCTACTAGTTATCATCAATGAAGGTCTGTCTCGATAGAATGACCATGCATATGAGTCCCCTCGCACCACAAGTGCAAAGCTAATATTGGTGGTGTTAGAATAATTCTGAAAGTTCTTCCACACACTCAATGGGTGTTCTCCAGTCAAAGGCCTTTCCTAAAAACATGTGAAATGGCCCATTTTCTTACCTGACCGTGTACCAACACAAATGCCAAGCATTACTCAAGGAATGAAAAGGTCTGAGATCTCCACTGACTTTTCTCTTAAAGAATGGGACAGAAGGCGCCTTGGAAATACCAATGTTCACTCCAAGTTCTAAAATTGCCACTTTTGACAGGTTCCATCAATGCTCATAGAATACAGATTGCGTAATATTGACCCGGGTCCTACAAGTCCCTATCAACTGCTTTAATTAATGCCACCAGTTAAAGTTTCTTAGCCCCTCGCATACAAATCTTTACCTACCCCATATCTGATTCCTTGTGTGCTGTATCTAATCTCCTGCCTTTGGATATTGAGTTTCTGCCTTCGATAGAAGCCAGAAGCATAACACCCAATAGCAGTAAAGACCTTGTAAAATTGTTTTTCATGCTTGTAAAAATGTATGTTATCCTTTTCAACGCATGTTGGCGTATTAGAACACAGTTTTACAAGTTATTTGAGGAATTTACAAAGCATAAAACACTCTTTTGAAATGTAAATGTCTTTTACACTCGCTATTAATTGTAGGCATACCATTGCAGGCATTTTATTAAGAGCAATGATTTCATATGGACTACATTCAGCAGTCCAAATGCAAACATAAAAAGAATTAACTTTGTGGAACACCTGACAAAAAAAATGTTACGTAACAGAATCCTGCTCTGGAATAATGATAGCATGTCTACAAGGACATTTAGAGGCCTATATAGGGTTCCACCTCAACCTCATGAAAGAAATTTAACTACCATTGAGTAGGTTCAAAATCCAATATCAAATTTCTACCTAGCATCTAACTCACTAATCTCGGCACCATTTGCGGCGATTCACAAAACGTCAAACGGCGTCACCAACATTATTTTTTGAACAGTTCCTTGAGTGGCTTGCTTTGTGTAACAAGCTTAAGCAAAATTTACTTCAATTAATGAAATACAAACACTATACAAAGTGAAGAAAAATATAATTCTGATTTTCTGAACATGGATCCCTTGAATTCACGTTGATACATGACAGAGTTGCAATCAGTGGCATTCACTACTGAAGTTTTCATTTACATTTGTACTTAAGATTTACAATTATATTCCACTTTCAAGATATATCCCTATAATTTCTAGAGTCATGTTATTCCAGTGAAAGTAAGGATGGCTACAGATAAAGGCATCTTGAGATCTTAGTCTTCTTTTCCTGGATTTTGCGTCTTCTACCTTTTTAAACTTGCTGAAAGTCTTATACTTTGCACTGCTTGAAATGTCTGCCCAATATCTGTGTACAAGAACTGCCTGTTAATCATTCTAGAAGATGGTTTCAGCTTGTTTAGCACACAACCAATGCATTTTTAATTTACTGGAGACAGGAATAAAGTAATCAGCGTATTGCAGATTGCAGAAGTCTGCATCCAATTATAAATGCATACCAATTGTAGACGAGCGTGGCATAACTGATTAGAAGTTATCTACAGCGTGTGACATTTTCAAAGCGTTCCCATACACCTGATTTCACTTCCCCCAGTTTGAATGCCAGCCTGCACTTCACTCTATCCTAGCTCATGGTTTATATATCGCACCTCTCAGGTTTCTCTCCCAGTTAAATCTATTTATTATGGCACGCAAACATAATATTTATTTCTCCATTTTGACAACAAGAGATGTCATGTCACAAAGACTGGGTTTTGAGCGAACAAAAGTTTCAATGACCCCAAAATCTGGTGAAATCGCTTCAGGGTTCAATGAAAGTAAAGATTTAATCGAGTATAAGTATTAATGCACTCTCAATCACCGAGTCAGCTCTGGCATAAATGTTCAAAACAGTCCCAAAATGCAAGAGAGCTCGACAAGAATGCAGTCATGTGGCCACAGCAGCCTAAATTGCTCTAAAAGCAACTTTCGTAGGTTGGAAGCTATGCAACCGGAAGCATAGGGTCACATTATTTGGGGAGTGGGTACATTTAGATTAGAACTCATCATTTCTAGTTCCACTACTACTGGCAGGTAAGTTACCTGTACTTTATCAAAAACATAATGGCGCTTTACACCAATTTATTTGCCGTCCGCCCAATCTGTTACTGCCTAAAGTGCTGCTGCTGTTTGATAGTTCCCTCCGCCTTTAATTCTAATTGGTTGCACGATGTCTCACTCCAGGGATATGTTGATCCATGTCTATGTGGAGTTTTAATCTCTTTCAGGTTTTCAGTTCCACAATTCCAATCAAACTATTATCTCACCTTATAATCTTTTAACTGGTAACCGAGGAATGTGCCTTAAAGTAAGTGAGATGAATCCTCTGAAGCATACATTAATTCAGGTGTCAATCCTCAATTATCCTGTGACAATGGCATTAGGCCTCCCGTGAGGGACCCTCACCATTAATCTGTTTTACTCAGTTCAAGGGAATTCAAATTAAAAGGTTGCCCTCTGTCTAAACATAACAATTGAACTCAAACTCAAAATCCCACATCACTACACCGTATGATAAACCATTTATTAGGCATATGATGTAACAGTTTTGCTTCATGCCTTTTGTACCTAATCTTTTGTTTTAAAAAAATCTATTATTTATTGACAGATGTTACCGAAAAGGGGCATATTACCAAGCAATAGCGATAATTATCGCTATTGCTTGGTTAGAGACAAAAATTTACCGCTGAGCTGCGGCGATTTTTACCGGAAATAAACCTTGGTATTACCAAGGTTTATCGCAAATGCGATAAAAATCGCTGCAAAGCATGAATATCGCTGAAAAGTCAGCGATATTCATGCATTACCGAGCTAATGCTCTTAGCCATGTTATCCACCTCCCATTGGATAACATGGCTAAGAACTGCTCAGGGCAGGTGTTAGCTTTTGGAGATATTCGCGCTTAGCGCGAATATCTCCAAAAGTTGGTAATAGGAGATAGCGATGTTAGCGACTGTTTTCAGTCGCTAACATCTTGGCACGCCCACTTTGCATGTCATTAGTGATAAATATCACTGACATGCAAAGTGGGGCCCAAGATGGTCGCTATCTCCTACTAGCTGTCGCTAACTGGTGTTAGCGACAGCTAGGTAATAGGGAGATAATTTTATCTCCGCTTTCTTGGCTTTTAAAGCCAAAAAAGCGGAGATAAACCCCTTTGATAATATGTCCCATAGTTCACATTTGTTTCGATAAAGAATTATAGTGGCATAAGCCATCAGTGCTGGTGCATAAAGATCCAACCGTCGCAACCAGTCAAAGGCATCACCTGGTTGCATTCTAAATTCCAAACCCTGGAAACAAAATGACATGGTAAGTATCTTGGGTGGGTGTGTTGGTGGGAAGGGATGAGGCTGTGGAGAGAGGGGCGGGGTGGGTTGCATAGGGGGACTTATTGTAAATAAATGCAGGACGTTTCCCCGAAATGTCCTGCCATCAAAGCCAAAATATAGAACAATAGCAAACATAGTTTGACCCCAAAGGGGTAACTAGTTAAGGCTATCAAAGTTAAAAGGCAAAGGGCACAGAGGATAGGAATCACGATTATGGCCTTTGGAGGAAGACAGCACTGTATCCCTCAGCTGCGTGACAGCAAAAAGAAGTACATTTGTCTTGAGAAAATTGAGATTTTACAATGGCCCAAAATTACCTTTAATGTTGTCCTATTGTATGAGGTGATACATAGCAATCCCTGCTTGGGCATAATTTAGGGTTCACCAGGGGTCGCTGCTGCGACCCCTGGAATGCCCCTTGTTTTCCCTGGCACTGCCTGACCCCTAGCGTCAGCAGTGGCAAATGTGGCAGTAAAAGAAGCAGCTTGTCCTTATAGTCGTCGTGGGGGCTTCACTCACCTCGTTATTATGTCAATTTTTTTTATTATACTAATAGCAAATAATATTACATTATTTGCTATTCATTTAATAAAATAATGGAGCACAAATAGCTGGAATATAACTTTCCCTGGAAGATGATATGAGTAAAAAATGCTTTTAAATCTATGTATGTTGTGTGTGTGCATGTATTTTTGAGTGTGTTTATGTAAGGAATAGTGTGGCATGTGTGTGAATGTGTAGGCAGAGTGTGTGTGTAGGAGTGAGTGTGTGTGTGTGTATGTGTGAATGCATGTGTCTTAATAAACATATGTATGTGAGAGTGAAAGTGAAGGTCAAAGGGCCTGTGAAGTCACTTACTCTACCCCTGGCCTTTTGGTGAATTGACGTCCATGTACCCCTTGTACATTAAGATTCCTATGTAGTTAGTGTCAGCTTTTGTTACATTTTATGGAAGCTCATCATGAAATTTATAGGTAGTAGTTTATTAATTCTTCATAGTATTTGCTAGTTGTTTACATTCTTGTTAGTAAAATCAAGTTTTGAAAATGGGCAAAGATGACAAACAATGCACTTTGTGTCGTTTGTGAATTTTGTAGAATTTTTCAACTTCACCGAACTTAACTTCTAGCAAAAATATTTTTGTAATAGAAGGTTCTTGAAACAAGATTTTTGCAAACAGTGTTTTTGTGATAGACAACAACCACTATTTTTTGTAAATATGCTGAAAATTTGTGAAGGTTAAAATAAACTTCACAAGCTTGTTGGGAGAAACCTCTTTGCAATTTTAGAACCCCGGGACTCCTTACTATACTATACATATTCCCTTGAGCCCTGGAGAAGATTTTATGTTATCATTTCACCATACCATTGCCATCTAGCATACCACTTAAAGGAAGTTTGCTGCTCTAGGACTCAGCCTCGCCTGTGTTTCCACAAGAACGATTCAATATGCTAGAAGAGACAGAAAGAGAGTTGGTACAGGTTTGAGGTGGTGAACCTTGCAGCATAATCATTTTAGGGAGTACCTGATTAGAATTCGCTCAAGACAAACGTTGTAGAGTGGAGCAAACAAGTAATCATTGTGAAAAGGAAAAAGTGAGGATAGAAGAAACCCCAGTTGTGATGTACAATTGTTCCGGAGTAACTGGTTTTACTGTTGCTTTGTCACCTGTTATGAATGCCTAGGAGCTCTAAATCTCACCATTTTCTCTCTTGAGCTACTTTACAAGCACAGACATCTTTGTAGGCCCAAGATATTCCTGTGGGAAGGGTGCAGTGTGGGTGAAAGGTAGGACATGTACAGAGGGGTGTGACATTTCGTTTTTTACTATTGAAAAGCTTTCTGTCCCAGAGAGTAGTATGGGGGATACTTTGAACCATCTTACAAGTGTAACCTCCCATATGGACAAGATAGGAAGATGGAGTTTAGGCTCCCGGAACTCAGAATTTAATATCACATCTTTTAGTAAAGGTGGTTTTTAAAATGTTTAGAAAATGGGCATTTTCTTGCTTAGCGATTCTATGTGCTTCAGCTGCTTTGTGGATTGACTGTCTGGCTTTGGAGTGACGGGGGCTGGGGATGTGCATTCACTGTTGACAGTCACTGGGGGGGTTTGAGGTGTGTCCTCCCTTTCCTGGATGAGTCAGAGCTGAGCTGAATACCTGGGCTGCATTTAGAGTAGTGGGAAAGACTTCCTTGCACCTGAATAGGCCTGGTCTGCCAAACACAATGCTGTCTCCACCTCCAGCTTGAAAGCTGGACCAGAGAGGACAGAACTGGTTTGAACTGAGGTAAGAGTCTATCTGGCACAAGAGAGCAAAGGAAAATGTGGCATAAAAATTGGCGCCCAGAACTTTAGATTACTTTTGACCTCAAGAGGAACCTCTGCCAAGGTGAAGAGCTGAGAAAACTGAAGGAGAAGTAGTGGCCCTTTCCTGTGTGCTGTGTGTGGCTGGCCTGCAGTAGCTGTTTCTGCCAAGTATAGGAGAGTAGATGTTTCTGGGTGCTGTGTATCCTGCTTCAAGAAGATCTCCAAGGGCTTGGTGTAGAGCTTGCTTCCTCTTCTGAAGTCTCTGGGACACAAAGACTTAATTCCCTCTGTCCTCCTGCACCTGGAACTGCTGTTTCAGCTGCCACAGAGGGAAATAGCAACATCAACGCAGGTGAGCGACAGCACAACCTGCAATGAAGCCTATGGGCACAACTTGTGAAGTGCATGAAACACCGCTCCTACTTACACCACAGCAAAACACTTGCTGATGCCATCACTGAGGCCGCTGCCTGCACCAGAGCCGATAAGGCATCACCTCCCCAACGCCGTGCACCGACTTTGTTTTCATCGTTTACCAAGGTACTGTTCTTTGGGGTCTGCGTGACTCCGGGCCTTGCGGTCGGCGCCGTACTTTGGGATTTTTAGTGGCCACAACGTCGTAATAGCCCAGGCAGAGCTATTTGTTGCTACAAGCTTTATTCTTGTGAATGACCTAATTTTGATGATATCTTGATATAAGTAGGGTGGATTTTTGTCGTTTTGGTCTTGTTTGGTTTAGATAAAGATTACTTATTTTTCTAAACTGGTGTGGTGTCCATTTGTAGTGTTTTCACAGTGTTACTGTATGTGTGCACAAATGCTTTACACACTGCCTCTGAGATAAGCCTGACTGCTCGTGCCAAGCTACGAAGGGGATGAACAGGGGTTCTCTACGGGCGTAACTACCTTACCCTGTCTAGAAGTAAGGGTCCCTACTTGGACACAGGTGCAAACCACTGCCAAATAGAGACCCCCATTTCTAACAGTCAGCATGATTTGGGGGTGTGAGCCTCAGATTTCCAAATAATCACTCTGAAACACCTTGTTAAAACACATCATATGAGAACCTGGTCATAAGCTGGGGAGGGCTAAAGGGGCAGTGGGAAGAGGAGAGCAGATTATTTGGGGTATTGAAAATGCAATATTTATCAAACTAATCAAAATATTTGAAGGCCCTCAAAACATAGATGAGAGAGATTATGTGTGTTTTTGTCAGTATGTGCATGTAAAACTCCCAAGTGAAATCTGACAGACATTTCACATTACCCGACTGAAAACACTTGTACCCAACTATTAACTACAGAATGCATTTTTTAGAAACGGTGTAGCACCCCAAACACCCCTTTGGAGCTACGCCCTGATCTCACCATATTTCTGCATCCCATGCATGGTGAGTTTAGAAGCCCCCACTCCACAAACGTCTCCCTCCAGCCGAGACACCTATCTGATATATATCAGCCGCACAAATAAATTAAATGGGACTGTGCAATAAAAATATTCTTATTGGAAATCACCAGAATCTCACCAACTTCCTGACTGGGTAGCACACATTCTACTTAGAATAGTAGACAATAGAATGCTAGGTTTACCTTTCTTAAAGAAATGTTGCATTCTCTATTTTTGCTCAATTACACATGAATGTTACCATCTTCATAAGTATATTAATATAGTATTTGTTATATTGCGTTCTGCGACATCACAACTCTTCAGATTCCATGCAACTTTGCATAGCTGCACTATAAAAGGACAATCACGTTCTCGCCGATGAAAACATATCTTATATTGGTGTGTTGCCTTTATTTGACACTGGTTTGTATGCTACCAACTTCCTATTCACCTCGCTTCAGTAAACCTCTACCATATAAATATGTGATCAGCTCTCGTCATAATTATGTATGAGGCAGGTTTGCTCAGGTGTGACCGTCCAGATGCACCTTCTCCTTCAAGGCACGTGTTGTTACGCAAACATCTGCTTGTGAATAGTAAATTGCATGGGGGTGCATCATGGTGGACAGCACTTGATAGGAACATGGGACCCAAGAGAGACCCACAACATCAGCCATGGGCACCTGAGGCAGGCCATCTGCCATTCAGCCAAAGAGATACCTCAAGACTGGCAGAGCCTAGAAGCATTGTATTCAGGGCACAACCTTATGCCACTTCTGCTTATTTGATTGGTGGCAAATGTTGGCAGCGGTTATTGACGGGCCTTAGATCATGGATTTGAGAAGCAAGTAAAACAACAGCACATACATTGCATGCTTCATATTAAAGAGCAAACACCCTCTAGTAATGCTTTTTCAGACATGTTAAGTTTGTATTAAATATAACAACAATATTTCACTGTTAGCCACCTTGAAATACGTTTTTTGCTTCAAAATATTGGCTACATATTCTTTCTATAGAAGTACCCATGCACTCTTTATATTATCCGCCAAGGAATGGAACATCTGCTTTTGAATAGTTGAAATGATGTATATTTTTGGGATCCATATCTTACATGTGCCAGTGATTCTGGATTGCTTTTCCCGCCCAGTGCTAAGAAGTGTGTAAGCAGCAGTGCCAGTCCCTGTAATTGCGCCCATCTCTCAACCTCCACCGGTGCTGATATAAATGAATGGGTTCCTTTATCGCTCTCGTGTACAAGTGCAACAGTGACTCAGGACTGCATTATTTCCAAAGCTCAGAGCTTGTGTGTGAACACATCTGAAAGAGTTTAAGATTAATGTCTAAGAAATATAGCTTGACAGTTGTTGTTTTTTTATTAATACCCTGCAGTTCCACTCAGATTGGAGAGCAGCGGGAGGGAGGGGGTGAGTTTTATATAGGTTCTGGCAGTGGGATAAACCTGGTATTTTCCAAGCAGTGAACAGTAACTGGCGGTGGGTGCTTCATGCAGATTTAAGTGTGCAAAATCAGCTCTGCGGTAAAAAAAAGTCTGTTTTTCATATGCACATCTGTATATCACAATGATTCACAGATGTGTGGAGATCATATCACAAGCTACATGAGGACATGTCCAGCTGATTGGTTTTAGAAATTGAAGCCGAAAATGCTTTGTTATTCTTGCATGGTGACAATATATTCTTGGGAAGTACCATTGGAAGGTTCTAGCAATTTCCATTCGATAAGTAGTGGTCCTAGGAGATCCACTTCGGTGAGAGAGAGAAAGCACTTTCTATTTGGCTGCTCAGTACAAAATAAAGTGTTTTGACAACTGTTGTTGTATATTGTGTTGCAGTAGCATTTATTTAGCTCTTAATACCCCTGACGTGAATCTGTTGTACTTGGCGCCAGAGATGCATACAAAGCTCTAGTCCAAATGTGAAATTTCATAGTGCTTTTTTTTATCACAATATACTTTTAGGAATTATGTTCCACATACATGCCTTGAAGCTTACCTCAATACATTCATTGGTAACCATTGAAATGAGCTGATATCCTCAAAGAATGCTACACGTGGTTTATGAGATTTTCAAGTTCCCAACGAAAACAGTCGAAGTCGGCCTTAAGCATAATGAACTTCATGAATGAATGAATGAAATTAGTTTTGTATAGAGCAGAACTTTGCCCAGAGGCATCAAGGCGCATAGGATGGAAGAGCTGGGAGCAGTGCACAGATTAGAAGGGGAAAACTACTGGTAAGCTTTGGTAAAGAGCCAGGTCTTTGGTAAAGAGCCACTACTGCATCATAGGATGCAGTAGTGTGAAAAGGATATAAAGTAATCTTCAGATGTGTTGGGGGTATGACGTCCTACCCAAATTTGGCAGAGTTATTTAAATGTAATTCTAGTCTCTAGTCGCAGCCAAATTGCTAATTGTCCCTTATCTGCTCCTGCCAACTAATTCTCACACCAAATTAATTTCTGTGCCAAATCTGGGTAGAAACTATACTGTTTAGTTTCTTATGTCAACAACGTTCAATTCCAAGTTTTGTAACACAATCCTATTATTGGTTGCCCCCCCCCCCCCTCATCATTCAGCGTGAGTTAGTGCAATTCACTCCTGTAATTTGTTAATGTCTCATCCTGCTACAATTGGTATCGTCTATAGTTGATAATTTGTTAATGTCATATTCTGCACCAATTGCTATTGTCTACAGTTGATAAAACCCAATAAAAATGGTTTAATCATCGTCCGCAACTTTCAAAATGGCCATGAAGGTGAATGGCATCTCAATGGGCCATCTATGCAACGCTAGTTGCTGGACTGTGCTGGGTTTAGTGTAGATTTTCAAAACAAATGTTTAATAGAAGATTCTCAAGAGCATGCAGTACTCTTTCTTTGCTTTGGATGCACTAATGATCCAATCGGAACAGGAAGACAGCGAAATTGATCCAGCAGCCAGCTTAGAAAATGAGCAATTTAAGGCTTAGGGGTTTGAATGAGGACAAGAGGACTAATACAACCGTTTTAAGACTGCAGCTGATTTGTGCTCAACTTTTCGTATTCTACAAGTTTACAATTTTGCCTGTGCTAACATCACCAAATGCTTTGCACTTGTTTCCAGTCCTGATAAAAGTCCATTAATTGATTCTAAGTGGTAAACACATCAACAACATACGAGAGGCCACAATAGTCTATTGGGACTAATTGATAATTATCTATTAGGCACTGTGCTCAAATACACTGTTAACAATTGAAATTATTATTGGGACAAAGTCGACATTGCTCCTGCAACTTTCTCCTGTGTAACATTGTGCCTACACCGCATGCTGCAACTTTTCTGATGTCTCCCAAAGTTATTGCTTATTTTCACATACATTGATGGATGTTTAGTAAATGATTGTGCGTGTGTATGTGTGTGTGTGTGTGTGCGTGTGTTTGTATGTGTGATTCTAAACAGAAATATTTCTGAATGTCATTCATGGATTTTCCATGCACACACACTTCTAAAGCTGCTTACAGAGGAACCAAATTTGTTACCTACAGTTCATCATTTTTTGTTTGTTTGCCTCACCATTGTGCTCTTTGAGTGGATATGACCAAAGGCCTAGCTTTGAGGCACACACAATAAATAACACACAGAATATCAGGTTTTGCAGTCACAAGTATCTTCAAAAAGAAAATGTGACCATAGCTATGGGGACAAGGGTTCCTAATCTGGTCGAGGTCAAACAGAAAACTGAGTTTTGTTGGTTGATTCTTGACCTGCTATGCGAGGTCCCATTTGCGGATTTCAAAAATCTATCTACTCGAAAGCTTGGTAATATACAAGCACTAAAGAGTAAAATACACAAAGCAGCATTTCACAACAAACACTGTAGGAAAGGGAAATATTTGCTAGAAGTAATACCACAATCACTAATAGGTTAATTTGAGTCTAGATAAATTAATTCTTGCTTAACCCTTAGTAGCTTGGCAAACGAACAGTCAGGCTTAACTTAGGAGACAGGTATGTGTAAAGCATTTAATAGCTGCAAAACAGTAAACAAGTAAAAGACCCAACACAATAGAATTGCAACACAAATATTTTTATCTTTACAATGACCCCAAAACAACAAAAATCCAATGTATGGAACTGGAGATATGAATTTTAAAGATTAAATAAAAAACTGTCATTCTAGCACCAAAAAGCTTAAGGCTATCTGGTGGTGTTGGACCGGGACAAGCTCACCGTTTTAGGCTGACCATGATGGAGTGCATATTAGATAGTCTGATTGCTAGGTGCCAATCACTTAGAGCCTGATTTAGATCTTGGCGGATGGGTTATTCCATCACAACGGTGTCAGATATCCCGTCGCTAAAATATAAATCCCATTATATCCTGGGTTATTTATATTTTGGCTGATTGATATCCGTCACCAGTGTGATGGAGTAACCCATCTACACAGATCAAATTCAGGCCCTTAGTCTTTTTTTGTAGAGCTTTTTTTCTAATTTAAGGGCTCATCAGTGAGTCTTCTGGCTTTTCGGATACTAAGGTCAATTCAATGATGGCGACCTGCTGCTATGCCTTGTTGAGTCTCTGGAAGTCTTTGTTCTCGACGGCAAGGAGCTCAGGAGATTTCAGAGGGACAAATCAGTGCAGTCAGGCCGATTTGCAAGTTGAAGTTGGAGACTTGATGCTCAAAACCAGCCAGCAAGGCAGGCCTGGTTTTAAAATCACACCAGACACCACAGAGGTGCAAACAGTGCATTAAAACCACTGGGGTCTCTAAACCTACATACCCGACCATATACTATGGACTTACAGGTAGATTGTCTTTGCCAATTAGAATTATACCAATTACCATATGTCTTTAGAAGACACAGCACTATCCCTGGGAATGATTAGCAGAGCCCAGGGCACTTTCAGAGTCAGTAAACACCAGCATCAGTCAGAAAATGGGTGTGATCATGACCAAAAGGATGACTTTCCTACATACACATGATAGAAATGAACTGGTATGACAGTTTTAATTCGTGGAATTTGTGAGATCAAACATAGGACTTTTGGGGTAGGTTTGCTACGAGTGAGGCCTTCAATGTTGAGCTGGGTGACTACTTAGAAACATAGCACTTATCAACTTCCATAGTTAGCACAACCTTAGGTAAATTATGAAGCAGAGTTAATGACATGTATATATGCCTATGCCTGGCACTGTGTACCAGAAGCAAAGCAGGGAGAGGTTGGATGTCTCACGGCCGACTGATGTAAATCAATGAAAGCAGGAGGAAGCCCTTCTGTCTCCATCAGTACAAGATTCAATGTAGTCTCTTGGCGTCCTAGGAAGGATAATACATCTAAAGAAGACAGCTGTTGTTATGGTTAAGTTCCAATTTCGCAGTACAGGTGACAATTTTCCAGGTTTACGTAGTTTCCTGTCAATGATGACAATCTTAGCAGGTCCTCTTAGGAAAGCCTAAATATAAGTGCAGATTTTTTACATAAAAGGAAAGGAAGAGATGTGTTTACTAACTGAGCTACCATGGCTTAAGAATTGTTCTTATGGATTGAGAAGATTCCAGGCAAAAGTCTGCAGATAAAATAGCTTAATTGTTTCAGTGAGAAATATTTGGCAGTGACCCCTTGCATTGCAAGGCTGTACATGAGCATATGAAGATGAAATAAGAAAATCTACAAAGTACATTAGACATTGTGTTTTTTTAAAAACCTGCCTGAGGATTACTGAAGACCCTTGCATGCTTCCAAAAGCTAAAGTTTCCACGTAGATAATTGGTGAGTAAATTATAGTTAAGTGCAGAGGAGGGGCCATGTGAATAGGATTTTGATCAACCCATTTCTACAAAGAAGGTGTAAAGACACCAGTCAGTTTCCCATGTATGTGATCTTTTGAGCTCGGCTAGACCACAATCTTGTTAAAACTGAGGGCAGACATATGTGTTTCCAAGCCAAAATTCCTTCTCTGCACTTTTTATCTTTCTTTTGATGAAAATTGACAGTTTCTGTGGCAGACATGAAGACTTGTCAAATATAGGGGGGAGTACCTTGTGTTATTTGTTATAGCACAATTACAATGAATTACAGCAAAACTACATGGAATGGAATGAGACGCGTAACCAAGCATTTAGGGGTATTTTTTAGAGCAAAGTGCACCGTCTCATGCAAAATGGGCCTGAGGATGTATTTTGTGCTAAGAAAAGAGCACTAGATACAACAGCTCAGGACAAGCAGATGCTCGTGCTCTCTAAATTTCTTGTTGCTGTGCTTTGTGATATGATTTCTGCCACAAACTACTCTTAATTTGGGAAGCGGGCGTATTTGTGTAAATATCTGCCATTTTGGATTACAGGAGTAATGCAAAATTACTGAAATTACTCAGATTTTTCAAACACAATTAGCATTTCTCCCAGGCCTAGTCAAATATGCTATGGCAAACAGCACAGTAACAACAATAGATTAAGTATTATGGCACCTTTATTTGTTTTACATATTTGATATTGGTTTTTTTAAATTTAATTGGTTATTTGATGCGAAAAATAAACCCTTATGCCAAATGTGATGAACCCACGTGCCATTTCTCTCAACCAGCCACATTTTGATTGTTCTACTGTATGGGACAAACCATTGTAAACAGGTATCCGCACAACAAGGGGATGTAGAGATTATATGAGTTTATGGTGGGGGTAGCTGTTATAAAGCATTTTCCACGATTTCTTTAATGCCCTGACCTAGAAAGTTTAGTTGCTGACCACGATGCTGAAAGGGGTACCAAACTGCCACCAACCTTTGTTGGTAGCTGACAATTTCAGGGAATTGCTGTCTCTTTTCGGCAGATTCCCCATTCTACTACACATTAGTGGTTCTACATCTCATTAATTTGCATTTAATTTTGTCGAAACAGCCAAGCTCTGATCCTGTTATTAGTGAAGGCCTGAATCTGAACTTGGGGGCATATTATCAAGGGGGTTTATCTCCGCTTTTTTGGCTTTAAAAGCCAAGAAAGCGGAGATAAAATGATCTCCCTATTACCTAGCTGCCGCTAACACCAGTTAGCGACAGCTAGTAGGAGATAGCGACCATCTTGGGCCCCACTTTGCATGTCAGTGATATTTATCACTAATGAGATGCAAAGTGGGCGTGCCAAGATGTTAGCGACTGAAAACAGTTGCTAACATCGCTATCTCCTATTACCAACTTTTGGAGATATTCGCGCTAAGCGGGAATATCTCCAAAAGCTAACACCTGCCCTGAGCAGTTCTTAGCCATGTTATCCAATGGGAGGTGAATAACATGGCTAAGAGCATTAGCTACCTAATGCATGAATATCGCTGACTTTTCAGCGATATTCATGCTTTGCGGCGATTTTTACCGCATTTGCGTTAAACCTTGGTAATACCAAGGTTTATTTGCGGTAAAAATCGCCGCAGCGCTGCGGTAAATTTTTGTCTCTAACCAAGCAATAGCGATAATTATCGCTATTGCTTGGTAATATGCCACTGAGTTAGTTACAATTCACACGTTTCCACTGCTAACTGCTTCTCTATAGTATGTTTTATTGTTATTTCATGCTGTGTTGTGCTGTATTGTTGTATGTTGCTATATTAAGTTGTGTTCGGTTGTATTATTTTATATGGCATGTTCTGTTATACTATGTAACTTTACGTTTTGCTTTATTATCCTATTTCAATTTATGTTGGCCTATATTGTGTGCTATTTTGTTTTTTGTAGTAATTTGATCATTTATGGTATTTTATTTTAAGATAGGATATGATGCGTTTTGTTATACCATGCTATGGTACATTATTCAAGGTTATGTCACGCTGCTTTGTTATATTATATGCTATATGCTGTGCTGTGTTACGTTATCCTCTATTCAATATGCTATGCTATGCTATATGCAAGAATGTGCATTCCTAAGGCTCACATTGTCCCACTACAATAGAGGAGACTAAATGGCACTATTACAAAAAATCAAACATAGCTTATAAGCTATGAATGCAAATGTGTCCTAGTGCCAACTGCTTATTTGCACATCTCATATACATGTAGCGTCCCCCGGTTCGGCGACAGCTCATTGAGTAATATGTTGACTGCTGGGCTGAGAGTGAATATGTCCTGTAAGAGCTTTGCTTCATGCACCACAAAGGTAAAGGTTTAATTTCATAATGGTTAAGATGGATCTAAGTGAGACAAGCTCATTTTTGGTGATAATCGCATCTAGAGTGGAGCCTAAATAAATAAATAATAAAGAAAGAAAAATTACGCTAGGCTGCGTTACGTTATGCTCTGCAAAATTATGTTATGTTATATGAAAGAATGTGTATTCCTAAGGCTCACATTGTCTCATTACAAAAAATAGGAAACTAAATGGCATTACTACAAAAATGCAAACATAACTTATCAGTTATGAATGCAATGTGTCCTAGCGCCATCTTATTTACACATCTCATATACACGTTGCGGCCCCGGCTCGGCGACCGCTCACGGAGTGATATGATGATTGCTGGGCTGAGAGCGAATACGCCCTGCAAAAGCTTTGCTTCACGCACCACAAAGTTAAAGGTTTCATTTCACATGACTGTTGTCTCTGCGTGCAACAACTACCACTTCAGAAAGTAAGTGGAGTACCTCTGAGTTACAGTCCACCTCCCCGAAGAGTGGCCATTATTCTTTGTATTATTGCTGTTATTATTGTTGCTCAAATTGCTAGTGTTGTGTAACATCACTCCATGACTACTGACTCCCGGAGACGGTTCTGTACTTTATAAGATGTGTTTCTTTATGATCAAATACTGCAATTTCATCCACAAAAGAGAGCAGTATGATGGTGATTTTATTCAGTTCACTGATTTGTGTGTACTTTACAGCCTGCTTATAAACCCATAAACAGAAGCCAATGTTATCAACCCTGATTAGGTCCCTGGATGAGATTGGTTACAGTCATGAGCATGTCTGGCATCCAACATGCCTATTCAAATGTTTAAAGATATAAAAATATGTCCTTTAGATCAGCAACATTGTGCATGTGTATTTATGAGCTCACAAAACATGTGCAGTTCTGCATATGTAAGGTATACAAAAAAGTGATGGATGGAATGCTTGAATTTATCTCAACCACTGGTAACTACTCAGCCACATCTCAGTCCATTGTTATCTTGCACACCATGCCACCTCAGATTGGGCTCCATGCCACCTCAGATTGGACCTAGTCATATGCAAATCAGTTTTGACCCTGTTTCATGGGAACAGTCCAGACGGAACGGCCAAGCCAGGTCCTCTCTGAACCTGAATACAAGCAACCCAAGGCCGGTTTCACCCTAGTTGGGGCTAATCAGCCAGGCATAACTTGGTTCCAGTGACACCGTGTGCAACCACATCTGGGCATAACCATCCAAAAAGGGCCAACACACCAAGCCTAATAAAACTGTATTCAATTTGTTTCACAAAAATCTTTTATTAAACAGTGCATCGTGTGAATTTGTTAAATATGCTTTTGATTATAGTTATTGGGGATTTTTGGGAAATGTGTATATGCCCACCACTCGATAAAGCCAATAGGCTCATTATTTACATGTTGGTGTTGTGACTCATTGACAAAGTCAATAAGTCTTTATAATGTAGCATCACATAGTCAGCCTGTGGGGTTGGGTGCAGGGCCTGGCCAGGTCAGCCCCTGCATCCAACCTCAAACTGCGCACAACCAAAGGAAATGCGCTGGGGTATTGGGTGCCAGCAAAGTGTAAGACAATTGACCTGGCACCAGGCCAGGCCATGTACCCAACTGCACGCTGCACACAGCCAAAGGCCATGTGCATTGCAAGTAGGGAGCTCACATAGGGTTGATGGTAGGCCCTGTGCCTACCCCGAGACCAGCTTGCCAGTCTTAATTAAAAAAAAATAATAATTTGAAATTCACTGAAAACAAAAGTTAAAGTGAAATTGTAGACAGAGGAAAATGCAATCTGAAACACGCCATTTTAAATTTTTTTAAAACACTGAAATTGACCAGGTATAGTTATCTCAAATAACCATAAATTGTTACCTATAGTAACTATAACTCACTCTCTCGGTATGCACTGTTAATTACCTTACATGCTACATCACTCATGATATGTTCTATGGCATCATTGATAACATCACTGCAACATCTAAAGTTACGCCATTGATAATTACACAGTGTATAGCGAGAGCATGAGTTATAGTTACTTGAGATAACTATAACTGGTACATTTCAGTGTTTTGGTTTAGTTTAAATGGTATATTAAACTTATATTTTCACCTACCTATGACATCCCTTTAACCTTTGTTTTATTCAGTGACTATATATGTATATATACACATTGAGGTGGCAAAATCGTAAGGCCCTTCACCACATTTTGTAAAGTCTGCTAACATATTGTGTTGACCACTGCCTGTGACCAATTCCTGGATGTGCACAACTGCAGTTTGAGCAATCATCTTCCCATGAGAGTTAAAGTTGCAGGTAGTTGTAGGTGGGGCATAGCTGTGCTGAAATTTGCAGCACATACTTTTCCCCAACAAACTAGCGAGAGAAAAACACATAAGGGGAAGAAGAATGCAAGGAAGATGGAAAAACACTGATAAAGAGAGATAGCAGGGATGGAAAAGAATCCTGCAAGAGTGTAATAAAGAGGCAGATTAATTAAAAAGGCATTAGGTGGAATCAACACTATGCAGCCTTGGTATTAGACACTTAGGCCGCTGCCTTCTGAACAAAACTTTGGACCCCAGCACTTATACGTTCACAAAATAAGGACAGTTAGTGGTCTGGAGTACAGCATGTCTATGTTTCTGAGTGCTCATTTTTGATATTAGAAGTGAAGTCTGAGTTTAAGGGAGATCGGCTCTATGTATTGAGTGGCCAGATCCGCTATGTAGAGAACCTTGAAAGAGAAACATCTGACCATAAGCGGCCAGGATGAGCTTAAATAGCCACAGTGATGTGGTTCAGGGATGCATTGGTGTAGGAGTTCTCAGGTGGGAGCACTCGGGATTCGCTGAAAATATGCAAATAATACACATTCCATGAGGTTTTATTTTGAACACATTGCAGAATGATGATGCCAAAAGGTTTTTCAGTCTCACAATGAGACTGTCACTATTGGCTGGCAATGGGGCATTGAGATCCTCCGCTCACTTGGTTTGCTACTCTCCCTTTAACATCTATTTAGCTGGAGTTTTCTGTCGTTGCAGATAGCGTGCCTACCAACTCAGAGCTGAGGGTTGAAGGGGGGGATACTTAAAAAGATTTTTTTAATTCACTCTGTTTTGCAAATCTCTTAGCCTTATAATTATATCATCTTAGTGAACCTGCTCTTCTATGATAATTACTTAAACATAATTCAAAAGGAAAAACACTGAAATTGAAATGTTTTCTATTGCTAACTCCACAAAATCCATAATGGACATGAAAAGCACAGCATTATAGATCAGACATTTAGAAAACAACCAGCCGAGAACAATGCCACAGAGCCACATGGCCACATCGGTTTCAAGATCCGGGCAAATGTGCAATGGAATGAATGTTGGTCTGTTTCCAAAGTAAGGCAATGTAGTGAGCGGAAACTCAATAATAATCCTCCCTCAAAAAATAAGTGATGTGAACAAACTGAATCAATACTGCATCTTTGATACAGGCACCAAGGCTCCTGTCACCCAAAACAATAATCCCTTCTTGGAGGGTTGCACTCTGTACTTTAAAGTCATCCGGCATGCACAAACAACGAGGTCAAATTGTGCACCCCTAGTTTCTACTACAACGTGATGCAGTAATTACCAGGTGTACTAGTTTCACCAGACTCCAAGATGCATGCCTGAGAAAGGGAAATATGTGGAAATGAATAATGATGCCTAATTTCCAAAAGTGCAGGCGTGGGGAAACTAGAATTGCACACAGTTCACACTTGCTGTCTGCATCAGATCTTAACCTGATGCAAATATTAGGTGGAAACTCAAGCTTTGGCAAAATATGCCTCCGAAATTCAATTTTCTTCACAGTATGGATTTTGGATCCATTTAAAATCAGGGCCTTCTAGGAATTTGAGATGCAGAGAAATGGTGATAAACATCCCTCTGCTCTTGCGTAATGCTATTCTTGCAGTAACCAACTCTACGAGACGGACCTTAGATGCTGGTGGTTCTTTGGTTCTGATCCTTCTCGATCTCTCCGCAGCATTCAATACCATCTCCCATGGAATGCTTGTGGAGAGATTACATGCCTGCGACATACGAGGACTGGCCTTAAAATGGCTTAATGATTTTCTGACTGATTGATGGCAAACCATTATGCTCGGGCCCTATCTGTAAAAAAAATATCCGTTAGACAAAGGGGTACCCCAGGGCTCTTGTCTTAGCCCTACGCTCTTCAATATTTATATGGCCTCTATTGTTGAACCATTTGTGTTTGAAATTATTTCGTATGCTGACGACACCCAGCTTATATTGCCAATAGGTTCAAATCTTGAAGAGGAGAAATTGCATTTCTCAAAGGGCATGCTGGCCATCTCAAAATGGATGACCGAAAACCGTCTATAGCTGAATCCCAAAAAAACAGAGATGATGCTTATGGGCAAAGCAGCATCCTTTTGGACAGAGGAGTGGTGGCCGGACCTTTTGGGATGACCCCCTGTCCCTGCTTCATCAGTAAAAAACTTGGGGCTAAAATTAGACCGAGCTCTCACGATGAAGAACCACATCTCAGCCACAGTGAGCTCCTGTTACTACAGCCTACGTCTTCTGCGCAGAATAATAACCTTTTCTGCCAGAGAACCATTGCAGAACTGTGGTCCAGGTGCTAGTAATCAGCTGTCTTGAATACGGCAATGCTTTACTGGCTGAAGTGGGTGAGACACTATTGGACACATTACAAGTTATTCAGTACACGGCCGCCAGGATGACACTAAATCATCCACCTGGCTCTCCATCACTTCCCCTCTTGAAGGAACTACACTGGTTGCCAATAAAAATACGTTCCTTCCTTAAGTTCTGTTGTCTGACGTTTAAAGCCTTGGAAGGCGGTGGCCCTCAGTACCTTCAAAGGATGCTTGTCAAACAGAACTCTGGCTGCAACCTTAGGTCCAACTCTTTAGCTCTATTGAAGATTCCACGTAAACGTCTCGTACGTACCGGTGGAAGAGCATTTTCCTATGTCACCCCAAAATACTGGAATCAGCTCCCTTTACCCTTGCGGAAATGTACTTCCTACCTTATTTTCAGGAAACACCTGAAAACATTCCTGTTCTAACTCCATCTTTTCTTCATGGTTCCTCCTCCTGTCCTCACTGTATTTGCTAGGTGAAGCGCCGAGATGCCCCCGGGTGATTCGAGCACTATACAAAAGCCTCTAACATAACATAACAAGGGTGTAAAAAATGAAATGCAATGTTCTTGGCTAATTTTTTCAGCAAGATGGTGTTGTGTAGGATTATATTGTAAGGGCAGGAAGAACTGAATTTGGACTCAGACCCATTCCCTCCTGTCAACCCAATCTAAGAGCCTAAGGATAGAAATCGACAACCAACTAACCATGACTGTCCAAGTGAACAAAGCACTCAAGATGCTCAAGATCTTTGAATGGTTCCCCACCAACACTCGCTGAACTGTAACCCTACTAGAACCAGCAAGCTGGACTATGGCAACACACTCTATACTGAAATTAACACTCAACTGACCAGAAGACTTCAAACCATACAAAACTTGGCAGCCAGGCTCAACTTCAACCTCCCACTCCTCACTCATATCAACCCACACCTCAAAGTGATTCAATCAGTCTCAATCCATGAATGATCACTCTACAAATTCCTTGCACAAATATACAAAGCTTTGCATAACATTGGCCCCACATACCTCAATAACCTCATAAACTTCCACAAACCTACCATACTACTCTGCTAAGGTGAACTCCTACTTGCACAAACCCTCACATAAGCAGAACTAGAAAATGATGGGTAAGTGGAAAATGACCTATGAGGTGACTGATGGGGAAGGCAGTGAAGAGAAAATATCAATAAAATGCAGTTGTGGATTGCAGAAACTAACTGACTCACTTCACCTGTCCTGCACATCAGAGCTGTCACCTCAGTTCTCGAATAATGCAATCAACTGTAAAACTGGCTCTTCACCAAGCCCCTACCCAGGATCCTCCCATATAGCTTCTACTCCAGTGGCAGGATACCCTTGGTGGCTTGTGGGTAATATAAATACACCTAACATAACATAACATACAGTGGTAATCTTCAGCATGATGAGATGAGATGTGGAACACCTGCAGACAATAATCCACCCTACAACACATCAAAAGCAGTGGTGACTAAAATTCATGAACCTGAGGAAAGAGAGCCAAATTGTGCAGGGATGATTGCTGGAATATGTCTAGACTTGTTCATAACAGCAATGGATTATGGATCTTTCAATAACACAAATGTAATTCCAGTAATAATGTAAATGACAAATAGGTTCACAGAAAATGAACATATTGTTCTTAGAAAGATCATCCACCCTCATTGAAGGAATAAGTGCATTGTAAATGCCAGTCTTCTGGAGCGCGGCATGCAGGAAAATAACTTTTGGTATGCAATCATAGCTCACAGACTTTCACGCCTTTCAGCCACGGTCCGTGCAGGTAAGAGTGTTGGAGCGGTAGGCCTGGGTGGGGGGATTTTGACAGACGATGATGAGGGATTATTAATTATTTACCCCCCCAACCCCCACACTGTCCCGCCGCTATAACCTGAACGGGCTGCAGCTGCCGCTTTTCCTTCTTGTAAGTCCTTGTTTTCTTTTTCCACTGAAAATAGCAATATTTCTTTGTATTTCTGCCATATTCTCATGAGCTAACTTGAAAGTGTTTTCCTTGTGACCTCCTTTTTATTTAAACAATGTGAAAGGCGCGCAAGAGTCCATGACTTTAAAGTGAAAATGCACAACTAAAAAAATCCATACACTATGGTTAGTAATAGTAGAATTTACGAGAATAATGGGAAGCTTCCGAAAGAGAGTACTTGCAACTTCGCAGGCCCCTACAAATAACCCACTGACAAGCACCCTCAAGTCTGACAGGTAGGACAATTCTAAATGTAAATTGATACTTGTATAGCGCACTACTCACCCGCAAGGGTCTCAAGGCGCTTGTACGAATACTGCTGTGGAACCCATCCTGGCTTTCCCTGTGAGGCGTCCACTCCTGGGCACCCCCAAGGTGGAGGCCAGGCATCCTTAGCGTTGTGGGGGCCGTTGTGGAGATTTAGCAAGCTATTGCCCAGAGTTGCAGAGTGGGACTCCACGATTGGAATAGGCACCGAGGCGAGAATTTTCAGGTCCGTGGAATTTTGAAGCCCAAGACCCGCCGAGGCGGGGAATTGAACCCTGGTCCCGGTCTGGTCCTCTGCATCAGGGTCTGCCGCTCTAATCATTGAGCCACACTTCTCCACAATTGAAGCACAAGAGCATTTTGATGGCTCACGGAACATGGTCAGGTGGAGAAGCCGCAACTAGAATGTAGGTGTTCTCTATGCTAGAATTGCGTAAGACACTACCTTTAATTTCACACTGCACACCCAATACTATCCCCCTTCATTACATGTGTGTCAAAATAACCCTTCTTAGGTCTGGCATTAGACAAAACCTTTTAGTTTTATTGAAACAATATATAAAATACTTAATAGTAGGAGCTTTTATGTAATGTTCTGTTGTTGTGTCATTCCCATTTTATTCCCACACACAACAGCATAGAGAATGGGGCAGAAGTACAGCACAATTCCACCATTGGATAAGTTCACTCTGAGTGACAGAATACTACTTTTCACAAGAAACACGCCTGCACACAAAGAAGTTCCCTTGAGTTCCAGGGACTACAATGCAAAGCATGTTTTTTGAGACCAAACATATTTTTGCCTTTAGACAAAGAAATATGCCTAATAGCTCCCCCAATAAAAACGTTTTACCGAAAAGATGACTGAACAAAACGAGAATGTGAAAAGCCAAAAGAGTGGCGGCCAATGCCAGACCAAATGGCTTTGACAAGGCTTGTTACCAGATGAACTATTCCCGGGATCCTGCCGCAGAGTTGGCTGAGAGAGAGATGGGCACTGGTGTGTTAGATGAAATGCAGGCATGTGGTGAGGACACCACAGAGATCACTGTGTGGTGTGATGATGCAATGCAAGGCCTAGCACCCAATCCATCACAGATGAGCAGACTCGACGTTATTTGTGTTTTTGTCCTTACACAACCCAGTCTATTTTATACTTAAACAAAATGACGTGTAAGTGGAAAATGATCTATGAGGTGAATGATGGGGAAGGAAGTGAAAGGAACATATAAATGAAATGCAGTTGTGGATTGCAGAAACTGACTGACTCAAGGGAGCAGGGGATTTAAGTTTTCCACACACCCCTGCCTTCTCGACAGTTAACTCTTTAGGATAGTCTGAGGAAAGTTTCTTCTGTCATAGCAATTGGTTCACGAATGGAAATTTGCACATAAAATATGAAAACATCTTAATAATCATTGTGGCCTTTGTCTTGTTTTGTAAAAATTGAAACCTTGGTCCCACACAACTGCAAAACTCTCCTACCTAAAGCAGAGTTTTCCTATAATAACACCTCCAAATGTAAGAATACATCCGCTCCCTTTTGTTAAGTAAGATAAATATTGTGTGGTAATTTCCAAAACAAAAAAACAGATTCCAATGTTTTTTTCAATTGATGCCTCAATAAATTGTTATTGTGAGGTTCTTTGTTAACTTGGTTTGCTCAAATGTGTTTTGGGAATGACTAATGTATGCATGCATATAAGTCGTGGGCTCTGGGCCAACATACTTTGTAAATAAGAGACACAGACACTTAGATATAGTACTTGGAACTGGCCACAAGCACATGCACTCGGGCTCTTTATTGGCAGGGTCACTTGACTGGTGATGCCTGTGTTGGATGGGAGTTGGATGGGTGTAAGTACCAGCCCACGTAGAAGTGGCTGGTAAAACACTTGACTGTGTCCACAGGACATAACAATGCAATAGAAGGCTCTCTTTTGGAAATTCATTGTTGTTTTGACTCATAATTCCCTTATTCAGATGTTCCCAATTTCATTTGACAGACGGGATGTGAAATGTTTAAGGCATCTCATGGAACCAACAGCACTGGTTCAGTTATCAAGTCTGTAGTTGGTTGTGTTCCCTGCTTCTGCAAATTTGATGTTTGCTCATTGACTCATAGCCCAAACTCAGTAAAGTCTAGAGCAGTGGTTCTTAACCTTTTGACTTCTGGGGACCCTCGCTTAATCATTACCAGAATGCAAGGACCTCTACTGAAAACTTTATAATCAGGGCAACCCCACTGAATCATTATTGGATTCTGGGGTACCCCCACTGAGTCATTACTGAAAGCCAGGGACCCAGGCTACTGCAATTTTAATCATTTGAACCTTAAAACAGTACACCCAAATTCAGAAATAAGCATTTATCAAATAGATACACAAATACTGAAATATTTTAATTTAAAGAACACATATAAAAAGAAATCGAAATTTTCATTTCAATTGGAAAGTTGAAGCTCTTCTCAATTCAGCGGAGGCAGCCTGTTGTATATATTGTATTCTCTTAACTGCATTCACACTGCTCCCACAAATCATTTTGAAGACTCCAACTTAAGTTTTAGAATTCAATTGCAAATTCAATTGCAAATTTCTTCATATTTACTTAACATTTAAAATTTGTTTATTTCACTTTTTGCTGCTTTATTCACATACATTTCATTAATCTGTTAATGTTATTTAATTTTCTAAGAAGTCAGGACCCCCACTGAGTGGGCATCACAGACCCCGAGGAGTCCCAGGACCACAGATTAAGAAACACTTGCCTAGAGGGATGAAAGATGAAAAATTAAGAATTCAATCAAGACAGTGGTAAAAAATGTGAAAGAATTGTGTGCTTGGTTTACTAAAAACTGGTCACTAACAAACTGGTTGCAACCAGTTTCCAATCAATAATTAATTTTGCGAAATTTCATATGAACTAATAGGTGTGTTTGTAAAATTCCATTTTGGAGTGGGTTGTAATTCAACGTATCTCATGAACATTAATGAGGTGGGTCACAAACTGAAGCGCACTCTGATGACGTTCACAGGGCTGGTGACCTACTATAATATGCAGACATGGATTTTAATGAACACGTTTACTTTTTTCAAATGCAGCTTGTTTTTCTTAAAGGAAATGGTAGGGGCAGCTACAACATGCTCCTTGCAAGTACCAAATTGGTACGGGGTCTCAATCCCACTTCAGTAGTCGGCAAAAATGCACGGAGTCCTAAAATGACTTTAGAATATTGTAAAAAAAAAAAAAATTCCAACCTTAAATTAATTTAGTACATCCGACCACTGAAGAGGTATAAGTGAATTATCTTCAACCGTTTCATTTAGGATCCAATGTGGTGCTGGTTAAACTATATTTATCTGCCTAATTTTAAGTCTTGGCTAGAGGCCAAAAACAAGTTCAGCAATCTAAAACTAATATATTTTGGGTTAATACACTGCATTCTAAGAATCATTACTAATTCTTAGTCAGGGGGATATAGTGTCATGGGAGAGCAGATACGATGAGACGGATGTATGATGGTACGACGCGGGCTATTACCACGCGTACCGTTACAACGCGTGTTTTACAACGCAATCCGTTACCACGACTTGCGCTGTAGGGTGCGGACTTAGGAATAGTTTAATTTACTATTCCAACACCAGTCTCCGTGGATAGTAGAGAAGGAGGTGTTGGAATAGTAAATTAACTATTCCTTGTCCTTAAGCGCCCTCCAGCGCAAGTCGTGGTAACGACTTGCGTTGTAAGAGACGCGTCGCAATGGTAGCGCGGGGTAACATCCGCGTCGTAAAGGATGTTCCCCGATGAGACAATCTGCATGCTGTGAAAAGTGGCAAGAAAGGGGCTAATTCACAAAGTACAATCTGTCCTCAAAGGATTTGTGCTTGTAAAAGTAAATAACTGACAAAGAAGCAAAATGCACTGAAGGTTTTACAAAACTTGCTGCTCTGCTTCGAGTAAGGCAGTGTAATGATCTGGAAATTTTGCATTATTGGAGGCCCGGATAGCCTATTTTTTCCACCTGGCATTTCTCCAGTGGAATGGAGACCCTGGATGCCGTTTCTAGGGAAGGCGGCCACTACTGGTGCTTCTGTCACTTTATCCAGCTTCCTTTTCAGGCCTGGGGTTAGGGGCTTCAGGTGAGGGAGAGGAAAGAGAGAGCTGGGAGAGCTAGCAGGAAGGGAGGAAGGGAGAAGGGCTGGTTTGACATTTTTTGCCAGGTGTGCTTTGGTTTCCAAGTCTGGCCCTGCATTAGCAAAATGGAGGGATAGAGAGGCAGACCAGCACCTATGCTTACACAAAGCGTGAGTGTAAAATATTCCTTGGTTGTTCAGGGCATGGTACATGTAGGAGATTGGTTGGAGACTTCAATGTGTGCTGTTGCTGAATTCCAACTATAATTCTTTGAGAGAAACATCTTTACAGAGTTACTTTTGCCTCGCTTCTCTGTGTCCTTATTTTAATCTGCACCAAACCTTTTTAAAAATTGCACGTACTTTATTGGCAGCTTTTGTTTCTAACAGCCCTTACCCCGGTCCACCGCAGGCTCTAGGCCTGATTGTTGTGGGGGTGTTGGGCGGACTCAGTCCTCCTTACTACGTGCTATTGGCTATACAAGTAGAGGCGGATCTCCGACGGTCACGTGACCTAGAGACAGTCCTCTACTTGTAGCAGACGACAGGCAAACCGCGCAGCGGACGCGCTCACTAACTGTAAGGCAGTGTGAGCTATGAGTTACTTTTGCCTCGCTTCTCTGTGTCCTTCTTTTATTCTTCACCAACCCTTTTTAAAAATTGCACGAACTTTATTGGCAGCTTTTGTTTCTAACAGCACTCACCCCGGTCCACCGCAGGCTCTTGGCCTGATTGTTGTGGAGGGTGTTGGGCGGACTCAGTCCTCCTTACTACGCTCTATTGGCTATACAGGTAGAGGCGGAGCTCCGACGGTCACGTGATCTAGAGACTGTCCTCTACCTGTAGCAGACGACAGGCAACCCGCGCAGCGGACGCGCGCACTAACTGTAAGGGAGCGCGAGCTGTGAGTTACTTTTGCCTCGCTTCTCTGTGTCCTTATTTTAATCTGCACCAAACCTTTTTAAAATTGCACAAACTTTATTGACAGCTTTTGTTTCTAACAGCACTCACCCCGGTCCACCGCAGGCTCTACGTCTGATTGTTGTGGAGTGTGTTGGGTGGACTCAGTCCTCTCTACTACGCGCTATTGGCTATACAAGTAAAGGCGGAGCTCCGACGGTCACGTGACCTAGAGACCGTCCTCTACTTGTAGCATATGACAGGCAACCCGCGCAGCGGACGCGCACAGAGGGTGCACCGCCGACGCGCCGAACGCAAGTCCGTCTGCGCCCGTCCGCGCCCGAACGGGACCAGGGGCTACGAGCCCTGGCCAATTTGCCCCAAATAGAATTGTGCTGTCATCAGAACAGATTTTCGCGCTTCATCCCCCACCCATTAAGGATGTCATATACTTTCAGCAAAGCATACAGGTAACGAAACATGCTATAACTGCCACTTTTCCATCTTAAATCTTCAGCCTTATCCCCCTACTAATAATAACCACACCACGCCAACTTCCCACTCAGCTCCCCTCACTGAGAACTTTTTGTTTTTCAGTTTAAACTGTCACTCACTCCCCAAACATAAACTATATTTTTTCAACCTCCTCTGTGATGAAGAGCCAGATGCGCTTTTCCTTACGGAAACTTGGCTTCATGAGAGCGCCGGACCTGATATAGCTGCAGCTCTTCCATCCAACTATGCCATCACTCGTAAAGACTGAGCACTGAAAACAGGAGGTGATATAGCTAATATTTTTAAAAACTGTCTGCAATGCAGATTTGATCCTTTGGACATCCCTAACTGCGAAGCCGCCCTTTTTAAATTAGCACTTAACCCAAAATGTACGTTTTCGGGCTTGCTTGTCTACCGCCCTCCCGGAAACCCTACATCATGGGCCACCACCTTTGCCAGCTACATCACTCCTTTGCACTTGAGCTCTAAAAACTTTTCTCTTGGTGACCTAAATTTACATCTAGAGGACCTTTCCAATAGAACATGTAGCAATTTCATTGTGGATTTAGCAGCACTTCGCATCAACTTACTTAATTCTGTCCCGACTCACAAAGCAGGTCATTTACTGGATCCAATTTTCTCTAGTCTTTCGGAAATTATATGTAATCCTTCAACCCCTATCTGTTGGTCAGATCATTTTCTCTCCAAATTTAATCTCACTCTGCCCACTTCCACCACTTCTCATTTTTCTCCTTGGACGACACTGAAAAGGAACTTGAAAAAACTTGACCTAGTTGCATTAAACAACGCTTTATATTCTGACATCCCTACGGCTGTCCAACAAGCTGATGTTCTTGCTATAGAGACTGAGAACTGGCTTTCCAATGCCATAGATCATTGTCTACCTCTTTCTCATAATAAATGTAATAACCCTCGTCCTCCAGCACCATGGTACATTGTGGTGAAGTGTGGCTCAAGGGTTAGAGCAGGCAGGCCTTGATGCAGAGCTCTGGCCAGGGACCAGGGTTCATTTCCTGCCTTGGCGGGTCTGGGCTCATAAATTCCTCTGACTGGATATTCTCGCCTCAGTGCCTATTCTAATCATGGGTCCCATGCTGCAACTCTGGGCAATAGCTTGATTAGTCTCCACAACGGCCCCCACAGCGCTGGGGATGCCTGGTTTCACCATGGGGGTGCCCAGGAGTAGACACTTCACACGGAAAACCAGGAAGGGTTCCCTTGCGGTATTCGTACAAGCGCCGGGAGACCCACTACGGGTAGCTGTGCGCTATACAAGTACAAAGACATTTTTACATTGACTCCCTTAAAGCAGAAAAATCCAAATGCAAAGCTTTAGAGCGCAAATGGCGAAAAAACAATGCACCTGAATTGAAACTCATCTATGTTAAGGCAAGAAACAAATACCACAATTTATGTAACAAAACTAAGGCCACCTTTATTTCTAAAACCATTACTGAAACCACTAATCGTTCAAAAGCTCTTTTTGGATTGGTGAAAGAATTGGTGGATTCTAAAACAGTTGCAAACCCTCTGCCACTAAATGATCAACAATGTGACAATCTAGCCCAATTCTTCACAAAAAAATTGAAAAATATTCAACTGGAAATGGCTATTTCTAACTTAAGCAGAATTCCACAGGCTCAAAGTGGAACCTCGACCTTGACTCCGCCCTCACCAGTCACCACTACTGCCTCAGACTATGAGTGCACCGTAAAGTCCCCTGTTCCGACAGCGCACTTAGGCCCCGATGTAGGTAAAACGCATTTTCCGAATTTAAAATACCGAATCGTACCGAATCGGTATTTTGAAATCGGAAAATGAGATGTAGATAAAAAAAATCGGAAAAATACCGATTCGGTAGTAATCGGTATTGTGATTCGAAACGTACCGAATCGGCATTCACCGAATCGGAATTTACCGAATCGGCTACAACCAAATCGGCAAATACCGAATCGGTAATCGCAATACACCCCCATGGCCAAAAGGCCCATAGGAACGCATTGTAAATACCGAACCGGTATTTACCGATTCGGTAAAATCCGAATCGGTAAAATCCGATTCGGTAAATACCGAATCGGTAAATGCCGATTCGGCAAGCAAGTCAAACTGAAACCAAAGACAACAGCCAATGAGGTGGAACCACCCTCCCCCACCCTAGCAGGGAGTGGCTACCCAGGCAGGTGCAACTCATTAGAACTTTCTGGAGAGGCAGCCTGAGCTGAGCATTGACAGTGAGCAGCAGTGGAAGCAGTATCCAGAGCACTGTGAAACATGGCTAGCAGCACTGAGAGCCAGAAGGCTGTGCACAAGAGGAAAGCAAAATTCAGCACCATGGAGCTGCAAGTGTTGGTGGAGGAGGTGGTGAGGGTACACAGGCAGCTGTTTGGGAGGCTGTCCCTCACTGTACCTGAGAGCACTAAGAGGAGGCTGTGGAGCGAAATAGGGGAGAAAGTAAACGCTGTTGGTGTCACCCCCAGGAGCCTGGACGACCTCAAAAAGAGGTTCTACGATATCCGCAGCCTCACAAAGAGGAAACTGGCAGAGCTGCAGAGGCAGGCAGGACTTACTGGTGGAGGCAGGAACCCGGCGTGACCCCTCACTGACCTGGAGGAACTTGTGGCGACTACCATTGAGAGGGAGAGTGTGGTGGGAGTTGGGAACCTGGATAGCTCAGCCAGAGCTACAGCTAAAGGTAAGAAGCATGCGCATCATGACACACCCTACCAGACACTTCCCCTTTACACCCAATGCACAGCCAAACCCCAGCCCAGTACTGCTACCAACAGACATGAGAAATGCATCATGGTAAATGTAGTCAGCAGAAGTAGGCAAAAATGCCAGTGCAGAAGCATAATTAAAAGAACTATGAAACTGAATCAAAGTATTTGAAATGATATGTGCAATGCTTTAATTGTAGTGACTGTAATACATCAGCACTCACTTCACAAATGCTTCTTTATACCTAGGGGCACCATCAGGCGGAGGAGCAGGAGCTACTCAAGCACCAGCACCAGCACCATCTGCCAGTGCAGTGGCAGGGCCAAGCACCAGTCAACCAGCACAGGAGGAGGAGGAGGATGAGAACAGCAGTGCCCTGGGAAATGAGGAAGACCTTGGACATTCCCTCACATTTCCACACTCCCCCCGACTATCTGGCACGCCCCCATTGCAGTTCTCCCCAGAGAACTCACCACCACAGAGCCACCCTGCACCTGCCACATCTCCTGCCAGGAGTATTATTGTTGCTCCATTAAACCCCCTCGAGGGAGCAGCGGGTCAGGCCCCAGCTAGCAACCCAGTTACACCTGTGGCACCCCAGCCCACACAGCAGGGCAGCAGCAATCCCCGGAGGCGAAGAACATCCAGCAGTGCACTTCCAGCACGGGAGGGCAGCGTGTTTCAAGGGCTGGAGGGCAGTATGGTAAAGATCCAGAGGATGCAGGCTAAATCCATCTTGGCCTGCCAGCGCCAGTCGCGGGTGCATAACCTGCAGATGGGAGAGATGGCACAGGGGTTCAAGACATTTGTAGAAAGCAATAAGGACATTGCTACAGGTCTTGGCCGAATGACCACTGCCATCACGCAGCTCTGTACAAAACTGGATGAGCCCGAGCTCTCTCGCCGCAGGGATGCCCGCGTGCAGAATAGGGCTATCAACCGCCTTGCTGCTGCTACCGCCCAGCTATGCCAACGTGGGGCAAACATGGAGGCCAGCCTGACCCAGAACACGGCAGAGGTCACTAGGGGCATGGCCCGCATTACCACCGCCATGGAGGCACTTATCATTTTGAACACTGTTGCCAATCCAGCCCTGGACCTGGGCGAGGCTGCGGACAGCAGCAGCCGCAGCAGCCCGGCCAGCGCAGTGTCAGAGCCGCGCCGGAGCAGCAGGCGCTCTGCTGAGGCTGCTGGACATGCAGAAGGGGGAGAGGCACATCCTAGTGGGGCTGCTAAGCGCAGCAAAAAATAAGACTGCCAGGGCGGGTGAGGCAACCCGTACAATTGACATTTAACCACTTTTTGTTTACATTTTCTTTTGTTGCGCATCAGTGCAGTAACGTTGTTGCAACATTATTAAATATTTCTTTTCCTAACATCCATTGACCTGTCTGTGAGCCTGTACTCACTCAGAAATAGTTTTCTGTAATCTCCTCACGTCTGTATCTGCCATCACTTGGCGTAGACACCCCAGCAGGTTGTGTTTGTGGCACAGCAACGTCGTCGTCATGGTCCTCGTAGTCTGACAACTCCACCTCAGTGCCCTTCTTAACAGCAAGGTTGTGCAACATTGCACAGACAGCTATGATCTTGCAGCAGGTGATGGGGGTATACTGCCTTGCACCTCCACTCTTGTGCAAGCATCTGAATCTGCTTTTCCAGATGCCAAAGGTCCGTTCAACTACATTCCTTGTGCTTTTGTGGGCCCGGTTATACCTCCTTTGGCTGGGTGTAGAGGGGTTGAGGTAGGGGGTGAGTATGAATGAGCGGAGGGCATATGCACTGTCGCCTAGAAGGAAAAGGGGTAACATCACTCACATGCATACATGTATTTCACTTAGCTACTTTGTGTTATGGGGGTCTGATGATGTGTCTCACCTAGGAGGTATCCTTCACCAAATTCGCCAGCCGTCAGCCGTGCATAGATGCCGCTCTGTTGAAAAATGTAGGAGTCGTGGGTACTCCCTGGGAATTTTTTCAACCAGGTCTGTGATGGTGCACTTCGCATTGCAGATCAACTGAACATTGATGGTGTGCGTAGACTTCCTATTGCGGTATATGTATTCTGTGTCAGCAGGGGGGCAAATCGGAATGTGCGTGCCATCTATACAGCCGATGATTTGGGGAAATTGTGCCATCTGGTAAAAGTCAGCTTTTGTTTGTACCAGTTCCGCGTGGGTTGCAGGGAAAGAGATGTCCATCCTCTGTATCATGGCGTCAAGGAATTTGTGGAAAAACCTTGACAGGCTGCTCTGGGTCACCCCTCCTACCGCAGCTACTCCACTTTGATAGCTGCCAGACGCAAGCAGGTGTAGGCTGCATAGCACCTGCACGTGCGCTGGGATGGCGTGTGCCCTTGGGGTGGGGTGGTCCAACAGTGGTTTGAGGTCCCTGATGAGCTCCAGAATGGTGTCTGAGTCCAGCCTGTACCTCTGTAGGATCTCTGCCTCTGTGAGCATGAACAGGGTGATCCTCTGTCTGTAGACCTGTTCCTCTCTTTGCCATTCCCTCTCTCCTTCCTGCTGTAGCCGTAGCCGCCTTGCAATGACATAAAAAGCAGCCATCCTGCAAGTTGCAATGCATTTTGGGTCTATTTTTATAGGTTGAAGTTGGTTACCACCTGATTGTAATCCATGGTAAATACCGAATTTGAAATACCGATTTTGAGCCAAAATCGGTATTTCTATGCTTCCCTACATCTCTATCTCTGTCTGAATCGGTGATTTACAGATTCGGTAACTCTACCGAATCAGTAGGTTATCCGAATCGGAATTTTTCCGATTCGCTGTCTCTACCAATTCGATACATGGACCGAATCGGAATTTTTTCCGATTCGGTGTCACTACCGATTCGGAACATGTACCGAATCGGTATTTTTATCGATTCGGTATGTTACCGATTCGTTCTCTTACCGATTCGGGGTATTTCCGAATCGGATTATTTCCGATTCGGTAGCCATTCCGAATCGGTATATATACCGATTTGGACGATTTTCATTGCCCTACATCTCGATGGCTGGATACCGATCGGTAAGGGCCGAAAATCGGTATTTTCGGCCGTTACCGATCGGTAACGGCCTACCTACATCGGGCCCTAAGACTGTTGGCTACTCCTTATTATTGAGGAACTCAAAATTATTTTAGACACAATAAAATCTGGCTCGCCCAAAGACCCCCTTCTGAGGTTCCGTGACGGTTCCGTGACGATTTGAACCCGTGTTTTCAAGTTTGTCAGAAATACATAATATTGGTATCAGTGAACCGCAAATGATACATTTAGCATACCCTGGTGTTTTCGCTACGCTACAAGCAAGAGCACTCCTTTTATTAACACATTTCTAATCTACCCACGGCATCCATCTTAGATCATGGCAGCCATTTTGTGTTTCTTGCCCTCACATACGCAATAACCTCTGATCACTTCATTTCGATTAAGGACACGTAGCCTTAGCCGGAGATTCACCTCTTTCATGATACGTGCACCTTAAACCAGATCACGCTGTAGCTGCATGACTCGACAAAGACTGCCTCCTCTGCCCGAGGCCAGCCCTGCCAAACTGGTCTTCGTGTCCATTGTCCTGATCATGATTAGGCGGCCGAAGCCAGTAGCCTTGCCCATTTACAACCCACAAGCATCTCTTATCCCGCTTTCCTATCTTCCACACCTGGCTCCGTTCCTTTCTTTCTGAAACTTTATTAGGGGGAGGTAACGAACTTTACGATGAGGCGGTCCGGGTCCTGAATGCAATATTGACAGGGAATTGTGATGAACTAGTGGGAACCCCTCTTCGTAGATGTTTCGTATCAGATTTTATCAACGGTTCCTGTGCACGCCAAATATTTATTGTTTATGACACAAAGGTTTTGGGAATGTACCAACATGTGAAGAATTCGCCTGAAGGCCAAAAACTAGTATATAAGGAGCAACCCGCTTTGTACAATTTGAACAGGCTCCTAGATTCTGCCCGTGTGTAGTATCTGTGACTTCTGTGTCCCTGCAGTAATAAACCTTTGGTCTTTGACGCCACCATCGAGAAGCCCGTGTTTCTGTTCATTTGTGCATCAAGACAGGTGGAACTCCGGGGTCTTTGGGTGTTGTTCCCTGACACCTCTGGACGGAACCAAAAAGTCCAGAACTCCAATTGGCGCCCAACGTGGGGCGACGTCATTCGGTACCGGTCCAAAAGCCTGAAGAGTTCGAGAAGCTTCGTGTGAAGATTCCTGAGGGAGGCGCCCCACTTCATCGATCCCGGCATATCGCAAAAGTGGCCCGAAGTTCTCTTCCACGAGGGTTTCCCGTTCAGGACGGCTGCAGTGGGCCGTTGCCTTGACCGTCGCCCTGTCTTGGACCCGAGGTGCAGTCCTTAGTACGGCGAAACGTGACGGGTTTCTCCTTGGTGACGTCTTCAGTGACTCAGTTAAGTATTTAGTGATAGCTAGCTGGTTACTTTGTGAGGATTGTTAAAATCCTTGATTGGTTCTTGGTTTGGTTTTGGTTCTTGGTAGGATTATCACAGGTTGTTCTGGTTAAGATAATCTATTTGGTTTAGTTTGGGTATCGATACAACAGTTCGTTTTGGTAGGCCTAAATTCTTGGTTCAAGTGCACATATCTGTTTTGTGTTTTGTTTGTTTTGTGTTCCGGACTGAAAAATGGTAAGTCGGAAAATGTTGTCTTGCTTTGGTTGCAACCGTGACTCACGATTGGGACTCCCCTATATGATTTATATTGTAAACATGGTGTGGGTCCTATATCTTATAATGAGGTATGGGTCCGTTACACTGCGAAGGATGGTGTCCTTAGTTGGCCACTGCATGGTAGTTTTGAACCCGAGATTCTCGACAACTTAGAAGCGAAATTGTTTAGGAAGAAAGCCCGGCCGGCAATGTTTGATTCTTTCCGTTATTGGCGAAAAGAATCCAAACAGAGAGAAATTAAAAGGTTGAAGAAAGAACAGAAAGAACAAGAAGAGTTGACTCTAGAGCAAGCGGCTAAGCAGTTGCAGGCTAACGAGTGTGAGAAGGCCATAGATGTAGCCATTAGAGAGCATAACTTAGCGATTGACAAGTGCTATCCTGCCTTGCCATCGAAAATGGCTAAGATACTGGAGGATTCCGAAAACGATCCTCTGTTATCTTATCTGTTACGGTCACCTCCACCGTATGCACAAGGTGCTGCGGCTCCACTTGTCCCGAATGTTCAATTGCCGGTTGCTGGACAACCTGGTGTTCCTGCTCCTGTCCCCCAGAATCAAGTTCCCGTACCTCCTGTGATGAATGTGAATGTTCCTACAGCTCCTTCTCTTCCTGAACTGTCAGCTTCTGTACCTACTATTCCACAAACTATTTTTCTCGATACTCCTACTGTTCCGTTATCTATTCCTACCTCTACTGCGTTCTCTACGTCTGCGAGTGTGCTAACTCCACTTTCTGTTCGTCGAAGAATCACTGATTCTGTTACTAATATGCTGTCTCCTTTATATAAAACTTTAATTAAGACTCCTACTCCTGACTCAGTTCAGAGACGTAGTCAGCTTCCAAGTACTGAGGAACGGGGAATTTTAGATTCCACGGCTCTCAGATGGATTTCGAAGAGTAGAAGATATAGTACGAGAGATGTGTTAGACACATTTATGCAGTGTAAGGAACCAACACAACGGTATGTCTTTGATGAGATGTGCTCGTTGTTACGTGAAGAAATAGAAGAAGATGATGTAGAATCAGATTTGGAAGATTTAATTAAAGTTCAAAAAGAGTTTGCTGCTGGAATGATAGTGGGTGATAATATAAAAGAAGCGATGGAACTTATTTTAAGTTTTAGGAATGATCCATCTCTTCATTCGCCGAGAGATTTAGAAAGAGGAAAAATGAAGCTAAGTCGCCAATATCCTAGGAGGGAAGTTCCTCCAATCTGGCGCGAAGCAGTGGCACGTGATGATAATGCTGGTATTGCAGGTGCTCCAGCGCAGTTCCAAAGAGTGTGGATACACATTCCATGGAAGCGAGCTGAAGTGCTAGCGGTGAAGCAGGCCTTGCCAGATCCACGTAAGAATCCTGCTGGATATTACAAGGAATTAACACAGACAGTTGAGGCTTGTATAATGAACTTAGCCGACATCGATATGTTATTTGGCAATGTAGTTCCGCAACCAGTGTGGGCTAAAATTCGTAGAGAGGATCATCAAGCTGCCTTAGGTGGTGATTGGGCAGCTATCACTGCAGCAGATGGTCAACAAATAGGTGGTGCGAAACCCGAACCCCTAATTGCTAATCTACCAGGTAGAATAATTGATCTAATGAAGACTCTGATGCCAGCATTGCGTGTAAATTGGGACAAGCTGTCAGCATGCAGGCAGAAGAGAGACGAAAGTGTCTCCGACTTCTTCACAAGGTTTGAAGAGACTTTTGTAGATCATAGTGGTCAGGACATGAGTACAGAAGGAGGACAAAGACTGTTTGTCGATAAATTTGTGCATAATTTGTTACCTGAATTATGCAATAAATTAAAAGACTCAGAAAGTGCGTGGGCTGTATCCACAACAGCGCAAATACTTGCGACTGCACAGTACTACGAAAATAGGGATAAAGAGGAAAAGGAGAAATCAGAAAAGAAAACGAAAGATTTAAAAACTAAAGTTCTTTTGCAGCAGGCGTATCTGCCTCGCATGAATCAATCTAATACGCAGCAAGGTTCGTACCAAAGGACAGATTATAGTTCATCAAGACCTCAATATCAGTGGAATCAGTGTGCGTACTGTAAGAAAGAGGGTCACTATAAAAATGAATGTCCGATCTTAGCGCAAAATAATGCAGCAGCAGCTCAGAGAGGTCGTGGTGGTTTTGTGCAGAATTCTAGAGGTCGAGGACGAGGTGCTATGCCTCCACAAACGAATGATCGTCCTTCCAATCACTTTGATCAACGAAATGGACAATCTACTCAGCAAAATAGATCTCAACAATATCTTGTTGAGGACTATTGTGAAGTAGATGAGGGTTTTCAGCAAAATGGGTACTAGGACAGCCATGGACAGAGAGAGGGAGTAGTATCAGTTCCAGTGGATCAGAGTGGGCCTTATGTCGCAGTAGCAACATCAGGTGTAGTCGAACCGTTTCTGTTGGATACTGGTGCCGCAAAAAGTTCTATCATTCATGCGAAACTCCCTGGCGCACCTTTGTCCGGCTCAACAAATGTTTCCGTAGGTTTTTCAGGCGCCCCTGTTTACAACCCGATATCTGGTCCTTTGTCTATTTCTGTTGGACCGTGCCAATTGAAAGCACCCCTGATTTTGACGACAGGTTGTAATGAAAATCTGCTTGGTTTAGATTTGTTAAAACGACTATATGCGACATTGTACTGTTCTCCGGAAGGAGTACAACTCACGTTGGGTAAAAATATCACCTCTCCGATGTACTTGTCAATGGACGCACTCCCGCCAGAGCTACGCTCACTCCCTGATTCTCTTTGGGCGACTGGTCCTAATGATGTAGGTCTCTTAGAAATTCCACCGTATGTGGTAACCTTGAAAACAAATGTAAAATTTCCAAGAATTCCCCAATATAAAATATCTAGTGAAGGAGAGCGTGCACTTTTATTGATTGTGCAAGATTTAATTAAGAAAGATGTGATTGAAGAAACTAGGGGAAATGTCTGTAATAGCCCTGTACTACCGATTTTGAAACGAACTGATCCTACAAAACCTCCAGTGTACAGGTTTGTCATAGACCTTAGAGAAGTTAATAAGATTGTGGTTCCGCAGTTTCCTGTGGTTCCGGATATTACTGCCTTGCTAACATTGATTCCTGCTAAAGCCACATGGTTCTCAGTTATTGACTTAAAGAATGCCTTTTTCAGCATTCCGATAGCCGAAGAAAGTAGAGATATTTTCGGCTTCTGTTTAGGAGGACGAAGCTTCAGATTTAAACGAGCTCCACAAGGCTATTGTGAAAGTCCATCTATTTATAGTCAAGCATTAAAAAGCCAGTTAGATTCTTTTGTCCTTCCTCCAGGTTCTGCTCTAGTACAGTACGTAGATGATCTTCTAGTGACTGCCGATGACAAGGAAACTTGCAAAGCAGCTACAATTTCCTTATTGCATCATTTGTCTAATTTGAATCACAAGGTGTCTCCTTCCAAAATGCAATACTGCTGCCAAGAAGTGACCTACCTAGGTCATCTCTTGTCAAAGGAGGGAAGGAAGTTGACCCCAGAAAGAATAAAAGCAATTACACAGATGAGTGTTCCACGCACACAGAGAGAAGTACGTGCCTTTCTAGGTATTACCTCTTACTGTAGGCAATGGATCCCAAATTTTTCTCTTTTAGCGAAACCATTGGTAGCCTTGACTGGGAAAAATGTTCCGAGTCCAGTGCCATGGTCTGATGAATGTCAAGAGAGTTTTACTGAATTACGAAAAGCATTGTGTTCAGCTCCTGTATTGGGTACACCTGATTACAGTAAGCCGTTCATGTTCTACGTTCACGAGAGAGAAGGTTGCGCATTGAGTGTTCTGACACAGAAGTTTGGTGATAAACAACGCCCTTGTGCGTATTTCTCATCAACATTAGATCCGGTAGCCAGAGCGTTACCTAGTTGTTTGAGAGCTACAGCGGCAGCTGCGGCTTCCATTCGACAATCTGCTGGTTTGGTGATGAACAACATGCTAGTGGTCATGGTTCCTCATGCAGTGGATACACTCATGAACCGAACGAAGACACAACACCCTACTAGTGCGAGATTATCCGGTTACGAGCTGACATTACTAGCGAGTCATATTCAGATCAAAAGATGTAATGCATTGAATCCAGCAACACTGTTGCCGACTGATCAAGAGTCGAGTGATTCCGAGCCACATGATTGCTGTTTTAAAACGGAGGAAGAGACAAAAGGACGCATTGATTTGAAGGATACTCCGTTATCCGATCCGGATGGTACGCTGTATGTGGACGGGTCATGTTTTAAATTGGAGAATGGTGATGTGACTGCTGCTTACGCAGTAACGACTTTGAAGACGATTGTGGAGACTGCAAGAGTGAGTCAGAATTCTGCCCAAGCTGCAGAATTAATAGCTCTAACGAGAGCATGTGTTTTAGCGGAGGGAAAGAGAGTGAATGTGTTTACAGATAGTCAGTACGCATTTGGCGTGGCCCATAGTTTTGGCCGGTTGTGGAGAGAAAGAGGTTTCATTACGTCCCATGGGACTAAGATCCAACATCGTCAGCTAGTGAATGACTTGTTGGAATCTCTAACCTTGCCGACTGAAGTTGCGATTGTGAAGTGCAGTGCTCATAAAGCAATCACGGATGATGTTGGTCGTGGGAATGCTTTTGCTGATGAAATTGCTAAACAGACAGCTAGAGACACGATGAGCAGAATGTATGTTGCTACGTCTGCAAGATGGATTGCTGAGTCTGGAATGTGCGAGGATACTATGGAAAGTGTGAAAGAGATTCAGAAAGAAGCAACTGAGGAAGAGAAACGTGTATGGAGAGAAAGTACGGGCAAGTTGGACTCGAATGGATGTTGGATTGATTTGACAGAACAGCAGCGTTGGATGTTGCCCGATGCGTATGTGCTTGCAGTAGTGACGATGGCGCATGGAGTAGCGCATATAAGTTCTAAAGGGATCTGTAAGATGTTGGCTCCGGTCTGGAAGAATGAGGGAATCAGTAAGTGTGCAGAGAGAGTGGTGAAAAATTGTATGGTGTGCTTGATGCATAATCCTGGCAAGGGAACTCCAACTCCAGCTGGTCATTTCGCTCCTCCTTCCTGCCCTTTTGAAGTGATTCAGTTAGATTTTATTCACATGGACCGCTGTAATAATTTAAAATATGTCCTAGTGGTGGTCTGTGCTTTTTCCAGGTGGATAGAAGCATACCCACTAAAGGACAACACTGCCCTATCAACTGCCAAAATTCTTCTCAAAGAATTTTTCCCTAGATATGGAATGCCACGGATTGTATGGTCAGATAACGGAAGTGAGTTTATAGGGAAAGTTATGCAGAGTGTGTGTGCCGGCCTAGGACTGAAACAGAAATTCCACAGTGCAAACCATCCCCAGTCTGCTGGTTTAGTGGAGGGTTACAACGGCACCCTCAAGCTGAAAATAGCTAAAATACAAGCATCCACAGGTTTAGCCTGGCCAGACGCACTTCCTTTGGCCTTGTTATCAACGAGAGCAACGGTACATTCTAGAATAGGGCTTAGTCCTTATGAAATAGTCTTTGGTCGCCCGGCAAATATCTGGGGTGTGCCAAGGCCTAAAGAATTTTGTTCCATAGAATATCCTATGTTGATAGACTACCTTTACGACTTGACTGCTAAATTGAGTCTTATTCATCAACAGGTTTTCGATGCTTTGCCAAAACCTCCGGAGAGTCCAGGGCATCAGCTGAAACCGGGAGACTTCGTCGTCATCAAAAACTTCGCGAGGACGAAGAACCTTCAGCCGAGATTTGTGGGGCCCTTCCAAATCCTACTTGCAACGAGGACAGCAGTTCGTGTAGCTGGCCGCAAGCACTGGGTACACGCATCCCACGTTAAGCGTGTCCCTTTGCCGCTCCCTTACGACGACTGGGTGAAGAAGGGAATTGGTGCCTCCGAATCTGAAAGCACACCGAAGTTCATCTCTGTCAGCGATGCCGAATTGATTACTGACACTCCAAAATCTGACTCTCCTCCTGAAAAGACTCCTTTGAACACTGAACATTTGTCTCCAGCATCAGAAGAAACTTTGCCATCTGCGAACTTAAACACTGCAACAGCTGCTAGTGATACACTATTTTCCGATCAGACAGTACCAGCGAAACAGAGATATAACTTAAGAAGCCGTAAAATGGACAAATAAAGCAGGCAACTGCATATTGTGATTTTGATATATTGAAATTTTGCCTTCAGCCAGGAAGTTTGCTATTGTTTATTGTTTTTAAAATTGCCTTGCCGTCTGGGTAGCCGTAGGGTCGTGGCTGTGTGCCTAGTTGAATCTGCAGGGGTCTGACACAAGGTCGATCCTTCTGTTGGTTCTGGGAACTCCCAGGGCTGATAGAGGCATTTTCATCTACGTACACATCATCAGTGGTCGCGAGCGGATTGTAGAAGATGGAGCTTCCTGCGCTGCAACGAAAAAATGTGATTTATGTTCGCAGAAACAGACTTCATAGAATTCTTCATAGCAGATGCTTTTTGATGCAATGTGCCATTACATTCTTGATTATTTTAGCAACATTGGTGGGTGGAATCGTCTTTAGTATAAATTTGATTTTTGTGCCAGTTACTACAGTGCCTCCCCTTGATCCTGCCATTTCTACTGTTTCTTCTTTACACTCTTTTCACTCGTTTCCGGAACATGAGCAAGCCCGACGCTCAGAATTCACCAACAACACTTTTGTACAGCTCTTGCACCAACACCAACTGGTAGTTAACACTACAGACTGCTGGGTGTGTGGCTTGATACCCCACACTATGGATAAAGGTATTCCCTATCTGGTTTTGCCTTACAGCTACAATGGATCATTTCAGGCCCTCCAAACCATCTTTGCTTATGCCCTTGAAACCTATCCTCCACGTCCACCGCGTTCCACTAAATATAACTCTGCCAACAAAGCCTTAGTCCAGGGAATTATTGACATGGTCAAGGACGTCAATAATACTCCATCCTACCCTAGAGACGAATTGCGAGTATATTTAAGTTGGAATACTTCAGAGTATCGCCTTAGTTTAGGAGAAAGCAAGCGTAAAAGCTCAACTCCAATCTGGGTCGTACCCCACCGAGGTCAGGTCTGCTTGCAAGGTAATGGGAGAAATCCGAGAGCTCAGCTAGGGAGGAGTGAGTGCGTAGAGACTTATGTGTTTCCGGCTAACTCTTCCCCTGCCTTTCTCACTGCTAGGGGTACCTACTTCATTTGTCGAGACAGAGCTTATACATGGTTGCCTGCCGACTTTTCAGGATCATGTTATATTGCTCGATTGTTGCCTCCGACATACACTGCTTCATCTGATTACCACAGAACCAGAGTAGCGAGAGGTGTCTTCAGCAAGGAAGATACCGCTGGTCAGGAAGCTGGAGACTTCTTCAAAGGCTTCCTTCCGTTCTGGGGGCCTATGGCCAATAGTAGAAACATACGTCAGCTAACACGGGTAGTTGAATCTACTATTACCGAAACTGCTGGTGCCCTTAGCAACTTAACAGCTGAGCTTCAGGCGGATAGACTCATGACGTTGCAGAACCGTATGGTTCTAGACGTTATACTTGCAGATCGAGGTGGGGTATGCAGAATGATCCAATCGAGCTGCTGTGTCTTTATTCCTAATAATGCTCCAACAGTCTATGAGGCGATCTCTAAGCTACACAAGATTTCCGACTCTATACATGTAGACAAGGGAAACTGGTCCTTCATGGAGTGGTTTTGGACTCTGATATCAGCGTGGGGATGGAAGGTTCTAATGGTCATTGGTGTCATCTTAGTATTCCTATTCTCATGCTGCCTGATTATCCAGTGTGGTCCTGCTCTGTGTAGTCTTTGTGCTGCAACTTGTCTCAGAAAACCACCTGCGTTTGGAGAAAAGGCACGAGAAAGGATGATGATACAACAGCATGTCACTGACCTGATGAGCATAGAACTAGATTCTGACATAGACTGAGTAATTGCCTATGTAAGGGCAAAAGGAGGGTCTGAGGTTCCGTGACGGTTCCGTGACGATTTGAACCCGTGTTTTCAAGTTTGTCAGAAATACATAATATTGGTATCAGTGAACCGCAAATGATCCATTTAGCATACCCTGGTGTTTTCGCTACGCTACAAGCAAGAGCACTCCTTTTATTAACACATTTCTAATCTACCCACGGCATCCATCTTAGATCATGGCAGCCATTTTGTGTTTCTTGCCCTCACATACGCAATAACCTCTGATCACTTCATTTCGATTAAGGACACGTAGCCTTAGCCGGAGATTCACCTCTTTCATGATACGTGCACCTTAAACCAGATCACGCTGTAGCTGCATGACTCGACAAAGACTGCCTCCTCTGCCCGAGGCCAGCCCTGCCAAACTGGTCTTCGTGTCCATTGTCCTGATCATGATTAGGCGGCCGAAGCCGGTAGCCTTGCCCATTTACAACCCACAAGCATCTCTTATCCCGCTTTCCTATCTTCCACACCTGGCTCCGTTCCTTTCTTTCTGAAACTTTATTAGGGGGAGGTAACGAACTTTACGATGAGGCGGTCCGGGTCCTGAATGCAATATTGACAGGGAATTGTGATGAACTAGTGGGAACCCCTCTTCGTAGATGTTTCGTATCAGATTTTATCAACGGTTCCTGTGCACGCCAAATATTTATTGTTTATGACACAAAGGTTTTGGGAATGTACCAACATGTGAAGAATTCGCCTGAAGGCCAAAAACTAGTATATAAGGAGCAACCCGCTTTGTACAATTTGAACAGGCTCCTAGATTCTGCCCGTGTGTAGTATCTGTGACTTCTGTGTCCCTGCAGTAATAAACCTTTGGTCTTTGACGCCACCATCGAGAAGCCCGTGTTTCTGTTCATTTGTGCATCAAGACAGGTGGAACTCCGGGGTCTTTGGGTGTTGTTCCCTGACACCTCTGGACGGAACCAAAAAGTCCAGAACTCCACTTCCTATCACCATTATGAAACAATTAGATACCCACCACTTGCAGGTGATTCTCAATTCTCTGAATACTTCACTACTGGATTCCGCTGTACCTGCACTCTGGAAACATGCAATGGTGAACCCCCTCCTGAAAAAACCAACGTGTGATCCTGAAGTTCTTGCTAACTATAGACCCATTTCTCTTCTGCCAGTCTTCTCTAAAATACTTGAAAGACATGTTCATTCTCTTCTTTCTCAGTTCACTGAAATTAATAATTCTCTCCACCCCGCTCAATCAGGTGTCTGTGCCGGTTTCTCCACTGAGACAGCACTATTAGGAGTTACCGAGAGGCTTCGTCAATATCTCGATGCAGGACAGACAGTCGCACTTATTTTGCTGGACCTGAGTGCGGCTTTTGATACCATCTCCCATAAACGGCTAATTAACACTCTAAAATCCTTAGGCATATGCGGCTCTGCTCTGGACTGGATTATCTCCTTTTTGGACAATCGTACATTCCAAATTTTTTCAACCACATCTTGCTCCAAAACGCACGCATCACCTAATGGGGTGCCTCAGGGCTCGATCCTTAGCGCACTGCTATTCAACCTGTACGTCAGACCTTTGGCTGACATTGCGGACCAGGCCGGCCTAACTCTCTTTACGTAGGCTGATGATTCTTAGATTATTTTTTCCCTCTCCAATTCCAACCCCCTGGCTCCCTCCGTTCTTAAGCAAGGTCTCAGTAACATTTCCAATTGGATGACTCAAAATCACCTTAAGCTGAATGGAGAAAAGACTGAGGTCCTCATTCTGGGCAAGCAGAAAGATCTTTGGGGACCTTCTCATTGGCCGGCTGAGATGGGTAACCTCCCCAAACTAACGATCCATGTTCAAAATCTGGGCGTCATTGTTGACGACTCACTGTCATGCACCAGCAAACTGTTAAAGTAACAGCATTATGCTTTACCATCCTGAAATGGCTCAGGAAGATACTATGGATGTTGCCTGTCTCCACTCAGAAAACCGTGGTCCATGCCCTTATCACATCGCGTCTCGATTACGGCAACATTCTATACCTTGGCTCAAACAAAGCTGTGATCCGCAGACGTCAGCTAGTCCAGAATTCTGCAGCTAGACTTCTCTGCAGAATCCCCCGGACCTCGCCCATTTCTGGGTACTTGCGGGACTTACATTGGCTCAGGGTGGAGAACCATATCAAGTTCGAAGCCCTGAGCTATATGTTTAAGATCAAGGCAGATACTGCCCCTCAATATCTCCAATCACTTGTTCGTCTTTATGTTCCTTCCCGCCACTTACAATCTAATACCATGGGCAAATTTGTTCTGCCCAGGGTCAAACTCTCCAGAATGGGGGGGGATCTCTCTCCTACCTAGGACCTTCCCTCCGAAATGCTCTACCTTCTAACATGCGCAAAGAAACCAACTATATCCACTTTCGCAAAATTATCAAGACCTGGCTTTTTGATCAATAACTCCATCTGCCTGCCCCGCATTCGTTGCTCCCTGTCCACCATGGCACCGGGAAACCCATTTTGGGTAGCTGAGCGCCCTACAAATTCAATAAATAAATAATAAATAAATACAGAAACAGCAAAATATTCACAGTATCTTGATGCTTTATTGTTGAATACAAGAAATAGTCTATATTTTAATAAACCACAGTTTCAGTGTTTGCTGCACACCTGCACCATTTTATTACTCTGTGCAGAGAAATAGTTACAAGAATTCACCATTAAACGTTACTGTTAGACCTGGCATCCTTGGTGTGGTTTCCCCTGACTTTTTTTCCTCTACCACCTATATTTTTGACACTGTGTTGGAATTCGTTGTTGCTGGTTTTAGATGTTTTGGGGACTTTGCCACTGCTAAAGTGCAAGTTCTCCCTGGGTAAATTATTATTGTGATTGGTTGTCTATGATTGGCATATTTGTTTAACCCGTAGGTCCCTAGTAAAGTGCACTGAGTATGCCAGGGCTGGTGATTCAAATGCTACTAGTGAGCCTGCAGCACTGATTGGCCCACCCACATGAGTAGCCCTAATATGGTATCTCAGGCCTGCCACTGCAGTGCCTGTGTGCAGCTTGTTAACTGCCATATTGTCCTGGCCAGTATACACACTTGCCAGGCTTGACCCTTCCCTTTTCCTACATATTGGACACCCCTATTGTTTGCCCGAGGTACCCCACTGGGCAGGGTGCAGTGTATGTGAATGGTAAGACATATTCTAGTGTGGGTAACATGTCCTGATAGTGAAATACTGACAATTTCGTTTTCCACTATTGAAAGGCTATCTTGACCTTAGGATGACAATGGGGAATGCTGTGTAACATGTTTACCTGCATATCTTCCCATAGCAGCAAGATAGACATATGGAATCTGGTATCCCTGAACTCAGAATTTAATAACACATATTTTAGTGAAGATGGTCTTTAAATTCTAAGTTTGGAAGTAGCACTTTTAGAAATTGGCTATTTTCTTTTTCAGCCTTTCTGTGTGCCTCTGTCTGTTTGTGGACTGACTGGTTTGTAAGTGACAGGGGCTGGTGTGGCTCCAGGAGGCTGGGTGAGTCAGCACTAGGCTGAATAGGCCTATCTGCAAGTAGAGTGGTGGGAGGAGTAGAACCTGGGTCTGAATAGGGCTTTGCCTACCTTCCACAATGCTGGCTCCACCTCCTCCGGTGTGTCTAATGGCCCTGGCCCACACTCACAAAGGAAGAAGATGTGCACTGGCAGAGTGCACCCAGAACTGGTTTGGACTGGGTCCAGGACCCCTCACACACGAAGCACAAAGACTTTGGTGGTATAAATATCTGAGCTGAACCCCTAGGAAGACTGAGGAAAAGTGCTGCCATTGTTGAGTGTCTGGGAGCAGACCTGCTGTTGCTGTTATTGCAGAGGAAGAGGACTAAGGGACTGTCTGCTGTGTGCTATGTCCCCCGTGCTTGAAGAGGAGCTGTGCTGTGTGCTTTGCCCCCTCTGAAGGATACCTGTCTCAAAGGGCCTGAGAAGAGCTGGCCTCCTATTGGAAACTCAGGGATATAAATGCTTCTAAGAAGAAGAAACCATCTTGTCAGTGCTGAGCGTGTGTCGCTGCGCACTGACTGTGGCCTCATGAACTTTGCCCTGCCTGCCTGTGTTTTATTGACTCAGGGTGCTTGTTAGCACACAGTGAGGGCTCTGCGTGAGGTCTGCCATGCCTCTAGTGCGAATCCCCTGAAGGACCGTCTCGGCGCTCAAGAGTGCGTGCCAGGGCACTACCCGAGTCCTTAAACAAAGGGGCCGAAATCACCACCGCGGCCCGGTATGAGGAAGGAGAAGAGAAGTGCTGTGAGCCGGAAAATCACCGCCGCCGACCCGGGAGCCTCGCAAGCACTGCTTCCATTCCCCCGCCGACGTCATGGAAAATCCGTGCTGGGATTGATCCCAGGATAAAGGGTTTCTCTAACAATGAGGAGGGTCGCCCCGGCAGAGCCATGTCAAGGAGAGTGCAGCGCGAGGCGTCCGCTAGCAACTGGGGCCTCCCCATGCTCGTCATCGAGGGCGGAGCCATACCGGATGCCAGGGAGAGAGCTGCCCCGTCGGAGATCAGCGCGGACTGCCAAGCCCCCTCTACATTCTAAAGGTAACCGGAGCCTGTGCAAAGGGGGAAACTGTGTTTTAACACGCTGCCAGCGGCCCGCCTCAGGGACAGTTAAATTCTTTTGGTGACTGGTGCGCGCGGGCATATATGAACGAGTGATTTCCTGATTTACTGCTAAGCACACAAGTGTAGTATATTCTGTGCTACAGCGGGGGAATTTTAGTGTTAAGGGCACCCTGTTTCTACTGTTGTCTCTCTACAAAAGGGCATTGTTGAGGAGCACCTTATTTGCATTTTTAAAGAAACCTCCACACTCTAGCAACAAGGGCTCACAGCCATACTGAGCCTACAAGTGTTTCTATTCTTACCAGTGCATTTTGCTAAAGAGGACTTCTCCTTTACCAAAGAACATTCTAAAGAACACTACAAGAGAACCTTTAGCTTTGAAAATATATTTTATGGTGTATGTTGGTGCTATGTCGTTTTGATGTATATTTTTATAAATAACTTGTGTGGCGTCCATTTGTGGTGTTTCACTATGTTACTGTGAGTGTTGGTACAAATACTTTACACATTGCCTTATGAATAAGCCTGTCTGCTCCTGTCAAGCTACCAAGGGGGTGAGCAGGCGTTATCATCAACAGTGTGTTTCCACCTTACCCTGACTACACGCAAGGGTCCCTACTTGGTCAAAGGCACTTACCTCCGCTCACTAGAGACCCCCAGATCTAACAGTTGCTCAATTAACATGATTTTTAAAGTGTACTGTGCAATATTAACTATTAACTTACAATGGCATTGATATCACTACAAGGTTAAGAGTAAATGGATATAAATTAATTGTAAGATAGATTGTTGAACTTGGCCCTATCTGCAGGTTCATCCATGCGGGTGGGGGTTTGGGGGCAGGGATCAGGATACTTTATAGGGCCTGGGGGGGCAGGGTAGTTTTTGGGGCTCAGGGGTCGGCGTAGTTTAAGGGCTATGGGGAGGGTGGAGTAGTTTTTAGGGCTTGGGGGGGGGCAGAGAAGTGTTTAGGGCTTGAGGGGGTTGGTTTTAAGGAGGGAGGGGGTAGTTTTAGGTCTATGGGGTAACACTTACCTGAAAAGTCTTCACCACTGCAATTGTCTTTGACTTAAAAGGCTTAACAACGCATATTTTGATGTAAATGCATGCATGGTAAAGGCATATGTGTGGTTAAGACTTGCGTGGTTCAGACCACATGGAACCTACTACCTTCTTGCTGCCCCTACCCCTTGTTCCTGCAAGCTTTAAGAAAGAGATAAAAGCCATCCGTTTGGCCTAAGTTCACCTGTTCTCTATTGTTGCTGGATCTAAGACTCTGAACAGTTTCTGTATTATTAGTTACTTGGTCGTTTACTAGTTTCATATATGTACTTGATTGCTATCCTATTCTATATGCTACCATATTGTACCCAATAGTGTATTTAATCGCCCTCCTGTTGCCCCTACACCTGTCTCTGTAAAGCGCTCTGATATCTGTAAAGATCTTGTTCGCACTATATAAAACTTTGAACGAATAAATAAATAAATAAATAAACCTGTATGCGTGGTAAAAGCATGCGTGGTTCAGTCACACAACCATAGAAGGAGTCTGTCTCTTGTATGAAGTGTAACCCATGACGAATCATGCCACTTTTAGTAGGTGAGGGCTTGCCATCCTTTACTTTAGGGGATCCAGAATTAGATGTTAGCTCTAGAACAAACACATTAGTACACTCTTGTCGGCCTTTCTAAATGGAGAGGGAAGACGTTTGCTATTGTAAGATTAGATTTAGGTAGAAATGGCAGTGAGTCCAATGGCAATTTTTCATCAGGGGGGTATAATTGCCTCAACATGTAAGTGAACTAGCCCCATTAGTTACATCTGCACTAGTGCTAAGGAAAGCTGCCGCCAACAAGGATATTGACAGTGATTAACATGGGGCGACACTGTCTACCAACTTCGCCTTGTTGGTTAGGTAATTTACTGCCCGCACCTCACACGCATGACCTACTTTCCAACTGTGTACATATTGCCCACATTAATCCTGTATCAGGGCCCACGCCTGTCTGTACAGCACTGTCTATTTACTCACTGTCCATACCACACCAATGTTCTCCATCAGTCAACCACTGCGATGAACAAAGGCAGGCAAACAAGTGCATCTCTCTCTATCTGGACTTTTCTCGCTGCTGCCCCAATAAAATACTCATTCCAGTGCAGTGGCAAAGCATTATAAGTCATAAATGACACTAACAAAAAAATAACTTATCATTGGATGAGGGGGTTGACCACCTTCACCTCTCTCTGCATAGGTTTTCTTAATTCTGTAAAACAGTCTCTAGAAGTCCCAAACCCTGACCAGAAAGAACGTTTACAAGCACTACAACAGCGGTTTGCCTTGGAACCAAGGGGCATATTATCAAGACCGGCAATAAAATTATCGCCGCTTTAGCCGTAGGAAACTGGCGCTAAAGCGGCAATAATGGGCTTGATAATATGGTCTTGTGAATTCCCATAGCAGTCCAGGATCTGGTGTTAACCTGGGCTTCTATGGGAATTCACAAGGGCATATTATCAAGCCCATTATCGCCGCTTTAGCGGCAGTTTCCTGCCGCTAAAGCGGCGATAATTCTATCGTCGGTCTTGATAATATGCCTCCTTGTTACTAGAATTAAGATTGAAATAAGCTACTTCCTCGATAGTATGCCAGTATTTCTTCATCCTCGTGTTTTAGAAATGTATTTGTAAACTGTGCACTTCTCAGCCTTGCTCTTGTTTTCGTTAAAGCAGCATTGCACGCAGTCTCTAATAGTATAGTGCTCTTAAGGGACAGGAGCAAACATCTGTTTTCCACCCCACTCATCAGAAGGCACTAAAATGCTTCCAATTGCTGGCATGCTTGGTCTTGAGTGCTCTCATTTTGATAAGCAGTCTGGTGAAGCATTCCAATGTAATCCTCTCGGAATATAAAATAGCAATGTTTATATAATGAAAATATTATTACAGCCAGAGGTATATTTGTCTTATTTTAGATAAAATGTTATCAAAACATGATCAAACTTCCAAGGAGTTTCCTTTCAGAAATATTTTCTTATAATAACTTCACAGCACACACATATGGTGCATATGCAGCAACAGACACATTTCTGGTCAGAGCCTATGTGTGCACATGTACATGTAGCAGAGAGTTTAAAATCATCATGAAGGGACCACGGGGCAGGCTCAGGTATGGCATGCATCTATGAATTGCATATACGCTGCACATGTATATCATATGTATTTGCTTTTCTGAACAGTTACTAATGCACAAATTCATACCCTGCTACTATCTCAGGACACGAGTATTGCTCATTCAATACAATACTGTGGTTGTTCTGGCATACTATTTCCTGCCTTGGTCTCTCAGCAGAAAATTCCCCATAATTTCTGTCTAGGTCACATGAAGCATGTGTGGGCATCAGTGGCGGCTCCTCTGCTATGGCGGAGGAGTGTCACCCCCCCCTGCCAGCCTACAACTTGTAAAATAATAGGATAATAACACAGGTTTATTACTGTTGTATTTTTCAGGTTCTAATTGCCAGTGGGTCTTGGGGACGGGGCCATCGCAGGGGCATTGCAGTCACGAGAGGGACTGGTGGGCAGTGCACTCAGTGCGCATGTAGGTTTGGCCGGCCATCTCAGGCAAGCCAAATCAACAAGTGCACTGAGCTGTCTCCAACCCAGCTGCGTTTCTGGGTTGGAGACAGCAAGCACAGGCTCCCAACCTCTCTGGGAGCAAAAATTTGCGGTGCTCAGGCCAAACCTGACACTTCTTTGAAGCATGAGAGCAGCGTCAGTATTGGCCACAGGGGACACTGGGAGCCTGTGTGTTGCAGCGAGGACACGGACAGAGGAGAAGAGGGTCGGGCGGCAGGTAAGTTCTTTTTTTACCCTATTTTGTTTAATGTTTTATCGGTTGTCATTCCCGTCCACCTCCCTGTCATCCGTCGTCAAACCCTAACTACCACCTACCACTTCGCCTGCAGACCAGCCGCTACTGGTGAACATAATATTGCCCACGATGGTGTCTCTAGTTGCATTGGGGAATCTACTGTTAATAAGCTTAAACTGCTTTACAACAACAGCTCTGATGATTTCCCCCCTCCCTGAAAGAGAAATCACCCCCTCAGAAAATAAATTAAAACATCGGTCATCTTGCAGACCCGGTCTATGGTGGACTGTGGATGAAGGAGACTTTTGAGTAACTGTACCAAACGCAACAAAATATATATTCTCCCTGTCAGTCCTCTGAGGTCCAAATCGCGCAACAAGGACGTGAATTCTGGGTAAACTGTTTAAATAACCATTGTAGAGTTTAATACTTGAAGATTGTCTAACGTTTGTACTGTGCAATTACATGCTATTTGCTCATTTTCTTCTTCTGGAAAGCATTTTCACATATGAAGAACACACCTAACATATAAACTCAGAAAAAAAGTTAGTGTTTAGGGCTCTTTCCCACAATTATGGCCCCATAAACCCAATTGAAAACCAAACTGAAGCCCTTCCGAGTGCATTGATTAGGGTAAAGAGAGTAAAGTATGCTTGTGAATATCAACAAAATTATGATTTTCTGCGTTCCACACATTACACCTCTCACTGAACAATTTTCCCTTCCCTACTTTTCACTGTTGACTGCAAAAAAATCCAGCCAGACTTATCGCCATTGAATCTGCCATCTATGAATGGAGTATTCCACGAATATGTATTCTGTGTATCAGGATTTGTGAATTCTGCTGGCAAATGCCACTATCTGCACATAGAAGTTCGACTTTTGTGCACATAAAATGTTAAGACCAGACAACCAAGAGAATATTTTTTATACTGGTAGATGTGATTTTTGCCACAAAATTGTAGACTTTGGGCCTTATTTATGAAGGACTTGCGCCGCCGGTGCGTCACTTTTTCGCATGTTAAAAGTGATGCACCGGCGGCGCAAGTCCTTCATAAATAAGGCCCTTTGATTGCAATACATATGAGTGATACATCTGTCTTCCTAACTGGACCATATTGTGTGATCCTGGGCAAATTGATTCATCAATTCCGTATCCGCAATTTCCATGTCTGAAAAAAGTTATTGTCGTTTGAAATGTGTCCAATTTCAATAGGGGGGACGGAAAAAAACTGCATCTTTGAATAAATGTATTTTATCAGTGTTCCTGAGAATACAATTTGCGCATACAGTCTAGATTCAATGCTGTGCATCAAGGGAGGAGTCATAAGCCCTGAGGTTTATTGCAATAAGTTGAAATGGGCCTTTCCAATAAACCCTTAAAAGCCGGTCACGACCTTGAATCTCGACAAAGTCCAGTCAGACTTCTATCTCGAGCAGGTCCCGAACTTACCATAAACTACGTAATAATAAGATGTGTTTCTTGCATCGCTTAGAAACTGCAGAACTGCTTTATGCACTCGTCCTAATTTGAAAGTTTTTACTAGTTCAGTATTCTGCCTCATTTCTGGCACGCCTCTTCTCACTGTTCAGAGCCCTTTCAACATCAAAAAGGTTTTACCTTCATATGACTTATTCACCTAGAGTGACTCTTAAATTGTTTATGATTAAATTACATTTTATAAAGTGGGTTAGGCCAGCTCATTCTCTTCATATTTAAACCTGGAAAACACATATAGTAAACATTTTATAAAGTGTACTAGACCTTTCAGAACAGTATTAGTTATTACCCGGTTTCCTCTGGAACTTCATTAAATGCTTTCTCTGTACCTCTCTCTGGATTTCTTTTCTATTTTCGTATCTAAGGTCTTCAACTGCCAGCATCTGTTTTTAACACTAACGAGTCATGAAACAGGCTCTAAAACCAACGTCTCACATTCCTAGCTCTCAAAAATATGAATGCTTTTAAAAGCTGTGGTGTCTGAAATTAAGTAACTTGGGTGAGTTGGTGTTATGTTATATGCAGAGAGGATTTAATATAACTCAACTTGCTATATTGGCAAATTCAGCCCAAGATGATAGACATTTTTTAGACATGTGATCATGTGATCATGAAGGGATTAAAACAAATATATGGCCTTCCTGTACCCGATAAGAAACATGCACTTGACAAAAGCCACACAAAGAGTGCATTTTGTTTCATAGCAGGAGCCAGCCTTTAGTAGTGACAGCAGGCCAGTAAAGATATACCTTTATAGGCCTGTGAAATGCATAACAACTGTTCAATGTAGAAAGGAATGTAAATCAAGTGTGTCTGTTTATTGGAAACAGGCCAGCAAGCGGCTGACATTTATATGAGCAATTGCAATCTGAATCAAAATGTACAGATGGGGGAAAGTTACTAACTTCAGACTTTAATTTTAAAAGCATTAGGGTGATGTTAAAGCCTGCGGTAAGCTGATTGCATAGACATGTGTCGGCGGAGTGCAAACATAAAATCGTGAATAGTGACTTTCCAACCTCAAATCTACTTTGTGCTAGCGGTTCATACAAAGTTAAACACAGACGGCGAAGTGGCTTGCTTAAAATGTAATGCAGCTAATTCGAAGCAGGGCCGGACTGGCCGCAGCGGACACCAGGGGCCTCATTTATGAGGCTGTGCGTCACTTTTAGGCCGCCGGTGCGTCACTTTTTGTGACGCACCAGTGACGTAAAAAATGCGCCTTGTTGCACCATATTTACAAAGTGACGCATCTAGGTAGATGCGTCACTTTGTAAACCCCTGCGCCACATTATACCTGCGCCAGGTATAATGTATGCAAGGGGGGCATATTGATGCAAGGAAGGGTCGTAGAAGTGACGCAGTGAAATCTATGAGATTTCACTGCGTCACTTTCAGGACGCCGTTGCGTCAAAATCTTGCGCCTGCCTCACAGCAGGCGTAAGACTGAAGCCCCATGTGAAAGGACGCATTGCTTGAGTTGCGTCACTTTTGTGACACACTCCAGCAATGCTTCACTTTTGCGCTTACAGATACGTCAGAAATACTGACGTATCTGTAACTCCTTGCGACATGATGCGTCATACATTAAATATGACGCATCAGGAATGTCGCAAGGCGTGCGCACTGAGAAGTGACGCATCGCTGCTTTCACGCAGCGATGCGTCATTTCTCATAAATGAGGCCCCTGGCGTTTCCCCGGTGAGCCACCAGGGTGTGGAAATATTTTAGACCCCTGGGGGACTTTTTTTGTTTCCGGGAGCCGGTTTTGCAGCATAGCTGAAATATCGTCCCCCTGCAACAAAAGAGGCAAAAAGATTTCCACTGGCATCTCCCCTCCACCCCCTCCCCCCTCGGCGGCCAAGCACTTTGCCAGGGACGGTTTTGGTTCCCAGCATGCCGCTGTTCGTAGGCACAGTGTCGAAACAGTGTGCGCCTACATAAGAAAGACAACAATCGTGCATGGCCCTTAACCTTCTGCAGCAGCATGGCAAGTAGTATTTCACGATGTTGTGACATGTCACACACAGCAACATTCTATTTTTTAACCCAAAAATGTTTATGATTGCTGGGTAACATACATTGTGTGCTGATTTGAAGCACAAAACAATTGGTCAGAAAGTAACCTAGCTAGAATATTCTGCTCAGCATCAGACCATTGAAAATGAAGAGGTACAGAGCAGGAAGGCAGTCTGGAAGGGTGGGGTGTGGGGGGGATGTGGCGGTGGGAGGGCGGGAGTGAGACCTGCAGAACACGTGACACAGGCTTAAGGCGGGTGAGTCGAGAGGTATTCATGTGTCTTTCCTTTTTGAAAAACAAAAACATATTTCATTGCATTTCACCAACAGTGTAAATTCAACAATATCCGTGAGGAGTCTGATAGAGTATTTACATTTTGACTCTATCAGCAAAGTACACGATATTAGAAATTAGCAGCAATACATCGTGAAACATTCTACTCCGCCCCCTCCCAACTAAACCTTATCACCAAGAAAGTCCAATCCTCAAAAGGCAAGTATTGTGTCGCCAGATGAGTGTGAAGTGTTCCACCTTATCATAGTCATATTCAGTTGATAATTAATGTATACCACTGGTGTGAAAGGGAAGTGTCCAATGCCCGAGCACAGGGATGGATGGATTGTCAGGCATCAGCATTGTCTTCCACTTGTGCCTTCAGTTCTTCCAACAAAGTGTCCCATTTCAAGTCTTTAAGTCGTTTGCATAGCCCTTGGTGCTCGTCTCTACGCAACGCCAAACATTCTGAGGAGCCCCACAGACTTAAGCAAACAAAAGGAGATGAGGGACAGAACGCTGAAACTTTTCAGACAATCACCCCAGTCACAGATCTGGGTTGAATCCATCATCATTCTTTAGCTCACTTCGCCACCTCAGTGCACAGGGTCAAGACTGATTTACATATAGCTGGGTCTGAACTGGGGTGGCGAAGTGAGCTAAAGAATGATGATGGATTCAACCCAGATCTGTGACTGGGGGTGAGTGCCTGAAAAGTTTCAGGGCTTGGTCCATCATCTCCTTGTGTTTGCTTTGTGAGCCCCACCGACTAACCTCCTCTCGCCAGCTCATTACAATAGGTGGAATTGGGGATTTCCAGGAATATGAGACCATTCCAAAAGGATTGCGGACAATTGTTGTAGGAAGGCATCCTGGTCAGTGTTTGTTACATATATACTGACTAAAACCACTGGTGCCCCATCCAGTAACCCACATACCAGCCCAGGGTATTAATTTTAGTGTCCTCTGCCGCAAATGGCAAACCCGGCCTCAGCCAGATAGCTGTCCCACAGGCTAAACCAGAATAAGCTGTAGCAAATAATTGCCCTCTCCATTTTATGAGTAGTTTAATAATTTCAGGAACAGACAGGTGAGTCTAGAGTCTAGAGTAAATACACTATATTTGCTTTACTGCAGTGGAGTTGTGCCAGAACCCTATGGCATTCATGAAGGGAGACCATCCCCCTAACATTCCAAGTTATTTTTTTATAATGGTGTGAGGTCAACGACATGGCAGTATCTTGTTAGTAATCATGGCGATAGGGACACTCCATACAAAGTGAAGGATATGAGAGGTTGTGGACATATCTGGCGATAAAAAAAACATTTCTCTAATACAGGGTCCAACAAGGAAAAGTTGTTCCACCAAACCACAGTCAACAACGAAACAGCTCAACCAAATAATTTATTGGGCTGTCGCCTAAGGCGGTGGGTCTAATCGTAGCACATATGCAGCCCCTCGAACAGGGGGGATAAAAAATACTTATGTTCTAGTCAGTCAACCTCAATTTCTCTTCCTACCTTTATTGGTAACCACCAGGGTAGTACTACTGAGTTCAGCAGAAGCCATGCATCTAATTTTAGAGTCTGAAATTGTTTTCAAATGCATGAGTGATCACAACCCATTAGTTTCTAAATTGCAAATGTATCCAGTAGGAGCAGGGTGACGATTAGCAGAATCCAACAAACATTAAAAAATCTTGGTCTGTGCATTAAGTGGGACAAAACTGACCCCTCAAGTTTCTTATCAAAGAATAATTAATTGAAATATGAAGTCTATAATGACTTGTGTAGTAGGCAGACCAACCTATTTACTTATTTTAAGGGAATAAGCGCTCTTATGTGAAGCCATCTCAAGTGAAGTAACATCACATAGTTTTAACTTGGTGAGCTTCATACACTGCTAGTTTGAAAAAGCTTGCTCAGCTGGCCATAAAAAAAGTCAATTCCACATTCCCAAACAATTATTAGAGAAGGCTGGTTACAATACAAGACTACCCTGGAATAAAGGAAAAAGGAGATTAGAGATAGATCTTGGGAGAACTTAAAACAGGCGGCGGTCTTAAAAAATACTCTGAAATTTGGGGAAGTGGTAAACCACCCCTTTTTCTCTGACCAAATAGGCACAAGAATGGATGCTCTGATTCTGGAGGCCGACTGGGTGACTAATTTTAGGAACGTTTTCCAGGCGATTGACAGTGGTGTACCTGGGTGTGAGATCCTAAATGGGCTGTTTGGCACTTCTCCCATCTCTCAGGAGTTCTTTTCTCCTATACCTTTGAATAAAGTAGTCAAAGCCATCAATCAATTTTCTCAGGGCTGCAGTCTCAGGTGTTATCCCTGGATCTTGGAGATTGGCCCTTCTGGTCCCAATCTTTAACAAGCATTTGCAATGCAATTGGTCTCGTCTTTGGTACCTTATATGTATTTAGCTATGCAGCACATTAACCTGGGTGCTGAAACATTTACTGTTCTTTAACATGGAGGGAAAGTAAGTACCAAACTGCATGACACGCCAGGTAGGGGAACACATGGAGAGAAATATTGCCTTTCAGCGGGAAATGGTATAGTTAACGCTTTGTTTTTAATATAAAATCAGGGCCTTCGGTGGTCATATCACTGAAAATACAAGATTTAAAAAATATATTATTGTCTATGGGTGCTTGTGGAAGACAATTTCTATGGACTGGAATCTAGAGAATGCTAAAGTGATTCTGGCAATTTACAGGCCTCTGCTAGTCGTTTTCTATCAAGAAAGTTAAAAAAAGAAAGTCCTTCAGCAGAAAGCAATTCTTGTATTTTACTGACCTTTGCTGGTCGTTTTCTATCAAGACTGTTAAGTAGAGGCAGTTGAACAGAAAAGTAAAAGTCCCTAAGCGGAAGGGCTGATCTCCAGAGTCCACAAAGTACTTACACATATAAGTATATACTAAAGTATATACTAAAATACATACAAGAGGTCTTGAATGTTCGACCTAAAAAGGGGACAAATTATCCCCAGCTTGGTATAGGCCAATATCGATGACTGACTTAACAGCAAAAACCTTTGCGCAGGTATTGTTGGCCTGACTATAGACCTGGGCGGAGGGGAATAATGTTTTATCAAGCATACAATATGTATTTAGGCCAGGCATAGGCACAGTTGAGAAGGCTTTGAACTTGCACTTAATAATCGGCACGTACGTGATGGTTAAAAAGGGGGCGCTATACATGGCCTTTATTGATCTATCTAGAGCCTTTGACTTGGTCAACCAAGAAAAATTATGGGAGAGCATGCAGGCCATGGGTGTGGATCAGGGACTCCTTCACATGATAAGGCGCTTATATCAGGATTTGAAGGTACCCATTCTCTACAGCCCCCATGGAGTAACATTATCATATATTGAGGGGGGTCAGAAAAGGCTGCATCCTGGCACCCTTATGTTTTCTATTATACATTAATGGAATTTCTCATCATCTAATTAATTTAGGAAGGGATGTGCCTAAAATGGATTCTCATACTATTCCAATTCTATTGGATGAGAAGATGTGGTTCTTATGGCTCGCATGGCCAATGGTCTTCAGAGTCTATTGGATGTTTTTTCAGAGTTCATGGGGTGTTTAGACCTAAAAGTGTACTACTTTAAATCATATATCATGACATGTGGCCCCGCTGGTACAAAAACAAAGCAGTTTAATATGGGCGGATATTGTTTGAATAACGGTAGGGATTTCAATTATTTGGGGATAACTTTTAGTTCGGCCTCTTCCTGCAAATGCCTTTTGAAAATAAAAACCCAACAAATGAGTAGGAATATTGAAGGAATGTTTCATTTCGCTCAAAGACTGAAACAAAAATCAATAGTGGAGCTTATAACATTGTATAAATCATAATGTATTTCACATGCATCCTTGATCGTCTAAATGTACACAATGTTGGAAATTTACTATGGCTGGGGTATGTTAAAAAGATGTTTTATATCCTAGGCCAAGAAGAAATGTTTTCTGATCCACAAAAACTTGGTATAGATGCAGAATTAAGAGTGAAAACGGTTTTGGTGAGGTTAAGATGGCTTGGAGATTACAACGGGCCCAGAAAATGCAGTTCATAAAAGCTTCTATACAAGTTGTAACCATTAGTCTTACTGAACCCTATTTATTATTGGTGGAGAGCCTAACATGTTGTCACCTTCTTACTAATTTTAGGCCGAACATGATTCACTTTAAGATGGCTTTTTCAGAGCAATATTCCTGATCTCGAGATTTACCATCTTGCAGATGCAATAATGGACGGTGCCAGAGAACTTGCCACTTTCTATTGTTATGCATTTTATATTCTTATCCAAGGTCAATTTATTTTGTACTAAGAAGAAGTTCCCTTGAATGAGATATTCAATAAAACAACTTAATTTACAAATCAATTAGGACAATAAAGTTAAGAAAATTGTACACAATTTATTAATATCACAAAATATATAAAGAAACACAAGTGGGCAAGAGCACCACTGTACACAAATAAAAACAGATAAATTGAAGGAAAAATTGTTAAAACGGTTTTTAGATCAAAATCGACCAGCAATGTTGATACAAGGAAGGGGGAACAGACAACAGTACGACATCCAATTGTTACAGTACTAGGTGTACATTCAAACTCAATGTGATACCCATGTGCTGTGCACAGTTTTTATATTGTATCAACACAGGTATCCGAGTCTAGGAATTGTACTTGAAAGTGCGTTGACGCGTTTCGGTGGTTGAAATAGTTATTTACCATCTTGCAGATGCAATAATGGACGGTCCCAGAGAACTTGCCACTTTCTATTGTTATGCATTTTATATTCTTATCCAAGGTCAATTTATTTTGTGCCAGTGCTACGTAGGGCAAATGTTATACAACATTGTTTAGCCCTGGAGTTTTTTGAAAAACTGCCCATGAAAGAGGTCTGTTATGCAGTTTTAAATATTATAGAGACAGCAATGGGTATTGGGAAAAGGTAAAAATTATTATCTTGATATAATTTTACATGTACTCATTTTTTTATAGGAAATTATTATACTTTATGGTCTGTAATTGATTAGTTGTTATATATGTTTTTATTGAACTTATAACATTTCAATGTAGAATTGTTTTATGCTTTTATGGCTTACTGTGCAATAAAGATGATTTGACTGACTGACTGACTTGTGTCTCACATAGGAGTGTAGGGAATCCCGGATGCATAGACTTGTCAGGGAATATTGCAAATAGCATGTGACAACTCGATGCAGATCGACCATGTTAGGCCAGTTACCTGACAGAGAAGTCCAATCAGAAGTTGCAGGGGGAATGAGGGGAAGGGAAGGGGAGAATAAGTGGATGAACAGTGAGGGAATGTAGGGGGGAAGCAAAAAAAGGAAGAGCGTATATCCAGGAAGGCAGGTGTATTGATATCAAGAACAAAGACTGCACTGCAGCAGGTAGAAGGTGTGTCAGTGAGAGTCATAAGGTGTCACAGCTCCCCAGTAAATTTAAAACAAAGTGTCTGCAGTCTGTAATGTCACATTGGAGAATAGTGCTATACTTTCATTGGAGTCTGAGTCTACGCTTGCTGAGGAACTTAATGAGGGTTGCCGAAGATGCGATTTGAGTGATGACCTGGTTGCCACTATTACCATCTTGTCCTCCAGGGCCTGTTGAGGGGGAAGGTACTGCCCACAAGATTGGTCTGAGAGCTTGCCATGACAGCGAGGCAGTAAAAGCTGCATTTCCCGTGTGCACTCTGTTGGAGGTGGATGATGCGCAGACGGGTATTGCCATTCCAACCTGTCCCCAATGGCATCAGGAACCTCAAAAACCAGTGAACGATGTAGGATCTTCAATCAGGCTGGGAACATTAAGGCGTAGGTAAGTCTTTCCAAGCGCAGCTGCCATTTTACCATTTGGAAGGATGCACAGCGTCACTGTACTTCCAATGTGTAGTCAGGAAAAATAGACACAGTGGAATTGCCCACTATATTGGGAGTCACATATGTAGCCTTGTGAAGCAGATGATCTAGATCTTGTAGTTGAGTATCCGTGCTACTATGGGGCAAGGTGGGGCTTCCAGGGGAGGGTTTAGGATTGGTACCCTCGGTGCTTGCTCCACAGTAAATAGGGGTGACAATCATTTTTGGAAACCATTGTTCAATGAATACCATTGGATTGGGGTCTTCCGTGCCCTCCAGCATCCCCACTATTTGCACATCATTACACATGCACTGCCTTCTGCTTCCTTTGTTCTGTCGTAGAGGGTCCTAAGTGGTTTCTGAAGCTAAGTAATGCAACTGGAATGGGCTGTCTTCTGGGGGACTAAATCCATCAGGGTGACCTCCAGTGTGTGCAGTTTGTCCGACAGTTTGCGATGCTCCTCACTCAATATGCCAAGGTTTGTTGATAGGGAATAAATGCAGTGTTCAATGGCAGATCTGGAATCAGGTATTTCACAGAGTATCAGATCAAGTTTATCCAGTGGATGAGCCAGGTTCATAGGTGGAATATAGTCATCCAATGTATGTGTGCTGGAACCATCAGACTAGCTTTGTGGTGTAGGTACATTGGGCTGTTGGGATGATGAATGGACACCCCATATTGGTGTTGTGACTGTTGGTAGGGGTAACACCTTGTTATATGAAGCAAGGCGTTACCCCTTGTTATCTGGGACACAAGCCAAAAGTATTTGTGGGTGTTTAAGGCAGCCAGGGGTATGTGTGACACTCATTCAGTTAGTACAATGGAATAAGAGCAAGAAAACAGTCCCCTTCAACAAGGCTCAGTGAAGACCATTTGACCCACCGGTTAGATCACTCCATAAGGCATAAACCGGAAAAGTATAAGCCCAGCAATCAAAATGAACAGTCCCAGCCAGGGTGAGAAATAGGATAAAGTGTGGGCTAGTATGTGGTGAATATATGACGCTACAATGCAAACAATTACAACGCATGTCTTTTCAACGTGGTTTTTTACATCGCAAATATCATTACAATGCATGACTTTACAACTCATGCCATTACAGTCAATTTTTAGAAACTACCATTTCAATGCATACCATGACAATGCATACCATTACAAGGCATACCATTACAATGCATACCATTACAATGCATACCATTACAACACATAATACTTTTGGGGTAACAGGGGGGAAGTGTTAGATTGTGTAGGGGTAAAAATTACTATTCCCACTCCAGTGAGTGCAACAGTAGGGTAAGTGTTGGATAGTATAGGGGTACAAATTACTATTCCCACTCCAGTGAGTGCAACAGTAGGGAAAACGTTGGATAGCGTAGGGGTAAAAATACTATCACCATGTACCCCAAACCCATACCTACCCAAAAACTAAAAAATCCCCATTACTTACCTTATAATGCATGGTAATGGCATGGATTGTAATGGTATGATTGTAATGGCATGCGTTGTAATGCATGAGTTGTAAAGGCATACATTGTAATGGCATGCGATGTAAAGGCAGTTGCGTTGTAACAACTGCATTGTAAAGGTAGTGCATTGTAATGACTGCGTTCAAATGGTTGTTTCCTGTCTATGGTGCCTGCTGATGAAGGGTGTACATTGCAATGATCAATAGTTTACAGCAGCTCAAAAGGACAAGTGGTGTGGTGTTAGAGACTGGGGTCCACACAGGATGCAGTGCTGCATACTCTAGCCCAGTGGTGGTGCAGCTGCACACCCGGGTCACAGTGTCACAGAGGCCCCACTGAGCTGCACTCCGGGGGCTCCAAGAGGTAAGGGCAGAGAATGTGATAAAGTTTGTGGAAAGCTGCCAGATAAGTGGGCAGCATCCTTCTCTATGTCACCTTTGTAGCTGCAGTCTGGCTGAGGGAGCCCAGTCCTCGGTCAATGATTTTGTGTTATTTTTTTATATTTGTTTTTATTAATTTTACAGAGAAGTGAGCCAGACATCGTAAAGCAGGATATAAGGACAAATAAACACATGGCAAATTATGACATGGTAACAACCAGTGTAGGATAATACACTTCAACAATGTCAGACATCCATAATCGTCCTCACATGGCACCATACAGTGAGCCGGTATCATTATAAAAGCTCTAACAGTACATCAAAACAGGTCACAGTATTTCTGTGTACACCAAAAGTGTGGCGAAACGGATGGCAAGTTGTTAAATCTATCTGGATGTAATATAGGTAAAAACATCTGAACAAAAAACCATCACCACACCTCCCCTCCCTCCCCGCGTGCCCATATTACCCAACAATGGCATTGGTATGTCATCCATATCCACAGGTTTGTGCAATTAAAGTCTGTCAAGATTGAATTATACAATCCTGTGAACATACCCATCATAGAGCACAGGCAACATGAGGAGTCCAATGTCCCATATCCGCAGATCAGACCTCCCGTGACATCCCCAACAAAATATCTATTGTAGCGTATTCTTCCAGCATTGCATGCCAGCTCAGCGTAATCAGTGTTTTCCTTAGACCTCTATATTCCTCCCTTTTCAATTCAGTCCCCTCTGCCCTATCCCATTTCAACATTTCGGTATGCCATTCCTGTGATGACAGGGCTCTAGTGGCCTTCCATCATGTGGTTATGGCTCTTTTGGCTAGGAGAAGCGCAAGGTTAGCAAAACGTGAGGCAGGGTTGCCCTTCTTTTCACGGGGTACCAGGCCCAGTATGCAGTATTCCAGTGTCATTCTGGCGCACAGGGGCCACCGCCGTCAGTATTTTGCACACCGTCGCCCAGTAGTGTCCCAGTCTAGGGCAAGCCATACCATGTGTACCAATCCCGCATTGGGTGCATGGCAGCTCGGGCAGTCACCATTCGCCCCTGTAAACATAACACTCAGCCTGCGTGGGGTCAAGTACGCCCTGTGTACCAGCGTCAATTGTATACATTTAAATTTGGGTTACGGTAGACCTTCTTGGGGAACCCCAAAATAGTGTCCCACTCTTTGACCGAAAATGCAGGGCCCATGTCCCTCTCCCACTTGTCGCGCAGTGGCTGTAATGAAATCGCCCTCTTGGCTCGAAACCCGTGAGCTAGCCATTTTTTCAGTCGGGCCCCATTACCCATCAGGTACTGCATGGTAAGTAGTGTGTTCGTAGGTGGTTCAGCATCTTCAGGCGACAATGTGGTGCATATATGTCTGGCAATATGTGTGTGTAATAGGAAGAGTGTATCCGGGGCACCATGGACATATACAAACGTTTCATGTGACATGACACACCCCCGTAAAGAAGTCTCCTAGTGTAGTGATGCCCGCCTCCGTCCACGCCTGCAGGGCATTGTTAGAGGCAATTCCCGAATGTGTGGGAATACCCAGCGGGGGCACATGGTGCTTTCTGACCAGTATATTCACCGCATTCTGCCAATAAGTAATAGCCAATTTCAATAAGTGGGGTACTAATGTCGACTGGGGGGCTTGTGGTAGTAAGAGCCAGTGGATTATCCCCTTATCCCTATCTCATAAGGACATATCCAGCTCGTGCAGATTGCGACCAGCAAGTCAGTAGGCAAGCCACTGCAACTGGCTGGCATAAAATTATGCACACAGATCTGGCACCCCCATCGCTCCGTGTTTTGCGTGAATTTGCAATTTCGCCAGGCTATGCTCTGTGCCCCATATTAGATCTGTCACCAGAGAGTTCATCACTTTAAATCTCCTCGTGAGGACAAGTAGCGGCAGGTTGGTGAATAAGTAAAGGGGCTGCAGCAATAATACCATTTTGGTGATGGCCACTCTGTCTGCCACCGACAGGGGCAGTTAGACCCAGAACTGAATTTGGGATTTGAGCGCAGTAATCGCACGCCCCGGGTGCACCACTGTCATGGTGCCGCTCTAGACCAGAGTCTCCAGCTGGCGCCCGTAGGAGAGCCTAGGCCCCTGTACAGACAATTTCACCTCACCGGGAGTCAGTCAGGCAGCAGGTAAAAGCTTGTCATGGCATTTCATGTTGCTTGGCCTGCTCACCATGCAGTGAACAGCCGCAAGTCGAAAGGCTGTATTTCGGCATTACCGAGCCAAGCTGGTATTGTCACAGTAGTGGCGGCCAGAATACAACTTGCACTTTGGCCGTTGTAGTGGATTGGAGTCCCAATATGAGTGTCTGATGATGGGTGATTTGCCTTGTGGTTAGTCAAACTTCTAACCTGCGGAAGGAGTGTTTTAACTCACTGATCCATGCTGAATGCATGCGTGTGTCAACAATATCAAACTGTTACTATCATTTTAGTGAATAGATACTTGTCTTTCTCTTAATAATGTATCAGATCTGCCAAATTCACGGTTTGAGAAATAATGCAGTACTTGCTTCTCCACTTCCCAGCTGTAGTGAACCATTGCATCAATTCCATTCATTCTCACTGCAACGTGGCCCGTCCAATCACGAGAACTCGTCGGTGAATGCACCTGACAGCTTAATACATTACAATACCTTCAGCCACTTGCAACATAAAATAACACCCACACACAATTCCTGCTTTGGGGATCAGCGTGACAGCCTGTGTCGTTTCTGGAGTCACTACTCTTGAAAAGTCAAATGGTATAGACCTTCTTTTCTTGAGGTAGTGTTTGGCCCTTCCTCAGGCATGTTTGACTCACCACTGATCTGACGTTGTACCTGGGCAACTGAAAGCATCAAAATACGTATTCATTGGGCAGTATCTATGCAAATGTCTATTCGGCTTGTGAGAGAATGAGAGGGAAGAAAGGCATTGTTTTGTTTCACTCTTGTGATGCATTCAGTTTTTAACGTTGGGTTGAAAAATGCCTTGACATAGCTTCATAAAAATGATATGATTTTTGCCAGTTTATTATTAATATATTCTTATTTTCGTATACAAAATGGACCTGTAAAGATATAATCTGGAGCAAATGGCAGTCTTCTCGTTTGCAACATTTTGGTCCCCTCAAAAATGTAAACTTGTGGAAGAATATTTCTGTATGAAACTCAAGAAGAGAGTTTTATAACACAAACATTCGAGTTGAATGAATTAGACTTTAAGTATCTTGGTGGGCTTTGTTTGGTTTCTGTTAGTCTGAAAATTACCTTGCAAAAACAGTAAGCGAAGAAAAAAAAGAACTTTATTAGAGTGGAAGAGCAAAGCTTTGCAAACATTGAGAAGAGTAAAAATCCTAATCTTAAAAAGTGTTGGGTAAACATATAATTTGCTCATCCCCTACTTCTTGGTAGCCATATTAACATGATCTTCTTGCTAAAATTAGATCAAGCGTTTGCCAACTACATGTGCTTCTACTAGGGAGTTGGTTGTCAAAAGATTATTAATTGCAAAGTTTGCACAGTTCAGTATCACTTTCTGTAAACCAATAAGTTGGCCTAAAAATACAACATGGAAGCAAATAAAAAATGGGTTCCTCAGTCAGTGAAATGTTTTACTCCCCTGAATGGTATGGTGGTATATCACAAAGTACTATCTCTTGCACACTTCAATTTCCTGGTTCATGTCACCCTTTTGTAAAGTACATCCTGGTACTATAAGGTACCTTGTTCAAGTGTCCGAGTTTTCTCTTTCCATTGCCACTTTTATTACTGAAATGTCTTCTGCTCATCTTTAGGTGTCGCGCCTAGCATTAAAGTGCGCAGCACTGTCCGCCTAGCAAGAGACCTCTTGTAGGGGGTTTCAAATCAGACCATAGAATCGCACACGCTTGTGCGTGTGCTTTTCCTTTTGGCCCACGCTATTGGCCTTTGCGTGCGTCTTTTTATCAAAGATAGCCCGCAATTGGCCAAAGGCGGGCGCATTGCTCCACCCATGGCCTATTGGTGTCTATTATGCACACCGCTGCCATGTGGTTTCAATTATCATGCCCAGACACGGGAGCAATATTTAAAACCACATGGCTCGCTGTGGTGTGTGCGCGCAAGCACCACTCACAGGCTCACCTCCTGCTCCCCCTCTCGCAATTAACGTTCACGGCCACGGGGCCACGCTTGTATTTCAGTGCTTATTTTGTCTCTGTGGCAGCACATGTGGAATCAGGCAGCGTTTCCGTTTATGCTGGAGGAAGACGGCATGTGGTAAGTGAGGGCCTGGGGGATTTGTTTGCTTGTCTGTTCGCTATGCGGCAGGCTGGAGCATTTGTTTCCCACTTCTTGTCCCGGCTGGCAGTGGTAGTGCGGTGCCTCTCTCCAGCCTGAAGTGGGGCATGTCTATATTGCAGGGGAGACTGGGAATCTTCAGCAACCGGCAAGGGCTTCTTGATGCGGTATACATCAGGCTTAATTTTTACAGCTCAGCTGTTTCTATGGGCTCTTTCACATGTGGGTTCTCTCAGGGCCATTTTTCATTCAGGAAAGTCTGAGTTGTCAGGCGGATCGTCTGAGCAGGAAGGTTCCATCCTCTCAGCAATTTTGTCTTTCTCCCCAGGTGTTTGCCAGGGTGTGTCAGTTGTGCGGTCAGCCCCAGGTGGATCAGCTTGCAAGCCCTTGCAATGCCCTTCTTCCCCATTTTTTTCTCCATTGGGTGGGAGCCGTCCGCCTTAAGGGTGGATGCCCTTTTGTGTCTTAGGCAGTTAGGCCTGATTTTTGCTTTACTTTAATTTCTTTTGATCTAGACGTTTATGATTCGGGTGCAGGGGCTTCGGTCATTCTGGTGGCTTCGGCATGGCCCCACTATCTGGTTTCCTGTTCTTCTGATGATAAAGGCGGGTCAGGAGTGGTGGCATCCCTTGGTTTCTCCCCCCCACCACCCCGAGATTTCCCAGTGCTGCAAGTCCAGTGTCTAGCGTAAATCAATCCGACAGAATGGAGACTGAACAGGGGTTTAATGTTGCAGGGTCTCTGCCTCAATCTCACCTTCTGTGCAGGCTTACAGGAGGTAGCCCACCACGTCTTTGTATGCTCTGCATTTGAGCAGTTAGCTCGAGGGTGGGAGAAGATGACACTTGTGTTTTTGTTTTAAGAGCCAACTTGTGTTTTTTGTTCGGTCTTAGGAGCCAGCTTGTCTTTTATATTTCATTTTTTTATGTTTGTTTCATATGTATTCGTAAGCTGTACTGTCAATTGCCCAAAGGCTCCAGAGCCCTCACTCCCCAAAAGACAGCTGTTATTGCCAAATCTAAACATGTATGTACATCGTGCTGCCACAGCCACTGAATAGGTTGAAGGCCGAGTGGGTTATGTATGGACTCAAGAATGTTTTAAGCAGAGTACAAAAATCTTAATATAAACCTACGCGATAATTCATTACACTCGGATCATGTGTCCTACACATTATGTAAGGACCTTGGAGCTGACCAAATCCCTACACACCAATCAGTCTCAGGTGGCTGCCTTATAAGGATCTGCAGAGTAAAGAAAATCTCCTAAAAGGCACATTCAAAGCCTGTGAAGAAAGGGACCAGATCACCGGCAGATCCCATACAAATTGCTGAAGTGGGCCTGTGATCCGACTGCATTGTAAAATCAACGGTTATACACGTGTTGCAGTTGCATTAACCTGGCATTCTTCCCTAGCAGTCACATCATGTGCACCCCAACTGGTCATATATGGGCTAAGACAAGCACACAACTGTGGCAGCCAGGTACACACAACCAAGCTAACTTAAAGCAACATCACCAACATTCAGCTGCACTATTCTCTGCAATGTGAATTCAACCCACTGAACCATTGCCAGGTTATTTTCAGCAGAAAGCTACTGGTGAAGGTCAGTAGAATGGCATTTAAAGAGTCCACCACTGCCTCACACAAGGAGCTGCAGTATTTAGAGTGCTCAGTTGTATGGCTCCAGTGAAGCCTGAAAGTATTTTGAAACTTGTAGTATTTTGCTTTACATCTGTTTCAGTATTCAGCTGTTGGTGGTCCCCCATAGGGTCTAAGAGTAATCCAATACTCTTTTACACTATGTTTCACTTTTTCCCTCAATTTAAGGTTCGGTATCACATTAAGCACACATTTCTTATGCCGATTTCAGTTTAGACCGATCTTCTTAGGCCTTCAGCTTTTCAGGAATTGCTCTGACCAAAATATTTCGAACAGTAGTGTTATTATATGTTAATTCTTTAAAAAAACGTACAGTTTTTGGTTGAAACCAAAAATGCCAGTTTATAACCTGCTGAAACAAATTGTCATTTTCTGTTTAAACCTAAACGAAGATCCCCTCCCCCGTGGAGCCTCTGGCCTTTCAAAGTGGACCCCTGTATGTGCTCACTGTGGTGGGAGTAGTAGAGCTGCTAAAGTTATCGAGGGTAGTGAGCAGTATGGGGGCGAGGTCCAGAGACAGAAAGAGGGGAGGATTTTTTTTGTTGCCTCCTCTTTTGAGGGCAGAAGGAGATAGCCTGGTGTACAGCAGTGTCTGCAAGCTGCCTCCTTTGTAATTCCTGCCAGGCTTGGAGTCCAGACACGTTGGGATGGTAGCATGGTCGTATTGAGCCTGTGTTAAGGACATGCGAGTGCTCTACTACCTACACCATGCGAAAAAAAACATTTGTTTGACAAACAGATGCTTTATTTTTTTGGTTAAAGCCCTCACGCCGCGGTTTCACTTGAATAGCGGTTGCACACCTTTTGTTAGACACAGCTTTTTTAAAGAAAGGGGTGCGGCCTTCATGCACATATAAGTGCGGTGTGGGGTCTTCACAATAAACAAAAAAATGCAATAGGTCTCGCATTTGCAAGAGTTTAAGCAGTTGCCAATAGCTCAAACTCTCGTAAATGCGAGACCTATTGCATTGCAAATGCTTGTTTTTATCTGCCTTGTATCCTCAATGCATTTCATGCTCTCATTTGCCCTTCTTCAATTGACTTTTCAAATTGTACGCAGGAACACTAGTAAAGCAAATATAAAGTAGCCAAAAATGTGACCCAATATATTTACTAATCCCAAGTAAGTATGTCATATAAATTTGTAATATAGATGCATATATCGAATCAAGCAGTCCCATTTCACAAAATTTGAATGGATCTACATGGGAAAAAAATCGCAGGGCCCGATTCACAGTACTAACTTACGACAAAATCCGAAACTTATTACCATTTTGGTATTCACAGAAGGCACAAAGTGCCTTCTGTGAATACCAAAATGAGTACATGGTAGTAAGTTTAGGATTTTGTCTTAAATCAGTTCTGTGAATCGGGCCCTATTTGTAGAAGTGGACATATTATTGTTACCTCCTTCATTTAGAATTGTTTTTAATAACTCTAAGCAGATTTACCAAGTTTCCATGCAATGAAGTCAAGCAACAAATGTTACTTCACTGCATTGCGTGAAAGGGAGCTAATGTAATAGTGCTGTTTCAATCTGACCCTAAGCTGCTGCCGTTCAGTCTGCCTGGTGCCAAAGCACACACTCTTGCACCGCAGTGCAAGTGTGTGTGTGATGTCTTGTATAGGTTTTGTACAGTGAAGATACTCTTTCAGTACAAAATGCTATGCTTTTGCAAAGTTTAACAAGTTTCTCACTTTGTATGTGAGCTTTAAAGTAAAGCACACACAGGGGTAGCTGGCACGGCTGGCACAGCTCATGGGTGGGGGGGGGGGGGCAGGAGCATGCGGGGGAGGCCATGGGCTGCATTAAAAAATGCATTCTGCAGGGCTGGCAAGGGTGTTTTATCTGATGTAGTTCTGCCACCCTACTTTGATTCAGCCTTTCATCATATTGAGTCAGGTAAGAAAAAAAATGTGTTGTACAAAGTTATGGTGAGGGACATTGAGAAGAGATGGTGATATCAGGAGAAATCATATATAGGCTGTCTTTTTTAGTAAATATCAGAATTTGAAGATAAATTCTACTTTGAACTGCGGATAGGTTTTTCATCTTTCAATAATATGTTAGAACAATAGAATAGAATTAAGCTATTCATTACTTTAAACCTAGGTACCTGAGGTGCATATGTTCTGCACGGATAAACAGCCAATAGGCTTACATTATGGCTTACAAGTGGTTAAGCTGTAATTGTTTTTTGTCATTATGGTGCATTGATGTCGCACTGCCTGATTCACATTTTTGTACAATTAAATTCATTCTTAGAACACAAAAGGTAAATCCTGGCTAACAGAGCCTGGATATGCACAGCTTTTGTGCTTGCAGACGGTGTGTTTTTCCATTGAAAATACACAAGTAGGGATAATTTTCTGCAGCACTAAGTGGAAAAATAGTGATGTAAACATGGGTGTTCCTTTATCAGAAGCATAGGATTGGCCATTGGTGAAACAGTTAACATCCACTTAAAGTTATAACATTGTGGGTATACATAAATTCAATGGTCATTCACAGCAGATTTTTTTGTGTGCCAACACTCTGCGTCAATAAAGGCTAATGTAGGTGTGAATAGTCAGTGTAGAAACACTAAACAACCTAATATTTCAAGTAGCAATAAGGGAAGGGATTTTCCAACAGGAAGATAATTTTCTGGTTGAGATCAAAAAGATAAAAAAGGTTTTATAGATGAATGCACATTCCTACCACACTTTGTCCTGTAGGCAATCTGAATGACTATGTATGGTGTATGCTCAGTTCCCACATTATGTCCCTGTGGAGGCTAGTGAGAAGAAGCCTCGGCTCAAATTCACTGTCGGGATTGACCAATGTTTATTTAAGCAGTGTGAGAATTACATAAGTTAGTGCAGTGGTCTTCAAACTTTTTAATGCTGCCCCCCAGTGAAAATAAAGAAAAATCACTGCCCCTCAACATTTTTCACAATTATTCTATTAAACTAACAATTTTTAAATATGTCTAGAAATATTTAGATATTGCAGTTACATTCTGTTACTGTTTTAAAAATGCAATCAAATACATGATTGGCAAACATACTATTCCGTTCAGAGAGGCCTTGCGAATGTGTACATGTATCCACAGTGTGATTATTAGAAACAGGAGTGGGGGTTTTGCAGAATATTTGGAGTCCCTTTCCTTTTGACACCTTAAATGACAAAAGATGTTAGTGATGGCCCATTACAGAGTGGTTTACTGCTGAAAACAAAGCACAGCAATCAGCATAGTGTTTCTTTTGGACAGAGCCTGATGCCCCTCCACCTCCCTCGATCACTGGGGGCTCATCTCCAAGTTTGAGGACCCCTTAGTTAGTGTGAAAAGGCACAGAAATATGAAGTATGTTTTTATTGCCAACCATACTGCCAAACTGACAATTTTCAGGTGTCCATTGAAAGTGAATTCTCTACATTTGGTTTAAACATATAAATCTAACTATTAGTCGAGACATATTGGGATGGCGATGGACAAACCATCATTTTTGCCATTATGTTGGAATACTGTATACAACTGACTGAATACAGATTTTCAAGTCATGGTTTAATCTTTCAAACAATTCAGAGTCACTAAGACACTATAGAATAAAATATATGTTGTTGCACTTGTTTGGAAAACAAACATGCCTTCAAAATCTAAATTCAGTGGGGATGTCATCCCAGTGCCCTCTTGTTTAAGCATCTAACTTCTGTCAGCGTTCTAACAGCATAGCCGACCATGTGTGAGATATGCCATTATTCATTCTGGAGACACTCCCGACAGGTTTGGGTGACTGTCCGTGGCATGATGGAAATGCTGTGTACATAGCCAAGAGATTTTGGGGCAGTGTTGTTTTTCACATCATCTGTCTCTCCAGGGCATCATCAGATTACGGCTTCAAAAACTTTCTGAAGAGTATCAGAAGAGAATGTTTGTGTGTGGGGAGCATAGTTGATGCCAAAAATACCAAATGATTCTCCAGAGGGGACAGAAAGAGAGATCTGTGAGTTATTATCTCTTCTGTCAGCTACACTGAAGTTTCATTCCACCTGTTTAGATCTCATTAGGCGCATCAGTCAGCGGTGTGGTTTGCCAAGATAAATAAAAGTATTTTGCTGCTGTCAATATATTATGCTACAAAAAGTCACACATCATGCTCTCCGAATAGATATTCTAGGGCTGCTCTGTTTGCTTGGAAAATATCTCTCAGAAGCATACTGAAATAACATTTCTACATTATGAGCATCTGTATATGTTTTCTTTTCTGTTCCTTCTTGTTTAGCTGAAAGAAAGCAAGGGGCCTTATTTATGAAGGCCTTGCGTCAGTTTTGTGCCGCCGGTGCGTCACTTTTTGTGACGCACCAGTGGTGTACAAAATGCGCCTCGTTGCGCCATATTTAAAAAGTGACGCATCTAGGTAGATGCGTCACTTTTTAAACCCCTGCGCCACATTATACCTGCGTCAGGTATAATGTATGCAGAGGGGGCGTTCCCCCGCAAAAAGCCTCGTAATAGTGACTGTTAGACCTGACATCATTGGCTTGAGTCTCTCCTCCATTTTTTCTGTTTGCCTCTACTGTTTTACGATGTTTTGCTGGTATATGCTTTGGGCGCCGTGTCACTGCTGATCAGTGCCATAGCGCAAGTGCTCCCTCTGTTAAAATGATGTATCTATTGTATCCCTGTTTGGCTTATTTGGTTTACTGTCAGTCCCTAGTCTAGTGCACCAGGAGTGCCAGGGCTTGTAAATACAAATGCCGCTCGTGGGCTTGCAGCACGTGTTGTGCCACCCACAGGAGCGGCCTTGTAAAAGAATGTCTACGGGTCGGTCATTGCGAGACCCACGTGCAGTCCTGCACTGTCACGTCGGCTGCGCAGGTATACCTACTTGCCAGCCCCTCCAACCTTCCCTTAACTTCATGTTAGTCACCCCTATGGTAGGCCCATGGGCAGGGTGCATTGTAAGTGTAAGGTAGGACAAGCCTGACCAAGTTGGCATGTCCTGATAGTGAAGTGCCGCCATCTTAGGGCTTCACTATTGCGAGGTAGCCTGCTCTCCGTTGGATAGAATGGGCCGCCGGGATTATTAACGCTATAATCCTAGCTGGCTCGGGGAGCATGGTGCAATGTCGAGTTTGGTATCCCTGAACTCGGGGTTTAATTACGCATCCGTTGGTGTGGATGGTTTTTGGACTCTGGGTTCGAAAATAGCACTTTTAGAAAGTGTCTATTTTCTTGTCTAACCATATCTGGTCTCTGCTGGTCTTACGTGTGTGTGACAGGAGCTGGGTGGCTCCAAGAGGTCTGGATGAGTCAGTGTGGGATGAGTGGGACATTACGTTGAGAGTAGGGGGAGAGTAGTTGTTGATAGCCTGCCTTGCCTGATACAATGCTGGCTCCACCTCCTGCCGAGCGACTGATGGCTCTGCTCCTGCCAGTGTCAATGCTGGCTCCACCTCCTGCGGGGCGTCTGAGGACCCGGCCCGGCTCAATGAATAGGCCAGGTGCTACTGCCTAGCTCCACCCACCACAGACCCAGGATGTTGGGAAATCCCCGGCATAGACAAAGGGATCAAAGACGAAAAGGGGTATAAGAGGAGGACCCCTGAACTAGGAAATCAGATCACTTCTGACAAGGAACCCTGTAACCAAGGACAAGAAGCCTGCTGATCTAAAGGACTGCTTACCCCTTCTGCCAGTGTGCTGTTGTTGGGGGAATCCTGCAGTGCTTCTTTATTTTTGCCAAGGAACCAGGAGAGAGGAACTGTGTGTGTACTCTCACGCTTGCTAAGAAAATCTCCAAGGACTGGAAGAGTGCCAGTCTCCTGCCGAAGTCACAGGGCTAAAGGACTTCACCTGCTAAAAAGTGCTATCCACTGGAAGTGTGAATCCAGCACCTCTGAAAAGACCAGCAACCACGACGATCGGACGCTGGGCCCAACCGACGCCAGCAGCAACGCCAGTGAGTAGGAGTACGGCTCTAACTCCAGAGGACCTCGTGTCTGCCCCGCTGCTGATCGCATCAACCGTGTGCCCTTCGACGCCGTGAGCGCTGCTCACTCTGTGCAACTGCATCATCGACGACGCCTGCTGAGGCCTGATCGACACCGAAGACGCGACGCCGGATTACTCGACGCCGCTGATCATCGTGTGCGTCATTTTCCTAAGGTACTGTGTTGTTGGGGGTCCGTGTGACTCCAGGCCCGACGTAGCGCTCCTCGCGGTCGATGCCGAACCTGTGGATTATCTCTGCCCAGCGTTGTGTAGCTCCCGTGTGAGTTACCCGGTTGCTAAAGAACTGTGTTTCCAAGAAGAAGATTTGCTTGATATAAAAGACTCTTATGCTAAAGAAGAAACTACCTTTGAACTATCCTTTTTCCTTCCTAAACGTATTTATTCCGATTGTGTACAGTTTTGCCGTTATTTTGGTCTTGTGCTAAGCCTTATATAAAAATACTTATTTTTATAATACTACGGTGTCGTGTCCATTTGTAGTATATTCACTGTATTACTGTATGTGGTCATAATTGCTTAACACACAGCCTCTGAGATAAGCCTGTTCTGCTCTGCCAGGCTACCAAGGGGGTGAGCGGGGGTTATCGAAGGGTGTGATCCCCTTGCCCTGACTAGAAAAGGAGTGTCCCTATTTGTCAGAAGTGTATACCTCTGCCAACTAGAGACAGCCGGTTCTAACATTGGATGCAGCGGTGAGGATTTGGACCTTGCATTTATGACCCATGTACAGTGATTAGTGTGCGCTACGTAGTGAAAGCAGACCATAACGCAGTCACAATCTGATTCGGAAGGATCCTATTTTTGTTCTCCGCTTTCCTGAAACTTGATTTTCTGAACACTGCCAGTTTAACCATGAGTGACAACGGAGTCACTGCCCCTGCTATCGTTGTTGTGGAAGAGTTCGAGAGGAGTAAGCTAAAGAAATACAAGAAAGATGAGCTGAAACACTTTTGCAACCAGTTTGAAGTTCCTACCACCGGCCTCTCGAGAAAAGATGATTTTTATAAAGCATTGCAGGCCTGGTGGGAGTCCAGAAATCCCTCTGATGTGGTGGTGGTACCCACAGAGGAAGGGGATGAGGAGGTGCCAGTGAATGGACCTGTGCCCTCTCCCGGAAGCAGTGTTTCCTCCAAAGGTCTTTCCCCTGAAGAAAGAGAAGAAAGGGCGAAAGAGCGAGCTTACAACATGGAGATGGCAAGGCTAAAGATAAATGGGCAGTTGGAGTTAGAAAATGCAAGAGGTAGAAGGGAAGCTGATTTAGAGATCAAAAAGTTGGAGTTTGAACGAGAGAAGTTAGCTTTGGAGCGTGAAGCCAGGTTGAGGGAACTGGATATCCAAGCTAAAAAGTTAGAGTTGAATCCCTCTGGTGGCAGCATTCCATCCGAGCCTGCAGAAAGTAAGTTTTACTTCCCGAAAGATGTGATCAAAGATTACAATAAGAATGAAGATATTGGTCAATGGTTTAAAGCATATGAGTTAGCATTGTTGGCCCACCAGGTCCCTGAGAAGAATTGGGGAGCGGGGTTGTGGGGTCGCTTTGTGAATGAGGGAAGAGATACACTGTTAGACATGCCTGTTGCGGATAGGATGTCGTATGCTCATATGAAAGATGCTTTAATGTTGCGATATGGTTTAACCCCCGAGCAGTACAGACAAGCTTTTAGAGAATGTAAGAAGTTGCCTGGTACGACGTGGGTTGAATATGTGTCTTATTTTTGCAGAGCCATGGATGGTTGGGTAAAGGGCAGCAAAGTGGAAAGTTATGAAGCTCTCTATGATTTGTTTGCGTGGGAGCACTTGTCTAATAACTGTTTTCCAGAGCTGCGCCAGCACCTGATTGATAGCAAGATATCTAACCCTAGAAAACTTGCTGAGGAGGCGGACCGCTGGGTCAGTACCAGGGTCCACAAGGGTCCAGTGGGAGACTCAGCCAAAGGTGGGCAGGGTCCCCAGCAGAAGAGTGGGGGGGACAAGGGTAAACAGAAGGAGTCTCAGAAAGGGCCCCAAAGTAATCCCCAAGGGAACCAAGGGAAGGGTTCCCAGCCTCCCCCTGAGAAGAAGTCAGGGGCCCCGACGGGTAAACCTGTTCATAGGGGCCCCCTAACCTGCTACGGTTGTGGGCAGGTGGGACACCGGTTTTATGACCCCCAGTGTCCCAAGAAGGATTCGAATGCACCGCCGCGTGCACCCCCTCGTCAGTTGGCGAGTGTAGCCTTGGGAGGGGAGGAGATGGTTGTCCATGGTGGGAGGGGTCCCGCAGAAATGTCCCTGGTCTCGCTAGGAGACATGCAAATGGTCCCTCCACCCCCTCTGCCTAGTAACACTAGTAAATATAGGCAGTGGGTGACCATTAATGGCCATAGAGTGGAAGCCCTCAGAGACACCGGAGCGAGTGTGACAGCTGTCAAGTGTCACTTGGTGTCCAGAGAGCAGGTGGTTCCCCACGCATTCTACCCCGTGATAGCTGCCGATAACTCCCAGAAAGAGTGTGAGGTGGCTCAGGTTTCCTTTGAATGGGGGGGAGTTTCAGGTACTCTTCAGGTTGCTGTGAGGCCCGCCATGCCTGTCGACTGTCACCTGGGCAATGATTTGGAAGACTCCCCTTGGGCTAAGGTGGAGAGAGCGGCGCACTTGAAAATGTTGGGTGTGCCAGAGTGGGTGTGTGCAACCACTCGATCCATGACAGCAAGTAAGGGTGTTGATGGGGTCCCGGAGCCTGGAAGTACAGCCCAGGACCCAGCTGTGAAGAGAAGAGCAGGAGGCGCTGGAAACCGGCCCCCGTCGTTCCCGTGGTCCAGAAGGAGGTAGACCCTGAGGGGGATGCCCTGGAGCCCACCGGGGAAGAAATTGCCGAACTGGGAGATCTGCCCGAGCTGACCCACTGGCAGCAGGATGGTGGTCCCTCCAGGGAGGAATTCTGTGCGGAACAGAAAGAGTGCCCTTCTCTTGTGGGCATGAGGCAGCAGGCCTCAGCCCAATCCTCAGGTGATCAGTCAGGGTCACATTTTGTGTACTGGGAGAACGACCTCCTGTATAGCGAGCCTAAGGCTGCTGAGCCTGGGTCAGCCCGTGTGCTGGTGGTACCCCAGCGCTTCAGAGCCTTCCTACTGGGTTTGGCTCATGACGTACCGTTAGCTGGACATCTGGGGCAGGACAAGACCTATGACAGGCTTGTCACCCATTTTTATTGGCCTCAGATGCGTAGGGATGTAGACATCCATTGCAAGACTTGTCGCACTTGCCAGGCAAGTGGGAAAAGCGGAAGGAAGCAGAAGGCTCCCCTCCAACCTTTTCCGGTAGTCAGCACCCCCTTTGACCGGGTGGGTATTGACATTGTTGGGCCCCTGGACCCCAAGACAGCCCTGGGCAACAGGTTCATCCTGGTCTTGGTGGACCATGCCACAAGGTACCCGGAAGCCATCCCTCTCAGGACAGTGACGGCCCCCGTGGTGGGACGGGCACTGATGGGTGTTTTCTCCCGGATGGGGTTCCCCAGAGAGGTGGTGTCCGACCGAGGCACCAACTTCATTTCGAACTATATGAAGTCTCTGTGGAAGGAGTGTGGGGTAACCTACAAGTTCACCACTCCTTACCACCCTCAAGGAAATGGGCTGGTTGAAAGATTCAACCGGACCCTGAAAGGCATGATTATGGGTCTTGAAGAACCAATGAGGCGGAAATGGGACGTCCTCTTGCCATGCCTGTTGTTTGCTTACCGTGAGGTGCCGCAGAAGGCTCTAGGGTTCAGCCCCTTTGAGCTCTTATACGGTCACCCGGTAAGAGGACCTTTGAGTCTGGTCAAGGAAGGCTGGGAGCAATCTCCCAGGAAACCTCCCCAGGATGTATACAGCTACATGCTGGCCTTTCGGAACCAGACTCGGCGCTTCAGAGAACTTGCTCAGGCAAATCTGGAGGCCAGCCAGGAGGAGATGAAGCGATGGTACGACCGGAATGCCACTCTGGTAGAGCTTCAGCCTGGTCAGGAAGTGTGGGTCATGTCCCCTGTGGAACCTTGTGCGCTCAAGGACAGGTGGACTGGACCGTTTAAGGTTGTGGAGAAGAAGAGCGATGTCACCTACTTGGTGGACTTGAAATCTCCCAGGAACCCCTTGCGGGTCCTGCATGTCAACCGTTTGAAGCCCCACTTAGAAAGGTCCGAAGTGGGCATGCTCTTAGCTACAGATGATGGAACGGAGGAGGAGAGTGAGCCTCTTCCTGACCTCCTGTATGCTAAGGAGCAAGACGGGTCAGTGGATGGTGTGGTCCTCTCTGACACACTGACCCTTGAGCAGAAACAGGATTGTCGCCACCTGTTGGGACAATTCCCGGATCTGTTTTCCTTGGTTCCGGGTGTCACGCATTGGTGTGTCCATGACGTTGACACCGGAGACAGCCCTCCTGTGAAGCACAAGGCTTACAGGGTGACTGACAAGGTCCGAGCGTACATTAAGGAGGAGGTCTCCAAAATGTTCGCGTTGGGGGTGATTGAGTCCTCTAGCAGTCCTTGGGCCAGCCCAGTGGTCTTGGTCCCGAAGGCTGCAGCGCCTGGTGCTTCACCAGAACTCCGGTTCTGCGTGGACTACCGAGGGCTCAATTCAGTCACGAAGACTGACGCGCACCCCATCCCCAGAGCTGATGAGCTCATCGATCGGTTGGGGGCTGCCCGGTACCTTAGTACGTTTGACTTAACGTCTGGGTACTGGCAGATCGCCTTGACTGATGGGGCAAAAGAGAGGTCAGCATTCTCCACACCAGATGGGCTATACCAGTTCCGGGTGATGCCCTTTGGGATGAAGAATGCCCCCGCCACCTTCCAGAGGTTGGTCAACCAGGTCTTGGCTGGACTGGAGGAATTCAGCGCCGCCTACCTGGACGACATCGCAGTGTTCAGCGCCAGCTGGGAGGAACACTTGCGCCACCTCCAGGAAGTGTTGTTGGCCCTGCGCGGAGCAGGCCTCACAATCAAGGCCAGTAAGTGCCAGATTGGGCAGGGTTCTGTGGTGTACTTGGGGCACCAAGTAGGGAGCGGTAAGGTAGCCCCCCTGCAACCCAAGATTGATACCATCCTGGCTTGGGCACCGCCCAAAACCCAAACACAGGTGAGAGCCTTCTTAGGACTCACGGGTTATTACAGGAGGTTTGTCAAGGATTACGGTAACATTGTGCACCCCTTGACTTCGCTGACTTCCAGGAAGCAGCCACGAAACGTGATCTGGACTGATGCCTGTCAAACGGCCTTTGACACCCTGAAAACTGCAATGTGCACAGCACCTATACTCCAAGCACCCGACTTTTCGAAAGAATTCATTGTTCAGACGGACGCTTCAGAGCATGGCGTGGGGGCTGTTCTAGCTCAGGTGAATGAAGAGGGCCGAGACTTGCCTGTAGCCTTCATCAGTAGGAGGTTACTTCCCAGGGAAACGAGGTGGAGTGCGATAGAGAGAGAAGCATTTGCTGTGGTCTGGGCGCTGAAGAAGCTAAGACCCTACCTGTTTGGGACTCACTTCCGGGTTCAGACAGACCACAGGCCCCTCAGATGGTTAATGCAAATGAGGGGTGAGAATCCAAAACTGTTGAGGTGGTCCATTGCTCTACAGGGGATGGACTTTACGGTGGAACACCGCCCTGGTACAGATCACGCCAATGCTGATGGTCTGTCCAGATTTTTCCGCCTTAGTGATGAGGACTCCCTAGGTTAAGGGTAGTTCTCCCCACATTTCAGCTGGAGGGGACACGTGTTAGACCTGACATCATTGGCTTGAGTCTCTCCTCCATTTTTTCTGTTTGCCTCTACTGTTTTACGATGTTTTGCTGGTATATGCTTTGGGCGCCGTGTCACTGCTGATCAGTGCCATAGCGCAAGTGCTCCCTCTGTTAAAATGATGTATCTATTGTATCCCTGTTTGGCTTATTTGGTTTACTGTCAGTCCCTAGTCTAGTGCACCAGGAGTGCCAGGGCTTGTAAATACAAATGCCGCTCGTGGGCTTGCAGCACGTGTTGTGCCACCCACAGGAGCGGCCTTGTAAAAGAATGTCTACGGGTCGGTCATTGCGAGACCCACGTGCAGACCTGCACTGTCACGTCGGCTGCGCAGGTATACCTACTTGCCAGCCCCTCCAACCTTCCCTTAACTTCATGTTAGTCACCCCTATGGTAGGCCCATGGGCAGGGTGCATTGTAAGTGTAAGGTAGGACAAGCCTGACCAAGTTGGCATGTCCTGATAGTGAAGTGCCGCCATCTTAGGGCTTCACTATTGCGAGGTAGCCTGCTCTCCGTTGGATAGAATGGGCCGCCGGGATTATTAACGCTATAATCCTAGCTGGCTCGGGGAGCATGGTGCAATGTCGAGTTTGGTATCCCTGAACTCGAGGTTTAATTACGCATCCGTTGGTGTGGATGGTTTTTGGACTCTGGGTTCGAAAATAGCACTTTTAGAAAGTGTCTATTTTCTTGTCTACTCATAAACAACAAGAGAGATAGGGAGAGTCATGAACACTCTTAGTCCCCAAACTATATTATACATCAACAACAAAAGAGTGTTCCTGTTCTGTTTGAGGTGGAAAAAAGCACAGAGCACAAGGAACCAACAAAGCCCATTGAGTTTGTTAGGAAAGCCCTCACTCACCGACCTGGTCGGTGACTTGCTTCATCATCGGGCCCCACCGGGTGTGACCGAATGCCACCCCGGTGTGCTGCGACGCCAGAATTACTGCGGAGCTGGTCTTGTGAAGGTGGGAGGGCTATGTGAAAAATTAAGTGGATAGTGTGAAGTGGTGACTTAAAATTGCCTTGTATGTATCAAAAAATTAATTTTAATCAAAGATCATCAAGGACAAGATTAAAAAATGTGTTGGTGAGTAAGGCCAACTAATTGAATGGTCTACTCCCACTAGCATTAAGTGACAATGTGAATGGTCAACATGAACATGTTTCAGCCGATGTGGTATAATTAACCTGGCATTCGTCAGGACCTAGAGTGTAAACCTCGGCGGTATGGGCACTCTAAGGCCCACCCAACCAGAGGACTTGAAAGTTAAAAAGTCTGTGAAGTGCAAAAACAAAGGGGGCGGGCTTCACCACCCGAAGGTAGGACGCACACACCTCCAGCCTCTAAAATTTAGAGACAAAAAATAAAAGCACTTCACCAGGGATGAAAGTCCACCCCATAGACCGCAGGAGGGAGGGGATGGCGCATTTGGCACATCGCCCACGGCGCCCGTGTCCTGCAGGTACGCCTAATCACCCTCGGGACCGGATCAAAGACGAAAAGGGGTATAAGAGGAGGACCCCTGAACTAGGAAATCAGATCACTTCTGACAAGGAACCCTGTAACCAAGGATAAGAAGCCTGCTGATCTAAAGGACTGCTTACCCCTTCTGCCAGTGTGCTGTTGTTGGGGGAATCCTGCAGTGCTTCTTTATTTTTGCCAAGGAACCAGGAGAGAGGAACTGTGTGTGTACTCTCACGCTTGCTAAGAAAATCTCCAAGGACTGGAAGAGTGCCAGTCTCCTGCCGAAGTCACAGGGCTAAAGGACTTCACCTGCTAAAAAGTGCTATCCGCTGGAAGTGTGAATCCAGCACCTCTGAAAAGACCAGCAACCACGACGATCGGACGCTGGGCCCAACCGACGCCAGCAGCAACGCCAGTGAGTAGGAGTACGGCTCTAACTCCAGAGGACCTCGTGTCTGCCCCGCTGCTGATCGCATCAACCGTGTGCCCTTCGACGCCGTGAGCGCTGCTCACTCTGTGCAACTGCATCATCGACGACGCCTGCTGAGGCCTGATCGACACCGAAGACGCGACGCCGGATTACTCGACGCCGCTGATCATCGTGTGCGTCATTTTCCTAAGGTACTGTGTTGTTGGGGGTCCGTGTGACTCCAGGCCCGACGTAGCGCTCCTCGCGGTCGACGCCGAACCTGTGGATTATCTCTGCCCAGCGTTGTGTAGCTCCCGTGTGAGTTACCCGGTTGCTAAAGAACTGTGTTTCCAAGAAGAAGATTTGCTTGATATAAAAGACTCTTATGCTAAAGAAGAAACTACCTTTGAACTATCCTTTTTCCTTCCTAAACGTATTTATTCCGATTGTGTACAGTTTTGCCGTTATTTTGGTCTTGTGCTAAGCCTTATATAAAAATACTTATTTTTATAATACTACGGTGTCGTGTCCATTTGTAGTATATTCACTGTATTACTGTATGTGGTCATAATTGCTTAACACACAGCCTCTGAGATAAGCCTGTTCTGCTCTGCCAAGCTACCAAGGGGGTGAGCGGGGGTTATCGAAGGGTGTGATCCCCTTGCCCTGACTAGAAAAGGAGTGTCCCTATTTGTCAGAAGTGTATACCTCTGCCAACTAGAGACAGCCGGTTCTAACAGTGACGCAGTGAAATCTATGAGATTTCACTGCGTCACTTTTAGGACTCTGTTGCGTCAAAATCTTGCGCCTGCCTCACAGCAGGCATAAGACTGACGCAAGCCCTTTCACATGGGGCTTTCCCCATGTGAAAGGACGCATTGCTGGAGTTGCGTCACTTTTGTGACACACTCCAGCAATGCGTCACTTTTGCGCTTACAGATACGTCAGAAATACTGACGTATCTGTAACTCCTTGCGACATGATGCGTCATACATTAAATATGACGCATCAGGAATGTCGTAAGGAGTGCGCAGTGAAAAGTGACGCATCGCTGTTTTCACGCAGCGATGCGTCATTTTTCATAAATGAGGCCCAAGATGTTTAGTTTCGCAATCCAATTTGAACGCAAAATTGTAAAATGAATAAGAGGTATTTACCATCAATAGATGGCTCAGTTTTCAGTGCTTTGAAAGAATATGCTGGCCACTTGGAAGAAATTATGTATCCCAAGTGTTGCGGCAAACTATTGTACTGCTAAAAACCTCTTTAACCTAATGCAGGCTCCCAAACTCCCTCCACTACTCAATGTTCTTCCAACCATTGACGGACCCTCTGCTAACCTCAAGACTTCCGTAGCGACTGCCCATCTCTAAAATACCAGCCTTAAGAGGACCCTTTAAATGCAAGAAACCTCATATGTGCACACACGCATGGACCTAGTTTCTAAGATGAAGATGTTGGTTCAGGATAATGAGGGAAAAGGGTTCTGTCAATGTTTGTGTCATCCATACCTAGGCAGAACAAAAACACAAAATAATGGTGATCAACTGAAGGGCTCTCTCCTAGGGAATAACCCACTGTATAGGAGCTCTTCTTCTCTTTGTTGTGTCTCACAATATGTGGACGTCCAACCGAATCCCCCAAAAATTGTTAGGCATAGCCTCACACACACCCCCTGGGCCTCATGCTTCATCATTGGCTGTGCCACAATGGCCAGCGAAACTTCTAATAGTGAGAGAGTGTCTGAGGTTGTATTTCTGTACACATTGTTATAACATACAACTTAGATTTCAAAGCTACACATGCTACAAAACATAGCAGAGGGAATGTGTTTGCATGTGAATAAATACGAACATGTATGGAGAAACATGGTGGAAAAAACGTCATGTACCATGGTCAAAGAGCTCACGCAACCTGGACCTGTACATGCAATCACAAACGATCCTTGCCTCTGGTGCTTTCAGAAAGGTATTGAAAGCTTCCCTATTGTATAACAGTACTCATACATCTTGCCACTGAAAAGTACTTTCCTGCCAGCTTAGCAAACCCCCCATGACTTTCCTGAGATTCGAGCACTACTGTTACATGGCAGGAACTCTATGGGCCTGATTACAATGTTGGTCGGATAGCCTCCGACTGCTGGTCGGAACCTTTCCGACCACCATTGTAGGTTAACACTCCAACTACCATATTACAAAGATAGCGGTCGAAGTGTAAACCGCCGGGGAAACCCACTAGGTTCAAGTAGCCCATAAACCAGTCGGAATGGTCTCATAATCACTTAAGGAAGGCATTTACGGCATCTGGATTATGATATCCATTTCTGACAGCCTGTCCATGTCAGCCTTTCCGACATGGAAAGGCTGTTGGAAGAGAACTCGGACCGATATTGAAATCAGGCCTTCATACAGGAAATAATTGATCACTTAAGTCACTTCATAGGTTCAACAATTTTAGGGTTTTTCACCTAGCCAGGTTGGAGGGCTGAGTCTGCTCAACAAGTGACTGACACATTTTCATAACTCAGTACATACATAAATGCACTGTCATTTACCTTCTCTTTTTAATTAATACTTAAGTGTTCTTTACAATTGTAATAGTTCTGAAATATTTCATTGGGTACAGCGAGCAATTCAATAATCCTGGCCTCTATATGGAAATGCAAGCTCCAACATAACATTTTGCACTACTTTGCTAGAGCGTGAATCAGTTTCAATTAAAATCTTGGTTTAGCATCATGCAGGCTAATTCCCACTGTCACTGAGGTATTAGATGTTTGCCGTTGTTTTAGAAAGGATCAGGAGCTATACATCACATAAATTATAAACACAATTTCTAATCTATTTTCAATCAATAATGAGAGTTTGGTATAAATTAAAGAGTTTCATCTTCATTTCAGTGAGTCATTTATATTAGACCACTCTAAATTCACCAAACTTAGTAAGCATGTTCCATGAAGGAAAGAAAATCCCTATTCTAAGAATGGGGAGATAATAGTACCCGTCAGAACCCATAAAGTGTTCCAGTTCAAGATAGAGTGAAAAATCATATAGCATACATCTTCAGCATTAAAATCAGATCAAATAAATCAATAATCTATCAAAGTAGAACATCCCATAAAGCAAGGTTCAAGAAACCTAGTAGAGTCTCAAAGCAACGTTGACTAGGGATATATGTGTGGGAAATGGAAAGAAAGGTCTGAGTTTACTCCAGGAACACACAATATTATAGACAACACATTCTGAAACTTTTACATGTTGCTTCTTTCTTCTACAGTCAGCCATTCAGCTTTCATTGCTTTCATGGGAACAAGATCACTTCTGTCTTCTTAAAGAATACAATAGTCCACAGAAAGCAATGTTGAGTGAATCATTTCCAATCAATACAATGTTAAGTCTCTTAGACTTTCACACTATTAATTTTCTTCAGAAATGCTGTATCTTCATATGTGAACCTCTTTATTACTTCACAAAATTACAAGTTTCTAACCATTAGTTAACAGAGATCTTTATGTAGGTAGAAACATTTTACAGAATTATATGAAAATATTTATGCAACTATTTATTCATTATGAAAAATATGTCCACCCTTGTCAGCTTGTCAATAAATGTTGCTTCAGCCATTTGAGGTCCAGTACACATTAATTATGCACATTTATTATAAATTGTACTATTTTCTCGATATTTGGTAAACACATCTCCGTATAACTTCCGAGCTGTAGATTCACACTGTAATCATGAGATGTAATGTTTCATTAGCAGTGAACATGTAATAGTGGAATGTTCCCATCACTAGATTGCCAGAATGTTATTGTACATGTGCTCAACCTTCTGTATTAACTGCAGAGCTGAGGTTATTTGGCCCACTTAGAGGGTGATTCCCCTATTCTTTGTAATTGTTGTAATCCTTTTTCTGCACCACTTGACTGGTACAAGACTTACTGCTGCCAAATGACTGTCCCTCTGCGACACATTGGTTTGATTTTAAATTCTTTGTGTTGTTAAATGTAGTTCAGATGTATGTGTTGTTTTGTTGCCCATGTATTACATTTAACTAAATACAGCTAGGTGAATTCAACTAAACAGGCTCCCATTTTTGGACAGAAAAATGTGGTGTTGTCCTCTTACTAACACTCTATGTCCATCTTTAAAACTCATGACTGAAACAGTTTAGAAGTTCTCTTTTAATGTTTGAGAGGTTTTCTGGGAAAGAACAGCAATTTGTTTATTACAAACATCGAGTCATACCCTACTGAGGTTCCCGGAATAATGTAACTTTTTGAGTTGTTTTCTTTTCATCAGCATCACGATGCTCCTGAGTGCTGGGGAGGAAATATCCAGTAATGAGAACACAGTGAATATGTCTTTCATCAGCTGAAAATCTGTAATTGTAATTGCAGCCTGTAATGGCGCAATTAGTTCCCTAAGTGACAGTATGGGCTTGAATATATCCCACTGTTTTGCATTAAGGACCACAACGTTTTTTTTATTTTTTATAAACATAACCATACCTTACACCAGAGTATCTACTCTAAAGAAAGAAGTGTGTTTTACCTTTTAAACTGTAGTGCAGAGCGTATTGAACGTCTCACTAAGCAAACATTTTGTCACTCTGACATGGAATTTGGTGACAGAAAATCTGCATTAATCTATATTTTTTGAAAAAGCATCAGAGAAAATATACCATGAAGGTTGCAGTCTTATATTGCATATTTCTTTTACCAGAGAATGAGCCATGTCTCAGTGATATTAGTAGAAAGGGAGGTTAGAGGTCAAACAAGCACCAAGTACAAATACTATTTTGAATTGAAGCTTCTAATTTGAGGTGTTTGTACAAAGTAAAGGGGGCTCTACAGGTATTTTGCATGTAAGTGAGGCAACATATATTGCTTCAGAAAGCTTAATTACACACCTATAGGACTGGTATGTACCAAGTGTCTGTGCAGTGCAGCTCCTAAAGGCAGCTGACTTTTCTCGTCTGTAATAGACCCGAGGAACCAAATGGAATTCAGGATCAGAACGTGCACATTTTTCTGGGAGAGAACACTGTGCCTCATACTTTTCTACCATCTTGTGTTCTTTGTTTTAGAATTGTTTTAAATTAGAGCAATTTGAGGTGGTCATCTAAGCTTACATGCATTTAAGTGAATGAAATCTCCAACCCAGCCCAGAGGTCTTAACCGCTTAACTGCGGGGACAATTCCGCGGCAATGCGGCGGTTTAGTGGAGTGGGCGGGGCCGCGACACGGACGTGCGCAGCACTACGAAGTTAGTGCGCGTGATGGCTGTTGGCTGTCAGAAGCAGCGAAGGGGTTAAATCTGTTTTAATCCAACTTTGACTGGCTGCAGCATATAGCTGGATGTGGCCTCTTTGCTGCCATAAAAGAACAACTGAGAGTGAAACATTGATGGAATGCAACTCAGTTTGTATGTCACGACATCAGGAGTTACACCAGGGGCCATTTTATCCAATACCCCGCATTCTCGTTTTTAGCACCGGGTGCACCTTTTAAAAAGTGCGCTCAGCGCCAACAAGGAGAGTGCACCGTATTAGATTGAATGAGCTGCCCTGAGGGCAGCCACAAACTCATGGGGATACTCTGCCATGCAAATGAGGGAACACCGTCTGATGATAACGCTGTATGTGTGTCAGTGCTATCAGAAGGGGCCACATAAGCCTCTGCCATCCCTTCCGTTATGCCAAAGTGCCTCAGGGGCACACAAAGTGGGTGCAAACGTCCGATGAGCCCTAGGGCATTCTGTATAATACGGCCCCAGAAGTCACCACATCGCAAACTGACATGAGAAGTTACTAATTTATGAGAATTATTCTGTCACATCAAATTTGTATTTATTTATCATGAACCATGTGAAATATGGCTGGATATTCAAATTATTTTTAAAACACATCAGGAGAAGGGGCAAAGAATGCACTGAGTACAAGAAAAATACCATTAAAGGTCTAAAGAACATAAAGGTCAATGCTAAGAATAAAAAAGAAAGATTAAAAAAAGAAATGAATAAAAATGGAGACATAAAACAATGGGTTCTGTTTCTCTTTAGTTCCAACAGTACCAGGCCTCATTCTGTAACAGATCCATGAGGGCAACATCTGTTGATCGGCCTGGTCTAATTTCCTAACTTTAAATAGATTGCTGATCAAGAAAAAGTGAAACATAAGTGACCTGGTGGATATGGAGACTTCCAGATGCATTTCCAGTAGTAAAAACTTTTCCCTGCCTGCGCTGCGCCACTGTAAGAATTAATGGGACAGATGCAGGTGGAGACATTTCAGGGGCTGGAGGCAAACGCACAGAGTACAATGGGACACCCTTGTAAAAGGAAAGTAGGAAAACTGTTATCCTCCACACATAAAAAATAAATAGCACTCGCACAAGCCGCATTCTCATCCACGACTCCATCCACCCTTATCAGCCAAATGAGACCATTACTCAAAAATAGCACAGAAGAACAGCAATCAATACAAGAAAGGAGCATGCCAGTGATACCAGTGTGAGAATAAACCTAGCAGAAGTACATAGGGGTATTCAGCTAAGTGATGAGGATGACCTAAGTGAATGCAAATATCTGGTTGTAAAAACTCTAGGGCATATTTACGAGCCCTGCTGTGTCGCTCTTGCACCACGCAAGAGTGATGCAACACAAAAAAGAGACTTATGCACCCATGCAAGGCCACTTTGTATGGCCCTGAATTGCTTCATAAATTTCCAGCAAAGCAATGCAGCGACAATTGCTGTGCTGCCTTACTCTGCCTTAGGGAGGCATTTCTATGGGAGTTTAATGAGTATTCCCATGGTTTTGAAGCGAATGCACCAAAAAGATACGCTTCCCCATGTGAGGCATAACGAGGAAAAATGTCTCTTTTTCTCCTTGTTGCTTTCTTTTTCTATGTGTGCTGCATTCTGCAGCACAAACCGAAAGGAAAGAGAAATTTGGCTCTCATGATGGTTTTTGTGCAGGAATGTGTCTGCTCAAAAACAATCATGTCTGCAACACAGACGCCCTAGTACCATGACGCAAGGGTGCCTGCATTGGGCACTAGGCAGCCAAAATGGCACCAGCACAGGGACAAGCACAGGAATGCATCATATTCTTTAAACCCTATCCGTGCTGATGTCGGAACCGCTCCGTCATCAGCTGCGGTGGCGCTGTTCGGATGATGGAGAGGTTCTGTCATGGCCCTGCCGCCGCGCCTGCGCGGCGCGTTCTATTGAGCAGGCGGGGCCATGACGGAACTGCTCCGTCATGAGCACAGCTCAACCGCGGCTGGTGACGGAGCGGTTCCGTCACCAGCAAGGCCCCGCCGCGCGGCCGCCCTGCCCCCTTAGCACTGCGGGGGCATAGCCGCCGCAGTGAAGGGGTTAAATACAGCGCATTCCTGCCCTTTCCCTGTAGCACAGCACAACTAGGTGACTTGTTTCTCTGCATTGCGTTACTTTGCCATTAATATGGTCCTCTGAACGGAACATAGGATCAGATTGATACCAGCTTACAGCCACTTATGATGCTATCTAATCTAAAGGTTTGTCCTTGTTAAACTTTCCACATTCTGAAAACAAAAATTGATGACCAGAACAGTCTAATGAGAGGAAGCCTGTACAGGATATGGGGTCGATAAAGTCAGATAGGCTTTGCAAGGAAGCTCGAAAATATGCTTTGTTGAAATTAAACGCCTCTCAGCCGGATGAGTCCCTGCAGCTAGCCAACAAGGTTTGAAATGGTTTTCTTAAGACATTCCCACACATTTCACTTTTTTTCTTCACAATAATATGATTTATTTTTTTCCTTTGGGGGAAAAATCCCAGTGCCCCCATTATGAAAATCTGAACTAAATTATTTGTCAGTGAAAGAGAGATTTCTCGTCTGAGGTGTGTTTAGCAGGTTAACAGCCACAGTAAAAACAAATAAAGATGCAAAATAAGAGCAAAAACAGGTGAACTAAGTTTCACATATGTCTTCCAGTTCTAATACTCTGGTCTGTTTCACATTTTTTGCTGGGCTTGGGGAAATAGAAATGTTAATGATTCTCCTTGCTATATGCCACTTTAAAAAACTGGAGGCACAGCCAGTGATTGTTAACCCCTTGTATAATGATGACGGAACCGCTCCGTCATCAGCTGCGGTGGCGCTGTGCTGATGACGGAGCGGTTCTGTCATGGCCCGCCCGCCGCTCATGCGCGGCGCGAATTCTGCGCCTGCGCTGAGCGTTCTATTGAGCGGGCGGGGCCATGACGGAACCGCTCCGTCATAAGCACAGCGCAACCGATGCTGGTGACGGAGCGGTTCCGTCACCAGCATGCGCCTGCCGCCCTTCCGCCCGTCCCCTTAGCACTGCGGCAGAATAGCCGCCACAGTGAAGGGGTTAAAAACGGCTGCAGGAAATATGCAATAGGATATCTGTGTGCTGTATTCTCATATTTATTTTGTTATGACCTTTGCTTACCCATGCATGTTCATTAGGGACAGCAATATGAAGGAGTACTTGCTGCTAGCGCCTTGGCGAGCCATTTACCCTTCCTGGCAACGCCCCTGTGCCTGGTTTGAGAAAAAACACGACTTTTGAAGATGCCTCCTTATTTTCGATGGTTACCACTCATTGCCAATTCCTCTCACAAAGAAATAGAAGCTTTTCAAGAATACATTTTGGAACCAGGATTCAAACCATTGATGTAACTGGTGTGGATGATGTCACTCTTGCAACTGATGCCATAGTGAGGAATCGAAGTCCAATTGTGCTCATCTCGCATTATTCGAATATCATCCTTTTGAGCAATAAATGCGACACTAAAGATGGCAGAAAAATATAATGCACACTGAAAATGGAAATATTGCACCTTCTAGTTTTTTCTCCAATGTTTTCCCACAGAATTTACATCAGTGTAACAGGCTCGTGTTTTGAAAGCGCTTACAATTTGAAGAGGTATTTCCCTGTGATCACTGTTTTCTTTACATAATGATAATAATTCTCTGGGCTGTAATCGTTATGTCATTTATGAATGCCTTTGACTTCACTTTAATCTAACTATCTGGGGTCATGGTTCAAACAAAGAAGGACTGCTTGCTGGCAGTCACAGCCGGTAGTAGGTGTACCTGCAGGGCGGTGACGTGGGGAAGGGGAGGGGCAGGGTGGGTGGTAGTAATGTATGGATTATGGACCTTAACATATAAATAAATAAAATGAATTTCGTTTTGCATTTGGTGATGCAGTGCACACAACGAAATTTGTTTTATTTATTTATATGTTTACTTACCTGTCAAAGTCCGTAATCCATACATTACTACCCCCACCCTGCCCCTCCCCCTCCCCACGTGACCGCCCGGCAGGTATTCCAACTACCGGGCGCCTGCTTGGTGGTATACTGAGGCTTTAGGTTATCTCATCTGCACTACTGTACGGAGTTTGCATCCAATTACCTTCTAGGTCAATAATCAATTCTACTACATTTATGTCTGGACCTTACCAGAGGCTGTGGCATGCAGATATGAGAAGGCAGCATGATCCTGGTACCCGTGCTGAGCAGGTGGGAAGGGAGCAGGTCTTTGTTCTCTTTGCTCAGTACATGGGAAGCTCTTTCTCGCTATCTCTCTCTCTCTGTCTCTCTCTCTCTCTCATCCCTGCTCCGACTTTGGCTGTGTTTCATGGCTGTGGTTGCCTGAGGATTTTTCCACTGTTTTCCTGGAGTGTTGTCCTAAAAAATGAAGTGATCACTCATTGAAGGGGAAGAAAGAGGTGAAATGTAGGTACCAACCTTAAATATAATCCTTTCCAAGATGGTGCGTTTCCCAGTGATTTTTTGCCTGACGTTTCCAATCCAAATGGAGTTTTTCTGTTTCCTGTGATGTTATTTCCTTTTTCGATCATATATAATGCTAAGGATGCATTGCAACACATTTGTGTTCCCTTATTTTTCACCACATTCATATTCCACTTGTTAATATTGCTGTCCCTGATTTTACTACGTCTTTAGAAGCTGGATTTCTCACTGTATTTCTAGTTCAGAAATATCCATGATGGGCTCTCTCAACTCTGGCTAAGAGTTGTGTGGGTGCCTTCCAACCAACGCCTGCATTAAAACTTCACCCTTGATCAAGAACTAGCAAGATTATCTAAGATGATTTTTCTGCGTTTTGTTTTCTCTGAATTAGGGCCTTTTAAGGAAACACTTGACACCTTTCACGTTTATAATGAGTGCAATGTGGCACCGTGACCACTGGGAGGAGTCGTCCTTTCTTCTGGCAATCAAAAAGCAAATTTGGCAGGCATACACATAATTGTGTCCTTGTCAAGTGTGCACAACCAGCCCTGTTGACTTTAAAACGACCACTGACTAAGTGACGTTTATAGCCTGCCTCTGATGTTTGGCCATCAGCACATTGCTATTGATGACATCTGTTTCATTGGCCCTCAGTTTGAATGCATGAGGCACAGATATATTGTTTCAGGATCAGATGCTTGCAGTACTTGTCACACTAGTTTTTTTAAATTATTTTTCCCAACCCTGAGCACACTTCATGGAACACCTAAATACAAGAGGGTTGCTCCCCCGCAAAAAGCCTCATAGAAGTGACGCAGTGAAATCTATGAGATTTCACTGCGTCACTTCTAGGATGCCTTTGCATCAAAATCTTGCGCCTGCCTCATAGCAGGAGTAAGACTGACGCAGGCCCTTTCACATAGGGCTTGTCCCATGTGAAAGGACGCATTGCTGGAGTTGCGTCACTTTTGTGACACACTCCAGCAATGCGTCACTTTTGCGCTTACAGATACGTGAAATACTGACGTATCGGTAACTCTGTGCGACATGATGCGTCATACATTAAATATGACACATCAGGTATGTCGCAAAGAGTGCGCACTGGGAAGTGAGGCATAGCTGCTTTCACGCAGCGATGCGTCATTTCTCATAAATGAGGCCCCTCATGTTTTACATGACCACAGTGCTGATTATTTTCACCTGATCAAGTTATTGTTTTTACCTGTTTATTCTCAGAAGGTTTAAGTCCACATTAACTTTCAGGTTTGTGTGCCACTGTAGGCAGATTACATTTTTTATGATTCAGAAAACTCATATAAAGTGCATGAATGCGAACACTGAACAAGTAAGAAGCCAGTAAAAATGTATTTTGACCAAGATGAAAACATACTGCATAAGGAATGTTTCAGCAACCATGTTTTACCCTTTAGAGCATAGGCACTCGCAAACATTTGCCCAGGGGCCACAAAGTATGGACTGTGGTGTGATTGAGGGCCACACTGACTGGCGGTAGGGGGTCTGGGTGGGTCAGGGATTATGTTGTTAGGAGGTTTACAACAAAAATGTTAAATAAACATGCAAGCATTTATTTGCAGGTTAACAAATGATTGCCCGTTTATCTAAAAAAAATTCTGAATGTTAGTGCTCATCAACTAAACAGCAGCTTGTTCTGCTGTTCACCCGGGGGCCGCATGTAAAGGTCCAGAGGGACGTAAACGGCCCGGGCCATATTTTGAGTATTACTGCTTTAGTGTATGCATTTTCTGGTCACTATATTTTTTTCATTTTTCTTTGTTTTTCTCTTGTTACTGTGGTCATGCTATTATATGTCACTTTATATTAAAGGGCAACAATTCAAAATACCCCCAAGCAGACTAAAGTACCTCTGGTCATCCCAGAGTTAATTTCTGGGGTAGTGCTACACCGTACAGTAAACACTTAGGCCCCATAGATAGCTTTCTGACTGTGAGTTGAATTTATTTTATGGCCAGATCAGAACATTTCACAACTTATGGTTCTGAGTCATGGATGGCGTTTGCTATGTAATGGTGTTTAAATACTATAATTTAAAAAAACACTTGCAATCTTCTTAAATTCAGTGTCCGTCTTTTTTAAATTAAACCAATTTGTGTATCTGCTCCGAAAGTGGTATAGGTGACTGAAAGACAGTCTCAGCATCTCTGTTTTTGAGCCAGGCAGTTTATCAACAATACCACAATACTGGTTAACAAGTAAAAGGTCAGTTCATCACCATGAGTTAGAACTGTTACTTGGCTGAACAATGGGTTGGATAACTCTTAAAATGTGGATGCTGAATTTTTCTACTAACAGGTTCTCGGTGTGAGCATCATCCTCCATGCACCTGCCCTCAACATGTCTTTCTGCTTGGCCTAACAAATTTCTGCCTTCTTTCCTGCTTATTTGGGTATTACGGGGCAGATTTATGAAGGGCTTGCGCCACGTTTACGCCGCCGTTGCGTGACGCAACGGCGCGGAAACGTGGCGCATCCCTGCGCCCTATTTACAACGTGACGCATCTAGGAGATGCGTCACGTTGTACAGCACTGCGCCATGAGGAGGCGTTCCTGCGCAGGGGGGGGCGTTCCTGCGCAGGAACACCTCCTGAAAGTGGCTGAGTGAAATCTATGAGATTTCACTCAGTCACTTTCAGGGCAATGCTGCGTCAAAACCCTGCGCCTGCTTGAAGCAGGCGTAAGGCTTGAGGCAGCATTTAAAGAATAGGCCCCCACAGAGCATTGCTGGAGCTGCGTCGCGCTTGCGACGCAACTCCAGCAATGCGTCACTTTTACGGCACAGATGCGTGACGCATCTGTGCCACTTTTGCCCCATGGTGCGCCGCATCATAAATGCGGCGCACCATGGGTGGTGTAGCTGAGGCGCACTGTGGCGCATGTTAACTGGCGCATTTCTCGGGATGCGCCAGTTAACATAAATCTGCCCCTTTGTGTTAAATAAATGAATGGAATCATAACAAGTCTGCCTGGGTTTTGAGGCTGAAATTAATGTACACTGAATCTATTTATGATCTCCTTGTTTGGCAACATTGGCAAAATATTTTTCCATACTCTTGCTTTGTTTTCTTCTCCCTCCCATCGTATCCCCTGACTTCTGTATGTGGTTGGTTTTCAATGTATAAGTTATACATTTGGAAGAATGAATGTTTGTGTATTTTTAATGCATACACATATATAATCATGACTTAAGCACTTTCAGCAAGACCAAAAAGATTACTGAACCAAATACTAATGTAAGATTACATAGAATGTTTAATTAATCTAAAAAACTAAATAATTCAGATTGATTTTGTGAAGCCAGGTTAAAGGGGTCTGCTTCTTAACTCTGACTCTTTTGGTAAAATGTGCTTATATTCAGACACGGCCTTAGTCAGAGTTTTTTTCCCACTGAAATAAAGGTATTCTTTCTCAACAAGAACCAGACACCGCTTTCAAAAAGCAATTTGTTTCCTTTCGCTTTAAATAATTTCAGACATTTTATAAATCTATGAATGTTAATATTTGGAGACAAGAAAATAAAGATTTCCTCTGTACGCACATCAGAAACAAATAAATAGGAACTAATAGAAATAATCATTCAATAACTGCTCAACTGCAATTAATTACAGCTGATGATTAACTAATCTACAACATCTGCTTTTTCTACACCTGATAATCAAAAGGGAGATTTCATCATGCAAAATAGTATTTATGCACTTTAAAGCTCACAACACATGCTGCTACTTTTCATTGTCGATGTCGGCTCGTTGCCTCACACATAAAATTGCAAAATAAACCATGGATTAAACCAAAAAAAATAAAAATGCAAATGAAATGTCCCGGTTGCTATCACTGGCAAGCACATTAAAACTAAATTACGACTTCTAAAAATGCGTGGGCAATGCTGTCTTGGGTACATAGCCATTACCAGGCTGATATTATGATATTTAAACTTAGGTGGGTGAAAGGGCATATTGCATTGAAAAGTTATATGAGTAGTAACACGCTCTAGTATAGCATTGTAGGACTGGTTCTACAGACAATACAATATACTGGGTTAACTGTGACAACTGTGTTAACTTAACTGCTTCAGCGCGGCGCAAATTTCTGCGCTGTGCTGAACGTTCCATTGGGCTTATGGAACCATGACGGAACGGTTCCGTCATGAGCACAGGCCAACCGACGCTCATAACGGAACCGTTCTGTCATGAGCATGGAAGGGGTTAATGCTGTCCACATTTTCTAGACCTGGCACTTTCTCTCTCTCTTTATTTGCTATTTAATACATTAAACACTGCAATCCCCGTATGAAAGCCTTTCTGTAATTTCCTTATTAGAGGTGACTTTCTACATTACATTTACCTGTGATGTATGGGGTAAGTATCGCTGCTGTACATTAGAAGAATATTGCAAGTCAATGAGGAGTTCCATCACCAAATAGAGGAACGAGGTCGAAGTCACAGTTCATTTATAGGGTTATAGAACTCTGAGGTGACTTCCAATCAGGGGTGTAACACAGGCCTCAAGCACAAGGGGGCCCCCTCAGCACTGCACTTAGGCTGTGGAGCTCCAGATAGAGTCTAGAGGGGGCCCCTTCACGTACCTTGCAGCGGGGCCTCCTCAAATATCGTTACCCCACTGCTTCCAATATCCTTATTGTGTACAGCAGGGGATACTTTATTCCTTATAATACATGGTCACAGCCTCACCTTTCCAACAAGCCTCCCAAATCCTTGGTGTGTAGCTCTTTAATATGAAATAGTGAAAGGATTAAAAACACTAAGACTAAACATAGAATCCCTAGTGGAAAATTAAACACATCAGGAAAGTCTCTTATGACTCCTTAGATGTTATTCTATCCTTTCCTATTTAAATGATATATGTCATTTATGTATTACATAGTTCATTGGAATTACTTTTTTATATGTTTTGTACTTCGATCATGTGTGCAGGATTTGTCGCCCAATAGCCTTTTAACATTTTGCCTGCACTGACTCTGACAATGTTGGTATTGTTTCTGTTTGAATGTAATAGATTGTTGTTAGGTCTTATATTTTGCAGAAAACTGAGAAGGACAACATTAGTCCAATCCAAAAATTCTTTATTTCGGTCTATAAGACCATAAAAGATACATGACATATTACATTTTGACAACCGTGCTAAAAAGGATTACGATTATAAACACACATTACATAAAATTGATAAGCGGGTAGTTCCAGCCATGACGAAGGTAAAAAGGGAACAATTCATAATCAGGAAAAACATACATGAATTAATTAAAAAGCACAGTCCATGATAATAAAAACAAATTCATAATTTAGGGTTTTGTGCATTTAACAATTTTTTCCTGATATGCCACATAGCCATGATGAATTTCGCCACAGCAAAGACTATGTGAGGCAGAGTACTAGTTCTTAATACTTTGTAAGCATCTATATGGCTCCTGAAACCCAAATTCCTACAAAGGGGGACCAGCCAGTATTTACTTGGTCTGTAGTATGCAGGACAAAAGAAAAAAAGGTGGGTTTCTTCCTCATCATGGGAGTTACAACCCGGACAGGTTTTATCATCCCGCTGTAGCCATTTGGAGGTAAAAGTTTTAATAGGCAAAGTGCCAAGCCTCCACTTTATAAACAGTTTCCTGGCTAGAATTGGGAAAATAATGTCCATAAAACCCTCAAATTCATAAGAGTTTTTGGATTGCAAGAAACGTTCAGTTCGGGTGCCGTTGTTAGTTGAGGTCAGGAGTAAATCGAGGCTTTTTTCCTTGTGGATTTGGACTAGTCGTTTCCGGGATAGCCGTTGGCAGCCTAGTGCTGAAGTCTCTCAGAGCTCAGACAGTTTTAAACGATACAATTCCTTCTTGACAAAGGCCATCCAGGGAATTCTATCTCGGTGGTTCAAGTCTATTACATGGGTAAGATCACTCCTGTAGTGTGCAAGCTCGCTGGTGGACCAGAGCCTATGCCAGAATCTTACTGGCTTAGACTCCAGCTCAGCAGCGATAGAGGGTAAGCCCACGTCCAATCTTAGGGGAAACAGGGGTGTGCCACGGGGGAGGGCCAGAAGGCATCTGAGAAAGATGTTTTCTACTCTGGCGAGATCCGGGCCTGCTCTGTACCCCCATAGCTCACTGCCGTACATTGCAGCCGCTTTGGCTTGCGTTTTGTACAATTCCAGTGCCGGGCTTATGGGTTTGAAGGTTGAAGTATTTACAACCTTCAGAATTGCACCAGATAATTGGGTCAAATTTAGCCGGGATTTCACTATCTGGGGGTCCCAGGATAGGTTCTCGTGTAGAGTTACCCACAAATATTGAAAACTTGTAACCCTTTCCAGGCTGGCTGTACCCAGAGTGGGATTGGGTCTGGTCTTTGGTGATGGGTTGAAGATCATGAATTTGGTCTTCTCTGTATTGATCTCTAGACCATGTTGTCTACAGAAAAGACCAAATCCATCTAAAATCCTTTGGATCCCCATTGGACTTTTAGAAAGCAGGAGGTGTCGTCAGCAAACATAATGTCTGGCACCCTCCTGCCTGCCAGAGAAGGGGCATCATTATCTTTAACATCATCAAGGTGAGATATAACGCTGTTGACAAAGAGGCAAAACAGGGTTGGCGTCAAGACGCAACCCTGCCTTACCCCTCTGAGAACAGGAAACCTTGATGACAGCGCTCTATCCCTCCCACACCTGACATGCGCATAGTTGCCGTCATGAAGCCTAATTATGGCGTGCAACAGCTGGGTTGGAACACGCAGCTCCTTTAGGACCTCCCATAGTTTTTTCCGTGGGACCAAGTCAAAGGCTGACCTCAGATCCACGAACACCATGTATAGACTCCCCCCCTCAATCCTCACCGTTTTCCAATACAGGAGGATGAGGCGGAAGATCTGGTCCATGGTGGACGTGTTTTTTCTGAAGCCAGCCTGGAGAGGACTAAGGATTTCATTTGCCTCCATCCAATCAAGGAGCTGGTCCAGGAGGAGACGAGAGAAGAGTTTTTGGGGAACGTCTATGAGGCTAAGCGGACTGTAGTTGGCTGGGAGAAGTGGAGAACCCTTTTTGTAAATTGGCACTATCTCTGCTCCCAGCCAAGTACAGGGGATTTCCATACCTCCCAGGATGGCATTAAAAAGAATAAGGAGGTACGGGCCCCAAATCTCAGGATGTTGTCTGAAGAGATCACCGGGCAACCTATCCAGTCCCGGGGCATTCCCCATTGCCAGTCTCTCTACTGCACCAATCACCTCACCAATAGTGAATTTCAGACCAACTACAAGAGTGGATGTATCATCAGGAACCGCTTCATTGGCGGGCAATTCAGTGTCCTAATACAGTTTGCCATAGTGGGCTTCCCAAACAGATGGTGCAATATTTGGCTCCACTGCAGCTTTAGCCTCTCCTGTGCCATTATTCACCAAGGACCAGAATTTTTTTGAGTCTCTGGTTTCTAGTGGGAGAAGGTGACCATTGCATATCGACCTCGCTAGCGCTAGGCGCGCTATTTGCCTGCAGTTTGTATTTTAAAAAGCCCGTTTTCGTATTTATTTTCAGTTTGGTTATTTTACCTTGCTTTTAAACTGGAGCAACCTCCTGGCCTCATTTCCTGCACTTTAAAACCCCCCTGGGGACCATCACCACTGCCTTTGGCGGGTCCGGGATCACAGGGTACCGGGGATAATTTTGAGCGCCATTTTGGATAGGGCTGGGGCTCTCTCGCGTACTCTCGCGAGATTTCGGCCTGCTGAGCCTACTTGAGACAGCGAGTGACGGTTGGTCAGCCTGGAGAAGGTGACCATTGCATATCGACCTCGCTAGCGCTAGGCGCGCTATTTGCCTGCAGTTTGTATTTTAAAAAGCCTGTTTTCGTATTTATTTTCAGTTTGGTTATTTTACCTTGCTTTTAAACTGGAGCGACCTCCTGGCCTCATTTCCTGCACTTTAAAACCCCCCTGGGGACCATCACCACTGCATTTGGCAGGGCCCGGGATCACGGGGTACCGGGGATAATTTTGAGCGCCATTTTGGATAGGGCTGGGGCTCTCTCGCGTACTCTCGCGAGATTTCGGCCTGCTGAGCCTACTTGAGACAGCGAGTGACGGTTGGTCAGCCTGGAGAAGGTGACCATTGCATATCGACCTCGCTAGCGCTAGGCGCGCTATTTGCCTGCAGTTTGTATTTTAAAAAGCCTGTTTTCGTATTTATTTTCAGTTTGGTTATTTTACCTTGCTTTTAAACTGGAGCGACCTCCTGGCCTCATTTCCTGCACTTTAAAACCCCCCTGGGGACCATCACCACTGCCTTTGGCGGGTCCGGGATCACGGGGTACCGGGAATAATTTTGAGCGCCATTTTGGATAGGGCTGGGGCTCTCTCGCGTACTCTCGCGAGATTTCGGCCTGCTGAGCCTATTTGAGCCTATCATTGGTCGCGCAGCAGTGACCCGCAGCGGGAGCGCCTGAGTCCAGCCAGAGTCCTGCCCGTCTGCGCTCGTCAGCGCTAAGGCAGGGCTAGGGCAGGGGACTCAGGCTTACTTAGGATGCTATCCGCTGAGACCCTGCATTTACTGCGACACCAGGTACGAGATTGCCATCATGGCACCTTGGATCCTCCTAGTGGGCCTTTTCAATGCCCCACCTGTTCTTTTAAACTACCTTCGCCTCTGCTTACTAGGGGTTTGCAGTCTAGGCCTCCAGTTGATAATAAACAACACGCTGTTGCAGGTATTGCTACTCAATCGATCCTTAAAGTTCTACATCTGAACGTCAGATCATTGTCATGCCACTCACAAGAAATCTTTTCCTTGATAACTGATGATGATCCGGATATCTTTTTTTTCACGGAAACCTGGCTGCATGATCAGTCCATGGCGGTCATGAATCTAGCCCTCCCTGTGGGTTACACCATGCACTCCCTCCCTCGCAATGCTAGAGGTGGAGGTATAGCAGTTGCGGTAAAATCATGCTACCCCTGCATCTGGAAACCTATCACCATAGCAGGATGTGAGAGTGCCCTTTTTAACATCTCAGTGAACTCCCACTTTACTTTCACGGGACTATTAATTTATAGACCCCCCGGTCCTGATGGCGCTTTTCGCCAAAGTCTTCCAGAGGTGATTTCCTCCTTAGTTTTAAAAACAGCTAATTTTACAAATATTGGCGACCTTAACTTGCATATGGATGCTCCACTTTCTAACTCGGTCCATAGCTTGTTAGCAGATCTCGAAGCGCTTCAATTGATTCAAATGGTACAATTACCGACTCACACAGGCGGTCACTTACTAGATCCCGTTCTGACGAATCTTGCGACTAACATCTCAGTGCTTCATCCCAGACCTATGGCCTGGACTGATCACCATTTGATTGAAATTCGTATCATCACTACTATTCCTTCCCCGAGAAATAATACCCCAGCCAGTCTTAGACGCCCCTGGAGAAACTTGAACTTAGAGCATTTTCACCAGCTTCTGATGAAATACCATCCTCTACCCCCTACTGAAGTTTCCCGTGGCTATGATAGTTTCTGTAAATGGCTAAATCACTCGCTAGATATGCTTATTCCGGCCAAGTGGAGTAAGACTAGATCCAGTCCTTCTAGCCCTTGGTATGATGAATCTCTTAAAATACTTAAAGTCTCCTGTAAAAAGGCAGAACGCGCGTGGCGTAAATCTTATGATACTGACCTCAAGGCGGCCTACAGGGCCTGCACTAGAGTGTATCACCGGGCCATATGCGCAGCTAGGGCTGCTTTTTACTCTCAGGAGATAAAGAACAGTACAAACCCCACCAAGGTCATCTTCAGAGTGTGTAAGGACCTTACTAGCAAGAGAACCGACAGTGCTATTATTGAACCCTCCATGGCACACTGCGAGGACTTAGCCTCGTTTTTTGTAGAAAAGGTGGAGGCCATTTATAGATCATTCTCTCAGCTTCCCATCAGGGAGAATATGTCTACATCTTCGGTTCCCAAACCTCTGTTGATTATTCCCAGTCCGACTCTGGATGAGTTTTTAGCCTTGACGACAAAAGTCAAATCCGGGTCTCCGGATGACCCCATGAGACCCATTCAATTTCGGGAACTTGCTGAATGCTGTTATCCTGCCTTGCAAGGTCTTATTAATTTGTCCTTTAGCACGGGCAGTGTTCCTAAGGCTTGGAAACAGGCGACGGTCATCCCTATCCTTAAAAAATCCACCCTTGACCCGACTAAGCCAGAACACTATCGGCCCATTTCCCTTCTCCCTTGGCCAGCCAAACTAGCAGAAGCGCATGCTAATCGTATTCTATCATCTCACCTGCAGGAAGCGAATATACTGGATAATCCCCAGAATGGATTCCGTGCAGGTCATAGCACCGAAACTGCTCTTTTGGCTGTGGTGGAGCACATCAGGAAGCTGTTGGACCAGGGCCAGACGGCGGCACTGATCCTTTTGGATCTCAGTGCCGCCTTCGACACGGTGTCCCATCAGATTCTTTTACATCGTCTGATGGAGGCTGGAGTTGAAGAGGTGGCACTTGAGTGGTTTCGTTCCTTTCTTAAGGATCGAGGCTTCAAAGTGTCTACACCCCCTTTTGTTTCTGCTTCTCGCCCTATACTTCAGGGTGTTCCCCAAGGTTCGGCTCTCAGCCCTACCTTATTTAATTTATATGTTCAGCCATTGGCGGAGGTAGCCCATAGTTTCGGTCTCTCCCTAGTGTCATACGCCGATGACACGCAGCTGGCGGTGGCACTCAATGGTGACTCCAACATGGATGCCCCTACCTTTCAGTCAGCTCTAAATGCTGTTGCTGGCTGGATGGCGAACAATCTACTCCAACTTAATGCCTCTAAGACCGAGGTCATTATTTTTGGTAGGGAAAGTGGGTTATGGGGAGATCAATGGTGGCCATCTGATCTAGGCCCTGTTCCCACCCCCGTGACTGAAGTCAGAAACCTTTTGGTGTGGTTTGATGATAAGCTTTCTTTCACCTCCCATACTAAGCGTGTGGCGGGCACATGTCTAGGGACTCTGCAGTGTCTTCGACCAATTTTTAAGTTTTTTGATGCGGAAACCAGACAGATTATAGTCCAAGCTCTGGTTCTTACCAGATTGGACTATGCCAGCTCTCTGTTTTTGGGTCTAAATCAGGCCGAGCTATCCCCCCTTCAGAGGGTCCAAAATGCGGTGGCCAGGATGCTTGTCGGCCTCCCGAAGTTTCACTCGGCTCGTCGAACCATCCAGGATCTCCACTGGCTACCGATAGAGCAGAGAATTAAGTTTAAAGCCTTATGCTTAACTTTTAAAATTCTTAAATTAGCCTCTCCTCCTATTCTTTCACAGAATATCCTGCACTATGTCCCTGCTAGAACCCTCCGCTCTGCTGGATTAAACCTTGCCATTGTGCCGCGGTTTAAAAAAGCTAGAATGGGTGGACGCTCTTTCTCAGTGCTCGCGGCTGCCCTCTGGAACTCTCTGCCGGCTCCTCTTCGTTCAATCCCTGACTTGCTCCCTTTTAGGAAGGCTTTAAAGACCTTCCTCTTCTCTACAGTTTAGATTCTGTTTACTTATCTTTTTCCGATGTGTTGTGTTCTCAATGCTCCAAAGCGCCGGGACGCCACTTGGCTGCGGCATCCGCGCGCTATACAAAATAAAATAACATAACATAACATAACATAGTGCAGAGGAGAGATCCTGCCAATGATTCCAATCCCACTCAGTTTTTGCCGACGCCATGGCATCCTTATAATCGCGTCTAAGTTTGGCGACCATACCCTTGTCTGACCCTGCTTTAATATTAGCAATCAATTCTTTCTGGGCCTTTCTACAGGAAGAGTTGTACCATGCTGAGGTACGGGTCTGTTTGCGCTGAGGGGCTGCCACTGGGTAGAAAACCTCAGCTAATAAACCTACTAGATTTGCATGAATATGACCCAGTTTATGGTTAAAATCTGTGGATCTAGGCTGGTTAATTAGTTCATCTAATTCCACAAACTTCGGGAGTGAAATATCAAAGATTTTCCTTATGTTTTCCTATGTACTGATTATTTTCCCCCATTTTACCCTACGCCTATTAGAACTAAAGGCCAGGTTTCCAGGATCATCCTTATGATTGGTGAATAGCGACTCAGCAAGAGGTGCTGGATGTTTCAGGTCTAATAGAAGAGCGTTATGGTCGCTATCTATTCTAGGAGGTACTCTAAAATCCTGGACCTTGGACCATGAGCCAAAGTCGACCAAGATGTAATCCAACCTCGATTCGTGGCCCTTCCTATAGAAGGTACACGATGAGGGGCAGTCTGATGGGGTGCGACAGTTATAAGCCCTCAATGCATAGTTTAAGATGAGGGACATGATTTGCACAAGTGGAGACCAAGATTTGGGGTGAGGGGATGAACATGGTGGAACACCCCAAAAGTCATCTTCGGTGGTAAGGGCACCCTCCCTTAGTCCTTCCAAGGGTTCGAAATGGCAATTAAAGTCTCCGCCCATCACAATTTTATAATCACTAGGCAGTGAGTCCAGGAAAGACGCAAGATATTCCAACGTAGGCGATTCCTTAGCTACACTGACTGGACGGGAATATACATTTATAATTGCCAATTTTACTGCATTGGGCCACCCAAGAAGTACACACTGGATGTCGTCCGAGAACGTAGGAACGCTCTCCGCAGTACATCCAGTGTGACTGGCTACCCAAATCGCCAAGCCCCCCGAAGGTCTCCCCTTTCCACTCCATCTGGCCTGAATTTCAAAAACTGCGAAGCCCGCTCTACTCAATGGGTCCCTGGCCCACGTCTCCTGGAAGAGACAGATATCACTGGTGCTTATTAAAAGATCCCAGTCTGCTGTATGTATTTTCTTTGCAATACCTGCCACATTCCAGGAGAGGACTTTTAAGGTTTTGGTGGTCGATTTAGAAGGGGGCCCCTCAGTTGTTTCAGGTATAGTGCCTGTAGGTGGAGATACGGGGAGCCATTCTTGCATTCCCAAAGTGGGTTGAGCAGTAGATGTTACGTTAGGAACACAGAGGGCTTGGGGGGATGAAGTGCCAACCATTTGACTCAGGAATACAGTATCTGCAGGGGCCCTGAGGCTAGGAGATTTCAAACCACCACCCTGGGGTGGATCCAATTCTCTATCCAAGATGTCAGTCCCTTCAATTCCCGTCCCCTGTCCCACAGGTTCACTTACATCGACTTGGTAAGGTTGTAAGGAAAAACCCCCTCGAAGTCAATCTACTTCATCAAGGCAATTAAACCTGTTGGGATGTGCATAATTTACGGTGGCAGAATGGGTATTATACCTGGGCCTATATCTGGATCCATCCACGGCAAAACCCACCTTTGTCCAGCCATCGTCCCTCCTCAAAGATGGCTTGCTTGAATTGGGATAAAAATATGAGAGAGGGACCAGTTCGATCGATGTGTTGGCGGTGTTACCGAACCAATTACAGATATAGGAAACAACCTGGGGATTCTTAAAATTGACAATTATGCAATACCCCACACTTTTCTTGGCAGTGTACCCAACCAACATAACCCTTCTAACCATGAGGAGTTCTCCTTTTAGGTTAGATGGTAGGGGCCTTTGTATGTTTAACCAGCTAATTACCTTATTGCGTAAAGACTCAAAAGACTCTGTTACACCACTTGCCAGCTCAGGGACCCCCATCAGTATAACAGTGTAACCCGCTGCCTCAGGGGGCAGGTTGACTGCCCTGCGCCAAGTTTTGGGGCTAACCTGTTGGATAGAACTATTGGTTAACGTATTTGGTGGAATCCCCTGTTTGGGTAGGCTGGCTTGAACTAGTTGCTTCGACCTCCTAGGTGGAGGAATCGGGGGCAATAGCCTAGGCAATGGTACTGGTGCGATTTGAGGCACAGAAGCTGTACTGTGATTGCTATTTTCCCCATTAGGAGTTATAGAAGATAAGGGAACATGGATCGTAGTGACTGGGGAGATAATTGGTGGCCTGACATCCTGGGCCCACCCCCCAAGCCAAAAGACTGTGTTAAAAATCTAGGTGTCTGGGTCGACTCGGCTCTAAAATATAGCATCCAGACCAAGAAAGTGGCTGCCACGTGCTTCGGCATTTTACGCAACATCAGGCCCATTCTGAAGTTTTTTGACTGCCGCACCCGCCAGCTCATTGTCCAGGCGACGATCCTTTCTAGACTGGACTATGCCTGTTCTCTCCTTTTGGGAGCGAATCTGGCTGAAACCACCAGACTGCAGAGAGTCCAGAATGCGGCTGCCAGGGCCTTGGTCGGCCTCCCTCGCCATTCTTCAGTCTCAGGAACCTTAAGAAAACTGCATTGGCTCCCGGTGGGGAAAAGGATCCAGTTCAAGGCTCTGTGTTTAGCCTTCAAAATCCTCAAAACCGCCTCTCCCCCATTGCTGAGTCCCCTTTTGTCTGAGTACACACCTAGCAGATCACTCCGCTCAGAGGGACAACATCTAGCGATCATTCCCCGCACCAGACTTGCCAGAGTTGGTGGCCGATCCTTCAGCTTCCTTGCTGCCAAACTATGGAACAGCTTGCCTGAAACCATACGGGGGATGCAAGACCTCTTAGCCTTTAGAAAGGCCATTAAAACCCATCTTTTTCAATAATCTGTTTTCACTGTGCACCTTCACTCTGCTCTCTGGTCAGCTCGCAGCGCCGGGACGCCCCTTGGCTGGGGCAGCCGTGCGCTATACAAATTCCCATAACATTAACATTAACATTAACATTAACATGTGAGACTCCGGCACCCCCCCCCCCCAGATGACCCATCTGAACTTACTCCTGACCCAGACTGGCCTCTATTGCCCACACGTGAACTCTCAATCGCTGACAATCTCGATTCTATTGAATCCAGTTTGAGAAAAAGAGGATTCAATAGACTTTTGAAGACAGCGGTGAGTGAAGCAATAAGGGAATCTGTAGTATTAGGGGTAGCCCCACCAAAAATGAATGGCTGAGTAAGTACGGGAGTGGATGCAGAGGATGGAACACTTGACAATACCCTCTCCTTCCCCAAACTTAAAGTGTCAGGTGGACCCAGTTTTTCTCCTAGAGTTGGTAAAACAGGATCAGTTTTGGCCCTTTTAGCACTTTTATTGGGCTTTCTGGATCTTTTCCTTTTCATTACACGATCCTCTGTTGGGTCCGTGCACTCCGGCGAGATATCAACCACACCCTGATCCCCGGGTGGTGCAAACTCTGCAACAGGGGAGAGATCTTCATCACTAATAATGTGTGATGTGTCTCTATCCCTTGGCAGAGATGACGGTGTCCTTAACTGTTGCAGTACGGACTCTATTGTTTGGTCTATGCTGTCCATTAGGGATAGGTGGGTGGCATCCAGCAAGAGAGGTGTGCTAGTGATCGTTGAGGGACCTGGCGAGGATAAACAAGAATTTTCCACACCCTCCTCGTTTGTTTTGTCAAGCACTGCAATACCCTTTGTAATCACCAGGTTGGCCTTAACCCCTTCAGTGCTGATGACAAAGCCAGCTCGTCATGGGTGTTACCTGCCCTGTGCTTATGACGGGCTGGCTTTGTCATGAACAATGGGATTTCAAAGGATCCAGCATGCAGCGGGAAAACCCATAGCACCCAAGGTGTTAAGTAAAAATGTGTCCAAAGTTACAGAAACCACAGGGACAGCCTTACTTCTGGTTTCTCTGCTTGCCATGTTGTAGAGTTCTGCCTGAGATCAGTCAATTTAGGCAAAAAAGGATATCCATGGGGACAAGGCGGAAGGGAGGTGGCCCGTTCTCTAACGGCCTCAAACGGCCCGCCCTTTGCCCGGGCTTAGCCCGGCGCCCGCCCACGCGCGTCCCGCGACTCGCGTGGCAGGGTATGATCTTGTAGCCAATGGCCGGGCGTGGCGCTCAGGGGGGAGGCGGGGTCTCAGGGGAAGAGTCTCCAGGTGCGGCTTGCACACACGCCGCCAAGATTCCTGGGACTCGCAGTCCCGCTGTATGAACCTCCGCCCACGCTGTTGGTAATCTGCTCACCGGGTCCTCGCTGGGGAAAGGCACTCCCAGATGGTCTTCAAACGGTCTTCAAACAGCAAAGCCCATTCCTTACACGACCTCGAGCGGCACCCATGTGGAGCTCGGAGGGGGTGCAGTCTGTAAATACTGAAGAGGCCGAAGGGTGGAAGCACTGTGACCAGTCGCACCCGACGCTACCCTCAGTCGCAAGAGTCTTCGCACATGCATTTCACCTCGAGCGGCAGAGCGCTCAGATTACTGGCGGGCCCGGACAGACCTTAACTAGAGACTAGGTCAAAACGCCACCTTGACAGCTGAATTGTTGAAATGCTCTTACACCCAGGGAGAACTCACACCGTCACTCGTCGAACATTGGGTTTCTATCAAGTCCAACATTAGTGGTAAACATAATGTATTGTTGAGAAGTGCATTCTCTCAGTTGTGTACAGTCAACCGAAGGTTGTACCTCGGGCCTAAATTTAGAGCTTAGCAAAGAGAGGTACAGCCCACATCCAAGGTCTCACCATCATTTCAGGCTCTCCACATACACAATAGAGATGGAGTCAGGTTATCTACCAATAGATGAATTAATCAACACCTCCGCCAGCAGTCCACTAAACTCCTGCCTTGTTTGGATGGAATGGCAATACTTGCCACAACATTCTAACTAGGCCAGATGGCAAGAACTACAGGGCAGTTGTGTGCTGGAGATAGAGGTGTCCTTTGTATCTTCCTCCTTAGTGTGCAAAAGGTCCCCAGGTTTCTCTCCTGCACATTAATTGTAGGCCAGGAATAAACCCGCCAGAACATCCCGAACCACACAGTGTGCACAGGGCCGGACTGGGAACTCAAAGCAGCTCTAGCAATTTTATTGGACCAACCCACAAGGGGGTTGGGGGGCACAAGTGTGAGCACTGCGGCTTCTGTTACTGAGGGGCGATATTGCAGCACCGCTACAAAACCAGCCCCCTGTAACAAAACCGGCTCCCCTCACTGCAAAACTGACCCCTCACCAGGCGGGCAACTAGAGCCAAATTTCGGGGGGGGGGGCTGAAAATATTTCGGGGGGGGCTAATTCTTCCAACCACAGACAGAGTGGCTGTAAGAGCGGGTGAACACACAACAAAAGCCTCATTTACAATTAATGGTCTTTTAAAGACCTGTTAAGTACTCCGGTGCGGCTGCAATTAGATGCTCGCCAGCCCGGGAAGACGTGTCAACCCGGGATGAAGCCCCGTGAGCCCAATGGGTATTGCGCGCCTGCCCCCCACCCACCCTTTCAGCCTGCTGGGGAAATGCCTGATGCACGGTATGGCCAGTTCAACCCTGGTAGTACATCGATCAATAAGGTTATAAGGGTGGGCAAGCATCCACTGGCACAATATAAATTCCTTGATCTCCTTTGCAGGCACCATGCATGCACAGAATACGAACAAACCATTTCATATCTGCGAATCAACAATCCGTGGCTGACGGTCGAAAGGGCTAACTCAGCATATAGTTTTTATTGGCGTTTCTTGGGTAAGTTATTCATTAACTGTTGGTCCTCGAGAAAGTGAAATTCCGAATCTAAGAGGGGCTTGCTGGGACTCTACACTGTTAATGATTTAACATGCTTACACGTTGTTCCTGTCGATTACATTGTGTTACTTCACATTTCAAGTCCCAGTTCATAAGTTTATCGAGCGCGTGATTTAATCACAGACATTAAAAAATATGTTTTATGGTAAATTCAATATGTATTCCAATAATCAAAATTGTGCAGTCAAGTGTAGAAATTACGCCTATTACTAAAAATATACAACAGTGTGCAATACTGACATCAATTTTTGTCAGGCATAGTTTTTTTTATTTACATGTTTACTGTACTTTAGCTCCTAGTACATCAATGATCATTCAACAATGTAGCATTCAAGGAAATGAATTCTGTTGAAAGGTTCATAGTTTATCGACAGTTGTGTAACACGGGGACGTGCTTTTGCTGAGGAAACAACAGAACCGCGCAGCAGGTAGGGCTGGACTTCCGGGAACCATCTGGTAGATGACGTCATCCACATTCTCCTCGCCTTCACTACAACAGAAACGAATGAGTAAACGAGGAACATTGGTTATGTGTGCGATTCACAGACGCACGCGGTCCTGCAGGCGAGACTTCACTGTGAATATAGTTGAAAAGAAAATGCATTATGGTGGTTAAGGCATCAGCTGCGAGGGGTCTGTATGCCCAGCTAGGCGCATGGCGCGTGGCCTTGATCAATAGCTTTGCTTCCCCCTGCTCCGTGCCACATTCACAGAAGCAGAGGATGTTCAAGCAGTGTTTGGCTGCAGGACATCAGTCTAAAGCAACCTGCATTTTTATTAACCAGTGTTTGCAGCAACGTTTGTAAAGAATGATATTTCCATGATGCAACATATTCAAAGTGGTTGTTGGCGGCTTTTAAATATTGTTTTTTTTAATAACATTTTATTGATTTCAAAATAAGACTCAAAAACAACAGAAATATAAAAGAACAAACAAGTCGAATCACCCAGTTCCCTCGCCCTCAATCATCCCAGCCCACTCCGCCACAATGAATCATGACATATAATACTAAGTTCTGAAATAATGTTTGTTTCATTTTGCGTTCGGAAAATATCCAACCGCTTCTATACGGATGTGTCTCTTTATTTGGTTCAATATATCTTTTTATAACGGAATTGTTATGCTCGTTGTGCCCTGCCTGGTACTGATAGAGTGTAAAGGGCTGGGTATACCTGGGGTGGATATTCAAAGAAGAATTTCGAATGCTAAAAGGTCTGGCTCATGAATGAATGTGTCTCTTCAGGCATTGATGTGTTCAGGCACACCCTAAGTTATCATACATACACTCTGTCGCAGATCTTTGCACTCATATTCATCTATCAGCTGACGCATTCTATCAGTCAGCCAACTTATACAACCCCAATTCATTATGCACACATACTCAACAACATATGCAAGATAAATTAAAAGAATAGAACAGGAAAAAGAAAATACGTTGTTCCTTAACCCCTCCCCTGCTGATGACGGAACCGCTCCGTCATCAGCCGCGGTGGCGCTTTGCTGATGACGGAGCGGTTCCATCATGGCCCGCCCGACGCTCCTGCGTGGCGCAAATTTCGCGCCTGTGCCGAGCGTTCTATTGAGCGGGCGGGGCCATGACAGAACCGCTCCGTCATAAGCACAGCGCAACCGACGCTGTTGACGGAGCGGTTCCGTCACCAGCATGCGCCCGCCGCATTTCCGCCCCCTTAGCAGTGAAGGGGTTAACTCCTTGGATCCTAGGGACGTGCTAGACACATCCTCAGCACTGGCACACAGTGCAGAGGACGCGTCCAGCACATCCTAGCACCCCCTTCATGGAAAGTTAAGCTCCATCACTTGCTGAAAATAATGGAAGAAGTAGGAGGACACATGCTGTCATGGATAGAAGCAGAGTGTAAATAACACTCATTAACAACCAGTGGAAGAAAAGGGCTGACCCAAAAGCCCCTCTAGGAATGAAGGCATGTATGTGTGTATATATAGATGTATATCACCAATACAGAAACTTAACTATTCAGCTCCTTTGGCTCCTGACCTGGGTATCTACCCTGATGTCTTATGAATAAAAACAGATGTACAAACAGTTTGTCTGAGCACACTCGGTTACCCTATAATAAAATCTAGGCCTGATGGCCTATTGACTTTGCCGTACGATTTCCACAGTGAATAAATCAGGCTTACTGCTTTAGTTATAACTTTTCACAATCAACAAATCAGATCTATGGCTTCTGCTATAACGTTTCACAATATTACCTTACCATTGACTTGTCACACTAACCAACTCGGTCCTACTATATAGAGGATAATCTTTTTCAAGTATACAGTAATAGAATCCCAAATATATGCAAAATGACGGTTGTCAGAACAATATATAATCCTTTCTAAGAGGGCTCAGTAAGGATTATTATAGTGTAAATCTACCTCTATGGTTTGCTTGAGTAGGTCACAAGCATCAAGGCCTTTGCCTATTGCCTTTGACACACAACCAGAAGATTATGTAAATTGTGAATTGATACATGTATAGCGCACTACTCACCCACAAGGGTCTCAAGGCGCTTGTACGAATACCGCTGTGGAACCCATCCTGGCTTTCCCTGTGAGGTGTCCACTCCTGGGCACCCCCAAGGTGGAGGCCAGGCATCCTTAGCATTGTGGGGGCCGTTGTGGAGATTAAGCAAGCTATTGCCCAGAGTTGCAGAGTGGGACTCCATGATTGGAATAGGCACCGAGGCGAGAATTAACAGGTCCATGGAATTTTGAGCCCAAGACCCGCTGAGGCAGGGAATTGAACCCTGGTCCCGGGCCAGACCTCTGCATCAGGGTCTGCCGCTCTAATCATTGAGCCACACTTTAACATACTTTTCACAATACGTAAATCATGTTTCCTGTCATGGTTATAATTCTTCTAAAAACAGATTAAGTCTACAGAATCCAGAATCTGACATAATGCTTCTCATTGAACCAGTAAGACCTGTAACATTTATCATTTCATCACTATTTCCAACTGAATACCGCATAAACTGGCTGCCATCAAGAACATGGCTATAAAATTACAAATATGTACAAAATTACAGTTGACAAAACAATGAACAACCCCCTCAATAGAGCCTAACAAGAATCAAGGTGAAAGCCTATTACACCGGGTTTGTAAATTGGGGTGCCGCTCGTAGCCGTGATCTGTCCTGCTCAACTTTGCAGATTTTGCCGTTTTAAATACCGAATCTGTGACCCTCTGCCTGATGCCTGCTACGGACCCTGAATTGCAAGGACTCTGAGGCGGTAAATCTGTTGACCATCGGGGCAGGGACTGCGAGACCCAGGGTGCTTTGCGCCTCTTGATCCAGCGCACCTGGTGTCTCTTCCCCGCCCCCAACTCCTACTTCCAAGCATCTGGGTCTCGCCCTAGCGGGACGTGCGCGGGACCAAGGCCGGGGCCAAGCCCGGGCAAAGGGCGGGCCGTTGTGTGGCCGTTAGGTGGCTGGAGAGGCTGGGCTGGGCCCTGTCTCTTTCTTCTCCATTGTTTTGTCCTCTAGACCTGAGCTCCCTACGTTTATAACAGTACTTATATTTTCCTTTTGCGTAGTTCTGTGTCGCTGACTTTACCATTCTGTGCCAGTAATTGTTTCATTACCATTGCTTGGGTAGCCCGTCTTTTCTTCCTTCTTCTTTCCTCTCACCCTTAGGTTCAAATTTCATTCTAGTACCTTCAGGTCCCGAACTGATATTCTTGCTTAAGCCCCATAGTATTGCCCTGTCAATATGGACACTGCTTCACCTGGGATTGCGGGGGGAAATCTCAACAAGGGCACATTAGATAATTACTTCAAGAAATCTACTTCAGAAATCGAAAGGGAAGAAGCTCTAGCGGAGAGAAGGGTGGAGCGCCGCCGTTCCATTGAGGTTTATAAGGCCAGACTTTCTTTGACAGCATCCCCGCTACTCATTACATCTAGTTCAGGGGTGGCCCCTATTACTGAGGACCCTTTCGCAACCCAGGGAATTCCTGAACTTTTAAGGGATACCTCTCCCACACCACCCTCTCTCAGGGCCCTACTTAGCCCACCTACTACCGTTCCTTCACCTTCCTGTACTTCTGTGGTAGGTCGGGAAGCTACACCAGCTACCCTCCACACTGGCAAATCACCGCTAAAAATCAACCGAGGAAGATAGAGGTCCCGAAAATTCATGGTCCACCGCCCAATAAGAGAAGGAGGAAGGGGGGTTCTATTCAAAAGGGCAAAATTAGCCACTCTGAATTCGGCAAGGGGAAAGGGGGGGTGTAGCTCCTGTCTCTAAACCTATAGTGGATACAAGACCTGTAATCACTTTAGTGACTACTCAAGAAACACCACCACTTACAACTGTCACTACCCCCTCAGGTGCCAAAACCGAGGGTACTCAGCCGATTGTCCCCACCCTGGAGCTTCTTGAGCAAATGCTCAAGACGCTCACTTCTCCTATTGTAGATCGATTATTGGCTATTGAACAACGGCTAGGAAACTTGGAACAGGCTATTGCCAACAAGCCGGACAAGCAGAAGGCCCCTCCTATTTCTAACACAGCATTGGCTACGGTCAGTTTAACCAATACCTTAAAACCTACTTTAGCCAAGGCGGCTCATACAACATCCATTATCACCACAACGGCCTCATTCCCTAAGCCCAATGCTCCTACTAAAATAGTGACCCACAATCCTCAAGGGTTTACAACCTCTTCTATTCCCCCCGGACCTGCCATGCATACGGATGGTGCCATTCCGAAAGGTGGAAACAGTACGGCTGCAAGACCATCGCAGCCGGCTGGAGAGAGGGAATCCCTAAGCAGAGCAGCAAAATGTAGAATTCCTCAGGTTGAACTTCCTCCGGAAGCACTACCCTATGTAGTGGTGCTTACGGGTGTTCCCATCCTTGACCCTGATAAGCGAGAAGGTCCACAGCAGCTTAAAAATAAAACTATGTATTGGTTGTCTAAGAATAGGCCACTCCCAGGTAATGTTAATGGGGACATAGTGCACGTGCGTCAACTCCCCTGGTTGGGGGGGCGGGAGAAAGACATTGAGGGTGATTTGATTGTGATCAACTTTAGGGATCCAGAAGCTGTTAGGCACATTTTGAGCTGGATGCCAGGAAACCTAGGCAAATCAATTATGCCGTGTGATCTTACTTACTTCTATCCCAGAGCCCTAGTAGCTCCCCTGTCATGTCCCTGGCCTTCTATGGCTCTGACAGGTACTCTAGGCCCAAAACATAACAATCATTACTTCCCCCCGCAGCCTGGCCCTATGGTCTCAAAGAATGCATATGGGTGGGAATCCATACCGCAAAGGTGATATGGTACCAACCTTGGGAGGTCCTGAAGGAGATGGGAGTGCCCACTAACTTACTACAGGCCATAATAAGACTCCATCAGGGCAACTTCGCCCAGGTACGATGTGGGCGCGGTGGAGTTCTGACAAAAAGGTTTCCTGTCTCCCGGGGGGTTAGGCAGGGATGTGTCCTGGCCCCTACTCTCTTTTGTCTCTACGTGAACAATGTCATCTCACACTTAGTCAACGTTAGGGACAATGACGCCCCGGTTTTGGCAGGCAGGAGGGTGCCGGCAATTATGTTTGCTGACGACACCCTCCTGCTCTCCAAATCCCCCATGGGAATTCAGCGAATCCTAGATGGATTTGGTCTTTTCTGCAGGCAGTACGGCCTTGAGATCAACACAGGGAAGACCAAATTCATGATCTTCAACCCCTCTCCCACAACCAGACCTAACCCATCCCTAAATTCCACGGAATTGGAGAGGGTTAAAACATTTCAGTACCTGGGCGTAACCCTACATGAAAACCTATCCTGGGGTCCACAGATCTCAAGTTCGCGAATAAGGCTTTCTCAACTCTCTGGGGCTATTTTAAGGGCTACGAACACCTCAACCTACAATCCCATAGCTCCTGCAGTTGAGGTGTACAAAACACAAGCGAAATCAGCTGCACTCTACGGTAGTGAACTATGGGGACATCAAGCTGCAAATGAGTTGGTGCGTGTCGAAAACAACTTTCTGAGGCGTCTTTTGGCCCTCCCAACTAGAACTCCTCTGCTTCCCCTACGCCTAGATTTGGGTCTACCATCTATTAGGGAGGACCTTGAATCCAAACCTTTAAGATTCTGGCACAGACTTTGGTCAACAAATGAGCTCAGACACTACAGGCAAGATCTTGTGCATGTTATGAATCTAAATCACAGTGATAAGATCCCTTGGCTATCCTTTGTCAAAAGAGAACTGTTCCGGCTCGGTTTTAACGAGCTGTGGGAGGCCCCGGAAACAGGCTGTACTAGGGTCCCCCGGAAAAGACTTGTGGTAGCTTACAAGGAACAAAATCTTGTCTCTCATGTGACTGCACCCCGCATCGGCACCCTAACACATCGTTTTACTGAATCCAAAAATTCTTATAAGTTCGAAACCTTTATGGATTTTATTTACCCAATTATGGCAAGGAAGCTATTTTTACAGTGGCGGTTTGGCACTCTTCCTATCAAATCCTTTACCAGTAAATGGACTAATGGAGGGGACAAAATATGCCCTGGCTGTAATTCCTGCGATGAAGAGGAAATTCATGTTCTGTTTTTTTGCCCTTCCTACAAGTCACCAAGGAAATATTGGCTTGTGCCCTTATGCAGGAATTTGGCAATAAGGAACTGTGTAACATCTTTCAGAATACTGAAACCTGATTCCTCCCCCCACATTGTCTTCGCGGTCGCAAAATATCTCTTGGCCATGTGGCGCATTAGGTCCAAGTTGATTAAGGCAAAACCACCCTAGGATGTATGCCTACACCACTGTGACATTGTAACATCTGGCTCCCGCTAACAACGTCTCCTATCACACTTCGTCTATTCCATTTTCAATTATATGAAATGTTGTTGCTTATTCTTTCTATGTACTCCATATTCCATTTTAAATGTCATGAATATTGTCACTTGCTCTCTGTTGCACTTTATATGTTTGAATTTTAAATGTATGTATGTCTTTTATGCATCTTTTATGGCCTAAATGGCCGAAATAAAGAATTTTTGGATTGGATTGGATTGAATTGGGATGACCAACATCAACCCCCTTGTTTACTACAATAATCGTTGAGATTTCATATACAAAGTACCTGTCTACAACCTGCAACTCTGTGCCTTGCCTTAGCAATCCAGCAGTCAAGGCCTATTGGCTGCACCAAATGTTTTTCACAATAAATAAGCCAGGCCTACCTCTGTTGCATAACTTTCCTTAATAAATAGATCAGACTTTTCCCAGTGAACTATTCAAGTCTATAACCTTCATCACTGTTTTTTCTGCCATGACCTACTTTGGCATGCAGTATTAAATGTAAGCATTCCACAAGGAATCATCAGGAAGAAGTTTTATCCCCTTCGGAGAACTCACCTGTGATCTCGGAGACAGATCACAGGGGCTGCTGCAGAGATGCAAGGAAGAGGACGACGACCCGCCCGAGCACCGCGGCAGGAACTGTGCAGAGGGAGTACAAGGCAATCAGGCCCCTCAAGCGAGATCCACAGCGTTTGAAGCGCAGCTGCAGAACTCTGACCAGTTTACACTTCGCCTCCCGTAGCAGAACTGGATCCGGGCAGGAGCGGAGGAGTAGGAGGTGATGAACTGCCCTTTGCCTGTGCTCCACAGTGCCACAGACATTTCCTCTGGTTCAGAGACTCGGCGACGATGACCCAGGATAGCGGCATGCAGTGGACCGGGGCGGGCTCCGTAGGCGACGACCAGTGATAGCAACATATAGAGGTGAGCCGCCTGCAGCAATGGACAACCCAACCCTCCTCCCCTAGATCCGAACACCCGCTGACGATAGAGGGCACTGCATCTTTTCTGCGCTTAGCCCAGATCAAGATTTCTGTGCCCCATCACACAATGAACAGCTAACCCTCCTCCCCTAGACGCGAGCACCCGACTAAAGAGGGCATTTTACCTATCATGCTCTCAGCCCAGACTGCTACATCTCCGGTTTGCCTCGTTACCATGGAGATTGACACGGGAGCTGGCGCAGGCATTAACAAACTGTAAACTTCCTAAAGCATTCTAGATCGCTGAACATTGGAGCATTGAGCTGCTCTCAGGGAGCCAGACTCTGGTCTCTCTGATGTCAGTGTTTTCTTTTCTTCATTGCTCCTTGTGCTGGGCGGCCCATACTTACTTTCTATGTTTTATACCACCTTGCTCAACCAGCACTCTCGAGGGCTCGGTGGGCAATGCAAGGCCCCATTTTGGGCCCTCATTGAATACACCAGCAGCCCTACCCTCCAAAATGGCAGTTTTTAAGTGTTTAAAGGCCCACTCCTCGCCAATTTATCGAAATAAACAAAGGACCAAGATCCCTACAATCTTCCTTCCTTACAACTAAAAAGAAACAAAGGACCGACTACTGCAAATTGCCCTCATGGAAAGGAAGAGAGGACTTACCACAGATAAGGCTCACTATATTGAAAACAAGATAGGACTATACCCCCGATCTCCTGATAATCAAGAAGCCATATTGGAATGACTCCTATGCTGGCTACTAAACAGCAGACTGTGCCCGATCTCATCTGACCCTAGGAGTGCAGCGCCCTGGCACCACAGTTTTTTTTTTGCATAACAAGAACCTCCCACCACCAGGAACACCACCAATATAAGAGTAAAAGGACCTACCCCAAGGCGACAGCATCTGTAACAATCAGTGTTCTATCACTAGTTATACTCTCCAATTAGATCTCCTCAACTCTACCTCCCACAGAATTGTGACCTTCTCACCCTACTCCCCTAACAAGCAACAAACACACCATGAAGCCCATGGGCCTACACACCTACTCGATCAAATACCCCACTAGCCTCTCAAAAAAGGCAGACAAAGGGTTCAAACATAGATTACTTAAATCACACCCAGAAACCCCAATATCTGACCCTTACTTATCAAATAACACAGGTCACATATCAAATGACATTATCTTCTACACTAGAAGGAGAGCACAATGGCGGAAAGCCTTCCTCTCCCTCTCCCTATTTGCAATTGCATCCACTAAAAAAACTGCTCATGGTCTTACACTATGTATTATTCCCTCCCCGTTCTACAAAGCGACTGCCCCTATTTCCATTTATCGTAATGGGATCATCCTCATGCAGACATCAGACCACAACCTGAATATACTGGACCACATCTTCCTGATCATTAAAGCATAGGTTGCAAGAGCCTCGCTCACCTCTCTAACAGACTGCTCTCCTAACCCTCTGACTGACTCCTTACCTGACTCTCCATCCAGACAGTCTCCTGAGGCATCCCATAGCTCAACTACACCCACCTCAGGCCTAACTGACACACCACTAAATGACATATATATCCATTATCCCTACTCCCCCCCAGCACCACCACTATGTCTACAATTTCTATGACAGCCACCTCGTATCATGCTCGCATTACCTCGCACCGACACGTCTCCTCACCCCAAACCCCACTCCCCATCCCCATAACCAAGTCCTCAACTCTTTTTAAGACAGCTCATCCCTCCCTACCTCCCAATTAATATAATTTCTGACATCAATCCAATCTCCCCTTAGACAACCACACCCAAAAAGTCAACAGGCCCACTTTCTCCCCCTCCCTATACTACGATTCTCACCGTCCCCCCTTACACAACCCACACCAATACCTCCTCAAGTCCCCTCACTACCCCCCTCCCAGTGTCTACCGCTCTATATCGAGGCAGCGTAATGAATCAAATGGCCCTAAAGCACACATAAATACCCCTTCTCATCCCCTATCCACCCCGCTCGAACCCACGGACGACCACTCTGAAATACAACCACCCCTCAAACCAGTTCTCCTGACTCCCTGAGACACCCCACAAGTCACGACCCCTCCTCAATTAACCACAGACCGAGCTACTAATTTGATAACGTCTACACATGACCCCAGATTAGATGAGATACTACTATCCTTACAACACATTAAAGACAACATCCAATCTCTCCATGTCCTGATCCGAAAACTACCCAAACCACAAGTGAAATCCATTCAGCACTCATGTACTAGCCCCATGTCTAAATTACTCCCCAGATGGAATACAGTACCTTACCCCAATGCTTCAACCCGACCAGTAAGGGGAAAACAAACCCTATCACCGAATGACCTTACTGCCCTACTTCATTCCTACGAACCCCCTTCCCTACCACCTAAACCTACGTGTATGGAAAATACGCAAATTCTGTCCTCAATCCAACCCATCCATTCCACTGCACCCAGAGTCACAAGACACACCCCCAGAGATATTGTCGAAAATAACCTCAAAAGAGTTCCCATCTCCCAAGACCAGAACACCACCCCAACCAAGACCCAGATAAAATGTATCCTTCTAAATTGTAGGTCGGCAACACGTCATGCAGCCGATATAGCGGACCTCATTATAACCAATGAACCCAACCGTATAATCTTAACGGAAACTTGGCTAAGCGAGTCAACCACACCCATCTTTGACATACTAGTTCCCCTAACTATCACATCACCAGATTGGATAGACCAGATAGGTTGGGTGGTGGTATTGCCTGCATCCATAGGAACAACCTCTCTGCAAACGGCTCCAACACCACAGGGTACTCCTCCTGTAAATACCTTTGCCTACACATCACCAGCAATAATAAGCCAATATGCTAACTATACTCTTTCTACCATCCTCCCGGTAACAACCTTACCTTCATCGAACACATGATGGATATCCTAGCCACAAACGCAGGACAACAGAATACACAGATCTTCCTGGGGGGATTTCAACCTCCACTGGAACGACGCTGACGACCCAGAGGTCAAAAGCCTCAAAACGTTTTTGTCCGACCTTAACCTGTCCCAAATCTGTAATAGACCTACACATGAAAAAGGCTCAATCCTTGATCTAGTAATTTCTAAAACAGACTCAATCCAGTTGAAATCGATTCTCCCTTGGGATTGGTGCGATCATTACATAATCACTTTCCATATCAGGGAAGTAGTTAAACTACTCTCTGTACAACCATCGAGGACAAAAATCTGGAAGAGGAATCTAGAAAACATCAATCCTGCCGATCTCGCATCTGCCAGTCATATCCTCACACCCCCACCCGATGGTTCCAAGGATGTACAGGACATAACCACTTACTACTTTGACTCTATGAACAGGGTACTTCACACCTTAGCTCCCATGCAACTAAAAAGAGTCACCACCAAAATCTCAAATCCCTGGTATGATGGTAGACTAAATGAGGACAGAAGATCACTGAGAGCTATTGAAAGGCAATGGAGAGCCGCCCCATCTGCTACCCACCTTAAAATACTAAGAAGCCCCAGAAATGCTTACTATAGAAGGATTAGACGCGCAAAAGCAGATTTCATATGCAAACAATTATACCAAGCATAGAACCGCTCCAAAAAACTGTATGAAATAATCAAAGGACAATCTAAGGAGGTCTCACACTCCCCCCCAAACCAATCCGGAAACTCTCCCCAATTGCGAAGATCTTGCCTCCTTTTTTACAACAAAAACTGAAAACTTAAAGACTGACTTTCTGAACGACTTATTATCCCTGACTGACCCACACTCAATCTCCTCGGTGTCCACACCTGGGACACCATTGAACTGCTCTACAAGGCTCGACCTCAAGAACAAAGCCTCCTGGACCACCTTCAACTACTATAAGGAAGAAACTATCGTAAACATGCTCACTACTTTGAATCCCTCCAATCATTTCACTGACCCTCTCCCAGCATCCCACTTAAGGACCTTCATTCCACTGCTAGTGCTACTATGGACTAAGATTATACCTATCTCCTGCAAGGAACCATCCCAGACATCCTCAAAGCCGGTCAGGTTTCCCCCATCCTAAAGAAAGTAACAGCAGACCCTTCAGTCCTGAACAACTATCGCCCAATATCAAGCATCTCAACCCTGGCCAAACTACTCGAAGAATGTGTGCACATGCAGCTTAGCAACCACATAGACCATTTCAACCTTCTTGATCAATTCCAATCAGGCTTTCGTGCCGGGCACAGTACCGAATCAGCCATGACCCACATAATAGATGATGCATTACCAATACTGGATCAAAACAAAGCCTGTTTGCTAATCTTACTGGACTTATCCTCAGCCTTCGATATAGTCAAACACGACAACCTACTGGATCTCCTGAAGCAAAGAATGGGACAGTGTTAAATTGGTTCGACTCCTTCCTCCAAAATAGATCACAACGATTCAAGATTAACCAATCCTTATCGAACCCCACCCCAGTCACCTTGGGAGTACCCCAGGGATCTTCCCTCTCCCCAACACTCTTCAATTTATTAATGGAACTACTTACTGAGCTTCTCAACTCCGCAAATATCAATTACCACATGTATGCCGACGACACCCAGCTCTACATTAAGGTCCACTCTCTCGAAGACATCAAGTCCCTTAACTCTACGCACCAAAAGACACACACCTGGATAGCTAGGAACCACTTCAAACTAAACACACTAAAGACATAATTCCTCTTAATCACTCCCCCAACCAAACAACCATCATCCGCGACTCGATGAAACACCTAACTGCACTTGACGGTCAACCTCTCATCATCAATTCTGCCAATCCCTAGGTATAACACTTGACAATAAACTTAATATGTAGAAGCATATCAACACTGCAGCTAAAGGAGCACATTTTCAGATAAATACCCTGAGAAAACTGAAACCCTTCATACTCGCAAATGACTTTAAACAGGCAGTCCAACTCTAGTAATTCCCAGAATTGATTATGGAAGTGTCGCTCTCTGCCGTCTTCCTAAATCAATGACCGCTCTGCTAAGAGCCGCAGTCAATACAGCTGCTAGTCACTGGCAAAAAAAGAAACTGCCACATTTCACCTGACCTACAGGCCCTCAATTGGTTACCTTTTGAGGCCAGAATCCACCTAAAAATCGCGTGTATGACTCATAAGGCATTGCATCAAAAAACCCAGAGGTACCTAGCGGAGAAACTAGTTCTATCAGGTGGTAACAGATCTACCAGGAGTTCGGATAATCTTCTACTTAAACCACAACGTTTCTTCAAGAAGAAATCATGTAATCGTACCATCTCAGGAAGGGCTCCCAGGATTTGGAATGCTTTACCCCCAGAAACAAGACTTATTCCGTCTGCAGCCTTTTTAAAAAAAAAAGTTAAATCAATATTCATGTCTAAATTCATTTGAACTGTTACTTGTACATTCCTGTAGATATATGCTAATGTTTAATAATTATCAGTACTGTACTCTCATAATTCTGTGTTTTAAATGTATTTTTCATCCTATATTTGACCTGTACAGCACTCTGATACTCGCAAGGGTCTTGTTCGCGCTATACAAAACCGTCAAAATAAATAAACTAATAAAATAAAACAGTTATACAAAATTGTATTTCATAAAATAAAATACTACCTTCCTGAAGAGGGCCTATCAAGGATTATCCTAGGGCAAAACATGTATCTCCATACTTTGATATGGGTTAACCAACACATTTACCCTCACTTACTATGGAAATCTGTGAGTTTACCCTCACCTAATACTGTAATCTGTGAGCTTCCATTTAACAAAATCCAAACTCTTAAATACCTATTGGCTTTGGCATATACTTTTCACAATGAGTATGTCAGGCTTTTGCTTTTATCATACCGATTCTTAATGAATTGATAAGTCCTGAAGCATTGAGTATTGGCTATCCAGCATAATCAACATAGTCCTCCTGAATGGAACATAAGCTTTCTCACATGGCAAAAAGTGCAAGACAAGCACATTTTTCAGTAGAAGCACCTAATGTCTGCTAAATCAAATGATGTAATCAGGAAAATCAATATGTGGGCAGAGCCCAAGGTGCTCTCACAGGAATTTTTTTTTCTGTGGATCACATATGTTCTACTGACAGAAAAGCTGTCAAGCCATTTCTCTCCATGAATTCAGGATGGCTTGCAAATATTTACTGATCAATTCAAGTTTCTGAGGTCTGCAGAAACAGTCTCAGTTGGTGGAGGTTTTATTATCAATTTATATTCCTGTGATGCAGACAGGAGCTACAGTTACATATATATGAATATCTTCTTTCCAAATCAACCAACCAGTGCACCACACGCTGTGGGTGCTGCTCTCCATGCCGGTGGGTCACGGTAACTATCTCGAGCACAGCAGTTTCATCTCTGTCGCTGAACTGAATAGAGCGCACTCTGAAGCAATTTTAATCAATGTTATTTAATACACAGCTCACTAAGTTGACAGAAGCATTTCGGCACGGTCGCCTTCCTCAATGTCAATTGTATCAATTCATTCTCAATTTGTTTAAATACCGTTCATTCAGGAATTCAGTGAAATCAAAAAAGGATTCATATGTCATCAAAACGTTAGTTTCCATGGAGGCCATTTTTAAACATGTGCATTCTTTTAGGATGTATACGAGGAATAAACTTTGGCTCAATTCATTGTTTTAGTCATAATTTTCTGTGTTATTTCATATCATAAATAGGATACTGCAACTATCCATCAATTATCACAATGTACAATGAATTGAGGCAATGGTAAAGTCCATATATGCGCACACACTATTTTACAATTATGGGCGAGTGTGTGCCCATATACCAATGGAGGGGAAATCTACACATTGTTTTTATATCATGTTATTAACACAATGATTGTTTATTTATCATATTTAAAATGATTGTGTTTTTATAAAAATATATTTACAACTATATATATAATTTATTACAATGCTTTGTGATTGTAGTTTCAAATAATTGCCCAGTGGAAAGTATTTTTACCACGTCTATTCCTATGCTGTTTGCATTTAAATATACTCTTTTGGACTTGTCACTTTGAAAAATAAAAAAATGCAATGGTAAAAAAAATGGCCTACAGCCCAGCACCATTGCGTCATGTGATCAATGGCCTATGGGCTCAAAACGCGTCATTACTGTGGTTTGTTGAGCAGACAATAAAGAAACTTACAGCATGAAGTTGTGGTCTGAGCTCCAGTCTTCTGCGGAAAATTGGAAAGTGAGAGGAGGTGCTGTCATATATATATATACATATATACATATATACATATATATATATATATATATATATATATATATATATATATATATATATATGTATATATATATATATATATATATATATATATATATATATATATTTCTCACCACGTTCTCCTTGTTCAAAGTACGTAGACGACACACCAGAAGTTTGCTGTGATGTGGAAGTTTATTGACAGCAAAGGAAAGCAAACAACGCGTTTCACCTCACGGCTTGTTCACGTGAGGTGAAAGGCGTTGTTTGCTTTCCTTTGCTGTCAATAAACTTCCACATCACAGCAAACTTCTGGTGTGTCGTCTACGTACTTTGAACAAGGAGAACGTGGTGAGAAATATTTGGGTTTCCGGGACCCCAGAGGCGACCCACTCGCGAGCGGGTACTAGCGTGTACCGGATCTCTGTGCTTGTATATATATATATATATATATATATATATATATATATATATATACATATATATATATATATATATATATCCACACCCTCCTCCTCACGAAAGAGCAGAGGCCACAACGGGGGACGGCCTGGAAGCAACTTTAACTTACGCCTCGGCAATGCACTGCTTATGACATCTTATATTGCATCACTCATGACATGATAAGTGGCATCACTCATGACATCACTGATAACATCTCAAATGACATCACTAGTTACATCACTGATGATGTTATCCAGTGAGTGTGAGTGTTTTCTAAATGTTTATAAGTATTAACCATATATACCAAGTTACCACAAAAGTTAAAATGGTATAACTTGTGTACTACTAATGAGTGATACTATTTCTAACATATATTATGTGAGTGGCTGTGAACCTGTGTGTATCTGTGTGTGAGTGGGTATCTGAGTGCCCGTATGGATGTGTGAGTGGGTGTGTGAGTGGCTGTACGGGTGTATAAGTAGGTGTGTGAGTGGGTGTGTGGATGAATGAGTGGCTATGTGAGTGAATGTATGGGTGGGTGAGTGACTGCATGGGTGAGTGGGTAGGTGTCTAAATGGCTATGCGAGTGAGTGACTGGCTGTGTAAGTGGCTGTATGGGTGAGTGAGTGGCTATTTGAGTGCATGTTTGGTTAAGGGAGTTGGTGTGTGAGTGGTTGTATTGTAGAGTAAGTGTATAAGTGAATGTATGTATGTGTGAGTGCCAGATGTGTGCATGCTTGTATACATGTGTGCAAGGGTATGTAAATGGCTGTGTGGGTGTGTAAGTGAATGTGTGGGTGCTTGTATGGATGAGTGAGGGGCTGTGTTGAGAGGCTGTATAAGTGAGTGAGTGGGTGTGTGAGTGGCTCTAAGTATGAGGGAGTGGTTGTGTGAGTACTTGTAGTGGTATATGAAAGGGTGTGCGGATGATTGTGTGGGTGTGTAAGTGGGTGAAAGAGAGGCTGTACAGGAGTTTGAGAGGGTAAGTGAGTGCTTCTGTGGATGATTTAATCAGTGATGTAATTTGAGATGTTATGAGTAATGTAATCAGTGATGTCATTGACCATGTCATGAATGATGTAATATGTGAGGTCATAAGCTGTGCATTGCAGAGGCGTAAGTTATAGTTAGCTCAGAAATTCACTGTTTCTATGAGCGAAATGTGAACCTAACTATAACATCCCTGTAACCTTTGGTTTCAGTGAGTTTCTAGGGTTTCTTTTTTACTCTATTTTCTAACTGTATTGACCCTGTAAGCTTTGGGTTTTTCAATGAATTTCTCATTTTTTTAATGTTGTTTTCTAATTATGACATCCATGTAACCTTTGGTTTTTTAAGTGAATTTCTGAGGTTTTTTTTAACATGTATTTCCTAATTGTAACTTGTAACCTTTGAGAATGAGTGTGCGAGTGAGTGCATGATTATCTCAGAGGGTGTGTGAGTATCTGTGTGGGTCTGGGAGTGGCTGTATAAGTGTCTCACTGGGTGTGTGAATGGGTGCGTGAGTGGGTCTGTGAGTTGGTGCAAGAGTGTCTGAGTGGGTTTCTGAGTGGTTGCATGGGTGTCTAAGTGGGTGCATAAGTGTCTGAGTGTCTCAATGGGTCTGTGAGTGGACATGAGAGTGTCTGAGTGGGTTTGAGAGTGCCTCCATGAATGTGTGAGTCAGTCTGTGCGCACATGAGTGTCTGAGTGGGTCTGTGACTGGGTGTGTTAGAGTGTGAGTCTCTGAGTGGGTATGTGAGTGACTGTTCAAGTTAACATATGGGTCTGGGAGAGGATGCATAGGAGTCTGAGTGCATATATGAGTGGATCTGTGAGTGTCTGAGTGGGTCTGTCAGTGCGTGTATCAGTATCTCAGTGGGTCAATAAGTGAATGTGTGAGTGTCTGAGTGTGTGAGTGGGTGTCTAAATGTCTTTACGGGTGTGTCTGTAGGTGTGTGAGTGACTCGGTCACAAAGGAACCGCACCTGCCCTTATATCCTAAAGAGTCCACAGTTTTGCACAGAACATCTACCCAAGTGGAGTACTTACTACTGGCAAATTGGGTAAATGTCCAGTATGTATTCTACAGCTGCCTAAAGGAGCATGATGAAATGTCACCTGTGATCTTGTGTGCATTTAGGCAATGTGATTATTCCTGGTACATCTTTATCTAGAAATATGTGATAACATGAATCCTCCTGAGGAGAAGACAATGAGCCTACAAAGATGTAAATCTCCACCAAACATAGGTCTTTCCTCTTAATCATATGAATTAAGTGCTTCTTTGTTTGGTGGAGAAGTCCTCATATTCCTATGCATCAAGAACTCCTTACCAAAATAGGCAGGAAACGTGCTAGGGCAGTCGCTTGTTAAGCTGTGCATCATCCTGGCAAAAGGCAGGAAGACCTTTGAATATAACTAAGGTTGGTGGGGCCAAACCAGTAAAGTCTCCAAGTGATTTTCCTATTTGCATACTCATAGTAATTTGAAGGGAGAACCATGGACTCTGATCTCACCAGGACAGGGCTACAAAAAGCCCACTCGTCACAGTCAAATACAGATTGTGCTCCAATACATCAACAATGCAGTCACCTCCACAAAGGATTTCATATAGTTTTTCAATATGAACTTGCAGAGAAAACACACTTGCTTTGCCTTCGCCAAACCCAGGAATTGGAATCATTTGTCTTTTACAGAAGTGGCAATTCAACGGGAGCACCTGCTATGTTTATATTTGTAAGCGTCTCACGTTTAGATTTTATTTCTGTGGTGACCTTTAGGGCAAAAATGGTCCAGCAAAAACTTAATGGGGGGCGGGAGGCGGTGCGGCCTCCTTCCCGGGCTGATTTTGGCCCTGGGGACCGCATCCCTGGTGCTCACCTCAAAGAAATGGGGGAGGGGGCGACGCAGCCCCCTGCCCAGGCCGATCTCACCTCTGAGACCCTATCTACCGAGGGCCCAGCCACAAACACATGGGGGTGGGCAAGGCCACCCATATCCACCCATGTGCCATGGGTGCCTTGGTCCCACCAGGACCCCCAGTGTGCTGTGGGACTGTGAGGGGAGCGTCAAGGCCCCTTGGTCCTAGCAGGCTCCTTGCTACCTTCGTGGGCCGGCATTTCTGTCACATTTAGGGAGCTGCTAGAAATGCAAGTCCCTGTGTGTGGGAGCAATATTTTAATCTCTTTCCCTGCCCGTAGACATGAGAGTTAAACACTGCTTCAATCAAGCCCCTTGACAGCTCCCATTTGCTGGAGGCAGAGTGTTTGCTTTTACTTGGCGGGAAATCACAGCTCCCTCCAAGCAAAAGCAAACAGCTATGTCCCAGGGGTGGGCACCCCGGAAAATAGGAGGAGCCAGTCCTGGGAGGTGGTGGTCCCCACAGCCGTACATGGCTCTAGCAAGGCCCCCTCTTTTGATCTGCATGGGCTGGTCCTGGTGAGGTAATGGTCCTTGAGGCCATATATGGCCTGGGAAGGGATGACATGGGACTTCTCTTTTTTCAAAAAAGCAATTAGCCCTGAAATATGGTGTACCCAAGTTCCTGGGGTCCACACGGACCCCCTCCATTATGATTTATTTAGACACACGACGTGGTGGTCCCTGAGGCTTTAAAAAGACATGGGGGATTGTGTGGCCCCACTCCTTTTTTTAAATACAGCCCTGGGAGGTGGTGGTCCCCAGGGCCTGGGGGTCCATGTTGCCCCCTCCTATATGTTTAAGTTGCCTTGAGGAGGAGATGGTTCGCAGGGTACAGGGGGTCCACGCCCCCCAATTAACAATAGCATTAGCCTTGGGGAGGTGGTGGTCCCCAGGACATTATGAAGCTTGTGCGCCCCCTTCATTAAAAAAAAAATAAACTCTGTATGCTTCTTTGCCCTGGCAGGGTCCCTCTTGGACCCCGGTACCAAGGCTTGAGGGTTAGGGTGTTCGTACTCTGCCCCCTTTACCTTCCGCATTTTTTTGGGGATTCAACTTAAGCCAAGTGCCAAGATGGCTGCCAATACATCCTGGTTGAAGTGTTGGCAGCCTTTCAGAGCTCTGCTGATCACAGCATGAGCTCATCTATTCCTTTTGTGCAAAGGCTTTGCGGTAGCAGATATATAAATTAGGATTTCCTTTAAATTCTCCAAAACGACTAAACCGATTTATACCAAATTACAGAAGGTGTGATCTGCAATCCAAAAGCTACCTTTCTGCTAAATTTCGGGTAATTCCATCCAGTGGTTCGGGCTGTAGTCATGGTCAAAGCCCCTATAGGAATTAACATGCGAAATTCATTTTTTTAAACCCCCCCTCTCTTTTTCCTGGCCCGCTTGATAGATACTACCAAAACTTGCCAGGCACAACTAGAATTACTGGCTGACTTTTTTCGGAAAAATTTCGGGAAGGGCCGTCAACCAGTGCTAAAGATATAGGCAAGTCAAAAAACACTTCTCCTATGGAAACATGGTGCTAGTTATAACTTCTTACTGGCATTCAAGTAATTACCAGTGTCAGAGGTAATTCTAACATTTCATCCATCCCTTTTTTGTATACTTAACTGTATTGCCCTAAGTGGGACGAGTATGTACTGGCCTAATGAGCTCATACCTAGGATGAAACCGGTCATGGTTTGCTTGTGTTCGGTTCAGAGAGGACCTGGCTTAGCAATTTGGGCTGACTGTTATGATTGAAGCAGGGGCAAGCCGGATTTGCATATAGCTAGTTCCAAACTGAGGTGACATGGTGGGCAAAATAATGATGGACTGGGATGCAGCTCAGAGTAATTACCAGTGGCTGAGATTAATTCCAACATTCCAATTTTGGAGTTAGGGTCGACTCAGAAACAAGCTCCATTTTAGAGCTTATAAATGTGTGTAACCTAGTTCTACAGTTCTTGGCTTAAGTGATCATTTTTTATTAATCTCTCCAATTTGCATCCACCTATGCTGTGCCTGTGTTTTATTTATGCTATAATAGCTCTGGCTGCTAGAGGCACTCTATTTTGTGGCATGTGTTTTCTAAATAATCAGTTCCTAAATGCTGAGTTTTAAGCTGATTCCCTAAACTTAAAAACAGTGTAAATACAAGAAACTAGTGTAGATAAATGTCCATGGTCCTGCTGGTCATTAAAAAATAGTTGTTCTGACTTTCCTTCATAGGGATTGGGTTCTCTCAACCATCATGCTACCTTGTCCTGCTTTCAAGAGCTCTTCACAAGACATGTCTCAGCAAGATATTTATTTTCACCTACAAAGCCATCAGTATCAGAGGATTCCAAATTCTCAGTATTGCACTATGACTCCAAGAAGAAGATGGCTCAAGATAATCATGGATGGATTCCAAAGAAGAACGTACAAGCCCATTGAAGTGCCTTAGAGGCGCAGTCAGAAAAAGCCTATACCAATGTGACCCTGTGGGGTTTTGCTGAACTTTCAGATGTATCTTAGATCTACTGAGAAGTGTGGAAACCAAAGTTTTTAAAGGTTTGGAAATTAACACTAAGTTAAAATTGAAGTATGAAACAAAGTTTCCCCTCAAGTGCTTTGGTATAGAGTGCACACAATATCTTTTGCTACTTACTTTTTGAGCAACATTTCACCCACATTTCGAACGACATTCTAAAAATGCAACATATGTATATATAACATTTGGGAAAAAGCAAAATAATAAACAGTAAAAAATTAAAAACTCATTTTAGAGAAAAACAAAGTGAATAAATGTCCGCCTCATGAGTCCATTACATTGCTGCAAATGTGAGTTGTAACTGACCAACAGAGTAAAAGGACAAGGAATGCAATAATTCCAGTTCATAATGGATAATCTGCAGCAAGGCAAGCACATCATTCTTGAATACCACGAGCAAGTCGACCCTCAATATTAATATGGAAAAAATTAGGAAGACTCTTGAGTAATTTCTAGCAGTCAATACAATCTAAAAAAGGATAAAAAACGTGTAATAACTGCAAATAAACAAGGCACAAGGTGTATGTGAGGAAAGAGATAGAGATAAGTAGAACCGTAACTTTTTTTAATTTATATATAAAAATGTATCAATATATAGCTACGTGTTAAAAGCAGTGGCATACTGTAATCATAATATCATTAGGCATGTCATCAGTAAACTTTCATTCATACTTCATTTTTATCAGCAACAGTCAAACAAGAGAAAACCAACACATACACACTGAAAATTACCTCAATCAGGTATAATCAAAAACAATTTATATACAGCAAATAATATCTGAAATGTTCATTAGTCACTAGAGATACATTATAGATACATGATATGATTGGCAACCAAAAATTATTTTTTGTTGGCTGATTGACAAATGTCTTCCAAGTTCATTTATGTGCGTTTCGGCATGAGAGCGCATTCTTCGAGAAAGCCACTAATTACCACTGGTATCAAATACTCGATAATTATTGCTATTGCTTGGTTAGAGACAAAAATTTACCGCTGAGCTGCGGCGATTTTTACCGCAAATAAACCTTGGTATTACCAAGGTTTAACGCAAATGCGATAAAAATCGCCACAAAGCATGAATATCGCTGAAAAGTCAGCGATATTCATGCATTACCGAGCTAATGCTCTTAGCCATGTTATCGACCTCCCATTGGATAACATGGCTAAGAACTGCTCAGGGCAGGTGTTAGCTTTTGGAGATATTCGCGCTTAGCGCGAATATCTCCAAAAGTTGGTAATAGGAGATAGCGATGTTAGCGACTGTTTTCAGTCTCTAACATCTTGGCACGCCCACTTTGCATGTCATTAGTGATAAATATCACTGACATGCAAAGCGGGCCCAAGATGGTCGCTATCTCCTACTAGCTGTCGCTAACTGGTGTTAGCGACAGCTAGGTAATAGGGAGATAATTTTATCTCCGCTTTCTTGGCTTTTAAAGCCAAAAAAGCGGAGATAAACCCCCTTGATAATATGCCCCTATATGTGGTGTGAGTGTTTCAATAAACTCCAAAGATGCTTTGTTTTTGGACCTGATAAACAACCTAAGTAAATGGTACTTAAATATCCATGAATAATGTACTGTACTCCAGAAATCACAATAGAAATAATACTGGAAAAAGTAACAAGACCGAAGGTCTATTCAATCCAGCTCATAAGATACAGTATCTACAGCGCTGCATATATGCATAACAGAGAGAGGGTCGCCAGAGGAGGGTTCCCGTCAGATAGGGTAACTCTAGATGAAGTACACGGATAATGACTAGTGAGGGTAAGCACAGCCGTAGGGTGCTCTCCTGGCCGGCAAGGTGAAGGAGTTACTGGTACTGCTTTCTGCCTTGCCGTTATAGCATGGGTCCCAACCTCCGAGACCCTGCTGGAGGTAAAATCTCCATATCAGCACGCCGTCCAGGGTCCCTCCTCTTTAAATAACTACCCTCAATATTATACGTGGACTGAAAGGAGAAATGTATATGCAAAAATGTCCAACAAATGTATCATGGCTCCTCACTGATAACGGCAAATTAAATCAACACGCTCAAGGCACAAGATGAGGCATCACCTGAGTACCATTATTCTACAATAGCTAGAGTGTTAACTTAAAATGCAATGAGGAGGAACGCTGCATAAACAGTATCAGTAAAGTCCACACATGTCAATTGAATTTTTTGATCTATCACTTTTGAGGGCCAGTGCTGTAGGAGTAGTTACTACCCACCTAGCACAGCAAGACTTAATTATATCCATGACGGTGATAAGCCTGCAGTCGCGCCAAACCTTTGAAACAGGAAGCAGTCGAGCATAATTAAACGTCAGACTCGCAAACCCTTTGGTAACGTTTTTGATTATCTGTTCAACTATTTCCATCCCAACCATGAGACTACTTTAACATTTCAGTCTAAAAGCAAGAGAACTGTGATCCCAAGATCCTTGTAGGCTATTAAAGAAAATCATGTCATTCGCGTGTGTATATAGTTGGCATGCTTGGTGTGATATCTTCCATGCCCCTTATGTACATGTTAAAAATGCAAGAATGAATAACACAAGCAGCACCATCAATACAAAAATCTACTATTTTAATGTACAAATGCAGGAAACAGCTCAACCACTCTCTATAAAGTATTGCGTTTTTGGCCAAAATGTGAAGTTATTTGAACAAAAGGACCTCCATTTAGTTTGAAAACATTATTATTAATCCATAATAGAATAATATTTCCTCACTCCTCATAGAGCTTACCTCAATTAAGTTACTTATTGGCACGGTGGAGAATTCCCAGGATCATTAATCCATATACCGCTTGATGCAAACGCCTCCTCATTATTTTGAGACCCTGTATTATAAAGCCTTACTTTATCAAAATAGAGCTATTCTTTGGTGCCAACTACTATCTTGATACCCACAGCGTAGCATGGTTGGAAGGTTTTGTTTGCTATTGCATTGTTCAATATCTTGTTTTTTAAGGTAAAATATAATATGTGCATTTGTAAAGCGCATGTTCACCCAGAAGGGTATCTTGGCACTGAATAATAGATGTTTATTGTTACAAAACTCAATGGTACTCATTTTGTCAGCCTCAGAAGTATGAAAGGCTGAGTGAAAGCACCAAGGATTGAACCTGTGACCATGAGGTCAAACATAGGCCCCTACAGTGGGCGCATTAGTTCACTAAGACAACTGACCTGTCAGATGTGTGTTCTGTCTGACCAGATTTCATGTGAGTATCAGAAGATTGCCAACTTAGGGGCCGATTATGATGGCGGACGGACCTGAGTCCGTCCGCCACCATAGAGTAGGAGGGACCGTCCGCAGGGGCAGCGGCGATCCCTCCGTGCAAATTAGGATGTGACCGCCACCCTGGCAGTCACATCCTGTATTTTTATCATTGCGGCGGGTGCTGCTTGAAGCAGCACCCGCCGCAATGATAAAAATGTAAGTTGTGCATTTGCATGCACAAAGCGGCAGGCACCGCGCGGTGCCTGCCGCTTTCTGCAGGCAAATGCAGGGGGGTACCATAGGTACCCCCCATGTGCACCCCCCACCCCCGTTCACCCCTGGGGGCCCGCAACGGGCCCCCAAATAAAAATCTGTATGCCTTTGCACGGTGGAAATGCCGCCGTGTAAAGGCATGTTCCTCCAGACATCCTAATATGGCTGGCGGTGTCTGATAGACACCGCCAGCCATGTTAGTGCTTTTCCGCCGCGGACGGGAGGCGACCGCGGCGGGAAAAGCAGCGGACTGAAAAACTATCCCCCAGCCATCCTAATCGGGCGGGGGGTCTTTTTCAGTCCGCTGCGGTTTTCCTGCATCCTCCGGGCCGGGGGTGGCTTCCGCCGGCCCGGAGGATGCGGGAAAACCGCCATCATAAGAGGGCCCTTAGTGCCACACCACAATCTTAGCAATAGTCATTCGAAGTCCCTGAGAGATGTAGGCAAATCATTTCAATATTTAATTGTATTAATAGGGGTGCTGGGACAGACAAGGTCATTTCCATGGCTCAGGAGAGTGCACACTCCTGACCAGAGTACCTCATGTATTGAGCCTCTGGTGATTTCTGTTTTTATCCTCAGCACACATGATGCTCATGCAGGTTTTCTGAAGGCTCAATCTGACATGGAAGGCAATCCATAATATAACATAACATGTGTATTTGTAAAGCGCATGTTCAACCAGTGTTATCTTGGCACTGAATAACAGATGTTACTTGTTACCCAACTCAATGGTACTCATTTGATTGACCTCAGAAGGATCAACTGCTGAGTGGACTTGCCGGGATTTGAACCTGTGACAGTGAGGTCAAACACAGGCCCCTGCAGTGGAGGCATTAGTCCACTGGGCCTATAGAAACTCTCCCTCACAACCCATTTGTTTCAAGGATCTATGTTAAAGATTCCATCTAGGGCACTACAAATCACGAAAAGGACCAATTCTTTCGTTTTACTTTCTTATTTCATTTTATTTATTCATCTTTGTATAGTCCTTTATGATTCTTATATGCTCTTATTTTCTCTTTTTTTCTCTTTTTTAAAACACTGTTTTCTTTAAAAAAAACAATTTTTTACAAATCAAATACAATTCCTTTCCACAGTTTACAATATTACAAAATTATTTACACATAAAACTTCTGACAATTCACATCCATACCTGGGTAGAGAAACCATGCAACCGACCTCATACATACTACATACACCCTGTTCATACAACACACTCCATCTGTACGAATGTGCACGTTTCAGTTGTTTGTCTATAGATCGCAATAGATTCACTACATTCCGTAGGATTCAATAATAGACTTGGTCAGCGTGTTTCAGTGGGATAAGCGATGTTGACAACCACCTTCTTCAGGACCCGTCAGAGAATTGCATAGGGATCTCTAACCCAGGAGTTTTCTTGTCTATGTGTGATGTTTTAATCTTAGCCCAGCTTGAAATTCTGTTTATAGCTTTTCTTTTTTCAACTTTATGTTCCAATAACTTTTTTCAGCAGGTGTTAAGTTTAGATTCGGTGTGATATTTTGTTTCTTTCGTTGTTCACTCTTTTATCTGAGTTTTTTCCGTTGCATTTGTGTTCACCCAACCATCTGATATTTATCTTGGGATTGTTCAGCCTTATATCTTTTCCTTTTCTTTGGTTTTAAATCCAAACCTTCTCCAAAATGCTCAATAATTCTTCTTCATATAAACCTTGAAGGTGTGGACGGATGCTGTGTCACGAGCTCTGATGTTTATATGAATAAGAATTATTGAGCAGTTTGGAGAAGGTTTGGATTTAAAACCAAAGAAAAGATCCCAAGATAAATATCAGATGGTTGGGTGAACACAAATGCAACGGAAGAAAGTCCGATAAAAGAGTGAACAATGAATGAAACAAAATATCACACCGAATCTAAACTTAACACGTGCTGAAAAAAGTTATTGGAACATAAAGTTGAAAAAAGAAAAACTATAAACAGAATTTCAAGCTGGGCTAAGATAAAAATGACACACATAGACAAGAATACTCCTGGGTTAGAGATCCCTATGCAATTCTCTGACGGGTCCTGAAGGAGGTGGTTGTCAATATCGCTTATCCCACCGAAACGCGTTGACCAAGTCTATTATTGAATCCTACGAAATATAGTGAATCTATTGCAATCTATAGACAAACAACTGAAACGTGCAAACTCGTACAGATGGAGTGTGTTGTATGAACAGTGTGCATGTAGTATGTATGAGGTCAGTTGCATGTTTTCTCTACCCAGGTATGGATGTGAATTGTCAGACCTTTTATGTGTAAATAATTTTGTAATATTGTAAACTGTGGAGAGGAATTGTATTTGATTTGTAAAAAATTGTTTTTTGAAAGAAAACAGTGTTTTAAAAAAGAGAAAATAAGAGCATATAAGAATCATAAAGGACTATACAAAGATGAATAAATAAAATGAAATAAGAAAGTAAAAAGAAAGAATTGGTCCTTTTCGTGATTTGTAGTGCCCTAGATGGAATCTTTAACATAAATCCTTGAAATAAATGGGTCGTGAGGGAGAGTTTCTATAGGTCTGTGTGTAATTTTCCCCTCTTCTCCCTGACTCAAAAAATAAGTGTTTTAGAGGGGGTCCCCCTTTTTTTCCTCTAAATTAGTCCACTGGGCCACCAGACCCGGCATCACACCAATCCAGAGCTGGACACTGGGGTCTGTGGGGAGTAACACAATATGCACCTCAGTGATTATCATTACCGTCAGCTTACTGGTCTGTAGAGCATGGACAATGGTGGCAGCAGCTGATTCGAACTACAAAACAGGTATGTTCACTTGTTGCCTGCTTAGAGGAGAGTTCCCTAATTGCCTCTCCTGTTTTAAGTTGTCTGCCAGTTACCTACAACTGGGCCGTTCGCTCCATCCATGATGAATGTGTATGTTGCATGTATGTTTAACCCATGTATGTGTAATTGAATGAGTTTGGAGCACATGCCTTGTGTGTGAATGTGGCAGATCAGGAATATATATTAGATCTCCTGTGTGTGACAGGTACTGAAGAAAGAGGATGAAAAAACTATATCAGATAGAACAATTAACTGCACTATTTTCTAAAGGCATCACTCAGGTTCTTTCAAATATATTTATTCTAATTATTGATTTTCTAGATATTACCTTTTCCATTTTTTATTCGACTTTTTCTGTCTTTTACCTTCCACCTTCACACTGAACCCTCCATGGGTATATATTTAAATCTATTTCTAATACAATAATAAAATTATCAAGGAAGATATCAATATACATTTTTGGCTAAAAACCCGGAGGATTTTTTTGGTGATGACCTTCACTGTACACGTATACGTAGTATGGACACATGTAAATTCAGAAACACCGCTGAGTGCACTTAGAAAATAACCTTTTGCAAAGTAAATCTCTGCTCTATTTGTTTCGACATTAGATGTCATAAACTAAAGGTCCTGGACATTCTTTTTCTGATTTACAACGTTAAAAACCTATGTATTTCTTATGCCTCATCTTGCAAAACATCCAAATGTAACTATACAGTTAATAAGGCCATTTAAATTCACTTTTAGCAGCCCATCACCGGTTTATAATTTTCTGTCTGAATTCACGGTCTGATTTGCTGTTTTGCCAAAATTATACTTTTATCAAGGATGATTTCTAGCTACGAGAAAAAATAATTTACGAAGCATCACCTTACATGTTTTTTTTCTAGTATTTCTTCTGGAAAGCTTGGAGTGCAACATATTTAACCTGAGAATGTGAAAAACCTGCAAGTGATATAAAAAGCAATTTAAGATCCCCACCATACATTGTTTATGTTATTTTATTTTAATTGTTTATTTTCTGATTTGAAGAAAAATGTGAAAGGTGTTTGCTAATTGGTGTTATGTGAGCCATCTATGTTAGTTTTGATGTAGACCACATAACACAAGTCCCACTTACAACATGATGAAAGGAAGGCTAAGGTTGCAAAACTGAAATCTCTGAAGACCTCAGTCTTGGATCAAAGAATTCATATGAAAATAATGTCCCGCATTCTGGCAATGTACAGCCCTACAGGAATACATCCCAAGTTGCCATGGGCTAGCATACAGCTGATTGCTTTGCAGTATTATGCGATTAGATACATTGCAATTAGAGCCAGTTTTTAATTCCTCATCTGAGGTCTCCCTTTTTCATCCTCTATCCTTTCTGTGGTGCGGCACAATTATTTAAAGTGTGTTACTACAGCTTCCATCTCTTTATGTGATCTTACATGATATGAAATTCTAATTATGGTAAATGTTTGCCCAGGAGCAAACCATCGCGTCTGCAATGAAATGTGTAATCTAAAATGTAAAATGGAACACTTTGTTCCCACTTTCAGTTTAACAAATACACTGAAAGGCAGTATTACGTCTCCAGTGGCAGTCACTATTTCAGCAGGCGGGGTCAGTGTGCCACAGAAGCTCACATGCACACACTCACACAAATACTCACTCTCACCCATCTGCATGCACACTCACTCACACCCATGCATTCACAAGCATGCGCACATACACCCATTTTTTACAAGCACATACACACGCACACATCCATTCACTGCACACACGCACAGATATACATACATTAAAACATGCACGCACACACCAAACATAAAAAAAAACTTACCAGGCTTGAGCGGTGATCTCGTGTGGATGGAGGAAAGCCTCAGGATTCAGGGTTAAGAACTGAAGCACCCAAATCTGAGACTATCTGTGACCTTCCTTCTCACCAAGAGGGAGATGACCTTCAAGCCCTTTGGTGGGTTGTGGCGGTCGCAACCAGGCTTGTGCACATTTAGAGCATGTACAGCAGCGTCGGATTGGTAACGGGGACATTCAGGCAATGCCCGAGGGGCCGGGGTCCGAGTTCCACCTAGGGGCTGCTTTTGAGCAGCCTGGGGGCTGATTTGGGCGGTGTCCCTGTTGTTCGACTATCCCGCCAGCGGCCCAGTGGGTGTCTGAGTGGCCTTTCTGGAGGGAGATTGGCATCATTACCTCCCGTATAGCAGCAATAGGTAGAGGTGTCACCCCTTTTCTTTCGCTGGGCCTCCCATTTATGTAGGCATACTGAGCGGGGTAGGGGGTCTGAGCAGAAGTGGCCTCACTTGTTTAAAGGTGTGCTTCACTAGTGTAAACTGATGCGTGCATTTTTTTTACCCGTCCCTTTTATGTAAAATTACGCTGAAGCAGTAATTTAAGGGAAGGCATTATGCAAATGTGGGCCGATTTTTTTATGCGTGCCCGGGCCGATTTTTAATCCCAATCCAACCCTGATGTACAGACACCGGCTGCCTGACAAGAACATGAAGTCAGTTTGACATTTGCTCAGCCTAACAGACATTCTTCATGTTTCTAAAAAGGTGGTGGAGTGGATACCCTCTGCCCTTAAGGACAGTCCCCTACTGCTTTTCTCCCATTTCTTTCCTAGTCAAGCTGTCTCTCTATCGGTCTTTGACGCTCTGTGTGTAAGATTATAGCTCATACAACATCTCAGAGAAACCTTGAGTTAAATGTGTGTATTTATTAATCTGAACAATTCATAAAATGCACAAGGAAAAACTCAACAGTTCTTGTGATACCAATTTGGATTGACTAAAAGAAACTCGCATGCTGAACTGTTCAGTTATTAAGAATAACTTCACAGATCACTCCCTTTTAAAATTGTTTGAATTGGAAAGCAGTCAGACCTAACCAGGGTCCACAGACTATTAATTTTAACTTATGAGTCAATGAAATTTGTGCTTATTGCTAGACTTTCATAGATCTTCCACCATCGAAATTTATATGAAACTGACTGAAACGCTGAAACTGACCGGTCCTGCACCAGAGGCCAAGAGAACCTAAACGAGGAGACCAACGAGGGTGAGCAGACCCCCTTAAGCCTACCTGTCTGCTGTCTACAGTGTCCCCCTCCCGCCGCCGTGTTGGAGCAAGAACTGCGGCCGCCGAGCGGAGGGGGACTCTAAACTACACCCCCCAGCAGGCCTAGCGGCGCCAGCCGCCTTGTCATCGCGCCAGGCGGCGCATAAAGGAAGCGTCACCGCCGCGTCGCGGGAGCGCCCCGGGCAAAGGGCGGGCCCTCTGTGGCCCTCAGGGGCCCGAAGTGGCCGGGTCGGGCCACCTCCCTAAGCACGACTGTCAGGACCCACAAGTCACATCCATTATAATCCATAAACGGAGAACGGGGCAGCAATCACTGTTTAAGGATGACCAAAACGCTAAAAACACTGATGGCTACAAGATCAACTAGCAGACTTAAAACAGTGAGTACACCTTTACCCACTATAACCGCTATAGACAAAATGCTGCAAAAAACCATATATGTTGTAGCGGATGCTATTCAGGACACTGAGAGGCGTCTCTCTTTGACACCAAATTTAGGCTTCCCAGACTTGTCCACGCACACTACTAATGATGACCAAAACATGGATGACACTGCCTCTTCGCAGGAGTCTCTACTGATGCAATCATTTTCGGAATTGCCAAGGTCACACGTCAAAGAAATAACGTCTAAATCTCTGTCCACTGAGTTAATGGCGAATAACTTGGATAACAGTCTTATGATTTTAACTAACTGTGGAAATAATGACCAACAGGAAAAGGTTACATCTTTAGTTTTGGATGCTCATCCTGAGGAGAGCGCTCTATTGGTCACTGACTTAACAGAATTACAAACTCTTAAACAACTTAATCCTCTTAAGGGCAAACGGAAAAAGCGTAGAATTAAACTTCCTGTGAGGAAAACCCATCTCCTCTCAGGCAAACCCAAACGCTCAATTAAAGACATGTGGCAGAAAACAAGCCTGGAGAAACCCACTGAACCAACACGTGGGGGGTCCTCATTAACTTCCCTACAGGACCATGATGCACATGGAAACACTAAGATCAACACAGGTAGTTCTCTGGTCAATGAGGAAACAGGACACATAGACAAGAAGAGTAGCACGAACATACAATCCATGAGAGAGATTGAAACTTTAATTAAATCACTCCTACAACCTATTAGTCATCAGATTGCTAATATTGAAAAGGCTTTGAGTAAATTCGAGAGGGCTCAAAACGACATATCATTTAGTATTCTTAGATTACTTAAAACACCTAATACTCCAACTACCTTTGTTCCAGCCTCTACAACTCTCAATGTAAAAAACCCAAAAACTGTAAAAAAAAAGCATGTGATTCATCAAAGAACACAGGAAAACAAAAAAAAACCACAGCATCAGAGTCCCCCCACAACTGACCTGATGACAAGCTCCCAAACAGCTCATCCTACTGTTGCGATCACAACGATACCCACAGTCAACACGCTAAACACCCAAGTAGGTGAGGATGACGATGATAGTGAGTGGGCAACAGAGGGTTATCCACCTAATACAAACACAGGAATAACTGAGAATATAAGACATACGGCTCCCCCAAATGTTAACACCCAGACAAAAGTAACAGGAGCACAGCCACCTAGACCCACCACAACACGATCACTATCATACATAAATTTACCACCACAGTCTAATCCCTACACAATAGTCATGATTGGGGTACCGAAAGTAGACGAAAATAGAGAGGAAACGCAGGAGGAACTGAAGAACAAAGTAATGCAATGGCTAACTACACACAGGCCTCTTCCTCCCAATATAACAGGAACCATCCAACATGTTAAAAGAGTAGAGTGGGTGGGCACTCGCTTCAAATCCACAGAGGGCGACTGCATTGTGGTCACCTTTAAATACATAGGAGCGGCGAAATTTATTGCAGACTGGAGGAGCCCCGTGACAAACAGCCTGATCCGTACTATGGGTCTAAGCTATTTTTATCCAGTTTGCTCAGATACCCAAAGGAATAAAACTAAATATAATTACACTCAAGAAGGACCTTTTATGTCGCAGCTAAACTATCAACCCTGGTCGGCCCCTGTCTTACCCCATCAAGGCATACCAGTGGGTCTAGAACCGTACCCATACGCTCACCCCTGGGTAAGCAAAACGTATAACTACCAACCAACAGTAACAGCTGATAGACAAGGGTACAGTTTTCATCGAGCTTATAACCATTCTAATTTACAGTATAATGACTATGGGTTCCCAACGGCCAATAGATGTGATGCACTCTACAACCACGACCAACTGGATGAGGTTGATTGACTGCCATCTGACCTGCCTCTTGTCTCACGCCCTGATAGGATAGATAACTTTGTAGAATGCAAGGCCAATTTATTAATAACCTCGAACCCCCCAGAGGTCAGTTTAGCCAATATTCCTAATATGACGAGATCTAGTCATTTAGCTAGCCCCCCAGTAGAACATATTCCTGCCCCTCCGTTATCTGAAGTATGTAGTCTCTCTATCTCTACAGTCTCTCAATTTTCACCTACCTTCACAAATCATATGATGAACTTTGTAACAAATGTCAACTTAAAATCGCATCATTCTTCTAACATAATCCCTGCATCAACTTCAGATCACAATGATTCCAATCCAATCAAAATACTGTCATGGAACATTGCAGGACTGGCCTCCAAAATCAATGACCCGATGTGGGTATCTTTTGTCAATAAGTACACCATCCTATGTTTTCAGGAAACCTGGCTAGTAGACAGCAATATCTTTATTGAGGGATTTCAAAGCTTCTTTGTTCATGCATCTCCATCGCCTAGTGGCAGGGCAAAGGGGGGCTTAGCAACATTTATTAGTCTGTCTCTTAAATCAGAGATTAACTGTGTGCAGCTGGATAGCAGGAACATCCAGATCTTGGTCCTCAGAAAGGGGAAGAAAGGAATAACCTTGGTCAACTTCTACAATTCTGTTTCTATTCCGAGCGAATGTAACATCGACACTCTTCAAAATCACTTAAGTGATAGTCGGACAAAATTGCCCCAGGATAAAATACTCCTTGGTGACTTCAACACGCACATCTGCGGAAACCCTTTTATAACACCTCTGGGCTCCTTGGGCTGTGGACTTAAAATAGGTCCTCACTTTACTCACTGCCATCGCGGAACAAAACTGAATACCTTAATGGACACCACGAACCTGACCATGGCACTATCCCTGAAAGACGACTCTTTTACCTTTAAAAATCCAACCTATAAAGGATCTGAGTCAGGTTCTTTCATAGATCACATCCTCCTTTCAGCTGGTGTGGTCCAACAGGTTTTAAACTTTGACATCCTTGAAAGTATTCACAGTGACCACAACCCTCTACATCTTGAGTTACAACGCTGCCCTTTTGTACTCCGAAAAAACATCAAGGATCCAGGGGTACTTAAGCCGGTCAATAATAACCGCCGCCTGAAATGGAACCTGATAAACAGTGACAAATTGTACGAGACTGTTGTTAAGCACTGTGAAACTGAACTCAAGCTTTGTGCCTCAAATTCCGCTCCCCTGGAATCCATCTTATCTGCCTTTGCAGTGGTGTCTAAAAGTATTGATCAATTGCTGACCGTACCTGTTAAGGGAACAACTGTCCAATACCCTCGATGGTTTGATCATGCCTGTTCCTCAGCTAATCGAAAACTAAAAGCTGCCCTCAAGAACAAGCCAAGAGACTCTGCACTCATCAAGGCCCTTCGTGCAGAATACAAAAACGCCCTTGCATTTCGTAAAAAGTCTATAAAAACTAAAACTTGGGAATCTTTGCTTGATCCTTCAACCTTGGGCAATAGCTCGAAGTTTTGGAGTATAATCAATAAACCACTCTTTGATGACCCGAATGCCGAAAGCCTTGGAACAGTCATACCTGAGAATGACTGGATTTCCCATTTCAGTTCCATTTTTAAGAGTGACGCTCCACAGACTTTGCAACCACTTCATCTTCCCGAAAGTATTCCTCTACACTTCACCACCAAAGAAGTTGAATTAGGGATTCATGGTCTTTCTAGTAATAAAGCTCCGGGCCCAGACGGTCTTCCACCGGACTTATTTAAATCTAACATCATTTTTTGGGCCCCAATTCTCACAGCTGTCATTAACGCTGGGGCCGTAGTGGGGGCTCCTAAGTCCTGGGGAGCATCTACTATCATCCCTGTATATAAAAAGGGTGACAGAACAAAAGCGGCCTGTTATAGACCAATTTCTCTGATAAATTCAGTTGCAAAGGTAGTGGGTGGGATCCTTCTAAACCGGTTGAATGCGTGGGCCAAACATAACAATATAATGACCCCCGCCCAGTATGGATTCAGACCAGGACATGCTACAACTACTCAATGTCTGAATTTATATTTAATCAGTGGCAAATACACTCAAGCCAGAGAAGGAACATTATACATGGCCTTTATGGACCTTTCCTCAGCTTTTGATTGTGTTGATAGGAGTAAACTCTGGGAAGTCCTGCAGAACATGGGCGTTGAAAATAATTTGATCAACTTTTTGGCTGACCTCCATAACGACACTCGTGCCAATGTCCGTTACACAAAAGATCTGAAAGTAACGAGAGACTTTAAAATCAACCGGGGGGTCAGGCAGGGCTGTATTTTAGCACCTTTTCTTTTTAACTTATATATAAATGGACTTGAAGAACACCTTTTAAAAACTGACACGGATTATCCTCGCATTGGGAAAAAGGGCGTGCCGGTTCTGCTATACGCGGACGACGCCGTTCTTATATCCAGAACTGCACTCGGACTTCAAAAGCTATTGGATTCCTTTCTTCAATTTATGACTTCACGTGGCCTGAATATCAACAACTCCAAATCATTTGTTATGACGGTAGGCTCAGCTCCAAAAAAACGTTACCCCTTCTTAGTTAACGGGGAAAACATACCATCAACAAAAACTTTCTCTTACCTAGGAGTACTGTTTGATCACAAACTTTCATGGGGCCCTGCCATAATTAAAAAGAAAGGTGAAATACTAAGGACCAACACTGGAATAATGGATTTTGCACGCAAAATGGGTAACACTCCAGTGTCCGCCGTAATGAAGCTTTACCAAGCAAAAAGTGTTGCGGTTGCCTGTTACGGAAGTGAACTATGGGGCTTCTTACCAGCAGACGCCCTTGTAACTCTTGAAAATAACTTCCTGAAACAGGTCCTGAGTTTACCAAAAAGCACCGCTAATTTCTCCGTTCACGAGGAACTAGGCACACCGTACCTAGGAGATAAAATTGCTGTAAATCCTCTGCTCTGTTGGCTGAACTGTTGGCTCAATGTCTCAATACCACTGACCCATAATATCCTCGCTGAAGCCCTCACTTGGGAAGGGTAACTCAAGATACCCTGGCTGAAATACATTAGAAATTGTTGTAAAGATCTGGGCAGGTTGGATCTTTACCTAACACCTCAGCATATTACTAAGAAAGATGTTAATTTTGTAAAGGATACTTTCCTACTAAATCGACATCTTGATAGGGAAGAAATTGAGTTGAAGAAGGCCAGCGTAAGGAGCCATATTCTAACTAAGACTTGTGTGCGCTCTGAACCATATTTATCCTGGAACATATCTAGACATGAGCGCTTCCTGCTGAGCAGATTCCGTTTTGGTATTTATCATCTGTTGTTAGCTGTACCGAGTGGAGCCCATAGAGGTCAAGTGTTGCCACCTTGCGGCTGCGACAGCAAGTCTCCGCAAGACTTGGCTCACTTTTTATTCCTGTGCACTTTCTATTCGAGACCACGAAGTATGTTTTTAAAACCCTTGCTTAAAAAGTTGAACTTTGTGTAAATTAAGCCAGCACTTTTATATCTCCAAATGTTGCACGGAGATAGCACTTTCTTTACTTGTAAGTTTTTAAAAACAGCCCTGAAGTTCAGACTAAGCATGGAAGGTTGATCCCAAGTTGGACTGTATTATACAAGCAACCATGTCCCAAATAAGTACACTCATATTGGACTATAGCATCTTTTAATCTTTTTGTGATTGCCCTTTTTATATGTCTGTTGCAATTTTTTATGAATGAATTGTATATAAATGTATTTTATGTGCTTTTATGACTGCATTCTTGACAGTCGAATAAAGAAATTTTGAATTTGATTTGAATATATGAAATTAGCAGATCGAAATTTATAGCAAAATAGCTAATCGATATTTCAATCAAAATACATATTCTGATCAGAAGCTATGGAATTAATCTCGTATGGAAAATCTGGGAAGTGGATTTGTCTATCGATTTAAGGAGGAATTTTGAGATAAAGTCTGGCATTTGAGTAACCATTAGCTATTTTGTTTCCATTTTGTAAGCAGGGAACAGTCAGTCTGAGAAAAAAGCTGGATGCTAATGAGGCACAAAGGACCACGCTAAACCAATAACACAAAAAAGAGAAAAACAAACTTATGAGACCTAAAAAAAAAAAGTACGATTGAAGAACTCGCCTGAAGAATGAGCATTTAGGTGGGCAAGCTGTACACGGGTTTGGCCCAAACACCTGATAGACCACCGCCAGGGATGTGGAGCATGAGATAAACAAAACAATGAAGGGTTCTTACTACGGAATCTTTGCAGACTTTTTGCAGACAGGAATTTTCTAACCCTTAATAGACTTTATGCATATAGCAAGATGCCTTGGGCGAAACATGTTGCTTCATTAGGAGCCAGTGCAGATTTTTCCTGGCCTTTGTCACATGGTCAGAATTTCTGTATCCCGTTTTACTACACAAGTGAGCAACATTCATCTTTTATAAAATTGATATATGCATGATATATCAAGTATTTAGTTTGTATGTGCTGCTGCTGCTGATGATGATGATATGAGATGTATATAGTGCACAGCTACTTAAAAGAGTGTCCTGGAGCTGTTATCAATGCCACAAACAACACCAATCATCCAATTAAGAGGCATGTTTTACATTTTTTCCTAAAGGTTGAAAGTTTAATTGTGGTGTACAGCTCCAGAGAGAGTTTATTTTAGGCGATCAACCCAAGAGAAGGCAAGAACCTGCTTCCAATTTTGGCCCAGCAGAATTTAGGAAGTCTAGCCATTTGATCAGAGGAGGACCGTACGTTTCTGCAGGGGACATAGTCGTGAATCGTTTTTGCCAGATAGCTGGCTCCAGTAGTGGTCAGGCTTTGTGCATGAGGACCAAGGATTTAAAAATGAAACTTTTTTTAATAGGAAACCAGTGAAGTGCCTTCAAATGTGAGGTCATAAGGGCTCCCTGGGGGAGGATACAGGCAGCTGAATTCTGCACTACTTGAAGTATGCCCAGAAGATACTCCGGGAGACCCAAGTATAATGTGGTTCCATTATCCATAATCCATAAAAGGAGGGAGGAGGGAGATGGGTCTATAATTCGCTAGAACTTTGGGATCGTCGGTGGGTTTTTTAAGTAAAGGCAAACATTTGCAATTTTTAATTGCACCAGGACAGTGCCAGATGACAATGAGGTATTCAGAATGCTATTTACAATAGGTCTGCTGACATGTGCTACTCTAGCAAGTATCAGGGTCAGAAGGAGACCCTGAGGTAAGGCTCCTAATGGTCCGCCAGTGTTTCCTCCAAGGAAATTGATAGGAAGTTGGAAAGAGTTGGCAACCCAGGAATGATCTTGTTTATGTCTACTATCTCAGAAGGTATCTCATCCAACAGAGCGCCAGTGAGCAGATTAAATACAGCCGAGCATTTCACTACTAATAATGCAGTTTCTAATGAGCTACCTAGAACTATCTGTATTGTGATTACAGCCAAAGCTTTTTATTCCCGTAAATTGGGTCTATCTATGGCAGCTTCTTTCAAGTATATAACTGGATTTAGCTCAACGTTTAATGGAGTGGTTTAAATATGGTACTAAAGCCTAACAGCAAAAGTACTGGTCAACAATGAACACACTCAAGAGATGTACATAAGGCGAGGAGCCAGGCATAACTGCCCCCCTATTTGTCAACCTTCAAATAGAACCTAAAGAATGCAAAATTAAGAAAACATCTGGGAGTGTACCATTTAAGTATAGGATATTTTTTAGAAAACGTAGTGCTATACGCTGATTACTTCACCATATTCACATGCAGCCCGGATGTGAACAGTCTTATGTTAGAGTAAATAATAACTGTTTCTTCAACAATGTACTGCTACAAGGTAAACAATGATAACTTAGAAACAATAGTTTGCATTTGCAACTATACAAGTATTGGAAAGGAAACGCTACAGCACTAGCTCTACCGTTATGAGACAATTAGGTACTTAAGCATCACAATTGCACCTAAAATAGGAATGTTGCCTCAAATTACCTTCAACAAGGTTCCAAATGAAGAGTTTTACTCAAGAAATTGAAGGATAACCCATTAAATGTTATTGCAATATCAGCCTATTTTCTCCTGAAATACAGATTTGTTTTTTAGTTGGTTCCCTTAGAATTTGGTAAGTGGGAGGTACATAAGGTACAGGCACTACAATTCTTTTTTATCTGGTAATGCATGCTTACACAGGATAGCTTGGAGGAAGCATGGCATTCACCAGGACCTGTTTTATTATGGGCTCCGTCTTTACCACCTATTGCTAAAGTGTAACCCCTTGGTAGGGTGTTGATAATCACTCAGCAATATTAGGGGGCTGCAAGTTTATCCTACACTACGTTCTCCATTGGAAGCGAGATGGACGCAGCTACGTTCTACAGCGAAAGCGCACCTTGACACAAGTGTGACTAGAGAGGCCTTCCTCCACCTCCAAGTGGTTCATCTTTATCATTAGGTGACGGAGACAAAACAGGTCCTGATGAATGCCATGTACCCCTACGGGAAACCAGGCAGAGACATGTTGACCCTATACATCACGGTGATGGGATAATTAATTCCCTAAGTCACTGAACACCTTTTTATACCATACAGTTGCACACCATATTAAAATTGATTTGACAACTGTAATGGTTTTTATATCAAACTCACTGTTCACAGGCCCCCACGTAGTTTAGAAGTGCATTCCTGTCGACAGGTGTATGCCCGCCCTCTATCAATTCAAGTTTTTAGAAGGCAAGGCCGAACAATGATGGAGCATGACACCAGGTGGTGTGTGATGTCAGTCCTTCACTTTTTGCGGGATGTCCACATTGACTATTGAGTTTTAAGCACCAGGAGGTCACTTTACTAGGAGCAGCCCCATTTGTGTGTAACATTCATGAAAGTAAGCCACCTATTTTACCAAGTGAACAACTTGTATGTCTGAATAGATTTTTGAGTGTTAACAATGATGTGAGAGATCTAGGCTAAGAAATTCAACAAATGGGTAGAACTTATGGCTTACCTAAAACAGAAATAACCTGTTGCCCTGGATATAGCACACCCTAAGCAATAGCAGCAATGTATTGTCATAGCCAGAAGGGCAAGTAGAGCTTTCACACAAAGGTCATACTGAAACAGGGTAAACACTCCATTTCAGACAAAAGTCGAGCTCTCCAATCAAATCAGTCCTATGGAAAGTCTAAGGAGTATGCAAAAGATGCTCACATGTAATAAACTATGCTGATGAGACTTTTAATATACCATTGATCGAGGTCCCATGGAACATATTCCTTTGCAAAGGATAGTGGAGGCTACTACTACCTGGATACTCTGATGTGAATCTGCTTGTAAATGAGACTCACGTCTAAATAATGTTAGGCCGGAAAATGCACTAGCACTTGTACAAACTGTAAAACAGTAGTTTGTTTGCACTAGTGCGGAACTAAACTAAAATAACTTACATAAATCCGATTTCTTCACAGTAAAACTAAAATAGGGTGGTCAATACAAGGAAAGTCTAGGTTACCCGTCGCAACACAGGTAAGAGAGTGGCCTGAACTGCACAAAGAACCGACAAGAAGCCAAATATGACACTAGTAAACATAGAGAAATACAGCGAACGCACTTAACAGAAGGGTGTCTGCACTATACATTCCTGCAAAAGGCAATAGTACTGGTTAGCATCAGGGAATGTGAAGTATTTAAATATTAGTAGGTCCCACTGCAGCCAGAGAGTCTGATCATGATCTGTAACTGTTATTCACTCATGGAGAAGTGTGGCTCAGGGGTTAGAGGCGGCAGACCCGGAAGCTGAGATCGGCCCTGGACCAGGGTTCAATTCCCTGCCTCGGCGGGTCTTGGGCTAAAAATTCCACGGACTCGATAATTCTCGCTCCGGTGCCTTCTCGACTCACGGGTTCACACTCTGCGACTCTGGGCAATAGCTTGCTTAATCTCCACAACGGCCCCTCGCGGCGGGATGCCTGGCTTTCACCTTGTGGATACCCTGCTGGGGTTATCTCACAGGGGAATACCAGGACGGGTTCCCTAAGCAAGCGCCGGGAAACCCACTGCGGGTAGCTCTGCGCTATATAAGCTCAAATACATTGACATTTACTCATGGCTCCTCTGCAAACACAAAAGACTGAAGAAAAAAAGCACTCTTGACTCCTGTCTCTCCTCCCCCACCCACAAATGAACAACTACTATATCAAGGCATGGAAGATGGGTGAGGTTTTATAAGCAGGCGTTAGGTAAAAAAAAGTTTGCAAAATGGACCAAAAGGCTGAGCTAATAGCATGAAAAAAGACATATTGAATACAAAGGGTCACCAGAGGGATCTAGAATTCAATAACTGGTGATGGGACTGAAAGAAGAGAGGACCTTGTGCTGGAAATTGAACTAAAGAGGCTATGAAGTCTTTCTTTTTTCTTAAATACTAAAGCGTGAAAGGTACAAACAATAGCAACACAAGGGGGTTTCAACCCCATAACCTTTACATGAATTAATGAATGGGATTAACCCCTTCGCTGCGGGGTGTTTCCCCCTGCTGTGCGGGAAGGAGGGGGGCCGCGCGCGACGCTGCCGTGCTGTTGATGAGCTCAGCTCGTCACGGCCACACCCGTTATTAGAACGTTCAGCACAGCGGGGAAATTAGCCCTGTGTGCGAACGTTCCAACGGCCGTGACGAGCTCAGCTCGTCATGAGTGCAGCTCCGCTGCGCCTCATGACGAGCTCAGCTCGTCACCAGCACCCATGTGGTTAAGGTTTAACCCAGAGTAAATTGATAAATATCAGGTGCATACACTGGACGTTATTTAGGATGTGTTTCGGCACATATGGCATCTAAAAGGGTCTGTTTAGGATTAAAGTAAGGTGGGTTTTTGCAGAACCAAGACACTGAATCGAATGTCTGAGGTCAAACGCCTATTCCAGGAGGACAAACATACATAGATTTTCAAAACGAAGCTGCAACATGGCGCTGCTTTTCTCTCAGTGGAAAGCCTTTGCACTGTGCATAATGATTGTAGACTGATAGCTGAAAAGGTTTTTAATTCCAAGGATCAGTTGTACAAGGCACCATTGAAGAGAACCTGGATATGTCCCGCGGCCCGGGCCAATTTATTTCCAGTGGCGGGAATTCTGCAGGTTGACACAGATTCTCCTCACATGCCCTTCCTGAACATATTTCATTTTCCTAATTATCATTTCCCCAAGGGGCACACAGGCATGTTTGGAAATGTTAGGAACGACCTCAGTCAAAGAATGAGGAATTGCCACTCGAGCAGAACAGCAAAGGAACACGTCTGAAGCGTCTCCATTTTGCCCCCAGGGACTGCTTCCCAAAACCATTTCTTCTGATGTTAAATCTTGAACGAGAAGATTGATAAAAACGGAGCCTTAAGCATTTGAAAGTTTATCAGAGACACCACCTTGAACTGTGTCACTAATGATTAGCCAGCTTCTATGTCTTGTAATTAAGGATCTTGGCAGTCTAGTTGAGTTGATCACTCGCAGCAGATTGCCCTCTTTTGCAGCTGTGATGGTGGAAAATAACATCTCATGTGCATTTCCAGCATGGGCTAGTTTGCTTCTCTTATATGGGGCTCTTTGATTTACAAGGAAATACGTATTTTGCATAAGTCATATTTTTACAGAGCACGTTACTGAGCCTGGACTTTGTTCAATGTCTTAAAGAAAGGCATGCAAAACTGTGAAATCTGCCATTTTGAATTGTGTATTATTTAAAACTTACCCCTGTTTGCAAGTTGCAAATCCTGCAAAATTGATTGGGGCAGATGTACAAGAAACTAACGAAGCGCAGTGTGGCAAGTCATTTTGATGCACCACCCTGTGTTAGTACCCCTTCCTGCACAAAAACAATCTCCCTACGACGCAGGCATCCTTGCACCATGGTGCGAGGGTGCCTGCGCCGGCACATGGCAGCAGTTTGTGCGCCAGCGCAGGGGGAAGCACAGAGATGTGGCATGTTGCTGTTGATTTGTAACAAATCAACAGCAACATGCCACATCTCTGTGCTTCCCCCTGCACTGGCACACAAACTACTGCCATGTGCCGGCGCAGGCACCCTCGCACCATGGTGCAAGGATGCCTGCGTCGTAGGGAGATTGTTTTTGTGCAGGAATGGGTACCAATATTTGAGGTGATTTCCTCTTCCTCTTTGTGCTGTAGAATGCAGCAGGCATTGAAAGAGGAAAAAAACGAGTAGAAATAAAAAATATTTCTCCTTGTTGCACCTCTCTACACCACCCTAGGGTGGCGTATCATTCTGACGCATTTCCAGATTTACGATTCCCCGTAAATCTAGAAATGCATCAGTGGACATGGGTGTTGCATAGGAACACTCACAGCAACACCCATGTCACGCCCCAAACATGCAAAGTGTTGCGTGTAAAGGGGCGATATTTACAAGCACAGGTAAGGTCACGCAGGGTGGCTTTACCTGTGCTCGTAAATATCCCTCAGCAGGTTGCGCCGCCGGAGAGCCAAGCAACATGACGCACCGGCGGTGCATGCGGCTTGTAAATCTGGCCCTTTTTTGCAGCTTTAGTATTTCTGAGCAGTAGCTGAAAACGTGCTAATATTTTGCCCCATGAGCTTTAACTCATAGACTTCTGTCACGTGACAGATGTGCATCAGTGTTTTCTGCCCTGGGAGACAGTAACACTTTTTGGTGGTATTTTCGCGCCCCTAGAGTGCACTCAGCAATTGCCTGCAGCAAAATGCATGCCATTCACGGTAAGGGGATGTAGAGGAAGGAAATCATCACCTCTGGAGACCAGGTGACGTGAACATTGCGTCATGTGGTGCCGAAACCTTTGCCAGCTTTTACAAAGGACAAATATTCCAAACATTACTGGTGAAGAATGCAACTTCAGCCTCTCCTAACTGTAAAGGTAAAGTTTCTGAAGGGACCATCTGGGGCTGAAAAGTTGTCATAAATGGTTGCACATCAAACACAGAATTCCCGAGTAACAGGCGCAGGCGTTCTACTCACTTGTGAAGAGCATAACTATCCATGCAGATATATCTGTATGGTACAAAAGGTGGAAGGGCATGAATGTGGGTGCACAGGTACCTTAAGCGCTACTAAAAATCCAGAATTGTGTTAGTAGTTTACCTAAAATTATTCAATGCATTTTCAGTCCTGGACAACCCTAAAGCATATCCCTTCAAGACATAAAAGTAAATGCGTCTCCAGGGTGGTGAGAACAATTATTTCACGAGAATGAAGGTAAATTGGTTTATCCACAGAAAAATATGTTTCCCAATGGAGAATAAGACGCTCAGTGTGGGTGAATCACTGTATATTTACATTCCTGCTTAGTTACTCTCCCTCTCCCGCCCCGGTCCGCCGCGTCCAATCATGGACGATTGATGCGGAGGGCGAGGAGGAGCCTTGTACATCCGGGCTCTGGGAGCTGAGGTCAGCGCTCTAGCGACGCTGAAGGTAACGAGGGTATTTAAAACAGCTGTGATACCGCGCTCGCTGTGGAGTAGTGTGTTGCCGGTGGCAGAGGCAGCCCGCTTCACTTTGCGCTAATAATTGCTGTTTTGTGTGCTACACTGTGCGCGCTGTTGTAACAGCGAATGTTTTTAAGTAGCGATTGAGGCTATTGCTTTTAAAACGCTCAGTGTGGGTGAATCACTGTATATTTACATTCCTGCTTAGTTACTCTCCCTCTCCCGCCCCGGTCCGCCGCGTCCAATCATGGACGATTGATGCGGAGGGCGAGGAGGAGCCTTGTACATCCGGGCTCTGGGAGCTGAGGTCAGCGCTCTAGCGACCCCTCCCTTTCAGTATAAATGTGCCTAGGGCAGCGACCGCGCAGCGGACGCGTGCAGCGGGCGCGCCGGAAGCGCGCCGAAGTCGAGCCAAAGTCCAGCCCGTCTGCGCCCGTCCGCGGCCGGACGGGGCGCGGGGCCACAGACCCTGGTAGCCTGACACAAACTTCCATTAGGTATGACAGACATACATTACTTGCACTACAACCCAACACGCCTGCCGTTTGCAAGCACACCATGCTGGCCCAGTCACTCACAAAATGCTGGAGGTGCCGCTTTGATCCCCTCCCTCAAGTCCCAGTTATTAGCTCTGGGCCTACCATCAAAGCAGCATTACTGAACTGCAGATCTCTTCGCAAACATGCTCTGGAAATCTACCACTTGCTTGAAGACCAGAATCTTCACATCCTCTTCTTAACGGAAACCTGGCTTGATAAACATTCAGATCCGGACATTATCCAGGCCTTACCTAACGGATATTCCATATCTAGGTTAGATAGAAAGGACGGTAGAGGAGGTGGCATTGCCATTGTCACTAGAGATCCTCTCGTCTGTTCCCTTGCACACACACAGGTTGATCATAGTGAAGCTGGCACCTTTACAATCAACACTGGTCCCAATCACTCGATCTCTGGTATCTTGATATATCGACCACCGGGTAGACTATATGACTTCACATCCACCCTAATGGAGGCGTCACCCATCTAGCACTAAGGAAATCTAAATTGTTAGTTCTAGGAGATCTTAATGCCCATTTCGAAGATCCTTTAGATAAAGACGCGGTTGATATTTGTATGGAACTACAATCGGTTCAACTTGACCTAAAAAATAAAGATCCTTCACACCAACTAGGACATTTGCTAGACCCCGTCTTTGGAAACTGGCTAGGAGTACATACTTTTGATCCTATACCCATACCCTGGTCGGATCATTACATTATTCCCATTTCAATTCAACTTGACAAAGCGGAGCTCTTTCAACATCAATCCCTGAGATATAAACGCAGGAAATGGAAGAATTTTACTTTAGATTCCTTCATTCAAATTGTTCTAGACGAAGGTCCTCCCAAAGGAGTTGACTGTGAGGCAGCCAACGAAAATCTAAATAATATTGTCACTAAGGCCCTGGACATCACAGCCCCTAGCCGCACCTTGTCCAATGTTAGGAGGCCTCAGAAAACTGCCCTGTGGTTCGGCCAAGAACTACAGACCTTGAAAACGGCTTGCAAGAAACTTGAGAGAGCCTGGCGCCATAACTTCTGTGCAGATACTAAAATACAATATAAAATAGCACAGAAAGAATATTACAAATCAGTTCGCCTGGCCAAAGCCGAGCATTATCACACTCGGATTACGGAAGCAGGCAACTCCTCAAGGGAATTGTTTCAAATATACAAAGAGATATCCATAGTGGAGATGTCCTCCCCCACCCAAAATGATTCTGTGGAATCGTGCAATAAGATTGCTCAGTATTTTGCTGGCAAAATTAGTAAAATCTACATGAGCTTTTCTAAACAGGGAGCCCCGGCCACGGACTTTACTGAAAACGATAAAACTGTAACTACTCCTGTGTGCCTTAAGTCTTTTGTAGTTCCCTCCTATGAGATTCTGTCCAAAATGTGTAATAAAATCAAATCAGGATCGCCCCGGGACCCGGCACCACCAAAAATTTTAGCGGAAGCCTTCTCAGTATTGGAACCTCATCTGAGGCACATACTACAAACCTCCTTTTCAACCTCTTGTCTCCCGGAGGAATGGAAACAGGCAATAGTGCTACCCATTAAGAAAAAACCCAACATCAGTGTGGACATAATGGATAATTTACGACCTATATCCCTGCTACCTTATGTGGCCAAGTTAGCAGAGAAAATTGCTAACAGTCAACTGATGGAACATCTTGAGACCCATAATGCTTTCCATAAATCTCAGTCGGGTTTCAGATCTGGTTTCTCTACGGAGACAGCTCTCCTGAGGGCCACAGAAACCCTACGTGAGGGAGCAGATGAGGGAAAGACAATGGCCCTCATCATGCTTGATCTCAGTGCCGCATTTGACACTGTAGCACACTCCACCTTGCTACAGTGTCTAAATAAAGCGGGAGTCACCAACAAGGCACTGGGATGGCTGAAAGCTTTCTTGCTCAACAGGAGCTTTCAAGTCCAAAGGGGGACTTCTCTCTCCGACAGGGTGATGCTTGAGCAGGGGGTTCCTCAGGGCTCTGCCCTGAGTCCCACCCTGTTTAATCTATACATGGCCCCTTTGGCAGAGGTAGTGCAGTCGTTCGGCGTGGAGCTTGTCTCCTACGCCGACGACACGCAACTTCTTATATCTCTGACCCAAGCCCCCTCTAAGGAAGCTGACAACTTCAATGCCTGCATGACCAAACTTGCCACATGGATGAATGACCATTGTCTGAAACTCAATGGGACAAAGACGGAGGTCCTCATTATTGGTGGCAATGAGGTCAAATGGACTACTGAGTGGTGGCCCAGCTGCCTTGGTCCTTTGCCCTCCCCTTCTAGAGAGGCGAAGAACTTGGGTGTGTGGGTGGATAATAAACTGTCCTTTGATAGCCACACAAGAAAAACTGTAGGCAAATGCTTTGGGGTGATGAAAACTCTGAACCGCACCCTTGACCTGTTACCCATCAATTCCAGGCGTACCATGACGCAAGCGCTGATAACGTCCCGTATTGATTACGGAAACGTGCTGCTCATAGGGTCAACTGAGAAAAACATCAAAAAGCTACAGGTTTTACAAAATTCGGCAGCTCGCCTGGTCTTAAGGCTCCCCCGCAGAGCTCCATCACGCCCCTCTCTGGAAGCCCTCCACTGGCTACCAATCAGGAAGAGGATTGATTTTAAAGCTATGCTATGGTGCCATAAAATAATTCATCATAGAGCACCGGCTTATATGTCGGACTTGGCATCTGTCTATGAACCTAGCAGGTCGCTTAGATCTAAAGGAATGGGTCTGCTCAGAACTACATGCCCCAAGAAAGCTAGAATGGGAGGCAGATCATTCCGTACTTTAGCTGCTAGGAAGTGGAACCTTCTTCCCTTGGATATTAGGATGGAGAATAATGAAACTATGTTTAGGAAGAAGTTGAAAACCTGCCTCTTTACCTTGTGATTGGTTCCTCTACACTATCTCACACTCTCTCCACAGCGCGGGGACACGCCGGGAGGCGTCACCAGGCGCTCTACAAACTCCTTTAAATTAAATAAGCGACGAAAAAAATTACCAAACACTTTTTACACTTACTAGACCAATTGTGTGCCACCTGAAAATACAATGGGCTCAAATATCTTAAGTGTCCTGTCAGATTCGAAAAGTTAAAAAAACCTACGGGAAATGTTGATACAACTCTGCAGCATCATATTTACTATTAAGGTTAATTAGGCCCCTGGTAAATAGTATGTGGACTGGACATCAAAAGATCAACTAAACAGGGGTACAATGTTGTCACTGACTCCTGTCAATAAAAGCCTACCATGAGGACAAGAGTAAAAGAAAAGCTCCATACATTTGCACACAGTCAAAAGGCCTGTTTCTGGTCCTGATGAGACAAACATTTCAGTCGAATTATTATGTAGACACTAGGCATGCCATACAAAGCCTTCAGACTGCCAGCACATGCCAGAAGGGGTAGCACATGAAGATGGCGAGCCGAAGACGATCTTTGAGAAGACTGAAGACGCTCGTGGACTACACTGCTGCTTCTAATCTGCTCTCACGCCTCTTTGTGCAGTCAATATCTAGAGCACAGAGTCATAAATGTGAGGTGCCCCCACAACGCTTCTGTGTGCAGCCTCTTTCTGGGGCAGTTACATCCTGTGATGCATATATGATCTTGGCCCTGCATTCATTTGTTCAGAGCCTTCTGTGAAACCAGGGCTTTAAAATGTGTACTTGTTCAATTAATTCAATTAATTGTTATTCAGTCAATCAAAGTGACCATAAAATGCAATCTTGCCATGATGAATAATCACTAATCACTATTAAAAAGGAAAAAGAGGTAAGTAAAAAAACAAAAACATTCATAAGAAACGTGCGGAGTACAATCCAAATAATATTTAATTCATCCTTTTAAAAAAATACTATCTCACACAAATAATATTGAACAAGAAATTAATTAAAATATGTTGGTGAAATCTGCTAACACCATTTTGCAAAAGCGCCCTCCAATATATGGCACTTTATATGTAGTTTGCTACAACCTAATAAAGACAGAGTGAAGATAGTGATTGTATAAAAAGCATTGCCTGTCTGCACTGCAAATAGTTTTCTTGTCTTAAAATGGGGAGTACATAGTGTTTCCTTATTACTGTATAAATTACAAATTAAAAATGACAAAAACGTGCATAGTCCACTGAGAGAAAAGAGAGTCACTGGCACACACATGCAAACTGTTAGAAAAGTATTCAGCCTTAGTCCTGTCAGTAAATATCTCTGTTTGAAACCCAGGTACGGTAAGGATCCATACCAGCTCAGGTACTTATAAGCCTATGGTTTAGAACTGAATGCTTCCCAGATTCAATGCACACTCTCTCAGCATTACAGTAAGCAAAGAGGAAAGCCTTTAAAGTTTTTTGCTACTTGCAGAGAGGATTTCCGGTTTGTCATACAGATCTGGAAATTGCATAATGCGGATAGCTACTGTTATATATGACAGCCAGAGACTCTGACACTTTATCTAATTTAGCACAATCTGGTAGAACCAAACAAGTATAGTAGTTTTCTCCTTCGTGCAAACATTCACTCATAATAGCATTAACTAAAGCTTGATTCGAACACTGATATAACCAAGACCCATCTTTAAATGACACATACAAGTGGAAGTACTCGGAGGCATGGCCAACAATGTTCTAATGAACCCCTTCTCCATCCTCTGTATGGCTGGGTAGTAATATTTGTTTCTGACTTATAGGGCAAAGAGACTGTGCCCAAAGAACTGCATCAACAGGTCGGTTTCTGGACGGTTTTTCGGGCTGTTTGTGGCCTGTTTCATGGTCTGGTGGGCTGTTTTTATTCTATTGACTCCCCTGATATTAAAACAAACATTGTCTGCAGCAAGCTCAAATCCATGCAGACAGACACTTATACAGTGTTTCTTTATAAGCTCAAAACAGCTTAAATTTGCAGACATGGGCCACTGTTTTAGCTATCTAATTCACAAATGGGGCCACTTTTATTTTGGTGCCCGGGCCTATATAATCTGTCCCAGTTTTACATGAGGTTCGCCTTTCAGCATGAAAATGTTACGGTTTGAAGTGGTGGAGAGCGTTCATAAGAGGATTTTATTGGACCATGTATCCAATCATTCGACTTATCATTTATGAAAGATGGAGGTAGCTGCTCTCATCCAAACGAACTTGGTAGTTCAAATTTGTGAACACTTTTAGATCATTTAAATAGAATTTCCTTGTTTTTCTTCTGCTGCAGAAGCAAAACAAAGCCCACTCTGCCAAATAACTTCAAGTAGAAACGTGCTTAAGAAAATTTACTTTACATCGCTGAAGGAGGACAATCTAGCAGGCATCACGCTTACTGTACTAACAGTTTAGTTTTGTATCTGGTTCAGATAATGCAGCATTTTCGGTCAGCAAAAGTTGAGCAGAAAGGACACAGAAGCGGGGACTTCCCATACTAATGACAGCCGTCTCTCTTTCACTCGAAATCAGAGGGACAATTAAAGTTGCAGCAGTCGAAAATTATCCATTAATTAAATCTGGAAGCAAGCACCCATGAAACACAGGTGATAACCATAAATCAGAGCAATTAGTCTGTCTAGAAAAGCAACATGACCAAATCGGAGGGCGCGCTGCCAGCTGCTCCAGTAATCTTAGGTGGCTGAGTCCTGGACACTCGGGAGATTATTTTGTTCAAAGGAGAGTTTGATTCTGACAAGTTTTCGACCCTGAAAACGACCCTTACCTTCTAAAACCACTGGAGAATCATAAGCTTTGTGAAACAAACTAACAAGTTTCTGAACAAGAGCAAAGAACTTGGGTTGTGCTGCATAAAGTGAGTACTGGAAACACTGATATAAGATAGGTTTCTGCCTCAGTTCAGGGCTGACTTGTGTATTAAATAATTGAAAAGCTGCAGCAGCACGATTTTACTGTCTGAGATAGTGGTAAATTAATCAATTACTCATCTGTAATCTTCATCAATCCACTAAGGGTTCTCCTCATGCCACTCTTGACTATATGGGGATTTTTTTTATTGGGAGAGGTTGTGGCCTCACGGGCAGAGCTGCAGACTTTGGAGCTGGGGAACCAGGTTCGAGCCTCGGTGTCTGCTCATCTTTCTGTGATTCTGGGCAAATTACTTAATCTCCCAGTGCCTACCAAAAAATGAACGGGTCCTTGTGTAACGTAACTGGTGCTCGTATATAGCGCTCCAATACCTTCGGGTCGAGTTTGCGATATATAAATCTGCCCAAAATATATAGATGTGAGTTGTCCTCACCTCCCTGACAGATCTACCACACACAATGGCTACTTTTTATGCTACGAGTGAATTTCATTTATATCTATTGCTGATATCTTACATAAAAGGTCACTCTTCCTCCATCTCCTCTGACGTACAAAGTCCAAAAGTAGAGGTGCAAGAATGGGAGGGAGGGCGGAAGTGGGCTGGGATGAGGAGGACCTTTAATTGGAGTTTTGAAGCATACTGGTAAGCAATTCACTCCTTACTCCCATCTCACTGCTCTCCTTGTCCCAGTCCTGATGTTTGAGGATTTCCCAATTAAACAAAATTGCACCAACAATTATGGATGCTGCATAATTTGCTGAAAAAATGACAATAGAGACAGTTTTGTTTTGCAGAATCTGCAACATTGAGCCCATAATGGTTAACAAAAGTGTGATGAGAGGACCAGGTAGCTGCCCTGCAAATCTCTTGGAGCAGAATTCTCCCAGCCTGCACCAAGGAATTTGACACTGCCATTGTGGTGTGAACCTGGATGTTAACAAGAAGAGTCTCTCTTAAAGATCTAGAAGACTGATCGATCACACCTACTTAGTTTCAACGTCGACACTTTTTGACCCCTAGTAACTGATCCATGCACAACAAATAGTGCATTTAAGCCCCTAAAAGGTTTAGTATGGCCCATGTAGGTAGTCAAGGCTCTTTTACATCAGAAAATGAATGAATTTCCATATCGGGTGCCTCTTGGAAAACTGGTAAAATAATCTCCTGAATCAAATCAAATGGAGATGGAATCTTTAGAACACATTTTGGATCCACACTCAGAACCACTCTATCAGGGAAGAATTGTAGATATGGGCAAGTGATTACTAAAGCATCCAGTTTCCCAATCTTCTCTTAGAAGTGGTAATTATAAAAACTTCTTAGCTAACAACCAACCTTAAGAGACTTGCCTCTTCTAAAGGCTCAAAGGGCTTTCCCTGTAGACTCTTGAGCATGATAGATAAATATGTACTCGATAGTGTACGGTAGGTTTCTTTAATCTAAAGCTTTTAATTTGTCTTACAACCAGGGAAAAAACCTTGGCTAGGTCATCTGAAACCTAGCTCAACACCCTGATAGCTGCACAATTAGCAGAGAGAGTGGAAGAAGCTAATTCCTTAGGCAAACCATACATTAAGAATTCCAAGATTTGGAATGGGTTATTCGATCTTATATCACCCAGTTTAACCAGACACCATTTGTGAAAAGAATTCCAGTGCTTTTTTTATAGTTATTGAGTGTTGATTGTTTTCTTGATAATTGGATGTCAAGGGCAATCTGTTATGAGCAACCTAGACTCTACATGCTCACCCTCTCATCAACCAAGTCATCAATCGGAGGCGCTGAAAGTGGCGAAGAGGTAGTTGCGAGAATTGTAACAGAGGTGGACAGAATGAAAGGTGAAAGTACTCCCCCGTAACAGGCTCTTAAGGAGGGAAAACCAGGGATGTCTGAGCCAATACAGTGTAATCAGAATCATTGTCATCCTCTCCCACTGAATCTTCAGAAGCACCTTCAGTAGGGAAATCAGCAGAAAAGCATACACTAATCCCTGAAGTCATGGCAACCGCTCCCCATACCTGAGAAGAATATGTTTTGGTGTAGAAGATTGGGAGCATGGTATTCTGATGGGACAAAAAATGTCCTTTCAAAGGGTGCCGAACCAGGAACAGACTGGATTGAATTGCCTGGTAGAGAAATGGTACATCACAGAAGATTATAATTTGTAGCTGTAACTATCTTCCAACAAAAATTCAGACTACCCTCAATGTACACCGTTTCCACTGCCATCAGATGTGATTCTCAGAAAGCAAAGATATGAGATGCCACCAGATCTAGGGAATTGCTCTTTATCTCTTCATGCCAGTTCACCATGCCACTTAGATGTCTGTCATCAAATCCACTTTTTTTCCACTTGTAGGAGAGATTGCAATGCTTGTAAGGCTGTCATAATCCCAGATAGCTTTCTCCAGTTCCATTCTAATGCCCTACTCCCAACCATGGACCTTTCTTCTCCTGTCTGTCTATAAATGCTCCACACCTCCAAGGACTGGCATCCGTTGCTACAGAACTGGAGATGTATACTGGAATGGATTTCCCCACAATAAGTTGCTCTGCGCCAACTACCTAAAGAGACCACACTTTACTTCAACAGCAATTGAAATAATCTGTTAATAATTTGCAGAGCTTGGGTCCCAATGTCTGAGAATATGATTGACAATTTGTTTGAGGTGGAAACACGCCCCAAAGTAAAACTCTTGTTGATGCTACAAAGAGATCCTGTACCCTTAATCACATTCCTGAAATTGGCTTTGGTCTATCCCAACAAAGTCACTTTGTTTGACTGGATAGTCACCATAAGGTCAAATGGAAGAAAAGCTGGTGTCATATCGGGCCCCAATGAACTTCTTGTTCTGCGAAGGTATCCAACTGGGAACTGGATTTTCAACATCAAGCCCAATTTCTGTAGTATCATGGTTACCATCTCTACTACTTCTTGAGCCTTTGAGAGAAAAGGAGCAGAGAGTAAATAATATTTAAGGCACGGAAACACAGAAATATATTTTAATTGGAATTATGCAATCATGTCATTACGACTGACTCTCACTATGGATAGGAATTTGGAAGTTTGCACCCTGCAGGTCTAACATCACTAAATAATCACCCTTTTTATTAGGGGAATGATGGTATGCAGGGAAATCACCATGAAAGGATTCTTTCAGAACACATTTGTATAGTGCCTTTAGATTTAGCAATGGATGGAATCATCCATCCGCCTTTGGAACCAAGAAGGGCATGGAATAGAAAATGCTGACCTTTTGATCCTCCAAACAAAAACTATTGCCTCTTTTGGAGCAGTGACTGCTTTTTAACTATGTATCTTGTCAATGGAGTATAGACAAAGTGTTCTGCTCGAAGAGGGATCCTGAATGCTAACGAATAACCTTGTTCTACTATGGAAAGGTCCCATTAGTCCGTTAGCCAATGACTGTATTGCTAAAAGAAATACTTCAGTCTCCCTACAACCTCCATGTAGTGATTAATGTTATTGGTCGTGATTATGAGAGGTGGGAGGTTGAACCTTGTTGGAGAATGTAGCCCCCGGTCACAGGCCCATCCTTGAAAGGGGCATTATCTTGATTGAGCACGTTTTGAAATGAAAGACTTCTTGTTAGTGGAGAGTTTAAATGGTTTTAGGATTTTTTTCTCCTCGTCTGATTTTTGGACCATCATGTTCAGATCAGGTCCAAATAGTTTTTGTTCCATGAATGGCAATATATCATAGGCCTCTGGCTTGAGTCTAACTTACAGGATTTCATTCACAGAGCTCTTTGCCCAGCTATGGAAGATCCTCCTGCTGTTGAAGGGGATGCCCAAAAATGTTAAAATGTGATGTCTGACAGAAAGTTACCTAATAGTGAGGTTCCGTGACAATTGTAAGTGGTGTTTTCGACTCGCACGAATATGGTCGAGTCTGGTATCTATGAACCGCAAATGACGAGTTTAGTAAGCGTGCGCAGTTTCGCTGTGCTAACTTAAACCGTTCGTTTGTTATGTGGGTTTTTCATCTGTACCCACGGGTTCCATCTTAGATACGGCATCCATTTTGTCTCTTGCCCTCAAGTAGCCAGCGAACGGACGCTGTCCGCTTCGCGACCCTGGGACTCCCAAGATATTGGCGGAAGACACATGTTCTTTGTAAGTGTCTTTATGACGAGGGGGATGCTACTGTAAGGCAGATGGCGCCGCTCGAGGCTCATCTTGCCGCACGGGCTTATTGTCTCAGCCGTGCATCTCATTAGGCGCGTCCCTTTGATGCCTGTATCTCGTGTCTCTCGATACCTCCCCTTTTACACCCTTTTCCGATCTCCCCACTGTCTCCGTCTTCCTCTGCACCTGTCTTTGTTCCTATTTCGATCTACTTTACTGCTGATTGGAATTTGCTAATGGTGGGAAGATGGGTTTTTACAGTTGGGAACCGCCAAATGTTTCCGCACTTATGTTCCGGACCTTGTGTGTTTCAAAGTGACCAAAGCGACCCCTCTGGGGGCTAATTGTGGGAACCGGGTTGTAAACTTTTGTGTTCAATGTTATCCTATGGGTAAAAACTGTATAAAAGGAGCGATCCACAGAACCAATTTGAAGCAGTCTCCCCGAACTACACTCGATGTACTTCCTGTGACTTCTGTGTTCCCTGCAGTAAATAAACCTTGAATCTTTGACGCCGAAGGAAGTGTCCCGTGTCTCTGTGACTTGTACGCCGGAGCAGGTTACCCACGAAGGTTTCAGGTGTTGTGCCCTGGCACCGCTGGGTCCAAAAGAACCCAGTCCTTCAGTTGGCGCCCAACGTAGGGCTGCATCAGTGGTACCGGTCCAAGCCCGACGATCGTGAGGAACTTCGTGTGAAATCTCCGAGGGAAGGTGCACCCCGCTTCATCGATCCTGTTGTCGAAATAAGTGGCCCGAAGACTTTTCCCGCGAAGATTCCCGCCTCCTGACGGCTGCGACGGACTGCTGCCCTGACTGTAGACCTGTTTTTGGCGCCTGGCGTAGACCTTGGTATAGCGAGACGATTGACGGGCCTTCCTGGTGACGCCATTGATCTTTGAGTTAAGTATTTGTGGGTCGCTCCCAGAGTTCTTAGTTGTTGACACTTTAGCGGGTGTCTTTGTTGTTCACGCTGTGTGAGTGTTTTTGTCGGTGACACTTTGCTAGCGTACTTTGTTGTTGTATTATTTGACGACTGCAGCCGCCAAAAACCGAGGGTTTTGTTCTTTGCTGGGACTTGGTAAATCCCGTAACCCTTGAAGTTTGTGAAACTCGGCTAGTGTGCAAGATGCCTGGCCGCAGTACTTTGTTTAGCTGTTTCAGACCTTGTGGTGCGGATTCCCTGCTGGAGGACTCGTGTCCGATACCTCCGGTTGGAACTCCTACTTATGACTTATATAGCAAACATGGGCTAGGCCCGATTGCTTTTAACGATTATTGGGTTAAATATACAAAGAAAGACGGCGATCTTCGTTGGCCACCTCACGGTAGCTTCGAGGCGTCGATCTTAGATAATTTAGAAATAAAGTTGTTCGAACGTAAATCTAGGCCGGCCATGTTTGATGCCTTTCGGTTGTGGCGCAAAGAAGCCCGACAGAAAGAAATCAGACAAAATAAACGTAGTCAGCGAGATAATGTTGCTACTATAGTGAAGAAAGCTGAGCAGTTTCAGCGTGATAAGGAGGATAAGGATAAGGAAGTGTTTGAGAGGCTACAGCGTATGTCCATAGATAAATGCTATCCTGCTTTGCCTACGGAGTCGGATAAGAAGGAAGAGGCAGTTGAGGATCCTTTAATGTCCTATCTTATGAAGTCGCCACCTCCGTACGTACAGGGTACCGTGGCTCCTGTGGTCCCTGCCGTACCTGTTCTTCCACCTATTGTTCCTCCACCAGTTCCTCAACCTGCACCAGCTCTTCCGACTGTTCCTGCTCCTTTATCTGTTTCTATTCCTACTGCTCCTCCGCTTCCACATACTCCTGCTCCCGCTACTGCTCCTGTGTTGTTAACCCCTGTTGTTGCTACTGTTTCTACTCCTTCTCTTGTTAGTCCTGTGTCTTACTCTTCTCCCTCTACTCGTAATCGTAATTCTCCCCTTGCGACAAACTTCTTTCAGTCGCTCGGACCTGTTTTTGGGTCTGCTGGATCTGATGGTCCTCAGAGACGTAGTCAGCTTCCTGGTAACAGAGAACGTGTTGCACTATATAATATGGCGATGGGTTGGATGGTAAACCCTCTTAGAAATCCACCCCGTGTTGTCCTTGAAACATTTAGTCAATTCAACATACCAACTCAGAGATATGTGTTTGACGAAATGTGCAAGTTCCTTCATGATCAGATAGCGGCCGATGCGCCTGACGAGGTGCTGACCGCTCTGTCTGAACTTCGGCTTCAGTTCGCAACTGGACTGATAGTAGATACTAATGTCCGACGTGCTATTGAGCGGTTGCTATCTCTTCGTCCCGCTCCTATTCCTCATGCATTGTTCGTTGAGGATATTGAACAACAAGACGAGTCTGGCCAATATCCTATGCGTGAAGTTCCACCAGTGTGGATGCCCGGCGATGCTGCTGCCATTCCTATTGTTCTGCCGCATTTCCAGCGGGTATGGATACACCTCCCATGGAAACGATCGGAAGTGCTTCAGGTGAAACAATCCTTGCCCGATCCTCGTAAAAATCCTACTGGGTATTATAAGGAATTATCGCAGCTCGTAGATGCTACGGTAATGAATCTTGCCGATATCGACATGTTGTTTGGCAACGTCGTACCGCAACCGGTATGGGCTAAGATTCGTCACCAAGATCACGCAAATGAATTAGGTGGTGATTGGGCTGCCATTACAGCGGCAGACGCTGGACAAGTGGCTGCTACTAAACCCGATCAATTGATTACTGCTCTTCCTCAGCGAATCATTGCATTAATGAAAACGCTTATGCCAGCTATGAGGGTAAATTGGGACAAGTTGTCAGCCTGCAAGCAGAAGAAAGATGAGAGTGTTTCCGATTTCTTTACGAGATTCGAGGAAGCATTCATTGATCATAGTGGACAGGATATGGGTACTGAGGGTGGACAGAGGTTGTTTGTGGATAAATTCGTGTCGAACTTGTTGCCCGATCTGAGCAATAAATTAAAGAATTCAGAGAGTGCATGGGCCGTTTCTACCTCAGCTCAGATATTGGCTACGGCACAATATTACGAGAATAGAGAGAAAGAGGAAAATGACCGTGCTGATAAAAAGACGAAAGAGCTAAAAACTAAAGTGTTGTTACAACAAGCGTATCCGCCGCGTTCTAATCAGAATGCGCCTCAGCAGAATAGATCACAGTCGCAATCGAATCGATCGCAGTCGCGTAATGATTCCTCTTTCCAAAGATCTTCTTTAGGGTACAATCAATGTGCTTATTGTAGACAGGAAGGACATATTAAATTCAATTGTCCTGCTCTAAATGAACGTGGTAGTGGTAATTCGTCTAAAGGAGGCCGTGGTGGTTCACAGCACGCATCACGTGGTAGAGGTCGTGGTGCTCAGTATGATCGCTCTGATAATTCATCAAATTCTAATAACTGTTTCGATCAACGTGGATCATCGCAAGGACGATCTGCGCAGTACAATGTAGACGATTATTACGTCGATCAGGGGACTGACGATAGTAATTATTAGGACAGCCAAAGACAAGGGGAGGGAGTGGTATCAGTTCCGGTTGATCAGAGAGGGCCTTACGTCGCAGTTGCTACATCCGGCGTCGTTGAGCCTTTTCTGTTGGACACTGGTGCAGCGAAAAGTTCTATCATGCATTCGAAACTCCCTGGCGCACCTTTGTCTGGCTTAACAAATGTTTCCGTTGGATTCTCTGGCGCCCCCGTTAGCAATCCAGTTTCACGCCCTTTGCCCCTTCAAATTGGGCCACGTGAGCTCGAAGCTCCGTTGATTTTGACTACTGGTTGTGGCGAAAATCTTTTGGGTCTGGATTTGCTTAAACGTTTGTATGCAACTTTGTATTGTTCTCCTGCGGGTGTAAAGCTTACGTTAGGAGAGAGGGTAGTCTCTCCCATGTATTTGTCTCTCGATAAGCTTCCACCGGAATTGAGTTCTCTTCCTGCATCTTTGTGGGCGACGGGTCCAAATGATGTGGGCCTACTTGATATCTCCCCTTATGTTGTTCAGTTGAAATCTAATGTGCGATTGCCACGTATTCCCCAATACCGTATCTCCCTTGATGGTGAACGAGCTTTGTTAGCGATCATCTATGACCTGATCGAGAAAGATGTTATTGAGGAGACTCGGGGAAACGTGTGCAATAGCCCTGTACTGCCAATTCTTAAACGTACTGATCCTACCAAACCGCCTGTTTATCGTTTTGTTATCGATTTACGGGAGGTAAATAAAATTGTGGTTCCTCAATTCCCTGTTGTGCCTGATATCACGGCGCTACTGACTCTGATTCCAGCTACTGCTTCATGGTTTTCGGTGATTGATTTGAAAAATGCGTTTTTCAGCATCCCGATTGCCGAAGAGAGCAGGGACCTTTTCGGTTTCTCTCTTGGTGGACGTAGCTTCCGGTTCAAACGCGCTCCTCAGGGCTACTGTGAAAGTCCATCGATTTACAGTCAAGCTTTGAAGGGTCAACTGGATGCGTTTAGGTTGCCGGTTGGTGCGGCTTTAATCCAATACGTCGATGACTTATTGGTGGCTGCTGATACTCAGGACATTTGCAAAATTGCTACAGTGTCGTTGCTGCAACATCTCTGTGAGTTAAATCACAAGGTGTCACCTTCTAAACTCCAATATTGTTGTCAAGAAGTAACCTATCTAGGTCACTTATTGTCAAAGGAGGGAAGGAGATTGACCCCAGAGAGAATTGCAGCGATTGCGCGCATGGCTGTGCCACAAACCCAAAGAGATGTGCGTGCCTTTTTAGGTATCACGTCGTACTGCAGGCAGTGGATTCCTAATTTTTCATTGCTAGCGAAACCATTGGTGGCTCTTACGTGCAAGGATGTTTCAACTCCTTTACCATGGACGGAAGAATGTCAGAAAAGTTTTTCTGAATTACGTGATTCATTGTGTTCGGCTCCTGTGTTAGGTACCCCTGATTACAGCAAGCCGTTCACGTTATATGTTCACGAGAGGGAAGGTTGTGCTTTGAGTGTTCTAACGCAACCTTTTGGTGGTAAGCAACGTCCATGTGCATATTTTTCCTCGACCTTAGACCCAGTAGCTAGAGCATTGCCGAGTTGTTTGAGAGCAACTGCGGCAGCTGCGGTCTCCATCCGACAATCAGCAGGATTGGTCATGGATAATATGCTTACAGTGATGGTTCCGCATGCAGTCGATACTCTTTTGAATCGAACGAAAACTCAGCACTTGACGAGTGCGAGGTTATCTGGGTACGAATTGACGCTCTTGGCAAGCCACATTCAGATAAAACGTTGTAATGTCCTAAATCCGGCAACTTTGTTACCAATTAGTGCAGAGTCAGATGAAGTAGCAGAACATGACTGTTACTTGCGGACAGAAGAGGAAACGAAAGGTCGAGTGGACCTTAAAAACACCCCATTGGAAGATCCGGATGGCATTCTGTATGTGGATGGGTCATGTTTTAAGTTGCCGAATGGCGATGTGACTACTGCCTATGCTGTTGTAACATTGAGTACTGTTGTTGAGACTGCAAGATTGAATCAGAATTCTGCCCAAGCTGCAGAGCTGATCGCTCTTACTAGAGCATGTGTGTTAGCAAAAGGGAAACGTGTGAATGTGTACACCGATAGCCAGTACGCTTTCGGTGTAGCGCATAGTTTTGGACGATTGTGGCGAGAACGTGGTTTCTTGACGTCGCATGGCACGAAAATCCAGCATGGCCAGCTTGTGAACGATCTTTTGGATGCATTGACTTTGCCTGCGCAAGTTGCAATTGTTAAGTGTAGTGCGCATCGTAAAGTGACGGATGATGTTGGTCGTGGTAATGCGTTTGCAGACGAGATTGCTAAGGAGACTGCCCGGAACCTTAGCACTCGAATGTATGTGACGAGTTCGGTTAGGTGGCCTGCAGAATCAAGTATGTGTGAAAATACCATAGAGAGTGTGAAAGCAATTCAGAATGAGGCCACCGACACTGAAAAGACGAAGTGGAAAGAAAGTACGGGAAAGTTGGATGTGAATGGTTGCTGGATTGATTTGTCAGATCAGAAAAGATGGATGTTGCCTGATGCGTATGTGCTGGCCGTTGTGACAATGGCACATGGGTTAGCACATATTAGCGCAAAAGGCATTTGCAAGTTGTTGGCTGATGTGTGGAAGAATGATGGCATTACAAAGTGTGCTGAACGTCTGGTGAAGAATTGTATGGTGTGTATAATGTACAATCCTGGCAAAGGAACCCCAACTCCCCCTGGCAGTTTTGCTCCTCCTTCGTATCCCTTTGAGGTGATCCAATTGGACTTCGTCCATATGGAGCGATGCAATAACCTGAAATACGTTTTGGTTGTGGTTTGCGCATTCTCCCGATGGATCGAGGCCTATCCCCTCAAAGACAATACTGCTTTGTCTACTGCGAAAATCCTACTGAAGGAATATTTTCCTCGGTATGGAATGCCTAGAGTCGTGTGGTCAGATAACGGAAGTGAGTTTGTTGGAAGTGTGATGAAGAGTGTGTGTAAGGGCCTTGGAATTAATCAAAAATTCCATAGCGCCAATCATCCCCAGTCAGCTGGATTGGTTGAAGGGTACAATGGCACCCTTAAACTAAAGCTAGCAAAGATTCAGGCTACGACTGGACTTTCGTGGCCTGATGCTTTGCCTCTAGCATTACTGTCAACTAGGGCGACTGTACACTCCCGAATAGGGCTTAGTCCCTATGAGATAGTGTTCGGCCGTCCTGCGAATGTGTGGGGGGTTCCTAGGCCAGGAATATTCTCTGATCTTGAGTATCCGATGTTGATTGACTACTTACATGACTTGACTGCTAAACTGAGGTTAATTCACCAACAGGTTTACGACGCCTTGCCGACGCAGACGGAGGGTCCAGGCCACCAGCTCCAGCCCGGGGACTGGGTGGTTACTCGTAACTTCTCACGCAAGAATAATCTGGACCCCCGATTCACCGGACCTTACCAGGTACTCCTGGCCACGAGGACTGCCGTTCGTCTTGAGGGGCGGAAAAATTGGGTACATGCTACCCATTGTAAGCGAGTCCCTATTCCTTTGCCGGCAGACCCGTGGGTAAGGAAAGGCATTGCGTCAACAGAAACAGAAACATTGCCGGCGTTTGTACCTTTTAGCGACGCACAGCTTGTTGGAGAACCCTCAGCGCAGCAGAAAGCCACTGTTGAACACTTGTCAGCAAAAGACTCAAGACCAGATCAACCAACTGATCAGCAGGACGCTGTCTCTTCAACGGATCCTTTGTTCGACGAGCAGACACGTCCCGGGAAACATCGATATTCTTTGCGATCTCACACTAAGGACAAATAAAATTTTCTTGCTTTGCTGAAATTGACAACTGCAATATCCTCGTTTCCCATGATCAACTTTGAACATTCGTATCATTGAAAAGTTTTTTGTATATATATATCAAGCTTCTTCCTTGTATCTTTTTACTTCCACAGCTGAGAGATATTGTGCTTGTATATACATATTGTGTATTGAAGGCCGTAGGGCCGCGCGCGTACTTCCTTCTGGACAGTAGGTCTTGACGCTAGGTTAAAGGCCGTCGGTTCCTAGGAACTCCTGGGGATTGACTATTGCTGCACAGAACGAAGTGCGTCAAGAAACGTTGCGGACGGTCGTAGGGAATGGCATTCTCGAAGCTGAATGATTTGGAAGGAGCTCAGGCGTACAGGTTCAAGCTGCAGCAACTCAGTCGTTCCAAATGTTTTGTATTCCAACTATTCGTATTGTTTTTAACTGCTTCTGCATTTTTGGCGGGTGGGGTGTATTACACTATGTCTTATTTCTTACTTGCTACCCCTACTCCTACTCCTTACCCTAACCTTACTTCGACTGTTTCTCCTCATTCCTTTCATATGTTACCGGAACACGAGCAGGCTAGACGTGTAGAATTCCGCAACAATTCCTTTATTCAGCTCCTCCATCAACATCAGTTAGTGGTTAACACTACTAATTGTTGGGTGTGTGGGTTGATGCCACATACTACGGGTAAGGGAATTCCATATCTGGTATTACCGTATAGTTCCCAAGGGTCAGCTCGAGCATTCCAAACAATGTTTCGAAGCGCACTGGGTTTCCACCCCACTCAAGAACAACGTTCCCCCTACTCTGGTCCTACCTCGTATCAGAGGCTGCTATCAATGGCAATAGAGGATATGGAAGATGAGATCCATGATCCTTTTCTTATCCCTGAAGAAGAGGTACAAGCCTATAGGGTCCTAAGTAGAGGGGAATATAGTATGCTCACTAGTGAAAAGCAGCTTAAAAGCTCGTCTCCAATATGGGTCGTACCCCACACTGGGAATCTTTGTCTTATGGGTCGTGGTTCGCAAGCCTCACTTGGAGCAAGTGCTTGCACTGAAAGTTACGTTCTGCCAATGTTCTCGTCCCCTGTGTTTCTGGCTGCCAAGGGTACCTACTTTATCTGTTATGATCGTGCATACACATGGTTGCCCGCAGACTTCATGGGCTCATGTTTCATTGCAAATCTGTTGCCTCCGACGTTCACTGTAGATGCCGATTATCATAAGACTAGAGTTGTACGAGGCGTAATTAGCGAAGAGGATACTGCCGGTCAAGAGGCAGGAGACTTTTTCAAGGGTTTCCTCCCGTTTTGGGGACCTATGGTTAATAGTAGGAACCTGAGACAGTTGACTCGAGTGGTAGAATCGACAGCTAATATTACTGCCAGTGCCCTTGGTAATATCACCACAGAACTTCAGGCGGAGAGACTTATGACATTACAAAACCGTATGGTTTTAGATGTCGTCTTAGCAGATCGCGGTGGGGTATGTAAGGTGATCCATTCGAGCTGCTGCATTTTCATTCCAGATAATGCTCCTACTGTCTATCAAGCCATCTCGAAGTTACATAAGATCTCCGAATCCATACACGTGGATGTAGGGGATTGGACGCTACTTGGATGGTTTTGGGGCCTGATGTCGACTTGGGGTTGGAAGATTCTGATGATCATCGGGGTTGTGGTAGTGTTCCTGTTCACGTGTTGCCTTTGCGTGCAGTGTGGTCCTGCCTTATGTGGCCTCTGTGCTACAACGTGTATGAGACAACCATCTGCTACCAAGGGGACTCGGTTGGACAGAGCTATGCTACAACAACATCTCGATGGTCTGATGAATATCGAATATGATTCCGACTAGTGCTTGCCTACATGAGGGCAAAAGGAGCGTCTGAGGTTCCGTGACAATTGTAAGTGGTGTTTTCGACTCGCACGAATATGGTCGAGTCTGGTATCTATGAACCGCAAATGACGAGTTTAGTAAGCGTGCGCAGTTTCGCTGTGCTAACTTAAACCGTTCGTTTGTTATGTGGGTTTTTCATCTGTACCCACGGGTTCCATCTTAGATACGGCATCCATTTTGTCTCTTGCCCTCAAGTAGCCAGCGAACGGACGCTGTCCGCTTCGCGACCCTGGGACTCCCAAGATATTGGCGGAAGACACATGTTCTTTGTAAGTGTCTTTATGACGAGGGGGATGCTACTGTAAGGCAGATGGCGCCGCTCGAGGCTCATCTTGCCGCACGGGCTTATTGTCTCAGCCGTGCATCTCATTAGGCGCGTCCCTTTGATGCCTGTATCTCGTGTCTCTCGATACCTCCCCTTTTACACCCTTTTCCGATCTCCCCACTGTCTCCGTCTTCCTCTGCACCTGTCTTTGTTCCTATTTCGATCTACTTTACTGCTGATTGGAATTTGCTAATGGTGGGAAGATGGGTTTTTACAGTTGGGAACCGCCAAATGTTTCCGCACTTATGTTCCGGACCTTGTGTGTTTCAAAGTGACCAAAGCGACCCCTCTGGGGGCTAATTGTGGGAACCGGGTTGTAAACTTTTGTGTTCAATGTTATCCTATGGGTAAAAACTGTATAAAAGGAGCGATCCACAGAACCAATTTGAAGCAGTCTCCCCGAACTACACTCGATGTACTTCCTGTGACTTCTGTGTTCCCTGCAGTAAATAAACCTTGAATCTTTGACGCCGAAGGAAGTGTCCCGTGTCTCTGTGACTTGTACGCCGGAGCAGGTTACCCACGAAGGTTTCAGGTGTTGTGCCCTGGCACCGCTGGGTCCAAAAGAACCCAGTCCTTCAATAGTTCCAATTTATGCTAGCATTGGCGTTGGTTCATCATTTACCTGCAGGCAGTCACACAGTTACTGAAAATCTTTGAGGAGGACATGTGTGGTGTAACCTGCAAATGCATTAGTTCTTATAGCATCATTTGTGGCTGTGCACAATTGTTTTGTAGATGCGTGTACTTTCCAGCCTATAGCATAAGGCAAGGTAGCCAAATAAGAAAGATAAGAAAGCCATAGAAGCTAGAATCGTGGCAACTTAAAGAGTTCTTCTTCTCAAAGTACTTCATTAGATATTTTTAATTAAAAAATCTTGGTAATGTGGCCTTATCCACCTTTTTCGAATCCTTCAGAATCAAAGTCTGTATATTATAATGAATGGGTAGATTATCAACATTCCAGGAACTATACTGTGCAGAAAAATCTTTTTTCCACATATCATTTTTTTTCAAATCCAGGAACTTCTCTGATGCGTTTTTATAATGTCCTGCAACTGAAGTCCTTGAATATATTTGCCTCTTAGATCAAAATCATTCCTGCTCATTGTAATTGTAATTGTATTTATATAGAGCTTACTAACCCTAATGAGGTGACATCATCATCATCATCTTCTCTTAATCTGAGGCTGTGTTAGGGAAGTATCTACTGCCTCCTTAATCAATGCCGGTTAGAAAGGGGGTGGTGAACCAATCAAACACTCAGACCCAGTCAAAAGATCTGGGTTTAATCCATCACCGTTCTTTAGCCCACTTCGCCACCCCAGTTCAGACATGGCTATATGCAAATCAGTCTGACCCTGTGCCTCATGGGAACAGTCCAGCCCGAACTGCCAAGCCATGCCTTCCCTGGACCGGAAACAAGCTTCCGAGGACCGGTTTCTGGCATTCAGCCGTCTTCAGATGACTACACTTTATAAACATTGCGCTAAATCGTCCAAATTGGCATTTGTACATACCAAATATCTCATGGACGTGATAAAGCAGCATGTTGTCGTGAAACACGTGTTGGCCTAAGTAAATAATATCTCTTGATTTGAGAATTAATTTACAATGGACAAATACTCAATCATTAAGTTTGTACTTATTACACATTTGAAGACCTCATATAAAGTTAGCGTTTTTTGTATTATGTTTACAGTGATATGATATTTAGAAAAAATAGAAATGTGTTGCAATGTAGATATTGTGCTCATCTCTTGAATGCAGGCGCAGCATCACGAGTCACTCATAACAATGAGGATTTTCTCAGAATTAAAGAATACAAAAATGGGAGAACCTCCTCTACGAGGCTGTCTCTTCTGTTTCTCGCTTCACTTCCTCCCCCTTCTGTTGCTCTACGCAGATATATATTCTTATTTGTCACGTGGGTACTAGCAGAAGGGCATTGGGTCCAAGTTCTGCTCCTGTGGAATTCAAGATTAGGGGCCTTATTTATGAAGGCCTTGCGTCAGTTTTGCGCCGCCGGTGCGTCACTTTTTGTGAAGCACCAGCGGTGTCAAAAATGAGCCTCGTTGCGCCATATTTAAATAGTGACGCATCTATGTAGATGCGTCACTTTTTAAACCCCTGCGTCACATTATACCTGCGTCAGGTATAATGTATGCAGAGGGGGCGTTCCCCCGCAAAAAGCCTCATAATAGTGATGCAGTGAAATCTATGAGATTTCATTGCGTCACTTTTAGGACGCTGTTGCGTCAAAATCTCGCGCCTGCCTCACAGCAGGCGTAAGACTGACGCAAGCCCTTTCACATGGGGCTTTCCCCATGTGAAAGGACACATTGCTGGAGTTGCGTCACTTTTGTGACACACTCCAGCAATGTGTCACTTTTGCGCTTACAGATACGTCAGAAATACTGACGTATCTTTAACTCCTTGCGACATGATGCGTCATACATTAAATATGACGCATCAGGAATGTCGTAAGGAGTGCGCAGTGAAAAGTGACGCATCGCTGTTTTCACGCAGCGATGCGTCACTTTTCATAAATGAGGACCAAGGTACCTTCTGACAGTGCTGCATCTCATATCAGGGGATGACACTTGCATGCTGCACTTACTACAATTCCACATTGCAGAATTCTGAACATTACTGTGTTTTTCCTTTGCAACTAATTCTAAGTCTTCTAAGGTGGCATTGTGTGGGGAAGACGTTGTATTCCTAATTTTAATGATTTTTTTAGCTGTACATTTACCTTAAACCAAAATGTTCCTGGATTGCGCATAGTTTATTAAAGGGCCAGAAAGTGTCACAATGATGTACTAACATCTTTGTAAACAACATAAGTGAGCTATAGACGTGGGCCGAAGAGGTTTATGAAGTAGCCCTGTAAACCGAGCCTGTTGTTCTCAGGTGGGGACCAGGGAAGTGTTAAGTGGGTTGCTGAAGATTATTTCGTTTTTGGGATGAGTATTACTAGCACGCGGCTTAGGAAAGGACTATCTCTGCGTCCAAATGTAGCCGCCATATTTAGTTTGCTGATCGCTTTCAGGTGATAAACCACCCCAAGTTATTAAACCAAGCCACAGACGGTGCTGCAGTCTTTCCAAACACGCCTCGTGTTTCAAGAGACACCACAGCACCTCCGATAAAGTCAGTGACAGTGCTGTGCTTTGACAAGTGAAATGATCTGGTGGGATTACCGCCTCAGGCTTCTGTATCAAGCTCTATCAGGTGGCAGGGTCATCTGCAGAGCAACATCTGTAATCTCTTGGAACTGAAAGTGTGTGATAAAACGCGTTCCGCGATGAGGGGAGACATGCTTGCAGATGAAAGAGACGCGCTGCACCAAAAACTGGCCTTGCAGGGGAAACATGCCAGGCCAAAGAACGTACCAAAGTAAGAGGCTTATGAGGGTAATCCCTTACCTCTCGCAGAGCACACTTCTGAGGAGGTCAAACCCCTTTTCTGTTTTACACAAGTGAGGTTCAGCTAGTGAGTCAGAAAGTGGTAAATACCGCCTGTACGTCATGTTTCCCTAAAGTTTACATAATTATGACAGCACTGTGTGTAAAAGGGCTCATTATAGAAGAGTTAGGGGCACATTTAACAAAAAAATCATGCCACGCTGTATGATTGGGAAAGGGCAGGAATACGCCGTGTTTTACATTATATGGCACATTCCTGTCCATTCCTTATAAATAAAAAAAACAAATAAATTAATAATTAAAATAAATTATTATTGCATAAATGAGCAAATTATGTTGCTCACTTATGTTGCTTACTAAGATATTATTACATTAAAGATGTTAGTACATCACTGTGTAAATTTCTGGCACTTTAACCCTATCCATGCTGATGAAGGAACCGCTCCGTCATCAGCCGCGGTGGCGCTGTGCTGATGACGGAGCAGTTCCGTCATAGCCCGGTCGCCGCGCCTGCGCGGCGTGTTCTATTGAGCGGGCGGGGCCATGACGGAACCGCTCCGTCATGAGCACAGCTCAACCGCGGCTGGTGACGGAGCGGTTCCGTCACCAGCAAGCGCCTGCCGCGCGGCCGCCGCGCCCCCTTAGCACTGCGGCGGAATAGCCGCCGCAGTGAAGGAGTTAATAAAACTATGAGCTGCCTAGCACGAATGCAGGCACTCTTGCGCCATTGTGTAAGGGTGCCTGCACCGTAATCGGAATTGTTTTTGTGCTGGAAGGAAAACCTTCCTGCACAAAAAAATCCTCAGAGGCTTTTTCTTCTTTCTATGTGTGCTATAAATATCTATAAAGAGATTTCTCCTCGTTAGGCCTCACCTTGGGAGGCGTAACATTTTGAGGCATTCCCAGGTCTACCAGTAATGGTATATCTGGGAATGCGCCAAAATCCATGGGGTAATGCATGAGAACTCCTCCCTGAGGCAGAGTAACACAAAGCAGTGATTTGCGTTGTGGTACTCTAGATTTATCAGGCGACACAGGGCCATGCAAGGTGGCTGTGTGTGGCCTGATAAATGTTACTTAGTAGTTGCGTCTCCCTTGTGTCCTATTGCTTGGGGCAAGGGTGATGCAATTGCTTGATAAGTCTGCCTCATAGTGTTTCTTGAAGATAACACTTATAATATTTCCTCTTAAGTGAGACCTGGTGTCATCGGCACAAATAAAGAACTACAGATTTGACACTACACTTGGCTGATCATCGTACTGCTTTACAACACTATCGGTGCGGCGCATTTTCCCGCTGTGCGCTGAAGATTTTAAAATCCTGCGGTTCATGACGAGCTCAGCTCGTCATGAGCGTACGAGAGGTGTACTTCATGACGAGCTGAGCTCGTCAACGGCGTCGAAGGGGTTAAAGATGCAACCACCAAGAGTGTGATTCCTAAAGGATTGTGAACATCTAAAATTAACACATGTGCATGAAAAAAAGCCATTTGCAATTTGGCATTCCACATTCTGATTAATTTTGATAAAATCAATGCTGTATATCGTTGGCAGAGGCAGAAAAGTAGCGGGCATGCAGAATGCAGTGAATTCCAGTAATTACAACTTTCGAGTCTTCACATTTTGTATGTAGGTTCCTACCCTAGAAACAAACAGTTCTACTTACGTTATTGGAAGGAAAAAAGGTACCAGGATTGGAAAGGGAAGGTAACTCCCCCAAATCTCTGTTGGAAAAAACATAAATGGGAAAATATATGTTTCCACACCATTTTCTTATGCAAATTGTCCTGCTACAATCGGCATGAGTATATTTTGGGGAGAGGAATGAGTTCCTAAAAGTTAGGATAGTCATTGCAAGGCAGCTCCTCAGATTTATCATCAGCCCCTAAAAGACTGGAAATCTCCTCCAAATATTGTTGGAAACCCAGGCAAGTATATTTCTGTCTTTCCCCAGGTGTGCTTTGTGAACATGGCCATGAAGGATCTTGTGAATTAGCAATACTACTACTACTAGTAATAATAATAATACTATACAAATCTGACACCATCCGTAATGCTTCCTTAAAAGTCTGCAGCTTGCTAATCAACCGTCATATTGGATGAGGGTCAACATTACAGACCATGTACTCACAAATTCATGCATCGTAAACACACACCCAGTCACACTCACTGAATTACTATATTCTTTTCCTCATCCACTATCACAATAACTTATTATGCTGTGGGTGAAGATCTATTATACAATCTTTCTGGAAATTGAGAAGACGTGGATGGTGGTGCTTATGATCCCAAATTGCCACATGTTGCTGTCTCGATAAACTGTGAGACTCTTGATCTGGTGTGCGTCATTAGGTGCTTTTGAAAGAGGGAAATCTTCATGTGAGAAATTTCCAATAATGACTGTGGCACAAAAAAAAACGATCTGAATTTTCAACACAAGCTCTTTCAACACCAAACAACTTAACATCACCCTAGTAAGTAGACAAAGGTATTTTCATCTACCGTATTCTTAATAGTGTTAAGCTGCATATTTATCATAGGGTTGCATGGCTTTTGCACCAACCGAGTGCAAAAGTGACGCAATCTATAAGTTGGATTTATCAAGCCACGCAAATCTGCCTGGTGTGGCCCTAAGTGACTTGATAAATCCAAAGTGACGCAGTGCAAAACGTATTGTGTGCCAGAGCTGAGAAAAGATGGGAATGCACTGTATTATGTTAAATACGGAACATTCTTGCCCTTCCCTTTCACAAAGTGCAGTGCAGCAAGGTGACTTGCAGTGCTGCATGACTTTTTGTTAAATATACCACTCCATTTGGGAGGAGATGTGGCCCAATGGACAAAGCTGCTAACTTTGGAACTCAGAAAGGAGGTTAGAGGTCGGCGTCAGCTAAGCATCCTGTGATTCTGGGTAAATAATTTAATCTCCATATGCCTAAATGTTTTATATAGGGTCAAGTTTGCGCTATATACAACTGCCTAAAAAATTCACTAATCCTAATTCCAGATGTTGATCCCCCTCAATTGTGCAGAACTCACCTGTTCAGGTAAATTCAAATCCCCTTCCCCAGAAAGAATTTGACTGGGTGGAAATGGCATGAGTAGTAATTATGCCAGACCTACTCCAAGAACAAAGGTCCAAAGTCCTATGAATAACCTTTGTAGTATGTGGTAGAACGCCAATGATGGTGATCACTAAATTTCAGCCGTAGTAATTTAATTTAAAGACTTTGGTTAGTTAAAGTGACTTTACAATCCAGCGTAAATTACCATTTAGGAGAGATACCTGAGTGGCATGATGTGTGTATTGGGCTACAGTACACAAACCTATATACTTTTACTCACATCACCATCATTACAATGTGCTGCTCAGTTTGTTCATTTAATTAACATCGAAACTGTTGACAGAAAGCAGGCAGCAGTGGTAAAAGAATGAAACATATATGCTGTACTAAGAACATTTCTTTAATCTGCAATGGAAGTGCACATCAAAACTGGTTAGAACATGCAAGCGTAGTGATAAGAAAACATGACAACTTGATTTGAAATAATTCAAAATACTATATTTTGGACAAACATTGTATGCAAGTTTTTCAAGAGGAGATAATAGTTTATCGTCACAATGAGAGTGTGAGAGAATGTGAAAGGGAGTGAGTGTGTGTGTGTGAGTGAGTGTGTCTGAGAGTGTATGTGTGCATTTGTGTGTGCATGTGTGTGTGTGTGTCCAGTGCCAGTACTCCAATCTCTCTTTTTTACTTTGTGGATTAGAGACCTATAAGAAGATGGGGTGCATTTTTTCCATGATGACAATCTGTCTTGAGCACTGAGGGCCAGGGGCAAAAGGTACTATCACTGGGCGTGACCCAACACAGCAAGACAACTTGCTGCCCTGTGCTGAGTCAAAGTCCGACATATTTACTAAGATATGGCACATTTATGCTCACTCACTGTGCTGGAGCACTGAGTGCTGCCTAGCACCAATGCAAGTATCCTTGAGCCATGGTGCAAGGGTACATATGTTACAAGCAGGATTGTTTTGGTGCAGGAATGTGCACTTTCCTGCACAAAAAAAATCCTTAGAGGCATCTTTCTTTTTCTATGTGTGCTGCTGAATGCAATCCCAGGTCGATGAGTGGGACCGTCAACATTACACACATTGAACCTCTTCGCAACCCAGAGTATAGCAAGGCAGCGATTTGTATGGCTTTGCATTACTCTGGATTTACTAAGCCATGCAGAGCCACACAAGGTGGCTTTGATCAACTTAATAAATCTCACTGAAGCCCTTTGTAAATCTGGGCCTGGGTGTTCTTGAAGATGCTGCCTTCTATCATCTTTGTCAGGGAGCTTTGGTTGACTACCACTTAAAGGTGGCAGACAAGCAAATAAATAATAAGTCAACCTTTGTAATGAAGATTTAAAAAAACTATTGGAAAATAAGGATTTCCATTCTTTGACACACCCCAGGGGCCCAACCCCAGCATTAATAGTTTATTTTTACATTCAAATGCCATTCCAAGCAGTTGACCGAATACTTGCAATATAGAGCAGAAAAATGAGTTACATGCGAGCTGCTTACACTCCAGAAAATTTTTCAAGCAGAATTATCACAAAATTATATTTTTGAAGCACTCTAGGAATTTGAAGGAGTCGTTTAAAGATAAATCTTTGAGTATTCAATCAAGAAGAGGATTGTATTAAATTTACTGAGATGTGATAAAGTTGGTTATGCTCTCCCAAAAGCTGTGCAGTAGTATTTAAATTACCAAGGTATTCAGTGAGTTTTATTTCAACATTCAGTCTGAATTGAGTGTATTCTAAGAATTATGGACAATTAATACTGGGTGTGCATATTCAAAGGAATGTACAATTTTGAGTTTAAAAAAAGGCAGTAAGGAGCAGCAGTGCATTCACTTTAAATACTGAAGTTAGCAACAGCTACCCCACTCCAAGTGAATGGTCTGAAAACTGAACATGTTTTAGAATAATGTTTTCTGTCTGAAGATGCTCTGTATCCAGAGAAAATGTTATGGGCATTGGTATTACAAGATCAAACAAGCCTCATTCTAAGGGGCCGATTTCGATGTAGGATGGACCTGAGTCCATCGACATCTATCTGGAAGTGGGACCGACCAACCTCTTGTCGGCGGTCCCAAACCCGCAATTAGGATGTGACCGAACACTGTCCGGTCTCAATCCTATTCTTTACAATATGAGCATGCATTCTGACTGGAATGCATGCTCTCATTGTAAAGAGCTGAGGTGCAGTTCATCCCTGCATCCGGTGGCAGGCACCTCAAGGCGCCTGCCTCCAGGTGCCGGGATCAACAGGTGCTCCCTCAGCCGCCATCCAGAAGCCCTGCACCCCGACTTCCCACAGCCTTTCTGTGTCAGAAAGGCCGGCACAGAAATCCAGCATTTTAATCCCTTGTGCGGAAACAGCCACCAATGGGATTAAGGAGGCTTTCCGAGTGGCAGACAGGCTCTCCTAGACCATCATGAGCCATCTGGAAATCCTACGGTCTGACGGACGATACTTTGGGCACGGCTTCATATGATACCGGCATGGATAGAAGGCAATAATCCTTAGAAAATCCAGAAGATATTGGTGCAATTGGAATATCGATGCATATATATATATAGATCACTAAACTTTTTGATGATTTACATGAGCTGTTTCCAACTTGGATGTATATTATTAACAAGACATCACAAGATTCTTGGCTTTCAAGATTTCACATTCGTAGATTGCTTTGCTGAGCTTCGTGATTTGAGTCAAAACCCTGATGAAGTCCATCGATTGGACGAAACGCGTTGGCTGGGCTTTATGCTTCTGGTTGGAAATGAAAAGAAAGATTATCTGAAGAAAAGACATTTCAAGACCTCTCGCACTTTCATTTTGTTTCAATTCGCATGAATTTGATATTGTTTATAATTTATAAATGTGCTATATTTGATTATATGCTCATTTTCATTATTTCTTTATTCTAAGAGAAGTTTCTTCTCATATAGTGTGACTTCTATACCAGTGGGTTATGAAAAGTGGAGCATTACAATGTAAACACTTTAGGGGAACTAATATACTGGTGCAGCCATTGAAGCCCACACTGGGGTTTCTTTAAAAAATACCATTCAGAAATCCTGTTTGGATTCATTTCTGACCGACTCCATCAAAATGGGTTCATTACGATGCCATAGGAATGGCTCTGACCGAGGGTCGGAGCCGTTTCCCATGGCATCGTAATCGGCCCCTTAGTTGTGCTATAGTAAACAGGTGTAAAATCACCCAGTACCAATATGGGTTGAGCACCCGGTGGGTTTATTTTCACACTTAATTATTACTTTTGTGGTGAGTAAAGGAGACTAATGGACATAAATGTATATGTTCACAATTTTCCACATGGTGTTCCACACTGCACAGTTTTGCCCACCAAACTTTCTCTGTGCAAGACGTGGTGGGAATTGTACATGCAAAACTCAAGAGTAAATGATATGTGCTCTTATTCTCTAATGGGTACAAAGGGCAAATCTGTACAGTTGCGCTCCAATTTTCACTTTGAGTCCCACTCGGAATGAGGCCTATAGTCATTTTGTCATGAATTAAAATGGCTAAGTGACTAGTGGGATTCGCCTAAGGAGTAACATGTCAGCAAGACTTTTCCCACAAGTTCTGCTCTAACTTAGCCATAGTTTAAAAAAAATGTTTTGTGAAGTTAACATAACCAATGGTTAAGAAGTTCCATGAATTGTCATCTGGTGGTAGAAGAGGACAAAATAACAGTGCTGCATCATTTAACGTGATAACGCCTGATGGCAAGCAATAGCTCTGAGCAGATATGTTCGATCACCTGGCCAGAGCCATCTTTTATAGACAAAAAGACACATTAGTGCCGAGCTAGGGTAACAAAGCGAACTATCCGCTCAAACCCAAATATTCTTTCTGAGAATATCCAATGTGCTGCAAATTGCAAACTATTTTAATTCATAAGTCGATACTGCTAAAATTTGCATAGAATACGCAATTCCACTGGAACTAACTGCGACATAAAAATCTGAAAAGACAGGGTGACATTGGCCCCTAGCCCTTTTAAGGAATGGTATGCTGTGCTGACAAAAGTGGATGCTCTTGTGGCTGTATTCCACGTCACCACTGTTGTCTCACTTAATACATAGGTGAGAAAGGTGTTTTGAAAGGTTTCCTGTCTGCTGCTTAGAGCTAACTAACACCTAAGCTAACTAATTAACTAACAAATCTACACTTTATTATCACAAAGCGCTCCTCACCGAATCACCTAGCGCTTATCTCACCCATTTTAGGGATCAATCCTGATTAATTCCTGGATGTTAAAAAATTGGCCTCATAACTCCAGTTCTTCTAACACTGTAGTGGCTCCCCATTGAAGGTAGTACTCTGTTCAGGACACACTTTATCACCCGCCAAACCTTGTACAAAGCGATTCCCACCTATATGGCTGAACTGTAGCAATGCTTGGGTGACCAACATCTCCTGCACAGTTAAAATTCTCTTCTGCTCAAGTTGCCAGCCTTCAAGTAAATGCACACAATATTTCTATGGAAGTGCTTATGTTAACTTGTGTTTAGTTTTATGAAATTCCCAGTTTACAAGTGAGGTGTCAAGAGCTGGTTATACAGACATCTTGCTAAGGAATATCAATTGACAGTTACAGGCATGTGAAGTATTCTAATGACAGGTAACTTAAGAGATATCTCAGTTTGAAGCAATCCACTACAGGTACAGACCTCCTTGACCACAGAAGTGATGAGCCAGAGAGTGGTATCCTGTGTCACTATTTTCTCTCCTATCCCATTTTCCTTCCCCACTTCTACCTTGGGCCCTTTTATCTCATGTGCGTGCTCAATGTTTAGGATAGCGAGAGACTGAAAAGAACTTCACTTCCATTGGACCTTGCGAACAGGTTTAGTGAAACCTTACAGCTCCTCTCTTGTTTAGAGGCAGATTTATCAATAAAAGTCAATTCAATAGGTTAATCTTTCCATAGACCAGCATACTTATATTTAAATTGTGATAAATGATTAATGCATTACTTAGTTGTATATGTGCATGAAATGCTAAGGAAGTTACACTAATCATCTGACTTAAACTTTGTACTAAACTGACATGGTACATGGAATTGTGGTACTGAAAGAAGGAAGAAATCCCTAGCTATGGTTTCTCAAACAAAGGATTAGTGACACTCAGTTTCCAATATTCTCTCTTTACTTTTGGATTAGTAACAGAAGGAAGAGAACAAAGAGGAAGAGCAAGACCTAAAAGACCCTAAATCGACTCACTTACATAAACCACTCTTGTTTCATTTAGGGAAGTTTATTTTAAATGCGGTGCAGTAGCACAGTCCCTACATAGTGTCTCCTGATTTTCCACCTTTTTCTGGGCCCTATGTTTGCAGGTATGAAGACCCAATGAGCTGTTACATTGCCAATCAGTACTACAGTGTGTGCTCTGTCCCTAAATTGACAGTATATTACCCAAATAGTGTATTTAACTCTCTAGTATGGTCACTGTAAATTGTGTAGAAATTGCACCTGTTGTGTGGGAGTTAAATACCATATACTGGCTGTACTGTGTATTTACATCGCATACACACATGGCAAATATCCTTGGCTGGAAATATCACAATTTTGCTGTGGTTAGGCTGCAGTTTAAACACACAGCAGTTACACATGAGAGGAAAAGTGCTTTTGCTCGGGGGAGATTTCAACTCAGTAGTGGACGTAGACACTGACCGCTCACATCCACCCCTTCCCGATTCTCCGGTTCGTCGCACGGCTAAGGGTCGTAAGGATTGGCAGACCCACTGGGGTCTGACGGATATCTGGAGGGCGCACCACCCCACATCTAGGGACTATTCATACTTCTCGAGCCTACATGAGTTGCATGTCAGACTGGATGGATTTCTTGGCTCGCCCGAACTGGTTTCGGCAGCGGTCCGATCTGAGTACTTGTCCAGAACCATTTCAGACCATAACCCCCTTCTGCTGGACCTTCGCTGGAAGCTCACCTGGGTGCCCACCTGGAAGCTACGTCCCGAGATTCTTGAGGACAGTGTTTTCAGGGCGGACCTGGGGGATAAGGTATCGGAATATTTTGCGTCCAACAGCGGCACCGCGAGTACAAGAGCGTTAGAGTGGGACGCTTTTAAGGTAGTGGTGAGGGGTTACTGCATCTCTAAAAAGGTGGGCATGAGGCGAGTTATCCTAGCTGACCTAGATGCAGCGGACCGGAAACTCCGCGAGCTGGAAATTCGCCGCCCCGGGCGCCCGGAATTACAGGTACACACGGCGGAGGCGAGGGAGAAGGTGGCGGCGGAGGTCGAACGGCTTCGCTGTTTTGACTACAAGGCCTATACGGTCCGGTCCATCGCGGAGGGGGACAGATCGAGCGCGTTGCTGGCATGGCTGGCCAACCCTACGCGTCAGTCCTCATTGACGACAAGTATGCGTAAGGCGGACGGAACTGAGGTATACACTCAACCGGAGATTCTCAGCTGCTTCCGGCATTATTACGAAAGTTTGTACCGCAGTCGCTCCGCCCGAGACCCTGACCGGCTCGATAATTATCTACGCCCACTGGAGCTCCAAACAGTAGAGCGCGAAGTGGCGAAAGCCCTGGGGTCCGACATAGAATTGGGGGAGATCCGCGGTGCCATTAAACGGATGGCGAGAAATAAGACCCCGGGCCTGGACGGCCTGCCCGTGGAGTTTTATGCAGCTTATGCTGACCTCCTAGCCCCTCGGTTATTGGTGGTCTACAGAGAGGCGAAGAGGCTGGGGCGGCTCCCGAGCTCGATGTGTGAGGCGTTGGTGGTTCCTCTCCTCAAACCAGGAAGGGACTCGTCAGACCCGGGGTCTTACCGTCCCTTATCGATGCTGACGGTGGACTATAAAATACTGAGCAGTATCTTGGCCTCGAGGCTGCTGGGACACATGAGTTCCCTGGTGCATGAGGACCAAGCAGGTTTTATCCCAAGGCGTAACACGACTATGAACATTCGCAGGTTGTTCCGTTTGCTAGGGGAACCGTTTGTGGATGCCCCGTCCCCGGTTGTCTTATCGGTGGACCTAGAGAAGGCTTTTGATAGCCTGGAGTGGGACTACCTTTGCACGGTGCTGCGGAGATTCGGCCTCGGTGAGGGCTTCATCAGATGGACCGCGGTTCTCTATGCCTCTGCATCGGCCAGGGTCCGGGCGGGACCACTGATTTCCTCGCAATATCCGGTAGAACGAGGCACGAGGCAGGGGTGTTCGTTGTCCCCACTTCTCTTTGCGCTGGCGGTGGAGCCACTCGCGCTGCATCTTCGAAGGGAGCCCACTATATGGGCCTGTGGACGCCTTCGGGCCCGCACTACGTTTCGCTGTATGCAGACGATCTGTTGCTCTTCCTAGAGGACCCGCTCGACGCTTTACATGGAGCGGCGACGGCGCTCACGGAGTTTGGGGAGGTTTCGGGCCTCCGGGTGAATTGGTCCAAGACCTGTCTTTTCCCGGTTCGTAAGGGTGCCCCCGCCCCTACTCTAAGTAGGGAGATTAGATGGGAACCCGACTGCTTTAAGTACCTGGGGGTATTCGTCTATCACGACCCATCCGACCTCCTGGATGGGAACATTGCCCGCAGCACTCGAGCACTTCGAGGCTGCATGGACTTCTGGGCCACGCTGCCGCTCTCGGTGGCGGGACGGATCGCTCTGCTTAAAATGGGGGCGCTTCCCAGGCTCTTATATTATTTCCGGACACTACCGATCTGGGTCCCACCGGCCACGTTTCGACTATTACGATCTATGGTGGTCGGATTCCTCTGGGGCTCGGGCTGCCGACGGGCGGCCCTCAAGACTCTGATGAGGCCGAAAGATGAGGGGGGGCTTGCGGTGCCAGACTTTGAAAAGTATTATCTGGCGGCGCAGCTCCAGACCTTCACCCAGGAGATCGCCCGGGAATTCCGGGGCCCGGAAGACAGGAGGGGGACGGGCATGGCCAGGCATGTTCTCTCCTTCATAGCGCTGCGACAACGTTTGGCCCTGCGGGATTTGTCGTTGGAGGAGCGGACCGTCCGCCTGTGTTGGAATCGGGCTCACGCCCGTGGCCATCTGAGAACACCGTATGCGCCCGAAATACCTTTGGGGATGCTGACGGCCCTCCCCCATGGAGGCGATTGGTCACGATTGGCGGCCTGGGAGGACGCCGGCTTACAGCTAGTTGGGGATCTGTATGAGGACGGGGCGCTCTTGCCCTTCCAAGATCTTATCGACCGCTTCGAGATCCCCCGTGGTGACTTTCTGTTGCACTCGGCCATTGTTCGAGCGATCCAGGCACACTGGAAGAGCGGGCAGGAGGAACCCGCCTTATCTCCGGTGTGCCAATACGTGATGATGTCTGCGGGCACGGTGAAGGCGGTCACTTGCCTTTACGGTAGATTGATCAACGAAGGGTTGGCTCCTCTCACTACTTTGAGAAACCGCTGGGAGGAGGACATTGGCAGGGAGATCCCGGAGACGACCTGGTCCCAGTTGGTGCAGCGAGCCTGGAAGGGCACACGCCACGCCCGTTTTCAGCTGGTCCACTATTACGTTCTCCATAGAGCATATCTGACCCCAGTGAAAATTAAGCGATATTTTGCCACGAATTCGGCGGATTGCCCTAGGTGCCCAGCTCAGGAGGCGGACCTCCTCCACATGTTATGGGCCTGCCCGGGATTATCGTCCTACTGGGTGGAAGTGGGGAAGACCCTGGAGGAGGTGACGGGGAGATCCTTATCATTTGATGCGGCGGTGGGACTCCTACACTGGTTCCCTCATACCCCCAAGAATAAAATCTCCAGCAAATTTATCGACCTAGGGCTCCTTCTTGCTAAGAGAGAGGTGACCAGGAACTGGAAGGCACGAGTTGGTCCGACAGGAAGTCGATGGCACAGCGAGCTCTTGAAGTGGGCGGCGGGGGAGAGCACCCTGAGATACCAACTGGCTTGGAGGCAGCGTAATGAGAAGGCGCAGGAGGCAGCGTTGGAGTGGGAAATGTTAGTGCAGGCCCTCAGGGATTATTGCGCCCCCAGCGACTCTGAAGGTGAAGAAGCAACTCGCCCCGAGTCCCATTAAAACATTTGCACTATTAGTCCTGTTGCTTTCCCCGTGGGTCCCATAGCAGATCCTGTTGCGGTTGTTCTCAGGCGCTGATGGCGGGGTTGGGTGGGATTTACTTTGGTTAGTAGTATTTTGAGGGTGGGGGTTTTTCTTTTGGGTTTATAGGCTTGTTTGGAAAAGCAGATGACGGACAGTGGATCATCCGGACCAGCTCTGACATCCTTCTGAGCCCCCACTGAATTTCGCCGCCCGACCCCAGGGTAGTGGGCCGGAAGGCTGTGTACGGAACGTACGGTGCGGGGACAGAGGGTTGTATATCGCTGATATTGCTTGTGTTATTATGCTGGTCGATTTTGTAACGGTTTACTAATTCCTGCAATAAAAATATATTTAAAAAAAAAATAAAAATGAGAGGAAAAGTGCTTTTGATATGTAGAAAACCCTATTTATGTGTTAGATACTAAACATTGACTATAGCATGTCCCCACAATAAATAATCGTTCAAGTGTCTTTTCACTATGGAGGTAAAGCTAAGTTTTCCAGGAAGGGACCTAGGTGTAAACAAAATCCTTATTTCATATCTATGTCTGGGTAAATACTAGAAAATTGTTCAAAGTTATTTTCATTTAGTTTCAAAAATCTAATTTAATAGTAAAAGTAGAGATTTGACACCGTTAATGTAAAAGTACATTTTACAAAATGTACTTTGTGTTGCTTGAGACATAACTGGATGAGAACCAGTTCACCTCAGCCCACTTCAAAGCCTCAGTCCACATTTTTGGCTGAAATCTTTAATCACTTGATACTGTGAAGTACAGTCATATAAAAGTGGAAATTAGTAATGTTTTCATCACCTCTGGAAGACCAGGACAAGACATTGTTACTTCTCCAGGCACCGTGCACCAGGGGATGGCAAGAACATGAAGTTTGTTGCATTACGAACGTTTTTACATGCCCAATTTGGGTTCCTCAGGCCTTAAGGGTAATGGTATTTGGCCTGTAGGAGCCATTCCCACCTACACCTTTCAGCCTTATCCCTCTGGTCAGTTGTGAGAACTAAACAAGTTGCTAATTCTAAAGGTAAATCCTTAGGCCGGGGTGAGGTGGCAAATCTTTCTCTGTGGAAAAGCAACCTCAATGGTTATGACATCCAACTTTGTCCCACTTGGAGCTTTTGGTGTCAAAACCAAAAGCAGCATCCTTAGCTCAACGACAGCATATCTGATTTCAAGGGACCTTCACTGATTTCAGCCTTGCATCTTATGCTGGAAGAATTAAAGAACTCAAAGCTAGACTAATTTCCAAGGCAAAAGTTTGAATGAGGCAAATCACTTAATATTTTTCAGTGTAATTTTAAAAAGTTTTAAAAAATCATACCTTTAGTTTCCCTTATCTAATTTTAATTGTTTTGATACTCTCCTTTTCTAAATTGGTTTGGGAATTGTACTGTTTTGTTTTCCTATCTTTACAAATGTTGATACTGCTTGTATTTAATACACATTTCTTTAGGATATTCCCTATTGCTTGTGCCATAGCTACCAATGGTTGAGTAGCAATTCTGTGATCATGACCTACCTAAGGAGCTTTATTTATGTTAGTAATGGTCCCCCTTTTCCAAATTAATAATCCACTTTCACACAGGTGCCATTCAGCCAATTAGGGAAATAAAATATAAACCACCAACTCAGTTGAACCTTGGTGGAATTATTGAACATGAGTGATGGTGCTGTCTAATGTTTTGACAATGGTGAAGTGCCCTTGTATGAGTCACAACCCTAAATAAACAATATAGCATTTTAGGTGAATTATATCGAGAGACTGATTCTCTTTATCATCAAGATATGAAAATTAAATAGAAGTGGTAGGTGTCCCATCCAAGACATGTCTATTTAGGAGAGTCTTGTAAACATAAGTATTATTTTTTATGGAAATGTTGAGGATTGTCATGCCATGCATCCTTTAAACATCAGTAATGAATCATTACAGAATTCTAGACTTTCAGTCCCTGTCAAAAGCTTATGCCTCAATGATGAATCCTGACTGAATTAAAGAGACAAAGTGAAAAAGTAGAACGTTAAATTAGTACTGAAGGACTTCAGCTTTTTCAATCACTTGTGAAAACAAGGGTGATTTGTTATTATACAGAAAGTGGACGGAACGTTACAGTATAGGATAACAAAATAATATCAGTAATTAATTGCAATAATGGATGGCTAGTGATTAAGTTTAAAAGCTAACTGTAATTTTGCATGTTAGACCTGGCAAAGTTATGGCGTGTTTTCTCCCTAACTTTTTGCCTTCAGACATCTTGTTTTTGCTGACTTCTTTTTTGCTGACTTTAGGACTTTTCACATATTACCACTGATAACCACTGCTAAAAGTAGATTGACTTACATGCAATTGACATTTTTAATTTACTTGCAAGTCCCTACAGGACCTGAAAATGAAATGCTACTAGTGGGCCAGCAGCGCTGATTGCGCCACCCACTTAAGTAGGACTTTAATCATGTCTCAGGCATACCATTGCAACCTATGTTTGCGGTTTTAAACTGCTATTCCACCTAACAAAGTAAACCTTTTCCTAGGCCCAGGCCTTCTTTTTTAATACATATAAGTCACTCCTAGGGTAGGCCCTGGACAGCCCAAAGGGCAAGGTGCAATGTATTTTAAAAGGTGGACATGATTTATATATCCTAGTAGAGAAAAACTCCTAAATTAATGTGAACTACTTCAAGGCCTACCGATCCCATAGAATAACATTGGAGTTATCTTATTACATTTGACATGTTTGGTGTCTCTGGAATTGAAATGTAAAATCCTAACTTATAGTGAAGTCGGATTTTTATTGCAATTCTGAAAATGTCACTTTTAGAAAGTTAAAAAGAACAAATGATGGATGGAACAAAGCATCCTGGGACTAGTTTCTGGGTATCACCCCTCATTAGCCAGGCTAGCTTGTCAGGCTAGCACATCTAGGCATACCCCTCCCACTTAGGCAAACACAAAAAAGAACAAATGATGGATGGAATGTTGAATAAATCAAACATTCACCTCCAGCCACAAATCTGGGTTTAATCCACTGTTTTTTTGCTCACCATACCACCCCAGTTTGGCTCAGGACATATGCAAATCAGTCTTGTCACTTCTCCCCATGAGACCAGTCCATCCTGACCTGCCAGGTCAGGTGCTCCCTGAATCAGAAACAAGCAGGCTGGGGCCAGTTTCAGGATATCATCCCTCATCAGCCAGCCTAGCTTGAATCCAGGGGCACAGTAGGCACGGGACTTACGTCTGGGCATACCCTACTGTTGAAAATGGGGGTCTATAGTTGGAAATGGTTTGCACCTTTGTCCAAGTAGGGACCCTTATTCCTAGTCAGGGTATGTGGGATACACTTCTAAAATAACCCCTGCTCGCCCCCATGGTAGCTTGGCTTGAGCAGACAGGCTTATCTCAGAGGCAGTGTGTAAAGCAATTGTTCAAACATACAGTAATACAGTGCAAACAATACAAATGGACACTCCACCAGTTTAAGAAAAAAAAGTAAATCTTTATCTAAACCAAGTAATACCAAAATGACAAAAATCTAACATACAATAATCAAAATGTGATTCTTAGAAGGTAAAAACAGTTCAGTCCACTGCAAACTATAGATTCAACACTTTCAACACAAAGTACCTTGGATGCATCATAATCCTTACGCCCATGGAAGGTGGTGCATGGGTTCCTTACTCCAGGGGAAGTGATGCGTCTGTTCATTACTGCCATGCAAGGGAGGTGATACATCAGTTCCTTACTGAAGGGGAGGTGATGCGTCGCTTTCTTACTGTGCAGGGAGGTGATGCGTCGGTTTCTTACTGCGGCCCTGGGGTTCTAGTCGACTTGGTGCCCCAGTGCGATGGGTGGGGATCCAAATGCGTCGGTTCTTAATGTGGCGGCAAAGATGCTGCGTTGGTCTCTCCAGTTACGGTCCCGCAATGCTTTGGTTCTTGCAGCCGCACAGCAGGCCCTGTGCCGGCATCAGGGCGGTGATCTCGGATTTAGGAGATTGGTGTAAGAGATTTGGCATGCAGCGATTTCTCCAGCTGCGGGAAGGCACTGTGTCGGTTTCTTCAGTGGCACAGCGGTAATGCATTGAAAATGGGTGCGGATGTGCCGTGCTTCTCTTAGTCGCATATCTTTTCCAGCTCTCAGCAACAGGAACAAACTCCAGAGGCCCGACACAGCAACAGGCACCTCTTGGCAGGTCAGAACTCCCAGCAAGGAAGTTCAGGGGAGCTGGTGGTAAAGTATTTGTGTCCCTGAGGCTTCAGAACAGGAGACAAGCTCTACTTCAAGTCCTTGGAGATCTTCTTCAAGCAGGATACACAGTACACAGCAAAGTCTTTGTCCTCTCCTTTGCAGAAACAGCCACTGCAGGCCAAACCCAGACAGCACACAACAAAGGGGCAGTTGTTGTCCTTCAGCTTTCCCAGCTCTTCTCCTTGATAGAGGTTCCTCTTGAGTTCAGAATCAATCAATCAATCAATCAAAGCATTTATATAGCGCACTACTCACCCAGAGGGTCTCAAGGCGCTAGGGGAGGGGGGTCCGCTACTGCTCGAACAGCCAGGTCTTGAGCTGCTTCCTGAAGGCAAGGTGGTCCTGGGTCAGGCGGAGGTGGGTCGGGAGGGAGTTTCAAGTCTTGGTGGCCAGGTAGGAGAAGGACCTTCCTCCTGTGGTGGCTCTTTGGATGCGGGGGACGGAAGCGAGGGCTTGGTCGGTCGATCGAAGCTGGCGTGTGGGAGCGTAGAAGTTGAGGCGGCTGTTGAGGTATCCTGGGCCTTGGTTGTGTAGGGCTTTGTGTGCGTGGTGAGGAGACGGAAGGTGATTCTCTTGTTGACCGGGAGCCGGTGCAGATCTCTCAGGTGTCCGGAGATGTGGCTGTGTCGGGGGATGTCCAGGATGAATCGTGCTGAGGCGTTCTGAATCGCTGGAGTCTCTTCTGGAGTTTGGCGGTGGTTCAGGCGTAGAGGGAGTTGCTGTAGTCCAGACGGCTGGTGACGAGGGCCTGGGTGACCGTCTTCCTGGTCTCGGTGGGGATCCACCGGAAGATCTTAAGTAGCATGCGCAGGATGTTGAAGCACGACGAGGAGACGGCGTTGACTTGTCTGGTCATGGAGAGGGAGGAGTCCAGGATGAAGCCCAGGTTGCATGCGTGGTCTGTTGGTTTGAGTGCGTTGCCCAGGGCGGGGGGCCACCAGGAGTCGTCCCAGGCAGAGGGTGAAGAACCCAGGATGAGGACTTCTGTCTTGTCCGAATTCAGTTTCAGGCGGCTGTTCATCATCCACTTGGCTACGTCTAAGTATTCTATATTCTACATTTCTGGGACCTGGACCCTAATATTTATTTTCCATTTCTCTTTGTTCTCTTGTGGCAGAGAAGCTCTGTACTCTGTCAAAACCAGTTCTGTCCTTTCTGGTCCAGCTTCCTGCAGGAGGTGGAGACAACATTGTGTAAGGCAGACCAGGCCCATTCAGATGAAATGAAATCTCCTCCCTCTACTCTAAATGCAGGTCTATTCAGCCGAGCCCTGACTCATCCAGGAAAGGCAGGAAAAACCTCAACCTCCCCCAGTGGTTATCTACAGTGAATGTACATCCCCAGCTTCTGTCACTCCAATGCTCGACAGTCAAACCACAAACCAGCAGAGATACACAGGATAGCTAAGCAAAAAATACTCACTTTCTGAAAGTGTTTTTTTCAAACACAGAAAGTAAAATCCTCCTTACTAAAAGATGCATCTTTATATTCTGAGTTCAGGCATACTAAATACAATCTTTCTATCTTTTCCTAATGGAAACTGACACATATAAGATACTATAAAAAAAACTCCCATTCAATCATATGGGACAGATAGCCTCTCAATAGTGGAAAATGAAATACAATGTATTTCACTATCAAGACATGTCACACACATCAGTACCTGCCTTACTTTTCACATACACTGTACCCTGCCCACATGGGTACCTTGGGCTTACGTTAGGGGTGACTCACATGTAAGAAAAGGGAAGGTTAGGGCCTGCCAAGAGGGTGCATTTGCCAAGTCAACATGGCAGTACCAGACTGCGCATAGACACTGCAGTGACAGGTCTAATAACCACTTGCATGGCTGCTTGTGTGGGTGGAACAACCAGTGCTGTAGGACCACTAGCAGCATTTGACTTACAGGCTCTGAGCACACATAGAGCACTGGACTAGGGATTCAGAAGTAAATCATGGAAACATCAATCCATATTTACAATTTACACAGAGAGCATATGCACTTTAGCACTGATTAGCAGTGGTAAAGTGCCCCAAGTCATAAAGCCAACAAAATAGGGTCAAAAACAGGAGGCCAAAAAGCAAAACATCAGTAGATAAACCTGCTAAGAAAGCCAGCTCTAACACCTTCCCACTTAGGGCGACAAAAGCAAAAAGAACCAAATGTTGGATGGAATGCTAAACAAATCAAACGTTTACCCAAATCACAGATCAGGGTTTAATCCATTGTTTTGTGTTCACCACACATCCCCCGTTTCGACCATCCAAATCAGTCTTGACCCTTCTCTGCATGCAAACAGCCCAGCCTGAACTGCCAGGCCAGGTCCTCCCTAGACCGGAAACAAACAGGATGCACTGAGAGATGCAGCTGTTGGGCTGAGAGACCCACTGCGATTCATTGGTTGACCTGGCTCCTATTAAATGACTTGGTCATATCTAAGAAGGCCTGATTTGAACTATCCAAATAGTCTGCTTTAATAGTTTATTATTTTTTCTTTGATTGATTTAATCATATGCTATGCCATAATTATGTGAGGTTTCCTTATCATGGTGTGTTTTGGGATTTAGGAGCCTGGTACTCTGTGAGGGTAGATTGAGTTTGTACCTCACAGGAATCCCAGCGTTTTCCCTATTATAGGTTGCCGTTTTCTTTCTTTGTTGCTTTCCGTCCTGATGAAGACCCGCATGCAAAGTTTTAAAGCCAACCTTACGCTGTAGTCGGGTCGAAACGTCGACATGTACTTTCTGGCCTGGATTGAATATCCAGTTCCTTTTGGATGGTGTGTTTGCATTCCTTGACCACCTATCCAGAGCTATGAACTCAAATTAAACATAGACATTTTTTTTTCAAGAAGACCTATTTACATTAGTTATTTTGAGCAATATTAGCAATTGTTTTATTTTAAAAATATAAATAATTCCTTGAAAATCCTATTTTCTTTCTATGTCACTTCGCACATGAGCACTTCTATGAACACTTTTTTATGCACCCTTTTGGATGACCAATGATTAAAAAAATCAATGTATATTCATATTACTGGACTTCTTTAAAATATAAATTACATTTATTTTTGCAATACCTAAATGTGTTCCTTCCTTGTCTCTCTCTCGCAAGGATGAATCTGGTTGATCATAACTACGTGTATCAATATAATATTTTTGCCATTAGGACTACATTGCTGCATGTATCATACTTTGCTTTGCTGATCAGCGTATTCAAGGATTGCAGTATTGCAAGTGACTTCCTGATCTCCCCATTTGCAATAGCCCTGTGTTGGTTCTGATCGAAGTTGGATATGGGTATGTAGAAGTGATCTGTGAGGGGCCGAAGTGTGACATATGAGGTAGACCTTTGGCAACTTCCCGCTTTTGTGCAGGGTATGGATGCATGCTGTCTTTTACCCTCTTACTTAGTTGCAATGGGATGACTTCAGCCAAAGCTGCAGTCAAACTGTCCCTTTTTACCTCTGTTGGTTAAAAGGAAGTAACAAATAATTTGAGTATGATTACGGAAACTGCAATACTTGGCTGTGTGAGCCACTCAGTCAGCAGGACAGAATTCCAGTGATTTATCCAATATAATAAGCACTGGTTTGACTGCCATTCAGGATAGCTACATCATACTATGAAGTGAGAATCATTATATAGGGAAGTGTAAATTGGCATCACATGCCAACTGAATGCATAATAAACAAAGGTGGTGGGGCTATTTGATATGTCTATGTGAGCTACTGATGGTTCTAAAGACGTAGAAACTTCATACACCATAGTAGTGTCACTACTTTTGACATATCTCCAATAGTGGGTGTGCCAATGCGCCATAATGTGCAACAAATGGTTCTCTGTAAGGAACCGGTGGCGTTGTAGACCACGTATCTCATTAACTTCGAAGTAATAGTATGAGCCAAGTGTTTTTCATGAGCTTTCCTTGGGGCATGAAGAGTAGAAGGTCAGAAATGGTATCTTTGTTGAGTCTGAAGCTCTGGACGGCCTTTGAGTGAACCTCAATTTCTATGCGCCCTCTGTGTGTTCTCTCCCACTGCCTAAGATTGTGCATGATTCTACTTGCCAGCAGGAAGAGTATGTATAGGAGACTGAGATATTCTCATGAACTGTCCCTATCAAGTCCTCAGTATTAAAATGCATGTTGAAAGTTTTGAGGGTGGGTTGGGATGTAGATGCCATCTCATGGGACTTGGTGGTGCTTGCTAAGATCTGTTATTAGGTATATGTTTTGTTGTGACCTTTTTTCTTTGGAAATTTCTGGCATTAGTGCTTTTGGTATGAGGTATTGTTTGCAATATCAATTATTTTAGTGTTTTTGGTTTCTACATTTGCTATGATTTGAATAAAAATTTGTTGTGACGAATGCATGAGAGTTTTATCCAATTTTTGTTTGGTAACAACAATATAAGTAGTTTGTTTTCTGTAAGTGGGCAGTTAAATATGTCTTTGGTGGTGCAAATTATATTTTCTGTTGTCCTTCTCGGTAAGTGATAAAGCAATTTTCTGCTTTCTCAATCAGAGGAATCATCTTTTTGGGTGAGATGGCCATTAAAAATTATAGGTAATCTCAGTAGCTGTTTCCTTGTTACTTTGGTACTGTCAACCACCATCTAGCAGTCTATATGTTTGATGTGTAGATTGAATCCCATTAGAGAACACAGATAATTTTATGTCTTTGATCATCATGGCAACTCCATCTTTGAGATTTTCGGTCTATTGGACTACGCACTGCTGGAATCTCAGATTACGCTGTTGTCTAATATACTTGATAAACTATATACATACGATGATTGTAGCCTTGAGATGAAGTAAAAGAATACAGCAGCAGATGAACAAATGACCATCACATTCCGAGGACGTCGACTTTAAATAGGTTGAAGCAGATGTTCAGTTCCCAGTCCTCAGACCAACTAGAGCAATTCAGGCTGCTTCATACAACCCAGTTGGGTCCCCCCCCCCATAAAGCACCGAGATGGCATTGCCAGAGCTGTCCGATTACATCAAGTGGACATTAAATCAACGCCAAATGTGCTTCAGAGCGCGCAATGAAATTTGTTTTATTTATTTATTTATTTACATTACTCCGGTCGGCCGTGAGCTGAAGTTTACTGGCCCCCACCCTGCCCCTCCCCGCCCTGCCCCACCCCACCGCCCCGCGGCACTCCCTCCACGAGCTGCTACTGATCAGCAGAAAAACACCGCCTCCAACTGATTAGATCTCCCTGTGGCGTTTAATGCCTTTTTTCATCCTGTTCTCCTTCAGGGATTTGGAGACATCTGATTGTGTGTGTGGAGGTCAGGGGCATGGCAGGCTTTTGAATAGATCTAGTTTTTCTTAGAAAATATAAACCAAGTTTTGTGGATGGCTCCATACTCCTCTGTTGCCAGTGCTTTTAACCGGTTGGGGTAGGGGGCTCATGGCTCATCATTGAGCCCTACTCTTTTTAATTTCTAAATGGGTCCATTGGCCCCTTTGTGATGTCATTTTACTTTAAGATAGTCTCCCATGCTGATAACCAGCGCTGCCCCTCTAGTTTGAGAGTGGGTGCTTTGCAGTTCAAGATTCCTTCAAGAGACGTCCAGCACCCTTGCCAGCAATTTACTAAATAAAACTCAGGTAAGACTGAAACTTAGCTCTATAGGTAGTGGTAAACCGCTGGACAGATTCCTGAAGTTCCCCATTGGACTGAAATGTGCCGATCATCTTTCAATTCAGTCGCAGGTGCAGCAGTGATAGGCTCTTGTTTTGCAATGCTATGAGCTCAAAAGCAAATTCTCTTCTTGTTCAGACTTCACTCCTAGCAAACAGTCGTCCGTGCCTTCATTAGGTCAAGATTATACTATGCCTGTATCTGAGTCTCCCTAGTGATCTAGGTATACGGCTGTAGGTGGTACAGAATGCTTCTGTGTGCTTACAACTGTAAATTCCCTGGCACGCTTCAATCTCTCATTTTCTTTGGTTTTTATATTGGGTGCTGGTGAAGAAAAGGATTCTGTTCAAAGCCCTGGTGTTGGTTCATCGGGCTTTTTATGTAACGAGTACCTAGGACCTTTTTGACAGGTTCATTCATGCCAAATGTTTTACGCTCTTCGATTCTCTGATTCACTGGTGACAAATAATTTCAAAAGCTCGAAACACAAGAAAGAATGGCTCCTCATTGTCATACCTAGCAGCTCAATATGGGAATCGGGGACCGACCAATCTTTGCAGCACCCCCAATGAACTACTGCTCAGGGAATTATTGAAACAACTTTGCTTTGTGCTTCAGTATATCGGCCCATTGTATCAAATTTACCTGCTGTCTTTTAGCGCCTGAACACACACACCTAGGAGTAGCTGAGCACTATATAAATATTTGTCATGCTTCCATTCATTCTCGTTGGCTAGGGTCGAGGTATTACATCCCATGTTTGCTGGTGGGAAAAGGAGAACTTCACAGCAAGTTAATGTCAAAACGCACAGACTTGCCACAATTTGAGAATCCGAATGCATGTTCTAATAGCAAGCATGCCTCCTCTGGCTAGGCCTTAACTAGGAGTGTTTGAAATTAATTACAGCCATGGCTTACAAGTTCATTTACATGTTTTTGCAAAGTACAGGTAATTACGTTTAATGTATACCAATGAGACCTTTAAAATAAGGATGATTTGCAGGGGGTGGGTGCCTGGGGGGCAGAAGAGACATATGCCAACTGGCAGGGGTCCACCCCTTCCTACTCATTGGCCAGATTTAGCACCTCTCCCCAGTCAAGTTACCAAGCTAATTCATAGCCAGTCTGTGCACTAAAAATCAGTCTGCTCAGGGCTCGCCACACCTGCATGTCCATACACCTGTCAATCCCACCAGCCATCTTAGCATGTCCCTGGCTGCCCTGGGACATCCTGGAACAGAAAAGGAAACGGATTCTGCCACACATAGGTAGTGATTGCAAATGGACTACATTGTGGCTATGTTTTCGCCAAATTATCTAAGGTAAGCCAGCTGGACATGCGTGGAAAAGGTTGAGGCATCTCTTGCTGAAAAATGAAAAAATGCCAGCAGTGCCATCTGTTGGTCTTGCATAAAACAGCACTATTTGCATACCGAGACCATATCTCATTTTAGGCCGTAATAGGACGGGTCGTGTCACTAAATTTGAAAAAAATGTCTTCAAATCGCCCAAGATAGGATAAGCAGTATGTAATAGAAGGTAGGGTGTATTAAATATGATCTGTGCGTAAACTACAGCAAAATATATACATTTGAACAGATACCGTACCTAATCAAAAGACGAATCTCATTTCGAGAGCCTCCGAAACGGTATTTGTGTTAGGGAGGGGGATCATGTCGTCTCCATCAGAAAATCTGATTCTCGGGGTCAATTGCTGGGCTGCCTAACAGTGTCGACGAGGCTCCGGAAGGGTGCTTAGCAGGAATGCGCTTGTGTGGTCGAAAGGCTGAGCCGCACAGCTGTACTTGAAAGATTGAAAGCTAAAATCACTTCATGATGTTTTAGTAAAATGGCAAAGGAGCTAACGTGAAAAATATGTAAAACTATTCCCTCGTGGCGCATATTTATGGCCCTCACACTGGAATGGCGAATTGAGGTTAACGTTTCTTACAGTGAGAGGTGGTTTAGTGAATTTGAATTGTCTGCAGCCCTCTCAGTCTAATGAGCGGAAAGGGGAGCTTTATGTTTCGTGTGATTAAGTCGCATTTTTCACAGATGACAAATTCAGCGAATCTGCTTGCTCCATCCTTTTTCTGGTTAGATGCAAAAAAATGCATAATTAGCTCCAGTTTTCCACGTTGGAAATCATTTTGGGGGGAAAACGTATTTTATCATATATATTCAAACTTTTAACGGTATAAAGATTACGCTCAGTAACAGACACTTTACATCAGGTTGTTTATGCAATTTATATTGTTAAGGAACTTCAAGTTCTTCAACCAATGACGTCTTGGTTCGGTCTCGATTCAAAGATATTATCAATTAGCATAACTGAACAACATTGCTAATTAAATAATGCTTTAGCTTTGAGAAAAGGCAATGGCCCTTATTTATGAGGCCTTGCGTCAGTTTTGCGCCGCCGGTGCGTCACTTTTTGTGACGCACCAGCGTCGTAAAAAATGCGCCTTGTTGCGCCATATTTAAAAAGTGACGCATCTAGGTAGATGCGTCACTTTTTAAACCCCTGCGCCACATTATACCTGCGTCAGGTATAATGTATGCAGAGGGGGTGTTCCCCGCAAAAAGCCTCGTAATAGTGACGCAGTTACATCTATGAGATTTCACTGCGTCACTTTTAGGATGCTGTTGCGTCAAAATCTTGAGCCTGCCTCACAGCAGGCGTAAGACTGACGCAAGCCCTTTCACATGGGGCTTTCCTCATGTGAAAGGACGCATTGCTGGAGATGCGTCACTTTTGTGACACACTACAGCAATGCGTCACTTTTGCGCTTACAGATACGTCAGAAATACTGACATATCTGTAAGTCCTTGCGACATGATGCGTCATACATTAAATATGAGGCATCATTGGTGTCGCAAGGAGTGCGCAGTGAAAAGTGACGCATCACTGTTTACACGCAGCGATGCGCCACTTTTCATAAATGAGGCCCAATGTTTCTAAGAGTCAGTGGCAATGGGCTCCGCAGCAGAAAATCCAGGTGAGGATAAGGGCTTTCCCCTTGCATAAATCTTTTTATTAGGTCCTTCCTACCACCTCCCTCAGTATTTCTTCCCCCATCAGGGCTCTCTGTGCAGTAGCGGTCCATCCAGGTAAGAGCGGTGTGCCAGTGAGGCCGGGTGGGGGACGATTTCAACAGATGACGATGAGGGAAAATGAAATAATGAATTAATTTTCTCTCTTAGTTGTCTGTCGAAATAACCCCTCCCTCAACCTGGCCCCACGCTCTTACCTGCACAGGCCGCCGCTGCCTCCGTGTTGCTTCCATCCCTCACTATGTGTCAATCGCTTCTCCCACATGTGCCCTTCATGTTGCTTCCCCTCATCTGTTCCCTCCGTTCCTGCCTCTCACCCTGCCTCAAAAGAAGAAAACAAAGCTTGTATGCTACTTGTTTTTTTCTTTGCAACATGCATCAGTAAAGAAAAAGGAAATAAAAGTGCCTGTGTCATTTTGCAGATGCACACGTGGTGTGTTGTGCACATGAGGTAGGTGGATACATTATGGCACCTCTTTTTGTTCACTATTTAGCCGAGCTGGACAGCACTGGGACCCGGTACAACATCGCCAAAAGCCATTGGTACAGCTAATTAGTTCCAAAGGTGAGGCATCTTGGTTTTGCCAATGCTTGTTTTTTCTGAGAGCACAGAGGTTAAAAATGCACCTGTGAATGTAGACCAGTTCCAATAATGTATTTCTGAAACTTGTGCAAAAAAAAAACGAAATGAGGGCTCAGATTATAAAATGTCTGAAGTTATCACCTTGGTCTTCATACACTCTGCTGTCAACAGGACCCCTGACACAGATATGTGCAGCATTAGACATGCTTCCCTGTGATCTGACCCTCTGGATGTTTTCACGAGGAGTACTTTGAAAGGCCAAATAGATTCGATTAGCCTAGAATTAATAAGAATGAATAATTGAAAATCTGCCTTGGAGTTCCTAAATGCAATCAACTAGTTGATGATACTGTCTTTTTATGTCAGGGTTGTTACATTTTATCCACCTGTATCCCCAGGTTTTAGCTGTCCCAGCTGCGTTCAGATGTGAGCTCACACCAGAGGCAATAAATCAGAATTTCATACATGAGCGTAAGAGCTGACTTGACGTGCACCACATGTGTAACAAATTACAGAGGTCTGCTTCAAATAAGCAAGTTGGCATGGTTGTATGATTGATGGTGTGAATGGTGACCAAGAGATGCAGCTGGTGATCTTGCTATTGTCTGGTGTTATTAATATAAATTCTGTGAAAGCTGGGCTGCAGAGGGTCCAAGATGCTGTTAGCCTCCACTTGTGCCCAGAATGGCACGATCGCCGCCAACTTAAGCAAAATACCAGCATTTGACATAAGAGGGCAGCATTTGGAGGTGGGATCAAAAAGTATATATGTATTTGGAAAGACTAGGATCTCTGGGACAAACCAGAACATTTCCTTTCAAGGACACATGTCTATAGGAAGATCAGGCTCATCATGCTTAAGGGCCTCTAAATCTTAGTTTGTTTGATAATTGGTGGGTGGAAAAGGAAATGACCTTTGGTGTGGCTCTCATCACAGGCAAAGCAGACTTTGATTCAGATATACAAATAGCATTAATGGGATGGATTGTATTCGTAGGGCACCCAGGGAAAGTCACAGAGAGCATAGGCAGGATAATCATCATCATTTTTTTATTGTTTGATTAGTAAAAATCTTTACAATATTCGAAACAAAAGAAGAAAACAGTAAAAAAAAGGAGGAAAAAGTAAAATAACCTGTTTTCAGGACTAAAAAGAGTCTAAAAGTTCTGTCCCAGGGAAGGACCTCTCTGTACATGTTTCATTCATAGGCAGGATAATCATGTGAGCAAGGGCTCATTAAAGATAGGGTACTACCACCGCGTAAACGGGCTGCATGTCGTATTGTACTTCAGCGTTCCACAGGGCAGCCTTATAAAGAATGCCAACTCCTTTTTTTCCTAACATGAATATCTAAACATTTTTAATACTGGATCGAATGCACTGGTAAACCTTTTTTTCAAAGATCTAAAGCAATTAGTTCATGAACATTGGAACTAAAGAAGTCAAGATATCTAGAGCACAAATTGTATCATATTACATAAATGTGAAAGTAAGACAAGAAAAAGCATCAAGAAAACCATTGCATTGTGTAATCGAATCACAGCTTTAATTAGCTAAATGCTTAAAGTAATTTTAGCAGTTTTTGTGTGTAGCAATCTCTTTTTTTTACAAAATCTTTTTTTATCAAGACTGATCTTAATAGTGGGTGCATTTTTATTAGCATTAAAACTAGTTACAAGGAAATAACAAATATTGATTAGAGAAGAAGCCTTCTTTAATGCGTTCCCACAGTTATTTAGTTATGTATTGCCCTACTGAAGTGATAACTAAATGTTATTCTGTGTTATTCATTTGGGTGGTGATCCTGAGACCACCATATTTCTGTTCTTATCATTTTGCAGAGATTGGGGTCTTTCAGAATATCTCATTTCTGTTGTCAATGGTTTTCAGAGTGAGGATTCTTTTAGTAGATTACCTATTTACGATTGGCTCCTGAGGCGGAAAGCCGGGAGCAGGGGACAAATTGTTTTTATTCTTGTGTGTAATACCTGATCTTAATCTCACCTTTGGCTCTTTAAAAACAGCGCCACTCGCTGCAACGATTCCCGCATTCGGACGCCATTCACGAGGGTGAGGCGAGACACGCCCCCTCGGCTGGCCACGCCCCCCGCCAAACAAAAACATACAAAAAGAGCGCGCCAACGCTAGGCGCCGCATTTACGATTGGCTCCTGAGGCGGAAAGCCGGGAGCAGGGGACAAATTGTTTTTATTCTTGTGTGTAATACCTGATCTTAATCTCACCTTTGGCTCTTTAAAAACAGCGCCACTCGCTGCAACGATTCCCGCATTCGGACGCCATTCACGAGGGTGAGGCGAGACACGCCCCCTCGGCTGGCCACGCCCCCCCGCCAAACAAAAACATACAAAAAGAGCGCGCCAACGCTAGGCGCCGCATTTACGATTGGCTCCTGAGGCGGAAAGCCGGGAGCAGGGGACAAATTGTTTTTATTCTTGTGTGTAATACCTGATCTTAATCTCACCTTTGGCTCTTTAAAAACAGCGCCACTCGCTGCAACGATTCCCGCATTCGGACGCCATTCGTGAGGGTGAGGCGAGACACGCCCCCTCGGCTGGCCACGCCCCCCCGCCAAACAAAAACATACAAAAAGAGCGCGCCAACGCTAGGCGCCGCATTTACGATTGGCTCCTGAGGCGGAAAGCCGGGAGCAGGGGACAAATTGTTTTTATTCTTGTGTGTAATACCTGATCTTAATCTCACCTTTGGCTCTTTAAAAACAGCGCCACTCGCTGCAACGATTCCCGCATTCGGACGCCATTCACGAGGGTGAGGCGAGACACGCCCCCTCGGCTGGCCACACCCCCTCCAACCCCCCGATCAGCGGCATAAAACATGTGTCTTGGTCGGAAGCGCAGCGGACGAGCGCAGCGGGCGCGACGATTGCGTGCCGAAGGCGCGCATAAGGCAAACTCGTCTGCGCCTGTCCGCGCCGAGGCCGGGCCAAGGGCCACCCCCCCTGATCCTTCATCCCCTCATCCCGCCACCAGCTCCGTGCCAATTACTTACACTGCGGACCAACTCCTCAGCATCAAACAAACAACCAGGTACCCTTACTCAGTACCAAACTTTAAATATAACGATCCTAGGTTCGGACCACTCAAGTGTCCCACTTGCACCGAGACTCCTCCTATCTCATCCCCTATACCTCCCCCACTAGTAACAGCAGCTCTTATCAATGCAAGATCCCTGCCGAAACATAAATTTGAAATCGCCGAGTTCATAGACTCACAACAGATAGATATTCTATTCATCACCGAGACATGGGGAGACGAGGCCTCTGGCCCCGACTTCAGAGACGCCACACCAATTAATTACTGTGTGTGTAAATTAGACAGACCTATAAGGAAGGGTGGAGGAGTCGCGATCATTTACAAAAACCACCTCAAAATATCCACTACAGACACAACCTATCCTGAATGCGAGGCCCTCCTCTTCTCAATAGGCCTATCCAGTAAAGCAACATTTAAAGGCATGCTGATTTACCGCCCTCCAGGATCCAGAGCCAAATTCCTAGCACGCCTGGATCACATAATCGAGACATCTATTGGAGCACCACAGTTCACCATCCTAGGTGATTTTAACTTTCACCTCGAAGTTTTAGAAGACCCTGACACTACAACGTTACTAGGAGACTTAGAGACTGCCGGTCTTACACAAATTGTTAAAAAACCCACGCACAAAGCAGGTCATACGTTGGATGGATTATTCACCAACAACCCTGAAATCTCCATCACAGAGATCATTCCTCTAATCTGGACTGATCATTCTGCTATATGTTTCTCTATCCCTACTAAACCCACGCCCCCTCGCTTGTCTCTTCCCCATTCTACTAAATTCAGAGACTGGAAGAACTTAAATCTTGAACGTCTTACTCAGATGATCCAGGATAGCCCATTACTTAATGAGCACGATCCCATAGCAGCGTCAGATACTTATACGGAGATTCTGATCGAAGCCTGCAACAAATTAGCACCTTCCAAAACTTCCCACCGGACTAGAAAACGCCCATCAGCCCCCTGGTTCTCTGAGCCGCTCAGACTTCAGCGCCAGCACTGCAGAAACCTTGAACGGCAGTGGCGCCGTAACTTTAACACATCTGACAAGATTAGTTACAAAAGCGCTCTCACTAACTATAAAAAACTCATAAAAACAGAAAAAACCACGTACTATACAAGTCAAATTAATGAGGCGAAAAACTCCTCAGGGAAACTATTTCAAGTAGTAACTTACCTGTCCAACCCATCTGTTCCTCAGTCAGAAGGGTCTCAAGCCCTTTCTGATGCATTAGCCAAATTTTTCGAGGACAAGGTCAGAGCCATTTTAACACATTTACACCTGAGACAGCGACCATTCCCTCTCACTCTATAGCTGACACTGGTCCCATATTCGCAGGTTTTGAACCTACCTCCTGTGAATTCATTCAACCACTGATCGCTCGAACAAAATCCGGCTCACCTCTGGACCCTTGTCCTCCAAGCATCCTCAACCTCATCTCGGAGGTTATTGCCCCTCCTCTAACCACCATCTGTAATGCAATGTTTGAATCCGGTGTATACCCCCCGCAGTGGAAAAAAGCAATAATCAAACCGCTACTTAAAAAACCTAGTCTAGACCCTCTCCTTCCTGCTAGTTATAGGCCCATCGCCTGTCTCCCATTCCCTGCAAAGATCTTTGAAAAGATCATGAATACCCAGCTGTCAAATTACATTCATCACAATAATCTACTGGACGACACCCAATTTGGGTTCCGACAGGGCCACGGAACAGAGACGGCACTGCTAAAAGCAGCAGATGAGATTAGGTCTACGATGGACAACGGAGGAGCAGCAGTTTTAGTCCTCCTGGATCTATCTGCGGCCTTCGACACGGTCGACCACGCCACCTTGATCGACCGTGTCGAAGCCATAGGAATCACAAGCAAAGCAAAAAACCTCCTGGCCTCATTCCTGTCAAACCGTCCACAAACAGTGAAACTAGGCAATTTCACATCCCAGACCTTTTCCTTGCCATGTGGAGTACCACAGGGATCCTCGCTAAGTCCGACACTATTTAATATCTATGTGTCGGACCTGGCGAGGGTCATAAAATCCTGTGAATCTCCCTCACTACCTACGCTGACGACACCCAATTGGTGTTGTCGATATACAATGACGGAATCTCGGCAGCAGCCAATTTCCAAATGGGAATGAAGGCAATAAGCTCCTGGATGTCATCCAACTGTCTTAAACTCAACTCTGATAAGACAGAAGTGATGACATTCGGGAGGCTTCAACCCACCTGGTCCCCTCAATGGTGGCCTCACCAGATGGGACAACCTCCAGAACCTGTGACGAAGGTACGCAACTTGGGCGTTATCTTCGATAACAAGCTGACATTCCAGCAACATGTCAATGCTGTGGTTTCCTCTTCCTTCCACGTACTAAAAAGGATAAAAAAACTAATCCCATACCTTCCGCCACATGCAGGCAAAACCTTGGTCAGTGCATTAGTATTCTCCAAAACCGATTACTGCAACGCATTGTTACTCAACACACAACAAAAGGTTCTTAATAAACTGCAAACTGTCCAGAATGCAGCAGCCAGAACACTGCTATCTATCCCTAGATTTGCATCGGTTTCCCCCTACATCCGACAATTACATTGGCTACCTGTGAGGAGCCGCATCAAGTTTAAAGCTTTATGCATTGCATATAAGGCTATTCACGACCAAGGACCTCTATTCTTAAGAAGAGCCTTCCGACCGCTTGAACATACAAGAACCCTGCGGTCATCCTCAGCGCACCTACTCATGGTCCCCCATACAAGAAGGGCCAACTGGGGCGACAAACGCTTCTCCGTGGCCGCAGCCATACTGTGGAACGCACTTCCTCTAAACATCAAGTGTGCTCCGACCCTTCTTAACTTTAGAAAACAACTAAAGACATGGTTGTTCCCTGCTTAATCCCCCCTCCTCCGGAGTGATCTGCAACTACAGCGCCGAGACACCCTAGGGTATTTGCGCGCTCTAAAAATCGCCAAAAATAAATAAATATTCTGTTCTGGTTTCCTTTCAAGACTGGAACACCCGATACCATATATTGTCTGATCTGATCGCCTTGCAATGACCTCCCAGATCCTCCTGTTTCTATTTAGTTCACCCAGTCCGAATTGGAGCCTTCCAGTACATATTATTTTTAATGTGAATAACTTGATATAGTTGATCACATTAAGAAAATATCTAATTGAGAGGTTGTCTCAATCGCATAATAATATGAACCCAGCAATGTTATGAGAATAGTACTGAAGAAAATATCTCTACATTTTCAAAATTAGCTTTAAAACATTGAATTCTTTACTTCAAGGTGCCTGTGAGCCTCTTCTGGAAGGGAATTTTTATAAAGATACACCAGACAAATGGATGGATGGACTGATAAATCAATGAATAGAGCATTCATGTGCTGCATGAGACCTACAGGCTGTTGCAAAGTGTTGTCATGTCTACTAGCAAGCTTACCTTTGAAAATTATGGCGAATGAAGAAGCCACGTTATTTTCTAAGAATAAGCTTGCTCTTCCACTGCTTTACCTACACGGCTACGAGGCGATTCGGAACAGGCATCACTAGAGTTGGTCTCTTCTTTTGGTATGTGCTGATGTTGTCTTCTAGTTGATGGGAGCTAGGACAAGGTGTGAGGAGTAATAGACTCTCAATGCACAACTATGAGCATGAGTGATCAAGCTGCTCTTTAAAGTTCCATCAGACCTTAAATTCTTTTAGATGTAATGTGCTTTCAATTTCTTCAAATTAAGGTACATAACATTGTTCCGGTTTGGCACTAGCTCCTGCTTGGTTAATACACTACAATTGCGCACTAGCATGGCAACAGCCCCATATCACCAGTACTCTTGTTAGAACAGTTATCATCTTTACAGTTTTTGTTCATATTTTTCCTAATATATCTAAACTATAACCTACCTTGGTCTCGTTTTGCACCGCTCACTAATGCTGTGTCTGCTAGCCTGGTAGTTGCAGGTCACCTGCTCTTGCTTCTAGCTCTCCATCAGTCTTGCAAGAGTAAGAGATAGCTTTTACACACAACCTGAATCTGCATTAAGGTCCCCTTCATTTTTCTGATAATTTGCTCCTGCTCTTATGTGTTGTGATCGTATGATGGCGTGAGGCACCAAAGACCAGCTGACCTTTCTTTCCATCTTCCCTTTTCTAGTTACCCCTTACCTTTATGCCCCTGCCTTCTCCCAATATGTAGCTTAAGTGGATAGTTTATTATGACTCCAACTTTGGATGTTTACGTCAAGGTTGCCTTCACTGATATTTCTATTGGGTCTTGTGGACTCGTTTTGTATCACCATGATCTCTGATATTGCTTGTCAAGTTGCCGTACACCACTTTGGTTAAAACTATTAAAGTTTAAAATCCATGTATTTCTGGGCTATCTTTTTCATATTCCAATAAAGATATATTGAACCAATAAACTATTTTCCCTTGATATTTGATTCCACTGAGTTTATTAAAACACATTGTGGCTCTTAAATTGTACAGGAGCAAACACTGCTCACTTGGGTATTTTGTGGTGTTCTTGAACACTTCACATCTCCTTTTGGTTCCTTCGGGAGTCTATGAAAGTTAAGCTTAAAGCATGGATTGGGGATGTTAATGTCCAAATGTGTGAAGTGGACATAATGTGAGATATTCTTCTATAGTTCTTCTGAAACAGTCTCTGCTATATGCAGAGTTAGCTTGGAAACAGGCATGAATAAATTAGTTTACAGGTGCTTTGGGAACAATTATACCATGGGGTGCAACAACATACATTGATAACGAATGTAAATGTAAATGTAAATGTAAATGTAAGGTGTTTTATAGCGCGCTCAATTACTACCGGAGTATCCTGGCACGAATGACCGCTGGGGAACCCGTCCTGGCTTTCCCTGTGAGATGGTCCCATGCTGGGTATCTCCAAGGTGAAGCCAGGCATCCCCGGCGTCTGTGGGGGGCCGTTGTAGAGATGAGGCAAGCTTAATGCCCAGAGTTACCGAGTGTGATCACTGACCAAAGTGGGCACCGAGGCGAGAATTATCAGTCCGCTGACCTTGGTCCTCGACCCTGCCGCGTCGGGAATCGAACCCTGGTCCCGGGCCGTTCTCAGCCTCCGGGTCTGCCGCCTCTAACCAGTGAGCCACACAAATGAGGATACCACTTGCACTTCTGCATTGCAAAAAACAAATTCCTATTTCTTGATTCGTGAATAAGGAATTTGCAAAGAGGTATTCATGATCTCACCAAACAACTTTGTCCAGTTAGGTAGTGACATCTATTGGTTGCACCACTATTACATACTCTCTTAATTTGTTATTTTAAACATGGTTTACAATAGGTCATTTAATAGTTGTTTTTTTAAACATGAGACTCCGATGGGGCATTTAGAGAAGTCAATAACTTCTTGCAGTCCTTTTGTTGAAGTGTTAATTAGGGTAACAGGAGAATCCTACGACATTTTCTCCATCATATACACCCTGTAGATTCACACTAACCATGTGTTCTGCAGGACTACCTGTCAGCAGGGTTCCAGGTTGGGGGGGAGGGATTTGACAGACAACCATGAGGGAAAATTAAATAAATAGACAAAATCCCCCCCACTACACCCCGCCCCACTGCCAGGGCCGGACTGGCCATAGCGGGCACCGGGCAATCCTCCAGTGCGCTGCATTGGGCGGGGGCCGGTTTTGGGCCCCTGGGGGCCGTTTTTGTTACAGGGCCGCTTTAGCAGTATGGCTGCAAAATCGGCCCTGTACCAAAATCGGCCGAAAACCGACCCGACAAAGAGCTCAGCGACACCTCCAACTACCCCCCCCCCCCCCCGAGTGGGCAGGGGGGGCCCTCCGAGCACTTTGCCAGGGCCGGTTGTTGTTCCCAGTCCGGCCCTGCCCACCGTCCCGCCTCTTACCTGCACGGGCCACGGCTGCTACCTGTTTCGCAGCCCATAAATTGAAAAACCCATTGCACCACTGCTTTGCCTCTATCATGGTATATATATTTCATTGAGATTGAAGAACCAGACCTGATTCACAAAGGATAACTTGTAAATCTACAGTCTCAGTGTGCCTCTACCCTTACACCAGTCACAGGTTTCCAGGTGTACTGCTGGGCATGTTACGAGACATTTTTCAAATTTCCTATCTAACAAAAGAAGAATTGAACGTAAAATACAATTTGATTTTGGAAAAATCAGCCTGATGAAAGGATGCTCATTTTTTTAATTTAATTTGTTTTCCCTCCGTGTAAAAACATTTTGTCCAGGATGAAATCCCTGAAGCCATACATCTCTGAAAATTGGGTTATTCTATGACGGGACACTTCTCAACCTGAAAAGAGATTTACAGTAGGCTTGACTGGAGCAAACCTAGAAAAAGGGTCAGAGAGAAGTTTGAGACTACTCATGGATTTGTGAGTTTGTCGGTGTTAACAAACCCTATCAGTAACCAACACCTTGGTCTACTCTCTCTCCACCCCTTATATGTTCAGAGGGGGGTTTACTAATTCTGAATTTTGGTGTAGAGCTATGCAGTAGTAAAATAATTTACGCTTGATAGTTATTCTTCTGTAAATTCATTTTAGGTGTAAGTAAAGCCATTTTTAGCCGTAAATGTAGGTTTACAGACTTTGGGCATATTATCAAGAAAGGGCGTTACATTATCGCCGCTTTTATCGGCATGAAACTTCCGATAAAGCGGCGATAATGGGCTTGATAATATGCTCTATGAATTCCAATCGAAGCCCATGTTAGATGTGAAGACATTTAACATGGGCTTCAATTGGAATTCAATAGAGCATATTATCAAGCCCATTATCGCCGCTTTATCGGCAGTTTCCTGCCGATAAAAGCGGCGATAATGTAACGCCCTTTCTTGATAATATGCCCCTTAAATGGCCTTGTAAATAGGACCTTCAGTAGAGTGCAAATATGATGCCTTCCCTAATCCTTTTTTACTGTTCGATGAAACTCGTCTTATTGAAGCTACTCTAACACCTTCTTCACTAGGAGGAGACTGGTAACATTTCTACCCTGGACAAAAGATTTAATGTAACAACACTAACTATATTTGCTCTCTATCAATATTCATTTAGGGGTCATAGGCAGCTCCCGTGGTTATACGAAATGTTTGCCAAACGTTTGCAGAAACAAGAGTCTGTTTACACTGGCTTATCTCACAGCAAAGGCTCGCCACTACTACGTAAGAAATGCCCTTTTTCTTTACAGCGTTAAGTGGGTTTTGTGTCTTTGTGTAGCATTTCTGGTGGTTGTCAACACTTGCATGAACCTTGGTGAAAAGCTCCAGAAACCAGGGCTATTCTTCATTTGAGAGTGCCAAGGAACCTCGGGAAATGTCGACACCAGCGAGCAGCCTCACCCCGGACTGCCCCGGGGGTGTGCAAGAATGTCTGGCCTGCAGCTCTCTCCAGTTAGTCAAGGATGTCACATCCCCAGCAACCCCTGGGCCTGCTGCAGCTGTGCTGCTTTGGAAAGAGAGTCGAGGTTACTGAAGCAGGTGCGGAGTGACGAGTTAAATCGGAGATGAAATTACCTTTCACTTCTTATAGCTCCGAGAGTCTATGTGGCCGTTCGGAGTTGATCCCTGTATCCCAAAAGCATGTACAACAGCCCTGCAAGTGAAACTGGAGAACTCATGCACAAGCTCGAACTGGGGCTTAGTGGTAAACTGTTCTTCGCCTTCCCTGGATTTTCCAAATATACTGCCCAGATGTGAAATCATTCGAAACGTATTAATCACTTAGATGATGTGTTGCTGTAGTTTGAAATCTGCCCATTGTTTGGTCCCATCTAGGCTATTTTTCAGCTTACATCTGAAAACATTGGAGAAGTGTGGCGCAATGATTAGAGCGGCAGACCCTGATGCAGAGGTCTAGCCCGGGACCAGGGTTCAATTCCCTCCCTCGGCGGGTCTTTGGCTCAAAAATTCCACCGACCTGATAATTCTCACCTCGGTGCCTATTCCAATCATGGAGTCCCGCACTGAAACTCTGGGAAATAGCTTGCTTAATCTCCACAACGGCCCCCACAACGCTAAGGATGCCTGGCCTCCACCTTGGAGGTGCCCAGGAGTGGACGCCTCACAGAGAAAGCCAGGATGGGTTCCACAGCTATTCGTACAAGCGCCTTGAGACCCTTGCGGGTGAGTAGTGCGCTATACGAGTATCAATTTACATTTACAATAAGACGTGCACACTCGTCGCTATTACTAAGACATTAACAACCTATGCATGCATTCCTTTTTTATATTTTTTTGTCCATATAGAGATTATTTTGCGGAAGTGACTAAAAGCTCTTTCAAAGACAAGGTAAAGGAAGGGGAAGTGAGAATGGGAAGGACATAGAAGATCAGAACCAAAGAAGACTAACAGGACAGAGGCAATATGGAGCATGGAGGGGTAGGAGAGTTAGGGGGGCAGAATTGTACCCCAAACTATTTGCCCATTGAGGAATGATGTGTATAATGAAGACAACATTAGGCATCTGTTGGGTTGATAGGGCTGACATCATGCCATGATAAGAAGTGTACGCATGCATTGTACAGAGTGTTTTGAATTTGGGTTGTTCATTTATTGCCAGTCAGTGCAAAGCTGAGGTGAAGGGGGCTGTACAGTGAAATCTCTACATACCAGAAAACGTGTTGCTCTCTTTCTAGTTTGATCATTGTCTTGCTAGGGAAACGTGACCAGATGGCATTATAATAGTCCACATGAATTGTTACCACCATGAGGAGTAGGAAGGCCCACTGGAAGGAGTGCAGGCTATAAAATGTATATTTAATGAGAGCATGTACCCTGGGAATGAAGGGTGGAGAGGATTAAAGAATGACTCCCAGTTTGCATAGTTTCTGCTTGGGAGTTATTCATGGCCCAGAGTGTGTGACCTGTGAAAGCAATAGCAAATAGGGATTTCACACTGCTGGAAGCGTTTAGCCAATACCCGATCTGATGCATATAGGTCTTAACTTGGGCTTTTGCCGCGCATTGAAGATTTCTAGTCCCTCATGTGGTCTGAATTGGCTATGGGTGGTGTTGGCAATCAGGTGAGAACATATCACCCTTCAAAGCAACCATGTATGTTTGTAAAAGTATTGCCATCAGGGATATGCATTGTAATGTTGGTTATGAACAAGAGGAAGGGTGAAAAATATTTACCTAGCATGTTTGACTTAAGGAAAGGATTTGGCAAGTACAGTGCTGTACATTTATCTAGGGTTGTAGGAAAGTTGCATAATTAGCTTCTGCTTAATTATGGCAATTTTCAAAAAAAGTAAGTATAATTATGCAAAATGCAAAAGTGGCATTTGGCACAAGATGCGTCCTAACATCTATTATCTTTTGCATTGTTCCCCTGTGCTCATACTAATTGTTTGCTGTGAATGGCACGCAATTACACAACATGGGATAATTGCCTCATTTTGAAAATGCCGCATAACATGTGTAACATGAAATTTTCGAGATTACATGACATTACAATTGAGTAACAGATATTTTGCATGGGCCTACATTTGACCGACATATGTATTTCATGGCCGCGGGTGTCAAATGCCCCTTCCAGTGTGATTATTAATAACAATCCTTCTTTGTCTTTCTTTCTGGCTGTGAGCAGCTGTTTTCTAATTTTCTGTAGATACATTAAAATGTATTATTGTGGTGCAATCTGGAAATGAAGTCATTGAGAAACCATTGTGTTCCAGGTGGGAGAGGTGTTTGGATATATTCCATATATCAAATTAAAGTTAGCCATGTTGGATTTTTGAAGATGCACCTTTATTTGACTAGAAAGAGAGCCTCCCCATTGGCTGGGTGTTTTGTTAAAGCGGACTTCGAAAAGGAAAGCATTTAGAAGCTATTTGATAAGGGGAACGAGATGAGTCAACGTTAGTTGCTCCATCTTTGCACTGGGGCTGTCTGCTAACAAGCCTTAAAGTGTAAGGGATTTCATCAGCTTCCTTACTTATACTGGTGGCTGGAAAGACAGTTGTATATATTTCTAAGAGTGCATTTGTGGATTTGTTAGCCATGCACATGTGCGACTGATGCGTATTTGTCTTCTTTGTCAGATGGTGGAATGCTTAGAATAATATTTGCATTTGTGACAGATCACCTAATGATCTGATATTTTGGATTTCTTAATTTTCATTCCCTCTTCTTACACATTAATGCATCATCTGCATATCATAGATGAACTAATTATTGAGCTGGGATTTGGCAGATTTGTGTTGACTTGTTTTGCAAGGTTACTTTATCGAAGCCTTAAGTGTGACAAAAATGACTCTATAACTGTCTACTTTTGGTTCACTGATGTGAAGAGCTTAGAGGAAAAGAACTGGGTGGGCATTTTGCAAGTTTCAATCCTGTATAAGAGCATTACCTGTTAATGTAGGTATTGGTTGAAGAATCAGTCGCCAGGGATGCTAAAGCATTCCCGGAGACAGTAGGAACACAAGAAATGATGATAATCCTGAATGAGAAATCCTGATCTGGGTTAAAAGGAGGTCTACGCTTCGACCAGCATCACAAGTGGGTTCATACTTCAAGAGAGGAAAGCCAAACTTTGATCATATGGGTCCACCTCCAATAAGCCTAAAACTAAACATTAGTGTCTCATTTACTAGACGAACATTTGTGTGCCATTTATGACAGATTAAAGACACATAGCAGCTGTCATGGATCAATGCTATCCATTTGCTAATTTCTATCACTAATTTCATGGGGGTCTTCCTTTGCACCTCCATCTTACCCAGCAACTCTGCCTTCTACTGGACTCATTGTGATGATCAGGTTATCAGTTCTAAGATGATAATTGATTGTACCTCAAAATGTAATTTGACATGGTCAAAAGTATTCTGGGGCTCTTGGATAAACTCATGGACCTCAGAATTTGCAAGAATAAGGATTTCCTGAAGTTGCATAACATAAAATCCTGAATAATCTAAAGCGTGCCGGACTGGACCAATGCTTAGAGAGTCTTCAAAAGGAATGAATCATCATACCAAAACCAAAATATTTTACTAAGTGCATCGAATGTAGGTTCATCTTCTTAGGGGACTAGTTCTAGTCTCTGCGTTCTGAGGAGAGGTGTATCAGATTTGCAATCTGCAGATCAAATTTCATGAATAGCTTTGGTCATTTGATTAGGAAAGGGTGAAGCCATTTGATTGTGTATTATGGATCTGTTTCTGGATAGAAGGAAGCATGGATAGGGAAGTATGTACCACAAAAGATGACGTAAAGCAGAAACATCCAGTGATAGTATGAGTCAAATCTTTGCCTTCTTGTTACTAATTATTGTGTCGGTCCATACTAAGGGCCTGATTATATTGGTGGGGAGACTGCCCCCGTCAGGCTGTCGATGGCGGTCTCCCCACCATTGTAACCAACGTTACTGCATGCCATATTATGATGACGGGCGGATGTGTGACGGTCGTAAAGACCGACCGCCGCACATCCAAAGGGCTCCTTAAGCCCGCCAGTGTGACAAAGGGGCTCATAGTTCCTACAATGGTGCGGTGCCTACCAGGCACCGCCATAGGGATTACGATGTCCCTTTCTCCCTGCCTGTTCATGGTAGTTAACCCGCCATGAGCAGGCAGGGGGAAAGGGATTTTGGGGGCCCATAGCGGGCCCTCCTTACCCCCTTACCCCCTGGCGCCAGACACAAGACCTGGGGGGCACCTATGGTGCCCCCCTGCATTCCCCTGCACCATGTGACAGGCTCCGCATGGGGCCTGCAATGTAAAGAAAGGATATGTAAAGTGTCCCTTTTTTGCATTTCTGTGGGGGCTGCAGCCAGCAGAATCCGCCACAATGCAAAACAAGGGCCATGCAACCGCCTCTGTGGTGGTCGCATTGTAATTCTTACTGTGAGAATGCCACCTTGTAGGCGGGTAGTCCCATATACAAAACAATGGCGGACAGACTGAAGTCCGCCTGCCATCGCAATCATCCCCTAACACTTGAAAAAGCTAAAAGTATAGGCAAAAGATAAAAAAGAATTCAGTGAAAAAATATTGCTTTAAACGACAACAATAACAATAAAACCAATGGGTCTGGTAATTCCAGTAGGCTTCAGTCCCACATGTACGTCTCCCACCAGAACAGTATAGAATTGTATGTGCCTTAAAGGACCTGTGTATGGAAATGCTAAGATTTACATTTGGCCCCTTATTAGGGATAGGATTTAAAATGTATAGGCGTGCCCATGAAGCATATTTTGAAAAAGCTCAAATTATTATTCTGTATTAGTGCCTCTGCAAATTGAGGTTTTCTGATGCGTACTAGCGCAGATCATGAGAAACCTACTATGACTCAAACTCTTTATAACCTTCAATCAGTCAATCAATCAAGGATTTGTAAACCGCACAACTCTCCGTGAGGGTTTGAAGGTGCTGGAGGGTTGCAGCTCCGAATCAGTCAAAGACCCAGGTCTTGAGGCTCTTCCTGAATGTGTGCAGATTAGGGAGCGTCTGATGTCGAGCGGGAGCTTGTTACAGGTTTTTGCTGCAATGTGGGAGTAGGCTCTTCCCCCCGCTCTGCCTAACCAGATGCGCGGGGTTTCGGCGAGGGTGGCAGAGCAGAGGTTTTTCTTAGGTACGTGGAAGGAGACTCTCATTGAGGTATTGGGGTCCAGTGTTGTGGAGGGATATGTAGTCCTTATACTCGAATATTTTTAACTCTGCTGGATTACTAAGGTCTTGCAAATCCCCCTTAGAATTAGTTGATGTTTGGCATAAAGAACCTCCTAAGCACTTGACAAACATGATGGTTGAAGACCCTCCTGTATTTGCTTAGTTTTATGAGGCTTACATTAAATTGCAAAATTAAGATCAGTGGAAAACTATGGGTGTTAACCCAAGTACCTAAACAAAGTATATTGAAAACCTCTGATAAAATCTAGTGAGCCCTTCCATAGGACCAGGATATCATTTTCCAAATTCTGTTTCTTACGTCTATCATATGCATATTTATAGCCCTACTGATTTAGAAATGAGGCTAGGGGCCCGATGTAGGTCGGTCGGTAACGGCCGAAAATCGGTATTTTCGGCCGTTACTGATCGGTAATTAGGTGAATGGTATGTAGGGGGCATTATTTTACCGAATCGGTAAAATTACCGATTCGGTAATTTTACTGATTCGGTAAAATAAAAAAATCGGTAAATTTACCGATTCTGAGCCACCCATATGTAGGTGGGACTCTTCTGAGTCCCAGGAGCCTTAACGGATCGGTATTTTACCATCAAATCCAATTTGATGGTAAAATACCGATTCCGGTGTGCATGCACATGTGTGCATGCACACCTATGCCATGTGACAGGCAGACCTGCCCTTAGGGCATGTATGCCTGCCACATGGCACCCGAGCCTGTTTTGGGGGTGCCAGAGGGTGTCAAAGTGACACCCCCTGCACCCTTGTGTAAATCGGTATTTACCGATTCGGTATTCGGTAATGCCCATTCATTCCTATGGGCTTCAAAGCCCATAGGAATGAATGGGCATTACCGATTCGGTATTTAACGAATCGGTAAATACGGAAATCATCCGATTCGGTATTCCAGCACATCTGGAATACCTACATGTCGGCACCATATATTTACCGATTTTAAATTACAGAATCGGTAAAATTCGGTAATTTAAAATCGGTAAATCCATTCTACCTACATCGGGCCCCTAGATCTTTTGTTGTAGTCGCACCACTGTGTGGCTTTTTCCTACTACTGTTAAAGGCTCTGGGAGGGACGCAGTAATAGTTCTCTATTTAAATTGAAAAAATACAGCACTAACTCTGGCTTCCAGGGACTAAGATTGACTTTAATGGGTATTGGCTGCTTCATCATGTGTTTATCCAATGAGAGTCCAGAAGGCGTGGCAGAGCAAATCCTTGCTTGCAGTCCATGCGATCCCGAGTATGAGCTGCAGGCCAAGATAATCTGACCATTGTACCAGGACTTCTGATTGGTGCTAAGGTTACCAGTGACTTTAGAAAAGTCACACCGAACAGAAATCTGTTACCATGGCAGACAACAGAAGGGCCATTCCCAGTAGAGGACACTGGTATGGAGACTGACAGTGACTTGCATGACATTTGTTCACTTTGTAAATACATGATATTCAGTAATAAAGAGGATTCGCATTTCAGATGACCACAAAGTTAGAACAATAATCATGGGTAAAAAAAATGTTTCCAGATCACTACTGAACAGTCTCTCGAGGTTATTTCGTGAGTGATGACATTTTTTATTTAGTTGCCTTCTTTTTGAGAGCCAGGCCAGCTGGCTGCCATAGTTCCTGATGAGCTTTTTTAGTGTAGTTGATATCCAACTACAAAGGAAGCAAGGGGACTAATTAATGACTATGCCACTTATATGTCATAAACTGCCTACACATGTAGTGGAAGAGGTAGACATAGCAATCACTGTAAGATGATACAGAGTGCCTGACACCTGTCTGAGCTCACTGTCAACTGTACTGTCAATACCATTCTAACGCTTACATACGTACAAAAGACAAAGATGTTACCGAAAATAATTTATGGTTTTACCAATATTATTTTAAGGCATTTAGGGAGGCCCTGCAGTGCCTCTGAAGCACTTTAAATTCACCTGGGCCAAGAGCCACAATGTCACTTCTGGATTCAATGCCATAGGTTGTGGCTTCCTGTGATGTCACGATCGGACCTAAGGCTGCCTGATTTAATTTTCGGTGATGTTTTTACTATGCTAATTGGTGGTTTTGAAATCTGAAAAATCCGATCTCTTAGTGGTCATGAAATGTTGACAAGTATGCATCTGCTATTGTCTTGAAGGCAGAGCTTGTGCATTTTCAGTGTGACCAGATGCACATTTAAGCAATTAATTTCGGGAACAACATAGACACTTTGCATTAATAAACCTTTAATTTCGAATTAAATATTTAATTCTGGAAATATTTGCCCAGCTCAATTCATTCCACAGTCATTAAACCAGCCTTATGCAAGATTCCATTGCGCTGAATCATTTGTTAACAATCTTACAGTGATATGTGTAGTTTTTTCTTAAAAGAAACAGTTCTTGAAATTAGAAATTCAGGCGCCTCTCTGAGTGTGTACACATTCATGCCTTTCTTGACCAGGTGACTATCGCTTTCAACCTCCAGAAAAAACACCATCCAACCAGCCAACATACAGCGACGTATTAAGGCATGATCAAAGGGCCAATTACTTAGGATCCCACCTTCAATGGGGCCCCTGATAAAATGATCCGCATAGTTAGAAGACTTTCTTTGACTCTCTCTACCTATTTCCCTCTCTCTCTTTCTCACGCCCTCTTTTTTGTATCCCTCCATATCTCCACCTTTTTCTGCCTACCTCCACCCATCCCTGACTCACCATTCTCTACCTTTCTACCTACTGCTCTTTCTGTACTTCACTTATCTCTTGCGCTATCATCTGTCTCTCCCTGCAATGCTCTCTTTCTTTAATCTACTTCTCTGTCCACCTCCCTTTAACTTACTCTTACCCACTACTGTCTTCTGTGTATCTCTGTTTACCTCACCTATCTCTCTCTACCTCACCTTTCTCTCAATTGCTCTCTATGTGTTGTTTGTTCTCACCTCTACCTCTCAAATCAGTAAATTCCAATTTCCTCTTGCCCCTCACCCCCTTCTCTTAATCTCAACTGTCTCATACTCACTACTCTTGTGGGATTGATTTAGCTTAAAATGAGTAATACATTTTACAATTGTTTCGAACAGAAGGCCATAAAATATGTATTGCCTGGAGCTTCAAAAATCCTTAAGATGACACTGTCAACATACTGCTTACTTCTACTTTACATATATAAGTCTAGATTCTGCCAATGTTTATAAAGCCTTATCTCCAATGGACAATAACTTTAATATATCCTTTACATTTAAAAGAGTGGTACTCATAGTTTGCATGTTTGTGTTATACTTTTAAAAGATTATGAAAGCAATGAAGTGCATGTCAATACTTAGTAAAATTCTTGAAGGAGATCACCGAAGATTGTCCCTGTTTTACAAGCTTGGCTTGGTCCTTTGAAACACCCTTAAAGATTCAGAACAAGGTAACCCTCATATATGAAAGTATTTAGCATTATTATCATGGAGCTTTGTCAAACTCCTCTGGTCTAACATTAAGAGACAACATTTACAGAGTAGGAAGAATGTCCTTCCAACAATCGGTCTCAATTACAAGTATGCAGGACAGGCACTGCTCTGGCTTTTCATTGAAACGGATTTCTCCAATAGACACTGAAAAGTCTCTAAGGGGTCTCAATAACAAGAAATGTATTGGTAACCCCTGTCTCTCATTTCCTGTCAAGAGACATACTCACACCATTTCCTTTTTGGTGGCCACAGTTATTAACATCTCTTTTATAGAGAATTAAGAGAATAACCTCCCAGATTGGGTAAGTAACTCTACATCAAACTGCCCTGAAAACCGCATCCCTAAATCCAGCAGACCCATCAGGAATTATGCATCAACAGTGCTCTGCTCCTTTCTACAATAAAGAAGTAAAGAGAAATATTATGGCCCACTTAGTATTTTCTATTTTGCACTGTATGCATTTTTACTGCAGTCTTCTTCCGCATGAATTCCTCTGGTGCATGTCACTGGAGGGGTAATTATCAGCATTGGGAGCAACATGATTTCTGGGGAATCGGCAATCCAGTGATAGGCTAGGAACAGAAACATATTCTGCTACGATCAGTGTCAAAGAACAGCTTAGACTGGTGGATAATGGTCCAGTGAACCTATTAATGCAACTTTGATACTATTAAAAGTGGAAATTTTCCAGGAAGTCTGTTTGACATATCAAAAGTGTCAGACTCTGTCACTGTTTGGCAGTCTTGCAAGGGCAGTGGTACATATCCAGTTTCTAGTATTTGTCCCCAAGCACGCTCTGGTGTTAAACCTCCATGAGAAAGAATCCACCATGTAGAGATCAATAATAACTGAATGAAAGGTAATTAGCTATGCACCCAGGCCTGCCAAAATGGATTGATATTGGTGGAAATATGGCATACCATCAAGAGGTTGGCTTAGGACTATGTCCATCTAAAAACTATGAAGAGTCATTCAAGAAGGTGAAAACCTTAGGTTTTATTCTGACCCACATTTGTCCATGAAGGAACATGTCCTATGAAACATTTCAACTGTTATATTTTGTTGTTGATTAAACTTCAGTAAAGAGACCCGGCAGCAATAGTGCAAGTCGTCATGGAGTCCCAACTTATGTACTGTATTGTAACAGTCTGATAATTAGGCCCCCAGGAAAACGTCATGACCTGACTCCAAACAATCCAAAAAACGTGGTTAGATTGGTGGTAGGTAAAGAATGGAATGAGTACATTTAACTTACTCATCAAACCCAGGATTAAATGTAGTGCTCTGGTACATATTCACCTGTATCTAGGAGGTCCAAATCTTGGATTGTGGTGTATTTCTAATAGAGTTTTGAGATCAGCCACCGCAAGTTGAACAGTTAAATAAGAGGTCAAGAGGTAGGAAAAATCTTCAAGTTGCACTATTCATGTGTAATGGATTTTAAGGTTTAAGCAGACTCCTAACCTAAACTTTTTTTTTAAAGCCTTTAAACCCACCCTCTCCTTATAGGACGCCGCAGTGCATCTTGATTGTCTTAGAGTTAAGCACCTTCCAATGATTTTATTCCAGGATTTTGATATGTTTTCCTTTTCAGCCTAGCCTTAGTATATCTTCATTGACAGGGTTTATGCTGCTGAGTTGAGGAGGCACCAGAGATGAAAAACAGTGGTGCCTGGAGTCTTTGTACATAGTAAAGTGGGCATGAGACACCGCCTTTACTCAATAGAGATGAGGAGCAGTTTCTGCAAACTGGGTGACCAACATGAAAGGTAGAACCACTCATGGACATTGATTACAGGATTTTGTTAGCACAAGAGATAGAGTCATTAAGGAATCAAAAATCTAAATTAAGTTCTGCTATGCAAACAATGGGAATTCCATGATGTCCTCCATGATGTGAATGTTTTTTGCTATATATTTGTGGAGTACCAACAACTTGTATGATGCCTCAAAGGCTAATATTTGACCACAGTGATACTGCTTCGAATTGAAGGGGATAAATATGGCCATGGGGGTGTTGAAATATTTATATTGCCATTTTGTGAAAACAGGAAAAAAAGGTTCTATGGGGCTTGATGGTGAGGCATCAATTGACATTGTGTAGCATAGTGGTCCTAACAATGTGGCTTAGTAAGATAGACATACACTGGTGGGTATGAGATTATACAACAAAATGCCTGTCAACTACAACAAGGAGGTCAGAATACTTTATTGTGATAAAAGCATAGTTTAAGGATGAAATTGCACCTTTAATTTATGAATGGCAGTGCATAAGAAAAGAGTAACACATATTATGATATGGAATATTGGAGTATATCCTTTATGTTTGTGAAACTGTCTGATGTGTATGTATAGAAACTGTTTAAGAGGAGCTTCATTTGTACCGATCATTTATAGCTTATAATGGATTAATGAATACACAAAGAAATCATGGAATATTTATGCTCAAATATTTCTGGTATGAGAAAAAGTATTTCTACACTGCTTATAATAATTTTCTTCATATATTCTGTGGATGGTGTAACACAACAAACTGACTACGGTGGAAACTCCAAAATTCGCTGGGAGTGGAGCGAGGATTAAACACTAGGCAAGCTACCTATTGAGTGCCAGCGCCTTTCTTCAAAAAAATGTTAGCGTAATTGCGGTGTCAAAGTATTAACATAAAATATCCTGTAATACATATGTAAAAATGTATATATTTTGTTACCATTTCTAATTTTTACAAATAATTACAAATTAAAATTAAAGCGTTTGTAATCTAAGAACATATAAAAGAATACAATATTTATCAATTACAAAATAATATATATATTTAAAACACTTTACAATACATTACCTCAAATGTTCAACATCTACAAACACAAATTAAAATATTTGTTTAATAATTAGAATATGGTAATTTAGTAAAGCCCAAAATATTATAAAATAATGTCAATCAATTAACATGCAAATAATTAAAATAAATTAACTAACGAAATCAGAAACCTAATTAACCAATTAACAAATGCAATACTTAATTACTCTTTTAATCAAAAGCATCCATTACATAATGTGCAATTAAACAATAAAGTAAATAGTATTCTAATTGGCAAATAAATGACAAACAATAGAAGCATTTGAAATTAAATATTTTAAAAAGTCTACAAAGGCAAATGTCGAAAAATATTTCGCAAACAAATAAAAAAGCAAGTTATATTAATAAATAAATAAAAATATGTACCCAAAAAGAGCACACACAAGATTAAAATGATCACTTACAAAAGTAAAACCAATAAACCAACAAAATAATTAAAATAAGTTACACACAACTATATTTAAGAAAGATATAAAATACCTAAGAAACAGCTTTTGTGCCTTCTATATTCTTTCTCCTGATTTTTTTACTGTACAATATGTTTAACATAGTATTAGTGCCTCATGATATTTTTTACACACTATTTTGTCGGAATAGCAAGAAGGCATATGAAAATAATTCTTAAAATGTTGTTTGTGCTGGTGTATTATGCAGACATGCAGGGGGACCTCACCATTGAAACAGTGTCAAAATATTATCTACCCCAGTTAGAGGGGTGCAATAATGATAGATCAACATAGAGGAGAATCGAGAGGAAACAATGTAAAATTCATAAATTAGAATAGGATCAAAAACTTTTAATGAGCTGTTTTGATTTATGATCTTCATTTTCCATTTTGTCTAAGTAATTTGTCTTAATACATACACAAAGCCAAGCCTTCGTTATATTAAGTTATACATTTCACATCCCATGCCTCTAAATGTGAGAAAAAACTGAGCACTTGAGTAATACAACGGATCATTTATTTTAGATTAGCAGAAGGTGAAATTTAAGCAGCTTTCCGATGTAAAGAAATTAATGTTTCCGGTTGTCATTGTTCAGAGCTTTATAAGAGAATCTAGATGTTTTTTCGGATGATCTTTCACTTTTTAACAATTCATCAGAAGTCAAGTGTTGTTCTTTGCCTTAAATGCGGTGCAAAGTAATACGGCTGTAGAAGTACCAAATACAATAATAATAAAAATAGAAAGCCTCAAATGAAAGAAAAGTACACCAAGTACATGAGCACTTTCACTGCCATGCAAATTAAACCAAAGGAAACTGAAAAACAAGTTATAAGTCATTGTTGCGCCTTTGAATAAACAGTGCATCTAACATGGGGCATATTACCAAGGACCGGTGTTAAAATATCGCCGGTTTATCGGCAGGAAACTGATGATAGAACGGCAATAATGGGCTTGATAATACCCTTGTTAATTCCCATAGAAGCCCATGTTAACACAAGAACATGGGCTTCTATGGGAATTAACAAGAGTGTATTATCAAGCCCATTGTCGCTGTTTTATCTGCAGTTTCCTGCCGATAAAACAGCGATAATTTTAACACCGGTCCTTGATAATATGCCCCTTAGAGTCTTCCTTTAAAAAGCTCACGTTGACAATTTAATAATACACTCTTGCAGAAGTACCACTCGTATGGTTGAGCGCCATTTCAATTATGAGATTGTAAGTGTTTCTCATTTTAACGATGCCGTCTCTTCCTATGGTATTGAATACAATCAACTATTTCTGAATATAATGGGACGACTTCCTGTAATAGTTGTCGCTAGACATTCGTCCATTCAAATTTACCTTGCTATGCAAGTTGATATGTTCTAATTACAATCCGAGTAGACATTTCTGCCTAAATTAGAATTATTTGACACCTCAACTGCTGCCAAACAAGATCATTTTTGACAACATTCCTGATACTGTCGGAACATTAATACCCTAAAATGGAACGTGTGAACTGCCTTGCAAGTGAACTTTCAGTCCATAGCATGTGACCAACCATGGTGCACACAAAGGCCATGCACAGAGTGGTTGACAAAGCACAACTGTATGCCACAAACATCTTTTACATTTTGGCTTGATTTGCAAATTCTGTTCCAGATTTGCAAATCTGAGACTTCAGGGTTTTGTAAATAGAGCAAACATGACTCACATGATACAATTAATGATTTTATATTAATGCAGGGACCTCTAGCCCTCACAACCCACATGGCTTATCCTGACCCTTCTAACCTTTTTCTTTTGGTGTGTACCAACATAGCACTCGGTGCACTGTGTTGGCTAGTAGCAGCCACAAACTATTTTTTTCTGCCACGGCAAGCCAATCAGAGAATGACAGACTCACACATCTGCATTTAGATGCATTAATTTGCATTGTACAATCAGTGAAAAATCTCCCTCGTCCTATTGTGTGTCTTTAATTTTTGGGGATTTTGGGGATTCACACATCAATGTTTGATACACAAATTAATTCTCTGGATAGCTCTAAAGTGTTGAACCTCTTGAAGCCCAGACCAGGCTACTTTAAAAAAACGAATTTCTTAAAAACTGATTAACTGATTTACAGTAAGTCAAGCAAATGCATTTCCTTGAGCGCATTCTATTTACATGACATGTTAGGTATACATTTAGCCATTTTTTCGAGAAATGCTATGGGAACTAAAACGGAAAATGTCACTTTTAGGACCTTATCCTACTTATTTTTAAGCCCTCCCTTGAGAAATATGCATGAAACATGCCTTGAAAAACCTAAAGTGAATGTGCTTTTCCAGAAAATGTGGTGCATATACCTGTAAAGGGTACCAAAGTATTAATAAAACAAAGAATACCTTTTCTAAGGAAACCCTAACCTAGCCGTAACTTGCACATCACTTATAGTCACTGAGAAAAAAAGTTAAGGTAAAGGTATTCTTAGCTTTAGTGAGAACACCTCAATATATATTTAAAAAAGAATCTCAGAAATTCACCTAAAAACACATTCAAAGTGCAGTTACGGTTATGAATTAAAATCAAATAACCTCTGAAGATATTGATATTGTTAGGAGCACAGTTCATAACTCGCACAAAAGCAATGTAAACCATATCTCTCACATAGAACTCAATATTCCAGGTTCTACTCTCAACCATCCACGGTCCGCGTCCCCTACACACAGCCTATGGCCGTGCACAATGAAGGCTCAGAACATGGCCTAATCTTTGTCCACGTACTGTTCCCAACCCTCCACGGGAGAAGAGCACCCACTGCATACTGCTTTTAACCATCTACAGTGGGGTTTGCAGCAGGGCCTGGCCTCCAGGGTCTGCGCCTCAGCCCTCCATGGGCAGCCTACACACAGAGGGTATGGCCTTTGGTTGGGCACAGTCGGGTTTTGCCAAGGGTACTGATCCCTGCACACCACATTTTGAAGGCAACCAACTCCACTGCACATGGCCTTTGACTATGTGTACCAGGGAAAATATTTGTATGGCTCATCCTCTGTGGGTGGCCAACACCTGTAGTGCATTGTCTTTGGCTATGTGCAGCAGAGGTTAAGCGTAGGGCTTGGGTTCTGACCAGGGACTTCTACCAATACCCAAGGGGCAGCCAACCTCCACTGCTCATATCCTTGATCTGTGCGCGATGAGGGTGGACTGTAGCCACGCTCTGCGCTCAAACTTCTGTGGAAGGCCGACCCCCAATCCGCATTGAGTTCAACCTAGAAGAGCTTCCTCTTTGCAAATCTATTGTCTCTTTATTTGACCAGTCAAAAACATTGCAATGGAGTGTGAACACAATTGTGAATATAAACCACTGATACATCTAATTCGTAATTGCATCCCTTTCTTGGCCCTTTCCCCTGTGATTTTGAATGAGTTGGTAAACACCATTTGGGATTTGGAAAGCCTTTGCTGAACCATAAAAGGTGTTTAGTAAATTTTACAAATTTTATTTTCTGGTTGTAAACCCTGTGATTTTGTGAATCGCTGCATTAACATCTACAAAATGCCTTTCTACTTCAGGCGCCTAGTCTGTGTCAGTCCTATTGGTTTATCCGGGGATACATATTTGTGACACATTTTTGGACACCTTGGCCCATAGATGTTAAACCTGATATGATAGGCTGTACTATACGGTTATATGTTGTTGCCACGAATTCCGTTGCAAGGCATGCCTTTTCCACGCATGCGTTACCACGGAATTCGTTTTCCCCTCATCTTCTTTGCCACGTTGTTCTAACGTCATAAAGAGGAAGCGGAAGTTTATTCCGCTTCCTCTCTTATGACACTGTTTTCTTCGGCACGGCGGGATCGTTTTTTTATGGGGGGGGGAGACCCCCCCAACCCCCCTTTTTAATCCTTCTTTTTTTTTTTTGGTTCGTGGTAAATACGATCGTTGAAGGCATACGCGTTGGAACGACGTTTACGTGGTAAGTGCCTCGTTGTAAACGTTACGCGTAGTACTGCCTTCGTTGTTAATGATGTTTCCCGTACTATACATCATAATATCATTGAGAGACGAAAAGAAATGGAAACTTAATGTTCATGTTAAAAGGTCGACATTAACTTTAAATGCTGAACAGACATTTTTATCTAAATTCTCCTTCATGGGCCAAGATGACAGAAGTGAGTAAGGTTTCAATACACAGTTAGAGGATTAGTACCAGTGTCATATTGCCTACCCAATTAAACCTCCCTCCCTTCTGGATTTTGAAATGCATTAGGTATTGTTAATTTGGTAGGCAAGTTCATGCCAATTGCGTGACCCTGAGGATAACATTAGTAATGAGGGAGAAACTGTGGGAAATCAACAGTTCTGGTTCCAGTTCTTCTGAATATTCCTAACTACCCCTCAGTATAATTCTCGAAGATTTTAGCTGCTTTCAGCATCCAAAACTTCAGAACAAAATGCACAGGTTCTGTATATTTGCCAAAGATATAGTAATTCTGTTGTGGGAGGTAATTGCTGTTAATTGCATCATGAATTTAGGCAACATGTAATTGGCCCAGGAAGAAATAAATGCTTCTCTTGCTTTGGGTTTAAAGGAAGTCCCTTTCAAGGTGAACTGATGAACAACTTTCTATCCTGTGTGATGACGCCAGGGCCCTTCACCATTAATGAACAACAATTATCTTACTTTGACTTCAGGTACAACTCTTTTTAGCAAGCATTGAAACTAGCTGATCTGAGGATGCAGAGACTTCTTCTGACACAGACTTTGATAACTTTAGAGAGTTTCACCCTTATGTCAGCATTTTACTGTGAAGATAACTTTTTTCAGTGGAACTGACAACTACGGTATACCGGCTGGGTCCACTTGCAAGTCAAGCCTGCCTTCGTTTGTATCTTGTCCTATGCTCATACAAACCAAGACAGTTTCTTGAAATGTCTTTTTTTACAACCAAAGACTTCAATGGGCACCTGTTACACACCTAACACGATTGGTTGCGTTGAGTTTCACTTAATAGGCCTGATTTGTGCTCACTGTTGTGGTTATGTTATGTGGACTATGATGATAAAAACTATTTTAACAAGTTTACCCAGTGCTTTAATGGAAACCAAGTAAGTATATTAAAATGTGAGTAATATAATATATAATGCTTATTGGAGTAAAGTATATGAAATTGTGGACTTAATGTTAAATAGGAAGTGAACTACATTCATCACATGATAGATATAATAATCCGAGGAGCTAATGAATTAACATGATTAGTACGAAAGGACTGATTACATTGAACGGATGAAGTGCTTTACTATGTTTCATTGATGTATATTTTTTATGATAATTTCATCACAATGGAAATGTTTTTGCTGCACAGTGATTATGTATTCGTGTTCAGTACGTCCAGCTTTAAATTAGAAAACATGAATTAACATGTATTTCTGTCTAGAGCCCTAACTCCAATTACTTTTGGGTTCGGTGTTTTCATCTAGAATGGCATATTTATGTTTACTTTGTAGCATTGGTAACATTTTGGAATGTATTTAACTTTTGAGCTTGTTTACATTGTGAAGCATGTTTTGCACCATCAATCTTTGAGCTTACAGTACTATCAGAAAGATTCATCAATGTATCGACGGTGAGCTTACAGTACCACCGAAGGATCTGTTTGTATATAGACGGTGATATTACAGTTCTACAAGAAGGATCCATCAGTGTATCGAAGGTGAGCTTAAAGTACTACCCGAAGGATCCACCAGTATATCGACGATGAGCCTACTGTACTTCCTGAAGGATCCACCAGTGTCTTGATGGTGAGCTTACAGTACTACCCGAAGGATCCACCAGTATATCGACCGTGAGCTTACAGTACTTCCTGAAGGATCCATCAGTGTATCGAAGGTGAGCTTACAGTACTACCCGAAGGATCCACCAGTATATCGACGGTGAGCTTACAGTACTTCCTGAAAGATCCACCAGTGTCTTGATGGTGAGCTTACAGTACTACCCGAAGGATCCACCAGTATATCGACCGTGAGCCTACTGTACTTCCTGAAGGATTCACCAGTGTCTTGATGGTGAGCTTACAGTACTACCCGAAGGATCCACCAGTATATCGACCGTGAGCTTCCAGTCCTTCCTGAAAGATCCACCAGTGTCTTGATGGTGAGCTTACAGTCTTAACCGGAGGATCCGTTAGTATATAGATGGTGAGCTTACAGTTCTACAAGAAGGATCCATCAGTGTATCAATAAAACCCTCAGTTCATTTATGTCCACAACTAGCCAAGCTTGGAAGCTTGGTTTGTGGGAACAGTTTACAGGGCATTATCCACTATCTTTTCTCTTTATCATGTCAGACAGAGTCTCTTTCCCATTTTTTGTGATAAACATGTCTAAGAGACATTTTATAACCACTTGTGCTAAATCACCTTCATATTCTGATTCTAAAGGAGCATTGCAAATGAACTTCACTATCTTTCTAGAAACCAAAATACCGTCTTGTCAAATTAATTCAAGCAGGAATAATACTGCGTGCCCCATAATCTATTTGTTTCTCTTTGCTTCATCATTACAATTTAATTATCTGTGGAAAACACACACAGTGCACACGTGCACTCAATGAAATCACTTACATTGTATAGGGTAATCAATATGCGCTCTGCCTAACTCGCTTAATTGACGGTGGAAAACATAACCTTTGACCTCCACTGCTGCTTCCAATATCTCAAGTCATTGGAAACGAAAAATCACCTAATGATACTTTGGCGGGCTACAGTAAATGTTTTTGGGGTTTGCTAGAGTGAACAGGCCTGTAATATAGCTAGGCACAAGTCGCACTAATGTATTTTCTCAAATTTGACACACAGAATTCATTGAAAGTATGCCAATGGATTATTTCAAAGGCAGAGGCAACCATTCAGAATGAACAGGTTAGAGTCATCAGGAAATAAGAGTTTGTGGAACGATTTCCCATCATAAACCTGCATGCACTGATCTCCACATATTCGAATGCTCCACAGCATTCCATGTTTTTTTGCCTCCACATAGTGCCCTAACCTTCATTAGAGCCTCGGGCGCTGTGGTGTTGGAGTCCAGGGACTTTTAAGCAAACTGAACTCAATTACACGGTTTTAACTAAGAAATCATTTGGTGTATTTTTTAATGCTTTATATATCTTCATGCTTCACCTTTTGGCTCATTTGGAGCATGGTAGGTTTTGACAAAAAAGCAGAATCATGAGTGGAAAAAAGGAAGATAGAGTTAAATGGTAGAGAGCAATCGTATGACGCAGGAACCATGACTTTTATTTTCAATCAGAAACTCCTGGTCCTTGAAGGATTCCATTGAAATTGAGTTTGCTGCCTCGATTAATCAATTGACACTCTGTTGATGCAATATTTATCTCACCCAATAATGAACGATATCCTGGAGATCTAATTTATTGGATGTGATAAATATCAGCCATTTTAAGTTTTCTTGCAAAAATGAGTAATAACTTTTGTACTTTGGTTCTTTCTGCACTAAAATCTGCATTTCACAGTCGTTTTTCGGCCTTTTTCTCTCAGTAAGTATCAGTAGATTTTACCTGCCAGCTGTGCTCGATTTATAAACGAATAAGGGCCCTATTTATCAATGGGTTGCATCACATTTGCACCATGCAACGATGTGCATGTGCGACACAACCCCAAAATGCGATTTATCAAGTCATACAAGGCCACTTTGTGTGGCTCTGAGGGGCTTGATAAATGCAGAGTAATGCAAAGCAAATCATTACATTGCGTTATAACGCCAGTGGGAAGCATTCCATAGGTTTGTGTGGGGGTTTCTATGCAACACCCATAGATTTTGACATATCCCAGATTTAGCATTACTGGGAGACCTGGGAATGTGCTAAAATGCTACGCCTTCCCAGATGAGGCGAAACGAGGAGAAATATCTTTAGTTCTCTTTGTTAGTTACTCTTTCTATGTGTGCTGCATTTTGCAGCACACATGGAAAGAGAAAAATGCATCAGTGGATTGTTTAGGTGCAGGAAGGTAACTCTCCCTGCACAAAAACAATCTTGCATGTAACTCAGGCTCCCTTACATGATGAGGCAAGGCTGGCTGCTAAGCATCTCTTGGTGCAGCAGCCCTGGGGAAAGACAGGAAGGCACCATATTGTGATAAATACAGTGCATTCCTACCCTTTCCCAGTAGTGCAGTGCTGCAAGATGACTTGCTTCACTGCACTGTGTTATTTTTTGATAAATAGGCCTTAGTGTCTGGCTCCAAGTTTTGCTTAGGAGCCCATAGCAAGTGCTAATGAAGGAGGAGTGCTGGATACCAAGGGTACGTAGTCATGATTGCACTTCATGCCTCTTTCATCCATCACCAGGCACCCCTGTTCCTTTATCTCACTCTTTCAGGTTCTTTTTCATCTCTGCTTTCTTTCTTTGTCAGTGTTTACCGTCTTTCTTCTTTCCTCCTTGTGTATTTATATCTCTCTTGCTCTGGGTCAATGTCTAATGAGAAAAAAATAAGAGCTGGTCCGCAAAAATGAGTGCCGGTTGCCTCCACTGCAACCACTGGCTCAAAATAAGCACTGCCTGTCGATATATACCGGGGGAAAATTCTGATTGAGTTGAATAGTGCCAAGCATATAATAATTCCATTAACTGGACAGATGGTGCTTGGGCACTAAAATTTAGTGGGACACAATTGAGCCTTAAGTAGCTCAATTGGTGGATAATACGAGAACCCATGGTTCCGGTCTTAAGATCGGGTAACCTTGCGTTCTGTGGCTACCTCTCCTGCTCCCTTTGTCAAGGCAGATGTAGCCTCGAAGTTTGCTTCTTATGCCTTCAGCTTGTTAGAGGATCCCTGATGGTCCCACAATAACATTTCAGCACTGATTTGACATGATAACATCAACATCTCCGTTAAATCTCAACGACTGTCTGGAATTTTCCAGCGAGGCTCTGGAACAAATCCTTCTAAATAGGCCTATGTAATATATGCTTCTTCCACGTGAATGTCTCATAGGAAACTGGATTAAGGTGATGTTCCTAGCAGTGGAAGGCTTTAAAGTCGGATTGCCTACAGTCAATATTTTGATTTGCTCAAACTGTTGAATACACAATGATGAAAATGTAATGCGTGGCAGAACAGCCACTCTAATCACATTGAAAGCATGACAGCCATTTTAAAATGACGTAAACGGAAAAATGTGTGCAAAGATAATTTGCGGCAAGGATCGGTTGGCTAGACGCTTTTGGAGCTGTAGACTGCATTTGTGGTCCGCATACGCCACGTCACTCCTCAATGTCCTGAAGTACAATATTGCCTCTATTACAAGGTATAATACTTTGATGTTTGCCATCCAGCAGTGAGTGAAAGACTACCAACACAAAGAGTTGACAGGGATATTTGAAAAACTCAGATTGTCTTTATTTCTTAAGAATCTCTGTATAGATCTTTGTATTGCCTTGATCATCCTTCGAATAGCTAAGATTTAATCAGAAAAGGAACTCTTGGGGTAGCGAAAGTTAGAGAACAATCACTAAAGGGGGACGATAACGTAACGTGCAACGTGATGCCCCACGTGATTGCTGATGTGTCGGAGGTCACATCTATTTCATCTTAAGCACCTAGACGTAGGCATGGGTGCTTTAAAATGCACACAGTTTTAACAGCTATTTTTCCACTAATGAAGAAAAATGACAAGGCGCTAGCAGGCTTACATGTGCCTAACAGCGGCGTAACAAATGTTGAGGTGGGCCCCCTGCTAGGTACATGGAGGGCCCCCCACTCTGGATTTAATTCAGACCGCTCATGCTTGAGTACTGTGCTGAGGTGGCCCCCTGCAGCTCAGGGGCCCCCGCACGGCAGGGGCTGCTGCGGCCTGTGTTACGCCACTGGTGCCTAACTAAATAGGAACCATACATAGGCAAAAATTCATTGAACAATCCTAAACTGTTTAAGTGATGCCATATTATACTGGGTTCCTCGAATAGACTTATGGTCCGATTTATACATGTATGTAGGGCCAGCTGAATATTAGTTCCATTGTGTAAATAATGCATGATGATGATCCCAAGAGGCTATTGTCATGCACAGACATCACAAACTCTATGGATGCCAGCTTCCAGCCATTGAAAAATAAACATGGCACACAGAGACAGAGTTCTGAATGCCATCTTCATATTCAGCAATAAAGGGCATGATTAGAGTTCAGAAGTCACGCTAATCCGAGACAACCGTGACCGATATCCGTCTGCCGAATTTCATGTGCCATAGGATATAATGGACTTATAATATGGCAGTTCATCCTCCAAACGTTATATCAGGGCCAAAATAATGATTTGGCTGTGTAAGAGAGATTGCATTGGTTTGCCATGGCATGCGACAACCAAGGGACAACCAGAGCAGGTCAGAGCAAACTGTGTCATTACGAAAAAAAGTGTTCAGTACATGTGCTGCAGACACAAAAGAAGAGAGAAATATGTAAAATTGCTGCTCTGTGTTTCTGTACAAGTGTGCATGCACTTTCACTGCCCACATTTAGTGGGCAGCGAAGGCCCCAGGTGGGTGAGTGAAAACTGCATCATCGTTGACTACAGGACCTCATTGGGTTGGGGTAGGGGTGAGGGTGCTCCTTTGAAGTCACTGACATTGCAGTTTATGCACACTAACAATGACTGTGCAGGACCACAACTGCCATCTATTTAGAAGGATGCATGGGACGACCAGTGAGAGGTGCATTATTTCACTGCACCCTTCCATGTGAGGGAAGTCTTGGGAAGGGGGGGTACCAGGGATAATAAATGTGCTCCATCTCCAGATGGCATCACTAGTATGACACGTAGGGCCTTATTACAACTTTGGCCATCTTGCAGCGGTCTGCCACACCAGCGCCTCACTGCGAGACCGCCAAAGCCGGCTGCACACTGTCCCCTAGATTAGGAGTTTAGTTCTGGTCTGGTGGGCGGTGCTTTGGAGGTCCCACAGTGGTGCCTTTCTAAGGCTCATACTAGAGCCTTAGAAAGGCATTGCAATGGAAGCACCAAACCATGTTCCTGCATGGCAAAGACTGTGCAGTACATGTTGTGCAGGAACAGGGGGTGCATTCAGACAAGGGGGGAACACATTGTGCCCCCCTGCATGCACCCCATGACCCAGAGGCAACAGGAGGTTCTGTGTGACCCCCTTTAGTTTCCTCACCACAGCACTCTTCATGGTGGGCTCACTGCCATGAAAACTGTTGCAGTGAGGAAATGCATAAAATGCTTGGCGGTGCTGCATTGGATCCGCCAGCATATTGCGGTCTCACATTGCTGCATGGCTGATGGATGCAGAGGTCCTTTGGTGGTCTGCTAGCCAAACTCTAATACGACGGTCAGACCACCAGTGCAGTGGAGCCCACACTGCCAACCCAGCTACGAATAAGCCCTTTAGGAGATACCAAGGGACTGTGCCTGTATTATGGTGAAGACCCATCCACAAAGATATTTGCTTGTGGTGCTGTCCACACACGAATGAGGAAATTGCCCACCAGTAACTTTGCACTTAACAATTGCCATTACATTTGGGGTCACAACAACACCTCCAGTTTCTTCTGTGTTGTCAAAGTGCTATCCTAGTGCCCGAGGAGTGCAGAAAAACACATGTGCCCTTTGTACTGCTGCACACTTTCTGTAATCAAAAGCCCAATGTTCACAAGGGAATCCGTACCAGGGAGTATAAGGGAGAGGGGTGGCGCAGTGGCCACGGCGGATGACTCCAGAGCTATGGGATCATGGTTGGATTGCTAAGCTCAGTACCATGTGACTCTGGGCATTAGCTCACTTAATCTCCTTGAAAGCCCCAAGTGCCTTGAGACCCTCTCAGACTTAGAGGTAAGTAGGTTGAGCTTTAGAAATACCAGATTTAGATTTATTTATTTTATTCATATCTGATTTATTATATTCAAGTCCAGTTGTATCCCATCACTAGGTTCCCTTATGAAAAGGAATACCATGAATTTCAGTTAATGCAATCCCTGTCATAGGTGCTAAGGCACAGTTGGTCTCTAATAGGTACTATAAGAAATGCTGTTGTGCTTATCATTAAGCTTGTGGGCAGATGGGCTCACCTTTTTGGGTTGCTCACTGCCTTGCTGGTAAAAATGTCTAGATGAACACTTTTTTAGTGTTTGTGTGATAGAAAAATAATTATAGGATGCTCAATTTAGATGTACAAAATCAAGTCGTAATTGAGTTCTTCAGGAAAGTACCCAAGTGTCAGTTGTCATCCGGAAAAGGCATGGATACAAAAAAGTGTGTTCAAATGACAAGAGGTTAATTTGCAATTATAGTAATTGAAGACCTGTTCATTATGGAACGGAAAATAATAATTCTCAAAGTGTCAAGGAACACCAGCTGTGACTAAGAACTAGTTTAGAAGTTAAGGAGTCATGGCCGCCATGTAGGAACCGGACGCGTCCACTCATCACCTCAATTCTTTCTCACTTGCCATCACATTGTTAAAAGTAACTTACATAACAAAAGTTAAGTGTAAAGCCAATTTAATAAAATACAGGTGCAGGTAACATGAATTCAAAGAGGGAGGTCAAGAGCTTTCACCCTTTTATGAGAAAATGTTAGGTGAGGTAGTGGAAGTAATTTAGTGCCACTCAATTTAGTGCAGGATATGTATTAACAAAAGCAAAATGTGTGTGTTAAAAATCCTCAGCAAATAAATATTTGATTGTAGTCTTATAACAATGAGCTCCCCACAGACTGAGCATCGATATAGACTTAAGACACTCCAGGTTTACTGCAATACATCAGTCATTGCACGGATGACTTCAAGAACACTTAAAGTTTGTATACAAATCCACAACTGCTCAAAAGATTTCCCTGGGAGTGCTACTTAGGAATAGAAAAATAAAGATAAATTTGTCCATGGCAGAACACATTTCATTTTACCTCTTCCATTAGTGCCCTTCTGTGAAAATAACTAATCTATGATAATATATGATAACTATGTAATTTAAATGAATTGATCAATCACACATGGTAATATACTTAACGTAATGAATACCAGCAGCTTACTCTTTTGTAACTGTGCTTATTTTCTAAATTGCTTTGCAGAACTGTTAAATCCCTCATATGCAATGCAACTTATTAGCATAAGCCAGCTATATAACTGATTAATGACAATTACTTCGCTCTCTAGCACGCTGCACTTTATATCTCTGCTTTTGTATTAGTGCCTTATGGGAATTTTATATACTGAGAAGAAAATTCACGTCGCACGACATCCTCACATACCCGAAGGAGCTTAATTATGAGATGATCATACCATTCCAGCTGGTTTGGCTTGGTGGCTGCTTTACATAGCCATGCTGCACATTGGTCGACCCCAAATGGTCTGTTCCGAATGATGCAAAGCTAAAAAGAGGTGTCTTTGTTGAATTATGGTACATTTGATTTTTCCTTCTAAGGGGCCCAATGTGAGTAGGCTGAATTTGGCCTCAATATATTTCCTCAGGACTACCAATACCGAGGGCATTTTTAATTTTAAAGTAGTTTGGAATTACAGTTGATAAGATGTCAATTATTACAGTGCGAGTATTGATGTTTTTTAAACTGATTCATGCATATTCTTCTCACATTTGAGCAAGAATTGTATCCTAGTATTTTTCCTTCATCCACCAATCAAAGTGTCTGGGTGAAAAACTCCTGACCATAGGTGTTCTTACAATCTCAATGCATTTGATATCGGCTGTCACTAGCACCATCGGGATACACAGGACAGTCATAATGAGACTCTATGTGTACCCCTCTTACACATGTTCCCCTTGATATTACTAATGGTTACTAAGATATGAAAACATTTCAACGTTATGCCCCATCTTGTATCTGAATGCTGTTGGCAAAATATAGTCTGACAAAAATGAAGGTGCCAAATTACGATTTCGGCCAGACTTGAGTCGACTGTAGGTCTTTGGTTCTGAACACACTATTACAATGAAATCGCACATGGTGTGGTCTCAAACTCCAATTTCTCTATGGGAGCTTGTGCTGTGGGCGATTTCCACTAGCAGAACAAGCTCCTATGGAGAAAGGGAGTTGGTGTAAATTTTAAGGGAGGCACCATAGGTGCCCACTCGGCCCCCAGACAGGGGCCACAGGGAGAAGGGGGCCCTGCTAGCCCAAAGTTGCCATGCGACAGGCTTTTCATGTCAGAAAGCCCAACATGGAAAACCTGTACGAAACCGGCATCATAATCTCAACAGTGGAAACGGCATCCATAGGGATCATGTTGCAGCTTCCAGCTGGCCAACTGCTCCTTGAGCCCGTCAGAAGGCAGATAGAATGACTGGCTGATTTGACTTCCAACCGCCTGCATTGTAATTAGGTGGTCGGAAGTCAAACCAGAGATGTCGGTCAGAAAGCCTCCAACCTGTGGTTAGAGGCTTTCCTACCAACATCCTAATGAGGACCTAAGTGTTATGAATATCTTTTACAAAAATATATCATCTCATTGGAGTTAATATTAGAAAATATACATCTAATAGGAAAATATTTTTGTGAATAATATTGAAGACACAACATTTATGGCAGCTTATATGTGCAATTATATATATACCAATTTGCTGCCATGGTTCAACGCTGTGTGGATAGGCACATTCATGATAGTTGTGTCTCCAGCTGAGGTGCCGCTTTGAGATGAGGTGGGAAGTAGGGGACCCAAGGACTCTTATTCCCCCAGCATATCTGTTATAGACTTCTGCTGCAGCTCTAAATATTCCAGCGAGGTGCATGATGGGACCGGTAGTTTGTGGCATGGGACTACTGGATGTCAGCACAACGAGTTACAGCTGGGCACTTCGCTATTTGGGTGGGAGGAGCTCTTTGAACATTAGAGGGTTTTTTTTTCAATGGACTGAGGCAGTTGAAAAAGGCAGTGCGCCAAAACCAGTCATGACGAATTCTTGAGAATAAAGTGTCCAGATGAGCTCCGCTGTGTCCCTTTTTTCTTTCGTGAATGGAGAAGCTGTTGTGATATATATATATATATATATATATATGTTCAAACCCTCTTCCCTTGTCGAAAGAAGCTGAGTCGCACACGTGACTTCATTCTTTAACCATTTTAATTAAAGGAACAGCATGATTCGGGACTTCACTGACGCGTTTCGTTTCACCAGGAAACTTTTTCAAAGTAGTGTCCTGCACCTAAACTCCAGTCCGCGGGTCCCACAGTTCAATTAATATTTTTGCTACATTTCCTTTGATGGAGTTACAATGTGGAAAGCATTCCCCTTTGTTGTTGCATTATGGAGCCTGTGGTTCCGGCGGCTGTTTAACGTTTTTCAACCCTCCAGTGGGCGGTGAATTAATCCTGCTGTCCAGAAAGGTATTTTTGCTGGCTTGAAGTCGCCCCGTGTCAGCCCACTTTTCAAGCTGACTGGGGACCAATACCGAGGTCCAGTCCTCGGCGGCACCTCTCTCCCGATCCGTTTTGTCGGTTCGGAACCAAAGTGTTGAACCGACAAAACGGATCGGGAGAGAGGTGCCGCCGAGGACTGGACCTCGGTATTGGTCCCCAGTCAGCTTGAAAAGTGGGCTGACACGGGGCGACTTCAAGCCAGCAAAAATACCTTTCTGGACAGCAGGATTAATTCACCGCCCACTGGAGGGTTGAAAAACGTTAAACAGCCGCCGGAACCACAGGCTCCATAATGCAACAACAAAGGGGAATGCTTTCCACATTGTAACTCCATCAAAGGAAATGTAGCAAAAATATTAATTGAACTGTGGGACCCGCGGACTGGAGTTTAGGTGCAGGACACTACTTTGAAAAAGTTTCCTGGTGAAACGAAACGCGTCAGTGAAGTCCCGAATCATGCTGTTCCTTTAATTAAAATGGTTAAAGAATGAAGTCACGTGTGCGACTCAGCTTCTTTCGACAAGGGAAGAGGGTTTGAACATTTACATCGGCGTGGTTCTGCCGAAGAGTAAACGCACCGCCACAAGAGCGCCAACGCTCTCCCAAGTGGAACCAAAGTGTTGAACCGACAAAACGGATCGGGAGAGAGGTGCCGCCGAGGACTGGACCTCGGTATTGGTCCCCAGTCAGCTTGAAAAGTGGGCTGACACGGGGCGACTTCAAGCCAGCAAAAATACCTTTCTGGACAGCAGGATCAATTCACCGCCCACTGGAGGGTTGAAAAACGTTAAACAGCCGCCGGAACCACAGGCTCCATAATGCAACAACAAAGGGGAATGCTTTCCACATTGTAACTCCATCAAAGGAAATGTAGCAAAAATATTAATTGAACTGTGGGACCCGCGGACTGGAGTTTAGGTGCAGGACACTACTTTGAAAAAGTTTCCTGGTGAAACGAAACGCGTCAGTGAAGTCCCGAATCATGCTGTTCCTTTAATTAAAATGGTTAAAGAATGAAGTCACGTGTGCGACTCAGCTTCTTTCGACAAGGGAAGAGGGTTTGAACATTTACATCGGCGTGGTTCTGCCGAAGAGTAAACGCACCGCCACAAGAGCGCCAACGCTCTCCCAAGCGGAACCAAAGTGTTGAACCGACAAAACGGATCGGGAGAGAGGTGCCGCCGAGGACTGGACCTCGGTATTGGTCCCCAGTCAGCTTGAAAAGTGGGCTGACACGGGGCGACTTCAAGCCAGCAAAAATACCTTTCTGGACAGCAGGATTAATTCACCGCCCACTGGAGGGTTGAAAAACGTTAAACAGCCGCCGGAACCACAGGCTCCATAATGCAACAACAAAGGGGAATGCTTTCCACATTGTAACTCCATCAAAGGAAATGTAGCAAAAATATTAATTGAACTGTGGGACCCGCGGACTGGAGTTTAGGTGCAGGACACTACTTTGAAAAAGTTTCCTGGTGAAACGAAACGCGTCAGTGAAGTCCCGAATCATGCTGTTCCTTTAATTAAAATGGTTAAAGAATGAAGTCACGTGTGCGACTCAGCTTCTTTCGACAAGGGAAGAGGGTTTGAACATTTACATCGGCGTGGTTCTGCCGAAGAGTAAACGCACCGCCACAAGAGCGCCAACGCTCTCCCAAGCGGAACCATATATATATATATATATATATCACATGAAACCCCCCTGACCAAGAAGGAAGAGGCCACACGGGGAAATTCCTCAGGAAGCATATATATATATATATATATATATATATTCCAAACAGTTGCCTGTGAAATAGAGGAGCCTCACACCAGGATATAATATTGCCACCATCAGCTTTATTGGAGGGGTTGAAGCGGGGCACACACCAGCAAAGTCTCACAAAATCAATGAAGTTCCGCCTGACGCGTTTCGTGGTCATTCCACTTTCTCAAAGGCTCACGAACTGAAGAGGCAGCAGCTCCGCACTTAAAAGCACCACTAACAATTCTCCGACCCCGCCTACATGGGCGTAGCCCTTCCGGCGGCACTCTGGTCCTCGTAGTGCTTAATGTTTCTTCAATGAGCAGCTACGCTGATGCCTCCCATAGTTAAATGTCAAAATTGCTACCACAGTGGGCCGTGGGACTTTGCACGAGTCCCTGCTTACCCAGTCTTCCTCCAACAGCCCGGCTCCTGTCCCATAGGTAACGGCGCTTTACACGTCATTGCTGGAGTGCTAAGACAACACCGGAGCTCCTCCGCGGCTCAGGCAGGCCGCTATCAATTCCAAACAGTTGCCTGTGAAATAGAGGAGCCTCACACCAGGATATAATATTGCCACCATCAGCTTTATTGGAGGGGTTGAAGCGGGGCACACACCAGCAAAGTCTCACAAAATCAATGAAGTTCCGCCTGACGCGTTTCGTGGTCATTCCACTTTCTCAAAGGCTCACGAACTGAAGAGGCAGCAGCTCCGCACTTAAAAGCACCACTAACAATTCTCCGACCCCGCCTACATGGCTCCTCTATTTCACAGGCAACTGTTTGGAATATATATATATATATATATATATATATATATATATATATATATATATATATATATATATATATATATATATATATATATATATACCTGATCTGCTTCAGTCTATAAGTGGTCTGTTTGAACTCTAAATGCGCCAAGAGGAAAAGAGGAACAAAAAGAAATTCAACCATTTGAAATTGAAAATGTATCTATCCACTGTTAATCAGATATGAAAGTTATCTTCTATTTCCATGATTTTCCTAGGGGATTGTATTAAATGTAAACATTTCATGGACTTAGGAGGCTTTGAAGACATAATGCTCCATGTTGTACAAAGCACATTATCCCAGAGTGTAACCCTGTTTTCAAAACTGGCAAGGGGAGCTGGATTTGGGAAAATAATGAGGTTAGTTTTATGCATACGAATGATACCTCCCCTTCAAAGCTGCCCTTTGCATCCACCAGAGGAAGATCATGACACCAGCACATTACATAAGTCTTCCCTGAGAATAAAACATTTCTGACATGTGGTCATTGTTACCGTGACTTGTATTGTAAAAAGGTACCTATACTAAGGGCCTGATTTAGAATTTGGCAGACGGTTACTTGATCACAGATGTGATGGATAACCCGTCAGACAAAATATAAATGATATAATATCATATGGGATTTATATTTCAGCGGACTGGATATCCGTCACTGTTGTGATGGAGTAACCCAGCCGGTAAATTTAAACGAGGCCCTAAGTCAATTTTACATGTTAAAAGCTCTCATTCCACCTAACTGTCTTTCTATAGAGAGTCCCAGACAACAATTGACATGACAGTTGTCTTTTGAGTTTTGGCTTTGCTGCCTGCTCTTTTGCATTAAACGCTAGATGGGCTTTAAGCTTCCAACATGAGGTATTTTATTTTTAACAAAACCTTGAAAACACCCTGGCCCATGTGTCAAATAGAGTTATGCATGTGTTGGCTGATTTTTCTATGATGAGAAATTACATGTCCAGAAGTAAATATCTCTTTAAAATCACAGATTAATGAATTAGGACAATTATGAACTGCACACTGAGCTATTCTCTAATGTAATTAATGAACAAAACTAAAAATGGAGAATATGAAATTTCATCTGCCTAAATTTCCCCATCACAATGGTCTCTTTAAAAATGGTATGTTTTGTAAGGCAGTATCTTTTGTACAACTCAAAATGTATTATTGCATAGTGTTCATGAAAACAGTGATATAGGATAAATCTCCCCTAGACTTCATCACACCCTTTGCTATAAGCGTGTGTGGCATACTGAACATCCGACTTTTTCCTGATGGTTGCACATTTCTATAAATAAAACTTTACATTAACAGTAATAGAAGTTTGTGGAATGCAGTATATGTCACCCTTATGAGCAAAACGTAATATAGCCTTATAGCTCGCCATAGCGGGCTACACCATCTATTAAAGGCCCGATCCCGTGTTGAAGGCCTGAGCTGAAGGTCAGGGACTTTAGCAAGGGTGCAGGACTTTAGTAGCCGGTATAGCCCTGCTACGAAGGACTATGAGGCTATCAGAATATTCTGCCACTGGAGGGCAGAATGTTCTAACAAATAAAACAAAGCCTGTCAAAGCTCAAGGGGATTTAAATCCCTTCAAGCTCCGAGAGGCCTTTGTAAAACATTGGAATGTTGTTTGCGGGCATTTACTGGCTCGTAGAAGCAGGGAGCACTCCATTGTCTTCAACGGAGCTCCCAACATTCCAATGTTTTAATGTGGCTTGAAACACTCAAATCTGTAATCAGACGTCAGCAGCCTTTTACGGTTCAATGACTTTTGAGGATAATCACAAGGGGAGAAGAAGTAGGCTTATAGGTCACACGTTTGCCTCTAAAAATAATATCAACATCCAGAAATGCAGTGACCACTTTTAAGATAGAAAAGGGCACATTGTACACTTCCCTCGATTGTTGTCTGCTTACCCTAGCTAGTTATGCTCACTTTGAGGATTTAATCTATTGGATGAGGTGGTCACACCCACGTAATCCAACATGCTTCATCATCGGCCACTTCATCACAACCTGGGAAGATACTACTACCAGGGCAGACTCGACCTCAGGAGATTGTAGGAGCTGTTTTAAAATATATTTGTTATGAATTAGATTAAAAAAAATAATTTGAGTATTTGTTTGATGAATGTTTGCTGCTGTAATTTTTGTGAATTGTTTTCTAGTTCAAATCACTGAACATACATAAGCCGGGGTCCTCGACTTCCAGTAATGACTCAGTGGGTGTCCCCGAATTACAATAATGATTCAGTGGGGGTGCACAGAAGTCAAAAGGTTAAGAAACACTGGTCCAGTTTCTTGGTAGGTACCCAGGTCTAAAATGGCTGTAGTGATTGCATTATAATAGATACGATCTGGTAAAGTTACACTGCAAAGACTGATAAAAAGAATATATGACTATTGCTACTTTGATATTATTGCTAAAAAAGGTTTGTTAGAATGTGCTCCTAAGAAAGATTTTCAATACAAGGGAATATAATTATTAGCACGAGAGTGTACCTGGTATCTTAATTTTGCACCACTATCTCCAGTCTATTTACTAAATTGCCCCTTAACCCGTTTAGAGCGTCGAACGTTCAGCGCCCAGTGCTGAACGTTCGAATAACGGGTGGGGCCGCGTCGGCCAACGGACGTGTGCAGAACTACCAAGGTAGTGCACGCGACGACCGTTGGCCGACGGCAGCGCTTAAGGGGTTAAATGTGTATTTACATTGCAAAATGGTCATGGCGACCTGGAAAGCTCGCAAATCAGGTGTGTGACAATGTAATTGTTGTTTACTTGCTGTAAGCAGGCAACATTAATGGCTAGTTAACAAGGAATGAGCATATTTACATCCCAATGAATCCAATCGAATTGGCAAATCCACAATGCGCATGCGTCAATCACAAGAGATGATTTGTGGATTCCACTTGCAGAATTCTCCTGGTGGGGCCCACTGAATATTGATGACAGACGTGAACTATGCTCGGTATTGAGACTACTTTCTTATGCCTCAAATTCTCCCTGCTCCACTCTGCTCGTGCTAGGCACTTAGTCAATGCAAATAAGTGCTGTGTGCAGCCATTGCTTCCATTTTGAACTCTGTTCATCCCTTTACCCTTTGGCGTTTATTATTCATGTGATATTGATTTTCAAAGAGAGGGAAACACACAAGTAAATAAAAAATCGGTTTATACCTCAGACTCCCATACTGCAGCTTGCAAGAAGCTGACAGCCAGAGGCCTACTGCTTTGCCTCTGATTATGATCTGGAAGAGTGAGAAAAAATTAGCGCAACCTCTGGTTGACCCCCAGCCTCAGCTGTAAATGCTTTTCTTGTATTTAATCCGCGCGGTGTTTGACAATTTCACTATCTTATCCAGGATCACACCTCGCTGGCTCACAGGGCTCGTGACAGGACGCGCACAGAGCGAGGAACCTTTTATTGACTTGAATGCGGGTGAAGATGAGTTGTGGCACCGTTCTAACACTTTGGCTGTTCTTGTGCATTGATTCACTGGGACGTTGCACCACCACTGCACATTTGCAGCTTCAGCTCCACATATTTGTGAAATTAAGAGTATCATTATCAGTACTAGAGAAAACTCGTGGTCAGTCGTGCGATCTTTAGATATTTTACATAGCGTAATCTAGCTCCAAGAAGCTCTGTACATTTTTAAAAAAACGTTTTTTTTCTTTTTTCGCAGCAGGAGCTTTTTTTAACCTAAGGTGCTGCACACCCAACAATGGTTTCAAGTTTAAGTTTATTTGTTTGATTAATTAAAATCTTACAAAAACGTGACCTTAAAGAAAATATCAGCATCAATACACATTTAAAACATCGTGCAAATAGTAAATGTCATTAAAAAGAAAATAGTAAAAAAATAAATATGACTAGATAAAATTTTCCTTAAGACATTTGGCAATCACATTTAAAATTTTTACAAAAGCAACATTCATTGGTAGGTCATTCGGGCTTAAGCACGCCATTATTGCTTGTCTACAGGTTCTTATATCTCGTGCATTAAACAACCTCCTGAGGATTAGTCTCCAACAATGGGACAGAGGATGAGAGCAAGAATAAACGCATTACAGGGCAGCACACTTTACAGTTGATTTGCATATTTTTAAGCTAAATGTATTAAACATTTGGTGCACAGGGAGATAAAGCGATTGGCCCAGGTTTACATGATTTTTTTGTCAATCTGATGTTGGCAGAACATACCTCGTCAAAGAGAGTACGTTATTAAAGAGAAACCACTGACTTGTTGAAATCTGAGTCTATAACTCAGGACTTACTGTGCACAAAACATACTGAAAGTGACTTCATGTTGTGAAAATATTAGCCCTTTAATTCCTGGCATCTTTCAAGAAGAATGTGTCTGAATTCGATTTGAAAAGACCACATATTGATCACAATCGAAACATTATGAATGTTAATGAATAAGGCAAGTGTGCACACTCAAGAGTTCAATACAACCCCTTACTGAGTGTAGGGGCCTATCAATGCAACCAGATGATGAGTTTATTAAATGTTAACGGTCGGACACTTTCAAGGCTACCAATTTCCAATTTCAGGCTTTGAGAATACCAGTAGGGTGCTATGTTTCAATAGGAAATGAACATTCCCTTGACATAATATAGTTCAAAAACAAAAATATGCACTTGGACAGTGAGGTTGAGAATTCAATAACATTTGCAGTGATTATTATTGGAATTTCCAAAAGTCATTGGTTTACCTAATGCATTATGATATAATATAAAAATAAGGTTTGATATAACAATCTGAAAGAGTCCTTTGTCTATGTGATCTAGATTTTTCTAACGCAATGGGGATTGCTGTTGTCTGTATTAGTTTTCTTTAAGCATGTGACATAGTTTCACCCTCAAGAGCCGTGGAAGTTATCAGTAACCTCAGTCAGGGCATAGAATAGTAAATTGATTGGCCTATGGTTAGCAAACATTATTAAACGTGTGTCAGTAAAATACCTTTAGGTGCAGAAGAGGAAGGCTACTAAAAAATTGGCCAATGGCCAAGCACTAAGGTTCATCTTTTTAAAAGTCTTTATCAGCAACATTGCAGACGGTCTGGAAATGAGAGCACTGTTTGTTGACAGTGAGATCAGCAACTTGTGTTTCAAAGTTTTTAAGTGGTTATAAAAAAATCTATTTTAGAAAAATTATAATGGCTAGAGGGTATAGTATGCCATCAAGCTAAAGAGTGGTTTTGAGATAATCCTGCTGTTTCACTTAGTGATTTCTTAACTGTGTGCCGGGGGTGGGGAGGGGGCTGTTGAACATCCTGTGGTCGGTGGAGCGACATGGTTGGTTTTAACAGCAGTTTATGTGAAGTGGTACTAGAACAACATAAATCACTGATGGGACATCAACCAGAGGAGGATGTCCTGTTCTGTAGGCAAGTTTCCAACAGTGACTTTAGAATCGATCTCAGAAGGTTCCGGTAGATCTGTGGTTCATATTTTCAAAGACCAGGAAATGTAGTCCTATTTGATTTCTGATGATCAGTACATTTAATTTGCATTTCATGCACATTATTTGATTTTTTTAATGAGTAATTAAAGGAAATGGCAATAAAAAAGGTATGGTTAATATGAATCATGTTTTCTTTATACACACATTGTAGAGACCAAGTCTGTTGACTAGAAAAACACCTTTCCAAAGACATGAGTTATTGCCAGAACATGATCTAATCTGGCATTCTGTAGCGGGAAAGAGGACTAAGGGAAGGAGAATGTGATCTAACTTTAAATTGTAGTGAGTATTATATTATTGCTATCTGTGCCAGCAATAGTTTCCAAGATGATATAGGTGATACGGTCCAAGGGGATGCAGTTGTTAAAGTCCACAACTGCTGCCCCTCAGTATATGAAGAAGAATTAGTCAAGACAGCAGGCCTCATTCTGACATGTCCTAAAGCTCACAAGGTTACCTTTCCTAAACAGATTAAAAAGAAGAGCCCAAACCAAAAATCATACATTTGGTGGGCACTAGGACTGGCATATTCATATGAGAATTGAACTTTACCACTGGTGGAAATATCTAGCATCCCATGGAAACTATTAGTACTATCACCAGTTTTATAGACCAAAACATTTTGTGACATTGTTTCTTCCAGATACCTATATATTGCACTTGGGTGCTAATGCAAAAATGTGTAGGGGTTGCAGATTTTCAACCACACCCCATCTGAGAATTGCTAACAAAGGCGTATTCCTTTCTTTCAAACCTGCAAAATATATTTTGTTAATGGTATGGAAGGGACTGCCAATATTCACAACCTGTCTTTGGATGGCTAAACTGAAAGAAACACTTTAGCAAAGGAATGCTAATGTGCAAAGAGGCCTCTGGGTAATTACTGTGCTTTGCAAAAAACATTTAACATAACATAATAATGCATCTTAAATATGTTTTACTTGCACCGATGATTTTGCAATCATTGTTCTTTTGCAAATAGGCAATATTTGTGTTTTTGAGTTGTGAATGTGGTACTCATGTGGTACTCATGCTAATCACACCCATGACCTAGTTTTGTCTGAAAAGTAGGCATACGCCTGCAGGAATGCATCAGATTGTAAGTCAACAATAAGATGCATTTTTCAGTGGAACCAACCAGGCAATAAAATAATCGAGCATTCGTGTTAGGCCCATGGTGGTGTCGTTTTTTACATTTTTAATGGTGTAGGTTAGAATTCTATCAAGCTACAATGTTTGCTTGAAACCTACTGATGGAGATGTACAAGGATATCTTGTCATATAAATATCTTCACATATATATGTGTGAAAAAGTGGAATCTGTGATCAGAATTCCTTGATTAATATAATCACTATGTGGTTATTTCCATGTGGAGATCGCACTAACAACTGGGAAAATCTATGAGATGCTAGGATTTAACTGTCTTTTTAGATATTACCAAAGTTTTCGCAGAATGGCCATGGGAATCACACCTGAGTGAGATCCACAAACCTTTTCAATTCCTCTAATTTACATTTAAATGAAGTAAGTGCTAGTTTTGGAAAGTACCAATCTAACTCTCAAAATTATCATTACGTACAGTAGAAGAGAATTCTTCCAAGGAAAAATATTTTAATTGAAAATTAAGTTGAAAGAATATTTTACGTATTGGCATATTTTCTGTATCTTTACACCGAGTCAAATTAGAGGAACTACACTGAGGCTAGGTATTCTACCAAAATCCTGTATTTTTTTGGTTTAGGTCAGGGACAAATGAGTAGGGTAAACAGCACTATGTGTAAACGCATCGTATATTTGCAAAAAATATGCCTCGATTACATCATCCAAATTTCAACAAACCGAGATGCGAAAAGTCCAGTTCTGAATTCACTCAGCAACAGAGTCCGTTAAACCCACATGAACAAATAAAAAGATAAAGGCACTTTCTATTGCATTTTGTAAGCTTGGCCTTTTTACACAGACCGCAGATGAGAGACATATTAACACCTCTAATGCTCTCTAGAGACATATCGTCATAGGTTTACTGAAATGAATGATTCCTTTGCAAAAGACTAACTGATGGATATAGAATACAAATGAGTAAAACAATCGTTTTATGAGTACAATAATATTAATGAAAGCTCACTACATCATTTAAAAATACCTAGTAGTTTTATTTATTTATAGTCTACTTGTCTGGAAATTCCCTTCATAAAACCTTTAAAATGCTGTAGCAGGTGTTAGGTATTCTTTTGGGGCTTGGTGTGACTTAGCTATAGTTTTTTATTTGAACTTCAAACACAATTTTATAAGTAAAACAACCATTTATTAGCTTTTCAAAATTAAAAGGATTTTATTTGCATGGCTGTAATCCCCCATGTAATTTTCTCTGGAATTGTTCCTTTTTGCAAAGCAAGAGATGGTTTAGGGCTCTGTTTTTGCAACTGCAAGTGGGCTGTGGTTGTATAGTGAAGGCATACAGAATATAATTAGCTATGTGGATCTACGGCACCAGGACACAATTTGGTAGGCGCAGATCTGCTTTTAAAGGCTACTTATTTCATATGCAGATTCAGTTTGTAAATTGCGTTATCGGGCCCCACAAATCAAGACAGTTCAGTCACTAACATGGGTGCTTAGAGTATCCACAAATGTCAGAATAAACATAAAAAAACTATAACAAAAAAACAAGGAGGCTCTATGCTTGAAAGTAGACACGAGGACCATTGCCCTGACTGGCATTCTGTAGACTAAATGTTTTTTATTACTACTACTGGTGCTAGCTTATTACCCTATTTCTGTTGTTGAAGTCTGAAGACTGCACTAAGCAATCAGGGTGTGAAGACAACACCATCATGACCAGTGGGTCCCCTACGGTAGATACTTTATGCAGCTGTTTGGAGCACAGAATACAGTCACTCCAATAATTGAGAAGTTAACCTATGGGACCTACCCTGTGCCATCCTTTGTTTGTTCAAAGATGTTGCAAGCGCTGGAGTTTACCATTTGATGGCAGAGTCTGATACATGGATATCACTGGAGTGATGGTACAATTCCTCTTTATTTAGATGCTGTTTATGCCACCTAACAAAATAGACATAACAGCAGAGCCAGTCCAAGGATTATGTATCCCATTGGAACTCATCAGCACACACTATTTGAAGTTAGGTAACTTTGTTCATAGGGATTAAACTCTGCCAGTATCAAGCAAAGTCTCTCTCCTATTAGGTAAATGCCAGAGTTTACTGCGGCAAAGCCTGCCAAGAATCTTCAGTTTTAAGGATTTTCCTCTGTGCATTGACTTTTGTATTATTCTAAAATATACTTAGTTTTAAGACCCTTACTATAGATTCCTATTGACTGGCTCTTTATTTTTAATGCTGCCCGGGGGAGTATTTCTTTAGCCTAGTTATCTTACGAGACTATTTTCACTTTTATGAAACCTTCTCTGTATCATAACATCTGCAGGGTTCATACCTTAAATTAATTCCAGAAAAATGAGGAACAACGGTAACTAAGAGAGACTTTGTGAACATGAATTTAGCAGTTGTTGTAAAAGCTCGGGTGATGTTTTTCATAAATATCATTTTACAACAAAAAAAGACTTACAAGAGTGAACTTTGCCTGTTATAATAGTTTAGTTGACTCCATCTTCAATGCATACAGTACGAATTACGTTGGCACCATTGTTACTGGTGTCAGATTCAGAGTAGGCAACATGTGCTTGTAGCCAAATGTCTACTACATTTAGGCCAGATGTAGGTGGCCGTTTGAGGCCATTTACCGAGCGGTAATGGCCGATTTTGGCCGTTACCGATCGGTAAATGGGTGACAGGTATGTAGGGGGCATTATTTTACTGAATCGGTAAAATTACCGAATCGGTAATTTTACCGATTCGGTAAAATAAAAATGTGGTAATTTTACCGATTCTGAGGCACCCAGATGTAGGTGGGACTCTTCAGAGTCCCAGAGGCCTTACCGAATCGGTATTTTACCATCAAATCCAATTTGATGGTAAAATACCGATTCTGGTGTGCATGCACATGTGTGCATGCACACCTATGCCATGTGACAGGCAGACCTGCCCTTAGGGCATGCATGCCTGCCACATGGCACCCGAGACTGTTTTGGGGGTGCCAGAGGGTGTCAAAGTGACACCCCCTGCACCCTTGTGAAAATCGGTATTTACCGATTCGGTAAATGCCGAATCAGTAATGCCCATTCATTCCTATCGGCTTCAAAGCCCTTAGGAATGAATGGGCATTACCGATTCGGTATTTACCAAATCGGTAAATACCAAATTCTTCCAAATCGGTATTCCAGCACATCTGGAATACCTACATGTCCACTATTTAGATTTACCGATTTTCAATTACCGAATCGGTAAAATTCGCTAATTAAAAATCGGTAAATCTATTTTACCTACATCTGGCCCCTGATCTGCTTTGAACAAATCTATGACTTTTAACTAGAATGAACATACTGTGCCAAATTTCCAACTTTATTTGATCATCTAAGTGACACCTAGGTGTGCAAGTAGCCACATTTGTGGGTGCAGATATAACATATTTTTTCATGAAAAATGAATTTGCTCTGGCAAATGAATTCACTGACATGTAAAATTACAACGTAAGAGAGTTCCTCACAGGAGCAACTTGTTGATGTTCCAGGAAGTGCATAACAGTAGCTCTAAACACCCCAAAACAAAGCATTTTGTTAGTACTCATCAAATTGTTTCAGGTGTTTTCGCACCCTGAGTCCAATCAGAGATTTACTCCTGAAAGAATGTTGGATTACCTCTCATGGACAAAATATATTCCATTTATGTTTTGAATATTGTCATTCTAGAGAAAGCATGCAGCACAGGGGATTTAACCAGAATTCTGTGTTGGATGCTAAAAGAAGAGTTGGTGGATCATAGTAGCAATATAATATGACTGATTGTCACGCTAAGTAGGAATGTAATAAAAACACAGTACAATAGGAAGCAAGAGTAATTGTAAAACAAGGGATCCTTGTGTTTTCTTTTTATTTTTTTAAATGTCTTCCTTTTTACCCTATTATAGGGAATAATTGTAGCCCATCCTTCATCATACCACTTTACAGGAGGTGTGCGGTTGCATAATGAAGTAGGAGTTTTATTGCATGTGCTTGAATGACAAGAGCTCCTGCAGTATACGCAAGAGACAATTCCCTTCTGAACAGTAGGCAGAGCATGAGTATTAAGTAAGGGGCAGGGCCTCTGAGAAAACATGGGGATGTGTTCGCTCAAGTTGTTCACCAGTGTACATTCTACACGTTGTGCCCTCATCTGAGATCTAAGGCATCCACTGGAGCAAGGTATTCCTGGAAATAACCTTTTGTACCTACATGCACAGCCACTGACAGAGTTAGACATATTCTGACACCTTGAGGAGGAAGGCAGATTCCTCACAGTTTTCGAAGCGTAAACAAACATTTTAGAGCAATTCAGGTGGGAATGTTTTTTCAAAAGTGCCCGATATGCATGGGGGCATGCATTCCACAGACAGCATAGATCTGAAGAATTTTAAATTTGTGTTAGAGACAAATGAACATGCAATTTTTTTGCAATAGGAAATGCTGGAAAGGAATGAAACCTTAGACTTATGGAACATTCTCCCCTATGTTTCAGCTGTATCTGAGAATAAGCGGAAATTATTTCATATACTGGCCTAACGTGCTAATTGATATACTATGAACCCTCTACTTGCCTCACACATTGCACATCATTTGCTATTTTGAGATGTTTAAGTTTAAACTTCGATTACTGTTTTCTAAAACACCCAGAGACGTTTTTCTTTTGTTTTGCATAAAGATAAGAAAGAAGTTGTGATCAAGTTGTTTTTGTTGGGAACTTTTCTGGTGATCCATTTCTAAAAATATACATATGTAATGAAAATACAGCTACTTTCATAACAATGTAAAAAAATTGATTTGTGTATAGCAGCATTTTTGCAACACATGCTTTAATTTCCATTTTGAACAATTTAGCTTGTTTACTTAGCAAACGAAAAATGGCATAAAACACACAGAACCTGTAAAACATATACGTCCAAATATTAGACAAAATTCTGAATGAAGTCAATCAATTTCCCCTAATTTTTTGTACCCATAATTGCAATGCATTCTCCATTATTGATGATCACCGCCCACCACTCTAACTTGTTGAGTACAGATAATAGAGCCTGGGCCATCACAAGTGGAGGCCAGGGGTGACATTGTGCCCCAGGCCCCACTCTCCTTCATCAAATTTGTTTACAGATATTCAATTGAAGGCAAGTTTGCTGTCTCCATTGATAGAAGCAGATTAAATGGCATACCACTAGACTGGACTAGGCAATACCAATAGGTTCTTCTGGTATATGTGTATTTGTTTATATTTAAAAAATGCCTCAAAGCACCCTACGTTAAGGGGGTTATTTATGAGAGCCCTGCCTCACTTTTGCACCACGTAAGTTGGTACATGCATGATGCAGGGCTCTCAATCTGATTCATGAAGCCACACAAATCCACCCTGCTTGGCTTTGAGTGGCCTCATAAATCACGAGTAAGGCAACACTGTCGCCTTACTCTGTGCCCGGGAGACTTTCCATGGGCGTTGAGGTGGATCTCCCATACAACACCCATGGAAATTGATTGTGGCCCAGATTTATAAAATTATGTAAACCTGGGGAAGCACCAAATCTGCACGCCTCCAGAGTTCACGCTTAACGAGGCGAAATAGGATTATTTCTCCTTGTTTTTTCCTCTTTCTATGTGTGTTGCATTATGCAGTACACCTAGACAGAATAAAACGCCTCTTAGAATTGTTTTTGTGCAGGTAGGTATCCCTTCCTACAGAAAAACAATTTTGCATGCAACGGAGGCACCCTTGCACCATGGTGTAAGGGTGCCGACATAAGTGCTAGGCTGCCGAAATGGCCCTAGTGCGGGGAGAAAGGACAGGAATGCACCAAATTGGTTAAATATGGTTCATTCCTGCCCTTTCACTTTGGCATAAGGTAGCGCAGCAGCACTGACCTATGTCAAACTCCTTTTTACAAAGTATTTACTCCAGGCGTACCATAGACATCTTACAATCTTGAACATAGTCACCAACTAATTGGGCATGTGCCCACGACAAATAAAATTGAAAATTCTGCTTGTGAACTGCGAAAATGTATTAACACACCACACTTTATGTGAAGCGGTCCAAAGGGAATATGGTATGGCTTTGGAAAAAACACAACTGATTAAATAAATTAGGTCATATTCACAAATAGTAAAAAGAATATATACATTCCCCTGGTTAGCCTTATGCCTTTTTTCACTATTTCTCTGAGAAAAATAAGTAATAACTTATGCCTATAATGAAGCAAATCATTGCATTTTTATGTCATAGTCTAATAATGTTCCTGCATGTTTTTTTTTTTTTGCACTTTAATGCTTTTCTCAATAAAACTTGTATGCCCCTGTTAAAGTCCTGCAGGTTTGACCTTTGATCCATGGGTTCAAGACTTTAGTGCATCTGAATGTCACTTTGTGCTGTAAACTCTGCACGATTTGTAATTGTGATCCTTTTGCAAACAGGTCCATGTGTAGGGATCCTATAATAACAAGGCACTCATAACCAAAGCCTAAAGGTGAAGCTATACTAAGTTCACAACTTTTTCACTTCATTAACTGTGTAGTTTGAGGACTTCACAACATTTTGCCAGTGTGCCACTTTTCCTTCAAACATTTTTATGCATGATAATTTGTATGCAGAAAGGGTTTCCAAATCCACTTCAACCAATCACCTGGCCAAGTTACCCAAGGATTGGGGCTGGGTCTACAGTAAGCGATCCTCCAGTGGGTACACCCATAATGCTCTCAGAGTAGGGGTAATGATAGGTTGAAATACAGATAAAGCACTTATACTGCCATGGTTGAAACATGTATTCTTTTCACCATATTCGTAATGCCGGTTACTTTGCTTTGTTGTATATGCCTAATAATCACAGCACATACTTTATATGCAAGATTAGAATATTTTAAATAAATGCATTGAACACTCTCTTTGTGTTTTACCATGGGCATGCATAAGTAAACAACAAAAGGGGTAAGATCTGTTTCCACCATTCCTTAGATGATCACAATGTTCTGTTCAAGATTGCCAGAATCATCTACTACCCTGGTTGGTTTAGAGATTCGAGTGAGGCACTGTGAGATAGTCAGAAATTGGGCCAACTGCCTCTGATGGTATAGATGGACTCAGTCCCTGCACTCTGAAGTTATGTTGTCTTGATATGCAGTCCTACATTTTTTAGTGGGAACCGTATAACTCATGAGGGGAGATGAGTAGGTAAAGGACACATACTAAGTGTGGTACCAGAGACAAATTGAATGGGAACAGTGTTTGGGTTAAGAAAAAATGGATCAGGTCCCTTTTCAAGTTCGAAGTAGCACTGTTAACAAAGAAAATACTCCCTGACACAATTATGGGGCACAGGGTCAAGACTGATTTGCATAAGGCTGGGTTCAAACTGGAATGGAATGGTGAGCAGAAAAACTATGGATTTAGGCCCAGATCTCTGTACTGGGGTGAATGTATGTCATTGTTCTGCATTCTGTCCATCAACTGTTGTTTTTGCATTCATCACCCCAAGTGGGATGGGTATGCTCGAGCGTGAGTCCCGTGCTCTCCATGCCACTGGAATCAAGCTATCCTGGCTGATGAGGGCTGAAAGCCCGAAAACGGTCCTAGGATGCTTGTTTCCAGTCCAGGGAGGACCTGGCTTGGCAGTTCAGGCCGGAATGTTCCAATGGGGCACAGGGTCAAGACTGATTTGCATATGGCTGGTTTCAAACTGAAATAGCATGGTGAGCAAAAACACGATGGATTTAGGCCCAGATCTCTGCACTGGGGTGAATGTATGATATTGTTCTGCATTCTGTCCATCAACTGTTATTTTTGCATTTGTCACCCCGAGTGGGACGGGTTTGCTCAGACGTGAGACCTGTGCTCTCCATGCCACTGGAATCAAACTATCCTGGCTGAGGAGGGCTGAAAGCCTGAAAACTGGTCCTAAGATGCTGGTTTCCAGTCCAGGGAGGACCTGGCTTGGCAGTTTGGGCTGGACTGGTCCCATGGGGCAAAGGGTCAGGACTGATTTGCATATGGCTGGGTTCAAACTGGAATGACATGGTGAGCAAATAAATGATGGATTTAGGCCAGATATCTGTACTGGGGTGAACGCATGACACTGTTCTGCATTCTGTCCATCAACTGTTGTTTTTCCAATTATCAAGTGGCCAAACATCAGAGCGAGAGGGAATTTCCATATAGCAGAAACACATACTTTGAACTAAAACTACAAGAAAAAAAGTTTAAAAAAATAAAAGGCTCAGGAAATTAAATGAGCACATACTAACCTCATTCAGTAAAGCAGAGCAAGCAACATCAAATCATCAAGCAGCTTTATACATTATACCAAACCCTGCTTATTAATCATCCACCAAAGAACAAAGATGTGACAGAGTATGGCAATCGTTTAACAATAGCAAAGACCACAAAAGGTCTTGTCAAACAAAGAGCTGAATTATAGAAAGACAAATGGGTGAGCAATTTACAATCCAAATTATCACCAGTTGAAACCCCACCTGGTCACCCTCCAGGTAACAGTCAAATTCAGTCCTCTTCTTCAGGCAGCAGAATACCTTTACACTGAAGAGGTAAAGAAGTGTTGAACCAATGCTGAAGCAACAGCTATTTCTGCTCAAACAGATATGAAAGCCATAAAATCTCAGCACCCTAAAGATCAACACAACACGTCAAATTCCCCATTAAGAAAGTGCCTGTAACCCCAACCCAGTGAACTATTCCCTTTCTCTAATCCAAGAGCTCAAAAGCTACCTTAGTGAATTGCCTCCTCTCAAGCTATGAAACAGATTAAAAGCAATACGTGACCATCAGCTGAGCATCAATCACATGAGGATTCACCCAAGAGTTGAACTCTCAATGGTGTCTCACGAAGCACATGAGTGAAAGGAACACTGCCCCTTAGACTCACACACGTAATAATCCCAAACTAGTATTCTCTCGCTCCGTGATTTATTTTGCCCTTCAAAATCAATGAAAAAAGCCCTTTGACATCTTGAACACAGTCAAAATTTAGATATTGCTGAAGGCCATTCTATAGCTGTCCTCATTCACCAATGCATCTTTATTAAGTATCATTTTTGCCCCCAAACACCGATGACCAGAGCTTGGAAAATGCAAATCCAACACTTAATTGAAAAAAGCAAGCAGACTTAACAATCTTGAAAAATCATGATTTTCAGAATAGGTGATCTCAATTTCAAGAGGTACCACAGAAAAATATCCTCTACTCATACTGTCAATAGATCACATTAAATTGGAACATACAAGTAATGAAGCACTTTTTCCAACACCAATCAGTGATATACAAAAAAAGTATCTTTTTTCAAATGAAATCAGGATCACAGTGAACATACCTGGGAAAAGCAACTTTAAAATCCTTTCCCAATAGTCTTTCCACTCCAAAAATCTGGTCATGTGATGTTTGGCCAGTGCGCTGGAGGCGAACAATCACAACACTCACACAAAGATAAAAGAAACATCATTCATCTTCCAAAACAAACAAACAGTAATGAAGCTACATCTAAATCGATAATTAAGTTGCGCTCGCTAAACATTGCTGACTAAGATATGCTTCAACAACAACAAGAATCCACAGAATTTTTTTTCAACCTTGACATCACTTGTATTTAAGAATCCTGGAAGGACAGGACTAATGATGTTCCAGGATTTTAAAACGTCTGCATCTGGCAGAAACAATCTAAAAGAAAGGGCAGGCTATCAGGAGGATTATCTATTTTTACCTCAACCCATCTTCATTTCATACATAGCACCAAGATCAACAACAGTAGTTCTTGTATACAGAGTATTTCAGTGAGGCTATAATAAAAAACTACATTTGTCACATTTATTCATTCTCAATTTATACCTCCATTCTGTAGTAAATCGAAAAAGATTCAAATGAATTCATTAAATACTTTATTGAACACCTTACAGGTTCCTGTAGATGATGTCTCAGTTATCGTAACTGGAGACTTTACGAACAATTTAATGGAGAAAAACATGAAAAAACCCTGGAACGAACACAATGACAAGTACTCGAATATTTCTTATTTCTCTGTTATCATCTAATACACTGATTAATTGAGGAGGACCCACTAGGCAACTCTTAAAAACCTAAGTCGACCAGCTCTACATGCCCATTTCCCATGCGACACTCCTATCAAATATGTCTAGAATGGCAGCGGATGATGCAACACATTTGACTGTTTTACTACTTAAAGAAATATCAGTTTGGGCCTCAAAACTAAATTCTCACTGGTTCCAATCAATTTTCTATTCTGACAGCTACATTATAGATAACTCTTCTTTCAAGACAACTGTTCCACGGGGCATACTAAAACCAGTACATAAGTTTTAATTCCAAGGTAAAGTGATCAATCAGTGTTTTCTATTTGCTTAATGTGTAGCATGCACTTTTAAAATTTGAATATATCCATCAGAATGATTCAAACGCAGCCTAATCTGTCACACAATATGGTGAAATACATATAGTGACAGTGTACTGCAGACGACGCAATGCTCATAAAAATTTCACAGAAATCGAATAAACACTGTCCTAACACAAAGGTTGAGGGCTAATTGAACAAATATCTTTAGGAGCCATAATACACACATGTGACGTCCATTCGGTTGCAAAACAACCAAGTGAAGGGTGTTTACTACTTTTTGGCTTTCATCGAGACATAGCCATATGTCTAATGCACTTAGAACCATAGAGAAAAGTGAGCTCCATCAAGGTCAGTCATCATGGTCATAGCAGTTTGTGTGCCAACTGTGAATATCCAGCATTGGACTTACCACCATACTTGTCTGGTACTGGATACCCATAAAGTGTCACAATCCAAGCAATTTATTCCTTCTAAAATGTATAATAAAACAGTGTGGATCAGTCAACTGAGAAGGTAGGAGTCTGTAGACCCAACACTCAATCCAGAATGGAAAGGGGCGACCAACTCGGTCCCCCCGAACGTATGGCCGAGTGCCTCGATCCCCCCGGGAAGCCATTTTTGGGCGGGAGGCGCGCCTCAGCTGGTATGCCCGAAGCGGCGTAGCTGGGGCGCGCTCGTTCCCGCCCTAGAGTGGGCTGGCCTAGACACCGACGCAGCCAGCCACGCCCTCGGGGCAGGCAGGGGCGGGTATACGCCCGCCCTGAAGATGGATAAAAAGGGACGCAAGACCAGAAGACATCCTCTTGTTCTTGTGCTCTGAAGCTGCACCTCCTCGCTGCACGTGAGCTCGGGACAGAACGAAGAGCCAATTTTGAGCGTTTTAATCCCTCTTTTTGTCTTCTAGATACTTCGTCTGGAAAAATGCCCAAGAAAGGCGCGAAGAGAATGTCGACTGACCAGTTGGTTCGGGCCCTCATGAAGGACATGTCCGAAATTAAGAAACGGTTGGCGGAGCGAGACGGTGAGGAGGGATCGGGGCGTCCACCGGCCGGAGGGAAGCCAAAGAGGCCGAGAAGGGGGCCGGTCGGGGGAGACGTCCCGGTTCCCTGTTCCCCGCTCGAGGCGCCAGCCCCGGTACCGGCCCCGGTACCGAAGGAGGGGAATCCGATCCCCGTAGTAGTCACCCCGACATCCACTGAAGATATGCCTCCCGAGTTGACGGCACAGTTAGCGGCGTGGTTGGGGGACAGCAGCGAGGGCGCCACGGCTGCCGAAGCGCAAGCACTCATTAAACAGTTGCGCGAGAAGCGTGATACAGCCAAGGTGCCCGCGTCGGATGCGGTGATAGACAAGCCACGAGTGGCGGAGGCAGCGTCCGGTGCAGGTAAGCGGCCATTGCCGATCGCAAGGGATGAGTCAACACCCTCTCGTAGAGAAAAGTTGGGGCAACATGTTCCTTTGGCAATAAAGGAAAAGATTTGGGCGGGGGAATACGTAAACATTTTCTCCTTGCTCGTTGATCATTATGAGGTGGAAACTGTTAAGGGCCAAAAGGATCTGATGCACCCAAGTGTTTGGCGCGCAAAAATGGCCGCCTTTAAAGTAAATGAGAATATTGGCAACTGGGGTAATGCTTGGGGAATTTTTACGTCAATTTTGGGGGAACGTAGGCCTGAATTGCTCCCTGAATTTCCAGTATATCAGTCACGGATTATGGGGTACTCGACATCGCACCAAGGTAACCAATGGTTCTGTTATGACAACCTTTTCAGGAAAGCGATGGAGCATAACAAAAGTTTAACCTGGGACTGTTACGATTCTTTGACATGGAATAAAATGAAAGAGTCGGGGATGTTGAAAGTGCCGTTGGTGGGGAGTTCTGTTGGTGAGTCCTCCCGCCAAAATGGGGGGACGCCCTTTCGGTCGGGTACGGGTACAGACGATTATCCGAGACCCGCCGGAATTACAGGGAAGAGGGGTTTCTGTTTCAATTTCAACAGAAGTAAATGTACTAGGCCCCCGGGTTCTTGTAAATTCAAACACGAATGTAGTGGTTGTGGGGCACCCCATCCTGAGTCCTCGTGCAGAGCCAAATCGGGTGAAAATGGGGGTAGAGGAGGCGCCAAACAGGTCTAATATAGTCCGAGGGGCGCCTTTACCAACCCCGATTGATACCCTGGCAATGATTCCCTGGCTCAGCGAATACCCGGATCGTACTTCCGCTGGGGTGCTACGAAACGGTTTTTCGTAGCACCGGTATACCCGGAAGACCAACGTCTTTTGGGATTCATGTTTCAAGGTTCGTATTACATGGATAGGTGTATGCCGATGGGGTGCTCTATATCTTGTGCATATTTCGAGAAATTCAGTAGTTTTCTACAATGGGTTTACACGAAGAAAACGGGTTTTCGGAATGTGATGCATTACCTCGATGACTTTCTGTTCCTTGGGGCCGCTGGGGATGACGAATGTGCCCGGGCCTTGACTGAATTTTGTGTTTTAATGAATCAATTTGGCGTGCCATTGGCACCAGGTAAAACGGTGGGTCCCACGACTTGCCTCGAGTTTCTCGGGATCGAGTTGGACTCTAGTGAGGGTTGTTTTCGTTTACCAGCTGCCAAAGTGTCGAAATTCAGGGCAGCCCTGCAAATGTGTATTATTGCATCTAAAGTTACGCTGCATCAATTGCAGCAATTGGTGGGGAAGTTGAATTTTGCCCTAAGGGTGATCCCGATGGCCCGCCCCTTCTCCCGTTCAATTGCCCAGGCGATGGTTGGCCTAAGAGAGGGTCATCATCGCACGAGATTATCGGCAGAGGTCCGCCAAGACATGCGTATTTGGTTAGCATTTTTGGCGGATTTCAATGGTCGAGTCGTCTGGAACAAACCGGCCTTGTCCTCTGAAGAGCTTGGTCTATGGACAGATTCAGCGGGAAGCATGGGTTTCGGCGCCATCTTCGGCACAAAATGGTCGGCACAAAGGTGGCCAACATGGTGGCATGAAGAGGGGCTGACGAGCAATATTGCCTTCCTTGAACTGTTTCCCATTTTGGTGGCCCTCAGAACCTGGCCCGATGGATTCAAAAATCACTCTGTCATATTCTGGTCTGACAATATGACCGTTGTAGAATGCATCAATAGTCAGGCAGCACGTTGCAAAATGATTTTAAGGCTGCTTAAAGAAATTGTCTTACTGTGTATGCAACTGAACGTGGTATTCAGAGCAAAACATGTCCCAGGGGTGATGAATCAGGCTGCTGATGCACTGTCTCGTTTTCAAATGCAGGCTTTCTTGGGTTTCCTTCCCTCAGCGGACCCAGAGCCAGCACCCTTTCCCGAAGCTCTCTGGTCTCTCGGTGCCCCGAACTTCGTTACCTCGTGGGAGAGAGTCTAGCACCAAGGACGAGGAAGGCATACGAAGGGGCGTTTCGGGCTTATTTAGCCTTTTTGGGGACTGAGAGAGGGGGGCTTTGGGGGCATGAGGATTGGGTAGTACATTTTCTGATGTCCTTGCGTAAGGCTGGGAAGTCGGTGGCTACAGCCCAGAGGCATCGTGCTGCCATTTCCTTTGTTGCCAGGGCGCATAATATCCAGGACCCGACAGCGTCTTTTGTGGTACAGAAAGCGCTGCGTGGGTGGCAACGCCTTGAGGGTCGCAAAGTAGATGAGAGGCGCCCGATAGGTCTGGATAGGTTGTCCCAGTTGCTGGCCATACTCCCCGCCACATGCTCGTCTCAGTTCGAGGCCTGTTTGTTCCGAGCTGCTTTTACGCTTGCATTTCACGGGGCAATGAGGATAAGTGAGCTGGTAGCAAGGAACAAGCGGGATGTGGTGGGGGGTTTGTGCCGGGAACACGTTCAGATCAGGGGTGAGACGATGACTGTATCCTTTGTCAAGTCAAAAACCGATCAAGGTGGGGTGGGTGACTGCATAGTCATTCGCAGGATTTCAGGGTCTCCCATGTGTCCGGTGAAGTGTTTAGAAGATTACCTAGCACAAAGGGTGGCATCATGGGGGGGGACATTGTTGAGACACGCGGACGCCACCCCACTGACGAAGTTTCAGTTTCAGCGGGTGCTCGCGATGTCAATTACCGCAGCGGGCTTGGACCCGGGTGAGTTTGGGACCCATTCCTTTCGGATAGGGGCTGCCACTGAAGCTACAGCCAGGGGTCTTAATGTGGAACAAGTAAAACGAGTGGGGCGTTGGTCCTCCAATTGTTATAAGAGGTATGTGCGGTTGCACATGTTGTGAAGCTGTAATAATGTACTCACGCTTCTTGTCTTTTGTTTGGTTTTCAGTTACGCAAGCCTTCGAGGCGGGGCGGACTATGCAGTCGACCCAACACCAGGCCAGCGGTCAGACATCACCGGCTGTGAGAAAGGAGGTGTGGGTCGTGGGCCACTCATACGTGAGGCGTGCCGCTGACGTATTCGAAGCAGGTGACATGATTCACGTAGCTGGGGAATACGGGTACAGAATGTCCTTCTACGGAAGGGGCGGTCTCTGTATTGACCAGTTTCAGGCATTCTTTGAGGGTTTGTTAGGGCGGACGAGGTCACCGCCGTCTATAGTCATAGTACATTTAGGGGGCAATGATTTGGTCACCGCCGGTAGACGACTTCTCCTGGAGGCAATGCTTTCCACTGTAAGTTGGTTGGCGAGGAAAGTTCCGGGGTGCATAATTGCGTGGTCTCATATGATCCCACGAAAAGTGTGGCGGGGGGCTGTTTCGATCCCTGCTTTGAACCATTCTGTTAGAAAACTTAATAACAAAGTGAGTAGGTTGTTTCGTTCCAGGACATTGCATTCTATCTCGCACGGTTGTATTAATGATGACAGTATGTATCTGGGGGATGGTGTGCATTTGTCTCGGGTGGGAAATGAGTTACTCATAGGAGACTTCTTAGCATGGTTAAAAACGTTGGAACATGACCTTTAGCTAGGGGTTTTGTGGGGGGCCCGGATAGCCGGTCAACTATCCGGGCCTGTGGCGGTAAGGTCATGATCGGTGAGCACTAATTAGTAGATCCCTATGAGTGGGCGTCACCCAACACGGATGGGAGCGCTCGGGAGAGGTGGCCATTGGCCCCTCAATGGGGAGGCGGTCCCTTCTAAGGATGGGTCGCCGGAAGTAAAGGAAAGGCGGTCAAGGCCCCTTCCTTTGTAGGAGGGGTTACAGCCCCCTCCTGGGGAATTTCCCGGGGCCAGTGACATCTGCGACGGCAGATGCGGTAAGTAGTGTGGGGTTGGGATAAGGTCTACGGTACCTTCTAGATACCTCACACGAGTATTCGAACGACCTTTAACTGGCGTCGAGTCTTTAGGTGCCCCCGTCAAGTCAAGGGAAATTGGGAATAGTTGCACTTGAGGTACGCCTCCGTGCTGTCGCCCAGCCCAAGTGGGAGGGGTAAGTCTGGTTAGGGATCTTGACACCGGTTATGATCTTGCCGTTGGCCCTTAAACGTTAGGTTGTAAAATTTCAATATGTCAAGAAATGTTTTGTAGGATGCTAGTTCGGCTAGGAGAACCTCTGTATTAGAGAATCTGTTAAGGTTAGCCAAACATCGTAATATGGTAATGAAATTGTACATAACATGAAACGTTTAATGTTTTAATTTTGTTTTAATAAATACGGCCGGGATGGTCACTCCATCCCACTTCCAAAAACTTCAAGAACTGTTTCCGGTTTCCCTCCTTTTGGGGATTGATTGTGTTGAGAGGGGGTGGCGGGTATCTCGGCCATATGGAAAGGGGCGACCAACTCGGTCCCCCCGAACGTATGGCCGAGTGCCTCGATCCCCCCGGGAAGCCATTTTTGGGCGGGAGGCGCGCCTCAGCTGGTATGCCCGAAGCGGCGTAGCTGGGGCGCGCTCGTTCCCGCCCTAGAGTGGGCTGGCCTAGACACCGACGCAGCCAGCCACGCCCTCGGGGCAGGCAGGGGCGGGTATACGCCCGCCCTGAAGATGGATAAAAAGGGACGCAAGACCAGAAGACATCCTCTTGTTCTTGTGCTCTGAAGCTGCACCTCCTCGCTGCACGTGAGCTCGGGACAGAACGAAGAGCCAATTTTGACCCACCCACCAGCCCCTGAAGACAGCCAGTTGTGTATAATAAAGTTGATTAATTTTTGCTTCGGTTTTCATATACAAGTTGTAGTGCCATGTTGATGAGTTGATAAAGAATGGTTGTTTTGAGTATGTTTGCCATTAAAGATATTCAGTTTAATGTTGAATTTTAATGCATGCTCTTTCGGTCATAGTGGCCAATGTATTCGTAGGTTAATTTGCACTGTCGTATTTATTTTGGTAGGCGGTAAGGTCATGATCGGTGAGCACTAATTAGTAGATCCCTATGAGTGGGCGTCACCCAACACGGATGGGAGCGCTCGGGAGAGGTGGCCATTGGCCCCTCAATGGGGAGGCGGTCCCTTCTAAGGATGGGTCGCCGGAAGTAAAGGAAAGGCGGTCAAGGCCCCTTCCTTTGTAGGAGGGGTTACAGCCCCCTCCTGGGGAATTTCCCGGGGCCAGTGACATCTGCGACGGCAGATGCGGTAAGTAGTGTGGGGTTGGGATAAGGTCTACGGTACCTTCTAGATACCTCACACGAGTATTCGAACGACCTTTAACTGGCGTCGAGTCTTTAGGTGCCCCCGTCAAGTCAAGGGAAATTGGGAATAGTTGCACTTGAGGTACGCCTCCGTGCTGTCGCCCAGCCCAAGTGGGAGGGGTAAGTCTGGTTAGGGATCTTGACACCGGTTATGATCTTGCCGTTGGCCCTTAAACGTTAGGTTGTACAATTTCAATATGTCAAGAAATGTTTTGTAGGATGCTAGTTCGGCTAGGAGAACCTCTGTATTAGAGAATCTGTTAAGGTTAGCCAAACATCGTAATATGGTAATGAAATTGTACATAACATGAAACGTTTAATGTTTTAATTTTGTTTTAATAAATACGGCCGGGATGGTCACTCCATCCCACTTCCAAAAACTTCAAGAACTGTTTCCGGTTTCCCTCCTTTTGGGGATTGATTGTGTTGAGAGGGGGTGGCGGGTATCTCGGCCATATGAACATATGCCATGTGTGCATCATATACACAAACGTTTTCCAGTACAACAAAACACAACAAAGTTAGTAGGACGTATGCCAACGGAGTTCAACATGAAATCTTAATCGCAAAACAGTGATTCTAACAGAGAGTACCAGAATAGGCCAGAATACGAGCAAGTAAAGAAACAGATTTCCCTGACCATGCTGCTCAAAATGGGCAGTCCCGAACATACATGATCTCAGAGATAATTCACATCCTGCTAACACAGTGGTAAACAAAAATAAAGTAACAGGCAGTCCCACTAGCCTGGTCTCTGGAGAAAGTGTATGTTACATAGTGAAGCAAGTACATACGAAACAGTGATTGACCGCATCACCTTAAACTTACGGCATAGGGAATTACGCAAATAAGTCCCATTAAACAATTTCCCTGAGATAGTTTGATTAACCTGGTCCCCGTGGACATATAGCTTTGTATTTGTTTTTCTTACACACCACTATAGATAACATCATTGTGCTTTCTGCCTTAATCCAACGGAGCATCAAGCAAAACTCAAATCTGTTTGCCATAGCCTAAACTTGAGCAAATCGGTATACTAAACTAACTATTAAGGCTGTCCGATCTTTGTACACCATAAAACTAGATTAAAATCAAACAGGGAAAGAATTCACAGAAGGTCACAGCTAACAAGAGCCTATATCAAGGGTGCGTTCTTGCACCTTTGCTTTTTAATCTCTATCTGGCTGATATGGAAACAGCTCTTGAAACAACTTGTGCATAACCTCATAAAATGAATAACAATCCTCTATATGTTATGCATTACGCTGATGACATCGTCCTCCTGTATCAAAAACAGATAAGTCTCCAGTAGGCTTTGAATGCTTTGTAACGAGTAAACAACCCACTGGAAGTTAACACCTTAAGCACGGTGGCAATTCCACCGCCAGGTGGGGCGTTCCATTGAGTGGGCGGGGCCGCTTCGGCCAACAGACCTGCGCAGCACTACGAACGTAGTGCTTCCAACGGCAGTTGGCCTACGGGCGCAACAAAAGGGTTAATATCTCCAAAACTAAAAAATATCTTGAGTAACTTGATCAAAACACTCACACGTGCACATAGAGACTTAAGTGAGAACATAAAAGAGGCTCTAAAGCACAGAGTGGAAGATACTAAAACAGTTAATATACCATAGAGTAGTGAAGAAGACAGACTGTACATTTTTTAGGTCAGGGCCTTAGCATAGGGGCCAGGGGAACAATGTAAGGGTGGAACCCATGTGGTAGGAAAAGAAAGAGCATTTACCTAAAACATCACAAACGTGGAAAGAGGAGCCTTAGTATAACTTGGAGAAATATTATTGTATCTGTGAACCCACATCCACACTTGTGACTTTCTCCCCAATCATTGGAACGTTCTTTTTTATTAGCGCTTCAATAGATAATGTATTGTTGACACGATCAATATGCATCCCTCAAGAATATTCTAGGACTGTTTACAATTATCTAGGGTAGTCAAAATGTGGTGGTGAGTGAAAATTCATTTGATGGGATTTTGGTAGTCCTTCAAGTATCCTATTCTCACAAATGATGTGATTGAGGACCAGTGACTGTACCAAGGTATGACAAGTTTGACATTTCTAAGTGGATGGAAAGGGCTGTATTATTACTTCCAGTTGTATGTTATCTTGTCTATAGTCTCTAATGTTACAGGTGGATGAGTTATGCCTCCATTACTGAATGCACCATTCTACTTTTTGTGCATCTCTTTCTCTTTGTTGTCTGATTGTTGCTTGGTGGAACGGCGTCTTCCCTTTGTTTTTCACTGTCTATTTTTCTTGTGTAACTTGTGGGTCAAAATTGTTTAGAAGATGTCACTGTTTTCCCTTTAAACCCCCTACTGATATTTCTGTCACATTTTATGTTTTTTATAATGCGACTCTCTTACCTGTCAGTTTGTAGTTTGAGTGTGCTGAACACTATTTAAGTTTACATTTTCAGTTGGATGCCGGATTACTTTTCCAGATTTCAGTGCAATTTCCCTTTTCGCCTTTCATTCACCATTCCAACTTGCGCAGCTTGAAAATTGAATAAAGTCACATTTTCCGAAGCTGTTGCTGTCTAAGTGACATTTGGAAACGCAGTGACAATTTGACGGTGATGTGCTTTTGATTTCTGCCATGCACAATAAGGCCCTTCAGACTTTGACATTTTAAGGCATATTAGGTAACCAGTGGCTACCCCCTCGGAGACCTCATCATTACAGCCTGTGTGACTCAGGTAGCCAATTATGGAAGCTGGGTTCGTGCAAATGACATAAACTGGCAACAAAAGTATATCTTTTCTTGGAGCTAAGAAGGAAGATCAGGAAGTGAGCATGTGCAAATGAGATCATCAGGTGTGATAAAGTTGAATCTTAGTCTCCAGTGGTGCAGCCTGCTTTTGGCCATTAAGTAGATCTTCATATTTGATCATGTATAACATTATCCTAAAACGTCATGCAGTTAAAGCAATTTGGCGTCAGATTGAGCTAAAAAGAGCTGATGAAGTCAAGTGTATTCAGGAAAGCTCGGTTACACTGTTTATGAGAACCTCTTGTATAGACTTCAATAAGAAAAGTGTGGCTGTTTTTTGGTGTAAATTTTATATTCAGATTGAGTTTCTGTTTATCGGGGTTTTTGCGTTTGTGTCTATATGGCGGATTTCATCAGGTAAATGCAGTTTTTTTCCATTTTTGTACATGATTTGTAAAAAAAGATGATGAAACTGACTTTAATCTAAAAGGCATATAAATCCCAAACGTTAGGAGGCGTCTTAAATTTACGTTCTGCTTTTGTTTTTTTTTGTTTTTATGTTTGACACTGAGCAGCTAAAAAAGTTATGCAAAACATGATTTTGCCCAGGGTTCAATTGTGCTTGTGCTGTTTATACAAAGTATCTTAAAGTCAGTAGTGCCCGTATGTACGTATTTGCAATTCACAGTTAATGGTAGTAAACTGCTTGTGAGGGTGTTGGTTCAGAGCCTCTGAAATTCTGACTGCTAATCTGAGATTAGCTTGCGTAGCACTGACTCCTGCACATTGCAGTAGATGGAGGCTTACAGCTCCAGGCATTCGAAGTGACAGCAAATGAGCATTTTCAGCATTTTGGAGAGTGATGAGTGATCTGGGCTAATATTGCGAGTCGCAGATCTCCAGCACAGAGAACCAGATGCTACAATCTGGGGTCTGAACCACAGACTGCAAAGCCCCAGACACAGGTTTGGGCTCGATTGGACCTGTCTGGTGTGGCGGCCAACTGTGGCCGCATTGTTTGAATCTTCATGGGCTTTCCTACGAATGACACAATGGGTTGGCTGGGGTGGGGGGGGGGTCAAAATGGTTGCCTGGAGAGCAGACATGGGTGGCAAGGCAGGTTAAATAATTGCCAACCTTATTTTATCAAACACAAGGAGATGATGGACAGAGTGCTAAAACTTTTCAGACACTCACCCCCAGTCACAGATCTGGGTTAAACCTTATTTTGGTACACAGACATAATATCGAAATTTAAATATCGATATACAATTATATCGAAGTTTAAATATCGATGTAACACAATATCGAAGGTAAGTAATATTGACACTATTTAATATCGATATCAGTAATATCGAAGTTAAATATATCGATGTGTAGTAATATCGATGTAAATAATTTCAATGTTACTAATATCGATTTTCTAATAATTATGTTGTATATTATAATGTATATAATATGTTTTTAAGTATTTATTTATGTAATTTAATTAAATTTAGCATTTTAGTTCAGTAGCGGGTTGTGGGTTTATAGGGGAATAGGGTGGGAAGTAATTTAATTATGTTAAAATAAGTATTAATTAGTAGGAATGAATAATTAATTTGAATTAATTGGTAATTAATTATAATTAATTGGTATTAATTTTTAATTAATAGATTAATTGATAAATATGTTATGTAGCGGGTTGTGGGTTTATAGGGGAATAGGTAGGGAAGTAATTTGATTATGTTAAAATAAGTGTTAATTAGTAGGAATGAATAATTAAAATTAAATAATTGGTAATTAATTTTAATTAATTGGTAATAATTTTTAATAATTAGATTAATTGATAAATATGTTATGTAGCGGGTTGTGGGTTTATAGGGGAATAGGGTGGGAAGTCATTTAATTATGTAAAATTAAGTATTAATTAATAGGAGTTATTAAATAATTTTAATTAATTGGTAATTAATTTTAATTAATTGATTAATCAATAAATATTGATTAATTGTTAAATATGTTCTGTAGTGGGTTGTGAGTTTATAGGGGAATAGGGTGGGAAGTAATTTAATTATGTTCAATTAAGCATTAATTTGTAGGAAATATTAAATAGTTTTTATTAATTGGTAATTATTTATGTAATAGTTTATTTCTTGATTAATAAATGTTATTTTTTATTTATAAGTATGTTATTATAACTCCTACGCTATCCAACACTTTCCCTACTGTTGCACTCTCTGGAGTGGGAATAGTAATGTTTACCCCTACACTATCCAACACTTTCCCTACTGTTGCACTCTCTGGAGTTGGAATAGTAATTTTTACCCCTACGCTATCCAACACTTTCTATACTGTTGCACTGTCTGGAGTGGGAATAGTAATTTTTACCCCTACGCTATCCAACACTTTCCCTACTGTTGCACTCTTTGGAGTGGGAATAGTAATTTTTACCCCTACGCTATCCACCACTTTCCCTACTGTTGCACTCTCTGGAGTGGGAATAGTAATTTTTACCCCTACGCTATCCAACACTTTCCCTACTGTTGCACTCTCTGGAGTGGGAATAGTAATTTTTACCCTTACGCTATCCAACACTTTCCCTACTGTTGCACTCTCTGGAGTGGGAATAGTAATTTTTACCCCTACGCTATCCAACACTTTCCCTACTGTTGCACTCTCTGGAGTGGGAATAGCAATTTTTACCCCTACGCTATCCAACACTTTCCCTACTGTTGCGCTCTCTGGAGTTGGAATAGTAATTTTTACCCCTACGCTATCCAACACTTTCCATAGTGTTGCACTCTCTGGAGTGGGAATAGTACATTTTTACCCCTACACTATCCAACACTTTCCCTACTGTTGCACTCTTTGGAGTGGGAATAGTAATTTTTACCCCTACACTATCCACCACTTTCCCTATTGTTGCACTCTCTGGAGTGGGAATAGTAATTTTTACCCCTACGCTATCAAACACTTTCTCTACTGTTGCACTCTCTGGAGTGGGAATAGTATTTTTAACCCCTACGCTATCCAACACTTTCCCTACTGTTGCGCTCCCTGGAGTTGGAATAGTAATTTGTACTCATACGCTATCTATGTTTATAATTTTATTATTATTACTTTTATGTTGTTATTAATTGGTATTTATAAAATTAAATTATGCTTATAAAATTATTGATATATATTTAATGTTTGTATTTTTTTGTAATTTTATGTTGTTATTAATTGTAATTTATATTACTATTGTATGTATATACATTTATATTTATATTATTATATTTTTATAAGTTATTAAAATAATTATTTTAGAGTTATTATTAATGAAAAATATACTGTGTATTATATATTTATTAATGATTCTTTTTTTACATTAATTGTTAATATTTCATAATCTATACTACTATTATAAAGAGAGAACACAAACCTTTGAGCCAGGTAAACTCGAAAAGTACACCACCAATCAAAACACCCAAGACCTCTTTGAAAACCTCAGGGCAAGCAGAAGGACATAGGCTATTAAAAATAAAAAATATACGTTGTTTAAAAAATGTAGAAATAAAAATAAAGTAGTCCCTTGCAAGTAGCGCCGGCCGCGACGTCTGCGTGATGACATCATTTGCGTTTGCGCTCCCTGGCAACACTTCCGGAAATGGCGCAGAAGATCGCAACCTGCTGGGAGGACTGCCGCGGCCCTGCTTGCTGCTGGGCGAAGTGGCGGCCTGTGCAGGCGGGGCGCATGGAGAGTGGCGGCCTGTGCGGGTGGGGCGCATGGAGAGTGGCGGCCTGTGCGGGTGGGCCGACTGGAGAATGGCGGCCTGTGCGGGCTGGGGGACTGGAGAGTGGAGGCCTGTGCGGGCGGGGCGCCTGGAGTGTGGCGGCCTGTGCGGGCGGGGCGCCTGGAGTGGGACCAGTGGCTGAGGTAAGGATCAGGCACACCGGGACACGGGCGGGAGGGGGCCGGGACGGGAGAGGGCCGGGCCGGGGCGGGAGGGGGCCGGGGGCAGAAGTGCACGCAAGCCTCAAATGCTGCCCCCAGCCCCTTTCTGCCCCAGGCAACGCTGGGGCGGGCTGCTAGTATATTATATTTTTAAACATGTTTATTACATTCATAATTATTATTTTGTTAATATAATATTTTTAGTTAATTAAAATATAACGATATTGTACAAAAAACGATATTTTTTACATTCCATATTTTTTTTCCGATATTTTGATACTTACCTTTTTAAAGATAGCATCCCGATATTTTGTCCCTCGATATTTGTGTTGCGATCTTTTTGTATATCGATATTTTGTCTGTCGATAATTAGTCAGATATTCCCTTCTTTTATCACCACCTTGCTGCCTGGTTGACCCTGGGGCCCGTTGACATGCTCCAAACTGAGAGGTGCTTTTTGAAGAACGTCTTTCTAGATGAGCTTTGTTCAATCCCTCAGACCGCCACTGCTCTTTCCCTGGAGCCCACCAGAGGTCACCTCTCACTGGAGCTCCAGCAGCAGAAGTCTTAGGGACATATGGAAGCCCTTTTTTTCGGACCTGGGTCCTTGCTATTTAACGTCAGTGGTGCCTGAGGACAGGAGCTACCGATATATCTCCAGCAATATATCATTACACGTGGACAAGCCCCATGCAAAAGGGCCTGCGTCAGTCCTTATGCCTGCTGTGAAGCAGGCGCAAGGATTTGACAGAGGGAACTGGCAGAAGTGGTGCAGTCAAATCTCATAGATTTCACTGCGCCACTTCTATAGCCATTTTGGGGGGAACGACCACCCTGAATACATTATACCCGACACAGGTATAATGTAGCTCAGGGGTTTACAAAGTGACGCATCTGACTGCATATGTCACTTTATACATATGGCGCAGTGCGGTGCATTGTTCATGCCGCCACACATAACATAAATAAGGCCCTCTGTGTTCAGGTCTCTTTCATTCTTTTGTGGGGGTACCAAAGTCCAATTATATTTCATTTGAGGAGTTAGGGGGCTTGTGCAAATGCAGAAGGTACTTGATGTTTGTGCTTTCTATGGTGTAGTGGTCATAGTACGACAGTAGAGTAACATCCATTGTAGTGGAAGGGGAGGGACACCATTGCCTTAATTAGAGTGCCAGTTTTATCAGGTACCCAGAGCTCAGCATTAATTTTTAACAAGCTCCAAAAACAGGTGAAGAGATTGTCCGACATGGCACTGGTCATAGGGCAGTTAGGCCCCTATAGATCAAGTATTAGCCTTACTTCAGCCTGCACTCACCCCCATAGTCCAGATGAAGGCCAATTCAAAGCCAGGGTCCAATAATGGATAGCCTCAGATAATGTGGTGGTCAACTAGGAGAGCCTTTTGAGAAATGTGAGCATATGTGGGAAATTATCCTGAATTAGCTCTGTGAAGCCATCATCCGCAATGCTGTACATATTGAAAAGTAATATAAAATTGTTCTCTACTTTTTTGATGTGTTTACAATGTGCAATAAATACGACCTGCGACTGGTATATGTTCTCTAATGCAAGAATAGTAGAGAGCATTGGGTCCGTTTTTGTAGGACCAGTTGTAGTTTATCAAGGCTGGTGTTGGTTGGGAGATGCCTTGTCTCGATATGGTTCCCCAGGGCCGTACTGGCCTTAGCAGGCATCTGGCGTTTCCCCGGGAGGCTGAAAGGGTGGGGGTTGGTTTGGAAGTGTTGGGTGCCAGTTTTGTTACTTGTAGGCCGCTTTTGCAACAGTGCTGTTACATTGGCTCCAAGTAACATAAGCAGCAGTGCTTCACTGTTGCACCCTACCTCACAGAGTGCTGGTCGGACAACATTGCAGTGACTGTTTGGGGTTCCCAGTCCGGAACTGCTGTTCCCCACCGGTGTAAATTTGCTTTGTAAAGATCCACTCAACACGATGAGAAAGTTCTGCTTGTTCACTTTGCTCAATACTGTTTTGAATAGGCATTTTTGGAGTACCACTTTCAGAGATCACCGTCTGCTTCCTATGAACACAGTATCCTTTGGAGTATCGCAGTGATGTGGTGGTTGAAGCGAGCTACTCGAAATCTTGTTTTTTATATGATCACAGTACTTCTCAGTGACTTACAGTAGTAGTATTGATGATAATAATAATAATAATAATAATAATAATAATAATAATAATAATAATAATAATAATAATAATAATAATAATATTAAACATCATAATAGTAACAACTATTATAAAGGACAATTGTGGGGTAAATATTATTAATACTCATAAAAACAGCAATTATACTACTACTACTACTACTACTGATAATAATAATAATAATAACAATAATAATAATAATAACAATAATAATAATAATAATAATAATAATAATAGTAACAACTATTATAATGGTCGATTGTGGTGATAATATTATTAATGCTAAGAACAACAACGATACTACTACTACTACTGATAATAATAGAATGAGCGATAATACACACAAAAAAATAATTGCAGGAACACTACTAGTAATAATTACTTATCAATAACGAATGTACTCTTTATTATTATATGTTTACTGTGTTAACTGTTTGCACAAAACTTATCATGAATCTAGATTATTCTTGATAGCATATTTTCTTCTCAAGAAAAAAGGTTTGCCTCAATGGCAGCCGCCTTTTGCTTCTCAGTTCCAAGTGCAATTTGTGTTCCTCAAGCTGCTGGTCCTGGAAGGCGGGAATGGCACAAAAAAGTGACGCGACAAACGTCGGTGATCCGTTTAACCAACAGTTGTACGGTTCCTGATGAATTCATTCATTAGTTCCCCGGAGATGGGTATCTCGCGCCCCGCTGCGGTGTGGCCAGCTGCGATAAGGCAAGCGCGTGCTTGACACTGATGTACACTGTCTTCCTGAAAACCCAATTTTTCTCAATGATGTTATCAACATGATCAATATCTAGTGATGGATTTGTGTTAAATGTGAAATAAACGCTTCACTTTTGTACACCCTGAGACTCCAGGGAGCAAGCATGCATTAGCCGAGCACATTAACATCAAAAGAGCTGTCATGGCTGTGTAATCATGCTCTGGGATCACTAAATGATGTTACAAGCAGGCCCTGCTGGCGATGCCTCTCATTAGCCATGGGTCACACATCTTGCACAGCACGCAAGAGCTAAAATGCTTTATTTGAAAGTCATGCCAGTGCGGCAAAAAAAAGTGATCACATTCTGTCCTTACCCATCCTAAACAGGATTAATATATTTTTCGGGAATTGGCGTCCAACCCGCAGGTCAGGTGATTAAACCAAGGTTCAAACTTTTATCTTTCAATAGTCGACAAAGAGCGACATTGTGAGCTGAATGATGCCACAAGTTATTAGTTAGAATGCTATGATGAACCAGTGCTGTAGGAGCCAGCAGCAGTAAAGGGAAACAAGATACTGGCATTGATCATATTTAAGTTCATCATACAACTACCTGATACATACACCGCCTATCCCGTGCCAAAGATTGTGCCAAATAAGATAGTCTTCCCACAAGCCCATGACCATAGTCGTTTTTACTCTATTTTCTACACAAGTATATCCACCTCTATTTTGTTTTTGCACTCTGCGATCACTTCGGACACTGAGCACCTTCTTTGCACTGTACTTTGTTTCTATTCATTAAAATTTCACAGATCCAAGTTGGTCTATGAGGTTTTTTTGGCCCACTAATTGATTTTTTTTTTTTTGCTCTTAAGTATTTTATGCTGTTTGCTAATCAGGCTGTAGTGATACACTTTTATATATACATATACCTACCAAGATTCCTATTGGCATTTGAGGGCACCATTGTTTCTGTTTCTGCTGAAGACTTAGGGAGCCACAGCCAAGTTGTTGCGGGTAACTTTGGACCATAATTATGAAAAAATGGGTCAGTCACCCTGCGCTCCGTCACTGGGAATAGGCAGGATTGTGTCATATTTAATGCAATACAGCATGTTCCTGTCCTTTATCCTGCGCGGGCGCTCAATGGGCTGCCTAGCTTCCATGCATCCATCCTTGCAACATGGTGCAAAGGTGTCTGTGTTGCATGCAGAATTGTTTTGTGCAAGCAGGGGCACCTTATTGTGCAAAAACAATCCTGAGAGGCTTTTTCCTCTTTCTGTGTGCAGGAGCACACATAGAAAGATGAAACACGAGGAGAAATAAAGATATGCCTCCTTGTTGTGCCTCTCCTGAGGCGAGATATATTTTTGGCACATTACCTGTTCTTGCAAATCTGGGAATGCATCACAATACATGGATGTTGTGGGGAACACTCACAAAACACCCATGGAAATGCCTCCCTGGTGCATAGTAATCCAACTCAGCGATTTGTGCTGCATTATATTTCTTGAGATTTATGAAGCAACGCAGGATCACGCATGGTGGTCTTGATGTGGCTACATAAATCGTATTTATCATTTGCGTGGCTCTTGCACCCTGTTGCGTGGTGCAAGAGAGATACAAAGGGTCTCATAATATGTCCCTTTGTGTATAAGGAAGCAGTGTCTAATTAATTGTCAAGGTTGTAGTTTGCATATTTATTTAGCATTGTCTCTATATCTTGACTAAGAGATGAGTTGCGGTAGCAAAATGCATACAGTAATTGCTGCATCACCTCCTTCCATGATGCTCAGTCTATTCCCTATGTCTTCAGTTTCACACATTCCTCCCTGTTATGCTCACTGCACAAGTCTAAGTAAATTTGCATAATCTCTGTCACACAGAGCTCTCTGCCACTGTCCTTTCTAGATTGAACTCTGTTCTCCGACACTGATCAGTGTATTCGTTGAACCCACTCATACTGCTCCCTGCTTCCAGCGCCTCTATCCATCGCAAATGGCTACCGAACACTCTGCTCTCTGTCCACCATGCAATGTTCGCTGCCTTCCCTACAGCACTTTCCTTCCTTCTTCACATCTGTCTAGTCAGACCTAATCTGCGCTTTGTGCTCAGACTCCATTCTTTCCTCTGGCACCATACACTGTTCCATATCTCTCCAGCTTTCTTGGACACAGATGTCTCCTGGCTTGTCTCTCTCACACCATTAACATATATAAAATAAAAATTGGCAGTGACAGCACCAGCCATGCATTGACAACATGACCAGTAATTCACAAGGTGTTAGCTCCATTGCTACCAGTGCACACGCTGCCAAACCCACATCTGTTCTGCTCTGAAAACAACATGTAATAACCTAGAAATTAATGCACTTTATAGAGTAGACTACAACTAGATGCATTCAGCTCAGATAATAAATGCCCATGATGGAGAAAAAAAAAACAAGATAATGTTACACTTTTTTGTAGTACCACCTCTTGTGCATGTTTCATTCCTAGCCTGCAAGCATTCCCCAAACAGAACAACTGAATTTAGGATTTCAAGGTAAATAAAGCCTCCCCTTTCACCTTACGTGAATAAAACCTACCGCTCTCAGCAGTGAAGCAAGGCCCCTGTAATTTCAATATTGCAATATCTTAACACAACATCACACATCTTATCCCAACTACTTACTGCTTCACTACTACATGATCCTTGCCAAGGGGTCATAAAAATACATTACATTGATCTTGAATAAATCACAACTAATCTACATACTTCATTATCATTAATAAAGCCACTCATTTTGACCACTTTGTCTCGGGACACATTTTCATCTTTCTCTAAACATTCCCAAATTAAATTTCCTCCTGATCTGTAACATATTTTGGGCCAGCAATGAAGTATCTACCGTCCAAATAGATGCAAGGACGGAAAGCATTCAGAAAACACTCCTGGCCTCACAGACAATGGAATTGATTGGAGGGCCATTGAACCAGTCTCTTGGGCTCTGCATCATGACCTTTTCCCAGGCTGCAGCCTGGTGCCTCTCTGCCTTAGAGAACGGGTCCAGCTGCTTTCCTGCCTGCCACTTCCTGTCCTTGGCGACTCTGCCTTGATTTTTGCCACAGGAGCCTCTCCGCCTCCCCGATGCAGTATTAGTTCATTGCCAACCATGTGCTCCAAAACGGCAAGATTGTATGCGGCCTCAGGCCCTGAGGAACTGGCGCACACAGCTCCCATGTGTCTGACTTGCTGCAGTCAGATTGAAAAGCTCATTCCCTGTGAAGTCTGATAACAGTACTCCCTGGTCTGGATTGTGACCTTTCTGTGCAGTAAAGTTTGTCAACACACACAAACACACACAGTACATGTGAGCAGGGTGCAGAAGGCATAGGTGCCTAATTTGACACTATCTTCTCACCCTCAAATTGAGTGAAGTCCGGTCAGAGGAACTATCAGCCCGCCCCTCAAGTTGCCTCTAGTTGACCACCCAAGGCCACCCAGATTGGAAGTTACTCTTGCACAATGGACAGGGTCCAACAGCCTTAATACTGACAGTCCTGTGAACAGAGTAATGCAAAGTCTGGAGACCCACACTCATATGATCGTAAGTCTAGTCCAGTAACCTTAGTACCCTATAGGCCCCTGTCTCCGTGAGAGGCCCGGGCATGGAAATTAACCATGGCATTGTTATCAGCGCATCGTGTCACCTTTCTGTCACCACAATTGGGCTTATGCCAAACACTAACTCTCTCCTGAGATGCCTTGCCAGTTGAAAAGTTCTGTAATCGTGCCACAGTTCTGCTTACAAAAGAACAGAAACCTTCACAAGTGGGTTTGCAGTGGAGGAGCCACTCCCTTTCCTCTGCTGGCTGCCTTAGCCCAGTCATCACCTAGGGAGGTGAGTTTGATTGTCACATAGCCTGTAGTGTTGATCTAAAAGAGACTAGAGGCAATCCAGAACCCAGAGCAGTCACAGTCTGAGCACTGCAACAATAACTGCAAAGAGAAGAAGGAGCAGGTCTTTGTAGACAGAGAGGACAGGCATTACATTTTGCCTTGTCATACTTTTTGGGTGGTTTTAGTCTCTGTCATTTGCTTTGTTGCTCACATATTCAGGCACGGCGATCACAGGTAAGAGCGGTGGAGCGGTGAGGCAGGGTGGGGTGGATAAGTGAAGGGGAAGTCGGCAGACAACGGGATAGGTAAAATGAATAAAAAAGAAATAAAACCACTTACCTTGCGCTCGCCGCATCGCCGACTCAGGAATGCAGCGTGCACAAGTTATGTGGTTTCATTTATTCCACATCACAGACTCAGCAATGACGCGTGCACAAGATAAATGGTTTTATTCATTTTTGTATTTCATTTTACCTATCCCGTCATCTATCGACTACTCCCCCACCCCCTCTCCCCACTGCTCTTACCTGTGCCGGCCGCGCCTGCATATATTCACATTTAGGTTTATGTCAAGTGTAATTTACCAGGGTAGTTGAAATCTTTCTCAAGGTTTTGACATTAATATTATGAAGGTGTTATTTTGTAAACACCTTTAATAATGTGCATACAGCACTGAGCTGGGACACTACAAATGTCAAGGCCAAGTGGCCAGAGTTGCGTAGGCAGACTCAGTAAGGAACTTATTGACACAGTGTTCAAAGCTGTCAAGTGACCAATGAATGACTTGAGTGACAGCTTCAACCAGTTTTTTTTTAGCTTGCAGCTGAAACATGTATTAGAACATTGGAATGTTGGGAGCTCTATTGAAAACAATGGAGTGCTTCTTGCTTATAATGGCTGGTATAAGCCCAGAGCTCCAACATTCCAATGTATCTTTGTTCACAGCTCTGGCTGTTTTGCTTTATAATTGTTTAACTCAGGTATTGTAAAATTATGCAGTACAAGTTTGAGTTTTGGCAAAAATCAACGTACATTCACTGTGTTTACATGTTTAAGATTCAGTAATGGAGTCTTTCTACTGTTTCGATCAATAAAGGGCGGAACTAGTCTCTAGCACTTTAAAATTACATGTTGTATCAGTAAAACTTGACCCGTGAACAAGTTGTGACTGTAACAGCGAAACGCGTTGGGTTCCCGTTGCATTACTGAATAAAGCGTTTGAAGAATTGAGGCCGCGGCACCAGTGTGAAATTCTTTTTCGTTAACCTGGATCATGTTTGATATATATATATATATATATATATATATATATATATATATATATATATATATATATATATATATATATATATATATATATATATTGTTTACCAATCCAATTTCCAAAACGATGTAAGGAAGGCACTGATATAAATAAATATATATATAAATAAATAATATATATATAAATAAATCAAATGCAGCTGCCCTTTGGCATGTAAAAATAACAAGACATGTAAAACACTTTTGTTAAGTGAAATAACCTTCACAGATGCAAGCTTATGGCCAACGAAGACTGAGAACATCCTCTGTATGTTACATCATCCATATGGTAATTAATTATGATACTTTGACACTGCTTACCGTACAGAATGAGTCTCGAAAAGACTCCCTAGAAATATTAAAAACAGCTTGTTGCCTTTTTTAGTCAAAATTTAATGAGAACAACAACATACAGAAACTAAATGATCCGTTAACCTTGTTCATGCTGCCACGTTTCCTTTCTTTGAAACGTGTTACATTGGATAAAACACAAAATACTTAATTGGGAGCAATTTAAAAATCTTCCAATGTCTAGAGGAAACTATAAATACAGAGTAGAATCATTCAACTGAATTTCCTCCACAATACTATCCCTATAGCAGGGGAAAATCAGCTACTCAAGTCAACTTCTCCTTGTATACGTTTTACTCTAGAAATTGGAGAATTGTCATTCCAAATTCTAAATGAGGTCAAAAGCCTTAAAGGCATCATCTTCATCAAACAGACTCTTTTAGTGCCTTACCAGCATGCCAGTACTAATTCCTATTGATATTCCAGCCCCAGCAGGCCACACATCCTCCACTCAAGATGTCTGTATGTTTCTTGTATCCAAGAGTGCCACTTCCAATTGTGAAGCGTACTTATATCAAATCCAAAGCTAAATCTCTTCCTACCTCAGTGTAGAGTAATTAAAATCATCACTTAAACACAGATATACACTAAGATGAAAGCTAAACAATAATCATGTCCTTCAGTCAATGATTGCTCACAGGTGCAGCAACACAAATGCAGCACTTCTACACTTTTTTCACATTAGACAGCAAGAGGATTCTTCAAATACTTTAAGGCTTGTTGTCATTCTAATATACTCCATTGTCATAAACTGCATTGTTTTTCAGAGTCTAATACCAATGTGTGGCCATTGAGCATTGTAATTCTGAATGAGAAATATTTACGTAAAACAATTAGACTAGGGTTTTTTGATGTCACAACAAATTGACATTGGAAGAGATAAAGTAAAACATGTATAAGTCCTAGAGTATGAGGACAATACAACATTTTCTCCGAATACCACCTCTTATCTTGCCCAGAAAAGGACAGTCTCATGGATAACCAACCCTTCCCTAACAGTTAAATTGGTCTTGATGTCTCAAAAAAACCTGTCACCGGTTATTTCAAGAGAGAAATGTAGATATCATTGCTGAAGAGACTGCTCCAAATCTGATCTCTCTGCCCATATTTGCAAGAAGCTAACTCCTCAACTTCAACTGACTCTACACCGCATATCACCTCAGAAAGAACACAAAGGGTTGTAAGTAGCTCCTTCAAAACTCTTTATGGCTCGCAGTAGGTATGTTAACACTATTAATTCATGCCTAGAAAACTATGCAAGCAAAATTACCTTCCATGCACCCAATTGAGTAGGAAAATACATTTATAGTTGGCCTCTATGGTAACCAAATTTGCTCGCTCAAAATAATTGTATAACCTCATAACTCATCAGTACATTTCAGGTCAGTAGTTTAGCCTTTAGCCATGCAAAATATTGATACAGGAAACTTTAATTCTTGCCTCTCTGAAAGCCATACTTAAAACTGTTTTCCAATTGAATATGAGAACATATTATGATAATATGTTTTCAGTCTGTAGGCACTAGCCATCAGACCTGCCTTGCCATCTCAAAATACCTTTATTAACCATTGGTAGTCTGGCGGCACATGAGATCTAAAGTTTCAGCACATATTTATGGCAAAGAAACGCAATGCAGGGTAGCAAGTCACCTTGCTGCACTGCGCTGTGTTGCTTTACAGAGAAAGGGCAGTAATGCACGGTAAACATCGTTTAAAATGCGGTGGTTACACCGCACTACCTTTACAATGATGCCATTACAACGCAAGTCGTTACTACGACTTGCGGTGGATGGTGCTGTTGGATAAGGAATATTGTAATTTTATATTCCAACACCTTCCCTTCTGTTATGTGGGCTGGTGTTGGAATATAAAATTATAATAATCCTCAATCAGCGCACACCAACGCATGTCTTTGTAACAACTTGCGTTGTAATGGCAGCTTTGTAAAGTACCGCGATCTAAAAGATCATGTTGTACTGATGTACATCCGTAATGCACTCTGTTTAAAAGATTATGACACATTCCTGTACTTGTCCCTGCGGTGGTGGCGTTTTAGCTGACTAGCGCCAACAGGGGCACCCTTGCACCATGGTGTAAGGGTGCCTGCTTTGCAGAAAGGGTTGTTTTTGTGCAGGAAGGGATAGCTTCATGCATAAAAACCATCTTGAGAGGCAAATTCTCTTTCTATGTGTACTGCAGAATGCAGGATGCATTGAAAAAGAAAGCAACAAGGAGAAATAAAGATGTTTCTCCTCATGCGCCGAAAAGATATACCTCCCAAGGTTTACAAGTTATGTTATGTTGTAATAGTTTGTATTTATAGAGCCCCAAATCACCAAAAGGTCTCTAAGCACTTGCACCCTCGACCAAGATCCAGAGAATCCTACTGGGCTCAGCACAAATTAGAGTGAGCTTATCCAAATGCCTGATTGAACAAAGTGGTCTTAAGTAAGCATGGGCGGAAAATCCGTTACGCTCGCGGATTTTGCGGATTTTCGGTAAATTCGCAATCCGCGAGATCCGCGAATTTCCCGCAAAATCCGCAAATTTGCACGCAGTGGATTTTTTGCTGCGTGCGGTGTAAGTTCGCAATTGCGAACTGGTACAAAACCCTCCCGAACTGGCAGAAATCCTTGCGAACTGGCAGAAATCCTTGCGAACACAAAAAAACCATTCAGCAGGTTCAAAAGTTCAAACTCATCATTAGTAACCATTCCCTGTAGTGCTTCCTGAGAAGGGCCCCTCCAGAGTTCAGTTGCTAGTTGCAACAATTATATGACCCTGCTCTGACCCTCACAGCAGGCTCATAGAATAGCTACAAGTAGGCCACAAAGGTCCTGGAAAAAAAAATTGCACTGCAACTGAAAGCAAATTACAGATAAGGAAGCAGGTGCCAGACTGGAATTTTAAAACAGTGACACATTAATAAATCAACCCCAAATTAATTCATGTCAGTTGAAGCAGGCAGGTGTGCTTGCTTTTCCCCCCCATAATCTACAGTGATGATGAACCAGAGGGTGGCATTGATGTACCAGAGGATGGCATGGGTAAAACAGAGGGTGGCAGGGGTGAAACAGAGGGTTCTGGGAACCTGTGATGATGAACCAGACGTAGAAACAACATAATCGTGACCGTTGCGAGCCGACATGTAAGTTCGCAATTGCGAACTGGTACAAAACCCTCGCGAACTGGCAGAAATCCTTGCGAACTGGCAGAAATCCTTGCGAACACAAAAAAAGCATTCAGCAGGTTCAAAAGTTCAAACTCATCATTAGTAACCATTCCCTGTAGTGCTTCCTGACAAGGGCCCCTCCAGAGTTCAGTTGCTAGTTGCAACAATTATATGACCCTGCTCTGACCCTCACAGCAGGCTCATAGAATAGCTACAAGTAGGCCACAAAGGTCCTGGGAAAAAAAATTGCACTGCAACAGAAAGCAAATTACAGATAAGGAAGCAGGTGCCAGACTGGAATTTTAAAACAGTGACACATTAATAAATCAACCCCAAATTAATTCATGTCAGTTGAAGCAGGCAGGTGTGCTTGCTTTTCCCCCCCATAATCTACAGTGATGGTGAACCAGAGGGTGGCATTGATGCACCAGAGGATGGCATGGGTAAAACAGAGGGTGGCAGGGGTGAAACAGAGGGTTCTGGTAACCTGTGATGATGAACCAGACGTAGAAACAGCATAATCGTGACCGTTGCGAGCCGACATGTAAGTTCGCAATTGCGAACTGGTACAAAACCTTCGCGAACTGGCAGAAATCCTTGCGAACTGGCAGAAATCCTTGCGAACACAAAAAAAATCCGCAAATTTGCGAGAATTCGCAGATTTTGCGGATTGCGAGTTCGCAAATTCGCAAAATTCGCGAACGCCAGATTCGCTAAATTCGCCCATGCTTAGTATTAAGTTTCCTCCCCAATGGGAATAAGTTGGCTTCCCTGCGCATACTATCCGGTAGCTTGTTCCAAAGCTGGAGAATAACTACTGAGAAAGCCTGTCCCCCCCCCAAGGTAGCTATATTGAAGCGCGGGCAAGCAAACAAGCTACACTCAGATGACCAGAGACATCGTCCAGGCACTTTAGGCTTTAAACGGTCTTTGATGTAGTTGGGCTCCACTCCATACTGTGCTTTATGTGCAATGCACAGACCCTTGCACCTGACCCTCTGCTTGATAGGGAGCCAGTGTAGCTGTTGTAGCAGGGGAGTGGTGTGCGCTCTTCTTGGCAGTTTTAAGATCAATCTTGCTGCATCATTTAGAACCACCTGAAGTTTGTCAAGAAGCCATGCGTATACTGCGTTACCGTAATCCAAGCGTGACAAGATTCGACGGTACGCATGGTGAAAAATGACAACAGGGTCCCCAGTTTCCGGAGTTGCCTCATCAGGCCCGCACAGCTCCCCACTACAGCAGACACCTGATTGTTTAGAGTTAACTTGGTGTCCAGCTTGATACCCAGACTCTTCACGGCTGGCACCGGTGTCAGGGTGGTGCCAAGCTCTTGTAGCCAGAAGATGCTGGACCAGGGGGAAGCCCCTGTTGTAAGAGCAAGCACCTCTGTCTTATCAAGGTTTACCTTAAGTGAATAGGAAGTCATCCAGTTCATATTGAACCGGAGGATATTCTGAACATTGAGCTGTGCCTGAGGGAAATTATCAACTTGTAAAATTAACGAAGTGTCATCAACATAATTAAACACCTGACAGTCCAATTTTGCAGTGCTTCCACCAATTGGCTGAAGGTAGATATTGAAGAGCAGGGGGGACAGTGCAGAGCTCTGTGGAACCCCCCATAGCAGGGTGCCACGCCTGGACTTACATTCTCCTAGTTGGACCTTTTGAGACCGATCCTCCAGGAAGGAGTTAAACCATTGGAGGACTGTCCCGGTGACTCCCAGCCGCTTGACAGTGGCCAATAGCTGCATGTGGTTCATTATGTCAAACGCAGCTGAGGGATCTATTAGGATCAATGCTGAGGGGTTCTTTTCATCAGCTGTGAGCCTCAATTGATCCAGCACTGAGAGCATAACCAACTCAGTACTGTTGTGGGCCCTAAATCCTGCTTGCCGTGCATATTACAGCCGATGTTCTTCCAAGAAGAATGAAAGAATACTAAGCACATGTTGCTCAAGAACTTTAGCCAGAAAAGGAAGTCTGGAAATAGGTCGGAAATTATTCAGAATATTGATGTCCGCCCCTGCTTTCTTCAGCAGTTGAATCACCATGGCTTCCTTGAAATTTGTGTAGTACCTTCCCTGTTGCCAAAGACAGATTTAATAAGGACAACTCTGTCCCCACCGCCGGAATGACCATTTTAAACACACTAGGATGACAGAAATCTTCTGGTGACCCGGATTTTACTTTGGCCACAATATGGACTAGACCATCTGCGTCAAGGGCTAGAAAGACTGAGAGAGAGCACACTGAAAGTCAGGAGGGTCCACCACTGATAGAGGACAGGGATTTATGCGAGTATTGCCTATTTCTGTAATTATGTTTTTGAAATGAACTAAAAAAAAGTCCTGTACCTTTTCACAATCAGCCTGATTAGAGATTGTCCTATGTTCTTTCATTCGACTCAACTCCCTGAGTAAGTTAAAGGTCTCTTTCTGAATGTCTGTGACCTCCCTAATCTTCAATTCATAATACGCTGATTTAGTTTTGATCATTGATGCTTTGTAGAGAGCGAGTTTAGCTTTATAAGTCTCCTGCGCTTTTAGGTCGTAGGATTTCCGCCAGTGCCTTTTGCATTGACGGAGAGCCTGTTTTTCCCTTCTTAGTTCTTGCATGTACCATGGGGCACCCTTCATACTGTTCGTTATCCTTTCCCTTTGGGCAACAGCCACCATGTCAATGGCTGTCCTCAGCCATTATGATAGTTTCTCGTTCTCCAAGTCTGGATCGCCAGACTGTGATCCAGAATATGTTGTCTCATTTAATACTTCCCTCAGCCTAGCATCCACTATCTTGCGCCAATTCTGTACCACCCTCCACACTGGAGGTAAGTGTGTAGAGCGGCTACCCACAGGGATCTAAAATTTGATCAGATAATGATCTTACCAGCTACAAGGTCTGCATTCTGTTTGTAACCTGACCGATGACGTAGTCCAAATGAGGTCTAAAGTGTTACCCTTCTCGTGGGTGGGAGACTCCATAATTTTTTGCACCATCAGCATGGTCATAGCTTCTACAAACCTACTAGACACACAGTCTCTTGGTGTCCGATCCCAATGGTAGTTGAAATCCCTTAATAAAAAAATCTGTTGGTATCCTGAACACAAATCGCTAACCACCTCATGGAACAGATCGTTAAACAGCGGGGTTGATCGAGGAGGGCAATATACCATTACCACCATCAAGAAAGATGATTTGAGCCCAATCTTAATCCCTAGTACCTCCGCCCCATCCATGTTCTCCTCGACTATTTTCTCAATTGTAAGGGTCCTGCGGCTAAATACTGCAACTCCGCCCCCTCTTTTATTCCCTTGTTGATTGTACATCAGGGCATCATAGTCTGGGGGAAGGGAGGCCACTATATCGGGATCTGAAGTATCCTCTAACCATGCCTCTGTTAATGCGAGGATATCCAGCTCCTTTTCCGGGAGCAACATGAAAATTTCTAAGATATGCTTTTGAAGGGACGGAGCATTTAGCAAACCAGCCCTTAACCCAAAGGGCACATCTAACCCGTGTCCGTAGCCCTCTGATCCAGCGCACCACACATCAGTTGGTCCCCATTGTCCACTAACAGCTTGTCTGAGCAGAGACTCTCTAATATAGAATCTGAAAAAGCTGGCGTGTGCAGGGTGTCTTTTAATTTGCTAAGTTCTTCCATGGAGTAAACCAATTTTTGACCTGGGTTTCTGGCCCCGGTCGTGCGCGGACGAATGTAGACGGGTTTGATCCGAGTTCTTATAAATTTGGGGATGCGTCAAAATCCATGAGAGTTGCATGGAAACACCCATGCAACACCCATGGAACATCTACCCAGGGCAGAGTAACACAACCCAGTGGTTTGCGCTGTGTTGCGGTACGCAAGATTTTTTTAACTACTCAGATAGACGCAAAGTAGCTGTGCATAGATTCAGAAATCTGTCTTACGGTTTGCATCATGCACGCACCACATTGCGTGGTGCAACAGCGACGCAAACAGCCTCATATATATGCCACTTAGTCTCCTTTTTTGGGGGAAAGTTTTATATAGCACAAACTCCACCAAAGGTATCAGAGGGATTTACATGAGCACTAGTTTTGTTACAGATGGATACATTTAGGCACAGGGCGATTAAGTGATTTTCCCAGAATCACAGGATGCTGAGCGTCCCTGCTGAGACTCAAACGTGGTTGCCCAGCTTCGAGGTCAACCATTCAAGCTGTTAGGCCACATCCTCTCACCTAGCTGTTAACCTTTTAGCTTCTGTGGTGTCTGCACACTAATATCCCACTTTGTCAAATGTTTCCACAGACCTTGTAGAATTATTGCAGGGGCGCTTCCCTTAACATGTATACCTCAAGCTCAAGTCCTTAATCTTTATAACCACACACTAATGTTGGTCATAAGAGCAATTTAAAAAATTTTTTTTAAAAAAAGCTCAGGCCGAAAATTTCATCCAATAAACATTACCTAGTCTTTTAAGGAAAAAAAAAACATCTTGTTATGTAGTCAATATGTGTAAACAATTACTTGAAATGTCTTCGGCCGTACATTGACTTAATGCAATTGCTTTGTAGTGTGGCCAAATCTTTTGTCCAAAAGGTCAACTATCAAAATAGGAGAGGTGTGGCGCTGCGGCCAGGGCGACTGATGCTGGAATCTGAGGATCACGGTTAAATCCCCGGCGTTGGCTGCAGATTAGGCCAGCACCATGTGACTCTGGGCAATTGCTTGCTTAATATTCCCGACGGCCCCCAGTGCTGGCTGCAGATTAGCCCAGCACCATGTGACTCTGGGCAATTGCTTGCTTAATATTCCCGACGGCCCCCAGCGCTGGCTGCAGATTAGCCACGCACCATGTGACTCTGGGCAATTGCTTGCTTAATATTGCCGACGGCCCCCAGCGCCTAGAGACCCTTATGGGTGATTGTTTGCGCTTTACAAATGTGGATTATAAAATAGTATTAAGGAAAGTATGAATAATTAAGTATGGGTTTTTGTAGTGTTGTTATGCTTATGATGTCATTGGGTTGGTGGTAGAATGTTGACGCCGAGTTGAAGACGGCAGCAGTTGGAAGAGTTTTCATGGCAGAAGGCTTCACTGTTCGCGGTCTCTTTTATTTAGAAATAAACTTACGTTAACTTACATATTTGACTACAGACTTGATTGATTTTCTACAGTTTTCAACACTTAAATCCACTTTTATGTACCTGAACGCTACATATACAGGACATTAGGCGTTACGCAGTTGAAGCTGCCTGTGGCCAGACCCAAAAAGATGCAAGACCTACGACAGGGAATGACAAGGCCTCTGACAGCAACATGACGACCTGGGCCCTGACCTCACAGCTAAGGCTAAAAGTGTAAGTGGGTGTTGCTTGCCGTCGTTTTTACAAAGTACAGAAAGGCAGCTTTGGTGAACATTTCTTAGCAACATGACAGATCCATGCAAAAGGGAAAGATGGCAATTACCTTGATTGATAGCATTTATATGCACAGCAGAAATGTGGAAATTAGCAACGCAGCCGAGGAAGGGAGTCAGCGGCCCAGACTACATTCCCAGCAGTGAGGTCAGGAAATAGCCTAATGCCTGTATTCATCAAATGACTGAGTTGTCTGAAGGTAATTTAAAATATTCAGCTGAGGTAGTGGCTTCAAAGCCGTTATTAGGACACCCCTGGGGTCCCATATGTGAAAGCCGACGAGGCATGCTTTGCAAAAATGTGAGCTTTCAATTATACGTGACCGCTGAAATTGGCAATTTTCAGATCACGTCGAATCGGTCAGCCCCCTCCCCGCGTTGTTAAATGACGTGCACTGAGTTTGGAGCATAATGTAACTTAAAAGGCAAAAATGAATTTATAACTTCCTCGGCATTAGGGGTAAATGGTTTAATTCGTGTGGGTCTAAATCTACGGGTCAATATGGTGGTTGGATAACGTCCGCTTACGCCCCTGAAACTGCTGACAAATAAATGTCAGAAATCAAAGTAGAGTTAGGAAAGGTCTATAGCAAAGTGACAGACATTGATTAGATAATACAATTTACGGTTTTTTGTAAATAAAAACCTAGAATGAAATCAAAGTAGACACAGGTCTACTGAGCAGCCCTTTTCTGACCAAGGGGGCAAGCAGCCAGTTTTTCCTGCACCAGTCCATGAAAGGTTATAAAGTGCAAGTTTGTGAATTTCCAAAAACAAGTTTCAACCAGTGATGCATACTAGATTTGTACTCGACAAAGGCCTTGTGTTGTACCATGGAAGGTCTAAACTGTCCCTCCAATCCTGATGTATATTACTTGGCGTATGGTACTAACAGACTTACTTTTGTGATGGGACATCAAAAAACAGGCACCAGAATCCAAGTGGAAACAGGATTGGGTGGAGTACTAACAACTGACGCGGGTCAACACAACATATAAAAGCCAACCCTCCTTATTAAACACAGAAGGGCATATTTATCAAGTTATCACACAGTGCAGGGCAGCAAGCCACCTTGCTGAGCTGTGTGATAGGGGAAGTGCAAGAATGTGCCATATTTTCCATAATACTGTGAATTCCTGTCATTTTCTAGCAATGGTGCACAATGTGCTGCCTAGTCCCAGTGCAGGCACCATTGCACCTCGGTGCAAGGATGACTGCATTGTAAGCAGGATTGTTTGATGCAGGAATGAACACTTTCCTGCACAAAAACAGTCCACTGAGACATTGTCCTCTTTCTGTGTGTACTGCAGAATGGAGAAATACAGATGTTTGTCCCGGTTACATGTAATATTTTGACACATTCCCAGGTTTATCAGTCTCAGTAAATCTAGAAATGTGCCAAAATCCAAGGGTGGATGCGTTGGAACACCAACGCTCCACCCATGGAACACCTCTCTGTGGTAGAGTACTTCAAGGCAGCGATTTGTGCTGCTTTGCGATACTCTGGATTTATCAAGCCAGGCAAGACCACACAAGGTGGCCTTGCATGACTTCATAAATCAAACTTAGGAGCTGTGTCGCTCTTGCGACCCATTGAATTGTGCAAAAGTGATGCAACCCTTTGATAAATTTACTCCAGAATGTAAATGGAAAGGGGAGACCACTCCGTCCCCCCGAACGTATGGATGGGTGCCCCGATCCCCCGGGAAACCATTGTGGGCGGGGGGGGCGAGTCCCGGCTGGTATGCCCGAAGCGGCGTGGCCGGAACACGCTCCTCCCGCCCAAAAAGAGGTTATCCTAAACACCCGCCCGGAAGTCCGCACACTGATGGGCGTGCTTGAGGCGGGGCCCCGCCCTCCCGCAGCTGGATAAAAGGTGCGGGAATCCAACGAAGCTTCCTCTTGTTCCTGCGCTCTGAAGGCTGCACCACTCGTCGCTCGTGACCCCTCAAGGGAACAAGCTGCACTTTTTGACTCACCCACCAGCCCCTTGTTGCAAAGTTTTGTGAAATAAAGAAATATTGAATGGTGTTATTTGATGTAATAAAACATGTATGGCAATCATTTCTTGCATCATAAATGTATGACGAGGGTATGCATGTAATTAAATACTTGCTTGTAGGCCATTTTTTTCTTTGTAGAAACGTGAAGGAATGGATTCAATAAAGTTTGTGCTTTGCTTTAGGACCTTTTTCCCTTTGTAACAATATTGAAGTCGGTGAATTTGTCAAACTGTTGCAAGTTTAGTCATAGTTTTCTTTCCTTAGTAGGTAAAACAATTGTCGTATTTATTTTTTGGTCGGGCGGTAAGGTCATGATCGGTGAGCAGTGATTTCAAGGTCCCTAGGGGGGGCGCCACCCATTATGGATGGGAGCGCCCGGGGGGAGGCGGCCATTGGCCCCTCCCACAGGGGGGCGGCACCCACTACGGATGGGTCGCCCAGGGGGAGACGGCCATAGGCCCCTCCCAAGGGGAGACGGCTATATGCCCCTCCCACGAATTTCCCGGGGGCCGGATATCCGCTCCGGCGGAAGAGAGTGTGGGGAAGGGGGGGAGTCCATGCTGTCCTTCTTACGGATACCTCGCACACGAACTCAGACGACCTTAAGATGGCGTTGAGTGAAAGGGGGCCCCCACGACAAGGGAAGTTACAATTGGCGGCGAAGGTAAAGTCCTCTGCGCATGCGCCACTCACACCGTGAGGGCGGGAAATTGGTGATAGGGATCTGACACCGGTTAAGACCTTGCCGTTGGCCCTTAATGTTAGGTTGTACAAATTCAAATGTAATGCATTTATCAGGATGCTAGACTCAGCTAGGAAAACCTTTGTATTAGAGATTTGTTAAGGTTAGCCTGAAAAACTTGTCTTCATCAAGATGTAATTGAAGTTGAATTTGTACATGATTCATGAAACTTTTTTTAATTTAAAGTTTCAAATTTTGTTTCATATATTAATAAATACGGCCGGGGGGGTCGTGAGGCCCCCCGCCTTCCAAAAGCTCAAGTCTGTGTCTGTCTCTTCCCATGGGGAATTGGTGTTGGGAGGGGTGGCGGGCATCCCGGCCCATATATACCTATTCATACATTTTTCAACCTATGTTATCAACTTGCAAAACTAATCCAATGATTACTAATTTTGATTGAAAATAAACTGCTGCTTCTCTTTTCTTTCTGTTTAGCTAAAAATATTTTCAGATCCTACTTTTTATCAGCCTTCTTGCATCTATGTCGAAGTCAAGCAAACAACATAGGCCCTCATTACGAGTGTTTGATGAGATATTTATTGGACTGTATATGTACTTTTGTGGAAGCATTTGCTGTATCAAGAATATGATGATTCCCTCTAAAATGGAGAGTAATATGCATATTTAGGTGTTTACAGCACAAAAATCCATATTTCCCATTTCCACCCAATAAAGGGTTTTGACCTGTCATAATGTTTCCAGTGAATGCCTTTCTTATTGCACCCATTATTTACCAGGTGAGATAATGTCATAAGTCCGATTTGTGGCAAAACAGTAGTTACTGCAGGTATCAGAATTTACTGGGCCACTGGTAATGAGGGCCTTTAACGTTAGATGTTTTTTTTACTTTTACATAGGCCTATCACCCACCGACTTCATTTAGAGGTACTGTAGCTTCACCACGGAATTACTGGTTCTCTTGTAGTCTAGAATTTACTACCTCACAGGAACAAGCTGTTATTTGCCTGCACATTGGCAGTTACTACTATTAGGGAATAATCATTTTTAATGCTTAAAGAAAGGGCCATTTTAGATCCTGATGGATCAGAGCAGGCGCGGCCTGTGCAGGGAAGAGCGGTGGGTTGGTGGGGTTTCGAGATACGACGACAAGGATAACATAAATTTAAAAAAGAAGACCATGGCTTTCTCTTTTTTTTAAAGTTTTCCTCGTCGTTGTACGTCAAATCCCGCTCCACCGTGCCTGCCCCACCGCTTTTACCTGCACAGGCAGCGCCTGGATCACAGGATCTCTGAACCCGTGACTACAGATTCCTGAAGCTAACAAATCTTATTTTTATGCAAAGTACCAAAAAACTGCCTTTTCACAGCACTCTAAGCCCTATCAAACACAAGAACATGATTATTGCTACAAAGTGGTCCTTCTTTTCTTTAATAGATTTCATGCCATGCTGCCTCTTTTCGCCTTCCTTCTGCTGATTTCATCCCTTCCACTTTTAGAAGGTGTCTCAGTCTATGCCCCGAAAGATCACTGTTAAAGTGGAACTCAAAAAATGCCATGCAGTCACTTATCTGAGTGTTTGTAAAATCCCTCCTCTCTTGAACCTGGTGACTTGAAACCTGCAAGCATGCATCTTATCAACCCTGAACCATAATAAGCATAAGACTTAGAAAATTGAGCGGTGCTATTCCCCTGACCAGTAGTTACCAGCCCTAAATTTGTTTCCAACCCATAGTTTGCAGTTGTTTTAGATTGTGCTGAGTCACATCACAGTCAAAATATCGACGTGCATCAACATTGAATCCACAGTATTGACTACCACATTAAGGGCCAGATATAGGTCGCCTAATACCGGTCGGTAATGGCCGAAATTACCGAATTTCGGCCGTTACCGACCGGTATTGGGCTTTCCAGATGTAGGTGGCTTTTTTTGTAGGATTCGCTATTTTACAGAATCGGTAATTTAAGGATTCGGTAAAATACTGAATTCTTAACATACCGATTCGGTAAATTACCGAATACAGGATGTAGGAGGCACTTAAGTTAGTGCATTCCTCAGTTAAGGTTTTGTTATTTACCACCAACTAGAAGTTGGTGGTAAATAATGAAAACCTTTGAAAAATATTTTTTTTGCTTTTCCAACAATGCTATGTTGCAGACATACATGCCCTTAGGGCATGTATGTCTGCAACATGTGCACCCATACCCAATTGAGGGGTGCAACAGGGTGTCAAAGTGACACCCTGCCACCCTTCAATGTTTCCCCCTTTTACCGAATCGGTATTTACCGATTCGGTAATTGACATTCATTCCTATGGGCCTCCAGGCCGATAGGAATGAATGGCAATTACAGAATCGGTAAATACCAATTCAGTAATTACCGAACCTTACTGATTCAATAATTTTGACAGATAAATTACCTACATCCCATTTACCTGTTCTTAAATACCGAATTGGTATGATTGCCAAGAAAATGAGCACACGCTCCACTGTAGGGTAAGTATCCACTTCATTTATTTAACTGACTGCCAGTTTCACATCCCTGTTAAATAAATGAAGTGGATACTTACCCTACAGCGGAGCGTGTCCTCATTTTCTGGGCAATCTTTGGTGATAAATATATATAAATATTTACATATATTTATATACATATAAATATATTCTTCCAGTTCCCAAGTACACCAGTACAACACTCGCGAAAAACTTTTCAACCAAACTTTATTTGGGTTTCTGTAACACAAAATGTATATATATTTATATAAAGTGTCATGTGATCAAGGTCTTCTGAGGCCGAAACGCGTCGTGGCAGTCATGGTGGTTTGAAGGCAAATAAAAAACTTCTAAGCACCGAATTTGGGTTTGTATCAGTTTTTTTCCGGTTGAAGGGAAATCAACAAGGCACAGTATATATATATACAACCTCCGAGCAGGGTTCTTCCAACCCTTCAAGGTGGCCTCTCACAATGTGCATGGAGAAGCTCGTCATTTCTCCTACATATATCTATATATATATATATACATATATATATATACACACCGCCAACTTCGTCCAGGAAAGGAGGGCGCACTTTTCACGGCCGGTGCAAGCAGCAGGGATAAACGCTCCCCCGAAGATAAACTTTCACCAATAAAAGATAAGGCTTGCACTCGCTTAGTATATATTCCAGGTTTTATTGGAAGACTTTTGCCAGCACTCCCACACCTACGCGTTTCGACCGCAGGTCTTGGTCACAGTTGACACTGGTGGAGGCAATATATATATATATATATGATTTTACAACCAACTCTGTAAAATACGTTCCACAGTAGATTAAAGGTGGCTAAACCAATATACATAATGAGTAATTAGTTTGTCTAATCAATCTCTTGCTGACTTCAGTAGAAAAAGAGTTGATGTAGACATCGAGGGCTGAATGTAAATGCCTGAAGCATCTGTTCTGATAGCACTCTTAAAATTAGCATATAGAATGTCATACACCGAGCATCAATGCAAAGAGCTGACTTACCGAACTCCAGGGAACATCCTGCGGTTGTTGTCTCAAGCCAGAGATCTACAACAAGAGAATACAAAAATAACATACATTTTAAAATGTACATAAAAATGAAGCACGTTTATCAGCACCGATTTCTTAAACAAAGCAGATTAAAGGCATTCTGTATCATGATAAAACCTAGTTGTTTCCCTATCATGCACATATTAGAAGTATATTAGAACTATGGCGAATCGTAGAAAAATGAAACTTACAGGACTAACCATAAACTCCAGTCCATGACAACTCTTAGATCCACAGAACCTATATAGTTTTGTCCTTTGCATTAGCTCAATAAGTCAAGGGCATATTATCAAGGGGGTTTATCTCCGCTTTTTTGGCTTTAAAAGCCAAGAAAGCGTAGATAAAATTATCTCCCTATTACCTAGCTGTCGCTAGCACCAGTTAGCGACAGCTAGTAGGAGATAGCGACCATCTTGGGCCCCACTTTGCATGTCAGTGATATTTATCACTAATGACATGCAAAGTGGGCGCGCCAAGATGTTAGCGACTGGAAACAGTCGCTAACATCGCTATCTCCTATTACCAACTTTTGGAGATATTCGCGCTAAGCGTGAATATCTAAAAAAGCTAACACCTGCCCTGAGCAGTTCCTAGCCATGTTATCCAATGAGAGGTGGATAACATGGCTAAGAGCATTAGCTCGGTAATGCATGAATATCGCTGACTTTTCAGCGATATTCATGCATTGCGGACGATTTTTATCGCATTTGATAAACCTTGGTAATACCAAGGTTTATCTGCGATAAAAATCGCTGCAGCTCAGCGGTACATTTTTGTCTCTAACCAAGCAATAGCGATAATTATCGCTATTGCTTGGTAATATGCCCCATAATTTTACAGACGTTAAACTTAGGCAAGATCTTCCAGTTTCTTAATATGATTTTCATTTATAGTGGAACTTTTCAACTTGTGGGGTATTTTGGTGACCTATCAATGGGTCACCACCAGAGGTTTCACTGCCTGTCTTTGCAGGCGTGGAAAACATAGAATAGACCCTGGAACATATCACTGAACAACCCAAGATAGGTAGGAAGTGCTGATCCACAATACAAACACAGATCATTGACTCACAGTGCCATACCATATACTTCCTTGAAAGAGCACCTCCATGTAGAGCTCTCAATCCATCCTCCAGCTTTTGTCGATCTGTCCCATCTCACTAGAGGCCAAACTAAATACAGTGCACACTGCATACCTTATCGTCTGTGTGGCTCTATATTTTGATACAGAATTTTATTGTGAGGGACCAGGCAGCCTGCAGGGCTTCCATTATAGTCCTTGCAGAAAAAGTCATATCCAGGGCAAATGTATCATTAGTGCATGAAGTGCAGTGGCAACAGGACCAAGGAGTTTGAAGGGGACACTGCATCCCAGTTAGAGCTGTTACTTTAATATCTATCATGGGAAGAAATGCTCATTTACACCATTTTGCATGTTTGTTTTAAAGACTATGGCACTCACGCTAGCCTACTGGGCCACTTGCTTTGCCTTTAATGGAATTAATTAGAGAATCGTTTGAAACCCTTAGCAGCCACTAGGGCTAGACAGCCTCATATTCCACATGCCATCTACATGGTGGACTGGGCCCTTGAGACCAGTTTTGAAAGCTGATTACCACCCCTGGTGCCCCTCAACTCACAAAATGTAACTGTAGCAGACATGTGTCGACTTCAAGATGGAGTAAGAGAGGGGGAAAAGTAGAGAGAAAACAAAAATCAGAAGAGACGCAAGAGAGAGGGAGAGAAAGAGGGAATGATAAAAGAAAACAGAGAGATTGCACAAGGAGACAAAGGTAGAAGGACTTTTTTGAGCATTTGTGCCCGGGCTTCTCTTGGTTCCCATTCAGTCCTGCAACCACTTTTAGCCTCAGGGCAACTGCATTCAGCACACGTTGCAGCTTTGGCAAAGCCAGTAGTCATGTATTATAACTTATAATGCCAGCCAGACATACTGGTATCCCAAAGCTTGTCTTGAAGTTGCCACTGTAGTGTTGTTTTTGGCAATTGTCAGCAACTTTCTTTCCTTTCATTAATCACAGAGAAATAGTTTTTAACTATTAAATAGCAACATGTCTGGTTGAATGACAGCAGCCAACACAAATAAAAAGAGGTGGGTTGATTGGCAGGGATGCAGGGGATGAGTGCGGGAGGGAGGGTGCATTGGGAGCAAGAGTTAATAATAAAAATAAAAAAAATGTACCTGATGCTGCCGGCCTTGTGCCTCGGAATTACTCTTCTTCCTCGTCCCAGAAGACACTGGGACACATTAGAGACTCCTTGTGCAATCCCGCGCTGCTCTCATGCTATGAGAGCAGTGCAGTGATTGGCCTGAGCAGGCTAATTGAACGCTCTCTCAGGCCCAGGGAGTCTGTGCTGTTTCTTTAACCCGGCTGTTAATAAGACAGCCGGCCAAACAGACATGCGCACTTAGAAGTGCACATGCACACCATTTGGCGTCCCTGCCCCTCCCTACACAAGCTGGCTGAGCCAGCTGCTATAAAATAACAATACAACAAAATATTGATTTATTTTTCAGCTGCTGGTTCTGAGCCAGTTGGGCGACGATCCTCTGACATTGCGGAGGAGCCGCCGCTGCATGAAAGTCCAGTGGCCCATTCTTGAAGTAGCCTCCTGCTGTGGGGGGGAGCACAATTGCATTTTTTTGCCAGGCCTGATTTTGGTCTCCAGTCCCGCCAGGGGTGCAGTCAAGATAATGGGACATTTCTTACAAAATGCTTCCATATCCTGCAACCGAGTCAATTAATCCTGGCCATAGAAAATCACCAAAGGAAGGCAGGGAATCATGGTTTAACAGCTACATGAATCGCCTTGGGATAAATTGACCTCTTCCAAATCACAAATGTGCATTGATTTATAACTCTATATTGCTGCAAGGGCTGGAATTGAAACAGAGCAGTGGTACTCCTCGGTGCAGCTTTTGGTTTTGCGTAGGAAGCTTTCTTCCATTCAGTGTTGCGAAATCCGATGAAATGGATACATTAAAACGTTTTGCTAATTATAGATTTCGCCTTATTGTGAACAGACATCTAGTCTTTGAAAAGGTCCACTGTAGTGGAAGACTCACAATAGAATCTCTGGACTGACATCCTCCCACTCTCTACCCTGCCTCTATCATCATGCTGCATGGAGCAGAATGTGCTGAGAGCTCGAAGCTGGAATGGTATTTTTCCATCCAAAAATATTACAAAATTGCACTTTAAGGGAAATGTAAACAAAACAAAGCATTGCAACTTCATGGAATCCGAAAACAACGCACCACTCATACAGTATTTTGCTATACATATGAAAAGCAAGGTGTGCATTGGAAATAATCTATTTTTGTATTAAGATGTCAAGGTTTGCAAAATAACTGATAATTGGTAGAGCCAGGCATATTGGTTCAATCTATAATCCTAAATTTTTTATTTCTCTGTATCATAAAAATTAATATTTGACATCTAAGGCAACTCTTAGCATGTAGGTGTGTTCCAAATGCCCAGCCCGTTTTGGCCCGTTTTGGACGTTAACCATAACATATGCCCTAGCCCAGGTTTACAAAATAATTTGAACACCTAAGAAACCCTGTAATTGCATAAATAAGTGCATTTACAAGGGCAACATTCTTGTGTTCAAGAATCAATGGGGTTTTACCTTTAAAACTTGGTCGGCTCCCCAATATGGTGGAGTTTTTATGTTTACAAATCTTAGCTTAAGTTTGGGTTTGTGGTTACTCCAGGGTGGCCTACCTTCAACATTTACAAAACACACCTCGAAAATCTGTGGATGTTCTCCAATTATCAGCAGGTAGTTTACCACCCAGAAAATGTTTTCAGACCTGCTCCTTTCAAGGGCTGCATTTTAAGTGTGTGTTGGGAATGGGGACTAGGAAGAAACACACTCAACGGTGTTTGGGCTGTAGAGGCAAACCTTTCAAATCCAGTTACAGTACCATGACCATAAATGACCATGCATGTGAGTCCTTCTGGGAATCTGCAACTTTCCCAGGTTCCCAAAGGAACCTTTCTGATTTCTTTCTGAATTCCAGAGCAGTCTGATATACACTAATAACAAACATGTCAGCATATGGGAGTACATTTCCAGCTTTTACAATGTTTTTTTGAGAATCTGGCACTTCAGGAATAGCTTCCTCTCCCAGAAATGTAAATTGTTTTTGTTACATCCATTTGTGAAATTGTTATGTAATGATAGCTTCTGAGACATTTTGGTCACATTGAAGATCCCACTGGAATTACTCAGTGTATCTGCAGCTATCACAGTCGTATATGTTTGATCTATTTTATTGATTATGACATAAGGAACCTTCATTTTCCGTACAACTAATTAACATTTTACCACTGTCTGTCAAACACTTCACAGTCTTGAATGACATTTCTTATAGGCCCATCTGCTTGGAAGATATTTCCAAATAACTTCAATGTCATACCAGCTCGCTTCTCATGAAATTTAATTTGATACACTCTGGAGAGGATAGGACTGTAAACAAAATTAAGGATCAAAAAAGCCACCACCCGACTAATAAGACATGCAAGCCTATTTCTCTGAATTATTTATCTACAGAGAAAGAAAAATGGCATGAGTATTGTAAAGTGCACATTCATTCCATGGGATATGCATAGCAGATGTTTAACTTTACCCAAAGCAATAGTGTTCATTTTATTAACTTCAGGCTGAGGAAAGGCTTAATAGAACCTCTGGGTTTTGAATTTTGAACCTAGGATCAAACACAGTTTCTTGCTGTGGGTATCTTAGGCCCCTCGATACTACAAAATTAAACAAAATCAGCTGTGTTGAGCTCTGATACTTCCAGACAAGGGATTCCACAGAGCTAAATTGATTTCAATAAGGAAAATATGAGCCCATTTTAGTAGCCTGTCCTGATCTGTATGGCTGTACACTAAGTCAATATGAGTTGTTGTGTGTAATGAAAGCACCAAAAAACTGTACGAATAAAGAACCAAAGAATTTAAAGTCCCAAAGTAAATGTGAGTATAAACTTAAAAATGTAACAAACACAGGGCCTCAGGGTTCATTCATTAGTAGCTAGGATTATGGGTGTGCAGATTCCATACAGACTTAGAATTAAATAGTTTTACACAGACACAGAGTTTGACAGGTAATGCACAAGCTCAGAACTGGGCTCATGGCTTTCATTATGTTCGTTCGAACTGTGAAGGAGAGTTGAGTCATAGGCCACCGTCCAGAGAAAATAATGCCTTTTCTAAAGCTAAATTATTATCTCACTGGTACATCGATTCCTTGTTGTCCCAGGGAAGAACCATTAGTGCCTTTGTGGACTATCCAACACCTAATCCAAAGTGTGCTACAGATAAGAACTGTCGAGGCTACTAATCATTACTACAGGCTATTTTCCTGGCCCAGTCCTGATGAAGACTCGACGTGATGATTATGAATTACACATATAATGGGTCAAAACGTTTACGATAATTTCTGGTATTCCCTTAACCTGCCAAGCTCTTTTCACCTTTAAATAGAATAAGGACTTTGGGAAACCCTTAAAAAGAAACTTTATGTAACCATTGTATGTGTGTATACTTTTACTGTGTTTTAAGCCCACAATTATTTGTTCTTCTATTTTTGTACACGTTATGTCTCCTAATAGTCCCATGTGATTTTGGGATTCATTATGATGTACTACTCATTGTATGCCTTTAAAATATGTGATTAATTGTATTCTGTATTTTTAAACTCTTTTGTGTTGGTGTCACATATTATATGATCTGTAACAAGGCATGATTGAGTTACTAGACCTACATAAATAATCTGTGAATTAATACAAGTTTGTGTTGAAGAAATATAACTCCCCATAGAACCAATTGTTGTTGCATTCTGTTAGAAATGGGGTTCTCTAGTTGTAGTCAATGGCTGGCACCAATGTCCAAATAGGGACCCTTCTTCCTAAGTCAGGGCCAGGGGGGCTACCCTCTTTGACAACCCCTGCTCAACCCTGTGGTAACATAGTATAAGCAGTTAGGCCTATCTCAGAGGCAGTGTATGAAGCATTTATGACCATGCACAATAAAGCAATAATGACACCACAAAAGGACACAAATAGGTATAGAAAAATAATATCTTTTTCTAAGGTTTAACTCAAGACTCTCAAAGCGTTTTAACAACTTACAATGTATGTAAACTGATAGGGACTCAAAAAGGCAATACCGGTTTTAACAAACTACAATGCACGTAAACCAATCGGGACACAAAAAGACAATAGCGTATTCACTAGAACGTGACAAAGACTGAGATCAAGGCCGGGACCAACGCGGCAGACGCTCTCTCTTAGCTGAGGCGGCCCACGGGACAAACCACAATGACACAAAGTTGGCAAAAGTGCGGGCACTCAGCGGCAGCAGCTCTCTCTTAGCTGAGGCGGCCCACAGGACAAAGGATGATGCAAAGTTGGCCAAGGTGCGGGCACTCCGCTGCAGCAACGTTCTCTTCGCTGCGGCGGCCCACTCGGATTCAGCGAAGGGTCCGCAGGTTCCCATCCAAGCAGGCTCTCAGCAAAAATACCGCATTTTCAGAAGAGACATTTTTGACCATGGGATATATAAACGGCCCTTACTAAAAGGTGTTTTTATCAGGTTCCTGAGATCACATAGGATTATAGAAGGTAATCCTCAACCTGTCCATTCTAACCTAGGAGAACGAGTAGCTTCTCAGTCGAAACAGTGAAATGGAGGGTAACTCACTATTAGAATATGCTACACAGAACATTGAAAGGGAGAATGACTCACACCAAGAACATGCTACACAGAACAGTGAAATGGAGGATGACTCGCTATTAGAACATGCTACACAGAACTAGGCATTAAGGTTATCCTAATCCATACAGTCATTCTTACACAGGGAGCATTTGCGCTGTGGCACTGATTAGCAGTGGCACGGCACCCAGAGCATCTAAATCCAGCCAGTATAAAATATAGGAAGAGAATAGAGGGTGGGAGACCCCTGCCAATGATGCCAGGTCTAACACATACTACTGGATTTCTCATGTTCTGAGGGATATTGGGTCACACTATTTCTATTAATGGGCTCAGGGTTGAGCAGGTTGTGCACACCTACCTCATGGTAGGGTTAACAACACACAGGCTCAGGGATGGACAGGGAGTCCACATATGCAGGGTTGGCCAAGGAGGCTCAAAGATAGATAGGTAGCATTCCAGCTCAGAAGTGGACAGTTGATGTTCAGGGTCTGCAGAAACCAAATGGCACACACTCATAGTAAAGAGATAGACTGGGTGTTAAGTGTAGAGATTTGGGGGACGTGTTGGGAAATTTGATTGCTAAAAGGTTCAGAAGTGAGTAGATGACAGACATACATGGAAAAGAGGATATACTACAAAGCTTCAGAAACGAGGGGGTTGCTCATAGTCTTGTAGACACAACACACAGTCTTAGAAATAGTTAAACAGCAAAAGATGCAGAAAGTGTAGGCAAATTAAAGGCAATTTTTGGGACACTTTGTGGGACAAATGTGTCTGTGCTGGAAACAAGATAACCATTATAATACGAATCAACAATAAAAGAGACAGGAATGAGCTGAATGTCTTCTCAAAAACTCCATGAAAAAGACGGGGAACAAGTGTAGGTATCCAGAGGGAACAACAGTGTTAGAAACAATTATCAAGCAGTGTGGATATAATCAATGGTGGTGACTAGTGCACACAGAGCAGCAGAGCTGAAAATCAAATGTAATTGTTGAACTTGTCTCAATTCAGTTACAACTAACACATTTCGCAGCTTAGTAGTAATGGCACATGCTCTCTCTCAGATTTTCTTGATGCTCTTAAAAGCTGTAATTCCAGTTGGACTAAAAGAGCATTTTCAGTGAGGAAGGCAGCTCAAGGCATATGAGAACTGGGACAGTTGGCAAGTACTTGGTAGCCCCCAAGGGCACCACTTCTCAATCAATCATTTCATCAAATCAATTTCCTTACCAGTGTCAGTTTCAGGGAGCTCACTGTTTACAGGATTGTGAGGGCAAGCTTTCCTAGACAAGATGGAACAAGCAGGAAGTTACTTGAGAAGACTACTCTGCCACAACTGCGTTCTCAATAGGCTTTGGTGCTCTCCTTCATCATTCACGGTTCGAGTATAGAAAGAGCGTGGCAGAGAAGTGAGATTTACAGCTTCTCAGTTAGGATGTTTGGGGAACCTCGTGGATGCTTTCACTCACCCCATCTTGTAAAACTGCACCTTCCAGTTTCTTCATTCAGAAGTTGTTCTTCATTCTTGACACAGAAAGCACATACCATGCACTCCAGAAAGTGAAAATAACACACCAAAGATGAATCAGTCTAACCTCAGGACAGAGGAGCAAAACAGTTTGTCTAAAGAGGAAAATGCAGCAAATTCCTTGCAGGGTACTGTAAAATTCAGTAATCAGGCAGTCTTAGCTTAGGCGTATTAATGTATTAATTATACTGGATGACCTTTGTCACGTAGTCTACCTTTGTGCTTCGAAATATTTTATGAGCCCAAAAATGTAAGTGGGACAAATCGGAGTGCTGCGTTCTGGGAATGCTTCAGAGATGTTGAATGATGGAAATGTGAGGCAATTGTGACTGTTGGTCATTGAGAGGAAATAGCTTCGTGCAAGGTAGACTAGGTAAGTCGGACCAGCAAGTATGATTGGAAAATCAGATATAGAACTTCTGGGTCATGAAGACATTCAAGTTACTTTATCAGAATTCTAAAAGGTCCGACAACACAATTATGGCATCCAACTAAGAGACTATAATTGCACCTTGGCTAGATGAATGCTGCTGCCTCATCCTGGTCTTCTGGAACGCAGTTAAGGGATTATTTGCTCCACAAATTAGCCAATGTCTTGCATAGTAAGGTGATCAGGCAAAAGTAACTTTGTTTATCATTTTTTAGAGCTGCTGTTTTCTGTACTCAAATCGAGGATTATCTGTCCTCCGAAAATCAGTTGAAGAGGCCCTGCAAAACTAGTGCAGGATTTTCACAGTTTCCAATAAAAACATCTTGAACAAGAAGTCCTTGGTTATTTGGCCAGCAGCTTCCTTTGCTCCTGGATACCAGACTCCAGCATGAAGACAGTAGTCAACGGCATGGTTTGTCCATATCTTCTTGCTGACAAGCGGAGATAACAAAAGCGTTTCCAGAGTTCATAGAGGAATGTCATCATGCAACTTGCAATTCCTCTAGTATAATAGGTAATAGACATATGATTCCTTCTTCTTCCAACCAGCAGCTTGTGAAGGGTCAGGGAATCAGGCATCACGTTTTGAAAAGAGAAGTAGCATGCAACTGGTAGTTGAGCCTATGTAATTTAAATGTTTCACACTTTACCAGAGCAGGATGCAGTAAGTAATCCGCTAATCTACGTAGGCTACTTAATAATGATTTGATGTTTGGGACGAAGGATGGATGGAAAGAAGTCATTCTGGATTTATAAGAGTGGAACATCATTGAGTAAACTCTAAGACACCTAAACATTCTGTCAGTGGATCTCAAATTGTTCATGAAATATACTTGAGAGGTTTCTATCCATTGGGTTATATTTTAATACAGGTACAAGGGACACTACATGGAAGCATTGGAAGTCATCCATCAGTGATTTGAAGTATTCATTACAGAGCTGCCCCATATTACATAACCTTTGGAAGGATATCTTTTGAATATTGTAACTCAGCAACAAACTGAAGATTTTGCCTACCTTCACCCATGCAATATCTGTTGAGGAATAAACAGGCCCCTATTGAATGTAGATGCCAAAGCATTTGTGCCAATAAATACTTTTTCATCAGAGAAGAATGTTTTATAAATAGGAAATGAATCCACATATTAAGTTTGGACACTTGGCTAGACGAAATTAGTAAATTGTGGAAAACTCAAACATTTAGTACCCTTTTCTGCAAATGGATTTAGAGCCCTACACCACGCTGATTCTGACGGAAATGATTACGTAGCTGTCTTGCATAAAATGGATCCTGGTATATTAGCATACCTTTAGTGATATATTTTTGAAGGATTTGTTTCTACTTTTTCAAGCACTATGTCCTTGGGGTTTTTATTGTCTTTAATTTTTGTATGATTGGTGTATAGATGCCACTTACTAAAATTATTTACTTTTATTGCATAATATACTTTTAATTTGCAAGATGATGCAAACATTATATTTACTGAAGAAAGCAACCTTACCGAAATGGCGGTAGAATGTTCTGTTCAATTATATTCATTTTAAGAAATCAGTGGGGTGAATATGCTTCCATCATGTAAAATAAAAGATGTGGTGTCTCATCAGGCAAGTTGGCAAGTTTCCCTCCCTACACTGTGCATGCTGTAGATAGGAGATATCCAATATTTAGGAACTGTAGAATAATTCACAACATTGATGAATATCAATATTCATCAATATTTAAGGAAAAACCAATATTTAGATAGTAAAAACCTCTTGAAGCTTGGAGCAGTGTTGAGATTCACAAAGACAAACTGACAATTTTTTCTCATCCACTTCTGATATCAAACTTATACCAAGATGTGTGAGTGGTAGCTGGTCTACCAATGCCATCATGAATAGAATTATCAGCATTGATCTATTTCGTCATTATACATTTGGTGATGATACATGACTGGCCTGTAAATTCCCGGTGCCTCCGGTCCTACCTTTTGGCAAATTGATATAATTATAGGCATAAGTGGTTCTTTTGTGCTTCTAGTGTTGAAATCCCACTTTCCGTCTCCAAGGTGGGACTGATTTTTGTGAGGGTGTGCATGATGCATATGAGCCCCATCCCTTCACACCACAGTATCCAGCATAATGAGGTGATGAAGCGAGGTCTGGTTGACATGCTCCTCCAAGTCTGCAAAATAATGTAGCGAGGCAAAAACCTCTATCACACCTCCATGACCAACTGAGGTCTAGATGTACCAAGGGAGAAGAAGACTCCTGGGAAGCAAAACTATACATCCGCTCAGTCATGCCTAAGCTCCATTACAATTCTTGCTGAAATCACACTGACATGCATTTAAATGACCAATTGTTCTATATCTGTCTTGGTGTGCAAACAGAGTTTCGGTTTTGAAATCCTTCTCAATCTCCTTTACCGTCCCGTTGGTAAATGATCTATAATAAAGTTTGTTAAATGTTCAATCAGAGGTATTCAAAAGAGATGAAAATCACCCTCTGGAATTGAAAAGTCTAATTTTTAAAGTATGTAGCAGCTAGCAAATGTAAAGTCAAATTATCTATTAGATTGAACCTTAAATTAATACAAAAGCGAGAAACTAGATTTAATGGTGTCTTGATCTGATTATACTATAATTTGTGCTTAAAAAAAAACAAAATTAAAAACTCTCCCTTCCTAAACGATATGTCAACAAAAATTCAGCAGATGGATTTTATCCTCAGTCTAACGGTTGGCACACTTGCTCTGCATAATAAAGGCCAAAGATTTGCCACTTCACGTTAAGATCTTGCAAACCTTTGTGTGATAGTTTGTGGTGTTGGCGGCCCGTGTTCATGTTGCATGGGGCTCCTGCAATCAATATCTGGGGTAACACCTAATACAGGATGTGGTGAGGCCTAGAAATAAACTTGGAGGAAGTATGCTGATTACTGGATGTCAGCGCAGGAAGGCTATCTAATGACCACACCTGGCCGCTTCCCATATTTATTATCTATTACACACATGGCCACTGGGTCTTACCACAAAAGTGCACAGGAAGGGGGCTACAATGTAAAAAAAACTGCTTTTTCTCCTTTGTCATCAAGTCCAGCTCTCCAGTTACCTCACTTGAGCTACACAACAAGTGTTGTTCAATGTTTGTGTCACACAAGCTCAGCAGACAAAGCAACGCAAGTATTTGGTTCCCATAAAGCTCATATTAAAGCAAATGACTATTAGGAATCTAATAAACAGGTTCTAATGACACTTAATGCCCTTTCACGGGGCTAGAATTGACACATCAAACTGCAGGCGAATGAGCTGTGAGGTGCACCCACTCATGTAGCTAACCCGGAAACAGAAGAATCCTCCAAATTGTCCTCAACTCTGAATGTGTTCATTACTCTAAGACTGCTTAAAGCGTTTAACCTTTAAAGTTAGCAAATTTGGTGGGTATTGATTTGTCGGATATTGCAAGCTCAGAAAACACGCTGTGTTTCAGTTTGTTGATTGCCTTCCAGGATCATCTTCTTTAAAAAGGCCACACAGCCAGGGGATTCTTAATGCCTCCGAACAGCTTGTCAATTACGGCAAGTTCACACAGTTAAAAGAAGTCTGTTTTATTAAACGTGCTGGCTCTATTTCCGAGTTACAAAACCTGTCTTCCTTCCACAGGTATAATAACTATTGCGGCTGGCTGACTTTATAACATCGAATGTTACACAAGGTAAAAGTCTGAAAAGCAATATAAAAATATTATCTAAAATCAGAAAAGGTGCCAAATCACGAGTAAATAAAAAAATAATTAAAAAAAAGAAAATTCTGGGATTTGGCAAGATTCAGTTTTCATGATACATAAAAAAATCAATCAGCTTATTAAGGTATTGAGCAGGGCCGGAATACCCCTAGTGGGCACAGGGCATTTCCCGGGCGGGTCGGAGGGAGGGCGGTTTTCTGGCCGTGAGGGGGGCAGTTTTGTCACTAGGGGACAGTTTTGCAGCATTGCTGCAATATCAGTCCCCAGTAACAAAAGCGTGAGTGGTGCTTTTTACTAGAGGTCTATGTACATCTGGCTCAAAGGCAGCAAAAATCTTGGCAGTTTTTATTTTTTATTTTATTGAAGTCCTTCATCCATCGCTCCCATTGGGGCTCCAGAGTACTAATTGTGAAATGAAATGGGCACCATGAATTCCATGAATATAACGAAATGTTGATGAAATTGACCTGATATCAATGACTGGGCAGTTTGCTGTGCAGAATAATCCAGCCACGGCCGGCAGAGGGAGTACCTGCAGGGCAGTGACGTGGGGAGGGGGAGGGGCAGGGTGGGGCTAGTAATGTATGGATTACGGAGTTTTACAGGTAAGTAAACATTTAAATAAATAAAACAAATTTTGTTGCGCACACTGCATCGCATTTGGAGACTAATTTAGTTGCACGTACTGCATCGCATTTGGGGATGCAGTGCACTCCACAAAATTAGTTGTACTTTTTAAAATGTTTACTTACCTGGGAAGCTTCGCAATCCATATATTACTACCTCCCACCCTGCCCCTCCCCCTCCCCAAGTCACCGTCCTGCAGGTACTCCCACTGCCGGCCGCGGCTGGAATAATGTTACTGTGAGCCACAGAATCGGATCATTTCTACAGAAAAAACAAAACTGTAGCGTCTGTTAGGCTATGTATTCTTTGTGGCATTTTGTCCCCGAGTGCACCAATGTTCCCAGTTCAAGATATTGTTAATAACTCATACAGGACAATTCAGTGACTTGAATGCTGGATACTGAAACATGAAGGGCTGTGATTTTCAGATCAAAAGTCTGTCTCTTAGCAGGCTACCACAAACTGGTATTTTCCAGAGGTTGGTAAATTAAGTAACTCTGAATTGGGCAACAGAAACAGCTATACTTTTACAGCACTTAGTACTTGACACAAAGTATTTTAAGACTGCAAACTCGGTGATTCACAAAATCACAGATTTTGCAAATACAAAAGACCTTTTTAGAATGTACAAAAGCCCTTTTATGAGTCGGACAACTCTTTTTGTGAGATGGAAAGAACGCAGTCCCCTCATTTTTGGAGTGAGAAAAGTACGTACTATTGATTTTTAGCTCCAATTACCTGCCAGAAATAAATGAGTTGCTGTACTTCTCACCGCCTAACCCCCACCCTGAGTTAAAATGATAACTGAATTTCAAATGGAACAGCATGACTTTTGGGAATTGTGTTTTTGGTCTTGAAAGAAAAGGGCAGAGTTTCTAAACACCACTGCCTGTTCCACCAAGGTCTGTGTGAATGCAAGCATTATTTTTAAAAGTAGCACCTGTCCGTTTAAGAGACTCAGCCCACTTTCCTTTTTTAAAAACAAAATTACGAATCCAAATGCAGGAATGAATGTCTTCTGTCCCTTCTCTGCATTTTCACCAAATCATAAGAGTTCACAAATTGTGACCTGTCAAGTTAATATTTATTAGGGAGGTCATTTTGAATCAACTTATAAATGGGAACTTTGAAAAACATCTAAAGTTTGCAGACAGATTGGAAAAAGGTCAGTGCCCAATTTGTACCCATTTTTTTTTGTCCACCCTAAGCGTGGAAGGGTATTCTCAGATGTGAGACCCTTGCTCATTGCACCATCAGGATTCAAGCAAACCGGGCCGAAGACGGCTGTAATGCCAGAAACCGGTCCCCGGGAGCTTGTTTCCTTCCCAGTGTAAGAATTGGCTTTTGTAGTTTGGTTTGCCCTGTTCCCATCATGCACTGGGACAGGAACAGACTAATTTGCATACAGCCAGGTTCTGAAACTGGGATGGTGCAGTGAGCTAAAAAACGGTGTTGGATCTAGCCCTGATCTCTTGACTGGGTGAGAGCTTTCTGCTTAATTCAGAGACTCTGTCCCTCACCACCCCTTGTTGTAAATATTTTTGTCCACCCTAAGCGTGGAAGGGTATTCTCAGATGTGAGACCCTTGCTCATTGCACCATCAGGATTCAAGCAAACCGGGCCGAAGACGGCTGTAATGCCAGAAACCGGTCCCCGGGAGCTTGTTTCCTTCCCAGTGTAAGAATTGGCTTTTGTAGTTTGGTTTGCCCTGTTCCCATCATGCACTGGGACAGGAACAGACTAATTTGCATACAGCCAGGTTCTGAAACTGGGATGGTGCAGTGAGCTAAAAAACGGTGTTGGATCTAGCCCTGATCTCTTGACTGGGTGAGAGCTTTCTGCTTAATTCAGAGACTCTGTCCCTCACCACCCCTTGTTGTAAATATTTTTGTCCACCCTAAGCGTGGAAGGGTATTCTCAGATGTGAGACCCTTGCTCATTGCACCATCAGGATTCAAGCAAACCGGGCCGAAGACGGCTGTAATGCCAGAAACCGGTCCCCGGGAGCTTGTTTCCTTCCCAGTGTAAGAATTGGCTTTTGTAGTTTGGTTTGCCCTGTTCCCATCATGCACTGGGACAGGAACAGACTAATTTGCATACAGCCAGGTTCTGAAACTGGGATGGTGCAGTGAGCTAAAAAACGGTGTTGGATCTAGCCCTGATCTCCTGACTGGGTGAGAGCTTTCTGCTTAATTCAGAGACTCTGTCCCTCACCACCCCTTGTTGTAAATATTTTTGTCCACCCTAAGCGTGGAAGGGTATTCTCAGATGTGAGACCCTTGCTCATTGCACCATCAGGATTCAAGCAAACCGGGCCAAAGACGGCTGTAATGCCAGAAACCGGTCCCCGGGATCTTGTTTCCTTCCCAGTGTAAGAATTGGCTTTTGTAGTTTGGTTTGCCCTGTTCCCATCATGCACTGGGACAGGAACAGACTAATTTGCATACAGCCAGGTTCTGAAACTGGGATGGTGCAGTGAGCTAAAAAACGGTGTTGGATCTAGCCCAGATCTCTTGACTGGGTGAGAGCTTTCTGCTTAATTCAGAGACTCTGTCCCTCACCACCCCTTGTTGTAAATATGTACATACATTAGGCCCTAAGAAAAGGCATATGTGTGTATGAAGTGCCATTTAAAAAATGAAGTTAATATTGCGATCATTTGTGTTAAGTGTCAAAAACATTAAAGATATGTGCTGTGCATACGGACTTGTTTAACAAAGTCATTTTTTAACATAAGTTATTCCGTGAATGACCAGTAGTGATGAAACATATGACATTTTCACTGACATTTTCCGCGATACTATGGAATCGGGAAATGCACTATTCATAAGAGAATGCAAAACACTTGTTACTTATTGTAGTGACCGTGCTGTTCTTTTTTTAAAAAAATGGACACATCAAACTTGCTATCAATCATTGAAGCTGAAATGTGGGTATTTTGTATTAATCATTTTTTCTAATTGTTTAAATACATTTACCTATTTGAGAATTTAGAGCTCCAGAGATTCCCTCATTTTAGGAAGGCCCAAGAGCATACAGAAACACATACATTTGACTTTTTATTCCACGAAAACTTTGCCAATGACAATTTAATAGACTAGCCAGGTACTTAGACCAGCGGTGCATCTAGATCTTTGGCTGCCTGTGGTGGCCCCTGCATTTGCCGCCCGTGGCGGCCATATTTATGAGCAGGCGGGGGGTGCTGGCGATTCCTGCAGTGAATTCCCCACGATGGCCGCAGGTATGAGCGAGGGGGGGAGGCCACCACCCCCAAAACTCATGCTGCTATGGGGGGACCGCCCCCTCGCTATGCCACTGACTTAGACTGGGCCCTACCTTGCAGTGGCCAAGGTGTAATGTATAAAATAGACACCCTTATCATTATAAAATAACCCTCTGAGGGTCAGTATAAGGGACATAAAATGAGTGCCACAAAAAATCTGCATTACCTACAGATTATTCTGTTTACCTGCAAAAATAGATTCTCCACAAGTCTATATCTTCTTATCTTTCATTAAAAATCTTGGCTGTTTTAACCTCAACCTTTAATGATGACGTGAACAGTAGAATATTAGACTGAAATACTCCTACGCTACAGTTAAGGTAGCCCGAAGGTCTGCAAACCAAAAAAAGCTCCCAATATGGGCGAGTCCATCAGTGAGGCCTTTGAGATTACTTGGAAAGAAGGCAGAGCCCAGCTCTCTTCAGAAGAGTCAGAGAGCAGTAGGCTGCAGGGCACATGCAGAAAAGCAGTCCTTCCAGAAAAGCAGTCCAGTTGAGACGTTGAGCAGCACTGCAGTCCTTTTGACAGAGGTTCAGTTCAAGATGCAGAAGTGTATTATTTTAGGGGGTCAGAGGCCCAGTACTTATAAACAAAAGTATCTTTGATGTGGGGGGGTGACTTCAAATCAGCACAATTGCCCTTATCAACCCAGTCCTGTCTGCCAGCCTAATCCTGGGGGGTAAATCTGTGCTATGTGTGTGGACAGGACACTACTTATTGAAGTGTGTCAGTCCCTTCCATTCCTCCCTGCCCAGGGAGTCCCATCAAAATGCAGATGAGCACTCAGAATACAGATGAGTCTCACATTCCAGTGTTCATGGCTATCTTGAGGGACTGCACAAAGTGTAGCTGTCACCCAACCCAGACATGTATCATAACATTTTGGGGATGTCAGTACCTTTAGCTGTAAATACAACAAAAATGATCAAGGACTCCGACCAACCAATGGTACTGGCTGCAGCATCTAAACTCAACAATTTCATCATCACTTTCTCCATTGATGTGTAATCAACAATTCTCTATCCCAATGTAGGATCCAGAGCATCCTAAATGGCAGTATTACATCTATACTTTAAAAAACCTAAAGCAAAGCTTAGGTTACCACGTTGTTACAAGCTTTTTTCCCCAGGCATAATCCTAAAAAGGGGGTGGGATGGTAGGAGCACCACTCAAAGAGTGGTTAATTTAGTCAAGATACAGTGAGCATACTTGTTAGAAATTGAGTCTCTAGATGTCAGAGGTAGGCACCCTGTCCAAGTAGGGACCACAATCCTAGTCAGGATACGTCACAGCACAATCCTAGATGATCCTGTAGTCACCCGCTGGCAGCTTGGAACAGAGAAGGCGGGCTTAACTTAGAAGGCAATCTGTAAATGATGTGTGCAATAACCCATATAGCAACTCAGTAAATTCATCACAAAACGACTCCACAAATATCTATTAGGTAAAAGTTGAGATACTGAATATTGAGGAAATAAATGCAGAAAAGCTCTTAGAAGCAAATAGTGCTAAAAAAGTTACCTTAGGTCGCACTGACTCAGGGCAAAGTCAGAGCTTGTGCCGACCTCCTGAAAGCGTAGGCCTGCTACTGAACCCACGCAGGCAAAGGGGAACAAAGTTCCTTTCCTGGTCGCAAGCAACAAAATTCATTGATCTTCTCCACACAGTGAAGGCAATGCGTCAGTTCTGATTCATGCAGGTTGGTCGATGTGTCACAATCGAGCTTCGCGGTTGGGACCTTGAATCGTGCTGCGTCATCAAACTTTGCAGTCAGATCCGGTGTTGTCGTCATGCTGTGCAAGGCTGTCGCAATATCGGCACCGCATCGACATCGAATAGCACTGCATTGGTTTCCGATCGGTGCAGTGGTGACAATGTGTCAATTTTGTAGCAAAATAGCTGCAGAACTAATTTTAAGGCCCATAATTTGGATGGGGCACCTCAAGCAAGGGTAGGACTCACAGAAGGCAGAGTCCATCAGTAGTAGCAGAGTTTCGTTTAGTCTTTTGTGTCCCTGAGACTTCAGAAAACAGGAGGCAAGTCAGCAAGCCCTTTGAGATTACTTGGAGGGAAGGCAGAGCCCAGCTCTCTTCAGCAGAGTCAGAGAGCAGTAGGCAGGAGGGCACGTGCAGAAAAACAGTCCTTCCAGAAAAGCAGTCCAGTTCAGACTTTGAGCAGCACCATAGGGGGTCAGAGACCTAGTACTTATAAACACAAGTGTCTTTGATGTGGGGGGTGACTTCAAATCTGCACAATGAACCCTTTAAACCCAGTCCTGTATGCCAGCCTAATCCAGGGGGGTAAATCTGTGCTTTGTGTGTGGACAGGACACTACCTATTGAATTGTGTCAGCTCCTTCCATTCCTCCCTGCCCAGGGAGTCCCATGAAATGCAGATGAATGCAAATGAGCGCTCAGAATGCAGATGAGTCTCACATTCCTGTGTTTATGGCTGTCTAGAGGGACTGCACAAAGTAGAACTGTCACCCAACCCAGACATGTATTGGAGACAGTCTGTAAGGCACAAAAGAGCTAAGAGCAGAGAAATGTCTGCTTTCTAAAAGTGGCCTTTCTAAAACAGTATGGTTAAATCCACCAGTAAAAAGGAGTTATCAAGACCATTCCAAACATATGAAACATGAAAAAGCTTTTCCTCTCTGACGAAGAATTAGAGCATAAAGGTGTATTAAGGAAATCCCAATGTAAGCCTATGAGAGGAGTAGGCCTCACAGTAGAGAAAAACAAAATAGGCTGTTTGTCACTACCAGGACATGTAAAACATAATCGTATCTTTTACTTGCATAGCATCCTGCCCTTTGGGATACCAAGGGCCTTCCTTAGGGGTGACATATATTTAATAAAAGTAGAGTTTAAGACTTGGCAGGTAGGTTTAAATGCTAAGTTGAAGGAGCAGTATACTGAACACACAGACCCTGCAATGGCAGGCTTGAGACAGGTTTAAAGGGCTACTTGTGTGGGTGGCACAATCAGTGCTTCAGGCCCCCTCGCAACATTTAATTTACAGGTCCTGGGTATATGATATATAACTTGACAAGGGACTTACAGGTATATTAAATATACTAAACAGGTGTAAGTCAATCATACCTTGTTTAAGAGAGAGAGAGCACATGCATGTTAGCACTGGTTAGCAGTGGCAAGGTGATAAGAGTCCTAAATCCAGTAAAACGAGTACGGACAAATAGAGAGATGGTGGCAAAAAGTTGGGGAAAAAACACCCTAAGGTTGTCAGGCCTAGCAATACTGAAGAATTTGAACAGACGTAGAAGACTCATGGACTCTGAAGTGAGGTTCCCTTATCGAGGTCTTAGGAATTTAGAGGTAGGTGAGACTTATAGACTTGCTTGTTTCTCAGCACTCAAACATTATCATGATTGAGGTAGCTGTGCTATAGTCCACAAAAGTGCCAGCTACTTGGTGGGTTGATGAAATGCAGAGCAGAGATTCCTTCCACCTGTTCCACCCCACTAGCGACAATCCATGGAAATGTTTAGCCAGGGTTATATGGATAAGGGATCACAATGCGCATAGCACTGCGCTCCACATTCCTTACACAGTAAGATCACTAGAAGTGTGTAATCTTACTTCCTTTCTATTTAAAGTAAGGCAGTATCTAAACTTACCTTGTATGGCCAACTCATCCAATCTACATCACCAAGTCCATCGATGGACTTGAGATGTACAGCGTCATTATTTTTTTTTTTATTTGTCAGAACCAGTAAAGACAGGAGTCAAAATACAATAATACCGCACAGTACACAAACACATTCATATATGATATGTTCTCACATTTTTGGAGAGGTAAAGAAAAAAAAAGAAAAAAAAGAGGAATGAAGAATTCACAGAAAATAATATCATAGAAGAAAAGGAAACAGGCAGAAATTACCGTACCAAAACAAAACAAAAAAAAAAGAGAAGAGAAGAAAAGAAAAGACACCTCCCCATGGCAGCAGAGATTGCTCATAAAAGAAGGCAAATTTAAGTAGTTCATCATCGCTCTGTGCAAAGCCCCCTCCTCCAGTTAGTGATGGGCTGCCAAATCGTCTTGCCACGCATGGCGGATTTTAACCCTCTAGTAGCATAAATGGCGCTTTCCTGATTGAAGACACCAAGGAGGCGGGCTAACCACATTTGAAAGCTCTGTGGATCTGAGTCTTTCCACTGTGCTGCTAGTATTACCCTGAGAACTGCAGAGCCTATAAAAAGCATTGCCTCTTCATCTCGATTCAGGCTGAGTGTGTTATCAGTACCAAGCAGATACAGAGTGGGGGAGTCAGGTATTTTATGACCGAACACTTCTTCCCAAAATTCGCAAATCATTTTTTCAATTAGTATTAGTTTGTCACACTCACTGATCATGTGTATTAATGTTGCGGGCCGTTAAGACATCTAGGGCAGTTATCATTCTCCCTTTTGCCCCAAGCATGTAGCTTAGAAGGGATAAAATACAAATTATATATGGTTTTGTAAGTCTGGGCTTTTAAGCTAGCTGACATAAGTATTCGTGATGATAAATATAAACTCATATCGATATCTACGTTTGGGTTGTCAAGTTTGTCTGCCCAGGCAGTTTCTGTATATTCTATATCATCTTGTAATTTATCCAGCAGTTGGCCATAGATTATACCTATTCTTGTTTTCTTATTAGCTATGGTGTCGATAATTTCAATACTACCCAGGTTGATATTGGGGGTCTTAAGTTTAGGCATAGTATGAATCTGGCTAAATTTGAGGTAATGCCCATTTGGAAGGTGACATTTTTGTTGTAGGTCTGCAAAAGAAGTGACAAGGTTCTCCCTCATAAGGTCGCCTATTGAGGTAATTCCTAAGGATTCCCATTTCTTTGAGATGGCATCATTCCCTAGCTCGGAGAGTAGGTTAGAGTGCCATAAGGGAGTATATCTATTGAACTTTGGAATATGATATATTTAGCTGTTCTTGACCAAATTTTGAAAGCGTTGGAGATGACTTTGAATTTATTCTTTTTGTAATAGCCTCCCTCCACTTGCCTCAGAAAGAGACCTTTAGCCTTCTGACCTAGGGACAGCTCATAAATGGATGGGAGTGGTGCAGCCTTGAGATCTTCTGAAATAGGATTAGAATAAAGAAGCAGGGCCATCTGTTGGAGAAATGAAGCCCAGAGGTAAAACAAAATATTGGGGACTGCTAATCCTCCTCTATTATGAGGAAGTGATAGAAGCTTCGGAGATCTTCTAATTTTGCCCTGTTGCCACATAAACCTAGACATAAAAGATTCTAGTGCTTTAAAGACCTTCTCATCAGGAATCAAGGGAATAGCTCAAAAGAGATAAAGCACCCTAGGGAGGATATTCATCTTTAAAAAATTTCCTCTGCCGATTATTGATAAAAGTAAGCTATTTACCCGGTCTAAGTCTTTCCTTATAATGTTTAGTAAGGGCTAATAGTTGAGATTCAGGATTTGTATGACATCAGGACTTATGCTGACACCTAGGTATGTAGCTTTATCGGCTTTCCTAGTTGTAGATGGCATTATCCGTGCACAGCACAATTGTTTTTTCTTTATTTAACGAATACCCAGAGTAAAGGCCATAGGCTTGTGTTACTACCTCGATTTCAGACATTGGCTCGGAGGGGTCAGGTGTTAATACCGCAATGTCATCGGCATAAGCCAATACCTTAGTTTCAAATTGGTTAACCATTATAGGTGTAATTAGCGGGTTTTCTAAAAGTTTCAAAATTAAAGATTTATATAAAGGGCAAATAATATTGGGGAACAGGGACAGCCTTGTCGTGTGCCTCTGGATACTTTAATTATGCTAGATTCAGAACCCATTATTTGTAATTTTGCTTTAGGATCAATGTACATAGCCATTATGGATTTGACAAATTTGGGGCCGAAATTATACCGGGTCAGCGCTGCCCATAGAAAAATCCATGACACACGGTCGAAGGCCTTCTCGGCATCAAGAAGAATCATCAACATCTGGCCTCCCGTTGCAGACATTATATCAAACAGGGAGATGGCTCTCCGAGTGTGATCTGTCATGCCTTTGCCTGGGAGAAACCCATGCTGCCGTGGGGAGACCAGATGTTCGATGACCTGCCCGAAGCGGATGGCCATTACTTTAGCATATAATTCGGAGTCAGAATTGATTAGAGTAATTGGGCGATAGGATGATAACTGATCCGGAGGTTCGCCCTATTTGGAAAGATAATTATGTTTGTTTCTCTCCATGACATAGGAGGAGTACCGCTCCATTGAATCCCTAAGAACAGATCGTATATAAGCGGACCTAGAGTATGGCTTAGGATTTTATATAATTCAAGGGGAATTTTATCCGGGCCCGCAGCTTTCCCAGAGGCCAGTGAGGACAGGGCAAGCTGATCTTCTGTAAAAGTGATTTCTTTCTCAAGGTCTTCCCTGATGTTATCGTCGAGAATATTATTTGCCTCAGGATGATCAAGAAGATTGCTCAGAAACACATCTGATTCTGCCCTACTGGTTATATTATCATCCTGATAGAGGGTCTGGTAATGTTGTTAGAAAGCGTTGATTATATCAGGTGCTTGTGTAAGCGTCTGCCCTCCTGATTGCATGTTTGTGATGGCATTATATGAGATTTTCTGGCGTGTATGTAGTGCGAGTTGTTTGCCAACCTTTTCCCCATTCTAATATACTTCTTTCCGATGTGTTTTCTGAGTCAAGCCAGAGTTAAGCCGGTTTTTAAAGCCAGCAGGTGGTACATAGCAAGCTTCCCATTTTCACCTTGCGCTATTTGCGCAATATGTTCTTCCTCTGCCCTGGTCAATTCACCCAGGTCCTGTTGGTACCCCATACTATTTTCCTTCCGTACTCTAGCTTGATAGCTCGTTGTTTCACCTCTTAGAGCTGCTTTAAAGCAATCCCACACAACAGTCCTAGAAGCACTGTATCTATTTATGTCAAAAAACTCTTGAGGCCAACTAGTGATGTGACTAATATATTCATTGTTGGCTAGCAACTTCCTATCAAAGGACCAGCTTCTGCGTTCTCTCTTAGCGGTTGTAATATTGACTGTGAGGGTTGGCGCGTTGTGGTCAGAGATGATTTTAGGTTCTTTATTAATTGTGGCGTGGATGGCCAGATCGTTTGTAGTAAATAAATAATCAATCCTAACATATTTGCTATGAGGGGAGGAATAATACGTGTAACCAGGGTCAAGGTAGTTTTTAAGCTCCCATATGTCGCTTAGGCAAAAGCTGTTGTGGAGTCTACTAATAGCTTTAAAAACTTGTGGCTTAAGACCAGTATAGTGTGGCTGTGCCTGGCTGTTGAATTGGGGGCCTAGCGAGATGTTTAGATCACCACATAATATAAGTGGGCCCTGTATAGCTCCAAGTTCAAGCTCAAGTGTCTCAAATATAGTAGGATCGTCTTGATTAGATCCATAAATAGAGCAGATAGTGATACTGAGGCCCAATTTAATAATAACCCATCTGCCCTGAGCATATACTAGTTTATGGGTGGCTTGTCCCAGGAAAGTTTTAGCACGTATAGCTACCCCCCTAACATTAGACGTTTGTGTGGTACAAGCTAATACATTATATCCCCTAATTTTAAGACGCTCCCTCTTGTCCCAGGGCAGGTGCGTCTCTTGAAGACAGATAATATCAACTGGGTTTTGGTATATAATCTCACTCAGACGTTGGCGCTTATCTCTATCTAAGAGACCTGAAACATTCCAGGTTTGTATGGTTAACTTCCCTATAATGATGTGTTTTGTAGCTCATATTGTGCCTGTATCCTCAACTCACAGTGAGTTCCCTAGTATGTTTGTTCTGACTTAGCCTTGATTACACTATTTTCTGAGAATAATATTGATAGATTGGAAAAAGTGGCTCCTGACTTGGTTCTGGTTCTGTTTTTTCCTTTTTTACGTGCTCCCCCCACCCTCCGCTGAGCCCCCCCTTCCCCCCACCTCCCATTGAGACATCCTGGGTCATAGGGCACCCAGGTGTAGGCGTCAGTGAAGACAGTGCGTTTCAGCTTGCCCCGTGGCCTGATCGTCAGTGGGTACATCTTGGGTACATAGGAAAAAAATAAGTTAATTCACTTTGTAATCAGACCAACCCAGATATTAAGAAATACTTCACCCCCCCCCTGTTTAGTCTTTTATCGTTGTACCCCCAGTGTCTAGTCCACTGGCGTGAATGTTCCTTTTTTAAAACTTTGGTCTTTCAATCATTTTTCTGCTCTTTAGAGCCTTTTTGTTATTTTCTGGTGTTTTGCTTGGTGATCTCTGTGATTTCTTTCAGGTAGGATTCAGCCTGGATTTTGCTTATAAAAACTTTTAGTTGTTCCCTTGTAGATGACTTTGAGACGGGCCGGATTTTGTAAGAACACGGTTGCTCCGATTTGCTCAAATGGGGTGAACAATTGCCTCATTCTCCACCTCCGTTCTACTGTGGTGTGGGAGAAATCTGGGTGCGCGAAGAAGGTAAAACCTTTGAATTCTTTCTTGTTTCTAGGTCTGGCAATGTCGTAGATTGTCTCCCTTAAGAGGAAATTCCCGAAGTTGACCAACATGGCTCTTGGGTATTGTGGGGTTTTATGTGCGCGTTTAGGGATTACCAAGGGGAAGCGATACGCACGTTGGATTTCGCTGTTCATGTTCTAGGCTTGAAGTTCAGGAAAAGTTGTTTTTAGGAGATTGGCCATTAGGCCCCTTGGATCGGTTCCTTCCGCACCTTCGGGGATGCTGAGAAATCGCAGGTTGTTTCTCCTGCCTCTGTTTTCGAGATCTTCTACTTTTTGCATCAGGTCTTTAATAATTCCTTTGTGCTCTTTTTCTTGAGTTTGGAGCTTGGTGACGTTGGACTCGAGATTTTCTGTGCGAGTTTTGACAGAAGCCATTCGATTAGAGATTTCAGAGCATGTTTGGCCTACTTTTTGAACAGCGCCTTGAAGTTTTTGTATGGCAGCATGGTTCCTATTGCTGTGCATTTTAACATCTTTGTGAAAAAAATTGATGGAGTTTAGTACTTTGCTCAGTGATGGCTCAGTTGAATTTCCCAATCCGCCGCCGTATTCTTCGTTTTGCTGTGAGGTATTTTCTTCTGGATCCCCATACTGCGTCTGTATGATTCAGATTCTCTAGTACTTTTTGAGGTTGAGTAATTCCGTGTGGGGTTAGATTTTTCTTTAGCTTGCTCCGCATTGCTTCCATGATCTGTGGTTTCATCGTATGACGTTTTGCGGTGCCTTCTGTGTCTTGTTCTTTTTTTTCCAGCCTTTTCTTTTGGAGTGGTATTTTGACAGGGTGCCCCTGATTTCCCTAGGACTGTGATGTCAGAGACCTCCAAGGTTGTTACTGCTAGTTTATGGCTAGAGCTTCTTTCCCTTGGGTCACCTTCCTCGCCTGCCTCACTAGAGTCACTTGTCACGCTGGAGATAGATACTGTGTCTCATATATGTCTGAGTCAGACTCTTCGGAAGATACTTTGGACTCTAGAAGTAATTTTCTGCCCGGAGAGGATGTTTGTGCCATGAAGGAAGAGTGTTCAGGTCTCGGGGATTTCAATTGGGAGTATAGGCAGGAATTCACTTTCCTCTGGCGTGATTGTAGGTGAGGTAGCACTTTCGATCTCTTTCTCTTTTAAGTTTTTTGCTGATTTGTTCTGCCCTTCCTTGGACGTTGGGGTAAATATGTTCGAGATCAGTGGCTGAGAATCTACCTGTTGTCCCATGATTTTTGCAGCGGCTTTCAGGTTTTTAATAGTCTGTAGTCTCTTCGCCTTTTTGGCCAATAGGTCCAAGTTATTGTTGTCATTATCGTATTCTTCTGTAGCAATTACTTTGTCCTTTTCGTTTGCCTTCTCTTTGCCTTTCATTTTATCCTTGTCTTTATCCTTGTCCATGTCCTTTTCCGGCTTCTTATCCGAGGTCTTGTCTGTGTTTTTCTCCATGTTTTTATTTTTATTTTTGTCCTTGCCTTTAGGTTTGTCAATACTGCTGCCGCTGTTTCTCTCCTCGTGATTTTCTTTGGCCTTGGACCCTCTAGTTGCTGGTCGTCGCTGTAGGTCCTTTGCTTTCTGGACATTGTTAGAGTTTTGTTTCTTTGAGGCTACTTTTGAGGACTCTATGGGCGCTTCCGGGGCCATTAGATGTATAGTTGATTCGGTTAACTGTTCAGTTATTTGCTCAGGTGTTTGTCCCCCAGCCCCCTCGGGATCAGCCATGTGGTGTGTCTGACTCTGAATCTGTAGCTGAACCAAGACCTGGACTGGAGGTTGCCCACTCAGCTGTGTCTGAGTCCGTCTTTGTGTTGTCGATGGGGATGTTGCAGTTGGTGTTACGGCTATGATGGGGAGTTTAAAGAGTTTTGGGCCCCTTAATACCACTGTTGCCACTGATGCCACTGATGCCGCTGATGCCGATCTGGTAGTTATTCTGTATGTTTGTAAATCTTGAACAGCCTGCTCTCTTATGGCGATTCTTTCGTTCTGCTCTCGCCAACAGCAGCAGTAGCTAGATATTGGTCGGGCTTTAGCTTTAGCCGGTATAGCATAGGCTTTAGTCCAGGTCGCCCATGGTTTTATCATTGCAGAGACAGACACCCAAGTGCCCGTTGTTGGTGCCCTTGCTGGCCCCCCCAGCTTTCACAATGACCCTGTCACCAGCCTATCACAAGTGCCCTTTTTTTTCCCCCCAGCGATTATATGCCCGTGTTTATTTTATTATATTTTTTTGTTCAGAGTATCTCTCTAATCTCAGTTTGTATTCGCTAATCTCAGATTATTATTCTCCTCCGTCACCATCCGATCACCAGACCTTGCAGCTGATCTGTGTGGTCTGTAAAGTCTGTAAAGTCTGATCAGGGCCCGCTCTCTAGCGGTACTTCAGGATTTTGTTTGAACTCCTTTGAAAGCGTTATGCGCCCCTTTTATTTAACAGGCTCTTGAGTAGGCAGATGACGCTTATGAGTCTGGCCTGGAGGTGAGCCAGCCGAGTGCTTGATTTTGAGCGCCGGGCAGCGCAGGGCAGAATCAATCGAAGGAAAATGACCCGCAGATCATCCGAAGTGTCGACTAAACATCGGCTGTAACAGTTGCGGTTGCCGTTTACCGTTTCCCAATTGTGTGGAGGGATCGCAGGATGGTTGCTGATGCACGGGGATGCCGGGGATACCGGGGGTGCCAGGGAGACAAGCTGGGAATCGCGCTGAACTGGGCTGAATAGCTGAATAGCTAAAGGGCAGGATGAAGGGCGGGATGCAGCAGGATGCGGGTTGCCAAATGCTAGATGTCGATGCTGAAATCACAGAGATCACAGTGCTCACAGTTAGTCACAGTTACTCTCTGTTGCTTCAAGCCTCACTGGCTGCTCGGCCGGGCCCGGGTCGGGGGTCAACAGTCGTGGATTTAACCTTTCCTCAGCGCAGAACTCCCAGTGAAAAAGAACCCAGCGAGAAAATTTCTGTCTTTCCACATTTCACTTTTACCCCGCAGAACAGCTCGTTGTAATACCAGGCTGACTGCCGCTCCCGTTACTCCTCGTACAAGAGCTATGTAGGCCCTTCAGCAAGCCCTCCATCCGCTGTGACTCCGCTGTCGCACTCAGACTCCTAGACCTTTAGTCTTTGAAACATCAGTACCCCATAGGCTCCATCGGCTGTATACCACATTACCAGTAGCGAGCAGTCTTGACCCGATATCTGGTACCACATCAGAACAGGAGAATCGCGAGAAAATCCTGACCGCCAACCAGGACTCACGGAGTGGTTGCTGCCACGTCCGCTCACACTGACGCTATCTTGCCTCCTCTTTCAGGCGTCATTATTTTTTAATAACCAGAACATCTTGGAGTATTCAAGACAGATGTAAAATATGTCATGGTGTGAAGGTGTCAGACATGTTGTGCTCATGTTGATATGGAGTATTCTGCATAACAAAAAAACTGTTATTTAAATTTGGACTGTCCAGCAAGTGCTGGATAATTAGCAGATATTATGAGCTTTGTATGAGGACTCCGAAGGGAATTGTCTGGAAGCTGGCATAGTTTACAATTAGTGTGATCGCTTAAATGCTCTGTATGTGAAAATAATTAATCTAAACTTTGCACTGTTCTTATACTATGTGGCAATGGCAATATCAATAGTACAGATGTGTATAAATAAGTCTTGTAAAGTTCCTGCATCACCTACTCTTCTTACTTCCTTGAAGGTCATGTCAAATTAATGCATGAGGGTCCCGTCTCACACCAGCTCAGCACCAATTGTAAGCTGATTGTACGCCATTTTGTATTACACTAATAGTGACTAGCATACTGTTATTCACTATTGGTGTAATAAAAAGAATGTAAAAAAAAAAGGAGATTGGAGCCCCAACCAAAGTGGTGCCCCTGTGTTTTTGGCACTGATTTAATCACCTCTGAGTCCAGGGGTCGCAAATGCAGTGCCAGGGGTCACAACTGCGACATCCTGACGACCACTAAATGACCTCCATGCTTGGTGGTAACACCATTCATTATCTCATTGCCAAGCCGTCCATATGGAAACACAGCAGCACCGATATCTGCCACTGTCCTTTTCATGTGGCAGGAATCCGTAATTAGACAAAGACGTGCTATGTAACTGCGGCATTATCAGGCTTCTAATTCTAAATGAAAATTCCACTTTGAGGAATTGAGCGAAACAACATTAGAAAAGACTGGAACGCTATCGCACTATTTTTTTCCCAGAGCTCCCGTATTTACTACACTGCACCGAAGGCTAGAAAGCAATCAAGCATATTTAGCCATCCTCGCCTCACCATAAGGTAATTATTATCCTGGGTTATTCCGGAGTAAAAAAAAAAATCTGCTTGCCCAAGAGGAAAATGAACCACGCTATTTATCAGCTCACTGCATACACAAGAGATACAGAAGGCAACTGACCAGGACAGGAAGGGTTCTTGGCTGCATATCAACTAAAGCGAAAATAATCCGAAACTCTAGGACATAACTCATTGAAACCTATGAGAACAAGGACCTGGCAAAGAATGTCGCATTTTTAACACAGGAGACAGAAACAGAAATTGCTAACGACAAAAACATGTTTTTTTTTTTTAATTCTTCTCTCTGTTTTGTACCTTCAGAGGGTGATTGTTTTTTTTTTGTTTCTTGCTTTTCTTGTGTCTGTTGCTCATTTTTCAGGGCAGCAGTGCCACCTGCTTCAGTTATTGCCTTCCAAGAAAAGGATTGCCAGGCCCATGAACAATCTGACCGGTGTCAATGAAAGATGAGGCACAGCAGAAGAAGTCAGGCGTGACTAGAAGTCACAATTGTAATGCTTCTTCGTCACTTATATCAATGCAATCATTGTTTGGCGGACACAGGATTGAGGTGGCACATGATACACGTGCCTGTGTAATTTGCGCAATCAATGTATTTGCATCTAATTTCTTTTTCGTTCTGTTGCTGTTGTTAGCTTTTGTATTTCTGTGGAAGCTTAGCCTGGAATGTTGAAGCTGTGTTTTATGTATGCTCTCCTTTCGGTCTTCGGATTGGCAGGCGACTGGTGATGGGCTGCCTCTGAATGGAGTTTGTTATAACTACATGCTGAATCTGTGCCAACCCGTCACAAGAATGAGAATATCAGGACATTTGGAAAGCAGCATTCTGTCAGTCAGCGCTACTCTTTTATCAATCATTTTTGGAACGGGTTCCAGGAGTACTGGCACTTACCGACTTAGACAATCTCCAGACATTATTGCTTTTTATGCGCTAGAAAAGACGGCTGAGAAGTATATAGAAGGCCTCATTTACAACAAAACGACGCAGGTCGGCGCGCCGAGCCATTTTGCTGTGCCAAGCTGCATCGTTTTACAAGCACAGGGATGCATCATATTTACAACAATATGGCGACTCCTTGTGCTTTCCCTGCACTGGCGCACAATTGGCAGTCATGTGGCTGCGCAGGCACCCTTACACCATGGTGCAAGGGTGCCTGCATTGTTGGGATGATTGTTGTTGTGCAGGAAGGGGCACCTTCCTGCTCAATAATAATCATTGATGGTGTTTTCCTCTTTTTATGCATGCTGCATTCTGCAGCATGCATCAAAAGAGGAAACAATCAGGAGAAATACATGTCTTGCTCCTCGTTGCACCTCCTTACACCTCCCCTTGGGCGGCGTAGGATTCTGATGCATTCCCAGGTCTATGAAAGTTGTACGTCAGGAAATGCGGCAGAATCTATGGGTGTTTGGGGGTGAACACCTACCTTAACATCCATGGCATGCCCCTTTTCACGCAAAGGGGTGCAAGAAAAGGGGCCGCATTTACAAGGCCATGAGAAGCCACGCAAGGTGGATTTGCATGGCCTTGTAAATATAAGGCTGCACAGTGTCCTGCGGTTGCATCAAAAAAAGTGACGCACTGGTGGCACAAGGGGCTTGTAAATAAGCTCCAGAATGTTTATCATTATAGAGGAGTAACTGTGTATAATGAGGATGCTTTTCACTAAGGGGTCAGAGTGACATCAAAGAGACACCAAGAGCGAAGCATGACCCATGAGGTCACTCAGATCTTAGAGGTGAAAAAAATCTTTGTTATTCACTCTATCCACCTATAACTGCCCCTGCTTTCAACATCAATATCTTTTTATGCCTAAATAAGACTGGCCACTTGAGAAATTCTACATGCTGAATATTAGCCTTCCTTGACATTAGTACACAAAGGCCAACATGTTGGTCAACAGAGATGCAACTTCTTTGGTTCAGTATATTAATATGTTACTATGATTATGGTATCCATAAATACAACAGGTAGACCCAGACCTGGGTCCTGCAACTCACTGTGCCATCGGAGGTCAGTTGTACCTTACAGAGAAAGCCAAACAAGGCTGAGATTAGTATGGAACTGCTTGTCTTCTACTTCAAAAGCTACATAGAACCCAGCTTGGCTTGGGCTTTTTCTAAAACAGCAAAAAGAAAACTGATATGCATATTAAGGGTCCTCAAGTGTTCACTGTAAATCTAAGTGACTTGGTAATCAGTGAAGGTTGGAATTCGATGCAGTCAAGGTTCATGTAATTGAGCCAGATCTGTAGTTTCTTGTTTGTGTACAGTTAGCCTGTGTAGTTCCTTCGAGCTAGCCATTTTAAGCTAGTAAGTTCAACTGTTTTTATTGATGAGGAGTGATGTATCATAAATGCCTCTGAGGCACATAATTCACAGTGGACACACCTGGCTTCAGAGATTTGTCAACACGTTGGGAGCTACAACAAATAACAAGGTGATGGATGGAATGCTTAAATTAATTTCAGCTGCAGGAATGACGGGCCGCATTCCAGTCCATCGATGGGCTGAAATGCATCCCTAAGTAATTGCCAGTGGCTGAGATCAATTTAAGCATCTCACATTTCACTTTTTTTGTATACTCCAGTGAGTAGGAGAAGCACACAGTGGTAGTCATTATATTTAGATCAGAGTTTCCAAACGAAGAGAGTTTTGTATTTTGCTAAACAATTTCCCAAAAAATGTTCATCTACCTCAGCTTTTTTCTGGTATGTTTTGGAGTGATTCATCAAGCAGGAACCAGGAAAAAGGGAATTCGAATGTTAATTCCCATGGGTAACTTTGGGAAGTGATACAGAAAATATAGCCAGACAGAACTACAAACCATCCCAAGAACTTAAGAAGTATGTTTATCATTATTTGGTGTAAGTCTGTTCAGTTGTTTCGAGAAATTTAAAGAGTTGCTCGGTGTGGTCATATAGGGGCTTAAAGCTAGTGCTCTCTGGATGGGGGTAGTCTGTGGAAGTCTTGTGGTAATAAGAATTAAAAACAAATTGTGACCCATTATTGAACAGTGGAAATCTTTCTCCCTTTGGATCTTTCGCTACAGCAAGACTGGTAAAAGACCCATGGCACCATGAGATCTGGTTGTCTGGCCTAAATAGAGAGGACAATCTTGGGGCCGCAGGACTCTGTCCTCAAGTCCTGAGCTTGTTTTTGAAAATATATATAACGGACCATGGGACAAATATCCTGTGCCTAGGTGCTTTAAGCTTCAGGCTGTGATCATTGGGGTTGGATGCCCATAACGGGTTGGGTACAGGCCATGGCTGGAGGCCAGGGCATGCAATCAACCTTATGCTGCACACCTCCTTGTGGTGGGTTGGCCAAGGCCTGGTCCTGCAACCAACACTATGCTGTGCATGGCTGAAGTGGCGTTTCGTTGGCTGCAGGGGATTGGGTGCAGGGTCTGGTTAGCCACAGACTGAGGTTGGGCAAAGTGCCCGGTGAAAGGCCAGACCCAGCAGCCAACCCCCCATTGTGCACAACTGAAGACAGTGCACAGAAGGGGTGTTGGGCATAGCTGTGCACAGTAGAAAGTTGGACATCCACAGTAGGTTACATACAGGCCAGGACCATTGGCTAACCCCCCCACTGTTCAGCCAAATGCTGTGAGCAGAAGGAGGTTGTGCGCTCATGGGTGTAGGTAAAAATACATATTATTGTTTTATTATTTAAATATGCTTACTGGTTGAGGGTGTGAAACCCTTCTCAAGCTGCAACCACAATCCTTCTCAGGGTAAATTCATAGGCAACTACTACATTAACATGTGCTCAACCCTGAGGTAGCTTGGCACAGAGCTTTCAGATTTAACTCAGACACAATGTGTAAAGTATTTGTGCAACACTTCAGACAGTAACACATTTAAAACAGAGCACAAAAGAAGCCCACAACAGAGTTTGCAAAGTAGAATATAGTGTTTTTAACTAAGAAAACAAGACCAACATTACAAAAATACAATTAGCAGAACCAGAGGAATTCAATTTTGAAGATTTTAGTAAAAATAGCATCAGAAGGTGTAAAGCACCAACTGTAGATATGTGGTTGCACCACACCGAGGCAAAGTCACAAGTTTAAGGCGATCCGGATGGAGCATGGGCCATCCAGAGTGACTCAGTTAACCCTCCTGTACAAAGTACATTCAATCCTGGTTTGCGTAGTGTTGCAAGGAACGGCATCAAAGATGCGTCACGCAGCTGAAGCAATGCATTGGTTCCGAGATGTGGCACAGCATCAATGTAAGATTCTGTTGCATCTGAAGCCTGGGATACATCGTGTAGTTGGGGCGATGCATCAGTTCCGAGGTGTGGCGATACTGTGATGTGGGGTTTGGCATCAATTCTGAGACTGCTGCCAATGAGGGGTGCGAGAGCCTGCGCCAAAGATGCATTACACAGTGGCAGTTATGGTGCGGTATCAGACGGTGGTAGGATGCAGGTCTATGTGTCGGTTCGGATCCACGCAGCAGCGGTGATGCGTTTGTTCTGCTCGGGGATGCAGCAGTTCTGCTGGGGTTGTAACACACAGCAGAGGAGATACATTTGTTGTGCTATATCTACAGGGGCTGGCAAAGCACCTTAGACCCACTTCCAGTGGTTCAGGACTGGGGTGGTACAGCATGTCTGTCCTATAGACTCAAGTCAAGAGGACAGCAAAACAGCCTTTAGAGTAACTCTGGGCTGCTGTGTTCAAGAGATGCATGTCCAGTCCTTCTCACCTGGGCAAAAGTGCAGCTGGTAACAGGTCAGCAAGGCAATAGCACAGCAAGGCAGCAGCACTTCAACAGCTCAGCACTCCTTATTCCTTGCAGAATTTCCACAGTTCCAGAAGTGGTAGTGTCTGAGGTCCAGCATTTATCCAGTTGTGTCCTTAAAGTGGGAGAGAAGCTTCTGGAGGTTTCCCTTCGAAGTCCCCAGGCATACTACCTTCCCTGCACTGGCTCCAGTCTAAAAATATGGGGTATGCAGAGCTCTGTGTGGATGCAGGACACAGCCAATTCAAGTGTAAGGGGGCGGTGCCCAGCTCCTCCCTCCCGTCTGGCCAATGATGGCCCATCCAGGCACGCCTAAGCTGCCTATTGTGTGTGGCTGAGTAGGAGGAATACCCTAAGCTCAACTGTCAGCTACACCCTGTCATGTGACCCATGCACAGGCTTTAAGCACTAAATGGCTAAGGCAGAAAAAAGGCCAACTTTCTAAAAGTGGAATTTTCAAACTGTAATACAAAATTCACACCACACCAAACATGAACTGGGTATCTGCTCTCTTTGGAAATGACAGCTATAAAATGTAATAAGGTAACTCCAGTATTATCCTCTGGGAAAGGTAGGTTTTGCAGTAGTGAACCATGAATTCAAGTGTTTTCCCAACCAGAACATGTGCATGTCATATTTTTTAAATATATTGCACCCTGCCCTCTGGGCTGTCCAGGACGTATTCTAGGGGTACTGTAAATGTATTAAAAATTGAATATTTGGCCTGGCAAAAAGAATTATTTTGCCAGGTCAAATTGGCAGTTTAAAACTGCACACACAGACTGTAATGGCTGGCTTGAGAAATGTTTAAAGGGCTACTTAAAAGAGTGGCACAATCAATGATGCCGGCCCACTAATAGCATTTAATTTACAGTCCATGGGTAGATGTATTACCACTTTAGTAGAGACTTATAAGTAAATTAAATATGCCAATAAGGTATAAGCCAATCTTACCAGGTTTAGAGGAGAGAGCACAAGCACATTAGCACTGGTTAGCAATGGTAAAGTGCACAGAGTCTTAAGGCCAACCAAAAAATAATTCTGCAAAAATAGAAGGAGGGAGGCAAAGAAAAAGTTTAGGGATGACCCTGCAGAAAGGGCCAAGTCCAACAATAAGAAAAAGGAGAGTACCTGTTGGAAGTTCATGGTGTGCAGGAGTGGCCAAGATAAATGTTCGATTCCTAGACCATTGATAATACATTGGTTTTTACATTCATGGTAATTAGCAAGGGATGCACATCTAGAATCTTATTCTGCTCAACTACCTACTGTCCATTTTTTTCCATAAATGTGTGATTGGACCTATTTTGAATCAATTTGTGTGACCAGTTAATTAAAATGTGCATTATTTAGCTGATTAGTTATGAAAGATGCTTATTTTAAGAATCAATGACTTAATTCACTGTTTTCATCATTTAGGCACCCCTCTGCTGCTTTTTGGCAGGATAGTATTATTAGAGTTTTGAATAATCTGAGAAACTAGTATTTCAAGAGGAGTGTGAGGAGTTTTTCACAGTTTCATATTATGTGGATCAAAAATAAGCTGTTTGCCCTCCGGAAGAAGCAAGAGTAGAAAGATGGTAAATTGGTAAAGGTTCCCACTTTGAGAGATGCAAGCCAAAGCATCTCTCTCATTCTTTTTTACAGCCTTTTCAACTGAAATAATAAACATTCAGAAAGCCAATAGACTTGAATTGTGTAGAATACATGCACACAAAATCACACATTTGTGTGCACATGCATACACAGAGCAATCTACCATACACCCAGTTCTAGAGCCAAAGAGACATCTATACTCTCAGGCCAGCAAACACACAAACATACAAGCATTACTTTTCACAAACCAACAATTATACAAACTCACATGAAGTGTGAGTCAGAGGGATATGGGCTCCAGCTGGGCACAGGGAACTTTGCACTGAGGTAACATTTGGAATGCAGCATGATGCACCAGGGTAAGTATCTAAGGAGTGCGCTCGATGATTTGCCTCTCGGAGCATTGGGTTATGCACCTCAAGTGAAGACAGGGGCAGAGTAGTGTGGACTATGAAGATACATGATGATCTTCATGAGACCGGCACGTGGCAAATTATAATAAGGGCAACACTTCAATGAATAGTAGGTGGCAGCTTGGTGATTCAGGGATGTCACTTATGAGTTGTGAGTAGCAAAAATTTGCAAGACCTTTTCTCTTCATAAAAGTCAATATCACAAACCAAAATGGAAAGATAAACTATGTTAGAAATAAGCTGCTTATGCCGGATAATTTGGACCAACGATGAGCATTATTAACAGGGGCATTGCTTAGTCGCTAATATTTGGTGATTTGAATCTCACATTTGTGAGATAAAAAAAAGGATGGGTGTCAGGGTGAATGACAGTTCCCATGGGGAATGGAGTCAGTACTGATTTGCATCAGGTGGGCATCTGCAGCTGATGTGGTTTGGCGGACAGGATACTCCATTGCAATAGCAACAGTGTACACTGTCCGCCAAACTCAAGGTCTGCCCACTAGATTTTGAGTTGGGCTGACAACAAGGTTTACTCTGACAGAGTAAAATTTACCCTGTCAGTGTATAACTTCCTCTGACAGCCTGACAAAGGAAGGGCCATTGGAGTAAAACCATCAAACTGTCCACCCTATTTAGAGTGGCTGATGGGATAGCCTTTTTATAACTATCTGTTACTAGCATGTATATCCATGGCAGTAAGGGACAGTAAAAAAAGAATACATGATCTCCACACCTTGGGAGATAGCTTCTATGTTGTAGGGGTAGTTAGTTTTCTTTATTCCATAAAAAAGCTCCAAATTTATGAGTTTGCTTTTGACAAATACATAAAACACTTTGGAAAAGTTTGACAGTCCGCCATCATGTTTGACGGAGTAATCTGTTAAACTTTTCATTTATTGACAAGAATTGCTATTGTGTTGGTTTCTTCCAATGTATCAGGATGTCCGCTGCGCTGGGGAACATCTCTAAATTTGGTGGATGGATCAAAGACCGGGTAGCTGGTGTAATTTTCTCTACCATTCTTTCTGCCATAAATTTGTACACAAAACGCTAAAATAGGCCTCTGTCTAGAATGGCACAGTGAGCGTAAAACAATGATTGGAAATACAATGTAAGTGATTGCCAATGGATAGACTATTTGCAAACATTCGTTCCATCAACCTTAGAGTGTTTGGGTGAAACTGACACAGTTTTCCAAGCTTACTACTGACAGTTTGAAAGTTCTAAAAAAACAGCACATTTGCATTCATTCATGGGTTGCTTATATTGGTGAAGATTTACTAATTTTTGGGCAATCCAGTCATCAGATATATTCAAGTTCCTGATCCAAAAAATGAACAAGTTAGAACCTTTTAGTGAAATAAGAACGATGAGAAAAACCAACACAGCCATTACAGACCCGTTTCAGGGTCCCAAGACTCAACTTTCAAGCCAACAATGCATTTAGTTGGGAGGTGTCACAACCCGAACAACACCCCCACCCCCAAAGTTAGGCCCCTGTTTATCACCTTTTTGGACATTATTTGTGCGTAGTTGCTATATGTAAGTTACTGTTTTTTACAGACTAATTTCTTTGAAAACATAGCTTACGTTACACCAGTGTTGAACAAATGAATGCATCCAAATTCATTGAAATAATGCTTTAAAGGAGAAATAATCTATCCTAAAGCATAACTCTGATAGCTTAACCAGTCATAAAACCAGCTACTCCAATCTGTGCATCAGAGCCAATTTTAACTCCTTTACCTTAGCATTACAATAAGCTGTTCTTATAGAACAGACTAAAACTAATTGATCTCTGAAATGGATGAATGTTTAATTTTCAATCTTCCCATGGGAAGGTGTGAGTATCTTTTAATTGCTAGGAAACAAGTCATATATGAGCAGTAGAGGTTAGCTAGGATGGTTAATAGTCAGGGCCACTTAAATCTGGTATTTCTGTGACTACAGCATTTCCTGTATACTTATTTAATGAATAAACTTCACTCATAATCCACCACTGGTTGCATAATTTGCAGATGTCTGCAAAGAAATGTTGTTTCTATCTCACACTGACTTAAAGTTACAAAACAAAAGCTCCAAGTGAGCATTTATGACCGAGGAAACTCTCGGATATTGATTCATCAAAATTCCAAAGTTTCAAGGGTAGCGGAAGTAACAACACGCACACTTTGACCCGAGGAGATGTCACAGTGTTGGCCAATGTACCTTTGAAGCCACCTGTTTGCTGCTGAATTCTAATTATGGACAAGGAGTACAGAAAGAAAATAGGCCCCTAATAACCATGCTATTGTTAGTTTCTTCAGCTGCCTAAATCCTTCCTCAGAGCGGTGGTAGACATCAATGCAATGCCTAACAGTGGCACCTGCAAGTAAAACAGGAACTTGGGGCTTTATGAACCAGTTATGCTGAATGAAAACATAAACAATTAGGGGCAGATTTACAAGAAACTGATGTATCTGTAGAGATGCGCCAGTTTTCCTGCGCCGGCCTATGATACTCTTACTCCAATGTATGCACCATATTTACAATACCGTGCACCATGGCGCAAGGATTGATGGATGCGTCAGAAATTCCAGAGCATCTGTTCGCCCAAAAGTCACACATTGCATGTTGAGGCCTAAATTTCTTGTACTGCGTCACTCCTTATGCCTGCGCATAATGTTTTGACTCAGTGGCGTCCTAAAAGTGGCGCAGTGAAATCTTGTAGATCTCACTGCATCACTTCTACGAGGCTTTCCTGTGTGGGAATGCCAACCCTGCATACCATATACCTGACACAGGTATAATGTGACGCAGGATTTACAAAGTGACGCATCTCCCTGAGTCATGATGTAAATTGGCTGCATTGTTGACGTAAAAGTGACGCAACTGTGGCACAAAACTGTCACAAAGAGCTTGTAAATCTGCCCCTAAATGCTCATATTTTACTCAACCCTAGATATAAATTCTGAGCCTTGCCTGGTCACTACATGCCATCTCTCATCTGACACAATATCTCGTCATGTATATTTAGATACGCCTGCCATATTCATCTTCTCATGTGTTAGAGGACTTCAGTCTAGGGCAAAAAGGAGAGATCCGTTCCTATATACGTTTTAAAAGGAAGTAATTTGTACTTTGTAAGTTTGCAGAATCCAACCAGCGTTTAATGCTCGAGAATAAATTAATGAATTGCACAATATTCCTATCCTTAAATATTTTTAGCAATGTGCATGTGCAGATTTCTCCTGTATACTGCCCTTAAAACTGCAGAAGTAGGGCTTTCGACACATACTGTAGTAGGCATTATTTTTAAGAAAATATTTCAGTGTTTATTGAGGCTTGTATAGTGCCATTTACCACCTGGGCAGTTCCAAATGGCAGGAAGAGATAAAAGCTCAGTGAAACAAATACAATGATGGCAAGGAACCAACACCAGGGAATCGCAGGCTACCAGTTGTACATTTTAAACAAAATCCTGTTGAGTCAAAAGACAAGCTGCAATCTGTTCAGTAATATTTCCCGGTGCTCCAATCTGCCAGGGCTTTGAGAGAGAATGGCATATTTTGAAGCGATTGCAAGATGTGCAGTGTCTAATGCTTTTAATTGTTGGGAAATGCAGATAGATGATTCTGCAGAGCTTTGATTATTCAGGAGAGAGGACTGCTTTGTTTAAAAGTGAAAACATCTTTGATCCTGTACGAATTTCTTCCAAATTCTGAAATGTTTTGCAGTATATTTTTGAACATTTACTTACATAATGACTGCTCTGTATTGACCTAGTGTCACACATTCTGAGTTTGGTTTATAGTAGAAGGGATTAATTTACCAGTTCTTAGTAGAAGTGATAAAAATCGTGTGGCCACATGTCAACCTCAAATAGCTCTAAATGTAGGTCACAAAATTGTGAAATAAAGACAGAGGATTGGTGTGCATGTATAAAACAACATGGACTCGTTACATTGATACTGGAAAATGAACGAATGAACTTAACAGGCTTCGCAGATACTAAACCGTGTTACTTACTATTCAGCCACCCTGCTAGTGTAAATAAAAATCTACTGACCCGTAACACCCATATATCTTGTTAGGTGCTATGTGCCCTTGCTAGACTATAATAATAATAATTCGTATTTGTAAAGCACGAACATATCCTCCTTAAGGGGTTCAGGGCACTGCGGAGATCAAGTGAGCTACTGCCCAGAGTCACATGAGTCAGCCACTCTGGCCGCTGTGCCACACCTACCTCTCATCCCTCAGACTTGCTTATGAACATAAAATCGAGAGAGCTAACTGATGCCAAGTGTGTGGGGATCCATCTTTCAATGCTCCTTGAAACCTAATATAAAAAAGCACAAAACAGATAATGAATGGTAGAAAGGGAAACCACAGCGGGGATCAAAGCCATTAAAATCAGGCCAAGGCACAAGCTTTTGTCTAAGATGTGGAATTAACCTGCCTTACAATATTCAAGCATGCTACAAGCAATGCTCAGTCTCCATGGATGTCAAGTGTACAGTATATGTATGTTAGTTCTTTGACAGGGGTAAAGAGGAAGGGCGATCCTTAAGACATAGATAATATGCTCCATGAATACTTTTGTGAATGAAAGCAGGTAGTTTCAGAGCTAGTCTTATCCACCCCAAACCCAAAGGACAGCGTTACAGTTTCAGTACTCAATAGGTATATGAGAAAGAGCATCTTTTTAACTTTCTAGATTTCTCGAATTTATACCTGTGGGCTCTAGGCACTGTGAAGTTGGGAAACATGCAAACAGTTCGCAGGGCATGTGTTCAGACCTCTTATGATGATGCACAATTGACGAATATCAACTGGCATTTATTAAGGCACAGTAATAGTGTGGTGGCACTGCACCAGTGGCATAAAAGTTAAATGTCCCAAGTGAGATGCAATGCAGATTTAGACTAGCCACACAGTGATTTTAAAAGCATGCTTTCAGGCACTTCAGGGAAGTCGAGTACTGCTGTTAGCAATGCTTTAACAAGAACATGTCAAAAGAAACCATTTTTGATATTTTAAAAGGCTACGTTTGACATTAACTAGTCACTTAAAAGTAGTGTTTTTGCAACCACTGGTCCTGGATGCATAATGTGTAACAGTAGAATATACCTAATGTTGAGAATGGTATCTCCATATAATGACAGTGTAGAAAGAGCTTACTCTCATTGGATATGCCAGGCACGATTTTTTGTGTTCAAAAGCCTAGTTGTGAATATGAAATCCTCCATGTGCCATAGTATTATTTGTCAGCAAAATAATTTGGTTTTTATTCAATAGATGTAAATTGTTTTTTATTAAACTTTGCTTTTCTCTGCTTGAAAGCTTGGACAATAGTTCACTGACCAGGCCCTTTCTTTCTTGGGGTGCACTATAAAAAAGGCTTGCCACCATTAGTACCTGTGAACACAACTAAACCAAATGAAAAGTAGAAGATGAAGATTTTTTGTGTCTAACTGGGGAGGGACTATGCCATCAATTGTGTTTCTTCCACATATTCTGGTTCCAGATGTCCTATCAAGATTCAGACCTTCTTTCCTCCGGTAGCACACTATATGTAAAAGGCAAGAGAAAGGCATTTGGAAGAAGAACCAATTGACCAGGTGGGACTAGGAATTCTGCGGAATCCCTGGTTTAAGCAAATGGTTTAATCTGTCATTGCTGAACTGTTGAATGCTGTGGGAGCTCCAGCAGTGTCCAGAATGTATATAACAAGCATTTGCCCTCAGGGAACAAGGCTCACTGACCATTGAGAGCCCTCACAGGCCTTTTAATTATGATACTAGTTCTGAGAGACCCATTGTAAGAAGTATTATTCATTTTGCAGGGGAGAAACACCGCAGGGTCTAATATCATGAAGACATGTGGACTGGGGGGAGGGGGCGGGGGACAGTCAGCACTGTATCACTAAGTGCGGGTCTTGGTTGTCATGTTGGATCCATTTTGTCTTGTTTGCTTCTCTTAACTATTGGGATGCTCCACACTGGGTTTACTTTTTTATTTGTTTTTCTTTCCTAGAAGGTGTGCCTTCCAGGTCGGTGAGGGGATGCGCATGGCCATTCTTCCACAATGGCTGTGGAATGGGTAATTTCCCTGAGGGAGTGGCTACTTAGGGTGGGCATAGAGGGATGTGATGAGAAGGAACGGGTTGGGGTGTGGGAGGTGTATGGGAGGGGGAAATGGGTATTAAAAAACTGAAAGGAGAGTCACAATCAATTTTGGTGGAATTGGATGCGAAGATGGGTTTTCTCGCAGGTTAGATGGAGATACAACAATATTTAGGCATGGAATAAAAAGATAATGAGCTTTAAGACCAGTGTGATAAGTTATTTGTGTTAGCAATGGATCTCAAGCTCATGTTCTGGAATTTAAGTGGCTTAAATAGTCCCCTAAAAAGACGATTGGTTAAATAGATGTTAATTCTCGTTAAGTCCTGAAATTTATGTCTAAGTGACAGACATGTTGCATTCAAGGGCCGTGCTATATTCCGACAACTTGGATACTGATTAGGGGTGGTAACATCACAACAAGTTTCTTAAAAGCGGTGGCCATACTTTTTAGTCATAACTTTTGAGTTAAGATCATTAGAACAATGGCCGACAGGCAGAGCAGGTGTGTTATTGCTAATTATGTCAGAACTTCTGACTTAGATGATGGAGATATTTGCTCTCTAGGATTTTAACTGTGTCCTTAATTATAAAGTATTGAAATGACTAACACTAGTTGCTAACCACAATCAGAAACTAAGGGATATTGAAGCGCAGGGTTTAATATAACTATTTAGGTTAGAAAGGCCAAATGCTGCTGTGATTCTTACGAAAGATCCAGCTGAGTGGGAGTGTTTTTTTCCAGATGGTGGACTGTCAAATTAAGACTGGACATGAACTTAGGGAAAAAGCTTGCATTGTTTTTTTGAGTAACATGGGGGAGGATTACGAATACAGGGAGTCTATTGGTAAGATATTGGCTTTCAAAATTAAAGATAGACTAAGAATTATATAGACTGTATTCATGACAATATAGGTCAGGTTATCACACATCCTCGCCAGATTTTGGAACAATTTTGTTTATATTATCACTCTCTATACAGCATGGAGGATGTTGATGACCATTATTTAAATACAAAAATTAAGCACCATCTAAGCTATATTCACGCACCTTGTCTAGAAAGAAGACAAATCGATAAACTAGAGGAATGTATTTCCTTGTAATAAATTAAAGAGGTGATTTTTTTACTTTCCCCTGGCAAAGAAGCTGGACAGGATGGTATACTGACATGATTTTGTAAATTTGTTGTTGTTGTGCTGCCTCCTCTTTTATTATTTTTATCCAGAGTATCAATGAGGGGTTAGACATTCCGGAGTCATGGGAGTCTGTGAATATAGTGATCTTCAGGAAAAAGGGGAAGCTTCCAATTGAGCAGGTATATATTGGTCAATTTCTATTATCAATACTGAAGGGAAAATCTAGGGGGCCCATTAGGATGGCAGTGCTGGGGCTGGCCGCGAGTGGTGCGGCAGTCCCACACTGGCAATTAGGATACCACCGCCATGGTGGCTGTGGCATCCCACATATATTACATTGTGGTGGGCAGTGCTGCAAGCAGCACCCACCACAATGCAATATGTTCATGTTGTGCATTGGCATGCACAACGTGACAGGCACCATGCAGTGTCTGCCACCTTGTGTATACCAATGTTGGTACGTCCCCAAGTGCAGCCCCCATTCCCCACCCCCCTGGGGACCTGCAACAAGCCCCCAAAGAGAACTCTGCATGCCTTTCCATGGCGGAGTCTCCACCATTGAAAGGCATTGAAAAGGCCACATCATAATATGGTGGGGGTGCCTGCAAGGCTCCGGCACCAGATTATGGGCCTTTTTCACCTGGTAGGCAATATGGATGATTGCCTACCGGCGGAAAAGTGGCGGACGGTCTTTCTGTCTTCCACGGTGCCACACACCATGCTAATGTGGCGGAGGGTAACAGGCCATCCGGTGGGGTGTTTTGTCGGGCGGATTGCCACCGCCAGTCGGGCGGTGGTGATCCGCCCACCATGCTGATGACCCCCTTAGTCCTTAACATGTCTGCAGTGATTGATACGCTTGTTAGTCAGCAACAACATGGTTTTGTTCCGAGCAGAGAAACTACTACACATACAAATACTGCTATCACATTTTTGATGTGGCTAAAAATCTTTATCAATCAGCGGGCATGGACATTCTCGATGCAGAGAAAGCATTGATAGGGTAACTTGGCCTTATCTCTGGGAGCTTAGACCAAGATGGGATTTGGGGGAAAATACATGCAGTGTTTTTGCTCACTATATCAGAAAGCAAGAGCTAAAATACTTTTCAATGGTGAAACCTCTGAGGCAATTAAGATCCAACTGGGCATCAGTCAAGGTTGCCCACTTTCCGAATAACTTTTTAAATATATTTGGAACCTCCTATAATTAGGATTATTCATATTCTGTCTCTTTCACCTATTGAGTTTAATAGTGTCAATCTGCATTTAACGGCTTATGCCAACGATGTTGCCATATAGTTAACTAATGCCTTTTCTGATGTCTCCATTATAGAACAGGAGGCACTAGATTTTGTTAACGCTTCTGATTATTATTATTTTTCATATAATCTATTTCAGCATTGTAATTTCATATAATATGCAAGAGGTTTTTAAGCTTATCTATGAGGTATTGCTGGTTAAATCTATTGCAGCATTGAAGCTATGGCATCGGCTGCCTATCTCTCTTATTATTAGATGTAACATTATTAAAAAGAAGTGCTCCAGAAGTTTCTATATATTTTCAATGATGTCCCTCTTCATGTTCCTAGCTCTTTTTTAAATTGACTGGACTTCACAATTGGCAGCTGTTCATAGGGGTACTAAGAGGGCTAGATGTGCTACCAAAGGCTTAAAGCATTACCAGAAGTGGGCGATTAGGCCCTACCAGATTGCCACCATTATTATTGGGCTGCATCTGGGGAAATTATCCACTGTTTGGCATCACAGAAATGTAATTTCAATGTACTTTACATTTACAAACTCTGCTCAGGAATAGAGGAGCATGTCCGCTTCACTATATTTGATTCAAATTATTTTAAGTGGGTCTGATTTAAGGTGGTGCAGGGTGCCATGGTCTATTTGGATGGACAAACAAAAATTTAAATTTGGACTGATCCTCCCCATACACACAAGTGTATAATGGAAATTGTTACCACCCATTTTTCATGACTCTATTTGTCATGCATGGCACAATTTGGGTCTTAAAAAAATTGGGCAATTTTTCTCAGGCAAAATAATACGTTCTTTTTCTGATGTACAAGATAAGTTTGCACTTTCAATGAAGAGCTTTTTTAAGTATCTCCAGATACATGATTTCCTACCCAGTCAATGAAAATGTACAGTCAGGAGGCATAATTTACTGGAAATACTATTTAAATGAGTAGGTAGGATTGATATTCGGGGGTTATAAATGTGCTTCAATGAGCCCAGGGACCATGATCTGGAGACACTGGTTAGAAAATGGTGTAACATATTAGGACAAGTAGTGGATTCCCCAATGATTGCCTTCGTGTTTATGACATCCTAGACACAATTAATATCGACACGATTGAAGCTGCAGCAATTTAAAACTATTGCTGTGTTCTACTATACACTATACATCAATAAGGGGATGAGTATACAGGCAGTAGTTGCTGCCCCAGATGTGGTCTTTTGGTGGCATATATTATTCATATGTTCATGACTTGTTTCCGTAAGCCAATGTTGGGATAGCTAGGAGTAAATGTGGATGTATTAAATACTAGGCTTGATATAAATTTGAGAATATCTCATTGCAATATGTTGTTTTTTCCTTTTGTTCTTCATTATTGCTAGAATTTGTATAAAATGAGAATGGGGAAGCAGTCTCAACGCACTTTTGAGTTCTGTCTTTTTACAAAGCACCACTACTTCGAACTGGAAGATGCCACACTGAAACATAAAAGAAGAAGAGGGTGTTTAAGGCTTCTCTATATTTGGGTACAAGTATTCCTACTAAGGGATTCATTGGTACTCTTTGAGGAATTGACAATAATTTGTATGGTCAATTCTATATAATATCTCCTACAGGGTTATGTTATTATGGTGCATATTAGGGATGTGATGGTCACAGTCAGCTAACACTGTCTGATTCTTATTTCACATTTAGGTATTTATTTTGTGATTGTATGTAGCTTGTACAGTGTCCTTTGGGCGAACCGGACTTTACAGATGAAGCAAAAATGCAGCATATTGAATGAAAAAAATGAAGTAACAGATAAAAAGCTGTACAATACATATAGTAGTATCAAAGCCTTTCTCTCAGCTGTAACTTTTGCTGAAGACTTCCAAAATCAAATGTTATCCTGATGCAAAACAATGATTGATGGTCATGACAAGATCCGTGTTGGGGGTAAGTTCGGCGAAAGCAGTGAAAACTATTGTCAGCTATACACTCACCACACCTGACTTCTAAACCTAAGGGAAGAACCCCACAACAGCCACAATCAGGATGAGCTGTGGTCATTTTAGATCTCTTTCATTCTTTTGACCCCCTTTACCATCTGATGCTTCTCATTAGATTGGCAGGTTTGGCTGCTATTAATGGTATTAATGGCATAGCCACGGTTTGTTTTTGTCCTTCATAACAGTTCTCATAAAGTTAAAGTGGGTACCTTCCTCTGTCAAGCTGCTAACATCCCATGAATTGTACCCTGTGGCTCTGGACTCTCAGCTATTCTTTTGCTGTTTAAATCATTTTTATTAAGTGGTCGGAATATCAGAACCGCTACATCATCACACACATTCTATCTGTTACATATGGAAAATACATAAGAATAGAAAAACAATAGTGTTGTAGTAAGAAAACAAACCCAATAGAGACTGTAAGCATAACCCCTGAGATCAGCAAGCTGCTGGATAGACTTACCTAGACCAATGTCAACAATTTTTTTTGGCGATGTACTAACTATATAGCATCACAGAGATGAGATCCATGTTCCCTGATAGAACCCAATTAAAGCATAATGTATAGAGATATGTATCAAATGCCTGAAGAACTACAGGTAAACAACGAAGAAGTGGCCTTCCTCAGGTGAGAAATGTAATAAGTATAGGTATCAACATGTAGCATTCAGAAAACCGCACCCAAAGGACTAAGAAAAGTTGTGATTGGATCTTTCAAGCTGAAAATCAAGTGTTTATATCTGTAGTCTGCACCATTCTATCCATCTAGTCCTCAAACATGGCGTCAGTGGCCTTGTACCAATTTAGAAGAGTATACGGTTTCACTGTCACCAATGATGGTAGAGAGCCATTGCCTGTCAAGTTTTGTGATTGAAGGAACACTCCGAAAGGTATATAAAATAATAAGTGCTGTTGAGGGTGCACGGCATAGTTCACACATGCCAGGAAGGACCTGCCACACGTTGGTCAAGTACCGTTTGAGCATCGGGCAAGATCGTAGAATAAGCAGCATCTCATATTTCGGTGCTGCACATCTCCAGCAGTTGGATAAGGGCACTAATTTTGCCATGCTGGAGACCAGTGCCAGTCCTGGAGCATTTCAAAGTAGCTTATTAAGATTAAACCTAGCAATAAGATAGTGGTGCACTGTATAGGGTGAAAAGCAAAGGTATAGTCAATGAATGATTGGATGGGAGACTAGGTACTGAGAGTGGTACTTAACTATTGCTTTTTGTCTTGTGCACTTTAAAGTGATGCATCTGCAACTGTTTACACAAATTGGATTAGCACTGGGGCAATCTTTATTGGAGTGCATATTTATTTCGAGTTAATGGGTCAATAAATGGAGAAGATCTGTTCCCTTGTATTTTGAACTTCTTTATCACCATTCTGATGGTATCCTGGCTGTGGGTGGGCCGAAATCCAATGAAGGTAATGAGCAGTCAGATATGCAAGCATGCTTGATGTCCGCAATTTGTAATGATAAAAGTGATTTGAAGAGGAAGTGGCCCAAAAAGAGAAGTCAGTGAACTTTGCCAGCGACAGAAGATGATACGCTTTCAATGTCATTTGGAAGTGTGATCCATTAGCAAGTAGATAATTGTCATTTTCTTTTTAAGTTCATATATAATTGTGGTGTGAAAAAAGTCTGTAATTGATATTATTAGTATCAATGAAGTAATACAAACTTAGGGCCTAATTTTGATCATGGCAGATGTATGTATGTATGTACTTACCCGGAGGGTCCCAAGGCGCTTCGACCGCTGCGAAACCCTTCCTGGCTTCCCTGAGAGATGGTCCCTTAATGGGTATCTCCAGGGTGAGACCAGGCATTCCCGGCAGTCTGGTGGGGCCGTTAGTGAAGATGAGGCAAGCTAATGCCCAGAGTTGCCGAGTGTGATCGCTGATCAGAGTGGGCACCGAGGCGAGAGAATTATCGAGTCCACTGACCCTGGTCCAGAAACCTGCCGCGCCGGGAATCGAACCCTGGGCCCGGGCCGGGACACTCCTATCCTATCTGCCATATCACAAGTGTAATATGATATCATGCACTTTTAATAGGAAAGACGAGATATCAGAGATGTTTGTGATGTAGTATTCCATCTGCCAAGATCTAAATCAGGCCCTTAGGCTCCAATTTATTTGTGAGTGGTCCGGCCGTCCTCCACCAGGGGGACGGAGTATTTTAATCACCCCACAGAGTTCCAGAATGCCAAATTTATAAATGTCCATCATGCAGGGGGACATTTAGGGGCAGATTTACAACCCCCCTGTGCCACCACTATGTCACTTTTCGTGACGTAGTGGTGGCGCAGGGGGCTCCTCCATATTTACAAGGAGAGGAAAAACGACCCTGCATGACTTTTCCTCTCCTTGTAAATACAGCCTCTTCACACGCAGCACTGTGCGTGGAATGGGCGTTACATGGGTGCTGCTGTGGGTGTTCCCACGCAACACCCATGGAACAAGACACATCTCCAGATTTACAAGAAATCGTAAATCTGCAGATGCGTGTGAATGCTACGCCTCCCCAGGGGAGGCGTAGGGAGGCGCAACGAGGTGAAGTATTTGCATTTCTCCTAGTTTTTTCCTCTTTCAATGCTTACTGCATTCTACAGCACGCATTGAAAGAGAAAAAAGTCTATTGTTATTGTGCACCCTTCCTGCACAAAAACAGTCTCCCCATGACGCAGGCATCCTTGCACCATGGTGCAAGGGTGTTTGCGCTGGCGCATGACTGCAGTTTGTGCGCCAGCGCAGGGGAAGCACAGAGATGCAACATATTCTTGTAAATATGTCGCATCCATGAGCTTTCCACACTAACGCAGCACGGCGCAGCAAAATGACTTGATGCATTGTGCTGCATTACTTTGTTGTACATCTGCCCCTAAATGCAGACAGAAAGCGACATCAAGGTGGTTCCTATCAATGTATTGTAACTTTGTCGTACAGCTCTGTCAAACATGAAAGAGCCCTATGATAAAGTTACATTTTGTTTGTTTTTAAAAACAATACCCCAAAGCATTTTGGTTTTGAAAAAAAATGCCATTGAAATAATCTCTCATGGAGAGACTACACTTTGCAATGTTTACTTCCCCTTACTGCCAGGTTATTCTGGGCAGATAAAACTGACTTGTATGACCACCCATTTAAAATAGGTGGGCGGACAAACAGGTCAACCTTTGATAGCCCTTACTTCGTCGGGCCATTGGTGGGGGTCTAACCGCAGAGGAGTCTCTGCCGTCGAAACACTAAAGTTCTGCCTGCTTTTAAATCTGATGGGTGGGCAATTACATTGGTGGGAAGGGTATTTCGTCGTGACAGAGTACCCTTTCCACCATTTAAATTAGGTCCTTATTGATTTGTGATAACATGTTATAGGGTGCTAATGATTTTTAGCGGAAATATAATAGTATTTTTTATTTTCTTATTTATATTCATTTTGCATCCTTGAAAAAGTGAATCCATCCTTCAAGACATGTATTCTGTGTTTGAATACGTTTGAACTGTATTTTTGTATTCAGTTTTTAGATTAGCTTTAAAACGAATTTACCAAGCTCTGATTTGGGATGCCATATAACAAACTATTGTGAAAAAATATTGAGGAAGTGCGCCCCTCTAAAATCACATTTGGGGGTTATTTTAATGTAACTGATAGCACCAGTGGACATTTGGCTAAATTATGTACCACATGCACCAGGCTATTTACTAAGCTATTCCAATTATGAATATTTACATCTAAAATTATGTATTTCTGTATGTTGTACTCTGTTTCAAACAAAACCCTTTTTAGGTTTCTCCTAGGCAGCGCATGCGCTGTCTCGGCAAGAGATGTTGTAGACAGTATAGCGCGGGGAAGCTCCACCCACTTTCCAGCCATAAATTTGATTGGCTGCAATGAAAATTCCTGCATTTTGATTGGTTTTTTGCATCTTAGTCCCGCCTCCCGACTGCCATGGCGTCATTTTCCCTCTTCGGAGGCTATCAGCCCCTTTACTACTAAAACAGTTTTGCTTCCCTGTCTCTCCTCGTTCCCTCCCGCAATCTGTAATTTTTTGTACCACAACTACCCACGCACCCCCTCCCGTTTGTGCCTTCTTTTATGCCGGCACTTCCATTGAAAATGCAATAGGACTCAGGGAAATCCGAGTCCTATTGCATTTTCAATGCTTGTTTGTCCTGTGATTGGTTGGTGACTTTGCACTATATTGTGTGGGGTGGGGTGTTCTTTGTATTTTTGGGTATGTGTGTTGTTTATGTTTTCTGTGTTATCGGGTGGATTTGGTGCATGCGTATATTTTAGAGTGCATTGCGTGGGTGTTTTAGTGAGGCTTATCTCTTGTGACACTTTTGATTGCGCATGTATTCTGTAGCTCAGGGCAGGATGCGTTGTCATGGGGCGAGCGCGTGCCTGTGTCGATAAAGATGGCGAGGTTGGTGTGCTTCGGAGGGAGCAGGCTTTGCATAAGGGTGCTCTGCGGTTTTGGCTGTGCTGCTAAACTTAGAGGAGACAAACGGTGGGAACACCTGCCTCCTTCCCCTGAGACTCCTCCCATTTTGAGCTTCTCGTGTTACCATAGCAGCTTACCACACACAAAATAAGGCACAAGGCGATTTCCTCCAGAAAACTAAGTTGGCCAGGCGCACCAATGCAGATATGACTCTGCACAGCACGACATTTCTCATATTTAATCATTTAGAAAATGAACAAATGCCGTGAAATAGCCAATAATATAGGAGTACTTATAAAAGCAAATGCAGTGCTGAGGGCACAGCTATATTGAGCCGCAGTCCTCCTCACCTTGCCGGGGCACATTCTGCCCTGGCATTTGCATCTCACCTCTGTCATGATATAGAGATACCCTAACATTTCACGCTCAAACCAGGAGCAGCAAACATCTTTTTGGGTCAACTGGCATTTTTCCCCATTGAAAGGTTTACATAGTGATGTTGCGTTAGCTCCGTTAAGAAGAAACCATTAAACCGTCAGTTTCATCATTGAAACATGTTACTTTGGGAGTGCGGGCCCCTCCCCTTGTGAAAGCCCTGGTGGTCAGTAACCAAACGTACAGCAATGTTGCATCATCTTCACAAGTCTTGTGCACTTCTGTGGCATGTGACCTCTTTCCCACCCACATGTGATGTGGCTTCCCATAACCATTCCACCACATCAGATACATACGCAGCTCTTTCGTTTTTTAGCACCCAAGATGATATGCTGCATTGCTAAAAACGTTTAAGGCCCCAAAGGCGAAACCGGTTGCATTGCAAATGCTTGTTTCTCCTTGTGGCTGTGTCAGCACTACCAAAATTTTGAAAAAATAAATATATAACTAATGAGTTAAGGTCAATTAGCAGTTAAGAGAAGATAGAAAGTAATGGATTTGCAGGCCCTTTTAAAGGCCAGATTGCTGCCAAAGCTAGGGGAGTTAAAGTGGCTAGTTATTCCAAGAGTTTGGAAATAGACATCAGAGTGAAGTTCTCTCCCAACTCTCTATTGGGATCCATCAGAGATGTAAACTGGACTCTGTGCTTTATTGCAAGCCAGTGCAGACTTCTTCTGATGTCCCAAACTAACGAGCATTGCCGGCGTGGAGACGAGATAGCGTTGGATTGATTTCCAGCTACAAAAAAAATTAATTTGAGGAGAGCTTGGTGCCATCTCGATATACGGATATCCTAAAGTGGCAGAAGGATTGGATGACTGAGCTTTTTAGTTTTAGGTCTGTGTAATTCATGGTGCAACACATGTCCTGATGATGGTCTCAAGGAATAACGGGTTATGAGACCAAAACGTCGACGCTATGACACTTTTGACTGTATACTAATACTAATCAATGTATTGTAATAACATATATAATTGTTGATTAATATACATAGGGCAGATTTGGTATTATTGCCCAAATTTCTGTGTTAAAAGTGTCAGTAACTACTGCAAATGTAAAAAAAAACGGTGAAGCAGTAATCACCTGAGTTGCCATACATGAATTGATATATAGATTAATACCTATGCAATCTCTAAACGATATGTTTTTATGCATGATATAAAAATATATAATGTATTCAACAATTTGATAAAAATATCTTGTTTCTGATGGAATTTTGTTCACGGATGTGACATATTGGAGACTGAAAAATGTATGCAAAGTAATTCCTTAAAGGACATTTTTTCTGTGTTATTCTCCCAAACTTGTTGGCACGATCACAGAATGAGAGGATACAAGCCAAGTTCAGATAACAATTTAGGAGGATGTGAAATTTACAAATTGTATCTAAAATATATCTAAACAATAGCTGAATCCGTTTTTTTCCAAAGGAACACCTCACTCAAGCAATGCGAGATACCAACAAAGAACACATTTTAGGAAAACATCTTTCCGAGAGACATTTCTACTCAAGCTAGCTTCCACCTAGGAAATCATGCAAACACCTGCGAGAAGTATCCAAGATTATGCTAGCACAATAAATATTTCATACAGGTTTACTTCCCATGCATTGAGGGTAACTGTAAAACAATTCATGATTTGCCCTGGCACAGAAAAAATTATCTGCGAAAGTATTTTATCGCAAGTAAGACTCACATAATTCCTTCTCTAGGGCAGTATGATGCATAAATATGAACAAGTAAAACAGAAAAAGATTGTGAAATTGAATATAAAAGGATTACTCATACAATGAACAGTAGCTACTCTCAATACCCCTCATTTGGAATACAGTAGTTTGCATTGTGTGTTGAAGGACAACAAATAACTTAGGTAAAACGAATTTCCTGCTCATAAAAGAAGACAAAGGGAAGTATGAACTGGACTTGGTTGGAGGCGACAACAATGCCCTCTTTAGGAAGTGTGATCCAAGTATTTCTCTAAACTGCTGAATAAACCCAGTTTTATCTCTGTCAGTTACAACACTTACTGAGTGGAGTCGGGATCACCCTGTGAAAATCTTGTTGATTAGGGGAGCTTCAACACGTTCGAGAAAAGTTAATAAAAAAAAAATGCACGTGACTTATCAGTTGTGAAAACAATGGTCATTATGTGTTTGTTCATGAACAGGAATTAATATTTACTTCACGGGTGTCGGCTTAAGGATTCGCCTGGCCTTTATTACAAGACTTCCTTGGAATGATTAGAGGAAAAAAGGCTTACAGAAAAAATTAGGTCATGAAAATTAAATAGCAGTTACAATGATCGCTAAATGTTTGTTCAGTGTGGGTCATTAGCTGCAAATAAAGACATAATTACATAAATAATGCGTTTTAGCATGCTGTAGTACTATTTATGCTGTATTACATAATTTTAAATATCTGATAAGTGAAACGATTGCTGTAATGTATTTACTACATCGAGAATCAGCATGTTCCTATATTTTTCTCTCATATTACATCTTCTGTATAACGATTTCATGTAATACGTTGCTTATCCCACATTGAAATAATATGTGAGCTACTGATGGCGGGTGCCTGGAGAGGATGCCTGGAGCTTCCATGGTGGAGGGGACACGTGAATGCAGCTAGAGTTGCTTTAGCAGATTCCACTTTTATTTTTTAATGAATGAAGAAATTATGTTTAACTAATGTGAAAATAATCCTAATGTGGTCAATGTACTCAGTATGGTGTAGTAAGACAGCTCCTGGGATGGTAAATAATGGCAGACAGTGATCACGGGCTAAGGAAGTCAGTAATTGCTGTCGTTATGCCGTAAATTACCATATATTTGACCCATGAACTAATTAAGTTAACTTTATGAGTCCTGTGGGTGCAAGTCATCAATATTGACTGGTTAAGTTCATCTGTGCCTGCATTTTGTCTTGCTTGTATTGGAAACTGATAAGAGGAAGGGATTATTCATGCAAGCCAACATTTTCTCTATTTTAATTTTGTAACAGGGTCAGAAATGTAAGCTTGTGTCTTGGAAATGTAGCTAAGGAGTTCTCACAGAGGCATCTATGTAGCGAGCACATATGACAGTATAATATGTCTCTGCAATACCAAGTTTTAAATATTTAGATTAGTAGTGCTAAAAAAATATGATGATCCAAATATGGATAAGTACAAATGTATGTATACTTGTAAAGTGCACTGCCGCTCCATCTCGGGCATCCTGGCGCTGTATACCACTGTGGAACCCATCCTGGCTTTCCCTGTGAGATGCCCCCTCCTGGGCACCCCCAAGGTGGAGGCCAGGCATACCAGCACTGTTGGGGCCATTGTGGAGATTAAGCAATCTATTGCCGAGTGGGACCCATGATTAGAGTAGGCACCGAGGCGAGAATGATCAAGTCGGCGGACATTGAGCCCAAGACCCTGCCGCGTCGGGAATTGAACCCTGGTCCCGGGCCTGACCTCTGCTTCAGGGTCTGCCGCTTCTAACCAGTGAGCCACACTTCTCCACTACAGGTAAGCATAGGTTTATTATACTTAGCTCAAAATATATACGTTCCTTGATGATGTATATATCTACAAGGTATCTAAATGTGTAGTAAGTATAGCAAATATATAGTAAGCAATGTATATTTAATCTCTATGATATTTTTATTGTCGATACTTTTGCTA